>NW_023425401.1:108897815-111297815 GCF_014108415.1 Molossus molossus
CTTCAAGTCCTAGAATCATCAGAGGGATGAACAGTTACAGACCCTGACAGATCTCAGCTCCACTCACCACGTGGCACCAACAGCCAATGTGGCAGGAAGCAGGGATGCAGGAGTGTTTCTCCCAGTTTTCTGCCACACTCAGTGTACCCTCAGCTCCCCTCCTTCCTTGTCCAGCAAGACTTTGTACTCCCTGCCTCCAAACCCCACACGTTTGCCTGCACCCCTGAATTCCTAGCCACTGCATGATGCTGGGCAGCAGAGGCTGCTCAGGATGGGAACCTGGGAGAGGCAGAGGCTGCGGCTCCCTCTGGTAGGGCTCAGTCACTGCCCTCTGCCTGGGATGTTCAGTTGCGTTCGCACAGTTCAGCTGTTGTCTGCATTTCTTCTTTGGGTTTGAACTTGACATCTTTTGTTGCTTCACTTCAGTACTCCTATAAACATATGTCCTTAAGTGCTTTTGTGACTACTGAAAATAGCTACAAATATTGTTAATAAGTGACCATATTAATGTGTATCCCAGCATATCATTGCACAATAGATTTATTTGTTTCTTATAATCTCCTCCATTTCCAAGAAATGAGCTACAGGAAGGTCTATTGTAAATTCACTTGTTACAGGAAATCAAGCATCCTGCCTGCACCTCATGGCCCTCTCCTGCTCACACCCTCCTGATTCTGTTTACTCTTCACTTAAAGTTGTGGTCACAGCCGGGCCAGAAAGGCTAGGTTACAGGGCCCACATCTGCTTGTTTGTACCTTCTGAAATAGCCAGGGGGTGAGAAGAGATATCTGGGCCAAGAAGAAACCCAGACTGTGCCTAGGATCTGATTGGAGCTCTCCTAAGCTGGTGTGGTCTGAGGGGTTTTATGAGAGTCTCCCAACCCTCACCAGTTCCTTCTTCAGAGCAAGCACAGCACTGAGCACTTCGACTGGGACCTGAGCCAAATGAAACAAACTCTGCTCTACGTTGGAACCGTCGCTCACAGATGTTGCAGTCTTTCAAATTCCAGCAATGACCATCGGAAAGCTGAACTGGTGGATTAACAGTTGGGTGGACTCATTGATGTGTAATATTGTTGACATGAAAATGAGCACTGGAAAATTAGAATTAAAGCAATTGTTTCTGAATGACTATTGTAGATGAGGAGACACCTGCATTTCTCCTGCCTTCTGCGGTTATAACATGTCTGCATTGAGTGGAAAGCCAAGGACTCCAGATAAAGATAGCAATCCAGAAGGTAATGGCAGCTGTCACCAAGGCCCCTAGTGTGCAACATTTCATTCAACATCAATAAAGAACAATAAAAGGGAAAGCTCACCTAAACAACATCCATGTTCTCAGCAGGAAGGTTGATGAGGGGAGCGGGCACTGTAGCCAACGTTCAATCTAAAACTACTGACAGCAATGCAGAATTGTTCATTTTCCTAAAAACCACTACTTCTTAGTAGGAAGAGTGAGCCTCTGTATGGTATATGGGCCTTGACTTCCTTCCTCCTTCCCCAACTCGCCTTCAGCTCAGCTTGAAGGAACCTCCATTCTGTGCAGATGTGGGCAAAGGGATGAGGCTCCGGATCCCCTCGGTTTCCCATCAGGAGTCTGCTACATTACCAGTGAGGCAGGCTGGCAGCATTTCTCATGCCCTTTCACTCCGAGTTGCAGGACTAAACTGCTGAGAGCAGCCAGCAGCACCCTGCTGCATTCCTATTCATAGCACAGAAACTCAGTTCCAGGCACAACAGGCTAAGAATACTGGGACCCCAGCTGCCCACACTCCAGCTCCCTCAGATGATGGAGGTTCCATGCTCCAAGGCACAGGTTGAGAAGACCAGAGGCAACCATCCCCTGCTCAAAGCCCAGAGCTAAGACTCAGAGATTTTGTTCAGAAGGAAAAGAAGTCCAAAGTTACAGAGAACTCCAAAGCTCTCTCAAAGGAAATGACTCTAATTGAAGTAGAGTGTGAAAAGTTCAAGGATACTCTTGAAATAGTGGAGATTTCAATGGTAAGCAATTTAGAGCAGACTGGTAATCCTATAGGAGCTACAAGAGAAACCATAGGCCAGGAGGTTTACCAGAGAAAACCAGGAATAAGACAGGTACAAAGTATCCTTCTAACTTGAAAGACTGGCCACAAAATCCATCCCTGCAAAGGAAAACAAATTTAATTATATCAGACCGCGGAGCATTCATGCCCAAAGGCATTGTCAATAACAAGGGAGCAATCAGCTGGCAATTAGTAGGCCTAATAGCTGGGTGTAATACCAAGAGAGACACACAGATTAACAGAAAGCTTAACAAAAGAGACAGTCAAGGAGAGCTCTGCAAAAACTATTTTTATCCCAGTTGACATTCCAAGGCTACAACTTCTGAGGAGCAACCTCAGAGGTTTCACACTGCAGGGTAAATAGCCTTCACCAGGAGAGTCCAGCCAAGTCACTAACAAACATGCACATGACAGCAAATCGAGCCCTATAAAAGCAAAAGGTAAAGCACTATCCAGAGTTGCTGCACTACATTATTTTAAATACCCAGTTTTATATGAAAACTGCAAGACATAGAATGAAACAGGAAAATGTGACCCATATACTTAAAAACATTCAATTTTCTGTAACTACCTGAGACAAAGCCAAGATATTGAAAATGAAGACAGGGCTTCAAAGCAGCAGTTATAAATATGTTTCAGGAACTGATAAAAATCACAATTCTAAAAAATTAAAGAAGTTATGATGACAGTAGCTCATCCAATACAGATAGTCAATAAAGAAAGAAGTTACCTTTTAGAACACACTAGAAATTTTCAAGTTGAAGAGTGTTAGGGTTTGGTCGGTGACCCAGGCTTGTGAAAGAATCCACAGCAGAGAGAAGAGGGAGGAAAAGGAGGATGCTTGTTTATTTTCCCCACAATCAGGGGAAGGACTCATGCACTGACTGGCAACACAAGGGCAGGGAAAAAACAGAGAGTTGTTCTTTTGGGGGGACTTTAGGGAGTAAAATTTACTCATAGTGTAAAGGGTAAAGTCTTGTCTAAAGGGGTTAAAAAGAGTTCTGAGAAGGGAGACCTGTTTCAAAGGGTGGGGGACGGGAACTTTCTATTCATCACAGGCTCCTTGATATGAACCATCCTGGACTTGCTAAAGTATCAGGGAGGTAGATGGGGGTGGGGAGCCAAGCCCTTATCTATTTACTGTTAAAGTAGAAAAGTGGTTTGAATTTAGAGATACCAGCCATCTTCATATTTAATTACAAGATGCTTCTCATAAATTGTGGAAAAATCAGAACCAAAAAAAGGCCTGTTTTCTGTTCTTACAAAAAGTATAACTAAAATGAAAATTTTTCTAGAGGCATTCAATAGTAGGTTTTAACCAGCAAAAGAAAGAATCAACAAATGGCAGAAAAATAACAGAAGTCAAGGAGAACTAGACAATTTAACAACAATAGTTGTATGTTTCTACATCCCACTTTCAATAACGCATACATTAGAGAGTTCACAAATATGAGATGTGACCAAATGGGTCCAACACTAGAACACTGCAACCAACACCAGAACACACATTCTTTTCAATTACACAAAAAACATTCTCCTAAACAGACCATGTGTGAGGCCATAAAATCAACCTCAATAAATTTAAGAGGCTTGGAATCATGCAGTATATGTTCTCCAGCCAAAATGAAGTAATTTTAGCTATCAATAACAGAGAAAAAAGGGCTAAATTCAATATTAAACAATACAATTTTAAAGAACTGATGAATCAAAGAAGATATCAAAAGGGAAATTATAAATACTTTGAGCTGAATAGAAATGAAAAAAAATACATAGGAGACCAAAAAATGGCGGCGGAGTGAATGGAGCTACACAGACCATCTCCCAGAACCAAACTGGAATTACAACTATAACACAGACAAATGGACGGGAAAAACCAACAAAAAATCAGCTTGGAGGACCATACAATGAGGGACACTGACTCCATCCCGGTAGGCTTGCGAAGGTGTGAGACGTGGCTGGGAGCCCATGGTCGGCAGCTCGGCAGCGGCCTCAGCTGAAAGCAGCGGCCTCGGGTTACACTCCCAGGCGGCCCCACAGTGAAGCCGGGACAGAGGCTGAAACAGCCACAGCCACTCACCTTGGGCTCCGGCAGAGGGAGGGCGGACTGGACTGGAACTGTGTCGGGACACTTGGGGTTTGGAGGGCGCTCAGAGCTTTGGCTGAGTGCAGCCACTCAGGATGGTGGCCACATTGCTCCTTCCCAGGGCTCTGAGGAGAGGCAGCAGCCCCTCCCTCGGAGATTCAACCCCACCCTGTGGGCCACTGAAGTGCTAATTGAGGCTCACTAACAACCAGCATCAGCCCCACCCTCGTGAAAGCCCCTTGGCTGAGCACCAGAGGGAGTTTTTCAATCAACTGACAACCCAAAACTCATCAACTAACCTAGACTGCTAGCCTCCAGGCAAAAAGCTAGAGGATAACAGTACGTTTCCTGGGCTGGCAACTTTAAACAGGAAAGTAAGACTTGACAGTGGTGTTCAATGTGGGTCCTCCCTCACTCATCTAAACACAGGAGAGGGAGCCACAAACAGCAGAACACCAGCACCCACAGGGAGAACTTGACAGGCTCCAAAGCCCACAGTGATAGCCAAAATGGTGAAACACAGAAACAGAAGCCAAATGAAAGAGCAAGACACCTCCACCGAAGATGAGATTAATGTGGAGCAATTAGGCATGTTAACAGAGCTAGAATTCAGAGCCATGATCTTGAGGAAGCTGAACAGCATGAGTAAGGACATAGAGACACTGAAAACAAGCCAATTGGAAATTAAAAACCAACAAGAAGAGATAAAAAATGACATATCCGAAATGAAAAACACATTGGAAGGTTTAAAAAGCAGAGTAGGGGAAGCTGAGGACCGGATCAGTGAATTAGAAGACAGGGTAGAAAAAATCAACCAATCACAAAAACAAAAGGAAAAAACTATTAAAAAACAGGAAGACAGCTTAAGAGAACTATGGGACAACTGGAAACATAATAATATTCGCATCATAGGAGTCCCCGAAGAAGAAGAAAAGGAGCAAGGGATAGAGAATATATTCAAAAAAATAGTGAGAGAAAACTTCCCTAATTTGGTGAAGGAAGAAGGCATTCAAGTTCAAGAAGCACAGAGAGTCCCAAGTAAGAAGAACCCAAACAGGCCCACACCAAGACACATAGTAATTAAAATGCCACAAATTAAAGACAAAGAGAGAATCCTAAAAGCAGCAAGAGAGAAGCAACAGGTTACCTACAAAGGGAACCCCATAAGGCTCTCAGCTGACTTCTCACAAGAAACACTACAGGCCAGAAGAGAATGGCATGAAGTAATCAAAGTCATGAAAAACAATAATCTGAATCCAAGACTACTCTACCCAGCAAGGCTATCATTCAAAATAGAAGATCAAATAAAGAGCTTCCCAGACAAAAAAAAAGCTAAGGGAATACATTAGCACCAAACCAGCACTGCAAGAAATGTTAAAAAAAAACTGCTGTAATTAGCAGTAGAAATGGGAAGAAAAATAGAACCACACTAAACAAAAATGGCAATAAATAAGAACATATCAATAATCACTTTAAACGTAAATGGATTGAATGCTCCCATAAAGAGACACAGAGTAGCTGATTGGATAAGAAAGCATGACTCATCTATATGTTGTTTACAAGAGACCCGCCTCTCAACAAAAGACTCACATCAGTTGAAAGTGAAGGGATGGAAAAAAATTTTCCAAGCAAATGGAAAGCAAAAAAAAGATGGGGTAGCAATTCTCATATCTGATAAAATAGATTTCAAAATGAAGACCATAACTACAGACAAAGACGGCCACTACATAATATTGAAAGGATCTATCCAACAGGAAGATATAACCTTGATAAACATATATGCACCCAATATAGGAGCACCAAAATATATTAAAAATCTTCTGGAGGACTTCCAAGGAGAAATCGACAACAATACAATCATAGCAGGGTACTTCAACACCCCGTTGACAGCACTTGATGGATCCTCTAGGCAAAAAATTAGCAAGGAAACAGAGACTCTAAATGAAGCACTAGACCAAATGGATGTAATAGATATCTATAGAGAATTACACCCCAAAACTACAGAATACACATTCTCCTCAAGTGCACATGGGACATTCTCAAAGATAGACCACATGATAGGACACAAACTAAATCTCTACAAGTTCAAGAAGATTGAAATCATATCAAGCATCTTCTCAGATCACAATGGCATGAAACTAGAAATCAATTGCAACAAGAACATGCAAAGACATTTCAACACATGGAGGCTAAATAGCATGTTATTAAACAATGAATGGGTCACCGAGGAGATCAAGGAAGAAATCAAAAACTTCCTGGAAACCAATGAAAATGAACACACAACAAAACAAAATCTATGGGATGCAGCGAAACCAGTTCTGAGAGGGAAGTTCATAGCACTACAGGCCTACCTCAAAAAACAAGAAAAATTTCTAATTGACTGTCTAACCTCACAACTTAAAGAATTAGAAAGCAAACAAAAAGAAAACCCCAGAGCAAGTAGAAGAAAGGAAATAGTAAAGATCAGAGCAGAAATAAATGACATAGAGACCAAAAAAAACAATTCAAAGGATCAATGAAACAAAGAGCTGGTTTTTTGAAAAGATAAACAAGATTGATGGACCCTTAGCTAGATTCACCAAAAAACAAAGAGAGAGAACCCAAATACACAAAATCAGAAATGAAAGAGGAGAAGTAACAACCAACACCACGGAAATACAAAAGATCGTTAACAACTACTATGAACAACTATATGGCAACAAATTCGACAATCTAAGCGAAATGGACAAATTTCTAGAAACACACAGTCTCCCAAAACTATTCCCGGAAGAGATAGAAAACTTGAACAGACCAATAACAACTAAGGAAATTGAAGAGGTAATCAAGACTCTCCCAGCAAACAAAAGCCCAGGCCCAGATGGTTTCACAGGGGAGTTTTACCGAACATTCAAAAAAGAACTAACACCCATTCTCCTCAAACTATTTCAAAAAATTCAAGAAGAAGGAAGACTTCCAAACACGTTCTATGAGGCCAGCATAATTCTAATTCCAAAACCAGAAAAAGACACTACGAAGAAAGAAAACTACAGGCCAATATCCCTGATGAACATAGACGCCAAAATCCTGAACAAAATATTAGCAAATCGGATCCAGAAATACATCAAAAAAATTATTCACCATGACCAAGTGGGATTCATTCCAGGGATGCAAGGCTGGTATAGTATTCGCAAATCAATAAACGTGATACACCACATAAACAAAATGAAGAATAAAAACCACATGATCATATCAATAGATGCTGAAAAAGCATTCGACAAAATCCAGCATCCATTTCTGATAAAAACGCTCAGCAATGTAGGAATAGAGGGATCATTTCTCGACATAATAAAGGCCATATATGAAAGACCTACAGCCAACATCATACTCAATGGACAGAAACTAAAAACATTTCCATTAAGAACAGGAACAAGACAGGGATGTCCACTTTCGCCACTCTTATTTAACATTGTACTGGAAGTCTTAGCCACAGCAATCAGACATGAAGAAAAAATAAAAGGGATCCAAATTGGAAAGGAGGAAGTAAAACTGTCATTATTTGCAGATGACATGATATTGTACATAGAAAACCCTAAAGACTCCATCAAAAATCTATTAGACTTAATAAATGAATTTGGCAAAGTAGCAGGATACAAAATTAACGTCAAGAAATTGACGGCATTCTTGTACATCAATGATAAACTCACAGAAAGAGAAACTGAAAAAACAATCCCATTTACCATCGCTCGAAAAAAATTACGATACCTCGGAATAAACTTAACCAAAGAAGTAAAGGACCTATTTGCAGAAAACTACAGGTCATTGAAAAAAGAAATAGAAGAAGATATAAAAAAGTGGAAGCACATACCCTGTTCATGGATTGGAAGAATTAACATAATTAAAATGTCCATACTACCCAAAGCAATCTATAGATTCAATGCAATCCCCATCAAAATACCAACGACATATTTCATAGAACTAGAACAAATACTTCAAAAGTTCATATGGAACCAAAAAAGACCCCGAATAGCCACAGCAATCTTGAAAAAGAAGAACAAAGTAGGTGGGATCACAATACCAGATATTAGGTTATACTACAAAGCGACTGTAACCAAAACAGCCTGGTACTGGCACAAGAACAGGCATATAGACCAGTGGAACAGAACTGAAAACCCAGAAATGGACCCAAGGCAATATGCTCAATTAATATTTGACAAAGGTGGCAAGAGCATACAGTGGAGTAAAGACAGACTCTTTAATAAATGGTGTTGGGAAAATTGGACAACTAGATGCAAAAAAATGAAACTAGACCATCAACTTACACCATACACAAAAATAAACTCAAAATGGATAAAAGACTTAAATGTGACCCATGAATCCATAAAAATTCTAGAAGAAAATGTAGGCAACAAAATTTCGGACATCATACGGAACAGAATTTTCACTGATAC
This sequence comes from Molossus molossus, assembly GCF_014108415.1. Taxonomy (NCBI): domain Eukaryota; kingdom Metazoa; phylum Chordata; class Mammalia; order Chiroptera; family Molossidae; genus Molossus; species Molossus molossus. Next base: position 108,906,367 of record NW_023425401.1, read on the forward strand.
ATCACCTAAGGCAACAGAAATAAAGGAGAAAATGAACACATGGAACTACATCAAACTCAAAAGCTTCTGCACAGCAAAAGAAACAATCATCAAAATGGAAAGGCAACCCACTGTATGGGAGAACATCATTGCCAATGATGTATCAGATAAGGGGTTAATTTCCAATATATATAGAGTGCTCATCCAACTCCACAAAAGGAAGACAAAGAACCCAATTAAAAAATGGGCAGAGGAGCTGAATAGACACCTCTCCAAACAGGACATACAAATGGCCAAAAGACATATGAAGAAATGCTCAACATCACTAATCATCAGAGAGATGCAAATTAAAACAACAATGAGGTATCACCTCACACCTGTCAGAATGGCTGCCATCAACAAATCATCAAACAACAAGTGTTGGCGAGGGTGTGGAGAAAAGGGGACTCTAATACACTGCTGGTGGGAATGCAGACTGGTGCAACCGCTATGGAAAACAATATGGTGCTACCTCAAAAAATTAAAAATTGAACTTCCATTTGACCCAGTGATCCCACTGCTGGGAATATACCCTAAGAAGCCTGAAACACCAATCAGGAAGAAGATATGTACCCCCACGTTCATAGCAGCACTATTTACAATAGCTAAGATCTGGAAACAGCCCAAGTGTCCACCAGTAGACGAATGGATAAAAAAGCTGTGGTACATATACACAATGGAGTACTATGCAGCGGTAAGAAAGAAAGATCTCTTATCCTTTGAGACGACATGGAGGGACCTGGAAAGTATTATTTTAAGCGAAAGAAGCCAAGCAGAAAAAGAAAAATACCACATGATCTCACTTATATACGGAATATAATGAACATAACAGTCTGAGGAATACAGTAGACCCAGACAAATGGAAGTAGGGCACAGACTCACATCCCTCAGAAGAGGGGATGGGGGGTGGGGGGGTGGGAAGAGATAAACCACAGAACTTATATGCATGTATGCATGACCAATGGACATGGACAACTAAGCCGGGGACAGGGTGGAGGGGAGGTGGGGTGGGGGGTGCCAATGGGGTAAAAAGGTAAAATATCTGTAACAAAAAAATAAATAAAAATTCTTAAAAAAGAAAAAAAAGCTAACAAAAAAATAAATAAATAAATAAAAGAAAAAAAATACATAGTAAAACTTATGGGATACAGCTAAAGCAATGCTTAGAAAAAAATGTATAGCTGGAAATGTACAAGTAGCTGTAAGAACAAAGAAGAAAGGTCTCAAACTGATATCCTAATATTCCACATTAAGGTAGTGATTAAGGCAACAAATAAAACCTAAAACAATCACAAGAAGAATATAATAAATAGTAGAGTGCAAATTAATGAACTAGAGAATAAAGAAACAATACAGAAAACCAACAAAACAAACCTTGGTTCTTTGAAAATATCAACAAGTTGACAAATCTTTACCTAGCTTGACCAAAAACATACAGAGAATTACTAAAATCAGGAATAAAAGGGACACTATTACTGAGTATATGGAACTAAAACAAGTATATGCAAATATTATGAACAATTTTATGCTTCCCAAATTAGATAGCATACATGGAAAGAAAAATTATTAACTACCCAGACTCAGGGAAACCTACAATATTTAAATAGACCTATAATATATAAAGTGATTAAATTACTAATAAAATCATCACCTACAAAGTAAAACCCAGGCCAAGATGGCTTCACTGGTGAATTCTACTAAACATTTAAGAAGAATTAATATCAATTCTTTACAAAGTCTTCCAAAAATTAGAAGGGAAAGAACACATTCCAACTCCTATAATGTACTGAACTGGAAGACAACACAATAAAAGAAAACTACAGATCAGTATCTCCTATGAATATGAATGCAAAAATCCTCAACAAAATACTAACAAAAAGAATCCAGGAATATGAAAAACAGTGTACACACCATGACAAAGAGGAATTTATCCCAGGAATGCAATACTGGTTTAATATTCATAAATCAACTAGTGTCATTAACCGAATCAATAGACAAAAGAATAGGTCAGCATCCATAGGCAGTCTATGTGATACACCTCATTAACAATATAAAAGATAAAAATTATTTGATTATCTCACTAGATAAAGAAAAAGCATTGGACAAAATCCCATATTCTTTCATGATAAAAACTCAACAAACTGGGTAAAAAGGAAATGTATCTCAGCATAATAAAGCCCATATTTGACAAGCCCACCACTAAGATAATACCCAACAGTAAAATGCTGAAAGCTTTTCCTCTAAGATCAGGAAAAATACAAGGATGCCCACTCTGACCCCTTTTATTCAAGACAGTACTGGAAGCCCTAGCTGAGCAATTAGGTCTGAAAAAAAGGGGGAATCCAAATGAGAAAGGAAAAAGTAAAATCGTCTCTATTTTGAAATGACATGACCTTATATAGAGAAAATACTAAAGACTACACACACACACACACACACACACACACACACACACAAAATATCTGGGAGAAATGAAAGGCAAATTCTGTAAATTTTCAGGACACAAAACCAATATGAAAACTCTGTTTAAGTTTTATATGCTAATAATAATTTATCAGAAAGAGAAATTGAGAAAATAATCCCATTTACAATAACATCATAAAGAGTAAAATACCTAGGAATCAATTTAACCAATGAGTCAAAGACCTATATATTGAAAACTATAAGATACTGGTGAAAAATATTGAAGAAGACACAAATACATGAAAAGATATTTTGTGTTCATGCGTTGGAAGAAATAATATTTTTTAAATATCCATAGTACTCAAAGAGATCTACAAAGTCAGTGCTATTCCTATCAAAATTCCAATGGCATTTTCCACAGAAATAGAAAAAACAATGCTAAAATTTATATAGAAACACAAAAGTTCCTGAATATTCAAAGAAGTTGTCAGAAAGAATAACAAATCTGGAAGCATCGCACATCTTGATTTCAAACTCTACTGCAAAGCTATACAAATCAAAACAAAATGGTATCGGCATTGAAAAAAAAAAGAAGCCAGACACATTAATTAATGGAACAAAACAGAAATAGATGGTCAAGTAATTAACCAAAACTAGATGATCAGTTAATTGACAAGTGAGTCAAGAATATTCAATGGGAAAGGATCGTCTCTTCAATAAATGGTGCTGGAAAAACTGGACAGCCACCTACAAAAGAATAAAATTGGACTGTAATCTAACACTATCCACAAAAATCAACTGCAAATGGAAAAGACTTGAACATATGACCTGAAACCATAAAATTTCTAGAAGAACACTAAGGGGGTAAGCTCCTCGACATCAGTCTTGGCAATGACTATTTGGTTTTGACACCAAAAGCAAGGAAACAGAGCATAAATAAATGAAACTATGTCAAATAAAAAAGCTTCCACACAGCAAAGGAAACTATCAACAAAATGAAAAGTCAATCTTTTTTCGTCTTTTTCTGCTTGGCTTGTTTCGCTTCAGATAATACTTTCCAGGTCCCTTCATGTCACCTCAAAGGATAAGAGATCTTCCTTTCTTATACCTGCATAGTACTCCATTGTGTAAATGTACCACAGATTTTTTATTCATTCATCTACTGATGGACACTTGGGCTATTTCCAGATCTTAGCTATTGTAAATAGTGCTGCTATGAACATGGGGGTACATATATTCATTGTATGTACATACATACAAATACCACATGATCTCACTTATTTGTAGAATATAATGAACATAACAGTCTAAGGAATAGGGTAGACCCAGAGACGTGAAAGTAGGGTACAGACTGACAACCCTCAGAAGAAGGAGTGGTGGGGGAGGGAAGAGATAAACCACAAAACTTCCATGCATGTACGCATAACCAAAGGACATGGACAACAAAGCCAGGGACGAGGTGGGGGGAATGGAGAGGAGGGTGTCAATGAGGTATAAAATAAAATTTTAAAAATAATAATAATAAAATAAAAAGGAAAGTTAATCCATACAATGAGAAACAACAGGTACAAGTCACATGTCTGATGAGTTAGTATGCAAAATACATAGGGAACTCATATAACTCAGTAGCAAAAAACAAGCAATCCAATTTTTAAAAATGGACAGAGGAGCCCTTGCTGGTTTAGCTCAGCAGTTAGAGCATCAGCCTATGGACCAGAGAGTCCCTGGCCCCAGTTGGGGTTGTGTGGATGGCAACCACTCAATGTGTCTCTCTCACAATGATGCTTCTCTCTTCCTCCCTCTTTTCCTCCCACTCTATTTGAAGATAAATGCAAATATGTACTCAGGTGAGGATTTAAACAAATGAAAACAGGAACTGAACAGACATTTTTCTAAAGAAGACATATAAACGGCCACCAAGAAAAGGTGCCCAGCATTACTATTTATCAGGGAAATGCAAATCAGAATCTCAAAGGGCTATCACCTCACACCGGTTAGAACAGCGACTATCAAAAAGGCAAGATACAGTAAGTGTTGGTGAGGATGTGGAGAAAAGGGAACTCTTGTGCACTGTTGGTGGGAATGTACACTGGGGCAGCCACTATGGAAAACGGTATGAAGAGTGTTCAGTAATCAAAAGTAGCACCACCATAGGAAACATCTGGAAATCTACCCAAAGAAAATGAGAACAAGATCTCAAAGAGACATTTGCACTCCCATGTTCAATGCAGCATTACTCACAAGAGCCAAGATGTGGAAACACCTGAGGCTCTGTGTGTGGATGAATAGACAAAGGTGATGTGAGACAGATGTACAGGCATGAGCAGAAGTAGGCTTACAGTTGTGAGTACACAAAATAAATAAAACAGTAAATAATTAATAAATAATAATCCAAGAATTAACTACTTCGAATATTCACAACTATAAACCTACTTTTGCCCACGTGTGTGTGTGTGTGTGTGTGTGTGTGTGTGTGCATGCACATGCGCGCGCGTGTATTTTTCCATGAGAATTAGAAGGACCTCTTTCCATTTGCAGATGGACCTTGAGGGCATTTGCTAAGTGAAATTAGTCAAACGGAGGATAGTGAATACTATATAATGTCACTTTTTCATGTAAAAGTTTAAACATCCAAACTCACACAAATGGAGGGTAGAATGGTGGTTACAGGGGCTGGTGGATGGGGGAATTGGGGAGACATTGGTCAAACAGTACAAACTTCCAGTTAGAGATGAATAAGTTCTGGGGATCGAAAGCAAACAAAGTGCTTACAGTTAATAATCCTATGTATTTTGTACTCGAACATTGCTAAGAGAGATATTAAATGTTCTTACCACAGAAAAGAAAAAATAATTATAGGACATGATATAGGCATTAGTTACAGTGTTGATCATTCTCTCAAATATGTAAATGTGTCAAATCAACACATGGTATACTTTAAATTACACAATGTTACATGCCAGCTAGATCTCACTGAGCTGATGGGGACTGGGTGGAGGTCAGTGGGAGCTGGGTTCTTAATTAGACAAAACGAGCTGGCAAGGATGGGGGAAATCAGACCCCAGCCGATTGGCTTCAGATGAAGTTAAACCCTCCCTCTCTGGGGGCAAGGTCCAATCCTAGAGTGTGAGTGAGGTAGGCAAGGTCACATCCTTGTTACTGACCTGACCAGGTCAGGCCCCCATCACCATAATCCTCTTTGGCCACCCTCCCCCGCACCGTCACTGGCTCTTTCCTCACTTGCTCATGACCCTCTGCTGGGAGACACCTGCAGAGATAGCAGAGGAAGCTCTGCAGGAAAGGGCTCACCTCTCCCTGATGCCCCATTGTTCACAGTTGGAAAACCTTCCTTCCTTTGAGATGAGACCTTTCATGTGATGACCTGTCGTTAGGAACCCTTGGTGGTACAATCTCAGGGAAGGGGACTCTTGAGGGGCCATTTTATGAGAAAATACCAAAAACAAGATTAGTGATCAAGGCAAGAAGTGAAAACAGGCCTCAGAAACCTAAGGCTCTTCTCCTCTGAGGTTACAGCCCCTGTGGGGACAAGCTGTTGGCATCGAGGGACCTTCTGAGAACATCAGGATAGACCATGGCAGGGCTGCACAGAGGAAACTTCCCATCCCCCCTGCCTCAGAGGTGAGTGATCCTGTCTCTTTAAGTTGTCACCCCTGGGCCCCCCCTCCCTGGGCTTCCTGCCCTCTGAGGTTTGAGAGGCGGGACACTTCCCTTTGTACTGGGAGGAGCAGCCTGCGGTGCTCACAGTCTGAGGACAGCGGTAGTTCAGGGACTTCAGGGCCAGCGTCAGAGCCTGTCACCAACTCTGCAGGAAAGGTGAGCCTGAGTGGGGGAAGGGAGCCCCCAGGGAGTAGGAGCTGTGAGCACCTGGAAGAAGCCGGCTGAGGGAGCCTCTGTTCTAGTGGAACCAGGAAGGGCAGCGGGGCCTGGGAGTAGCTCCACACCCCTGTGTAGGGCTGCGGGGTTCACACAGGAGGTCCGGAGCAGCATGAGCATCTCCTCCAGCCTGGGTGCCCAGGCTCCTGCTCAGGGACAGCCCTCTCCTCCCCTCCTCCCCTGACCAGGAAGGAGAAGTCTGCTTGCCCCCTGAGGGCACAGGGCTTTAGTGGCAGCAGACAATCCCCATGAGCATGCTGGGCACAGGCCAGGAAATGTCTGAGGACACAGAAGCGAGTCTAGCCTCAGAACATGTTACAGAGTGAAAATCCTGTGTGTACCGGCTGAACCGCCTAAACACTCCCCTCTCCTCCGAGGGCCCACAAAGCTTCTTTCAGGACTGGGCTAAGGTCACCCTGAGCCTTCTCACCTCCACCTTTGCCCGGGAGCCTCCCCTTAGCTCAGTCCCTGGGCTCCGCTCTGCAGCCATGGCCCTTCCTCCATTTCTGGTCCCTGTCAGTCCTGGGAGTGTGTCATTTGAATAGGGGTGAACAGGACTGAAGGCTTTGCTGTGGAGGGGGTCCCTAGAGAACCAGGACCGCCTCTGCATACAGGACCAGGCCAGCTGGTCATCTAAGTCCTTTGGCAGAGACAAGGTATCCTGCCCACCTCTTCCTTGGCTGCTCCTTGTGCAGAAAGAACACAGTCACCTGCAGTAACCAGGTGGACCACGTGAGGAGGTGGAATTGGAAAAAGACTGAGAAGCACATGCAGGACTCAGGGTGTGGGGGAGGGTACCGGGCACAGGCCTGAGAGCACATGGCAGCTGGCAAAGGCCCGACATCTGTTCTCTGGGGGCATCTGAGTGAGGGGGTCGTTGTCCTGAGCTGGAGAGGTAGACTGAGGGCAGACTGCACTGTGCTCAGGACTCTGTGAGCACAGATGTTTCACTGTATTAAATGATGACTCACTGGCTGGAACCTCTTACACTGAGGAGCCTCAGCTTAGGGCAGGACATCAGGAGTTAGAGGGGACTGTCCCAGTCTCTGCAGGACACCGAGCACATTTAGGCACACTGAGAACAGATGATGATTTGACTTCCCGAGAGCAGAGTCACCAGCTATGGATCACCTGGGACATACGTTTCTTTTCCAGATTCCAACCAAAATTCCACTTCACCTCCTGTCTGCCCCCCAGGCCAGCCCCTCTAGGTGCTTCTCTAAGTCACTGAGCCACCTTTCTAGTTCTCAGGGTTTCCCAATGTCTCCCCTGGTCGAGAGCTTTCCTGGGAAACCCTGATGTCCACAGCTTTGGTCACCGACATAGAATTGCCTGGGAAATTACTGTGTAAAGGTCTCTCACTGACAGGAGTGGGTGTGGCAATCCCCCAGCTGCCCTTGCATTTCATGTCCCTGAAACACAAACCAAGCTCCCCAACCCTCTCACGGTGTCATTCCTACCCCAGCCCAGGTCCTTGCCATGTTCTTCCCTCTGCTCTGAGGTTCAGAGGAAGCAGGAACCACGACTGTGTCACTGTGGTGTCACCAGCTCTTTGGATTTGGCCTCACACATTGTAGGAATTTATACCAATTGGATGGATGGATGGATGGATAAATGGATGGATGGATGGATGGATGATGAATGAACAAGCTGTGTTTGGGACTCTTCCAGGTAGTCATGGGAGGAAGGAAGATGGTACGAGATGAAGAAAGCTCCTATGGTAAGGACATGCACACTGCACACCTGCCCCAGGTGTGAGCCTTGGGTATGAGGGGAATGGGTGAACTCAGGACTGAACAGACAGCCCCAAAGGGGTCTCTGAGGTGTCTGGGGTGAGACAGCAAGAGTCCTGAGATGTGCTTTCAGCTGGGTCTCTGCCCCAGCCCAGCTGGGAGATGTGACTTCTTTGACTACTGTGCCTCCCTTCCCAGACTGTAAAATGAGATCAAACCTACGCTGGTCCCCACAGAAGAGGATGCAGAGCGTGATTCACCAGGTGGAGTGGTAGTGAACCAGGATGGGGGTTGAACAGGTGTCTTATTAGTAGGCAGCAGGCCTAAGAGCGGACAGAGGAGGAGAGAAAGACAGAAGGAAGAAGGAAGAAGGTGATCTCATCTAATCCTCTCAACAACCCCAGGAGAAACAACTCTATGTAATATTCCCATTTCTGCACAAAGGTTTAACACTTAGATTAAGCTACTTCCAAGGGGGCACAGCTGGCTGGTGGCAGGGTGTGAGTCAAGTCCAGAGTGTCTGGGAGTCCAGACAGACCTTCACCCCCAGGTCTACTGCTCCCTCCTGCCCGTCTTCTGTGGGCTGCAATCTGAGGCAACTATGGCACAGGCCACTGAAGTCTCAGATAGGGACAGCTCCACACGGTGTGGATGACCAGGGATAATGCAGCTGAGGTCGGCCTGGAGTTGTGAAGAGCGTCCCCTAGAGAAAGGCCCACCAGGTGGGGAGCATCTGCAGGTGCCCGTGGGGAAGCCAGATGACAGGAAGGGCTGGAGGAGACCCCGGAGTTCAGCGTGCTCTGAGCAATGGCCTCAGTAAGGGTCTGGCTGGATGAGCAGAGGGAGGCGCTGTTGCTCTCCTTGTTCAAAGGGCTCTGGGTGTCCCTGTAACCAGGATCAGGTGCTTTCAGGTTTGGAAGCTCACAGATCACTGTCCTCCAGGTTGGGAAGAGCCCACGCAGGAGCCCCGGCTGCGGCTCATCCTGGTGGGGAAGACAGGGGCTGGGAAGAGCGCCACCGGGAACAGCATCCTGCGCCAGAGGCGCTTCCTCTCCAAGCTGGGAGCCACCACGGTGACCAGAACCTGCGAGGTGGGGAGCTGCCCATGGGACAGGTGGCACGTGGAAGTGATGGACACCCCGGACCTTTTCAGCTCCCAAGTCTCCAAGACAGACATGAGGTATGAGGAGCGGGCCCGCTGCTATGTGCTGTCGGCTCCCGGGCCCCATGCCCTGCTCCTGGTGACTCAGCTGGGCCGCTTCACTGCGCAGGACCAGCAGGCTGTGAGCGCGCTCAAGGACCTGTTCGGGGACGAGGTGCTTAGGCGCACTATCCTCCTGTTCACACATAAGGAGGACCTGGCCGGGGAGTCCCTGCAGGAATTTGTGCGCTACACGGACAACCGAGCACTGAGGTTGCTGGTTGCCCAGTGCGGGGGCCGCATTTACGCCTTTAACAACCAGGCTGCGGGCGGGGAGCAGGAGGCCCAGATGCTGGAGCTGCTGTCGCTGGTGGAGCGCCTGGTGCAGGACCATAGGGGTGTCCCCTACTCCAATGACGTGTACCGCCTGCTGCAGGAGCTGAAGTTCAGCACCCCGGAGGAGCGGCTGCGAAGGGTGCAAGAGGCACTGGCCAGCCGCAAGCAGGGGTGGCGGCGACACTGGCTGCTAGGTTGGCTGCCCAAGTGCATGGCGACAAGGAAGCTGTGTGTGGCCTTGCTGGGTGGCCTGCTCCTGGCTTACTGGCTGCTCTCCAGTCACTGGTCCAAGGCCACTCTTGAGGTCCCTCCTGAGTGAAAGACTGGAAACAGGACTCTGACCCACCAACTGACAATCACATCCTTCCCTGGTGTCCTGGCCTCCAGGTCCCGCAGGCTTTCCTTGTCCCTCACCAGCAGTCATCTACCAAGGACAAAATCCTTCTGGGTCCCATCTCCCCCACCAATCCTGCCCATGTGACCTGGGCCTCCCTGAGCTCTTCTCTGTCTGATGCCAAACAACTGCTGTTGCTTTTGCCTGTTTTCCTCTGACCTCAGGCTGCTGTCCCGTCATTGAATCCTTCCTTGTCTCCCCAGGGGACAAAGGGCCAGTGCCTATAGGCAGCCTCAGTCCAGACCCATTTTTCAGTTGAATCTGAATTCAATAAATAAATGCCCTAAATGTCCACATGGTGTTCACGGAAAACAATGTTTGTAGATGTTGTCCATCCGCCTTATATGCCCACTGAACAAAGACACTGCCCTGTCATTCCTAAGCCCACCTGCAAAAACCACAACCCACGTGCAGACAGACACACAGGCACACAAGCAGTGGTGGGGTGAGCCCATAAGGAGACAAGACACTAAGACCTGTCCATCTGTCCCATTAGGGGACATCTCCCCTATGTCCCCATTCACATCCATTAGCCGCTTGAGTGCAGAGGCTTCGACAAGTCCAAGGACACTTGAACTAGAAACTCAAGTTCCTAGGAGACAACGAGACTCACAGAATGTCTACTTCCAGAGAATTTTCCCACTGCCGGACAACTCATAGTGTGAGGATATGCTTTTCAATTCAGGTAAATTAAAAAAAATTTTTTAAAGAGGAGGTTTGGAAATTTTTATCTCAGTCTCAAAGTTAAGGGTAAACAGGTCTTTGTGGGCTGAGAACTGGTGACAATCATGGCAGAGCCTCCCCTCTGTCCCATGCAATCTAGCGGAGTCAGCTCTCTGGTCCAGGGAAAGGAGCCAGGTGAGCCAGGATCATGTCTCCACACACACCTGCTCAGCCCCAGCGTCTCCACCCTCACACACACTCACGCTCACCTCCCATGAGCTGGCTAATTCTATGTCTCTTCCCTACAGTACTCCCAAGTCACTGCTGCCCTCAGATTTCTAAAGACAGATGACAGGGGACAATAATCGGCAAGAGTTGAGCACATATTGGAGCAAGAGGTCCACAGATGGCCTGGAAACCATCGTGAACATGAAGGGGAACAACACTGCAAAAGCAGAGACTTGCCCTTGCCTCTGCTGCCAGGGTCACTGTGGTTCAAGGGTTGTGCACAGATTTTAGAAGAGGCACTGATAGGGAATCTTGACTTTGGTCTTGTCCACTGGTCAATATACTTTTGCAAGGAACACACAGGAAGAGTCTACCAAGTCCCTTTGCTGAGAAATGGTATGATCACTAGTGAAATAAAATGAGAAACATGAATAGCACCATATCTGATGTGAGCATAAAATATTTGCTTATTGCTCTTTGATGGGGAGGAAAGGAGCCTAGAGAGTCCCCAGGGGACAGCAACAGAGCTGGTGGAAAGGTAGGAAGAGCACCCAGGCTTCCCAGGGGACAGGCACACCCCACGGGGGCTGCAATCCAGGACACATTAGGGAAGGGACTGGGTTTGCTGCCTACACACCAAGTGACAGACGGAGATTGGCAGAGGAGATTAAAGCACATGAGCCAACCATTCCCGGCTTACAGAAAAGTCCTTTAACATATTTTGGTAGAAACAGGCTGGAAATGAAAGGATGGAAAAGATAAATGGTGGAAATCTTACTCATGCAAAAGGAAGAAGGCATGGCTGTATGGGCAGCAAATGAATTAGACTTCAGAACAAGGAAAATTACCAGACGCAGAGAGGAACACTGTATAGTGATATAGAGGCCACTCCACCAAGAGGACAGAGGTATCCTAAAGGTGTCTTCCCAGCAGCAGGGATGCCACCCATATGAAGCAGAAACTGACAACTGAAAAGAGCAACAGACAAACCCACAATGGTAGTTAGAGACATCACCCCCCAACAATGGACAGAACAGCTCCATAGAAAATGAGCCGGGACCTAGAAGAATTCCCTTAACATTCTCAATCAACAGAGCTAATTAATATTGTAGAAGTTAATATTTGTAGAAGACACACTTTTTCAGGTGCACATGGAACATACCAAGATAGGCCAGATGCTGAGCCATGAAACAAATGTTAGATGTTTCAGAGAAGTGAAGTCACGTGGGATGTGCTCAGGGACCACATGGAATCGAGCCAGAACTCTCTAACAGAGAGAGAACAGAAACAGAAACACCTTCTGCCCTGCCCCCTCAGCAGTGTCACCACCCCTTAAGGTCAGGGAATCTGGGATAAGGCCTTCTTGATGGCCCTCCAAGGCTGGATTCTACATCTGAAAAGGGCCTTTTCTGGGTTTGGAAGACACCCATGCACTGTCACTGAAGGATGGAGAAGTAAGGAGTAAATGGCCATTGCCCCCTTTTCTCTACCCATTGAGGAAGCTAATCTCCTCTGTTGAAGGGAAGAGTGGATAATGGTCCCCACCCCATGTCTGTCCCCTGGTCCCCACACTCACTCCCTCCTCTCCACTCAGAGGACAGATGACCCTGCTCAAGAAGGGACAACTCCAGTCTCTGTTCATCCATGGCCAGCGCCCACCCCCCAGGAATGACATGCTAACCCTGTGGGCATGATCTGCTACACCTGGTGTAATTCAGCCTCTTCCTGAAAGTTCCAATAGCAGTGTCCTGGTCAGGGCCAGACATTGTCCAGGCCGAGCTGAGAATCAGCCTCCTAGAACCCTGGCAACACCCCGGGTCACATCCCCGCAAGGCTGTCAACAGCCTCGTGCTCAGTCCACTCAGAGTGATTTCGGGAAACCCACTCTCTTTGAAACAGGAGAGGGAACACTGTGTTTCTGACAAAGAAGAAACAGAGGCCTAGAAAGCTTACAGGGTACACACCAAGCCACACACTGCCCAAGATCAGGAACCAAAACAGTCTAGACTCCCTCTGTCCCTGCAGGGACCTCTTCAGGTAAGACTGTGGGAAATGTGGAAATGAAACCACAAGTCAGAGTTGGGGCAGAAATGTGAATTAGGAAACCCGGCTTCTCTTCCTGGTTCTGTGCTCAGTTTAGGAAAAGGAGAAAATAACTTCCAGAACTGAGAAAAGAGCTGAAACCTCCAACTGGGAATGTGGATGGTTCGTGTCTCCATCTGACTGTGCTGCAGCCACTTTTTGAATTTTGAGGTTCTCTTGTGTTTCTGAAGCTCAGTCACTTATGAGGCACATTCAGTGTCCTTGTCTTGTTGATGAATTAACCTATGTATTGTTCTGAAGGGCCCTTCTTTATCCAGATGTAATGATGGTAGCACTCTGAGCCACTTTGACGTTAATACAGCGACTGCAGGTTTCATGTGTCCAATCTGTGCATGGTGTATCTTTCTTTTTAAAAAAAAAAAAATTCATCTGGTTATTTTTGCATTGATTTTAAAGAGAGTGGAAAGAAGAAAGGGAGAGAGAAAGAGAAAAACATTGTTTGGTTGCCTCCTACACACACCCTGACTGGGTCAAGGATTGAACCTGAAACCCAGGTACGTACCTCGGACCAGGAATCAAACCCAAGACCCTTGTGTCCACAGGCCAATGTTCTCACTGTTGAGTCAAACCAGCCAGGGCTGTGTCCTTGTATTTAAAATGGGATTTCCGCCCTGGCCAGTTTGGCTCAGCAGTTAGAGCGTCTGCCTGTGGTCCGGAGAGACCCGGGTTCGGTTCCCGCTAAGGGCATGTGCCTCGGTTGCAGTTTGTCCCCGGCCCTGGTTGGTCGTGCAGGTGGCAGCCACTCAATGTGTCCCTTTCACATCGATGTTTCCTTCTCTCTCTCTTCCTCTATCTCCCTCCCACTCTGTCTGTACAGAAAATGGAAAAATGTCCTTGGGTGAGGATAAAAATAATAATAATAAATAATAATAATAAATGTTTAAAAAAATAAATAAATAAAAATAAAATGGGATTTTCTGTAGAGAGCATACAATTGGGTCTTGCTTTTTAACACAATCTAACTGTTGTATAATTGGAGAATTAAGACAATTTACATCTAATATGAGTATTGAGATGGTTGTGTTTAAATTTATCCTCTTGCTGCTTGTTTCTATTTGTTCCCTCTTTCCTCCTTTTCTCTGTTGTGTGTGTGTGTGTGTGTGTGTGAATTGTTCAAATTCCATTTTATTTCAACTGTTGCTTTATTAGCTGTACCTCCTTTTATTTTCTCAGTGGTCACTCCACAATTCACAATGTGCACCTTTAACTCATCCTGCCCACCTGCAGGGGATGTTCTATCACATCACGAGGATGGTAAGACTGTAGCATGGTATCATCACTTCCTCCGCCCACCCTCCGCATCACTGTTGTTCTAGAGTGTACATTTCCTAAACTATCAGTTCAGCTGCATATTGTTATTCTTTTGCTTTCACAAGTCCATTGCCTTTTGAAGACATTTTTAAATAATTAACAAAAATGTTTTCTATTTCTGCTCCTCTTTACTATGTTTGACCGCTCGTTCCTTAGTGGAGGTGCCAGTTGTCACCCAGCTTCACTGTCTGCACACCTGACCATCCCTGCATCAGTCCTGAGCAGCCTGTTGTCCAAAGCCTGCAAACAGAATAAACACAAACAAGTCTTAAAATATAAAAATATTCAAAAAATACCAAGTGTTTTTTAGGACCACAGTAGTATGAAACTAGAGAAGTTACCAACAGAAGGAAAACTGGAAAACTCACAAACACAATGAAATTAAACAATGCATTCCTGAGCAACCAATGGGACAGGGAAGAAGTCAAAGGGAAATTTAAAAAATCTGAAACAAACAAAAATGGAAACACAACATACAAACACATATGGATGCAGCAGGAGAAATTCTAAGAGGGAGGTTAAAACCACAGATACTACATTGAGAACAAAAAAAGACTTGAAATAAACTACTTAGCTTTGCAGTGAAGAATAAAAAAAAAAAAGAACAAAATAAGCACAAAGTTAGGAGAGCAAAGAACTAGAGATTGGAAAAAAATTGAAAAGATTAACAAAACTAAGAGCTGTTTTTTTAAAAGATAAACAGAGAAAAATGGCGATGGGCAGGACCTGAGTGTGGGTGAGTGAGTGTGAATGTGGATGACCAACCTTGAGCAGTACAGAGACACGGGGCAGAAGGTTCCTGTGCTGTGGATGGAAGCAGCCGGCTTCTGTAGTAAGCAACACATCAGAGAACTTTTCCCTGCCCGGTGGCCAGGAGGCCCTGCCATTTTGGAGGATCCTGGGTCTTCCCTGGGAGGAAGAAATGGGGAGCAGCTAGGGCCAAGTGACCTGAGTCCACTAGAGCGTCCTGTAGCATCTGTCCAGTGGACTCATCTGTGTTGGAATGGTCAGCACACAGTAGGTGCCTGTAGCAGTAGCAACGTGGCTGCCAGCCCAGGCTCCAGACCTACCCAGGCTCCAGGCAGCAGGGGAGTTGGAGTGAAGCCCCTCCCCCCCAGCAGCAGCAAAGTCTCAGGTGTGGAGCATCCTCAGCCCTCCAACAACAGTAAAGGATTGGAACCTGAGAGCACCTCCTGGCAGCAGGATGCAGCAGTGGCAATAGCAGTGCAAACCAGAAGCTGACACTCACCCCCAGTAGTGACTGATTAGCAGCTGAGTGCCACCAGGCAGCAAGGTTCTTCAACAACACATGAGTGGGACTCACACACCCCAGGTGTGTACCAGAGGGACCCACGAACCCAGAAGCACACCAGTGGAACCCATGAACACCAGCAGCACAGCAACAAAACCCACGAATCCCAGAAGAACCAGCCAGACCCACGCACCTCAGCAGCATACCAGAGGGACCCACGAACCCCAGCAGCATGCCAGTGGAACCCACACACCCCAGCAGTTTACTAGTTGAACTCCACACACCCCAGCAACATACCAGCAGGACCCACACACCACAGCAGGGCACCAGGCAAACCTGCACACCCCAGGCAGCAGCAGCACATTTTGGTAGCTACGACCCATCTCCAGCAGCTTCAGCAGAAGCTGATCATGAGCGGTGCCCCAGCCAAAGCAGCAATGAGTCTTGAGAAGCCCAGACCTGCATGACAAACCAATTCCAGTCACCAGGTGTCAACCCTCCAGGACCCACAGCAGGCAAGAGGAGCCATACACCAAAACAGGCTGGGAGGCACAGCAGCCTTAGTTGATACACACTGACTTGCCTACACATTCCAATATCCCTCACAGTGCTTAGAACTAACAGACTGCTAAAATGGTGAGACAAAGAAACAACACCAAAATGAAAAAAGAAGAGGAATCAACAGAAAAGGAACTACAGAAACTAGAAGAAAGCAACTTGTCAGATAAAGAATTCAAAACAATGATTATAAGGATGCTCAAACAATTTGGTGAGAACTACAAGCAACTTAATAAAAATTATGAAGAGCTCACTGGGATCTACTTCAGCATTAAAAAAGAGGTAGAAGCTATACATAAAAATCAAGAGGAAATAAAGAATAACATAGCTATTATGAAAAATACCTTAGAAGGGTTCAATAGTAGATTTTAAAAGCTGAATACCAAATAAGTGACTTAGAAGACAAGGTAGAAAAAAAAATACCCAAATAAGCTGCAAATGGGGAAAAAAAATTGAAAAGCAGGAGGAGAGTTTAAGGGAGCTGTGGCATAATACAAAATGTAACAACATGCACATTATAGGTGTACTGGAAAGAGAAGTATTAGAGAAAGGAGTAGAGAAACTGTTTGAAGAAATAATGGAAGAAAACTTTCTTAAACTGGTGAGGGAAAAAGTCACACAAGTCCAGGAAACACAGAGAGTTCCAAGCAAGATGAACTCCAAAAGACCCACAGCTAGACACATCATAATAAAAATGGCAGACATTAAAGACAAAGAAAGAATCTTAAAGGAAGCAAGAGAGAAATAGAAAGTTACCTACAAGAGGGCTTCCATTAGACTGACAGCTGATTTCTCAATAGAAACACTGCAGGTCAGAAGGGAGTTGCATGAAGTGTACAAAGTAATGCAAGGCAAGGGTCTGAATCCAAGACTACTTTATCCAGCAAGGTTACCATTCAAAATTGAAGAAGAAATAAAGAGCTTCACAGATATTAAAAAAAAAAAAAAAAAACTAAAGGAATGTACCACCACCAAACCAGCACTGTAAGAAATGCTGAAGGAACTGCTGTTGGAAGAAGAAGAAGGAGGAGGAGGAGGAGGAGGAGGAGGAGGAGGAGGAGGAGGAGGAGGAGGAGAAGGAGGAGGAGAAGAAGGAGAAGAAGAAGAAACAGAGAGAAAGAGGAACACAGGCATAAAATAAAAATGGCAACTAACAACTGTCTATCAATAATGACTTTAAATGTAAATGACTTAAATGATCCAATCAAAAGACATAGGGTAGCTGACTGGATAAGAAAACACGACCCAGAGAGACTTAAACTTCCGATCAAGATGGAGGCGTAGGTAAACGCAGTATCGTGTCCTCCCACAACCACATCAAAGTTACAACTAAACTACAGAACAACCATCATTCAAAGCCACCTGAAATCAAGCTGAATGGAAGTCCTACAACTACAAAATTAAAGCAGCAGCCACATTGACACTGGTAGGAGGGGCAGAGACAGACAGGCTGGTCCCACACCCGTGTGTGGCAAATAAAAATCAGGAGGATACATCAGCTGGGAAGGTCCTAACTGAGGACTGAGGGGTCCCTGTTCAACACCAGATGCCCAGCTCAGCGTTCCAGTGCCAGGAAGAGAAGTCTCCATAACTTCTGACTGGAAAAACCAGTGGGAACTGAGGCTCAGGGAAGCTGACATGGCTGGAGCCCCAGGCAGCTCCTTAATGGGCCTGTGCACAAATTTATCGAACTCACTCCCTCTAAGCGTGGAGGGGAGGCAGCTCGAGGGGCACCAGAGACATACAGGGAAGAACTGAGCTGTTTGGCATTGGAGTGAGGGCTGGAGAGGACAAACTTGCTGTCAGAGGCCTTTGTTCCTTTGGTGAGCCCTTCCCTGGGGCAGCAGACAGACACCATATCTGGGACTCCAGCAATGTGGCTCACACTGGTAGCCCTGCCCTGGTGATTCCCTGAGGCCCCGCCCCACCCAACTCTCAGGCCCACCCAAGCTGTTGCCAGTTGCTTAACCATAGAATTGGCTTGTCTTGGATCCTGCTTCAGGTTTTCCTAAATTCTTTCAAACAAGCAACATCTGCTTTCACATAGCCCCATACCTCTCATTAAGTAATACACAGAAACAAACACAGAGAGGCAGCCAAAATGAGGAGACAAAGAAACAGGTCCCAAATGAAAGAAAAGAACAAACCCCCAAGAGAAAAACTAAGTGAAATGGAGATAAGCAACCTAACAGATGCTGAGTTTAAAATACTGCTTATAAGGATGCTCAATGAACTTAGTGAGGGCCTCAAGAGCATAAAAAAGGACCAGTCAGAAATGAAGGATGCACAGTCAGAAATGAAGGAGGCACTAATTGAAATAAAGACTAGATTACACAGATTCAATAGTAGAGTAGGTAACGCCAAAAAGTAAACCATTGATTTGGAATACAAGGAAGCAAAAAACACCCAATTAGAACAGCAAAAAGAAAAAAGAGTCCAAACAAATGAGGATAGCATAAGGAGCCTCTGGGACAACTTCAAGCATGCCAACATTTGCATCGTGGGGTTGCCAGAAGGAGAAGAGAAGAGAGAGAACAAGAAATCGAAAACCTGTTTGAAACAATAATGGCAGAAAACTTTCCTAACCTGGTGAAGGAAATAGACATACAAGTCCAGGAAGCACAGAGAGTCCCAAACAAGATGAACCCCAAGAGGCCCACACCAAGACACATCATCATCAAAATGCAAAAGGTTCAAGACAAAGAGAGAATCTTAAAAGCAGCAAGAGAAAGGCAGCCAGTTACCTACAAGGGAGTTCCCATAAGACTGTCAGATGATTTCTCAAAAGAAACTTTGCAGGCCAGAAGGGAGTGGCAAGAAATATTCAGAGTGATGAAAACCAAGATCCTACAACCAAGATTACTCTATCCTGCAAAGCTGACATTTTGAATCGATGGCATATAAAGACTTTTCCAGACAAGAAAAAGTTAAAGGAGTTTATCACCACCAAACCTTTATTATATGAAATGATGAAGGGTCTTTTTGAAGAAAAAGATAAAATGTATGAACAAACAAAATGGCAATGAATACATATCTATCGACAATGGAATCTATGAACAAAATGAACAGGCAGAACAGAAACATTCTCATAGATAGAGAACATTTTGTTGGTTGCCAGATGGGAGGAGGGTTGGGGAATGGGTGAAAAAGGTGAAGGGATTAAGAAGTACAAATTCATTGCTAGACTGACAAACCTCAAAGGGAAAGGGGTTGGATGGTGGGAAGAAATAAACAGAAGAACTTATATGCATAACCAATGGACACAGACAATAGTGTGGGAAAAGGTGGGAGGGGGCGGGTGTGGGGAGGAGGGGGTCAATGGGGGAAAAATGTGGAACATCTGTAATACATTTTACATCCAACAATAAAGATTTGAAAAAAAAAAAAAGGCTGTGGTACACATACACAATGGAGTACTATGCAGCTGTAAGAAAGATCTCTTATCCTTTGAGACGACATGAAGGGACCTGAAAAGTATTATCCTAAGAGAAACAAGCCAAGCAGAAAAAGACAAATACCACATGATCTCACTTATTTGTGGAATATAATGAACATAACAGTCTGAGGAACTGGGTAGTCCCAGAGACGTGGAAGTAGGGTACAGACTGACAATACCCAAAAGAGGGGTTGGGGGGAGAGATAAACCACAGAACTTATATGCATGTATGTATGAACAATGGACATGGACAACAAAGCCAGGGATGGGGCGGGGTGATGGGGGAGGAGGGTGTCAATGGGGTAAAAAAGGAGAAACATCTGTAACAAAAATAAATTTTTTTTAAAAAAAGAACTTCCTTGATTTGCAATATACCAAACAAAACTATGAGAATTGACCCACACAGGGGGAGCCTACCCATATTGTGTTCTCCATCTCGCTTTGCAACGTCCCTGTTCTGTGTTCACTGCTCCAGACTTCCACGTGTGAGCAGGTGACAGTAGGGCACTATAGCTCTGCTCCATCTGCCACCAGATCCACCCACACAG
This sequence comes from Molossus molossus, assembly GCF_014108415.1. Taxonomy (NCBI): domain Eukaryota; kingdom Metazoa; phylum Chordata; class Mammalia; order Chiroptera; family Molossidae; genus Molossus; species Molossus molossus. The sequence continues at coordinate 108,926,385 of NW_023425401.1, forward strand.
CACTCCAGGCCCCCTGAGTCCCACAGGGCTGCTCTGTCCAATGCAGAGCAGGGGCAGCCAGCATAGTGGTTTGGGGAGCCCATCAAAGTCAGGGCCTTGGAGTTGGTCTTCCAGGCCCTCTGTGGACCAGCAGTGCCTGTCTGTCCCCAGTAAGCAGGAACATTCTAGAAGCAGAGCCTTGAGAAGGGCCCTGGGGAGTAGGGCTGGGCAGGTGCACCTTCCATGAGTGCTGGGGGCAGGGTGTGTGCCCCATAGGAACTTTCCTGTGTCACAGGGGCTGTTTCTGAACCTGGGGGGGTGGGGGGTGACCTGTCACCGCCTGCATGGCCTCTTCCTCAAAATATTGCTTCTTTTGACAAATCAGAGAAAGGAAGTGGGCGGGGCCGGCAGCCAGAGGCTCAGACAGGAAGCCCTTGCGGGGACACAGCACACCCTGCCCTCGCGGGTCCTGGGTCGTTTGCAGCAGTTTCCTTCCAGCCCAGGACCTGTTCCTGTGCCCAGAGTGTGGGGCGCGGGGCGCGGAACTCCCCTTTCTTCTTCATGCCCAGGAGCCGTCTAGGAACCGTCGGCCTCCAGGGGGTGCCGTGTAACTGCCTCTGCCCGGCTTCCTCCGCGCCCACTGCGCGCACCTTCCCGGGGCCGCCCAGACCTTCCCGGTCCGCCCAGCACCTTCCCGAGCCGCCCAGCACCTTCCCGGGGGCGCCCAGCACCTTCCCGGGGCCGCCCAGCACCTTCCCGGGACCGCCCAGACCTTCCCGAGCCGCCCAGCGCCGCGCCAGGTAAGGGGACACCGGGCAGGGTCTGGGCGCCCTGGGAGGCTGCGATCCGCAGCCTAGTCACCCCACGGATTGCTGGTGTGATCACACAGGTTACCCTACTTCTAAGCTCGTCCGTCGGGGAGACGGGACTATGTGAGTGGCGTAGGGGCCACAGCGGTCGGTAGTGGGGAACAGGACTGCATGACAGTCGCCCTGAGCCCTCAGCGCAGAGCTCCGGGCTTTCCTGCTGGCTGCCTACAGCTTAGCCCCTGGGTCCTCATGGGCACTCACAGGGCTTCAGGAAGCTGGAGGAGTTTGCTCATCCCGCTGGACAGATGGGAAAACGGACCCCCCAGGTGCCCGGCTAGGTGCGGGCATGGTTCTCCGTTTACCCTCTTAAGTCTTACCCCCACCCACAGTGAGCCACCCCTTCCACAGGAGACCCGGAGTCCACGTTGTCTCCTGGCCGGACCTTCTGGAAAACACCCCTTAATCCCCCAAACACCCCACACCTTTCCCCTGACACATGTAGACGCAGCTGTATGGCAAACAGACGCATGTTCAGGGCAGGACAACAACCCCTCTGTCGGCTAAACCTTATGTGAGAGACTGTTTGAAATGACAAGAACTAAACTACACACGGGACAGGGTACAGGAAACATGGGGACCGTGCAGAGGAGGGAAGGAGACACTGCTGAGCGTGAGGGAGCTGCTTTCTGTGGTTTGTTCACACAAGGTGTGGTCACAGGACAATCAGGCTCCTGTCATTTCAAATCCAAAGGTCCATTCCGTTCATGTCCTCAGTCCCTGCCTGAACCGGCCCCTCCTACTGTGCCGGCGACGCTGCTGTAACCGCTGCTTGCACACTGCCTGCCCCTCTCCTGGGACCTGGCCCCACGTTGGAGGAGGTTACTAGAAGTTTCCTTTCAGAGAAGGACCCGGCCTCCCTCCGGACCCTGCACTGTGGCTGCTCCCAGACCGAGGTGCCCCGCGTCCCTGCGGGTCTGCGATGCTGCCCGTCTTTTCCTGGCTTCCTTCAGTCTCTTCGTGCTTGTCTGTGACTCATTTCAGCGTCTCCATCAGTACCCTTTCTGACTCTCCAGGACACTTTTATTTGTTAATATCTGCCTAAAAGACCATTCTCTGTGGGACACAGGTCACCTCCGCCGCCTGACATTCAGAAGACGGTCCAGGAGAACCACTGCACTGCATGTGCCCTCATGTAACCAGGTTGGGTGGGCTTTCTGTGACAGCACTCTCCATGCGGGTCCCACTGATCACCTGGCCAGTGAAACACCAGATGGAGTCACACTGAAGGGCTCTGGTCGAGCATCTGCTGCCCCCTGCCGGTCTCTCCTGGAATAATCTGTTCTTGGAGTAACAGGCTCCCAGATTTTGCCTGGGTTGGTTTCAGGGCAGGCTTCCTGCCTGTCAGCCTCAGCCTATGTCCTGACCATGGGATGTCCACACTGTGTGTGGGCCCAAGAGGCTGTGGACTTATTTGGAATAATCTCCTTTCCTCCTGTGGCATCAAGGACGACACGCAGGGAAAGGAGCCCCTTTTTGGTCCTAGCACCATAGCACTTGTGTGACTGTGGGCGGGTCATTTGCTGCTCAGTTTCCTAATGTTTTAATCAACATTTTAAGACATGTCTTAATTTATGAGAACAATTAAGACGATGGAGATGACAGGACTTAGAAAGTTATAAGTGGCCACACAGAGGATTTTTACACCAATGAAGTTCACCATCAACTTCCTTGTCTTTGCCACATCAGAAGATTAATTCCAGCATATTTTCTGAGATTTCCAAACCTCAGGAAAACTCATCTAAAGAAGAAAAGTTATCAGAGAATTAGAGCGTGTTTACCAAGGGCCAGAGTATAACCCCCCACAGTCAAGGGCAGCTGTGGGGGAGGGCGGAGAGCAAAGGAAGGGAGGGAGGGCTGGGAGGGAGGGAAGGAAGAAGAAAGGAGGAAAAGAAGGAAGGAAGGTCTCAGTATATTCTGATCATGTGAAAGTGGATGGTTTTCCTGAGGAGGGCCGATTTCTGTTTCAGTCGGCTGGGATGGGTGATTACTGGGAGACGGACCTAGAGCCAGCCAGAAGAAACATTTGAGTCAACACGGAGCAGGAAGTGACTTTCTCTTGAATTTGTCCTGAGTGTTGATTCTTTCTCTTTGGCCAGGGCGCCTCCTTCTCTCCACCAACTGCTCGGGGGGCCAGCAACAAACTTAGTAGAGCAGAGTGAAAAAGTCCCTTGCTGTAAGTGGCATTGGCTGTTTGAAGTACTGAGCCTCTCCAGTCCCCAAGAGTCTTTGTGTCCCATGGACATCCCAGTGGCCAGAGGAGGGTGGGATCCGGGACATGTATTCTTCAAGGACTGACCTGAGAAGCACTTTTTCCAGCAAGTTGTTGTACTTGATTCCAAAATTAAAATGTTCCACTCCTCATTCCATAAAAGGATGCTTTCTTCATTTTATACCTTTTCCAGTTGGAGGGACATAAACAAATGATTTGTTTTAAAATATCTCTATGCCATGCCTGTGTAGCTCAGTGGTTGAGCATCGACCCATGCACCAAGAGATCGCTGGTTCGATTTCCAGTCAGGACACATGCCCAGCTTGTGGTCCCAATCCCCAGTGTGGGGCATGCAGGAGGCAGCCAGTCGATGTTCTCTCTCATCGATGTTTCTATCTCTCCCTCTCCTTTCCCCTCTCTCTAAAATCTATAAAGAAAAAATATTTTTTTAAACATTTCTTGCTTTCCTGTAAGGTGAGAAAAATAAAGTAACCGTGCACTGTGTTAGCACAGCCTGGTTTGCCTCAAGCTATTTATTGGCCTTTGCAAGTATCACGTGAGTGCGCACATTAGCAGTGAAAATGGCTCCTCCGTGGAGAGTGGGGGCTTATTCGGCCTCTGAACTGGAGGTGCCCTCAGGCCTTACCAACTCCCAGTGGACACTGGCTTCTTATTCTTTTCCTGTTTCTCTTCCAGAAGAGAATGGAAGGACTTCCAAAGACCAGATATGGGTCTATGGCTGAAGGTAAGACAGCCTCCAAGTCCTCTAGAGGCACCGGCCCCTCCCCTCACACAGGGACAGAAGCAGTGGCTTTAAACTGAAGAAGAGAAGACAGTGCTCACTTGTTCGTTCCCTGCCCCGACATCATCTCAGCCTCACCAGACCCCACAGCACGATGCTGTCCATGCACACGGTGTGGGAGATGTGCAAATGAAACCAAGTCCGAAGTGGGAGGAGTTTGAACTGAATTAGGAATAAATTTTCTCTTTCCTTGTTCGCTCTCAGCTGAAATGTGGAAAAGTTCCCCAGAGAGATTTAGTAATCATGTTTGCTATGGAATATTCCCGGACATTGCAGAAAAGGGAGAACCAACACAGAGTAGAGAAATGAAGTAATAGATTTTAGGAGCCGGCAATGAACTTGGAATCCATTTGGGCAACGAGAACTCCAGAACTCCTCGGCTCTCTCCTTCCTTCATCCCTCGAAGGTCTTAGCTCTTGGCTCAGGGTCGCCCTCCCCATCACCACAGTTGTTACCTTCCTGTAAGTCAATCGGACAAGTGGGTGATCTTTCCACCACCTGCACTTTCATTGGTCTGACACTCCAGTCCTCTTCAGCCACCTCTCCAGCTAATCTCTGGGACTTTGCTCTTGACATTAACTGTGACCTTTCTGTCTTCTCGATTTCAAGCATCCAACTCCCCACCCAAAGATCAGACCCAGGGACCCTCAGCTGGTCCTTGGTGAGAGGTCCCAGCTGAGACTCCCTCTCCTCCCAAGGTTTAAAAGAAGCTGTTGGGCACCTCTGTACAAGTGTGCCTGGTAATTTGTGGGTGATAAAGGGGGTAAGATTTTTTAATTTGTGACGTCTCATCCTCTGCCTCCTTCTAATGACACATTTATTCAGCATAAAACTGGCCCAGGCACCATCCCTGGAAACACAAAGGAGCCGCTTTTCTTTCAGAAAAACTATGTCTTCCCTGGTGTCCAGGAAGGGCCTGGAACATCCTCCTCAGTGGGGCAGTTCCTACAGTGGACTATGGGTCCAGAGTGGGCTTCCTGTGGACTTCCTATGACCCAAGACCTCCTAAGTTGTCGGTGAACTTTGTATGTATTAGATAGGACTGTTGGGAGGAAAGTCCGTGGCTTTCATGAGATACCATGAGGGTCCAGGACCGAGAAATCTGAAGCCTCACTGACTTAATAAGAAACATTTATCTTACAGACATGGCAGAAGATAACCGGTTTGCACCATCTTCCTCCCTGAGGCTCGTCCTGGTGGGCACATCCGGCTGCGGGAAAAGTGCCACCGGGAACAGCATCCTCTGCCAGCCCGTGTTTGAGTCCAAGCTGGCGGCCCAGGCTGTGACCAGGAAGTGCCAGACAGCCACAAGCACGTGGAATGGGAGGAGCATCCTGGTGGTGGACACGCCCCCCATCTTTGCGGCAAAGGCCCAGGGCCAAGAGATGTACGAGGACATCGGGGACTGCTACCTGCTCTCCACCCCGGGGCCCCACGTGCTGCTGCTGGTGACGCAGCTGGGCCGGTTCACTGCCCGGGACACGGAGGCAGTGAGGAGGGTGAAGGAGGTCTTTGGGGCAGGAGCCATGAGACACGTGGTGGTCGTCTTCACCCACAAGGAGGACTTAGGGGACGAGTCCTTGGATGAGTACGTGCGCAGCACAGACAACTGCAGCCTGCAGAGCCTGATCCGGGAGTGTGGGCGGAGGTACTGCGGCTTCAACAACCGGGCCACCGGGGAGGAGCAGAGGGAGCAGCTGGAGGCCCTGATGGCGGTGGTCGAGAGGCTGGAGAGGGAGCACGAGGGCGCCTTCTGGAGAAACGACCTCTACTTCGAAGCCCAGATGCTGCAGGGGCGCGAGCTCCGCGGGGAGGAGCACAGGCGCTACCTGGCCAAGGTGCGAGCGCACGTGGAGGGGCAGAAGCGAGACCTGAAGGAGACCGAGTGTCACTGGGTGTCCAGGGCGCTCCTCAGAGTCAAAAAGTGGATGATTTCTAACACTGGGCTATCCATTTTTCTTGTGATATGCATTTTGATTTTTCTTGCTGTTTTAATTAACTTGTTTATTACTCAGGGATACTGAGCATTTTCAGCTGACATCCATAATCGGCTTCTTTTTTCCAGACTCACCCTCTCTGTGTATGTTTCTAAGAGACTTAATTGCGTTTTACTTAGATCTGGTTTTCATTTCTCTTCCTCGCATCAGACATGCCATTTCTGTTCTCCACCTGCTTCCAGATAAATAAAATCCAAAGAAAGAATATTTCTTTTGTTGTTGTTGTTTAAAAATCATGGAGGTAAATGATAACCTAACTGTATTCCATCCTGAAATCTTTGGGGGGACCAGTGTTTGCAGGAAGGAAGGTGAGTGGACTGTGATATTACCCATTGAGGGGAGAAACATGTTATATTAAACGCTGGTAGGAGAATTCCTTATTTTATTCAGAGAGGAACTGTGATTTTATGGTGGGTTGTAAAAGACAATACCCACCCCCATCCTCACCCTACAGAGGTTGATGAGGATGTTGGGGGGGTATTCTGGAGGCATGATGGGGCTGGGGAGGAAGGTGGGAGGGAACATGGACTTGGGGGGGATCCGGGCACAGAGGTGAGATGGGGTGCCATCTTGGGGAAACCTCCGTCAGTGGCTGGGAAATAAAGGACCTGGGGTTTCATAGAGCAGGGCCAGAGAGGGAATACTTTAGCTCAGCAGCCTGCAGGAGCTCAGTCACTTGCAGAGGAGAGAGTTCCCGGACGAGACCGACGTGATGTCCGAGGCTGCATTCCCATAAAACTTGGCGGACACTGAAATCTGAATTTCCTGTAACTGTCGTATGTGGCGATGAAACATTCCTCGTTTGATTTCTTCAACCTTCTAGAACGGTGAAAGCTCTCCCTTCTGAGCCCGCAGGCTGTACAAAGTGGCGGCAGGCCAGATGTGGTCCCACCCCGTGTGCCGTGAATGTCCCCTTGTTGGTGGAGCCCAGGGGTAAGGCCACCTCTTTAGCCTCAAAATCAGCACAACACTGCCTGATGGCTGGGAACTCGCGCAGGAGTGGTATTCCACACGTCCACGGTAGCAGAGGGAAGAGGCCAGACTCTGGGGTGACCTCCCAAGCAGAGGTCATGAAGTCAGTGGAATGGGAATTCCGGGGGCAGGGAGGGGAGGCCTCCCCCCTCTTTTGGCAGCTGTTTTCTCCGCCCATTTGTACCCTGTACGGGAGACCTGCAGTTTTCCAGGGCAGCCTGTGAGCAGATGGGTAAGTGATTGATTCTGAGATGAGTCTGAGGAACTCATTGTGCCTTTCAGGTACCCTTCCGCCAACCTCCATTGGTAACAGAGGTGCCACCCCGATCTGAGCAGTCGCAGCAGGCCGCCGACTCCAAACACCCGCAGGGAGAGTCATGTACAAGCCCCTCAGACCCTGCTCCCCCAAAGGAACCGAGTCCTCTGCAACGCACTGCCCCAAGTGTCCCACCTACCCAGGTCTCCCCCTTCCCAGACTTAGTTCAGTCCAGCTGCCCAGACATTTATTACACGGATACTGAGCGCCGGCTCCTCTGCTCAGCACCAGGAATATAAGAGAAATAATGCAAGGTCCCTGCTCCCCAAAGTGACTGTATGAGCGGCGGGCGGAGGCATCGGAAATGGGATGCGAGAGGAATGATTTGGAGGTTGCGGCGTCAGCCAACCGGAGAGTGCTGGGCTCAGGAGGCCCCCAGGCCGGCGGTGCTGGTGCTGCTGGGCACCCGCTGGCCTCTCCAAGTCTCTTCAGGCCGAGGGAGGCCAGGGACAGGGGCCGCTTTGAGACAGGGGCTGGGCCAGTCTGAGGACTGTCTCCAAGAGAACAGAAAGTCACTGGATGTCATGAGTAGGTCAGAGCTGATGCGCGGTTTTAGGAAGAGCACGGGGCAGCAGTGTGGTGGCTGAACCGCGTGCGTGTAAACCTCGGGGACAGCAGGACATTCAGAAGGAAAGAATCCATCTCAGGGATCAGGGACTGAGCCCTAACCAAATGAATGAGGACACAAATGGGAGATGCCGAGGAGGTGGAATCAATAAAACATGGTCACTGATGGCAATACTGGGAAGGGGACCAGTTTCTATCTTGGGCCACCCCTAACATTTGCTCCCTTCACACCCTGGGCCCTCAGGGGTGCAGCAGGTGAGCAGAGGCGGGTAAGGACTCTGGGTTGGAATGTACGCCCTCTGGAACATCATCCTGTCCTCCAGGGAACAGGGGTGAGCTTACCCTCCCTCCAGGGAAGGCATAGGACCGCATAAACTTGGCTCAAGAAAGGCTAGCAAGCAGGGCTGCAGGAGGCTAGCTCCACCCAGGGGTGCAGAAGGGCCCGGCCTCCCAGCCTGGTTCAGTGCACCAACGAGGCATGTCTTTCACCATGAACAGTGTCACCCGCTCAGCCAGATGACATTCCACCTTCGTGGATTTCCAGGGGGAGTCAAGCCAGAGAGTTACCCGTCCTGTTTCACAGTAGAGATGGAGAAAAAGTGTTCTTAACCCTTTACTCTCACGTGAATGTTCGCCCAAGTAATTCCTTGGAAAGTGTTCAAACGTGAGCTCAGGCCGAGCGTAAAGGGGGCACAGACACCCGCCTGGAGGTGGTCACCTTCCTCCACCCTCCGCTGTCTTCAGGAGTCAGTGACTGTCCAGTGTGTAGCAGGGGGAGGACGGTCCTTCCTAATTCTCCGAATGGGAAGACAAAAATCATTTATTCTCGCTGCCACGTCCTCAGGGAAGTTCTGAATGAGTTAAGGACCTTTTTTTTTTTTTTTAATTTTTTTTTTTGTTGTTACAGATGTTTCTCCTTTTTTTCCCCATTGACACCCTCCTCCCCATCCCCCCCACCCCATCCCTGGCTTTGTTGTCCATGTCCATTGATTATGCGTACATGCATATAAGTTCTGTGGCTTATCTCTTTTCTCCCCCCACCACCTCCTCTTCTGAGGGTTGTCAGTCTGTACCCTACTTCCACGTCTCTGGGTCTACCCTGTTCCTCAGACTGTTATGCTTATTATATTGCACAAATAAGTGAGATCATGTAGTATTTGTCTTTTTCTGTTTGGCTTGTTTTGCTTAGGATAATACTTTCCAGGTCCCTTCATGTCATCTCAAAGGATAAGAGATCTTTCCTTCTTACAGCTGCATAGTACTCCACTGTGTATATGTACCACAGCTTTTTTATTCATTTGTCTACTGATGGACATTTGGGCCATGCCAGTTCAAATGTTTTCAAATGCAGTGCAAAGAGACCTCCAACTCAAGTCACTTAAACAGTGAGCAGATTTACTGGCTGAAGTCAAGGGATGGGGTAAGCTTCAGGGCTGGTGGAGTCTGAAAGGGTTAGTGATGTTTTAAAGGGTAAAGATAAAAGTTTGCAAAGGGTGGAAACTGGAAATTGTGTTGCTTGCATGACCTTTGCTCAGCCTTCTGTTGAGTATGGATAAGGATTATCTGGATTGTCCACAAGGCAATGGATAACCCAGCAGATGCCAGACGAGATACCAGAGCAGTCCACCTGCAAAGTGGACCATGGGCCAGACAAAGTACATCAGCAGGAACTGCCAGAAGCTAAAAGTAGAGTAATATAACTTGACACCCCAACCCTGATTCAAGGCTGAACCCTTCTTGGCTCAGCCCACCTGCACCCAGGTGCATGCAATAAAGGCATTTTGCTCTACATTGGTCTTACGTTATGGATGTGATCTCCCACCAGCTCAGACCTTTTATTTGGTGCTGAAACCCGGGAAGTCTGTGAGGATCCCGCATAGGGGGCAACCATGGGCCCCCAGAGTCTTTCGGGCCTCCTGTCGGACCTGGATCAATCACACCCTCAGCCGGATACTGGATCTCCAACCTTTCCTGCTGATCCAGCATCAACACTGGACACGGATTCGCTGGTGAGTGTTTTTGCCTACCAGTCTGATTCTTTGGGCTGTCCTGTTATCCCCCATCTGGGACATGAGAGCCAGGTCTCTCAGTCACGTCTGTGTGATCGTCCCTCTGAAATCCAGTGCTGGTCGGGACACGCTCCTCGGGAACCAAGTTACCTCAGCTCACCATGTATCTAGGGACACCTGGTATAGGTGAGGTGCACATCTCTCTACTCTAGGGGAGAAGCGGAGATGCCTTCTTCTTCCTCTAGTGTGTCTGTCAGACCGCTAGGCCACAACATCTCACACCGCAACGTGGGAAATGCTCAGTTGTCCGTATCTCATGCAACACCCCTAGGATGTCTCCTAAAAATCTCCAGACCCAAGGATCGCTCAGGACTTACATCCCAAGCAATTCATTTTTTACTACAACACTGCGTGGCCTCAGTACAAATTAGACAGTGGGGCACAATGGCCTGAGGACAGCACTTTCCACATTCTCACTGACCTAGACAATTTCTGTCAAAGGCAAGGAAAATGGTCTGAGGTTCCTTACATCCAGGCCCCTTTGCACCCAGACCACACCCCTCTTTATGCGACTCTTGCTCCCCCTCCCAAATCTTCCTGCTGCGCTCTAATCCTCCCAAACTCCCTCTGAAGACAGCGCACTAACTGCTCCTGTTTCCTCCTTTGACACAGCCAACCTCGCCCCATCATCTCCTCCCTCAGCCCCTCCAGCAGGGCCTCCTCCTCTAGCCCCTTCTGTGGGCCCCACCCTACCCTGAACCTCCTCCTCCAGCTCTGACTCTTCTACAGCCACAAACGACTCTCTCACACACAGGATCGGAACCATCTCTGGTCCCTATCCATCCCCTACCTCAGCCCTCATTTTAGAATGCCCCTGAGGGAAGCAGCAGGAGCTGAAGGGATTGTCAGAGTTCATGCCCCCTTCTCTCTCTCAGATTTGTCCCAAATAAATAAAAGACTAGGATTCTTTACTGAGGATCCCGCCAATTATACGCAGGAATTCGAGTACCTTACCCAGTCCTGTGATCTAACTTGAAATGAGTCATGTTATTCTCTCTTCCACCCTTAATCTGGAAGGTAAAAATCGAGTCTGGGTTAAAGCCCAGGGCCATGCCGATAATCTGAGCCGACAGGTCCCCAGGTGAATTATCAGGACAATGGGGCAGGTAGGAAAGCCAGGGACCATATGTCTCATTGTGGGACTTAGATAAGACTTACACAAGGTGGTTAACTATGAAAAACTGTCTGACATAATCCAGGAGAGGGATGAAAACCCTGCAGCCATTCTATCCTCCTTACACAGGCCATGAGAAGATGCACTAACTGAGATCCCACCAGCCCAGAAGGGACTGTCATTTAAACCTGAGATGTGTCTCTCAGTTGGCCCCAGACATTAGGAGAAAGTTACAAAAAGTTGAAGATGGCCCTCTAACCCCTCAACAGGAACTTCTAAATCTAGCCTTTAGCCCTGGCCAGTTTGGCTCAGCGGTTAGAGCGTCGGCCTGCGGTCCGGAGAGACCCGGGTTCGGTTCCCGCTAAGGGCACGTACTTCGGTTGCAGTTTGTCCCCGGCCCTGGTTGGTCGTGCAAGTGGCAGCCACTCGATGTGTCCCTTCATGTCGATGTTTCTGTCTCTCTCTCCCTTCCTCTCTCTCCCTCCCACTCTATCTGTACAAAAAATGGAAAAATATCCTCGGGTGAGGATTAAAAATAAATAAATAAATAAATAATAAATCTAGCCTTTAAGTCTTCTAATAATCACAATGAACAGGCTAAACAGCAAAGAACAACAGAATTCCAAATGCTAGCTTCTGCTATCACATGCCCCACTAATCAAAGGGGTCAGCAAACCCCCTTCAGGGGACAGAAGAAGGGCCCCCATCAGGATCAGCAGAGAAGACCCCTGGGTCCCTGCTTTAGGTGTAATCAGACTAGCCATTGGGTGAGGCAATGCCCCAATCCCTGACAACTGCCTAAGTCATGTCCTCAATGTGGAGGACCTCACTGGAAGTCGGACTGCAGACAGACTGCGCAGAGCTTCCTCGGGCTGGTGGAACAGGTAATCTGGGCCTTGATCTGATTGACCTGGAGGCTGAAGACTGAAGGTGTCCAGGTAAGGATGCCCCAACCATCATCTCAAACTCTGAACCTCGGGGAACTCTAATGGTAGCAGGTAGGCCAATTTCATCTTTAATTGATGTCAGGGCGACCTACTCTGCCCTCCCCAAGTTCAGGGGACCTCTTTGACCCTCTGGAGTTTCAGTTGTGGGAACTGATGGCCAAATATCACAACCCAGGGCAACCCAGACACTCACTTGTTCTTTAGGTCCTTATATCTTCCTGCATTCTTTTTTAGTGTTACCAGCCTGCCCCACCCCCTTGTGAGGGTGGGACATTCTATCTAAACTCCATGCCACTTTAACCTTTGCTCCTACCCTCCCACCAACCCCTCTTCTTTACTTTGTCTACTCCAAGAATCTGCTTCCTCTCCAAACATAAATCCCCGGTGCCCCTCCTTCCCCTCGAGTGGGCAGAACGGGGTCTGCCAGCCTTGTTGGCCACCGGTGATGTACCACTACTCATCGTTTTTCACTGACCCAGTGAGGTGGGGGAAGAGGGGTGAGCCCCAAGGGGCTCTCACTTCTGGCACCAAGTGCTCTGCTGCGCCACCTGCTCTGGGGACAATGCCAGGTGGGGGGTTTAACTGAGACAGTACACCTGTCAATCAATAATGCAGGTGTCCTAAGATGAGCTCAGGGAGGACAGAAACCTCCCTGGAGCAGAAGGGCAAAAGCTCCCTCGATCTTGATTCTCAGTAGGAATCCAGACCTACAGACCGTGAAAGCAGGCACCACGTATACTATCTCTCACTATAACCTTACAAGGGGCACCTGTAATCTAACTGCTCATGATGTGTCTGACCCCTGCAGTGGGAGTTTGCATGTGCAAGCTCAGAGGGACTTGATGCAATACCACAAAAATCATACCAGGAAAATTAGTCGCTATCCAGGGTGCAGTTCTGCCGGTGGCACTAGCCCTCCCCTCCCTCTATCATAATTTCATCATTCAAGCCTTACTGTGGGTCTATCAAACACCTCCCTAGGCCCAAATATGACTGGGCTGCTTTGCTTACCAGTGGGAATGATGTTTTTAGGTGCACTAAACATGTCTGCCCCCAGGAGAGGGATTGCTGTTCAATGTCTAAACCCAGCAAAACAGGGGGCTTATGGGCAGCAGGATATGTCACTCCGTCCAATACCCTAATCCATTCCTTCATCCCTAATTCAACTTCATCAGGCCCTGAGCCCAGAGGCCATCACAGGGCAAAAAGGGGAGTTGGACTCCTCATAGCAGGATTCATAGCTGCAATTACCACTGCGGCCTTGTGGGAGGGATCACTTATGATGCTGGAACAGCAAAAACATCACCACCACCAAGGCAAATACAGGTAGAAATGCAGGTGGAAATTTAAAGCTTCTCTCAAAGTCCCTTGACTGTCTTGCCTACATGGTACTAGATAACTGCACTGCACTAGACTATTTACTGGTCAAAGAAGGAGGTCTATGCATGATAGCAAATCCATCTTATTGCTTCTATGCTAACTCAACTGACCAGGTTGAGGAGAGGACACAGTGAAGTCTAGACAATGTCCAGTGGCTAAAGGAATTCAGTCAGGATCTCCCAGCCCAATCTATCTGGACAAGTATAGTCTTGCCTAAACTGGCTACTCTCCTTTATCGGGCCCTTAGTATCAGCCTTCTTATTATTGCTTTTTGGGCCCTGCTTCTTGCACCTGATTACTAGGTTTGTAGAAAATTGACTGCAAATATTAGTCAACCAGACAGTCGGACAATTTGTTCTAGCACAGGTAAAAGGACCCCATTACCCCTTTCCCCAAGAAGTTATCTAACACATTCTTTCTAGGAGTCCACGACAACCCCACACCTACAGGAAGTAGTTATTATAAGATGGGAATGAGAGGGTTAGTAATGTTTTAAAGGGTAAGGGTAAAAGTTTGCAAAGGGTGGAAACTGGAAATTGTGTCGCTTGCATGACCTTTGCTCAGCCTTCTGTTGAGTACGGATAAGGATTATCTGGATTGTCCACAAGGCAGTGGATAACCCAGCAGATGCCAGACGAAATACCAGACCAGTCCACCTGCAAAGTGGACCATGGGCCAGACGAAGTACATCAGCAGGAACTGCCGGAAGCTAAAAGTAGAGTATATAACTGACACCCCAACCCTGCTTCGAGGCTGACCCCTTCTCGCTCAGCCCACCTGCACCCAGGCGCATGCAGTAGAGCCATTTTGCTCTACCTTGGCCTTGTGTTGTGGATGTGACCTCCCGGCAGCTCAGACCTTTCAGAGTCAGGGGCTCAGGTTTGTTCCAAATCTGCTCCACTGTGAAGTGTTGCCGACAAGCTCAGACTGGTGGCCAGACAGTGGCTGGAGTTCCAAGCATCACAGTCAGACCCATCTATGCTCACAGCAGAAGGGGGACTGTGTCTCTCTGTGGGTCCCCTGGGAAAGGAGAAAATCCCTGCCCTGCCTCTGCAGACTGGTACTCACTTCTCTTTGTCCTAAACTAGGTCTTGGGCCCACTCCTGAACTAGTCACTGGCAGAAAAGTTGGGGGTGCAGTCACACCAGCCAGGTGTCCCTGCAGCTCAGCTGTTGTTGCAGTCCTGAGGCCCATGGCTCCGTGGGGACAGGTGAAGGCCTGAACCAAACCAGAAGTCTATAAATAGAAGGCATCAGAGCTCATAGACACTGAACCATGTCCTTACAAGCCTTGAGAATTAGTTTCTGAATTGAGACATGCAGAACAATGACTCCATGAGGTGACACTTAAGAAACGCTCAGATACAGACCACACACAGAGCCCCAGCCACTTTGGCTCAGCAGTTAGAGCATCGGCCTGCGGTCCGGAAAGACCCGGGTTCGGTTCCCGCTAAGGGCACGTACCTCGGTTGCAGTTTGTCCCCAGCCCAGGTTGGTCGTGCGGGTGGCAGCCACTCGATGTGTCCCTTTCACGTCGATGTTTCTCTCTCTCTCTCTCTTCCTCTCTCTCCCTCTCATTCTATCTGAACAAAAAATGGAAAAATGCCCTGGCCGGTTTGGCTCAGTGGTTAGAGCGTCAACCTGCGGTCCTGAGAGACCCAGTTCGGTTCCCGCTAAGGGCGCGTACCTCAGTTGCAGTTTGTCCCCGGCCCTGGTCGGTTGTGCGGGTGGCAGCCACTCGATGTGTCCCTTTCACATCGATGTTTCTCTCTCTCTCTCTCTGTTCCTCTCTCTCCCTCCCACTCTACCTGAACAACAACAAAAAATGAGAAAATGTCCACGGGTGAGGATTAAAAAATAATAATAATAAAAATAAAAATAAAAAAAAGGAAAAATGTCCTCGGATGAGGATAGAAAAAAAAAAAAAAAAAATGAGGGGCAGACCACACACAGAGTTAAAGATGATACCAAACCATCAGTAAAATAGTAAGAAGTAAGCTGCACCCAAGTAGACAAACACAAAGCTAATAATGCAAAAGAATTCCACTTTTTGACTCTGAGGAGCTCCCTGGACACCCAGTGACACTCGGTCTCCTTCAGGTCTCGCTTCTGCCCCTCCACGTGTGCTCGCACCTTGGCCAGGTAGCGCCTGTGCTCCTCCCCTCTGGCGCCGTGCTCGCGCCCCTGCAGCATCTGGGCTTCCAGGTAGAGGTCGTTTCTGCAGAAGGCGCCCTGGTTCTCCCTCTCCAGCCTCTCGACCACCGCCATCAGGGCCTCCAGCTGCCCCCTCTGCTCCTCCCCGGTGGCCCCGTTGTTGAAGCCGCAGTACCTCCGCACTCCTGGATCAGGCTTCGCAGGCTGCAGTTGTCCGTGGCATCTACATACTCATCCAAGGACTCGCCCCCTAAGTCCTCCTTGTGGGTGAAGACGACCACCACGTGTCTCATGGCTCCTGCCCCAAAGACCTCCTTCACCCTCCTCACTGCCTCCGTGTCCCGGGCAGTGAACCGGCCCAGCTGCGTCACCAGCAGCAGCACGTGGGGCCCCGGGGCGGAGAGCAGGTAGCAGTCCCCGATGTCTTCGTACATCTCTTGGCCCTGGGCCTTTGCCTCAAAGATGGGGGCGTGTCCACCACCAGGATGCTCCTACCATTCCATGTGCCCCTGGCTGCCTGGCACCTCTTGGTCACAGCCTGGGCCCCCAGCTTGGACTCAAACACGGGCTGGCAGAGGATGCTGTTCCCGGTGGCACTTTTCCCGCAGCCGGATGTGCCCACCAGGACGAGCCTCAGGGAGGACTATCCTGGAGTTAAGCTCTTTTCTCCCCCACCCGCCAGAGTACTAACAAGATAATTGCCGTGGACTGAATGTCAGTGTCCTCAAAACTCACAAGCTGAAGTCCTAGTCCCCAGTATGATGGCATCTGGAACTGGGGCCTTTAGGAGGTGATTAGGGTTAGATGAGCACAAGAAGTTGGAGCCCGTGATGGGATTAAGTGCCCTAGAAGAGAAGAAGAGACTAGAGCTCTCTCCACCAGGTGAACATACAGCGACCAGGAAGCAGGCTCTCCTCAGACACCCAAGCTGCCGGCACCTTGATCTTAGACCTTCCATCTTCCAGACTAGTGAGAAGTAAATGCTTGTTGTTTACCCCACAGTCTATGGTATTTTTTTTTGTAGCTGCCTGAGACAACTCAAAGAGTAATAAACACCTTTTGAGGAGGAGGAGGTGGAGGATAACAAAAAAGGATAAGACCCAGAAGAAAGGGCATTATACCCTCTGTCTCCATCACAGGGCTGGGCTCAGCCAAAGCCAGCCCCTGGCCCAGACTGGAGCAACTGCACCTCCCCACCCACTGCGTGCCTCTCGGGCATCAATATCCTTTCTTATGGGTAATTCTAGATGCGGGCAAAGGCTGAACTCCAGGCAGGCACAGTGTTGGAGTCTTTCTGTGGTCCCAGCCTCCCTCTTCCTACTGTCAGATCCCCTGCTCTCGTGTTACTCAGGCTGTGACCTGAGGGGAAACAGGTTTGGGAGGTTCCCTCAGGGGGTGCACTTACCACAGAAAACAGGGAGACATCTGCCCACCTACACTGCGATTTAGGCAAAGTGACAAGCACTTAAGGGGGGGAGGAGAGGGGTGTCCTGTGAACCTTGTCTGGATTTCTGGATATTTCGTATTATGTATTTATTTTTTTTAGATGTGATATGAATAAAAGGGAGAGTCCTTCCACTTTTGAGTTATGTGCTGAAAAGTTTAGAGATGAAATGATAGGGTATCTGGGCTAGCTTTCAAATAATCAGGACAGGAGGGGATGGAGGTGGATGAGACAGGACTGCCCGCGTATGATCATGACAGCTAATGGTGACACATTGAGTTCACTACATCACTCTTTCAACTTCTCTCTCTGTAGAATGTTCCACTAAAAAAGCTTTCAAACCTACAGACAAAGGTTTATCAAAGTACACAATATTCCAAATTTTTCCAAAAGTTTCTGATATATTGGGTTAAACAAGACAACTCTCAGCCTCTCTAGTGAAAGAGTAAGAGATTTAGGATAGTCATTTGATAAGTCTTGGTAGAAACTTTTTGGTATTATTTCCCAAATATTGTGAAATCTAATGTCCCCAATAGCTGACTAATAAGTCCTTTTGTAAGTCAAGCAGTTCACACTACTTAGTTTTCAACAAAAATGAAGGCAGCCCAGTCGGGCCAGTGTGGCTCAGTGGTTGAGTGTCAACCCATGCACCGAGAGGTCATTGGTTCAATTCCCAGTGAGGGGCATGTAGGAGGTGGCCAATCAATGTTCTCTCTCATCAATGTTTCTATGTCTCTCCCTCTCACTTCTTCTGTCTCTAAAATCAATAAAGGGGAAAAAAAAAAAAAGGCAGCCCAGCCAGGTAGGTTTCTCAGTGGTTAGCATCAACCCATGCACCAAGAGGTTGCCAGTTCAATTCCCAGTCAGGGCACATGCCCAGGTTGTGGGCCAAATCCCCAGTGGGGGGGGGGGCATGCAGAAGGCAGCCAATCAATGTTCTCTCTCATCGATGTTTTTATATCTCTCTCCCTCTCCCTAAAATCAATAAAGAAAAATAATTTTTTAAAGGCAGATATATCCATTAATTAATAATCAAAAAGTAGTGATAGATTGCTATGTGGGTTTTTGGCATTTCCCTTGGAAGGAGTTCAAAGAACTGAGTGACATTGCTATAACAAAACTCTTTGGTTCCTTTTTTTTTTTTTATGTTAACAAGGTTTCTCAGTGCCTGTACTGGTTAAAGCTAAAACAGGAATAACATTTATCAGAGCATTGTCTCATTCTAGCAAAGAAGCATAGTCACATATGTATATGTCAAATAAATGGGGAAAAGGCTCATCTGTCCCACTGAGAGACACATTTCCAAAGTAAAAGAGTGACTGTTAAATAATCATTTTACAAATGTTGTGACATGTTTGTGTGGATCAACCATGTGCCAATAATCCTTTAATAATGATAACTAAATACAGAGATGTTTCACACTTCAAGTTTTATGGTCAAGAACTGCTTTTTCCAATTTTCATATATATTTTTGTGGCAGAAATGTAAGCTAGGGTGATCAAGATTTTCCACATGAAAATCCATTACAATATGATACAATTCTGTGGGGGGTGTAAATGGACAGTCAGGGAGGAAAGGGAACACTGTAAAATTTCTATTCAAAAAGAGTCTGTTGGTATATTTTAAATTTTGGTGGGTATCCATAAATAATGGTGGGTATCCAATTTCTCTGTTATTTCCATTTTTTAAAAAGAAGTAGTAATTTTATTTTTAAATGTTAATATCTACAATGTGCTAGAAATTTCTTTCTTTTTTTTTTTTTTTTTTTTACATTTATCTTCAGATAGAGCAGGAGGGAGAAAGGGGAGAAGAGAGAGAGAGAAACATCAATGCGAGAGAGACATATTGAATGGTTGCCACCCACACAACCCCAACTGGGGCCGGGGATAAACTGCAACTGAGGTACGTGCCCCGAGTGGGAACTGAACTCCTCTGGTCCATGGGCCAATGTTCTAAACGTTGAGCCAAACCAGCCAGGGCTAGAAATTTCATTCTTTGAAAACATTCATGATGAAAAAGATTTAGAAGTTCAATATAAAATGTTCAAGAACTTCTGGTCAAGACACAGGTAGGTAAAAGCGGTATCGTGTCCTCCCACAACTACATCAAAGTTACAATTAAACTACAGAAGAACCATCATTCAAAGCCACCTGAAATCAAGCTGAATGAAAGTCATACAACTACGGAATTAAAGCAGCAGCCACATCCAGACTGGTAGGAGGGCAGAGGTGGACGGGCTGGTCCCACACCCACGTATGGCAGATAAAAATCAGGACACCTCAGCTGGGAAAGTCCACCCTGAGGACTGAGGAGTCCCTGTCCCAAACCAGGCACCCTGCTCAAGGTTCCAGTGCCAGGAAGATAAGTCCCTACAACTTCTGGCTGGAAAACCAGTGGGAACTGAGGCTCAGGGAGGCTGACATGGCTGGAGCCCCAGGTAGCTCCTTAAAGGGCCTGTGCACAAATTTATCGAACTCACTCCCTCTAAGCAGGGAGGGGAGGCAGCTCGAGGGGCACCAGAGACACACAGGGAAGAACTGAGATGTTTGGCATTGGAGTGTGGGCTGGAGAGGACAAACTTGCTGTCAGAGGCCTTTGTTCCTTTGGTGAGCCCTTCCCGGGGGCGGCAGACAGCCACCATATCTGGGACTCCAGCAACGTGGCTCACACTGGTAGCCCTGCCCTGGTGATTCCCTGAGGCCCTGCCCCACCCAACTCTCAGGTGTACCCAAGCTGTTGCCAGTTGCTTAACCATAGAATTGGCTTGTCTTGGATCCTGCTTCAGGTTTTCCTAAATTCTTTCAAACAAGCAGCATCTTCTCTCACATAGCCCCATACCTCTCGTTAAGTAATACACAGAAACAAACACAGAGAGGCAGCCAAAATGAGGAGACAAAGAAACAGGTCCCAAATGAAAGAACAGAACAAAACCCCAAGAAAAGAACTAACTGAAATGGAGATAAGCAACCCAACAGATGCTGAGTTCAAAATACTGCTTATAAGGATGCTCAATGAACTTAGTGAGGGCCTCAGGAGCATAAAAAGGGACCAGTCAGAAATGATGGATGCACAGTCAGAAATGAAGGAGGCATTAACTGGAATAAAGAATAATTTACACAGATTCAATAGTAGAGTACGTAAATCCAAAAAGCAAACCATTGATTTGGAATATAAGGAAGCAAAAATGCCCAATCAGAACAGCAAAAAGAAAAAAGAATTCAAAACAATGAGGATAGTGTAAGGAGCCTCTCGGACAACTTCAAGCGTGCCAACATTCACATCTTGGGGTTGCCAGAAGGAGAAGAGAGAGAACAAGAAATTGAAAACCTGTTTGAAACAATAATGGCAGAAAACTTTCCTAACCTGGTGAAGGAAACAGACATACAAGTCCAGGAAGCACAGAGAGTCCCAAACAAGATGAACCCCAAGAGGCACACACCAAGACACATCATCAACAAAATGCACAAGGTTCAAAAAAAAAAATGTACAAGGTTCAAGACAAAGAGAGAATGCTTAAAAGCAGCAAGAGTAAAGCAGTTAGTTACCGACAAGGGAGTCCCCATAAGGCTGTCAGCTGATTTCTCAAAAGAAACTTTGCAGGCCAGAATGGAGTGGCAAGAGATATTCAGAGTGATGAAAACCAAGAACCTACAACCAAGATTACTCTATCCTGAGAAGCTGTCATTTAGAATCGATGGCCATATAAAGAGTTTCCCAGACAAGAAAAAGTTAAAGGAGTTCATTACCACCAAACCGTTATTATATGAAATGATGAAGGGTCTTTTTGAAGAAAAAGATAAAATATATGAACAAACAAAATGGCAATGAATACATATCTATTGACAATGGAATCTACAAACAAAATGAACAGGCAGAACAGAAACATTCTCATAGATACAGGGAACATTTTGTTGGTTGCCAGATGGGAGGGGGCTTGGGGGAATGGGAGAAAAAGGTGAAGGGATTAAGAAGTACAAATTCATTGCTAGACTGACAAACCTCAAAGGGAAAGGGGTTGGGGGGGTGGGAAGAAATAAACCAAAGAATTTATATGCATAACCAATGGACACAGACAATAGTGTGGGAAAAGGTGGGAGGGAGGTGGGAGGGGGGTGGGAGGGGGGAGGAGGGGGCCATTGTGGGGGAAATGAGGAACATCTATAATACATTCAACAATAAAGACTTTTTAAAAAAAGAAAGAGAGGGGAGGAGAAATGGCAGTGGAGTGAATGGAGCTACATAGACCATCTCCCAGGACCAAACTGGATTTACAACAAAAATAAAGGCAAATCTTCAGGAAGAGGCAACCGAAAGACACCTTGGAGGACCACATAACCAGGGACATCGACTCAATCCTGGTAGGCTTGCGAGGACGCGAGAGGGGGCCGGGAGCCCATGGTCCTCAGCGGCCTGGGCAGGGAACAGGGGACTCGGTGGGAAGTTGCTGCCGCTTCGGCTGTGACCCCGCGTGAGTCCTGCGAACTCTGCTGCCTGCTACGCCCTCGGCTGGGGCCACACGGACTGGCACAGACTGGCTGGGACCAGGGGACTTGGCAGGACGCTGCTACCAAGGCTGAGTCCCGCAAACTCTGCGTGCTAAGCCCTCAGCTGGTGCCGCACTGACTCGCGGGGACCAGAGGACTCTGCTGGAAGCTGCTGCCACCTCGGCAGTGTCCCGCTACCACGGCTAATCCTGGGGTTTCTGCTGAGTGCAATGCCCCCGGCTGGTGCCACAGCCGAGGCTGCCCTTGGCTGGAAGCAGCACCCTCGGGTTAAAAGTCCCAAGCAGCTACATGACGCAGAGTCCAGACAGAGGCTAAATTGGCAGCAGGCACTCACCTTGGGCTCCGGCAGAGGGAAGGCAGACTGGACTGGAACTGTGTAGGGACACTCAGGTTTTAGAGGGTGCTAAGAGCTTTCGCTGAGTGCAGCCACGCAGGACTGAGGTCATTTCACTCCTTCCCAGGGCCCTGGGGAGAGGCGGAGGCCCCTCCCTCAGAGATTCAACCCCACCTGGTGGCCATTGAACTGCTAATTGAGGCCCATTAACAACCAGCAGCTGCCCCACCCTCGGGAAAACCTCTTACACTGAGCACCTGAGGGAGTTTTTCAGGCAACTCAGAAACCGAGGGTCTTCAGGTGACCTCTATTAATAGCCTCCAGGCAAAAAAAAGCTAAAGGATAACTACCATTCACTGGGCATGCAACACTAACCAGAAAAGCTAAGACTTGACGGTGGTGTTTAAAGTGGGTCCTCCCTGGCTCATTCAAATCCAGGAGAGGGAGCCACAAACAGAAGAACACCAACACCCACTGGGAAAATTTGGCAGACTCCAAGGCCCACTATGATAGCCAAAATGGTGAAAAACACAAACAAAGCCAAATGAAAGAACAAGAGACCTCTACGGAAGATGAAATGAATGAGGTGCAGTTAAGCAAGTTAACAGAACTGGAATTTAGAGCCATGATGTTGAGGAAGCTCAACAGCATGTGTAAGGATAGGAGCACCATGAGTAAAGACATAGAAATGTTGAAAATCAACCAGTTGGAAATTAAAAACCAACAGGAAGAAATGAAGAATGACATATCACAAATGAAAAACACATTTGGAAGGTCTAAAAAGCAGAGAGGGGAAGCTGAGGACTGGATCAGTGAATTAGAAGACAGGGTAGAAAAAAATCAACCAATCAGAAAACCAAAAGGAAAAAACTATTAAAAAAACAGGAAGACAGCTTAAGAGAACTGTGGAACAACTGGAAACGGAATAATATTCACATCATAGGAGTCCCTGAAGAAGAAGAAAATGAGCAGGGGTTAGAAAATACATTCAAAGAAATAGTGACAGAAAACTTCCCTAATTTGGTGAAGGAAGAAGGCATTCAAGTTCAAGAAGCACAGAGAGTCCCAAGTAAGAAGAACCCAAACAGGCCCACACCAAGACACATAGTAATCAAACTGCCAAAAATTAAAGACAAAGAGAGAATCCTAAAAGCAGCAAGAGATAAGCAACAGGTTACCTACAAAGGAAACCCCATAAGGCTCTCAGCTGACTTCTCACAAGAAACACTACAGGCCAGAAGGGAATGGCATGAAGTAATCAAGGTCATGAAAAACAAGGATCTGAATCCAAGACTACTCTACCCAGCAAGGCTATCATTCAAAATAGAAGGTCAAATAAAGAGCTTCCCAGACAAAAAAAAAAAAAAAAAAGGCTAAGGAAATACATTAGCACCAAACCAGCTATGCAAGAAATGTTAAAAGGACTGCTGTAATTACCAGGAGAAATGGGAAGAAAAATAGAACCACACTAAACAAAAATAGCAATAAATAAGTACATATCAAAAATCGCCTTAAATGTAAATGGACTGAATGCTCCCATAAAAAGACACAGAGTAGCTGATTGGATAAGAAACATGACCCATCTATATGTTGTTTACAAGAGACCCACCTCACAACAAAGGACTCACATAGGTTGAAAGTGAAGGGATGCGAAAAATCTTCCAAGCAAACGGAAAAGAAAAAAAAAGCTGGGGTAGCAATACTCATACCTGATTAAATAGATTTCAGAATGAAGGCCATAATTAGAGACAAAGAAGGCCACTACATAATACTGAAAGGATCTATCCAACAGGAAGATATAACCTTGATAAATATATATGCACCCAATATAGGAGCACCAAAATATATTTTAAAACTTCTGGAGGACTTCAAAGGAGAAATCGATAGTGGTACAATCATAGCAGGGGACTTCAACACCACGTTGACACCACTGGATAGATCCTCTAGACAAAAAATTAGCAAGGAAACAGAGACTCTAAATGAAGCACTAGACCAAATGGATTTAATAGATATCTACAGAGAACTACACCCCAAAACTACAGAATTCACATTCTTCTCAAGTGCACATGGGACATTCTCAAAGATAGACCACATGTTAGGGCACAAACTAAGTCTCTACAAGTTCAAGAAGATTGAAATCATATCAAGCATCTTCTCAGATCACAATGGCATGAAACTAGAAATCAATTGCGAGAAGAACATACAAAGACATCTGAACACATGGAAGCTAAATAGCATGTTATTAAACAATGAACGGGTCACCGAGGAGATCAAGGAAGAAATCAAAAAGTTCCTGGAAACCAATGAAAATGAAGACACAACACAAAATCTATGGGATGCAGCAAAAGCAGTTCTGAGAGGGAAGTTCATAGCACTACAGGCCTAACTCAAAAAAAAACAAGAAAAATCTGTAATAGACTATCTAACCTCACAACTTAAAGAACTAGAGACCAAACGAAAAGAAAACCCCAGACCAAGTAGAAGGAAGGAAATAGTAAAGATCAGAGCAGCAATAAATGACATAGAGTCCAAAAAAACAATTCTAAGGATCAATAAAACAAAGAGCTAGTTTTTTGAAAAGATAAACAAGATTGATGGACCCTTAGCTAGACTCACCAAGAAACTGAGAGAACCCAAATACACAAAATCAGAAATGAAAGAGAATAGATAACAACTGACACCACAGAAATACAAAAGATCGTTAACAACTACTATGAACAATTATATGGCAACAAATTTGACAATCTAAGCAAAATGGACAAATTTCTAGAAACACATAGTCTCCCAAAACTGGATCAGGAAGAGGTAGAAAACGAACAGACCAATAACAGAAGAAATTGAAGATGTAATCAAGAATCTTCCAGCAAACAAAAGCCTAGGCCCGGATGGCTTCACAGGGGAGTTTTACCAAACATTCAAATAAGAACTAATACCCATTCCCCTCAAACTATTTTTAAAAATTCAAGAAGAAGGAAGACTTCCAAACTCGTTTTATGAAGCCAACATAATTCTAATTCCAAAACCAGAAAAAGACACAACAAAGAAAGAAAACTACAGGCCAATATCCCTGATGAACATAGATGCCAAAATCCTGAACAAAATACTAGCAAATCGGATCCAGCAATACACCAAAAAAATTATCCACCATGACCAAGTGGGATTCATCCCAAGGATGCAAGACTGGTACAATATTCGCAAATCCATAAATGTGATACACCACATAAATAAAATGAAGAATAAAAACCACATGGTAGCCCTGGCCAGTTTGGCTCAGCAGTTAGAGCGTCGGCCTGCGGTCTGGAGAGACCCGGGTTCGGTTCCCGCTAAGGGCTCGTACTTCGTTTGCAGTTTGTCCCCGGCCCTGGTTGGTCATGCGGGTGGCAGCCACTCAATGTGTCCCTTCACGTCGATGTTTCTCACTCTCTCTCCCTTCCTCTCTCTCCCTCCCACTCTATCTGTACAAAAAAAAAAAAAGGAAAAATATCCTTGGGTGAGGATAAAAAAAAAAAAAACCACATGATAACATCAATAGATGCTGAAAAAGCCTTCGACAAAATCCAGCATCCATTTCTGATAAAAACACTCAGCAGTGGGGGAATAAAGGGATCATATCTAGACATAATAAAGGCCATATATGAAAGACCTACAGCCAACATCATACTCAATGGACAGAAACTAAAAGCATTTCCCTTAAGAACAGGAACAAGGAAAGGATGCCCACTTTCACTGCTCCTATTTAACATAGTACTGGAAGTCTTAGCCACGGCAATCAGACAGGAAGAAAAAATAAAAGGGATTCAAATTGGAAAGGAGGAAGTGAAATTGTCATTATTTGCAGATGACATGATACTATACATAGAAAACCCCAAAGACTCCATCAAAAGTTTACTAGACTTGCCCTGGCCAGTTTGGCTCAGCGGTTAGAGCGTCGGCCTGCGGTCCGGAGAGACCCGGGTTCGGTTCCCGCTAAGGGCACGTACTTCGGTTGCAGTTTGTCCCCGGCCCTGGTTGGTCGTGTGGGTGGCAGCCACTCGATGTGTCCCTTTCACATCGATGTTTCTCTCTCTGTCTCTCTCCCTCCCACTCTATCTGTACAAAAATTGGAAAAATGTCCTCGGGTGAGGATAAAAAAAAAAAAAAAAAAAAAGTTTACTAGACTTAATAAATGAATTTGGCAAAGTAGCAGGATACAAAATTAGCATCAAGAAATCGATGGCATTCTTATACACCAATGATGAACTCACAGAAAGAGAAACTAAGAAAACAATCCCATTTACCATTGCGGCAAAAAAATTAAGATACCTAGGAATAAACTTAACTAAAGAAATAAAGGACCTATTTGCAGAAAACTACAGGTCATTGAAAAAATAAATAGAGGAAGATATAAAAAAGTGGAAGCACATACTCTGTTCATGGACTGGGAGTATTAACATCATTAAAATGTCCATATTACCCAAAGCAATCTATAGATTCAACGCAACCCCCATCAAAGTACCAACGGCATACTTCACAGAATTAGAACAATTACTTCAAAAGTTCATATGGCACCAAAAAAGGCCTCGAATAGCCACAGCAATCTTCAAAAGGAAGAACAAAGTTGGAGGGATCACAATACCAGATTTCTGGTTATACTACAAAGCCACTGTAATCAAAACAGCCTGGTACTGGCACAAGAACAGGCATATAGACCAGTGGAACGGAACAGAGAACCCAGAAATGGACCCAAGGCAATACGCTCAATTAATATTTGACAAAGGTGGCAAGAGCATACAGTGGAGTGAGGACAGCCTCTTTAATAAATGGTGCTGGGAAAATTGGACAGCTACTTGCAGAAAAATGAAACTAGACCATCAACTTACACCCTACCCGAGAATAAACTCAAAATGGATAAAAGACTTAAATGTAACCCATGAATCCATAAAAATCCTATAAGAAACTGTAGGCAACAAAATTTCAGACATCATACGCAGCAGAATTTTTACTGACACATCACCTAAGGCAATAGAAACAAAGGAGAAAATGAACATATGAGACTACATCAAATTCAAAAGCTTCTGCACAGCGAAAGATACAATCATCAAAACGGAAAGGCTACCCACTGCATGGGAGAGCATAATTGCCAATGATACATCAGATAAGGGGTTAATTTCCAACACCTATAGAGTGCTCATACAATTCCACAAAAGGAAGACAAAGAATCCAATTTAAAAAATGGGCAGAGGAACTGAATAGACACCTCTCCAAACAGGACATACAAATGGCTAAGAAGCATATGAAGAAATGCTCATCATCACTAATCATCAGAGAGATGCAAATTAAAACAACAATGAGGTATCACCTCACACCTGTCAGAATGGCCGCCATCAACAAATCATCAAACAACAAGTGTTGGCGAGGGTGTGGAGAAAAGGGGACTCTAGTGCACTGCTGGTGGGAATGCAGACTGGTGCAGCCACTATGGAAAACAATATGGTGTTACCTCAAAAAATTAAAAATTGAGCTTCCATTTGACCCAGTGATCCCACTTCTAGGAATATACCCTAAGAAGCCTAAAACACCAATTCGAAAGAATATATGTACCCCCATGTTTGTAGCAGCACTATTTACAATAGCTAAGATCTGGAAATAGCCCAAGTGTCCATCAGTAGATGAATGGATAAAACATGCTGTGGTACATATACACAATGGAGTACTATGCAGCTGTAAGAAAGAAAGATCTCTTATCCTTTGAGACTACATGGAGGGACCTGGAAAGTATCATCCTAAGTGAAACAAGCCAAACAGAGAAAGACAAGTTTCATATGATCTCACTTATTTGTGGAATATAATGAACATAACAGTCTGAGGAAGGGGGTAGTCCCAGAGATGCTGAAGTGTGGTACAGACTGACAATCCCCTAAAGAGGGGGGTGGTGGGGGAGAGATAAACCACAAAACTTATATGCATGTGTGCATGAACAGTGGACATGGACAACAAACTGGGGACAGGGTGGTGAGGGAGGGGGAGGGGGGAATCAATGGGGGGAAAAGGAGAAACATCTGTAACAAAAATTAATTAATAAAAATTAAATAAATAAATACATATTGAGAACCATTAAAAAAGAAAGAAAGAAAAATATATAAATAAATAAATAAAATGTTCAAGAATGTACCTAGATTTAAAAAATTATTTTAGTGAATACACAAGCAATAGTTTGAAAACCATTGCCCTAGACATACTCTTACATTAGTACACCAGAATATTTTTATAAGAAAGCTCACAACAGTAAACAGCCAAAAACAGTAGATTGGATAAACAAATTATAGAATACTCATATAGTGGAATAATACACAGCAGTAAAATTTAACAAAACATGGTTACCTACATTGACATGGATAAATCTCACATACATTCTGTTGAAAAAAGCAATTCCCAGAAGAATAGAGAGTCTGATTCCACTTTTATCAAGATTAATAATGGACAAAACTAAAAGTAAATATTATTTAGAGCAACAGTCACGGGTGGTAAAACTGTAAAGAAAAGGAATTAGTTGTCACAAAGGACAGGACAGTGACAATACCTTAGTGAGAGAAAGAGAAATATGATCAAGTAGGAAGTTAATCCCTGGCCGGTGTGGTTCAGTGGTTAGGGTGTTGGCCTGGGCACTGAAGGGCGGCAGGTTCGATTCCTGGTAAAGGACATGTGTGGGAGGCAACCAATCAATGTGTCTCTCTCATATCAATGTTTCCTTCTCTCTCTCTCTCTCTCTCTCCTCCCCTCCCTCCCTTCCATTCTCTCTAAAAATCAATGGAAAAAATATCCTAGGGTGAGGATTGAAACAAAAAAAAGGAGGTTAAGGGAGTGGATTAGGGAACTTTGAAGGACAATGCTCTATATCTTTTTTGTTATTGTTCTTAATTCTCACCTGAGGATATTTTTCCATTGAATTTTAGATATAGTGGAAGAGAGGGAGGGAGGGAGAGAGAGAAACATCAATATGAGAGAGACACATCAATTGGCTGCCTCCTGCACGACCCTGACCGGGACTAGGGATTGAAACTGCAACCCAGGTATGTGGCTTGAACCAGAATTGAACCCAAGAGCCTTTGATCTGAAGGCAGATGCTCTAACCACTGAGCAAAACCAGCCAGGGCACATTTCTTAAATTGGGTATTTGCTATATTGATCTTCTTTACATTGTGCATATACTCATAGATATATAATACACTTAACTATTAAAAACTTCAATCATATTGAAAAAACATGAAACAAGATTGAACTAATAGACAAACATACTATGTTCTTGTATGAAAATACTAGTATAAAAATATAAATTCTTCCAAAATTGATATATATAATCAAATCAGACTGGAATTGACATAAGAAGAGACAAATAGTGAATCCCAGTTAATAATGGAATTTAATATATGACAAAGGCAGGAAAATAATGGTTTGTTCATTTTTTATTTTTTGTTAATCCTAACCTGAGGATACTTTCCCATTGTTTTTTTTTTTAGAAAGTTTCTCTCTCTTCCTCTCTCTCCTTCCCGCTCTATCTGAGTAAAAAATGGAAAAATGTCCTCGGGTGAGGATAAAAAATTAAAAAAAATAAAATAAAAGAGCTCACAAAAATCAAGAAAAATGTGCAGCATGTGTTCGAAGATGAACAATAAATAGCCAATACATCAATGAAAAGATACTCAGCTTCAACCGTTGTGAAAATTAATCAAGGAAAATCTCGGGAAAATGGAATTGGGAGGCCAGAAGGGGGAGCTCTCACACTGTACCACTTGTCAATTACAGGAAGAACTGTCCCTTACAGACCTCAACAGAAAAACTTCAACGGGAAAGAAACATCAATTTTATCCCCAACAGGAAAAGATGAACAATGCATCTCCTATAAGAAAGCAACCACCCAAGCAAGCAACTCAACCAATGAGAAACTACCTTCTCTCTGAATTTCTTTCTGCAGTAAACTTGCGTTCAAAACAACCTCTCCCAACTTCCTCCTTTTTCTGCATAAAACATGTTTTGTTGGATTTGCCTATGGTTATTGTTATAGCTTGCTTGACCCAAATTGCCATTCTTTGCCATTCCCAAATAAACCCATTGTTGCTGGTAACATAACTGACTTTTATTTTTAAGATCTACATAGTCAAGGAAGTGAAAATGAAGATAACAATGTGCAAAAATTAAAGAGAGTTATAATAGCGACTACTGGCAAAACTTAGCGGTGAGGTTAGGAAGAAGGCCAAAGGACACTTTCATGCACTGCTGGTGAAATGTAAATTCTTACAGCCTCTTTGGAAAGCTCTCAGATAATACCGGGCGGGGCAAAAGCAGGTTTGCAGTTGTTCATATGGAAAATAATACAGTAATAAATAATTACAAGAATAAGCTGTTTTACATACTCACCGCTGTAAACCGACTTTTGCCTACTTCTGTATTTACTGCATCTTTAACTATTTACCCCTTTTGATGAGCACCCCTCTTCCTAACACTCCATCTCCTAGCAGTAAAAACTCCAGATAGCACCGTCCAGAAGATTCTAGAGGCAAAAATACAGGAAGTGAGGTGAAATTCATCAGAAGGAATTTCTGGCAGCCCTTATAAAGGACTGTTGGAACGGCTAACGTTAACGGCCAGGCCAAGTGTTGGTGAGGTTCTGGAGGACCTGGTTGAGAAGGGAAATGGTATGATCACTTTGAAAAACAGTCGGAGGCTTTCTTAAAAATTAAACATACCCGTTCTGGCTGGTTTGGCTCAGCAATTAGAGCATCAGCTTTTGGACCAAAGGATCATGGGTTGGATTCTCAGTCAAGGTCACGTACCTGGGTTTCAGGTTTGATCCCCGGCCCCAGGATGTGTCTCTCACATCAGTGTTTCTCTCTCTTTCCCGCTCCCTTCCACTCTCTTTATAAAAATCAATGGAGCCCTGGCCGGTTTGTCTCAGTGGTTAGAACGTCAGCCTGCAGTCCAGAGAGACCTAGGTTCGGTTCCCACTAAGGGCGTGTACCTCGGTTGCAGTTTGTCACCGGCCTTGGTCAGGGTCATGTGGGTGGCAGCCAGTCGATGTGTTTTTCTCACGTCAATGTTTCTCTCTCTCTTCCTCTCTCTCTCCCTCTAGTTCTATCTGAGGATGAATGCAAACATGTCCTAGGGTGAGGATGAAAAAAAAAATTACTGGAAAAAATATCCTTGGATGAGGATTAACCAAAAAAAAGAACTAAAATTCAAGACAAGACTGTGTAACAAGTAGTGTTCTAAAGGCATTGTATTTTTCAGAGAGGGGACAAGGATATTGATTACATTTAGAATGTGTTTAGTTAAGCACATATGCTTTTAATTTTTTTTATTACTATTATTACTTTTAATTCTCACCTGAGAATATTATTTTCTATTTATCATCAGATAGAGTGGGAGGGAGGGAGAGAGAGAGGTGAGAGAGAAACATCGATGTTAGACACATGGATTGGTTGCCTCCCACAGGACCCAATCAGGGCCAGGGACTGAACCGCAACCAAGGTACGTGCCCTTGACTGGAATTGAACCCTCGACTCACTGGTCTGCAGGCCGATGCTCTAGTTCAGTGGTTCTCTACCTTCCTGATGCTGCGACCCTTTAATACAGTTCCTCATGTGGTGGTGACCCCCAACCATAAAATTATTTTTGTTGCTACTTCATAACTATAATTTTGCTAGTGTTACGAATCACCATGGGAAATAAGTGTTTTCCGATGGTCTTAGGCGACCCCTGTGAAACAGTCATTTGACCCCCAAAGGGGTCGCAACCTACAGGTTAAGAACTGCTGCTCTAGTTGCTGAGCCAAACCAGCCAGGGCTGCACACATGCATTTTTTTTTCACCCTCCCACTCAGCTAGAGTGGGAGGGAAAGAGAGAAACATCGACGTGAAAGGGACACATCGAGTGGCTGCCACCCGCACGACCAACCAGGGCCGGGGACAAACTGCAACCGAGGTACGTGCCCTTAGCGAAAACCGAACCCGGGTCTCTCTGGACCACAGGCCAACGCTCTAACTGCTGAGCCAAACTGGCCAGGGCTGCACACATGCTTTTTAAAATGATTTAAAGCCCTGGCTTGTTTGGCTCAGCAGTTATAGTGACTGCCAGAGGACCAACGGTCCTTGGGTTTGATCCCCAGTCAAGGGCACGTCCCTGGGTTGCAGGTTTGATCCCCAACCCCAGTCGAGGTCTTGCAGGAGGCAACCAATCAACGTGTCTCTTTCACATCGATGTTTCTCTCTCTCTTTCCCCCTCCCTCCCTTCCATTCTCTCTAAAAATCGGTGGAATAACATCCTAGGGTGAGAATTAACAAACAAAATGATTTCAAGGGAAACCACTAAAAAAATAGAAATCTCCCTGCATGAGGAACAGGAAAGTTGAAGAGGGGGAAAGGGGGGAATTAAACTAAACCGAAAAGTGCTGAAGAAGTACATCGCAGCACCTAGTGGTGACACCGCACTAGAATGTCTCCTTCCCACTTCAGAAGTTGATGGGTTTGTTTGTTTTTTTAAACGCAATCGCAAATTTTTTTGTGAGCACATCTTGGGACCTGAGGCTCCAGGGGCAAGAAAGAGTCCACAATGCCCCTTCCTGCCATTCCAGGGTTCTCTCCTTTGGATATATTTTTCCAGAAAGTGCTTCTGATTGATCCAGGCAGCTGCCAAGCAGAGAGCAGGGAAGTTCCCAGCTGCCTCCCAGACTGAGCAATAATAGGCACCACCGCCCTGGCCAGTTTGGCTCAGTGGTTAGAGCATCGGCCCACAGACCAGAGAGTCCTGGGTTTGGTTTCCGCTAAGGGCACGTACCTTGGTTGCAGTCCCCGGCCCCAGATGGAGTCGTATGGGTGGCAACCACTCGATGTGTCTCTCTCGCATTGATGTTTGTTCCTCTCTTTCTCTCCCTCCCTCTCTCCCTCCTACTCTATCTGAAGATAAATGCAAAAATGTCCTCTGGTGAGGATTTAAAAAATTAAAAAAGAATAGGCACCACCCACACCACATCAGCCAAGGCCTCCAGCATCAGCTGATCTCCAAGGAGCCAAGAAAGCCTGGACACTGCTGCCTTCTGCAGCCACTGCGGGGAAGGGAGAGGGCGGGGCTGTGCGATGACCACCAGGAACACAGTTTCTTCCCCAAGCAGCCTGGTCAGCTCTGGGAGGGGGTGCCAAGCTCTGATGACTGCAGTTTTTAAAATGAACAGGACGGTCTTGAACACCAATCCTGAGACCATTTTAATGCCCGAGCGGTGGAGTCTGGAATCTAGTCCTGATGGTGAAGGACCCAATATCCAATGGGAAACTGAGGAGTTGACAAACACAGGTCAAAGCAAAACACAGGTGAGAAAAGAAAACTAAAGCCATTTCCTGTCTATACTCTGAATGGTTTTAAAGCCTTCAGTAAGCATACTACACATACATAAATTTGGGAATATTCGGCTGACCCCATGTCCGAGTCATGAAGTCATTTTTGATACCATTGCAATTAGCTAGTTATTAATAATAGGATAAAAGCAAAGAGAAGGCAAGACATTATAGGCACGTTCCCTGAAAAACACTGGGGGAAGGGGACTAGACAAAGGGAAGACAGACGCATGCCTAGTAAAGTTGGGGTGACATAAGGAAGGTGCTTGCTGTCAGTCACACCTGGGAACAGAGGTCATTGGCCAGAATGGGTGTGGCCACTGCAAGCCCTCGAAAATTTGGGATACTTAATTCTCTGAACAAAGAAACTCACTCTCTTATGCTGTTGAGGCTCTCATGCTCCTGGCTCTCTTGGGACTTGTGTGATTCTGGGTTTGTGGGGCTCTTTTGGTCCTGCTTCCCTGCATTCGCCCACATGGCCCATGACCATGTGGACCCCAAATGCAGTGGACTAATGGACTACAACTAGCCTGATGCCAAACTAGACCCGGCTGCAATGTGGAAGGAAACTCTGGACACTGGCTTTGCTTCTAGCTCTACTGAATCCCCAGCTGCATGTCTTCCAGGACTGGCTTAAGGGAAATGGGACTTTGGAAACACAGGAATTTAATTCCATGCAAAAATCACTCATTCTCCCATGTGAGTCTCAGAAAATTCTTTCTCAGGATAGTAAGAAGTCCACCCCCAGCAGTGCCCAGTGGGGAAAAGGACCCCATACTTTGTCCGGTATCCATTTCCATCTGTATGTATACAGCTTTGCCACCATGACTGAGTTGTGCAAATAGACAAGTTGCTGTTGGATTTCCTAAGTAAACAAAAACCAGGGGAGGGGGGTGTGACATCTGACATCCTACAAATAAGAAAAACAAAGATTCAGAAACTTGGAAGGGCATGCACAGGGGGAGGAGGAGAAGGAGGGCAGGGAGCCAGAAAGTAGGGGAAGGAAGAGAGGAGAACATCTTCCCATACTTAGAAACTTTGGATGAAAAAAAAAAAAGTTGCCAGACTCTAACAGTAAGAGACCATTTCATCCAAAAATGCAGGCAGTGGAGGGGGGTAAGAAATGACTGAGAAGTTGACATTTACTTACCAGAATGAAAAATGAAAAGAATTTCTAACTGATCTGGCCATAAAAAGACTGGCTCGAAAACTCTGAAGCACAGAAGTTAAGAACATTAATTCCTAATTGTTAAGGAAGAAAGTAAAGGTGCCTCCTCTTTCCAGGATCTTTGGCTCCACCTTGCTTGCCTTTCTTCTCACTAAAATCCCTTCTTAAAACTCTAAGGTTAACAAGTTCATGCCCTGGCCAGTTTGGCTCAGCGGTTAGAGCGTCGGCCTGCGGTCCGAAGAGACCTGGGTTCGGTTCCCGCTAAGGGCACGTACTTCGGTTGCAGTTTGTCCCCGGCCCTGGTTGGTCATGCGGGTGGCAGCCACTCGATGTGTCCCTTTCACATCGATGTTTCTCTCTCTCTCCCTCTCTCTCTCCCTCCCACTCTATCTGTACAAAAATTGGAAAAATGTCCTCGGGTGAGGATTAAAAAAAAACAAGTTCATAAAAAGAATTAAAACAAAGAGATTAAATTCAAGGGGCCTTATTCCATATCTAGATTCTCCCTGGCAAGCCCCCTAGATGCAATGATTTTTCTAGGCCGGTGCTCCCCAAAATGTGTGGAGCAACTCAGATCACCTGTGGATCTTGTGAAATGCACATTGGGGTTCAGTAGGACTGGGGTGGGCAGGCCAGTTCGCGTTTCTAGCAAGCTCCCCTCCCCACCCACTGTGGTCACTTTTCCTGTGAAAGGCCGGGCTACGTTTCAATAAGAAGGAAGAGAGCAAGGGAAGTCAGACACTGTTGAGCTTGGTCCAAAGGAACATGAAGCAGAAGCTTTGGACACTGGCCTTTACCGTGGCCTTGCTGAACAAGAGGCTGGGCCCTTTCCACAGTGGGTCCGAGGGAGATGGGACATTGGGAAATCAGAGGGCAACTCCTTTGAGTTTGCATCATGAACAAACCTTGCCACACCACAATCTCCCACGCATGGATCCTTGAAATGCTTTTCTTGCGATCCCCTGGAAGAGCCATTCTTCCACGTATCCGATAGCCTGGGGACTGGCGCCAGGCAAAGTGCTTGACCATTGTCTCGCTTGCTCAGCCTTGTCTTCCACCCTGAACGGCCTGCCTCGAGTTTGTAGATTAACTCCCATCTTGCTCATATCGATTCACATTCCAGAGGCTCCATGCATAGCCCCCGCAGGGCCAAACCCTAAGGGACAAATTCCAGCTGCAACAGGCAGATATAAAAGACACAAGCCCCTACATTGAGCGCGGCTTCTAGGACTCGACCCCCGGAGTCTGTGAACCCGCCCGGAGTGCACCCAATAAAGCCTGATCCCTGTTTATTCGGCTGATTGGCTCTCCAGTCCCTTCTCTGTTTTATTCGGCGGTGCCCCCGATTCCTTACATCTGGTGCCGAAACCCAGGGGGAGGGTTTTGTGACCCAGCCCGGCCTTTCTGGTCGGGACGAGAGTCCCCCTCCTGTCCCTGCACCGCCATCCATCTTCTGGATTCGGAATCTCCCTCGACCCAGCACCGACTTCGGAGCCAGGTTCCAAAACCGTAAGTCATTTCACTCTTTCTCTGGGGTTTTCGGAGCCAGTCTCCAAACCCATTGGAGCCAGGCTCCAAAACCGTTTCGCTTTTTTCTGGGGTTTTGATCTGTTGTCCGGGGCTCGGGTCTCCCGTCCAAACCTTGGCCAAGTCGGGACGCCCCTGCCTCTCCGCCCGATTCCAGGAACTCCCGGTCTGAAGCTGCTTCTAGGGACGCCTGAGGCTTCCTCACGATCACCCTGTCCATCCAGGACAGACATCCGTCCGGGGACGGGCATTCAAAAGGGACGCCTTTCGGATGTCCGCTCTCCCGACACTCAAAGCCCCTCTAATCTGTCACCATGGGCAATTCCGAATCCAGACTCCACCGTAAGACCCCCTCGGGTGTCTCCTCAAAAATTTTTCCAAATTGGGATATTCTCAGAGTCTACACAAGGCACTGGAAAAGATTCTGAAGTCCCTTATATTCAGCTTTGTTGGGTACACTCCGCTCCACCCCCAGATAATCCCCTCAGTTCCCCTGTCACTGCCCACACCCGGTCCCACACACCCACGGGGCCACTGTCCTTGCCTCCCACTTCATCTCCCAGTCCACCCCTGATATCAGAAAGAAGCTCAAGAAGGCTGAAGAGGGCCCTGAAACTCCCATCAAAGACCTGGTAAAAATGGCCTTTAAGGTTTTTAATGCCCGAGAGGAGACTGCTGAAGCAGCCCGCCAGGCGAGGCTCCAGCAGAAGGTAAGCCTCCAAACCCAGGCTCTGGCAGCTGCCCTCCGGCCGGCAGAGAACCCGAAAAGACACACCAGGCCCCAAAAGGGGGACCTCGCTCGCCTCCAGGTGCCTGTTTCAAATGCGGCAAGGAAGGCCACTGGGCCAGAGCCTGCCCACAGCCCAGGCCACCTACCAAGCCCTGCCCCCAATGCAAACAAATGGGACACTGGAAGTCGGACTGCCCGACCGTGGCTCAATCCTCAGCACCTCAATGCCGGGGAAATGAGACGCAGGATTTCCCAGCATTGGAGCTACTAGGGCTCATGGACGACTGAGGCGGCCCTGGTTCTGCGACTCCTGTCACCCTCGCCGAGCCCAGGGTCACGCTCCAGGTAGCGGGTAAGTCTATTTCCTTCTTAATAGACACGGGGCCTACCTACTCTGTCCTCCCCTCCCACTCGGGCCTCACTTTTCCTTCCCAGGTCTCGGTTATGGGAATTGATGGGCTCCCTACAACCCCCAAACGAACGGCCCTACTTAACTGCATCTTTGAAGGCCACCCATTCCCCCATTCCTTTTTAGTAATGCCTGCCTGCCCAGTTCCACTCTTGGGGAGAGATATCTTATCTAAACTCCATACTACCATCTCTTTTCTCCCCCAGCAGCCGCATCTAATAGCTTTACTCTCTGGCCCTACCCAGGCTACTGCCTCAGCTTCCGCGGTCCAGCTCTTACCGGCAGTCCACCCTGGGGTCTGGGACACAAACACCCCCTCGGTTGCCTCACATCACGCCCCTATCCTTATCAAATTAAAAAACCCATCATCTTACCCCAATCGCCCCCAATTTCCCATCTCTCAGGCTCACCAACTAGGACTCTACCCTATTATATCTAAACTCAGAAGCCAGGGCCTCCTCATTCCTACCAACTCCCCCTGTAACTCCCCCATTCTGCCTGTTAAGAAACCCTCGGGGCAGTACCGCCTTGTCCAAGACCTTCGCATAATTAATTCAGCGGTCATACCCATCTCCCCTGTAGTCCCAAACCCCTACACCCTCCTCTCTCATATTCCCCCCCATACTACTCATTTCTCGGTTCTTGACCTAAAGGATGCTTTCTTTACCATCCCGCTACATCCTGATTCCTATTTTCTCTTTGCTTTCACCTGGGAAGATCCGGTCTCCAATATTTCCCAAAAGTTAACATGGACTGTCCTCCCTCAAGGATTCCGAGACAGTCCGCACCTCTTTGGTCAGGCTCTTGCTCAGGACTTGAGGGAATGTGATCTGTCCCCATCCACTCTTCTCCAATATGTAGACGATCTTCTCATCTGCTCCCCCTCTGAAGGAGATGATATCTCAACCACCACCGCTCTCCTCAATTTTCTTTACACCAAGGGTTACCGGGTGTCTGCACAGAAAGCCCAGGCCGCAACTCCCTCGGTGACCTATCTAGGGCTCCTTGTCACTCCGACACACCGGGCAATCACCTCCGACAGGTTGCAGGTCCTTAGGGACTTACAACCTCGGCAATGGAAATTCAGTCCTTTCTTGGGCTTATGGGGTTCTACAGGCACTGGATCCCCAATTTTGCCCTCCTAGCCAGACCACTCTACCAGGCAGCCAGAGACACCCCCGAGGGACCCCTGACCTCCCCTAAGGAGGTCCGCCGGGCTTTCCAGACCCTCCTTGAGGCTTTGTGCTCTGCCTCAGCTCTTGCTCTCCCCAATCCCCAACGACCTTTTCTCCTCTATACAGACGAAAAACATCACTTAGCCATAGGGGTCCTGGTTCAGCCACTCGGCCCCACCCTGGTCCCTGTTGCTTACCTCTCAAAGCAGCTGGACCCCACTGTTCGTGGATGGCAGCCTTGCCTCCGGGCCCTTGCAGCAGCGGCAGAACTCACCATGGAGGCACTGAAGATCAACCTACGACAGCCTCTTCAGATTTTCTCCCCCCACCACCTTACCGACCTCCTCTCGCATCAGGCCCTGGCCCACCTTGGGCCCTCTAGACTTCAATTATATCATCTCCTCTTTATAGAAAACCCTTCAATCTCTTTCAAGCTGTGGCTCCCTCAACCCAGCAACTCTTCTGCCTGCCTCAGACCAGCAAGTCGCCACACACTCCTGCTTAGAAATCCTGGAACATCATCAGTCTCCCCAGCCTGACCTGGCTGACCATCCCTTGCCTAACGCCCACCACACTCTCTAAATTGATGGCAGCTCCATCCTGAACCCCTCTGGGACCAGACAGGCGGCCTATGCTGTAGTTACTGACTCTAACGTCATTGAAGCCCAACAGCTCCCCACGGGGACCACCTCACAACAGGCTGAACTGATTGCTTTAACCCATGCTCTCATATGGGCTAAAGATAAAATAGTCAACATCTACACTGATTCCAAATATTCCTTTCTGATCGCACATTCCCACTGTATGATCTGGAAGGAACGAGGCTTCCTCACCACCAAAGGCACCCCGGTCCTAAATGGAAAACTCATTGAAAAACTCATCCGAGCCATCCAGCTCCCCCTGCAGGTAGCTGTTATTCACTGCCGGGGCCACCAGACTTCGAACTCTCCTGTAGCTAAGGGAAATGCTTTCCCTGATTAAATGGCCCGATCCACCGCTCGCCTGGGGCGGGTTCCTGCTATCTGTTTTCTTTCAGGCTCCTATACTCCCCAATACTCAGCCACAGAATTAAAGTCTCTCCAGTCTTCTCCCGGGGTCCACTCTAAGGATGGATGGGCCTTTCAAGACGACCTCCTAATTCTTCCAGACGCCCAGACTACAAATACTGTTGGAGATCCACAAGTCTCTCCACATAGGCCCCGACGCCCTTCACCGATTCTTATCTCCAATTCTCCACCCTGACAAACTCCAGCCAGCTATCCAGGCTGCACATGCCTCATGTTCTGTCTGTTCCAGGTCCAACAGCCAAGGAGCTGGCCATGTGCGCAGGCCCCTACACCAAATGCGGGGTCACCTGCCAGGACAAGACTGGCAGATAGACTTCACTCATATGCCTAAACACAAACAACTAACCATGGTTGATACTTTTTCAGGTTGGATGGAGGCCCTCCCAACCGCCTCCCAACGGGCCAGCTTTAAACAACATGCGGCCCATCACCCCCAGTCCTCGGGTAAGGTTGAGCGGGCCAACGGCCTCATCAAGGAACATCTAACCAAACTCAACCTGGAACTCCAACAGTCCTGGCCTGACCTGCTACCCCTGGCCCTTACCCATCTTCGAGCCATGCCTTGGGAACCCTCTCACCTCAGTCCTTTTGAACTTCTATACGGAAGACCCTTCTTCCTTCCTACTTCATCTATAGACTGCCCACCCCCTCTGGCCTCCTACCTGCCCTACCTCTCCCTCCTTCGTTCCCTCCTCCGAGAACACGCTAACTGTACCTAGACCTGACCTGGGATCGGAGCTCTCCCAACCCATTTCACCCGGAGACCGGGAACTAATCAAGACCCTCTCTCCCCGACCCCTACACCCTAAATGGGAGGGACCGGGAGGGACCGTACACCGTGGTTCTGACTACTCCCTCTGCAGTTGAGGTGTTGGGGATCTCTGCCTGGATCCATCTCTCTAGAATAAAGAAAGCCCCGATTCCAGAAGAGCAACCAGTCCTGGAGCCTCGCTTCACCTGCACTCCATTAGGGCCGACGAAAATCAAAATATACAAGATGCCCTAATTGGATCATCCACGATAAGTCATTATGATTCTGCTATACATCTTTCTGACTCTGGACCTCGCCCCGGGTTGCCCACTCATTCTTGCCGCCTTCTCTCCTTCGCTTCTGGAATCCTCCCATCTGTTCCGTAGCCTGAATTTGACCCAACGCCTCCTCTATAAGGCCAACTCCACATTTGCGCCTGACTGTTGGGTATGCCTATCCCTGTTGTCCTCAGCCTACTCTGCCACATGTGTGGGTCCACCACCTATATGTGTCTCCCCACTAACTGGACTGGCACCTGCACCTTGGTATATCTCACCCCCAACATCAATACAGTCCCCCAGGACGCCTCCCAGCCTGTTCCCGACATCACCCTGATTAATACAAGCAGACACAAACGGGCTATACAGCTGGTACCCCTCCTCACTGCCCTAAGCATTACAGGAGCTTTGGGACTCAGGGCACGTGGGTTAGGAACCTATCATATTTCCACATCCTATCTGAAGACCTACAAAATTCTTTAGAAGAAATAGCCTCCACCCTTCTCAGCATCCAAGATCAAATAGACTCCTTAGCAGCAGTCACCCTTCAAAATCGAAGGGGCCTACCTGGCCGGTTTGGCTCAGCAGTTAGAGCATCGGCCTGCAGTCCAGAGAGACCCGGGTTCGGTTCCTGCTAAAGGCATGTACCTCGGTTGCAGTTTGTCCCCCGCCCTGATTGGGTCGTGTGGGTGGCAGCCACTCTATGTGTCCCTTTCACATCAGTGTTTCTCTCTCTCTCTCTTCCTCCCACTCTATCTGAACAAAAAATGAAAAAATGTCCTCAGGTGAGGATAAAAATAAAAAAAATCGAAGGGGCCTAGATATCCTCACTGCAAAAAAGGGAGGTATATGTGTTTTCCTAGAAGAGCAATGCTGCTTCTATCTTAACCAGTCAGGCCTCGTCCGAACTGCTGCCAATAACTTAAAAGAAAGAGCACAACGCATTCAGGAAAGGCGAGATCAATCTTGGAGCACCTGGTTCAATTCCAACTGGGCACACTGGATTTTGCCGCTTATGGGTCCCCTAACTCTCCTTTTTCTAGCCCTAGCCTTCGGACCCTGTCTCCTGCGACTGTTCTCCTCCCTACTACAAAACCGACTGAAGGCCTTCACCAGCCAGACGGTGCACGAGATCATGATGCTAAGCCATTATCAACCTCTCACCAGATCCTCAGGCCTGGATCATGCTGACATGGGCCCCCTCCCCTAACTCCGCCCCTGTCCAGCATGAAGTAGCCAGAAAGATACCTGTGCCCCTTTGTCATTATCACAGAGTCGGGAATGTCCGATGGCCTGGGGACTGGTGCCAGGCAAAGTGCTCGACCATTGTCTCGCTTGCTCAGCCTGGCCTCCCACCCTGACCGGCCTGCCTCGAGCTTGTAGATTAACTCCCATCTTGCTCTTATCGATTCACATTCCAGAGGCTCCATGCATAGCCCCCGCAGGGCCAAACCCTAAGGGACAAATTCCAGCTGCAACAGGCAGACATAAAAGACACAAGCCCCTACATTGAGCAAGGCTTCTAGGAC
The DNA here is from genome assembly GCF_014108415.1 of Molossus molossus. Taxonomy (NCBI): domain Eukaryota; kingdom Metazoa; phylum Chordata; class Mammalia; order Chiroptera; family Molossidae; genus Molossus; species Molossus molossus. The sequence continues at coordinate 108,968,039 of NW_023425401.1, forward strand.
TCGACCCCCAGAGTCTGTGAACCGGCCCGGAGTGTACCCAATAAAGCCTGATCCCTGTTTATTCGGCTGATTGGCTCTCCAGTCCCTTCTCTGTTTTATTCGGCGGCGCCCCTGATTCCTTACACCACGCACAGCAGGAGTAAATATTTCAGGCTCTGTGGGCCTGATGATCTCGCTGAAGGATGCTCAGCTCTGCCCTTGTAGCGTAGGCAACACGCAAACAAGTGGCTGTGGCTGTGTTCAATAAAACTTTATTTACAACAATAGGTGGCCAGCAGATTGGACCCTCGGGCTGTCATTTGCCAACCCTTGTCCAATAGCCTTGTTTACTGCCCAATACACTGAACGTACTCCTGCCTCATTTCTGCAATCTTTTGTTACATAAACTCAAGTGCAAATCTCTAGGGACTAGGCTGGAGCGGAGCCCTGGAGAGACTCTGGGCCCTTTACTCTCAAATCCCACCTCGCCCCATAGCAAGGCCACGCCCACCCAGGCCCGCCCAGCCTCGGGGCTGTGTTACTCTGTTACTCGCAAGTGAAGGTGGGGCTCCGGGGGAGGCGAATTTAACCCCCACCGTAGGTCTGCTAAGTAAGACGCCGACCTCACAGACCAGCAAGGCTGCTTGCTATGCTCCACTCAGGAGGGGAAAAAAACAAAATCACTGTCCCGTCTTAGTTCTCCAGACCATAACCTGCTTTCCTACCCTTCAGAAATGCTTACATCTCTATATTTATGTATTTAGATGTCAAGAGAAGGAAGAAAGTGAAAAACAAATTGATCGTATTATTTACAATGAAAGTGAAGAAAAATTGTGCTGACATGTTCATAACCCCGTAATTGATGATTGGTAAATTATTGTGCTGACTTGTTTATAGCTCCATAATTGATGATTGGGAAAGTCACTGTGCGCCCTCTAGCTGAACCTGTTTTTGTGTTGGTGGTGGTGGTGGTTTGTTTGTTTTGGTACATGTCCCTAGCAGGAACCAAACCCAGGACTGTCTGGTCCAAAGGCCAACGTTCCAACTGTTGAGCCAAACCGGCCAGGGCTGCTGAACCTGTTATGTAAAGACCTCCTGAACCAAGAAATTGTTGGGAGTCAGCTACATGTCTGACAGAGTCCACGGAGCCTGGAGGTCTTGAGTCAGAGATTCGACCTCCCCGACAATCTCAAGAAATTAGGCTTGCATTGTGTTTGTGCAGCTCGGGGCTAAGTGTGACCCAAGGTACCTTGAAATACCTGAGATAACAGACTGGGTGTTCCTGGGTGTTCCTGTTATCCACAAGGCAAACTAATTCTATACAGCATTGTTGTAGCCCTGGGCATTATGTCAAGAAGATCCTATATTCTTATATCATTAAACTTTTGCTGTAAGGTATAAAAGGCATGTAATGAAGCATATCGAGGCTGATCTCCAAAGACTCTGTCACAGGGGTGTTCAGAAATCAGACTCCGGCCGGCTAATAAACAGCTCTTATTTGGACTTCAATTCTCTAATGGTCTTTCTTTGACTCTGTCAAGCCACAACAAAGTAATAGGTGTGTATGTGCAGAGAGAGAACCAACACTAATTACTGCAGGGACGGGAGGGAGGGACAAAGAGAGAGAGAAAGAAGAAAGAGATGGAAAGGAAAGGAAGGGGGTTAGGGACACATCTTGTTCCACCTTTCATGTAGTTTTGTCAATCCCACAGGTCAAGGCTGTAGATGCTTAAAGACCATCTCAGTAGACAAAAAGATTCGAAGTATATGAGAGTTACTTTCACTTCACATTGAATACAGAGCAGAACATAATTCGATTCCGTCCTAGTGGGACCCTGTTTCCACCTCATTGACCAGCTCTCGAGGAATTCCCCGAGTATCCACACAGGGAAGGGCCTTTCACGGCACCCGTGTGTTTAAACAAAGAGAGACCGCCTCCTTTTGGTTTTAAAGTTTTTGTCGTGATTGTTTTTGTTTAACCAGTGTTCACTGACTTGAGGACACCAGGGTGAGGATGGTGGGGAGAGGAGGAGCTGCAGGGCAGTGGGGACCCTGGGGGAGTGCACTGTCATCCCCACAGACCCTGGGCTACATGTGAGGGTGCAGGCAGGGTCTCTGGCCACTCACAGGACCATGGCAGTCAGGGTCTTCTCCCTGGAGGGGGAGGGAGGCTCTGAATTCTCCCCCAGTAGCTTCTTCTCGGTCTCTTCCTCACCCTAAAACAGACAGAGCTAAAAATCAACTCAGGGAGAAAAGGGTGGAGCAGAGGCAGCTTCACAGAACGTGGGATCAGGAAAAGGAAGGAGAGGCAGGGAAACAGGAAGGGTGCTGGACAAAGATCCAGGGCACGAAGAAAGGGACAGAGGTAGAATGAGAGTCAAGAGGGCAGAAGTTAGCTCGAGTCACAGGGACATCCAGGGACAGAGCACCCCCTGGAGGGAGCTGAGGAAGGTCAAGCGTGACCTCTGAGAAGCAGTGCTCCTGGTCCCATGTCCCTCCCGGTCCCCAGGGTCTCACCAACCAGACCCACTCTGCCCCAGAGCCTCCCTGACAGCTCACCATGGGCTGAGAGCTCCAGCCACACAAGCTTCGAAGGCCCAGGCCCAGGGAAGCCAAGGACACAATGACCTGTAGGGCACAGACAGCCAGGAGCAGAACACGGATTCCTAGGAACAAGTTCTGGAGATAAAGGAAGAAAAAAGATGAGTCAGGAGTCAGCTCTGACTCTGCTCTGAGTACCACCCTATCACCCCCCGCCTCCCGGGATCAGGCTGCCCACCTGAGAACTTCCCACCCAAGCAGATCCCACCCAGTCTGCTTGTCTCACTGTGACCTACCACCTGTGGTGAAGAGATGGGGTCTATTTCTCCACCCCCTAGAATCTGGAAGGACCTGTGCATGTGCTGACCAATAACATAAGATGGAAACAACGCTATGCCAATTACAGGGCAGCCCTTGGCCGGCCTGGCAGCTTCCATTCCTACCTTTCGGAGTGCTCACAGTAGGATGTTTGCTCGGAACCTAGTTGTGGTGCTACAAGCCCAAGCACAAGGGGGAGCCATTGCAGGCTCTCTGCCTGACAGTCGCAGCTGAGTGTCAGCCATGGGGGTGCGCCAACCTGGATGTCCAGCCCAGTCCTGCCATCGGATAACTTCACCTCACAACTGACATCTAACTGTGACTTCATGAGAAAACCCACGTGAGCACCGCCCATCTGAGCCCACCCAGCCCGCAGACTGTGAGAAGTAGTAATAGACTGCAGAGTTAATCCACTGCATTTGAGAGAGGGGTCATGCAGCAACGGTCCCTGGGGCACCCACCCACTAGAAGAGACAGACGAGTGGTCCGTGACACCCACTCTTAAATGTCTCTGCTTTGCCTCTCATCTCCTTTGATTCAGAAAATCTTTGTGCCCTGAGGGTCTGAGAAATCTCTTCGGCTTAAGTTAAAACCTGAACCAAAGCCCGGGTTGGTTTGGCTCAGTGGTTAGAGCATTGCCCCGTGGACCAATGAGTCACGGGTTCGATTCCCGTCAAGGGCACGTACCTCAGTTGCAGTTCGTCCCTGGCCCGGTTGGGGTCACGTGGGAGGCAGCCACTCAATGTGTCCCTTTCACATTGATGTTTCTCTCTTTCTCTCTCTCCCTCCCACTCTATCTGAACAAAAATGGAAAAATGTCCTTGGGTGAGGATAATAAACAAACAAAACCTGAACCAATGACCTAGGATGAGGTCCAAGATCAAAGAGCCTACATCTCTGCCCTCCAGGTCCCAGTCCCTGAGGAACAAACAGTTGTATGGCCCCTGGAAGACGGGTGCCCCCAGCTCACCCTCAGGAACTGCAGGGAGGTTCTGCACTGGCCTGCGATCTCTGTCAGACCAGCTGCGAGCTCATTGTCTGAGCTCATTGCCAGAACTTGCCCTGTGCGCTCTGGCTTCTTTGCTCCCACCATTCCCTTTACCTGCAATTCCTTTTCTTCCTCTATCTGTCTAAACCCACTTCTTCTTCATTCAAGGTCTAGGTCAGATGCCAACTCCTACAGAACACCTCCTGCTTCCCAAGGCCATCACCTGATCTACCTTTAATTCTAGGCATTTCTGTGGTTCCCTGATCCCTGCTGGTGGGTGTGAGCACTTGCAGGTTACATAGCCTAGGGATTCTCTCTGGAGTTTGCCCAAAGTGCCTAGCATGTTGCCTTATCTGCAGGCCCTCAGCCCACAGGGGTTCAATTAAAATGAATTAACAGCCCACTGGTGCGGCTTACTCATTGAGCATCGACCCACGCACCAGGAGGTCGCTGGTTCACAGGGCACATGCCCAGGTTGTGGGCCCGATCCCCAGTGCGGAGCATGCAGGAGATGGCCAGTCGATGTTCTCTCTCATGGATGTTGCTGTCTCTCTCTCCCTCTCCCTTCCTCTCTCTCTCTAGAGGTTAATAAAGAAAAAAAAATTTTTTTTTAATGAATTAACAGCTTCCAGGGATCTTCCCCCTGCTCCCCAACTCTGGCTGGGACTGCCCTGCTGCACCATAGAAGAGTTCCCTCATTCCTTTCCAACCAAATCTCTGGAGAAACCTCCAAACCTTCTTTTCCCAAACAAGATGGAGTATAAAGAGTCCTCATGCACTTAACCCACTTTCCTTTTGTGCACCCTATTGAAGAAAGAGAGGTAACATTCACGTCACCTTGCTCCCCACTTCTCCAGCCCACACTCATCCCTCCTGCCAGCAGCCTGTAGCTTGTCCTGGCCTTGGGAGGGCCAGCATCCTGGGGGCCAGCTAAGGACTCCTTCAGGGAGCCCCCAGCTTTTAGAAGTTGTGTCAGAAGGGATTCCTGGTGGATGTGGACGTGGATGTGGGTGGGCTGGGACAGCGTAGAGGCCACCTCCAGCCCATTCACAGTCACCATGTTTTAGGTCATCCTGCCTGTTGGGGAGAAGATGTACAGAAAGCAGGTCTGGGAACTGGATGAGATAGCAAGTTGTGGGGTTGGAGGGTTGGAAGATGGACGTTTTGGAACCTTGTGTTAAGTACTCTCAACCTTGTGTTAATGCATTCTCGAAATCCTAGCCTGGGGGGAAACCTGGCCCGCCCAAGTATTGGGTGCTTCATTTGCATGTGAATAAGGGTTTGTTATCTTTTGGCTTCAAGGTCTCTTCCCATAAAAAGCAAGAGACAGCCCTGGCTGGTTTGGCTCAGCGGTTAGAGCATCCGCCTGCGGTCCGGAGAGACCCGTGATCGGTTCCCTAAGGGAACCTTGGTTGCAGTTTGTCCCCGGCCTTGGTTGGTCGTGTGGGTGGCAGCCACTCGATGTGTCCCTTTCACATCGATGGTTCCCTCTCTCTCTCTTCCTCTCTCTCCCTCCCACTTTGTCTGTGCAAAAAATGGAAAAATGTCCTCGGGTGAGGATAAAAAAAAAAAAAAAAAAGCAAGAGACAAAGCTAGGGTGTATGTTTGCAGTAATGCCACCTCAAGGAAAGAATTTACTTAAATCCACTTGTGACCTGGGGGTACCAATCTGCAAATAAATGGGACTGCATCCAGAGATCTGGAGCATTTGCTACCTTGCAAAGCTCCCCCTCACTCCAAGCGGTGTGTGCTTGTAGTTTTATTGCATTGCACCGATCCCAACAGGCCGAGAGATGGCAGCAAGTAACACATTGCACAAGGGAAAGGAGAGAAAACAGTCTCTTTGTCAAGATCCCAAGGGTCTTCCTAAGGAGGTATCAATGTCACAGTGACCTTGATCTGGGCTGCAAACCCAAATCACTTGTAGAGTTCTTCACCACATATATTCCTGGGCCTCTCCCCAAAATGGTCTAACACAGTTCATCTGGATCTTGGGTTGGACAATGAGAGGGATCTGTTATTTATTTTAGTGACTTAGTACATACAGCTGAGCCTTGAACAACCTGGGTTCGAACTGCGTGGGTCCACCTGTACGTGGGTATTTCTCAATGAACCCTGTACATTTATTCTCTCTTCCTTATGATTTTCTTGATAACATCTCCTTTTCTTTAGCTTACTTTATTGTAAGAATACAGCGTATGTAATAAATATAACTTACAAAATATGCATTAACCAACTGCTGATGTGATTGGTAAGGCTTCTGGTCAACAGCAGGCTCTTAATTAAGTTTTGTGGGAGTCAAAAATTATATGTGGATTTTCAGCTGTGCCAGGGGCTGGTGCCCTGAACCCCCACACTGTTCAAGAGTCAACTGTGTATTTACACATAATAGTTTCATATGGTTACATTTTTCAGAAGACATGAAAGGTATACCTCTCAACCTTCTCTCTCTCTTCTTTCCCAGTCACCTAGTTGCCTTCCAGATGGAAGCTAATATTATCATTTTTCTACAGTGACATTTTTGGCATATAAAAACATATAAAATATTCTTTCTCCCTGTTTTTCCCACAAACAGGAGGATACTACACACACTATTCTGCACGACAATTTGTTCACAGAACCATGCTTTTATTCTTTTTATTTTATTTTTTATTGTTATTCCTCCCCAGAGGACATTTTTGCATTTATCTTCAGATAGAGTGGGAGGGGGAGAGGGGGGAAGAGAGAGAGAAAAACATTGATGTGAGAGAGACACGTAAAGTGGTTGCCACCCACACGACCTCAACTGGGGCCGGGGACAAACTGCAACCAAGGTATGTGCCCTTAGCAGGAACTGAACCCAGGACTCTCTGCTCTGTGGGCCAATGCTCTAACCAGCTAGGGCCAGAACCATGCTTTAAAAATAATCCTCATCAGCCCTGGCCGGTTTGGTTCAGCGGTTAGAGCGTTGGCCTGCAGTCCAGAGAGACCCAGGTTCGGTTCCCTCTAAGGGCATGTACCTGGGTTGCAGTTTGTCCCCGGCCCTGGATGGGTGGTGCGGGTGGTGGCCAGTCGATGTGTCCTTTTCACATCGATGTTTCTCTCTCTCTCTCCCTCCCACTCTATCTGAACAAAATATGGACAAGTGTCCTTGGGTGAGGATAAAAATAAGAAATAAAATAATCCTCATCAGTCCATAAAAATGCTTCCTCACTCATTTGAATAGCTGTGTAGTACTCCGTTGTCAGAATGCATCATAATTGTGTTAAGCAGTCTCTGTGGATAGACAGAGAAAGACAAATGCCCTATTGGATTACGTATTGTGGAAACTAGAAAACAAAATAAACAAATAAACAAAAGAGTAGCAAACTCATAGATACAGAGAATATTCTGATGGTTGCCAGATGGGAAGGGGGCAGGGAAAATGAGTGGAAAACTGGAAGAGATTAAGATATGCAAATTGCCAGCCATATATATATATAAACAGTCATGGGGATATAAAGAGCATCACAGTGACCGTAGTCAATAATATTGTAATAACTATGCATGATGTCACACGGGTACTAGACCTGTTAGGGTGATCACTTTGTAAGTTATATAAATGTCTAATCGCTATGTTGTAAACCTGCAACTAATATAATATTACATGTCAACGGTAGTTGAAAAATAAAAATAAGTTTTAAAAATAAAAATAAAATAAAATACTCCTTGAGCAAAAACAAAATTGCCATAGGATTTCAGGTCTATTCTACTTAGTGGTGTGTCTGATGAGTCATGTGCCATGACCACAATTCTTATTATGACTATAGAGTTTAAGATTTCGCTGAGCTGTCTCCTGACCCCTCCTCGTGGTGTATATTTTCACAGCCAATGTTGCTCGGTTACTTCTCCATGTGCGTGTCAGCATCAGCTTGTCCAGTTCCAGAAGGATCCTCGGTGGGTGATTCCAGGGGACATCCCACAGAAGTATCACTGTTTCGATCGTAATATTCATAACTGTCCTAATCACAGCAGCAGTGACAGTGACCCTAAAGTCTTCCTGTTTGTATCCTACGTGCTTTGCGTGCATGCCCACTGTCACCTGCCTCCTCTAAGGTGTAGAGCTACAAGGAGATTCCTGCTCTGTCTCAGACACACAAGGAAGTCCAGCCCGGATCCCAACGTCTTCCCTCGGGGTCCAGGTGTCAGCATAATGTCACAGCCCTGAATGTGCCTTGGGCTCCAGCTCCCTCGGACCCCGCTGGGTACCTCACCAGACTCCAACCCCCAGATCAGCCCGGCCCCCTGCTCTTCCTCAGAACCAGGCCAGCCCACGAAGATTCCCCACCCACACCTCCCTGACTCCAGGCTGTGGGCTCTTCCCTGCGACCCCGTTACTCCTGAAGCTGTGGAGAGAGGGCCAGGATCCGCCCGGAGCTGGGGAGAGAGGGCCGGGATCCCCCCATAGCTGGGGAGAGAGGGCCGGGATCCCCCCCATAGCTGGGGAGAGAGGGCTGGGATCCCCCCAGAGCTGGGGAGAGAGGGCCAGGATCTACTTCAGAGCTGGGGAGAGAGGGCCAGGATCCCCCCAGGGCTGTAGAGAGAACCAGGATCCCCTCAGCACCCTGGGCTCCCCACCTTGTACTTCACTCTGGAGGAAGTGAACCGCCTGAGCCTCAGCCACCCCACCCAGAACGAAGGCAGGAGACACTGGTATGGGAGAGGGAGCACCAGGCTACCAGGCCAGCATGCCTCTCCCCCAGCACCTGCCCACCCCCACCTCCCCAGCCAATCCTCTGGAAACCAGGAATGGGCGGAGACTGGCGTCCTGTGCGACAGGATGCGGCTTCAGGGACTGATCTGGGGGACTCAGATAGAGAAGGATCCTGTAGTGAGCAGCCACATGGGCTGTGAGGGTCCTGCTCACCTGCTGTCCCCTGGGAGTCGGCACCCCACAGAGAAGGGTTGGGGGAGGCTGACCTGGAGCTGAGGGAGAATAGAATGAAGGGGGAGAGGAGGGAGGGTCTGACCTTTCCGGAAAACAGCTGGGCAGAGGGGCCCTTCTTGGGTGTTCTGTCTGGAGCAGAAATCAGAACTGGCTGCAGGAGGCGAGCATACGGGCACCCGTACCTACTCAGACAACACACACGGGGACCCAACTCAGCGCAGGCACAGCCTTCTTCAGAGAGCCCCTGCCCAGGGGTGGGGAGACACGGTCCCATAGACGTTCCCAGGGCTGCTCAGCTTCATGGTCCCCCAGGTCACCCACCAGGCTCCTGGTGATCCGCTGGTGGGGGGAACACCCTAGAGGGGCCCCTTTGTCCCAGCCAGCTGCTGAGAAAGCACATGACGAAGCCCAACCTTCCTGCCCATCAATCAGCTTCCCCTCCTTCTGCCTGGTCTCAGCAGCTCAGATCCTCTGGGACCCCTGCTCCTCTGGCCTCTGATCCCGGGGAGCGCAGGTGAGGCAGCCCCCGGCCCTGGCCCTGGCCCTGGCCCAGAGACCCGCTCACAGCGCCCCTCCATGGGGGAACCTCCATCCTTCCTGCCCCATCACAGGCCTCAGAACTTGCGGGGAGAGAGGGAGGGACCAACCACTGCATAGAGAATGTGACTCGGGGAAGGTGACAAGAGCAGATGCCAGGTGTGTCCTTGCTTGATGCCAAGCCGGCCTGGCCTGCCACCTCCACCTTCACCACAATGCAGCCCTTGTGGGGACAGGGAACTCCACCAGGCCGCCCAAGGCTGAGTGGCCCCTGGTAGAGAGGGAGGTGTTGAGCCGCAGAGGGGTGTCCAGGGGCCCAACTGCAGCAGCAGGAGCTCAACAGGCAGCGGGCCTGGGGTCCTGTCTGGCAGCCGGGGGGCCCTGGAGGAAAGCCTGGAGAACAGCCAGGGTGGGGCAGCCGGCAACAAGGGAGCAGAGGGTGGAAGGTGAGGGATGCAGGCACTGCTTGGTCCAGACCCTGCGGCCTGGGAGGAAGATGGGGGCCCAGAGCAGATCCAGGGGGAGGGGAGGTCTCAGGGGCTCAGCAAAGGTGGGCTTCCGGGTCACCACACCCCTCACCCCGGAGGGGCTGGGCTGCTGCTCTGTGACCAGGAGGCCTCTGTGACCAGTCCTCAGCTCCAGTGGGATCTGTGACACCCTGCCAACGTCTCCTCCAGGCAGATGTCCACGGGCAAGGGGACAGCAGACGGGGTGAGGTGGGCCCTGGGGCCCACCAGCCCACCCACATTGATGTGCACCTCCACCAGGAGCCTGTGCTGAACCTGGACTTCCTGCTGCGGCGGGCTGTCCCCAACACCATCCCCAGACCACCCCTGACCGCTGCTGGTGGCCAGGTGAGTAGGGCTGCAGGAAGGGCGCCCAGGGTCCCTCTGTCAGGAAAGGGAAGACCCCTCTCTTGTCGCACCCACTCTCCGCCAGCCTCAGTCTGAGCAGGACAGCCAGTCACTTTTATCTACTACCCAGAAACCAAGTTCCCCTGGGCTCCGTGTCTGGCTTTCTCCCTCCCTCACTGGCCTTCTCAGTACAAGCTGCAGACCCCTGACTCGTGTGGCTAAGTGGTTAGAGCTTGGGCTCCGTGCACAGGAGCATAGCGGGTTTCATTCCCTGTCAAGGGCACGTACCTGGGTTGCAGGTTTGATCCCAGCCCCAGTCAGGGAGCTTGTGCAGGAGGCAACCAATCCATGTGTCTCTCTCCCGTTGATATTTCTCTCTCTCTCTCTCCCTCCCTCCCTCCCTTCCTTTCACTCTCTCTAAACATCAATGGAAAAATATCCTTCGGTGAGGATTAATAAAAATAAATAAAGTCAATAAATAAAGCTGTAGGTTAGGGTACACTGTGGGCTAAAGAGGTGACCAGTGAAAGTCCCAGCTGGTGGAACCCTGCGTCCGGCCTTTCCCCAGGGCTACCCTCCCCTCCCCTCTCCTCTCCCTCCCCCACCTTCCTTTCTCAGTCTTTCTCTCCTTCTCTTTTATGGTGTTCTCACAGTCAATACCCGGAGCGGCAGGTCCTCAAAGCTTCCTGAGACTTGGGGGCCGGGTTCTCAGGCTTTCGATCTTTCGGGTGGTACAAATCGTGCTGGGGCTGCTGAATGGGGTCCTGGGAGGACTTGACTGCATCATGTTCTCCTGACCACGTGGACGGCTGGCATCTGGGCAGGGGTTGCGGTGAGTGGGGCCAGAGGATGGTGGACGGGGCAGTGGACATGTCTGCCCATCACCATCAACACCATCCGTGTGGCACTGTAGGATGTTAGCAACCGAAAACACCCTAAGTTCTCCAGGCCCATCTCCTGTTTCTTCAGAAAATTGCCCTGGGAAGGGGTGGTACAAGTTAGCTCTCCCTGCTCCCTGCCCAGGGCGTCCCCCACCAAGCCGGCCACCTCACCCCACTTTCTTTTTTATTTTTTTCTTTATTGATTTTAGAGAGAGGGAGGAAGAGGAAGAGAGAGATAGAAACATCGAGGAAAGAGAACATCGATTGGTCGCCCCCTGCATGCCCCTCACTGGGGATCAGGCCCCTCACTGACCAGGAATCAAACCGGCGACCTCTGGGTGCAGGGTCGACGCTCAGCCACTGAGCCACACCGGCTGGGCTCTCCCCACTTTCAACAGCAAATATCAACTAAGGATCTAGGACCCGGCTCAGCCCCAGACACTTGCATAGAGATGGGGAGGCAGAATGGGCCACAGGGAAGGAGCTGGTCATCTGTACTGCCCTCACAGGTCCTGCACGGTGGGGCCACAGCGGGTGTCACTGAAGGACAGCGTTCATGTCAACAGATGGGGAGCCATCAGCAGGAGCAGCTTGGTGGGCAGGTCACGGTAGGACTGAGGCCCTCGGGCAAACTCACGCACACTCACAGAATAACGGCAAAACATCCCTATTGAAAAGAGGGGTCAGCCCTGGCCAGTTTGGCTCAGCGGTTAGAGCGTCGGCCTGCGGTCCAGAGAGACCCGGGTTCGGTTCCCACTAAGGGCACGTACTCCGGTTGCAGTTTGTCCCCGGCCATGGTTGGTCGTGCGGGTGGCAGCCACTCGATGTGTCCCTTCACATCGATGTTTCTCTCTCTCTCTCCTTCCTCTCCCTCCCTCCCACTCTATCTGTACAAAAAAAAAAAAAGAAAAGAGGGGTCAAAGTGATCATCGGTCCACCGGGAGGGACCAGCGCAGTGCCGGGACGGGCGCCCACCAGCGGCAGCCCAGACTCATCCTGAACTGAGAGCTTGTCCGACAGCCTAGGTCTTCTGCCCGGACCGTTCAGAAAGCCGGTCCGACTTGAAAAGGAAGGCTTTGGAGAAGGGAGAGAGGGCTCACGCCTGGTGGGCCAGCACTGTTCACCGTCCTGAAACAGAGGGTCCCGCAGCCCGAGGAGTCTGGCCCCGGCCTCCACGCCCTCCCGCGCCTCAGCGCACACAACGGGCTTAGCTCACGACTCGCTTCCACCTGTTGTAGGCAGGGCCGGCTTCCGCGGACCATACCTGCGAGAGCTACACAGGGGAAGAGAAGCAGGCAGCCGGGAGGGCTTACGTGTCCCGTGTCCCGTGTCCCGTGTCCCGTGTCCCGGGCCACCCTGCTGCCACGGCCGTCTCTCCCCGGCTGTACTGGCTGGAGGCGTCGTCTTCATTCACAAGAAATGGGGTGGCGTCTGCTGGGTGAGTTCGGGGAAGGGCAGAAGCTGGAGGCCGCGCCAAGCCTCCAGCCCCATTGCACACCTTTCCCAGGGCTGGTCCCCAAGACAGACTGAATCCCGAGGTGTCTGTTTCCTCTTCACCGCAGGCCCCCCTGAGGACGCTGCTCGCCCTGCAGCTTTCTCCACCCCCATCACCGCCATCTACCCCGGCTGCTCTCAAGTTTGGGGCGGCTGGGGAACCAAATCATGGCCCAAGCCTGTCCCTGTTCAGATGAGGATGCTGAGGCCCAAGGAGACGGGTTTCAGGGTGCTGTGGACCGACACTCAGCACTCCCCCCTCAGCCGCCCACTGCAGCTGCACACTTGGGGATGGCAGGATGGAGGGTGACATCTGCTGGTGAGGAGGCTGGGGACAGAGCACAGGTGACAGCTATCACTCTGGTGCCTGCAGCTTTGCTCTGTCCCCAGGCCCTGTCCGTGGGCCTTCAGCCCATGCTGTTGAGTGTCTGGGTTCTGCTGCTTCTGCAGCCCATGCTGCTGAGTGTCCGCACTGCTGGAGAAGACTCCAACCCGAGGAGGCGAGCCCCTAACATGTGTGCCTGTGTGTTTGGGGCATCAGCTCCGCAGCTAGGAGACAGGAACGGAGAGTGGAAGGTTGGGCAGGAGGAGAGGCCCCATTGCAGTGAGACCCAAGGGACATCGTGCCTGTCCTTCTACCTCAGTGGTCACCCAGCCCAGAGAGGCCCTGTCCCTGACCACATAGTTATCAGGCCAAAGACCCCGGAATCCAGGGACATCCATACCCATGGTGGGACCTTGGGGCTCTTTGCATTAGGTACCATGAGAAGGATGTTGGATCTGGCTGGCTCTAGAACTAAGCTGCCTTAGAGGAGAGAATCTGTGCTTCCTCTCCCCCATTGACCTCTTAGTGCATGGGTCGACGCTCAACCACTGAGCCACACCGGCCGGGCACCTTTTAATATCTTTATATGAGAAAAATTAGTTTCTTGCTGAGTTTTTAAAACGGAAAAAAAAAATTAAACCATTTCTAACAGCAACAAAACTATAAGAATAAATTTACACATTTAAGACATTATTTAAAATATTTATGAATACCTAGATAAATGGAAATAGGTACACCTGTCCACAGAACGGAGGACTCAGCTTTGTAAAGATGGTATCACCCTCCAAATTGATGCCTAAATCCAATATGATTCCAATAAAAATCGAAACAGAGTTTTCTTAGTATTTTATTAGCCAATTCTCAGATCTTTTTAAAATACGTTTATATTGATTTTTTAGGGAGAGAGAGGGAAAGAGAGCTAGAAACATCGTTGTGACAGAAAAACATCCATCGGCTGCCTCCTGCACGCCCCCTACTGGGGATTAAGCCCATAACCTGGCATGTGCCCTGACCAGGAATCAAACTGGGAACTCTCAGTCCGTGGGACAGCGCTCAGTCCACTGAGCCACATTGGCTGGGGAATTCTCAGATTGATACAGAATCAAAAGACCAAGAAGAGCAACCCTCAGTTTGTTCTCTGTATCCATGAGTCTGTTTCTGTTTTGTTTTTTGTTTATTTCGTTCTTTAGATTTCCCATATAGGTGGAATTATATATTTGCCTTTTTCTAACCTTTTTCTTTCTCTGACGTAATGCCCTCTAGATCTGTCCATGTTGGCTGGTGTGGCTCAGTGGATAGAGCATCATCCAACGGACTGAGAGGTCCCAGTCTGATTCCTGGTCAGGGCACATGCCCGGATTGTGGGCTCGATCCCCAGTAGGGGGCGTGCATGAAGCAGCCGATGGATGTTTCTCTGCCACAATGGTGTTTCTCTCTCTCTCTCTCTTTTCCCTCTCTCTAAAAAACTCAATTAAAAAAAACATACTTAAAAAAATGGGCCACTGTAATCAAAACAGCCTGGTACTGGCACAAGAACAGGCATATAGATCAATGGAACAAAACAGAGAACCCAGAAATTGACCCAAGACAAGATGCTCAGTTAATATTTGACAAAGGTGAGAGAGAAAGATAGAGAAACATCGACGTGAAAGGGACACATCGAGTGGCTGCCACCCACACGACCCAACCAGGGCCAGGAACAAACTGCAACCGAGGTACATGCCCTTAGCGGGAACCAAACCCAGATCTCTCTGGTCCACAGGCCAACACTCTAACCGCTGAGCCAAACCGTCCAGGGCCCTTAATTACCTCAAAAACTCATCTCACTGTACAGTTACATTGGGACTTAGGGCTTCAACACATAAATTTAGGGAGGGACACAGTTTATTTCATAGCACTGAGGAAGCTTCCTTAGTGACTATATATATTTTTTCCAAAAACACAGTTACTGAACATCTCCTAACTCACTCACTCACTACTTAGGATAACAGGATAAACAGAACAGACACAGACAGTATTTGCTTTTATGTCATTCACAATTTAGTGTGAGTTAGACATTAATCATATAACCCTGCAAAAAGACAAACAAACAAAAAAATATTTCACAAAGGTGGCAAGAGCATACAATGAAGTCAAGACAGTCTCTTTAATAAATGGCGCTGGGAAAATTGGACAGCTACATGCAAAAAAATGAAGCTACCACCAACTTACACCATACACAAGAATAAACTCAAAATGAATAAAAGACTTAAATGTGACTCGTGAATCCATAAAAATCCTAGAAGAAAATGTTGGCAACACAATTGCAGACATCATACATGGCAGAATTTTCACTGATACAATGCCTAAGGCAAGCGAAAGAAAGAAAAAAATGAACACATGGGACTACATCAAACTAAAAAGCTTCTGCACAGGAGAAAAAACAACCATCAAAATGAAAAGGGAACCCACTATATGGGAGACCATAACTGCCAATGATACATCAGATAAGGGGTTAATTTCCAAAATATATAGAGTACTCATACATAGAGTACTCAACAAAAGGAAGACAAACAATCCAATTAAAAATGGATAGAGGACCTAAAGAGACACCTCTCCAAACAGGACATACAAATGGCCAAGAGACAGCCCTGGCCGGTTTGGCTCAGCTGTTAGAGCATTGGCTTGCAGTCCAGAAAGACCCGGGTTCGGTTCCCACTAAGGGCATGTACCTCGGTTGCAGTTTGTCCTTGGCCCTGGTTGGGTCGTGCGTGTGGCAACCACTCAATGTGTCCCTTTAACATCAATGTTTCTCTCTCTCTCTCTCTCCCTCCCACTCTATCTGAACAAAATATGGAGGAAAAAAAAAATGGCTAAGAGACATATGAAGAAATGCTCAACATCACTAATCATCAGAGAGATGCAAATTAAAACAACAATGAGGTATCACCTCACACCTGTCAGAATGGCCGCCATCAACAAATCATCAAACAAGTGCTGGCAAGGGTGTGGAGAAAAGGGGACTCTAGTGCACTGCTGGTGGGAATGCAGACTGGTGCAGCCACTAGGGAAAACAATATGCTGTTACCTCAAAAAATTAAAAATGGAACTGCCATTTGACCCAGTGATCCCACTTCTAGGAATATACCCTAAGAAGCCTGAAACACCAATCAGAAAGAATATATGCACCCCTATGTTCATAGCAGCACTATTTACAATAGCTAAGATCTGGAAACAGCCCAAGTGTCCATCGATAGATGAGTGGATAAAAAAGCAGTGGTACAGCCCTGGCCGGTTTTCTCAGTGGTTAGAGCATCGGCCTGCGGTCCGGAGAGACCGGGGTTCAGTTCCCGCTAAGGGCATGTACCTCGGTTGCAGTTTGTCCCCGGCCCTAATTGGTTGTGCGGGTGGCAACTGTAAGGAATCGGGGGCACCGCCGAATAAAACAGAGAAGGGACTGGAGAGCCAATCAGCCGAATAAACAGGGATCAGGCTTTATTGGGTACACTCCGGGTGGGTTCACAGACTCCGGGGTCGAGTCCTAGAAGCCGCACTCAATGTAGGGGCTTGTGTCTTTTATATCTGCCTGTTGTAGCTGGAATTTGTCCCTTAGGGTTTGGCCCTGCGGGGGCTATGCATGGAGCCTCTGGAATGTGAATCAATATGAGCAAGATGGGAGTTAATCTACAAGCTCGAGGCAGGCCGTTCAGGGTGGGAGGCCAGGCTGAGCAAGGAGACAATGGTCGAGCACTTTGCCTGGCGCCAGTCCCCAGGCTACCGGACAGCAACCACTCGATGTGTCCCTTTCACATCGATGTTTCTCTCTCTCTCTGTTGCTCTCTCTCCCTCCCACTCTACCTGAACAAAAAATGGAAAAATGTCCTCGGGTGAGGATGATAAAAAAAACAAAACAAAAAAAAGCAGTGGTACATATACACAATGGAGTACTATGCAGCTGTAAGAAAGAAAGATCTCTTATCCTTAGAGACGACATGGAGGGACCTGGAGAGTATTATCCTAAGCAAAAGAAGCCAAGCAGAGAAAGACAAATATCACACGATCTCACGTATTTGTGGAATATAATGAACAAAACAAACTGATGAACAAAATTAGCCCAGAGACACAGAAGCAGGGAACAGACTGACAAACCTCAGAAGAGGGATGAGAGGGGAGAGATAAACCACAGAACTTATATGCATGTACGCATAATCAATGAACATAGACAATAAAGCTGGGGATGGGGCAGGGGGTTGGGGAGGAGAGTGTCAATGGGGGGAAAAGGAGAAACATCTGTAACAAAATAATTAATAGAAAAAATAAAATGGGGGGAAAAAAAGAAATGCAAAGAGGTGATTTTCACATGAGCCATTATATGGGTCCCTTGAGGAGTGAAGAAGAAAGAGAGGGTAATTGGGGGAGCTTCTGGGACTCGAGGTATTTTGTTGTTGTTGATCCTCACTTGAGGATATTTTTCTTTTTTTTTTTTAAGATAGAGTATAAAGGAGAGAGGGAGAAACATCAATGTGAGAGAGACACATTGATTGGTTGCCTCCCAAACCACCCTGACCAGGGTCAAGAATCGAACCTACAACCCAGGTACATGCCCTTGACCAGGAATCAAACCCAAAACCTGTCAGTCCCGGGAGCAACGTTCTAACCATTGAGCAAACCGGCCAGGGCTATGCTATGAACTATTTCTCTTTCTCTCTCTCTCTCTCTCTCTCTCTCTCTCTCTCATCATATATATATGCTTTATAATTAATCATACAGCCATACTTATATGTTTAATGTTCATTTGTATATATTATATCTTACAGTTAAACAAGAAAAGTAAGAACTCAAAATTCTGCCAAGTTCAAAGATCTTCAGACAAGCCTGAAGGACAACAGGAACACAACTTTCACTGAAGTGGTGTAGTGACCTGGGCAGGAGTACAGATCATAATCTGACTCAGAAATTAGAACTGTAACCCAAATCTGAGAGAAAGCTCAATGCCCACCTCCTCCAAGTTGTAAAGTTCTTATTTTGGACTATAATTAGGGGCACAGGTATCCCTTACTGTCATAGACATGACTGCAGACACAACCCAACCAGGTACTCTCTTTGTTAGGAAGCCTCAGCAAGCTGCAAACGCGTTCCGGAAAATTGGGGAGCACAACCTGAAAAAGAGGAATTCATGTCTAGCAGCACTCTCAAGAAGAAAATAAAACCAACATCGAGGATGCCCCTAATTCCAGAAACGTTTGAAGCCCGAAATAATCGCAAATGCAGTCAAAGAAGCTGAGGCTAACCTAAGGCCTGGATGAAATAAAGGAATGTGATGGCTAGACCGCTCCCAGGGTACGAACTCACAATTCCACTGCTGAATTCACAAAGGGTCGCGGTGGTTTGGAGGCCTAGCAACAGATGGGAAGAATTTAGAAGGGTGTTGCTATCCCCAAGGGCTTAAGGGATGTCTGTCCGTCCCTGCCATGCAGGAAAATCAGTCATTCCCTGGCGTGCCCCCCTGGACACGCGTCCGACATGGGCTGAGTGAGTCCCAAACCAGAACAGGGGCTTCCAAACTCTCCGAAGTGGCGCTACCCGGACACAAGGTGGCGCTGTTCGCAGCCAAGCAAACAGAAGGCGGGGCTGAGAGCGGCGGCCATATCCTCGCAGCCAACGAACAACCTGCCCGCCACTCACTCTCTAACAGCCAATGAGGAGGGAGCTATGCTCTGACCGCCTCAGAGGACACGCCCTGACGTGCGGTGGGCTTTGAACTCCGACTGCGGGACCGTGGGAGCCCCTAGACTAGCGGAGGTGTCGCCTCTAAGGGGCCCTCACCCCGAAGCCATCCCCATCGGGTGTCTGGATCCCAGCCTCCGAGGGCTGCCCCAGGAGCCCCTCCCCCGCCCTTCCTGCAGCACCTGGGGCCAGGCCCCCGCTGGGCCGTCCAGCCTGTGCTGCAATGTGTGCATCACGCCCACCCCTCGAGTCAAAGACCTGTCCCCCCCACCCCACCCCGAGTGTCTACAACCCTTTCTCAAGTAGGCGAGCTTTCCTCGCCTGGGAAGCCCCATCCCACTACACACAGTTTCCTCTGGAGCTGCCTTCCCTCCCCCTGAAGTCAGGACTGGCTCAGGTGTGTCTGCATCTCCCCTCCTCTCACCTGAGGATGTCCCTGAGAACAGGTCCCTTTAAACCTTACCCAGCTCCACCGAACTCCTGGGGCAATGCCAGTTCCCTTTGCCTGTTCAGAACAGAATTAGGCTTCCCTGTCATCCATTACCCGAGGAGAACTCTTGCTAGATCCAAGGTGGCACAGAATCCCCCTGGGACTCCAGATCCTGCAGATTCGTCGTGCCCAAGATTCTGAGCATGATGTTTTCTGCCTGCAGGGTTGAATTTGGCAACTCAGAATAGAACATGTGGAAACCAATTAGGTTCTGCCCTAGAAACTTGATTTATGGGCCTTCTTCCTACCGCAGCATGTGGCCAGCCGCGAAGACAAAAATAAGAGTGAAGTACTTAAAGTTGAGTCTTGAGTTTGCAGGAGAAAATGTACCTACTCCTGTGTGGATGACACAGGGCCACGTGCCAACTTGACAAGCTCAGGGGAGGCCTGTGTGGCGGCCGTGCAAACTCAGAGACCTTAAGTAACCACAAAGGATGATCTGAAATGAAAAATTTTTAACTAAAAGCAGTCTATGTCAGGTAGTCGCGTCTCAGGCTAGAATCTTTCTTGACAACAGTCCATCTTTACCTTAACTGAGCCTGTCTATTGTCTTTTGCATCTACCAGAACATTCCTTTGGAATGTCAGGGTAACTCCCCTTTCTCCAGACCCCTCAGGGCAGGACAAATGCACCCCTGGAGACCATAAATCCTCTCATTGTTAGTTTTATCATGTTAATTATTGACTGCTAACTATTCTGTACCCACCTAGGTAAAAGATGTGTCTATCATTTTACTTTTTACCCAATCTCAGAGGGTCCCCCTCCTGTGCTTTCTCCCACCTCCCTGATCTATCACTAGTAGATTTCATGTAACCCGCTTGCGTCTTCTCTTTTTATTGCAATCTGCAAAATAAGGTGTAAACTGCCCTTCTCTGGAGCATTATCTCAATCCATTGAGATTTTGCTTCCCAGCTATTGTCAGTTTGGCTCAAATAAACTCACAAAAATGCTTTATAGTTTTGAATGTTTCTTACATTGACAAATATTTGAAGATTTTTTATAGTTGTATATAAGCAAAGGTGTGGGCATGCTTCTACTAGCATAGTGGGCCTTTTTCTCATACACCCATCCCAGCAAAGACACAAAACTCCTTTCTGGAAACAGACTTGGAAGGGGGCTCAGGATACACTGCTTATAGAGGAAGCCGCTCACTCTGTGCTGGCATGATTATAACCCCATAATTGATGATTGGTAAATGATTGTGCTGCTGAATAATTGATGATTGCGAAAGTCACTGTATGCTCTCTAGCTGAACCTGTTTAGTCAAAATAACCTCAGTAAATTGGAATACTCCCCGAACCAAGAAATTGTTGGGAGCCGGCTATGTGTCTGACAGAGTCCACGGAGCCTGGAGGTCTTGAGTCAGAGACTGGACCTTCCCCACAATCTCAAGGAATCAGTCTTGCATTGTGTTTGTGCAGCTCGGGGCTAAGTATGACCCAAGGTACCTTGAAATACCTGAAATACCTGTGAGCTCCTGGGTGCTCCTGGGTGTGCCTGGGTGTTCCTGGGTGTGCCTGGGTGTGCCTGGGTGTTCCTGTTATCCCTAAGGCAAACTAATTCTACTTAGCATTGCTGTGGCCCTGGGCATTATATCAAGAAGATCCTATTTGCTGTAAGGTATAAAAGTCATGTAATAAAGCATATTGAGGCTGATTCTCAAGATTGTCACAGGGGTGTTCAGAAGTCAGATGCCAGCTGGCTAATAAATGGCTCTTATTTGGATTTCAATTCTCTAGTGGTCTTTCTTTGATTCTGTCGCGCCACAACATTTGGAGGCCCCAGCGAGATTCTTCCCTTACAAGGAAGCCCCAGACCAGACCAGACCACTAGACCAGCTATAGAAGCTGCAAGGGGAGGGGCTAGTCTAGGGGAAGGTCTTGGAGAGACGTCGTTCAAGATTAAGCCTGCCCTCCCAGGTTTCCCTCGCCCAGTCTCAAATCCTGCTCTAAATTGAATTCTGAGAGAGCGTCTGGACTCATCTGAGTCATCTGGAATCTCACTGGTGAGTACTATTTTCTGTTCAGTCTGGTAGGCACCTTTCAGTGGCAAGGGAGAAGGCTGGACGCGGCATTACTTCCCTGGCCAGGTTCTCCAGCGAGGTGTCACAGGGAACTTCGGTTTCAGTCAGTTCTGTCTGTGCTTTGGGTTTCAGTAACTTTTGTTTCAGCAGCTCTGTCTGTATTTTTTTCTGTTTGTTTATTGACGCTCTTGATTGTCTGTTGTCTGGTTGCACTTCCCTTTGTTGTCATAAGCCAAAATCAATCTGGTACAAAAACTCTATTGCAATGCCTATTAGATAACTTTAAAGATTTCAAAAGTTCAGTCAAAAAGCTACAATGTCCCGGTAAGCTCTGGGACCTTACGGACCTTATATGACTCGAATGGCCACAGTGCTTAAGGGCTATAGTGGCTACAGCCCTGCACATTAAGGAAGCCTCTAAGCTGACCCAGAGGCAAGATTTATGTCCCATGCCAGAGTTGTCCAGTGTCAGGTGCTCTTGTTGGACACCCCGAAGATTGAATTATACCCTAGGCCCTGCCACCTTGCTGCCTGATGATGACCTAGCGGAACCTGTTCATGGCTCCCTCGAGGTCCTGGACTCCTTGGCTGATCTTCAAGTGGACCTCAGAGACACACCCAGGCCAGACCCAGATGCCGATCTCTACACGGACAGGAACAGCTTCATGTCAAATGGTACCAGCCTTCTCTTCCAGGTGACTCAGATCTCCACAATGTTCAGGCCAGAGATCGGATCTAGATCAAGAAAATTCAGCCTGCTTCTCTGGAACCTAGATGGACTGGTCCCCTGCCTGTGATCCTCACCACTCTGACGACCCTTAAAGTAGCAGATCGCCATTTCTGGATTCACCACTCCCAGGTAAAGAAGGCACACCCCAGCCAGATGCCAGAAAAACGAACCCTTCAACGGACAGATGACCCTTTGAAGGTAAAATCACTCCAATCCTGACTCTGCTACTTGGGACCTCTGCTTCTCTGACTTGGGGAAATCCCCACCAGCCAACTCAGTAGCCTTAGTCGGACCCATGATGGACACTTTATTGCCACTAACATATCTGTACTGGAAATGATGAGGAATCAATGATTTGATTCCTCCAAAAAAAAAACAGTGGGGAATGTGCTGGCATGTTTATAACCCCATAATTGATGATTGGTAAATGATTGTGCTGCTCTATAACTGGTGATTGGGAAAGTCACTGTGTGCCCTTTAGCTGAAACTGTTTAGTCAAAATAACCTCAGTAAATTGGAATACTCCCAGAACCAAGAAATTGTTGGGAGCCGGCTATGTGTCTGACAGAGTCCATGGAGCCTGGAGGTCTTGAGTCAGAGACTGGACCTTCCCCACAATCTCAAGGAATCAGGCTTGCGTTGTGTTTGTGCAGCTTGGGGCTAAGTGTGATCCAATGTACCTTGAAATACCTGGGTGTGCCTGGATGTTCCTGTTATTCCTAAGGCAAACTAATTCTACTCAGCATTACTGTGGTCCTGGGCATTCTATCCAGAAGATCTGCCCTGGCCGGTTTGGCTCAGCGGTTGGAGCGTTGGCCCGGGTTCGGTTCCCACTAGGGGCGCGTACCTCGGTTGCAGTTTGTCCCCGGCCCTGGTTGGTCATGCGGGTGGCAGCCACTCGATATGTCCCTTTCACGTGGATGTTTCTCTCTCTCTTCCTCTCTCTCCCTCCCACTCTATCTGAACAAAAAATGGAAAAATGTCCTCAGGTGAGGATAAAAAAAAAAAAAAGATCCTATTTGCTGTAAGGTATAAAAGGCATGTAATAAAGCATATCAGGGCTGATTCCAAAGACTGTCACAGGGGTGTTCGGAATCAGCTGCCAGCCGGCTAATAAATGGCTCTTACTTGGACTTCAATTCTCTAGTGGTCTTTCTTTGACTCTGTCGCGCCACAACATTATCTGAGCTACTTGCCCGGCCTCATCCATCCCTCTACTGATGTGGATAAGAGATAATAATATATGTTTTTTTTTTGTTTTTTGTTTTGCTATTTATAAAATGCCACAGCCTTTAGCAAAACACAATGATGATGATGATGATGATGAACGACAGCAACAGCCCAAATTGAACAAGAAGCACCCGGGCACACGTTCGGAGGCGTGGGTGCCCTTGCATTTCATGGTGCTGGTTGCAGACTAGAGTGTGGGTTTTCTAATAGCCCCAGGGCGTCCTGCCTTCTGGTGCTGGAATAATACAAAAGTCCCCAACCTCCCTCCAGACCCGGTGCTGTCGCAGCAAGTGGGCTTTTGCTCTCAGAGAAACCAGCCCTGGTGCAGCTGCCCTTGGCTCAGGGGAACGCGCCAGGAGAGCAAACTGTAGACAAGGAAGAGGCGACGGCAGGGCTGTGCCCAGAATCAGACATCTGAGACTTCGGCCTCAATTATCTGTTACATTTTTGCTGCTGCCTCCAATCTGCCTGCAGCTTCTCTTTTGATCCCTGGCCCCTGGCCCCCGTGGTTCAGCCTCACCCTGTGATGTTATCAGCCCGGTTCATCTACCTTCACTCCCTGCTTCAGGCTGGCCAGACTGCCCTCCACCCTGTCTCCCTGCCCTCCCCCTCCTTGACCTTCTAAAAAGCCAGGACCAGCTCCATAAATTGCAGAGCCCAGTATAAAATGAAAATGTGAGGCCCCTTATTCAGAAGTTAAGAACTTCAAGACAGTGATGAAAGAGCATTAAACTGTGGGCCCTTCTGAATGGGGGTCCTGGGAGACCACAGAGGTCCTTCACCCTTGCAGACCAGCTGACTCACACCCCTCGTGGCTGTCCTTGCCCTGAGGGGCCTGTGAAAGACCCTTCCCCTACTTGATCACCCAGTACCCCAGCTTATGTGGCCATCTTAATAGCAACCTCATTGAAGGACTACATCAAACTACCACGCTGCACAGCGCAAGAAACAAAACGAAAAGGCAGCTTGTAGAATGGGAGAAAATATTCGCAAATCATATATCTGATAAGGGGTTCATTATCGGAAACATGTAAAGAACTTATGCAACTCAACAGCCAACAAAACAATCTGATTACAAAATGGGCAGAGGAACTGACTAGACACTCTTCCAGAGAAGACGCACAAATGGCCAACAGGTACGTGAAAAGGTGCTCCATGTCACTAATCACCGTGGAAAGGAAGTCATGGCCACAGTGAAAAGTCACCTCCCTCCTGCTAGGATGTCTGTTATCAAAAAGACAAGGGATAAGCACTGAGGAAAGGGAACCCCCTGCACCGTTAATGGGAATGTAAATCAATGCAGCCACTACGGAAACAGTATGGAGGGTCTTCAGAAAATTAAAACTAGAACTACTCACTTCTGAGTATATTTCCAAAGGAATTGAGAACAGAGCCTCCAGGAGATATCTGTATGCCCATGTTCATTGCAGCATTATTCACAACACCAAGACATGTTAACCTCCCAAGTGTCTGTCAGCAGATGACTGGATAAAGAAAATGTGGTGTGGACAGTGGGGTGCTCCTCGGCCGTGAGAAAGAAGGAAATGCTGCCATTTGCAGCAACGTGGATGGACCTTGAGGGCATTATGCTAAGTGAACTAAGTCGGACAGAGAAAGACAAATACTGTATGATTTCACTTCCCTATGGAAGTTAAAAAGCAAAACTGTAGAGAGAGTAGAATGGTGGTTACCAGGGGCTGGGGGTAGGGGGCGATAATGCTCAGAGTACAAACTCGCAGTGAGAGATGGAAAAGTTCTGGGGATTGAATGCGCAGCTTCCTGATTATACATGAAAATATTGTACAATATGCATGAAAGCTGCTAAGAGAATGCATCTGAAATGTTCTCACCACAGAAAGGAAATGGCAATTATGTGATATGACCAAGGTATTGGTGCTACAGTAGGAATCATACTGCAACATGTAAGTATCAAATCAATACATTCCACACCCTAAACTTACACAGAGGTATGAGTCCATTACATAAGTAAAGCTGGGGGGAAACTGGTTGAAGCTTTGCTATCAAGCCCGTTGTTTTTTTCTTAGAATGCCACACAGCAATTAATCAAATCTTTTCTCACGTCTGGGTCCCTAACATCCTTTCCATCTCCCTCGTCTACAAAATCTGTTCATTCATTTACTCTAAAAATAAGACACAAACACCCCAACCATGCCAGGCGCTGTATTGGTCTCTGTATGCTTGAAGAAATTAAGATACAGCCCCTGCCCTGGCCGATTGCTCAGTGGTTAGACCACTGGCCCACAGACCAAAGAGCTTCAGGTTCGATTCCCTGTACCTTGGTTGTGGGTTCGATCTTGACCCCAGTAGGGGTCATGAGGGAAGCAACCAATTGATATGTCTCTCTCACATCAATGTTTCTCTTTCTTCCTCCCTCTCTCCCACTCTATGTAAAAAAAAAAAAAAAAAAATCAATGAAACAATATTCTCAGGTGAGGATTAAAAAAATAAAAATATGGAGAGTTTAGCTGGCTACTACGCAGCGGTAAGAAAGAAAGATCTCTTATCCTTTGAGACTACATGGAGGGACCTGGAAAGTATCATCCTAAGTGAAACAAGCCAAACAGAGAAAGACAAATTTCATATGATCTCACTGATTTGTGGAATATAATGAACATAACAGTTTGAGGACAATCCCCTAAGGAGTGGGGAGGTGAGAGAGGGATGAACCACAGAACTTATATGCATGTATGCATAAACAGTGGACATGGACAACAATCTGGGGAAGGGGCAGGGAGGGAAGGGGGAGGGGGGAATCAGTGGGGGAAAAAAGGAGAATCATTTGTAACAAAAATTAATCAATAAAAAAAAAAAAAGAAAGAAAGAAAAATAAAAATATAAAACATACAGCCCCTGCCTTCAAGGAAGTGGTAGAAGAGACAGAACTAAGACTGTGATTTAAAAATCGACAGATAACAAGTGCTGTCGAGGATGTAGAGAAAGGGGACCCTTGTGAACTGCTGGTAGGATTATAGGTTGGTGCAGCCGCTGTGGAGAACAGAAAAGAGATTCCTCAAAAAATTCAAAGTAGAGCTGCCATACGACCCAACAATTTCACTTCTGGGCATTTATCTGAAGGAAACAAACACGAATCCAAAGTGATACAGGCACCCTATGTTCATGCAGCATTAGTTACAATAGCCACGCTACGGGAGCAACCTAAGTGCCCATCGATAGATGAGTGGATAAAGAAGAGGTGGTGAGCCCTGGCCGGTTTGGCTCAGCGGTTAGAGCGTCAGCTTGCGGACCAGAGAGACCTGGGTTTGGTTCCCGCCAAGGGCACGGTTGCAGTTTACCCCCACCCCCCGCCTGCCCCGGCTGGGGTCATGTAGGTGGCAACCAGTCCATGTGTCTCTCTCACATCAATGTTTCTCTCTTCCCCCCTCTCTCCCTCCCGCTCTATCTGAAGATAAATGCAAAAATGTCCTTGGGTGAGGGTAACAATTTTTAAAAAGAAGAGGAGGTGGTGAATATATAGAATGGACTACTACTCAGCCATTGCTGGCAAAGGCACAGTCCCGTAACAAAGAGTGGTCAGGCTGAAAACATCTCCAGTGCCCCTCGGGACCAGTGGCTCCGCTTTGGAGATGGTGGGCGCTCCCGTTGTTATCAGTCCTTCCTTGTCCCAGATGGAATCTATGATACTGACTTCTTCATCAGGGAGATGAATCGAGTGTCTCCTCTGACCTGCCCCGGGGAGCCTCAGCGTGGGCACACATGGGAATCCTTCTTCCCCATGGTTCCATGAAAGCAAGATCACTTCTAGATGATTCCAATCATCTCTGATGTGTTGTGACTTTCTGAAAACAAAATATCACGACGCGGCAATGGGGAAGCTGAGCTGTGGTCTCTGGACCGTAACCCCAGACACTGAATCTGTCTTCACACCTTACGCTGCCCCCTCCACGAGACTGGAGGTCTTACCTGTTGCATACGACATCTTCATCCCCAAGGCCACCAGTTCGGCCCCTTTAAGAAAGGCAGGCAACCCAGAAGTTAAAGGGCACAGCCTTTGCCCAAGTGTTATCTGTAACAGCCACCAATCATTAACCCCAGGAAGGGAGGAGACTGCACCTCAGAAATCAAAGTCACCTACAATAACAAGGACCAGGGCCAGACCTGAGGGTGGTGAGCTGGGAAAAACAGCAGGTGGTTGAGTCAAAAACAATGGCTTCACCCAGCATTTCTGCCCAACGGCTACATTTGTCCCAGTGTCCTCAGGGTCGTTCTTAAAGCTTCTCTTTCTCTGCGGCCCCCGTGGCTTCCCTCAAGTCCCCTTTCTCCCTCCCCATCTCACAGAAGTGCACAGAGGGGTCCGCTCTCTAACCGCCTTCTCCAGACACCTTTTCCATCTCTGCTTTCCTTGAGACACCACCCAGCTCCACCTAGGACCCCGACTCTGCCCAGTGTCCAGGGCGCAAGCTGCCCACCTCAGCTCCGGTCCCTGTTCCCACCTGTCCTCCCTGCGGAGCCCTCCCCGCAGCAGAAGCCCGGAGCACAGGCCCCTGGATTCCCTTGCGGGCCAAGGGCCAGCCATCTGCAAGGTGGGGCTCACAGGAAGTGGTGTGCTGGGTTTGATAGTGTCCCCCCCAACTTCACAGCCTTCCCAGACTCTCAGAATGTGGCCTTTTTCGGAAATAGGATTATTGCAGATGTAATTACTCACGGTGAAGTCCTGCCTGAGTTTGGGGGGTCCAGATCCTTGTAAGAAGAAAAGGGGACTCAGAGGTACAGATATAGAGGGGACAACACCATGTGACAACGGGGCAGAGACTCGGAGACTGGAGTGACGCGTCTACAAGCCAAGGACCCAAGGGGCGCCAAGGACCCCTAGAAATGCTAGAAGCTGAAAGGGGCCAGGAAGGACCGTCCCACCCTGGAGCCTTCAGAGGGAGCACCGCCATGGAGGACCCCTCGGTTTCAGACTTCCAGCCTCCAGAACCGTGAAAGAATCCATTTCTGTTGTTTGAAGCCTCCCCCGCCCAGTGTGGGGTGTTTGTGAGGGCAGCCCTGGGAGTCCAACACAGGGAGACAGAGCCCCTGGCCTCGAGGGGCCCGAGGTCCTGGGGGTCATCTCCCGACCCCTGCAGGACACACCCTGGGCCGGGACTCACACTGCACCTGGGCCGCACTGCCTCCTAATGGTACTGCTCTTTCTTTTTTTTTTTTATCCTCACCCGAGGATATTTTTCCATTTTTTGTACAGATAGAGTGGGAGGGAGAGAGAGGAGGAGACAGAGAGAGAGAAACATCGACGTGAAGGGACACATCGAGTGGCTGCCACCGCACGACCAACCAGGGCCGGGGACAAACTGCAACCGAAGTGATTCCTCGGTTCTCGAACGCCTCGGTTCTCGACCAAATCGGTATTCGACCAGGAGATTCGAGAAACTTTTGTCTTGGAATCCAAACAAATATTTGGAACTCGAACTTCCGAGATGAGCCGAGTGGAGCCGAATGGCGTTCATTCGGCCCAGCGCGCCTTGCTTGCGTCACCAGTGTGAGTGCAGAGAGAGAGTCACACTTTGTGGAGAGAGTCACGCTTTGTGGAGAGAGTCACGCATTACACTGAATTTAACCCTTAGACATACTGTACACTTTTATTTCTTGTTGAGACTTATGTTTTTCTACATATTATATACAAATTAGGCCAGTAAATAGGCATTTCTGGGGCTTGGAACGAATTAATCCAGTTTCCATTATTTCCTATTGGGTTTCATTGCTTCGGTTCTCGAACAATTTGGTTCTCGACCGTCCTCCTGGAACGAATTATGTTCGAGAACCGAAGTATCACTGCCCTTAGCGGGAACGAACCCGGGTCTCTCCGGACCGCAGGCCGACGCTCTAACCGCTGAGCCAAACTGGCCAGGGCGGTACTGCTCTTTCTATAAGCATTTCACGTGCTCCTCCAGCCAGAGTCAACAGAGCACTGCTGGCCCTCACCCTCCGTCACCCGCAGGTGTGGCCTGCGTGTGACCCACAGACACTCAGTCCTTGTCCTCCGGCCATCCGCTGCAGCATGGAGTTGGCCGGGGACCGCCACACATGGGCATCGCCATCTCTGGCCATACCAGGCCTCTCTTGTCTTTCTTGTGTGTGTGTGTATGTGTGTCTACATGTATGTATGTGCATGTGTGTTCTCATAGCCACCCTGCCCAAGCAATCATTCTAATGTATTGATTAGGGTCCATCTTTTTTTTTTTTTTTGAATATGTTTTTATTGAATTTTAAGAGGGAGGAAAGGCCCTGGCTGGTTTGGCTCAGCGGTTAGAGTGTCGGCCTGTGGTCCGGAGAGACCCGGGTTCGTTCCCGCTAAGGGCACGTACTTCGGTTGCAGTTTGTCCCCTGGTTGGTCGTGCGGTGGCAGCCACTCGATGTGTCCCTTCACGTCGATGTTTCTCTCTCTCTGTCTCCTCCTCTCTCTCCCTCCCACTCTATCTGTACAAAAAAAGGAAAAATGTCCTCAGGTGAGGATAAAAAAATAAAATAAAAAATAAAATAAAAAAATAAAAGAGGGAGGAAAGGATCGATGTGAGAGAGAAACATCCATCGGCTGCCTCCTTCATGCCGCCTACGGGGGATGGAGCCCACAACCTGGGCATGCGCCTGCCGGGGAATCGCACTGGGGTCTCTCAGTCCATGAGATGACGCTCAACCCACTGAGCCACACCGGCTGGGGATCATCTTCTCATTTGTATCTGTTCTTGGAAACCTGTCAGGTCACTCTGTGGGCTGTTTCGGTTCCTGTGAGGGCACTGTGCTCCCTCCTTCATCCCGTCCCCGCTTCTGCAGACGTGTTGCTGTGCGGGCTCAACGCAGCACCCCCAGCGAGCACTGACTCCTCTCCTGGTGATGGACACGCACCCCGGTGCCTCCAGCCCTCCTTCCCCACAACCACAGCAATGCTGTCTGCTCCCGCCTCCTGCGGCCTCACAGTCCTGCAGGGCATGCGACTCCCTCACTGCCCAGAAGCGCCCACTGCGGGCGGATGGAGCTCAGGACTCTCCCCGCTCCCGCACGCGGTGGCTGGGGCTCCGTTTCCCCAGGTCGCTGCTCGCCCAGGGCCCCATCCAGCCTTCTACTCCAGCCGGGATGCGGCCAGCCTTGCTGGGGGCTGGTCCTGGCAGAGTTCTCTGACAAGCTCCGTGGGAGCCTCCTTCCCGTGTCCGTGACCCCGTTGGGTTCCTCTTCGGAACGGCCTGGGGGTCCTTGGCTCGCGTGTCCCCCCCGGGATCGCTTCCTCCTTCTGGCTGATCTGTAGGACTTCCCGCCATTCTAGATGTTCATTTCTCTCACTATTTTCCCATCATAATTACTTTTTTTAATTTACATTTTTAATTTTTTTCCATTACCGTACAATATGATATTAGTTTCAGAAGCACAACGGTGATTAGACCTTTATAGAACTTACAAAGGGATCCCCTGTCTGGCACCCAGACCTTTATAGAACTTACAAAGTGATCCCCGCATGTGGCACCCTCCTGGCATCATACACAGTTATCACTATACCACTGATTGAGTTCCCTGTGCTGTGTTTTACATCACTCATCTCTCACTTAAAAAATACAGCTTTCTTGCCCTGGCCAGTTTTCTCAGTGGTTAGAGCGTCTGCCTGCAGACCAAAGAGTCAGGGGTTCCATTCCAGTTGAGGGCATGTACCTCTGGTGCAGTTCGTCCGCCGCCCTCATCGGGGTCCTGCGGGAGGCGGCCAATCCATGTTTTTCTCTCTCCCTTCCACTCTGTCTGAAAATAGGTAGAGGAAAATCCTTGGGTGAAGATTAAAAAACAAAAACAAAAAAACACAACTAGCTTGAGCTATCTGTCCCAAAGTACACAATTCGCCCATAAAGTGAATGATTCGTGGATTCTGGTACACTCACAGGTGTGCACAACCTTCCACAGTCGATTTTAGACCATTTTCATCACCACAAAAAACACCCCATATTCATTCGCCGTCACCTCTCACCCCCCAACCCTGCCCTAAGCAACCATTAACTACTCTCTGTCGTAATAGATTGGCCTATTCTGGACATTTAATGTCAATGAAATTACATAACGTGGTCTTTTGTAGCTGGCTTCTTTCATTAAGATGATGTTTTTGAGGTGCAGCCACATTGTAGCAGATCAGCGCTTCATTCTTTCAAGGCCAAGTGACAGTCCCTTGTCACTTTTTGTTCATTCATCCAGTGATGGGCAGTTGGCTTGTTGCCACCTTTGGGCTATTATGAATAACACTGCTCTGAGCGTGTGTGTCCACGTTTCTGTGTGGAAATAAGTTTTCCCCTTTCTTGGTATTTACCTAAGAGTGGCATTGCGGCATCCTGTGGGAACTCAATATTTAATTGTTTGAGCAACTGCCAGGCTGTTCTCCAAAGTGGCCACACCATTTACAATCCTCGTAGTGGTGTATTAGGGTTCTCATCTCTCCACGTTCTCACCAACACTTGTTATCTGAATGGCGTTTTGATTCTAGTCGACCCAGGACGTGTGAAGTAGTATTTCACTGTGATTTTTGTTGTTGTTGTTGAATCCTTACCCGAGGACATTTTTTTCCATTTACTTTTTTTTAAGAGAGAGTGGAAGGGAGGGAGGGAAGTTGGCGGTGGGGGTGAAAGAGATGCATCGACTGGTTCGATTGGTTGTCTCCTGCACACACCCTGACTGGGGCCAGGGGTGGAACCTGAAACCAAAGTACATGCCCTTGACCAGGAGCTGAACCCACTACCCTTGCCCATAGGCTGGCACTCTGACCGCCGAGCCACACCAGCCAGGGTTCTCACTCTGACTTTTACTTACACATCCTTGATGATTAATAATGTTGAGCATCTTTTCATGTGCTTATTGTTCATTTGTATATCTTCTTTGGAGAAATGTCTATTCAGAACCATGGCCCATTTTTAAATTGAGTTGTGTGTCCTTTTATTATTGAGTTGTAAGGGTTCTTTATATATTCTACAGACAACTCCTTTATCAAATCTATGATTCGGGAGTGTTTTATCCTATTCTAAAGAGGGTTGTCTTTTCACTTTATTGATAGTGTCCTTTGAAGTACAAAAGTTTATGATTTTGAGGAAATCTAATTTATCTATTTTTCCCTTGGTCGTTTGTGCTTTTGGGTCATAGCGAAGAATCCTCTGCCAAATCCAAGGTCAAGAAGATTTACTCCTATGTTTTCTTCTAAGAGTTTTATAGTTTTGTCTTTTACATTTAGGTCTTTGATCTATTTCGAGTTGATTTTTGTGTATGGCGTGAGCTAAGGGTCAAACTTCATTCTTTTGCGTGTGGTCCCTTTCTCTTTTAATCTTTATAAGTATCTTCTCCCAGTCTGTCCTCACCCCATTAATTTGGTTGTGATGTCCTTTGTAGAAGAGAAACAGACTGCACTTCTCAATGTCAGGTTGTTCCTAGAACTCTCTTAGGATCCAAACCTCCTCAGTCTCCGTGGTGACCCCATGACTGAGGGTGACAGACATGAGTCCGTCACTGTGTCTATAATCCTTTATGCCTTTAGAGCTAATTGCCTTTCTTGGAGACTCCCAGGTCCTTCTGGAATTGCAAACAAGTACCGGGTGGACTAACTCTTTCCTCCTTCCTTTATCTGTCTGCCAATAAAGACTGAAATCCCTTGCAGTGCAAACAGCAGGATGCTAATGATGAGAAATGCAACAGTCCGCCCTGGCCATGTGGCTTAGTTGGTTGGAGCACTGGCCAGTGCACCAAAAGTTTCTGGTTCAATTCCTGGTCAGGGCACATCTCGGTTGTAGGTTCAGTCATCGGTCAGGGTGCATAGGGGAGGTAATCAATCGATAGTTCTCTCTCTCTTCTTTCTCTCTTCTCTCTCTCTCCCCCTTCCTCACGCTTTAAAATCAATAAAAACATTCTCAGGGAAGTGCCCTTGACCAGGAATTGAACCCGCCACCCTTCGGTCCACAGGCTGACACTCTAACTGCTGAGCCACACCATCCAGGTGAGGATTAAAAAAAGAAATAAGAAAGTTATGTAACAACACAAGAATAGGCAAGAAGACTTGGTGACTAAGGGGATAAATAAGTCTTGGTTCTTTCTTCCAAGCTGTGCGTTATTCCTGAGCCCCTTCCTTCCCTCCATTGCCCGGGTGGGTCCTTGTCATCTAACTAAGCCATGTTAATACTGGGTCCCCTCCCTGCACAGATGCCTGGTCCGGCGTCCCACGCCGCAGCCCCTGTCCCTTCTCCGTCCCTTCTTCTCTCATTGGTCCCTGCCACAGCCATCCAAATGACTTTTATCCCCAGCCAACTCCTCTCTTCTTTCCAAATCCTGCCAGGGTCTCAGAGATGCAAAGAAGACTTCTTCTAGAGTCTCAGCTGGGTGACTTCATGCTCCCCAAACTGCTCTGTCTCTGGCTCCCCATTCTATATGTAGGTCAAATTCCCTGCTTTTTTTTTTTTTATCCTCTCCCGAGGACATTTTTCCATTTTTTGTGCAGATAGAGCAGGAGGGAGAGAGAGGAAGAGAGAGAGAGAGAAACATCAATGTGAAGGGACACATCGAGTGGCTGCCACCCGCACGACCAACCAGGGCCAGGAACAAACTGCAACCGAGGTACGTGCCCTTAGCGGGAACCGAACCCAGGTCTCTCTGTACCGCAGGCCGACGCTCCAACCACTGAGCCAAACCGGCCAGGGCTTTTTTTTTTTTTTTTAAATCCTCACCCAAGGACATTTTTGCACTTATCTTCTGATAATAGAGCAGGAGGGAGAAATGGAGGAAGAGAGAGAGAGAAACATCAATGTGAGAGAGACACACCAACTGGCTGCCACCCACACGACCCCAGCCGGGACCTGGGATAGACCACAACCGAGGTACGTGCCCTTAGCGGGAACCGAACCCAGGACTCTCTGGTCCACGGGCCGAGGTTCTAACCACTGAGCCAAACCGGCCAGGGCTCAGATTCTCTGCTTGTGATGCCAGTGTCCATCCCTACCAGCCTTTGTCCATATATCCGCTTCAGCTGCGGCTGCTTTCTGGTAAATTCCCCTGGTCCTTATCTCCGGCCTTTGAACCTCAACATGAACTGGAGTAGATTGTGGTGTCCCGGCTCCCACGGCTCCCCGCAGTTTTTCCACAGACAGCGCTCATGGAAGGCGTCCCCGAGGCAGGAGCATGTTGGGAGACAGACACTAGGACACCTGTGTTGTTGGGAGGAGCAGACGCGACCCGGCAGCTGAATGGTGGGCGACCGGGTGCTTCCAACCTTGGGCACTTGCAGGGGCAGCAGAAGCCCTGGGCTGCAGCAGCCAGAGCCATGCCGTCCCGGGCCGGCGGCCCTGCCCGCTGTGGAGCCCCCTGAGCCCTCCGTGGGTCCCCACCTTGGCCGGCCCGGCCCTCGCCCTGTCCCTCCCTCCAGGGCGGGTCTCTCAACGCCATAAAGCTCCAGAAGGAGGCCAAGTCAAAGGCTGCAGCCGAGGCGTGCGGAGCAGACAGGTACCTCTGGGGGACGCGGGAGGGTCTGGAAAGAACTGCCTGGTTGGGGAGGAAAGAAGGGCCTGATGGAGTGAGGGGCCGGACAAACAAAGACACGAGAGGCAGGGCCCAGGGCGAGGGGCAACGCCCCGGGGCGAGATGGGAAAGGCGCAGGGAGGATGTGGATGCTGTTCTCCGGGGCAGATGAGCAGAGCACTGGCTTCTCCCCTCCTGCGGCTTCAGTGCCAACGTCCACGTAGGGCTGCCCACCGGGACACGGCCCTGGCCTGGGCTGGGGAACACAAGCTTAAAGGAATGGCCAAGTCATCTCCCTCCTCTCCAGAGCGGAAAGACTGTTGGAGGTGCGCAGTTATAGAAATGGGGGCCCAGCATGAGCAGACATTAGGGATTGAATACATATTCCTGAGTGAGCAAAGCCAGCTCGAGAGGCTGCGGTGAGCCTGGAGAAGGCAAAACCGCGGAGCAGCAAAGGATCGGGGGTTGCTGGGGGTTGCTGGGGGTTGCCGGGGGAGATGGGAGTGTTGTCGCAAGAGGGGTGCCAGGGGTGCCGGGGGGGTGCCAGGGCTGGCCTGAGGAGGGATGAGTAGCTGAGCACAGACGATGTGTAGGGCAGTGAAACCTCTCTGTACGGTACCACAGTGTCGGCTCCATGCCACGCACATCTGTGCAAACGTAGACCGCACACCAAAAGTGAACCCTGAGGTAAACTATGGACTTTGGGTGATAGCGATGTGTCAATATGGGTTCACTGGTTGTAACAAATATACCACGGTGGTGGGGCTGCTGATAACG
The DNA here is from genome assembly GCF_014108415.1 of Molossus molossus. Taxonomy (NCBI): domain Eukaryota; kingdom Metazoa; phylum Chordata; class Mammalia; order Chiroptera; family Molossidae; genus Molossus; species Molossus molossus. The sequence goes on from NW_023425401.1 coordinate 109,003,314, forward strand.
GGGGAGGCTGTGCACAGAAGGGTAGGGGGTCCGGGGGGAGGGGGTCCACGGGGAGTGTCTCTGCACCTCGTGCTCAGTTTTGCGGGGAACCTAGAACTGCTCTAAAAAGTGAAATCAATTTAAAAGGGGGGGATGAAGCTGAGCCAAAATTAATAGGAAGACAAGAGCTCACCCCATATCCTTCGGGCTTTCCCGGGTGCCCCTATGTCTCCCCCATTGCTCCAGGCTGGGCAGCAAGGAGCCAAGTGAGGATCCGCCTTTGCACCAGGGCCGGGGGACAGGACAAGGCACGGGGGGCTGTACTGGCTGCTCTGGGGGGTGGGCTATGAGGTGAAGACCCTGACCACATCCACCCCCAAAATGGAAGGGAAAGGGCATCTCCCTGTATCACCACCTGGGGTTACCCCACCCTGAGGTGCCCTCCTAGGAGCCATGGGTGGTCAAGTGGCCACAACCTGAGTGCCCCACCAGAGGGGACAAAGCAGCCCAAGCAAGACTGGCCATCTGGTCCACACCCTCAAAGCCGCAGCCTACAGCCTAATCTCAGTGAAATCCGTCTACATCACTTTCATCTTCCATCTTCCGGTAGCACTGAGCGTCTCCTCAAGGTTGGCTTTTTTTTTTTAATCCTCACCCGAGGACATTTTTTTGGCATTTACCTTCAGATAGAGCAAGAGGGAGACAGGGAGGAAGAGAGAGGGAAACATCGAAGAAAGGGAGACACGTCGACTGACTGCCACCCACACGACCCCAACCGGGGCCGGGGACAAACTGCAACGGAAGTACATGCCCTTAGCGGGAACTGAACCCGGGAGTCTCCGGTCCGCGGGCCGACGCTCTAACCGCTGAGCCAAACCAGCCAGGACAAGGGTTGGCTTCTAGCCCTGACTGGTTTGGCTCAGCAGTTTGAGCCAGCCCAAGGACCAAAGAGATACGGGTTCGATTCCCGGTTGAGGGCACGTACCTGGGTTGCTGGTTCGATCCCCAGCCCTCGTCAGGTTCATTTTGGAGGCAGCCAATTGATGTGTCCCTCTCACATCAATGTTTCTCTCTCTGTCTCCCTCCCTCCCTTCCACTGTATCCAAAAAAAATTAATGGGAAAAATCCTTGGGTGAGGACTAACACTGAATGAATGAATGAATGAGTGAATGAATGAATGAGTAAATAAATAAATAGAAGAGTAGCTAGGGATCCTGAGTGCTTCCTACAAGGTTAGCATGATTCTAAACACGGTATTTTATTGACGACTGATTGCTTGCAACAACCCTAGGAGGCAGGTACTGTGGTTGTTTAATACCATCGTACAATTGCAAGCATGGAAGCCCAGAGAGGTTAAGCAACCTGGCCAAGGTCACACAGCTGGTGGGACACACTAGCTCTTGAACCCAGGCAGCCTGACTCCAGAGCCCACTCTTTGACCTTCTGTACTACATGTCGAAGTTTAGCTGCATGAAAATTGTTCTGCTGTCTCAAACGTGTAGCTCTGCTATTCATACCCATGGCGAAAGAAGAAACACCCAAACCTGTAGGCAATTTTTTTTTTTTTTGTATCCTCACCCGAGGACATTTTTCCATTTTTTGTACAGATAGAATGGGAGGAAGAGAGAGTGAGAAACATCGACGTGAAGGGACACATCGAGTGGCTGCCACCCGCACGACCAACCAGGGCCGGGGACAAACTGCAACCGAGGTACGTGCCCTTAGCGGGAACCGAACCCAGGTCTCTCTGGACCGCAGGCCGATGCTCTAACCGCTGAGCCAAACTGGCCAGGGCGGTAATTTTTTTTGTATCCTCACCCGAGGACATTTTTCCATTTTTTGTTCGGATAGAGTGGGAGGGAGAGAGAGGAAGAGCGAGAGAGAGAAACATCGACGTGAAGGGACACATCAAGTGGCCGCCACCCGCACGACCAACCGGGGCCGGGGACAAACTGCAACCGAGGTACATGCCCTTAGCGGGAACCGAACCCAGGTCTCTCCGGACCGCAGGCAGACACTCTCACCGCTGAGCCAAACTGGCCAGGGCTGTCGATAATTTTTATGAGTTTATTTGAGCCCAAACTGATGACAAGTGACAGGAAGCGGGATCTCAAATCCGTCTGAGCACGAGTTTGTGGTTTCAGTTACACAACTGGCATTGAGAGAGGACATGCCGCTGCAAGGGGGTGAGGGCAGGGGTCCCCGGCAGCACACTGTGTTCCCCTGAGGGTGGTTACACCTCCGAGGGGATTAAAAAGAGGGTCACTCTGGTGTGCCAAAGGGGTATTAACCTAGATGGACAAGGAAAGTGGGTAGGGCTGGCTTAACCCTTTTCATCAAAGAAGGTGCAGGCCTGGACCATGACCACGCACCGTGACCTGCCCAGGTGGGCTTTATGATGTAACACAGCACGCCCTTTCGTCCACACCCAGGACAAAAGCAGCGCTCGGTGGCATTTGGAGGGGTACCCTGAATCACGGGCTCTGGGTGAGTGTCCCTAAAGGTATAGCTGAGCTGAGATAATGCACAGACAAAGGGAAAACAGGAAGGTGATGTAGGTAAGAAAATCCACAGGACTAAAGGAGGCTTACAGAAGATCGAGGAGAGCGCAGAATTAAAAGCAATGGAGCCCTGGCAGGTTTGGCTCAGAGGTGAGAGCGTCGGCCTGCGGTCCAGAGAGACCCGGATTCAGTTCCCGCTAAGGGCACGTACCTCGGTTGCAGTTTGTCCCTGGCCCTGGTTGGTCATGCGGGTGGCAGCCACTCGATGTGCCCCTTTCACATCAATGTTTCTCTCTCTCTCTCTTCCTCTCTCTCCCTCCCGCTCTGTCTGAACAAAAAAATGAAAAAATGTCCTCGGGTGAGGATTTAAAAAAAAAAAAAAAAGCAATGGAAAAGCACAGGTCTGAGCAACAGGGGCCCCCGCTGCCCCAGGATAGCCTCTGGGGGGGCCCAGGGAGGAAGCCAGGTCTGTAGGGAAATCACGGGGCCAGAGGCCATTACGGGAAACCCCTGTCCTCTCATAAAACAACTAAGTTCATCTCTCGTGCATTCTAGAGTCATGAGACGAGAGACGCTGGCCCTCACCTGGGCCCTAGCTGCCGTCCTGACGCTGCAGAGGCTGGCCGGGGCGAACCACTCCCCAAGGGCCCTGCGCAGCAAGGCTGGGGTGTTTGCGGACCTGAGCGCACAGGAGATAAAGGCGGTTCGCAGCTTCCTCTGGTCCCAGAAGGAGCTGAGGCTGGAGCCCTCCAAGGCTCAGACCTTGGCCAAGAACTCGGTGTTCCTCATTGAGATGCTGCTGCCGAAGAAGCAGCAGGTGCTGAAATTCCTGGACCACGGGCACAGGCGGCCCGTGCGGGAGGCGCGTGCTGTCATCTTCTTCGGATCCCAGGAGCAGCCCAATGTCACCGAGTTTGCCGTGGGGCCCCTGCCCTGGCCCTACTACATGCGCAAGCTGCCCCTCAGGCCGGGGCACCGCATCTCCTGGGCTTCCAGGCCCATCACCTCTGTGGAGTACGCCCTCCTGCACCGCGCCCTGCAGAAGGCCACCAAGCCCTTGCACCAGTTTTTCCTTGACACCACAGGCTTTTCCTTGCACGACTGCCAGAGCCGCTGCCTGACTTTCACGGACGTGGCCCCTCGCGGCTTGGCCTCGGGCCAGCGCCGCACCTGGTTCATCCTGCAGCGCTCTGTGGAAGGCTTCTTCTTACACCCCACTGGGCTGGAGCTCCTCATGGACCACGGCAGCACAGACGCCCAGGACTGGGTGGTGGAGCAGGTCTGGTACAATGGAAAGTTCTACCAAAGCCCAGAAGAACTGGCTCAGAAGTACAAGGACGGAGAGGTGGACGTGGTGGTCCTGGAGGACCCGCTTCCCAAGGACCAGGAGGCAGAGAGCATGGAGAGGCCGCCCCTCTTCTCGTCCTACCAGCCCCGAGGGGACTTCCCGAGCCCCATCACCAGGAAGGGCCCCCACCTGGTGCAGCCCAACGGCCCCCGCTACAGGCTGGAGAGCAACGCCGTGCTCTACGGAGGCTGGCGCTTTGCCTTCAGGCTCCGCTCCTCCACGGGGCTGCAGATCCTGGACGTGCACTTTGGCGGGGAGCGCATCGCCTACGAGGTGAGCGTGCAGGAGGCCGTGGCCCTGTACGGAGGCCACACACCCGCGGGCATGCAGACCAATTACATCGACGTGGGCTGGGGCCTGGGCACCGTCACCTATGAGTTGGCCCCTGGCATCGACTGCCCGGAGACGGCCACCTTCCTGGATGCCCTCCACTACTACGACATCGACGACCCCATCCACTACTCCCGAGCCCTCTGCATCTTCGAGATGCCCACGGGGGTGCCCGTTCGGCGTCACTTCAACTCCAACTTCAGCGGCGGTTTCAACTTCTACGCGGGACTCGAGGGCCAGGTGCTGGTTGTGCGGACAACATCCACGGTCTACAACTATGACTACATTTGGGACTTCATCTTCTACCCCAACGGGGTGATGGAGGCCAAGATCCACGCCACCGGCTATGTCCACGCCACCTTCTACACCCCCGAGGGGCAGCGCCACGGGACTCGCCTGCACACCCACCTGCTCGGCAACATGCACACCCACTTGGTGCACTACCGCGTGGACCTGGACGTGGCAGGTGGGGCTCGGCTGGGACCCCTCCAGGCCGACCCCACGTCTGAGCACTGACTCCCACTCGGGGGAGACGATGCTCCTGGCCTGGGGGGGCACTGTCAGGAGGATGTGCCCAGCCTGCTTCTGGACCCTGCAAGGCTGGGACCCCTGCTTCCCTTGGGTGCAGCAAGGATCCTGTCCCCCAGGGGCTACACTGACCACTGGTGGGTTGGGTAGAAAGGTACCCCCAGGGTAGAGGAGAGGATGATGCCTCAGAACGAGAGCAGTGTCGCTGCTGGCACTTGGAGGTAGAAGCAATGTCGTGGGGGTGCTCACGTCTCCCGGGTTGATGGATGTGGCCTGACATCAGATCACATGCCAGAATAGGCCCCTCAACCCTGACCGGTTTGACTCAGCGGTTCGAGCGTCGGCCTGCGGACCAGAGAGTCCCGGGTTCAGTTCCTGCTGAACGTACCTCGGTTGCAGTTTGTCTCCGACCCTGGTTGGGGTCGTGTGGGTGGCAACCACTCGATGTGTCTCTCTCGTGTCGATGTTTCTCTCTCTCTTCCTCCCTCCTCTCTCCCTCAAGATGAATGCAAAGACCATCCTCAGGTGAGGATTAAAAAAATAAATAAATAGGTCCCCTAGGACCAGATAGGTGGTTTTCCTTGCTTGCCCCCACCCTCCCCAACCAGCTCAGCCCCATTCCCCTCCTGGGCACAGAGGGCAGTGCCCAGGGTTGCGCTGGAATCACTGCAGCCGCCATGACCCATCGGAGTTGCCTCCTGGCTCCTCTGTTGGTTTTGGTTTTAAATCCCTTCCTTCCGCCCACAGCTGGCTCATGCGTACCCCTGACACCCCCTTCGTTGCTGGATGTGGTCTGGGGCTGAGATCCCGGTGCAGAATGGGGGAGGTGTCATTTCGGGGGCCTGGGTCCTCATTCTGTGTCTCCCTGCACACCTGCAGGCACCAAGAATAGTTTCCAGACCCTGCAGATGAAGCTAGAAAACATCACCAACCCCTGGAGCCCGAAACACCGGCTGGTCCAGCCGACTCTGGAGCGTAAGAGTCACCCCTCGGAGCGCCAGGCGGCCTTCCGCTTTGGGCGGACTCTGCCCAGGTACCTGCTCTTCACCAGCCCCCAGGAGAACCCCTGGGGCCACAAGCGCAGCTACCGCCTGCAGATCCACTCCATGGCCGACCAGGTGCTGCCCCCGGGCTGGCAGGAGGAGCAGGCTGTCACCTGGGCCAGGTGAGGGGGCCTGGGGGCTGAGGAGGGCTAGAGGCCCCTCCATGTGTTTCCCTGTGTCTGGCGTGTGTGTGTCTGTCTGTGAGACTCTGAGCCTGTGTGTCCGGATGTGTGTGCCCGTGTGTGTCTGTGTTGCTGTGTGTATCCAGGCCGTGGCTCTGTGTCTGGGAGGGGGAGCAGAGGGCCCGTTCTGAGCACCCAAGCCCCAGTTGACACTCGGGCAGTCTGACTGACTCCTGGGAGATGATCTCGAAATTGGGGGAAAGCCACATATTGACGCTGCAGGTGAAGCCCCCAGTGCCCAGAGCATCTGGCTTCTCTGCCTGGCAGGTACCCCCTGGCAGTGACCAAGTACCGGGAGTCTGAGCTGTGCAGCAGCAGCATCTATAACCAGAACGACCCCTGGGACCCGCCTGTGGTCTTCGAGGACTTTCTCCGCAACAATGAGAACATCGAAGATGAGGTACTGGCCCTGCCTTCCAGCCCCCGCCCAAGACCAGCCTGTGCCCCGGCCCGGGATCTACGACCAGAGGCAGCTTTCTCTGCGGAGAGCAAGCCCAGTGGTCACCAGACCTGCCCATTGCTTACAAAGGGGGCTCGAGGGGGCCGCCCACCCCCTCCTCTCGAGCCTCCTCAGCACGGCCCACCCCTCTCTCCCCCAGGATTTGGTGGCCTGGGTGACGGTCGGCTTCCTACACATCCCCCACTCAGAGGACATCCCCAACACAACCACCCCGGGAAACTCCGTGGGCTTCCTGCTCCGCCCCTTCAACTTCTTCCGAGAGGACCCATCCGTGGCATCCAGAGACACCGTGATCGTGTGGCCTCAGGACAGTGGCCCCAACTATGTCCAGCGATGGCTCCCTGAGGAGAGCAGGGTGTGCCTGGCGCCTACCCCCTTCAGCTACAACGGGACCTACACGCCTGTGTGAAGGGTCCCCCGCCCCCAGCTAACTCCCTGCTAGGAGCCTGAGTCCCCCATCCTACCCAAGGACAGATAATAAACCCACCAGGGCTCAGCTCCAAGTGCTGCTTCTTGTTGGGGGGCACAGTGGGTGAGACACACCCGGCCTTGGCCTCCATTTGGGGTGGTCTACTCCACCCCCAAAACCACCTCCGTCACTCAGGCAAGTGACGCCCACTAGCCTACCAGGTTCACCTATCAGATTGGTTTGAAAAGTCCGAGGATGGCTGCTCTGTTTTGGGAGTCTGTGGGGGACGCCCCTCCATCACTGATGAGCGTGCAAAGCAGTCAGACCGGAGGGAGACACTATGGGGAAATCTAGCAGAACTGCCAACACCTTTACCCTTCCACACACTGATCCACTGTCTCGGGGTTTGTCCCAGAGATCTACTTACAAACACAGAAAAAGACGTGCACACCTGGCTCGTGGCCGTGCTGTTTGTAATGGCAAAGTCTGGAGATAACCCCAATGTCCGCCTAAGGGCGAGAGCTTGCAGATCCGAACACTACACCCCCCCCCCCCAGTGCGGTCCCAGGGCACCGCAGCAGAAACGTGGGAGCCCTGGCCTGTTTGGCTCAGCGGTTAGAGCGTCGGCCTGCGGTCCGGAGAGACCCGGGTTCGGTTCCCACTAAGGGCATGTACCTCGGTTGCAGTTTGTCCCCGGCCCTGGTTCAGGTCGTGTGGGTGGCAGCCAGTTGATGTGTCCCTTTCACGTTGATGTTTCTCTCTCTCTCTCTCTTCCTCCCTCTCTCCCTCTCTCTTTATCTGAGGATGGATGCAGAAATGTCCTCAAGTGAGGATAAAAAAAAACAAAAAAACGACCAAATTGTTCCTTATACCCTCCCTTCCCCCATCCTGTCCAGTTTTTGGCCCTAATCATGATTTTGGCTATTCATTCCCTTGGCTGCGACAGTACTGTCTCCACCATAATGACATGGAAAGAGAACCTGAGACTCACCCCTGAGAAAGTAACCCCAAGAAACCCAGAGAGCTCACTTCTCCCCCTCATGAGCTCCGGTCCCTGGTGGTCCTCGCGGGTGACCGCTTCCGACTCCTTCCCTTCTAGTCCCTGGCGCCTCCTCCCCACATTTCTCTCATTGCTCCTCCTCGTTTTACCAGTGATGCAAACCCAGGATACAAAGGGACACAAAGATGAAGAAGATAGAGCCCTGGCCCTCAGACGTCCATGGTCACACTGGGGAGACAGGCCAGAGAGATAGGGCAGTGCCATCTGAGGGCCCTCAGACGGTCACCTTGTTTTGGGGACTGGAAGTCTGGTCTGACCTGCAGCCTGAGTGTGACCCCAGCATTCAGGTGTGCAGTGCCCCGGGCCGGGGAGACGACCCTCCTCGGGTGGCAGAAGGGAAAACAGCAGGTGTCCCCCACCAAGCCCTGACCCTGACTCCAGGCGGGGAGACCCCAGAATCCTCATGACCAGTCTGAATGGTCCTCTGAAAACACAGGTGCCCCCGAGAAGCCCAAGTCCAGCTGGAGGGTATGGCCGGGCCGGTCCGCCAAGGGACCGCAACTTCTTGACAGCACCCTGCCAGCGCTCACGGGGCCTGGAGGCAGCACGGACAGCACCAGGTCTCTGCAGCTGGGGAGCAAGTTAGAGGGCGTCACCATGACACCCTGGGGCTCGGAGCTGATTCCTCGAGGCTGTGCTGGTGGCCTTCGCCTAATCTCCAGGTTCCCCTGTGGACCAAGCCTCCACTGCTGTCCTCCTTGGCCTGCGGGTGCCCCCAAGCCTTCCCTGTGGCCTTACGCATCTTCCAGAACCAGCCACTGTCCTTCCTCGTGTGTGATAGGTCTCAGCTCACGTTCAAGCCAGAGCCCGGCCTGCTGGGACCACTGTCCACCGGGACCAGCCACATAACCTGCGGGCCCCAACTGAAAACGCAGGCCCCTGGTTCACAGTTTACAAATTTGAAGATGGCGACAACAGAGAATTAAACTGAGCGTGGGCCCTCCAGACTGAGGCCAAGCGCCGGGGAGCTGGTCCGCCGCCTGCGCTCACCGCGGGCCTCCGCCATGCCCAGCCGCAGGCTGCTTCCACAGCATGGGACCTGCAAGGCGTCTCTGCCTCCCAACAGGAAACACATATTCAATCAATATGCCCATTGCCGGAATATTTCGTTTTAACTAAATTCGAGTGTATGCAAATTGCAGCAATTACACACTCCACCCTAAGTTATCATGGGAGTAAACTTTTTTTTTTTTGCTACAAGGACACGATTAAACATTTTTCTCAACAGGAGACTGACCAAGGACGAATCCTAAACTCTTGGCCAGCTGCAGGCAGTTTCTCAGAGCACACAGAGGAATTGTCGCATTAATCTCTCCTCTCCATTGTCTCTGCTCTCCAAGTCAGGGCACAGTGCCCGTGACTTGTTACCGCACATGACGTAAGTGACCAGCTCCACTGCCTCGCATGATCCCCTGTCCTGGGGCCACTTCCAAATCCACTTCCCATAATCTGGAGTTTCTGATTTATATTTTATTTTATTATTATTATTTTTTAATCCTCACTCGAGGACACTTTTTCCATTGATTTTCAGATAGAGTGGGAGGGAGGAAGAGAGAGAGAGAGACATCGATGTGAGAGAGGCGCACTGATTGGTTGCCTCCTGAACCAACCCAACCAGGGCCGGGGATCAAACCGGAACCGAGGTACGTGCCCTTGACTGGAATCAAACCTGAGACTCTTTGGTCTGCAGGCCGACACTGTGCTGAGCCAAACCACCCAGGGCCTGATTTATATTTTAGAAAAATGGATAAGACTAATACCTGCACTTACCACATGACCAGCAATCTCACTTTTGGGCATTTAGCCCAGAGAAATTGATTCCTATGTTCACACAAAGCCTGAACATGTTCACGGTGGATGATTCATCATAGCGGTCTGGAAAACGACCCAAATGTCTCTCCGTGGAGGACTCGCTGAAAGAACACCAGTCAGCAGTGAACAGGAATGAACTTCTTCTTTTTTTTTATCCTCACCCAAGGATACTTTTTTCCATTTTTATCTTCAGATAGAGTGGGAGAGAGAGAGGAAGAGAAACATCAACCTGAGAGAGACACATTGATTGGTTGCCTCCCCCGTGACCCCAACCAGGGCCAGGACCAAACCGCAACCGAGGTACGTGCCCTTGATCGGAATCGAACCCGCCACCCTTTGGTCCGAGGGCCAACACTCTCCTGCTGAGCCAAACTGGCCAGGGCAGGAAGGAACTTCTGATACATGCAACAGCCGGGATGGACCCCGGTCAGCACCATGCTTAGTGGGGGGAAAAGCCAAGTGCAAAATGTCGCATCCAGCATGGCTTTATTCAGACAGCACCTGGAGATGAGAAAATCGCTGAGATGGATAAGAAGTAAGTGGGAGTTGGGGGTGAATAAAAGAGGGAGCAGGTGATGGAGGGATTCTGTATCTCGACTGCGGTGGCAGATACCCGAGTCCACATCTGACATAAACATAGTGGAAACTGAGTGCCTTCCGGGGTCTAGTTAATAGTGTACCAACATCAAGGTCCTGGTGTGACATTGTACCACAGCACTGTAAGATGTCACCATTGGGGAGATCAGGAGGAAGGGGACTTAGACTCCAGGTACTATTTCTGCTATCTCTTGTGAGTTTATAATTATTTCAAAACAAAAGGATTTTTTTTTTTTTACTTGAAAACATACATGTACCGATCCGTAAGCAAAGGAGAGTAAAACTCTTGTTACTTTTTCCAGTTTCTTATTCCTTTATCTGTACATCGTGTGAAAAGGACTCGGAACGGATAGAAACAGAACAGATTGGTGGCAGCCGGAAACAGGAGTGGATGAAGGTGGTCAGAGGGATAAGACTAATACACTCTGAAAAAAGAAAAAAAAAAAGCCCTGGCCGGTTTGGCTCAGCGGTTGGAGCGTCGGCCTGCGGTACAGAGAGACCCGGGTTCGGTTCCCGCTAAGGGCACGTACCTCGGTTGCAGTTTGTCCCCGGCCCTGGTTGGTCGTGAGGGTGGCAGCCACTCGATGTGTCCCTTCACGTCGATGTTTCTCTCTCTCTCTCTTCCTCTCTCTCCCTCCCGCTCTGTCTGAACAAAAAATGGAAAAATGTCCTCGGGTGAGGATAAAAAAAAAAAAAAAGACTAATACACTCTGGGATGTGACGCACAGCATGGTGGCTGTAGTCAACAATACTGTGTTATATACCTGACAGCTGTTGGGAGAGTAGATCTTAAAGAGTTCTCATCACAGGGAAAAAATTGTAACTAGGTAAAGTGATGGATGTTAATGAGACTTACTGTGGTGATCATTTTGCAATATTTACATATATCATATCATCATACATCTAAAACTAGTACAATGTTACATGTCAATTATATCTCAATAAAACCTGTGAAATGGAGATTTAAAAAGAAAGAAAGGGGTACGACATGGTGGAGATATTTCAGTAACTCTCAGCTTTCCACACTCAAGACCCGGATCACAAGAACAAAACCCTGCATCTAAGCAATCCAGCCATTACTAGTTAAGTAAGACTAACGACGACCCTAAAGAAGGAAAGAGGGGGGGGAAAGCACTATTTTAAAATCTCAGGCACCGAATAACCATATTTTACAAGGACACATGAATCCAAGGGTATATGTCAAAAGAGAAAGGGACTCAGGCTGTTCCTATGCTTGTTCTCCTCATCACTTTTCTGCCCTCCTCTCCCAGGACTTGCCAGGCACCGGGGACCTCTTGTTTCTGGGCTCCCTGTCTTCGCTACTTTGTTGCAAGGAGGCGCTGAGCTTTCCCAGCGCTGCCGCCGGCTGGGCGCTAGGTGGCGCCCCTGCGCTGCTGCGACCAGCCTCGGTTCCCGCCAGAACCGAGGCTCCTAGGCTGCCCTGCAGTTTGCACCACTGGGTCCAAGTTCAGGGTCCAGACAGGTGCACCCCGGGAGGATTGGGAGGGCTGGGAGGTTAAAGACAGAGTGGCCAGAAGCCTGCCTTCCTGCAGGGCGTATCTGCTCCAAAGCCCCAGGCACCGACATGTTTTATCTGTGTGTTCCACTCCCTGACTTCTTCCTGCCCTATTTCTCCATCTCTAGGCCCTCGAAGACTGTGCCTTCACCTTCTTGTCTCAAACCTCTGGCTTGTCTCAGACCCCCGCTGGTTCACTTCTGAATCAGAAGGGCAAGCAATGAGTTTGCACAAAAGAGCACCCAGCCAAAAGCACAGATGCTTCTCTTATTAGCAAGGAAAGCACGATGTGTTTTAATTTTAATTCTGTAGATGAGTCTCCGCTTGTCTTTACTTGAAGTAACAGAACCATCTCCAACCAGCTTAAGCATAAAGGGAGAACAGACTGGCTATGCAATTGGCCTACCGGAAGAGGACTGGACGGTGGGAGCTTGGATTTGCAATGAACTAACTGGGCATCATGGTGTGACGTGCACAGGACCCATCTCGCTGGTCCCTGGGGCACAGCCAGGGGCCATGGCCAGGATCACAGGCTTTCAGAAGTGACAGGCAAAACTCTCCTGCAACCATCCAGACCCCTGGCCAAGCAGACTTGGCCGCCAAACTCAATAGGTTAACAAGGGACAATGAAAGATGGAAAATGCAAGTTAGAGGAGAAACCGGCTTCCTCCTGGATCCCCATCTTCCCCAGATCTACTCTGTTCTCAAAGAGACGCAGGAAAAGAGGCAGCTCGCTCCTCCCTCTCACCACACCTCCCAGCAAAGAGTTAGTGCTTTCACTAGCCTGGGAGCTGGCCTGCCTTCCCATTGTTGTCCTTTATCATCTATCCAAACTGGGGAGGGAGGGGGACTAGCCCAGCACCCCCATTGTCACTCCCTTCTCTCCCTTCCAGGCATCCACAGATGGGAAAGTCTGAGACTGGGCTTTGGGGGGGGCGCACAGAGCAGCCCTCTGTTACTTGCTGCTGTCCCCCTAAAGAGAAGCTGTGTGGGGTCTCTCACCAGGCTTGGGGCCCACCCCCCCATGACAATCCATGTGACCTTGCTTGCCCTTGCCTTTGCTCCTGGTTTTCTCCATCTTAGGGACTCTGTGGGAAGGTGTGGCCATGGTCTGGGACAGGGTTATTCTGGGTGCCCTGGTTTCCAAGCGCTGTTGATTAAGCAAATAAACTTTTGATTATGCGGCATATTCCAGAAACCTGTCTGAAGAGCTTTTTCTTGTGGGGCAGTAAGAAGGTGAACCTTCAAACTTTTATCGTCACACCGTTAAGACAAACATTCTGGGATTTAAACAAAGCACTTTTATAGCAACTGATACAATATTTTAAAACATCGACAATTTTTATCTTGGTGATTTCTTTTTTTAATTCTTGAAATCATCCGAACATTGTTTCAAAGCTTTGGAACTACTAAAAGACAAAGGATTTTGAATGTCCATAAAAGGAATGGGAACTAGCAAATCTTTTAGCATTAGGGCAAAAAAAAAAAAAAAAAATCTAATCTTCCTAAACAAAAAGGGTTAGTGGTTCAGTAGACAATGACTTCTTGTAAAGAGGAGCCAGGAAATGTATTTGCTTTGAAACTGTTTAATTTTGACCTTCAGCCTTACTGAAAAAAAGCCAGTCACTGTGCTTTTAAATTTTTTTCTTTTCTGACCCTATTTTTCTTGAGTTAAAAGAAGTGTCTTCAACATTAGCTAGTATACCTATTAATAGCATCCCACATCCTAACATAATTTCTAACATCTGACATATTCTATGATTAACCATTAGGTTAACAACAACAACAAGAAAAAAGATAGACAGACAGACAGAAACAGAGAAGAGATACACACACACACAATTCAGTAAAAAGATACATTTGAATACACATTTCTCCTAAGAAGATACAAAAATGGCCAATAAGCGTATAAAAAGATGCTGAACATTACTGTTCAGTAGAGCAATGCACATCAAAACCACCGAGGGATGGCATTTCACTTCCACCAGGAGGGCGGAATGAAAGACAGACAGCAACAAGTGCTGGTGAGCGTGTGGAGAAACAGGAGCCACCGTACAGGAACGCAGAGTGACGCCACCGTCCTCCTCTCTGCAAAATGTTCCAGAATTCAATGTGGCAATGATTGCACAATTCTGTGAATATATTAAAAATCACTGAAGCAAACAGGGGCCAGGCATTCCAGAGACGGCGGCAGCGGGGGCCATGTCCAGCCAGGAGCAGGGACAGAGGGAGGAAGAGCTGTCCCCTGACCTGAGACCAGGCTCCCTGGTGAAGGCCGGACCCCTCCCCGCCCCCGTCCCCGGCTGTGGGGGCCTGGCGTACTCAGCTGGAGTGTGGGGCAGGTTGAACAGCAGAGAATGGAAGAGGGGGGACCTCTAGCACCCCATCTAGCTCAGACTGTTCAGCAAATGGACTCAAGGTTGTGTTGGCCCCAGGAAATGGAACAAACAGTGCTCAGGCAATGCTGGGGTGGTCTGGACCCAAAGCCCAGGGCTTAATCCCCTGAGGAGGACGCCTGACCTCGCCTTTCGGGGTGAGCAGACTACTCCCCCTGGGTCATGGGCGCCTTCACCTGGCCAGGCTGACCCACTCCTCTGGCAGCTCACAGGGGCAGCTCACAGGGACACTCTCGAGGCTGCCTGGACATCTCTGTGTGTTTGGTGATGGGTCGACGGTGTACCGGGAGGGAGACCCTCGTTACACATACCTCTGCCCACCCATACCTGCCAGAGGCTCCGACCTGGGAAGGGGGTGGGGGTCCTATGCATTTCCCCCTAAGACAGGCCAAAATCCCAGCTCCCAATCTGGCTGAAAGAACGCTGGTGAGACCCCGCCCCCCCAAGCCAGGCTTGGCGGAGATGCCGAAGGTGGGAGCGAGGGGGGCAGAAGGAGAAGCTTGGCCTGGGCTCTGAGTGGGAATGGCAGCCCGGCCCACCCGAAACGTCTATGCAGAGGAGGGAGAGGAGAGAGACACAGGACTCACACCCTCTCCCACCCCCAGCCCAGCACCCCCCCCCCCAGGTGACACGGGATGTTGTTTTGTGGAGTCGTGGCTGGCTTCCAGCTGGAGACGTGAAAGGGGACCGCTGAGAGACGTCCAGTGCTTTGCATGAGGAAGAGGAAGCCAGACAGTCCCGGGAACCGAGAACCTGTTGAGTCCAGAGGCCATTCCTGAAGGGTGTCGAGTTCAGGGGAGCTTCGGGAAAACAGGACAGGGGCATGGAGCGACCATCTTACCTGCCAACACGTGGAAACCCTTCTGTCATCTGAAGTGTACGGATGAAGAGTCCGAGGCTCTCCCACTGCCTGGGTGCTGATTCCAGGCCAGCAGGACTCGGACCGCAGCGGCCTGGGCAGGTGGAGGGCCTGGCCTGACCCAGCTCTGCCAGTCACCCGGGCACCAACCCGTGCAGCTCACGCCACCTCTGGGACCCAGTTTCTTCTGCCCTCAATCGGCAGGTTGACTCGAAGGTCCTTCCTTGCAGGCGGAGGTGCGTGGCTTCGGGACCAGGGTGCTGTTTATCCCCGCTCCCACCCCAGCTCTAACTTCTCAGTACCCACTGCCCTTGAGCCCGGCGCTCAGTCTGCCTCTGCCTCTGCCTCTCCTCCCACCCCCACGCAGGCTTACAGGTCCCACCTGGGAGAACCAAGGACGGTCATGAGTCCGCTGACCCCCCCCTCCAGTAACACAGGCCTCCCACACACACACCGCAGACTCGCAGGTGTTCCCTCTCTGCTGGGGGTAAAGGCTGGAGCAGTCCTCTGCCTGGGTTCCTGTTTACCCTCCTCCCCAAAAGCCTCTGCTCGCCGGCCTTCGTGACTTAGGCCACGCTAACCACAGAGGCCGTGGCAGCGACACCACGTCAGGGCTGAAAGGTGTACCAGGTGGAGGGAGCCTGGTGGGCACCGGTCACCCACGTGGGTGGCAGGCTAGGTACACGTGTGTGCCCTGGTGCCAGGAGTCTTTCCGCCAAACCTCTTTTTTTTTTTTTTTTTATCCTCACCCGAGGGACATTTTTCCAGTTTTTGTTCAGGTAGAGTGGGAGGGAGAGAGAGGAACAGAGAGAGAGAGAAACATCGATGTGAAAGGAACACATCAAGTGGCTGCCACCCGCACAACCCAACCGGGGCCGGGGACAAACTGCAACCGAGGTACGTGCCCTTAGCGGGAACCGAACCCGGGTCTCTCAGGACCGCAGGCCGACGCTCTAACCGCTGAGCCAAACCGGCCAGGGCCAAACCTCTTGAATTTCTAAAACTCCAAGACTGGTTTTGACGCTCTGAACTGTACTCTGGACATTGTTGGACGTGTCGGGTTTGTGCCTGCGGTCAGCCGCCCACGAGAGCCCACTGCTCACGAGGCTCGGATGAGCGCACATCCGTGGGTCCCAGGCTCGGCCAGGTTAGGCTCCCGGGTGCTCATTTCCTGCTCAGCCAGGCTGTGAGTCATCCCCTCCCTCCCCTTCTGCTGCTCTGAGGGGTCACGTGGAATCCTTTGCTTAGTGCAAAATTCTCAACCTGGGGGAGGGAGCCCCACCAGCAGGGGTAGCTAGCACCCCCCACCCCCACCCCCGTTGGTTCTGAGCGTCTCAAGACAGGGGGACTTCCTGGAGTTCTCAGAGGTCCACGCACATTCAGGACCCTGGGACACTCATTTTGTAACTGGTTAATGATGGCTCAGAGTTGAGGTCAAATTAGCAAACTAGAGTCCAGATCTCTGGGGAAAGCGGGCAGCCCGGGAGAGCAGCCCCCGCTTCTAGCTGCCTTGTGTCTTCCTTGAAAGGGATGCTGTCTGCCACGTGTCCACCAGGTGGCGCAGCACACCTTAGCCCTCAGCTCCCTGGGTCAGCTGGCCTTTCACTGGTACCCACGCGAGATGAACACAGCAGCGCCCGGAAAGGCCCGTGGGAGCCAGGCTGTGGCTTGACCAGACATCACAGAATCAGTGTTTTCATTTGGACTAAGTCCAGATGAATTGAACAGAAACATGAAACAGTGGCTTCAGCAAGAGAGAAGGTTGGTTGTGTGAAAAAGCAGCCTGGGGCTGGTATAGGAGCTCTAGGGCAGTTTTGAAGACACAACCTCCTTCCTCTTCACCACAGCTGCCTAGGATGTGGCCCTCAGCTTCCTGGCCCAAAGCGGCTGCGAGAGCTCCAGCCATCACGTCTGAGTATCAAGCTGTAGGATAGAGAAAAGGAGAAATGGTCCACACTCTAAGGAGCTTTCCCACAATTCAGACAATCACTTCGACTTACCAGTCATTAGCCAGAGAGGAAGACTGTGGACCAGAGTCTTTTACCTGAGCTTTGCTACCCCCCAAATAATTTCAGGGCTCCATTTGGAAGAAGAATGTGAAAATGGAGACCTGAAGGCAATTTGCACTGTTGGTCCCTAAAAATTTTTTCATACCCACACAGCATCGTGTCCAGCCCCTGGCTGAGGGCCTCCCTCGCTGCCCCTTTGGTTGATATGACTACCAAATCTATGTCCATGTCCAGATTCTCCTAAACGCCAAGACCCACACGCCTACCTGAGTGCCCCTCGAGAATCTCACATGCGACACCTCCAAGCCAGCTCACCACCACCCCATCTCCAGGATCCCATCATCATGTCCCTGCCACCTAAGCCAAAAACTGGAAGCCTTCCTGGGCACCCCCTCTTTACCCGGTAGATCCCACTTCTTAACACTTCCCGCGTCCACTCCAGCTTCCCTTTCCCGTGCTAACCTCCTGCTCGTCATATTAGGCCTGAGGTGTCCCCTGGTCTCCCCTCCCCAGACCATCCCCAACCTTGCTTCCAGACGGATGGAGCTAAAACCCAAATCAAACCATATCACCCTCCTGATTAAAGCCTCAATAGCTCCCCACTGTCCTGGGGGGGATATCTGAATCTATTAACATTATTTGTCAATACTTTCAGGACACGCCTGTAGTGGCAAAGCCCTGCAGTGTTGACGGGTACCGACACGGACAGCCCACCCACCCTTGCCCTGCAGCCCCACCCACAGTGCCTGACCCGTGGGCTCCTTTGACATTTGTTTCTGCAGCGCCCCAGCTCTGGACCACACTGCGGGGGGTCAGGGGCCAGCCTCCATGCACCATGCCTCACTGGGAAGTGCTGGTCGCTGAGGAATAACTGGAAATCATGTGGAAATGCAGAGACCCCACCCGGGGGGCTTTTGTGTGGCAGGGGTGCGGCTGGAGGTGGAGGGCGTCTGGCAGAGAACTGAGCCTAACTGAGTGGGCCAGGCAGGGAGGGAAAGGCTTGGCCAGGGGGTAGCAGTTGGAGCAGAGACCCAGAGAAGGGAAATGTCATGCTGGTCATGCTGGGAGCAGGGAGCTGCGGCCCCCAGTGGGATGGGAGCAGGACCCGGCGGGCAGGGAGTTGCTAGCTCAGGCTAGGAGGGAGCCACGACCTTGAGATCCACTCCTTGTGATGAGCCCTGGCAGGGCCCTCTGCAGGGCAGGGCGCCACGCCATCTGTGACTGTGCAAGCTTGCCATGGTGACAGCCAGGAGGGTGGACTTGGGAGGAACCAGAGTGGAGGCAGAGACACCATTTAAAACTCTGGAAATATTCATGACAGAGATGATAAGACACTAAATCAGGGCAGGGTGGGGGGGGGGGTTAGAACCGAGAGCCACATTCCAGAACAATCCAGAAGGCAAAGCACTGGGCTGAGCTAGGGGGAGAGGGGGAAGGAGAGGCAGCAGCTTGCAGGGCTCCAAGACCCGGTGTGAGACGGTGCCAGGGACCTGGGGGGCTGTTGTAGATAGAGCGACACAGACAGAGACAGAGAGTGACAGAGATAGAGATAGAGACAGAGAGAGACAGAGACAGACAGAGAGACAGAGACAGAGATGGAGAGACAGACAGAGACAAAGCAGGAGAGACAGAGCTGGAGAGACAGAGACAGAGAGAGACAGAGGCGGAGAGGCAGAGACAGAGGTGGAGAGACAGAGGCGGAGAGACAGAGGCGGAGAGGCAGAGACAGAGCTGGAGAGACAGAGGCGGAGAGACAGAGGCAGAGAGGCAGAGACAGATAGAGAGACAGAGACAGAGCTGGAGAGACAGACAGAGACAGAGCTGGAGAGACAGAGGCAGAGAGGCAGAGACAGAGGCGGAGAGAGAGCTGGGAAGGCAGGTGAGCGGGCATGGCCCGGGGCAGGGGGGGGAGGGGGGGCACGTCCTGCACAAGGGCTTCAGCGGGCCACCTCCTCCCAGAGCCTCTCTGTGCAAGCTCCTCTCCACCAACATCCGTCCTTTTGCGTCCCTCGGGACCTCTCTGGTTTCCAGTGACAAAACGCAGCCTGCAGGAGGTTGAGGAACAGGCATCTGCTCTGAACCGCTTGCTGTGCGGGCCGCTCCCAGGGCAGGCGGCTTAGAGGGCCAGGCCCTGGAAGACCGGTCTGCTGGGACCCAGGACTGGCCACCGCCAGAGGTCAGTGTCCAGCCCAGGCCTGAGCCTCCAGGCTGAGTCTGTCCTCACCTGAGAGGGGCGGTTCTGTCCCCAGGGCCAGTTTGCAAGCTCCCCGGGAGACCTTTGGATCAGCACCGTCAGGCAGTAGGCAGGGTGCATGAACTCTTTGCTCGCAGTCAAGTGCCTGGGGGGTGGGGAAGGTCAGTGCCCTGAAGGACGTGCTAGGCTCCAGGCACAAGGAAGGCAGTGGATGGGCCCCAGGGCCTGCTGGGCTCCTACAGAAGCCCCTCCCACGCTGATATTTCCCGCCCTCTCCCCCTCTCTCTGTCTCTCTCTATCTCCCCCTCCAGGTCTCCCTCTCTTTCTCTCCCTCTCAACCCCCCTCCCTCCCCCATCTCTGCTTCCCTCTCTTCTCCCCTCACCCCAATCCGCATGTGTCAGCTCCTTGTCCCCCACACCCCAAGGGGGGCTCTTCTGCTTCTCCCGGACTGCTGTCCCTCCCTCCCTGCTTCTGCAGCCGTGTTTGCCTCTAGATGGTGGGGCCTTCACACACTCGCCACATTTTTGTTCCTCCGTGACATTTAATGTCCCCATGGTTACCTATGCCCAGAGCTAAACAAGACGCTGATCTGGGCAGGGTCTGGCCGGTGCGGACACTGCAGGCCGCCCCTCCCATCCTGGGCACTCTCCCCCTGGGGCAGCCAAAGATGGCACTGGCTTTCCTGGCAGCCTGGTCATAGCTGGGTCACACTGAGTGTTTTGTTTCCATAAAACACGCCCTAAAGATTATGAAAGTCATTCTGTGCTCATTCGAGAAAAATTTGAAAACAGAAAAAATGTAAAGATCATTTCAAATCACCTGCAATCCCTCGTTGCAATATATTTCTCTTTCGTCCTTTATTTATACAGATCTCAAGACATTTTATTTTATTTTATTTTATTTTATTTTATTTTTTTATTGATTTTTAGAGAGAGAGGAAGGGAGAAGGAGATAGAAATATTGATGAGAGAGAACATCGACTGGCCACCTCCTGCATGCCCCCCACTGGGGATCGGGTCCACAACTTGGGCATGTGCCCTGACCGGGCATTGAACCGGAGACCTCTTGGTGCATGGGGTCTATTGATGCTCAACCACTGAGCCACACCAGCCAGACTCAAGACGTTTCCCAACAAATGTTGACTTAGCCTGTTTATAGTTTTCACTTAACATTGTATCAGAAGCATTTTGTATGTCATTAAAAATTCTGTGAACCTTTTCGTGTGTCTATAGGTGATACTCCTCATGTGGGTTACGAATACAGTCACTGACAGTTACTAGTCTCTGCTAAATGTTTTTCTGGATTTTTTCATGACAACCTACCATGTGGCTTCCCCGGGAAGTAGGGATGGTTATTTTCCCAATTTTGCAAATGTGGAAACTCAGACTTAGAGAGGTTAAATGACTTGTCATCACCACACAGCTAGTAAGTGGCAGGTCCCAGTTTTGAACCCAGACAGCCTGATTCAAGGTCAGTGTTTTCTCCAAGCCCACAGGGGTGTGCCCAGACAATGTCTGTGTGTAACAGGAAGCTGTCACCACCCTCCACCTGGGCTGAGCAACGTCCCTCCAGGGTCATGAGAGAGGATGCTTCTCATGAGTAGGGGCATCCTATATGTAAAACACCATTTTACTTTAAAAACTCTTAAGTCATGAAGTTGCAGTATGGAGCCAATGGCTGACGTGAGGCCACGCTGTGTAGGTTGGGGGCATGGGGACAGACAGTCCATGGCATGAAGTCACTGAGTAACTCCAAAGACTAGAATTTGAATGTAACCATCTCAGCTTTTAAATGCTGTATATCAAAACCCACAGCAAATGTCATACCTAATGGAGAAACTTGAGAAACATTTGATTAGGATTGGCAACAAGATTAAAATGCCTATTAGCACTGTGATTATGTAACAAAGAACTAGAGGTCCTGGCCAATGTTATAAAACAAGACAAAGAAATAAGAGGTATAGGAATTGAGAAGAAAGATATAAAAATGTCATTATTTGTAAACAATATGATGATCTACACAGAAATTTGAGCAGACAAATTATTAAAATAAAAGGGTTATTGGATAAATATAAGACCAACTTACAAAAATCAATAGCACTTTCTCTAGACCACAATAACCACCTACAATACATAACAGAAAATAGGATACCATTCATAATAGCAACAAAACCTTAAAAATATAACAAAAAATACATCATCTTCAATGAAGGAAATGTTCACCTTCTATTATACGAGATAAAAGAAGATCTGAGTAAATGGAATAATCTGTGTTGTTAGATGGGACAACTTAATATAAAAATGTCACTTCCACCCAAGCATTATCATAATTATAATCCTAATCAATTCCAACTGTACTTTTTTAGGAATTTAAACCTATTCTAAAATTTATAAGGAAGAACAAAAGTTCCCAAATTACTAAGATAATTTTAGAACAGAAGAGCAAAAGAAATTGATCTTATCAGATATAAAGACATACTCCAAGGCCATAGTAATAAAACAGTAAAGTTCTTGCACCATAAACCAAAATAGGGAAGTCATATATAGACCCTTGTACATACAAGAGTTTGGTTCATCAGAGATAAGTTACCACAAGTCAGTGTAGAAAGAACATGTTTAGTGAATAATTGTTGGGGAAGCAGTTCTTTATATTGTGGGAGCTGGAGTCCTGCCATACACCATAGCCAAAGGTGGGTTCCAGGTGAATTAAAAATCTAAATGGGCCCTGGCCGGTTTGGCTCAGCGGTTAGAGCGTCGGCCTGCGGTCCGGAGAGACCCGGGTTCGGTTCCCGTTAAGGGCACGTACCTCGGTTGCAGTTTGTCCCCAGCCCTGGTTGGGTCGTGCGGGTGGCAACCACTCGATGTGTCGCTTTCACGTCGATGTTTCTCTCTCTCTCTCCCCCTCTCATTCTATCTGAACAAAATATCGAAAAATGTCCTCGGGTGAGGATAAAAAAAAAAAAATCTAAATGGGAAAGATATAACTGTAAACAAAGAGGAAAAAACATACATCAATATGTTTGATACCTGAAATTGAATTCAGGAAAGACTTCATAAATAAGACTTTTCCCCCTTCAGGAGCCCATCATAAAAGATGATAACAGCCCTGGACAGTTTTGCTCAGTGGTTAGAGCATCGGCCTGTGGACCAGAGAGACCCGGGTTCGGTTCCCGCTAAGGGCACATACCTCGGTTGCAGTTTGTCCCTGGTCCTGGTTGGGGTCATGTGGGTGGCAACCAGTCAATGTGTCATTTCACATTGATGTTTCTCTCTCTCTAGTCCTCCCTCTCTCCCTCCCACTCCCTCCAGCTCTATCTGAAGATAAATGCAAAAAAAAAAAAAAAAAAATGTTCTCAGGTGAGAATAAATAAATAAAAAATAAATTTGAAAAGATGAGGACATTAAACAGCAACTGCATTCCTAGAACTATACCCTAAGAAGCCTGAAACACCAATCAGAAAGAATATATGTACCCCTATGTTCATAGTAGCACTATTTACAATTGCTAAGATCTAGAAACAGCCTAAGTGTCCATCAGTAGATGAGTGGATAAAAAAAGCTGTGGTACATTTACACAATGGAGTACTATGCAGCTGTAAGAAAGAAAGATCTTTTATACTTTGAGACAACATGGAGGGGCCTGGAGAGTATTATGCTGAATGAAATAAGTCAGTCAGAGAAAGACAAACACCACATGATCTCACTTATTTGTAGAATATAATGAACAAAAAAAGCTGATGAACAAAACAGACCCAGAGACATAGAAAGAAAATTGGGAAAATAACCATCCCTACTTCCCGGGGAAGCCACATGGTAGGTTGTCATGAAAAAATCCAGAAAAACATTTAGCAGAGACTAGTAACTGTCAGTGACTGTATTCGTAACCCACATGAGGAGTATCACCTATAGACACACGAAAAGGTTACAAAATTCAGACTGACAAACCTCAGAAGCGGGGGGGCGAGGGGGGGAGGAGATAAACCAAAGAACTCATATGCCTATATGCATAACCAATGGACATAGACAACAATGCTGGGGGGTGGGGGG
Source organism: Molossus molossus (assembly GCF_014108415.1). NCBI lineage: Eukaryota > Metazoa > Chordata > Mammalia > Chiroptera > Molossidae > Molossus > Molossus molossus. The sequence continues at coordinate 109,026,584 of NW_023425401.1, forward strand.
GTGGGATAAGGAGGAGGATGTCTGCGGGGAGAGGGGGAAACATCTGTAACAAAAATAAATTAATAATTTTTTTTTTTTTTTTTTAGTTTTCTTAGGCGAGAGCACGAACGCAGTCCCCCGCTACCACAAATGATGCAGTTGAGTTTCCCACATTTGGGGAGATCGCAGGATCAGCACATCCGGAGTGCAATGGATAAGCCTCACCCTGGGAAAACCACCTTGGTGATCATGGTATCTCCCCTGCTGGTAAGTATGATAATAATAATAATAATTTTTAAAAGAATCCATTGTAAAAACTCACATTTAGACACTTTGGTACAAAATCTTATAAGTGAATTATAAATTGATATGACTTATAAAAGAAAGACACTTAACATTTTAAAATATTAAAACTTTTAACTGAAAAAAAGCAACTGCAAATACAGGGAATTAGAAAGTGACCGCACATGCCCAGGGAAAGGCTCGGAAAAGACCCGAGAGGACATTCAGTTTGCTCCTCAGGCTGATCCTGGACACACAGACCGCCTACAACAATGAAAATAATAATGCAGATAATGAAAGACAGCCAACTCTAGGGAAGGAGGAAATGGCCAAAGTTATATTATTAGAGTCAAATGTCCATCGTTCAACAATAAAATCATAAGGCATACAAAGAAACAGGAAAGTATGGTCCATTCAACGGGAATAAAAATAATTCAACTCAAACTGTCCCTGTAAAAGACCTAATGGCAAACATACTAGGCAAAGTCTTTAAAACAACTGTCTTGAAGGTGCTTGAGGGACTAAAGGAGGATGTGGAGAAAGTCAAGAAAATGTGTGAACAAAATGGAAACGTTTCACACATGGACTCTGGCAGTGATTTCTTGGATATAATGCCAAAGGTGCAGATAACAAAAGAAAACAACAAAAAATAGACAAATGGGACTTTAGGGAAAAAAATTATTTAATTTGGGGGCATCAAAAGACACCATCAACAGAGTAAAAATAATGGGAAAAAATAACTGCAAATCATATATCTGATAAGGAATCAATATCCAGAACATATAGAGAACTCCCAAAACTCAACAACTAAAAAATAAATACCCCAATTAAAAAATGGGTAAAGACCCTGGCCGGTTTGGCTCAGCGGTTGGAGCGTCAGCCTGCGGTATAGAGAGACCCGGGTTCGGTTCCAGCTAAGGGCATGTACCTCAGTTGCAGTTTGTCCCCGGCCCTGGTTGGGTCGTGCGGGTGGCAGCCACTCGATGTGTCCCTTTCACGTCGATGTTTCTCTCTCCCTCCCACTCTATCTGAACAAAATATGAAAAAATGTCCTCAGGTGAGGATTAAAAAAATAATAAAATAAAGATTGTTAGGTAAAAAAGAAGAAGATATACAAATGGCCAATAAGTACGTGAAAAGATGTTCAATCAACATCAGTAATCATTAGGGAAATGCAAATCAAAACTACAATGAGATACCACAACATACCCACTTAAAAAAAAAACAAAAAAAAAAAAACAGAAAACGAGTGTTGGCAAGGATGTGGAGAAACTGAAGTCTGTGCAGTTTGGGTAGAAATGTAAAATAGTAGAGCTGCTATGAAAAATAGTATAGTGTTTCCTAAAACAGTTTAAAATGGAATTGCCACGAGGTAGAGCAATTTCACTTCCGGGTATATACCCAAAAGAACTGAAAGCAAAGTCGCGAAGAGACGCTCGCACACCCGAGTTTGTAGCAACATTATTCACAAAGCTAAAACACGGAAGCAACCCAAGTGTCCTTTAACAGATAACTAGATAATTAAAGTGTGGTAAACAGATAAAATGGAATATTATTCAGCCTTAAAAAGAAAGGAAATTCTGACAACTGCTACAGCATGGATGAACCTTGAGGATATTACGCTAAGCGAAATAAGTCAGATACAAAAAGACACATACTGTATGATTCCATTCACATGCGGTACTACAGTAGTCAAAATCCTAAACGCGGAAAGTAGAACAGTGGTTGCCAGGGGAGGGGGAAACAGGGATTTATTATTTAATGGGATAGAGTTTCCATTTTACCAAATGGGAAGAGTTATAAGAATGGATGGTGGGGATGGCTGCACAACAATGTGAATGTATTTAATACTGTTAAATTGTACACTCAAACTGTTACAATGATACATTTTATGTTCTGTGCATTTTACTACAATTTTTTAAAAGAAAAAAATGCAAATACCTCCCTTTCCTCTTATCCAGGAGGGAATAAAAGAGTTGATGTGCCAGGGACAGTAGGGTGATCCTTTGCAAGTGGCAGGTAGGGAGGTAGCCCTTGGCCATTTGTCAGTGTTACCTTCACCTGTGAATGTTCGGGTTTTGAAAACTGTCACTAAGAGAGATTGATACTCCAGGGCCTAGGATGTCCTGGCCCCACAAGATACTTAATGTAGGTGATAACAAGGGAATAAATAGGAGGACCTGCATGTTCCTTAGTCTTCATGTCTTACATTGTTTCATCAGAAAACTTTGCGTGCTGGGTACTTTACAATGTGAGAGAACAGAGGAGGCCTTCTTCCCAAGTCCTCCAGTGAGGACAAGGACACTGAAGTCTGTTTTCTCACTGTCCATGAACTTGGGCAGGAAGAAGTGAGCTTCACTGGAGAAAAGCACTGGTGTGGACACAGCCCCAGGCGGCCTGCAGACAACGTCTTTTGTCCACCTTCTGTTGGAGTACAGAACTATACAGAGAGAACGTCTTCAAGAGAGAAGCTGAACACCAATGAGGGGGCATCTGATTACTAGTCAACGTATTCTTTATTGGAAAATAAAAGGGTTTTGTTAAGAACATCTATCCTGCCCTGGCCGGTTTGGCTCAGCGGTTGGAGCGTCGGCCTGCGGTCCGGAGAGACCCGGGTTCGGTTCCCACTAAGGGCATGTACCTCGGTTGCAGTTTGTCCCCGGCCCTGGTTGGTCGTGCAGGTGGCAGCCACTCAATGTGTCCCTTCACATGGATGTTTCTCTCTCTCTCTCTCTCTCTTCCTCTCTCTCCCTCCCGCTCTATCTGAACAAAAAATGGAAAAATGTCCTCGGGTAAGGATAAAAAAAAAAAAAAAAAAATCTATCCTATTGTTTCCCTTAGAAAGCTGAACCTTTTTGACTACCTTATAAAGACAGCCCAAATTGAGCCTAATTTGGAACTTCAAAGAAGAAACCCTCCCCGCAGTGTGGTTCCAGAAAGGTGGATGGGGGTCTCTGTTCATTTCCTAGCGCCGCCGCGACAAAGTCCCACACACTGGGTGCTTACATTTTATTTGCTTCCATTCCGGAGGCTAGAAGAAGAGCTCGAGGTGTCAGCAGGGTTGATTTCTTCTGAGGCTTCTCTCCTTGGCTTGTGGACAGCCAGCTGCTCCCTGTGTCCCCACATGGTCTTCCCTCTGCGCGTGTCTGTGTCCTCACCTCCTCTTCTCATAAGGACACCAGTCCTATTGGATCAGGGCCCACCCATATGACCTCATTTTATCTTAATTACCTCTTTAGAGGTCTTTTCTCCAAATACAGTCGCATTCCAAGGCATTGGGGGGTTTGGACTTCAACACATGGATTTGAGGAGGGGACAGAATTCAGCCCATACTAGGAGTTTAAGAAATGTGGAAACTAGAACAGCTGTTGTGGGCATGTGTCAGAGGAAAGGCAGTGGTTAAACCCCCGCTGAGCTATCTCAGGGTCTACGGAGACTAGACAGCTTACACATGGGGAAGGGCAAAGCAGCACAGACCTGGGACGTCTCCAGAATGACCTTGCAATGCAGGGGTCACACAGTGGGCAGCAGTGGGGCCTGGAGGGCCCGTGGGAGACACAGAAAAAGGTGCATAACCCTCAGAGCCAATGAGCCCACCTCTAGGGAATTCACTTTAGGAAATCATCAGAAAAGCTCTCGAAGATGTTTACCCAAGACCTTTCACTGCAACCCTGTACGTAATTTCAAAAGTCAGATGACAATTGACTGGCTAAATTATAAGTTCCCTAATTAAATAATAGTATTTGAATATTAAAATAGCTAAAATTAAACATGTAGATCCATATTTAATCAGACAGCAGTCAGAGTAGATTTTCTTCACAAAAAACACTGCCAAGAGGTCCACATTTGTTGAGTGACTAGCAAGTTACAAAATCAATCCCGTTTATGTAAAAAATGTATTACTTAAATAGACCCATGGATGTCTGTGAAGACATTTACTACTGTGTAAGCAATTGTTATCTCTGGATGGTGGGCTTTAGAGAAATTTTTTTTCTTTATTCTTCCTATTTTACTATTTCATCTGAATTTTCACAAAATGTGTGTTATATTTGTGATCAGAAAAAACTGAGAGGGATCTCCACAGATGACCTCCCAAGAGCATCATAAATGCATCCCTGTGTCTATTAGCCACATTCTAGAGTCTTGTTCTCCGTGTTGCTAACTCAGAAAATCCACCTAGAACCTGTGTCCCTGAAGAATAGGTTCTGCTATACATAGTAGAAAGCCCTGCCTACTTTGGCTTAAACAGATAGAGGCTCGTTTTTCTAACAATGACCAGAAGGAAGCAATTCAGGGCTGGTACAGCTACTCATGGATGTCATCAAGGAGCGAGATCCCCTCCATCTCATTTCTCTGACATCCCTGGGTATGTCTTTTGTCTTTACTGACAAAACGGCTGCTGTATTTCCAGCTCTCACATCCATGTTCTAGGTAAAGAGAAGAAAAAAAGGGCACCCTGGCCGGTTTGGCTCAGTGGTGGGAGCATTGGCCTGCGGACCAGAGAGTCCCGGGTTCAGTTCCCGCTAGGGGCACATACCAATAAAGAAGAAAAAAAGAAAGAAAAAAGGCAAGAACACTTTCTTCCAGTAAGGCTTTACTTTTGTTATCTGGAAAAGAAACACACTTCCCAGGGACACCCATTTACATTGTATTGGTCAGAACTGTGGTGCATGGCTTCCTTTAGCTGCAAGGGAATCGAGTATTTTTACCTGGACACACAAGACTCAATTAATAAGAAAGAATGGAAAATAGTTGGATAGCAGTGTCAGTGATGCACAATATCCATGGGTAATCATTCTAGCAGGGAACAGTTGATATTTCCCAATTTACAATGAACTGAGATATTAACCAGACACCAATGTATTCATTGTCAGTGCACAGGAACCCATTTCAGTGACCAGAATTCTCATGTTTCCCACCAGAACATTCTTCTCCCCAGTATCAGGGAACCGGAAGTGAAAGTATGGAAAATAATCTAAACATTGCTTAGTGAACATAGAATCAGATCCAAGGCAGGTAGGTGGCTGATATTGGAGGCTATTTTACCCCACCCATGAACCCTGATGACTCTTCTTTCCAAGCTGACCAGCTCTACCGTGACCTGATTGCTCATGTCACTCAGATTCAATGTCCCAGTCCCCAGACTGTACTGGACAGACACTGTCAACTTGCGTCTCTCTGACTCCCTAATTTATGCTGCCCAAATCCCCCTTTTTCTTGTCACATTACTTCTTTAGCTCTGTTAATGACATCTCGTTGGCTTATGTTTGGCCCAGAGGTGCACTGTCTCTTACCATTAGTGTTGATTTTATCAATAAAGCTTTCAGAGTCTTGAGGGACCCTACATCCCCACCTCCCACGGAGATCACCAGGGCTGAAGCTCTGCAGGCTAATGAAACCAGTACCTTCAGGCCAGCAGTGAAGGCTGCAGTGCCTTTGGTGGTCAACATCTCAGAACTACATCTTACAAGCAGTGGTGGAAATGTTAGGGGCTGTTCTGCCTGGAGGGGGAGAGAGAGATAGAAACACTGATGAGAAAGAAACATCAATATTGATTGGCTGCCTCCTGTACACCCCCTACTAGGAACCAAGCCTGCAAGCCAGGCACGTTTGGACAATGCTCAACCACTGAGCCACACTGGCCAGGCTGGAGCTCAAATTTGAACCCAAACCTGTCCAACTCCAAAGCTAATGTTTCCACTACTCCCTTTCTTAAAAGAGTGAAGTCCCCAATTGATTTGTTTGCTGGGAATTCCTTCTCTTCCCCTAAGTCCAGCTCCACAACTTCCTGTATCTATGTAGTGGGGAAAAGTAAAAATTAAACTCAAATTTTTAAAAAGTTTATAAGGTTAATTTTGCTAGCCTGGAATGGCCCTTGACCCTAACCCTCATGAGCCTTCTGAAAATAATCTGGCTCAGGAAAAACTCGCCTGCTTCAAATGCAGATAATATTTAGAGCTACACAAAATCTCTACCCAAAAAAATGTGACGAAAATGGCAGATGAAAAATACTCACAAAAAATGTGTTGCAAGGAGCAGATAAAAATTGTATCCAAATATTTTGCCATGAATTTGTTAAACTTAATGAAGCAACAGCTCAAGAAAAAGATGGTGAGAAAACAGAAGGATATGAAAAGCCAAGTTGTAAAAACTCAGGAAAGTGTAGATTCAAAAATTAAATCATCCCAGAAATGAAGACAACACTGGAAACAGCACAAGAGAGAACAGACATCTGTGACTACAGGAAGGGACAAGGAGGACATGAATGAGAAGCACAAGCAACACAAACAGCAAATACAGGGAGAAGTTGCCCTCTACGGTTTGGCTCAGTAGTTACAGCATTGGCCCACGAACCGAAGGCTCAAGGGTTCGATTCATGGTCAAAGGCATGTACCTGGGTTGCAGGTTTGATCCCCAATCAGGCGTGTGCAGGATGCAACCAACTGATGTGTCTCTCTCACATAGATGTTTCTCCCTCTCTCCCTCCCTTCCTTCCACTCTATCTAAATAAAATCAATGGAAAAATATCCTCAGGTGAGAATTAACAAAAATAAAAAAAATACCGGGAGAAAATGGTACAGGTGAGAGAAGGTGAAAGAGCTCCAACTTACACATAATTGGAGTGTCCGGACAGGAAAAACAAAGTAACAACAAATACTTAAAGGAGTAATTCATTGCATGTCCCAGATGAGATAAAGCACTCTTCCTCTTAAATGACCATTTGAAATTCCTCTTTTGTAATGTGCTTGTTCTATTCTTTTACCCACTTTTCCGTTGGTTTGTTTGTCTTTTTCTTATTGATTTGTAGGGATTCTTTGCATATTCTAAATCTGAGTATTTTGTAGGTTATATGCATTGCAAATACCTTCTTCCCTTCTGTGGCTTAACTTTTTCCTCTTTTAAGGATATATTTTTTAATATATTTTTTTATTAATTTTTAGAGAGAGAGGAAGGGAAAGAAGGAGATAGAAACATTGATGAGAGAGACACATAGACCGGCTGCCTCCTGCACGCCCCCCACTAGGGATCAAGCCTGCAACCCGGGCATGTGCCCTGAACAGGAATCAAACCAGCGACCTCTTGGTCCATGGTTTGATGCTCAACCACTGTGCCACGCCAGCTGGGCATAAAGATGTATTTTTTAATAAACCTTTTATTTGGGGATAATTTTAGATTTGCAGAAAGGTTGCAAAGATAATACAGAGTTGATTTCCAGTGGAATTTATGTCCCTGGAAAAGCTCCTCAAATCCTTTAAAAAATGATTCATAAAGGCAAAGGACACATTCTTCAGGCATAAGACCATGTCAACAAGCTAAGAGACTCCCTCGTATTCCTTGTGAAGCAGCTGCAGCTGCTCTAAGGAGATGCAGTGTCCAGAAATGGTGAGTCGTGGTGGAGTTGCCGTTGTTAAAATAGACTGACGAGGGGTTGGCTGTGAGGTAGAACAAGAGAGGTATGATTACAATGGTTCTATTTACAAGTCAGAAAAGTTCCTTGGGATATTTCTAGACTACTGAGAAATCGGCAGAGGCCCCGTGCCACAGCTAGGACCCTGAACTATGTGCATCCAATTAATTAAATAACCAGTGCGCCCACCTGGCCTGGTAAATGTGACTGATTTGCTCTGAGCTGCCAAGTGAGTGCCTGTAGGCAATGGAATAATGGCCCCAGACAGACAGAGAACATTTATAGCTCTTGGCACCTATGATGGCTCCTTGTTTCCTTCTCCATCGGTGTGAGGGTTTCAGGCTTTGAAAAAGAAGCTCGTTTATCCTAATTCAATGGTTAGAATGGGGAGCACACTTCTCTCACCCACTGGGTCTGGAGATAGAGCGCATCTCTCTGACAGCTTCTCAGGTTATGGGCCTCCTGAGGGATGGCAGGGAAGTAAGCTCCCTCTGACGCAAACTTACCCTCCAGTCTGGTGCAAGGTCCACGTGAGACCTCAGGAAGAATCTGTCACCGTGGCCCTGGCTGACGGAGGGGGCACATGCCTCCAGCTTGATGACCAAGACTGGGAGGAAGTGGGCTGAAATCTTCAGACTCTCTTCTCCTGGAGATACTTTTGTTCCTCTTTATCTAGGAAATCCCCCTGGTATACAGGTATCTAGCCTAACTCCTTGCGCTGGGTTAAATAGTGTCCCCCCAAAACCCATGTCCACCCTGTTCCTGTGAAGCAGAGTCCTTGCAGATGCAATCAAGTTAAGATGAGGTCATACTGCATCAGGCCCTAATCCAATGTCCTCAGAAGGAGAGGAGAGACACAGACACTCACACAGGAGGAAGGCCCCGTGAAGGCGGAGGCAGAGATTGGAGTGACGAGGCACGAGCCACCGATTGCTGGCTGCCACCAGAAGCAGGAAGAGGCAGGCGGGGGTTCGTCCCTAGACCCTTCCGAGAGAGCGTGGCCTGCCCACACCTCAACCTCCAGAACTGTGCGACAATCACCTGCTATTGCTGGAAGCCACCGAGTACTGTGTTATGAGAGCTCTAGGGAATTAACACAACCCCTACATCTTCATTCCGTTTGCTCAGTGCGTGTCCTCTGGACACTCTGCCCTGAACAGGACGTTTCCAACACACAGGCTGCGGTGCTTGGTTAGCATTTCATTCCCACCACTGGATACACACTGTGAGGCAGGATGATAAGAAGCTGGGAAAATCCCTTGACGAGGGAAACCGAGACAACGTAATTAAATAAGGCCAAAACAGTTGAGCAATGTACAGCCAGCTAGTGAATCACAAGGTCTTATCTTCCCTAACCAAGGACACTCGGGAGCGAATGGTTTACACATTCCAGACTATGTTGGGGTGGATCCGCCTCCACCCCCGTCCCTCTTCAATGACATTCTTCAAAGATAAAACTGACTGTCCTGGCCGGTCTGACTCAGCCGTTGGAGCGTCAATCCACAGACTGATGAGTCTTGGGTTCGATTCTGGTCAGGGGCACATACCTTGGTTGCAGTTCATCCCCGACCCTGGTCAGAGTCGTGCAGGAGGCAACCAGTCGATGTGTCTCTCTCACGTGGATTTCTTTCTCTCTCCCTTCCACTCTATCTGAACAAAAGTGGAAAAATGTCCTCATGTGAGGATTAAAAAATAAATAATTAAAAAAAATAAAGATAGCCCTGGCCGGTTTGGCTCAGCGGTTAGAGCGTCGACCTGCGGTCCTGAGAGACCCGGGTTCGGTTCCCGCTAAGGGCATGTACCTCGGTTGCAGTTTGTCCCCGGCCCTGGTCGGTTGTGCGGGTGGCAGCCACTCGATGTGTTCCTTTCACATCGATGTTTCTCTCTCTCTCTCTGTTCCTCTCTCTCCCTCCCACTCTACCTGAACAAAAAAATGGAAAAATGTCCTCGGGTGAGGATAAAAAAAAATTTTTTTAATAAATAAAAAAATAAAGATAACCAGAAAATGACCCTGACCCCTCTATACACTCATTTTGATTAATTAACACATTGAAGGACACACCCAGAAAACGAATGAATATTCTATTAAGATCCTTCCTGAGATCTCTTTTAGGATTAGCACCCCTAGAAGAGAGGTAAAAACCCTCAAGATGAAGGACCCAGCAGGCACTCTCTGGGGCACAACCACACCTTTTCTCAAACATGGACTTCTTACTTTCTTTCTCCTAAACTCTACCAGTCTCCATGGGACTTGCATCCAGGGGAGCATCAGGCAGGGGCAGTCGTCACAGGCTAACTCTCTGAACATATTCTAAGCCCCCCCTCCTTTTTATCTGACTTCCCAGTGAGCTAAAAGCAGCCCTGCCTTGACTTTTACTTCTCAGTGAATCCACGCAGCCCAGTGTGGCTCACTTCTTTCCTATGACTTATCTAGAGAGCCAAAGCAGCCCTGCCTGGTTCTCTCCTGTTGCTTCAGAAGAAGCCCTTCCTCTGTTTCACTTTCTCCAGCTTGAATAAACATAGTCTCAAAATTACCTGGACTCATATTGTGAAATCTTTCCTGCATGAAGTCAAGAACCCACACACTACAGGTTGGCCTGAGGCAGACCCGCACTGGGCCTGGTCCCTATCCAGTAACATTCCACTTAAAGTTTCTTAATAATTTTAATTAATAAAAAAAATAGGAGATGGATATTAATGGCCCATAGTTGTTGTTTTGTTTTTTAACATCCCCAGATCTCCTCATAAAAAGTGAACAGAACTAGAAAAGCAAACCCAAAACCTCATGGCCAACATCTGTGAGAAAAACAGTGACAATGTGTCCCCACGAACCCCAAATACGAGCGTGTGAGGGCAAACTGCCAACAGCCAAGGGAGCAGCAGGATAGACACAAGTCTCAGGGGGAAGATGAGAGAGGCAGCTGGAGCTCTCTGGGGGTCGGAGGGTCACGGAAACACAATTCACCCGGTACTTACTCCTCCAGGTGCACGCCGCTGGCCAAGCCGAGGACAGCAGCCAGCACTGGGAGGGGGTTTCCAAGACTCCAAGTCGCAGGTGAGAACAGGGGACCCCACATGATGGAACTGTGCAGAGCAACCCAGGCCCGGGAACCCTCAAACTAACAAAGCAGAAACCCGTTCACTTTTTTTTTTTTAATCCTCACCTGAGGCCATTTTTTCATTTTTTGTTCGGATGGAGTGGGAGGGAGAGAGAGAGAGAAACATCTATGTGAAAGGGACACATCGAGTGGCTGCCTCCCACACAACCCAACCAGGGCCGGCGACAAACTGCAACCGGGAACCTCAGCGGAAACCGAACCTGGGTCTCTCTGGACCGCAGACCAAGGCTCCAACCACTGAGCCAAACCAGCCAGGGCCCTGTTCACATTTAAACCCAGCACTGAGGAAACACTGCGGAGAACAAAATCCGAACCCATCAGGTCCCGGCCAAGAGGGGCAAAGGGAAAAGAAGGCCCAGCCATCGGGGGGCAGGGTCAGAGAAGACATCCCAGAAGGCGGGACTCTTGTTTTATAGACCCTGTGACAAGAACAGAAACGAAAGCTCTGTGGTTATGAAGTTTAAAAGAGCTACCTCGGCCCAGCCTTCTGCAGAAGTACAGAAAACCCATTGCACGTAAACACCAGCCGCTGGAAGAACTGCCCTAAAACAATCCCAGGTTCCAGAGACGAGAGGTCTGGGCAGCATGACATCCGTACAGCCAGCAGAGACAGACAGACAGCGACAAGGCCGGAACACCGGAGAGAGCCAGTCACTTCACAGTCCAAAACGAGCTCAACTGAATAAAATGACAGAAACTAGGAAAGAACATCACGGAGCAGAAAAGCTGCAAAAGGAAGTAACTGAGAAAGGGAAGGCTATGAAAAGAGAGGGGAGGATTAGATGTGAAATAAAAACCATTTCAGAAATGGAAACCAAGCTAGAAGAATCGCAACTGCAAATAAACCCAGTGGGTGACGCCTGCAGTGAAATCAACGAGGAGAAAGGAAAAGGTTTTAGTTCAAAGGAATGAATTAGAAAGTAACAAGAATTTGGAGAAACTCACAGGACACAGGTGCAGAAGGTCAAATAAATATTCAAAGACGAGAGTCCCCAAGAAGAAAACCAAATCTCTAGAACAGGGTAATACTCAAAACTAAAAGTTTGAACCTTTTTTTACTGAAATAAAAATACGTAAAACTGTACTTAATGGGCACACGGGACCCCCAGGAAAAGCATCCCAGCACAGCAGACAAAGACACCTGCTAGACAAATGGACACTACAGAGGAAAATGTCCTTGGACATTGGTTAAATAGTCCACATCTCTTATAAAGAAAGAACACCAGCTGCACTAGACTCTCCAATGTCCACACTGTATGCCGAGAAGACAGTGGAGAAAAATATTTAAAATACTCAAGGAAAGAAAATGTGAGCCAGCCAACCTCTAAGTATAAAGGCCACGGACTGGCTGCTATAAACATTCAAGAACTCGGGGACAATGACTCTCATGAGCTCTTACTGAAGACTCACCAGAGGACAAGCTCCGATCAACAAAAAGTGAGTTGAAGCCATCAGGATAAGGAGGGGCAAGCTTGGTGCCAAGATTAAGTGATGGTTATGAGAGGCCACAGAGAAGGGAATGGCCGTGTCTGGCGCTGTAAATATAAGGCAGCCGTCAAACCCGGGTGGAGGGAGAGTGTGGGAAGGGACAGAAACAGTGCAACCAGTTTGCTCCTTGCCTCAGAGGTAGAAGCAGAATTAAAGGCGGCTGTTTCCGACTATCCGCTGTGGAGACAGAGGGGAGGGAGAAGCAAAGGTGACCGGCTCATTTTAATATTGCTCCTGGCGGGGAACTTACAGAAAATGAGCAAAACTAGGGAACAAAAGGTATCCTGAGTTTTATTAGAATAAATAAAGGTATTAGAACAAATGCACTCATGAAAATAATTCAAAACTTCCTGAATACCGAGCCGGAACACATAAAATGGGTCACACTGAGACCTATGCATCATAAAACAAGGTGACAGACTGAAGTCCAGCACATCCCTTGAATCAATCAGTGTAATTGGGCTTAACTCAGCTATGAGAGAAGAGAATTCAGATTGGCTTTAAAGGCAACATCGAATACCGTGCTACATATCAGAGACACCCCTGCTACAAAGAGAGACAGAAAGGTCAACAAAAGGATAGAACAAAACACTTAAAATAATTAGAAGATATAACAGGCAAACACTAATGAGGAAGAAGCCAAGAGTTGCCATCTTGCCATCCAGCGAGGTGGAATTCAGGCCAAAGGGCACGAAGTGAGACTAAGTAGGACTCTGCAACTCCCGATAAAGATGTATCAGTACTTACTATTTCTACACTCAATGACTTAGCAAGAGCAGGGACTGGAGGAGATGACAGGAGAAATATACAGACAGACATTTCACAGAAACAAGAAAAGTTGATGTATCTATCTCAAACCAAGACATATCAACTAGATAGACAGACAGACAGACGGAGATAGGTAAGACAGATAAAAACCAGCTGCCTGTGAAAAGCTTAAAAAACAAAATCATTAAGGTAGATCTAACAAAAACAAAGTTCAGAGACAAAGGTGGGTGCTGTGGAGTGACACCCATTAAGTGAAAGATTTAATCCTCCACCTACTACAGCAGGTGCCACCAGGAGATGGCCCTCAGCAGAAGAACTGCCTCGTCCAAGGTCAGACCACATCCAGGGATGGATTGTCGTGGGAACAGTCATCCCAACTCAGAGTGACCTTCCCAGCTCCTGAGCTCCCTATGAGCTGGCTGGGTCCTCTGTTGAGACTGTTCAACTTGTTCCTCTACCGGATCCTGCCTCCTTCCCATCCCTTCCACAGAGGTTCATCCAAAGATCATTCTTGCATGATAGTCTCTGTCTCAGAGTCTGCTTCCAGGGACTGAGTCTGTGACAGAAACATACAAACTAAAAATACACTGAGATACTATTTCTCACCTACCAAACTGGACATAAAGCCAACAGTGAGACAGTATACTCTGGGCAAGGTTAGGGAAAGAAGTACTCCTTTTCTGTTGGTGGGAAACGTAGTCCTAGCTTACAAAATGATACATGCAGTAATCTTTTAACCCAGCAAATCTGGGAATGTATCCCAAAGATATACTAATACATATATGAAAAGATGTGTGCCCAAAGCTATTTCTTGTAGCACAATTTTGTCATAAGAGCAAAGGACTGGAAACAAAAGACAACAAATAAAGGAATGGTTAAGTTAACTCAGTACATCCACCTGATGGAGTACTATGCAGCTATGAAAAGGAATGAGGAGTATCTCTTCATAGTGACATGGGGTGCTCCCCAGATAGCAAGTTGGAAGAGCAAGAAAAACAACAATGTGCCTGGAACACTTTAATTCATCTTTTAAAAAGTAGGGAAACTAGATACATACATTCATTTGCTTATTTTAAAAAAACAATGAAAGGACAAAAAAAACCTGAATGGTTATCAATAAGGGGAAGGAAATGAAATTGAGGGGACAGGGAGAGGATCTAGACTACTTTGAATATACTTGTTTTGTAGACTCAGCCTCAGAATGAATTAAACTTAAAAAGCAAGCCCTAGAAAAGAAAAGGGAAATTATTCAAATGGTCCGTGATTATGTAACAAAACCACCAGCTGGTAACACAACCACCTGAGCAGGAATTGTTCCCAGGAACTTAAACAAGCGTAATTTGACTATATATCCCCAGTGGGAATCACTCTCAGAACAGAAAGGACTTCAGAAATGTCACACGCTGTTTCTTGCAATCACATTGTTGGCTGTAGCAGTTGGTACCGTTACTCTGAGACTGGTGTGTATGCTTGTTGTGGGATGGAGCAAATGAGCAATTATGTTGGTACCATAAAGAGTCAGGATTTTCGGTGGTGGGAAAAGGAAATAAAGATGGAGGTCGATGAGGTTCAATTAAACCTCTGTAGTTCCGAATCTCAACGAGTAAGATCAGTATGAACACACCCTAAATATTATATCTCTTAAAAGTCATACATATTTGAAGATGGCAGCGGGCAGGACCGAGGGGAGCGTGAGTGTGTGAGAGAGTGAGAGGATGTGAAGGTGGACGACCAAACCCGAGCAGTGCAGAGACACGGAGCAGAAGGTTCCTGTGCTGTGGACGGAGCAGCCGGCTACCGCAGTGAGCGGCCCTTCAAGGCGCTTCTCCCTGCACCTCGGGGAGGTCCCACCATTTTGGAAGATCCCGGGTCTTCCCTGGGAGGAGACAGTGGGAGCCGCTAGGGCCCAGCAACCTGAGCCCACCAGTGCACCTGGCACCATCGGAGCAATGGACACTCTGTGTCATCACTGACCAGTTCACAGTAGTGGAGCTCCCAAGGTACTGGTTGTGGAAGCCGCAGACAGCCCGGAGCCCAGCACCATCCCCCAAAGTAACAACTCAGTCAGAGTCTAGATATACCCCCAGCAACAGAGGCTGGGGAGCAGACATCCATCCCCAGGCAACAGAAGCACAGACCAGCAGCTGAGACCCATCCCCAAAAACTACAACAAAAGCTGAGCAGGAGTTGAGCCCCACAAACCAGCAGCACCCCCAGCCACCAGCAGTGGGACCTGGGGCTCCAGAGAGGCCTGTGCGGTCCAGTAGTTCACAAGAGCAGTGGGAAGCCAGAGCCCAAGAGAGACTGGTGCGATCCAGCGGTCCACACGCGGGAACTGCAGGGTACGGGGGCACCAGAGAGGCCTGTGAGACCCAGCAGGGACTGTGCCATCCAATTACCTGAGGGACCTGCAGGGTACTGGGGCACCAGAAAGGCCTGTGTGACCCAGCTGCACACAAGATAGGCATAGAGAATGTCAAAATGGAGGCAGAGTGAATAGAAGCTATGCAGATGATCTCCCAGGACCAAACAGGAATTACAACTAAAATAAAGACAAATCCTCAGAAAAAAGCAACAGAAAAGCAGCAGGACAGGACCATATAACCAGGGACACTGGTGTGAGAGAGAGGCAGGCTGGGAGCCCACGGACAGCAGCAGTCTTAGCTGTGAGCAGCGCCCTTGGAGAATAAAGACCAAGCCCACTCCACAATGCAGAGAGCCAGGAAAGAGAGCTAAAATAGCCACTGCCACTCACCTGGGGGCTACAGCAGAGGGAGGGCAGACTGGGCTGGAACTCTCTGGGGACACCTGGGATTTGGAGGGCACTCAGAGTTTTTGCTGAGTTGCAGCCACAGAGGATGGTGGCCAGTGTGCTCCTTCCCCAAGCTGTGGGGCAAAGCAGCAGCCCCTCCTCCCCTCCGAGAGTCCGCCTTTCCCAGGTGAGGCAAAGAAATACAAATTGAGGCTCATTAACAACCAGCATCTATCCCACCCTCTGGAAATTTTCTTATGCAGAACACCAGGACTACATTCCAAGGCCCTGAATAACTGAGATTACTAGACTCCAGGAAAAAGCTAGAGGATAACTGAACCTTTTGTGGGCTTGCAAATCTACCCAGGAAAGTAAGACTTGACAGTGGTATTTAACATGGGCCCACCCAGGCTCATCCAAACCCAGTAGAGGGAGCCACAAACAGCAGAACACCAACACCCACAGGGAAAATTTGGCAGGTTCCAAAACCCACTGAGATAGCCAAAATGGTGAAACAAAGAAACAAATCCCAAATGAAAGGACAAAAGAACTCTATCGAAGATGAGATAAATGAAATGAGGTTAAGCAAATTATCAGAGGTAGAGTTCAGAGCCATGATCTTGAGGAAGCTCAACAGCATGAGTAAGGACATTAGCACCATGAGTAAAGATATAGAAACATTGAAAACCAACCAACTGGAAATGAAGAATGACATAGCAGAAATTAAGAACACATTGGAAGGACTAACCAGCAGAGTAGAGGAAGCTGAAGATCGGATCAGTGAATTAGAAGACAGGGTAGAAAAAAATCAACCAATCAGAACACCAAAAGGAAAAAAAAAATTAAAAAACAGAAAGACAGCTTAAGAGAACTGTGGGACAACTGGAAACGTAATGACATTCGCATCATAGGAGTCCCCAAAGAGGAAGAAAATGGGCAAGGGTTAGAGAATATATTTGAAGAAATAGTGACAGAAAACTTTTTACCAAACATTCAAAAAAGGACTAATACCCATTTTCCTCAAACTATTTCAAAAAATTCAAGAAAAAGAAAAACTTCCAAACTCATTTTATGAGGCCAGCATAATTCTCATTTCCAAACCAGAAAAAGCCACTACAAAGAAATAAACTATAGACCAATATCCCTGATGAACATAGATGCCAAAATCCTAAACAAAATACTAGCAAATCAAATCCAGCAATACATCAAAAAAATTATTCACCATGACCAAGTAGGATTCATCCCAGGGATGCAAGGCTGGTACAATATTCGCAAATCAATAAACGTGATACACCACATAAACAAAATGAAAGATAAAAATTATATGATCATATCAATAGATGCTGAAAAAGCATTCGACAAAATCCAGCACCCATATTTGATAAAAACGCTCAGCAATGTGGGAATAGAGGGATCATATATCGACATAACAAAGGACATATATGAAAGACCTACAGCCAACATCATACTCAATGGGCAAAAAATAAAGCATTTTTCTTAAGAACAGGAACAAGACAAGGATGCCCACTTTCACCACTCTTATTTAACATAGTACTGGAAGTCTTAGCCCCAGCAATCAGACAGGAAGAAAAAATAAAAGGGATCCAAATTGGAAAGGAGGAAGTTAAACTGTCATTATTTGCAGTTGACATGATGCTATATGTAGAAAACCCCAAAGACTCCACCAAAAGCTTACTAGACTTAATAAATGAATTTGGCAAGTAGCAGGATATGAAATTAACTTCAAGAAATCAATGGCATTCTTATACACCAATAATGAACTCACAGAAAGAGAAACTAAAAAAACAATCCCATTTACCATCACAGCAAAAAAAATTAAGATACCTAGGAATAAACTTAACCAAAGAAATAAAGGACCTATTCGCAGAAAACTACAGGTCATTGAAAAAAGAAATAGAGGAAGATATAAAAAAGTGGAAGCACATACCTTGTTCATAGATTGGAAGAATTAACATCATTAAAATGTCCATACTACCCAAAGCAATCTATAGATTCAATGCAAACCCCATCAAAATACTAATGACATACTTCACAGAACTAGAACAAATGCTTGAAAAGTTCATATGGAACCAAAAAAGACCTCGAATAGCCACAGCAATCTTGAAAAAGAAGAACAAAGTTGGAGGAATCACATTACCAGATTTCAGGTTATACTACAAAGCCACTGTAATCAAAACAGCCTGGTACTGGCACAAGAACAGGCATATAGACCAGTGGAACAGAACAGAGAATCCAGAAATGGACCCAAGGCAATATGTTCAATTAATATTTGACAAAAGTGGCAAGAGCATACAGTGGAGTAAGGACAGCCTCTTTAATAAATGGTGTTGGGAAAATTGAACAGCTACATGCATAAAAATGAAACTACACCACCAACTTACACCATACACAAGAATAAACTCAAAATGGATAAAAGACTTAAATGTGACTCATGAATCCATAAAAATCCTAGAAGAAACTGTAGGCAACAAAATTTCAGACATCATACGCAGCAGAATTTATCACTGATACATCACCTAAGGCAACAGAAACAAAGGAAAAAAATGAGCACATGAGACAACATCAAACTCAAAAGCTTCTGCACAGAAAAATATACAATCATCAAAATAGAAAGGCAACCCACTGTATAAGAGAGCATAATTACTAATGATATATTTGATAAGGGGTTAATTTCCAATATATATAGAGTGCTCATACAACTCCACAAAAGGAAGACAAAGAACCCAATTTAAAAATGGGCAGAGGAACTAATAGACACCTCTCCAAACAGGACATACAAATGGCTAAGAGACATATGGAAAAATGCTCAACATCACTAATCATCAGAGAGATGCAAATTAAAACAACGAGGTATCACCTCACACCTGTCAGAATGGCCTCCATCAACAAATCATCAAACAACAAGTGCTGGCGAGGGTGTGGAGAAAGGGGACTCTAGTACACTGCTGGTGGGAATACAGACTGGTGCAGCCACTATGGAAAACAATATGTTGTTACCTCAAAAAATCAAAAATTGAAGTGCCATTTGATCCAGTGATCCCACTTCTAGGAATATACCCTAAGAAGCCTGAAACACCAATCAGGAAGAATATATGTACCCCAGTGTTTGTAGCAGCACTATTCACATAGCTAAGATCTGGAATCAGCCCAAATGTCCATCAGTAGATGAGTGGATAACAAAGCTGTGGTACATATACACAATGGAGTACTATGCAGCTGTAAGAAAGAAAGATCTCTTATCCTTTGAGACAACATGGAGGGACCTGGAAAGTATTATCCTAAGCAAAACAAGCCAAAAAGAGAAAGACAAGTATTATACGATCTCACTTATTTGTGGAATATAATGAACATAACAGTCTGAGGAATGGGGTAGTCCCAGAGACGTGGAAGTGGGGTACAGACTGACAATCCCCAGAAGAGGGAGTGGTGGGGGAGAGATAAACCACAGAACTTATATGCATGAACAATAGACATGGACAACAAAGCTGAGGACAGGGCGGGAAGAGAGGGGGAGATGGGAATCAGTGGGGGAAAAAGGAGAAACATCTGTAACAAAAATAAATTAATTTTTTTTAAAGTAATACATATTTTCTAGCAATCGCCACTGCAACACCTAGAAACAATAACCAGTCTCAGCAATAACCAGTCTCAGTTTAGTGACAATGAGCATCCCTGTTTAGAATTATATTTTCCATGAAAAAGAACCAGGACTCACTGGAGATATGGCTATTTCCAAGACCAGGATAGGAATGTACAAAATAATTGGGTTTGAAACATCTTGTCAAATCATAACATAAGAAAGCTGTCAAGACTGCTAGGTCAAGCCCTGGCTGGTGTTGCTAAGTGGAGAGCGTAGGCCTATACATGGAAGAGTCATGGATTCAGTTCCCCGTTAAGGGGTACATTCCTGAGTTGCAGGTTCGTCCCCTGGCCCCGGTTGGGGTCGTGCAGGTGGCAACCAATCGATGCATCTCTCTTACATCAATGTCTCTATCTCCCCCTCCCCCCCTCCTACTCCCTCTAAAAAATCAAGTGAAAAAATATCCTCGGGTGAGGATAAATAAAAAAATTAAATTTAAATTTAAAATGACTGCTAGGTCACGTCAAAATAACTGAGGAACCGACCTGAATCAGTCCCCATTGGCCAAGATGGAAACGTGAGTACCGATGAGGGTAATAACTACGGAGGACTGGAATGCTAATTTTTTTCAATCCATGAGTTTATACGGCTATGAGAGCAAACTTATCCTTCGCTTCGGGGGCCCTGCCAAGGAAGGATGTTTTGAAAAGCTGATAAAGAAAGAATCAAGCGCTGACATGGCCCTTACTGTATGAACTGTAGCTCCCTCTGGATAACCAAAGAGTTACTGGAAGTTTCTCATTATAAAAGAAGCCTACCTCTGGGTATTTATCCAAAGCAAATGAAAACATTAACTCAGAAAGAGATATGCACCCCACGCCTATTGCAGCGTTGTTCACAATAGCCGAGACATGGTAACAACCAAAGTCAATGGAGGTTTTCAATGTGGTATATATACAATGGAATATTATTCAGCCATGAAAAAGAAGGATCATTTACCATGTGCGACAACATGGGTGAACCTCAAAGGTATTATACTAAGTGAAATGTCAGACAGAGAAAGACAAATACCATATGATCTCACTTATATGTAAAATTTTTTTTAAAAAATCAAACTCATAGATGCAAAGAACAGATTGGTGGTTGCCAGCGGAGGCACCTGGAAGGTAGGGGTAATGGGTGAACAGGGTCAAAAGGTACAAACTTCCAGTTATAGAATAAATAAGCCCTCGGGGGATGTACGTACAAACATGGTGGGTATTGTTAATTATGTTGTATACTATAGTTGAAAGTTGCTAAAAGAGTAGATCTCCCCCAGCAGGTGTGTCTCAGTGGTTGAGCATCGACCTTGTACCAAAAGGTCACCAGTTCAGGGCACAGGCCCAGATTGTGAGCCTGATCCCCAGTGGGGGCCTGCAAGAGGCGGCCAGTCGATGTTCTCTCTCATCGATGTTTCTATCTCTCCCTCTCCCTTCCTCTCTCTCTAAAAATCAATAAAAAGGAAAAAAATAAATAAAAATAAAAAGAGTGGATCTTAAAAGTTCTTACCACAAGCAATAAAAAAGGTGTCCCTGTGTGATAATGGATGTTAAGTAGATTTAGAGATTATTCACAATCTACACATACGTGGATCATTATGTTGGACACCTGAGACTAATATAATGGTATATGTCAATTATATCACAACAAAAAAGAAGTCCAGATAACAAATAGAAAGAGAAGGAAGAATGAGAACATCACCATGTTACAACCCCTGACGAATGAATGGATTCAAGCGACGGTCATGAAGAGCAGTGGATACCACACAAAAGAAAGACGACCAGCTAATTGTGTGCCTCCTGTTGTAATAACGCACCACCAACTAGGGAACAATCCTGCCAGAAAACTAAACCGGAGTAGACAAGGGCTCTGGAGTTCATTACCAAATAGGTGACAGAGAACACCGTAGGGTGAGTGACACTCCCGGTGTGCTCAGGACTTCCCCGGAGTTGAGAACTGGGTTGGTCGGTCACCACAGTGTTAGTTCAGCTACATCACACAATGCAATGAGCAAAATCCAGTTGGAGAAAACTCTAAAAGATAAACAACCTCAAACCTTTCATGAAAATCAAAAGAGCTAGGGAAATATACGGAGGAGAGTCCTCTGGGTTAAAAGGTATGTGAGAGTTCTATCTGCCCATTGTAATGTATGGACCCTATTTGGTTTCTGATTCAAATGAAGAAATTGTTTAATCACCAACTGGAGATTTGATGAAATCAAGAAATTGGTATATTTTAGGTGTGATAATGTTATTGTGGTTCTTTCCTTCTAAGAGTCCTCGTCCAGTCCCGGCCGGGGTGGCTCAGCTGTTGGAGCTGCGTGCCCTCTGGGGGTCTCCTAATGAATGGATGCAGCTAAATGCTCTCATCTTCCAACTCTGACCTCTGGCCCCACACAACCAGTCTCCATTTTGCTACTTCTCCATCATTTGTTGTTTCCCCAACAGCTCATTTTTCCAACCCTGATATTTTCAGTCACCCAGGCCTGTGCCCCTAACCCTAACCCTGTTTACTACACTCAGGGACAAGGACTCGGGAGTCGGCAGCAGCACGGCCCTTCCGTGTGCTCCTTTGGTGAGAGACTTTCTCAGACGGCCCCTCACCCCAGTCTCTGCCCTGTCTTCGCGCAGTTTTATACAGTGCTGAGAAGTCGAGACTGGCACACATTTCTATTTTATTTTGCCGAAGGTGAAAAATGCCACCTTCTCCACAACAGCGACCAGCAAAATACAGCCCCAAAATAACTTGGTTTATTCCGGGCCTGTTTCATAATTTATAACCCTTGATGTGAGCTTTTAAATTCTACTCTAAAATACCAGAAGAACAAATCCATCATTCGTAGTTCATTCTGGGCACGCTCTCTTCTCCCTCCGGCCAAGGAGAGCGTGGCTGTCGGGACCATCTCGCTGTGGTATGTCAGTTGGTCTAAAGCGACCATCCCGCTGTGGTCGGTCCCTTCTGCTATGAACTGAGTTTCTGTGTCCCCTCAAAATTCATATGTTGAAACGTAATGCCCAACGTGATTATGAGGAGGTGGAGCCTTTGAGGTGATTAGGTCATGAGGGTGGAGCCCTCGCAAATGGGATTAGTGCCCTCAGGAGACCCCAGAGAGCTCCCTCCCCCTCTCAGCCAGGTGAGGATTCCGTCCACGAACCCAGACGTGGGTCCTCACCAGACACAGCATCTGCTGGTGCCTTGATCCCAGACTTCTCAGCCTCAGACAGTGAGAAATAAATGTCTGTTGTTTATAAGCCGCCCCGTCTGTCGTATCGTTTACAGCCGCCCGAAGGGACTGAGACGCACCCGGGCACTTCGCACCCACCGGGGCTGGACTCGTGCCCGGTGTTCTCAGCCACGGCCCTGCCTGACTTGGAGCAACCCAGACCCACTCACAACTGTGCAGGTGGCTGTCCTGTGCCCGTGCATGACTTCAGCTGAATGGTCACCAGACTGGCCCTGTCTGAGGACCCAGGGGACAAACGAGACCACGTGCATCCTCCCCTAGGTGCGGCAATTTTGTGTTTGAAAAGTTCCGAAAGTGAAGACAAGTCTGTGACGTGGCATTTCTGTGACTACCGAGGCCCCCTTTCTACGCCTCCTTGGAGCGAAGAGCGCGCACCGGTCAGGAAAACTCCGCCCTGCTGGTCTCGCCGTCAGAACTGGAGGGGGAGTCCTTTCGAGAGTCACCGGGGCCACAGGTGAGATCGAAATCTCGGGTGACCGGGCAGCACTGAAAGGCGTTTGCCCAGGGCCCACACTCTAATTCACACAGACCCCTGTCCCGTGGGACACTTCCCGCTTTGTCGTGGGGAGAAAGGATCCCAAGGACTGGGACCAGAGACATCGCAGTGAGGGGAGCCTCGGCTATTGAAGAAAGAGTGCACATCCCCCCCAAATTATAAGCTGTACTTGACCAACACAGAGCTGGAGAAGGAGCAGGGCATTCTGCAACCAAGGAAGACCGGGAGTCGAGGACGCTGGGAACAGCCAAGCTGTGGATGGGCTGGATGTGAGGCGCACCAGGGGGGTGGCAGCCCTTTCCTGCCCGCTCTTGTCTAGACAGCTGGCCTCTGCCCCCCCCCCATGGAGACCCTGCAGGGAAGTCCCCCCCCATGGAGGCCCCTCAGGGAAGCCCCCCCATGCAGAAGGGCTGAAAGAATGTGCCGTGTCCAGGCAAGAAGCCGGGACTGGACATGACTTCACTGAGGAGGGCAACTCTGCCCACATTCCAGTGATGTCCCTAAACAGCGAGGACCGTGAGGAGGGCGAGGACGGTGGGCAGAGACCAGCCCTCGTCCCGTTGCAGCATCAACTTGCCGGCATTCAGTCCAAGGAGCTGCCCCTTCACAAAGTCACTTGCAGCTTTTCTATGTTTTAGTCATTTCCAAACCACAAATTTGCCAGTTACCCAGAACATTCTCTGCTGGCCAGTCGGTTGGCAAACAGCTAGAGGCGTCTGTGCTCATGTGAGTTGGGTCTATGGGCCTTGGCGCTCAGGTCCCTCCCACCCTGCGCCTTCACCAGTGCCCGGTCCCTTCCACCCTGCGCCTTCACCAGTGCCCGGTCCCTTCCACCCTGCGCCTTCACCAGTGCCCAGTCCCTTCCACCCTGCGCCTTCACCAGTGCCCGGTCCCTTCTACCCTGCGCCTTCACCAGTGCCCGGTCCCTTCCACCCTGCGCCTTCACCAGTGCCCGGTCCCTTCTACCCTGCGCCTTCACCAGTGCCCGGTCCCTTCCACCCTGCGCCTTCACCAGTGCCCGGTCCCTTCCACCCTGCGCCTTCACCAGTGCCCAGTCCCTTCCACCCTGCGCCTTCACCAGTGCCCGGTCCCTTCTACCCTGCGCCTTCACCAGTGCCCGGTCCCTTCCACCCTGCGCCTTCACCAGTGCCCGGTCCCTCCCACCCTGCGCCTTCACCAGTGCCCGAGGCCACAGAGCAGTAGTCTGTGCGGCTGCAGGAGAGACGCCCAGTGCTCAGAATGGGTTTTCCTGAGACCTGGGTTGCACAGCTCTGCCCAAAATCAAGCACCCCTCCCTGTGCCCTTGCGGACGACGTCCGTGGAAGGATAGTCTAGGAAGGATGGAGCCAAGCTGTCCCCAGACCTGCCCCATGCTCCCATCACCTGTCTCATTATTATGGGGAAAGTACCTACTAATGGAAAGAAAAAGAGAGAAAGAGAGACAGGGAGGGAGGGAGGAGGGAGGGAGGGAGAAAACTTTGCCCCAGGAATTGCTCCCGTCCATGGTTAGTTCTGGGTCCATCGGATGCATGTCTGGATAACGTCCCCCTAGCCTGAAAGGGGGACAAATGAAGGAGGGTAGAGTCCTGGGCAAGGTCAGCTGAGAACAGCCTGGAAAACCTTGAATGGACCTGTCCATCCAGCAAGGGGAAATCCGAGTGTCTGGGTACAGGCCAGGGAAATTAGGGGGTGGGGAGGAGGCCGAGAAGGGTCTTTAGAAAGATGGGAACGGACCAACAGGGTCTTGGAAGGACGAGGAAGGAGGTCAGCCAGTGAGAACGCGCTGTCAGGGAGGCAGCCAAGAATCTGGGGCTGGAATGTCTGAGATCCTCTCCGAGGCTGTTTTCTGGGCTGGGCTGTGAGCCGACTACCCCAGCATGCACGGTGTCCCCCCGACTGCCACAGCCTGTGGTAGTGGAGCTCTGGGATGTGGAGGAGGTGGGGGTGCCCAGGCGGAGTCAGAATGGCACGGACGAGGGGTGGCAGCTGCCACAGCAGGCTTAGGGGACAGGTAGCTGCAGAGACAAAAGTCCCAGGGAACGGACCCAGAACAGGAGTCTCTGTCCTCACACTTCCAGATGAGGGAGGCACTGGGCACACACACTCCACCCGATTCTCAGTGCCCCAAGGGAAGCCTCCCACCCAGGGCTGGAGGGTGGAGGCCGGCTGTCCCTAATCGCTGTTTATCCCAGTCCTCGTCCCCCCACGTGCCTGTCACCAGCCCAGCGGGGCTCTTCTCTAAGGCTACTCAGAGCCCCCAAACTGGCCAGACGGAAGGGGGGCAGAGCAGGAGCGCCTGGGGCAGTTTACACTAAATAAAGCACTTGGTCATTTTCCCATCTGCTAAGGGTTCTTCCACTTAGGCCACTCAAGACCAGGAGAACAGCCTCATGTGACCCTCCTGCTGTCCCTAATCATCAGGGTGCCTCCAAGGCTCCGGCTCCGGCCCCGGTGGAGCTGAAAGAGGAAGCATGTCCAGGACGTGGGCCGCCTCTTGGTTCGAGCCCGGTGCAGCCTGTGTCCCTAATGACTGATTTCCTGGCTGGTTAGCATCGAAGTCTTTTGCAGCCAGACCCTGCGCGAGTGCTAATTTTAAAATAATGGTCCGACATGGTGCTAAATTCTCCTGCTCTGGTTTCTTAGCGATGGCTCTGCAGACTTCCAAGTCACTCAGGAGCTGGGATTATAAAATAATGAAGCAGATAGTTTAAACAAATGCTTCAGAATACATTTTTTTTTTAGAAGACAAAGTTAACCAAAACAAAAAAAAAAAACCACCTCGCTCTGGGCTTGGACTATCAAGAATCACTTTATGTAAATTGCAATGAGATGATGGAGTTAAACTGAGTTTTTCGCAGTTTCCTATCACGCACCTGTGTAGCTTTAAGAAAACTATCCCAGTTCAGTCTGTTACTAAAGCCTCATTAGTTTGCACACCGACCACCTTTTCTGATACACAAGTATCTAAAGATGTCTCTGAACAGTCCCCTTGGAAGACCCTGTGCTTCAGAGTCACTTCGAGATGTCCGAGCGCTCCAGCCGGTGGGCCCTCTGTGCGCGTCCTTCCTGCGGTCCCACGCGGTCAGAGCGTCCCGCGCGGTCCCACGCGGTCAGAGCGCCAGCACGCCTGCCAGGCAAAGGTTCTTCCCGTGTGTCCGTGGTCAGCCTCCCGGGGCAGCAGGCCCAGCCCTTTTCAACTCCCACAGGACTGTCCACCACCTGGGGAAAGGTGGGCCCCACAGACCGGAGGTGGAACAGGAAAGCCATCCGAGGACAAAAGAGCAGCCACACCTGGCAGTGAGCAGGAGCCTCCGCGAAGGGGCCAGCCGGAGACAGACTGGGCGAGACGACTGGCAAAGTGCCTGCCTCTCCGGGCTCCACAGCACAGGTGTGTCTCAGGAGACACAAAGAGGACAGAGGACAGAGAGAAGTGGGGAACTCGGGGCGGGGCGCTGCTCTAACACAGATCTGAGCTGAGCCCTACAAGAGGTTTAGATCTACAGAGGAGCAAAGAAGTCCTCCTGGAGGAGGTGACATCTGAGCAGGGGCTTGAAGGAGGGACGGGTGTCTCTAGACCAGGAAGAACAGAATCTGCACGTAGAGGAAAACACCGGGCAAAGGCAGGGCGGGAGGAGCAGGCACAGTGGGCAGTTAGCAGGGCGTGCCCTGGTGTGGCTGGAGGGGCTGGCGCGCAGCAAGAGGAAAGGGTGAGTCGGGAGAGAAAGCGGAGAATTTTGCACCAAGCTCATGTGAAGGGCTTTGTCCTGCGGGCACGGAGAGAGCCACCTGTCCCTTCAGGACCTGGGCCTACTCTGGTCTATCTGCTCAAGCACCATAGGCAGGCAGGTGGCAGAAAGGGCCTGGCGCAGACCACCTCCCGCGGCGCTGCGGCCGGACAGACCCTGGAAGTCAGTGGGGCACAGGGGCTGCCCTTGGAGGAACAGCCAGGCTGGTGACTCGGCATCTGAGAGGGTGGTGGGCTCAGGTGAGCACTGGCCATCACAGCATGTCCAGCTGTGTCCTGAGGGGATTCCAGCCCCAGAGGGCACCAGACAAGGCCCCCAGTTATAATTCAGAGCAAGGACCAGTCCCCACACGCTGAGCTCAGTTAACAGAACGAGGCGGATGATATAAACAGCCTGGGCCCTTCCGCCTGGGGTATCAGACCCCACACCTGCCTATCAAAGGGGAGATTCGGGAGTGCCGGTAGCCCAGAGACCCTTCCTCAGCCCTCACCCCCAACCCTGGCTGCATAGGAAGACAGCCTCACCCCCCCAGAGCCTATCTCACAGGACCTCTCGATGTTCAGGATTTCACTACCAATCCCCACCCAAACCCAGACATGTGCATTCGGTAGGTTGCTGACTGCTGGTTCAGGGGGCGCCACTGTGCTTAGCACTCGGGGCACAGAGTGTAGCACAGAGGCAGTGAGCTCCCAGCTCCAGCAGTCCCGGATACTGAGCACGGGGTGGGGAGAGCAGAGAGGGGGGCAGGTGCGCCACGGGGCTCCTAGCCCAAGGGAGGGGAGCGCCAAGCCTTTCCTGGGAGAGCCACTGAGGACCAGTAGGAATTCCTCAAGCAAAGGGTGCTCGGCCAAGGAGCAGAAGGGACAAAAGTCGGCAGGGGAGAGAAGGTTCTAAAAATCCCAGAACCTTGCGAAGAGCTCCCCGTCACTGTCCCTTGAGCAAGGGAGGCCGTGTGCCCAAGGGTGAAGCCGGCAGGTGGTGGCTCAGATGTCTGGTTCTCTCCAGCTCTGTCCTGGCAAGCCTGAGGCTTGGGTTTCAGGCAACAGGAATAACGCTGGCCACAAAAGATGTGCTGAGTGTCAGTTCCTGCTGTTTGTCAATGAAATGTGAGAGCTGAGCTGGGCTGAGCAGGGGCAGGAGTCCAGGTGAGGACAGGTGCGGAGGCGAGCTCGCACCTGGACCGTGGGTGGTGGCTGAGTCAGGAGGCCGGAACGCACCCCAGGCTCACTCAGCTCCTGGGCCCTTGGTGCGCAGGGGGAGGTGGGGCAGCAGCCTGGTCCTGCCCCTTTGATTCCAGCCGCCAACCCCTGACCGCGGTCCAGCTCTAAGCCCTTCCTGGGTGCTGGGTCCTTTCCCTGCCCAACGCAGCCCCTCAGCTCCCACCCGGCCTCGCCGGCCCTCACGGTTTGGGAGAACCCTCCGTTCTGGACAACAGCGCCCCAGCAGTTGGGTGCCCGGTCGGGTGCCCGGCCGTATGAAAGAAGAGGACTACGCTATAGCCTTGCCCTATCACACCACCAAAGTCCCTGTGGCTCTGTGAGCCCGGGTCACAGGGGAGGCCCGGGAGCAGGTCTGGAGCAGGCGTGAAGACAGACACGGGGAACATGGTCACCGGGGTGAAGGGCCAGAGCCCTGGGAAGACGCCCCTCTCTGCTCCCGCCAACCACGGGAGGCCGTCCCCAGCCCTGCCTGTCCACCCCAAGGGTCTCTGTCCCAGGGAGGGCATGCTTGCGTTCATTCATTCATTCATTCATTCACACTGAGCACAGTCCAGAGGTGGCACTGCGCCCCAGCTTCGTGGAGCTGACAGGCCACATCTCTTCGCCTGCTGGCCAGGAGAGGACACGGCCCCGCGGTCTGACCAGGGGCCTGTCCTGGGATGCAGGGTGGCTGCATGGTGGGCCCCTTAGGCACCCTTCTCCCAGGCTCACAGGCTCCTGTCACCCCTTCTGCCTGGCCCACCTCTCTGTCACCCCTCTCTACCCCAGACCTCAGGGTCTCACCCTTCTGCTGTCTCTATGCCCTGGTGCACAACCATCTGGTCAGGAGGATTCTTTCCTTCTCTCCTGCCTGCCCCGGGCAGCACCCTTGCCCACCAGCAGAGCTGGCCACTGCCTCCGCTCCTCGGGGAGGCCAGGTGTCCTTGTAAGACCAGCAGCCCAGGTGCACCTGCTGACCCACACACAGGCACCTTTGAGAGCACCACCCTTCACTGGCCCCGGGACATCTGCTCTGACACATGACCCCAGGAATGGGGAGGAGCCACCCCCTTTAGGCAGTTCATCTGGACTCGAGGATCACAGGTGATCAGGTGACCAAGGTGGGCCCCATCTGCAGCCAGACGCCGGGGGATCTCTGGTCAGGGCTAGGAAACCCGTGTGCCCACAGGTGGGTTGGTGAGGGGCCCAGTTATATAGGGCCCATGCGACTCTGGGTTAAGGTCAAGATAAAGCCGAGTCGGGGCTTGGGGGTTATGGGCCAGGACTTAGGCCAGATATGGCTGCAGGTGACAGCCGGTGTGGGCTGGGTTCAAGAACTATGTAGAGGACACATCAGCGCCTGCACTGGGGGCTGCACTTGTGGGCAGTGTGGGGCTGGCTTGGGGAACCAGTACCAGCCAGCGGAGCGACATGGCCCAGAGGGGGTGGCCTGCATCCCATTAGGACTGGTTCTTTGTTCTCCTGAGTCCAGGGCCCCACAGAGGCAGGAAGCCCTGGCAGCAACCTGTGTCCCCCCGGGGAGCACCCACCACCGCACACGCCCCACACCAATGTCGAGGCCACCCCTCCCAGCCCAGTGCACGCACGCGTGTGACTATGAACATGGGACATGGTTCGCTGACGCCACACCCGCCCCACCACCACTGGAGTCTCTTCAGGATAATTATTTATTATTCATAGTCATCAGCATCTTCATTAATTATTCATATGATCCTTAATTATTATCCTTAACAATAAGAGCAGTAAATAGCAGAAAAGTCCTTGAGGTGCCTAAGGCCCAGGGCCGGGTGTCTCTGGGCAGTTAGACCAGCTATTGCCCCCAGGGCAGTGGGGGGACCACAGACCCCCCAGTCCACTGCCCGGCCCTGGCGCTGGCCCTGCCCCTCCCACTGGGGCCCAGGGGACTGCAGGAGATGGTCCCAAGAGCTGGGGATGAGCTGAGCCTTCGAGTCCCTCTCCCCTGAGTGGCCAGGGCCTCCTGGGCAGGGCCTCCGAGGAGAGGGGCTCAGGCAGTGCGCTGAACCCTAGGTGAGCCACATGTCCACACCGGGCCACCCCACTAACTGCCTGGGTCTGAGCCATGTCTGTGCAGGGGCTGGGAGGTGAGGACGCCCAGCTGGCCCGGCAGGGAGAGGCGTCGTGTAGGGCCGTCTTGGGGGACCTCCGGGCCCCCCGGGGGGAGCTCCTCACACACCATGAACTGGGAAACCTGCAAAGAACAGAGAGTATAAGAGCCAAGGAGCCCTCGGAGGGGACGGAGGGTCAGTCAAGTGGATAGAGAGGAAGGTCGGAGTTCGGAGAGGGTCAGGAGGGTGACAGAGGACAGCAGGACAGGACACGGCCACAAGGGAGGCTCTGGGCATGGCAGTGAGGAGCACACTGTCAGTGGGCAGGGGCCGGCCGGGCAGGTGGGAGCTGGGGGAGCTTCCCGACAGGGAGCAGAACTCAAGGCCATCGCCACTTCCTTCCCAGGCAACAAGGCAGCGGAATGCAAACCAACCCAGGACAAGGGGCCCCGAGTTAGGGCAGAAGCTGGGACAGAAAGGGAACCGAGTTTCCTCCCTCCAATGGAGAAAGAACTCAGGAACCAAATGCAGAGGCAGGCTGGCGGCCAGGCCCCGCAGGCCAGGGAGCGTGCCAGGGCCGGCGGAGGGGGTGTGCGGGTGTGACGAGTGTGGTGAGACCGGCGGGGGAGGCTGTGAAGGGAGACTGGCACATTTGCTGACGTGGGCTCTGTGTCTGCAAACAGGAGCAGGCAGCATGTGGGAGGGGCGGCAGATGCCAGGGGAAGGGGACGGAGCCCAGGCTGCCTCTGGGAGCCAGGGGGCCCAGACACCGCTGTCCTGTCAGGAGGCCACTCGGGAGAGGACGAAGGGCAGCAGAGGCCCATGGCCAGCAGAAGATGGGCCAGACGTGCTACCCTAGGAACAAGCTGAAGTCCTCAGGGCAGCCCTGCAGGGTAGCAGTACAACCACCACTGGCTGGTAGCAGTCAGGTCAGGGGTGCCATTCACACCGGGAACCTAGGACCCCATCCAACAGGCTCAGTGCACGCAGCACTGCCAGGCCTCGGGCTCCGTCAGTGCCCCCTGCAGACCACCTGTGATCACGACAGGCACCGTGGGCAGACAGGGCCATCCAGGTGACACGGGGGAGCCCGCACCACTCAGACTGCTGGTGCCTCTGCCCAGCTGTCTGGGGCTTTGGTTTGGGGGCTCTCCTTCCTTGCCCTGTGCCCACTGCTCCCAGGCAGCCCTCCTCCAGGACAGGCTGGGAGGATACTGGGGCCCAGGGCCAAGCAAAGGGCAGCAGAGCAGGTTTGGGAGGAGCTGGCCCAGAACGGCTGGGTGCCAAGGTGCAAGGGGGCTTCGGAACGTACCTGAGAAAGCGAATCCAGGGTGAGGGTGGCGATGGGGCTGACAGGCAGCAGAGGGCAAGGAGAGGTGGGGCCGGGGCCCGGGGTGGTCACAGCGCTGTAGGCAGGCGGGACCAGCGTCATCTGCCTCTGTAGCAGCTGCAGGATGGTGGCCATGTCCGCGCTGAGCCGAGTCTCCAGCCTGGGGCAAGGAGGAGGAGGATGTTCTGGGTCTCGGGGAAGTGGAGACACCAGTACCTGTGACTTCGGAACACTCTATAGACGGGCCAGCTGGTCAACCCCAGGCCCACTCTTCATCCCAGGTGGGGCGACCCTGGCTCAGCTCCGAGTGGAAGGAGAGGGTCCCACTTCCAGACACACGGGCAGGCCTAGACGGAGCACACTCTCCATTCTCCGTACAACACTGCCAGGAACCCCAGGATCACACTGCAGTATCCCGGGCCACACGATCCACAGACCCTCCCCACACACACAGCGGGGGTCAGACTGGACCCGGGCCGCCCTCACCTGTTGAGCTGCCTCTGGAGGGCATCCAGCCTGCTCTCCACGTCGCCCCGGGAACGCCGGCCGGGGCTGGAAAGAGGGATGTTGAGGAGGCTTGGGGCAGGGGCGGGGCATCGAGGCAGCTCCTGGTACTGGCGGCCCCGACTGTCCCCCCAGAAGCTGAAGATGTTGGACACTCCTGAGAAGGCCCCTGGAGCCAGAGAGCTGGGTGAGGGACACCAGGACAGATGCCACGCCCCCCTCTGCCCCTCGGCCCTCGCCCTACCTGACAGCGGGTTACAAGTGTCGCTGCTCTTCTCACAGTCCTCGGTCAGGGGCTCCCCACCGGGCAGCTCTCCAGGGGGCCTGGGGCTGGAGAAGGGCACCAGGCGGAGGGGGCTGGAGCTGTGGCCTGCGCCCTCATCATCACTGCTCTCAGGGCTGGAGGGGCCACTGGACAGGCTCTCCCCCCACGGCCCCCCAGGCCGGCCCTGGCCACTTGGCGCTGCCCCCGCCCGGCCAGGCCCCAAGGCTGACACCTCCCCTGGCTGCTCCGGGTCTGTGGGAAACAGAGAAGGGCCTCAGAGAAGGCGGGAGGCAGGGAGGACATCAGAGCAGAGAGGAGGGGCAGGGAGGGGAGAGGATCAGAGCAGGCCTAGGAGAGGCTGCGGCAGGACACCCTGCTGTGTCTTGTTCCCATCGCCCCCCCCCAGGGGACTGAGAACTGCAGGCAACAGCACCAGGTCATCTCCAACCGCCGGCTGCCCACGCGCGGGCCGGGCAATGCTGGGCGGGCCTCTTGGGTTCTGGACCCCCGGCCCCCTTGCCCTCTTTGTCCTGTCTCTCCTCCCCTCAGGTCAAGGCAGGGCCCACCCAGACACCAGCCCTGCTCAGGCACGCCCCTGCTGTGGAGGGCAGAAGGCTTCCCGGAGGAGGTGACAGCCCCAGGTGGGACTGAAAAGACAGTTGGGGGAGGGGTGGGGAACCCGGAGGGTAGGCAGGGGCAGGAATGTCTGTGGAGCCCGGATCCAGCAGACGCAGCCGGACCCCAAGCTCCGCCCTCCTCCTGGCCACCTGGACCCGCCCCCACCCGCTCGCAGGCTTTACCTGGACCCCCGGCCCCGCCCCCACCTCACCCTTGTCAGTGCGCCTGCGGAAGGACAGCTTGCGCTTGCGTTGCCGGTTGAAGCCACCCTCCAGCTCCGCGCTGCCGGGAGAGCCGGGGATCATGTTGGTCTGGAACCAAGGGAGGCGTCAGGGCCCTTCCTCGCCACCCACCGGCCTGGGTCAGACTAAACCCCTCATGAATGGAGCCGGGGCGGGGGGCGGGGCGCAGAGAGTTCCGCCCAGGTGAGGGCTCCGGCACCGACACCTCGGCCTCGACGCAGGCTGAGGCCGGGACGTTCACCTCTGGTCTGAAGCTGCGCCATCTGACAGGCAGGGGGACAGAGCCTGAGGGCGGCCCCCCGGGGTGCAGCGGGCAGGGGCAGCCCACTCACGTCTCTCAGGTTGAACGTGATCTCCAGGCTGGACCAGAAGTGGTCGGAGAACTCCGGGTACATGTCCAGCACCTCCAGCAGGTCGTCCCGGTGAATCTTGTGCAGGTCGCAGTAGGTGAGGGCCCGCACGTCCCCGTTGGACTTGCCAGGCCGCGCGTAAAGGTTCAGAGGCTCTCCAAAAATGTCATTCTTCCCTGGAGGCCACGAGAGCGGGGCTCAGCCTGGGGCAGCAGCAAAGAGCAGGCACCCATCCTCCCGAATTCTCACCCGTTTTCAACACCCGGCCCCCACCCCACAGAGCCAGGGTCGCCTCAGCCAGCCACCCCCACCCCAGCTCCCAAAGGCAGGGCTGTGCAGTTGGTCAGCAGTGCCTGGGGGGTGGGGAGGGCAGGAACCTTGGCTCTCCCAGCAACCACCAGCCAGCAGGATCGGCCGGGTGCCCCTCTCTGCCCAGGGCCCAGGCTTCCTGAGGTTCTAACTCCACTTCTCCCCCAAAACCCCTGTCCCAGACACCCGCTGGCCAATCACTGCACCCCTACCACAGGGTTTCTCAGACTACAGATCAGAACAAGTAGGGCCTCTGGACCCACAGTTTGGCTTCTGGAAGAAAACAGACTAGCCCAGCACGGCACAGGAAACACCTAGTGAGCTGAGCCTTGTGTAGACAAACTGGTTTCCGCTGTGTTTGGGGGCGTTTGTGAACTGAGAAATAAACATCGAAAATGGCCCTCTGTGCCAAGGGAAGGACAGGCAGAGGGCAGGAAGCCCCCTGCCCAGGCGCACCTGCCTAGGTGTACAGGTAGGGTGGGGAGGAAGGGGCGAAAGGGGAAGAGGGGCAGGACTCCCTTTACTTTGCAGACCGTGTGGCTGGGCTTGTTGTATCACACGAGGCTGCGGGAAGCTAAGGTAAGTTTCCTGGTTAAAACCAGATGCAGAACCTCCCTCCTTGGAGCAGGGCTGGGTGCTTCTTTAAGGAAGGTGCAGGTGTCTGCCTGTGGGGAGATCCTGAAGGGAAACAGAGTCTGGGAACCCTTAGAGTTCAGCGACCCTGCCCCCTGTGAGGCTCCCTTCTGCTGCCCCCTTGGGCCGGAGCTTGGGTGAATTCAAGGAGCCCCTCCCTGAAGCAGTCCCTGGTCCCAGACCCCACATCTGTGTCCTCAAAGGGCCTGGACCTCCCCAGGCCTTGGCGGATAGACATGCTGGCCCAGCCCCCAGTCCCCACTCTACCGAGGATGGCTACGACGATGTCACCCCGCAGGATCTCGATGGAGCCCCGGGAGATGAAATAGAGGGCAGTGAGCAGGTCCCCCGCGTGCACCAGCGTGTCCCCTGGCGGTGCGTGTGTCGTCTTGAACTTCATGGCCAGGGCCCGCAGGCAGCCCTTGGTGGCCCCCCGGAAGGGCTTGCAATGTTGCAGCAGCGAGCGGTTCAGGTGCAGGCAGATGTCCGCCTGCAGGCACTCCGGGAAGCCCTTCAGCACCTGGGGGCGGGGCCAGCGGCTCAGCGTGCCTCCCGGGACCACCCACTCCCACCCGGAGATCCAGGGAGGAGCTTGGGGGAAGGACCTGGGTGCCCATTCCGGCTCCACCCCTCCTAGCTGGGCACCCTTGGGGACGCCACCTCATGGCCTTAGGCCCCCATCTACTTATGTGTACGGTGTGTGTGGAGACCATTTCCTGGGGGGCTGTTGTAAGGATTAACCATAATCGCCTCCCTACAAGAGCCTGGTCACTGCCTGCCCCAAAGTGAGAGCTCTCCCAGCAAATGAGCTCCGGGGCCAAAGGGGGGGACACACCTCTCAGGGTCTTCCTAAGCACTAACCATGACCACCTGAGACCCTAGGGGCATCCCCACTGCCACGCGGCTCCCTCCAGCCCGGCACCAGCCTTCCGGCAGCCCGCTGGCCTCACCGCGTTCATGTCGATGCCGTTGGTGTAGGACCAGGCATGCTGGAAGTACTCCTCCAGGCGCTGGCGCAGCGGGTTAGGGATCTGGTGGAAGCGGATGAACTCACGCACGCGGAGCATCTGCGTGTGGTAGCGGGCGGTGCCCGAGTACAGCCGCTGGATGATGGCGGACACGTTGCCAAAGATGCTGGCGTACATGAGGGCTGGGGGCAGGGGTGAGTGGGGCTGTCAGCATCCTAGGGACCCCCCGCCCCTGCACCAGGGAAGGACACATGCAAGCATATCTCCATGGGAGCACACCCACCAGAGTCGCAAACACAGACGCCCAGGCATGCACGCCCTTGGTCTCTGCCTGTGCGCCCACTCCCCCCACCCCAGGCATCCTGAGTCTCTAAGTTCCAGGGCCCCAGCTGGCCCCTCCAGCACCCACCCTCGCCTCCACCTGGGGCTCTTCCACGGCCCCGCCCACACTCACAGCCGATGAGCATGACGCAGATGGAGAAGATCTTCTCGGAGTTGGTGTTGGGGGAGACGTTGCCGAAGCCCACGCTGGTGAGGCTGCTGAAGGTGAAGTACAGGGCCGTGACGTACTTGTCCTTGATGGAGGGGCCGCCCAGGCCGCTGCTGTTGTAGGGCTTGCCGATCTGGTCGCCCAGGTTGTGCAGCCAGCCGATGCGGGAGTCCATGTGCGGCTGCTCCATGTTGCCGATGGCGTACCAGATGCAGGCCAGCCAGTGCGCGATGAGCGCGAAGGTGCACATGAGCAGGAAGAGCACGGCCGCCCCGTACTCCGAGTAGCGGTCCAGCTTCCGCGCCACCCGCACCAGCCGCAGCAGCCGCGCTGTCTTCAGCAGCCCGATCAGCTGGGGATGGAGGAGAC
Organism: Molossus molossus; assembly: GCF_014108415.1. Lineage (NCBI taxonomy): Eukaryota > Metazoa > Chordata > Mammalia > Chiroptera > Molossidae > Molossus > Molossus molossus. The sequence goes on from NW_023425401.1 coordinate 109,062,870, forward strand.
AGTCCACGTGGGGCAAATAAAAAGTGGAGGCATGCCCCGCGGCGTGGCTCAGTGGACTGAGCAGCGTCCCAAGCACTGGGAGGTCCAGGTTCAATTCCGAGTCAGGGCGCATGCCCGGGTTGTGGGCTCGATCCCCAGTAGGGGGCGTGCAGGAGGAGGCCGATCAATGTTTCTCTCTCTCTCTCCCTTCCTCTCTCTCTAAAAAAAAATCAAGAAAAACATATTTTCTTTTAAAAACAGAGGCACTGCAGCATTCTCGGGGACGGCATCAGAGGAAAGTCCCCAAGGACGTCCTCCCAGAACCTAATAACTAAAGCGCCTCCCACACACTGAGCCCAGCACAGAGTCCCGATCTGTTCATCTTTGCACCAGCTTTGTGACAAAGGGTGCCTGGCCTCCGTGGCGAGGATAGAGAAAACTGGGGCTCAGAAAGGGGCAACAGCCCTGGCTGGTTTGGCTCAGCAGTTAGCGCGTCAGCCACCAACCAAAAGATCATGGGTTCGATCCCCAGCCCCGGGTAGGGTCATGCAGGAGGCAACCAAGTGATGTTTCTCTCTCTGTCCCTCCCTCCCTTTCATTCTATCTGAAAAATCAAGGGAAAAGTGTCCTTGCGTGAGGGTTTTTTAAAAAGAAAGAAAGGAGTAACACCCACCCTCAGGTGCCTGACCAGAGGTCCCACTAGCTCCCAGGGCACTTTTGTGTGAATTAGAAGACAGTGGCCTCTTTGGAGAGACAAACTGAGAAAAAAAAGACCCCCTCTGGACCTCTGCACCCAGTTAGTGCCATAAGTCAGCTGGGGCACCTCCAGGCCCCTGCAGCCCCCTTTTTCTAGCCACCCCTTTGCCCCACCACCTCCTCACCCCTCCCCAGCACCCTCCAGGCCTCTGCTCTCCCCGTCTCCCTCCCAACCCACCTCCTCCGAGCCAGAGCCGAAGATGAGCAGGTCAAAGGGGATGGCGGCCACCATGTCAATGAGGAACCAGCCCTTGAAGTAGTGGACGGCGATGCGGCCAGGGTGGCTGACCACCTCCTCGTTGGCGTTGACGTAGGTGGTGCGGAAGTTGATGAGGATGTCCACGATGAACATGATGTCCACAATGAGGTCCACCACGGCCAGCGGCTGGCAGGCGTAGCCGCAGTCCGGGGCCGCGGGGCCCTCCTCCGTCTCCTTCAGCAGGAAGGCGGCCGAGTAGGGCGTGAAGACGGCCGTGTAGATGACCAGCAGCAGGATGAGCCAGTCCCACACGGCCTTGAAGGGGCTGTAGTGCAGGATGGTCCAGCGGTGGATGCGCGGCGCCTGCAGCTTGTACTCCGGCAGCACGTCCGCGCCCAGGGACAGGACCTGGACAGGCAGAGGAGCTGGAGGTGAGGGGTGACGTCCCGGTGCAGCCGGGAGCAGGGGGAGACCAGCCATGGGACCTCCAGGGTGGGAGCAGGTGACATTTCTGTTGGGGCCTCCAGAGAAAAGGCTGAGCAGAATAAGGGGGGGGCCGAAATGTTTCCATCGGAATGCCCATCCCGGGCCCTCAGTCAGGGCCCCACAGTTCCTCGTGCAGCACAGGAGCCTCCCAGCTGACCCTGAGTCCAGGGCACCATGCAGTGACACCCAGAAGTACTGCCCCCCACCAGCAACGAGACCCCTGCCTGGGGATGTGCCTCCCACCATCTGATCTAGCTCACACCTCCCCACACACCACGGCCTCAGTCCGTGCCCCTGTCCCAGGGATACAGCCATCCCGACTCAGGCTCCGTGGCCCCCGGGGAGAGAGACGGAAACACTCCCACCCCGCTCCTGCAACCCCTCCCGCTGGCCCAGGGCAGCCCTCCCACACTCCTACAAAGGCACACAGAAGACCCAACCCAGCCACAGGTGTGCATTCATGTGCACAGGGGGACATGCACACAGGCAGACATCCAGACCAGGGGGCAGTGGGCACGCCCCTCTCTTCCCGAACCCAACGAGGAAGAGCTGAGACCAGCTCCACACTGTCCCAGGAGCCCCTGCCTGTCTCCCTGTGGCCTCCTCTCCCACAGACATTTGACTCAACTCAAGCCCCCTCTCCAAGCCTCCCAGTCTGGCCCACCCCAAGAGCCGAGGCTGCCGGCCTTGCTCCCGGCAACACTGGCTGCCAGGGCCCTCGTCCTCAGGCCTCTGGGCTGGGGAGGGCCATGGCGGATGGAGCCTCAGAGTCCCACTCACATTCAAGCTGGGGATCCCCTGGACCACCCTCACCAGAGGGACTGTTTGGAGAACATCGCCTTAGAAGTAACTGAAAGTTCAGACAGGCTATAGCTAGGGGTTTGTCCACCCTGGGCTGGCCACAGGGGTCCAAAGGCACATGATGGGTGGAGGGAGAAGCTGGGGCCTGGGGCAGGGGAGGGAGTGTGTGACTTCCAGGTCCCCACTCTGCCCTGCCTTCAGCCCAAGCTGCCTGCTCCTTCAGGCAGAGCATGCGGGGCAGCGGCCTTTCGGGAATCAAGTGGGGACTGAGAAAAAGTAACTGACCAAGGCCCCTGCAGACAAGGGACAGAAGAAGGTAACTGCCCACCCTGGATGGACCCCTGCAAGCGCCTGAGAGGCTAAACCACGCCTGATAAACAGTGATCGGCTCCTGAGTCTGCCCACAGCCGGGCCAGGGCCACCTCAGTGCGCAGACGTACACACACACACACACACACACACACACACACGGCCTGGATGCAAGACCTGGACCCGCAGACCTCATCTCACCGAGCCAAGCCCAGCTCTGCAACCACCAGCTCACTAGATGGCCTCGGACCAGGTGCGTGACCTCCTTTGACCTGTTGCCCCACAGAATACTGAGGCTCATTTAAGCCGACTCCTGGGTTCTCACCTGTGGGTGGGCAGGGTCCTCCCCAGACTGGCCCCCAGCTGGGAGAAGCACAGGAGCCAAAGCTGAGACTCAGGTGCCAGGTGCAGGTGGCAGCACTGGGACTCTCAGACTCACCCTTGAGCCACCGCCAACACCCCCTCTGCCACCCTCCCCCAGCTTGCTCCAGGCTCTCCGACATGGGGCGAAGAGGCGGCTCCCAGGAGGTACCTACAGAGTCATCAGCTTAGGGGACCACAGGGCAGCGACCAGCACCTCAGGCCGTCCTGGAAGAAGTGACCCAGGGGCCTCAGCTCAGCTACCCTCATCACCATCCAGTAGCCTCTGGCCCCACCCTCCTCAGACTCCAGCCCCGAAACCTGGACCCCCGCGGCAACCCACGCCTCCCTGGGCCACCACTGGTCCACCCCCGGCACGTGGACAACAGAAGCAGTGGAGCCCATGACCTCCAGGCCAGACCTGGCCACTGCCCACTGCGGGTGGTGCGGCAGGAGGGGGAGGCAACCTCCTCTCCTCCCCCATCTCCCACCATCCTCTCTGGGCACCCATTTTACTCCTTGTCTTCCTCTCCTCCCTTAACATTTTGAGCTAGAAGACAGTGGGCCACGGGAGCCCTCAGAGAGGAAAGTCCTGGCAAGACAAACACTGTCCGCCCAGGCCCAGCAGGCCTGGGGAAGAGCGAGCTGAAGCCAGGAGTGGGGTGAGCAGGGCTGCAGCCCCCTGGGCTCCCCAAACGGCCCTGCTTCTCAGACGCGCTCTCAGGCCTGGAGCCAGAGTCCTCTGGGCTGCGACCTGAATCAGTGCCCCAGCCCTGGAAGGGAGAGGGAGGGGCTGGGGGTCACCTACCTCCTGGGCCACCAGGCTGGAGATGCGTACGGCCCGCTTTACCCGGCCTTTCTGGGCCCGGGGCTGCAGAGCCCCAGTCCCGCTCGCCTTCTTGGCGGGGCCCGCCATGGAGGACTCGGCTCCCCCCAGCCTGCCTGCCCTGGGGCCCGAGAGCCCAGCCAGCGCCTCACCTGCGCCCCAGCAGCAGTCCCAGCCCAGGCTGCGCCCCAGAGACTGGCGGCCTGGCTCCCAGGGCAGCCTCTGGAATGAAGCCAGGGTCGCTGGGGCTGGGCCCCAGGGCTGGGGTCACCCTGGCGGTGAGCGTAGATGGCAGCCCGCCTGGCTCAGGCTGCCCATGGCCCCCTGGTTCAGGCCCCGCTGCCAGGGTGCTGCGCTCTGCCTGCCGCCAGCCCAGCAGCGGCGCCGCGGTCAGAACCTAGGCTCCTCCGGCCCGCCCCTCCTCCTCCCAGGTCCCCACCCCCACCCCGCCAGCCCGGCCAGCGGCCCCCTCCCCCGCAGCCGCTCTGGGCTCCTGCTGCAGCCGCTCCTGCAGCCCGTACCCCTCCCCCAGCAGCCCGGTCTGTCACCACAGATTAATGGTCTCCCCAACACCCCCGCCCCGCCGGTCCAGTGCCCAGCCAGCCAGAGTCAGACAGACACCCAGAGATGGAGAGGCCGGCAGAGCCAGGAACACACGCGCGCACTAGCACATAGACGCACACACAGACCACAGCACACAGAAGCGCACGATGTGGGCGCAGGAGCAAGGCGCCAGAGCAGGGGCAGACGCCTGGGCTCCAGGTGGGAACAGCAGAGCCACGGGCCAGAGGAGAGAGGCATCGGCAGCCAGATATGGGGCCTGGGGTGTGGGGGAACATTCTGGACTCAAGGCCAAGGGGTTGGAGACCTGGCAGGGACCCAGAGAGCCAGAGGCGGTGGGAGCAAGGCCAGGAGGAGGGCTGAAGAGGCTGGTGTTGGCGGCTCTCTCACGGGCCCACTTGGGAGGGGGGGTGCTGTGGAAGGGGCAGGAGGCAGCCACAGGGACTGAGGCGTGGCAGGCAAGGAGCCCACCCCCCCGTCCCGGGCTTCTCACCCTCTGCCAGTACTTGAGGAAGGAGCTGGAATGGACTGGGCAGTGGGGGTGGTGCAGGCCATCTTGCTGCCAGGAGGGGGCAGGAGACAAGGCTGGCCCTGCCACCTGGCAGTGCTGGGCAGTGCCCCCAGAGTCAGGGACTTGGTCCCTCCCTATCTGTGCACCCACCCCCATACCCTCCCCTCCCGATGCGTTTGGGGAACAGGGGTGGGCACTTCCAGGCCACCCTGGTCCTACCATGAGGCCTCTTCCTGGCCCATCCCCTTGGCCCAGAAGAATCAGGACCCCCCCCCCCAACCTTGACCTCTGTGGCCTCTTCTAATTCAAAGCCTCCTGTTGGTTGACCCCCGTTACTCCCCTCACCATACCCTAAGAGCAGACTGTGTCATGCCCCTGTGGCTGCCTTCTCCCACCCACCCTGACCCTCTCAGGCGCCTAGCCCCAACTGCACTGCCCTCCTGTGCCCCCATCAATCTGTCTTTGGTACCCACCCCGTCCCAAGGCCGCCTCCCCTCCAGCCTCCCTTTCTCCAGGACCTCCCAGACTGTCCTCTCCCCCAGCTCTGAAACCGCCACCTCCGTGCTCAGCCAGCAGGTCTGCCTACCCTCAAGACCCTCACTGACTGGAGCTCTCCCCGCCCCCCTCGACCACAGCCCACACCCACCCCTTCCAAGTCCCTTCACGCTGAGGGAAGATCCAGGGACTGGGCACCTACCTGGGTCACCTTCTCAGTGACATTGTGGGTCCGCTCCTTTATCTTCGGTGCTATGATCTCCCGGTCACTGGTGGGCGAAGCCAGGAAGGGGTCGCCCTTGAGGTCCACAAAGTTGAGGGTGATTTGGGGTATCTTGCTAATGGTGCGGTAGCGCACGAGGTCCGAATCTGATGTGGAATTAAGCAGGCCGCTGCGCAGGGGGTGCATGGCCCCTGGGGTGGGGGAAAGCAGGGTCAGGGCAGCAGGCTGGGGGTGCATGGCCCCTGGGGTGGGGAAAGGAGTACATAGCCCCTTGGATGGGGGAAAGCAGGGTCAGGGCAGCAGGCTGGGGGTGCATGGCCCCTGGGGTGGGGAAAGGGGTGCATAGCCCATTGGGTGGGGAAAGCAGGGTCAGGGCAGCAGGCTGGGGGTGCATAGCCCCTGGGGTGGGGGAAAGGGGTGCATAGCCCCTTGGGTTGGGGAAAAGCAGGGTCAGGGCAGCAGGCTGGAGGTGCGTGGCCCCTGGGGTGGGGGAAAGGAGGTGCATAGCCCATTGGGTGGGGGGAAAGGAGGGTCAGGGCAGCAGGCTGGAGGTGCGTGGCCCCTGGGGTGGGGGAAAGGGGTGCATAGCCCCTTGGATGGGGGGAAAGCAGGGTCAGGGCAGCAGGCTGGAGGTGCGTGGCCCCTGGGGTCAGGAGAAAGGAGGTGCATAGCCCATTGGGTGGGGGGAACGCAGGGTCAGGGTGGCAGGCAGGGGGTGCGTGGCCCCTTGGGTGGCAGAAAGTGGGATCTAGGTGTTAGGCAGGGGGTGCATGGCCCCAGGGGTCAGGGGAAAGAAGGTGCATAGCCCCTTGGGTGGGGGGAAGTGGGGTCATAGTGGCAGGCAGGAGCCGACATAAAACTTAAGTGGAGACCAGGCCTTGCAGGAGCCAGTCCATTGGGGTCAGTGTGTCATGGGCACTAGCTCAGGAGCCGGGGCAGAGTCACTGGGAAACAAGGCCACAGGCACAGGGAGCACCCCCCCGTGTGCAACTCGGAGACCACAGAAGAGGAAGAGCCTCCCAGAGGGTCTGCTCCAGGGCACTGAGACCCAGCCAGAGGGCCAGGTGGGGCAGGGCCCCGATGCCCTTCCTGCCCTTCACACACCCTGTGGCCGTCCCTGCTCCGGGACACCGCGAGAGGCCAGCTGCATGGCCGGGCAGGGTCTGAGAGCTCCAGAATGCGCTAGGATGGATGGACATTTAATGGAGTATAAGGTCACTTAGTGGGATTAAATAAGAGCTTGATGGGATTTCCATCTCCCAGGCACCCAGGACAGGGCGGAGACGAAGGAAGCGGAGGTCCTGAGATGGGGCGGGCCTGGCTGAAGGGGAAGGACGCCCTCACCGGTGCTGGCGTGGCGCGGGGGCGGGGGAAGCGCCCCGGCGCGCATGGCCTCGATGTCGTCGGCCGACGAGGCACGGCGCACGCTGGCGCAGCTTTCTCGCGAGCGAGTCCGGGCCAGGCTGCAGGTGGAGCCCGAGGCGTCGGGGTTGAGGCTGTGCGCCTGGGGCGACGCGTGCGGGCCGGGCGCGCAGGCCGGCGGGGAGCTGGGGCCCACCAGCGCGCGCCGCTCCTCCGCAGGCCCGAGCCCCGCCACGTGGTTGTCCATGGCCGTCACCTCGTCCAGAGCCAGCGACTCGCTGCTGGGCGCCGCGGGCGTCAGGTCCACGTCCACCACCACGGCCCCCGGGGCACCTGCGCCACCCACTCCGCCGGGCCGCACCGATGACTCCCGGGCAGTTAGAGCCAGCATGGCAGGCAGCTTCAGGCGGAAGGTCTTAGCGCGACCTGCGGGGAGAGGGGCGCTGTGTGGTCTGGGGACGCGAGCAGCCCGAAGTGGGCAGGGCCTGGAGCTGGAGCCCTTGCCACCAGCAGAGGAAGGTGAGGACGTGGGAGCACTGACGGACGGGGGGCACCCCTCCACCCTGACTTCCACTGCACAGAACTCGGGTCTTAAGAAAATTCTAGCCCTGGCCGGTGCGGCCATTGGATCAGCGTGGTCCTCCCGTGCCCTAGGAGTTCACCGGCTGCATTCCCGGTCCAGGCACATGCCAGGTTGCAGGCTCGATCCCCCGGAGGGGTGTGCAGGAGGCAGCTGATCGATGTTTCTCTCTCCCTCTCCCCTCCTCTCTCTAAAACCGATCAAAACCAATTAAAAAAAAAAAAAATTCTAGAATACCAGCCCTGGCCGGTTTGGCTCAGCGGTTAGAGCGTCGGCCTGCGGTCCGGAGAGACCCGGGTTCAGTTCCCGCTAAGGGCACGTACCTCGGTTGCAGTTTGTCCCCGGCCCTGGTTGGTCGTGCGGGTGGCAGCCACTCGATGTGTCCCTTTCACGTCGATGTTTCTCTCTCTCTCTCTCCGTTCCTCTCTCTCCCTCCCACTCTATCTGTACAAAAAATGGAAAAATATCCTCGGGTGAGGATAAAATAAATAAATAAATAAATAATAAATAATAAAAATTCTAGAATACCACCTTATCTAAAGCTCTGAAAATAATAAACTACTGTTTCTTGAGCCACATACCACCGTGGGCTCTCCATAGACCATGGGCAACACCTCTGCGCTGGTGGGCAACATTACCCCCATTGCAGACATGAGGAACGCAGGTATAAATGAGCCCTGTGATTCCTGGAGGCCACGCAGGCCATGGTGGGGCCTCGGACTATGGCAGCAATGCCAACCTTCCAGCCGTACCCTGCTGCTTTGCAGAATGCCCCAGCGTTAACACTGCGGTTCTAGAGCTGGGAAACCATGAGGTGGACTCCTTTGCTGTGACTCTAAAGGACAGGGTAGAATTAAACCCGAAGAGGCCATCGTTGGGAGGAGGGGGGTAGGACCCTGAGTCACAGGGGGATGAGGTGAGGCCTCCATGTTTCCAGCCATGGTGAGCATTCCCCTCAAATCCTCTTCTCAATTAGCCCAGGCCACAGCCGGGAGCTGGCCAGTCCCGGAATAAAGACCAGAGACAGAAGTTTCCCAGAGGGACATCTGAGTCCCTGTGACGGGGCTTTCTGATGAGCAGCTCCGAGGAGGCCACGGCTGTCTGGGTGGGTGAATGCCCCCCCCCGGGGGGGGGCTGCAGAGAGGACCACTCCAGAAGGATGCTGTGGCAGCAACCCGAGCAGGTAAAGCTCGGACACCAGGTGTGATCCTGCCTCCTGTGCGGCTGTCACTCCATCTCTGTCCGTTCATCCTGAGCTAGACAGAACCGGGCCACATCCTTGGTAACCTCTGAAGGGACCCCACACACATTCCTTCCTGCAGGTCAATGGCTTTGGGTAGCCTCCTGGCCCCAGAAAAGGGAGATGTCCTATTCCTGCACCAGCCAGAGTGCAGCTACACTTACCTGGGGCCAGCCAGCTGGTGGGGGGGCCTCGGTGGTTGGTGTCAAGGGGCGGGGACCCCACCATGTCCTTCTCCATCACCACCTCGAAGTTGAGGATAAACATGATGACAGCCCCATCCTCGTTCTTCACGGGGACCACATCCACCAGGCACAGGAAACAGCTCCCTGTGGAGAGGGGGACACCGCCGCCGTGGCACCAAGGCCCTGGGTGGGCCGCGCAGAAACCATTTCCGCCTCCTCCACCTCCCTCTCAGCTCTGCCTGTGCCTTGCCAGGGTCTCCTGCCCCACTCCGCCTCCTGCCTGTGCCTGCCTGTGCCTGCCAGGCGGCTTCCGACCACCTGCCCCTCCAGCTGGCTGCTGGCCAGGCTCTGCCTTTCTCTCCGCTTGTCTGGTTTCGCGAGCCTTCTCGCTCGCGGTGGCTGAGGCTCCTTCTGCCTCCACCCTGTCATCTCCCTTTTCCTGGCCCCTCAGTGGATCCTTGCTCTCCCTCATGCGTGGTAGTGTAGTGTGGTGACTTAGCCCGCAGACTTTAGGCCCGGGGTCCCTGGGTTCACACCCCACCTCTGCTGCTTATGCATTATGCTTAAATCACTCAACCTCCCTGTGTCTCGTTTTTCTTGTCTATAAAATGGGAATGATTATAGATCTTTGTCCTGAGTGCCCAGAGCAATGCCTGGCCTACACCAAGCGCTGCACACGGGCTAGGGATTCCTCCCTGTCCCGTCCTGGCTGTCTCTGCAGTAGGCCTCCGCTCGGGTCAGGCCACAAGACACACGCAGGTGTTGAGAGCAAGAGTTTCCAAACCTTTACCGCAATGTGACATCGCCACGCTATCCGAGCGTGTGGCTTTGCATTTCACAAAGGTGTCGGCCTGTGACATATTAGAAATAAAGTGATCCTGCACCGAAGAGTCGTACAGCGCTGCTCCTAGCTCCTGCATCTGTCTCTCCTTGTCTTTCTTTCCTTCCCCAGTCTCTCTCTCTGTCCTGCCAGCAGGTGAGGCCAGTCCTCCAGTCCAGATGTCCCCTGTCCACCTCTGCTCCCCGTCCAGCACACAGTCCCTCACCCTCCTCTCTGCTGATTTCTGAAAAAGACCCTGACGCACATACTAACATCCTGTCCTCCTTCTCCGTGGACCGTGTGGGCAACAGGCTTGTCCCTTACCACCCTTTCTTCTCGGGACAGAGAATTCTTTCCTTGCATCACTCCCCCTGCTCATGTGTCTTCTCTGGACTTCAGGGGCCTAACTGGCCGGGGTCTGTCCCCTCTGCTGGGCCTAGCACCTAGAGCAGCACACCAGGGAGCAGGCCTGGCCAGTGGGGTTAGTGATGGGGCAATGCTGATGGTGAGGCAGGGGCCAAGGATGGAGAGGTGCAGAAGTGGCGGTGGTGAATTGAGTCCAGGGGGAGGTCGGGAACCTGGAGCGGGTCTGGATGGTGTGTGATGCCTGCCACCAGGCCCTGGGGGCTGGGCCCTGGGGAGTGCGGTGGCAATCACCTGAGCAGACCAGGCGTGAAGGGCCCGATTCCTGCAGACCAGCAATTCTGACAGCTGTGGTGTTCACCTTGTGAAAGGAGAGCCTCTAAAACCAACTGAAAGAGGATGGCACTGGGGTGAGGGGAGGGCGGGAGCTGGACCAGGGGAGGGGCCGGCCACTCACCTCATCCAGGCCCTTCTGGCTCGGCCCTCAGAACCTAAGCTGAGGGCTCTGTCTGGATTTCCCACCAGCAGCCTCTCCTGTCCCCTGACCTCCGCCCTCTGACATGGCCCAACTGAAGCACAGCTGTGGTGTTGGGAGCTGCAGGGGGCCGGACCCAGCTGGAGACCGTTTGGCACCCAGACAGCCCGCCTAGAGTTTATGTCCTAATATGGTGATGGCCGGCAGCGGCCTGAGCAGGGCCTAGGAGAGGCCAAAGACCAGGAAACCTTAGCCCTGGAGACCCCTAATGCCCATGCCCAGAACCCCAGTGATCCAAGCCCCTGACCTTCTTGTCCCAGAGAAGTCAAGTCTGGGTCCCAGAGGAGCACAACCTGTCAAGACGACTGGGGATTCTGACCCTGAGGCTCAGCACCCTGCTCACTCCATTCAGACTTCTCAGCGAGAGGTCAGAACTGCACCATGCAGCCCACAGCCCGGGACCCCAGCGTCCCAAATTGCCAGCCCACCCCCGCCTGGCTGCAGACACTCCAAACAGAAGCCCCCTTGTAGTTCAGGCTTCCCCGTCCCTGGGCGCACACTCCCACGCAGCCCCCTGAGCCCCCTCTCCCTCCGTGACATCCAAGGAATTTTTCCTTTCAAATAACCCTGTCAAAGCCCAGCTTATTCCAAAAATGTGACCTGGAGCCCTGCCTGATGGCTGCGGGAAGTGGCAGGAGGAGGGGAGGCTCCAGCTGCTATTTTCAAGGGGACATGGGAGGAAGGCAGGCAGGTGGCCCGACTCAGGGCTCTGCCCCCAACCCCCTGTGGATTGGTGGGGTTTTCTGTGAGCGGCACACTCCCCACTCCCGGCCCGTCCAGATCTACTAGGGGACCCCATTCCTTCACTGACTGGGAGTATGGCGGGCTGGAGTCCCTGAGGGCAGCTGAGGGTCAGCCAGGCCAGGGTGGGGCACAGGGACAGCAGGCACAAATTCCAGCCTGCAGGCAGGTGGGCTCTGACCCTCACACAGCACAGATGTTGGCAGAGGGTGGCTGAGTTGCTTCCCGGAGCCCCACGCTAACACCTGCACACACAGTGCCTCGACCCCACCAGCCCGCTCCTGCGGGTCACTCGCTCCTCTTCTCCCTCTGACCTTCCCCTGCCCCAGGGCCGCCCCACCTGGGCATAGACTGTGGACACGGAGCTGAGGCTGCAGTTCCTCGGACAGCCACACCGTGGCAGGCGCGGCCCACACTCCCGAGGCAGCCAGCGCCGAGCGCGGGACGTAGGGGAGGGTGGAGGGGAGCCGGAGCCCCCACCCCACCCCGGCTCCCTGCTCTGCCCACAAATAGGCTGTGGGGTTCCTCGATGCAAAAGGGCGGGTCAGGGGGCTGTGGAGTCAGGTGGCCTTTTGCTCATTGTGTCAGAATGACCTTGGGCAAGTCACCTCCCCTCCCTGAGCCCCAGGGTGCTTGTGTGCAGCACCCACCACCGGTAGGTCACGCCCACCTCTCGAAGCTGGAGGGATGAATGACAAGATTTGTGTGAAGCAGAAGGCAAACTCGGGGAAGGTCCTGATAAAGGGAGGAGGAGAGGGAGGAACAGGTGGATGGGTCGCAGCAATGGAGAGGCCCCGGGCCACGCGGCTCATGTGGCCACTGTCAAGAACACCTCACTCCACCCCCAACGCAGCCCCAGCTGAAGACACGTGTCTCTGGGGGAAGAGGCTGGGTGCCCAGCCTTGGCCTGCCTCCTGGGGCTCGGGGCACCCTGGGACCTGTGGAGATGGACACAAGGGAAGTACACGCAGTGGTGCAGCTCACCGAGGATCACTGAGGTGGGGAGGGCGAGGGGACAGCGGGCAGAGCCCTTGGAGACCTGGACACCTTCCAGGTGACCAGGGAAGGGCTTCATCATTCATCAGAACACAACGCTGGCTTGCTTTCATCGGGTGCCAACCCCAGGGGCATCATCCCTGCCCAGTGTCCCAATCATCTGGGCTCCCATCTGCAATCACAACCGGATTTCCCACCCCTGGGCACCCCTGGCCCCGGCTTTATCATTGCCAAGCCTTACCAATCAGGGCAGCATGGGCAGGGGTGGAGGGGCCAAGAGGGGTTCCGAGTGTCCTTCAGCCAGCATCCAGGCCAGATCTCTGACTGCAAGCCAGGTGCCAGCAAGGCTTCTTCATCCCCCACGCATGCTCACTGAGTGCACCCACGGGAAGTGTTTGGGGCACGAACAACACAGGCCTGGTGCCTGCCCTCACTGCACCAGGGAGTCAACAGGACCCCCATTCTAAGCCCAGGCAAGATGGAGGAAGAGAGAATAACCCAGGCAGAGGGATGGGCCTGGGGAACAGAGCTGGTCTGCCCAACCCTCAGGAGACCTGGGCAATTGCTGTGTGACTGTGGGCAGGTCATTCACCTCTCTGAGCATCAGACCCTCTGGGGGTACTGCAGGGATGAGTGATTCCTGCCCTGACTGCCAGATGAGATGACAGATGGCCCTTGTGGAAGCATCCAGAGCTGTAAGGAGACAGGGTGCTGGGGCCCTGCGGGGAAGGTGACCTCGGGGAGGCAGCCATCCTAGCCCGGGTCCCCTCCCTACCCCGCTCCCAGCAGGAAGAGCTGAGCCCAAAGTCACACTGAGGGCAGGAGGCTGAGGCCCCAGTCAGCCCTGTCCGCCCCCAGGCAGAGACGCTGTCTCCGTGCAGCCCAGGGCTGTGCAGTGTCAGGTTATATTTAGCCTGGTGGCGGCGACAGGAAGATGCAGGAGCGGCTCCTGGACGGGGGCCACCGTGTCACTAACACGCCTCTCATGGGCAGCCAGGGGCCGAGGGAAGCCAGGGACATTGCAGGCCCAGGGGACAGAGTGGGGAGGCCTGAGAGGCCAGCCAGTGAATGAGTGTGTGTGCAAGGCGGGGGGGGGGGGGAGACCATCTTCTCAGCTTGACTCCAGGGGCTACATGATGCAGATGCCCCCCAGGGAAGACTCTGCAGGGCAGGAGTTGGGAGCCACAATCCAGACCCTGACTCACACAGAAGGGGCATCCCCGGACAGACCCTCCACCGCCCTCCCAGTCTGACACCTTCCCAGGGATTCACAGGTCCATACAGAGGGTCTCAAGGGGCCTATGCCGTCATCTAGACCCCCAAACCCACTGCATGTGGCCTGCCTGCGTCATCTCCCCGTCCCCAACCAAAGTGGCAGTCTCAAGAGAACAGCTCCTTCTGGAAAAGCTCTGGTCCAGCCTAGCCCTGAGCCAATCAGCCGGGTGCCACTCGACCCCTCGGGGACACAGCCTCTTGGTCTGTCAAGAGGAGTCACCAGCCCTGCTCCCCAGAAGCCCTGGGGAGGTGAAGCAAGGCCGTGCTCAGGTAGAGAAAGCTGTCTTCACAGGTCCACCTCCGTCCTCTGGAGGCCTGCACACTTCACCTCCCTCCTCTGACTTCCTGGAGTCTGGTCCCCCTGAGTATCCTTCAGGGTCCTCTATCCCGACCACGCCGGTCCCTTCAGATTGCCCTCCCAGCCAGCCTCCACCCCTGCACATGAGTAGGCTGGCCTCCCGTGCACCCCAGCTGCCCCCTGCCTCCCGCTCCCCACAGCCCCCACCCCTCCTCCCTGCACCTCTGCTGTCCTTCTAGGCCCTGCAGGACCCTCTGCAAAGGTGTCCTTGGCTGCTCCATCCGGCCCACATGGATGCCTCATGGAGAACTCTTCTAAAACCACGCCCCTAATTGGAGAGAGAACTGCATGCCGGCTTCTGGGGTGAGCTCTCTCCCGCCCCCTGAGGTGAGGGTTGGGCTGGCTTCACGGGGGGTACGGAGTAAGCAGGTGTCTAGGGACTGATGGTGGACGTGGGCAGTGACCTGCTCTAGGGACAGATGTGTGTGAACAGGGCCATCTCCCCACCTTCCATGCTTCCTTTCAGATCCAAGGGTACCACCTGCCCTCTCACAACAGAATTGGCCCATTTCAAGCCAGCCAGTGTCTAGACCGGTCGGAACCACCGTGGGAATGAAGGTGTCTTTGCTGAAGGGTTAGGCAACCTGGTCAGCAGTGAACATGGCAAACAGCTCAGCACCCAGGAACCCAGGGGGCAGCGGGGCAGGAGCCTCCCAGCTGTGGGGTTTCTGAGCCCCAGGCCCTACCAGCCTGCTTCTCCATGACCCCCACACAGCCAGGTCCACCAGGGGGCACCAGGGACACTGCCCTCCCCCAGGGCTCAGCAAGCTTCTAGAACGGTGCCCCACCTTAGGGTATACCCCAGCGTACCCCAGAAAGCCGGAGGGTGCCTGGAGAACACCCCACCCCAATTCCAGCTCTCTGTCAGCCACAGCTTCTCATCCGTTCAGCCGAGATTTGTGATCCCCCGGGACTCGCAGGACACCAGGGTGTACCAACAAAGACAGGCGCACCTGGAAGGAAGCCTGCTGAAAAGTCCAATGGAACATTCGGACGTCAAAACATATGGCAATGCCCCGATCAACAGAGAGAACCGGCATTATGTGCAGATGACAGGACCATCTCCCTCAAGAAACCAGCCAAATCAACAGACAAACTATTAGAACTAACGACGGAGTTCAGGAAAGCTGCCTGAGACGAGGTCAACCCACAAAAATAGACAGCATTTCCCTCCACCAGCGGAAAGCTGTTAGGACAGGTAGTCCAGACTAAGACCTCTTTCATAACCGCAACAGAATGATAAAATCTAGCCATTGACCAAGAATGCACAAGGCCTTTACCCGGGAAAAACAAACAAACAAAACTTTAAACTAATGAAGGACACAGAAACAATCTGATAAATGGAGGGACAATCCAGGCTCTTGAATGGGAAAAATCTTATAAAGACGTCAGTTCTCCCCAGATTCATCTACAAAACCAATCTAATCCCAATCAAGATGCTAGATGGGTTTGTCTTTCCAGGAACTTGAAAAAGTTTCTCTAAAGTCTATAAAGAAAAAGAGAGGCCCACCCATCCCTACGTCAACTTTCAGAGCAAAGGATAAAGAGAGATTTTTGTCTTTCCTGATACAAGATATACTAAATGTCAGTGTTGTTATGTTTTTCTTTTTCATGTGGTTTTGATGCAAGAACAGACAAATAAGTATTTGGAACAGAACAGAGAGTTCAAAGACAGACCCACGGACATATGGGTAGCTAACCGGTGACACAGGTGGCCCCACAAACCAATGGAAAAGAACAGACTGTTTACTAGATGTGTTGGGAACATTGGCTCACTACCTGGAAAAAAATGTAACTTGATCCCTACCTGACACCACAGACCGAGGTAGGATCAGGATGGATCAAAGACCCAACCGGGAAAGGTGAAACAATTAACTAAATAGAAGAAAATGTAGACCTTGGCAACCTCAGGACGGTGAAGAGTTTCTCCCACCAAACAACGCTAAGACTCAATAGATTTGTTTGTATCGCAGTGAAGCATCTTTGTTGGATACATTTCACAGACAAGTGAATGAGAGAAGATATTTGCAGTCTCTTGATCCAGCAGAAATTAATATCCAGAGTAGAGGTGCTGAAGTATTTAGCTGCGTGCATTTGCATCTCTAGAATACACAACCCCTGCCAACTGAGAAGAAAAGACACGGCTGCCCTGGAAAAGTGACCGAAGGACACAAGCAGGTGATTGACAGGGAAGTAAACCCGAGAGGCTCTCCGGCCGAGCAGGTAGATGCTGGGACTCACGTGAAGTCAAAGAAATGCAAATTCGAGCAGCAAGATATCACTTTCACCTATTAGACTGGCAAAACTTAGGAAGGTAGATAATGCCAGGTGTGGCAGAGCTACGGCAGGACAGCAACCGCCTGCCCTGTGTAGGCAGGTGATTGCTAAGTACACAGTCAATACTTAGCTGAATTAAGTGTCCACAGACCCCAAGATCCAGCCATTCCACCCCGGGGGGTATGTATCCCAAGGACACTCTCATGTGCGTCCGAAAGGGGCCATGGGTGAGGCTGCTCACTGCAGCATTATTCATGGAGATGCTCTGGACGGCCCTCCCTGGGAGAAAATGAGGGGGGTCCACCCCACAGAATATGAAGCTACAGATGAGATGTCAAGTAACAGCCTGGGTGGACTTACAGGCACACCCTTGTGTCAGAAAAGTGAGCACCAGGCTACAACAGCTAGCATATACCATTTACATAAATTAAACCTGTCTGCGTGCAGACAAAATACACATTTTGCAAGAACATATGTGAGCAGCACATTCGCAGGAAGTACATTTGAATAGTTGCCTAAGGGGAGGGTCATGCGACTGGGGAGTGAGAGAAAAAGAAAAAAAGACCGAGTGAAAAAACAATAACACAAATATCGTGGTTTCCATGATGTAGGGGGAGGCAAGGTCTGCAGCCATCAGGAGCCTGGGGAGGGAGCGCGGTAGGCAGGGTCCCCTGCAGGACACAGGGCAGGAGGAGCACCATGGGGCTCGGGGATGCTGAGAGCCCGCTTGGCCAGGACTGCGGCCACATGGGTGACACCCTGCCTGGTCGCGGCAGGCAGAATGAGCCTTGACACTCGACTCTGCCCGGTTGGCCTCTGCCATCTGATTTTCAGCACCTCTCCAGCGGTGCCTGGGAGGGGCAGCGGTTTGATCCCACTTAGCGAATGAGGACTTGCGCCTCTGAAACTGAGCTGAACCCCGTATTTCCTGGGGTCCTGAGCCCGTCACGCCCCCAAGGGCCCTCTGTGTGGCGATAGTCCGTGCTGGGGAGGGCTCAAGAGCAGAAAGAGGAAAACTGGTGCCCACCAGCAGGGTCAACGTGGGCAAGTCCCCTAGCCTTTCTAAGCAAAAGTCTCCCTCCTATGACAGGACGGAGAGGAGGCCTACCTCGGAGAGGGCCCTGAGGACCACCTGCCAGAAAGCGTGCACCCCAGCCTCCAAACTAGAAGTGACATGACCACAGCTGTGCCCGCGAGCGCTGCCCAGGCAGCTGCCACCGCCACCTCCCCCCACTTTGTTCCTCCACTCAAGCCTCCTTGGTCCATCTCTGAGTGCCGGGAGGCTGGGAGTCCCAGATACCTCCCCTGCACCCCACAATGTCCCCCACACACAGCAGGGCTGGAGGACTCCCTGGCCTGCCTTCCCCTGGCCCTCATCCCTCTCGGCCCTGGCATCCTATTAAGCGAAGGCTTTCCCGGAGGGAGCAACAGGCCCAGAGATAGAGTGGCTCACCCGAAGTCACACAGCAGCTCTGGAGCTGAGCCAGAAACTGCTCTCAAGTCACTGACACCGGTATAGGGCTTCTGCCCACCTCATTCATTCATTCATTCATTCATTCATTCATTCAGCAAGCAAGCAAGCCAGCGAGCATGCACTGAGCTCCCACTATGCACTAGACACACAGATTCCAAAGAGAACAGGACAGACTGCTGCCTGCCCTCACGGAGCCTACAATCTACTGTGAGGATTCGGACATGGCGACCTCATCCAGAACCTTGAGTAAGGGAGATGGCGGTGGGCCGAGGAGAAGACACTGCCGAGCCCTCAAGGTGCTTCGTGTCACCTCAGCAGGTTCATGCAAGGCCAACCACAGTTCACAGCAGGGAGATCTCTGCAGGAGACAAGAGGGGCCTCTCCATACTGGTCACCTGCCCCAGGTGTTCCTCCACTCCCCCGTTCTGCCCCTGACCCCAGGGCCCTCCGCCCGTGGCGAAGAGAACGTTTCTGTCAAACTTCCCCACAAGAAGGGCTGGATCATCCCATGTTCCTCCCTGCATGTGATGAGAGAGAATGTGTTTTTAAGGAAAAAGCTCCTCCTCCACCCAAGCGAAAGGTTCTCTAATGGAGGTATTTCAGGCACCCTCGGGGGAGATACTTAAGTGTGAAAGGGCTTTCTTAGAACCTGTCAAGTCTCACCAGCCTGGAAACCACCCCAGGCAGAAAATAGGCTGTCTCACCAGTTGCACCCCCGCCCCCACGCTGGCCCTCCTGCTGCCCACCGCCCCCCTCCCCAGAGCCCAAGGCCACTGTCAAACTCTGCTCCCATCCCAGCCGGCTCTGTGCAAATATTTACATAGCTCCTCTCTGGGGGCTGCAGCAGACACAACACGGAGGAGCCGCCCTCCTGACACTCTCCAGACCCCGGAGCAGGCCAGGAGTGGCCGACACCCCTCAAACCTGGAAGGCCTCCTCGCTTCTGCCCCCAGGGACAGGAAGCCTCCAAGCAGCCCAGGGCAGCCTGCTCCAGCCCTGGAGAGTCGGAGGAGAGGGGCTGGGTGGGGAGCCCTGGGCACCCCTCTGGCCTCCCGGCCAGTGCAGGTCCTCTCACCGGCCAGCCTCCAAAGGCCCGAGGTGGAGGGAGCCTCTGATGGCTTCGGCCCCTCAAGGACAGGGCTCCCTATGCCTGACCTCGTCCTCCAGTGTTGACTCCAGGCTGCTCCCATCTCAAGGACACACCTAGGCACACCTCTGTCTGCCTGCCTGCCCAGCTCAATCTACCCAGGGGCTGCTTCGCCAGCAGCCCACCGGAGGGCTTCCGCAGAGGGGAGAGGAGAGGAGTGGGTGTCTGAGCTCGGGGAGGGGTCAGCCATGCTGGAGAAGGAGGGGCAGTGGAGGAGATGGAGAAAGGGCCTGGGGTGTAGGGGTCCTGGGAGACCCATTGCTACCGCTGGTGGCAGCAATGCCTGAGTAAGCACCTGGAGGCTGAGGTCTGAGTCTCAGGACCATAAACCGGTGGGTACGGGGCCACCTCTGGGGCTCAGGCTCCCCACGGGCACTGGGGGCACCAGAGCACAGGCTGGACTGCTGGTCCCCGCCCCTCCCCCAGCCCACAGCTCAGCTGTTGCAGTGGGGGCCCTCTGACCTTGTTACCATGGCAACCAGCCTGCAGCTGGAGCAGAGAAGCAGACAGACTCTTCTCTAGAGACACCCCCATCCCCACCCACGCATGGGCTCCTGGGGACACAGGGACATGGAGACCAGACCAGTATAGGCAGAGGTATGAGGAGCCAGACAGCCCAGAGGGAGAAAGGTTCGGGGGGCTAGTGGAAAGAAGAAGAGAGACAGATGCAGGGAGGAGGCGATAAAGACCAAGGGGACAGAGCGTCGGCAGGGAGGGAGCCCTGGGGAGAGGGAAGCAGCAGAGACCCCGGGCACAGGCAGCCAGGCTGAGTGCTGCAGGGGGCGGGGCCAGAGAGATGGCGGAACAAAGAGCAGAGAGACCTCAAGAGGCAGAGAGCAGGGGATGTCCGCCAGGCCTGGCAGAGAGGGCAGCCAACGAGGAGGAGGAGCCTTGCTCAGAGGGACCCCAGGCCACCCCTCCAGCAATGTGGGGATGCAGATGGACACCAACAGCACCTGCGGCCCAGGCACGGCCCCAGGGCCCTGCCTCCACGCTCCGCGCCTGCCAGCCCCGCACTGCCCACTCTGCTCCCAATGTCGCCTTCCTCCTGGGCCTGACATCAGGGCATGGACACAGGGCTAGCAGGTCCCTGGCACCTCATGTCTCTCCCTCCAGCCCACATCCCTCCAGTCCAGCCACCCTGCCTCCCAGCAATCCCAGCAACTAAATAACGGAGCTGTCTGGCTCCAGGCCCTGATACTGCACAGAGCTAGGCCAGAGGCACCGACACGGCACAGCTGTCCACACTGGCGCCTGCCAGCAAAAGGCCCCGCCTCCTGCCCAGCCACCCACCTCCCTGGGGCTGGAGCCCAGGGACCCACTCCCCCATGGCTGGCCCAGGCAGAGACCCTGAGAAAGGCCTGGGCAGAAACAAGAAGTGGCCCTGGCAGTGTACACCTCTGCCTCCCTGCTCTGCCCAGGCACAAAAGTGTGAACTTGTGCACACACACATGCCCCTCCTCACACACACACACACACACACACACACCCAGTCAGGCCCCAGGGAGCCTCCCGAGAGACTGAGCATCTCACAGCGGAGGAAGGGGAGGCAGATTCCTCTGCCTCCTAGGCCTCCAGTGCCAGCACAGGTGAGGATCCACATGACCTGAGGGCCCAGGCTAGCCTGTTGGCAAACAGGAGATACCTGATCCCATGGAAACTACCTGAGAGCAGAGAGGGGGACAGGCAGAGATCGCTGACACATGGTTTTCTGGGTCACAGTCCCATTTGGAGCAGTAACCTGAAGGGGGCCAAGAGACTGAACCTGGGCAAGGGGCCTGGGTTCTAATCTAACTTCCTCCACTGATTCGCTGGTAACCGGACCTCTGCTTCTCAGTTTCTCCATCTGTAACTCGAGTGGGCTGGATTAAGTGATCTCCAAGGTCACCAAGATTCCATAATAGTACCTCTGCTGAAGGGGTCCCTTGGCCATTCTCTCCCAAAGGTTCCAGCCTAGGGAAGGAGGGAAGGCCAGCTCCCCACACACTACAGCAAAGACAAAACACTCAGGCTCCTGAGGCCAAGGGGCCGAGCGGGCACATTTTCCAGAAGTAGAAACAGGCTCAAGGCAGTAACCAACTTGGCCCATATTGCATAACTCCTGGTGTTGCACCTGAACCCAGGACTTAACGTACTCACACTCTGTTCATTACACCAGTGGTTTGCAACTTTCAGAATAAAATAGTACGTGAAGTAACATGCACCTACAGGTACCCCTGGAACTAGCTGTTGTTATTTTTAATATATGACAGCCAAGCAGATGGGGGAGGGCTCTGTTCCATTCCCACCCAGCTCTGCCACTTACTAGGTATGTGACTTTGGAAAAGTTTCTTAATTTCTCTGAACTTGTTTCCTCATCCATAAATGGAGAAAAAATTATATCTACCTCCCAGGGTTGTTGTGAAGATTCCATGAGATAATGTAAGTAAAACATTTAGCACAGTGTCCAGCACATAGAAGCCACCCACCAAAGTCAGCTCGTACTAGATGGCCAGGCAGATAAAGAAGCAAATCGGCTCTGATTGAGGTTCTGGGAGACATCAGTGAAGAAGCCGACAGAAGGCCCTACCTTCAGAGTTTCCATCTAGTCTCGAAGCCCCTGACTCCTAGCCAAAACCCTCACGTGATGTGAGCAAATCCTTTTCCACAGGGCCCCAGCGACAGTGCCCCCTCTAATGATAGGGGAGGTTCTGAAAGGCAGGACTCGGGGCTGCGGGCTCTCTTTACCTACCCCCAGGGAGGGATAGAGAGAGACAGAGCATGCTGTCTTGAGCAGGTAAACTCCCTGTGGACAGAAACCTCATGTATTGCTTGATTATCAGTAAATTCTCCCTGGATACACACTGGTGAGCAGCAAGGTCTGGGCCCCCCTGGGCAGTCCAGCGGCACCTTCTGGAGCCACCAACCCCAGCCCTCTGCAGACCTCCCAAGGCCCTGCTGCACTGAACTCCCAGAGCAAAGCCCACCACACCAGGACCGGCACATGAGGGGACAGCCCCACCCAGAGCTCTGTTTATCCGATCTCCGATCTCCTCTCCGGAAGCCCAGAGCAGCTGGGCTAGGAGGCTGTGGCTGAGCTGAGACACCTGGCACAGGAAGGGATGGCAGCGGGCGGGGCCCTCAACAGATGAGACAAAGGGAACTGAGGTTGGGGAGAGGCACACACCTCATTCCAGGTGCAGTTGAAGTGCAGAAGAGAAAGGGGGCAGGTGAGGGGCAGCAGACAGAGAACTAGAGTCCTGCAGCCCTCCCCACCTTGGCCCTCAGTGACTTCTTCCCAGACCAGTCAGTGACATGACAGGTGCTGCTAGGGTACCTAGAAGTTGTGACTGGGGGTCAGCGCCCAGCCGCCAACCTGACCTATTACTTCTGTCCACGCACGCACCTGCCCGGTCAAACTCCAGCCCACCTAGCTCAACATGCCCACATCTGCCCAGGGAGGAAGGAACCAAAGGCGCCAAACCCATGGCCAAGCAGCCCGTTGACTACCCGGAAAAACCATCCCACCAGAGTGAGGTGAAGAGGCTGAGAGCACCCTGTGGCCCCAGTGCCCAGCCCTCGTCTCCCACCTGGCCCACTGCAATGGCCCCAGCTGGGGTCACGCCACTGTGGCACCCGCCCAGGCTCTTGACATTCTCCAGCCGCCCCCATCCCACTGTCCCCACCCCTTCCCCATCCTTCTCGGCCCCGCCCGCGCCGTGACCCCGCCCCTGCGGCCCGCCCCTCCGCACGGCCCCGCCCCCGTAGCCCCGCCCCGCGCGGCCCCGCCTACCATCCTTCCGGTAAAAGGCGATCTCCACTTTGCGCTCCTCGGCGCCCAGCAGGGCCTGCGCGATCTGCGCGGCGGCGCGGCGCTGAGTGCGCGGCCCGTGCAGGAAGTCGCAGGTGCAGGGCCGCTGCATCACCTCGGCCCGCGAGTAGCCGCACAGCTCGCAGAAGCCGTCGTTGCAGTAGATGACGGCGCAGTTCTCCACCCGAGCGTTGGCGATGATGAACTTGCGGCCTGGAGGAGTCGGGGGGGCGGGGATGAGCGGGCACGTGAGCAGGGACCCCTGCCTCGAGGGCTCCCAGCCCTCACCTACATTCTCTCGTCACACACTGCCGCCTGCCCGGGGACTCCCCGCCCCAGGGGGCACAGCGGAGCCTGGGGTCCCCAGCAGGGGGCGAATGCAGCTGTGCCCCGACACAGGTGCCTCGGCCCTCCCGGCGGGCGGCGCGCCCCCTCCCTCGCCCGGCCCTCGGGCTGGCTCCGTGGCTTCCCCCGGGCAGGCTGCCAGAGGCCTGCCGCCCCCTCCGCGCCTGGGGCCGGGGCCAGACTGGGCGGGTGTCAGCAACGCGTGTCAGCAGCCGCGGCGGAGGGATAAACACTGGGCCTGGAGAGGGAGCCTGGGAAGGGCCAGAGATGGCGGCCAGCCTTCCTTTTGCGCCCGGCTGCTTCAGCTTCTCTTCCTGGCCCCCTTCTCCAGACCAGGGGCGACCCCTGGACACTCCTTACCCCAGCGGTCCCTACGGACTCACTCGCCCAAGTATCAGTACTTCCCGGAAGGGCAGTCAGGGGCTGGGGAGTGGGCAGGCTAATGATGAGGAAAGTACCACGTGAGCACCTGCTATGTTTTATCTCATGTAATACTGACAACTCCACAAGGTAGGCATCCTTTTATTAAAGAAACGGGCTCAATAGAAGTTCAGAGCCGTGCCCACAGCTTGCGGCTTGTAAATGACAGCCACCTTTTGAACCCCGTTCTGGCAGAAGGTGAAGGAATAAGGTGGGTGCCTCAGGCAGAAGCCCAAGGTCATAGGGAGCAAGAACAGGGACTCCTGCAGCTCCAAACCTGGAAATACCTGGAGCCCAGGGCGGGCCTGGGACAATGGCCCACTTGTAAGATTCAGGAAGGGGGAGCTCTGCGGGGCTGTGAGGGCTGCCTCAGTTTTGCCCTGTCAAGGAGAGGTGCCCCAATGGACCCATTTTAGCTAGACTTGGCTCACCCCCTCCACGCCTGCCCTGAGAGCTGGGCTGGCTGGTAAGCAGCAGGCAGGCGGCGGCAGCTGGTGCCAGGGAAGATGCTCCCGGGATAAGAGCTTTTTATAAACACAGAAGTTTCCGGCCACTTTGGCCTTTAATGCTGGGGCTTTCGGTAGCATTGGGAACTCTGCCCCTCCCCTTCCCAGTGGGCACAGCCCTGGGCAATGCCAGGGGCAAGGCCTCACTGAGGTGGGCAGAGCCATCAGGGTCTGGCGTCCACCTGCTTTCCTCTGCCGTCCCTTCCCCTGACCTCCAGGAAGTTACTTTTTGAAGTTGGGTCATCTTTAGGTCAGTTCCCTAGGCCCCCCAAAATGACCAGGCAGTGACCAGCCCTAGGAGTAAGGGCTCTCTGTCACATATAAAGACCCCTGACTCGCCTCCATCTCCACCTGAGTCCGGGCAGGACAGAGTACCAGCTTCGGAGGAAGCGGGAAAACCACCTGGCCCCCACCACCAGGCCTGGAGAGAAAAGTGAGTTTCTTCGAAGGCAGGCCCCACCCCCACCCCCTGCACTGAGCTCCTGGAATGTGGGACAGAAGGAACCTGAAAGGCTCCTTCAGTGTCATGCACCCTTCTTCCCAGGTGTGGAAACTGAGTCTCAGACAGGGAAGAGAGTCGCTCAAGGTCACATGGCAACCAGTGGCAGAGGTGGGGCCAGAAGCCAGACCCCCAGATCCCAGCCGAGGTGCCTGCACGTTCTCCTGGAGACTGTGGGAAAGAAAGCCCTGCCGGTGGCCCTCCACCATGTCCACCTCCTCCCCTAGGATCACATTGTTCCTTGCTCAGACAATGCTGTCCATCAAATTGACCCCTCCCTCTGCCCACCCCTGTTAAAAGCACACGTTGTCCTGTGCTCACAGGGTCATGGGCAAGGAATGTCACCAGCTCCCCACTCCCAGGACCCTTGGCAGTCACACCCACCATGGCACATGCAGCCTTGGGGACAGACAAATGCATTCTGGGCGAGTGCAAAGCCCACACCCAGAACATTGACCTAGCCTGGGACATTTCTGGAGGCCTCCCCTACCAGGCCAGGTCAGGGGTGCTGTAGTCCCCAAAACGGGGCTCAAGACAGGAAAATCCACAACATGGGGCACCGCATTGAGGCTGTTAAACTCTCAAAACCAGCCTTCAGCCCATGACACCCTCCTACCCCAGGGCCCACAGTTTGTAGCCTTGTCTCAGACACCTCCCCACTGCCCATGCCGTGTCAGACTGTTGGGTGACATACACACTCCCCATGCCCAAAGGGAGGTAAGGCACTGACCCTACGGGCTTGGCTTTCAGTCCCCCACAGTCCAGTCCAGGTGGGTACCTGCACTGTCCTGTTGAGGTCCAGAGTTTGGGCCGTATCTGTCTCCTGTCCTTGCACCCACACAGCTCCGTCCACACCAGGGCACCCAGACTTAAGGACACCTGCACACTCCTATCTCATCTCCCTGCCCTGAACACTCGGAGTATCACACACACTCCCCAATCCCAGAAGACTGAGCTGAGCCTCCCGCCCTGCGCCCCAACTCCAGGCCCTTGGCCCCAAGCCCACAGCCCGAGCACCGAGCCTGGCCCCTGCAGCCCCTGGCCAGCGCGAGAGGATATCGGCCCCATTGACAAGCACTTGGCAGATGCACACGGCCCAGGCACGCCCCCCCTTCACACTCAGGAGAGCTCGCCCCCCCCAGTGCCCCCTCCCCGCCGGCCCCTCCCCCACTCACTCTGGCCCTCAAACTTGCGGATGATGGTGTCCAGGAAGGTGTTCTGCGGCGCGACGTGGCCCCTCCGCACCGGCATCCTGAGCCCATGGGCGGGCCGGGCGGGCCCCCACCCACCCCGGCCCAGCCCGGCCCAATACTAGGCTTTGGGTAGCCCTGCCCGGCCGTGGTCCCCGCACCCCGCGGCCAAGCAGAGCAAGGGCGGGGCCGGGACTGGGCTGCGGGCGCGGAGACCCCGCGCGGCTCCCGGCTCCGGACCGCGGGCCCGGCCTGGAGCCGCCTGAGCTCGGGCCGCCCGCACACCTGTCTGCCGGCCCCCGCCGAGCCGCGGGCCCCGCTCCGCCGCGTCCCCGCGATGCGCTCCGCTCGCCCGAGCTCGGGGCTCCCGGCTCCCACCCGCCGTGCCGACAGCCGCTCCGGCGCCCGCGGCTCGGGCTGCGCCTGCGGCTCGGCCCGGCCGCGGAAGGGTTAACGCGGCGCGCGCCCCTCAAGCTCCGGCCCCCGCCTCCCGGCCCCCTCCCGCCCGCCGCGCGCTGCAGCGCCGCCCTCTCCCCACCCCCCCTACACACACCCCGCGCGCCCGCTCTTCCCATTGGCTGAGCCGCGCCGAGGGCTCCCCCCCACCCAGCCCCTAGCTCAGCCCTGGAGCCCCCCGGGACTCGCGTCCCCGAAGAGGGGGAAGGGACCCTTATGTAGGGGAACGATGAGGACAGGTGTGACAGCCGGCCTGGGAGGGAACTGGGGATTCCTCAACCCCTCCCCTAACTAAAAGGTCTGGGGAACCTGACTTGAAGGGAGGGGGCGGGCCCCTTATGCCCTGGTCCCCCAGCAAGCCAAACACCGGCTGGGTACACACAGCATGCGCTCAGTGCCTGCTGTAGGTAACACGGGCGGGCGAGGCCTGGGCCCCGGGAGGGCGAGCCCAGGGTTAGGGGAGACCTGGGAAATGTGAAAGGCAAGACGATCTGGAGGCCCCAGGCCAACCGAGATTTGAATTAAGAGTGGGTGAGATTTAGGAAGGAAGCGCACCAGAGCGGGGCGCACCCCCAACACACACACACACACACCCCTCTCTGGGGTTATTTGGGGCCCTCCTGCACAGAGAGGGCCATTTGACAGTAGTTGCAGCCTCCTAGCTGCGGGATCAAAGAAAAGCCCCTGAGCGCGAGTTCCAGCCCGGGGATCCCCTTGTGCGAGCGGCCCGCCCTCCGTCTGCAGCGCGGGGCCAGGAGGCAGGCCCAATCGGAGGGCTCGGGGCCCTGCGGCGCTGCGGCGGCCCAGCCCCTCAGAAAACCCTGGCCTAGCCGCCGGCCCCTCCCCCGGCCAGCTGGCTTGCTGCAGCTGCAGCTCCCTTATTTAGGCAAGGAGGCCTGAGGATGCTCAAGGGCAGGCAGGGTGTCTGCCTGCCGCCTGCCCATCTGCTGCCTGGGTCTGAGTGAGGGTCTCGGGCACGGTGTCCCCGGCTTGAGCAGCCAGGCAGGGCCCTGGGAAGGCATGTGTTGACAGCTGAGCCGGCAGGCAGGGATGAGTCGGCAGCTGAGCAGCCAGCCGGGTCCCCTCCCCTGCAGCCCGGATCAGAGACCCGCCTAGATGGATGGGGCCATGTGGGGGCCCCTGAGAGCTTGCAGCTGCCTCTGTCCTTGGAGCTAGGGGGTGGGTCTTGTCACCAGGGAGAACCGTCATGGGATGTGGGGGGAGGGGAGGAACAAAGGGCAGAGAAGGCAGCAGAGTCTGGAAGGAGAAAGGCCCAGAGGAAGAGGTCTTGGTGAGACCACCCTACCCAGACTCTCGCCGGTCACACAGGCGCAAAAAGATGCAAGCACTGAGGCCAGATGGGACCACTGGCCAGCAGATGACACCCCTTTTTTATTTGCTGGTGGGTGGGCAGTGACTCAGGGAGGCAGCCAGTGGGAGAGAAGGAGGTGGCTTTACCAGCTGATGCTAGAGACCAGAGGCTCTTGCCTGTACAGTCATCTCATCCCTCTGGTCCTCTCCGCCTCCCGCAGCTTCCTCACCCGTATCTTCGCTGACCCTCCAAGATTCCCCGAGCCTCTGGTGGCACAAACTCCCTTTCCTCTGTGCCTAGCATCAGGCACATCCACCCATCTTGGGTGCTGGCAAAACCCAGCCTATGACTGACCCTGCACCTCCCCCACCTGCAGCCACTGCTTGGATGCTGGGTTACCTGCTCTAAGTCCAGGGTGATCCCGTTTGAGTGGTGTGTGCTCCCCTCGGGATTGGGGGATTTAGAGAGTGAGAAAGGGCCTGCAGTAAGAATGGGCGTAGGGAGAGAGGACATGAAAGGGACATCTGTAGGTAGCATTCCCTTCTCTCCAGACCAAGGGTGAGAGAGAGCCAAGCTGAAGGAGGCTGGGAGGGAGGAGGGAGCTACTCATCTGGTCCCACCCGCTGTCCACACTTCCGTACCCATTTCCCAGGGCAGGCCTATGCTCTCATCCCAGGGGGGAATGAAGGAATCGGAGGGGCCCTTGGTCTTCCAAAAGACAGAAGACAAGGTTTGAAGTAGCCCTCCTCCTGGGGCATAGAGGCAGGCAGGGGAGAGCTGCCTCTCTCTCTCTCTCTCTCTCTCTCTCTCTCTCTCTCTCTCTCTCTCTCTCTCTCTTCCTGGAGGCTGAGGGGAGAGCCTGAAAGCAGTTTCACTGAGCCACCCCCACAGCCAAGAACTGGGACAAGGAAGAGAGGCTGTCAGATGGGGACAAGCTCTCCCCAAAGGCATCCTTCCTGGCCCACAGGTGTCAGGCGCCCAAAGGTGAAGGGCAACAGATGAATTGAAGCTTCCCTGCCCATCACCTTCCATCTCTTCCAGATCTAGGAGAAAGGGGCAAGTGCCCAACCTTCACACCCGGAACACCTAGACTCTGCCCCAACTTCAGCTCACAGAACCATTGGCGGGGACCACGCCTGGAAAGAGCTCTCCCCACCCTGCCTGTGGCGGAGGGACCCTCACTGTATAGACGATGAGATGCTAGGCTCCTCCCAGCTCCCAGAGACGATTTAAGGAGAAGAGTCTGTGGAGGACATCCTGCCCACCCCACCCTCGGCTCCTGCTCAGTGTGAAGGAGTCAGGACATCCTGGGAGGAATAAACAGCCTCCCTACTGTGGACCCCCAAGGAGCGGGCCAGGCAAGACAGCCGAAATTGGTTCAGGAGAGCAAGTGACAGTCACAGGGGACTGGGAAGCAGCTTAGGAGGAATGGTTCCTCAGAAACCCAGGGAGGAACACAGCACCCCTCCATGTGCAAGGGCCAGCTTGGGCTGTACCGTGGGGCCTTGCTGAAGGCCAGCAGGGAAGGGGAGGAAGGGAAGGAGAACAGGAGGGAGAGAGAGAGGGAGGAAGGAACCCACCTCAAACCCATAGCCAGGAGCCTATGCTCCTTCCATTCATTGCCACCTGCAGCCCCACATGCAGCGACCCATCAAACCCCCACCAAACCCAGGGCCATAATCCAGGTCTTCTCCCACCAACCTGATATGCACCATTGGTGGGACTTTTTTCTTGCTGCAGTGACAGCTAATAAGATAAGCCAGTGACTGAGACTCGGGAGACCTGACTTTTAATTCTGGTTCTGCTACTAGTCACGTCAACAGATGTTGACTGGAGGCCTCCTGTGTACTGATCCCTGTGCCAGACACTGGGAGTGGGTGGAGAAGGGCCAAGAGAGTAACCCAGAATCTCTGCTCCGGGGACTCAGTCTACTGAGGCTGAGAGAGGGGCGGGCAGGCAAAACTGTATGGCCTGTGCTGAGTGCTGTGGGGTGACCAGGAGGTGTTGAATACATTCACTGGAGGAGTCCCGGAGGGGCCTGGTGAGGAGAGGAGGTTTCAGAGCAGGTCCCTGAAGGTCGAGATGAGACCGGGCAGAAGCACAGCAGGTGGAAGGACAATATGAGCAAAGGCACAGAGACTGAGTCTGGGGACAAAACAGTTTGGTGTGATGTTAGCGCTGGAGCCATTAGTGGAGGGCTGAGGAGTCTGGTTTTTATTCTGTGTGCAAAAACGACAGTGCTGGTAGCTGAGATATACTGTGTATGAGTACAGGAATGTCTGTCTTTGTACAGTCGGTGCCTAATGAAGGTCTGTTGAATTAATGGAACACATGTAGTAGTTTGGAGACACTGAGGCAGGTAAGAGGTGTTTCGGTTACTCTGGCTGCCTTACAGCCACGCCAAACCCCATGACTGAACTCGGCGGCAGAATCCATTCTGCTCATGGGTCTGCCACTTGGGTAGGTGCAGCTGGAACCACTGTGTCTGCTCCACTCAACTCGGGACTGAAAAGTTCATTCACTCTTCACGTCTGGTGGTTGATGCTGGCTGTCAGCTGAGACCTCAGCTAGGACTGAGGCCAGGACACCCACATGAAGACTTTCCTCACGGCTGCTGGGCTTCCTCACAGCATGGTGGCTGGGTTCCAAGGGCAAGTGTCCCAAGAGAGGTCCAGGCAACAGCTGTCCCACCCCCTTTAATAACCCAGCCTTGAAAGTTGCATAGAATAACTTCTGCCACAAGCATGGCCAATCGGATTCAACGAGAGGAACGTAGACCCCGCCTCTAAATGAAGGCGTGTCACTGACACAGTATAAGAAAAGCGTGTGTGATGGGGTCTGTTGGCACAACGGTCTCGGAAAAATATAATGTGCCACACGGAGCTATGCAGCAGACCAGGAGAGAGATGCTGAAGACTTGAGCCAGGTTAGAGGTGATGGAAAGGGGCCTGCTTGTCGTGTAACTTTAGAGGGATTGCTAAATGTCACTTTCCTTGTACCTGTAAAATGAGGAGGCCACACAAGCTGATCTCTCAGATCCCTTCCAGCTCCAACAGTGAGTGATTCCTTAATGCTACACAGTCACATTTCCCACCCACCAACGATTCCTCCATTTCCCCTCAATACCCATCTCCACCCCCCTACCCCACACCCGTCTCTGTGGGCACCTATGATTCTGTCTGGGATCCTAGGTGCCCTTGAGGCCAATGGTTACTCTACGGGTAGCACCTGGTCCATTCTACATTTTTATGTTAGAATTTTAAAAGTGGAGGAACACAGCCTCCATGGCTGGTGAGAAGACCCCCAGACTCATCCTGCTCCATCCTGCGGTGTGCTCGTCAGTGGACGGTCTCCTGAAATAAGACACGTGGTCTGGAGTCCACCTGCAGGGAGTTCATAATCTAACTGGGGAGAGGGAACTCACAGGCATGAAATATCATGAAGACAATCTGGCGTGATGGCGTAACTGACTATACGTGCAGGGCGTCCGGAGGAGGGGCGCTCTGAGTGGCCTGGGGCAGCCAGAGGGCTTCCTGGCAGGGTTTTCTCAGGCCCAGAGGAAGGGAGTGAACATCTTCCTAAGGCAAAATCCCAGGAAGGATCGGGGGGGGGGGGGGGGGAGTCTTCCCACTGATATACTTACTCCCAAGTGCCTGAGAACTGAGCAGCTATCTGCCTTTTAGATTTAAGAATGGGGCTCAGCCTCCTCAGACACAAAGAGGGGCTCTCCAGAACTTAGTGAGTTGAAGCTCCAGGATTACTATATAAGAGTCATTGAGTAGAAGGAAGACTAGGATACTTTACTGTAGGGTGTCTTGGAGGGACTGAAGAGATACTAAGGTGCAAGCCACGCTTCGGTGCCACTCTGCCTAAGAAGCTGGCCCGGAAAGAGGTCCCAGCTGTCTTGGCTGTTCAGGTCCAGCAGAGCTGGAGCTCTGTCCCTGTCCAGGGTGCTGAAAGCCCTTCTTGCCAAGCTCAGCAGGAAACCAGGGAGGGCGGCTCAGGTGATTAAGAATGGGGCTGTCCTTGGGACACAGTGGCTTAGACAGTCACCCTAAACCATGAAAACGCTTTTGGAAGTGGACAGTAGCTCCAGGAAGCAGCATATGGTGAAGCAAGAGCCTGCTTTGCCACTCGGTGCTGAGAAGTCTGAGGTCTCACTTCCATATGTCCAGAATGTGCCTTCCCCTCCACCCCCACCAAAGTCATTGAGAACAAGATATGATTCCTCCCCCTGAACTTTACACTTGCAAGTCGTGGGCTTTCCCTTGGGGGTTTCTGTTGCTTTGTGAAATATTAGAGCCAGAATGAAACACTTCTGTGTTTTTAGAGGAAAAAGAAAAAAGATTCAGAGCTCTGCAGACCCAGAGATCTCTAAGTACAGAGGTGGCTACCTCGGCTGTCCAGAACTATGCCCTGCTCGTTCTGCTAAGTGCATCAGGAAGAGCTCAGAGCCCACCTC
The DNA here is from genome assembly GCF_014108415.1 of Molossus molossus. Taxonomy (NCBI): domain Eukaryota; kingdom Metazoa; phylum Chordata; class Mammalia; order Chiroptera; family Molossidae; genus Molossus; species Molossus molossus. The sequence continues at coordinate 109,094,709 of NW_023425401.1, forward strand.
AGCCTGGGTGGGGAATGAGCATGTGGACGTTAACCCAACACTGATTCATATCCTGCATGTAGCTACCCCACCCTATGGATCACCAGCCAACATGAAGGACCAGAAAAGGGAACTCAGGTCCACCAGGTCCCCCAGTCCATCATCTCCCCAATCTACTCACAAACAGTCACCCATCACCTTCCATGTGCCCCAAGCTGTGTGGGACCCCTAGGGGAACATGAGGCATACAATCCAGCCCCTGGGCCTTAAAATTTCGCAATAAGTTGGAAAGAAAAGATGCTCACACGTGAATAGACTATAGTACAAGAACCCAGTACAACTAGTAGGAGCCAACAGAGAAGTGCCTACATCCCAGATACCAGGAATGTTTTGACTTCAGCATTTTAAAGCTGGAAAGGGTGGAGTCTTTACAAAGGAGCAGGGTTTAGGGGGAATTTGGCTGAGTGAAGAGAGGTCAGGACACCTCCTCCCAGTGCCTCTGGAGAATAGGAGCCCAGTGTGGAGCCTTCCTGTTGGGAGATAAAACTGTTGAGGGTGTGAAGGGGGAAGCAGAGGCCAGTTTTTGTGCAGGGGCCCAAACTGTCCAAGAAGAGAAGAATCTCTCCTGCAAAAGAAAGGTTTGGAGAGCTCCCCCTTCTGGATCTATGTGGCACAACACCATCTAAATCGGGATCCTCTGAGCTGGGGTCTGCCAGTCCAGCAGCCTAGGCTGGAGTTAGAAAACCAGACAGCAAAATGGGGACCCCAGGAAAGGTCAAGATAATCAGCAGCAGCAAATATACCAGGAATATCTCACTTGCTGGCTGTTGGGAGTCAAGGGGCTTATAACCCAGTTGGTAAAGCAGGAAAAAGACCACACAATGACTGAAGTGACATCAGGGTTTGGGATCAGGGTCTCCATATCTCACAAATCAGTACAGGGATCTAAGGACTTCCCCCCCACCCTAGAGAGAGGGTTTGGAGAGAGGGTCTGGCCCTTCCCAGGACACCTGAGAAGCAGGGGATGGGGTTCTGCCCTGCCAATCCCCAGTGATGGTTGATGGTTGCTACAGAATTTCCAAGCCAGGCATACTTGGTGCTCAAAGCCCTGGTTCCCAAGAGACCCAGCACCACAGCAACCACGACAGGAAACTGAGCCAGCCGCAGGGATTGAAAGAGAGAAGAGGAGGAGAGGAAGAGGGAAGGGGGGCAGGGCCTGTCAGACTGATCACTGAACACTGTGGCCTCCTATGTAGGGCCCCCACGGCCTGAGACAGGAGCCCCCATAGTCAGCATTCAGGAGACCTCCACCCGACCCTAAAATCTCCTCATTTACACTCTGGATCCCAGGAATGAAGGACAATTTCAAGTCCCCATGGATGTGGAAACATTCCTATCCACACAGTGTTTCTGGTCCGAATTAGCTTTGGAGGGGCAGGACCAGATGAGGAAGCCGGTTAAGCAATGAACCGCAGGACACACTGCCCAGGGGCACACACACATGTGTGTTTACACAGACACATACAGACATGCACACTCACATATACATGTACACTGTCACACTCACCCATGCATACAGACATATACACACTCAAACATACACACTCACACATAACTTACACACTCACACCCCACAGGCCCAGGGTCTGCTCAGGATGTGGTTCAGAAGGCAGGCTAACCCTCAGGACACTCGAGGCCTGGAGACTCCCATGGTCTGGCCAGCAGTCACCCATCTTCCCAGGGCAAGGATTTGGGGTTCTCAGAAGCCTTGCAGCCCCAGAACTTTGCTACCAGGCTGCAGACCAGGAGGCAGAAGAGTGTCCAGAGCAAGGGCCGTCTGCCCTCAGTAGCCCACCTGTGGGACAGGGGCCCCTGCACTCCTTCCCACGCCTCCCCCGCAGCCAGCTGCCTTGGACATGGCTCCCTGCATCTTTACCCAGTGTGGTCTGTGCAAAAGCAGGGAGGTTTCTCAAGGGAAGGCACTGCTGTTCCTCTGGGGTGGGCTGGTCACATGGTCATCATCAGGAACTTCAGGCTTATGTGAACACCATTTCAGGGTCCTAGAGGGCTAGGGTTGACCTACCACCCCAACGTGGCTTAGAGGCACAGGCCACTGACCCCCAGTCATCCTGGATCTCATTGTCTGTCTCTAGGCGTCTGAGCCAGGCCTCTGCTCCTAGCTCTTCTCTTTGGCTCTCTGCTGCCCCTGTGTGGTTCCCTCAGTAATGGCAGGGGCTGCTGGATGACTCCACAGTACCAGCCAGGGGCCCCTTTCAGATAGGCAGCACCTTCCGCTGCCTGAGCCCTAAACACACCAGACCCTGCCCCAAGCGCCTCCCCGAACACCCAGCTCCGCCTTGCAATCTGGAAGCTGAGCAAACCTTTCTGGTCCCAACCTCCCAATACAGCATGAGTTATATCCTGAGTCGCGGAGGGCTGCCCCCCTCCCCTCTGCCCACTTCCCCCTCCCTTCCCTCCTGTCCCCTGGCTCCCCACCCAGACCTTGCCAGCAGGCAGGAAGGAAGCGGCTCATAGTGGGGAGGGTGGGGCATTTCCAGCTCACACTGAACAACCCCGGGTTGGGCTATAAAGAGTCAGGGCCTTCCGCTCCCGTCACCCGGCACCCTCCACAGCCCCTGGCTTTACACACACTGCTGGGGCCAAGGCCTCCCCTCCCCCCAGGTCAGGGCATCCTACCTCAAGCACTGCACAGCTCTGTGCTCTGGAGGGAGGGCTGGAGCAAGGGGTGCCACCCTCATAGGGAACACTTCACCCACAGTCCCCCTCACCAACCAGGGCCCATGGGGTTGGGGTCTAGGCTGGCCTCCCCAGTGACAGAAGACATAGCCACTGTCAGACACCAAGGGGATGGGCTCTCAGAGATCCTCTCCAGAGCCCCTGCCAGCTGAAATCCTGCCATTTCAAGTTCAGGTTCTCCCCTACCCACGGGACTTCAAATCTGCAGGTCTTGAAGGTTTTGGTGTTGTTGTTTTCCCAGAAATTACTCTTTAAAATGCAGTTGCTGCCCGGCCAGTGTGACTCAATGGTTGAGGGTCGACCCATGCACCAGGAGGTCGCTGGTTCAATTCCCAGTCAGGGCACATGCCCACGTTGTGGCCCAATCCCCAGTGGGGGGCATGAAGGAGGAGGCCAATTGATGTTCTTTGTCATCTATGTTTCTATCTCTCTCTCCCTTCCTCTCTCTCTCTCTCTCTCTCTCTCTCTAATATCTATAAAGAAAAAAATTTTAATGTAATTGCTAATAAGAGCAGTCGGCCACTGGGGTACAGGAGCCTAGCTCCCTAGCAGGATGGCTGATAGAGAGCAAGGCAGACAGAGAGAACTGGACAGGGCCCCACGGAAGGGAGAGAAAGCCCATCCCAGAGGTGGAAGAATCAAAAACTGTCAGGAATGCCACAGTCTCCTGATGGCTGTTAGGACACGTGCAGCAACGTGGCCACAGCCCCAGGACAAGTGGGAGGAGGAAAAGTCCCTGTGGTGACAGCATCCACCTCCAACTCTCTGCCTCTACGTTGGTTTTCTCCTCTGCTTCCTAAACCTGGGCTGTGGCTCCCTCTGCCCAGAACACCACTAGTTCAGGCCTAACTGGCCCTCGCCATCAGTGTGGCTGGGCTGAACTGTCCCAAACCTCCCTGTGGCCAGAAAATGTCCCCTCGTGGAACCATCACCTTCACTAGACTGACCCCTTCTTTCTGGCCACATAGACCTGTCCAGCCTCAGCCGACTCCCTTCTCTGTGGCCCGTCCCCACTGCCTCCAGAACACATTTGCAGTGAAGCAAGCCAATGTGCACGAAGCTCCTTCTCAGTGCGGGGTCCTGGGACCTGGCAGGATCCCAGCGGAGTAGTGCTTGACCTGTTTGCAGAGCACACACGACACAGGTTCATCTGGGAAGGAAATCTCAGACACGGAGCAAACTGCCCCGGAACCACCAGGAGGAACCAAGCGAGTGATGCTTGTGGCTGGGGCGCATGGAGAAGGGGTGCTGAGCAAGGCCTCCCAGAGGAAGCAGCGTGGGGTCATGCCCGTGAAAGATGGAGGGCGGCAGGGGAAGCCTCTGGAACAAGATGCGGGTCTGACATCTATGGAAGGAGAGCGGGAAGGAGGAGCATCAGGTGGGCAGAGCCTCAGACCACAGTGAGCTCTGAGAAGCTCTCCGCCAGGCCGAAGGGACTCGGCAGAAAGGCTGCCACGGAGGAGTCCTAGCTGGGCAGACACGGTGAGCCCACCTGCCTCCCGGGCTCAGGGACTGCAGCTTCCGGGGAAGCACATGGCCGTGGGTTGTGCGCTGGGCAGATTCTGAAGGCACTGCGGCTGGGAACTGTCCGCCGCCGGCACCTCCGGCGGCAGGTTCTCTCTTGAAGGGAGATCTGGGCAGGACATGTCCAGAGCTGCCAAGGCTGAGCCACGAGGAAGAGGAAGAAAGATGCCCTTTAGTCAGAGGGCAAAGGGAGAGGTCAGTAGAGCCAAAGGCCCAGAGGCAGAAAAACGCAAGGACTCTGGGAATCCACGAGGAAGCCCATTTGTCTAAAACAGTGTGTGAGCAGTGCACTTGGAACAGTGAGGGCCAGGCCAATGTGTTGGGGTGGCCTTGGCCTTGGATTGAAGATCTTAGGGTGAGCCAAAGCATGCGGTAACCCCTACTTTTGAGATGAATCTGACATCAAGGTGGAGCACAGAAGGGAGGGGAGCCCCGAAGTCAGGAGAGATCACGGGAGAGGCAGGGGTCAGTGGTGCATGAAGAGGTGAGGAGGACCTCAGCGTCCGAGGCCTGTCATCGCCTTGTCCCTGAGGAGACCAGCCACAGCGCCATGAACTGGAATCTGGGAAAAGTCACGCACACTTAGATGGTGGCTGAACAGGAACAGAAATGGGGTCTGTTGCCTCAGCCATCGGGGTTGAAAATGTCTGAGAGGTGGCACCTAGAGGCCACCTCCTGCCTCAAGGGAAAGAGGGGTGAATGGGGTGAGGAGTCAGGCTCCAGGATCAGGGCGCCAGGTCTGGACTGAGCACAGACCCAGTGTTTCTGCCTCCCACGTGCCCTGTGCTGAGAGTCGGGCAGGAGAGCTCTCCGGAAGCCTAGGAGCTCAGACTTGTCCATATTTACAAGTCCCCTCACCCTCCTCCCTCCAAACTGGCAGACCCTACCTTCTTGGTGTGACCCCAGAGCTCACAGCACAGCCCATTCCTTCCGCCTGATCTGCCAGCCCCCCCCCCACACCAGACCCACCCCAATCTTATCCTCCACCGCTTTGCAAAGGAGTCCAGCCAACACAAATCCACATGTTTGTTTGTCTGCCTGTCTGCCCCTCCTAGTCTCTGCCTGTCCCGTCTCTCAACTTCCGTTTCTTTCTTGAAGTTTCTCTTAGCCTCTGAGGTCTCTTGGACCCTTGTAGATCCGGAGGCCCCAGCTCATGGCCTTTCTCTAGCCCCCAGATGGCTTAGAACTACAAACCCCAGCATGCACTGCTCTCTGAGGTGTCTGAAGAGTGCTGGTGTGCACCATCTGCATTCTGGGGATTGTAGTTTCCCTATCCCCAGTCTCTTGCTAGAGCTCTAAGCTCTCCCCAGTGGGCAGTCCCTGCCTCGGCCCTGACTTCTGGGTCTATCTGCTGACCTACCACCCCCAGGGAAGCATACGTCACTAGATGACAGGGTGGGGGGTGGAGGCCCTGGATGGCAGCTTCCTGCAATTTTGTGTCCCCCACTTGAGTCACAAGGGGTGGGGGGGTTCCAGGAAACTGGGGCTGGGAGGGGAAGGGATGCCCTAATGCCAGACTCAAGGACAAAAGGTCACTGCATTTCTGCTGGGCCTATATCCCTAAGAACCCAAAAGGACTCAAAGGCTGGGTCAGAGGCACTATGGGTATAGAGAGAGTTGATAAAGGGGGCTGGAGGGGCTAGAGGTCCCTGTGGTCACTAAGGGTTGAGACTCACCCCTTGTTACTGACACAGTACTCACCTTCTGCGGGACCCTTCAGGGCATGGTCAGCAAAGGCCAGGCGGAAGGCCTCCCCTGGTCAGACGCCACAGAATGGCCCTTCTGACCCTCTGGTTGTCACCCTGCCATTCCCCTGCCCCTGCATCCCAGTTCCTGCACCTCTGCCCCCGAACACTGCTGGACACCTGGGTTCCCACTTATCAGCCCTAGTCCTTGGAGCGGAACCCAGGCGTCCGCTCCCCACCCTGTGGGCTGGCGGGCATGGAGCCGACTCTTTAGAGCCTCCCAGCTGCCTTGTTCCTGTCCCATTGTGTGTGGGACAGGGGCGGGGCAAGGGCCAGCACCGGAGAGCCCCCTCCCCTTCCTAAGGAAAAGGCCGGGCTCTGCTCGGAGCGGCAGAGCTGAAGCGAGGTCGACATGGGCAACTTGAAGAGCGTGGGCCAGGAGCCGGGGCCACCCTGCGGCCTGGGGCTGGGGCTGGGCCTCAGCCTGTGCGGCAAGCAAGGCCCAGCCTCCCCCTCCCCGGCATCTGAGCACAGCTGGACACCAGTGCCCGCACCCCAGCCTGCGCCAGACCCCAGGTGAGGGCCACACAGCTAGGAGCAGGTGACAGGAGGGCGGGTGTCAAGGCCTGAACCCCGGGGGGCCTAGAAGGGCTGGAGCTTGCAAGCCAGCCAGGAGGGCCAGGTCACCAACACAAAGGGGCTGTCAGTGTGGACAGACATAACTGTCGGGGATAGGGGCTCACACAGGAGGCCAAGATGAGGGCCAGAGGCCACAGGTGGAAGTCGGAAGTAAGCGCTTACGGGGTTTGAGCGCCGCTCTGCCACCAAGAGCTGTTTGGCTTTGAGCAAGTTACTTAACCTCTCTGAGCCTTTGTTTATGTAAAATAGGGATAGAGCATACTTACTCTGTGGGGTTGCAAGTTTCTAGCTCACGACAAGCCCTCCACAAGCAGCGATGATTATTTAAGGGAAGGAAGTTGTGGGGGGATAGTTACAGGAGAGAGAGAAGGCAGGTCTCATGGAAAGGGGAGAGCTGGGACACAGGTCCTTGGCTTGGAAGGCTGAGAAGACAGAGCCGGTAGGTCTTTTTCCCCTGCCCCAGGCCCTTCCTCCCAGTGGCCATCATGCCCATAACTAACCTGGCAGCCCCAGCCCCCAGAAGGGGCCTCCTAGAGCAGAGGCCCCTGGAGAGAGGAAAGCCAGAGGCCAGGTGGGGGGCCAGGCCGGGCAGGGCTGCGAGGCTGCAGGCAGCTCGGAGGGAAGGTCTGTGCACAGGCGGACCCGAGGCCCAGGCCCTCCCTTCCTCCCGGAGGCTGGCCCGGCGGCTCTGGGAGGAAGTGATAAGGCCTCGGAGGTTTCCCTTCACACGATGGCTACCGTCAGGAGGGGTGTGAGTGAGCAGGGAAATCTGGGCTGAGGATCCTTGCTGGACACGGGCTTCTACTCTCTCAAGATGGGGCTCATCGCTACTTCGGGGGGTTGCACACCCCGGGGCCAGAGGAGGCAAGGTGGGCCCAGCAGGGGATGAGGACCCAGCCTTGGGCCACGGGTTCGGGGGCCCAGTAGCCCCAAGTCAGGGGCCTGCGTGTGGACGGGCCAGCTCCTAGCTCCGCTGAGTCTCAGGTCCCTCGTCTGAGAACGGGTTGCTCGTATCGCCTGCCTGCTGGGGCTGTTGGGAGGGGACACGGTGTCAGAAGCATGTGGCAGGCGAGCAACAAACCAACAGGACTTTCGGTGCCGTCAGCAGGGTCTCTGGGGTACATCCAAAGGAAAACACTCCTCCTGCTCCCAAGAGCCCCCCACTCACCCGGTCCCCGGAGGGACCCAAGTTCCCTCGTGTGAAGAACTGGGAAGTGGGGAGCATCACCTATGACACCCTCAGTGCCCAGGCACAGAAGGTAAGGGGGAGTCCCCCACTCCAAGTTGGGGTCAGGAGGGCTGAGGCCTGGCCCCTCCTTAACTGGCCAGAGGACAAGACTGGAAAGAACCAGAGGGGCTAAGGGACAGGCAGGGGACTTCGGTGACTCAGCGTCCAGCCCTTGTCTCAAAGTCCTACCCTCACCTGGCCCAACCTCACCCCTATTTCCAATCTCAGCCCTGGCCCTGAACCCACACCTCTCCAGACTCAAGTTCCCTCTGCGCCCCCCTCCCTGGCCCCTACACCCTGACCTGGTTCTGACCCGTGTGCTCCCTGTTCTCTCCACCTCTGCTCCCCATCCTAACCCAGGACGGGCCCTGCACCCCGCAACGCTGCCTGGGCTCCCTGGTGTTCCCACGGAAACTGCAGAGCCGGCCCTCCCAGAACCCTCCAGCCCCGGAGCAGCTGCTGAGCCAGGCCAGGGACTTCATCAACCAGTACTACGGCTCCATTAAGAGGTGTGACCCTGCCCTGACACCCACAGCCCACCGTCCTTCCCCAGGGTCCACTCCCATCCACATCCTGATACCACCCACATGGACACGGGCCTGAGCTCAGTGCCCACAGACCAACATGACCTTGGGGACCCTCCCCACCCCACTAGACTTCCTTCTGCCCCCCTCTCCTCCGCAGGGCCGGCTCCCAGGCCCATGAGCAGCGGCTTCAGGAGGTGGAAGCCGAGGTGGCGGCCAAAGGCACCTACCAGCTTCGGGAGAGCGAGCTGGTGTTCGGGGCCAAGCAGGCTTGGCGCAATGCCCCGCGCTGCGTGGGCCGGATCCAGTGGGGGAAGCTGCAGGTGTGGCTGGCTAGCAAGCACCCAGGTTGGGGGCTGAGGGGCACAAAAACGGAGAGGAGGGGTGCAGGCAGCCTCTGATGCTTCCTGGGGGGAGGGTCCCATTCCCTTTGAGACCGGAACCCCTGGGAGCCCTGGCCCAGCTAAGCCCCACAGCAGAGCTGTAGCAGAGAAGCACCAGCCTGCCGTGCGGGTGAGGATAGCTGAGCGGTGACCCGGGGGTATTGGCAGAGCTACAGCGGCAGCCTTCTGGGAAAGCCCTGCCTTCTTCTTCCACGCGGGCCTCACTGCCCAGCCCAGACCCCTCACCCCAAACGCACTGCTCCCCTCCAGCTCCCCCGTGCCTCAGCCCACACCCTCCCTCAGAGCCCCGCCACGTGAGTCAGAGCCAGCCTGGGCCCCTGGAACCGCCCGCGGCACTCAGAGAAGCAAGCTGGCCCACAGGGGAACTGAACCCATGACCTTGGCCTCCTTACTCTAACTGACCACCAACGAATTTGGAATAAAGCCACGTTTGGCCAATCCCAAAGGAGCCTCCAGCGCAACAAGAACAGTCCTGTTGGACACTTGCACAGCCCTTTGAACTGTTCAAAGCTCCGGTTCGATTTTGCGCCCATGAGAGCTTCCAGATTCGACCCCACTCACTGCTATATTCCTCCCTCGCCCTGGGGCCGGCCCCTGCCACCTCCTGCCCCGTCACCAACACAAGCCTCCTCCGCCCTCTGCCAGGAAAGGGACCTCCCAGCCTCCTGCTGGGGCCTCCACTCAGTCTCTCATACGGCTCCTCCTACCCTCAGAATGCCAGGATGGGCAGAGTCCCCGGAGGCCAGCGGTGCAGCCATTCACCCTTCCCGTCGCCAGTGTGCTCAAGGAGAGCTGGGTGACTGGCGGGGCACTCACCACCCACACCTCTAGGTGGCCTCCCCATCTCTAAGTACCCTCCCCAACATCAGTTCAGCAGCGACTGGGTCGGGCTCTGCAGCAGCTGCCGAGTCTGCTTCTGTAGGGAAGGAGATAAGGAGCAGGCCAGGCTGTTTAGGGGTGTGGAGGACAGGGCAGGAAGGGGTCAGTGTGGCTGCAAATGGCCAGGAAGGCTCCCCGGAGGCTGCAGATGGGGTCCATACTCCCTCTCCTGCCTCCAAACCCTCTCATGGGGCTGGCTTCGAGACTGGTCCCCCTCCTGTGCCCCTGCCTCCTCGGCTCAGGTGTTCGATGCCCGGGATTGCAGTTCTGCGCAGGAGATGTTCACCTACATCTGTAGCCACATCAAGTATGCCACCAACCGGGGCAACCTGCGGTGAGTGCCCCCACCCCGCCAGACCCACGCCACCTCCAGGCGGCAGAGAAGCTGGGGCTCTGACCAGCTCTCTCCCGTGTTAGCTCCGCCATCACAGTGTTCCCCCAGCGCGCCCCGGGCCGCGGAGACTTCCGAATCTGGAACAGCCAACTGGTGCGCTATGCGGGCTACAGGCAGCAGGACGGCTCCGTGCGGGGGGACCCAGCCAACGTGGAGATCACCGAGGTGGGCTCAGAGAGGCAGAGAAGGGGGAAGCCATCCAGGGAAGGCTCCTGGGTGAGGCGCAGGGAGGGGGGCGGTCATAGAGGGGTCAGTGAAGCAGGGAGAGGGGACCTCGCTGAAATGAAGGATGAGCACAGAAGGGGCCCTGGGTGGGCAGGGAGATCCGCCGAGGGCCCCTGGGCTGAAGGACGGGCTCTGGCTAATGAAGGGCCCCCCGCAGCTCTGCATCCAGCACGGCTGGACCCCAGGCAACGGCCGCTTCGACGTGCTGCCCCTGCTGCTCCAGGCCCCAGATGAGCCCCCAGAACTCTTCACTCTGCCCCCCGAGCTAGTCCTCGAGGTGCCTCTGGAGCACCCCACGTGAGCACAAGAGGGACTGGGTCGGGTGGAGGAGGGAGCTGCAAGAGGGTGGCCAGGCAGGCAAGGCTCCACAGGGGGCCTGACCCCACGCCTGTGCCCCCAGGCTGGAGTGGTTTGCGGCCCTGGGCCTGCGCTGGTACGCCCTCCCAGCCGTGTCCAACATGCTGCTGGAAATTGGGGGCCTGGAGTTCCCCGCCGCCCCTTTCAGCGGCTGGTACATGAGCACGGAGATCGGCATGCGGAACCTGTGTGACCCGCACCGCTACAACATCCTGGAGGTGAGCGCCCGCTGTGGCGGGGTCGCAGACAGACCCACAGAACGTGAGCAAAGAGGGAGGCTGAGCGCCCGGCCTCCTAAGCTGGAAGCGCCGGGGCCGCGCGCGTGCGCAGGAACGCAGGCCACCCTCGGGCAGCGCGGGTTGGAACTGACGGTCAGTGGGGCAAACCCGCGTCTAAGTGGATCCGCGCTGTTCAAACCCCCGTTGTTCAAGGGTCAACTGTGTGTAGTTACTTTTCCGGCAACAGAATCTATCTCGTTCTACAAATTTCATCAGATTCTCAAAACGGACCGTGACCCAAAAAATGTTAAGATCCATTTTAGAGATGAGACATTAAAGCCAAAAGCTGACAAGTGACTGGCCCAGGGCCCCTCTGCTGTGTGGTGCCTCTGCAAGGGAGAGCCGGAGCCAGCCCCACGCTAGGCAACCAGGCAGCCCTCCAGTGGCCACCCGCCACCCTAACCCTTCCTTCCTTTCGAGAGTTTGAGACAAAGATGCTCTCCGACAACTCCCCGCCGCCCTGTCCCTACCAATGCCATGTGCCTCTGCTCCCAGGACGTGGCTGTCTGCATGGACCTGGATACCCGGACAACCTCGTCCCTGTGGAAAGACAAGGCAGCGGTGGAAATCAACTTGGCCGTTCTGCACAGTTACCAGGTGCACAGGACCAGACTGGCCAGGAGAGCGAGGGCCAGGGCCAGGGCCGGAAGAGAGGGAAGCGCTTAGACACTGGGACGGGAGTTGGAAACAGCGGGAGGGAGTTCCACAGTCCAAGTGTCATGGGGTGCACAGGGCCTGCATTTCGGGGACACAGTACATATACTATTCTAGGTCCTGCAATATGAGGGCCTGTGTGTGCTGGGAACCCAGCTAACTAGTACATGCTCAGTAATTCTGGGCCCGGGGCACCTTGGGTATTGAAGTTTGGGGGACCCACTGGATTCTGGACATTCTCATTCCAGAGAGCATGCTGAGCACTGTGGTCCGGAGGCACCTGTAACTACTGTATGCCTCTACAGGGTCTGAGGAGTTTAAGATATTGCGTTGGGGGTGGGGGGAGCAGCTGAGCTTGGAGCATGACCACGCATGCTGCAGGCAGGGGTCACACGTGGTTGGGGAGAACACTGTATATGTTAGGTTTGGGATGACCTAGGGCACACTACGGTTTGGGGTGACAAGTGGTGGGGCCTGTAGGCTGAGTCTAAGCCTATCCCCTCCCTCCCTACCGCACCCCAGCTGGCCAAAGTGACCATTGTGGACCACCACGCTGCCACCTCCTCCTTCATGAAGCACCTGGAGAATGAGCAGAAGGCGAGGGGGGGCTGCCCTGCCGACTGGGCCTGGATCGTGCCCCCCATCTCGGGCAGCCTCACCCCTGTCTTCCATCAGGAGATGGTCAACTATTTCCTGACGCCTGCCTTCCGCTACCAGGTGCCCATGCCACTGGCTTTGCCTTCCAAAAGAAGCAGCTCCCAGGGGCCTCCAAACTTCCATTTTCTTGACTCACTTTCCCCTCCAACCCCCTGCAGCCGGACCCCTGGAAGGGGAGTGCAGCCAAGGGCGCCGGCATCACCAGGAAGAAGACCTTCAAGGAAGTGGCCAAGTAGGTGTCCTAGGAGTGCCGCCCTTCACACACACACACACACACACACACACACCCGGACCAGCCCCAGTGGTGGTTGGGCACCACCCCTCCACACCCACCACTCAGTGCCCCAAGACCTTGCTTGGACCGTGCACTTTGGGGAAGCCCTGGCTCTGTGTGCCTGGGATCCCCTCACCCCACCCTCGCCCACAGTGCGGTGAAGATCTCTGCCTCACTCATGGGCACTGTGATGGCCAAGCGCGTGAAGGCGACCATCCTGTATGGCTCCGAGACCGGCCGGGCGCAGAGCTACGCACAGCAGCTGGGGAGGCTTTTCCGGAAGGCTTTTGACCCCAGGGTAGGACTGAGCCCAGAGAATCGGGGAGCTGGAACGGGGTGGGGGAAGAGAGGAGAGGGTTTCAAGCCAGGGCCCACAGGGATCCCGGGGATCCACAGGGAGTCAGGGACCAAGATGGAGCCTGAGTCTGGCTCTCCCAGAGAGGGCCAGAGTGAGGAGCACCAGGCAGTGAGGACATCTGTCTTCTCGCCCACAGGTCTTGTGCATGGATGAGTACGACGTGGTGTCCCTTGAGCATGAGACGCTGGTGTTGGTGGTGACCAGCACATTTGGGAATGGCGATCCCCCAGAGAATGGAGAGGTGAGGCCTCAAAGAAAGGGACCACTGGGCATGAGGGGAGAGTCAACTCCAGAGTGGCTGGGCAGGACCCTGCCCCGTGGTGGGAAGGGGACATGCATGAGAGTCCCTCAGAGTGCCACCTACACGAGCCACACTCCATGAGCTGCCACACACACACACACACACACACTCTCTCTTTAAATGTGTTCCCAAGTCATTTCCAATCCCCAGTGCAAGTGTTTAACATGCTCTGGGACATTGACTAATGAGAAAAACAGGAACACTCCACTTAACGCACAGTTTCAGCTTTTTCTTCTTATCAGAAGAAAAGAACCCTGCTCACATGTCAGCAGAGGTTAGTAACTTCACTTTCTGAACAAGTCCTGAAAGAAACAAGCAAACCGGAGGACCACCAGCCTTCATGGCTGACCATCATCCTTCAAGCTTTTCCATCTCCGTCCATTTCTGCGCGCCGCCGGTGTCCGGCCTCCGGGTGATAAATGCCCCTTGGCACCTAAAGCACAATGCTGCCCGCTTTAGCCCCTTCAAAGAAAGGTAGAATCACTAACTTTTGTTTAGTATAAAAGTATTTACACCCAGGTGACCCACAGCACTACCAGGACCTAGAACATTTCCATCACCCTTGAAAGTTCCCTTGTCGATTCCCCCCAGCACCCCTTTCCGGGTCAATCTCCTCGCCAGAAACAGCCGCCGTTCTGACTCCTGTCACCTGGGTTAGTTTCACTGGCTCTAGGAAGGCACAGAAAGGGGACCGGCCCTGGTTTGGCTCAGCGGTTAGAGCGGCGGCATGCGGTCCGGAGGAAAGGGGACCGGATGGTATTCTGGCTTCTCTCAGCAGCCTGTTTCCAGGCCACCTCGAGGCTGGGCGTCTCAGTCGTGGGCTCCTGTCCACGGCCGAGCGGCCGCACTGTGAACACACCGGCGTGTTTCTCCTGTGGACAGACACGTGGGCCGGCTGCAGTGTTTGGCTATTGTGAATGAAGCTGTTCTGAACATTCTTGTGCAGGACTTTTGTGGGCTGATGTTTTCACTCCTCTTAGAACAATACCTAGAAGTGGAGTTGCTGGGTCATCGGGCAGATGTATGTTTAATCGTTTCTTTTTTTTTTTTTTTAATCCTCATCCGAGGACATTTTTCCATTTTTTGTACAGACAGAGTGGGAGGGAGAGAGAGGAAGAGAGAGAGAGGGAAACATCGATGTGAAAGGGACACATCGAGTGGCTGCCACCCGCACGACCAACCAGGGCCGGGGACAAACTGCAACCGAGGTACATGCCCTTAGCGGGAACCGAACCCGGGTCTCTCCGGACCGCAGGCGGACGCTCTAACCGCTGAGCCAAACCGGTCAGGGCATTGTTTCTTAACTGAACGGATCGAACTGCCAAACAGCTGAGTGGACTGAATTGCACCTTTACTTTCTGTGCATTTCAATGTATGCAAAGTTTACCTGGAATTTTAAAAAAAGAATGGTGCAAACCTAGGAATATACCCCACAGAAAACAGGGGGGATATTCACTAAAGGCACGAACAAGAATATTCATAACAGCATTGTTCGCAATAGGCCACACCGGAAACAACTCAAATCCCTGTCAACGGAAGACTGGATAACAAACTGTGGTATAGTCCAACACGACAGAGTGGTGAGGGGGACCGACCACAACCACACGGCAATATAGATGAGACTCAAAACACAGCACAGAGTGAAAGAAGCCAGACACAAAGGGATACACACCAAAGGGGTCACTTTGCATAAACTTCACAAAGAGGCGAAATGACTGTGCGCAGCTTTACCCAGGAGAGTAGTTGGTCCCCTTGGGATGGGTTGGTGACTGGGAGGGGCCACGAAGCTGACGTCCAGGCTGCTGGTGGTTTTTCTGGTGGGATGCTGATTACACATGTCTGTTCGGTTTGTGAAAACCTGGAAAGCGGTACGTGTACAATGTGTGTGCTTTTTTTGCCTGTACGTGGCGCTTCGACAAAACGTTCAGAACGTACAGGTAAGGTAGGACAGGCTGGTTCCGGTGAACCTGGAGGACCCCCTGCCGAAACACATCGACAGTTAACGCTGGATGCCATGGCCTGGCCGCGTTTTCTCTCCTGTGGAGGCTGTTCTGCGTCATGCTAAGCTGTTTCCATGGCACCACGTGACATGGCCCAGCCTTCTGAAGATGTCAGCGCCAGCAGGGGTCAGGGTGATGCAGGCAGACCGAGTGACTGATGACACCCAGTGTTGACGGGAGTGAGGGAAGAGCAGTCCCCCGCCCTGATGCTGGGAGGACCACCTGACTACCCAGTAGGCTTCTCAGTCCTCTTTTAAGGCCCACCCCACTGAAACGTGTGAAAGAGGAAGCAGGTGTATAAGCGTCTGAACCTTGGTCATAGAACCCCCCGATGTCCACGGCCAGGCGGGAGTCATGGGAGACTGTGTAGCCATTCAGTCTCAGCGTGTTGACCTGGAGGGAGGTCCATGCCTGGCTAGTGATAAGAAGCAGGTAAATACAGTTTAGTCTCATATTCACTTATTTATTTATTTTTTTCTGTATTGATTGTAGAGAAAGAGGAAGGGAGAGGGAGAGAGAGATAGGAACATCAATGAGAGAGAACATGGATAGGCTGCCTCCTGCATGCCCTTCCCTGGGGATCAAGCCCACAACCTGGGCATGTGCCCTGACCGGGAATCGAACCGGCGACCTCTTGGCGCATGGGTCGCCGCTCAACCTCTGAGCCACACCGTCCGGGCCTCGTATTCACCCTAAAAACAAAAACTGAACATGTGTGTGTAAGGACAGTGGGACAGGGCTGGAGTCTGACACCTGCCAAGTGTGCACGAGCCGTAGGGGTGAGACCGGAGGGAAGACCCGGGCAGATTTTCTCTTTTATTACTTTACGCGTTTCTGGAATGTTATCAAAAAGCCAGTTTGAAAATTTCACCACAAATTAAAATGGAAAGTCAGCGATAACAACACGGTCCAGCCCACTACAGCACGAACCTTCTCTAAACCTTGAACTAAAACAAAACTAACTGTGGTGCCAACGTTCTCCCCGCACAGAGTTTCGCCGCCGCCCTGATGGAGATGTCCGGCCCCTACAACAGCTCCCCTCGGCCCGAACAGCACAAGTGAGTGGGGGGAGCCCTGGGGGTGGGGCAGCGAGGCACTGGGAGCCTCCCCCCACTGTGCCTCCAACAGGCTGGAGCCCCCCTCCCAGCCCACACTGCCGCCCACAGGCAGCCAGGACTCTAAGAGGCCCTTCCACCCTTCAGAGGGACGGGACTCAGATCAGAGCCCAGAGGCCCGGAGACCCCTGGATGCTGTCCCTTTGCCTCCCTCCCAAGACAGCTCCAGAGGGCAAAGCCCAGGCCAGGGGCAGGGCCTTTTCTGTCCGTCATGTAGGGACCCTGAAGCTGTCCCCTGGCTGTGCCTGGGCCTGGGCCATGTCTCCATCCCCTGTGTCACTCCCGTCTTTGTCTTCTCTTGCCAGGAGTTACAAAATGCGCTTCAACAGTGTCTCCTGCTCCGACCCGCTGGTGTCCTCCTGGCGGCGGAAGAGGAAGGAGTCCAGCAACACGGACAGCGCCGGCGCGCTGGGGACCCTCAGGTCTGGGGGCCTCCCAGAGGGGAGGCGCGCAGGAGGGCAAGCTCCCTGGGCACAGGGCTGGAAGGGGCG
Source organism: Molossus molossus (assembly GCF_014108415.1). Lineage (NCBI taxonomy): Eukaryota > Metazoa > Chordata > Mammalia > Chiroptera > Molossidae > Molossus > Molossus molossus. The sequence goes on from NW_023425401.1 coordinate 109,111,432, forward strand.
GCGCCTGTGACAGCTCCCTGCCCCCCAGGTTCTGCGTGTTCGGGCTGGGCTCCCGGGCGTACCCCCACTTCTGCGCCTTCGCCCGCGCGGTGGACACACGGCTGGAAGAGCTGGGCGGGGAGCGGCTCCTGCAGCTGGGCCAGGGGGACGAGCTGTGCGGCCAGGAGGAGGCCTTCCGCAGCTGGGCCCAGGCCACCTTCCAGGTGAGCCCCGGGCCGGTCCGGGCCTCTGACCCGCCGCCGCCCCAGCCCGATTCTCACTGCAGCCGGACACCTCCCCGCTGAGCCCTCCAGTGCTGACACTAGGGCCTCGCTGCCCCGATTCTCTTTGGTTTTCTGGTCCCTCCCAGTCCCTTCCAAAGTCCATCCTCATGTTGGCTCAGTCCTGAGTAGTGGACTGAGGGCCCTAACAACACGGAGGAGCCTGGCCCGGGCAAAAGAGAGCAGACAGGCCTGGCAGGTGGGCCCTGAGTGGGTGCACACAGGGAGGGGATGACGGTGGTCAGGATGGGGGGGAGGGGAAGGATCCAGAGAGGGCTAGTCAGAGGCCCGAGCTGCAGCTGAGGCCAGCACAGACACTCGAAGCCCCAGGCCCGGACAGGCTGGGGCAGTGCCAGGGGCCGGTCCCAGGGCTGACTTTCTAAGCCAGGCTCCCTGCGGAGGCAGCTCTGCTTGGTCTGGGGATCATGCCTGGACCTGAAGGGGGCTCGCCCTCCCAGCCCTGAGAGCTCTGACCTGTGCTAGCCCTGCTGGGGTTCGAGAGCTGGAGCTCAGCAGGTGTGGGCTGATGGAGAGGAGGGGAGCTGGGGAGGGGGAGGCCACCTGGCACAGGGGGAGGGCTTGCTGGGGAGAGGATCGAGCTGGAGAACAGGCTCAGCCTGGAGGAGCAGGGAGGCATGGAAAACAGGACTAAAGAATCCAGACACGGGGAAGCTCTGGCCGTCAGGAACGGGCCAAGAGCAGGAAGGGGCACAATGTGAAGTTGCGGGACCTAGTCTAGAGGCACAGGGTCAGCTGGAGGAGCAACCTGCTGGAAGCAGGAAGGCTCTGAGCTGGCTGGGGTGGTAGCAGTGGGGGGAGGAAGGAAGGGAGGGGGCCAAGGAAGGAAGGAAGAGATATAAGACTTCGCACACACACAAAAGAAAGATTAACAGGACTGGTGATATGGGGTGGGAAGAGAGGGAGCAAACCCAGCTGGATGAGCCCCAGGCTGCCAGCTTCGGGGGACTGGCCACGTGGTTTGCAAAGACTTCTGCCTGAGCAGAAAGAAATGAAATACGCCCCCTCCCAGAGCCAGGCCCCAGGGGCCCTACAGCCCCAGAGCACGGTGCAGAGACCTGCCTGAGACCCCTCTGCGGCCCCACTCCAGGAGCTCTTAACAGCTTTACATAAGTATCTATTTCATCTTCACTGGGACCTAAGGAAGTGTAAAGACAGGGAAACTGAGGCAGTTTACTGTAAGGGCTGGAGCAGAACTTGAATGCAGGTCTGAACGCATGGAACAGCAGACGCGTTCACTGGGTTCTGCCATGTCCCAACACATGCTCCTCGGGTCACGAGACTAACAGTCTCCCGACAAAGTAACTAGTGGCTGTGACCGAAATCTGTGCACAGGGTTAGCCAGCACGGCGGCCAAGGCAGGACACGGGGCAGAGCGAGGAGCCACAGCCTCAGCCCGTCTCAGTCCCGTTCTCCCTCCTGCCTCTACGGCAGCCAACCCCACAGTCGCCTGGGAGCCTCGGACGATGCTCCCACTCCCGGCCCCTCTGCTCCCACAGTCCCTGAGGTGGCAACGGAGGGCCCAACAGGCCAGCTCCCCTCCCGCATCAGCCCCCTTGAGTTCCCCAGCCCTTACCACCTTGCGCCCTCAGGCCTCCTGTGAGACCTTCTGCGTGGGAGAAGATGCCAAGGCTGCTGCCCGAGACATATTCAGTCCCAAACGGAGCTGGAAGCGCCAGAGGTACCGGCTGAGCGCCCAGGCCGAGGGCCTCCAGCTGCTGCCAGGTGCGCCCTGACCTCCCCCGGAGTCCGCTGGCCCTCTGGACTCTCCAGGGTCCCAGGCCCAGCTCTCTGGCACCTTGCTCCCTAGCTCAGGCTCCATCTCCCTTGCCCACCCCCAGGCCTGATCCACGTGCACCGGAGGAAGATGTTCCAGGCCACAGTCCTCTCCGTGGAAAACCTGCAGAGCAGCAAGTCCACGTGAGCAAGACACCCCCACACCTGTCCCAGCCCCTCCTTCCCCAGACCTGCACCCTCCTCCCGCTTCTGCCTCCCACCGCGGTAACTGTCCCCTCTCCTCGCCCCCAGCCGGGCCACGATCCTGGTGCGCTTGGACACTGGAGGCCAGGAGGGGCTCCAGTACCAGCCAGGGGACCACATAGGCATCTGCCCACCCAACCGGCCGGGCCTCGTGGAGGCGCTGCTGAGCCGCGTGGAGGACCCGCCCCCGCCAGGCGAGCCCGTGGCAGTGGAGCAGCTGGAGAAGGGCAGCCCTGGTGAGGGGTGTGCCCGAGGCAGGACATTGAGAGCTTGCTCACCGCCGTGGCCCCGGGTCCCCTGCGTTCAGGACCAGGCAGAGGGTTGCCACATGGGTTCGGCTGGACAGTCCACAGAGCGTGGCTCCTTTCTCAGAACCTGTCCCCACACATCACAAAGGTGGCTCCTTCCTCCGGACCCTCCCAAAGGCCCCCCACCCCACCCCCCCCGCCACCCAGCCTGCTCTGTGGCTGGCATGGGGCCCACCTTCTGCTGCACCAGAGCCTGGGGTTAAAATAAGCTGAATGGAGAAGGAAAGGAGCCCAGACCATCCCAATCCAGCCGGGAGGGGGGGTGCAAAAGGAACTCAGGGGGGCTGTCCAGGCAGGCCCAGCACCGCTGTTGGAGGCCGAGGTCACGGGTAAAACGAGGCGCGGTCCGTCCCCATGTACTCTTTAGGAGGCAGGCATCACCCCAGCGACGCAGGTCTGGCTTGGCGCCTTCCTCAGAGCTCCCCTGTGCACCACCCCCAGGTGGCCCTCCCCCCGGCTGGGTGCGGGACCCCCGGCTGCCCCCCTGCACGCTGCGCCAGGCTCTCACCTTCTTCCTGGACATCACTTCCCCGCCCAGCCCTCGCCTCCTTCGACTGCTCAGCACCCTGGCTGATGAGCCCAGCGAACAGCAGGAGCTTGAGACTCTCAGCCAGGTCGGGGGCCAGCCAGTGGCAGGAGCTGGAGGGAGGGGAGCCCCCCTGGCTAACATGCACTAGGGCTTTAAGACCCAGCTTCAGAGCTGCTCTCATTCATGTCAGAATGCTCAGGGGCTGAGAGAGCTGGGCACAGAGGTGCTCCCAAGGCTGGGCTCGGGCGGGGTCGAGCAGGGCGGTCAGCAGGCAGGGCTGGGAGGTTCTGAGCGCCGCACCCTGCCCCCGCCAGGACCCCCGGCGCTACGAGGAGTGGAAGTGGTTCCGCTGCCCCACGCTGCTGGAGGTGCTGGAGCAGTTCCCGTCGGTGGCCCTGCCCGCCCCCCTGCTCCTCACCCAGCTGCCCCTGCTCCAGCCCCGGTACTACTCCGTCAGCTCAGCACCCAGTGCTCACCCGGGGGAGATCCACCTCACAGTGGCCGTGCTGGCATACAGGACCCAGGGTGAGGCTGGGGGTGGAGCCGGGCCAGGGCCAGGGCCAGAGTGACCCGGGAGTGGACCCCTCACTGGTTCTCTCTCCTCCCCCACTAGATGGGCTGGGCCCCCTGCACTACGGAGTCTGCTCCACCTGGCTGAGCCAGCTCAAGGCCAGAGACCCTGTGCCCTGCTTCATCAGGGGGTGAGTGAGCTTCGGGGGCTGGAGGCAGAAGGGGCATGGAGACAAGAATGTCGGGCTAGGCAGGGGCAGAGAATGCCGCACAGAAGGCCGGGACAGACGGAGGACTCGGAGGTCGCACAGGGGTGGACGCTTCGCTGAGGGATGTGACTGGGAGCAGGGAAGACCCAGTTCACGTATCGGGGATGCGGTATCCAGCGAAGCCACTTCAGAGCTTGGGCTAAGCTTTGGGCTTTCCACCAATGTGGAGGCAGCGTCCTGCCCTGAAACGGTGGGGGCTGGAGACAGGGCTGGGGTTCAGTCAGGAGGCCTTTTGCTTTTAGATGCACTGTGTCCCTTGCTACGTCCTTGGGGTCAGTCTGATGTTGGGAGGGATGGCGCCTGGGCACTGTGCCTGTTCCAGAACAAGCCCCCCTGAGCCCAGGAAGAACTAGGTAGGTGACTGTAGAGTCGAGGAGGACTCGGTACCCTTCAGCCATGCTGTGTGAGTCTTGCTCCATCCAGCAGCCAGGAGCCAAAGGTCTCAGGTGGGACAATGAAGGGTTCCCAGGATGGCACCGGCTAGTGACCCAAGCCCATCCAGGAGGCTCAGTTACAAATACGCTGTGATCTACTGAATACAAGCCACATATCAATATGGAGGCTATGACTTAAAATAAACACACTCAGTGAACTCATTATAAACCAAGAGACTGGCCCTGGCCGGTTTGGTTCAGCGGTTGGAGCATCGGCCTGCGGTCCAGAGAGACCTGGGTTCAGTTCCCACTAAGGGCATGTACTTCGGTTGCAGTTTGTCCCCGGCCCTGGTTGGGTCGTGAAGGTGGCAGCCACTCGATGTGTCCCTTTCACGTTGATGTTTCTCTCTCTCTCTCTCTCTCTCTTCCTCTCTCTCCTTCCCACTCTATCTGAACAAAATATGGAAAGATATCCTCGGGTGAGGATAAAAAAATAAATAAATAAACCAAGAGACGGGCCTTCCCTTCCCCCAGTTTCTAAATCTCCTACACTGAGACATTAAAACGTTCTGCCGTTCAGATTTGAACTGGATTCCCTTTGACCCATCTCCTGGAACCCGCAGGCCCAGGGCGCTTCTGCTTGGCGGCAGAGTTCTTTTACTAAACACACCGTGCTCTCTGGGAACTTGACCCCGTCGTAAGCACTTGACAAGATTAACTCGGTTATCAACAGAAGCTGAGTTCTCTCTCCGCCCCACCAGGGGTGGTAAGAATGGGAAGCTGAGGAAGCAAAGGGGGGCTAACGAAATGTCTTTCTGCTAGGGCTCCCTCCTTCCGGCTGCCACCTGACCCCAGCTTGCCCTGCATCCTGGTGGGCCCGGGCACTGGCATCGCCCCCTTCCGGGGGTTTTGGCAGGAGCGGCTTCATGACATTGAGAGCAAAGGTGAGGCTGGGGGCCAAGGGAATGACTGGAAGGCAGGAGGGAGTCATGATATCTAGGGACACAGGGGCGGGGGCGGGGGTGCAGGAGCCAGGTAGGAAAGAGGGCAAAGAATGGGCCACAAAGGTTAGAAGGAGCATATTAGACCAAGGGGAGGGGAGGCCTAGAGGCCAGGGCAGTGCCCTGTAGGTCTGGCTTCCTGGTGCTGGGCACACAGTTGGGGTTGGATTGGACTAAGGACAAAGGGAACTGGAAGTCTGAAGAGGATGGGGCTGAGACTCAGGAGACAGAAATGGCCCAGGAGGGCTCTGGACTGTGCCAAGCTCACCTAGGTGAGTCCAGGACCCAAGAGCTACAGGGTGTTCGGGTTGGGCACAAGGTGCCCAGGGCCGCTGGTAAGTCTCAAGAAGGAGGCTGTGGCTGAGAGGAAGGTATAGGTGCGGGAGAATGTGGGGTTGGAGCAGGGGAGGAGCCAGATAGAGTCCCAGACCTGCAGCGCAGGTGCGAAGGAGAGCCGTTCTGAGTCTGCAGCCCACGTGCTGGCACCACCACGGCCGTTCCACCCAGGAAAGACACCACCTCCGTGAGCTTGGCTTCCCTGTGAGTCAGGACCAGGCAGGGTCTCAGAAATGCGTCCTGTACCCTCCTAGAGGCCAAAGAGCCCAGAGTGGTTGTTTCTGCCCCAAAGGCTGGGCTGTCAGCCTGGACGAGAGTAGCCAATAGGAGTGCCGCCAGGGCTGCGCACCGGAAAGGGGGCTCCACCAAACACAGTGCTGCTTGCAGGGCTGCAGCCCGCCCCCATGACCTTGGTGTTCGGCTGCCGATGTTCTCAGCTTGACCACCTCTACCGCGACGAGGTGCAGGACGCCCAGCAGCGCGGGGTGTTCGGCCACGTCCTCACCGCCTTCTCCCGGGAACCCAACAGCCCTAAGGTGCGGGTTGCTGAGGGCGCGGGGGTAACCTGAAGCTAGGGGCGTGGGAAGGACCGATGCGCGCTTAGGCCCGGGACACAGGCCCAGGCCCGCCCGGTGCACACCCTCCGCCCCGACCCTCTGCTCCCACCCAGCACTCAGGCACCTGCTCCCACTCGTCCCCACCGCCCCGCCCCCACCTCATTCCCAAGGCCCATTTGGGTCCCACCCACCTTCACCCGAGCCGCCCTTTCATGCACCTCTTAGACCCCAGCTCAGCTCACTTTGGCCCCCCTGGGCCGGCCCCTCCCCCTGCCGCCCCCCAGACCTACGTGCAGGACATCCTTCGGACAGAGCTGGCTGCTGACGTGCACCGCGTGCTGTGCCTGGAACGGGGCCACATGTTCGTCTGCGGCGATGTCACCATGGCAACCAGCGTCCTGCAGACGGTGCAGCGCATACTGGCGACAGAGGGCGGCATGGAGCTGGACGAGGCCGGCGATGTCATCGGCGTGCTGCGGGTGCGAGGGCGGAGTCCCGACGGGAGCGGCCGGAGGGGGTGGGGGGGACGCGGCGCCAGTCCGGGCAGGGGCGCGCACGCTCCGTGCGCCTCTCCCTCTCCGGGTCTGATCCGCTGTTTCCGCCGCAGGATCAGCAACGCTACCACGAGGACATCTTCGGGCTCACGCTGCGCACCCAGGAGGTGACAAGCCGCATCCGCACCCAGAGCTTTTCCTTGAAGGAGCAGCATCTGCGGAGCGCGGTGCCCTGGGCGTTCGACCCGCCCAGCCTAGACACCCCCGGCCCCTGAGAGCCCTGGTCCTTGCTGTCCACCCCAGTTCCCGGAGAGGGGCCGGCAGTCCACGCTGAGGCTGCAGGTCTCCTCTCGGTCAGCCCTGGACCGGCCGCTCTCCCTCCCCTCCGAGGTGCCTTCCCAGTCTGTCCAGAGTCCGCAGAAACCCTCCGAACCCCGGGGATGAGCGAAGTGTCTCTCCTCTGGGCCTGCTCCCTGCCCCGGGGCTGGCTGAACCTGGACGGCCCCTCCCAGCCGTGGCATTCCAAGGCCTGTCACCCTTTCCGAGTTCTTTAGGTGAATTTTAGATTTCCCTTACCTCCCTCGGGAGTATCTTATCTTGACACCTAATTTCCAAACCATTCAAATATTTATTATTGAGGATTCACCCTAAGAGACGGGACCAGGTGTTGTGAGAGCTACTGAGCTGCCTACCCCAGCCCTGTGGATTAAAATGGCAGAATGACAAGCTCTGTCTTTTAGCTCGGGCAGGTGTGGGGGTGGCAGTTCTCTGAGAGGAGTCCAGCACGCTCCACTCGGACCCAGCACTCTAGGAACCTGGCTCCCAGCCAGGCACAGCCTGTGTTCCCTGAGCTGCTCCCTGGCTCCTGATGGAGAAGCAGGTACCGCCCTCTGCTGCCAGGAATGGGGATGCTGGAGACCGAGGTCACAATGATGAGCAACTGCAGCCATGAGCAACATTTACTGCTTGTTTAAGACAGGGCGGGGAGCCACACCCACTTCCTCAGACGTCATACCAATGCTGAACTCCAAAAACATCAGCCCTCCCTAGTCTTTCCACTCACAAGTCCCCAAGGCCCCCCTCCACAAATCCCATGGGAAGCGAGGAACCAACTCCCTCCCAGTGGTGTTCCTCACTGTTTCCCTTACACTTAGCTTGGCCTCCGCCTTGGCCCTGCCCCCCACCTTGAAGATACTTGGGGACTTCTTCCCAGGCTACCGCTCCACAACAGCACATTGGGGATGGGGTCCCCTTCTCCCCTCCATGTGGGGATTGTCTGTAAAGCTTGTTTCCAGATGCCTTTAGCATCTCCTCTCCTACTCATTTCTCTGCTCTCTGGGGCGAGTTCGTCATTGACCCCTAAGTCCTGCCCAACTAAAGCATCTCTGGGGGTCCTTAAGAAGGGCTCAGTGTGTTCTTCCACTCCACCTCTTCTGATCTCCTGTCGCTGGAGAAGCTGGGGAACCTGAGGGAGAAGAGGGCTCTTGGCAAGTGGTCCAGGGGTTAGTTAGGTTCCAGGCATGACTGTCCTCTCAACCCCAAATGTCCACCACTGGTCCCATCCCTCCAAGTCTGGCTCCACCTACTTTCCTAGTCACCCCTCTCCCCCACCCCAGTAAAACAATACTGACACTGAGGAGCCCTCTCAGTCCGTGCTGTGGGCCTGGCCAGGCCGCGTCTGAGTGTCCGTGGCCGCCTGAAACCCTCCAGGGAGCAGATTCTGGGTCCTCTGGGTTCTCCACTGCTGTCTGGGGCTGGAGGCAGGACTGGAGCCTAATGAGAAAAGCCGTCAGCTGGGCAGTGCCCTGAGGCCTGCTGTCCACCCAGGGTCTGTCCCCTGCACACCCTGACCCCTCACCGTCACTGGACCACGATGGCTTCTCTTCATCAGGAGAGAGTGTCTGTGGGGGGCTGGACCAGGGCCTGGACAGGGAGGAGGCTGAGGCCTCGCCCCACAGTTCCTGCTGCTGCTGCTGCTGATGGAGCTAAATGGAAGGGAGAGGAATGCGGACTCCCTCCTGCCCCAGGCCCAGGGCTAGGTGCAGACGGCTCTGGAACCTCCTGCCAGCTCCTGTTGGGTACTTCCTTGCGCCTCCTCAGCCTCCATCTTGGGCAGTTGCTTTCTCCCCACATTTCCCTTTTCTGCACCTCCCTACTCACCTGGTGCAGGTAGATGGCATGAAGACTCATCTCCGCAGAAGCAAGCTCTGGTAACTGGGCCAGCTTCTGGCCCCCAGTGCCCCCAGGGGACACACAGCTAGAACAGAGGGTGAAACAGACCAAAGGCATGCCCCTCCCCCTGCACCCCACAGGGAGGGCCAGGCTTGACTTCCCCTTCCTAATAACCCCGTGCCCCCGCACCCTGCACCCTTCTCCTGGAGGATCAGCCCACCACCCCTGCTCCTCTGCCTCTCAGGCCCCAACCCCTCACCTGGGGTCCTGGGAGATTCGAGAAATGGAGGCCAGGAGACTGGCAGTGGCGGCAGCCGGGCAGGGGGCTGTGGGACTCAGGTCCCGCGGGGGTAGAAGGGGATGCACCAAGAGGTTAGCCAGGAAGGCCTCTGGCTGTGAGCAAATAAGACGGGGTCAGAAGAGAGGACTGAAGGGGAGCAAGGGGCTCTCAGCAAGGCAGGAGAGCAGGCTGGACCAATGAGTGAGCAGGTTAACACAAAAGGTGAGGAATCAGGAGGCGAGATGGGAGGGGCTAGAGGTGAGGGCAGAGGGCAGTCCAGGCTTGACTCACCAGAGGTGAGGAAGAGTCGCTGAGCACCCCGGGGGTGGGAGGGCTGCGAACCGAAGTGGCGCCCAAAGCGGCTGCATCCTGTTGTACGCGGCCTCGAAGTTGCCCCAGGAACTTGGAGCTGTGCCCTGGGGGACGCCATTGTGGGTGCACCAGGGAGAACCTCATCAGGGACAGCTCGGTCTTGCCATCCTCTGCACGCTGAGACTGTGTAGCCTCTGTCTGCCCAGCCGACAGCCACTGAGGGAAAGAAAAAGCCATGGATACTGCGTTTATACCTGCAGGGGGGCCTTGTGGGGCAGGCGCGAAAGGAAACACTAGCCCCCGTTTTCAGTGAAAGAACAGAGGCCATAACAGACACTTGCTCAAGTTCACCCAAAAACACAGCAGCAGAGAAGGACCTGGGTCAAGGCCCAGCACTGGAAGCTGGCCCGGGCTCACTGTTCCGCCAACCTGTACACACAGCAGACCCTAGGGCCAGCCTGAGGCCTCTGTGGGGAAGGCCGGTCTTACTCCAGCCCCATCCACTGACCAGCCCATTTCTCAGCCTCTCTGGTGGCCTTCCCTCCATTTACTGGCCCTAGGATTATACACACATCGTGTCATATAGTCCTCACACAGCCCTGAGCACTGGCTGCAGTCACTGTCCTCAAGGACACTAAGGCACATGGAAGGGAAGTGATTAGCTCAAGGTCACAGGTGGCAAGCCCCTCCCTCTGGGAATGACTGGGGTGCAAACCCATATCTAACCACCACCCTGCACATCCAGGGAAGGACTCTAACCTGAGGGTGGCCATGGCGTTTCACATCCATAAGGGCAAAGGAACAGATGTCACCAACCCCAGCCACGTCCACAGTGAAATGATGAAAAAAGTCAATAATCTCCAGGGCACGAGGGCGAAACCAAAAGAGCAGGAACAGTGGGGTGAGGAGGGGGGACAGGAGCTCCTCCAGGAGGGAGACCTGGGGAAGAAGTGGGGAAACCCAGAAAGGGTTGCTGAGGGTGACCAGGACCAAGAGGCCCCCAGGGACGCTGGCCAAGGCAGGAAACCTCCAGCCCAGTCATTCCCAGGATAGCCAGTCCCGAGCCTATTTGTCCCGCGCCCTTCCGAGACCAGGCGACTGCACGGCTTCCCGCCGGGAGCAGCTCCCCCTGGGTCTCATTCCTCACCGCTCGGTATTGCAACAGCCGCGCCATCTGCCGGTAAGCGCTGGCCCTGCCGCCAGCACCGGGTTCCTCGGGAAGGTAATGCATGTGCGCTAAGGCCGACTGCAGCAGGAGCTGCGGGGAACGCCCCTGGCACTGCTCATCCGGAACGAACGACCTGGAGCGCAGGGGTGCGGGCGGGGAAGGTGCCTCTGGTTAGGAGGATGTGCGGATGGGGGAGGCAGGGAGGGGGCGCGCTGGTTGTGGGAGGGGTCGGGATTGGGGGGCGGGGGACTCGGGATCGGAGGAAGGGCCCTCTCCCTGGGCAGCTCCTGCCGCACCTGGCCACAGTGGCCGTCACCCCGAGCGCAGTCATGGCGGTGAGCACGTGCTCCACGGCGAGCACGTCCTCGTCGTAGACGGTGAGCAGGAGCAGCGCGGCGAAGAGCGCGCCGGCGAAGAAGACCACCTGGCGGGCCAGCAGCGCGAGCAGGGGCGCAGGGGGCGCGGCGGCGCGCAGGAAGGCGGCGGCGGGGCGGTAGGCGCGGGCCAGGCGCGCGCGCAGCTCGTGGGGCAGCTCGTTGAAGTGGCGCAGCTGCAGGCGGGCCAGGCGGGACCAGCGGCGCGCCCCCAGCGTGCCCGGCTCCCGCCGCAGCAGCTCCACGTGGCTGTAGAAGGCGTGCAGCACCTGCCAGGCCAGCACCAGCGGGCTCAGCGCCAGGTTCACGGCGGCCAGCAGCAGCACAGTGCGCCGCCAGCGCGCGGCCAGGGTGCCCCGCTGGTCGTTGCGCTTGTAGGCGTCCGGCAGCTCCCAGCCCCCGCGGAAGAGAGAGAAGGGCCCTCGGAAGAGGAGCAGGTCGACGTTGAGCGCCAGGCCGCGGCTGAGGAAGGCCACACTGCCTCCCCAGGGCAGCGCGCAGCGGGCCGGCAGCAGGCCCTTGTTGGCCAGCGCCACCTGGTAGTTGGTGTAGCGCAGGATGCGGTGGTGGACGTCCAGCTCGGTCAGAGGCCGCGGCTGCACGCACAGCCCCCCGCTCCTCTGCAGCGCCAGGAGGCGCGACTGCACCTCCGCCCAGGCCACGGAGCTGAGCTCCTCCTGAGGACAGGGGTGGGTGAGGGCCAGCCACGGGAGATGCCCAAATGCCCCGTGCCCAGAGCTACATGCCCAGCGCCTCCTCCCCACTCTCAACAGTGTCCCTCAGGTGGGAAACCTATCACCGCTCCCTGCCCTCCTTGCCCTTCCTTAACCAGGGCCACTTCCTACTTCCTTTCATCCCATCCTGATTGTTCCACTTGAGGCCATGAGTCATGTGCTTCCCCGCCACACCTCATAAGTTAAACTCCTCAGGTATTTGACTTCAGCTCCTGAAGAGCAGATTTTCCTGAGCCCCCACAGTCCTACACACTGAGGAGACACCGAGCAGCCACCGTTCCTAAAGTGCCTGCCAACACAGGTGCCCACCAGCACCTCCTGCCTTCACATGCTCTCGGACAGCCAGCCCCATCCCATGCCAGCCCCGCAGTGGCCTTCCTAAGACATTGGCTGTGTCCGCGTCGCTGTCGGACCTCACTTGGATCTCCTTTGCAGACCTCATGTGAGCCCAGTTTCACCCAGCTGCCCCAGTCCAGCCTAGTCAAGTCCCTCCGGGCCAGCCTCTCCAGTCCATCCCAGGGTCTCCCCCTTCCCCTGGAAGGAAGACGGGAGGAGGGAAGTGAAGGGAGGAGGAGAAAGAAAAGGGGGCAGTGATCTAACTCCTGCTCTTCCCTGCGCTACGCCTAGTGCTCCCTACTCAAGGCGGCTGCCCAGAGCCTCTGGCCCGGGCTGTGCAGGAGGACATGCAGAAGGCTCTAGACTTCTAAGAGGAGCAGCGGAAGCCGGCTGCAGGAGGTAGCTTTAGAGCGCTGCTTTAAAGGAAGAACTTCGGTACAAAGCAAGGAGCATGAGCAAGACAAGGAGGGAAGAAAGGGCAAAGCAGGACCCTGGGACAGTGAAGGGGTCCACGTAGTCGCTGACCGAAACGGGGCAAAGCCAGAAGGGGGAGTGGGGTCACCCTACGGGGCCTGAACACTCAGTTGCAGGCTGGGGGGGGTTGATCTCCTCACAGCTGCCCACAGAGGCTCACTGCCTCCCCCTCCCTGCATCGGGGCTTGGCTTGCTTCCCCACCTCCTGTCCTTCCCAGCCCCATCCCAATTCCTCCTGCTCTGTAAAGTCAGGTGGCCGCCCCTCCTCCAACTATCACAAGCGTGTGACCATAAGTCATCTTCTGTAACCCATCTAAATCAACTAGGGTAGGGACCATGATCTATCAGTGGTGGTACCCGACCTCCTAACGCGGTTCGGGGCCTAGGGTAGGAGTCAATGAGGCCTTCTGTCCGTTTTCTAGTGCAGCCTTCCCTCCTGCCCTGTCCTCTGCCCCCTGACACAGCACCCCTCCACACAGACACACCCACCCAGCTCACCGGGGAGATGCGCAGGGCCTCCCTGTAAAACACCTGGATGTCCCAGTAGCTGAAGAGGTTGCAGACTGAGCGAAGCAGCTGGACCAGCCAGAAGGCTGCAGCCAGGATCAGAAGGAAGACCAGCAGGGGGCTGGAGCGGATCCTGGGGAAGGGGGCGTGGGGGACACATAGCAAGGAAGTGGGACCCCCATAGAGAGGGAGACAAGACTTGGGAGCAATGGAAAAGTCATGGAGGGGATCCAGCAAGACCAGCAGTTTTCAAAGTGTGTGGTGTCTGGGGGTCCTCGAGACCCTTGCAAATGTCTGCAAGTTCAAAACTTTTTCAGATAATACTGTTTCTGCCGTTTTTATTCTCATTCTCTCATGAATGTAGAATTTTCCAGAGGCTACGTGAAAACACACTGACAGCCAATGGAGTGTGTCCTCAGCTTTCATCTCTAATAAGGTAAATATAGAAACTATGATTCTCATAAACAAAAGCTCTTGGAGTTCTCAATCAGTTTTAAGTGTATAAAAGGTACCCTGGCCCAGCCGCTGTGGCTCAGGGGTTGAGTGTCGACCCATGCACCAAGAGGTCGCTGGTTCAATTCCCGGTCAGGGTACATGCCCAGGTTGTGGGCCTGATCCCCAGTGGGGGGCATGTAGGAGGCAACCAATCGATGTTCTCGCTCATTGATGTTTCCGTCTCTCTCTCCCTCTCCCTCTCCCTTCCTCTCTCTCTAAAATCAATTTAAAAAATTAAAATTAGCCCTGGCCGGTTTGGCTCAGCGGTTAAAGCGTCGGCCTGTGGTCCTGAGAGACCCGGGTTCGGTTCCCGCTAAGGGCACGTACCTCGGTTGCAGTTTGTCCCCGGCTCTGGTCAGTCGTGCGGGTGGCAGCCACTCGATGTGTTCCTTTCACATCGATGTTTCTCTCTCTCTCTCTGTTCCTCTCTCTCCCTCCCACTCTACCTGAACAAAAAATGGAAAAATGTCCTCGGGTGAGGATAAAAAAAATAATAAAAATTTAAAAAAAAATTAAAATTAAAAAATGGTATCGTGAGCCCTGGCCAGTTTGGCTCAGTGGTTAGAGTGTTGGCCCGAAGACCAATGAGTTGCAGATTCAGTTCCGGTCAAGGGCACATACCTCGGTTTTGGTTCATCCCCTGCCCTGGTTGGGGTCATGTGGGAAGCAGCCATTTGATGTGTCTCTCTCACATCGATGTTTTTTTCTTTCTCTCTCCCTCTCTCTCTCTCTCTCCCTCCCTCATACTCTATCTGAAGAAAAAAGGAAAAATATCCTTGGGTGAGGATTAAAAAAAATTGTTAAGGTACCCTGAGACTCAAATCTTGGAGAACCAATGATCTAGCCTAGAGACAAAAGCCGGGTGGCTCTTGTCTGCTCGTCCCCCCCCCCCACCAGTTGTCACTCACCGCTGGGCACACTGGGACGAGGGTAGGATGGCATCTGACAAAGTCACTTTGCTGTGAGGCAGCCCAGGTCTTGTCCGGTTACTTGGCTGGTTGGCAAAGAGGATGTTGTAGTCCACACAGCGAAGGAGGAAGGTCGTGAAGGTAATGACGAAAACAAATTGTCTGGAGAGCCGGGAGTTCAGTGGTCAGGCCTGTGAGATGGGTGGGCTGCTGCCCAGCCCCCAGGCCAGCTCTGTCTTCCTCCCCACCCGCCGAGCCCCTGGCTTCTTGGGGAGGCCCTGGGTGGACAAGAAGCAGCGGGCACCCCAGGACAAGCGTCTCACCCCAGCTGGAAGACATCCTCCAGAAGGATGCAGGCAAAGCCGTTCCGCTGGTGATAGCTGTAGGTGTGGCAGATGTGTCAAGAAACAAACCTGAGGCATGATGGGGCTTTCCTGAGCCTCCCCCTCACTCCACTGACAAGCCCCCCAACCTACTGCACCCTCAGAGGCCCCCTGCCCCCAGGGGCGCTCCTGTGCCACCCTGCCAGGCCCAGCACGAAGGATATCTTGGTGAAGAAGCTGTCCAGGTTCTGGATGTGGTGCCAGGAGCCTGGGCACGGAGGGAAGAGCGTTGGGACTCAGCTCTTATCTGTGAGAGCTCTCCACACCCACCCGCAACCTCCTGCCTCGTCCCCCAGGCCCTCCCCTCCTCCCACGGCCCCACACCCACATGCTCACCCCGGAGCCCTTCAGGCACATGAAGCAGGGGCTGCTGCTCCTCCCCATGGAGGGGTGAATCTTGGGACCCATCAGGGTCACAGTCCTCCAACTGCTCATAGTCCTGCTCAGGGATCAGAGGGCCTATCCGCAGCCCAGGGTTGTCCTGGGGGCACCGGCATGAAGGAGGGGCAGTCACCGAGGCCAGGGGTGGGGTGGAATGGGAACCCCAGGAGGGGGGAGCAGAGATGGGTGTCATCACAGGCTCTGCCTGTGTTGGGGCTGTGGCTGGGGTGGGGAGGACACTGTGTCGAGTCTGAGAAGCCCCTGGGACCTGCACAGCTGGGCAGGGGGATCCCAGAGCTGGGGGAAGAACTGAGGAAGGCACACTTCTTGTGTGAGGAGCAGGGGACAGAGAGAAGACTGAGAGCCTCCCGACCCCAGGCCCCCGGCACGGAGGAGGAGGAAGAGGAGGTAGTGGCATGGGGAGGAGAGGCACAGATCCAGGCCCCAGGTCTCCCCACCGCCCCAGCTGCCTCCTGCTCCCCCCCCAGCCCATTCGCCTCACCATCAGGTCGGCAGCTTCTCCTCAAAGTTTGGAAGGTTGGGAGCTGCTGCTGTTCCCACAGAGATTTGAGGAGCTGAGCGGGGACTTCGACAGGACAGTGACAACAACACAGTGACTCAGTTGGGGCAGGCCCCAGGCGTCCCAGCTCCCAGTCACCTGCCTAAGCACGCACACCCCCTTCCAGGCTCCCTGCGACCTGAAGCTCTCAGGGCCCCGCCCCCATGCCTGGGCGGGGCGTCATCTGGAGAGGCGGAGGTTGAAGAACAGGCCAGGAGAGACACCTCTTGTCCCACCTTCAGACCTCTAGTGGATTTGAAGAAGAGTCCAGAGAGGAGCAGCCTCAGTAATAAAAGCCAAAAGAAAACCCTGTCAAAGGATTACAGGAGTATGGGGCCACGATGTTAAATCTTTGATTTCTTAAAATCATGCCTTCCCTCCCTACACACACACACACAGTGTTCAACAGAGAAATGCTTTAGGATCAAAAACAGGAAGTGAGAAAGAAAAGGTGCCGATTTGTCTGGCAGTAATCAGGAAGGGAAGAGGGGAGACTGCCCGACTTTGTATCCAGGTTGAGGGGAACCGAAAGGAAGGAAGGGAAGAAAGGAGAGGCAGCTATCTTAGGTGTGAGAAGCGGGTTTGGGCGCTTACAGTAGAAAAGTGGGGTTCCCTGGATGTTCCATTATGTTTACTTCTTTATCCTCTTTTTTCCCCTAGATGCATCACTTTATTTTTTTATTAATTTATTTTTGTTACAGATGTTTCTCCTTTTTCCCCCATTGACACTCTCCTCCCGTTCCCACCCCCACCCCCAGCATTGTTGTCTATGGGTTATGCTTATATGCATAAGTTATTTATCTCCCCCCCAACCCCCCTCCTCTGAGGTTTGTCAGTCTGTACCTTACTTCTATGTCTATTTTGTTCATCAGCTTATTTTGTTCATTACATTTTACAAATAAGTGAGATCATGTGGTATTTGTCTTTCTCTGACTGGCTTATTTCACTTAGGATAATACTCTCCAGGTCCCTCCACGTCGTCTCAAAGGTTAAGAGATCTTTCTTTCTTACAGCTGCTTAGTGTTCCATTGTGTTTCCTTATCCTCTTAAACCCTAACACTCTCTCCTCAAGTCCTGATCCAGTTTTTGGAGGCTCCTGAGAAGCATCAGGACTGAACCAGCAGAGGGCGGCTGGGGGTCAGGGATTTGGACCGAAAATGTGGATGCCTAGGGATGAACTGACTGAGTTGAGTTCCTTGTTGCCAGGTCAACGAGGAAGAGGAGGGGGAGGAGGTGGAGGAGGAGGAGGCCCAGGCAGAAGGTCCAGTGGCTTGTCCAACGCCATTCTTGAGGCCCTGAATCACCAGGTTTCCTACTGAAGCGCATGCCTGAGATGCTGACTCAGCCACCCAGGTGTCAGGCCTCCTGCATTTAGGCCAATGGCTGACATAGGGGCCAGTATCCATGAAATGGAGAGAGGAACAGAGTGCTTCCCAGACTGGTCACCGGAAGAACATGGAAGCAATCATAGAAGTGCCCACAAAATGAGTCCAGAAATGCCCCTTTCTCCTGTGCCTCCTTCCTGGGAGGAAGAGAACTGTCTTCCGAGCCCCAGACTTGCGTAGTTTTCTCCCTGATCAGGAGGCAGAACTATGAAAGGAAGACTCACTCCTTCGGGAGATGTCATCCTAGAGCCCAAAATCGAATCCCACATTGTAGAGGGACAAGGGATTTCCCATGAACTCTCAGAGACATCTGTCCATATAGGTTATGTGGGGTATTATCTGATCGTCCCTCAACCTCACCTACCTCAGTGTTCTGCCACACTCACTGTAGGGCCCCTCCCCATATACCCAACCCAACCTCAAACTAATCTTGGCACATTTTCTTACCCAGTTCCACCCAGAGCCATCCATTTACAGCCGTCCTACCACCACCCCCAGTTCAAGTCAATTTGTTATAAAGGGCACACTTTTTCCTGCCAGGCGTTTGAAGGGGATGGGGGAACGGATGAACGAGACAGAGCCATTACCTAAAACGAAGTCGCAGCCAGCGGGGGAGGTAGCTACGCAAACAATTACACAGAAGAAGTAAGTGCTAAACAGAGAGGTTCAAGAACTGTGCTTGATAAGCTACCAGACCTCCATACCAGTGGTTCCCAATCGTTGAGTAGGGGGAGCGTATCAGACTCACCCCCGGAGTTTTATCTCAATTATACGTGGCTGCAGTCCCCTGAGCTCAGACCAGCCAGGGAGAGCGAGATGGGCGGCAAGGCATGTGCACTTGTTTTGAAAATAAAACTCCCCAGCTGACATTTTATTTTATTTTTAATTATTTTATTTTTGTTACAGATGTTTCTCCTTTTTTAAATTTTATTTTTAATCTTTATTGTTGAAAGTATTACAGCTGTCCTCCCTTTTTCCCCCCATTGACCCCCTCTTCCCCACTCCCACCCCCCTCCAGCTCCCCCAGTCAATTTTTTGAAAATTTTTTTAAGTTAATTTTTAGATGGGAAGGGAGAGGGAGAGGGAGAAGCATCAATGGGAGAGGAACATCGGTAGGCTGCCACCTGCACGGGGCTTGTGCCCTGGCGGGGAATGGAACAGGTGACCTTTTGGTGCCTGGGAGGAGGTTCAACCCACTGACCACACTGGCCAGGCTCCCCAGCAGATTTTGTCCCTGCTTTTCCCGGAAGCAGCGGCGCTCTACACCCCTGGAGACTCTGGGACCTCTAGAGTCCGCCAGGAGCCGGGATAGAATGGCAGGGAGGTCAGCAGCTGACGCCTTACGACGGATGCCCCGGGGCTGGGGACGCCCTACGCACTCGCAAAACGTCAACCCAGAGCCAGGTCAGGCAGCGGGCGGAAGGCAGTGCCCCTTCCTGCTCGGCCCCGCCCACTGCTGGGGCGCGGCACGCAGCTCCCTCCAATCACAGTTCTGGAGGGAGGAGCACTGACAAGGCTTCTCCAATCATAGCCTGCAGTGACATTGATGCGTCTGTTCTCCAATCATCGCCGAGGGACGCGCGAAGAGGTTGTCGGGATGGGGGCCGGAGCCAACATGGAGCCCTCAATGGGATAAGGGTGAAACTGCAGTTGCCGGCTGCTCCTGTTCACCCGCCCCATCATGTTGGTGCACTTATTTCGGGTCGGGATTCGGGAAGGCCCTGTCTTAGGCAGGCCGCTGCTCCCCCTCCGCTTCCAGCCATTCTCGGCCGTCAGGTAAAAAAAAAAAAAAAGACAAACCTGGGAACACGGGGCCATTGACCGGCTGGCCGAGCGTGAGGGCTGCCGGGAGATGGAGGCCTAGGCTCGCGCAAGGCCTGCTGGGAATTGTAGGCGGACCCAGCCAGGGGTGGAATGTCACTCCCCGGAGGATTGGCCTCAATTATTTATAGCAACGAGCCAGGTGCCAACAGGAGGCTCGCGCGTCTGTATCCGCGCGTGGGCGGACTGAGGGAACGCTCTGGGTCAGCGACCACTCCTCCCCACCAGGGGGCGCCGAGCTGCACAGGTGTTGGCCTTTCTTGGAAATGGTCTGGCGATTTGGATAAAAATTATTCGACTGCAAGCCTTGGCTTCAGCCTCAAGTTCTGAGGTTCAGAATGGACCCCAGACCAACCCTGGGGACCTGACTGACGAGGCTTAGCCAGGGACCAGGGGCGGGAGCTGGACGCAGTGTCTGGGCAGACCCAGGTCCTGCCCCAGTGACGCAGCTGCTGCAGCCTGGGCTGCGGTAAATACTGACCTCGAGTCTTGACTGCTGGTCTTGTTTGCTTTTCCACGGTTCATTTCTATTTTATTTTGACTTGTCAAGTTGTAGAAGTGAATCTTATTTCCTTGTGGAGGGGAAAAAAAGTATTCGTGTCCAGAGACATGTAGTGTTGTTGTTGCTGCCAAGATCCAAAATGAACTGAACAAAAATGGTTCCTAGATGTGGGTACTTTCAGCAGAGATTCTCAGTCTAGTAAGTTGCCCTTGCGTGTTCTTGTATGTTCACTCTGCATACCTTGGTCTAAGAAGAGAGGGGTTTCCCACCCCTGCTCTGAGACTCCAGTGTAAACGCTTTATGAGAAGGTGCTGACTCTGTTGTAATCCTAGAGTGAATAACCTGAGGGCCAGACCGGCGACAGATTCGCAGGGTGGGTGGATGTGGACTTGTGTCATTTGGAAGTTGACACAGGGTAAGAGCTGGGCAGAACTGGAGCCGGAGCCGGAAGTACCGGTGCTGGGAAGTAATCTGCCAGTTCTTGGCAGTGAACAAGCCCTGCTTAGAGCCTCAGTTTGGAGAAGATGAGAAAATTGGAAAGTGTCCATGGTGAATTATTAAAAGGTTTGAATAATCCTTAGGAAAAGAGTAAAGTTGTTAGTAGTATTTAAGCCAGAGAGACGCCCAAGGATAGAGACCCAGTAGTATTCAAATATTCGTGCATTCATTTGTGCAGTGTTTTTTCAGATGTCCAAGGCACAACACAGTAGATCATAAAATGAACTTACTGAGTTGGGACCCTTTAAAAGTGAATATAATAGAAAATAGAATATATATTTTTTAAAAAAGAGAAAGTATCATTTTGTGAAACATTTCAACTTGGTGTGACATATATACGTTTGTTGTACTGGGTTACAATGTAAAATGTATTTTTTACTGTTGGCCTCAGTAAATCTGAAACTTTGCAAACACTGCAGTAGTGTGATAGGTCAAGTTGTTCTGCATTTCTGATGAGGGCGTGCATTCAACAAACATTTAAAAAACATCTATTATGTTCCAGAGTTCTGCTAAGTGCTGAGGATACAATGGGGAATAAGATAAATTTCCTGCTCTTAAGGAATACATAACCTAATGGGGAAGTTGGATAATTACACAGGGTAGAAAGAGAGTGAGCTTCCCTTATTTAAAACTTAGAACATACATAAAGTACACTGTGGAAAAAAAGACATAAAAACCAGGCAGGTGGAAAGGGGTAGGTGGAACATAACATACAGGTGGCAAGAAGCATGGGCCTCCCAGAAGGAAGGGGAAGTTACAGTAAAGTCTATAGTTAGGAGGGTCTGAGGATATAAAATACCATCACAGTAGCCCTGGCCCGTTTGGCTCAGCGGTTAGAGCGTCGGCCTGCAGACCAGAGAGACCCAGGTTTGGTTCCCGCTAAGGGCACATACCTTGGTTGCAGTTTGTCCCCGGCCCCGGTTGGGGTCCTGTGGGTGGCAACCACTCGATGTGTCTCTCTCACATCACATCGATGCTTCTCTCTCTTTTCCTCCTTCTCTCCCTCCTGCTCTATCTGAAGATAAATGCAAAAATGTCCTCAGGTGAGGATTAAAAAAACCCACATCACAGTAAAGGAAGAACCTCTCACTGGCTGCCTCTCACCATCAGTAATCTCATTTGGACTGTTGAGCATCCGGCCATATACTCTTGGCCAGGTGACTTCTGCTAACAGGCCTCTGTAGCCAGGCTCATCTTCTTCCAGCCACTCCCCTATTTTCCTGTTAATCCTCACTCGAGGACATTTTCCCACTAATTTTTAGATACAGTGGAAGGGAGGGAAAGAGAGAGAGAGAGAGAGACATTGATTGGCATGCTCCGGGGCCAGGATCAAACCTGCAACCCAGGTACATGCCCTTGACCGGGAATCGAACCCGAGACCCTTGGGTCCTCCAGCCAGCGCTCTAACCACTGAGCAACCGGCTATGGTATTTTAAATGAAAATCTGGTCATGTCACACCCTAGCCTAAAAACCAGAAACGATCCTCACTGCCCTCCAGAGTCCCGCTGCCTGATAAAAACTGTGGCTACTGCCCCCCTGCTGTCTTTCCCGACTCCCTCAGCCAGGAGGAGCCCCGTGGTTCCCGTCCCCCCACGCTCTGCAAGCCTTGCCATGCGCTGTCCGTCACCCGCCACTAAAGTGTAACCACCAGGCGGGTATGCACGCGGGCGCTCCTGTTCTGCTCCTGCTCTCTGTGCCTCCTTGCCGAGTGCTGCGCCCAGGCGGCACCCAGCCCTGCGGTGCCGTCTGTAGATACGGGAACTGCAAGAAAGAGGAGGTGATCCTGGTCTATCTGAGATGACAGGACATGTCATTTGGATTTTTTTTTTTTTTTGTACAGATAGAGTGGGAGGGAGAGAGAGGAAGGGAGAGAGAGAGAGAAACATCGACGTGAAGGGACACATCAAGTGGCTGCCACCCGCACAACCAACCAGGGCCGGGGACAAACTGCAACCGAAGTACGTGCCCTTAGCGGGAACCGAACCTGGGTCTCTCCGGACCGCAGGCCAACGCTCTAACCGCTGAGCCAAACTGGCCAGGGCTGTCATTTGGATTTTTATTTCTTTCTTTCCCTTCAGCCGGTGGAGACAGGGTCTGCCACCCTTCCCCTCCGTGCATGAGCACTGGAGGCCTGGGAGGAGCCAGGGTGATGGGGTACAATCAGCAATGACCAGTAGTCAGAAGACCCGGGTCCAGGCCCATCATGCAGGGCAAAGTAGGGCGAGCCTAGACTCTGGGTTCTCCTCTAGTCCCAGTTCTGCTGCCTGGGGACAAATTATTAGCGCTCTCAGCCGCACATGATTTTGCCCACAGTCAGATCCCAGGACGCCGTCTGTCAAGGGAGAATCACGGCGTCTCCCTCCCAGGGATTCAGGATCGAATGCAGGTTAACACTTTGAGGAGGAGCCACGGCCACCAGCTGGGTGCTGTCCCCTCTTCTCAGCCCTGTGCACTCGGGACTTCTGTGTCCTTTGCTGGAAGGGGGCGCCATGGACCAGCTGCTGTGCAGGGTGCTCTGCAGCTCTGGCGTCCTGGGATCTGACTGTGGGTGGGAACCGCTCGCTGGCCCAGAGGTGCCTCCCGAGGCTGCGAGGGCCTGGCTGGCTGAGCGACCACACGGGGGACACCTTTAGGACTTCCTCACACTGCCTGTCTCATTCCTCAGCTACGTTGCCTCTGTTTGTCTCAGAAACGGGCGCTAAGAGCAGCCTGAGGAAGGCAGTGGAGGGCCAGGCAGAGGGAAGGGCCGCTCTCCAGAGGCTCGGCCAGGACTCGGCTGGCTCGTGTTCAGCTGAAGGACGGTCGGCCTGGATCCGTCAATGCGATTCTCTTCCCACAGGCACTCTGATGGCCGCCACGGCTCCTACCTCCTCAGGGCTGTGGCCCAGCTGCGGTCCCAGCTCCGGGCTCGCCTCCCTCGAGCACCCCCCGGCCGAAGCCCCTCCACCTGGCGCTGGGTGGGGGGGGCCCTCCTGTGCCCCGTGGTGCTGAGTAAGTGCCCCCGCCTCTGCCTTGTGGCACTGTGTGACGCAGAAGAGGTCCCTCCTGCCCCCAGACCCTGTGATGTGGAGTCTCACTTTAACTGGAAGCTCTTCTGGCAGTTTCTGCGCCCCCACCTGCTGGTCCTGGGGGCAGCCATTGTGGTGAGCTCTTCCCCACACCCCTAAAAACGGAGAGGGAAAGACTCGGCCAGGGTTTGCAGAAGCCCCAGTCAGAGCCACGCAGGGACAGCCTGCCTCATGGAGTGTCAGAGGAGACCGTGGGAAGCAGCCAGGGCTGGACATGCAGGGCTCTGGGGTCCCCAGGCCTGGCAGCCTACCTTTGCCTTCTGAAGAGGCACAGGAGCAGCCAAAGCAGGGGCAGCAGCAGGAGAGGAAGGCTCGAGGTCAGGGCGGGGGTGGAGAAGAGTGTGGCTCCCTCTCAGTGTCTGTGCCCCTCCAGCTGGCACTGGGTGCAGCACTGGTGAACGTGCAGATCCCCCTGCTCCTGGGCCAGCTGGTGGAGATTGTGGCCAAGTACACAAGGGACCACATGGGCAACTTCCTGAGTGAGTCCCGGCATCTCAGCACCCACCTGCTCCTCCTCTATGGCCTCCAGGTACGGGCAGGAGGGAGGGCCTGGGGGCAGGCAGAGGAGCCACCCGGGCCCCCCTGAGTGCCCCATCCTCTCTCCCAGGGACTGCTGACCTTTGGGTACCTGGTGCTCCTGTCCCGCATCGGCGAGCGCATGGCCGTGGACATGCGCAGGGCCCTCTTCAGCAACCTGCTCCGGTACTGCCTGCTGCAGGGTGTGGACTGGGGGGCAGTGGGGTGATCGATGGGCCCCACAGGCGTCCAGTGAGTGTCTGGACGTGGGGCCTCATCCTGAAGTCACGTCTCTCCTTTCCCCCACCTGTTGCCCCGTGTCTCTCTGCCAGACAAGACATTGCTTTCTTTGACGCTAAAAAGACGGGGCAGCTGGTGAGCCGATTGACAACTGATGTGCAGGAGTTTAAGTCATCCTTCAAACTTGTCATCTCCCAGGTCAGTGCCCCAGGTTCCCCCCACCACTCACTCACACAAGCATGCCCTCCACTTCAGATGCACTAGGCCACCCTGCCCGAGCCTGGTGAGGGCGTGGGTGAAGGACCAGGGAAGTTCACGGGAGGGAGGCGCCGCGGCAGCGTCCAAGGTCAGGATAAGCTGTTTCTCTCCTGTTCTGAAATCCTGCCTCCCCAGACAGCGTTCCCAAGGACTCAGACAAGAGCCTTTCCTGGCCCGGCCTGCCAAGAGCGGAACCGCCCTGGCCTGCCTGGCCCCCAGAA
Organism: Molossus molossus; assembly: GCF_014108415.1. Taxonomy (NCBI): domain Eukaryota; kingdom Metazoa; phylum Chordata; class Mammalia; order Chiroptera; family Molossidae; genus Molossus; species Molossus molossus. Next base: position 109,135,661 of record NW_023425401.1, read on the forward strand.
CGCCTGGCACACGGACAGCCTTGAGAGTGGGCGATGACCTTACTGTGTTACTGATGTCCTCTCCTGTCCAGCTTGTTGGCACCGTGGCTGCTGGGTCCTGGCAGACACCGCCCCACGGCCTCCACACGGAGTCTTTTTGCAGTTTCTAGAGTGGGAAGAGAAGCAGACCGGGACCTGTCGGGAAGGATGCGTGCCCACAGACGCGCCCATCCAGCCCCGTCATGCCTGCTGGTCAGAAAGGGTTCTGTTCTGTGGCCAGTAGACTGCCAGTCGGCCTCCCAGGAGTCAGACCTCTAGCCTGGGCCTTGTGGGTGTAGAGCTGTAGCCAGCTGACCCTTGGCAACACCCCCATGCCGTGGTGCTGGTGCCAAACTGCCTTCCTGCCTCCTGTTCTCTACCCAGGGGCTGCGCAGCTGCACCCAGGTGGTTGGCTGCCTGGTGTCCCTGTCCATGCTGTCCACGCGCCTCACGCTGCTGCTGATGGTGGCTATGCCCGCCCTGATGGGAGTTGGCACCTTGATGGGCTCAGCTCTGCGAAAACTGTCTCGCCAGTGTCAGGAGCAGGTACCGGCATTCCTCCCCCTCCGCACCCCCTCTCCGCCCTGTCTCTCTCATCACCAGCCTGACTCCGTCCCCGGCCCTCTTGCAGATAGCCAGGGCAACGGGGGTCGCGGATGAGGCCCTGGGGAACGTTCGGACGGTGCGAGCCTTCGCCATGGAGCAGCGGGAGGAGGAGTGAGTCCCGGGCAGGGGTGAGGCCCACTGCTGGGAGGCTCTTGGGAGGTACTCCCGTCGTGCACCTGCACCGGGGCCTGGCTGTTTCCTGAGGGCTGGGCTCGGCCTCTGTCCCCAGACGCTACGGAGCAGAGCTGGAGGAGTCCCGCCACAAGGCAGAGACGCTGGGCAGAGGCATCGCCCTGTTCCAGGGGCTGTCCAACATCGCCTTCAACTGTGAGTGCGCAGAGGCCCGCGGGGGTGGGCCGGGAGGAGCAGAGGGCAGGTCCCAGCAGGGCAGCTCTCACCTACTTGATGTCCTCCAGTGCAGGAGCCAAGCCCAGCAGTGCAGGCAGGCAGTGGGCAGGTGGGCTGATGTCACAACTGAGCTCTGTGGAGCATGCCCAGGAGCTGCCCAGGAGGGAGTCATGGACGGGCCCCTCCCCCACCACTTGTTCCCAAATGAGGAAATAGACAGAGACCATTCAGGTGACAGGTGACTCACCGAAATTCCAGTCAGTGAGGCACAGCAGGGGCTGGAACTGGGGACTACCTCGCGGCCAGGCTCTGGCCACTGCTTCCTTCCTAGCCCCGTCCTGTTCCCCATGCAGGCATGGTCTTGGGCACCCTGTTCATCGGGGGTTCCCTTGTGGCCGGACAGCAGCTGAAGGGAGGAGACCTCATGTCCTTCCTGGTGGCCTCCCAGACAGTGCAGAGGTGAGTGTGGGGCCACTCCCATTCCTAAGGAGTCCTCCGGGCTGGAGGGACGGGGCGCCCACCGCTCCCCCAGGGAAGCATGGGCTGGAGAGGGTGCCCGACCCTCCGCCAGGGCCCGCTGGCCTGCCTCGCTGACTGCACCCAGAAATGCAGTTGTCACGGTCAGCCTTCCAAACACCTCAGGAGCTTTGAAACATTTTTTGAGTATAGTAAAGTACACAAATCACGACATCTACCATCGTAACCGTTTTTAACTGCGCCGCTTAGCGGTGTCATGTGTACTCATGTTGACGTGTGACCATCCCCACCGTCTTCAGAACATTTTCATCTTGAAAACTAAAATTCTGTCCCCATTAAACAGTAACCCCCATGGCCCCTCCAGCCCCTGGCACCCCACCTCACTCTGTCTCTGTGAGTCGGACTGTGCTGGGTGCCTCCTGTAAGTGGGGTCACAGGATTTGTCCTCTGGGACTGGCCTATGTCCCTCAGCGAAACGTCTTCCAGGCTCATTCGTGACGTAGCCGATGTCAGAATTTCTCCCTGTTGGGGGCCGAATGAGATTCTGTGTATGGATAGACCAGCTTTGACACGGCTTTTCAGTGCTGCCCCCCCACCCCCGCTTGGCGTGCTCCCCGGCCCCGCCCTGGGGCTCCCGTGCTATGCTCTGAGGTCTGCCTGCTCCCCTGGGCCCCACGGCCTGGGCAGCCCAGAGCTCGGTCGACTTTGCCACCAGCTGGCCCAGGCCCCTCCCTGTGTCTCCCTTGCCGGCGACACTAGCAGCACCTCTGCATGTCTCCACTTTGTCCCCCACCAATGTGCTGTGTGCGCAGAACTGTGTGAAACGTAAATACGTGCCAGGATGAAGAGTTGAAGGGTGAGTATGGTGTGAGCAGTCACGGAGAGTGAAGACCTGTGTTACCCCGTCAAGGAAGGAGCATCACCCCAGGGCCCCTCCTGCCCGTCCCCATTGCTCCCCATTCTGGTGGCCCTTGGGGCCCGGCCCTGCTTGATGTCTTCCCAGCCGTTTCTCACAGAATCCCTCACTGTCAGCCTGATCATTGTCCCGGGCAGAAAGAAGCTAGTGCAGAGACGGGCAGGTGGGAAGGACCCCATCCTGGCCCGTTTTTGCCCGGTGCTTTCTAATCTGGGCCTGTTCAGCCCCTCTCCGGTCCTAGGTGTCCTCATCCTTCCTCCAGCCAGGGCCCTTCCCTGGTGGCCGTCAGGCTAAGGCTGCTGTTACAGGGAAGGGACTTGGGGTCTCCCTTGCTGCCCCTCCCCCAGGCCGACCTTTGGCCTCTCACTTTAGTCCCTAGGACCCTAGGAGCCCGCTGGCTCCCTTCGTGCCGTTACCCCTCCACCTTCCACGGAACAGCAGCAGGAAATCCTGGTGGGAAGGGAAGTGTGTTCTCCAGGCCTGGCCTCCTCCCTCAGACTGGCCTTCCCTGCTTCTAGCTGAGCACAGACCGGCAGACCCTCCCTCCTCTCCCTGCTCCTCCCGGCCAACCCGTTAGCAGAGTTCTTGACACACACAAGGAGGCCCCAGAGATCGCCTGTTCTGTGTCTCTCTCAGGCTGCTAGGTGGGGCTGTTTCCACGGCCGTAGGCCCTGGGCTCATCCTTTTGGGGGCCCCTTACCTCGTGGGGATTTCCGCCACCCACCTTGGAGGAATTGGGTCTCATTTTATTAAAGAAGCTGGTGTGTTTCCTCATGGGGTACAGCAGGGGAATGGGAGGGGAGGGGAGAGGAGCAGAGCTGCCCTGCCTTCAAGCAGTCCCAGCCTTTGGACCCCATCCAGGTATTCTTTTGGGTGGCGCTGGGGCCCCTGGAGAGATCATGCACACAGGTTACCTGGTGCTCATCCAGGTCTGGGCCCTACTGGGAATGGTCTTGCCCCTGCCCCAGGCCAGGTCTCCAGGGAGAGCCAAGGGCGTCGCTCACCAGCGAGTCATGTGCGTCTGGTTTTCAGTTGCTGCCGCACCTGTGCCAGGCACTGACGGCTTCCAGGTCTCTCCCTCCTCATCCACAGATAACTCGCTGCCCTGGCTCTTCCTTGCTCAATGCCTCCTGCTCCCTTCGGCAAGTGCTGGTGGCTCTGAGCCTGCTCGAGCCACTTCACTGCAGGCTTGTCCCCCACCCCCCGCGGTGCTCGAAGTGAGATTGCTGAGGAGTCAGTCTCTCCTCCCTTCAGGAAGGCCCTGCACACGGCACGCGTGCACGCCCTGGGCGCCCAGGCCAGTCAGGCCTCGTGACAGAAGCAGTGACTCACCTTCCTCCCGGCAGCCAGCAGCCCCCATGATGGAGGAGGCGACCTGCTGTCGGGACAGACACACACTCGCACCATCCCCTGCAGAGGATGGTCGCACAGTGTAATGTCTCCAGGGAGTTTTGTGTGGGGGTGATCCTGTGGCGCACTGTCTTCTGTTTTCTTTTTTTTTGGTTTATCTCTTCTGCCCTCCCTCCCCCCTTCCCTTTGAGGTTCATCATTCTAACAACCAATTTGTACTTAATCCCTTCATCTTTTTCACGAATGCCCCAGCCACTTCTCATTTGGCAAACAACAAAAAGTTCTTTGTATCTATGAGTCTCTTTCTGTTCTGCTTGCTCATTTTGTTTGTAGATTCAGTTGTTGATAGGTAGGTATTAATTGTCATTTTATCGTTCATATTTTTGTTGTTCTCCTTCAAGAAGACCCTTCAACATTTCATGTAATACTGGTTTGGTGGTGATGAACTCTTTTAGCTTTTCCTTGTCTGGGAAACTATATGGCCATCAATTCTAAATGACAACTTTGCAGGATAGAGTAATCTTGGTTGTTTTTCATCACCTTGAATATCTCTTGCCACTCCTTTCTGGCCTGCAAAGTTTGTTTTGAGAAATCAGCTGACAGTCTTATGGGAGTTCCTTTATTGGTAATGAACTGCTCTTCTCTTGCTACTTTTAAGATTCTCTCTTTGTCCTTAACCTTTGGCATTTTGATGATGATGTGTCTTGGTGTGAGCCTCTTTGGGTCCATCTTGTTTGGGACTCTCTGTGCTTCCTGGACTTGTATGTCTGTTTCCTTCATCAAGTTAGAGAAGTTTTCTGTCATTATTATTTCAAATAGGTTTTCAATTTCTTGTTCTCTCTCTTGTTCTCCTTCTGGCACCTCTATGATGCAAATGTTGGCACGCTTGAAGTTTTCCCAGAGGCTCCTTACACTATCCTCATTTTTTTGGATTCTTTTTTCTTTTTACTATTCTGATTGGGTGTTTTTTGCTTCCTTATATTCCAAATTGATGGTTTGCTTCTTGGCTTTACCTACTCTACTATTGATTCCCTGTAAATTATTCTTTATTTCAGTTAGTGCCTCCTTCATTTCTCACTGGTCCTTTTTTATGATGTTGATGTGTAAGTTCCTTGGAGTTCTCCTTAATTCCTTGAGCATCCTTATAACCTGTGTTTTGAACTCTGCATCTGTTAGATTGCTTATCTCCATTTTGTTGAGTTCTTTTTGTGGAGTTTTATTCTTTTCTTTCATTTGGGACATATTTCTTTGTCTCCTCATTTTGGCTGCTTCCCTGTGATTGTTTCTATGTATTAGGTAGAGTTGCTATGTCTCCTAGGCTTCAAAGGGTGGCCTATTGTTGTAGGTGTCCTGTAGGATCCAGTGGCACTGTCTCCCTGATCAGCACAGTTGAGCCCTCAAGGTGTACCCCTAGTGTGGACTGTGTGCCATTCTGTTGTAATTGAGTCTTGATTGTTGTTGGCACGTCAGTGGGAGGGCTTTACTCAGGCTGCTCAGCAGCAAGGACTGGCTGTGCCCAGTGACCACTGGCCTCTGACTCCTTTGGAGGATCAGCTGTGTAGGGGCCCACCAGACAGAGCAAGACTTACTTCAACAGGCTCTGGTACCCACTGAGTCCACCTACTGAGTGCGTCACTTGTGGAGGTGCTTGGGTGGTGGTGTTTTGATGTGTTCTGAAGCTGTCCCCTGGGTGTGCTGGCTCTGGGGTAAGGTCAGCCACTGCCTGTGTTCTGTCTGGGGCCACTGGCATAACCTACAAAGTGATCTGCAAATGGCTACTTCTTGTGCTGGGCTTGGAGGTGCCCAGGAAAAGCCAAGTTGTGAACCAACGCTTACTGTTGCTAGTACCAGGCCTGGGGCCACTTGGCAAGAGGTATGGGGCTCCCTGAAACCAGATGCTGCTTGTTTGAGAGATTTTAGGAAACTCTGAAGCAGGATCCAAGACAGGCCAATCCTATGGTAAAGCCTCTGGAAACAGCTTGGGTGGGCCTGAAAGTTGGGTGGGGCAGGCCCTCAGGGAGTCACCAGGGCGGGCCAACAGTGTGAGCCAGGTTGCTGGAGTCCCAGATATGATGGCCACCTGCCGCCCCAGGGAAGGGCTCGCCAAAGGAACAAAGGCCTCTGCCAGCACGTTTGTCCCGGAGAAAGCCCCCTCTCCAGCTCTCCTCTCAAGGCCAAACAGCTCAGTTCTTCCCTGTGCGTCCCTGATACCTTTCAAGCTGCCTCTCCTCCGAGCTCAGAGGGAGCGAGTCTAAGTGCACAGGCCCTTTAAGAGGAGCTGCCTCAGCCTCCCTCAGCCTCAGTTCCCACTGGTTTTACAGCCAGAAGTGATGGGGACTCTCTTCCTGGCACTGGAACCCTGAGCTGGTGGCCTGGGGTGAGACGAGGACCCCTCAGGAAGGACCTTCCCAACCTAGACGTCCCTCCTAATTTTTATCCGCCACACGTGGGTGTGGGGCCAGCCTTTCCGCTTCTGCCCTCCTGCCAGTCGATGTGGCTGCTCCTTTAATTCCGTAGTTGTAGGCCTTCCATTCAGCTCGATGTCAGGCGGTTCTGAAGCATGGTGGTGCTGTGGGTTAGTTGTCATTTTGATGTGGTCGTGAGGGAGGCGAGACCGCGTTTGCCTACCAGCCGTCTTGACTGGAAACCCCGTGCTCTGTTTTCTTTCGGAAAGGACTAGCACCCACTTTCCTTAATTAGCCCTGGCCCCCTTGGGTCAGTAGCACTAGATCTGATCCCCACCTGGTCACTGCTGATGGCGCTGGTGCCATCCCTGCGTGGGAGCCAGCCTCTGCCTTGCAGGCTGAGGGGTCCAGCCCCACTGACCCTGGAGTCCCCAGTCCTGAGGTGGTGACCATCATCAGCCTCCTTCTCCAGGGAAAGGACGAGGCTCCAAAAGGGGAAAGGACCCGTCCTGTGAGCGGCCTGGCCCCGGGCTCCCGGGGTTGCAGACTCCGGGACCACCTGCGTTTGGCTCCAGCCCACCTGTGCCCTTGCCTCGGCCCACAGCCCCCACGCAGCCGAGACCCAGGCCTCCCTCTGGTGCCGGCCTTCTCAGCCCCTCTCCTCCTCACAGGTCCATGGCCAACCTCTCCATCCTGTTTGGCCAGGTGAGTGGCAGAGTGGGGAGGGTCTGGTCAGCCACCAGCATCACTTGTGTGCTGCGGGCACCAGGTGTCGGGCAGAGGGACGCCGCACCTGCCGCGGGTGGGAGACCAGGCGATGCTGTTGCCACTGCCACCCGTTCATCCCCGGACCCCCCCCAGGTGGTGCGGGGGCTCAGTGCGGGCGCCCGGGTGTTTGAGTACATGACTTTGAGCCCGTGTATCCCACTGTCTGGCGGCGGCTGCATCCCCAGGGAGCACCTGTGTGGGTCCATCACGTTTCACAACGTCAGCTTCAGGTCAGTGTCAGTGGGTGGGCACAGGGGCCGTTCCTCCAGGCTGGGACCTGTGGGCCAGTGTCTCCCTCTGAGTAAGCCCCTGGGGGTACAGTAGAATTCAGGAGGGACTGGGGCGACCAGAGACCCGGAACCTGATCTGACCATGGTGTCTTGGCTCCTCCCAGTTACCCCTGCCGCCCTGGCTTCCCTGTGCTCCAAGACTTCACGCTCACACTGCCCCCTGGCAGGATCGTGGCCCTCGTGGGCCAGTCTGGTGGAGGTAAGGAGTCTACCAGCCTCCACTGCCACCACGGTCCCTCCCTCCTGGCACTGCCTCCAGAGCCCTGTGCTCCCCTAACTGCCCCGTCTCCCTAACCCCAATTCCCAGGAAAGACCACTGTGGCTTCTCTGCTTGAGCGCTTCTACGACCCCACAGCAGGCATGGTGACCCTGGACGGGCGGGACCTGCGTACCCTCGACCCCTCCTGGCTCCGGGGCCAGGTCATTGGCTTCATCAGCCAGGTGCAGAGAGGGCTTTCCTCACCGCCCAGCCCAGCCCAGCCCAGCCCAGCCTCCCCCCTCCAGGCCCTGCCTCTCTCCCCCTCACGGCACTGGGCCTTTTCTCCTTCCCAGCTGCCAGCCGCCTTGGTCCCCCTCCGGGAGGCCTGGCCTTCTCTGCTGGTCCCCTGGCATTCCTGGGGCCCAGGCTCCCACATCCCTGACCACCACAGACAGCTCCGCCCTCATCTCACTAGCAGGAATGGCTTTCTTGATGACAACCAAGAAGATGGGGCTGGGTGGCTGTTTTAGGGCCCCTGGCTTCTGTGACGAGCTGTGGTGTCCTGAGGTCTAGAGGTGCCGAGCGGTGCTGCCGGCAGCCGCCCACTCGCTGAGAGGCCGACCCTGCCTCTGCTTGAGGAGGTGCCGTCCGGGGAGGACCCACTTCCCGCTGGGCATGGATTGCGGGAGCACCTGCTCACCCACAGGGCCTGCCTCCACGGCAGAGGACGCACGGTGCACACCCTCCGCACTCACCCCTGCGGGGAGCTCCGCCTCCGGGCTTGGTGGGCCTGTTTCTCCGCCTCTCATCTGACCTGTAGCTGAACCGTCCTTTCCTGCCCTCCAGGGGGTCCTGGTTTGGCCAAAATAGCCTCTCCGGACCCCCTTCGGGGGTTTGGGCCCAGTCAGCACATTTCCTGTGCCCCCCCCCCCAGGAGCCAGTCCTGTTTGGAACGACAATCATGGAGAACATCCGTTTCGGGAAGCTGGGAGCCTCTGACGAAGAGGTGTACGCGGCTGCCCGGGAGGCCAACGCGCACGAGTTCATCACCAGCTTCCCCGAGGGCTACGACACTGTGGTCGGTGAGTGCTGAGGACAGCGTCCTGCTGGGCCTGCGGGGCTCCCGGGGTGAGGCCGAGGGGGCGGGGACACAGGCCTTGCGTCCAGGAAGAGCAGGACTGTGACAGGTGGCCCAGGGGGTCCAGGCACGAGCAGTCGCAGACAGACGCACAACAGGGATTGCAGTCAGCGTCCGGGCCGCGTGATGACCTGGTCATTGAGAGCCACGCGCAGGGCGGGGTGCACCGTGCAGCCAAGGGTGTTGTGGGCTGTACCCTCCAGGACTGCACAGTAACCACGTGGCCCAACCACGCATGTCAGCGTGTGTTCCAGCGTGTGTTCCAGCGTGAAGTAGGCGTGACGGCAAGGTGGGCAGGGACTCTGAGCTGGCATGTTGGGGACCTGCGGTTTCCTGGGGTCCTCTGCCCTGAGACCCGCCCAGAGGCAGTGGGTGTGATCTCATCGTCATCGGGCCCCCTCCTGGCCCCTCCTACTCTTTAACTTGCAGGAGTCTCCTTGGCTGCCATGGGATTGAAGTGGGCGACCAGGTCCCCCCGACTTACCCAGGACAGGGCTCTGGTGGTTCTGGAAGATCCTCTAGACTGACTGGAGCGTCCATGGGGCAGCATGCTCCTTTCGGGACCCCAGGGGCCAGTTTATCGTCCCCGCAGGTCTCCAGGCACAGGCATAGTTGAGGTTCTCAACTCTTCTCTCGAACTGTGCGTCCGTCTAGCTGAGCTCCACCTCCCGAGTGGTGCCCACCAGAGCCGTCCTTCATGCTCTGTCCCTGACCCAGCTGGTGTGCTCACTGCTCACATTCCCCAGCTCTCTTGGGTAGCACCGTCCTTGTCCCTCTGACCTGGCACACTTCCGGCTTCTCGGGGCCTTCGGCCTGCCCCCCTGCTCTGTGACTGCGTCACCTGGGTTTCTCGTTGGCTCCCAGGCTGCCACCCCTGCAGTCCTCCCCAGAATGCCTGGGTGGGCTTTGAATCCCACTGTACTGTTACACACCCTGACATCGGGGTCCTGGATGTCCCCAAGCACCAGGGACCCGGGAGGCCGGGGAAGGTGGCTAGAACCGCAGGTCCCACCCCGGCTCTGAGCCCGGAGCCCACCGTGCCCACTACTCAATCCCCGTGTCCAGCGTGCGTGCATCTGCACAGGGCGCTCGCGCCAGTGCTGACGGGTGCTGCCCTCACAGAGGCAGGCCCATCACACACAGGCCAGGGGCACCCAAGGGGCCAGGCCCGGTGCCCCTTCGCAGGGCCTCCCCAGGTGCAGCGCTGCGGCTGGCTTCAGGCCTCTGCTCTGTCCGCCTCCTCCCCAGGTGAGCGGGGTGCAACCCTGTCTGGGGGCCAGAAGCAGCGCCTGGCCATCGCCCGCGCCCTCATCAAACAGCCAGCAGTGCTGATCCTGGACGAGGCGACCAGCGCCCTGGACTCCGAGTCTGAGCGGGTCGTGCAGGAGGCCCTGGACCGAGCCAGCACTGGCCGCACCGTGCTGGTCATCGCCCACCGGCTCAGCACCGTGCGGGGGGCCCACCACATCGTCGTCATGGCCCAGGGCCGAGTCTGTGAGGTCAGTGGGGGCCCAGGGCGGTGGGTGGGTGAGCTGGGACAGCTTGAGCCATAGACACAGTGGAATGGTGGCTCAGCTGAGCTGCGTGAGGGCCTGGCCTGGCCCTGGGGGCTTGGGACCGGCTTCTACAAGCAGCACCCTATGTGGATTCGGACGCGCCTGCCTTAGGTAGGCCCAGTGTCTCCCTCTGTCCCCGGGGCGCAGCTCCCAGGCTCACAGGGAAGTGCAGCATGACCCTGACCAGGGCCCAGCCGGTACCAGCACCGGAGGCAGGTGTGGGGCCCATTCAAGCAAAAGCTGCAGGGCCCTCGAGGACACTGGCCTGCGCTGGGTCTGCGGGCTCTCGGCCTGGAGGAAGCGGGGAGGCGGTGCTCACAGTGCAGTGCGTCTGGCTGCTCTGGTCTCGCAGCCCCGGAAGCCTGTAGGGGGCAGCGCCCGGCTGCTGGCACGAAGCCCACCCTGCTGGGAACTGCATGGTGACCATCGGCCCCTCCCTCCTCCAGGCGGGGACCCATGAAGAGCTCCTGAAGAAAGGCGGGCTCTACTCCGAGCTCATCAGGAGACAGGCCCTGGATGCCCCGCCCCCTGAGGCCCCCAGAGGCCCCAGGAACCGCCACCCCAAGTCCTGAGAGCAGCCCGCTGCAGTCTGGTCACTGCCAAGCATCAGTGCCCAGGGCTGAGGACAGCCCCCAGAGGGCCAATGTGACGGGCTGTGGGCTGCCCCCAGCTCACAGTAAAACTGAGGACCAGCCCTGGGCTGGGAGGAGGTTGGGACTGCCTCCATCCACGCCCCCCCACACCCCCCAGGCTGCCTCCCTCCTGCACAGGGAGGAGGCAGAGTCCGGGCCCTGCTCTGTGTCCTTCCTTTGCCCAGACCCTACCCACCCCTCTCAGAAACTCCGCCAGCCTCTCCCCTACCTGACACCTAAAGGTGTTGGGGCCTCAGCTCTAAGGAGACTCGTTCAGGGTCAGGGAGTAGAAGCAGTTCACAGCGGGGTTCTCTCCCACACCCAGGCCAGACCTCACTTCCTGGCTGACCCCACACGCCTCTGTCCCCACTGCCTCTCTGGGCCCTGGGAGAAGGAGCACTCCCCCTTGGGCCAAGCCCTCTAGCCCACAGTCCATTCTCAGAACAGTTTCTTTTCCTTACACAGTGCTTATTAGATCTCACCCTCCCCCATCCAAACAGGACAGATGCCCAGGCCCTGGGGAGGGGAGCAGGGGCGGGTACTCTCTGTCCCACCCGGCTCTCACCCTGTCCTAGCCACACCTTGAGTCTGTCACCTGGTGACTGTAGACACCCCTCTACCTGACATCAGCTTTAAAAGGGCAGAGCCGACACACCCCAATCGGGGCACGGAGCACTGGCAGTCACCAGACCATGAGGGAGGGTAATGCTGAGCCCCTGGGCTGACGAAATACAGGCGCAGTCCAAGGAGGAGCTGTGGCTGCCAGACCAGAGGACGGGACTGGAGCCCCGCTTTGAAACAGGACTGGCCAACTGCCCACCAGCATGAGCCGTGGCCCCAGAGCTGCAAGCGAGGGCCTAGGAGCACGCACGCTTCCCCACCAGCCCCGGCGGGCGCCCCCGCCTCAGTTCCGTCCTGTCACCTCCCACCGGGCAGCCGGCTCGCCACAGCCATGCCAGCCTGTGGTCCTCCCTGAGGCTCACTCCCTGGGTGGGAAGAGGAATTGCCTGGGCCAGACCTCCAAGGCCGACCAAGCATTTTGGGTTCGCCCTGTGGTGCAGAGGGTGAGGCGGTGGTCGGGGCAGCAGCTGCAGGAGGGGCAGTGGTCCCAGCTGGGGGCCGGCCTGCAGAGGCAGCGAGCCCGGTGAGCGCCACCCCCTGTTCCAGGTGTGCCTAGGGCCAGGACGCACCCAGAGTATCCCAGGCCACAGCCGCCCCGCTTCCTGGCTGCCAGGTGAGAGGTCCCAGTGTGGCCTCGGCCGAGCAGAGCCCGGCTGGCTCCGTCCGCGCTGGCCTGCCCGGCCCCTCCCTCAGGAGAGCCAGCAGGGCCAGTTCCAGCTCCCTGAGCCTCCTGCCTGGAGCCTGGCACCAGATTCCAGGTCTCTCCTTACCCCTTTAGGGTGGCCCCTCCCCCAGCTAAACTAGGGGAGCAGTGAGGCCCAGAGTGCGCCTGCAGCTGGAAGGCCACGGGGTTGGCACTGTCGCCTGAACCTCGACTTTGGCTCTTTGGCTTCAACATGGATCCTGAGCCTGGCCGTGCTTAATCCCGAGCGTTTAATTGGTTAAGTACTTAAACTCACAGGGCTGCCGCCCCCAAAGGTAGTCACATCTGGGCAATAAACCATGTTATAATAAACCACTCACTCTGTCCGCAATGTGTTCATGAAGCGCCCATCATGTCCTGCGCCGTGATGGGGTCACGTCCCTGCCCCGTGAAGCCTGCAGTCTCGTCAGGACAGACAGTGGACAGGCTGCAGCCTGCGCACAGCCAAGAGCCCACCAACACGAACCCAGCGGCCTCCAATGCTCGGAAAGAGATGGAGTAGAAGCGGGTCAGTGAGTCAGTGGAGACAGGCAGTGCATCTCCCCACTTCCCTTACCCGGGCAGGGGTGGGCGGTGAGCTTGAGAAGGGGACCAGGCCCGGGCGCTGTCCTCCACGGGCCTGTCGGCTGGCTCCTGTGGCCCTCAGCCACCCAGCTCTCCTGCTGCTGTTACTTGTCCCTGCCCCTTGGGTCCCCACGACGCCCTCGCCCCTCTCAGGCCAGCTGGCAGTGATGTCACAGGCCATGCTCTGCTTCCTGGAGGCGTCCGCTGCAGCTGCTGGGAGAGCCCCCCCCGCCCCTCGGCTCTGGCTCCTCTGAGGCTTCTTCAGTCAGTGTGCCAGCACCGCGGCCCAGGCACCCCAGCCGACTCGGGGCACCTGTCTCCCTCTAGGAAAGCCCACACAGCCCTGGTCAGTTTGGCCCGGCGGTTCGAGCATCAGCCCGCAGACCAGAGAGACCCGGGGTCGGTTCCCGCTAAGGGCATGTACCTCAGTTGCAGTTTGTCCCGCCCCAGTTAGGGTCGGGTGGGTGGCAACCAGTTGATGTGTCTCACATCGATGTTTCTCTCTCTTCCTCCCTCCCTCCCACTCGCTCTATCTGAAGATAAATGCACAAATGTCCTCGAGTGAGGATTTTTAAAAAAAGCCCACGCAAAACAGGCCCACTCCTGTTATGCTGGGAGCATGACACAAACCCCTACGGCCGGGAATTCGGTGGCATCGAGGGACCCGCGCAGCTGCTGCTTGACCCAGCGGTTGTGCGGAGTCACTGAGAGCGCCACTGTGTCCTGGGAGACCGGGAACCCCCGAGTGCTTCAGGCACAGGGTGACATCAACAGGGTGTGTCCACACAGCGAAAGGGTTTGCAGCCATTGAAAAATGGGGACGTTTTCCTGGTACTGGTATCGCATGGCCCCCAGAATATGTTAAGTGAAAAAAAGATGTGGACTGGCTCCTGTGCCCCTCAGCCGCCCGGCCCTCCTGCTGCTGTTACTTGTCCCCTGCTCCTTGGGTCCCTGAGCTGAACTATGTTACCTGGGAGCGTGGCAGGTGAGCCCCCATTCACGGTGATAGAGGGCAACCTCCCAGACAGGAGGGCTTGAGTGGGTGCAGGGGGAATAGGGCCACTGGAGAGGCAGACCCCCAGGACGTGGGGCCTGCAGAGGCCCGGGCCATCCGGTGTAGGCTGGCACACTGGGGGCTCAGAAGGAGGAGACAGCCCTACACGCCCCACCACCTTCCAGCCTGGTCAAGAGCCAACTCTGCTCTTTGCAAAATGACCCCAAGATGAAGTTAGAAGGAGGGGAGGAGACAGGAGGGAGGAGCCAGGCCAAGGGCCAGTGACTGATTCTCAGCCCCACATACAGGGGCTGCAGCTGGGAGACTAGAGGCCCCAAGGGCACCCCCAGCCCTGACTGTCTCTGGGCTCCCCTCAAGCCCAACTAGGGTTGCTGTGGTTTCCTGCTGGCGCCTCTGCCCCCCCCCCCATGATGCACTAATGGCTCAGCCTGGGGCCCCAGGGACCTCCCCACCCCCAGGCTGCTTTGCCAGCCCCCTGGCCCCCTCACTGCTGAAACCCAATCCTCTGCGGCAGCCCTGGCTCAGCAGAGCAGCAGACCAGCCTGCCTGCCACGCAGGCTGCGCCCTATCTGCTCCTGCTGCGGAACCCCCAGCCCAGCACCGAGCCCCGTGGAGCCGCAGCCTGTTCCTGCCCAAGGCCAGCTGGACCCTTCAGGTCACTGCATCCAACCCAGCCAGGCCAGTGCCTCCCCACCTCCCTCTTGGGTTTGGCTCTTTTCCTTGCCTCACACCTGCACTCTCTCCTGCCTGGCCAGCCCCTCCCAGTCCTCAGACTGACCCTCTCCTTCTAAGCCTCTGTAGCCTGCCCTCTCTGTACCCTCACCCTAGAGCAGGCCATGAAGCCCCCCTCAGGGCCAGAGGAGGCCCGGCGGCAGGCCTCGGACATCAGCGTGTTCGCCAGCAGCTGCACGCTGCACGGGCTGGGCCACGTCTTTGGCCCAGGCAGCCTGACCCCACGCCGGGGGCTGTGGGCCGTGGCCATGCTCCTGTCCATGGCTGCCTTCCTCTACCAGGTGGCAGAGAGGGTGCGCTACTACGGGGAGTTCCACCATGAGACAGCTCTGGACGAGCGCGAAAGCCCCCAGCTCACCTTCCCGGCCATCACCCTGTGCAACATCAACCCGCTGCGCCGCTCACGCCTCACGCCCAACGACCTGCACTGGGCCGGGCCCTCACTGCTGGGCCTGGAGCCCTCAGAGCACGCAGCCTTCCTGCGCGCCCTGGGCCAGCCCCCCACACCACCCGGCTTCATGCCCAGTCCCACCTTCGACATGGCCCGGCTCTATGCCCGGGCTGGGCACACGCTGGAGGACATGCTGCTAGACTGTCGCTACCGCGGTCAACCATGCGGACCCGAGAACTTCACTGTGGTGAGCTGGCCACCCACCCTGTCCTATCAGAGACCCAGGAGAGCCTGCCAGTCCCTGCCCAGGACGTGTCATCCCAGCCTTGGCATCCCAGGCTCCCCCAAAGCCAGGA
Organism: Molossus molossus; assembly: GCF_014108415.1. Taxonomy (NCBI): domain Eukaryota; kingdom Metazoa; phylum Chordata; class Mammalia; order Chiroptera; family Molossidae; genus Molossus; species Molossus molossus. The sequence goes on from NW_023425401.1 coordinate 109,150,746, forward strand.
ACCTTAACACCCATGCCCTGGGACCCTTTCCTTCCCAGCCAGGCCGCGGGCTCCCACCCCACCTTTCTGTTCAGGAGGCTGTCCTCCGTGGGTCTGCTCTGGATTAGACTGTGCAAGGTCACATCTTCCAGCTCGGGGCACTCACCCAGGCTGGCTCCAGACTCAGGTCTACGGAGACCCTGGCCCTGGGGGTGGGGGACACAAGTGGGACCGTTCCAGGGCAGAAGACCCTGCCCTGCTGAGGGAGGGGCTGGTTTCCCTCTGCCTCTTTAACATTCTGCCAGTCCTGGAAAAGGCTCTGAGAAGGAGAGGAGATGCTGGGAGGGACCTGAAGCCTGTCCTTCATGAGAAGGAAGCAGCGGGCAGGGGCGGGGGTTGGCCTATCAGCCCTGGGGAGAGGGCGCTGCATGGAGGGCCTCCTGGAACCCAGGCCTCAGGTCCCCCTCCCCCCACAGAAGAAACCCCATTTGAGGTGGGGGTCCGAGTGCCCAGTCTCCAAAGAAACACTTGCCCTGTGGGCTGAGCCCTTGGCTGGGCATAGAGGGTGAGGAGAAGGTGAAGTGATGGGAGCCCTTGAGGGTCCAACGACGTGCACCTGTATGAGGGAGGGGCTGGGGACATGGAGATGGGGGCCTCAGTGTTCAGAGAGATCCAAATAGAGGGTGGGGAGGAGAGAGGTCCCGGAGCCCTGTGTGTGCCTGGCTGGGCCTCTTGTTCCCTGGCGAGGTCTGCACCCATCTGCCGACCCGCAGATCTTCACCCGGATGGGCCAGTGCTACACCTTCAACTCTGGGGCGGATGGGGCCGAGCTTCTCACCACCCCCAAGGGCGGCACGGGCAACGGGCTGGAGGTCATGTTGGACGTTCAGCAGGATGAGTATCTGCCCGTGTGGAAGGACACGGGTATGGGGGCATGTGGGAGGCTGGGGTGGGCACGGTTGGGGTGCAAAAGGCTCTGAGAAGGAGAGGAGATGCTGGGAGGGACCTGAAGCCTGTCCTTCATGAGAAGGAAGCAGCGGGCGGGGGCGGGGGTTGGCCTATCAGCCCTGGGGAGAGGGCGCTGCATGGAGGGCCTCCTGGAACCCAGGCCTCAGGTCCCCCTCCCCCCACAGAAGAAACCCCATTTGAGGTGGGGGTCCGAGTGCAGATCCACTCCCAGGAGGAGCCACCCATCATCGACCAGCTGGGCTTTGGGGCGGCCCCCGGCTACCAGATTTTTGTGTCTTGCCAGCAGCAGCAAGTATCCTCACCTGGGCCTCCAGTCCCCCTCCCCCCACCGAGGCTCCCAACCCCCTCCTTCATTCAGCACACACCACCTCAGACCCCAACCCCGCAGCTCCTCAGGCCTGTCCCGGGGGCCTCTGCCCCCCAGCGACTTCTCATATTCTCCCCAAGCCTCCTTAACCAGTCCCTCTACAGCTGAGCTTCCTGCCACCACCCTGGGGCGACTGCAGCTCAGCATCTCTAGACCCTGACTTTGAGCCGGAACCCTCTGGTCCCCTGGGTCCCCCCAGCCCCAGCCCAAGCCCCAGCCCTCCCTATAGTCTAATGGGGTGTCGCCTGGCTTGCGAGACCCGCTATGTGGCTCGGAAGTGCGGCTGCCGAATGATGCACATGCCTGGTAAGGAGGAGGGGTCCGGTGGGAGGGGCCGGGGCCTGGGAGGAGCCCCGAAGCTGTCACACACGCTCCCCACCCGGCCCCCAGGTGGCGCACCGGTGTGCACCCCCCAGCAGTACAAGGACTGCGCCAACCCGACGCTGGGTAAGGGGCAAGTGTCCCGCATCCCGTCCCCACCCTGCTCACCCCGGGACCCCCGCTTCGGGGTGGGCTCCCTTGACCCGAGCACTGCGGCCCGCAGACGCCATGCTGCGGAAGGACGCTTGCGTCTGCCCCAACCCGTGCGCCATCACCCGCTACGCCAAGGAGCTCTCCATGGTGCGGATGCCCAGCCGCGCCTCTGCCCGCTACCTGGCCCGGAAGTACAACCGCAGCGAGGCCTACCTCGGGTGAGCCCACCGGCGGGGCGGGGGCGGGGCCCGGGAGCAGGGCCCTCCTCCAGGCCAGGCCTGCCCGCGCCTGTGCCGGCAGGACCCCAGCCTGCGTGTCAGGACGGCGCTCTGGACTCTGGACAAGCGGCCTAACATTTCTGCTGCTGCCCTTCTGCAAAAGGGGGCGGTGATGCCCCTCTAGGGCTCTGGAAAGGATCAGAGACAGGAGTGCACACCTGTTTCCTAGCACTAGCGGGTGTCCAGGGAGCACCCCGCCTCTTTTCCTCCAGGGAGAACGTGCTGGTGCTGGACATCTTCTTCGAGGCCCTCAACTACGAGACGGTGGAGCAGAAGAAGGCTTACGAGGTGTCGGAGCTGCTTGGTGGGTGCGCGCGCGTGTGCAGAATGGCCCAGGGGTTGGGGAGGTGTGGACACAGCAGGTGGCTGTGAGCTGACCAGTGATCCCGTCTCCGCAGGCGACATTGGGGGCCAGATGGGGCTGTTCATCGGGGCCAGCCTTCTCACCATCCTTGAGATCCTGGACTACCTCTGTGAGGTGGGCTTGGGGCCCCAGCGGGGGCGCGGGGAGAGCAAGTCGTGGGACCCCGGGGAAAGGTGCGCGCTGGCCACCTCCCTCACTGCTTGCCCCCAGGTGTTCCTAGACAGGGTCCTGGGATACTTCTGGAAACGGAAGCGCTCCCAAAGGCACTCCAGCACCAACCTGGTAACAGCCCCTCGCCCTCCCCTGCCATCTGCCCCTGAAGCCTGGAACACCATCTCTTCCCAGCTGGGAAAAAATAGTGGCAGGGAGGGGCACGCAGTGACCTTGGAGAGTCCCTGGTGGGAGGACCCCTCCCCTCCTGACCCTCTCCCTCCTCCCACAGCTTCAGGAAGGGCTGGGCAGCCATGGAAACCAAGTGCCCCACCTCAGCGTAGGCCCCAGGTAACACAGAATGTCCCCCTAAGGTCAAGGGAGGCGGGGCAGGTCTGGTCCAGAGGGTGAAGTTCAGGTCCAGGAAGGCAGGAGCAGGGCATTGGTTCAAGGTCTTCTGTCCCAGCAACGTGGTCTGTGTCTCAGCAGGCCTCCCACCCCTCCCTGTGCCGTCACCAGGACTCTCTCCGCCTCCCATCGCACCTGCTACCTCGTCACACGGCTCTAGACCTGGTGTCTGTCTTCAGGGCTGAACCTTGACATCTTGGACATGCCCTGACTGCACATGGCTTTGCTGTCTTTATCCCAAATAAAGTTCTATGCACCAGCCTGATCTGTTCCTCTTACAGGCAGACTAGACAGGCCAAGTTCAGCCCTACTCAGGCACAAGAAGACCTCTGCCAGCCATCATCTAGAGAACACGGTTCTAAAATGTGGGTGTCTTCCCAATGAACCTCCAGAGGTTTCTCTGGGAGAGAAGAGCAATAAGAGGGCATCCGTCCTTTGCACCTCAGTGGGAATGAGTTTTTCAGTCCGACCTCTCGGAGTAAATGGGGCCCAAAGCCAGGTGTGCAGGCAGAGGGGTCCCTGGCAGGGCAGTCCTGTTTGGGAGACTATAACGGACTGGCTGGGAAAAGACTATGACTCAGAGCCTGGCAAGAAGTGGGGAGCAGGCAGGGAGGAGACAGAGGGTCTTCCCTACTTCCAAGAACATCGAGACAGAGGGTCTTCCCTACTTCCAAGAACATCAACTGTTGTCCTGCCCTTTTCCCACATTTGGGACCAAGCTCCAGCAAGCTGTCTCCACGGGAATAGCTCTTGCTTCCCCAGCCCCCCTACAACAGCAGAGGCCCCAGCCTGAGATGGTGAGGGGGGCCTCCTTTCCCACTTTTGCTGGTAAGGACACACAGAGGATCCAGCCCCAGCCCACTTTCCTGTCCTCTTCTGTACCCCAAATGTTAGAAAACACAGATAAGGGAGCAGGGGGAGGTGTTCCTGGTCTAACCACATCTTTGCGTCTCTCCCGTGCCTGCCTGCTGGCCTACGCATGGGGGGATGGAGGGGGAAGGGTTAGGGTGGGTACCCACGGGATGTGGAGAACCTCAAGGAAACGCCCTGCCCTTTTCTCCTGTTCTGGTGGGAGCTTTCAGACACCGGCTGCCTGATTCCTCTGGACGGTCTCAGCCCCCCTGGGCAGAGAAAGGGGTGTGCACAGGTGCACAAGCACATGTGTGGGTACAGCTCTGCCCTGAGCCCAGCCACAGGGGTGAACATCAGAGAGAGCCTCCAGCCCCCAGCCTCGGGCCGCTTCAGAGCACAGGGGGACAGGACAGCTGGGCGGTATCCCAGGGCTGCACAGGGCGGTGACGTGGAGCAGAGACGCCGCCCAAGCCCACCCTCTCTCAGAGCCACCCGCCACCACATCAGCCAGACTGTGGGAAAGGAGCCGATTTATGAAATTAAATACAGTCTGTGGAGGGAGAGAGAACCAGGTGAGGGCGCCTCCACCCTGGTGGGCCCAGCACCGCTGGAGCGCGGCACACCGCGTGCGTCCTTGCTTTCCCCCCTCTCTGGAGGGGCTGAAGCAGGCCCCAGCCTGGCAGCCAGGGTCTGAGAGTCTAGGGGGGGCAGAAGTCGGAGAAGTAGGGGTGCTGCAGGGCCTCCTCTGCCGAGATGCGCTGGACAGGGTTGCACTTCAGAAGGTTCTGGGGGCATGGAAGGGAAGTGTGGCAGGGTCAGGGTCAGGCGGGCCAGCTGCCTGGAGCCCCGCCCTCCCCGGGCCCCCACCGTGGGTCACCTGCAGCAGGTCCCTGCCGGTGGCATTGAGCTTGGGTACGACGTTCACCAGGGATGTGGTGGCCGGGTACATTGGGTAGGGCTGTGGGGGGCGGAGAGTCAGACCAGGGCTGTGGGGCATGGGACTAGGGCTGAGAAATAAAGAGGGACCGCTGACGAACCATGAACCCCCACCCGTCACACCTTATAGTCTGGCAGCTTGGTCATGGCAGGCCACTGCTCCTCGGTCGGTGTCCCCAGCAGTGTGTCCAGGGAGTCAAGGATCACTCAGTGCAAAGGGGCAGGGTAAGAAGCTCTTCTCCCAGGAAGGGGTCCTCACATTCACCTCTGCCCTCCTCACTTTATCCCCCAGCTCACGACAGCAGCGGCCCCGGCACATGCGATTCTCGTTTTCAGTCCCCTCTGTGTGGTGTTTCCCCTGGGCCAGGTGCTACAGATACACACACTAACCGCTGTGACCTGAACCCTGACGTCTGTGGCCCCAAGGGTCGGTCAGCCTTCCCTGACTCCCGCAGATCCCCCTGCTGGTCCTTGAGTCACCTCGCAGCTGGAGGAGCATCTGCTTAGCATCTTCCCCCAGGGGTCCCTCCTTGTCCACATGTCACACTCGCCCCAGCTGGCTGCATGCAGCTGCCCTATGACAACCAGGGGTGTCCACCACCCTCTGCCCTCTGTCCCCTGACCCTCAGAAGCCCACAGCCCCTCCCACGCTGGCCCAGCCCACCGCCACCCTCAACCCCTGCTCTCTGAGCTCCAAGGCTCATTACTCCCCGTGCAGAGGGCTCGAGGCAAAGAGGGATGGAAGAATATCGGAAGATCCTCTTCAGCTGGTCATCGACATCATTGCCGGGGAAGAGAGGCCGACCTGCATTGGCCAGCTCTGGGAGAATGGGGAAGGGATGAGAGGACCTGACACATGAAGAACTTCTCACTCCCACGACACCCCATTCCCAAGGGCCCTGCTCCTTGCCCCAGAGGGGACCCTCCAAACCCTGTCAGCTCAAAGGGGAAGGAACGTGCCTCTGCAGACCCCCAGCATGTCACCTGCAAAAATGCAGCCGGCGGACCACATGTCAATGGACGTGGAGTACAGCTTGGCCCCAAAGAGGACATCCGGTGGGCGGTACCACAGCGTGACCACCTGGAAAAGACCCCACCCACAGGCACCCCAACACACACACACACTTAGAGGGCTGGGAGGAGGAGGCTCAGAGAGGAGATGTTTTGGGTCCTGAAGCAGGAGCTGAGAGGCTCCCTGGAAAAGCCCTCCCTCTCCCCAGGAACCCACCACCCCCAGCTCACCTCAGCTGAGTAGCAGCGAACAGGGATCCCAAAGGCTCGAGCCAACCCGAAATCAGCCAATTTCAGCTCCCCGTTCTAAGGGAGACGGGACGGACAGCGTCATGGCTAGCTCTGTACCCCCACCGTCCAGCCCGACGTTCTCACCGGTCAGTGTTGGCTCTAGCCGCCCCCGTCTGCCACCTTCTCCCCGAGAGATACCCTGTTTATGAGCAGGTTCTGGGGCTTCAGGTCCCTGTGCAGCACGTTTCGGCTGTGACAAAATCCCAGGCCTTTTAGCAGCTGGAAGAGGAATGACTGGGAGAGGGGCAGGGGAGAGGGCATCAGACCCTCTGCAGAGGAGGCTGTGCCCAGCAATGGCTCACACTCCCTCTGCACCCTCTGCTTTGCTTTGCACCCAGATACCTTTCAGCACCAAGTTCAGCGACACACCGTTCATTTACTATCAAGGACTTACTTTATATTATGCTAGGTATTAGAAGTGAACAGGGAATGGGGGCCTTGGTCTCCACCGTTCTGAAACTTACAGTCTAGTGGGCCTTCCTACCTTACCAGCCCACACTGACCTCCCCCTACCCCGCCTCATTAGAACATGCACATCGTAACTGTTAACATGTACATATATTGTGCTGTACTATTATTCAGCATTTGTTTCCCTTGGAACCTGGGACAAGGCACTTGGTCCTGGGCCGAGAACAGTGCCCAGCGCACAGCAAAGCATTCAGTAAGTGTTTGTTGAATGAACAATGCATCTCTTCGAATCTCATTTTCTCATCTCTCAGGAAATCATAACACTGAGACCAGAGCATTACTGTCAGGCCAAGGAGATCGCGGGAAAATGCTCCCAGAGAGCAGAAACAGGATCCTCTCGGTCCCTGACGCTCAGAGTGTCCCTGTTCAGGGCCTGAACTTGGTGCTCAAGCAGTAGGCACGCTGAACATATACTCCAACCCCAGCCTCCATGGGGCCCCAGAACACCAGTCCCCCTCACCTTCACAGTTTCAGGATCTAGGTCACCATTACAGCTGTCAAAATATTTCTTAAGGTCCTAAAGAGGAATGGGGGTGGGGAAATGGGACAGAGTTTAACCTCAGTCTGGGCCCCTATACCCTCCCAAGGCTATTGTCCCTCAAGTCCCCCTTTCACCTGGTCACAGAACTCAAAAACCAAAGTCAGCTTCTTGTCACTATGCAGGACGTCGTGAAGCCTAAGGAGAGGAAAGGGCTTAGCCAGGCAGGTCCACACGTGTGCTCCTAACACCCCACGATAGCAGCCCCGTCCATCTCCGAAGCCCCCCCCCCCAACCGGCCACCCAGGCAAGGGGGACCCTGCCAGTCTACACACCTGACGATGTTCTTGTGCTTCAGCTCTTTGAGCAGGCAGATTTCCCGAAGGGCAGAACTCGGCACTCCCTGCACGGGGGAGGGGGCCGGGCAGACCACGTCACATCCCACCCAGCCTAGGCCCTCAGCCCCTCCCCTGGCCCAGATGTCCCAGTCCTACCTCATCATCGTCATCCAGCCTCACCCGTTTCAGAGCCACGATCTCATGAGTCTCCCGGTTTTTGGCCTTGAACACTGTTCCGTAGGTGCCTAGAGGAAGGAGGTCAGGGGTGAGGAAAAGGATGGGGCACCCTTCCCCACCCCAAGACGTCCCTGCCTGGGGGTGAGGCATCACAGGCGTGTGTGATTTCTGATGCCCGGAGGAGTAAGGGTGAAGGCCAGGCGTGGCAGACCTTTGTGAGTGCCGACGTGGCAGAGAAGGGGCCTGCAGAGGCTCAGGGGGGTCTGCAGCAGGGAAGAGCGGTGGCTGCCAGGTAGATCTATAATGAAGGCGGTGCTTTGAGAGGGGCCGGAAATAGCGGGGGTGTGGGAGAGGAATGAGGGCTGGCAGGAATGTTGAGGTTGGAGGTCTGCTCCCAGAACTGAGGCTGGGGGTAGGTGGGGTTCTGTAAGTGGTGCAAAGGCTGGAGGTAGAAAATGCAGGAAGTGTTGAGGTCCGGAGGTCGGGCCTACAGGGAGTGCTAAGTTTGGGAGGGGGCGTCTGCAGAAAATGCTAACGGGAGGATTGGTGGCTGCACGGAGTGTTGAGCTCTGGGCCGAGGCTGCAGCCAGGGCTAAGGTCGGAGTCTGTGGGCATTGCTGATGGTAGAGGAGCCAGAGATACAAGGAATGCAGAAGAAGATCTTGCAAGAACATCTCCTGGTCCCATTACCTTCCCCAATCTTCTCCAGTTTCTCGTATTTCTGCATCGCGGCAGCCGCGGGGACCCTCGCGGGCCCTCGGTTCTAATACTCTAGCCCCGGCGATGCAGAGGAGGCGGCACCCCAGCCTCCAGCCCCGCCCCGCCCTCCTGCCTGCGCCTGAGCTTCTGGAGCTTGTAGTCCTAAGAGCCCAGGTTTCCCAGTGATGCCCGAGGACCCAGGCAACAAGCGGACTACAACCCCCAGCAGGCTGCGCTCAGGCTCTCTGCAGCACTCGCTTCCCGGGACTCCGGTTCCACCGCGGTGGCAAGCCCTGGACTTCAAGTCCCAGGAAGCATCACGTGTCCGCTTTCCGGGGGCCCCAGCGTAGCGCCGCGGCTCCCAGTGTGCTCCGCTCTTCGTTCTTTCTGTGACCACCACCTTCTTTTGAAAAAGGCCTCTCCGGGAGCACACATTCCAGGGTGCGGCAGGGGTGGAGTTGAGGCGCTCTCCGAGGTTTGGGGTTTGGTGGCCTACCTCCCGGGCCCAGGTGGCCCGGCTTCGACAGGGTTGATGGTGTGGAGGTCCCCATGACCTCGTGACAATCTCGGCACGGGTTTCCACCCCTCCCCAGGCCACCTGGTGACCCCATGGTTGATGGGGGCATGACTCCGAGCCATCCCTTACTGATAATGACTACGGGACCAGCTGACCGTAAGCGCGGGAGAGAGGTGTGCTCCCTTTGAAACTGGATTTAACGAACGCCAGAGAGCATTCTATTCTCTGGGCCCCGTTTGTCGCCTTGGAGCCCACCCGCCTCACCCTGACATCTGGAGGCAAGCTGGCTGGAGCCCTGAGAGTCGTTCCCCCGCCCCCAACCCCTTGCCAGTCTCCAGAGTCCGCGCCCACGAGAGTTAGCCAGGGTGTGGCCGAGGGCTGGCAGGTCGGTTACCGCCCTCAACAGACAGAAGCAGACAGACGGCTACACTCACAGCAGCCTTGACCTCATCACTTAAGGAGTTGATTATAGATTTTATTGCGCTGCTCTCTAATTGTCTCATGATTGCGTTTCCGAGGGCAGTGAGCTGGACGAAAACGGTCCCGAACTGCACTCAGCGCAGGGGAACCAGCGTCGGTGCTGGTGCTAAACATTTGTTAACTAGCTCGTTCGTATCTGAACGTTTTCTGCATCCACGATTGGGTGCTTCACCCAGTGGCAGACAACGGACAAGGAGCGAGAAGTATATTCCTTATCTGGAAGAATGTATAATTTAGTTGAGAAAACCAGACGGACACAGATTTTTTAAGTGATAAGTGATGACTATGAATTGGGTTCAAGGAGGGAGGTCACCGCAGAGGATCTCCCCCCAGTCAGAAGTCCCCCAACATTTGGGAAGCCGAGCTCAGCTCGGGGCAATGGGCATCTACCCCCCAGCCGGCAACATCTCTCTTGCCCCCCGCCCCCCGTCCCGCTCCGCCCCTTTCCCCCAGGCAAAGTCAGGGTCTTTCTTGGAGGTACTGGGGGTTACTGGAGAGGGGGTGGCGGCGGGCGCGAGAGAATCTTAACCCCGATACATTTATGTTTCAACTTCTGCGTCCGAATTTCCTTATCGTCTTCGTGCATCCGTTTTCCTGCCTGGAATCCTCAGGGTGAGGCAGACTCCTTTCCGCCCAGAGGTGCCTAAATGGGGCCAAGAGACGCAGTCCCGGAGGCGCCCGAGCCCCGTGCGGGGAAGCCCGGCGCGGGGGCCGCCCCCCGGACGAGAGCGGGGGCCGCCCCCCGGACGCGGGGCTCGGGTGCCTGGCTGTGCCAGGAAGCGCGCTTCCGCTCGCGGGTCTGGGCCCCCGCTCCCCGCCTCCCCATCCTTCGCGCCGGGGCCGCGCACGGTACGCCGGGGGGCGCGCACGCAGGGGACTGGCCTGCCCGCGGCGCGGGGGAAAGTTGAGTTGGGAGAAGTTGGGAGCGGCGGGGGCGAGCCCCGAGGTGGGCACCGGGGAGTCGTTGGGAACGCGCGAAGGCGCCGAAGAAGGGGGAGAGACCCCTAGACCCCCCGGGCAAGAAGTCCAGAGCAAGCGGGTGAGCGAAGAGGTGGCGGCGGGGGAGGGCCAGGGCCGCGGAGGAAGGGAGGGGAAGGAGGGGGGAACTCGGGACTCGGAGCCGGGAGGGAGTGGAAGTGGAGGAAAGGGCGGAGACTGGGGCGCGGGGAAGCGAGGTCTGGGGAGAAGGATGGGGAGGCGAGGGGAACGCTGGTCGGCAGCGGGATCCCGGGTCTGTTCCTCAGAGTTCCCTAAGGCGAGGGTGCCGCGCCCCCTGCCACCACGAGGGAGTAGTCTCTGGGAGGCGCCGCCCACCCTCCCAACTCCTGGGCGGGCTCCAAACGACACCTCTTCCTTGCGACCCCCTACTCTACCCTTCAGGCCTGTGCAGGGCACCCAGCCTGGGGGTTGCCCGGGGCCTTCGCCTCCAACCTCCGGGTTGGGAGGAAGAGCCGAGAAGGGGGGGTGGCGGGTCAGGTAAGGACAAGGGGTCAGGTAGGAGAGGGAGCAACTGGGTGGGGATGAAAAAGACGAGCCCCGAGGGTTGGACCTGATTCCAGAGGGGCTGGCTTGTCGGGGTGAGGAGCTCCACGCTGGGTGTGTGTGTGTGGGGGGGGCGGTGGTGCCTGAAATCCAGGGTCCACTTTATCCTTCTCCCTCCAGCCTCCACCCAGCCAACCCCACCTCGAAGAGCTGTGGAATGTGCGAATTCACTTGGTTGATGCCCAAGTGGAGGTCCGGGGTGCTAATCCCTTGGGCAGGGGGAAAGATGCTAATCCTTCGGGCCGGTCGGGGCTGGTCCCCGGAATGTGTCCCTACCCCGGATTATCGGCACCAATGCTCTGGACAGAAGCTGCTTTGTGTTCTAGGATGTCGATGGGGGGGCAGGAGGGTGTTAAAGTGGGAGGGAGGATGGAGAAGCATTTTGAGGGCACAGCCTGGAGGCGAGAGTGGGGCACATGCAGGTGCTCAGGACATTCCACAGGCTTCCCAGACCAGGGTCCCACCCCGGTGCTCCTCTCGCCCACGTCAGACGTGTCCTGGCTACCGGCCTGCTGGGGGAGGTGAAGAGAGCCGTCAGCTGAGTTGGAGTGCTTGCCAGGAATGTGTCGCTTCAGGCTCCCCATCCTGGACTGACACCCCCCCCCCATATTGTTTGACCCTTCTCGGCCGGTCTTACCCCTGAGGTAGCCGTAGACCCCAACAACGCACTGGAGAGTTTCAGTACTTTTACTTTTGGAGAGCCTTGGGTGCCCCCCTGTGCTTCCCCCACTGTGCATGGGTACCCCGATTGGCACTGGTCAGGTTCCCTAACTGCAACTCTTCTTCCTCACCACACCGTGTTTCTCCCCAGACACCCTACGGTCATAGTCAGGAGGGCAGGGCGTCAGCCCTGCCACTCATATTTTCCTGGCTGGAGGGGAGGGGAGGGATCAGGACTGCCCCTCAAGGCAGAACCTAAGGGTTTCTGTGCCCACCCTCCTCCAACATCGTCACGTGCCCCTCCCCCCTTATAAAACTCTGCCTCCTCGGTGCCTCAGTCCTCCCTCCCTCCCACTGAGTGAGTGGAGTTGGGCTCCTGCCCCTCCCCCAGGCAGCCTGCATCCCTCCCTGCCAGGTTTTCATCAGGGGAGGGGGCACAGTCAGGTTCCCCCTCCCTGCTCTGGGCTGTCTCCTAGGACCCCCTTGCTTGCTCTTTTGGACTCTCTCCAGAGTTCTTTCTCTCCCTCCTTTCCTCCCTACGTCCGTGCTCCATGGGGTATCTCACACTCCCCAGCATACCCCTCCCTCATGCCACCACTAGGTCACTGCCCCTGTTTCTGGCTCACCCTGTCCTTTCCCTCCCTCCCTCCCTCCTCTGTCTCACCCCACACACAAGCTCATCTCTGCTGCTTTCTCTCCAGGTCTGGGCCTTGAATCCTTTCTCACCGCCCCTCCCCCCCTTTTTGCAGCCTCTTCCACCTTCTGCTTTCTACCCCCAACTCCTCCTCAGTCTCTTGGCCCTTTGTGGTCCCAATCCTTGCCTGTCTTTCTCTTTGTTCTTCTCCTTTCTTCCTATAAATAACTCTTCTCTTTGCTCTTGCCGCCTCCAAGGGCCACTCTGAGGCCCTTGGTGACCTGGGAGGATCCTGCGCAGCCAGGAGACTCCTCGTGGCCAGCCAGCGGGGAGCCTCGCATCCTGTCCTCTCCTGGGCCCGGTGAAGGGCTGCGCAGTGCCCGGGGCACCCTCGCCGGGCTGGCCTTGTTCTCACATGGTGATGGGTCCTCTCCCCCACCCAGGTTATGCCGCCACCTTGTTGCCCTGAAAGCCGCAGCGACAGTGAAAAGGGCTAAGATTTGGCCATGAGCAGCGCCCCCAGGCGCCCCGCCTCGGGCGCAGATTCTTTCCGAACTGTGAGTATTGCCGGCCGAGTTGGCCACCCCCTGCCCTCCTCAAGCCACAGGTGCTCCTGAGGATTCCGTGTGTGTGCGTGTGTGTGCGTGTGTGTGTGTGTGCCCGCGCGCCCCACAGGCTTGGAAGTGAGGGGAACCTGTGATAGATTCCTGAGGGGCGCTAGGGGTCTGAGATGGATATTGGTTGAGAGGGGTCAATGGGCTCTCAGCCCTGGGGAGGAGGTTGAATGGTAACCTAAGTGAGAGAGAGACCTTGGGGACTCTGAGTCTCTAACCAAGCGATGACCACCCCCCACACCGGCGTTAGAGACCTGGGCAGTCTGTGCTCAGTGGTTCTGGGCGGAGCTCACTAGCAGGGCCCGCCCTCGGCCCCGCCCCCACCCACGTGGTTCCCCACCCATGTGGCCCACACCCCACGTGGCCCCCTCCCGATTTTCCTGGGAAGTCTAATGATTAACCCCGAGTGCCATAATCATCCCGTTATTGGTCACTTTGGCCCAGCGGGCATGTGACTAACAAGGGGCGCGGGCAGGTCCCTTCCCCCTCCTTCCCAAGTTCACCCCTGCCGGCCATGGACTTCCTCCTGCGCCCTCAGGTGGGAGGGATTCGCGACCCCCCTCCCTCACCCCTGCAAGCTCCCGGTGTTCCCTGGCTTCAGCACCTCCCCCTGCCCTCCTCCCTGCAGCGTGCTAATTCTGGTGAGGTGGGGCGGCTGGCCCCTGGGGGTTGCGGGCTAGAGCTGCTGAGATGGGCTGGGGAGAAGCAGCCCCCTGTCCCCTCCCTCCTCTTGAATCCAGTATCTCTGCCACCCCAGCTGCTCCTGTCCCCACCTCGGAGTTTCCCCAAGACCCGCCCTTCCCCCCAGCCCCCTCCCCTTGCTCTTCCTTGCTCTTCCTTGCTCTAGCACCGCCACGGAGGGGACTCCATACTCCGCCCTTTGAGATCTTGATGCCCTTCAGGTCCAGATGCTCTTGAGCAAATATTTGGCGCGCTTGGAGCTGAGACCGGCAGGCGGTGGGTGGGGGGCTGGACCAAGGCCGCAGGCGAGGCAGCAGGCTGATAGCTAGTTAGCTGGGCTGAGCTCTCCAGAGCAGCACCGCAGTCCTGCTGCTCCGCGCTCCTGCAGTATGACTCAGGTGGGGGGAGTGGGGGAGGGGCGGGGCCAGAGAGCCGCGGAGGGGCCCCCGGGGGTGCGGCTGTGGCGTCTGGGGGGCTCCGGTGACCCGGCGAAGCTGCATTTCTGTGCGGGGTCTGCGTTTCAGTTTGACTCAGACCGCAGGCCAGGTCAGTTAGCTTGGGCGCCTCCAGAAGTTACTTTTCAGGCTGGGCAGCTGCCTCAGCCAGAGGGAGTGTGTTCAGGGTCAGCCGCGGGAGCTGCTGGGTTTACAGGACCTGCCAGGGGCGGCACACACATGATTTCCGAGGAGATTTCCGGAGCAGCCCCTTTCCGCCTGCGCTAAATGTCCGGGTGGGCACAGCCATCCAGAGAGCCTGGACCTAGGGAATAGGGTGCTGGGGGGTCCCCGATCTCCAGCACTGGGCAGGGTAGGGTGTTGGGTGAGCTCCTGGTGAGCTTGTGTGGTCTCTTTATCCCTCCTCACAGCCAGAGAGCGTGGGTCCTGCAGCACCTGGGTTCCCAGAGCAAGAGGAAGATGAACTTCACCGAACCCTGGGCGTGGAGCGGTTTGATGAGATCCTCCAGGAGGCAGGGTCTCGAGGAGGGGAGGAGCCAGGCCGCAGCTATGGGGAGGAAGACTTTGAATGTGAGGGGGACACCCTGCAGAGGGGGCAGGGGCCTAGCAGGAGGGGCCTGGGCTGGGGCCAGGATGGCAGGGGAGTGAAGCTCTGCCTGCCGACAGCCAGGTCCCCTTCTCCCTGCAGACCACCGCCAGTCCTCCCACCACATCCATCACCCACTGTCCACCCACCTGCCTCCGGACACCCGCCGCCGCAAGACACCCCAGGGCCCAGGGCGGAAGTCTCGAAAGCGCCCCGCAGCCTCCCCCACTGGGGAGACCCCTACCATTGAGGAGGGAGAGGAAGATGAGGATGAGGCCAGTGAGGCCGAGGGGGCCCGGGCACTCACCCAGCCGTCCCCTGCCTCCACACCTTCCGTGCAGGTGAGTTGGGGCAGGGCTCCTGGGGGGTGTCTGTGGGGTCCCGGGCCTGGCCTCATCTGCCTACATGGGTCCCTTTTCCAGTTCTTTCTCCAGGAGGACGAAGGCACTGACCGGAAGGCAGAAGGTACTAGTCCCTCGCCCCCTCCACCGGTGCCCCAGCAGGAGGCAGCTGCCCGGGCCACCAGAGGGGCCCAGACCGGGTGAGTGTTCCCAGGGACCTTCCCTGCTGTCATCAGCGAGGATCGGGAAAAGAAGCAGAGGCTCGGCATCATCAGACTGGGGTTCAACTCTCAGTCCTGCTCCCCGAGAGCTTTTGGGCGAGTAACCTCTCTGAGCCCGTTTCCCCTTCTGTGAACCAAGAATAACAGAACCTTGCTCACAAGGTGGTCATAGGGATTAAGCGGGGCAGTGAGTTAAGGTTGAAGAACGGTTTAGCTTGGCAGGGAGCAGATGTGCAGTCCGAGCTGGCCTCCCCCACCCCTGCCATCCCCTCGTCCCAGGCTGCAGATGGACGCACGGGGTCAGGACTGGTCTGGTAACCTCCACGCACCTCTCGAGGCCCTAAGAGTGTGAGAGAAGTCGGAGACCCCCTCCTACATTTGGGGAGCTTGCACCAGTCCACCGTGGTTGTCGTCTCAGGAAATGGCACCAGGACAAGTTACTAC
The DNA here is from genome assembly GCF_014108415.1 of Molossus molossus. NCBI lineage: Eukaryota > Metazoa > Chordata > Mammalia > Chiroptera > Molossidae > Molossus > Molossus molossus. The sequence goes on from NW_023425401.1 coordinate 109,166,160, forward strand.
GCCTAATGGCCTGGTTCAGGCATGGTGTCGGCACCAGCAGGTGCTTGGAGTTTGGGGGTGTTCGCCAGAGAAGGCTGCCTGGAGGAAATCACTTTGAACTAGTTCTCAAGGTCACTACTATCACGGACTTGTTGTTTTCTGGGTGCCAGGCAGCGTGAAGGGCTGAGGAGAAGTGAAGGGCATGGTGCCCCTCCAGTGTGTGCACAGGCGGGCTGTGCAGGTGGCGCTGGGTCCCCAGCCGGGTCTGCACTGCAGGCACTGGCCTGTGGGCATCCGGATGGCCAGTAGGAAGTGGGGGGCCTCAGAGAAAACCTGATGGTGGGGGTTCTGGCCATGGGCCTGATGCGGTGGGAGGCGCTAGATGCCAGGACAGAGGTTAGAATGACGTGACAGGGACCAGGGCACGCTGGCAGTGGCGGAGAGAAAGGGAAACGTCTGGTTCGGAGGACAGGAGCAGAAGTTGGAATCTGTACGGGATGAGGAGTTATATCTTCCTTGTGGCTGCAGGGGGCTGTCTGCAGTCCCAGAGCTCATTTCCACGGACTAGACCCTGTTGGGTCAGACATGTGGGGCCCTGTGACCCTCTTGGGTCCATGGTTAGGGATGTGCCTGGGAGGGGAGGAGGGAACCAGCACTGTTCTGAGCGGCAGCTCCAGGCCCCACCCCCACCCCAGAGTTGCCTCTCTCGGTTTTACTGCTGAGGAGTGTGTTCCGAGCGGGCTGATGTGGCCAGTCGAGGCGAGGACCACGTGTACAGGCTGCAGTCTACTTCCAGAACCCTCCATCGTCCACACCCGCACTCCGTAGAGTGGGGTGCTCGGAGGGTGGGGTCTTCCTGCATGGCTCCTGGCGGAGGGGAGGGGCCGACGTTCTGTGTCGTGGCTGCTCTGTCTGTCCAGGGTCTCGGTGGAGGAGGTGGTGATAGTGACCAGTGGCACAGCGGGCGGTGACGATGGTGGCGCCGCTGGGCGCCCCCTGACCAAAGCGCAGCCTGGGCACCGCAGCTACAACCTGCAGGAGAGGAGGCGCATCGGGAGCATGACGGGGGCCGAGCAGGCCCTGCTGCCCCGCGTCCCCACGGATGAGAGCGAGGCCCAGACGCTGGCCACGGCTGACCTGGACCTCATGAAGAGTGAGTGCTGGGGCCCCGCCCCGTGCTCCTGGGAACTGGGTTCAGAGAAAGGGGGAGCCACCCTGGCCAGCGCGGCTCATTGGGTTGGAGCACCCTCCTGTGCACTGAAGGGTTGTGGGTTCGATTCCCAGTCAGGGCACATATCCAGGTTTTGGGTTCGATCCCTGGTCCAGGTGCCTATAGGAGGCAACCGATCGATGTTTCTCTCTCCCATCAGCGTTTCTCTCTCTCCCTCTCCCTTCCTCTCTATCTAAAACCAATAAAAAGCATATCCTCAAGAAAGGGTTAAAAAGAAGAGAGAGAAAGAAGGGGAGCCTGACCGTGCCCTTGTGTCCCCAGGTCACCGGTTTGAGGATGTTCCTGGGGTTCGGCGGCACTTGGTACGGAAGAACGCCAAAGGGTCTGGGCAGAGCGGCCGGGAAGGACGCGAGCCCGGCCCCACGCCTCGGGGCCGGCCCCGGGCCCCACACAAGCCCCACGAGGTAAGGTTCCCGGCTTCACGTGGTTTCCGTCCTCTCCCCGTGTCCCCCCGCCCCTGCCTCTCGGACCAGCCGTGTCTCCCCAGCACTGGGGGCATCACCGCGGTTCTGAACATTTCCTTCCACGCTGTTGATTTCTGTTGTGGCCATTTTCTGTGGACCCTTTGGACTAGAGGCAGCTGTGTGGAGCTGTGACCTTCACTTTCCAGAATCCAGTTTCCTCTGACTCATTTGATCCTCCCACAACCTGTGAAGATGATGGCCCAGGTGGCGTCAGCCATAAATCAGGGGCCGTGATTGGCCAAGGTCACTCAGTGACTTCGCGATGCTGCCCCTCTTAGACGCCAAGGCTCTGGCCCTGAACCCTGACCCTGACAGTGGATTTTAAAACCACTTTATGGAGGTATAATAGACACACAGTAAAGCACACTCGGGATGAGTGTTCAATGGCTTTGTGCACACGGACACAGCTGGCTAACCCCACGAGACGTGGGATGTTCTCTGCACACGGAAGGCTCCTCCACGCCTCCGCCCAGTCAGTACCCTCAGCGGCACCTGCTCTCCTGTTATTCTCAGTTTGCCAGTTCTTGAATGCATGTACATGGAACCATACACACCTGCGTGTGTGGCCACTGTTCACCGAGCACTTACCATGAGTCACGTACTGTGCTCAGTGTTTTGTGTGCTTTTTCTTTTAATCCCCCTAGTGGCCCTTTGAGGTGGGTGGTCTTGCTCCCATTTTACAGATGAGGGAAAGAGAGTCTCAGATGGGATGGGAACTCCCCCAGACCCCGTGCCCTGTGCTGTCCAGAGTCACACGGCCCCACCTTGACGCCGCTGGTCTGAGAGCAGTCCCTGGGGCTCCCCGGCGGCTCTGACCCTGCCATGCCCTCTCGTCTCACCCCAAGGTGTTTGTGGAGCTGAATGAGCTGATGCTGGACAAAAACCAGGAGCCTCAGTGGCGGGAGACGGCACGCTGGATCAAGTTTGAAGAGGACGTGGAGGAGGAGACGGAGCGCTGGGGGAAGCCCCATGTGGCCTCCTTGTCCTTCCGCAGCCTCCTGGAGCTCCGGAGGACCCTGGCCCACGGTACCTGTCCCCCCACCGCCTGTCCTCGCCCCGGGACACACCCTTCCCCTGAGTCAGTTCTCTGAGGACCAAAAGGCCACACGGCCCCACCTGTGTCTTGAGCAACACTGATCTGTCACCAGAGCTAGGAGGAAGCGGCTTCTCGTGATGTCACAGGGCCTGCCATTCCCCGGGACCCCCTGTCACTGGGTGGTCGCCGAGCGGGATTGACACTACTCTCTCCTGCCTGGCAGCTTGTCTAAGTGACATTTTCAAATACCCGAAGCCGGTATGCTCCGGATGCTAACATGGCCTTAGGTTTGACGGGAAGCTTTCCAAAACGGTCCGACCTGTGGGACCTGGACCTCCCCGAACGACCACGGGGCGGACTGCTCGGCTCTGCGCCCGAGGTTTCTACTCTCTGCTCGGTTCTTGCTTCCCGCGGTGGGGGTCACTCCCGGCAGCTGTCAGGAGGCCTGCCTCTGAGCTGCTAAGGACCGGGAACCTCGTTTTCCAAACGAGACGCAAATAGCTGTGAGCTAGGCTCGAGCGCTTCGGGTGCCGAGTGTGGGAGCCTGGTGGCCGGGCTCTGCGAGCTCGGTTCCGGCTACGCCGGGGCTTCTGCTTCTATTGTTCTTCAGGTCTGCGCTCTGAAATTCGACCTTGACAGAAACAGGACTTGGGGGCTTTTTTATTTTTTATTTTTTTAACTGTTTTTCTCTTTGTTGATTTTAGAAAGAGAGAGAGATGGAAACATCGATGAGAGAGAACATTGTCTGTCTGCCTCCTGCATGCCCCCCACTGGGGACTGGTCAGGGCATGTGTCCTGGCTGGGAATCGAACCTGAGACCTCTTGGTGCATGGGTCGATGCTCAACCACTGAGCCACACCGGCCGGGCTGACCCAGTGGCTTTTAAAACGACTTGCACTTCTCTGTGAAATGGCAGCTCAGCGTAGGGACCCGTGGGGAGAGGTCTGTAGGGTGTCTTGTGAACACCTGCTGGAGGTGGGGATGTTGAAGAGCCAGGTGGAGGGCGTGTCTTCAGATGGCTCAAGGCTGCCGGGTGGACAAGGCCACAGCAGCTCTGTTGTGCTCCAGAGGACGAAGCTAGGACCCTAGAGTGGATGTCAGGAGGCGGCGTGCGGCTCGCTGAGGAGGAACTTTCTCACGGGGAAGCGTGGTTTGGCCCAAGTGGGCAGCCTGGGCCGCCAGCAGAGGCTGCCTGCTTCCTGGAAGGGGTGTCTGGGCAGTCCCCAGCCCAGGTGCCCACTCTGATAGCGGGGGTTCCAAGGCCTCTGCTGCGCCCACAACGTTCCTGGGAGAGGGGATGGGCAGGAATAGGTCAGAGAGGCCGTCGGACTTGGGTCTCAAGCACAGCGCGCTGTCCCCTGAACGGTGCTCACCTGGCTGCACCCTCGTCCCCGGCTCTCCCCTGGCTCGGCACTTTGTTGCCTGGGGATGAGGGTCCCCCTACGTCATCCTTCTTCCAGGGGCTGTGCTCTTGGATCTGGACCAGCAGACCCTGCCCGGGGTGGCCCACCAGGTGGTGGAGCAGATGGTCATCTCTGACCAGATCAAGGCGGAAGACAGAGCCAACGTGCTGCGGGCCCTGCTGCTGAAACACAGGTGAGGCCCGCCCGCTGCACCCTGCCCACCTGCCCCTCGCCCGTCGTCACCCTTCTTAACGCACCACCCTCTGCCCCGCCAGCCACCCGAGTGATGAGAAGGAATTCTCCTTCCCCCGGAACATCTCCGCGGGCTCCCTGGGCTCCTTGCTGGGGCATCACCACGTCCAGGGGGCTGAGAGTGACCCTCACGTCACCGAGCCTCTCATTGGCGGTGTTCCGGAGACCAGGATGGAGGTGGAGCGAGAGGTGAGGGGAGAAGGAGGCCCTGTGGTTGGGTCTGGCCGCCCCAGCTGGCTGCAGGTTGTGGGCAGGGTGGGCTGAGCGTCTTCTCCTGCACCCCCAGCGCGAGCTGCCGCCTCCCGCCCCAACGGCTGGCATCACGCGCTCCAAGTCCAAGCATGAGCTGAAGCTGCTGGAGAAGATCCCCGAGAATGCTGAGGCTACGGTGGTCCTCGTGGGTATGTGTGACACGTCGGGGGCGGGGTCCTGGAGGCAGGCTTGCCTCGCTGCCACCCCTGGGCTTGGGGCTGGGAGGTGGCCTGTGCCCTGCCCTTGCCCACGACAGCCCCGTGCCCCCAGGCTGCGTGGAGTTCCTCTCCCGGCCCACCATGGCCTTCGTGCGGCTGCGGGAGGCAGTGGAGCTGGACGCGGTGCTGGAGGTGCCTGTGCCTGTGCGTTTCCTCTTCCTGCTGCTGGGCCCGAGCAGCGCCAACATGGACTACCACGAGATCGGCCGCTCCATCTCCACCCTCATGTCCGACAAGGTCCGCCCCGGCCCAGAGCCCAGCCTTGCCCCCGGCCCCCGGCCCCGGCCCCGGCCCCCGGCCCGTGCCCTCACCTGCCCCGTCCTGCTCCTGCAGCAATTCCACCAGGCGGCCTACCTGGCAGATGAGCGGGAGGACCTGCTGACTGCCATCAACGCCTTCCTGGACTGCAGCGTGGTGCTGCCACCCTCAGAAGTGCAGGGCGAGGAACTGCTGAGATCCGTCGCTCACTTCCAGCGCCAGATGCTCAAGAAGAGGGAGGAGCAGGGCCGGTTGCTGCCCCCGGGGGCAGGGCTGGAGCCCAAGTCATCCCAAGATAAGGGTACGGGCCAGTGCAGGCCAGGGCTGCCTGGGCAGGAGCCCGATGGTCTCTGTTTCCGGAGGAGAGTGGGGTGGGCGGGGGGGCTGTGGCAGGCGCCCTCATGGAGGCCCGGGTTGCAGCGTTCCTGCAGATGGTAGAGGTGACTGACACAGTGGAAGACGATCCCCTTCGGAGGACGGGCCGCCCCTTCGGGGGGCTGATCCGAGATGTGCGGCGCCGCTACCCTCACTACCTGAGCGACTTCCGGGATGCTCTCGACCCCCAGTGCCTGGCCGCGGTCATCTTCATCTACTTTGCAGCCCTGTCTCCTGCCATCACTTTCGGGGGGCTGCTGGGTAAGGAGAGGCTTCAGGTGGGGGCGGGGAATACAGAGGGCTCGGCCGCCAGCCCCTGAGCTGGTTCCTGCCACCCCAGGAGAGAAGACGCAGGACCTGATCGGTGTGTCGGAGCTGATCATGTCCACGGCGCTGCAGGGTGTGGTTTTCTGCCTGCTGGGTGCGCAGCCGCTGCTGGTGATCGGCTTCTCGGGGCCCCTGCTGGTCTTCGAGGAGGCCTTCTTTTCGGTGAGGGTCCACAGGCCACGGGGGCTGCCCCTCCCCTTTCCGGAACATGCCCACCCAGGGAGTCCCCAGGCTCGGGACCTGACTGGACCTGCCCCATTCCTGCCCCTAGTTCTGCAAAAGCAACAACCTGGAGTACCTGGTGGGCCGCGTGTGGATTGGCTTCTGGCTGGTGTTCCTGGCCCTGCTCATGGTGGCCCTGGAGGGGAGCTTCCTGGTGCGTTTCGTCTCCCGTTTCACCCAGGAGATTTTTGCCTTCCTCATCTCCCTCATCTTCATCTACGAGACCTTCTTCAAGTTGATTAAGGTGCGCAGGTCTCACGGAGTGCTGGGCCAGGGGGGCGGGGCTTCAGGCGGGGGGGGGGGGGGTGCGGCGCCAGGGTGTGGTCCGCCCCTCTTCTCTCTCCTGGTTGTGAGATCCCCCAGCCACAGTCCAGGGAGCCCACAGAGTCGGGCTGGTTCTTCCTCCGGCCTCCCCGGAAGTCCTGCCAGGTCATCCACACACCAGGGCTTGTGATCAGTCTTAAAAACATACCTTTAATAACCTTGGTCAAAGTGGCACACAGTTCAGAATCATATGAAGCGAAAGGCCCTGGGAGGACGCACGGGGTCAGTCAGCCCTCAGTCCTCCGCGCCCCACCCCCGATCCTCCCGCTGCCTTCCTGAGTCAGAGCAGGTGTCTCCCTTGTTTTGTTCATCCTCATCCGAGGATATTTTTTCCCATTACAGTTGTAGGGAGAGTGGAAGGGTGGCAGCGGGGAGAGAAATGTGGACGTGAGAGCGACTCATCGACCGGTTGTCTCCTGCCTGTGCCCCTACCAGCGGATCGAACCCGCGACCCTTCCGTGTGCAGGCTGGTGCTCTGAACATTGAGCAACACTGGCCAGGGCCCAGGGCCTCTCTCTTAACCCTCAGTTGCCCTGGTGTTTTGGGTTGTTTTCTTTGCAAGACAAGCTCCTTGAGGACAGGCTGGCTTTCCCCTCTCGCTTGTCTCACGCATGCAGCTGGGCCCGGAAACCTCGCCAGCGTCGTTGATGGAGTCCTTTCTCCTCTCCCTAGATCTTCCAGGAGCATCCCCTCCACGGCTGTTCTGTCTCCAACAGCTCTGAAGGAGACAGTGACAAAATAGACAGCGGCGATAATGTCACGTGGGCTGGGGCAGGAGTGACGCTGGGGCCAGGGACCAACGGGAGCTTGGCTGGGCCCTCTGGGCAGAAGAAGCCCCGGGGCGAGCCCAACACAGCCCTGCTGTCCCTGGTGCTCATGGCGGGCACCTTCTTCATCGCCTTCTTCCTGCGCAAATTCAAGAACAGCCGGTTCTTCCCCGGCCGGGTGCGTGGGCTGGGGGTCCGAGGGAGGCAGGAGCTGGGGGCAGGAGTGGGTGACGAGGAGTCACGCCTGTCCGGATCGGGGCAGGGGCCTCTGGTTTGAGAACAGCGCTTGCCCACAGGTGCGGCGGGTGATTGGGGACTTTGGGGTGCCCATCGCGATCCTCGTCATGGTGCTTGTGGATTACAGTATCGAGGATACCTACACCCAGGTAAAACGGCACACGCAGCAGTGAGGACATGCTGCCTGGCACTAGGCTCTGAAAGCTGCTCTGTGGCCAACCCCAGAGCTGACTCTTAACGGGGCAGACATGGGCCTTTTCCGCAGCACACCCTCGGGGCTCTCCCTCCAAGGCTCACCAGCCCCCACCTCTGCCCTGCAGAAGCTGAGCGTGCCCACTGGATTCTCGGTGACAGCCCCCGAAAAGAGGGGCTGGGTCATCAACCCCCTGGGTGAGAACAACAACTTCCCCGTGTGGATGATGGTGGCCAGCCTGCTGCCTGCCGTCCTGGTCTTCATCCTCATCTTCATGGAGACGCAGATCACCACGTGAGCGGTCCTAGCTGAGGGGGTGGGCCGTGCAGACAGAGCTGCCTGAGGGTGCGCAGATGGGCCCGAGTCCGGGCCAGGGCCTGCCTTGGTGAGGGGAGCCCCGGACCCCGAGCTGGCTGCTGGAGTTGGCTTTGTAGATGGCCGAAGATCCAGTTGGCTTTGCTGGGACGGGCCCATTTCAGGGGGGGAGCTGTCCTGGAGGGTGGGGGCAGTGCAGAAGGGGCTCAGCTCCGTGGTGGAGCTCTTGTTTGGATGGAACGGTGGGGACCGCTAGGTTCCAGAGACAGAGGCAACTGACTGGGCCCTCTGGAAAGCCCAGGTCGTCTGCTGAGCCGGCCCTGGGCCTCAGAGAGCACCTGTCCCGCTCAGGCTGATCATCTCCAAGAAGGAGCGCATGCTGCAGAAGGGCTCTGGCTTCCACCTGGACCTGCTGCTCATCGTGGCCATGGGCGGCATCTGCGCCCTCTTTGGCCTGCCGTGGTTGGCGGCCGCCACCGTCCGCTCCGTCACCCACGCCAACGCGCTCACTGTCATGAGCAAGGCTGTGGCGCCCGGGGACAAGCCCAAGATCCAGGAGGTCAAGGAGCAGCGGGTGACGGGGCTGCTAGTTGCCGTGCTCGTGGGTATGTTCACTTCTTGCCCCTGCCTGTCCTGGGGGGGCCTCAGGTCCACCGAGGGTGGGAGCCCTGGGGACAACTGTTTCTCCTCCTCCTTCCCAGGCCTCTCCATGGTTATCGGGGACCTGCTCCGGCAGATACCCTTAGCCGTGCTCTTTGGGATTTTCCTGTACATGGGAGTTACCTCCCTTAACGGGATCCAGTTCTATGAGCGGCTGCACCTGCTGCTCATGCCGCCCAAACACCACCCAGACGTCACCTACGTGAAGAAGGTGAGCCACCCCCCACCCGGAGAGGCCTGGTGTCTCCCTGCTCCAGGGCTTCGTGGGCCACCCTCCAGCCCCCCAGCCACCGTTCAGCCTGTGCACACCCCACTCTGGTGAGCTCCCAGGAAGGCATTTCTGTCCTTGCCCCCGTGGAGGGGAAAGGGGTCATCTTCCCTCTGATGTGGCAGAAGCAGATGTCCCACCAGGGACCAGGGCCTTCGGTGGCTGGGGAGGAGCCCGGGCTCACCAGTCTCATCCCACCCGACCCACCCCCAGGTCCGGACCCTCCGTATGCACCTGTTCACAGCCCTGCAGCTGCTCTGCCTGGCCCTGCTCTGGGCTGTCATGTCCACGGCGGCCTCCCTGGCCTTCCCCTTCATCCTCATCCTCACAGTGCCGCTGCGCATGGTGGTGCTCACCCGCATCTTCACCGAGCGCGAGATGAAATGCGTAAGACTGCGTGCCCCTCCTCCCCAGTCCCCCAGTGGTCCCTGCAAAGCCCTGGTGGGGGTCAAGCCTCCTGACTCCGTCCTCTCCCCACAGCTGGACGCCAATGAGGCAGAGCCCGTGTTCGATGAGCGGGAGGGTGTGGACGAGTACAATGAGATGCCCATGCCTGTGTAGCTGCTGCCGGACGGACAGCTGAGGGACAGACGATGGACAGAGGGACAGGGGCTGGGGATGCTCTCCCATCCCCTTTCCTTATTTTTATTTAAGTGAATAATTTAAAGTCCCCTTATTCCCCTCCCCTGCAGTAAAGTGCTTCGGCCCCCACCTATCCCTGGCCTTTGTCTGTCTATGTGTGGGGGTGGGGCAGGGATGAAGAGGTGGGGGGGACCCAGCCTGCTCCCAGTCCCAGAAACAAGATGTGCGATGGGGAGCAAAAGGGACTTTAATGAACAAAAACAGAGGGAACCAAAGTGCAAACTGTCCACCCCCCATAGGGGGGCCATGGTGAACCCCATGTGCATCCCCTCACCCCCCTTCAGGCCCCCAGCGGAGGCCCAAGGCTTGGAGCTTCTGTCTCAGGTAGCTCTTGAGCTGGGGCAGGCCTCTCTGTGACTCCATTTCCTCGAAGGGGAGCTGCGGGGAGAGGGCGGCGGGTCACCCACAGGCCCTGTGGGTGGGGGGCTGGGGCAGTCTCACGAGGGCGGGCGGGGCCGGGGAGGCTCTCACCGGCAGGAGCTGGTAGCCCAGCAGGCCCAGGTGCCGCTCGCGCAGGGCCCGCGAGCCCAGCAGCACCCTGCCGTCCCGGCAGAAATGCCAGCGTTCGCGCAGCATCAGCACCACCCTGGAGAGAGGGCTGTGGCTCAGGGTCACTGTCCCTGAAGCCGGGGAGGCTCTCCCACCCTCTTCCCTTACCTTTGGGCAGGGTCTCGGGTAGTGGGCTGAGAGGCAGCCTGGCCCCGGGGACAGGACCTGGGAGGGTACGGTAGGAAGGGGTCCTGGGTTCTCACGGGAAGCACAGCACCAGAACTGCTGACACACAGCAGGAAGTCTGAAAGGTCGAAGATGACAAAGGGCCACTGGCTTTAACCCGGCTCCACGTCCTCAGCTTACTGCCCACCCACTGCCCGGAGGGCACGTCTCCCAGGGCTCACCTGTGCAGTACCCTGGAGGCACGGTCAGGTCTTGGTGGTATTTCTCCTCCCCTAGCAGCTGGCGCAGCCCCTCTGCCACTATATCCTTGTGACTGAGAGGGGAGAGGGCCACATGGTGGAAAGGCCCAGGGGTCGTGTCCTAGCTCACTCCCCCTAGCTTTGCAACCCTGAGCAAATGTCTTTGCTGCCTCAGGGCCTGTTTCTTTCTTTTTGTTAATCCCCACCCAAGGATATTTTTCCATTGATCTTTAGCATGGAAGGGAGGGAGGGGGTGGAGAGAGAGAGAAACATTGATGTGAGAGACACATTTGTTGCTTCTTACATGTCCAACTGAGGCCAGGCCTGCAACCTGCCCGACTGGGAACTGAACCCACAACCCTTCAGTCCTTGGGCTGACACTCTACCCACTGAATCACAGTGGCCAGGGCAGGGCTCATTTCTTTTTGGTTAATCCTCACATGAGGGTATTTTTCCACTGACTTTTTAGTCAGAGTGGGAAAGAGTAAGAGAAAGATCGATGTGAGACAGAGACGTCGATTGGTTGCCTCCCGCATGACCCCAACTACGGCCGGGGATTGACCTGCGACCCAGGTACATGCCCTTGCCTGGGAATCGAACCCAAGACCCTTTGGTCCTCAGGCCCTTGCTCGAAGCACGGAGCCAAACCAGCCAGGGCAGGCCCATTTCTTTATGGCGGCTGGGAGGACATCTGCCTTGACCGGCCCTGGCTTCCCTGCTCTGCCTCCTCCGGGCTGGTCCCATCCCCTCCCTAGGCTGCCCCATCCACCTGTACTTGGAGCGGGCACGGTCAGTGGTGAGTGGCTGGGGGAAGATGGGCACTTGCTGCTTTCGGGGAAGGCGGGGACCCCGGTATCCTGGGAGCTCCAGCTCCACGGCCGTGTCCAGCAGGGAGAGGTAGCGCCGCACAATCGGGGCATGAGGAGTGCCTGTGGGCAAGGGGACGGAGGCTCGCTGAGCTGCAGACCCCCCGCCCCACTCTGCCCTGCCCACCAGCCCTCCGAGTCCCAGCCAGCCTTCCTGTCTGCGTACCACTAATGTGGTTGATAAAACCTGGGGAAAAGACAAAGTGCAGGGCTCGGAAGGGCAGGCACCGCAGCTGGCACAGTGACATCAAGATGTTGACAGTGGCTAGGGGGGCTACCCCTGCTTCTCGAGCCAGGATCCTTTCAAGGCAGGGCATAAACTGCTGTTCCTGGGGAAAGTAGTTCAGCCGCCCAAAGGGCAGGACCAACTTCTGTACCACCTGTGGAGGGAGAGCAGCCATCACCTGCCAGGCACGAAACAGTCTCCAAGACCCTTGATGAGGTGAGCCTGAGGGAGGCTCGGCCGGCAAGCTTAGACCGTCACTGCAAAGCAGAACCACCCCTCTGCCTGACACACACCAGAGGTTCTCAGCATAAGCAGTGTTCTGAGCCCCATGCAGTCAGTCACCAAGCAAGTGGAGGAGATGCCGTGGTGGGGCCTAGCCCCAAAGGCCTGGAGGAGCGGGATCCGTCAAGTTAAGACAGTGCTAAGAGTGCTCGGGGGACTGCAGAGAACCAAGCACGTTCTGGGAAGTGAAGAAGCTGAGGGTGTGAGCAAAGATGGAAACCTGGGGACGGGGCCTGGCTTGGCTGTTTGCTGTAGGCTGCAGCAGCCAATCAAGCTGGCCGCGCTGGGCCTGACTGGGTGGCTGAGAAGCGTGGGAGGCAATCCCACCTTGCTGTTGAGCTGGGCTTCCTGGACCACCAGGAAGTAGGCAATGGCTTCCAGAAGCTGGGGCTCCCGCAGCCGGTGCCGAGCCAGGTGCTGGGCCAGGAGCACCATCACGTGGGGAGTCAGTTCCTCTGGCCTGGCCTCTGTGAAGAACAGCCTATCACCCTGGACCCTCGGGCCAGACCTCCAGACTAGTGTCTGCCAGAGCCCAGACCCCACCGCCTGCCTCTTCCTCAGCCCGACCCCCAGCCTGCCTTCACCCCCTCCAGCACCTGCCAGGCTTCGGATGAGGTGCTGCCGTGGATGCCGCAGGAAATGGGGGCTGCTCAGAGCAGCTTCCAACCTTTGCCCACCACGGAGGACAGGCTGCAGAGGGGGAGGCGGCTTCGGGGGGAGGCGGAACCTTTGCTCCCGCTCCAGGGCACACACCAGGGGCCCATCTGCCGGGAAGCCTGAGAGGGAGAGGGTCAAGGAGGCAGTCCTGATCACAGGGAGTTGCTCTGCTTTGCTCCGGTCCTGGGGCTGTGAGTGGCTCCCCGACCTCTCTCATCTCCATTTTCTGGGCTGGAAGAGTTGCTACAGTGTAAGTGGAAACTGGAGAAATGTGAAATACCACGTGAACGAAGGGATCTGACCAGTTTGTGGGGAAGGCCCTACACAAAGTTGGCAAATACACTGTCATCTCTTACTAATGGTCACAAGTCGTGGTGACTCCTAGAGCACTGTGACAGAAGGAATATGGGGTACGACCCTCGCTGAGCTGCAACAGATGCTACTTGACTCCTGACGTCTGCTGTGGATGTGGGGGAGCAGCAGTGGGTCGGGGTACAGCCATCCCTGGCAAGGCCTACGAGGTGAATTCTGTCAGTGGCCTTGGATCCTCTACTGCTCTCCTCTAGTCTTTCACTAACACCCACCCCCAGGCACCCTCCTCACCAAGTAAGACTGCAAGGTGCAGACACACGTGGATGGTGTGAATGTCAAAGGAGGGGCAGTTTCGGATGATGAGCTGACTCAAGTCCTGCAGTGTGGCCTGCTCCACAGGAGGGGGCTGTGGCTGAGACCCCAAGAGCTGGCCCAGACGACGAAGCGCCACAGGGTAGTGGTGGGCGCGCACCTTGGTGGGGTTCTGGCCCAGCCAGCGCAGCAGCTCCCCAGGGCTCCTCGCCTGTTCCAGAAGCCGCTGCAGCCCCCGCACAGGGCCTGCATGGGGGCCTCCTCCAGGAGGCCGGTCCCCCCACTTGCTGGGCCCCAGACAGAAGGGCTGTATTGGCGGGAGCAGCAGCAGGCCAGACAGCCGAGCAGCAGAGGCCTGGGCTGAGAGCAGGACTCGAAGCATGGAGTTGGGTGATGGAGACCCTGAGGGGCGGCCCAGAAAAGGCTGTGAGGTTTTCTCCAAAGAGGAGAAAAGCCTGCTATCGACTCCTCGCCTCACTCCCCATCCAGAGGGCCTGGGGTCAGAGCAAGCCAGGCTCATGCTCACCCTCCTTTGCGACCGCTCTGGTCCTCTTCCCCTCCCGCCCCGCTCTCTGCCTCCTTCCATCCTTGAACTGCAACCACAATCCTTCACGTCCTCAGTGCGGGGCATTTACAGAGCAAGTCCACATGCATCATCTGCCTCTCCGACCCCCCTTACACGCCTGGGAGGCGGCAGGCAGGGCTGGCATTACCTCGATTTCACAGGTGGAGGAGCAACCAAGACCCAGAGAGCTGAAGGGGTTACTAAGCCCGAGGTCACGAATCGGGTTAGTGGTGGCGCCCAGCCTGGGCCCAGCGCGCCCAGCGAGGCGCCCTCCCGACCACCTCCCCCTCCCGCAGGAGGCGGCGGCGGCACAGGGGGGACCGCGGGCTCCGCAGCCGCGCGGCGCTGGGTTCCACGCTGGGTGCTCCCACTTACCAGCCGCGTGACCTTGGCCAAGTGGCTTCGTCTCTCTGCCTAAGCCTCCTCGCCCGTGAAACGAGCGCGCGGCGCCCACCTGGGCGGGCGCCGTGGAGCCCGAGTGCGCAGGTCTGCAGGGGCGCGGAGTCGGCGGTGCCGGGGGCCCCCACACCCACCCAGGCCGGGGACGCCAGGGGACCGTGGTCGGGGTCGCCAACACCAACTCCCGCCGCCCTCCCGCGGCCCGCCCCGCAGGCACCCCCCCTACATGACTCCCCAGGCCCCGCGCAGGTCGCTCCCTCAGTCGGTCTCAGGGCCCGGGGGCCGGGCTCCCCCCGCGGCCTCCTCATCGGCCGGCCACCGAGTCCGCCATCTTCCCAGCAGCCCCCGGACGCCAATCGCCGCTCAGTCCTGGGCCAGCAGAGACGTGGCTCCCGTCAGGCCGTGCGCGCCGCGAGCCCCGCCCCCGCGCCTGGGCAGCTGCGCGCGCGGCGCCGGGCGGAGGGGCGGGGCCGAGGAGCCGGGCGCCGAGGTGGAGGAAAGGTGAGGGCGGTTCGTTGCCAGCCTGGGAGCGCTGGGCCGGGCGGAGGGCCCGGGCTGTGCCCGTCACTCCTTCCCTTCCTGTGGGCGGGCACGGGCCCCCGCCCTGTCGGGCCCACACGCCCAGACACACACCCAGAGTGAAAACTTCACAGTTATTTAATCTGCACAAGTTCCAGAGAGCTCCCTCGCCCCCCGCCCCCCACGGTCCTTGGGTCCCCAGATCAGCACAAGGAGCAATTAGGGACCAGAGGTGGCTGGGGCCTCGGGCAGGACACTAAGCGGGGCCCAGGGGTGTGGCCCCGCTCTGCCCGGGGCCCAGGCAGCGACAGCAGCTGGCTGACCCGGAGGAACGGGAGGAACCGACTGTCCGTGGTGGCCGGGGGCCAGCAGCCCCGGGAGGCGGCTCCGAGCCGTGGAGGTCACAGGCAGGGGCCTCCGCCTGCCCCTGGAGTGCTCGGCGGCGCAGGCCCGGGCTCCAGGGCAGCGGGAAGAGGCAGGCCGGAGAGGGGGGCCTGGGCAGACAGCAGCTCCCGCCGCGTGGTGGGGAGCGAGGTCCCGAGGGCCCAGCCGCGCTGCCCAGGGCCGGTGGAGGCACTACGGGCGGTACATGGCAAAAGCCAGGAGACTGAGGAGCAGGGTGAAGCCGGCCAGGCCCAGGGTGGCCGTCAGGGGAAAGAAGGGCCGGTACTGGATCTGACAGTACCAGAGCAGCAGCAGGAGCAGCAGCAGCAGGGGTAGCAGCAGGCTGCCGATTTCCAGCCCGGAGGGGCCGGGCTCTGACCCCGGTGGGCAGGGGGGGTGTGGGGGACCGACCCTTGTGGACACGTGGCAGTGGAGGACGCAGTTGGGAGGGAGGTGAAGGCTGCTCAGGGTCTGGGTGTCGTCTCCCAGCAGCTGCCCTTGGTAGATGAGTCGGACCTGCTGCTCCCGGCCGGGAAACTGGGTCCTGAGGAGAGAGGGACCTGGGTGATAGAGCAGGTCTCAGCAGTTCTAGTCCCTTGACCAGAATAACACTCCCACCCCTTACCTCTGCCCTGCACCCAGCCACCACCCCGGCCGTGGCCCCCAAGGGGATCCCCTGCCGCTACAGGGGATCAATACAGTGTGTGATTTGGGCATCTCAGATCCCTCATCTAAAATGAGGGGTCAGTCTCAGGTGTCTCCGGTGGTCCTTCCAGGTCTGTGATCAGTCCCACCCCCTCCTCAGCATTTGAGTTCTCCCCGTATCCCAGCTTACCTTTTCAGGGAGCCAATGGTGTCGTGGGGCCAGGCCCTGGCCACCTGCTCTGAGTCGTTGAGGAATTTCAGCCTTAATACCAGAGGCTCCTGGGGGGAGTCCGGGGGTGGCGGCGTCGTTGGGAGCCCTGTGGCAGGCTCTGGGTGTGCAGCCTGGCCTCTGTGTCTCAGGCTGGGGGGCTCGGCTCCTGGGTCCTCCCCTCTGATGCTGTCGGTGACCACCATGGCTTCACTGGGCTGCGCTTGTGTTGGGGTCCCTGACGGCTGAGGCAGTGGGTCCGCACTCTCCGATGTGTGTGTTGAGACCCAGGCGAGAGCCAGCACCAGAAGGCAGGCAAGCACCGCGAAAAGGACAGTCACCTCATCACCCACCCCTTCAATCAGGGCCATGGCACCCGCCTTGCCCGCTGCACTACTGCGCTGGAGAGGCACAAAGAACCCATGAGGTGTTGAGGGGCTGGCTCACAGGGGCCAACGGCTCTCTGCACTTCAACAGGCTTCTGACCCTACCCCACCCCAACTTCCCACAGCCCTCACTCCGCTGTCCCCTTACCCAAGTCCCAGCCCAGGGCACAGACTGCTTTGACTCCCCGTTGCCCCAAACTTGCCTCCAATGCCACTTCCCATCACCAGATTCCAAGTCCTCACTTTTGTAACCTGAGTTCTAGGTCTTTAACCAGCTCCCCAATTCACCCAAACCCTACCCCAGAGATCAGGGCCTTGACCTTCTAAGCAACCTCTCCCCTAACTTCAACCCCCACCAAACTTCACCCTCAATCTTACCTATTCTTCTGTCTACTTCATCCCAAAAGTTTATTCCTTCGCCAATTCCACCCCAAAGCTGCTTATCTGCCCCCAAACTTATCTCCTGCTCCGTCGCTGAAGTTTCTCCGAGGGGGAAGAAAATGGGCCTCTATGCCGCCCCCGCCCCTTTACATTTACCCAAACCCCACCCACCCACAAGCACGGCTCCCCCAGGCTTCCCTACACCAAACGTCAAACTCCGCCCTTCGGCAATTGGGAGCCTCCTAAGGCTGCCCCCCCGACCCAACTCGGCCCCACCCCGCGGCCCGACTCCGCGCCTCCTCTGGAAGCCTCTCCAAACCCAGCCCCCTGATGGACCCCAGATCCCGCTCGGGAATCCGGGACTTCGCCCTCCCCATCCCAACTCCATCACCCCTCCCATCTTCCCGCCCCCCCGAGACGTGGGAGGGTACGGGCGACTCTGGGACCGGAGAGCGGCTGACGGCCGGGGCTCGGGGAGGCGGGGTGGGCGCGGTCACGGCGCGGGGACTCACCGCCCGGCTCCGCCAGCTCCATAGCGGACCCTCGGGCACTTCCGGGCGGGAGGCGCCGAGGTCGCCGCCACCTGAAGACACCCCCACCCCCTTCGCCGCCGCCGCCGCCGCCGCCGGGAGCATTGTGGGACTTGTAGTCCTGGCAGCACGCAGTTCCCGCCCTCCGCCCTGCGGACCCACGTGCGGGGTTCGGCCGACTGGTTCCGGTGCCCTCAAGTTGCAGAGGGAAGTGCAGGGCAGGTCTGGGAGTTGTGACAGCCCCCAGACGTCTGGGCGGCAGCAGGATCCGTCCTTCCCCCCCGCCAGCAGCCAGGGCATCTGTCACTGCAGAAACCGACGTCAGCTGGAGCACGTCAGAGCACCTGTGTTCCGAGATGCCGCTCTGGTGAACCCAGGTGGCTCGGCCTACTCTTATGTCAGGTGAACGCCAGAAGGTACCTCGGCTGCCCCCGCCCCCCAGGTTGACTCTTCCGCCCAGAGCCCAGTAACCAGGGGCGGCCCCACCAGTCTGGCTGAGTATACCCGTCCCCAGGGCTGGCCACCGCGGGTTGGGCTGCCCTGCTTCCCTGGACCCCTCTTCTGCCCTGCCCCTGCAAGACTGTGAACAAGGGAAGCGGGGACTTTGGAACCCCACACAATGCTGATCCCTTATCTCTTAATGACCTTAGGTTCGTTACTGAATTTCTTTGAACCTAAATTTCTTCATTTCTAAAACTTCCCTCATAAGGCAATTGTAAGGAAGAAATTAGATGTTTTGTTAAATAAACGTGAAAACGATGTAAGGGATCTGTCTCAGGGTAGATACTTGCTCAACTAGTATTAGTACTCTCCCTCCACTCAAATCTGGGCGTGGAAATTGAGTTCTTAACATGTTACTGTGTAGAGGATGTTGATTTGATCCCCAGCCTGGCCTAGGCCAGCCAATTTCTGTGGGTTTCCCTCCTTACTCTGGCCTCCTATAGCCACAGAGATCCCACATCCTGGATTTTATAGGCCAGTCTTGGTTTGTTTTTTTTTATCCTCACCCGAGGACATTTTTCCATTTTTTGTTCAGATAGAGTGGGAGAGAGAGAGAAACATCGATGTGAGAAAGACATCGAGTGGTTGCCATCCCCACAACCCAACCAGGGCTGGGGACAAACTGCAACCTGCAACCGAGGTACATGCCCTTAGGGCGAACCGAACCCGGGTGTCTCTGGATCGCAGGTCAATGCTCTAACCGCTGAGCCAAACTGGCCTGGGCAGGCCAGCCTTGATTTAAAAGTAATGTACCCTTGTGTTCCTATAGTACATACCTACTTGTGGGAGCAAGTACTCCAAGTATTGCCTTAAGAATGTCAGTGTAGCTTTATAACACAGAGAACTAACATGTCTAGTTCTTTCCCTCCCGTTCACCCATTTTTCTACAAACATGTATTAAATATATGCCAGGCATGTATAAGGCACTGTCCCCGCCTTCTTGGGGCTCATATACTCCTAGCGGGCACACATGTAGGCAGCATACCAGTGCTACAGTAGGTGTGTGCTGGCTGCAGGGCAACACATTTCAGAAGCTCTATAGTCTCGGCATCTCTCCTGGGAGATACCTGGTGGCAACTTCTTCCTGTGGATTCTAATTAAGCACTAAAAGAGATGTTAGATATTGCTTTTAGAATTACAGAACACCAGAGCTAGGTGTTCTGTTCAACTACTATATTTTTCGGATGAAACCCAGAGAATGTATAAGACGTCCTGAAGGTCAAACAGGTAGATGGAATCCACATCTCTCAGGAGCCCCCAATGCTGATTAGCTTGCATCTGGTTCTTTGGAAGGTATAAGACACTTAGGAATGGTGGCTGGGTTGGTACTCGGGCAGAGTTGTGTTGGTAGCCAAGTGGGTGGCAGCTTTATGCTGGGAAAAGACCTAGCTTGGCCTGGGAAGTGGAATTGTGTTTAAACAGGATAACACAGGTCAGCTGTGCCAGAAGACATGCTGAGGGGGAGGCAGCCCTGGCAGGCTGATTGGCTGGGCCAGTGTCCTGCACATGCCATCTCCTGTGGCTTTTAGGAATGGTTGTTGAGAGGGGTGTCAGCAGAAGTGCAGACAGCTTTGGCAATGGGAACGCAGAGGACTGGGACAGTGAAGGGAGCTCCTGGCCCCAGAAGAGTGGACAGGAATACAGGGTGGACAAAGGAGTGAAGACAAGGAACATTAAGAGAGTCATGTTGTCTCTTGAATGGGGTGAGCTGGGGAAGAAGACATAATATTTGATTTCTCCCTCTTCTTTCTTTCTTTCTTTCTACCTGTGGGGTGTGGCAGTGGTCTGGGAACCCTCCCCTGTTCAGCAGAAGGGTTTCTAAGGAGAGGCTGTAAGATAGGAGTGGGGACATTGTTGTTCAAAGTGTCATTTCCAAGAGCCCCTGCCAATGAAGCTCTGAGAGAACCGGAAATAGAATTTCAGCCTCTGTGCTGCAGCCGGCAGTGGAGAGTCCAGGGGAGGGCTAGAGAGAGAACCCCAGGGGAGCTGTGGTCTCTAGGGATGACCTCGGGCCGGGGACAGGGGAGCCTGTGCCGCACGGAAGGCAGGACGATGTAAGGGAGGCGCAGCTGGGCCTGGGCTGGCGGCCTTCCTCGGCCAATCGACCGCATTCATCAGCACCCTCAGGTGCAGGGCCCTGTTCGGGCAGTGCCCAGAGATCGGACACCCCACCCAGACCAGCTCAGGAAGGCGAAAGTGTCGGGCCCGAGGGGGCCAGGGCCACTGTCCCCTTCGAGCAGTGGCCCCTGCGGCGGGTGTGGGTGGGGGCTGGAGAGGAGGCGGAAGGGCCGAGGCGTGGTAGGAGGGGCCGGAGCCCAAGCTGGAGCGCGCCGCTCGGGGGTGGAGGCTGCAAAGCCAGCGAGCGAGGGGCGGGGGCGCTGGGGCCGGCTCGCAGGAGGGGCGGGGGCGGCGGGGAGGGGGGCTCGGGCTGCGTGTGCAGGAGCCGGCGGGGGTGGCAGTGCGTGCGCATGACGCGGGGGGAGGGCCCGGGCCGCGCGCTCCCGGTTCCGTTGTTGTTGCCGCCGGAGGTTGTTCCGAGGCAGCGGGATCGCGGCGCCGGGAAGCGCCCGGCAGCGGTGGCCCCAGAGTGCGCGGCGGCGCCTCCCGGCCAAGGCCCCCGGTCCCCGACCCCATGCACTAGTCCCGCGCCGCCGGCACCGTAGTCCCAGCCGCACCAGCCCCGCGTGTCTACCCGCCGCCGCCGCCGCCGCGCCGCCCCGGCCTCGGGCCTCGCGGCTCCGGAGACATGAACTTCCAGGCGGGCGGAGGACAGAGCCCGCAGCAGCAGCCGAGCCTGGCGGCGCCAGGAGGTGGTGGCGGCGGCGGCGGCGGCGCGGGGGGCGGCGGGCAGTTTGGCGGCGCGGGGCCGGGGGCCGGGGGCGGTGGCGGCCCCTCGCAGCAGCTGGCCGGCGGGCCCCCACAGCAGTTCGCGCTCTCCAACTCGGCGGCCATCCGGGCCGAGATCCAGCGCTTCGAGTCCGTGCATCCCAACATCTACGCCATCTACGACCTGATCGAGCGCATGGAGGACTTGGCGCTGCAGAACCAGATCCGGGAGCACGTCATCTCCATCGAGGGTGAGCGGGGCCGGGGCTGCGGGAGCCGGGGCGTGGTGGCCCCTCCGGCTCCGGCCGGGATTCTACGGGTCGGGCCTGGCCACGCTTTCCCTGTTGGGGGTCGCGCGCGCCTCAGGGCCGGGCCACGCGGCTTTTTGAATGCTGGCGCTGCAGAGCCGGTGTCCGGGCTTCGCCATGTCTCGTCTAGGGACACTCTGGGGCTGGGGGCCAGCCCCACGCCGG
The DNA here is from genome assembly GCF_014108415.1 of Molossus molossus. Classification (NCBI taxonomy): domain Eukaryota; kingdom Metazoa; phylum Chordata; class Mammalia; order Chiroptera; family Molossidae; genus Molossus; species Molossus molossus. The sequence goes on from NW_023425401.1 coordinate 109,186,969, forward strand.
CGTGTGTTTCTGTTCTTAGAGCTTTAGGGCTCGAGGGTAGTGTCTCCGGGGACGGGAACCTTGGAGACGCAGAGGTTCGGAGGGGCTGGGCCAGGGCTGGTCAGGCATGGCCCGGAGGGTGGGCGCGGCAGAGGGCCTAGGCGGGCGGGGAGGTGGGGCCGCTGCCTGAGAGGCGTCTCGGCCTCTGCCTGCGATCTGCCCCGCGACGGGGCGGGGGATTGGAGCCTCCCGTTAGTGGATGGCAGTCTTCCCGGGCCCAGCGCCCGCAGGCCGAGGAGGGTGGCGCTCGCCGACGCGCCCTCTCCCGACGCACATCCCGCAAGCTGCCGAGGCCCGGAGAGCCGGGCCTGGCTCGGGGCTTGGGCGTTTCGATCGCGTGGGAGGCACTGGGCTGTCCATTCTCGCCTTTGTCGGGCCCCACGCGCCGGGACCTGCTGCTGCTTTCCAAGGAGCCTCTTTGGGGGCACTGACCAACTTCCAGGGACACGGCGCCGGGCGTCAGTGACTGAAGCTCGCGCCCCTGTGCTGCCCAGCGCTCCGTTTTCTAGCCTCTTGGACCCACCCTGGACTTAAGCTGTTGAGGGGCAGAGGAAGCGGGTGCAAGTTGCTGGCATATGCCCGTCAACCCCTGATGTGGTGGGGGCTGGCACCACCCGCAGTCACCCTGTGGCATGGTGACCTTTGAGTGCCCAGTGGGCAGATGGGCCTCGCCCTGGGCCATCTGCTTCCTCCTCGGGTTCCATTTGAAGGGGAACGCCCACCAGCAGGTGGTAGGTCCGCCCTTAGTGGAAATGCAGGGAGCGTGCCGGGCCTTTTGCTGATGACATGGAATTGTGCGCAGGGGCCTGTCCACTATTGGAGCCTCACAGTTAGGGCCCAACTCTCATTTCATCTCTGTGTGTGAGGCCTGGGGGCTCCTCCCCTGAACACCCCCTCTCTGCTTTCGGAGCTCCCTGTAGCTGGGGAAGGAGCATTAGGTCTATGGGGAGTAAGGGACCCCATTAGAGCTGGGGTCCTGCCCTTTTGTTGTGACATCCCAGTCTGACTGCCTTCTGTCTTTTCCCCAGCTCTCTCTAGCCTCTTTCCTCTCAAGGCTGAGTTCATTGTGAACTAATTAGATGACAGAAAAAAAAAACTCATTAACATGGATCTGAGTAAATGGCCTGAATCACCGTTGTGGCTGGGGACTGGGAGATGGCATTTATGTGAGCCTGGGGCCCCAAAGAGAGATGACCAATTTTTCCTCCTAGAGCTGAAGGGGGTGGGGTAGGGTGGTGTGGGGCAGGGAGAACAACCGTTCCCTGCAGTTTCAGTGTCCTTTGGAGGGAGTAAGAGAAGTCCCTGATCAGCTCCAAGATCCCACCCCCACCCCTTTTGGTGAAGTCTTGGAGGGATAGCCGCCGAAGGGGCCAGAAAAGACATCTGTCACAGAGCCTGTCCCAGAGCAGGGAGAGGCAGGATTCTTGGCCTCCACATCTAACTCCGCTTCCTTGAGCCGTGATTAACCCTGCCCCCCAGCTCAGGAAGTCTCTGGCCCATCATCTTCTGGGATGTAAAGGCCATGATGGCGGATAGCTCTTGGGTTCTCACCCAGGTTTAAGTTCACCGCAACAGGCAAATCCCCCTTTTAGAGCTCTCCCCGACCAACTTCCCCACTGTGGTTCGGAAGTACCCCATGTTCCTGTTTAGCCCGGGAGCTTGGTATTACCCCTGTGAATCCTGGGACCTGATGTCTCATTGTCACCAGGCCCAGCTGCTCCTCACACATCCGTTCTCAGCTCCCCTGATCCCTGCTTCCCTGTTCCTTCTTGGCAAGACCTCCCACCTCTTTCTCTCTCCCCCTTTTTCTCCCAGCCTCTTTCCTGGAACCCATTTTTATTACCCACCTCACCCCTGCTTTCCCACTTCTGTCTCCCCAGCTTTTCTGCTGTAGGCAGGCATTAAAAAAAAAAAAACCCAGAAAACTCCTCCAATTTCTGCCCTATATCTTTTCTCTCTCCATCTGCCAAACCATATTGCTGCTGTCCTGCAAAGCAGCGTCCCCACCTCCTTCCTTGGCGGAGGGAGGGGAGCAGCTTCTCGGGCGGTTCCCTGCTCACTCTGAGCATGATCGAGCCCCCCCTGCCAAGGCCCAGCAGACCTGGGTTGCGGCTGTTACATAAACACACTCCTGGCCTGGGAGGCAGAGCCTGTGTTTACTAGGGATGAGTCTCTTAGTGGGAAGGAATGACATTTTCCTGGTGTATAACAAGCCTCCGCCTCACTCTGGGAATACTCAAGTGAAGGGTTTATGTGTCCCAGCTCTGAAGGTGACCTGGGAGATGCAGTCGGGCTCCGTCCGGGACGGAGGAAGTACAGTGGCACCTTGCCCTCCTGTACTCGCTCTGCTGCTCCCGGTCACCTCTGACCCGCGGTTAGGGCAGGAGGGGGCCGAGGGACATTCATCTCTTCGGGGTTTCAGGACAGGATTTGAGTGAGGGCAGAGAAGTTCCTTTTTCCCACAAAAGGCCATAGAAAGAGAAAACGTGTCCACCTCAGGGTCTTAAGGAATGTAGGGAGTATAACCAGGAGCTGGGACGAGGATGGAAGGGTCCCCACGTGCAGAATCGCTGAGCGGCTCTTACCTCCCTGGTGGGGAAACTGAGGATCAGAGGAGAGAGGGAGCCAAGCTGATCAGGCCGGGCCTCAGGCTGGCTCCATCAGGGAAAGGAGCCCCGGGCACTTGCTTGGGTCTCTTGTGTGTCTTAGAAACAAGGCTGCAGAGGAGCTGGGCCTCAGGCCAGATGGGGGACAGCCTGGGCACCTGGAACTCAGGGAGCTGGTCCATGTGAGCCAGAGCCGGGTGAGCTGTTGGGAGAAGCAGCCCTTGGGGGTCCCAGCAGGCGGCCTGGAACGGCAAGCTTGTCCCTGAGATGTGTCCCCTCCTCCCCCAAGCAGGCTTGGGCTCCCAAGGTCCACAGGGAGGGCCTGGAAGTGGACCTTGGCCATGGGTGTGCCACGAGGCTTTGTCCACGGGGCGACGTGTCCCTGTCCTCCTTGTTTCCCCGTAGGGTCTTTTTTCAGGCGACGCTCCTTTAGGCATTCCAGAGGCTGGCTGGCTGGTTCGCACCCTCTCCTCGCTCTTCCAGGAACTTTCCCCCCCGCCTTGGTGGGCTGGGGGCTTGGTAACATTCTGAAGAGGGTTTTTCTGTTGGTTCAAGTCTTAGACTAGAGAGAGAGGGGTGCTGGGGTGGGGGCTGAATGGGGCTCAGCAGCCACACTTCCTAGCAGGCTTGCCTGGGGCTTTGGCCTTTGTCCCCTGTCTCTGTGTGTCCTGTGGCTAGATCTGGCAAGAGTCCCGAGATGCAGGGAGACTAAGTGTATCCGCTTTGGAGGCAGGGAAGCTATTTCCTGAGGTAATTGGCCCTTCCGGCTGGGGGGGGGGGCTTCGCCATCTGGTGATGCTGCTCACCTGTGGAACTTGCTCAAGTACCAGTTTCCGAGGCTCCCTCCTAGGGCTCTAGGATGTGGGGATCTGGACCTGTGTTTGGAACTTCCCGGGGCCATTCCGGTAATTAGCTGCTTTAGCGAATGAGTGCCTGGTGGGGGGCTGGCTGCCTATTTATGACTTGGCACGGAAGAGCTCTAGGAATTCTGAAAAAGAGGATATCCATGTAGGTGCTGGTGGCCAGGGAGAGCCGAACGTGTTCCAGATACATTTATTTAGCTCCTACTGTGTGGCCCAGTTGCACCTAGCTCCCTGGAATGCAGAAGGGAGGGGGGAGGGGCACGCGGCTCTCCAGAGCCAGGTGAATGAATCAGCCTGCAGGAGGTGGCACACCAGATTGGGATCTGGGATCGGCAGGAACAAACCCAGATGTTTTAAAAAATCGGGGCGAAAGTTAGGTACTGGGGAAGACTTCTCAAGACCCTTTTCCTTAAGGTCACAGGAGAGGGATGAAGAGACCCGCCCAGCCTGACCTCAGGCGGCAGGGGGAACCCCTCTCCCCATTTAGTCCTCATTCACTGCACGGCGGGAGACACCACACAAGTAAGACAGTCCTTGCTCCCAGTTACCCCGTGGCCGGTGCCCACCATTTGTATCTTTAACTGAATGTGAATACCAGGCATGGATGGGGTCCAGGAGAAGGAACAGGTTTGCAAAGGCGGCAGGGGAGGGTAAAAGTATAGCGTGATGTTTAAGGAGCAGCAGGCTGGGGTACTGAGTCCATGGGGGATGGGCAGGGGGCCCTAGTTCAGGGGTTTTAATGCTTCATCCTGTGTTACCCATTTATACCTTCCCATGTTCCAGGAGACCGTTCTAGATGGCACTTAATCCTTCAGGAGACAGGCTGTCCCGGGAGGGTTGCACTGGAGAGCATGCCATGCTGGGCGGATCAGAGGTGACCAGGCAGTTGGAAGTGGACTCGTGCACTGTGAGCCCTCAGAACCTCAGGAGGGGAGGAAGCAAAAATGCCCTTCTTGAAAAGCAGACTAGCTTGAGTGAGCTGAGGCCTGGGGGAGGCACAGGGCCCGAAGAGGTTCTCCTAAACACCCACCTGGACCCTCTGGCTTGTTCTCTTTTCACTATGCAGGTGACTTGAAGTCAGTTCAGCCAGATTGCATGCCTCCTGACCCTCAGTTGCTTCCACGTGCAGGCCAGGGGGTACGGGGTAGGCTGCTGGAGCGTGGAGCTGAGCATGAGGCTGTGGAAGTGGGCAAGGGCGGTACCTGGGACACCTGCTTGGAGGGTGGAGACGTTGCTCTGCAGAGTTGCACCGATTCGCATCCTCCTGCCTGCCGAGAGCCCCAGGCGGCCTTTGCAGCATTGCAGGCCCCTTTCTTCCCTCACAGGCTCTTGGGAACTCTGACTGTCTCCCCACTTGCAGACGAGCTAGCCTAGGTCTTACAGGGGACTCCCTCAGGCTACGCAAGGAGTGATGGAACCAGGGGCTCCACCTGGCTTTCCTGCTCCAGTCTCCTTTTTGCCCTTCAGGGGTGGACCGATGGGCTTTGGGGGCCACGCTGGGCCCTGGTCAGCCCTTCTGAGGTGCCTCTCAGGGATGCTTTTGACCTTGAGCTTAACTTTTGGAAACGTTTAGACTGTAACTTAAGGGCGGTGTAGGGTTCTTTCCTGCTTCACAGTCTTCTGGTGTCTTGATTCCCCAGCTGGACAGTGGCTCCTGGGGCTGCCGCTTCCTTCCGTGGGCGGCCTGGATGTGGATAGCGTGCACAGTAGATGCTTGACCAAGAAACACCTCAAATATTTGACCATTATTAAAGTTGAAGTTTATGTTGAAATGACAAATTCAGACGTGCAGGAAAGTAGGAGAGATGTGTGTACCACACTCCCCCCCAAGAGGTACCTACGTCGACTGTCTGATGTGCGCCCTTCCTGTCCGTTTTCCATCCCACACACCTGCTGTCAGCTGCTCTGTGACAGATGTGAGGTTATTGGTGTTTCACAGCAAGGGAAGGGGGCGGGTTCGTGGAAAACCCTCTGCCAGAGAAGAGGAACCAGAGACTCACGGATTCACGAAAGGCCCGGGGTCTGTCCTCCCACCCGCCAGCTCCCTGACGGGGAGTCTGGATTCCTGGGTCCTCATTCCTGTTCTGCCGATGACTGGCCATGGGAGCCTGGGCAAGATGTGCATGCACACACACACACACATACACTCACACATGCACGCACACACACATACGCACATGCACACACATACACGCACACATACACTCACACATACACACACACATGCACACACATACGCACATGCACACACATACATGCACACACATACACACATGCACACACATACATGCACACACGCGCACAGGCACACGCGCACACACATGCACACACACACGCGCACACGTACATATACGCACAACCACTCTGGCCTGTCTTTCTCGAGTAGGGTTCTGGTGGTTCTGTGCAGCTCGCTGTCACCCTGCACAGGAGCATCTGAACCACCTCGGTCTTGGCTCTCTGGCCTTGGGTCCCACTGGTCCAGGGGTGCAGGCTCCGGTCTCTGCCACATTCTGCACCTGGCTTCTTGCACACAGCCTGGCTTCTGTGACGTGCTGCCTGGGGTCTCTCAAGGAGCTGGCAATTGAAGAGGCCCCGTGCCTCAGTTTCCTCGTGTGAGATGGAGGGGCAATAACAAAACCTACCTGTAGGGTGTGCCGAGGTGTGAAGGCGTCGTGCAAGTAAGGTGCTCTCGGCAGTGCCTGGCACGGGGTAAGCACCCAGTGAATGCCCGTCATTTTCCACGGCTGTGCCCTGTGTAAGGGTGTCAGTTTATTAGGCATCTCCTGGACGTAGATCTTATGCTCGTCCGGTTACTTCTTCTGGAGAGATTCCCAAGAAGAAAATGGTGAGACTTCTGGGTGTGCACGTTTTTAGGGCCACACTGCCCTCCTGGAAGGCCCCCCGGTTCCAGCTGTTCTCTGGCCCCCAGCTGCCCACCGGATTGGTTAAAAAAGGGATGGAATAATTTTCATTGCTGGTTTTTTGGGGGGGGTTATTTGTATTTTGTTTAATTCTGTTTATATTCTATATTTCTTTTCTTTTTGGTTTGTTTCCCTTTTTCTTATTATATGTAAGACAATTGTAATCTCTCAGTACGGGTTTTTCTGAAGTGTGTATTTCCGCTTGCTGGAGGTAAGCACCGCCTGGGGCCCTGAGAAGGGTGACCCCACACTGCACGGTCCCAGAGGGAGGGTGCCTGTGCTGGTTTGTGCCCGTTCGTCGTGTGTGTTTTCTCTCTCTCTCCTGTTACAACCCCTGGCCACTGTGGTGTGCCTGCCGCAGCAGCTTTACTTTCGCCTTTCATTTGATGTCTTGGTGGCTTGCAAACCCGGAGCCCAAACTCCAGAGTGGGGTTTGAGCCCACTCGTGGCCTCTCGGGGTGTGCGTGTCTGCGTGGTGGTGGAGCAGGGGTGCTTGTCTGCTCCCGGGCGCTCCCAGCCCCCCGTCTGCCTGCTCTCTTCCAGGGAGGGACCCAGGAGGATCTGTTTTGTTAAACCATCGCTAAATGAAGGCCCAAAAGCCTTTGGTAAAAAGCTGTGAAGGTTTGGTGGCTTTCCGTCACTGCAAAGCCCCGGTCTGCCTGGTTATTGCCTCTAGGCTGTTCTGCACTGGGTGCTGTGGTGGAATGGAGCCTGGGCATTACCCCTCCTCTGTCAGAGCCTGTGCAGGGTCGTGGTTACAATCTCAGCTCAGGAGCCAGGCTGACTGGACTTGAATCCCAGACCTACCACTTTGCAGCTGTGTGACCTTGGGTGAGCTCCTTCACCTCTCTGTGCCTTGCCTGCCTTGTTGCTGAAATGAGGTTAATGAGCATCCGTTTCATGGTATAGGTGGGAGGATGAAGTAAGTTCAGGTACAAGAAGCTCTCAGACCAGCGCCAGCCTGGAGGAAGTGTCCACAGGTGGCAGCTCTGGTCCCCCTTTCGTAAACGAGCAGCTGAGCTGCCGTGGAGGGTGGCGTGAGCACCAAGTGAGGGTGCGCTCGTGAGTGGGCCTCGCGCAGGGGTGCTTCCTGACCCTAGCCAGAACCTGGAGGAGTTGGGGGTCAGTTGGCATAGTGCCACAGGTCCTGGGGCAGGGGTGCCAAGTCGGGATTTGTCTGAGGTTCCAGCTGGTGGACGCGGACCCTGGACCACAGCTTGTCGCAAGGGTGTGTCGCACAGCCGCCAGAATGGCCTTCATGGATTGTTTGCCTGGTTTTTCTCTGGACCGCAGGCCCATGCTCTAACCGCTGAGCAAAACCAGCCAGGGCTATTGTTTGCCTGGTTTTTAAAAAATTTTTTTTTTTCCCTTGAATGATTTTAGAGAGAGAGGAAGGAAGAGGGAGATAGAGACATCGATGAGAGAGAACATCGATCGGCTGCCTCCCACATGTCCCCCTGGGCACGTGTCCTGACTGGGAATCGAACCGGAGACCTCTTGGTATAGGGTCGACACTCAACCCCTGAGCCACAGCGGCGGGACTGATTGTGTGCCTGTTGATTAGTGTTTCCTTTAACTCAGCACATACAAGGTGGGGTAAAAGTAGATTTACTGTCGTTTATATGGAAAGTGATGTAAGAATTAATAACTAATAGTACAAGCATAAACTCTGTGTTTCTTGTATTCACAACTGGAAACCTACTTTTGCCCCACCCAGTGAGTTATGTGCAAATTTAAAGTTCAGGTGGCCACACTTAAGAAAGTTAAAAAATGCCCTGGGTTCGGTTCCCGCTAAGGGCATGTACCTCGGTTGCAGTTTGTCCTGGCCCTGGCTGGGTTGTGCAGCCACTTGATGTGTCCCTTTCACGTCGATGTTTCTCTCTTTCTCTCTCCCTCCCACTCCATCTGAACAAAAAATGGAAAAATGTCCTCGGGTGAGGATTAAAAAAAAAAAAAAATGGAATTGGTTTTTAATACTGTATTTTATTTAACCCATATATCTGAAGTATTATTTATGCATGTAATCAATATAGACATTTTCGATGAGATGCTTTACCTTTTTTTTGGTTTCATAGTAAGTCTTCAAATCCCGCTCTGCCTCACACCCTCGCGCCTCCGTTTGGACTGGCTGCGTTCCAAGTGCTAGTAGTCGCACATGGCCGGCAGCTGTGCTATCAGAACGGCTCTCGTTTTGGCTTCAAACAAAAGAATACCTGGTTTAAAAATCGAATACAGGAGTATTCACCGTCTGGATTCACCTTACTAAAGTAGCATATTTAAAATTTTTAAATGATGTACCTTTCACAGCGTGCTGCCGTTTTCAGTCAATCATTCCGCAAGCGTTCGTTGATCGAGTACCCGGTAAGGCCGTGGCGACCGCCTGCAGACACATCCATGGGGAATGGTTACCGAGTCCGGCCGGTGTGGCTCGGTGGTTGAGCGTCGACCCTGCACCAAGAGGCCTCTGGTTAGATTCCCGGTCAGGGCACATGCCCAGGTTGTGGGCCCGATCCCCACTGGGGGCATGCAGGAGGCGGCCAAACGATGTTTCTTTCTCATCGATGTTTGTCTCTCTCGCCTTCTCTTCCTCTCTCTAAAATCAATAAAGGGCCCTGGCCGGTTTGGCTCAGCAGTTAGAGTGTTGGCCTGCAGTCCAGAGAGACCGGGGTTCGGTTCCCGCTAAGGGCATGTACCTTGGTTGCAGTTTGTCCCCGGCCCTGGCTGGGTTGTGCGGATGGCAGCCACTTGATGTGTCCCTTTCACGTTGATGTTTCTCTCTCTCTCTTCCTCTCTCTCTCTCGCTCTATCTGAATAAAAAAATGGGAAAATGTCCTCGGGTGAGGATAAAAAACTAAAAATAAATAAAATAAAATCAATAAAGGAAAAAAAAATTTTTAAAGGAGAAGATGGTTACTGAATTTACAGTAGCTTTTCGTCACTGTGGATTTTCTTAAAACCTGGGAACACAACTACTGTTGTGAAGGGTCGGCCACAAAACTCTGTCATGTCAGCTGGTTCCCACGCTTCTAGTTTGGGAACCACGATTCCCTTTGTCCCACTCTTGCAAGAAGATGAAGGAGAGTGTGTATGTCTGGGGAACTATGTTGTGGGCCCCCATTATTCGGCGTCTTTGTCACCAGTGGGTAGGCCACTGGCTTCAGTGTGGCTCGTGTCACTTTGCTTTGGCAGTTTCATCCCTTATTCATGTCCCCTCCCCCCCCTCCCTCCCTGGAGATGCTCTCGCATCAGGGTGAGAGGAAGCAAGGTGGGCGGGGGAAAGGCCATGTGGGTTCCCTCGGCTCCCGCCCACTGCTGGGCTGGACCAGCCTCGAGCCTGTGGGTGGGCAGACTTGTGTGGACAGCACGGTGGACTGGCTGGCTCTGCGTATCGGCTTTGCACACTGCTCAGATGAGCTGGCTCACGTGATGCAGACAGGTAGGGCGGTGCAGATGGAATCGGGAGCTGGTTTTGCAACCGAGATGCCGGGCAGGGCCCCGTCTGGCCCCCAGGGCTTGGTATATCCTGGTGACCTCTTTCCAGCGGAGAGGTGGGCTGGGTGATCCTGCCAGCCACCTTCCCCGCAGCTGGACCCATGATGCCACATGTCACCGGCAAATGTCACAGTATCCCCTCACCCCATCCGGGCATTTTAGGCAGGGGTGGCTTTTATAAGATTTTTGTTTGCTCTGTTTTGTCTTTAACTTACGCTAACTCGCGTATTCATAAAATAGCAGGAAGTTTGTGAACATACACCTACTCTTGGGAAACGGCTCCAAAGGCAGCCCCAGGCTGGCCTCTGGCCCTGTCTCAGCCCCTTCCCAGCACTGAAATCAGAACTTCCTCCCGTCTCCCAGCCTGGAGATGCGTCACTGTGGCCCTGGCCAGGAGGAGCATCCCCTAGTGTGGCAGCGATACATGCCCATCCCGTTGGCCAAGCCCCCGTGTTAACGCCTGTCCTGGGAGCCAGCAGGGAGCCTGTGATGGCCTGGGTCAGGCAGCCCTCTCCTCTGTCGTGCCCTTTGTGACCTCTTGGATGGCACATCTTGAGGCCCCTCCAGCCAACCCAGAGAAGACAGAGCTGTCGTTCTCGCTGGCCTCGTCACTGCTGCCCTGAACCTGTGCTAACAGGCTCTCGTCCCTGCCTGGGTCCCCATCGCCCTGCAGCGGTGGCCTGCATGTCCTCCTCCACTAGTGTGTCTCTCATCGGGCCCGGGCCCCATCGCAGCCCCCAGGGCGGGCGTCCCTGCCCTTTATCTGCGAGAAGAGTGGCCCACCCAGGCCCTCGATGAGCTGGGGTCTCAACCTGGCTCAGTCCAGCCCCGGCATCCACCTTTCTGGTTCGAGGCCAGGGCTGGTGGGTGCCCCCACCCCAGCCTTCATGGGCCTGGTACCTCGTGGGGCTTGCAGCAGGCGGTGCCCACCCCTCCACACCCCGTGAGCATTTGTCATTAGCTGCCGTCTGCTTCCCCTCTAGACGCTGAGCCCGAGTCCCCAGCCAGGAGCCCTGTTGGTGCTGGGGGGCTTTCCTGCCCGTGTCCCACTGCTCTGCCCCACCCCAGGGCCACACTCGCCACGGGGCCCCCTCTCAGCCAGGTGCAGGGGCAGGTGGGGCTGTGGGCTGTCAGGTGCCCGAGGGAGCAGGGCCAGCGCAGGTGCTCGGGGCCGGCAGGGGAGCCGTTCGCGGTGAGGCCAGATGTTCTTTGCAAGCCTGTGTCTTCCCTCGGCGGGAGGGTGGGGAGGTGCCTCCCGCTGCGGTCAGACATGCTGGCTCTCTGGCTGGCCCAGCTGCTGGCGCTGGAAGTTCTCGGTCCTTCCCGTCGGAGTTCCCAGTCCTCCCCGAGGGGTCAGAGCTGGGTCAGAGCTGATCACGGGAAACACCGGAGTCCTGCGTTTTGGCTCAGACTCTGACAGGTCAGCTGGCTCAGGCCGTAAAAACTCCGACCTGTCCAGCGAGCAGGCTGCCCCGGGCAGTGAGTGGCCTTCCTCCACCAGGGCCCAGGGGGCGGACGTGGGTGAGGAGCCCGTTCCTGGCCAGGAGGCAGTTGTGAACTGGCCCAGGTGTGTGGCCCTCGCTGTGGGGTGGGGGTGCGGGTGAGCCTTGCTGCCTCTGGGGGGGAAGCCTGGGCCTCAGCGAGGGGCCCTCTGTGTGGAGTCCAGGTTGGGGGCACCAGTGGCACAGGCATGAGACCCTGCCTGAGTCCAAACCGTTTGACATAGGCCCCCGAGGGGTGGAGGGGCCATGTGGGCCAGCCCAGAGTGTGGTGTCTCCTCCACCTGCGGTGTGAGGGGAAGATGCGCACGGGGTCCCTCATGGCAGCAAAAGAAAATCCGTCCTCCAGAGTGGGGCCAGGGCACCCAGCCCCCCTGTCTTGAAAGTGAGGGTGCACTGGGTGTGGTCCAGGTAGAGGGCGCTGAGCGACCAGCCGAGGGGGCGGGGTGACGTCCCCCTCAGTTCCGATCCCGGGGCAGTGGTCACACCTGGGCTGGCTTCAGCCTTTCCTCCCCAGGCTGCCCCCCAAGCTTGGTCATCGGGAAAACTGGTTTCTGCTGCAGGGGGGAAAGGTCCCAGGACTGCCCCAGGCAGCCGAGGGCCCAGAAGCGTGGCCCTTTCTCTGAGCAGGAGACTGGGGGCCGGGTCACTGTGAGCTGACACCAAAGAAACAGCGTGTTGACCGGAAGCGCGTCAGGAGCCGAGGACACAGCCTGGTGTCCGTGGTGGCGCCGGCTGGCCTGCGCTGTGAACGAATGTGTGCCTGCCTCGGTGGCACCCCAGACACCGTTCCCGGAGTCGTGATTTCATTCTGGAAATTGTCGGCATAGTGTGTTTTCAGACTCCTCAGACATGCCACCCCACACTCCAGCACTTGGTGTCCGTGCTGCAGACGTCACGAGATGGACAGCTCTGGCGGGTGACGGCGTCGCAGGATCCCGAGGGGACAGGATCGGATTCGGGGCCTCGGGAAGAGCAGTCCCGAGAAGGGGCACGGAGGGTGAAGGCATTGTCCGAGGGTGCTGGCTAGTGACGGCAGAGGCAGTGAGTCTGGTCTCCGAGGCCACGTTCCGAGCTGGCAGGCACTATGGTAACCACAGAAAAGAGAAAAAAGATTTAAATTATGGGAGGAAATTGGAAGAGTGTTGTTTCATCTTAGGGTGAGAGGGACCCTTCTAAGCCGGACAGGGTTTATAGAGGAAAAAGTCTGGCAGGTTTTTTCCCCAGCCTTTTATTTTGAAAAATGACCACCTTGAAAGACTCTCTTTGTTGCTGTTTTACCCTGTTCGCAGTAAATCTTGCAATAAAGCAAGTTACACAAATTTTTGGTTTCCCAGTGCCCATGGAAGTTACGTTTATACTACCGTGTAGTCAGTCTGTGAAATGTGCAACGGCGTTATGTCTAAACAAGTACATACCTTAATTTAAAAAATACTTTATTGCTTGCCCGGCCAGTGTGGCTCAGTGGTTGAGCGTCGTCCCGTGGACCCAAAAGGTCGCCGGTTAGATTCCTGGTCGGAGCACATGCCCAGGTTTTGGGCTCGATCCCCACTGGTGGGTGGGTGGGGGGGGGCATGCAGGAGGCAGCCAATAGATGTTGCTCTCTCATATCAATGTTTCTATCTCTCTCTCCCTTCCTCCCCCTCTAAAAAAATCAATAAAAACATGTTTGCAAAATACTTCATTGCTAAAATGCCAACCCTCACCTGAACCTTCAGGGAGTCAAGCCTTTGTGCTGGCGCCTGAGGGCTTGTCTTCCGATGAGGAGATGAGGACGAGGCTGCACAGGGCGGTAACCAGGCCTGCCTGTGTTACTGATGACCTAGTGACACGGTCCCTTTCCCCCCCCAGGTTTGATTTCGCTTTAATTGTGCGTTTTTTTTGTTTTGTTTTGTTTTTCATGGTTCAGCGTTTTTTCTTTCTATGTAGTTGAAGCTGGTGATCCTCTCTCTGTCCTGTGACTCCAGCGAGCCTTGTCACTTCCTGCCTACTCCTTCCCACAGCCACGCACAGCTTCCTGTCTGGGGCATCCCGGGGCTGCCCTCCTGCAGGGTGCTGGCTCAGCAGGGCCTTGGCGGGGAGGATGGAAAGAGGGCGCACAGAGGAGCACAGGTGACGGTGGGGGAGGGGAGCCCGAAGAGACCTGTCTCCCATGCGGTGAACAGACATTTGCGGACAGTTACCAGGGACCCCGCCCCCTCTACCACTGCCTGTCGTTGGCCCACTGGGCCTGGCTGCCCCGAGACTGGCCACACACACACCAGGACCCAGTCTCTTCCCTCTTCAGGGAGGGGTCCTGCCAGGGGTCTCCTGGTCAGCTGGCTCTGGCCCTGTAAGTCCCAGAGGGCAGTGGCTCCAGATGGCCCAGAGACCTCCTGGCCTTTCTCATCTAGAAGCTGAGGGCCGGCCTCTGTCAGCCACAGGGCTCCTTCTGTCCTCCCGTGGGCCCCCACGCGGTCACCAGGGTCACCTGACCCCAGTTCACAGTGATAGCGTGGCATAGGGCCCCTGCCTGAGAGCTGGTGGGCTGGCCCAGGCCGCAGTCATCAGGCTCAAGGCCAATGACAGTGGAATTAAGGTCTAAGTCTAAACCCAGTCGGCAGGTGCCTGAGGTTCTGATCCGATTCGCGGGCTCTGTCCTGTGGGAAAACTTGGGGCCGACCGCGTGTGGTTTTGCTTAGCAGGGAATTGCATAGTGAACCGGCACATCTCGGGTAGCCCGGTGCCCCACCCCAGCCCTGTGAGTCCCAAGCTCCCTTCCCTGACGGGTGGGCCTGCCCCGCTGCCCTGTGGCTCTGTCTGCATAGCAGGAACCCATCCGCCCTTTGGTGGTTTCCCTTTTGTTGTCAGAGGTAGTTATCCGAGGTGGCTTTCTCCTTTGCAAGTGCCACAGGTCCCCGAGAGGGCAGCCCCCTCGCACTGATGCAGGGCCGGGAGGGGGGTGGGGTGGGGGCAGGAGTTTGGAAGCTGGGTGAGGAGGAACTTCAGGGAGGATTTTTGGAAGGAGGGCCCCAGCTAGGAAGGCCATCTGGTCTGCCCCACTGTGGGTACCAGGGCAGAGGGAAGGAAGGTAGGTGGGGGCCATCTCCGATGAAATTTGGGCGGAAGGTGGCCCCGTGTTAGCAGAGGTCTCGCCGGGCCAGGGAGACCCAAGGGCTTGGGGCCAGCCAGACAGCCTGGGTTGGAATGCCAGCCACGTGCCAGCTGGTGACCTTAGGCAAGTTGCTTGGTGCCTGTGCTTCCGTTTTCTCATCTGTAAAGTGGGTTATGGTGAGGCTTCAGTGGGTCAATGTGAGTAAAGTGCCCAGAGCGGGGCCTCTCACGTTCAGTAAGTGGCTGTTACTCTCCAGGGACCAGCAGGGTCCCCCATGGCCACTGCCTTGGTCGTATGGGGCACCAGAGGTGGCCCTGCTGTCCTTGGGGCTGCCAGAGGTGGGCTGAGCTTCCAGGGCAGGTGTCTGTCATCCGCACGTGGCCAGGAGCCCCAGACACTGAGGGCAGATTGGATCGTAGCTTCTACAGCAGAGAGATGAGCGGGGACGTTGAGGGGAGGCTGGCAAGTTTGAGAGACCCCCCCCCCCAGGGCTTTGTGGGGACCGGAGGCATGAGCCAGGGTTGACAGGATTGCCGCAGAGCTGGCAGGGGTAGAAGGAGGCAGCCCCCATGTCCAGGTCCTGCTGGTCCACCTGGGCCCTGCCCTGCGGCTTCCCCAGGCCTCCAGGCCCAGGGCCTGTGTGTGGGATGCTGGGCCTGGGCTCGTATAGGCCCCTCCCCCTCGGGGAGGTGGCTGCCCTGCTTTCAGAATCTGTAATGAGAATTCAGACGCTTTTAAACATTTGTCCGTTAGACCCTTAAACCACCTGTCGTGTGCACGCGCGCGTGTGTGTACGCACCCAGCCTCAGCCCCGTTTACGTGAGACCCTGAACTTGTGCGTCTGAGCCCTGAGGTGGTGGTAGGGGGGTCACCTGGCAGCAGCTTTGTTTCTGTAGCTCCTCCGCCTCGGAGGGAAATTAGTGCAGTTATTTGAATACTCTGTTCCATCCTCCCTTAGACCAGATCCTTCACTTCTGTAAAAACAGGACAAAAGCAGCCCTGGCCGGTTTGGCTCAGCGGTTAGAGCGTCGGCCTGCGGTCCTGAGAGACCCGGGTTCGGTTCCCGCTGAGGGTGCGTACCTCGGTTGCAGTTTGTCCCGGCCCTGGTCGGTTCTGCGGGTGGCAGCCACTCGACGTGTTCCTTTCACATCGATGTTTCTCTCTCTCTCTCTCTGTTCCTCTCTCTCCCTCCCACTCTACCTGAACAAAAGGAAAAATGTCCTCGGGTGAGGATTAAAAAACAAACAAACAAACAAAAAACAGGACGAAAGCAGAGCACAGGCACCACTGAGGAACGGGGATCGCAGCACCGCATGTCTGTCAGGGCCCATGGGGCTGGAAGAAGCAGTCTTAGCGCATGGGACAGACGCTGGGCCGTTGTTTTTAAAGAGCAGTTGACTGATTTTTAGAGCGAGAAGAAGCGAGAGGAAGGGAGAAGAGAGAAGCATCACTGTGAGAGCATAAACTCTCCCAGGTTCCTCCGCACGCCTCCCACCGGGGATCCGGCCAGCAACCCGGGCATGAGACCTGGCCGGGAATCGAACCAGCAACCTTTTGGTGCACGGCACAATGCCCAGTCAGAGCCACACCGGCCGGGGCAGCTGGACCATTTAAAAACATGAAATGCACCCTGGCCGGTTTGGCTCAGCAGTTAGAGCATTGGCCTGAGGACCAGAGTCACAGGTTTGATTCCGGTCAAGGGCACATACCTGGGTTGCAGTTCATGTAGGAAGCAACCAATCGATGTGTCTCTTACATCGATGTTTCTCTCTCTCTCTCTCTCTCTCTCTCTCTCTCTCTATCTCTATCTCTCCCTCTCACTCTGTCTGAAAATAAAATGGAAAAAAAATCTTAAAAACAGGAAATGCAGGAAACGCATCAGAATTGGGGTGAGGCAGCAGAGTGCGTCAAGGAGCGTCCCCTCGCTTACATCCGAGTGCAGCCCCTCCGTAAGGGGGCAGGCAGCGTGGGGTCTCGCCACACTGGCTCCCCTTTCTCTCGGGGGTGAGCTGTGGAAAGCGGCGGACTTTCCGGTGCGGTGTGCAGGGCCCACGGAGCTCAGCTGGCCCCGTGGATATTTTCTGGTCTGGGCAGGAGGCAGCACAGCCTGCTCAGGGTGTCAGAATGGGGGTCAAGAGGCCAGCGGGGAGTCCCAGGGGAGGGGCCAAGTCTTCCAGGGACGGTCTTGTCCTGGTCCGCCAGCGTGCCAGCACAGTTTGTGGACAGAAAGAGAAACGGCCCTGGCCAGTTTGGCTCAGCGGTTGGAGCGTCGGCCTGCGGTCCGGAGAGACCCGGGTTCAGTTCCCGCTAAGGGCGCGTACCTCGGTTGCAGTTTGTCCCCAGCCCTGGTCGGTTGTGCGGGTGGCAGCCACTCGATGTGTTCACATCGATGTTTCTCTCTCTCTCTCTGTTCCTCTCTCTCCCTTCCACTCTACCTGAACAAAAAATGGAAAAATGTCCTCGGGTGAGGATAAAAAAAGAAAGAGAAACGGAGGGCCCTGGCCAGTGTGGCTCAGCGGTTAGAGCATGGGCCCTGCAGACTGAAGGGTCCCAGGTTTGATTCCTGGTCCAGGCCACGTTCCTGGATTGCAGGCTCTGTCCCCAGCCCTGGCCGGGATCATGAGGGAGACAACCAATCGATGTGTGTCTCTCTCATATAGATGTTTCTCTCTGCCTCCTTTCCACTCTATCTAAAAATCAATGGCAAAATATCCTCGGGAGAGGTCTAACAACAACAACAACAAAGAAAGAAGCAGCGAGAGAGATACGAAGAGGCCATTACCGAGTAGCTACGTTGGGGCTGGAAGGCCATTTCCGGGCTGGGCTGACGCTGCTTCCCAGAGGATGCTCTGGGCTTCCTCCCTTTGTCCACCCCCACCTGGCCCCTTTGATCCCCTCAGCTTTACTGTGGGGGGGAGGGGCCACTGCCCCTGGGGAGTGAGTGGGAGATGGGGGACAAAATTCCCCAGCTCCTCTGGGCAGCCCTGGGGGGTGATCTGAGATGGGGTTGGGGGGCAGGTTCCAGTGCAGCACACCTGGGGGGGGCTGGAGCCCGCCCCTTTGGGTCTGTAATGGCTTTTGTGTGCTTCCTGGGGTGGCTGTAACAACCACAGCACAAACTGGGGCGGGGGGGGGGGGGGTTGGTTCTCTCAGCTCTGGAGGCTGGAAGTCTGAAGTCCAGGTGTTGGCAGGGCCGGCTCCCTCTGGAGGCTGGGAAGGAGCGAGGGAGGGTCTGTTCCCTGCTCTCTCCTTGGCTTGTAGATGGCCACCTTCCCCTCTGCATGACTGTCTCTGGGTCCACATTTCCCCTTTTCATAAGGACACCGGTCATATGGGATTAGGGGTCCACCCTGCTCCAGTGTGACCTCATCTCAGCGAATTACACTCGCAGCCACACTGTTTCCAAATAAGGCAACATTCTAAGGTCGGCCCTGGGGCTGAGGGCTGCACCGCAAGGATCTGCCTTTCCAGCCCCGAGCAGCCGTCAGCAGACCTTCAGAGGAAGACGGGAGCCACTTGGGCCTGGGGACCCTGAGGTCCAGACTGCACACCCTTGGGGAAGAGATGGAGGGACCTGTCGCCGACAGGCCCGCGCAGACGGACTGCTGAGGCGTCCAGCTGCAGGTCTGGTCTGAAGACAGCTGGCACTGGCGTAACTCACTCTGTGTGTCTGACGCTTTCTTGCCCAGCAGTGCGGGCTCCTCTGGCTGACCACCTGCTGTGAGCCAGGCACCGTGCCCGACCTGCCAGTCACATCGCTGGCGGTGTGGTGTGACTGTCCAGCTGTCAAGGTGGACTATCCCTAAATTACAGACTGACCCCTGAGACCTAGCGAAGTGAAGGTGACCGCACACGGCTAGTAGGTCCTAAGGCTGAATTTGAACCCAGTGCCCTCAACTCCAGAGTCTGTGAGTGTCTTGCCAATGCACTGCCATGCTTGTTGACTTGAGGTCTGTGCGAATGGTTTGTGGTTTATTGCCTCAACAGACTCTCCCAACTAGGGACTCTCTCTCCTAAGCCCACCTCCCTCCCCGCAAGGTCGCACACAGTTCATACTCACAAAGACATTCATGCATGCAATCATTCATTCATTCATTCATTCACAGTCATCGCACACCTCCTGCGAGTTCTACTGGGGCAGGTGAAACACACAGAAAAATATCTGAGTGATGTGCTGGAGGATGGTGGTGATGGAGAGGGGCTGGGCACCCAGCTGGTGGGGGAAGGGACCCGGATGAGTAGAAGCACAAGCAAGCCCAGAGGCCCTGCCATTCAGGGCTCTGTGGCTGCTGGAGGTGGGAGGGGGAGAGCTCCAGGAGGTGAGCTCAAAGAGGCACCCCGGGCATTGGAAGATGATAAGGAGCTCGGTGTAATTCTGCACCAAGTGGAAAGCCACTGGGGGCCAATGGCTGGGGAGGGCTCAGGTCCCTTCTGGATTGGCAGTGGGGGCTTTGGATGGCGAGAGTGGCGGCCTGCCTTGGCTGTGCAAAGGAGGTGGTGAGACGTGAACTTGGGACCCCTTGAGGAGGCGGAGCCAACAGGGCTGACCTCAGATTGGGTGGCGGGTAGGGAGGAGGAGGCAACGGAGGATCGCACCTGGAAAGTTCCTGGCTGTGCATTGGTTAAGTTGGAGAACATGGGGTGAGCCGTTTGGGGATGGAATTTGGAGGTTCATTGTTGCTGCTGCTGCAACAAACTTCCCTGACACTTGTAAAGATTCATGAGTCCCGCAGGCCTCCGTCATGAGCAGCGGGTTGTTGGGGGAGCTTTGGGCAAGCAGGGACCTAGAGGGCAGCCCCAGGTCTCCTCCATATTCTCTCTGGGCTGGAGACCTGTGTAAGTCTGTTGCTGGGGTGGCCTGCTCCTCACTGCACAGGTGGCCAGCGCCGCAGGGAGATGTTCTGCTGCCACCTTGTGGACAAGAGGAACCTCGTGCGCCGTTGAAGGCTGTGTAATTCTGGGACCATCCGGGCGCAGGGAGAAGCTGAAGCCTTTCCCTGAGCCGCCCACGTGCACCTTGGTGTCAACAGGAAGTGAGCTCTTCCCTTCTCGGAGAAGGTCATCGCAGCGCCCTGTGGGTTGTGTGGCCTCAGCTGGGCACACCTCAGCTTATCAGCGGGTCACCCAGCAAATACTGGAGCGGAGACACCAGGTGCAGGTTCTGCGGGATTCCTGAGCCCAAGGCCACCCTTTGCCCTGCTCAGGACCGGCGTTCTGTGTATGCGGTGCCTACATGGCAGGCCTTCCGGGGTCTCTCTCGTCACCTTAGTTACCCGGATGCCGTAGACACGCGCCCAGGGCAGGACGACAGAGGCCCGGCACTAGCTGTGTGTGCGGCTAGACTCAGCATGTCCTGAGTTTCAGACACTCGGAGCAGAGGGGCTTGGTGTGCTCAGCCTCTGCACCCTCAGCCCCCGGGACTGGCCTGTCTCTCCTCACCCAGTGCTCACTGCAGGCATCACAAGACACTGCACCTCGAGTTCTCCCAGAAGCTGCTTTGGTGGCTCTCAGCCCCAAGCGACAGGTTTCGCCTGCTGTTTCCGGGCTGACAGACAGCTGATAGGAGCGGCGCTGTTCCTGGACTTTTCTGTGCTGTTGCAAGGCCCAGCTTGGAGGTTTGGGGGCCGCCCTGGTTCCTTCAGGCTGTGTTGAGCAGAACTGTGTCTGTCGCTTCTCTTCGGAGCAGAACCTTGTCGGAAAGGACACGGAGACCTTGGCCCTGGCTGGGGCTGACGCCAGTGAGGAAGAGCTGTGAGCCAGCCCTGTGCTCCTTCCTGGGGTCTCCAGCTCGCTCCATGTTCTGGGGCTTTGATGTGTGGGCAGATGCCCTTCTCTGCTCCATTTCTGACCCTCAGGAGCAGTTTCTGGGAAGAAGGGGTAGGAAGGAGGCAGCCGCTGAGGGAGAGGAAGGTCTGATTTACCATTGGGCCTGGGCTGGTTCCAGGCGCCGGTCCTCTAAGAACGGGAGATGTCCTTTTACCCGTGGGACTGGGTACTGCTGCCGCCTTCCTGTGCCAGTGTTTGTGTCGGGGGCAGGGGCGTTCCCCTCCACTCTCCTCCTGCTGCTCCCACCAGGGGCCAGTCAGATTCTCAAGCAGGTCATCCCCCCTCGAATACCCTGTTCCTCCTCCGTCCCCAGAGGGCCCCCAGACTGCTGTCCTCTGCTTGCATTTTCATTGGCTGGGGGAAGGGTTTGAGGTGAGCAGCCTTCTTTGGGGGAGGGGTAATTCCCTGTGTGTGAGAGAGAGAGAGAGACAGGCAGACAGATGTGCAGATAGGGAAGTTGAGTGTGGGAGTTGTAAACTTGGAAAAGTGAGTCAGGATTCCTGGGCCACGCTCGTCCCCATGCCCGAAGGATCCTGGGAAAGGCCCTTCGGCTGAACCATCTATTATGTGAAGACTGCGCACCCCTCATCACTGTCAATGACTAGTCCCAGGGGAAGACGACTTCACCCCTCGAGCTCCGGGGAATCCAGCCCAGGACTTGGGAATCTCCGGCTCTTGGCTGGACCCGGGATGGAGAGGCCCTGCCTTCCTCAGGCATCCCCCACTCCAGCCCCTGTGGAATGTGCCACTTTTATCTTGTACTTTGTTCCGACCAGGACCCTGGCTTTCTCAAGCTGAGAGGGAAGTAGGGAGTTGGGTTGGACTGGGTGGGGGAGCGTGGCAGGAACCTGGGAGCATTACCTTGGTAAAGGAAAAAGCAAGTCCCCTCATCCTTGCCACTGCCAGAACTGGTTTCTCCTGATCTGCCTGCGGCCCTTGTGGGTTACGGTGACTGTCTCCTGGCTGTCTCCAGGGCCTTGGGGAAGACTGGGAGAGCCCAGCCATTAATAAGTGGTGCAGCCGACATTGGTCAAATCCAAAGGGCTTGGAGGGAGTGCGCATCAGGCTCCAGCCAGTCGTGCAAGCCAACGATTCACCTCTGCTCAGCCAGTCAACCTCTGCACACCTCTGGACAGGAGGTGAGACCCAGGAGCTGTAGACCAGCGAGTTCAGGGACTGATAAGTCAGGTCCCTTGTCTAGAACTGTGTGGTCCAGGCCCAGAGGTTATCTTTGGATTTCCCACTGCCCTTAGGCAGGACCACACTTAACCCAGTCCAGATGATTTTATAATCGCCAACGAAGAAAGGCTCCATCATCGACAGAACAGCTAACGCCCCTGCACACCCCAGCAACCCTGATTTCCAAGTTTCCGGGTCTCAGAATGCCTGAGCCTCCAAGGAAGACAGGATCACCCCATGTGGGCTTCCCATTGTGCAGATAAGGAGACTGAGGCCTAGAAAGAGCTAACGATTTGCCTGCCTGACTGTTACTTTACACTCCTACTAGTTCCAGCCCTAATGTATCACCTTTAGCTTTTCCCTTTGGGGGAAGAGTGGCCCACCTCTGTCCAAAGCCCGGCCCAGTAAGGACTGTTACTTACTTGGCCTGCTCTTAATGACAGCTCCTCACCTACCTGCCCCAATCCAAGGAGGAGCCCTGGGCTGGAATTTCCTGTTTTCTGAGGGCTGCACGGGCTGCCCCAGCAGGCTCGCTCCCCAGCGCCGCCGGTCCAGGGTGTTCCAGGCCAGGCTTGCCGCCTCTCTCTCTGCTGGGCTGGCTCCCGGCCTCTCCAGGTCTGGGCTTGCCGGGCGCGCGGTGGAGGAGTTGTGGGCCTCAGCCAGCCGACGCCAGGTGCCCAGAGGCCGGAGGTCCGTGCGCCCCGGCCGCGGCCCCGGCCCGGGCCCCGCCCCGTGCCCCTCGCCATGGGCCTGGCCTTTGCCTACGGGCCCTGACCATGGAGCAGGGCTGGCCGGCGGGGTACACCTACAGCCGGGAGCGGCCCGCCGCCTGCCGCCGCGCCCTCAGCGTCTGCGACTCGCTGGACCTGCACGGCGCCCCGGCCGACCACGCGGCCCCCGCCCTGCAGGCCGCCCTGTGCGTGGGGCGCGAGCCGTCGGCACGGCCGCGGAGCGTGTGCTCGGGAGACCCGGGGCCCCCGCCGCCGCCGCCCACCGGCGCCCGCAGCCTGCTGCTCGGCTTCCTGCGCCCGCGCTTTGGCCGCCGGGGCCCTGCCCACGGCCGGCCGCCGGCCCCCGGGCCCGCGCCCTCGGGGCTCCCCGGCTCCGCCGTGTCCAGCCCGGTGCCCAGCCCTGCGCCGGCTCGGCGCCGCCGCTCCGGGGGTGCCCAGGCGCCGCGGCCGCGGCCCACCAGCATGACGTTCCTGGAGGTGAACCGCCTGGAGCTGGCCGAGGCCGAGGCCGCGGGCGCGGGCGCCGGGCTGGGCCGCGCGGGCAGCGCCGGCTTCCTGCGGGGCGCCTCGCTCTGGAGCAGCCAGCGCTGGCAGGTGCTGCGCGGCGGCGGGGGGCGCGTGGCCCCAGGCCCCCGGCGCGGCCTGTCGGCGCTGAAGAAGAGCTTCAGCTTCCGCCTGCGCCGCGGCCAGGAGATCCGCCGCGCCGAGTCCGGCCTGCTGCCCCGGGCGCGCACCCGCAGCGACGGCGACACCAGCTCGCTGGGCACCTTCCCCAGCCGCCGCGACCTGCTGCTGGGCACCGAGGCCCCGCGCGCCGCGCCGGAGCCCGGCCGCCCCCGCTCCGCCGCCGGCCTCTGGAAGCTGCTCACCAGCCGCTTCCGCCGGAGGGAGCCGGAGCCCGAGCCCGCGCCCGCGCGCGCAGAGCCGCTGTGGAGCCGGCGGGCGGCCACGGCCCCCCGGCTCTTGGGAGCGCCCAGCGGTAAGGGAAGAGCCCCTCCTGCGGGTCCTTTCCTGTCGGCTGAGAGCGGGTGGGAAACCTGGAACCTACCTGGGCGAGTGGGCGTGCCGGGAGGGCGGGGTGCAGCCAGGCTGCCCAGCTGAGGGCAGCGCTCAGGCAGGCCCTGGGGTCGCCGCCGGCCCCGAAGGTTGCCGTGGCCGACAGAGGGGGCATCTGGGCGGTCCCAGTGCTGCCGCCGGCCCACGGCCTGGTGGCATAGGAGGCCAGGGCCGAAGATGCCCCCCCTGGCTTTTGGCACGTGCAGCATTGAGGGCCAGCGGAGCAGATGCAGTGGCTGGCTCCAGGCGGGGCCAGAGCACAGTTCTGTTGTGTAGCCCCCGGCGGGGCTGGAGCTGTCCCTTATGGCTGCCTCTGCAGATGGACTTGGGGACTGCTTGTGGACCCGGTCGGTTGGATAACTCTTGAGACAGCCTGGGGCGGGGCAGCCAGCAGGGCCCACTGCGGCCTAGAACATGAAGGTGGCACAAGCCCCCAGAGGGCCCTGGGCAGCCCAGGGCTCCCCTTCCCCAGGACAGTGCCAGCGTCAGGCCAGCCACTCTGGTCTGAGAGTGGACGGAAGAGGAGGGAGGCAGGTGTCGGGGAGACAGGGTGGTGGCTTCCCCCACCAGGTGGAGCTGGGGGTGGAAGGCTGTCACAGAACAGGGCCAGGTAAGGGCTCCTCCCTCTCTACCCTGGCAGGAATGCGGTGGGTGGCCCCACCCTGCACAGGGGAGCTGTTCCTACTCGCTGCAGGAGGTTGGCCCCCCTGCCCAGCTGCCAAGTGCCCAACCCCGCTTGGGTCTAGGCTGAGACCTGCTGGAGCTGCCTCTCACCTGGGCCTGTTGTCTGGGCCCCAGGGGCACTGGGCTGGGTGTGGCTCAAGGTGGGAGCTACTTGTTGCAGCAGTAAGAGGAGGGACCTACGTCCTAGCCAGGGGACCGAGCCCACACCCCTCAGAGTCCTCTCCCTGAGGACTGTCATCACTCCATTCCGTTTCCCTCTGCTCCCTAGGGACCTAGGGGTGAGGGTTGGGTCCTCTCTGGCCAGTGCTGGCCTCTGGCCTGGGCCCAGGAAGGGGCAGTGCAGGAGACAGCTGGCAGCAGGCAGCACAGGGGTGGGTGCTACCTGTCCTGACAGGCAGCCTTCTCTCCTGCAGACTCCTTTGTGAACAGCCAGGAGTGGACCCTGAGCCGCTCAGTGCCTGAGCTTAAAGTGGTGAGTGAGGTGGGGAGGGCGGGGCTCCGCCTGGGCTGCTTTCCTCTGGCCCCCTTCCCCCCTCCGCACTGGTCCTTCTCAGTCCTGAGGGTTTTTGCCTTTCCTGCCCTGTCTCCCTCCTGTGTGTCCTCTGACCGCTACTGTCCCCCCTTCCTCTCCCGCAGGGCATTGTGGGGAACCTGTCTAGTGGGAAGTCGGCCCTTGTGCACCGCTATCTGACGGGGACCTATGTCCAGGAGGAGTCCCCTGAAGGTGAGCGACAGGCTGGCCACACTGCCCTCTTTTCTGTTGTCTGTACGGGGGCTGGAGCCCCCTTTTCAGTACGCCTGTCTCCTGGGAAGCTGTGCCTTCCCTGGGTGGCCCTCGGGCGCCCCTCCTGGCTTCGGGCCTGACCGTGCCCTCTGTCCTAGGGGGTCGGTTTAAGAAGGAGATTGTGGTGGACGGCCAGAGTTACCTGCTGCTGATCCGGGACGAGGGAGGCCCACCTGAGCTCCAGGTGAGCCTCCTGCCGAGCCCTGGCCACGGTGTGTGCGCGGGAGTGGGGGAGAGAGTTCGCCCGTGACCAGGTGAGGCTGGTAACTGTGCTCGGTACCCCCCAGTTTGCTGCCTGGGTGGACGCGGTGGTGTTTGTGTTCAGCCTGGAGGATGAGATCAGCTTCCAGACGGTGTACAACTACTTCCTGCGCCTCTGCAGCTTCCGCAATGCCAGCGAGGTGCCCATGGTGCTGGTGGGCACGCAGGGTGAGCACGCCCGCGGGCCTGGTTCCCCGGTGGGCAGGTGTGAGGAGGCCCAGCCCCCACCTTCTGCCCCGTGTTGGACGGGCACCTCCACCTGGCTCCATACCCCCGCATCTGCCCCAGCTGCCTTCTGCCATCCTTGGGACGATCGGGTCCATGTGTTTTGAGATGAAGTAACTGAGCAGCTGGACCGAGGCCAGCCTCCTGTGTTCTTGTGCTCACCCCTCCGACCAGAGGCCCTCCCCCTCAGCACCCCAGCTTCTCTGCAGGCTGAGTCCCCGCCCTCCCGCCTCCACAGATGCCATCAGCGCTGCAAACCCCCGGGTCATCGATGACAGCAGGGCCCGGAAGCTGTCCACAGACTTGAAGCGCTGTACCTACTATGAGACATGCGCGACCTACGGGCTCAATGTGGAGCGTGTCTTCCAGGACGGTAACTTCCGGGCGGGATGGCTTCCCCGAGCCGGTCAGGAGGGCCCTCTGGCGGCGGGGCTGTGTGCCCTGGGGGGGGCGGCTCTAAGCTGGGCTTCTCCCTTCTCCCCAGAGGGGTAATTGACTCTGCTGTCCCCTGCAGTGGCCCAGAAGGTGGTGGCCTTGCGGAAGAAGCAGCAGCTGGCCATCGGGCCCTGCAAGTCACTGCCCAACTCCCCCAGCCACTCGGCAGTGTCCGCCGCCTCCATCCCGTCCGTGCACATCAACCAGGTGCGGCCAGCCTCCCCGTGTCCCGCCGCCTTCTCGCGCTCGGCCCTGCCTCACCATGCTGTCTGTCTGCCTGCCTGTCCCCTTCTCATCCGGTCTCCTGCCTTGCGGAGGGCTTGAGAGGGTTCCCTGCAGCTGTGCCACTGGCCTGGCCTCATCTGCACCCCTGTGGTGACTGCCTTCCTGCTAGCACCCACCCCTGCTCGCCCCCCTCCACCCTGCAGCCCCTCCGCTGCGGTCAGCGCCCTTAGGGCTGTTTCCGGAGCCGCTGCCCATGGAGCAGACTCAGGAGGCAGAGGCGTTCTTGTGGGCCTGCTGGGGGCCAGCCCTGGGCAGAACCGGGAGTGAGCGGCCCCCGTGGGCCCTGTCAGTGTTTGAGTTTAGAGGGGCAGTGCTTGCCCCGGAGGGACCAGTGGCCTTTGCGCCAGGTTGGGTGCGGGCGGTGCTTCTGAGCCAGGTCCTGCCAGCGTCCCTCTCGTAATTCCACTTGGACGCCCATCCACCTCCCGGCCTACTGCCTGGTCATTTTTCGGCCCTTGGCCTACGGGCCAGGGCTTCCTCCTGTGAGTGCCTTTCCCCTCTGTCCCCTGCGCTGCAGGGAGCCCCGGGCCATCACAGGCGCAGCGGGTGGAGTGGTCCAGAGGGCCCACCCTGGCCACCATTCCCGCTGGCAGCCTGGCTGCTTTTTCAGAGATGCCTCCCTTGGCGTCTTAGAGGGCAGCCCGGCTGCGTCCCTGAAGCAGCCCACGCGATGCACCGGGCCTGCCCGGGGGGCTCTGGTGGGTGGGGGCGCAGCAGCTCCTTTGCTCCCGGCGGAGGTCAGAGTGCGAGGGGCACCAGGTCCTGACCCCTGGCGCGGACACCGGCTTGCACTTTTCTGTCCCCATCTCGTCATCTCTTCTGCCTTCCCTCCTTTTCCCGGCGCTGTCCCCTCCTGCCGCCGCCTCTGACAGTGGTCTGAGCTCTGCTCTGTGCTTGGCCGCAGCTCTCTCCGTCCCTTCCCGTCACACACACTCCTTACGAGCCCCGGTCTCCCACGTCCCTGACATATGTCCCAGCCAGGGTGACCTGCCACCTCGTGTCACACCCCCCGTGAGCCAAGACTCCACAGTTCACTTGCTCCCTCAGCCACTGACTGACTTGCTAGCTGTTGCCCACAATGAGTTCCCTGGTTGGCACAGTTGGCAGCCCCGCGCGGTGATGGCTGGATCCCGCCGGCCTCCTGGCCGTGCTGCCTCCTGAGTGTCCTCTGCAGGGGCTCGTGGCCCCCTGCTGCTCCGTGAACCCCGGCAGCCCCCCCTCCCCCCACACTGGGCTCCCGCCTGCTGCCTGCCCCGCACCCCACGCAGAGCCGTCCTCAGCAGCCCTCTCTGTCCTTAGGCCTCGAACGGCGGCGGCAGCGCCTTCAGCGACTACTCGTCCTCAGTCCCCTCCACCCCCAGCATCAGCCAGCGGGAGCTGCGCATCGAGACCATCGCTGCCGCCTCCACCCCCACACCCATCCGCAAGCAGTCCAAGCGGCGGTCCAACATCTTCACGGTACGTGCCCGTGCTCCGCCCCTCACCGCCTCCACCCCGCCGCAGCTCCATCCACACGGACACACATCTCCACAGGCTCTGAGGGTGCCCCAGTCTCCCCCAGACTGCCCCCAGCCCTCAGCACACCCCTCGGACCCGCCCGCCTTGCCGCACACACCGATCCTCTCCCTGGCCACCTCAGGGCCTCTCGGCCAGTCTGCAGGCTTTGGGGCGTCTGCACTCACTGCCCTGACACCCTGGATTCAGATGTTGCGCATCAGGGCCCCACACAGGGCGAGCGGCAGAGCGAGAGCCAGGGCCCAGGCCTCCTGTCCGCATTCTGTCTTCCATCATGCTTCCGCCCTCCGCGCGGCCAGTCCAGCAAAGCTTCAGACGCCTTCCCCAGGCCCCAGCCTGTGCCTCACCACCCGCCTTCAACCCCCAGAGGCCACCGACCTCAGGCCCGGGGCCCACGTGCCTCTCACTGCTGGCCCAGCTCTAAGCTCTTAGGTGTCCTGAGCCTGCTGTCTGTCAGGACCACCACCTAGCATCTGACACAGCCCACCCCTAGGGCTCACTCCAGCTGGGATTTGGCTGGACCATTCCAGGATCTTGGGTCAGACACAGGTGGGTGAGCTGCTGCGTGGATTCTCAGGAGATCGCCCTGCCCTTCTGCGTCACTCCATGCGCCTCTCTCTGAGCGTCAGGGCCTGGCTCTCAGCCTGGCCGGGTCCTGCTGCCCGGCCACGCCCCAGCCAGGCTCTCGAGAACCCGCCCAGCAGGGCCAGTGCTCCCAGGCCAGGCCTCGCCCATTCATCTCGCCTCCGCCCCACCCAGCGCACCTCCGCTCAGTCCGTCTGCCTGCCTCTGTCCCGTGCCTGCCGCGCGCTCCCCCTGTCCATGCCGAGACCCTCTGCTGACAGCTGTCCACGCTTTGCACTTCCCAGCCCTGACCCTGCCGAGACTCGTTTCTGTCCACACCCATCGAGCCTCCCAGGGCCTTGGGCTGCCTGCTTGTGCCGCATCTGCTGCCGCCGCCCCTGCAGAGCCCGTGGGTGCCCGTGTGGGCGGTGACCCCGTGCCTGCTCCCTGACACCATTCTTACCTCCCACCGCCTCTGCTGCTGGGCCCGCACGCCCGGCGCCGCCTCTGTCCGCGCCATGCCCGGCTCCCGGCCGCCTCGCCGTGGCCCCGTCGTGCTT
Organism: Molossus molossus; assembly: GCF_014108415.1. Taxonomy (NCBI): domain Eukaryota; kingdom Metazoa; phylum Chordata; class Mammalia; order Chiroptera; family Molossidae; genus Molossus; species Molossus molossus. Next base: position 109,215,588 of record NW_023425401.1, read on the forward strand.
CCTGCCCTGTGCCCCTGCTGCCTGCTGCACGGTGCTGCCTCCGCCTGCCACCCTCCGCGGGCCCTTCATTCTCTCCATCTTCACGGTGGCGGCCTTATTTTTCCCTTCCATTGTTTCCATGGTGACCTCCCTTGCGCCATTGTCCCCAGGCAGCTTCGAGACATGTCCCCGTCTCTGAGGGTGTGTCTCGGGACCTCCCCTCGTCATCTCCCTGGCAGAACCACGCCTGCTCTGGGGCTGGTGCCCTTGCGACCCCCCCGCAGGCCATGGCTGCTGACATCTCCAGTGCCCCCATGACTCCATGCACCCATTTTGGTTGCCACTTTCACCCCGGGTCCCGCCTCGCGGGTGTGCCCCTCTGGGCTCCCGGGGACCCTCTGGTGGTTGGGGGCCTTTTCAGCTTGCCAGTCTGGCTGGGGCAGGCTGCACCCCCCAGGGCAGCAATCCCGTCCACCTTCCTTCTCCCTGGGCCCAAGGGGCAGAGGGCGTGGCCCCCACGGAGTCCAGGCGGTGGCCTTGGGCCCAGTTTCCCTGCTCCTCGGCTGTGCCCCCTGTGCTGCTAACATTGCCCCCCTGCGTCCTTGGCTCCTGGCAGCCTAGACGAACAGGAGGGACCAACAGGAGGGACGTGGCCCGAAGGATCCCCACGGCCGGCCCGGATGGACCGCGCCCCCTCCCCGCCTCTTCCTTCTCACCCGCTGCCGTCTCTCCCCAGGCACCTGGGTCTCTGCCCTCACCAGCGCTGACCAGCTTATGCGGGGCTTGAGTATAACTTGCCAAAATCTTTATTCTTTCGATATTTGCAGATATGTGCCACTGTTTCCAACTTTTCATCAACAAAAAGGCCTTTCCAACTCCTTCCAAATTAGAAGACCAGGTGGTGACACAGCACCTCTGGACTCTCCCCTGTGCGGGGCCGGAGGCGGGCCGGGCCCTGGGACTGCTCTCAGATGAGAAGCGGCCGCCGTGCTCCCCACTCCAGAGACCCACAGGAGCCTTTGTAACTAACCCCCACCCCCAGGGAAGGCTAGGAAGCTGGAGCCCGCGGCTGGGGGCTGCCGGGGACCAGGCCCGGCTGGACGCTGCGCCAGGCTCGCTGCATGGACAAGAAGGGAGCTCGGCCCCACGCCAGCCCGGCAACGAGGCCCAGAGGGGCGGGGTGTCCAAGCGCCCGCGGCCCAGCTGCTCCTGGGGGAGCTTTCCCGCCCCTCCCCCTCTGCTCCCTCCTGCATGGACTTCTGCGTTCCTGCTCTGCTCTGGACGCCAGCACCGCCCCCGCTTGCCTCTCCCCTCTTGGCTCCCCGTTTCCTAGGATCCGCACTGGGGCGGCTCTGCCCCAGCAGCCTGGCAGGGGTGCAGGGCCTCTTCTGGCCTCTCTCCTCTCTCTCTCCATCCACTGTGCCCCTTGGGCCACGCCGACCAGCTCGGTGCCACATGCCGCGTGGTGTCTGTGCCGCAGGCGGGCCGCTGCCCGCTCACTTCTGGACTTTGCTCTCCCCGGTTGTCGTGCCCTGTGCTCCTGGCCACTCCTCAGTGCCACTGTCCACCTCTCCTGGCCCCTTCCCTTCTCTTACACCCCAGCCCCTGGGCTGTGCGCCTCTCGCGCCCTCGGTATTCCGTGTCCTTGCTCTTTTGTAAGGGGCGGTCCCGGCTCAGTAACCTGTGCTGCTCTGTGTGGTGCCGTGTGTAAGAATAAACCCGTTGGAACACTCGTGGTCTCAGTTCCTTCCCGGTCCCGCCGCCCCGGCCCTGCCCCACTGCTAGGACCTGTCCAGGCCGAGGGAGGGCGGGAGGGCTGGGGGCCCCAGGTGGGCAGCTGTCCCCTGCAGCCCCGGGCCCCTTTAACATGCCTCTTCTTTTCTCTTCCAGTCTCGGAAGGGTGCCGACTTGGAACGGGAGAAAAAGGCCGCCGAGTGCAAGGTGGACAGTATCGGGAGTGGCCGGGCCATCCCCATTAAACAGGTCAGCACCCCTCGCCCAGGGCACGCTAGCCGGTGGTTCTTCTCTGGGACTCTGGGGCAGGGGCGATGGTGTGCGAGGCAGGCACCTCTTCCTGTCAGGCCCGGGGTTCTGCTAAGGACTAACCTCTGAGAAGGGGAGCGGGAGCCGCACTTTGGTCTGAGACTGTGGCTTTAGCCTGCAGCGGGCATAGCCCGCTCTCTGGGCTTCGCCGGTACCTCTTCACCGCCACCAGGGGGCAGCAGAAAACCACCTGCCGTCTTCGGTGGCGCTCCTGCTGGAGGCTCGGGAGTTGGGTGACCTGGAGGAAGAGACACACTGCCTGCCCTGACTACACACTGAAGGGCATACTGAGGACTGGGCTTCCCCTAGGTTGATGGCAATCTTACCCATACGAATCTCTGTTCATTTGTAAAGAAAAAACATAGCTGAGGTGTCTCTCCCTAACTCCTTTCTAAGTCACTGCCTGTCAGGGCCCCCAGACCTCCTGTTGTGGGTCCCTCTGCTGGAAAGGATTTGAATGCTGGGGGTGCCTTTGTGCAGAGGTGGAGGTGTGCTGGGCAGGGCTCTAGAACTGCTGGCTGGACAAGGGTGGAGTCAGGAGGTGGCCCTCCGGAGCTTGGGCAGGAGTCTGCAGGGTGAGGTGCCCATGAGGATGGGGCCATGGCCTGGTGGTCAGTCTGCTGTACCCTGTAGCCGGTGATTAGAGAGGTCGTGTCTGCGGGGGCGTGTTGTCAGGTTCTGACCACAGAGGAGACTGGTGTGGTCAGAGCACCAGAGCTCAGCTTGGCCAGGGCCCCGTGGTCAGGTGTGACCCTCCAGGCTGGGGCTCCTGGGGCCCATGAGCAGTGTGACCAGAATTCATGTGTGAAGGTCCATTTAGAATGGAGAGCCCAGGGCGTGTGTCAGGGTCTCAGAGGACAGAATGGGGACACTGTGTGGCTCAACATCCTTTGTTTCCGCCTCAGCCCTCCTGAGATGTCGGGGCTCTAGTTGGGTCAGTGGGGGAGGGGGGCAGCTTAGAAGGCTGAGAGGAGCGGCAGCAGCAGTAGGTCCCCACAAACCTGTTGGCTGCCCCGTGATCGCTTGTCCCTGGGGCTGTGGAAACCAAGCGCCTGCCTGGGGAGGGGTGGGGCTCTAGCCAGGCTATGGGGCTCCCGGAGGACCAGCTCTCCCTGCCTGGGGACAGGTGTTTTCTGAGTGTGTGTACACACAAACTTTTAATAAATAGTGAGAACGGGTTCCCAAGCCCTTCCTGTCTAGGGTGAAGGTGGCCAGTGATGTGTCTGTTCCCTGAACCCCCCCCATGGAGGGGAAGCCCTGTGAACAGGCACCTGGGCCCCTGGGCTGGACCCGGGCAGTCAGCTAGGTCGCCTGGGTGTTACAGGTCCCCTAAACCTCAGGGTCCCGCAGGAGGGCGGCTCCTGCGGGGAAAGAGCCCAGCACAGTCCCGGGCCTTGGACCACCCTGCCTGCTAGAGGCAGGTGCCGCAGACGCCGAGGGATCCCGCCGGGCCTGTGGGGGCGTGCCTGCCGTTGGGGTGGAGGCGTCTCCCAGCCCCGTGGGTGGCCATTTCTTCCGCTCCCCCCCCCCCCTGCCCTGGGCCGTCCAACCCTCTTCCCGCGTCCCGTCGGTCTCCCGACGCGCGCCTTCCCCTCCCCCCCGCTCCTGCTGGGAGTGGAGATTGCATTTCAGTTGCCATTTGCATTCCCAATCAATCCGGACTCCGCAATTAAGCCGGCTGGCGGAGCTGGGAGGGAGGCGGCGGCGGGAACGGGTCCTCTGGGGGCTGTCGCCTCCGCACCGCTCCCATTCCGCCCCAGATTGCTTCCTGCTCCGCCGTGCGCAGCCGGCCGGCCGGGCGGGAGCGGGAACCCCTGCCGCTCCGGCTCCCTCCTCGGCGCGCACGGCGCACGGCGGCCGGGGCAGCGGGCCTCGGGCCCTGCTCTCCGCCGAGCGGCCGCGGGCGGCAGGGGCGGGGCGTGGGCGGCAGGTCGCGGGCCCCGCCTCGCCGGCTTCTCTCCGCGAGCCGGGCGCTCCTCCCACGCCCCGGCTGCAGCCTAACGAGCTCATTACCGCCCCTCCCCGGAGGCCTCCTGGGGACTCCCGGGCTCCGGCCCGGAGGAAGGGGGGCTGCCGTGCGTGATCCGCGCTGCAGGGGACACTGAGGCCCAGGCAAAGGCATCACCTGTTCGATACTAAGGACTGGTTGGTGGCAGCAGGGGCGGGTGGGCAAAGCCCGCTCCCTTTCCCTTGGTGGCGGCTGGGGCTGGACCCGGGAGAGAGGGCAGGGCCTGGGTTCTCGCAATTTGAGAACAGGCCACTGCGGGACCTCCCAGCGAAGGCTGGGGGACAGGGGGAAGCTGCAGGGGAGCCGGGAGGCCATTTCCCAGCCCTCCCCGAGGGGAGCAGGATGAGACTGGGGGGAGGGCTGGGAGGCAGGGGAGGCCTGGGAGGGGACGGGTGCCACCCCCAGATGCAGGTTGCCAAGGCCTCCCAGGCTGACTTCCAGCCGCCCTGCCAGGGTGTGAAGGCCCCGTCACCGCCGCGTGTCTTCAGAAGCACCTTGTGAGCGTAGGGTCTCAGGCCGATGGGGACCAGGGCGTGTCCTCCGGTGGCCGGTCCTCCACCTTGTCTCCTGGGGGCGCAGCAGGAGGAGGAGGGAGGAAGGAGCGGTACCGAGGATGCGAAGTGCCTACTGAAAAGTGGGAGGACCGCCCTGGCCGGTGTGGCGCAGCAGTTAGAGCATCAGCCCACGGACCAGAGTCGCGGATGCAATTCGGGTCAAGGGCACGCGCCTCAGTTGCAGTTCCGTCCCAGGCCCTGGTCAGGTGGTGCAGGAGGCAACCCGTTCATGTGTTTCTCTCACATCGATGTTTTTTCTCTCTCCCTCCCACTTTATCTGAAGGTGAATGGGAAAATATCCTAGGGTGAGGATCTTTTTCTTTTTAAAGAAAGAAAAGTGAGAGGCGAGTGGAGGGCCCTTGCCTAGGTCTGGCCCCCCCGGGGGAGAGGTCAGGCTGGAAATCCCAGATCACCAGTTTGCTGGTCTTGCTCTGAGCCTTGTACTCCCAGGAACTCAGGGGAGATGTAATGGGATCCGGGCTCACCCCCGCCTCTTCCCTCAGGGCCATAGCTGATCCTGGAGAGACCCCCTGCTTTCTCACACCTGAACCTCTTTAAGTTTTTCAATTACAGTTGAAATTCAGTATTAAATAATTTTCAGGTGTATAGCATAGCGGTTAGACATTTGCATACCTTACAAAGATGATATTTTCTCGTGTCTCCCAGACACCGTCCATAGTTACTACAATATGGTTGCTGTACTTTACATCCCTGTGACTATTTATTAACGCCTTGCCTTTGTCACTTATCCCCCAACTCCCTCCCACCTGGTGACCACTACTTTGTTCTCTGTATCTGATCTGTTAGCTTACTTTCTCTTAAATTCCACACGTAAGTGACATCATCACACCTGAATCTCTTAGTCCCTACTTTCCTGTCTTAGAGCAGGGCCCTCCCTTCCTAAAGGAGAAGCCCTTACAGTGTCTGTCTGTCTGTCTGTCTCTCTTCCTCCCTCCCCCCATCTCTGACACCTGTTGGGATAGACGCAGAGTGCTTCCTGCTCTCTGCTCTCTCAGCCGCGCCGATCCTACTTCGTTCCTGCGTGGCCCCCAGTCTGTGGCTCTTTGTGGCTGTCCCCCTGGAGGAGTTTCGTCCAGGCATCTACAGAGCACGGCCTCTTCTCAGCCCTCCTGAGTTCGGGAGGAGGTGGCCCACGGGGGCGATGCTGGTCCCGGGGAATCTGCCACCTGTGTGCACTCAGGGCCACGCTGTCCTCTCCCCACCCCAGCTGCTGCCTTCACCCCCTCACAGTCTTGTTTCAGGGAGAGCCAGAAGCGGTCCGGGCGCCCTCAGGGTTGGCCTGAGAGGACGGCAGCGAAGGCTGCCTGAGTATGTGGTTTCCCGTCCCGCTCCCAGCCGCGGCTGGCTTCTCCCCAGCCCACTGCCAGAGGCGTCCTGGGTGTCTGCTGTGTCCCAGGCGTGGTCGCGGTGCTGAGTGTCAGTGAACACAGCACAGCAGTCCTTGCTCTCCTGAGCCCTTATCCGTCCTCGTGCTCATGTGACCTCCGTGCTCAGTGTCCCACCTGCCTCCACAGGGAACCGGGTTGCTGGCCTTTAGGGTGGGGTGTCCCCCTGCCTACCATGGGGAGTTGGGCATTCTGGGGATGGTTAGGGGAGTTTTCTGTCCTAACCTGGGGCCACCACAGAGGGTAGACCAGGGCCCACCGGAAGTGTCGGTGTCCCTGGAGAGGCCTGGCGGGCGGGAAGGGAGGAAGGACACCTCTCCCTCTGGGAGCTGGGGGCCGCACCTGCCTCTGATCCACCCTCTGTCCCCAGGGCATCCTGCTGAAGCGGAGTGGCAAGTCCCTGAACAAGGAGTGGAAGAAGAAGTACGTGACACTCTGTGACAACGGGCTGCTCACCTACCACCCCAGCCTGCACGTGAGTCCAAGGGGGGCGGGGCGCGGGGGGGCAGGAACGGAGGGACCCTCGTGAGTTCAGGTGCACTCCTGCTTGGGTTGAGGAGGACTTCCCCTTGGTGGTCTGGGAACTGCACAGGTCCCAAGACCCAGGCCTGGGCTGAAGCTCTGAGTGTGGCTGAGCCTGCTGGAGAGAACTCTCCCCTGGGCGTGTAACCCAGGCTGGGCTGGTGCGGGCACTCAGGTCCTGTATCCTATATTCTAGCGATTTGAAGAGCTGATGGGGTCAGTTTACACAGAGTGGCTAAAGTTGGGGGTGCCGACTGGGCCAGCCAGGTGTCTTGGGGCTGCAGATCTAGAGGGCAGGGCAGGCAGCGCTGGAGAATGGCGTGGGGACTTGGCCAGGTCGTCTCGGTAGGAGAGGGAGGTGGCGTTGTCTGTGGTTAGAGGGGCCTGGAAGGTGCATGGCCTGTTGCGGGGTGGGGGTTTGCGATGACTGTGGATTGTGGCTCCCCACCCTTCCTTCTTCCCCCTCCCCTCACTGCGTGGCTCCAGCACACAGCTGTCACCAGAATCCATCTCTGTCACCACCCCACTGTGGGGCTAATGAGTTCTCCTGTGAAGCTCCTCAAGCACAGCATGTGGGCCGGCCCCACCCCCGGCCCAGAGGCCCAGGGCCTGCCCCAGAGGGTCCCTCGCCTGCCTTTGGATCTGTGCAGGGCGTCAGGGAGGCCCCAGCCGAGAGGGGCTGGCGGTCCCCGGGCCCTGAAGCACGTGGAGGCGGCCCGGCGTGGGGAGGACCGGGGGGCAGTCCCTTTCCGGTCTGGCTGGAGCCCAGCCTGGCACATATTTGAGTCCTTGGCACTGGCCCTTCTCCTTGGCCCAGGGGACAGCACTAATTAGACCATTTGCCCCTGGTCTCCCTTAGTCCACAGGGTGAGAGCCGGCGCCAGCAGGCCTGGCGGCTGGAGGAGGGGCCACACTCAGGTGTCCGTGGGGATTTATTTAGTATGAAGGCTCCTTTCCCACTCCGGCCTCCTCCTCACACTCAGACCTGGTCCTGCCGCTGAGCCGCTGACACCAGAGTGCACAGGGTTACTAGGGAAGCACTGGCACTGAGGCACGGGGTCTCAGAAAGTCACGGGCGGCTGCAGGTACAGAGTCTCCAGCTGACAGAGGCCCAGGCTGGGGCTGAGCCCCCAGGAGATGCGCTCGGAACCTGTGTGGGGGTGGGGCGGGGGCCCTTAGCCTGTCCCCTTTGCTTTGTTCTTACTTGTTTCTCTGCTTCATGCTGCCTTAGCTGGCACTGTGCTGTCCCCTATGCTTGTCCCCAGGCCCCAGATTGTGGAGGGAGCCGGGGGGGGGGGGGTGCGGTGCAGGGTTTGGGTTGGGAAGGTGGGGTGAAGGCGTGAGGGAGTGGTTTTTGTTCGGAGGCTCAGGGGGCTTCGCTGGATGGTCAGTCCCCTGGCCAGTGGCTGAGCTAAGCCTTGGGTCCGGGACTTGGACTAGAGGACTCCCAGGCTGTGTGTTTGAGCCAAAAGCACGTCCCTTCGGGGCTGGCTGAGAAAGTTGCCTGAAAGTTCGCATCTGGGCAAGTGTTGCCCTGACCTACCGCCCCGAGGAGGTGGGCCGGGCTGGTGGGGGCCCCTCCCAGCACCATGCTTGTTGAACTGTGTGTAGCTTAGTGTTCAGGGCCCTGGGACAGGATCGCAGGGGCTCACCGTCCTGTCCTTGCTTCCTTGGCCCGTGTCGGTGCTGGCCCAGCACGCCAGGCCTCAGCCAGGCTGCTGCTGTCCCCGCTGCGGGACCAGGTGGAGTGGGCAGCTCCTTTGAGAGCCTGGGCTGTCAGCTCTTCACTGGCTGCCCTTTGGCTCTGGGGTCAGAGTACCTGTCCTTCCCCTACCCTGGATGCCAGGAGGAGCTGGCACACGCAGGTGGTCCTGCAGGCACTTCTCGTCTCGCTCAGAAGACACGAATGAGATTCAGGACTGTGGTGATGGTGGGAGGCTGAGTGACAGCCAAGGCAGGGCCCCGCGTGCGGCTGCGGGAACAGGGCCCGAGTTTGGTCCTAGCAGAGACTGCTTCCTTCGGGCCACCCCTCCTGCGTCTTGATTTCCTTCCTGGGTTGCCGTGAGACGCACGTGCGGCGGGCTCACCTGCCTCCATCTCCCCTTCGCCGTCTTCCCCAACCTGAGCGAGCTTCTTGGTTGCCAGCAGTGAGCGGGCACCCTGCCTCCCTGGGCGCCGCCCTCCCAGAGCTCTGCAGAGGAAGGACCCCTGGGGACTCCAGCCCGCTCCCCCCAGGACAGCTCTTGCCTGAGACCCGCAGGCAGCCGTGCTGGACTCTCCTGCTGAAGGAGGCCAGGGAGGCTGGGGAGTCGGGACGGCCATGCAGAGGAAGGCTGGTGGGCAAGCTTCGGGCCTCGTGCCCGATCCTTGCCTGGCCCAAGAGAGCCCGCCACAGCCTCCCCCATTTTGCAGCCAGCGGAGCCATTCACACAATCACCTTCTGTTAATTCTATCTGCAACATCAATTAAATTGTTTGTAGAAACTAATTGAATGTGGCTTAATCACACATCTTAATAGCTTTCCACGCTCTGAACTCGTTGTTAATTCCAGTAATAAAACGAGATGAGAACGCTGGCTGGGTAATTAGCGAGGAGGCTGGGGAAGAAATTGCTGTTTGATGGTGGGTAATAAAGGCAGCCGTGGTGACCGCTCTCCTGAGCAGCCGCCGCCACAGCCACCGCCGCGCTCCCCGTTCTGCTGACGGAGGGAAACGCCGCCGCTCCGCCCTGACGCTCTGTCCCTGCTGCTCCTGGGGCCGCGCTCCGGCTTCGGCTCTCCGCGGCATGGCCCGGGAGCCGGCCTGGCAGCGCAGAGAGCCCTTGTGGGCAGAGGCGGAGATGACGGCAGGTTCTGGCTCCTTGGCTCGAAGAGTCCCTTCGGGCAGCTCTTGTAGTTGGCGTACAGGGTCAGCTTCTCCTGCCACGTCCCAGCCCGGGCATCTCAAGGCTGTCACGGGGCCTGAAAACCGTTGCGGCTGCTGTGACCTCCTTGTGAACTAGAGCAGACCAAGCCCCTCCCCAAGGACAGGGACTGCAGCTGTGGCTTTGGCCCAGCCAGCTGTTGACAGTTGTCTGGAGCAGCGGGTCCAAGATGTGGTTGTGTGCAGGGACCCGGGATGAGTACAGGAGGGGACTCGGTCAGTATGTGCAGAAGCCGAGTCGGTGGGGTGTTGGGGCTCGGAGGCGGCAGGGCCGAGACAGTGAAGCCACACACTGGACGCTGGGCTGAGTTTGCTGGAGAAGGGACGAGAGTGGGCAGAGGGGCTCCTGAGTTCGTTGCCTTCCCAGCCACCGTGGCGAGGCTCAGTGCTGGGGACAGACGCCTGGCAGCACTCAGCAGAGCCGGGTATGAGTGTCAGAGGGTGTTCCGTGGGTGCAGACTGCTCAGTGACATCGTCCGTGGTTCTGAGGCGTGAAGCGAATGCCTTGGGGGCAGCACCGTCCCGCACAGGACTGAGCGGTAGCAAGAGGGCATGTACTCAGCCCAGTGCTACAGGGAAGGGGGCTGCTCCTCCCCGGCCGGCCAGGCCCCTCCGGGCCTTCCGAAGGCCATCTGCCCCTGAGGGGGTCAGAGCTGCTTGGAGAATAAAAGGTGACCACAGGCCAGCCAGGCCTCCCCATGGTCCCCCCACTGGTCCCCATCCTGTAGTGACATCCAGCCTAATGACAGAAGCGCAGGAGGGACGCTGGCCTTGGGTGCAGTTTCCTTGTTCTCCTCTTCCTGACTGGAAACTCCCACGTTCTCTTGGCTCCTTGGGGCCGGGTGACCCCTTTCCACTGGATGTCCTCTCAGTCATTCCCAGAGTGGTGGCAGCCCCTGCTTCCCTGAGGCAGCACCCCTGTCTTTCTTCTTTTTAAAGCAGAGGACACTGTGCTCTTCCCTGGAGCTGAGAGGTGAGGAGACAGGAGAAGGCCTGAGGGACAGAGATCTGCGGGCGCACAGTAGGAGGGTGGGCCCCGAGGCCGTGTCTGAGACGGCGCTGTGCTGCCGGGGGGCGCTCTCCGGGTGCAAGCGTCCCAGAGGTGCTCCTGAGGGAAGAGGCGCTGATGCCGAGCCTAATCAAGGGGAGTCTGCACCTGGCTTCTGCTCTCAGGGACCCCTGTGCGAGGACACGGGAACCTGCCGTCGGGGAGAAGAGACCAGAGCAATGGGAAAAGCTGGGCCCAGTGGAGACCCAGGGGCAGGGCTTGTTTTGCAGCCCCCGTGGCCGTTCCCCCGTGGGGCGCCCGGGCGAGGTGGCGGCAGCAGGGATGGAGGGGTCCGAGCACCAAGCAGCTCCCTCTCCGGGTCCCTCTGGGTCTGACTGGAAGGCAGAGTGGAAGGCAGTTGCCTTCTGTGAATAGCCTTGGGAATCGGAAAAGCCTGGGCTTGAATTCGGCTCCACCACCTTCTGCTTGTGCGACTTTGGGGCAGATCAACCTTTGTGAGCCTCAGTGTCTTCATCTGTAGAGTGGGTGGTGTGGAGGTTACGTGAGGTGCATAATATAGAGTTACGGCACAGTGGCTGCCTGGCCCCCGGCGGGAGGGGTGTGATGATGATGATGGTGTCCTCATTATGCTGGTAGACAGGGCCCACCCGCATCCGTGACACCATGGGCTGTCTGTTTCTAAGAACAGCAGAGAGAAGCCAAGGCTTCCCCGAACTGGTCGACAGTATTGTGAGGCGCTGTTCTAAGCCCTGGGGCTGTTCTGGACTGTGAAGGTTCTCTATGCTCAAGCGGTGGGCGAGCCTCTGCAAACGAGGCAGAAGTGCTTGGTGACCAGCCACCCAGAATCGGGGGAACCTGCCTCCTGGGGAGTCTGTCGGTTCCTCTTGACCACATGGGCCCTCTGGCCCTAAATCCCATCGTGTCCAATACTTGGCCTCCTTTGCTTTGTCTCCCGAGCCATCGCCCCGAAGGGGGCCTGAGCCTCAGCTCCTGGCTCCAGACCCCTCTCTCTCCCCTGACTCTGCCCCGCTCCTGGCTGAGCCCCAAGCTGCATGCGGTCAGCATGTCGATGTAGGTGTCATCAGACTTGGGGATATTCCGTGGGACTCAGTCCTCTTTACCCCCGAGCTGTCCCTCCCTGTGCCTCCCGAGGCGGCTCAGTGGAGACAGACTAGGAGCCGAGAGGGTCGGTGCCAGACACACAGCTGCCGAAGAAGGACCTGTCCTAACGGCCGGCTGTCCCGCCCACATGCCCCAGGATTACATGCAGAACATCCACGGCAAGGAGATCGACCTGCTGCGGACCACCGTGAAGGTGCCAGGGAAGCGCCTGCCCCGAGCCACGCCTGCCACAGCCCCCGGCACCAGCCCGCGGGCCAACGGGCTGGCCTTGGATCGAAGTAACACACAGCTGGGCGGGGGCACAGGTGAGGGGGCTGCGTGGGTGGGCGGGGCCTGGGGAGGGCGCTCGGGGGCTTCGCTCCTCAGCGGGGTCCTGGGGGCTCCCAGAGGGTCTGGGAACGCTGCCCGGTGGAGTTAGAGGTAGCAGCCGATGGGGAGGGCAGAATGCAGCCAGAGAGCCTCATGCTGACCGGTGGCTTCAGCAGTCCTGGGACCCTGTCTCAAGGCAGGCGATGGTGGGGGCAGGACCGTGGGCACACGTGCCATGGGGGGGGGGGCTGGAAGGGGACAGAGCTGCTGCCTGGGCCCACCTGGCAGTGTCCTCAGCCTAGAGGTGGGGTCTCTCCAGACTGCAGCGTGGCCACGGTCTGGAAAGGAGAGCTAGCGCCCAGAGTCTGAGCTTGGGGGGGGCAGCTCTTCCTCGGCCTGTCCTCCCCTTTGCGGGTGGCGCTGTGGGCGCGGCGAGATGCCGTCTGCCTCCCTCGGCCCTCCAGCTGTAGGCCACGTTGCTGTGGAGGGTTCCCCCGCTCGCCCCAGACCTACCTTGGCTTCTGGACCCTGCGTCCCAAGGCCTGTCCCTAGTGTTGGTCTAGGTCATTGGCCTAGGAACCGGCTGTCCTGACCTACTGGGTGCCGCTGTGTCCCTGCCCCAGGGTTAGCTCTCAGCATGGGGGAGCTGCCGTCCCCACAGATGTGGGTGTTTCCGCTGGCCACAGTGGACATGCAGTAGACGGGGCTGGGACACTTAGTCCCTGGAATGGATGGGACACAGCCTGAAGAGTTGCCCCACTCAAAGTGCTGATAAGGCCTCACACTGAGCAACTCGGATCAAGGGAAGTAGGTGGGATGACAGTCTCCTGAGTCTGTTCCTCGTTTGAGGTGAGGGTCCTGAGCACCGGGCTCCTGCCCTGGGAGGGGCTGGGGGCACTGACGTCCGTCCACCAAGCGAGGAGAGCCAGGGGCAGGAAGTCTATGTTGCACCCTGTTTCCCAGCTCTGTGAAGTTGAGGTCATCCTGTTTTACGGGTGAGGAAATAAGGGCTCGGAGAGGTTACAAAACTTGTCTGAAATCCCACAGTAAGGGGGAGAGCTGGGGTTTGAACTGTGTTCCTGACTTGAAAAGCTATGTTTTGCCCTCCGCCCTTGAGCGAAAGAAGCCCTTGAGCTGTGCAGAGGGAGCCCTAGTGGACAAGGCAGGAAGGAAGCTAAGGCAAGCAAGACAAGCACTCATCATGGGGGGGGGGGCTCCTGTGGGGGTGCACTAGGGGAGCGTCCGGTTCAATGGTAAAGACGGGAGGCCATGTGCAGCCCCAGTGCAGTGCCTGGAGGGTAGGTCAGGGTTGCAGGGAATCCCTGGCTGCAGGGGAGGGGGCTGGAGGTCAGGCCCAAGGAGCTCTCCCAGAGCTGCTTGGGGACAGTGAGTGCCAGCCTGTGCTCTGGCTCAGGGTTTCCCACATGGTACCAGAGGAGGAGGGAGTGTAAGTGCCCCGACGGGGAACCTTTCCTTAAAGGCAGGTAGCAAAAGAAGCTGGGCTGTTACCGCAAAGAGAGGAAAACAAGACCCTCTGCTCAGTCACATTCCTGAGCCCTGACAGCTTCGCCTGGGGAGCAGAAGGGAGACGCATCACACTCACCTGCATCATTACCAGCGCCCACAGCCCCTTGCCGACATCCCCAGAACACGTGGACCAGCATCTACCCAAGCCCGCGTCCCCTCCGCTGCACGCTGACACCGACCTCGTGCACACTCACACATGTCTCCCGCTCACCGGGCGATGTTAACATCTCATTATCTTTGTTACTGTAATTACATTATCCGCTGCTTTATGCAGAATTATCCTCCGAGGACTAATTGATGGCTCCATGTTTAATTCATTAATCATTAGCATCAAATTCGACAATTACAGTGCACACTGATTGTGGGATTGCAGGCGTAATGAGGGGAGAATTAACAAAGAAAAGGGAGAGTACTTTTTCCTCCCTGGGGTTTTGGGTTGGGGGCTTGGGGAAGGTGGGCCTGTGATCTTTGGGTGGGGCTGGGGAGGAGGGAATAAGATTTGGAACCAAGGAGGTGGGGGAGAAGCAAGGTGTCTGAGAAGTTAGGAACTGAGCTGCTCCCCTGGAAGGTTTCCTGACCCTGAGAAAGGCTTTGCAGGGACCTGAAGCCAAAGCGGGAGGGGGCGGGATTCTGAACAGGAAGGTCAGCACGTTGCCTTGGGGGGCCTGGAAACTGCAGTTTCAGCGCCACGTGTGTATTAATAAGCACCTACTGTGTGCCTGGTCCTGCCTTGGGTGTTATGACATACAAGAGAAACACAAAACGTGCCCTTTCGGTGTCATGCTGTCCCCAGAGGACGAGGGTGTTTGGTCTGTCCCTTCTCCTTCTAGTGGCTTCTGCTCAGACCTTCCCATCCCCAGGTTTCCAGAAACAGCCTGTGTGCTCGCAGGGCTGGTTTGCGGCCTTGTGTTTGCTGCCTGCTCTCTCTAGCTTTGTCCAGCTCACAGGCCCTGTGCTTCCATGCTAACCTCCAACACCTAACCAGGTCCTGCTTTCCGTCAAACCCCTCGGGTGTGGCCCACTCATGCTGAGACCTCCTGCAGCCTCTGCCCTCTGGCCTCTGTCCCAGCCTGTCCTAGGTGGACCGAGGCAAGAGGGCTGTGGAGGCCCCTTAGTGTCACGGGCTCTGAGGTCCCGGGCTGTCCCCAGCAGTCTCTCCACGTGGCTCAGTGCCTGGGGGAAGGCACTGTGTCTGAGGCGCGTGTGGCCTACCTGCCCGGCCTGCACTCCTGGAGCCTTCGGTTCCCCTCGGCTCTGCTGCTCTTCCCTGATGGGGAACGAGAGATTAATATTTTCCAGCCCAACAGGATAATTACTAATACTAATTAGACATAATTACTTGAATCTGATACACTTATTTCTCGTCAGAATGGCAGCAACACTGAGGCAAAGCAGATGGCATGTGTGGACTAGAATGTAGGGTGCAGGACTCTCACCAGGAGAGAGGGGCTGGGGATCACGGCTAGATGATGGGGGTGTCAGTACCACTGCCCACATTTCTGGGTGCTAGGGAGGGACAGGTGTGCATCTCCTTGTGCATGCAGAGAGGAGGGGCGTGAAGTCTGGAACTGGCTGCTTCCTAAGGCGCGGAGGGCCCATGTGATGCCTCCAGTTCCCCACTAAGCCTGGCCCCATACCTGGGACCCAAGACCCCTTAATTTCTGGTCAGCCTCCGGTTGGAGTGTCTCGGGCTGTGCCCACAGCCCTGTTTCCAGGAAAGTCTATGTGCACCTCCCCTGGCCTCCCCTCCCAGTCTGACCCTTCCCCCTCCCCAGGTGCCCCCCACTCAGCCAGCAGTCCGGCCTGGGCTGGCCCGCGCCCCGAGGGGCTGCACCAGCGCTCCTGCTCCGTTTCCAGCGCCGACCAGTGGAGTGAGGCCGCTGCCCTGCCCCCAGGTATGCAGCACCTGGCCAGGGGACAGAGGAAGGCGGCATGCATTGTGTCTGGCCTGGGTGGCTCTGATTGGATGGTGCCCAGGCGAGGGGCGGGGCCCAGCGGAGCCCTCAGGGCCTGTGTAAAGGCCCCACCCTTCTCCCATCTCCAGTGAGCTTCCTGCCCCAGGTGAAGACCCTCCCTCTGCAGCGGCTCTGCCGGCCCGCCGCTGGCCCCAGGCAGCGCTGGTGGCAGCTCCGCAGCCCATCAGCCCCCTGCGCAGCCAGCTCATCAGCCTCACTGCGGGGGGGCAGGGAAGCGGGCTGAGTAGGGAGGTTGAAGGCTGGGGCCTTTAAACATCTTCTGAAGGTGGCAACTGCCGGCAGGGAGGGGGGTGGTCCCCCGCAGACAGGATCCAGGGAGTTGTCCAGACAGGTAGTGTCCCCACCCGTCCCCTCTCCTCTTTGGACAGGTTGAGGCCTCGCCCTGCCTAAAACCACCCTCCTCTCCTCCATTCCACCCTCCTCTTTCCTTGGCTCTTTATTTTCTTCCCTCTGTCCATCTTTGTACCTTGCTTGCATCTCAACTCTTCTGTGTGCGCGCGCGTGGTACACACACACACACACACACACACACACAGCCCCTCTCTCTCCTTACTCTCTCCGTATTCTAAGCCTTTGGGCACAGATCCTGGGAGCAGTTCGGAAGGTCTCAAGGAAAATGGGTGCGACTCTGCCCTCCTTTCCCAAGTGAGGGTGTAAGAGGGAGGAGACCCCAGGCCGCCAGGGGGTGGGCAGCAGCCCAGGCAAACCTGCCTCCCCCTGCCCCCCACCCCCACTGGGCAGTAGTGCCTTGTGCATTGACTTCTCCCCCTACTTGCCTCCCGCCGGCCTCTCGCAGGGCTGCCCTGTCCGGGCTGCCCATCCCAGGGAAGTGCTGCCCCCTGGCTTGGGCTCTGAGGAAGGCAGTGGGCACCCACAGCACTGGGGATCCGTCCAGCTCCAGCTCCACCCACGTCCAGTCCCTGAGGGAGGGAGTGCAGGGCCTGAGAAGGGAGCCAGAGCCCTTCCTCGGTCGCCATCCCCGGGCCTCTCCGGGCCTTGATGGGGCCCCTCTGTTGAGTCTGGAAGGAGGAAGGCAGGGAGGGAGGGAGCGTGTCTGCCTTTAATGAAGTTTGACATTTAGTGGTGAGCGCCGGGCGGGGTGTGGGAGACGGGAGCTTGATTAGCGCGCTCTAATTGACAGTAATTAGGCAGCTCCCTGATTGTTTCTAATTCTGCTATTAATTGTGAGGAGCGGGGAGTGTGATTGAGGATAAATTTGGTGCGGAGCTGCTGGGGCTTCAGCTCCCTGAGTTCCCTGGGCCGCCTTCCACCCCTCCAGGCGCAGAAGCCAACGTTCCCACTTCACCTTTATTCTGCTCTGCCTGCCTTTCCTGTTCTCCTCTCCCCACCTTCTCCTCCCCCGGGCTGGCAGGCTGTGAGACTGGGGGCTGTCTGGGCAGGCGCGCACCCAGGGTGGCGCTCCTAGGGGCGCGAGGCAGGACTTTGCCCTGCCCCCACACTCCCCTCTGCCCACACTTCTCCAACTCTCCCCTCCCCAGCCAGTGGCCCAGCTGAGGTGCTCGGTTCCAGCCCCAAGCTGGAGCCTCCCCCATCTCCCCACTCCAACCGGAAGAAGCACTGGAGGAAAAAGAGCACCGGGACCCCCCGACCAGACGGCCCCAACAGTGCTGCCGAAGGTTAGGGGGACCCAGAGGGAAACTGGGGCACAGGAGGTGGGCAGTGGGAATTGGGGACAGTACCCTGAAAGTATTAGGTTCAGCACTTTAGTGAGTCCCCGTGAGAGTTCCGCCACTTCCTTTGGTAATCTACACCTGGTGTCAGGAACGCTTCCTGCTGCCTAACTTCACCCTCTCTGTGAAGACGTGAGCTTGCTTTTGCCTCTCATTCTCGTGGAAGGTAAAGACCACAGGCGGCTACTCCAGTAGCTCTTACAAGACTTGCGGAAAAGCGGGACCTGTTTTCTGTGTCTCTTGTATCACCCATTGAGTTTAATGAATGCTGGGCACATAGTAGGTGCTTAATACATGTGGACCGATGGGCTGAGTCTCTCCTCAGCTGCAGGCTAAGGGATCCCAGCTCCTCATCTTCCATAGGCCCTCTCACATCATCCTTTGTCCATCTTAGTACCACTTCTCCGGTTTTTCCTAAAGTGTCTTCAGAACGTCCCTCTACTCAGTGGTTGGAATTTCTCTGACATTGACGCCTAGTCTGTCATTTCTGTTCTGATTGTCAAGGTTAGGAGTGTGGGTAAGTGGACAGACGACCTCTGTGGGAAAGAGCCACCTTTGCCAGCCACCCCGGTGTGCGATGGATGATGTTTGGCGTTCATGTAAAGGGTCCACCTGTCCCAGGGAACTGAGCCCCAAGGGATGGCAGTGATACAACTCCAAGGCTGGGCTGAAGGCGGGGTGAGGAGGAACTGAGCGCAGGGAGAGAAGGCGCAGTCTTCTAGGAAGGCAGTTCTGTCCAGGGCGCCCAGCAGGGGTCCAGCAGACGTCTTCTAGGGCATGTGTCGTGAGGCGAGAGGCTGCCCTGGGCGGAATACGTGGCCATGGTTTCAGCCTTGGGCCTCCAACAGGTCCCCGAGCTGTCTCTCCAGAGCCCACAACACATTCTCACTGCTTGTTAGGAACTGTTCACCCGTGGGGCAGTGACCACTGGGAACGAGATTCCTGTGGCTGTCTTCTGAGGGAGAACTGGGAACAGCTGGACCACACTGCCTGAGGTCACAGTCCAGCCCACAGTGCTGTCACTGCAGATGTCCTCAGGTCCCTGTCTGCTCACACATCCCCGTTCGTAGCGCAAACCTCTCCTCTCCCCATCCACTTGCCCTTCCTGTCTGTGTATGCCAGGGGAGTGGGGGAGGGGCCCAGCTCCCAGGAGCCCCACGCTGACGCCATCAGGAATATTGGGTTTAATGAGCTGCAAAATGAGGCGGCTGCAGCTGACATGTACGGATAGTGCCCACACCCGCCTCGCCCACCCTCTCCCAGCATTGCTGCCTCGCACCCCACCGCATCCTTCTCCAGATACTCGGCTCTTGTTGCTCCAGGAAGCACCTCTCTGATCCCCAGCCCCACTGCTGCTGTGCTGAAACCTTGGGCCCCCCTCTGTTTTCACCCAGGCTCCACAGGTGGTTAGGAATGGAGGGCGGAGGCACCACAAACTCTGGCAAGCTTACTCCCTCCCACCTTTCAGGTTGCCCTGGAGAACGCGGTCCTGGAGGCTGGGGTGGGGGAAGGAAGGTGGATGCCAGGAAAGCAGGGGGTGAGTGGAGTTGTGGCACGTCTTGGGGTGTGCCTGCTGTGACGGTGGTAAATGCTGCGTCCCCCACAGAGGCGGAGGAGTCCTTTGAATTTGTGGTGGTGTCCCTCACCGGGCAGACGTGGCACTTCGAGGCCTCGACAGCGGAGGAGCGGGAGCTGTGGGTACAGAGCGTGCAGGCCCAGATCCTCGCCAGCCTGCAGGGCTGCCGCAGCGCCAAGGACAAGGTTGGCACAGAGGCCTGAGTGGGGTGGGATCCAGAGGTGGCCCCGTGTCTGACCGGCCACCCCTGTCTCTCCCGCTGTGGCAGACCCGACTGGGGCACCAGAATGCGGCTCTGGCCGTGCAGGCCGTCCGCACCGTCCGTGGCAACAGCTTCTGTATCGACTGCGACGCCCCCAGTGAGTGGCAGGGCCGGGTTGGCCGGGCTGGGCCTGGGGTGGCTTGGAGAAGGCTTGACAAGAGGCTTCCGGTGGGCCCGGGAGGAGGGCAGGGAGGAGGAGGAGGACTTCGCGGGTGGTCTCACGGGTTGCCTGTGGGCTTCACTGTGCTTCCTCTCCTTACCTAGATCCAGACTGGGCCAGCCTGAACCTGGGTGCCCTGATGTGTATCGAGTGCTCAGGGACCCACCGACATCTCGGGGCTCACTTGTCCCGGGTCCGTTCCCTTGACCTTGATGACTGGCCACCTGAGCTGCTGGCCGTCATGACAGCCATGGGCAATGCCCTGGCCAATAGTGTCTGGGAGGGAGCCCTGGATGGATATGCGAAGCCAGGGCCTGATGCGTGCAGGTGAGTACATGGCACCCTGAAGTTGACCAGGGAGGGAGGGGACATCAGTGTTCCTGTTTGGGGATGATCGGGAATGGTGCCACGTGGCTGTGACAGTAGGAGAAGGGTTAAAACTGGCCGTTGCTGTGCTTGGCAGTTTGGCCCCTTGGGGTTCCCCTCCCCCTCTCTGCCTGTCACTCAGGCGCCGCACAACAACAGGCCCTTTCTGAGTTGTTATCAGCAGGTCAGGGGGCCAGCAGGAGGCGCATGCGCAGGGCCCTATCTGCACTGTGGTGCGAAGGCCCTAGCCGAGCTCCGAGATGGGGAGAATGGGTGGTAGATAGGGTGGTGGTGGCCCCCAGCACTGCCTCCTGTCCCCTTTGTTCTAGCAGGGCCAGATAAGCCGCCACACAAGCCTGCCTGGAATCTTCCTGCCCTTCCGCCCCTACATCCCTGCTGCCCCCAGGGGCCTCCCTTCAGCGGTCTCCCTTCAGCTTCTCCCACACCTTTGCGTGCCCACTGCCCCTCCGTGTGCCCCATCTCTCAGGCTTCTTTCTCTGCCCTGACACTTTCTCCCGCCGTTGCTTCCCTGTTCCCCTTCTGGATGTTGATGTCGTTCCTGACCACCCTCCCGGCCCCGCCCGCGCTCATGCCTCGATGGACCTGTGCTTTCAGAGAAGAGAAGGAGCGCTGGATCCGGGCCAAGTACGAGCAGAAGCTCTTCCTGGCCCCGCTGCCGAGCTCGGACGTGCCGCTGGGGCAGCAGCTGCTCCGGGCCGTGGTGGAGGACGACCTGCGGCTGCTGGTGATGCTTCTGGCACACGGGTCCAAGGAGGAGGTGAACGAGACCTACGGGGACGGGGACGGGCGGACAGCTCTGCACCTCTCCAGCGCCATGGCCAATGTCGTCTTCACACAGCTGCTCATCTGGGTGAGTCCCGCGCCCCCCTCGCCTTCCCAGCCCCACCCCAGCCGGCCTCTCCGGCCTGGCCTGACACCCGTTTCACCCCAGCCCTTTGGAAGCCACCTCTCCTGTGTCTCCCCAAGAACGTCTCTGTCATGCCAACTGTGAAAACACACTTTTTCCTGCAGTACGGCGTGGACGTGAGGAGCCGGGACGCCCGGGGCCTGACTCCCCTGGCCTACGCTCGCCGCGCCGGCAGCCAGGAGTGCGCAGACATTTTGATCCAGCACGGCTGTCCCGGGGAGGGCTTAGCACCTACCCCCAGCAGAGAGCCTGCCAACGGCACCGCTGCCTCCGCCGAGCTGCACCGAAGCCCCAGCCTCCTCTAAGGCACAGGAGGAGGGCGGAGAGGCCAGGACTCCAGACCCCGGGCCCTCCTCCCTGCAGGCACTGAGGGAAGCGAAGACAAGGAGACTGAGAAGCAGGGACGCGAGGAAGGAAGGAGGAGAGGGGAGCAGGAGGCGGGGGTGGCTGGGGTTTGAGCTGGCAAGGGGACTGAAGAGGCCTCGCCTTCTGCCCTGCGGTGCCCGTGAGAACGGACAGGACCCTCTGGAGGCGCCTGAGGAGAGGGGAGCAGGGCCTCTCCCTCCTACCGATTCCTGCTCTCGAGTGCCAGCCCCCTGGGAGCCTTCATCCCAAAGCGGAACCTGGAAAGCACAGGTTGGGGGTGCTGGGTAAAAGATTGGGGGGTTGGGGGATCTGTGGGTCTCATGTAAATTTGTACATTGGAATATTTATGTTTGTGTACATATTTGGTGTGTGTGTGTGTGTATGATGAGCCAATAAACCAGACAGTGTGTGGTCTTGCTTCCCCCTTGAATGTCTCTGCCCTTCCCAAATGCTCTCTCCTGTCCCTCATGGCCCTGTCTTCTCGCTTGTGCTGTCTGTCCTCTCGGTTAGTCTGGGGCCCAGCCGTCTCCCAGCCTTCCATGTGAGTCTCTCGGCCTCTCTTGCTGTGGGCGCACTGTTAGTCAGCAGCACCGGCCGTGGATCCGGACAGGAGGAGCTCTGGAAGCTTCCTGCAGCATTCTCTACGCACACACCCCCAGGACTCGTCCAGCTAGCCTTACTTCATCAGTATTTCATCCAGTAACCTCCTGCCACGCCCTGTGCTGGCCAAAGTTCACTCAAAGAGAGGGTGTAAGCACTGCCCCCCTTCCTAAGGGTCTGGGAAGTAGTGCCTTTGCTTTTGAGGGGAGGGGAGGCGGTAGGTCACTGATGGCAGAAGAGTCCTCTTGATGCCCACCATCTTGCCAAACGGGCAGAATCCAGGGCCTCTGCTTTTCCCTCTATCCCTTAGTTATGCCAGAAAGAAGATCTAGGGGAAGCCCCCCCATACCTATTCTTGAAGGATGAAGGATGAGAACCTGCTAAGTTAGGGTCCCTAACTTTGTCCACCAATGCCAGTCCTTAATTTGCTCCTAGAAATCCAACCCCAGCCCTGGCCGATTTGGCTCAGTGGTTAGAGCATCGGCCCGCGGTCCAGGGGGACTCAGGTTCGGTTCCCTCTAAGGGCACATGCCTCGGTTGCAATTTGTCCCTGGCCCTGGTTGGGGTCATGTGGATGGCAACCACTTGATGTGTCTCTCTCTCTTCCTCCCGCTCTATCTGAAGATGAATGCAAAGAATGTCCTTGGGTGAGGATTAAAAAAAAAAGAAATTCAACCCCAAAGCCTCATTCCTATCTCCATAGCTTCCCCCATAGTACATACCCTTCCAGAACCATCATAGATTCTTTCCTGCCTCCTCCACTTTGCTGTGGGCCTTCTCAACCAATCTCAATAGAAGACAATCTGGTATCCCGACCTTCATAAACACTGTGGCAGGGAGACAGAGACCACAGTGAATGCCATAATAAACAATTGGGAATGTGTCTAACTCCAGGCCCTTGTGTCTGGGACACAAGTGATGGCAGGTGCACTAAGCTGCTGTGTCCTCTACATAAACAAAGATTAATGAGCTCACAGGTGATGAGGGTGAGCCCCTGGCCTGCCCCAGTCACTAACAAACTCAAACTGCTAAATAACCTCTACCTAGTTAGGGGGCCTGGACACACCCAAGCTAAACTATGGCCAAGTACTTCATTTCCCCTTGTAATACAATGTGAGTCCTCTATCCTGAAGTCTGCCAACTCTTCCCAAGAACAAAGCAGAGATGACGAAGCTTGCCTGTTTAATAGGTGGAGAGAAAATTGCCACATTAGGAGCATGAGGTCTAGAGGTGCACAGTGGGCAGACCCCCAGCTGGGAAAGGACAGACGTGGAGGTAGTTTAGATGAGAGGAGGTGGTGTGTTGTGAGTTTTTTTTTTTTTTTTTTATCCTCACCCGAGGACATTTTTCCATTTTTTTTTGTTCAGGTAGAGTGGGAGGGAGAGAGAGGAACAGAGAGAGAGAGAGAGAAACATCGATGTGAAAGGGACACATCGAGTGGCTGCCACCCGCACGACCAACCAGGGCCGGGGACAAACTGCAACTGAGGTATGTGCCCTTAGCGGGAACCGAACCCGGGTCTCTCCGGACCGCAGGCCGACGCTCTAACCGCTGAGCCAAACCGGCCAGGGCGGTGTGTTGTGAGTTTTTAAGGAAGCTAGTGACGGTTCCATTTCGTTTCTTTGCATGTCCTTGTATTATAGACAGGCAAGACGGTAACCACTCCAGAGCATTAAGATGGAACTAGACTCTGGTTGAGTATTGAGGAAACTTTCCCAGGCCCTCTCAGGTGCAGGCAGACAGACAGACAGACGCAGATATGTCCGTATATACAAACTTTACACAAAATAAATAAGGAGTTGTGATCAGCTTGGCTGGCCATCACCCTGGATCCTCCCCACCCTTGTCAGAAATGATTCCAGGAACCTTTCAGGCCCCAGGCATTTTAGAACCCACTGCCTCCCAGGAGTCTCCCCGGAGTCCACCTCAGTCGCAACAGCTCCTGGGCAATGAGAAAGAACCCAAGCCCCTTTAACCCTGAGCCTCAGTCCTGAGGTCTCTGGAATAGGCTCAGGGTCAAGTGCCCACATCTCAGGTTGCCAGGAGAGCACACCTGGAGCTAAGTGAATTGCCAACTGAGCCCCCTGCCAGGGCAGAATCACAGTGGTAGCCCCTCCTGTCCACAGGACCCTGATCCAGTCTCAGAGCAGGCTCTGAAGTCCTCCAGAGCCCCTTCAGGGCCGGGCCCCCTGCTCCATTTGTTGGTGCTGGCTCCGCACCGCGAACCTGTTGACGTGCACAGGTATGGGCACGACAATCTTGGGGTTTCTTACGGGCTCTCCAGAACGGCTGCTGACATTGCCAGCTTTGATGCGCTTCCACTTGGCCCTCCGATTCTGAAACCAGATCTTGACCTGCACCTCACTGAGCTTGAGGGCGTGGGCGATCTGGGACCGCTCTGTTAGGCTCAGGTATTTCTTGCAGTGAAACTCCTTCTCCAACTCCAAAAGCTGCTCACTGGTAAACGCCGTGCGGCGCCTTCGGCTCTTGCCCCCGGGAGCTGTGACGCCTGCTGCCGCCGGGGCTGCCTCCTCAGCTCCAGTCCCCAGGCTCCCCTTTAGCTTCGGTTTAGGGGCCAGGAGAACCCCCGGGCCCCCAGCAGAACTGTCCAGGAAACCGTCGTCCTCACTGTCACCGCCTGAACCCTCTTCCTCCTGTTCGCTGCCTGCTGGGTCTCTTGCTGGTGCCTCCAGCTTCTCCTCATCTGAGCTGTACACCTTCCCCTCTGTGGGGGGCGAAAACCAATGGATGGGGGGGGGGGAGAAGGCACGTGGAACCATGACCAGGCATGGCCAGAATGACAGCAGGCAGAGGTACAGATGTGGAGGGGTGAGATGGGGAGGGAGGGTGAGGGGTGGAGAAGAGGTTCAGGAAGACAAAGAAATGGGAAGAAAGGTATTAACCAGCACAGATTTCACTACAGCCAAGTGGAGCAGGCAGCAAGTGTCTGTCAAAGGAACCCCATTCCTAGGACTGTATCCCCTCAACATTCCCACACCCCACCTCATTCTGCCTACCCACTACTTTCCCAGTTTTCTCCAAACCCAGATCACGCAGCCTCAGGCCCGAGTAAAGCAGTATGGGACCTGGTTTAGGATCCGTTCAGTTACTGTGGCAGGAGTGAGCGATATAGGAGAATATACTTTCGCAGGACACGGGGGAAAGGGGGGCTGTTGGCCTCCATTATTCTAGGAACCCTAACCGACCCGGTGGGAAGAGCTGTGTGTTGACCTCTCTCCCCTCTTTCTCTCTTCTTTAGATCTAGAATCTAGAATCTCATTTCCAGATGGGAACTTCAGGGTCATCTGATTCCCCATCCTTACCCTTATCTCCAAAATCTGGGTCCAAGAAGTGTTATCCAATGACCTAGGAGTCAGAAGTTTTCCCTACTGCACCCCCTTCCCAATTCTCCTTAACCAGACCCCCAGGCCTCCATGGGGAACCCTCCCAGCCACATGCCACCTTATCAGTGACCAGATTTTTCTTTGAACTGCTTAGTCCCCGTAGGCTCCTCTCAGTCCTTTTCTTTATTTAAAAATGATGTGATTGCTTCCCCGCCTTCCCTCTTTCCCGTTAAGGTTGCTGAGCAGCACCAACATCTGCTTTCCGCCTAAGTTCAGAATCCTGAGGACCCTGAGCTTGATGTCAGCTGGGAACATGCAGTGAATATGGGAAGAAATAGGAATGCAACAAGGGAAAATATAGATGGTGAAAAAGGAATTTTGACTCATTTAGTAGATTACTACTGATTATTTGTAATCACAGCCATATAAACATTTTAACCCATACATAATTCTGAAATTTAATTAAACCATTGGTTTTATTCTTTCTATCCCCTGACATGTTTATTCTTCTTATACTGCAAATAATGCATTATAAATGTTTTCAGTGTTTGAGTTTTACAAAATCCCTTGTTTTCTGCCCAAAAGACCAATAAGTAGTAAAACAAACAAACAAACAAACAATATAAAAAGAAAACCAACCAATAGGAAAGAGGAGAACATGAATAATCTGTAAACTAATAAGTTAGCTCCTTACCCAAAGAGTTCCATGTGTAAAGGTGGGGGCACTTCACAAACGTGGGAGCGCATGTATCTACACCCACCACCTGTCACAGGTACACTCATAAGCACACTGCGAGGTTGAGAATACAACCCAAAGCCATCTAACTCCAGGGAACGGCGAAATGCTGTGTAAGAAAAAGGGGTTTGCACGTGTACACACGGTTAGAAACCCTCCCGGGACTTGGAGCGTACCCGCCGCTCTTCTCTAGCCCTCTCCATCGTCTTCACGCCAGCAAGAACCTCTGAGGGCCTCCAGGAGCAGCCTGGCAACTTCCTATCCCCTTCCCCATCCCAGAATTGTCCCTTATCCCTTCACTGATGCAATCTACACCTGTTCCTTTTCCATAAGAACCACCTTGATACCCTTAGAGGCCAGAATCCTTGACCCACATCTAGATCACCACTTCCACCTCAATCAGCTTCTTCACACCTCCAGGGTATTTTTATCTCCCGGGCCAGCACCTTTTCTCCCTGTAGTGCTTTGGGTGGTGGTGGTGAATCCTCACCTGAGGATACTTTTTCCATTGATTTTTAGAGAGAGGGGAGGGGAGGGAGGGAGAGGGATACAGAAACATCTATGTGAGAGAGACACATCAACTGGTTGCCTACTACACACGCCCCAACTGGGGCCAGTGATCAAACCTGCAACTCGGGTACATGCCCTTGAATGGGAATCAAACCCAAGACCCTTAGGTGCGAGGCAGATGCTCCAACCACTGAGGAACACCAGCCAGGGCAATAGTATTTCATTATCTAACTTTCTCAAAACCTGTGTGGCACACCCCCGGTTAGGCTCGCCTAGGCTTCCTATGCGACTCTTCATTGCTTTTCACCAGCAAGCGGCCTCCATTCCCTCCCTCACAGCCGGCCACACTTCAGAACACCCAGCTCTGTTGTATTACAAGGTGCTCCACCAACATGCACCTCTCATCACCCCATGCTTTCTCCCTTATCTCATCCCTAGCCAAATCCATTTTATTTTCTGCAAGATTCACATCCTTGGTTTCCTTCATTTCACTAAGGGCTTCCTCATACTATTTCCATTTTCCACTTCCATGTCCCAAACTGAACTTGTGACCTTCCTTCCAAGCTAGTTCTTCCCCATCTGCACCCACGTCTCTGCCATCTTGGTTAATGGTAAATCCATCCTCCCTGTTGTTCAAACCTTTACTCGCTCTCACAACCCAGGCCCAATCTACTAGCAAGTCCTGGTATTGTTGCTGCCTTTAAAATACATCCAGACCACCCTGGCCGGTTTGGCTCAGCAGTTAGCGCATCGGCCCACGGATCAATGAGTCACGGGTTCGATTCTGGTCAAGGGCATGTACCTTGGTTGCAGTTTGTCTCCAGCCCAGTCAGGGTCGTGTCAGAGGCAACCAGTCAATGTGTCCCTCTCACATCAATGTTTCTTTCTCTCTCCCTCTCCCTCCCTCCCACTCTATCTGAAGATAAATAGAAAAATGTCACCCTGGCCGGTTTGGCTCAGCGGTTAGAGCGTCAGCCTGAGGTCCACAGAGACCCAGGTCTGGTTCCCGCTAAGGGCATGTACCTTGGTTGCAGTTTGTCTCCGGCCCTGGTTGGGTCGTGTGGGCAGCGGCCACTCGATGTGTCCCTTTCACATCGATGTTTCTCTCTCTCTCTCCCTCTCTCTCCTTCCCGCTCTATCTGAATAAGAAATGGAAAAATGTCCTCGGGTGAGGATAAAAAAAAAAGTAAATAAATAAAAAGAAAAATGTCCTCGGGTGAGGATTAAAAATAATAATAATAAATACAATTTATTAAGGGGGTGAAAGTGGGGAGGAGGGGGTCAATGGGGGAAAAGGGGGACATCTGTAATACTTTCAACAATAAAAAAACAAAGTGAAAAAAATAAAATGCAGATAACAGCCACTATAAATAAATACAATAAAATACACCCAGATCCTACCTCTTCTCGCCACCTCCTCCGTCTCCAACTAGTCCAGGTCACCATCATGTCTGCCCTGGTTCGCTGACACTTTCTCCAAACTGGTCTCTCTGCTCGGCCTTCTCCCTCCCCCAGGGTCTGCTCCCTGGAATACTATACACACTTATCACCTAGAGTTTTGCACTGGCTCATTTCCTATCTCCTTAGATTTTTACTTTATCACCTTTTTATTTATTTTTATTTTTTTTTTTATCCTCACCCGAGGACATTTTTCCATTTTTTGTTCAGGTAGAGTGGGAGGGAGAGAGAGGAACAGAGAGAGAGAGAAACATCGATGTGAAGGGACACATCGAGTGGCTGCCACCCGCACGACCGACCAGGGCCGGGGACAAACTGCAACCGAGGTACGTGCCCTTAGCGGGAACCGAACCCGGGTCTCTCAGGACCGCAGGCCGACGCTCTAACCGCTGAGCCAAACCGGCCAGGGCTCTTTATCACCTTTTTAAAACGAAAACTCCCAGTACCCCCTAATACTGCTTTTATTTGTGGCTATAGTAAAACCACCAACTTTATTCACTTATTTTGTTGGTTCTCTCTTCTTATTAGTATATAAACTCCATAAAGGTAGAAAGTCTTAGTATATTTTTTCACTGCTGTATCTTTAGCGTCTAAAAATTACCTGCAGAAAAGGCACTCAATAAATACTTATTGACTAAAAAAAGAACTATTCCCAAGGTCTCATTCTCTCCCTGTTCTTCCTTTCCCAAGCCTCTCTTAAGACATTCCCCACAACACAACCACCCCATCCCAGCTCCAGTGTCTGCAAGACATCCTCTCCATGAATGGTGTCCTACCCACTACTCAGCCTGCCCTCAGATCTCACAGTAGCTGGAGAGGAACCCATCTGGAGTAGGAATTTATAGAATTGTATGCTAAAAGAAATGAAGGATATTCTCCAACATCATTACTAAATCCTCTAACTTCTAATTTTTAAAACATGGTTTGCAGTAAATAATAACCAAAAAAAAAAGCAACAAAAGCTTGTAAAAACTCTGCCCAATATTACAATGTTTTAAACAGCTTCTAAAAAGGCAGAAACTGGGTTTCAGGGCTTGAAAGATGAAATCATTTAGCACAGCTCCGAGTACTCAAGGGGTGTCCAATAAATCTAAATTGATGATGACTGAGATGAGGCTCCCAGGTTCCTTGATCTGGCAGGGCCCTCCTGAGATCACATCATCCATCCCTCTGTCTTCAGACAGATTCCATAAAATCAAGGCCCCATAAGCGGGCCACCCTCAGTGCTGCTTTTAAAGCCAGACAAGAAGCATAGGTTCACAACCTCTCTTGGTTACTTGATCCCAGTGGGATGCTGAGCGGCAGGGGTAAGAGTTGCTCTCTGAGCCTTTATAATCATGACATTGAGGGCTCTGATAAGCAACTCTTACAAGGAGGTGGGGGTGGGGCAAAGAAGAAAGCAACCAAGAGGGGAAAATACAACTGAATGAGAGTCCGGGACAGTAAGACTGAGGAGTGGAAGAAGACACGCAGGCAGAAGAGGAGTGGGCAAGAGAGAAGTGGGGTAGACACAGGGGCAGAAAAATTAAATAAGTCAGAGAAACTGAAGGGGCTAAAAGTTTAGAGAAGGAAGAGAGATAATGGAGAGATAAAATAGCAATAAGCTTTTTATTCATTTTGTTTGTTAATCCTCACCCAAGGATTCTTTTCCATTGATTTTTAGCTGAAGTGGAGTGGGGGGGCAAGAAACATCAATGTGAGAGAGACACATCATCGATTGGTTGCAACCGGGCTGGGGATTAAACCTGCAACCCAGGTACAAGCTCTTGACTGGGAATCAAACCTGCGACCCTTCGGTTCACAGGCTGACACTCTAACTGCTGAGCCAAACTGACAAGGGCACAAAAAGCTTTAAAAAAGAAAAAGAAAAACATAACCCTATACGCCCCTGGTGTGATTCAGTGGTTGAGCCTCGATCCATGAACCAAGAGGTTGCTGGTCTGATTCTGGTCAGGGCACATGCCCAAATTGTGGGCCAAATCCCCAGTGTGGGGTATGCAGGAGGGGGCCAGTCGATGTTCTCTCTCATCAACGTTTCCATCTCTCTCTCCCTCTCCTTTCCTCTCTCTCTAAACATTAAAGAAACAACAACAAAACACAACCCGACCCTACCTTTTTTATCCAAACATTGTTGCATTTGGAGCAGCGGTTCTCAACCTGTGGGTCGCGACCCCTTTGGGGGTTGAACGACCCTTTCACAGGGGTCACCTAAGACCATCGGAAAACACATATTTCCCAGGGTCTTAGGAACCGAGACACGGCTCCTCTGTCCATCTCCAGGTAGGTCCGCCCACATGCAGATACACCCACACACAACATACATGTGGGAATGTATTAAAGGGTCAGGCATTAGGAAGGTTGAGAACCACTGATTTGGAGCAAAACAAACATTTTGGCTCTGCCATTTACTCTTTGCTCCACCAACAGTGGAGCATTAGAATGTAACACGTAAGTGACAGAAATATATTCAGAACTGAAGGAGCAATACAGTAGCCCAGTCCTTTACAATAAGGCAATCCTGAAACAGCTTATTATTTTCTCATGAGTTAGCTAAGAAATAAATGCAAACCATTTCCTTTTATCCAATTTATAATGAATTTTTTTTTTTTTTTTAATCCTCAACCGAGGACATTTTTCCATTTTTTGTTCAGATAGAGTGGGAGGGAGGGAGAGGAAGAGAGAGAGAGAGAAACATCGATGTGAAAGGGACACATCGAGTGGCTGCCACCCACACGACCAACCAGGACCGGGGACAAACTGCAACCGAGGTACGTGCCCTTAGCGGGAACCGAACCCGGGTCTCTCTGTACCGCAGGCCGACGCTCCAATCGCTGAGCCAAACCGGCCAGGGCTATAATGAATATTAATGGTAAATATAATCAAATCAAATAAAACAAAAATTACACATAGAAAAATGTGTTGACTTAAAATTAACAGAAGCAAATCTTTTGATAAAATTTTCATTGGCAAAATTTGATTTAGAATAACTGGACTTGTTAGATAGCATGTCCATAAAGTAAATTTCTAACTGCAGATGCTATAACTGGTCGATATAAACAAACAAAAAAACTTGATCAACAAAATAAGACATCTTTGAAATTTTACATGGGAAATAATGATTCTAATGAAAATAATTTCAGCAAAAGGAAAACTTTAAATGGGAAATGATTTGACTGTGCTAGGTAGGTAAGCAAAACAGAAAGAAAGGCTCTGTCCTTTGTGTATGAAAATGTTCTTGCTGGTAATAGAAGAGTATATTGCATTTTCAACTTATTCCCTATGGGTAAGTCGAGAGTCTGTGAATAAAGCTTGGCGTCTGTCCAGGGGGAATAATGTGGGGCAGATTGGTTATTAGGATACATCCAGAGTTCATGTGAATTCTGGTGGATGCTATTATCCTAAAACCCAGAAATGACCAGAGTTGAACTACAATTAGTCCCAGAGTCCGTGCCAGGGCATGAATCCCCCTCCAGAGAGCAGCGCTCGGGCTGCAGAGATGCACTTGCATGGGGCCTTCCTTCCAAAAGTAAGGGATGCAGCTCGAGACAGAGAAGCCCCGTCTTGATAATGAGTCTGGTCAGACTGGAGAAGAAATCAAGAGCCAAAGAACCCATGGAAGGTATTTTCCAGTAGAAATGATCAATACCACCAGGCTTATACCATCTAGAGAAGGGTATCCTACAGCTGTGGGCACCAAGGATGGTAGCCTGGGTTGTGGCACAGAAAACCACCCAAGGAGTGGAGAATCATTTTAGATCCCAGCTGCAGGAACTCACAGGGCCCCTGTGCCATCCTTCATCCACCCTGCTGTTCTAGTTATATAAAATTAAGAGTCTTTCTTATCCACCGACCAGAAGTCTCTCCCCCATTCACTCAATTCTGACTTCTCTTCCCTCTACTTCAAAGATGACTGTGCTAGGTAGGTAAGCAAAACACACTTCCCAACTACTTCCCAAACACTCTCAGGGCACTGAGTCTCCTGATACTACTGATCAGGTCAACTACTCAGCTTTCTGAATACAGAACCAATGGGGGGAAGTTGTCAAAAGGTGAAAAGAAACCCAGGTCATCCCTCAAAAAGGGTATGTTTGCCAGTACTCTCATTTCTGAATCCTCACCTCATCATCATGCCCAGCACAGAATTATTGCTCTGTTCTTTTTAAAGACAGTATTTTCTCCTATTGTTTATAGCAACGAAATCACTTTCAATTTGTTTCTCACTCACTCCGTCTATTTCAGGCACCCATTATGCCATTGCTCCTTCCTATAATTTAGGTACAGTCAGGAGAATTCATTCTCATTCACTCTTTCTTCTCTTTTTTCTTCTCTTCTCTCTCCTCCAATGACTCTTCAGCGTTCTTGACTCCATATTGACGTGAGAATGTTCTCTACATCTGGGCCATTCAGAGCCCCTCCCACTTTCATGGCAAGTTCAGGGCAATTTCCCCCACTTCAAGCTCCGAGCTCCTCTCGTGGCATACTAATGTTGTCACTGCCAAGAGCACCTTAGCTTTCCAAAACACTTTCACATGTATTATTTTATCTTCAAGCAACTCACTGAAGTGGAGTAGAACCTATTATTAGTAGTAATGGGAGGTTAATAACCTTATTTTCAGGTGAAAACACTGAGTTTCAGAAAGAATAAATGATTTTCCTAAGTCACATAGCTGGGGACAGAGCCATGTCTAAACCTTGGTCTCCTAAATCTCTAGTCAATCCTTTACAGTGAAATATCTTCTTTCCTCTCCAACTTGAAGTAAAAGTCCTCTCTTCAGATGCCTCGTCAGATAAATAACCTTCCTATCAAATCCAGTTTTAGTTTTGCCCTGGCCGATTTCGCTCAGCGGTTGGAGCATCAGCCTGCGGTCCAGAGAGACCCGGGTTCGGTTCCTGCTAAGGACACGTACCTCGGTTGCAGTTTGTTCCCGGCCCTGGTTGGGTTGTGCGGGAGGCAGCCACTCGATGTGTCCCTTCACGTCGATGTTTCTCTCTCTCTTTCTCTTCCTCTCTTTCCCTCCCACTCTATCTGAACAAAAAATGGAAAAATGTCCTCAGGTGAGGATAAAACAAACAAACAAACAAAAAACAAATCCAGTTTTAGTTTAGAGCTCAACCCTTTCACTTATCACTGCAGAGCCTAATTATAATTATTATTTTTTAAATCCTCACCTGAGGACATTTTTTTTGGGGCGGGGGAGGGTATGTGCCCCTAGCGGGAACCGAAACCCGGGACTCTCTGGTCTGCAGGCTAACGCTCCAACCGCTGAGCCAAACTGGCCAGGATGAGGACATTTTTTTCATTGATTTTCAGATAGAAAGGGAGGGAGGGAGGGGGAGAGAGGAGGAGAGCAGAAGGGATGAGGTGGGGGAGGGGGAAGGGGAGAGAGAGAGTAAAAGAGAGAGAGAGAGAGAGAGAGAAACATCAATTGGTTGCCTCCCGAACCAGGGCTGGGGATTGAACCTGCAACCCAGGTATGTGCCCTTGACCAGAATTGAACCCGTAACCCTCCAGTTCACAGCTGGTGCTCTAACCACTGAGCAGCCGGCCAGGGCTAGCCTAATTAACAACATCTTCCCGTAATATGCTCAGAGATGATTAAAATTTTCACAGGAGAGGCTTCACTCACTACATTTCATCTTTGTCCTTTCACAGGATATTTTCTCATTTCCCGAAACAAAATTCCCATCAGATCTTTCTCATACTTTTTCTGTCATTATTGGTTTGAGGTTGAATTCTTACCAGTCAACATTCTTTTTATTTAGGAATGTGTTTTTCATTTAATAAACAATACTACCACTATGTATTGACTGGTTGACAAAAAGCGTTGTCACCAGAGGCTCCCAGGAACCTAACCCTCTATTTCCCCTAGAAATAATGGTTCACCTGGCATAAAAAACAAAATTAAAAAATAAAAAGAAATACCGCCAAACTCTGAAAACAGCTTTGTTTTAATATCAATTTTCTCTAGGTTCTAGTTTGCCACTATCTCGCTCATCCCTCAAGTATAGCTCTTTCTTGTACAGGAATCAGCCTCACTGCGGAATAAAAATGTTCTCTCTTCATCTCTCCCTCCCTTCCTCATTACAGACTCTTCGGGCCTCACTCTGGGTGTCTCTCTGTGACTCCGAGGGCTCTATCTGGCCAGGGAGAAGGCTTTCCTCCCTAATATTGAAAGGGGTTAAAGGTAGGTTCCTTTCTTTCTTTCTGGTTGAGATGGATATGTTTGGGGTTTGTTTTTATCAGCCCAGCGTCCGTTCCCCCTTTTGTTCACTCACAGCACCCCTTCCTTTGGCACTGCGTCTCATCTATTACCCAGTACAGTGGGACTGTCAATCACATTCCTCCACCCTAGTGACCATGTAGGCATGGAAGCTGGATCTGACCAATCCTAACATCCCACATCCCTGGAGACCTGACTCAAGCTAGTTAATCAACCATCCTCGGATTTGGTATGTGCTAGAACCCACTGGGGTCCCCACCTAGGATAATAAAATTCAGACCAGTTTATGCTTGTGCACATTCCTCCTTCTGCCACTCTAAGGAGAATGAGGTGAAGACAGAGAGGCGGCAAGTTGAAAACAAGAAGACAAGACCTACTAACACTGTTTGTATTCCTGTACTTCGCAGTCACATGAATCAATAACTGTTCGTTTTAGCTTAAATTAGAGTTGAGCTGCTGTCACCAGCACCTCAAAGAGTTCTGACTATATACAATGCTGTAACTAGAAGTGACAACAATCGCATGACTCCAGGGAAAGTAATCATCTCCTTCTCGCTCCCACTACTCTTCCATCCAAAATAATTTTACCACATTACCTGAAATTATTTGTAATAATACTACCTAAAATTCCACCAATTTGAAATTCATTTGGACTTTTAAAAATCTCCTTAATCCATCTGAGTATGAATTATTTAATTAATGGCTTTGCTCCTAACATCAAGTTGAGATCAGACATGTGATGGAATAGGAACTGTAACGAAGAAAAAAGGAGAGGTGTTCTTTTGTTTTGTTTCATTCTGTTTCCATGGAGAGAAAGAACAGGCACCAGGGGGACACAGCAGAAGGGCTTTGGGCAGCCTCGGGATCTACAGAAGATGCTAACATGTGAGCCAGGGAAACCAAAAGAAGGGAGAAAAAGACCAAGTGATTCCACTTCTGGAAATATAGCCAAAGAAACCCAAAACACTAATTTGAAAGAACATATGTTCATTGCAGCGTTATTTACAATAGCCAAGATCTGGAAACAACCCAAGTGCCCATCAGTAGATAAGTGGATAAAAAAGCTGTGGTACATTTACACAATGGAGTACTCTTCAGCCGGGGAATCTTACCCTTTGCAACAACATGGATAGACCTGGAGAGCATTATGCTACGTGAAATCTAATGAACAAAATAAACTAACAAACAAAATAGAAACAGATTTATAGATACAGAGAACAGACTGACAGTTGTCAGAGGGGAGAGGGGCTGGGAGTCTGGGTGAAAAGGTAAAGGCATTAAGAAAAAACGCCAGCCCTAGCCTGTTGCTCAGTGGTTAGAGCATTGGCCTACAGACCAAAGAGATTCGGGTTTGATTCTGGTCAAGGGCATGTAGCTTGGTTGTGGTTTGAACCCTGGCCCTGGTCAGGGTCATGCAAGAGACAACCAATCGATGTGTCTCTCTCACATTGATGTTTCTCTCTTCCTCCCACTCTTATCTGAAAATCAATGGAAAAATATCCTCAGGTGAGGATTAAAAAAAAGAAAGAAAGAAAAAAACACAATAAACAACAAAAAAAAACCCTCACAGACACAGACAACAGTATAGTGATTACCAGACAGAAGGGGTGGGGGTGGGGAGTTGAAGGAGGTAGAAGAGGATAAAGGGGGTATGAATGGTGATAAAGAGAGACATGAGTTGGGGTGGTAACACAATACAATATACAGGTGATGTATTATAAAATTGTATACCTGAAACCTATATAACATTAACCAATGTCACCCCAATAAATTCAAAATAAAAAATTGTTTTAAAAGAAGGGAGAAAAAGCCAGACACAAAATCTACTCCTGTTAGATTCATACAATGTTCTCTCTTGGCATTCCTCATGTGAATAGTTCTCAGAACACAGTACTATATCTATCATCACTCCCAGAAATATTTGTCCTTATCAGTACAGAGTTTGTCACCTCTCCTACACAATTCCTAGGAAAGATGTCTTTCCAAACTTAATCCCCAGGCAAGTTCCCCATCCATTTCTAGAACAAGGACAATACTGATCATTTTTGCACACCTATTACGTTAGAATGCTGGAAAATATCTTCTCATTTAGACCTTAATTCTGTGAGATAAGTATTATCGCCTTGATTTTTTTTTTAATCCCCATCCGAGGACATTTTTTTTTGCATTATCTTCAGATGAAGCATGAGGGAGAGAGGGAGGAAGAGAGAGAGAGAAAGATCGAAGTGAGAGAGACACATCAATTGGTTGCCACCCTCAGAACCCCAACCCGGGGCCGGGGACAAACTGTAACTGAGGTACGTGCCCTTGGCAGGAACCAAACCAGGGACTCTCTGGTGTGCGGGCCGACGCTCTAACCGCTGAGCCAAACCGACCAGGGCTATCGCCCTAATTTTACTGGTGAGGAAACAGAGATGGCAGAGGTTAGTTTTTTGCTTTAGGTCACAAAGAAAGGGTGGCACCAAGATGTGCATCCAAAGCCCATGCTCCTTCCTCTGCACCACATCACATCTCTTCAACACTGGGCGAAGAGACTGAATTCTAATGTCACCCTATCATAAATATTGTATCAGTTGGATACATAATATAGAAGGCCAGGAACCGATTCCACAATACAATTTCTTTTTTTTCTTACTCCCTAATGGGCACTGCTTTCTTGCCTACCAGAAAGTCGGTCACAATTTATCTCCAATCTTTTTGGCCTGGATAAGATCGACTTCCACTTTCATCACGTTTTTCTCTCTCTCTCATTTACTTTTTTTTTTTTTTTTTATCCTCACCCGAGGACATTTTTCCATTTTCTGTTCAGGTAGAGTGGGAGGGAGAGAGAGAGAGAGAGAGAAACATCGATGTGAAAGGGACACATCGAGTGGCTGCCACCCGCACAACCGACCAGGGCCGGGGACAAACTGCAACCGAGGTACATGCCCTTAGCGGGAACCGAACCTGGGTCTCTCAGGACCACAGGCCGACGCTCTAACCGCTCAGCTAAACTGGCCAGGGCTCTCTCATTTACTTTTGTGCTGACATGTTCATAACTCCATAATTGATGATTGAAAAAGTCACCGTGTGCCCTCTAGCTGAACCTGTTTTGTAAAGACCTCCTGAACCAAGAAATTGTTGGGAGCCAGCTATGTGTCTGCCAGAGTCCACAGAGCCTGGAGATCTTGAGTCAGAGACTCAACTTCCCCCACAATCTCAAGGAATTAGGCTTGCGTTGTGTTTGTGCAGCTCGGGGCTAAGTGTGACCCAATGTACCTTGAAATACCTGGGTCTGCCTGGGTGTTCCTGTTATCCGCAAGGCAAACTAATTCTATACAGCATTGTTGTAGCCCTGGGCATTATGTCAAGAAGATCCTATTTTTTTATATCATTAAACTATTGCTGTAAGGTATAAAAGGCATGTAATAAAACATATCGAGGCTGATCTCCAAAGACTCTGTCACAGGGATGTTCGGAACCAGACGCCAGCTGGCTAATAAATGGCTCTTATTTGGACTTCAATTCTCTAGTGGTCTTTCTTTGACTCTGTTACACCACAACACTTTGAGGGCTGTATACATAGCTACAGCTCAGGTAACACCTCCCTGATCTCAGATGACAAAGCATTTTCTTTTTCTTTTTTTTCCATTTTATTTATTTATTTATTTATTTGTTTGTTTTTGTTACAGATGTTTCTCCTTTTTTACCCCTTTGACACCCTTCTCCCCATCCCCCCCACCCCATCCCTGGCTTTGTTGTTCATGTCCATTGGTCATGCATTCATGCATACAAGTTCTGTGGTTTATTTCTTCCCTCCCCCCCACCCCCTTGTCAGTCTGTACCCTACTTCCACGTCTCTGGGTCTATCCTGTTCCTCAGACTGTTATGTTCATTATATTCCACATATAAGTGAGATCATGTGGTATTTGTCTTTTTCTGCTTGGCTTGTTTAGCTTAGGATAATACTTTCCAGGGCCCTCCATGTCGTCTCAAAGGATAAGAGATCTTTCTTTCTTACAGCTGCATAGTACTCCATTGTGTATATGTACCACAGCTTTTTTCTCCATTCGTCTACTGATGGACACTTGGGCTGTTTCCAGATCTTAGTGCTGCTATGAACATGGGGGTACATATATTCTTTCTGATTGGTGTTTCAGGTTTCTTAGGGTATATTCCTAGAAGTGGGATCACTGGGTCAAATGGAAGTTCAATTTTTAATTTTTTGAGGTAACACCATATTGTTTTCCACTGTGGCTGCACCAGTCTGCATTCCCACCAGCAGTGCACTAGAGTTCCCTTTTCTCCACACCCTCGCCAACACTTGTTGTTTGATGATTTGTTGATGGCGGCCATTCTGACAGGTGTGAGGTGATACCTCATTGTTGTTTTAATGACAAAGCATTTTCTATCCTAAAGCCCAACCCTCATTTCACCTCAAGATGTAAATATCCCAGCCTGCTCTTTCTCACCAATTACAACAACTCAGCACTGAAAAGGAAAGAATTTCCCCCAATCCCTTTGCTCAGGATGACTTAAAAAAAAAAAAAAAAAAAAAAAAAAAGATTTTATTGATTTCAGAGACAGGAAGGGAGAAAGAGAGACACACACACATTGATGACAGAAAAACATGGAAGATAAGATAAGATAAGATAAGATAACTCATTAATAAAGGTATCCTTATAGATAAAAACAGAATTGCAGAGCTGGAAGTGACCTTACAGATCACCTTATTCAAACCCTAATTTTACTGATGAGAAAGCTAAGACACAGAGAGGTGTGATTTGGTCAAGATCACTCACTTACATACTTCTCATATCTACCTATAATTTACAGAACAGTTACCATCCAGTTTAGCACACAGTGCTTCTTACCCACACTCTCAGGATAATTCCATCCTCCTCTTGCCCTCCCTCTGTCTGCATCACTTCTCTCCCCATTGCTCCCAACACAGATCCGTCTTCTCCATTCTATTATAACATTTCCCAGGACTCACAGTCAAGAAGTCCATCTCCTATTATCTCCATCTCAAAAGTATTATCCTGTTTTTCCCCATCTTCATTTTTCACCCAGTACTTTTCCCTCATAACCCTGGTCTCTCCTGCTAATACAGATTTCTCATTTCATCCCTTGGAAAGTATTCCTTTCTCTTCCATGAGGAGAAGGGAACTATATGCAGTACAGTGCTGTCTCTTCCTACTACAACTTATTTCAGCCTGTATAGGTCACTCTTCTGTCACAAATTCAAGCATCTCTTCTCCCTGTCACTCTTCCTCCCAATTAGCACATCGACATCGCTTTCACATTATTCAAAGCTGGTATTTCCAGTAAAACACATCAACCTCTTCTTCGTTACTCCTAGTCCAGACCTCTTTGGTCCCCATCGTGACCACGGCAGCTGCGCACCACCACCTGCACACAGAGCTCTGTCCTTGCAACTGGTGCAGATTCTTCTCTCCAGCCTCAGCATGAGGCATCTCCCCATCTTCTCTAGATAAAAGTTCTCTCCCACAAACTCTCCTTCTCATCATCCCTGTGTAAGGGTCTCTCTTTTCCGTACATCTTCACCATCACGTCTCACATTTCTATTTCCTAATTCCCAATCAGTTTCACCACAAAGATCCTTCTTTCCCCATTACTTCCAAGGCAGAATACTTCCCTATAGCTTCCCCTTGTGACATCACTCTCAATGCAAAGCAATACTCATATTATGTTCTTCCTTCTTTCCAATTAAATATTTGCTCTGGCCAGGCGGCTCAGTTGGTTGAAGCATCAGTCTATATACCAACAGGTTGCAGGTTCAATCCCTGGTTGGGTGCGTACAGGAGACAATTATTAATGTTCTCTCTCACATCAATGTCTCTCTCTCCCCCTTCCTCTCTCTAAAAAAAAAATCAATAAAAACATATCCTTGGGTGAGGGAAAAAAAAAAATATATATATATATATATAAATAAAATATATATATATAAATAATATATATATATATAAAATCCCTCTCTCATTGTTCCACTTACTGCCTCTCTCCCATTAATCCTAGTATAGACTATTTTTGCCTCTGACTCTAAGATCACCCTCCTAATTCTTTACATTATGCATCTCCATATTTACATATACCACTGCAGAACTCTCTCCTCTCTTCCATCCCTCCCAAGGGTTACCTTCACCATGGTACAAGGCGTCTGAGCATTCCATTCCAATCCTAACAAAACTTTCCTCTTGTCATGTCTGAGATCTCTCTCTCTCAGCCAGTGGTTCTTAACCTGCTTTGTGCCAGTAATTCCTTGGCAGTCTAATAAAGCCTATTAACTCCTCAGAATAATGCTTTTAGGTGTTTAACTTCAAACACAAAGGATTACAGCCCTGCTGGTGTGGCTCAGTGGATTGAGTGTTGTCCCATGAAGAATCACAGTTGGATTCCAGGTCATGGCACGTGCACTGGTTTCAGGCTTGATCGCCAGTAGGGGGCGTACAGGAGGCAGGAAATCAATTGATGTTTCTCACATTGATGTTTCTCTCCTCCTTCCTATCTAAAAAATCAATAAAAACATATTAAAACACAAATGATTACATTAGAAGTCAATTATATAAAAATAGTTATCAAATATTTAAAGTGAATTTGTGGTATAATCATGTTTCTTTATTAATTCATTAAAAGAAAAGATACCTCCAAAGACTGTAAATTTCTGTGAAAATACCTATGATTTCTATTGGTGACAAAAATCTCAGGTACTGTTGAAACTACTACAGTTTCTGGCCTACATTTATAATTAAAGGAAGCACCAAATTTTAGTTAGAAGTTAATAAAAATAAAGATGTAAATTTTCCCCCATTCGTAATTAAAAGAGCCTCTCACAAGAGGTCTGTGAAGTCCATATTAAGAACCC
The DNA here is from genome assembly GCF_014108415.1 of Molossus molossus. Classification (NCBI taxonomy): domain Eukaryota; kingdom Metazoa; phylum Chordata; class Mammalia; order Chiroptera; family Molossidae; genus Molossus; species Molossus molossus. The sequence goes on from NW_023425401.1 coordinate 109,256,047, forward strand.
TACTTTAGCCCTGGCCAGTTTGGCTCAGCGGTTAGAGCGTCGGCCTGCAGTCCGGAGAGACCCGGGTTTGGTTCCCGCTAAGGGCACGTACCTCGGTTGCAGTTTGTCCCCGGCCCTGGTTGGTCGTGCGGGTGGCAGCCACTCGAAGTGTCCCTTTCACATCGATGTTTCTCTCTCTCTCTCTCTCTCTCTCTCTCTCTCTCTCTCTCTCTCTCTCTCTCTCTCTCTCTCTCTTCCTTTCTCTCCCTCCCACTCTATCTGTACAAAAAATGGAAAAATGTCCTCAGGTCAGGATGAAAAAAACAAACTAAAAAAAAAAAAAAAGAACCCTACTTTAAACATGGAGGCTTTAAAAAGAAGCTTTTATCCTATGGGATGTTGAAAATCTCCTGAACTAAAACTTTTATGCTACTGATGAGGAAACTGAAGCTTAGAGAAGTTATAAGACTTTAAATCTCATTATGTCTTGAACAGACTAAGCCCATAGTAGACACACAATAAATGTTCCCCGAATTGAACTAAGCAACTTGCCATAGTTGCACAGCTAATTAGTGATCTGAACCCTAAAGTTGAGACCTGAACCCATATGTCACAACTCAAATAAGTATTACTTCAATCACATTACGTTAATGCAATATTTGCCTTTCTATAAATGCCAATGGAGCAATTGCTCTCATTGTATGCTCTTCCTCAAAATTTTTAGGAAAATATACTTTGGGCCTTCATCACTTCCAAGAAAACTCTCCCTCCTGTTTCTAACAGCAGAAGTCTTTGATTCCACATCACATTACCATTTCCTGTTTTTCTCTCATGAGTAAATAGGTCTTGGCAGTCATAATGGATACTGATTCAGAAATTAACTGATGGTCATGTAAAATAGTCTCTAGCTACAATCAGGTGCTTGGTTTACAGCAATCAGCACTCAAATACAATATCATGCTCCTAGAAGTTTCCTGGTCTTCTGGCATGATTTCCATTTTATTGCCAATCTCTATTCAGAAATTAGCGAATCCTTTTCTGCTTAGTTTTTAAAACAATGTTCACTACACTGCCTTCTCTCAGGTTTGTCTCATCACATTCTCTTCTATATTAAAAAAATTTTTTTTAATCCTCACCGAGGACATTTTTCCTTTTTTTTTTGTTCAGATAGAGTGGGAGGGAAAGAGAGGGGGAGAGAGAGAGAGAGAAACATCGACGTGAAAGGGACACATCGAGTGGCTGCCACCCGCACAACCCAACCAGGGCCGGGGACAAACTGCAACCGAGGTACGCGCCCTTAGCGGGAACCGAACCCGGGTCTCTCCGGACCGCAGGCCGACGCTCTAACCGCTGAGCCAAACCGGCCAGGGCGATTCTCTTCTCTATATCATCTCAACTACAAATGTTTTATTTTCCTCACCATACCAAAGTAGCATTATCTTTCCTATCAATCTCTCACTATATTTTTATCATCTATCCAACAATTATATATTGACTATCTACCATCCCTTTCTTAAGTATTTGTTTTCAAGCAATCCAACCCTTTTCTCCCTGAATGAATCATTGCTCTAGACACCCGCAATTTAAAGTTTTCTTCTGCATTTCTTCAGACAGACAGCTCTTTTCTTCATCCCCCCAGTGGAGAGCATCCTCATCTGTCCTCTCCGGGATGTGTATTCGCACCACATCTTCAAGTCAGCTTCGACTCCTCTCAGCCTGAGCTCACAGGCACCTTCACACACAAGATCATCTCTGCCCATCCCATTCAAGGCAGGATTCTTTTTTCTTGCCATTTAGAGCTTACTGCTCTCTTTGCTCTCCATTGTCCCTAACTTCACTATCCACTGCTTCAAAGTTTCCCCTCCCCCACCCCATCACTTTCACATGACTCTGTTCTTACAACTGTCTAGATCTGTTATGTTGAATATGATCACCAAATGAGGCTACTGACCACCAGAAACATGTCTAGTCTGAATTAAGATGTACTGGAAGTGTAAAATACACACTGGACTTCAAAGACTTAGTATGAAAAGAGAAAACATCTCATTAAACATTTTTATATTGATTAATGCCGAAATAATATTTTGAACATACTGGGTTAAATAAAATATTAAAGTTAATTTAACCTATTTCTTTATACTTTCTAATGTGGCTAATAAAACTTTTTAAATTACATAAATGGCTTGCTAGACAGCATTATTTGGCACTTTTCTGTTGATTCATACTTTTAAATCTCCCTACTAATTAAAAATTCTCTCCTCTTATATCACACCTTCCCCAATTATACTCACTGCTCCCCACACTCCAAACCTAGAATTATTTTCAATCTACCATTTTCAATACCTTTTCTACACCATTATTTCTGTACATAGTATTTCTTTGTGCCTACTATCCAATCATCATAAAGTTTCTTCTTCATCACTTCTAGTAGAGTGGTATCTGTCTCAACTTTCAGGAGAAAAAAATTGTCCTTATAATAACCAAGATAAAAACTTCACTCATCACTCTCTAAATTGGCCTATTTTTACTATAATTTCACTTAAAGGGGCTAGTAATTGTAAATCACTTAACTAATGTAAATTAATAATTTCAGACCAGTATCTCTCATTCATACTTGGACAGAAACTCCCCCTCTGTCATTTTAAAGATAGCATTCCTTTCTCCAAACTCTTCTAATGTTGAGGTTTCAATCCCATTATTTAAGCAGAGAACTCTCTTATTTCACGCTAAATACTCAAATACAATTCTCAAAATGGTGTGTTTGTTTTCCTACCATTTTCAGCATGGGCCATGTGTCATCATCACTCTCCCACATTTCTGGAATTGTCTTTTCTTTTCTCAACTATTTTAGGGGGAAAAAAATCAAGACTGGGAAGGTGGGCATGAACGGCATGGTGAGGAGAGTTGGGAGAGTTTGTACTGAGAGTGGTAAAAAGTAGCAGTCATAGATAAGATCTCTTATTCATTATCTTCTTGCAATGTTTCTTCTAAAATCTCTCCGTACTTCTCCTGCCCAAGAAGCCCCACTGTGGACCCTTTATGTGTATCCCTTCCCCATATGAATGATTACCTTCACTCCAGCACCTCTCAAAATTCTTCCTCTGTAAGGTCTCCTCCCAGCATTCTTAGCAAAGAAATTCCTTGTCTTTATTCCAAGAATATGTTTCTTTTTTTTTTGCTTCCAACATTTTCCTCAGATGATCTTTCCTTCATCATTCTCTCTATATATAAATTATAGTTTCCCATCACTCCCACTATTGAAAAACCTTTAAAAAAAATTACTCCTGCCCTGGCCGGTTTGGCTCAGCGGTTGGACTGTTGGCCTGTGGACCAGAGTCCCGGGTTCGGTTCCCGCTAGGGGCACATACCAAAGGAAAAAGAAAAAGAAAAAAAATTACTCCTAGTGTTGAAACTTTTCCCTGTTCCCTAACTGTATTTTTATTTAGCTCCCATCCAGTTCTCTCAAGACAAAACTCTCTGATCCACACACTTCCGATCCAAATATTGCTTCCTTTTCGGTTAGCCCTGCTAAAGATCCCTTGTGCATATCTCTCCCAATAGACGGCCCTCTCCTTTCTCATATTCTCTCTCTGGATACTCTGGGTGGACAGCTCATTTATTGGTCCTTTCCCTTACTCTTCTTTCTTCAATATTTCTCTTCTGTTTTTTTCCTCTGCCTATTCTTTTCTCTCCCCCTCAATGTCTAGTTTTAAAGCCAATATTCTATCTGCTTCAGAAAAGAGCCTCCATTTTACAAATGGTTCAAGTTCAGAACTGAGGGGAACCTGAAAGAGTAGGACAAGCTGCTTTTTCTCCCACGGTTTGGGCATATTCCCCTTCAGTTCCCCTCCACTGGGGTGTCTCCCTTTCTCCTCCCACTCAGCTTCTCACTTCCCCAGTGTGTCCGGTCCTTCCTCCACTCCCCATTGCCTCCAAAGCAGTCCCTCTGATGGCCTGCCTTACTTTCTTCTCTGCCTTAGGACTATCCTATTCCAAACATTCCTCTCATGCTTTCTCCTTCCAATCATCCTGCCATCTGCTTCCACCCTCTCTGGGCCCTTTCATTTCCTCCCACCTTCCAGTTGCTGCTGCATCATTTCCTTTTGATCCTCCTGGTCCAACCAGGTACAAAAAACAACAGCTGAATGCCCAAAGTCAAAATGCCTGGGACTAAAGGGGAAGAGAGAGGAAGACAGGCTCTATAGCTGCCCTTGGGGTCTGCAAGAATGATCAATACTTTGGTCGATTTCAAGAAAGGGCCCAGAACCCTATCATCAGGAATTGCCTTATCCTTGCAAAGGCCAAAAATCTACTGAATCTCCTCCTGGTCTCCACTAGAGTCAGCCCCCGTGTGCCCTGGGGTCACCTCCACCGCTAAGTTGGATGCGGTGAACAGTTAAGCAAAGGCAGATCCGTCCTGATACTAAAGAAGTTGAAGATTCAGGAACCTCAAATTTGCATGTTGCCCTTATTTTTCTTAAATAGAGCCCACCAAACTGAATAAGCTTTGGATGTCAGTACACCTGGATCTGCCCCTGTATGGGGAGAAGCTTTTCTGGCTTCTAGGGGTTATGGATCAACAAACAGGGAAGCCAGACGTGCTCTAAGTAGACTGATTCTAAACAAGGTTCAGTTGAATACGCCCTGCCTCTACTGAGAGGGCACCCTCCTCCTGAAGACCCCGTGCTCCTGCACTAGCTCTGAGCCGAATCTCCTGTTCCAGAACCTTAGCTGGATTCTTGACTTCAGGCCTTTGGGCCACACCCAACCCAGCCCAGCCTCTCTCTTGGCCTCACAGTCAGTCCTGGTCCAGCAGGTGACAGGCCCTCTGGTAGCTAAGGTTTCCTTAGGGCCACTACTCAGCTCTTTACAGATCAGCTCTAAATCTGCCAGTAGAGTGACCTCTACTACCAAGATGAAGACAGGTCACCAACATGGTCCCCACCGCTGTAAGACCCTCCCTTTGCCCCTGCATCCACAGAGCCCAGTAGGGTCAACACAACCTTCTCTGAAGCCAGAACTGCCCTCCCCTTACTTAACTGACAGCTGCCCAATGTACCCTCACTTTGGGGTCTTGCTACTGTCCCCAGAAATCCCACACTTGCCGCTTCTCTATTCCAGCAGCTGAGAAAAAGGAAGGGGTTCTGAAAAGAAGGTGTGGAAGAGCCAAGGCTTGCGGACCAGAATGCTGGGGGGAAGGCTCTAATTTGGAAGTCTTCGGTGAGGCTTCAAGCACTCTGGAGGCAGAGCAGGGCTGCGGTTCTGGGATCTAGAGGTGAGGAGTTTGTAAGGGAACTGGAGGTGGTTCCGCAGAACCCGCCATCTGGGGGTCTGGGATTCCAAGGGCTCCAGGCAAGTGCCGAGATTCGGATTCGAGATTCGGAGCAGGCTGCTGTCTGGGATTTCCAGGTAACGAGCCTCCCGCCCTGCTCCCTGGTCAGCCCCAGCACTTACCCGGCAGACTTGGGAAAGTCTCTAAGAAGTGCGGAGGCGGGGGTGGTGGGGGCTCTGCCACTTTCTCCCGGGCGGGCAGCAGCTCGTCGGCTTCCAGCCCGCCCTCTGGGCGTCGGCTGCCCGGTTCAGGGTTGTTTCGGGCGGCCGTAGTGGCGGCAGCAGCAGCAGCGGCGGCGAGCTCCGGGGGCCCGTAGAAGGCGTCCGGCGGCTCTGCGAAGCTGGGCAGTGCGGTGGTCAGCGCCACCATGGAGGGCACGGCCTGGCCCAGCCCAGCGCAGAAGGTGTTGGTAAGGCGGCCGGCAAAGGAGGCTAGGGGAGCAAGGGGCGGGAGGCCGGCGGGCAGCGGCGCAGGGGCCAGCGCCTGCGGCAGCACGAGGGGCCGGTAGGGCATGAACATGGGGTAGCCGGTATAGAGTAAGTGGCCAGAGCGTGGGGGTGGTGGTCCGATCAAAGAGTCGATGGAGAAGGCAGTGCCCGAGCCCCCACCACTGCCCCCGCCGCTGCCCCCGGGGGCGCTCCCGCCTCCAGCTCTCTGCATCTTGCTGGGAGCTGTTGCCGCCCCGGGGCACTCCCCTGCGGGCACACCGCGCGCCCTGCGGACAGGCAGGGCTGGCTCCCCGGCTCCCGGGCCGAGGTGGCGGCAGGGCTCGGGCTCCGCGCAGTGTGGCTCCGGTGCCGCGCTCCCTCTCTCTCATAAGGAGGGAGGGGGCGGGCAAGCGGGCGGGCTGGGGGTGTCGCCCTCCGGACTCATCCATCTTCCTCAAATTACGCTTCACTTCCTCCCTCCGCCCGCTGCCGAGCCCGCTTGCTCCCTCTGCAGAGCCTGTTCCCAGCGGCCCCGCCAGTGGGCCTGGGACCCCCGCCCGCCCCCCGCGGCCCAACCAACTATTATTAATGGAGATTGATGAGTCCGGACACACTGCTTTGTGAAAGTTTGCGGCCAACGAGAAGCCGGCTGCAGCTGCCGGGCCAGTGCCCCTCCTTCCACCCAGCCCGCCCCCATTTAGCCCACTTGGCCAGGGCATGGACTGGGCACAGGGTGGCAGCAAGGAGGGCGCACCAGAAAGGACAGGCTCAGACCTAAGCGCGCTACCTACCCGCCCCCCCCAACCCAGGCCGCTGCCTTCTGTCCGACCCAAGCCAGTCCCCAGTGTCCCATGTCTGGACCTCGGAGCGAAAGACATGGCAGCCCCCAAAGCAAGCCCAGAGGGGCGGAGGGGACAGGACCTCAGTGCCCCCTTGGGCTGCGAGGCGGGGACGGCAGGGGGCGCACTCTGTCACATCGTCGGGGCTCAGGGTCACTATATCGGGGCCCTTTTCCTTCTCTTTCGCTTCTCTCGCCCCTGGTCTGTCTGGGCATCAGCTTTCCCTTCCTTTGCATCCTCACTCCCTCCTCCATCGTGGACTCCCTTAGTCCCTTACTCTGGCCTCTTGGGTAATTTCCTAAAGGGCCCACACTATGCCAAGTACTTACCATTCCTCTCACCTTTCCTCCTCCAGCTTATCTTTTCCATTATTTTCCTTCCTCCCAATCTTCCCTTTCCTGCCCGTGTTTCTATCCCTATTGCTATTTGATTATTCCTATTTCTCATCCCCTATCCCAGTGCAACTTACTCTATTTTTTCCCTCATTTTCCACCTATATCCATATCTCTTGTCTGTCTTTCTGTCTATCTCTGACTCCCCTCCCTCTTTTCCCTTCTCTTCTCTCCCGCTCCCTTTCTCTCCTGCTATTAATTTCCCTGATTGGTTCCCCAGCTCCAGCGCTGCTGATGAGCCCTATTCATTCCTGGGCCTGACACTATCGACCTGCCCTGGCTGATTGCTGGGGGCTGGCCCCAGGAGCGCTGATGAGCCCCAAGGGTCAGCAGTGCTAATTATCCACTAATTGCTGATGACTCTGCTCATCTTCCCCCATTCTCAGACACGGTAATGGTGGCCCCTTTTACTCTCCCCCTCCTTCTGAGTGCCAGCAGTGGAGTTGTCAATCTAAAGGCAAATGTCATGGGCACTTTCGTTTGATAGGAACCTCAGGTCAGTGGGCAAGAAAGACTTAAGACAGGCAAGGCAACAGAAGAAGAGTGACCCTGAGCTTCAGTACACAGAGCAAACCTGTCCTGCTAAAACGGGGGTCATCTGGTCACTGGGACACTTATTCAGGTGGGGCCAGGGAGAGCCAAGCTAGTTTAAATTAATAGTAGCAAAGCCAGGCAAGTTTAGGAGGATGAAAACCTATACCAAAAAGTCTGTTTCTGAGCCAAGACACTGCAGCGCAGATGAGAACTCTGGATCTCAATGACATTCATTCGATTCAGGAGTGTTGTGTTGGCCTAGTGAACACCACTACTGTCAGACTAATGCATTAAAAATCAGCACCCTGAAACACACTCTTGCCAGAGTGGTTCAGAAGAGGGTGGGACCCAAGAAGGGGGCTTTCTTTGGTTATGCTTGATTGACAATTCATCAGAGAGGTAAAGGGAGAAGAGTGAGGTTCCCATTCAGTCCTGACTTATCTTGGGCTTACATTAAACTAAGTGAAAGTTCTTAGAGATGAATCTGGTGGGAAGATGCTACCATGGTGAAAAAAGATGTGGCTTAACTTAGGTCTTCGAAGCCCAACTCACTACTAAAGTATGAGGATAATCCTTGTACATCCTTCTAAAGACATTTGTTAGAACCCTTTGTTAAATTAACCAAGCACTTCATGGTACCAATATGGAAGACTGGACTTCAAAGTGTATTGTATTTAAAAAGTGAGACAGCCCTGGCTGGTTTGGCTCAGCGATTAGAGTGTCAGCCCGCAGACCAATGAATCGTGGGTTCAATTCTGGTCAAGGGCACATACCTTCGTTGAGGTTTGTCCCTGGCACTGGTCAGGTCATTTGGAAGGCAACCAATTGATGTGTCTCTCTCACATTGATGTCCCCCCCCCACTTTATCTGAAGAAAAATGCACTTGGGTGAGGATAAATAAATAAATAGTGAGACAGAGGTCAGTACTTGGCTTGATGGCTTTACAGTGTTGGATACACAATAGAGGCTTATTGAGTTGAAAATTATTGAGGGGACTTTTGGGGACTTAAAGTTGTATGAGCAGTAACACCACCAATCAAATAAACCATGAAGGAAGACCCATTTTTAAAAGTAATTGCATTCTTCTTTTTTTTTGCATAGGTAATAAAATCAGATAGCACAAAGTTCCAAAAGCTCAATATATATATTGAAACATCTCCTTCCTACCTGTCCCCTCAGTAAAAGACCACTTTAGTCTGGCCAGTGTGGCTCAGTGGTTGAGCATTGACCCATGCACCAAGAGGTTGCTGGTTCAATTCCCAGTCAGGACACATGCCCAGGTTGTGGGCCCAAACCCCAGTGGGGGGCATGCAGGAGGCGGCCAATCAATGTTCTTTCTCATCGATGTTTCTATCTCTCCCCCTCACTTCTTCTCTCTCTAAAATAAATAAAGGAAAAAAATTATTTAAAAAAAAAGACCATTTTAATAAGCCTGTCATTCTCTGGTGGGACAGAATAGATAATGCATTACCAAGGGTTTAAGGTTAAATACCCTTTGATCTTGAAGATGTATGTCACCTAGCTCAAGCCAAGAGCTTATTTCCCTGAACTATACTCAATAAAGTGGAATCCTCTGCTCAAGCTGGCACAGAGAGTATAGGAATAAAGCTTGTTGTCCACAAATCCCAATGGCCCACCAACTCTGAAGTGAGAACCCAGCGGCTTTGTATTGCCCTGGTGCAGTGCATGTTTATCAGGTACTGTATTTTATTTATTTTATTTTTATTTTTTATTTATTTATTTTTATCCTCACCCGAGGACATTTTTCCATCTTTTGCACAGATAGAGTAGGAGGGAGAGAGAGGAAGAGAGAGAGAGAGAAAAAAACATCGATGTGAAAGGGACACATCGAGTGGCTGCCACCCGCACGACCAACCAGGGCCGGGGACAAACTGCAACCGAGGTACATGCCCTTAGCGGGAACCGAACCCGGGTCTCTCCGGACCGCAGGCGGATGCTCTAACCGCTGAGCAAAACCGGCCAGGGCCAGGTACTGTATTTTAGAACCCATGTATATCCTCAGTCTGGTCCCTTGCCACACTGGAGTCATGAAGTGTGATTTCTGCATACTCCCTGACAGTTGGTAGCTAAAAGCCTCATATACATAGTGCAACTGAAGCAGCCCATTTCCTTCCACCGCCATTTCACAGACTGTGGAACTGAGGCCACAGGGTACATGGGAAAAAGCACTGGCTGGAATAAAAAGACCTAGAGTTAAGTTTCTCTTCTGACCCAAAACTGGGTTCTGTGACCTTGGCCCCTCTTTGGTTTAACTTTTCCATCTGTGACAGAAAGTGATTACTATCTACTCTGGTTAGTCAAAGAGCTGGTGCAAGGATCAAGTTAACAGGAGGCGATGGCTTTCCTGCACTGAATGGATCAAGAAAAGCTGTGTGGTCAAGAATGGAAGTCCCCCAAATCAGTGGCTCTCCCATCAGTACCAAGGACAGAAGCTGTCGCTGTCAAATGTGAATAGAAGCGGCTCCTTTCTCTACCAAGAGAAAACTGTGGTTCTCCTCCTGAATCCCTGAACGGGTCCCTTGTAGGTAAGCACCTCCCTCCCCCTCTAAAATGTTATTCTAAAAGTGCTTCTTTAGCTCAGCCGGCGTAGCTCATTGGTTGAGCGTCGACCCATGCACCAGTCAGGGCACGTGCCCAAGTTGTGGGCCTGAACCCTGGTGGGGGGCATGCAGGAGGTGGCCAATCAATCTCATTGATGTTTCTCTCTCTCTCTTTCTCTCTCTCTCCTTTCCTTTCTTTCTAAAATCAATAAAAAAATATTTTAAAAATAAATAAAAGTGCTTCTTTAACTGTCCATGTGCTCTGACTTCCCATTCTCACCATTCCATCTGTTGGGGAAATGCTCCTGCAGAGGAGCATTCTGAATCTGTTCTCTCTACTTGTGCGATGCCGGACCCCGTCATCTAGCCTCCCCTTCACGGATCAGAAACCAACACCTAGGCTGTAAGAATGAACAAAGTATTCTAAAGTCAGAGCCAACAGACCTATACTGCTGCCTCACTCATTGGCGAGAGCGAGTCCACGGACGATGGGCAGTGTCGGGCCCTGTCCGCAGGCACCCTCTGGTGGCAGCAGAGTGCAACTGCGTCACCGCGAGAGAGGTGCGGAGTACTGCAGCGCCCCCTCGCGTTAGTCCTGGAGATGCGCGGAGGGCAAAGGAACAGGATTAGGTGAGCCCCCCAAGGACCAGCGCTCAGGGAGCTGCTGGGTCCTTCACTGAGCGCACTGATTGGGCGCGGGGACTGTACACGGGAGTCTTAAAGTCTAGTATGCACGCGTGTAGGTTCATGTATGTGTGTAGTGGCCAGGTACTTAACCCTGCGTATATGCTGGGTTAAATGCGTGCTGTCTGTGTGTGAGCACGTGTTACACGCGGGTAGGTTGGTAGTGGGGAGGTCCGCGCCTCTAGTGCAGGGCGGAGTCCTCACGGAGGCGTGAAATTGGTTTGGAGCAAACACATTACGGAAAGCAATTACCGGGGAGAGGTTCTGGGCCCGCGGGATCAGCAGCCAGGAGGCTGGGGAGGAAGCTCCCTGGCTTGCAAGACTGTCTGGATGTGGAACCCCGGAAAGGCTGACACTGGCCAGCTAAGGGGCGAGCATGTGAAGCTGGGCAGCAACCACACCGCCGTTCTTCCCTTGGCCCCACTCCTTAAATGCTCTCCGAATGTGGTCAGAAATCCTGACCCTTTATCACTTTGGGAGAAGTACTCGCCTGCTGGGAAGTCTTCCCAGGTGCCTGCCCCTTTCACTCACCTTCCTCTTCACGCCCTCGGTTCCTGCTCCCACGTGTCTTTTGCATTCACTTCTTTGTCCCTGGTATCGGAACGAATTATTCACACACTCGTTTCTCAGACTCGATGGCAAATTCACTGAGGGCAGGAACAGGTTTCATTCCCAGCTATATACCTAGTGCCTAAAACCTGGGGCTCAGGACGCAGAAAATGAATGATGTGGATGGTATTAAATAGACTTTCCAGGGTGGGGTGCGGGGTAGACGAGGGTATGGGGGGATAAATGGTGATGGCAGGAGACTTGACTTGGGGTGGTAATACAGATGATGCAGTATAGAATTGTACACCCGAAACCTATATACTTTTTTTTTTTTTTTAATCCTCACCCGAGGACATTTTTCCATCTTTTGTACAGATAGAGTGGGAGGGAGAGAGAGGAAGAGAGAGAGAGAAACATCGATGTGAAAGGGACACATCGAGTGGCTGCCACCCGCCCGACCAACCAGGGCCGGGGACAAACTGCAACCGAAGTACGTGCCCTTAGCGGGAACCGAACCCAGGTTTCTCCGGACCGCAGGCCGACACTCTAACGGCTGAGCCAAACTGGCCAGGTCCCTATATACTTTTTAAAATATGTTTTCTTGACCTGTAGAGAGAGGAAGGGAGGAAACAGTGAGGTCGGCTGCCTCCTGCACGCCCCCTACTGGGGCATCGAGCCCGCAACCCGGGCAGGCGCCCTGAGTGGGACTCGAACCTGCTACCTCTTGGTGCACAGGACGCCGCTCAACCGACCGAGCCGCACCGGCTGGGCGCCACCTATATAACCTTATTAATCAATGCCACCCCAATAATCTCGATAAAAAAATAAAGAAAAGGTTTTCCATCAACATGCATCAACTGGACGCACTCGGGAAAGGCAGGCGTCCTTGGGAGCCAGGATTCTCTGAGAACAGAGCTTCAAGCCTCTTCCACAAGCCCGCAACCCCACACTGACACCCCCAGACCGACCCTGGTCCCAGAAACCGATTCGCAGCTCCCGGGGACCTTGCACCACAGCCTCTTGGAGACCGATGTCGCCCGGACGGAGCTCCCAAACTGAACTTCCGATTTCCCCGCCCACTGCCCCGCTCATCTTCCCCACCCCGGTAATGAGCACCCCCGGCCAGCCAGTCCTGCAACCAAAAAACACTGGGAATCACCCCGGACGGCGCTGCCCCTCAGCCAGTGCCCCGGGGCGTGCGCCACGGCCTCGCCGGCCGCCCGGCCCCTGCGGGCTCCGCCCCGGGGTCGCTGCCTGCCCCTCCCCACCCCCACCCCGGCCACGCTGCCCACAGCGACCTTCTCAAACCCGAGTCAGCTCGCACCACTGCCCGCGGCCTCGCACCCCCAGGGCGGCTCCCCGCAGTCAGGCCTCAGGTTAAATAAACGCTGCCCCCCAACAGGGGGCGCCCGTCCCCCCTCCAACAGGGGCGCCCGTCGCCCCCCCAACAGGAGGTGCCCGTCCCCCCCAACAGGGGGTGCCCGTTCCCCCTCCAACAGGGGGCGCCCGTCTCCCCCCCAACAGGGGGCGCCCGTCCCCCCAACAGGAGGCGCCCCGTCAATCATGTCGGACTCGTGCACAGAGCGTCTCAGCCGACCCCGCTGGACGGGCGGACGGTGGACCCCGGCCAGGCCCCCCGCACCTGCGCCCCCGGAGGCCCCGAAGCCTGGCCGAACCAACAACCGGACGCCGGGGTTCTCCCCAGGCCCCGCGCTCTCCGGAGGGGCCCCAAACAGAGGGGACCCCCATTCACGTCTCGCGGACACCGCTCCCTGACCCGGCGCCGACTTGTCCCTGAGCCGGGCCTGGACGCCCCACACCCTGCAGTCGGCCGGACCCTCCCGTCAGGCCGTCCAGTCCTCGCGCCGCGCCCAGCAGCCCAAGCCGGGCCGGTCAGCCCAAGGCCGGAGGCCGGGCTCGCTCACCTCAGCCCCGCTCCGCGCAGGTGCTCACCGGGTGACCCCTCGAGCTGCGCGCCCTCCAAGCCCCGCCCCCGCCGCTGACGCCCTTCAGGCCCCGCCCCTGCGCCCCGCCGCCTCGGGCTCTTTAGGCTCCGCCCCCGCTGCCTCGCACTCCCCGGGCCAGCCCTTCGCCTCTTACTATGCTCCCAGCTGTTGGCGGGAAAGTCGTGAACTCCGGCGCGTGCGCACTCTGGGGCACTGGGAAATCTGTCTAGCAACTCTTGTCGTCATGGACCACAGTGCACTTGATTGGCTGCTCTGAGGCTCCGGTCAACTCCACCTCCCTGCTGTGACCGGCTCCTGGATGCTGAAGACCCCTGCAGGTTCTTAGAATTCTGGTGCTGCAAAGACCCTCAGGGACTCCTTCCTGTCTTGATTTACAGCCGAGAGGGGAAGAGACTTATGTTCCAAAAGTTAATGGCAGAGCAGGACTAGAATTCAGGGGTGTGACTCTCAGTTCAGCTCCTGCCTCCTCAAAGCTAAACTGAAGGAACAGATAAACAGAGGCGGGAACCAGGTGTGCATCGATGCTCCCTGACCTACAGGACAGGTAAGAGGGTTTTGGGGGATTTATTTTTTCTAAACCTTGGTCTTCCACTCTCTCCTGAACCATTATTACCCCTCCATGCTTGCTCAGCACCTGTGACGCACCATCCAGTTAGCCTTTCTGTCCCTCACCTCACCTCTCACCTCCCAGCTCCCCCTTTTACTATCCTGCCCCACTGTCTGCACTGCCTCATCTGCTGAGGCTCTGCCCATGCAAGCCATCTACTGGCCGGCTGTCCTTTGGGACTTTTTGACACTATCACCTGGCAGCCATTCTGCCTCATCATGGGCCAGAGGGGCAGGGAATCCTCAACAGCTGGTGGATGCCAAAGGGGGATGGTGACGCAGCTGGCACTATGGGGCAGATCCAGTCTGCCCATCCTGAGTCCCCTGTGAGTGGGCCAGCTCATAGGCAGGCCTGTTGGAGACAGTACCAAACAACACAGGTCTGGAGACTTTAATGTGCATACAGGATTTGGACTAGCCAGAGGGGACCTCAGGAGACCCCCCAAGAGGAGAGTATCACTTGCCATGAGTCCTAGTTCTCTCTCCAGCAAACATGGTCCGTCCGCCTCTCCCTGGTGGGAATGGCAGCATCCACTCTGCCTGTGGAGATGGACCTCCTGCGGAGAGGCTGCCTCAGCTTGAGTTGGTTCAGTTCAGTCCTGGGTTCAGGGCGCTGTGAGAAGTGGGCCAGTGTCCCTGGTGCCTGGGGCATTTGCTCTCAGTCTCTCTCAAAATGCAGTGTTCATCTGGAAGGAGAGTTGTGCATTTAGAGAGGTCCGGTGCTCTGGGAGGCTGGCTGGTTCTGGCCAGGACCCTGCCTCCAATTCTTCTCTTGCTTCGTAAAATACCCCCTCCAAAAAACCCAGCACTCCCCCTGGGACTGTCCACAGAACCCAGGACTCACCTAGTAGAGCACGTCCTCAAAGTCCAGCTGCAGGTAGCGGAGCAGGCGGGGCGGCAGGGGAAGGCGGGGCAGGGCGTGGGGCAGGCAAGCCTCCAGGTGAGCTCGGAGCGCACAGCGGCTCAGGTGCTGCAGCGACCTGGGCTGCCTCACCAAGGCGAAGAGGGAGGAGTAGAAACGGTGGTGCTTCTGGGGACAGAATGGGGGACTCAGCAAGGCAGCCTTGAACAAGTGGTGCCCGTTCCTCCCACAGTGGGAGGCTGGTGGCTGGTGGGTGTCTTCAGGAGCCTTTTGGGAGTAGGGAGGGTTCGGGGTGTTCATTCTAAGTTTTCTTCTTCTGGGACATGAGAAGGTCTCTGGATAATTTCTGGGGAAGAATTGGGGGACCAACAGACCTTCCCTTTAGGAGGGGGAAGCCTCTTGGGCAGACTGAGTGATTGTGTAGTCAGGGTCCTGGAGTCTAACCTGCAGAATTTCAGGAGGCACCAGGCCCATGGCCTCCTCAGGAAGCTTCATGACACTGTAGGTGTTCATCAGGACCTCAATGGTTCGAGGCGACATGCACCAGCGTTCCAGCACCTGGAGGAGTCAGAGACGGTCAGTGTTCCTAGGGCTACCCCACACTGCAGGTCCCAGTCAGTCCACACAGGATGACCAGCCAGCCCTAGAACAGCTGGTATGGTATAAATCATGTCCCTCAGCCCTGACCAGTTTGGCTCAGCGATTAGAGTGTTGGCCCATGGACCGAAGGGTTGTGGGCTCCATTCCCGGTCAAGGGCATACACCTGTGTTACAGGTTTGATCCTTGGCTCCAGTAAGGGAAGTACAGGAGGCAACCAGTCGATGTGTCTCTCCCACATTGATGTTTCTCTCTCCCTCCTCCCTCCCTTCTACTCTATAGAAAAATAAAAAGTAAAATAAAAAAAGTTTTAAATGAAAAAAAATTACCTCCCCCAAAAGATATGCGGACATCCTAGTCCATAGGACCTGTCAATGTGGCCAATTTAGAAATTGGGTCTTTGCAGATGTAATCAAGTTAAAACGAGGTCATTAGGGTGAGTCCTAATCCAATATGACTGTCTATAAGAAGAGAAAGCAGAACACAGACATTACGCAGGGAGAATGCCGTGTGACCAAAGAGGCATAGATTGGCGTCATGAACCTACAAGCCAAGGAACTCCAAGGATTGTGGGCAGCCACCAGAAGCTCGGGGACAGGCAGGGAACAGTTTCTCTCTCAGAGCCTCCGGAAGAAACCAACCCCGCCAACATCCGAATTTCAAATTCCCAGCCTCCAGAACTGTGAGGGGATACATTTCTATTGTTGTAAGCCACCCAGTTTGTGATACTTTCTTTTCTTTTTTCTTTTTTTTTTTAATCCTCACCCGAGGACATTTTTCGATATTTTGTTCAGATAGAGTGAGAGGGAGAGAGAGAGAGAGAGAGAAACATCGACGTGAAAGCGACACATCGTGTGGTTGCCACCCACACGACCCAACCAGGGCTGGGGACAAACTGCAACCAAGGTACGTGCCCTTAGCGGGAACCAAACCTGGGTCTCTCCGGACCGCAGGCCGACGCTCTAACCGCTGAACCAAACCGGCCAGGGCTTGTGATACTTTCTTACAGCTGTGACAGGAAACCAATACATCAGGTAACATTTCTATTGGGCATAATCTATGCCAGATACTTTTCTTAGTACTTTACATGTACTAAGTCTCTTAATCCTTGTCCCTACAAGGTATGGAGTGTTATTAAACCATTTTACAGGCAAGGGGAACTGAGGCTCAGAGAAATTAAGTAACTTGCCCGAGTTATAGTTCCAGCAACCCAAGCCCAGCAGTGTGGCTCTTGGCCTTTAACTACTGCATCCACCCTCTGCTCTACTGTCTGCCTCTACAAGGCTCTGCTGGAAGCTTCTGGATGGGAAAGGGGTTCCTGACTTAAGGTTGGAGCTCCTGAGAGAATAAAAAGTTTAATGAATTTGCCCGATGCCAAGTGAGGGTAGAGACAGCCATGGAGGGGCAGGGGCGCAGGGCTTGGTGGTCGGGGGGGATTCTCAGAGCAGAGGGCTGGGGCTGTGTAGGCAAGGGGAACTCTGGACCCTGGAAGGCATTCAGGGAGAAGGAACGAGGCCAGCAGAAGCCTGACACAGGAGTGGGGGTGGAATCAAGTTGGAGCCAGATGTATTCTCTCGTTTCTTCATTCGGCAAACCTTTCCTAAGGGCTCCCGTGGGCCAAGCACTGGGGACCGAGCTGCAAGGAGGACAGGCAGGGCCTTGTCATCTGGGAGTTTCTGTTTTGAAAGGAAAACACAGCTTACAGATACACCTCTGCAAAGAGAAATAAGTAGGCTTGGAGACTGAGTGTGGTTGGGAGGGCACAGTCCTAGGTGGGTGGTTAGGAAAGGCCTCTCTGAGGACATGGCCTGATGCAGTGAGGGACAAGCCATGCCAGGGGAGCTGCCCATGCTGGGGGACCATTCGCGTGGTCAGAAAGGCCACCACGTACGGGTCGGACATAGGTACCGTCATGTCCACGCATGCCTGCATGTATACCCATAGCAGATTCCTGCTTCACCTTCTCCATCTCCTGCTATATGTCAAGCTACAGGCAGTGGCCACAGATTCTTTGTAAAATCAGAGAACAGCTAAGTGCCATCTTCCCGGCAGCATCCCTATACCCCCCCCCCCCACACACACACTCTGGCATATAACACATTAGGGGCTTTAACACCCCGTGCAAGGAGAGGACACCCTTCTGCCTGGCTGGCTGGGAGTGCTGCTTAGACTGGGCACTGCTGGATAATGGGAGCAGGTGGAAGGCTTTGTCCAGGAAATGGGGTCTCTGGAAAAAGCATCTCACACACTGTGGGCCCTCTGCTTCTGGTCCTGCCTCTGGGTGGTGCTCACTGGAGCTGCCCCAGCCATCTGCCCAGGGCAAGCCTCTTTGCCTACCTCCTTAGAGTTAGGAAAATGCAGGCTGGTTACATCCGACTTTGCTGCTCTACCTGCTCCTCCTTCCTGCTGTTGGGCTGGTCTCTCTATCCTTCCTGGCCCCTGCTGTTGGTCTCTGCACTCCGCCTCCAATGCCTGTGCCTCCAGCTCTTCAAGCCCTGCCTGTCCCAAGCCCCACCCCCTTCAGGAAGCCTCCTGCACCTTCCTCTCCCTGGTCTAACCATGCCTTGCAGTGGGATTAGCGCCTAACAGGTTTCCAAGTGCTTTCACATCCACTGTTGAACTCCAGGACAGCGCTAGCTAACAGGTGTCGAATACTAACTCCAGGTTAGGCCCTGTCCAAAGAGCTTTGTATGTGTGAGCGTATTTAGTTCTCACATAACCCTAAAAAAAAAGGGCATGCTTGCCCTGGCCAGTTTGGCTCAGCAGTTAGAGCGTCAGCCCGCGGACCAGAGAGACCCAGGTTCGGTTCCTGCTAAGGGCACGTACCTCGGTTGCAGTTTGTCCCTGGCCCCGGCTGGGGTCGTGTAGGTGGCAACCAGTCAATGTGTCTCTCTCGCATCCATGTTTCTCTCTCTCTCTCTCTTCTGCTCTATCTGAAGATAAATGCAAAAATGTCCTTGGGTGAGGATTTTTTAAAAAAAATAAAGAAGCAGGTGTGCTGTTATGTCCCTCTCTTACAGACGAGGAAACTAAGACCCAGAGAGGTTAGGCGGCTTGCCAAGGGTCACACAGGGAGTGCCCGGCTCCAGAGCCTGCACTCTTAGTTGCCACCTCCCTCAGAGGTTGCTGGGAGGACTGAGGGAGCCCATGTCACAGGTCACACACCTTCAGTGTCTGGTGTGTGTCAGCAGGCTGTGCTGGCTCCGACTGTTACCCACTGTGCTCCAACAGCTTTTCATCGCTGTTAGGTCACAGGGAGCTTGGATTCAAAAAATTCCAGTGACTTGCCTATAGTCACACGAACAAGCATCAAAGCTGGGTCTCCTGAGCGCCCAGTCCAGTCTGGTGGCTCCTAAAGAACTGGGGCTGGCAGTGGTCCCAGATGGGCCCTGGAGGCCTCCTAGCAGGAGCAGTTCCCCAGAGAACAGGTACCCCAGCCAAGCCTGGAACAACTGCCCAATCGTGGGAAATGGAGTCTGCACTTTCTGACCATGAAGGGATGAATGGGGCACTTTGCTGTGTGGGCCCCTTGGTCCAGGAGGCAGGGAGGAGCAGGGCCAGAGGGGCGGGTAGCGGGGTCCTGGGAAACCCATGTGCTGCTCCACCTCCTCCTCCCACCCTGTCCCTGACTGCGGGAAATCATTAGCTGTCAGAGCCGTCAGATTACAGGGAATTGCTTGTCTCCTAATTATCTGGTGTTAATAGGAGATTAATTAGTGTTAATTGTTGATTTTCTTGTATTCTCCCAAAGGGGAGACCAATCTGCCGAACTCTCAGGCTGTTTAATTATTTGGTCTTGCTTAGGAATCTAGACAGATGCTCCTAGGTTTGTGAGTGAAGGGGAGAGGTGGGGACCGCAGGGGAGCATCCCGGCCTGGCTGGGCTGGGCTGGACCAGCAGGGAGGCAGGGCAGGGGAATGTGCCCACGGCCATATTAGTCCTTGGAGAACAGGGTTCCCTCCCCAAGACCCAGTGTCCTTCACGACGGCATATACCTTCCTCTAGACATGACCCAGCATGGGACAGGGCCCCCTGCCAGGGCATCAGTAACACAGCCCTTCCCGTGGAACCCGCTTCGGGGAAATTAACATACAGATTGGAAATGGACAGTTTTTTTCTCAGGTGCCAGGACAGCTGTGCCTAGACTGGGTGACCCTGTCCTGCCGAGTGCTCAGAAACCAGGACGCAGCTCATCTGGAACCTGGGGACCCAGCTCATCGCTTTGCCTTAGGGGAGCCTCTCCTGGACTTAAAGTGTCTCCCTGATGGCCCCCAGCCAGGCTTATTTTATCAGCTCACTCCTGCCCACATCAGTCCTGGCTCTTCCTTTAAGACTTCTCCAGCCCTTTATAATCTGGCCCCACTGCCTTCAGTCTACCTTCACCACACATGAACACATGTGTACGTGCACACGCATAAAACGGGTGTATGCATGCATACACACGTGTGCATGCATGCACACTCATGCACACGCACCCCTCTGGTCTGTGTTCTCACCTTTGCCTCCTGTTGGGCTTTGCTCACTTGTGGAACAAAAGACAGACTGAACTGACCCATCAAATGCCCAAGTCCCCAGGCTGCACCCAGCACATGCGGGAGCACAGGTCTGGGTCCCCCGTCCCTCGGCCTTCATTGCCCTCCCTCTGCCCGCAGCCCCGTACCTTGGGGAGAGCCCCAGGCCAGACTCTGACGGCGCCATGGTTGAGCAGAGCTCGAACTGCCTGCTCTGGACTCTGGGCCAGGGCGGAGGGCGGGCCCTGAAGAGCACAGTGCAGGGCCGTGTGTCCCCCATAGTCCATGGCGTTGACACTGACGCCACGGGTCAGGAGCAGTTCCACGATGGCCGCGTGGCCACGGCGACAGGCCAGGTGCAGGGGCCGCCGCTTGTCCTGGTCAGCAGCGTCGGCGTGGGCGCCAGCTGAGAGCAGCAGGCGGCACAGCTGCAGGCAGCGGGCTGTGGTGGCTGCAGCGTCGGTGAGGGATGTGCAGCGGGTGTCACAGGCAACCAGCAGTGGTGTCCAGCCTTCGGCGTCACGGGCATCTGGGCATGCCCCCCGTCTTAGAAGTAGGTTTGCCAGCTCCACGTGGCCAAGCCGGGCAGCCACATGCAAAGGGGTCTCCTCTTCCTCCTCAGACCGACCATCCACTTTTGCCCCAAACCTCAGGAGCAGCTCCGCACACCTAGTGAGGGTGAGAGGGCAGTGGGGAGGAAAGTGGGGCGCAGACCTTCACCTCTGCATTCCCGCCAGTCTGAGCAAAGCAAACACGGGGGAGCCTTGGGTGGCTCCTGGTTCTGCATGCCCTCACCTCCCTTCTTGTCCCTATCGTCATCCAGCAACGTCCTGCGGGGTCCACACGCCCTCTTGTCAAGCTTGCACACTCCCTGCAGGAATAGCGCACTAAACCCTCCATGGCAGAAAAGTCCCGAGACACCATTGTGCCCCTAGAACAGGCACCCTCGGAGGGCCGCACCGGTACTCACTTGCTTCATGCCCACAGCATTCCTGTGGCAGGTGCAAATGGGGAAACAGAGGCCCTGAGGGTGTGAGGATCTCACCCACAGCTAGTAAGAAGAGGAGCTGGCCTTCGGGTCCAGGGGCAGCAGGGCAGTTGGAGGGACGGGAGGAGGGAGTGGGGAGTACGGCCTGGCAGTGGGCACAAAGAACAACAGAACTGAAATTGACCAGCCAGGTGTGCCCCGTGAAGGCCCCCATGGAAGGTCGTGTGCACCAAAAGTCAAGGCTAAGGTCCTTAGCCTCTTTGCTGAAATAAGCACCAGCTTCCTCATCTGTAGAATGGGCATGATGACTGAAATCTAGGCTTAAATGATGCTGCTGAGGGCAGCATGTGCCTGAGAAGCTGTTGTCATAAGAACTCTTAACAGCAGCATTAATGGGGAGGGGGGTGAGTGTTATAAATGGTGATGATTATTATATTATCCTGCCCACATTTCATTGTGTTTGAAATTCTTTAAGATTTTAGATATACATTGGCTTAGTCAAGAAAGGAGGGAAGGCCCTGGCCGGTTTGGCTCAGGTGTTAGCACACTGGCTTGCGGACCAATGAGTCGCGGGTTCCATTCCAGTCAAGGGCACGTACCTCCGTTGTGGTTCATTCCCAGCCCTGGTCAGGTCGTGCGGGAGGCAACCAGTCGATGTGCCTCTATGACATCGATGTTTCTCTCTGTCTTTCTCTCTCCCTTCCTCCCACTCTATCTGATAATAAGTAGAAAAATATCCTCAGGTGGTGAATAAAAATAAAAAAATTAAAAATTAAGCCCTGGCCGGTTTGGCTCAGCGGTTAGAGCGTTGGCCTGTGGTCCAGAGAGACCTGGGTTCGGTTCCCGCTAAGGGCATGTACCTCGGTTGCAGTTTGTCCCCAGCCCTGGTTGGGTTGTGCGGGTAGCAGCCACTCGATGTGTCCCTTTCAAGTCGATGTTTCTCTCTCTCTCCCCCTCCCACTCTATCTGAACAAAATATGGAATAATGTCCTCGGGTGAGGATAAAAAAAAAAAATTTAAAAAAAAAAAAAAAGAAAGGCGGGAAGGATGATCACTGGGTGTGACCTCAGGGAGGCTGGGCTGGAACATGGCCAGAACTAAAAATGTGGGACTGTATAGAACTGTGTTGTCCAGTACAGTAGCCACCAGCTCTGTGTGTAATATGGTTCGTCCTAATTGATACACACTATAAGTGCAAAATCACACCAATTTGAAGATGGTGCAAAACAAGAATATAAAACATCTATTTCTCTCTTTTTTTTTTGTATTGATTATATGTTGAAATAACATTTTGGATATATTAGGTTAAATAAAATATATTATTATAATTAATTTTACCTATTTCACAGATATCTGTAGACCCATGTTCACTACAGGATTATTCATAATAGCCAAGACATGGAAGCAAACTAAACCTCCATCAGTAGATGAATGGGTAACTGACACATGGCATCTACATACAATGGAATAGTATTCAGCCTTTTAAAAGGAAGGAAATTCTGATGCATCCTACAGCATGGATGAACTCTAGGACATTATGCTGAGTGATATAAGCCAGTCACAAAAGAACAAACACTATATGATTCAACTTATATGAGGTAGTCAGACTCATCAAATTCATAGAGACAGAAAGTAGAATAGTGATTGCCATGGGCTGAGGGGAAGAAAGAATGGGAAGTTATTGTTCAATAGGTATGAAAATTCAGTTTAAAAAAATATGTTTTTAACTGACTTTTAGAGAGAGAGAGAGAAAGGGAGAGGGAGAGAGAGAAAGAAACATTGATGTGAGAGAGAAACACTGATCAGTGGCTTCTGGGGACTGAATCCACAACCTGGGCATGTGCCCTGACCTGGAATCGAACCGGCAACCTTTTGGTGCACAGGATAATGCTCAACCAACTGAGCCACACCAGCCAGGGCTGGAATTTCAGTTTTGTAAGATATAAAAAGTTCAGGAGTTGGATGGATGGTGGTGAGGGTTACACAACAATATGTACTTGTATACTTAGAAGTGGTTAAGATGGTAAATTTTATGCTGTGGGTATTTTATCACTATTTAAAAGATTGATTCCACCTGTTTGTTTGTTTTTTTCATTTTGTGATAAGGCCACTGAAAAATTTTAAATGACCTGCGTAGCTCACATTATATTTCTCCTGGACCATGCTGGTATAGGCTATGTCTTCAATATGATAAGTTAATGGAGACTCCTGAAGGCTGATGAGGTTAACAGGTGGAAGAAGGTCTGTGAAAGGACACAGGATAAAAAAATCTGCCCTGGCCGGTTTGGCTCAGCGGTTAGAGCGTCGGCCTGCGGTCCGGAGAGACCCAGGTTCGGTTCCAGCTAAGGGCATGTACCTCAGTTGCAGTTTGTCCCCGGCCCTGGTTGGTCGTGCGGGTGGCAGCCACTCAATGTGTCCCTTTCACATTGATGTTTCTCTCTCTCTTCCTCTCTCCCCCTCCCACTCTACCTGAACAAAAAAAAAAAAATAGAAAAATGTCCTCAGGTGAGGATAAAACAAAAAAACAAAAAAACTAAGAATTTGCCCTGGCTGGTTTGGCTCAGCGGTTAGAGCGTCGGCCTGCAGTCCAGAGAGACCCAGGTTCGGTTCCCGCTAAGGGCACGTACCTTGGTTGCAGTTTGTCCCCAGCCCTGGTTGGGTCGTGCGGGTGGCAACCACTCGATGTGTCGCTTTCACGTCGATGTTTCTCTCTTTCTCTCTCTCTCTCTCTCTCTCTCTCCCCCTCTCACTCTATCTGAACAAAATATCGAAAAATGCCCTCGGGTGAGGATAAAAAAAAAAAAAAAAATCTGACACCACTCGGGGGCAGGATGTGAACTTTGGCAGGTGTGAAGTCAATAGAGAGAGGGCCTCCACTGTGTGTGTAACTTGCAAATGCTTCCTTTGTGGAGTTCCACCAAAAAATTGTGGGGACTCATCCTCTAAAGTTCCCTACACATAGGGCATAATTATTTGGAATATGCCCTACAGTAAATAATACATTGTCACAACTGGGTATATCCATTAGTTTCTTGTGAGTTTGGTTAGTTGGACTCAGTCCCTGAGCCCATCAATGAGGGTGCCTGCCAATCTGGACATGCCAAACCTGCCAAGTTGAGACCCAGACTCTGTCCACATAGACCAATGCAGGCTCTAACTGGAAGTTGCTATCCTTGCAGCCTATCTGGATCACTGGACAGTCAGTTCCTGAGGACAAGACCGTGCCTCAGTTGCTGTACTTACCACAGTCCTGGAACATGGAATAGATTTAGACCATGTGAAAACTTTGTAGTACAGTATGAATCCCCAGAATGAATCCAGACAAGTTCTCCAAGGCAGGCCATGCAACTGGCCCTTGCCCCAGTCCTCCTGCACCTCTGGGGAAGCAGAAACTGTCTCAGATTCAGGCCACTCCAAACTTCCTGGGGCCAACGGTTGGATAGTTTGGGGAGCAATTGCATCCTGACTCCCCACCTAAGTCCCGACTCCTCCATCCTGCCCACCCAGCCTGCCAGCCCCTGACATGCTCCCCCATCCTCCCTGAGGTCATTGCTTTGTCTCCTCTAGGAGTGGAATGGGGGTTGGGGTGAGGAATCACTCACTCAAGGGTGCCAGCCCCCCGGCAGAGGTGCAAGGGGCGTTTCCCATCCTGGTCAGGGATGTTGGGGTCGGCTCCTGACACCAGCAGCACATGGACACAGGCAGCATGGCCTGCGGCACAGGCCTCGTGCAAGGCGGTGCGGCCCCCAGGGGCACTGTCCGGCCTCGCCCGCCTCCTCAGCAGCAGCTGCAAAACATCCGTGTGGCCCCGGCTGGCTGCCACGTGCAGTGGGGTGGTCAGTTCCTCTTCGTATGTCAGAGACCAGAGTCCTAGGGAGAGAGGAGACATGGGCCTCAGGCTCAAGAGGAAAGCAAAGAGCTGTCAGGCAATGGGGGAGTTGGGCAGAGACCAGGAAGAGGGAGCCCGGAGCTCCATTCCCAGCCTCCCCTCTCCCGCTCAGGCCCCCCAGCCCCCCTGGCCCGTACTCAGAGCGCGGATGTTGAAGCGGAAATCCCTCCATCGCTCTGGGTCGCTGGTGTCAAAGATGGAATCTGGTGCCAGGCCAGCGCTGGAGTCAGCGAGGATGAGGGAGACAGAGCCCACATCCCCGGCCAGCAATGCCTGCCAGAAGGCCAGGGCAGGTCCTGAGGCCGTGCGGGTGACGATGGGTCCCGGGCCAGACTTCAGGTGCTCTGCAGACCCCCTGTTGGGCTCCTCCACCAGCCTGGCACAGAGGGCATGTCTGTCACCCCGGGGTTCTTCCTGCTCCCTGCACTCTTCTGGGGACCAGCTCATTAGGGCAGAGCGTGAGCATAGGGGAAGAGGGGAGGGAGAAGGAGAGGGGAGGGCCAAAGGTAGAGGGAAAAAGAAGAGAAACACAGACAGATGGAAGGAGAGGGTCTCTGTGTCCCTCCGCGGAGCCTGAGCTGAGCCTGACCCAGCCACGCAGTTTGGCAGGAGCTATTCTGGGCTCCACATGACTTCACTCCTGGGCCAAGGTTTAGGCAAGCTCTGGGGTGAGGGAGAAACTGCCAGAGGCAGCTTCTTTTCCTCAAGCACTTGGCACCTCTGTGCCCGATGCAGTCAGCCCAGCCCCTGGTCCTCAGCCCTGTCGGTCCGTCCGTCCCCTGCTGCCCCTCACCCCTCTGGTGGCTGGTCCATCGAGGCTCAGCGGCCCGGCTCTCCAGCAGCAGGTCCGCTGTGCTGCACGGGGGGAACAGCTCCAGCAATCTCGCCAGGTCTCCGGTGTACAGGGCATTCTGCAGGGCCATGTCCCGGCACAGCAGTGGGGATGGCCGTGGGGGCTCCCAGGCTGGGCAGGACTGGGGACCCCAGACTCGGCAGGCAGGGGCCGAGGGGAAGCACCCCAGATGGTGTCCCCAGTGGGGACAAGAGCCTCTTCTCCCAGTCATGACTAGTTTAGAGAGAGCCAAAGAAGCAGGACTCAGAGTGACTGGGCGGGCGGGCACTGGGCCCGAGCCAGATGAGGCCCATTGTGGGAGGGGGAGGGGGACCGAGCCATAAATAGCGCTGGCTGTCGGAACTCAGTCCTGGGGAATGAGGCTTAGGCTGGCAGCCGGAATTAGGGAGGAGCCTGGAAATGGGGTGAGGCTAGAACCCTCCACCCTGAGCCTCACCCTGAGTTATTCACCGCAGGATTGAAGGGACTACCCAGAAGGTGGCATCAACTGCAATCTCACAGGTAAAGGGAACCAGAGCCCAGGGGTGGGAAGTGATTGGCCCCTGGCGTGTCAACTTGTTGCAGAGCAGGGACTGGAAGGGGGTGGGGTGCCTCTCCAGAGCCATTTCTCACTCTCTCATCGATCATGTGCTCCACCAAGAGGCCTCCAGCTGCTGGGGCTCTGGAACCAGAGGCAGAGCAGTGGGGTGCACATAATTTTTCCTGTCTTCCCAAATGTTACCAATTAGCCCCATACCTTCACCCTCCCAAAGCTAGGGGAGGAGTTCACAGTAGTGACAAATGCAGAGAAGGACCCTATGAGTTACCTCCTCCAGGTGTACTTAGGCAGACAGACTCTACCCAGGGGGACAGGGATCCCACAGGCAGCAACAGAACACTCCCCATCCTAGTGCTGACCCTGCCCCCATCCTAGTACTGACCCTGCCCCCATCCTAATGCTGACCCCCACCTCATCCAAGTGCTGACCCCCCCACACCCATCCAAGTGCTGACCCCTGCACCCATCCTAATGCTGACCCCCACCTCATCCAAGTGCTGACCCCCCCACACCCATCCAAGTGCTGCCCCCTGCCCCCATCCTAATGCTGACCCCCACCTCATTCAAATGCTGACCCCTACGCCCATCCTAATGCTGACCCCCCCACACCCATCCTAGTGCTGATCCCCCCAACCCCATCCTAGTGCTGCCCCTGTCTCCCCAGATGACTGCTGGACCCCCGTGGCCTCTATCTGCCGTGGTTAGGGGGTCTCAGTTGGGAAGTGAGAAAGAGGGAGTGTCTCTGCTTTCATCTGGGGAGAAAATGAAAAAAATGAGCAAGAAAACTCAAACCAGCCCCTGGGCTCAGCTGAGCCACCGCTGCCACAGGAGCTAGCTCCGGCCCGTGGTCTCGCCTCGCCTGCGCTCTCTGCCCTATGACCTGTGGAATGCACCTTGACCTTATCATACACTCTTTACATTGCTTCTTCGGGGAGAACCTCAGGGCTCCTGGAGTTTCCTGATTCCAGTCTCCCCCCACAACGGGGACCCACAAATGGACTTCTGCCCACAGACAAGAGCTGTGACCCACTCAGTCTCCTGGGGCCAGGCTCTGGCTCAAAGACAAAGGCAGGTGGGAGGGGGTGTCCAGAGGAAAGAGGTGAAGACCACTCAAAAAAGGCACCGGGTCTACCAGCAGCCACAATACCTCCATCCTCTCTACTCCGCCGTCTCCCTGACTTTCCAGACCCCCTCGTAGGAAGAATCTAGCCCTAGAGTAGAAGGGACCTTGGAGATGGGCTGGTCCAGTCTCTGCTCTCCTTACGGGTGAGGGCACTGAGGCCCAGAGACAGTGCCAAGAGGGGCTAGACCAGGGTCTGCTGACCTCCAGACTCCTGTTCTTCCCTTTTTCTCTACCTACCGAGAGGTTCCTTTTCCGTCTCTCCTCCTCCTCCCATTTCCC
This sequence comes from Molossus molossus, assembly GCF_014108415.1. Lineage (NCBI taxonomy): Eukaryota > Metazoa > Chordata > Mammalia > Chiroptera > Molossidae > Molossus > Molossus molossus. The sequence goes on from NW_023425401.1 coordinate 109,283,558, forward strand.
TCCCCTCCATACCTTGAGGCAGAAAGGGAATGGGGAACCAGGACAGGAAAACGACAGGGTGGGGTCCCAGGACAGGGACCCAGGATCGGAGAACCTCGACGGCGTGCGGTGTGAGGTGGCGGCAGGTGGCACAGAACAAGGGGCGGAAAGCACAGAGGTGGACAGAGAGCTGGTCCCCAAGCCATCCGGGCGTTTATGTCTCTGTCTCCCCGGTCCCTTTGCTCCCAGTCCCACCGCTCCTCCGGGGCACCCGGCCTCCAGCAGTCACTTCCGCTTCTTCTTCTTCTCATTTGCCAACCTGGCCTCCTCGGCCTCCTGGTCCTTGAGAAATTGCATCCTCTTCTTGCCCAGCGGGGTCTTGAAGTACCAGTCCTGGGTCAGAGGAGGGAGTAAGTGCATTGGGTCTGGCCCTTGGTTCTGCCTCCTGACCTCACCGCTTCCATTTTTACAGATCTGTGTCCCCAGCGGCTCCTCCTCCCCTCCTGGGTCCTGCACCTGCGAGAGCCCCGGTTCCTACTGCTCCCAGCAAATGCTCCAGGCCTCATGTCAGCCGCCGCGGGGGGGAAAGCCCTCTCCCCCTGCCCTTCGGCCCTCTCCCCTGGGCCCCCATGGCCATCCCGCCACCCTGGGGGTGGCCACGGACTCAGGGGTGGGGGAGTGAGTGGCAGCTGAGGGCTCCTAGCACAGCGGGGGCGCTTCCAGGCTCCTGCTCTTGAAACCCGGTGAGCCTGAGCCGGTCCTGCCCACAAGTCCTTCCTCATGGCTTCTTGTTCCTTCCCAGGTGGAGCTCCACGGGGGAGCAGAGAGAGGGCGCAGGCCTGCGTTACTGCCTGGGGCCTCAGAGGGCTGGCTTCCTCTGGTGCTGACCCACACCCTCCTCGCTGGCTTCCACACCTACCCTCCGAGCCTCACCTTGAGGGACTCCTCCTCCTCCCTGTACACTGGCTCCAGCTTCGCCAGATGACCCAGGAACTCCGAGGCCACCAGGGGCCGCTTGGACAACTGCAGGATCCGCCGCTCGGTGAGCACCAATCGGATGGCTTGGAGAATGTGACCCGGTGTGTAGCCATCGGACACTTTGGCCAGGGAGCTGATGTCCAGGCTCTGGGTCACCTGGACATTCTGGGCGTCCAGCATGTGTTTCCAGAGCACTGCAGACGTGGGGGGACATGGGGCAGGGAGAGGCAGTGGGCACTTCCGCTGTGTCTGTAGTGAGCTGTGTGCTTCTCGAGAGCGCGCCTCTCCTCCCAGGAAGGCAGGGATCATCCTCCCCACGCAACACAAAAGTGAGACGCAAGGACTTAAGTGGCCTGCCCAAGTCCACGGAACCAGGCCGGGACCCAGGCCCGCTGGGTTGCTGGTGTAGCAGCGGCCCTTCCAGAGCGCCTGGCTGCAGAGGCGCTGCTCCGAGCAATGGGGGGCCAGGGGGATGGGAAGAGGGGTGGGGAGGCTATGGCAGGGATAGTCGGCACCCCTTCTCTGGCCTGTCCCCACGTCCCCAGGCCTCACCATAGCGCGAAGCGTAATCAGGCCGTGGCATGAAGAGAATCCGCTCGTAGGTCCGGCACAGCCCCCTCATCTCAGCGAGATGCGGCCGCTCAGTGGTCCCTATCAGCATGACACGGTCCCCGGGATTCAGCAGTCTCAGGGCCTTGGTGAGGTCCCTCCTTATTCGCTTTGGTTCCATCTGCTCCGGGGAGATGGGGGCAGGGGTTGGGGACACAGTGGCCTATCATATGGGCTTCTAAGTTCTCGGGGCACCTGTCCACACTCAGACGAGAGGGGCTGACAGTCCTGCTTAAAGAATAAGGAAATAGTCCTGGCCGGTTTGGCTCAGCGGTTAGAGCGGTCCCGAGAGGCCTGGGTTCGGTTCCCGATAGGGGTGCGTACTTCGGTTGCAGTTTGTCCCCGGCCCTGGTTGGTCGTGCGGGTGGCAGCCACTCGATGTGTCCCTTTCACATCGGTGTTTCTCTCTCTCTGTTCCTGTCTCTCCCTCCCACTCTACCTGAACAAAAAGAAAAAATGTCCTCGGGTGAGGATAAAAAATAATAAAAAGAATAAGGAAATAAAAAGAATAAGGAAATAGCTCTGGCCAGTTTGGCTCAGAGGTTAGAGCATCGGCCCGCGGACCAATGAGACCCGGGTTTGATTCCGGCCAAGGGCACGTACCTCGGTTGCACTTCGTCCCCAGCCCTGGTCGGGGTCGTGAGGGAGGCAACCAGTCGGTGTGTCTCTCTTGCATCAATGTTTCTCTCTCTCTCTCTGTCTCTCTCCCTCCCTCCTAATCTGTCTAAAGATAAATAGAAAAATATCCTTGGGTGAGGATTAAAAAAAAGAAGAAGAAGAAGGAAATAAGGCAGGAGGACAGGGGACTTGTCCAAGGCCACACAATGGTGTCGCTGCAGTGGTTTGCCAGGAGCTCAGGCTGCCTGCTCACCCCCCTCACCTCCTTCTCTTCCTTTGGGACCTTCTTATAGAAATTCTTCTCGGCGTTTCCAATCCAGATCACCGAGGGCTGTAGGAGTCGAGCCACCTGGCCAGGCCAGAGGATAGAAACCTGACGTCAGACACCCCTGAGCAAGGCTCACTTCCCCATCTGGTCCAACCCAGAGTCAGGGCCGGCCTCGGGCAGTGGTGGCCTCGGAGCCCCAGCCTCCACTTCCCACGTCCTGCCGGCCCCACCTGCCAGCCCTTTGCACACCCAGCACACCTCGGCGTGAGCAGAGTCCCTGCCCTCCCTGGGGAGTGGAGGAAGCTTCGTCTTAGGCCTCGTCTCTCCTCTCCACTTCCCCCCCACCCCCCATTATGGGGGCTTTAGGTGCCTACAAGCTCCCAGCAGGGCTTGGGAAGGACCTCACCAGCCCCTGAAGCTGCACCGACTAGCAGATGGGTGATCTGAGCATAAAGCCCACCCTGCTCGTTGTCCCAGCCAGAGAACTAGAGATGCCAAACCTTAAAGACGATATGCACTATCATGGACACCCCAGCCTTGCCAGAGTATTTGCCCTGCAGGTTGGCAAGGGACAGGTCGAACAGGTTGGCACCCGTTTCTGTGCACACAGCATTGACCAGCATCTTCTTCCCCGTGCCAGCGGGGCCCACCAGGAGGATGGAGCGGATGAGCGGAGCCATGGAGTGTATATCTGAGGAGCCTGAGAGAAAACAGGGGCCAGAGGCAGACAGCGGGATGTCAGGGTGCTGGGGGTGGGACATTGCGTGAGGCGAGGTCAAAGGTCCCAAGCTGGGTGGGAGGGGGTTCAGATCCTGGCTGCACTGCCTCCCCCCACTGCCCGAGCAGTTCCCCAGGAAAGCATGCCAAGGGCGGCAGCCTAGAGGTCTCCCAAGGTCCCTTCTCTTTCCCACGCCATCTGTTCCCACCCCTGCATTAAGAAGGGGTGCAACTGCCCGGCCGGTGCGGCTCAGTGGTTGAGCGTCGACCCATGCACCACGAGGTCACCGGTTCGATTCCGAGTCAGGGCACATGCCCAGGTTGTGGGCCTGATCCCCAGGAGGAGGCATGCAGGAGGCGGCCAATCAGTGTTCTCGCTCATCAGTGTTTCTCTCTCTCGCTCCCTCTCCCTTCCTCTCTCTAAAATCAATAAAGAAAAAATATTTTTTTAGCCCTGGCCAGTTTGGCTCAGCAGTTAGAGCGTCGGCCTGCGGTCCGGAGAGACCCGGGTTCGGTTCCCGCTAAGGGCATGTACCTCGGTTGCAGTTTGTCCCCGGCCCTGGTTGGGGTCATGTGGGAGCCAGCCACTCGGTGTGTCCCTTTCACGTCGATGTTTCTCTCTCTCTCTCCCTTCCTCTCTCTCCCTCCCATTCTATCTATCTGTACAAAAAATGGAAAAATATCCTCGGGTGAGGATAAAAAAAAAAGAAAAAATATTTTTTTAAAAGAAGGGGTGCAACTGCGGGCATGGGGACAATCGCTTCAGAAAGACCCCCGTTTTGGGGGAATGGGACCGACAGTGGGATGTGCCTTGGAATTGAGTAAGGGCTGAAAGTGTGGACTCCTCAGCAGGTCAGGGACCCACATGACTTCTGGGCTGGCCCAGGCTGAGTGTGACCTCCGGCAGGGGTTGGGGCAGGAGTCCAGCGCAGGTCCCTGGCGCGGGGCCCTGGAGGCCCAGGCTGGACCTTCCCGCCTCAGCCCCTGTCCCTCCCTCTCCCAGGCCCCCGCCCCAGGGCCTCTCACCCAGCCGAAGCACGGCGTACAAGGCTATGTTCTGTCGCATGTCGAACAGGGAAGGCATAGGCAACTTGTTGGCCAGACTCAGTGTGGATCCCAGGTAGAGGAAGTCACCTGAGGGACAGGTGGCCACCTGGTGAGTGGCGCCCACGAGGGCAGGGTCAAGAGAGAAAGCCACTCGAGGAGAAGGTTCATTTCAGAGGGTGGTAGTTGGCCACCGGGATGACCCTGGCCGGAGGGCCTTGGACACTGTTCCTCAGGCTGCAAGCGGGCGATGGGGAGGGGTCTCACCAACGAAGTCCTTCAATGCCACCGTCATGCTCTTCTTCAGAAAGCTGTAGATGACGAGTTCTTCAAACAGAGAGGACACGGACCTGGCCGAGGGTGGTGCAGGGCCCCCCGAGGACGGAGCGACATGGAGGAAGAGATGAGTGGGTGTCATTGCAGGCACGAGGAGAGGGGCTGAGGGGCCCTCCTGCCCCACATCCTGTGGTCAAAATCAATAGTGCCCTGGACAGCCAGCATCAGAAGGTACGACACCAACCCACGGGCCCAGAAGGCAGTCCGCCCATACACAGTGGGTGCTCTGTGGGTGGAGGGGGTGTGAGCAGGACCAGCGCCCTATAACACTCCCTCCATCCATCTGCTCGTGGCTGTAAGTTCCACCAGCAGAAACCCAGTCATTTGGGTGACTCATCAACCTCTTTCTAGAAGACACATTTAAGGTGTACGTGCTCTGGGAGAGGTGGCCATCAAAGCAGCTAATGTCAACGTGCTCATGACTCATTTCATGAGAGAAGTAAGAAAGGGACCGCGGACAAATTCTTCAATGCCCCAGAGTGGGGAGTCCAGGGGAGATGGCTTTGGAAGGGACAGAGCTGGTGGAGGCAAATGTCGGAGGGAGCGTTCCTAGCAACACCCCACTCATGTCTTATTCTGCATCATCATTGCAAAGCACTTTCTCATGCTACTGTTTGGTCCTCGCCACTACAGTGTGAGTTTGGCAGGGGAGGTGCTTGGTTAATAAGGACAGGGGGTCAGAGAGGTTAAGTGACTTTCCCGAGGTCACACAGCAACGGAACTAGCACCCACAGTCAGCTCTGTCCTGGGCCAGGGCTTGCTCCACCACCCACAATAAGGTGAAGGTTCTACTACCTGTCTGGGGTCAGATCCTTTTCCTTCTTCTTCCCAGCTTTCTTCCCATTTTTTTTCTGGTTGGAAAGAAGCGCATAGGAAACTGTCCTGTGTTCCTTGCCTTCCCTGCTGTGCACCCTCTCCTGTCCCAGCCAGGCCCCTCGTCTTGCCTTTGGAGCCTTGAAGGGTCTGTCCTCCTCCCGGTCCACAGCCAGGCGCAGGCTCTTCAGCTCTTGACGCATCAGCTCATCCACCTGTGGAGACAGCAGAGCCTGGGGCGGGGGGCCAGGGGCGGGGGAGGACAGGCAGGAGGCAAGGACGGAGGCAGGGTGGAGAGGAACACAGCCGTCTCTGCACAGAGCCAGCCAAGCCCCGTGAAGGCAGCAGGTGGCCACCAACTTTCCTACGTCTTGTTTTAGGACCCTCGGCCTTGACATTTGTCCCTGGTCCCTGCACCATCCACACTTAATCTTAATCCATATTCTGCTCACACATAAGTCCTGCTCTCAACTGGCATCAGCGTGGGGAGAAGCCCTGGGATGGAGTGGGGCTTTCTTCAGCGTCTGTGTGACCTTGAGGACTTGTATGACCTCTCGACCTCAGTTTTTTTACAGATCACATTGGTAAAATCACCGTGCGTACCTCAGGGGTCATTGGAATGATCATATGATCTAATGCTCCCAAGGGCACATCACAGGAGCTCTTTAAGGGTTGGTGAGGAGGATGGTGGACATGACCCTGGTTCAGAGCCCCCCATTCCCTCACCTACAGGCTGCAGGGGAGAAAGAGGGACCAAGCCGGGGTTCATGTGGAGAGAGGACAGACCCAGAACAGCGGGAGGCGCTGGTGGGGAGAGGGAGCCCGCAGGGAGGCCTGGAGCCAGCACGCCCACCTGTATCCGGATCTCCTGCTCCATTTCCTTCCTCTTCTCCAGCCGGAGGGTCTCAGCGTCGAAACTCTGACTGAGGTAGGCGCTGCTATGCTTGTTCTTCCACGTATCTGAGCGTGGATGGTTAGAGGGCGTGGAGGGCAGAGTCCCAGGTATACTCACACACACACACTCAAACACGCGCACACTCGCTCACCGGGGCCAGGAGCCTGACCCAGGCTGGTCTACCTCTCTCTCACTCTGTCTCTCACTCTGTCTCTCTGTCTCTCTGTGTCTCACACACATGCACACACAGGCCAAGACCCTGACCCAAGCTGGCCCCTGGCCCCTGGCCCCTGGTTCTGCGTCTCACCAGACTACAGACAGAGGCCTGATGCCAAGGCCTGTGATTGCAGGATTCAGACCCAAACCCACAGTGCCCCTCCCCCTCCCCCTCCGCCTACACACCCACAGCACCACCTCATGACCCACATGGCACATGTCCACTGTCCCTAGGAACAAGGGTCACTCCAAGGCCCCACGTGGGCTGCACAGCTTCCCGGCCTTCTCCCCCCTTACTTTTATACTCCTCGTGCCCCGCATTGATCAGGGGTACAAATTTGGACGGCAACACTCTCAGCGTTGTATCTGCTTCCTAGAATAGAAACACCATTTGACCTCGACCCCCTCACCTTCACCCCTCACAAACTCTGCCGCCCAGACCAGCCTTGCCACCAGAGATCCCCTCGGACTTCGTTCCCCTGCCCAGCTGCTTCGCACACCCAGGAGCTGCCTTACCCCCATCTTGGTCTTTTCTTCTCTCCCTTTCTTCTCTCTTTTCTCCTTTTCTTTTTCCTTACTTTTGCCTTCATCTTTTTTAGTGCCCCCCTGGACCTGCGTCTCCAGTTCCGTTTTCACCTGTGACCAAGGGAAAAAGATGCTGCGGAGAAGACCAAGGGCGCTTTCCAGGAACAAGAAAACCCTGGGCCTGTGACTGGGTGGACTCAGGATCCCCAAGGCCTAGGGGAAGCGGTGGGGTCCTGATGGCTGGGAGTTCAGAGGTCTCCCTGGGGTCCAGGAAGAGGGCCAGGCGATGCAGTGTTCTCACCAGGACAGCTGCTCTCCTGGCCGTGGGGATCTAGAGATACAACAGTCTCACCAGACGTGCCCTCTCTCTGGCCAAGGACACCTTCTTCCGATGCAGGTACCACCCTCCCCCAATGCCGTCTTCTTAAGCACATGTATTTCCCCTGGCCACCTCTGCCTCCATTGGGACTGACCTCACCCCACACCCGACCACCCTCCGCTTACAGTCAGCCCTCCCTGTAACCTCAGACTCCACCAGCCACACAGTCTCCTGCCCCCACCTCCAGGGCACCTGTTCTGGGGTCTTGTCTGAGAAGATCAGGTAGGATCCACCTGAAGACTCATCTGGATAATCGGGGAATCGGCCAGTAAGGGCACTAAGTGGGCGTAAGATAGAGAGATGGACAGGTGGGTGGATGGACGAATGGACATATGGATGCAGGGGTGGGCTGGTGGAAGGGTGGGTGTATGGATGAATAGACGGATAGAGAGAAGGATGGGGACAGGGAAAGGACCGGGGAGACTGAGGGGGAGGGGGAAGGAACAGATAGTTACAGAAGAGAAAGGACAGATCACTCAGGGGACGTTCCTGGATGCTTTCCCTGGGCACTTTCTCTTCCCTCTGGGGAAACAGGAAGTCGTGTGTGGAGATGGGCCCGCAGTGGGGATGGTCCCAGGTGGAAGCCAATGTGTTAGCCGTGTGTTGGTGGGACCGGGGTGAGTGGAGAAAAGGGCCCAGGCGAGGCCAGAGGACAAGACAGACGTGTGGACATGAGTGAGGAAGGAAAGGGGTTGAGGGCTGAGTCAGCTGGGGTGGGGACACTGACTGGCACTCGATAAACCACTGTCGGATTTGCGCCTTCATTTTCTCCTTCATGCTGGGCCCCTCGGTCTCTCTGAGCGAGTCTTGGGTCTTCACTATGGCCAACTGGAACTCTTCCTCCTTCTCCATCTGACGGAGCCTCCTGGCATCCTCCCTGAGGCTGGTCGGGGGCCTGAGGCCCAAACTCTCCAGTGGGTTGGACACGGGGAGCTGGGACATGGGGAGGGGACAGAGGGACTGAGGAGTGGGAGCAGGGAGGACCGGCCGCAGGCTCGCACACCTGCCCCCATGCGTTCCCTTGCCCATGTGCCTCGCATGCACACCCACACGGAACATCGGGCCTGCCTGCATCAGGAGAAATTGTTTGGTGCTGAAACTCGTCAGTGTAAATTACTCTGATAATGAGTTTGCTAGATGTATCCGGGCGGGCCCCCCTGCCCGCTCCCCCAGCACACCCTCCCCTGTGAGCCTCGGGCCCCAGCCCCCACCTGCACCCCCACCCAGCGCCCGCCTTGGCAGCCTCGCTCGCAGCCACTTTCCCGCCTCATTGGCTCCCAAATGTATTTTAAATATCACTGTGCGCAGAGACAATTACTGAAAACGCTGAGCTCACACTGCTGATGGGCCCGGGCAGCCAGGCTCATTCCTCACCCACTGCTGTGCCATGCTCCCCTGCCCCCTCCCCACCAAAGCCTGACCCCAGGCCTCCTGGGGGTCCAGCTCATCAGCTCCCCAACAAGTCTCTGACCTCCACTCCCACGCAGCAGATCCCGGCCCCTCCCTCCTTCTGAAGCCCCCCAGCCCCCTAGAGTAGTCATCCCAAGCCCTGTCTCCAATCTCTCGGCACCCCCAAACCCCTTTGTCAGCCAGGCCTCCATGGGCTCTGCCTACTGCAAAGCCCCTCCCAGGGATCATGTCCCTCACCCCTGTCACCCAAGTCAGCGCACACCAGCTGGATAAAGGAGCATCGAGAGCAGAGGACAGACAGCTCAGGGAGCTGGGCCTGTTCACCACCTGTGCGCACACTGGGGGCTGCTCGTCTTACCACCTACACTCGCCCACATGCACACTCGTGCCCACCTCATGTCGTTAACATTTGGCCCTGCTCCCTGCATGCAGAGGAGAAGCGAGTCTGGGGGCCCCAAATCAAGTGGGGAGCCCGCAGCCCAAAAAACTGCTCCGGTGTGAGGGGGTGTGCCCCCTCCCAAGTGGGCCCCTGAGGCCTTTTTTGTCTGCTGGGCCCACCCCTGCAGCCCCTCCTCCAGCCAGGGGCAGGGACACGGGGTCCAGGAGACTGGGTGCTCCTACCCTCACCCTGCACCCACATTTGAGATTCTCAAAGGCTCTAGGAGAGGGAAGGTGGGAAGGGATTCGGCTTGGCCCCGGCTTTCCTGTCCTTCCTTCTTGCTCAGTCCCACCCCGAAGGATCCCTCGGGCCCTGGTGCTGGCCTGCCCCCTCCATCACGCCCACCGCAGTCCTGAGTGGCGGGCCATGTGGCAGTGTTCTGGGGCTGGGGCTCAGAAGGATGAAGTGAGAGGAGGTGTCCCATGCGCTGGCCAGCCCTGTGTCCCCACCTGTGGCCAGGGAGGGACTCACCATGCCGATGAATTCCATCTCTGTTTGCCGGTCCTGCTGAGTGCGTTTCCTCTGCAGGTGACCTTTCCACACCTGGGGGGACACACGAGCCCAGACACTCCCCACACTGCATTCCTCCGGAATGTGGCTCTCGGGCTTCGTCCCAGGGAGAAGCAGCCGCCACCCCCTGGAAGGGGAGGTTTGGGTGGAAGGTGGGGGAGGAGCTGGGAGGCACCTGCGGGCGTGCAGCTCGTGTGCAACTGCTACCTGAGCAGGAACAGCCGGGAACCATCCGTGTGGGGCAGGGAGGCACCCAAACTGTCCAGCCCCAAGGCTTTGTTCCCTCACAGTCCCCCAGGAATTCCCTCCTCGTCTCCCCCCTTGAATCTGCTGTATCTTTTGAGGCACAAATCAGAGTTCAAGTACCATCATCTTTAAGAAGCGCTTAACACTCTCAGGTCTCAGAATTCCCATAGCACCTGGAATCAATACTCGCCCCCGTGCCAGCAGGTGGAGGGAGGGGCACTGGGCAGAGGGAGGCAGGGCAGGGGCCTGTCCAGGCTCCTGGGACCAGCAGAGGAGAGGCCCATGGAATGGCTTTTGATTAGTGTTTGTACTGGAGAACTTGAAGACTGGATGCAGGATTTCACACCCTTGATGTCTGGCAGTAGGGACCACATGACTAGCTTTGGCTCCTGGGGGGAAGTGGGTGGGGTTCTGTCTTTGGGGCTGATCCTCCTCTCAAAAGGCTTGCTTCATGGAGCCCTGCAGGTGAGGACTCCCGCCCTCTCCATGGGGCAGCCAGACCTTGGGTCCGTCACCCAAATGCAGGGGCTCCGATTGGGACATTCTGCCTGCTGATCAATAATCAAAATCTATCCCATCTGGAGAGGATAGCTGTTCTCAGAGGCGATGTTTGTTCATTGGTTGGTTTGCTTTTAATTTTTGGTAGAAAGTGGTTCTAACTTTCCTCTCTTGGGCCGACAGACAGACATTTTTGAGCCACTGGGACTTGAGGGAAAAGGAGAAAAACATCCAGTCCCCTGCCAGCCATTCTGGGCCGCTTCTGGGGAAAAAAAAAAAATGGCACGTGGCTTCCTATGACAGAGCAAGGCCCAGGAGTGGGGACAGACACAGGAGCAAAGTGGCCCGTTTCTGCAATGAAAATTTCCCAGGGCCCCTCCAGTGTCGTCAAGCTTGTAACCACGACCGCCCAGCCTCGTGGGCAATGATAGAGAGGCCAGACCCACACACTGGGGGCAGCAGGGGCTGGAAGGTGTGGTGTGGCCCCCAGAATAGTAAGAAGGCACAGGGAAACCCAGGGACGGGGCTGGGGGTGCTGCAGTGAGCAGGGGGGGGTGTGGCATGCGATTTCCATGTTGAAGGAGAGGGTGACTCCAGACGGCACAGGCCTTGAACCCTGGATCACATCTGTTCTCTTCGTCATCTTTCCCTTTGCCCCGGCTGCCAGGAGGCTCAGGGTACATTTTACTGACTTATTTTTAACAGTCTTAAGAGTTTCTAGAATGATCCTCGACTCTGTTCTGCTACCTTATTATGGATCATTTCCCTCTTGTTTTAATGATCTTTTTGTTTCTCGGGCTTTGATGGTATCCTACTTTGAATCCTTTTGGGGATAGAGAGGTAGAATAAATAATAAAGAAATAAGATACATGATTATTGACTTATAAAAGTCCCTAGTTTAGGATCTAATTGTGGGGCCACAGAATCCAAGCACCTGCACCTCTGTCATCAATCGCTAAGCTAGGCAGGCTTCCTGGAGGAGGTGACCGCCGACCTTGCCCTTCTTCCTAGATGCTGGGGGATTACCTTCTGAATGATGATAGCGGCTTGGTCCTGATTGAACTTGTGCCACCCGCCCTCCCTCATCTTCCGATCCCACTCCTCCTCTCTCCGAATTTCTCGAAAGAAGGTGGCTCGGAGCCGGCCTTGCCTGGCCCGCTCGGCAGTTTGCAGCAGGATTATGGCGTCAGTCCGGTTCATTGATGGAAGGTTCTGGCCAGAGGAGAGGCAAAGGAGCAGAAGAAGATGAGGGAGGGTTTGCATCCAGGTGGGCAGCTGGGAAATCACACACTAAAAGACATGCTGGGGGCGTGGTCCTCCCAGGGCATCTAGGTGCCCAGGTCCTGCCCTTCTAGGTTGGTGTTGGAAGGTTACAAGGACACAAGAGCAGCCGTAAAGGAGGTCAGGGATTACCCAAAGAGCACTCTCAAGTGGGTGTAGAGCAGGGCAGGGCCTCCCTGTGTCCCGGATGGTGGCATCTCTATTCCCGGAGCAGGGCTACGGGGGGAGTCTGGGAAGGTGTCCATTGACTTGCCTCCTGGAAGGACACTGGCTCCATTCTGGACAGGATCTCTGCCAGCATCAGCCCTCGCTCCTGTAGGACGTTGGACTGCTCCAGCAGGAAGTATGTGGGGATTGGGACCTCCAGGTCTGCCTTTGGGGCAATACAGGGGACAGGGGGCCAGTGATCAGCAGCCAGGCCACCTGGCCGATCCAGCACGCTTCCCAGCTGCCTACACAGTCCCTGGCACTGTTTTCTCTGTGCTGGAGCCCTGGAGTGGGTTACAGGCAGACCCACGGACATCATCCCTTTCTCCCCGGCCTCGGCCCGAGTTGAGTTCTGGAGGATCATGGTAGCTAACTAGCAGTGGCTCCAAACCTGGCTGTGCACCAGAATCAACTAGGAAGCTTTTAAAATGCAGACTCCTAGGCCCTCCGCAGACCACCGCATCCGAATTACAGGGCCCGGAGAATCTGTTGTTGTTGTTGTTGTGTTTTTTTTTTCAAGCCAACAGCTGAACCTAATGCAGCTGGTCTGGAAACTCTGAGGCTGACTGCCTTGGGCATGGAGCTGTGTACCATGACCCTGGGGCTTCCTGCTGGTGCATTCAGAGCACCTGAGGGTCTTGTGAAAAGGCAGGGACGGATGAGCAGGTTTGGGATGCAGCTCCTAAGTGATGCTGACGCTGCTGGTCCATGGACCACACTTTGAAGAACAAGCCTCTAGAGGACGCTTCACCAATCCCTCACCATTCATGGGTCTTCCCAGCCATGCAAGACCTCTAGCCTGACTCTCTAGCCACCCCCAACTACTTGCATGCACCCCACCCCAGTTCCTGAAGCCTTTCTTGTGAGACCAAACCCCATCCCCTGATCATCTGCTTGCCCTCCCTCCCTCCCTCCCTCCCTCGCAGATGTCCCAGGGGTGTCTAAAGGAGGTCAAGACCAGCCACACGCCCCTCTCTGCTGGCAGGGAGTGGCCCTAGCCGCCCCGCACCGCCCCGCACCGGGGTGAGATGGAGGTCCTGCAGCACGTGGTCCAGGCAGTGGTGCTCGCACAGGTCCATGCGCACCATCTCCTCCTTGAGCTCCAGCACCCGGCCCGCCACACCGTCCAGCAGGCGCCGCAGCAGCCGCCGTTTCTGTGGCTGCACCATCTGGTCGTAGAGGGTGTTGAAGCGGCGCAGCAGCCCCAGGTAGTACAGGTAGAGCGACGAGAGCGTGTACTGGAAGGACTGCCGCTTCTGGTTGGGCACAGGCTGGAGCAGGGGCTCCTCCTGGTCCAGCAGCTCTTGCAGGATCACGTGGGAGGAGTCCCAGAGGCGTTGGTAAGCTCTGGAGGGAGGAGGCGGGCGCACTGGGGGGTTCCAGGCCTCAGGAGCATGGGAACGGTGTGGGGGGCTGGCGCTGCCGAGCCTTTTGAGGAGTGTGACCTCCCGATCCAGTTGTGATGTTAAGGTTACTCATGGAGCCAAAGTGGAGCTCAGGGAAGTAAGGGGTCCTCAGGAGGATATGGCGGCTACAGTGAGCACAGCGGGGCTTAGAGGTGTGGGATCAGGCTCACCAGGGGAATGAGGAATGGCCATGGCTCTTAGGGCCCCCCTATAAGAAAGAGGCTCCTCCGAGTCGGCAGTTGGTCCCTCCAGGGTAAGGGTGCAGCCCAGGGATGCTGCAGTGGTCGAGGATGGTGGGTGGGAAGTGGGGTGAGGAATGAGTGTGGAGCATGGTCCCTTCCCCAAAGCAGAGCCCTGGTTCTGGAGTTAGTAGTCCAAGGAGGGTCGAAGAGCAAAAGCTGACCACAGGCTGGAGCAACTGGGGTTGCTGTGTGCAAGTCTGCGGCCCTGGCCCAGTATGGAGCCCCCTCTCCCCCCCCAGTTCTCCTCCCCACCCAGTGGCCTCAGCCTGACGGGATCTGGAGTAGGAGGCAGCCTGCTCTTTGCTCTCCCAGCCCTGGGGGCTGCACCCCAGCCCCGACTTACCCCTCAGACATGGTACCCACTCGCCACGCTGCCCTTGGTGAGCTGGTGGCGGAATGCAGAGCCTACGTGTTTCCGCTCTGACTGCACCCCCAGAACAGCTCAGTTTTAAGGGTTCTGTCCCATTGTCCCAGTGTTCCAAGGCGTGAGAGGTGGAGTTGTGGGTGTGACTGGGGAAGATTTCAGAGGATGCTCTAGAGCCGGCACCCTGGAGGGAGGGCAGGTCCCTCCTAGCAAGCCTAGGAAAGCAGGGCGGAGTGTGGGCTCAGCTGCGGCTGCTTCTCTTGTGAGGATCAAATAAAAGCATGGCCCCTATCTGAAGTCACCCTGGAACTGCGCGGCTCCAGTGACTATTAGTCCTGAAGGTATTACTCCAACCGCACATCTCGGCTGGAGGAACCCTGTGTTCCTTAGTGCAGACCCGGCCTCATTGACTCTGCTCTGTGACTGTCCGGGAGCATTCAGGAGACCATTCTTTGGAAAACACAAAACATTATCTTCTGATGGGTCAGCTGGCAGTGACCTTTTTGGCTCAGTGTTAAGTAGGGACTCACAATTAGATACATGCCTAAGGCACAGGGCAGAGGAAGGGGGAGAAGGGAGGCAGCAGCTAGGAGGCAGAGATGTGTTCTCAGGTGTTCCCGGGCGTGCCGGTCACCCGAGGACCTCGTCAAGACGCAGGTTCCGATTCCGCCGTCTGCGGCGGGCCTGAGATTCTGCATTCCTAGCAAGCTCCCAGCCACGCAGACACGCCGGGTGGGGGTCGGGGAGAGCCGAGGCTCAGGGGCCAGACCTGGGCCTGCCCTGCTTCTAGCGGTGGGACCCAAGCGTGGATAATTCCTTCTCTCAAGGCACTTTCACGTGCGGCTCTTCGTGGGAGAAAATGCGTGTGGACGATGCATCGCGGTGGTGGCCACTGTCACAGAGAGCTCGCGGGCCACGAGCTGAGCCTATCCAGTCACAGAGGGAACTGACTCCCACCCCTCCACCCACCCCCAGCGCCTGGGAGAGCATGCACGGGGCGCATGCCCACAAGCCGGCGCAGAGGCTGAGTGAGGGAGAGAAAGTCCGTGGGGTCAGATGTTAAGTGGTGAGCCTGGGTGAAGGACAGACAAGTGGCCATTGTCCTTTCTTGCCACTTTTTTCCCTGTGGATTTGAGACTTTTTTAAAATAAAATTTGGGTAAGAGAAGTTAGGAGGCCCTGGCCGGTTTGGCTCAGCGGTTGGAGCGTGGGCCTGCGGTACAGAGAGACCCGGGTTTGGTTCCCGCTAAGGGCACGTACTTCGGTTGCAGTTTGTCCCCGGCCCTGGTTGGTCGTGCGGGTGGCAGCCACTCGATGTGTCCCTTCACGTCGATGTTTCTCTCTCTCTCTCTTCCTCTCTCTCCCTCCCGCTCTATCTGAACAAAAAATGGAAAAAATGTCCTCGGGTGAGGATTAAAAAAAAAAAAGAGAGAAGTTAGGAGTCTCAAAACCCTTTTTGTTCTGACAGGAAGGGGAAGACAATATTAGGGGAGAGTGAAATCATCTTACAGATCCCAGCAGGCTATTTGATGGCTGGTTCGGGCCGTTTGTTGTTTTGTTTTTTTTTTTGGTTGCTTTTTGTTTCTTTTTAATTAATTAATTAGTTTTTGTTACAGATGTTTCTCCTTTATCCCCCCACCCCTCCTCCTGATCCTGCCCCCCTCCCCAAGCACTGTTGTCCGTGTGGGCCTTCTGTTTTGTATCTTGAAGAATACCTCTGTGTAGACCCCTGTGCCCAGCCCAAACAAAGATGACAGTTTGCTGGAAACGGCATCCCAGAACACGGTCCGAAGGAATAAGGCAGGAGGAATTTCAGGCCCCGAGAAGGCGTGATGGCATCAACAGAGGGAGGATTCCAAATCCAGCCCCAATCCTTCATCAGCTTACTACCGATCAGAACATGTATCACATGCGCTCATGGGGTACCCCCAGAAAGCAGTTTTTAATTAAAAAAAAAGTCTGAGTAAGCCCTGGCTGGTTTGGTTCAGTGGTTAGAGCGTCAGACTGCAGACCAAAGGGTCGCAGATTTGATTCCCAGTCAAGGGCATGTACCTGGGTTGCAGGTTTGATCCCTGGCCCCAGTCGGGGTCATTAGGGAGGTAACCAATTGATCTATCTCTTTCACACTGATGTTTCTCTCTCTCTCCCTCCCTTTCTCCCACTCTCTCTGCAAATCAATAGAAACATATCCTCGGGTGTGGATTAACAACAAAAAAATGTAAAAATAAAAAAGTATGAGTGTTATTATTCCACCTCAGTGGCCATGAAAAGTGATAATACTGCCCTGGCCGGTGTGGCTCAGCGGGTTGAGTGTCATCCCATGCACCAAGAGGCCACCGGTTCAATTTCCGGTCAGGGTGCATGCTTAGGTTTCAGGCTTGTGCCGGAGGCAGCTGATTGATGTTTCTCTCTCTCCCCCAATCCTTCCTCTCGAAAATCAATAAAAACATAGTTATTAAAAAGTGACAATACCCTTGTCCCAAAGCACACCTCACCGCACATCCATTTTTGAAACCACCACAGCGGACGGGAGCAGTTCACCCTTTATTTAGCTTAGGTCACTTGGCTCTGGTGTACTTGGTGACGGCTTTGGTGCCCTCCGACACCGCGTGCTTGGCCAGCTCCCCGGGCAGCAGCAGGCGCACAGCCGTTTGGACTTCCCGGGAGGTCAGCGTGGTTCGGCCTGAGTACTGGGCCAGCCGGGCGGCCTCGCCGGCCAGCCGCTCAAACACGTCATTCACAAATGAGTTCATGATGCTCATGGCCTTGGAAGAGATGCCGATGTCAGGGTGCACCTGGAGAAACAGGACTGCTTTCACCAGGAGGCTCTGCGATGGCCCAGCCCCAGGTTGGGGACCCAGGACTCTAACGCCACCTCACCAGCCTCTTCCCAGAGGCCGAGAGACATGGAAATAGGGATCTGTTTAGATACTACTGTATCCAAGCTAAAACACCGTTTCTCCCAGCTGCAAGAGGTAACGAGCTATCCCGTGTGAGTGCGTCAGCATTATTCTCTGACGAATGGAATCAGTTCCACGCATTCTGCTTTCCCCATTGAGTGCATTTGCATAGTGTTCTGTTGTTTTTCTTGGTGTTTCCCAGTGTGGAGGAATCATAGCTTCTCTCTCCCTTCCGCTTCTAATAGACATCTGGGGGTTTTGTTTTCTCGCTATTAGGTTGTGTTATAGTGAATGCGTGTCTCTGGACACTGTACACGCACAAGGAAGGTTGTTCCTAGAGGTGGGACGGCCAGATCAAGGTGTGTGCACTTAACTTGGCAGATGGTTACAAATCACCGGCCGGAGAGCACACCGACGGGACCCAATCTCAGCACCACCGAGAGGGGTTGAGAGGCCCAGGCTCTGTGCCTGGACTGTGATTCACTCTGTCACCTTGAATAAGGCGTAGTCCTCGGCCTCAGTCTCTCCTTCTATCACACAAGGTCGTGAACTAGGTGATCTCTAGTAAAACAAACGGCGAGCGGATGCGATCTTAAAATGTGAGCAGGCAGACGTTAAGTGTTTCTCTGTCCAGTGGGATATAAGTGACTCCCCAGTGACATAAGCCAATGGTGGAGACAGAGCTAGCTGCTTCTGGTCACCACTCACAACAGGAAATCTGAGTCCGTACGAGGTTGGACTAGGTTTAGCCTAACCCCCACCCCTCGTCATCACAACCCTCTCTCCTAGGGTCTCCCGCCTGCTGGGGTGAAGCAGCTCCCCTCTGCAAGGCGAGTCCCCTAGTCCCCGCCCTCACAGCTTGTGAGCCCTCCTCAGGCTAAGCTGTGGGGCTCACTCATACCCGCTCCCCCCACACACTTTCTTCAGGACACTGGAGTCTGTCTGGTGCTGCCCCTTTTTTTTGTTGTTAATCCTCACCTGAGGATATTTCTCCATTGATTTTTAACAGAGAGTGGGAGGGAGGGAGGGAGGGAGGGGGAGAAAGAGGGGAGGTGGTATGAGAGAGAGACATCGATGTGAGAGAGACATTGATTGGTGGCCTCCCACAGGACCCCGATCAGGGCGGGGGGGGGGGATTGAACCTGCAACCCAAGTACATGTCCTTGACCAGAAATCAAACCTGGTTTTTGTTGTTGTTGTTGTTTTTAAATGCACATACTGTTGGTTTATTTACTTTTTCTAAAAAATCCTCACCGAGGATATTTCTCCATTGATTTTCAGATAGAGTGGGAGGGAGAGAGAGAAAGGGGGGAGAGAGAGGAGAGAGGGAGAGAGAGAGAAACATCGATGTGAGAGAGACACATCAATTGCCTGCCTCCTTCTGGACCCCAACCAGGGCCAGGGATCGAACCTCAACCAAGCTATGTGCCCTTGACCAGAATCGAACCCGCAACTCCTTGGTCCCTGGGCCAATGCTCTAACTGCTGAGCCACACTGGCTGCGGCTGGTACTGCCCTTTGGGCACCCCACCCCACCATTCCTGGAGACCCCGGTTTCCAGGTCACTAAAGCTAATGGCATTCGGACTGGAGACAGGCCCAGCTCTGCGTAAGGATCTTGGGCAGATCGGAGAGAACTGGATGGGCATCAGAGCTGCCCTGCCTCCTCCTGGTCCTGGCTCTGTCGGGCAGGGCAGAGGCTTTGAAGACACGTTGCCTGGGATCCTCCAGACACACTGGTTGTTGGGTAGCTATGGGTGCCCCCAAATGTTTGTCAGCGTGCGAGTCCCAGGTGCTTCTCAGAGGTGCGCGGGTAGACTGCCTGAATAGAGAGGGCACCTGTGGGTTAGGGGTGGGAGCAGGAGGCATTCAGGGGGCTTTGGTTAGAGCTGTGGGTCAGGTCCTGTGACTGTCAACCCACTGAGCACACATGGACCTCAGGTTGCTCTTCTGTAAGGTAGACCAACCCCTCATCCCCTCGGAGACCGAGTGCCACTTGTCTGGAAGGCCTCCCAAGACCTGAGTTCACACAAGTGCCCCTGGCTTTAGCTGGCACGAACTGAACTTCTTGTTTGCACCGCAATGTGTTTGGCTCCCGATCGAGCACCTTCAGCCCAGCACCTTCTCGTGGTCTTCCCTTTTAATTTTGTGCCACCTGCCCTGCCGGTTTTGCTCAGTGGTTAGAGCGTCGGCCCATGGACCAAAGAGTCACGGGTTCGATTCCGGCCAAGGGCACCTACCTCAGTTGCAGTTCATCCCGGGCCTTGGTCAGGTCCTGCAGGAGGCAACCAATCAATGTGGCTGTTATCACATTGATGATTCTCTCTGTCTCTCTCTCCCTCTTTCCCTCCCTCCCACTCTACCCCATGATAAACAGAAAAGTATCCTTGGATAAGGAATTTAAAAAAAATTTTTTTTTTGTGCCACCTAACATTCTGCACAATCATCTTGTCTGTCCGAAAGCCCTGTTAGTGTCTGGGCTGTGGTGGGGAGCATGCCTGAAATGTCCCTTCACATCACAGGTGCACGACAGATACCGAGAAGGGTAGGAACCCCCGAGATCAAGTTTGACCACCCCTGGGGGGACGTGAGTCCACCCGTCCCAGCTCCAGACTACACGGAGTCCCTACTCTCAGCCCAGCACCCTCCCGGGGCTGCCAGTGCATTCGACTCGCTCTCTGACTCGCTCTTTCTCGCTAGCTCCCGGCTCTCACCTGCTTCAGCACCTTGTAGATGTACATTGAGTAGGTCTCTTTGCGCCGACTTTGCTTTCTGGACTTCTTGTCCCTGGAGCTGTGGCCCTTTCGGCCCCCAGACTGCTGCCTCCGTCCATGCTCCGTGCTCATCCTCCTCCTCCTGCATACAGCTGCCTTCCGCTTCTTGGGGCTACTTTTTATGAAGTTAGCAGCAGCTGGCCGGCCAGGTGGGGCTGGGGACCAGCACCTGGGATGAAGGGGTGTGGCTTGGCCCAACCCTATCTGGAACATGCTCTCTCCTCTCCCACAAGCGATTTCCTGTCTCTGAACAGGAAACACTCCACCAGCCCTCCCTTCAGGCTGATTATCCCCCGATGCATCACACCCTTGTTAGAGTTCACACACCACCAAACAGCCACGAAATCACCCAGCACCCACTGGGCTCGGCAAGGCATAGTGCTGGGGAGAGTCGGGACAGACACAGGCATCTCTCCCCACAGAGCCCTGCGAGACGGGCAGATACAGGACCGGTTCACACGGAACAATCGAGGAAGAGTCAGAGGGCCAAAGTGCGTGGTGGGGACAGAGTTCAGAAAACAGTGTGGGCTGCAGTAGCCAGAGAAACTCCAAGGAACAAGTGGGGACTTGAAGCTGGTCTTGTAGGATGAGTACAGTCCAACTGAGGAGAAGGAAGGGGATGTAATTGGAAGAGTGGGAGAAAGATAAATGGTGTGAAAAGCGGAGTGGAATCGATGTGTGCAGGGCGCAGTGAGGCTGGACTGAGGCAGATGGCCAGGGCCGGGAGGCCCGGAGGGGCCGGAGGGAGACACTGGCCAGGGCCGGGAGGCCCGGAGGGGCCGGAGGGAGACACTGGCCAGGGCCGGGAGGCCCGGAGGGGCCGGGGGGAGACACTGGCCAGGGCCGGGAGGCCCCGAGGAGCCGGAGGGAGACACTGGCCAGGGCCGGGAGGCCCGGAGGGGCCGGGGGGAGACACTGGCCAGGGCTGGGAGGCCCGGAGGGGCCGGGGGGAGACACTGGCCAGGGCCGGAGGGAGACACTGGGTGCTTCCACAAGCAGACAAGCTGGGGTTCCCATGGAAGTCAGCTGCAGACGGAAGGGAAGGAAAAGGCAGCCTTTAGGTGGAGAGTTGCTCATCTCACTTTGCACCTGTGGTCAGGTGAGCCAGTCCTCCAGGTCCTTGCATGCTGCGATTCAAGGAACCTGAAGCCACACGAGAAGCCTAGGCTGAGGGTGGGGGAGGTTTTCCGAATCTAGAAGAGGTGGGAAGACGGGCATCACCTGTCCGGGGGTGAAAACAGGCCTCAGCAAGTATCTGCACACTAGACTCAGCTCTCCAGTTCCCAACATCTAGCTACATCTTACACGCTAAGGTTTGAAAGGACCAGAAGGCCACTTCTAAATCCGAAATAAGGCATTGCTAATTTTAGGCATTTGCAGACATACCTCTTTTCTGGGCTTTTTAGGCATTCATAGAATTTTTGAGGTTGACTTTTGGACAGTCTAGCCGACTTTCCTCCAGGTCTGAAGCCCCCATCCCTTCGCTGCACAGGTACTCTGCACAGGGACCCGTCCACTTTCAGGGGAGCTTGAAACACAGCCTGGTCCTCCTTGGCTGAAGCAGCAGGAGCCCCCAGCCCCACAGCTCATTCTCCCCCGAACCCCGTCTCTGGATACTCCGGGCACAGTAACAGGCCACTTTGCTCCGGACCCCACTTAGGGCACAAAGCAGCAAAGCCAGGTTCCTTGGGGCTGGTGAGGGGAGTAAGAGTCCTGGTCTTTCCTCCGGCCTCAGCTCCTTGGGCTGTTACAACTTCTCGCCTGACGCTCACCGACTGTCCCTCTGCCCGGGGCAGCTCTTGGACTTCATGGCCCTGAGATCTTTCTCATCTTTCAAGTGAGAGCACCAAGTCCCACCTCTCTGGAAAACTGCCCGCCCTTTGGAACCCTCTGTACCCTACCAAGTCACAAGTGAGCACGATGCTGGCCACCATGCTCTCTGGTCTTGTCGGCTTTATCTTAGATCATGAGCTCCCTGGGGGGCTGGACACCACCCAGGACGTTTTTTTAGCCTTAGATGTACTGAGCATGAAAATCACCGCTGTGTGTCTTCCCAGAAGTGGAGCGAGGGACCCATGTCGTAAGGACGGGCCATGGTAGCGCCAAGGTGAGCGCAGGTCAAGTTCAGTCAGGCTACGCAGAGCTTGGGTTGGAAGTCAGTGAGGCAGTACTACCGAAAATGAAGGCTGTGAACCGGCAAAAGAACAACACTCCCTGTCTACGGCCCGAACAGCGGTTCACAAATTCTGGTGTGAAAAAGACTGGCCATTTCTGCACCTCTCTCATCCCACCAGATGGGATCAACAAGTCTGGAGCCCGGGAAGCTGCATTTTTAGCAAGCACCCCAAGTTTGTGATATGAACCTC
The DNA here is from genome assembly GCF_014108415.1 of Molossus molossus. NCBI lineage: Eukaryota > Metazoa > Chordata > Mammalia > Chiroptera > Molossidae > Molossus > Molossus molossus. Next base: position 109,305,575 of record NW_023425401.1, read on the forward strand.
AGACCACTCTGAAAAACATGCCCCACGAGACTACCTCTCAACATGGTCCCCCAAGGCCAGCAGCATCAGCATTACATGGGAACTTGTTAGAAATGCCACTTCTTGGTCTTACCCCCCGATCTACTGAACCAAAAACTCTAAAGAAAGACCCGGCAGCCTGTGATCTAACATGTCCTCCAAGTGATTCTGACACACGTTCCAGTTTATGAACCATTAGCCTAAGAAAAGGTACTTGCAAATCAGCAAAAAGGACAGCGTTCTTCTAGGTCCTATGGCCGAGTCCTCAGACCACACCCATCCCACCGATCCCCACCCCGGCTCTTGCTGAGGGAAGATGAGTGTGGTAGTGCACGGAGGAGGGCAGCAAGGGGCCCAGAACCAGAGAAGGAAAGCAGGGACTTCGACTTCTTCTTTCTTTATTGGACGCTTTGTAGATGTCACGCAGGTCTAAAAGTTACACTGTTAAATAATTATTTAAAAAACAATCAGGACTCAGGCCCTGATCCAGAGCTCCAAACCAGAAGCAGAAAGGAATGGGGGTGGTGGGCTGGGGGGTATTCCTCCAACATCACCAAAACCCAGAAAACCAGGATCCTAAGCTCCTTCACAAGCCAACCAGGGTGTGGACCCTTGGGCTGACCCTGGGGTGCCTCTGGCTGCATCGCCCAGGGTCAGGTACCAGCAAGGGACTGGCAGGAATAGCCAGCTGAGTCCAGACGTGGACAAAAGTAATTGGAAGGACAGGAAACGGACAGGTACTGTCCAGCTGTAGATAGGATCACAGAGTGCAGCTAAGGCAGGTGGGGACAGGGGAGGAGCTGGGGAGCAGTATTGCAGCAATGCAGGTGTGTGGCCCCAGGGGCTCGGCCCTGCCCGGCCAGGGCAGGGGCTCACACATTGTGGGTCCTCCTGGTAACCTGGGGCTCCTCGCCCACCAGCTTGGACTTGAGGTGCTCCTTGTAGGCCAGGATATCTCCAGGCCACTTGGTGATTGTCTGCTTCTCACAGACCCAGATTTCTTGTGCTACCTAGAAAGCAAACCCTAGACTTATAATCCTGGCCAGCGCTCTCCCCATCCCCACCCAGAAGACTGTTCCTGGGGAATCCAGGAATAAAACTCCACAACCTCCCCAAACCCCTTCACCAGCATCATATCCAACTCAGAGTTGGTTTTGCTACCTCTACGTTCTTGGGACGGCTTAACCCAAGGGTACTGTAACCAGCAGGTTTAAAGACTCCCCAGCCAGGACCTGCGTCCTCCTGATTTCCAGTTCCCTAGCAGGGCCTAGATCAGTCTGAAGGCTTCACTCTCAGCTCCACCCTTTCTTCCCCAAAGCTGCAGAGGAATGACCGGCAGCTTTTCCACCGAAGACTGGTGGTCGCCCTCTCTAATCAAAATCCTCCTTAGTGCAGTACTACTTCTAGGCTGGAGAACCTTGGGACAGTAGTACAAGCACCCTGTTCTCTACCCAACTCTCTCACTGATTCTGGCAACAATATCAAGTGGACTAACATCCCCAAATAGCTATTGAAGAAATGAAGTACTTCCGTTAAGGCTTTCTAAGTTTCCCAAAGAGCCATAAGATCTGGTCTAAACCACTAGTCTATGCCCTGAACCCTTTTCCAAAACCAATAAAAATGTGTTAAGTGCCCCCTCCTGTCACGACGATCTTCCATTTCCTATACGCCCCCACTAGGCCCCCACCCGAGCCAGGAACCTCACCTGCTGAATGAGTCTGAAATCATGGCTGACCAGCATCATACCACCCTCGAACTCATTGATGGCATCAGCCAGGGCATCGATGGTCTCAATATCCAGGTGATTGGTGGGCTCGTCCAAGAAGAGCATGTGGGGGTTCTGCCAGGCCAGCCAAGCCAGACACACTCGACACTTCTGCCCATCAGACAGGTTCCGGATCGGGCTCACCTGAATAGAACCATGGCATTTATATAAGTTGGTGTTATCCCCTCTAAACAGCACAACTCACCTCTTCTCCCCCCCACTCTGTTAACATCATTGCCATTTTATAAAAACTGGGGTCAGAAAGAGCCAAGGTCAGGCAGCAAGGTGGCGACACACCAGCAGTCCGTCAAGCCCGGCAGGAATGCACTGGAAGCCTGGCTCTCGCCGTCACCACGGCCATGCCTCTCTCAGCACTTACATCTGAATGATTCAGCCCTGGCCGGGTGGCTCAGCTGCTTGGGGCACTGTCCACACCCAACAAGGTGGCAGGTTTGATCCCCGGTCGGGGTGGGTGCAGGAGACAGCGATCTATGTTTCTCTCGCACATCAATGTCTCTCTCTCTCCCTCTCTCTCTAAAAATAAATAAATAGATCAATGAATCTTAATGATTCAGAGCAATCCAGTGGACCCTCAGTCCAGACCTGAACCCAGAAACTTGTTTTCTAGGTTTGATCCCCTCACCTTCAAGCACAACGGCTCACAGACCCAGGGGCGGGGGAATGTTCTGGCATGCTGTCCTCGCCCCTCCCTCATAAAAAGACCTAAATGCTCTACTGCAGCATTTTCAGCCAGTGTGCCACAGGACTCTTTAACACATGCAACACCAGGCTACTTAGGCAAAGGCACCAACCTCTTTTCTCTTAGATTGTCAAATAAAAAAATGACAACAGCTAACACAACAGCCGTCCAGTGTGAATAAATCAAAATTATACTTATTTTTTGTCAGATGGGCAGAAGTATATTTTCTGGCATGCTATAGGATTTTGGAAATTAGTTTATGTGTGCCATGAGGAAGTTTGAAAACCACTCCCTACTACATAAAAACTTCGGGCAAAGGACAGGGAACGGCGCTCTCTCAGGGGCCAGGGTCAGAGGAGGTGGCTCTGGGACAGCATCCAGACCTGGGTGGCCAGGACAGTGTCTCCTGACTACTCGGCCAGTCTCCCAGTTCTCTGGGGCTCTTCCCCCCACAGCCCCTCACTAACCTGCTGTTTTCCAGTGAGACCATACCGCCCAATGATCTTCCTCATTTCCTCCTTCTCCTTGATCTCTGGGTAGCACTTCATCATGTACTCCAAGGGCGAGAGGTCCAAGTCCAGCTGCTCTTGCAAATGCTACAGGAAAAAGAGGACCCACCCAGCTGTGTCCAGGAACCCTGCTGGGTTACTTGCTGATTAACTCACTACCTCTACCCAGGCTCCTGTTCAAGGAGAAGCAGGTAGGGGCTGACTTGGTCACATGCTGCCCAATTACCACCCCCCGGAGAGTTCCCCCACCTCCACCCCAAGCCTGTACCTGATGGTAACGCCCTATCTTGACATGAGAGTGTTTTCGGATCATCCCATCTGTGGGTAGTAGCTAGAAGAAAAAAAAAAGAGTAGTCAATGAAAAGACAAGCACACAAAAAAGGAAATCTGGCCAGAAGTGGACAGAGGCAGCGCAGGAAAACGCGTTATGTTCACAGTGAACACGACTCACACAACTTCGCACACAGAACCTGCAGCGCCACCTCAGACCGCCCCTCTGGCCCCTAAGAGATACCCAGGAACACACACTGCAGCAGACGCTCCCAGCACATCCCTGCAGTGGTGACAGCGTCCGCTACAGCATGCACTCTACTGTGCAGCAAAGGACTCGGGCACAGGCACCCACCACTTTTCTCAAATACAAACTATCTCTGAGTGCACAGAACACCGCTCTGAGACACAGCAAGTCCTCGCACACGCTCACACGCTCGCACGCTCTCCGGAAGTCCCGCCCTCTTCCGGAAGCCCCGCCCTCTTCTGGCACCACACCTCTCCAGTCAGCAGCTTCAGAAGAGTTGACTTCCCTGCTCCATTGGGCCCCACCAGAGCCACTCGGGTGTCAAGGTCGATACCAAACTCGAGATTGTTGTAGATGCAAGGCTGAGACGCGTGGGCGGATGACAGAGAGTGAGAGAGGTGGATATGAAGTCAGGGTACTGATCAATCTGGCCAGGAGAGAAACCCCACCGCGTCCCCAGTCACCGCCCCTGGAGGAGGTGGCAGCTCTCGTCACAGAGGCCAGCCCACTGCCCCCACCACAGGCCCAGCTGAGTCCTCTTTCCTGCCAATGATTACAAGGGGCCACTGAGTCCCTGGATGAGTGACCCCAGCTGCCACACCTGAAAATCCCCCACAGCCCAGAACAGGGGACTCTCCCAGCCAGCTGACGCTCACCTGGAAAAATGCACCCCAGCCTCCCAACCACACATGAGACTCACCCCATCTTTTGTATACTTGAAGCTCACATTCTGCACCATAATGACAGGTGGGGGGATCTTGCCACACGGTGGGAAATAAAATGACAGTGTCTAGGACGAGCACAGGGCATTTATCAGGTTAGGTCCTTTCTTAATCACCTCACTTTCGGCCACCTCACTCCACCCAATCGGACCCCACCTTGTCGCTCACGACCCTCTCTGTCAGTCCTGATGCCATCATTTTCTGTAGCGTCTTCTCCTTGCTCTGGGCCTGCCGGGCCAGCTTAGCACTGCCATGACCAAACCGAGCAATGTAGTTCTGAAAGAGACCAGAAAGAGGGCTTGGAGTATGGGCAGGTGGCCAACAACTCATCTTAAATGCAGGGTAAAAACTTATGTCACTTCCTGCCGACCTCCTCCAGCATCCCAAACTCTCCCGAAAGCCACATCCCAGTCCGTGGAGAACGTAAACTCCGCTCTACCACCGCCCTACCTTCATGTGCGCGATCTGATCCTGCTCCCAGTGGAACCTCTTCATCTGGTTCTCCTCCAGCTCCAGCCGTGTCTTCACGTACTGGTCATAATTACCCTGCGGGGAAACGCGCCAGCGAGAGGGCAACGTGAGCTTGGCTTTGGGTTCTCACCCAGGGCGTAGGGGATGCGGGGTGGCATGAGACTGGGCCCCGGCTATAAGACTGTGTAGAGGGAAAGACGAAGTACACTAAAAATGTGTACCCTGACTTGGAACGTGGGGCCTCTCAAATAGTGCCATTAGCTCAGCCAGAGCCAGGGCTCCAGCCAAACCCTCTCACTAGCCACACAGACACCCACAGCATCAGGAGCAGCCTGAAAACCACTCTCCGCTTCCAAGGAGCAGCCCCCATCACCTCCTACCCCTAGAGGCTGAAACTCCCCGTGGTTGACAAGAACTGCTCCCAGGAGGGAAGACATCAGACCCATCAGCTTTAGGACCTGGCAAACCCTGCACCACTGGACTGCCGTGGTTTCTATCTGCAATTACTGAACTCGACCTAAATACCCATCAAAAAGGGTCTCACAGATAAGGTACAGGACAGCCACACAACGAAATACCATACAGCCACTAAAATGAACGAGGTTGACTTATATATACTCATGTGAAAAGCAGTCCAAGATATAGTTTTATTTTTTTGTTAATCCTCACCCCAGGATCTTTTTCCATTGATTTTTAGAGAGAGGGTGGAAAGGGGGAGAAAGACAGAAACATCAATGTGAAACACACTGATCGGTTGCCTCCCCAACCCAGACATGTGCCCTGACCAGGAACCAAACCCGAGACCCTGCAGTCCATGAGCCGACGCTCTAACCAGTGAGCCACACCAGCCAGGGCAGATATAGTAAATTTTAAAAGCAATCTACCAGAGAGAATGATCATTAAGATCACAACTGTGATATGTATACAGGAGATACTCCACAAATGCCTGCAAGTACACAGGAAATTTCTAAAAGGCTATTTAAGAAGCTATTAGTACTCCCATGGCAAGTATAATTATGAATGATATGTTTCATTTGATATGTTTTTTGAAATAAAGACTACGAAACGACACAAAAGTAGGCTGTTGAGATCCCGACGCCCATTCTTTGTGGAAGGAGGGTACACGTGCGGTCAGGAAGCAGAGTTAAACAGCCACTCAGGAAGGCAGCGGGCAGCCAGGGTACCGTGAAAAGTCAACCTCTTTGCCACGAGGCAAACATATACTGTGTGCACAGGCTGCCAATCCACGGCTTGTGGCCTGAAAGCAGTAATGTTGGGACTGAAATAAGACAGGCTGCAGGATTCCTTGTCCACATCTTTCTACAGCAATAAAGGCTATATATAAAATGGCTACTAAGTCTGGTTTGTTTTTTTTTTGTCTTTTGTTTTTATAGGAGAACTCTGGTAAGCACAGGTTTCTATGGAGAAGCTGAGGCCCACTCACCGTATAATACTTCAGTTTCTTGTTGTGCATGTGAATGATGTTGGTACAGACACCATTCAGGAAGTCCTGGGAATGGGAGACGAGGACCAGGATGCGCTTAAAACTGCAAAACCAAAGAATGGGTCAGGGAGGGGCCTGTAACCAGAAGACAGTCCACAACAGGAAAGCTGAGAGCCAGGCCCAGAAAACCTTCCTCCTCTCTCATCCTTACACCCGAGCACCCGTTAGATTTACTGGCCAATCCCAGCTCTCAGCAAGCACCTAAGCTGCCAGTGTACCCTCTACCTGTAAGGACACTTTGATGCCTTTCAAAGTGTGGTGAGACCATCTGAGTTTCCCCCACCTTCTCATTTTCCTCCAGTTTTTAATTTTCAGTAGAATGGAGCAAGGACAGTAGTAACAGCAATGGTAAAAAAAAAAAAAGTGCCCTGTGCACAAACCCACCCGTAAATGCATCTACACTGTGGGTGAGAAGAACTGAACAGACACAGTCAAAACCACCACACTCCTCTTTTTGGAAGAAGGTACCAAGTCACTGCAGAGACCGCGGAAACTCTTAGAGTTGGTTCGACACCCTAGTTATTCAGCCCTTTAGCCAGAGGGACCATTGCCATATCGGCTATTTCTCCTTTGTCACTACATCATGATCTTAGATGAGAGTTCCCCTTTCTATGTTGTCTATAAATACAGTTAAAGAAATAGCCTTTAATAAAAACAAACAACCACCTACACGTTTTAGACTAAAGAAGAACAAGCAAAGCTGAGGGCCAGCCCTAACAGTGCTTACCCCTCTGTCACCGGCCTTCACTGTGGCCTCACTTCAGTTCATTTGCTCACTGCTCTAGTGTCAGTGGGGTCTCTGTCATCCATTTCCTCTGGACTCTGCTCAACTCCCCCTCAGCACCTGCGCACTCCCAACCCCCAGCCCTGGCCGCTTACGTCTTTAGTTCCTCTTCTAACCACACGCAGGCATCGAGGTCCAGGTGGTTGGTGGGCTCGTCCAAGAGCAGCATGAAGGGCCGAATGAAGAGGGCTCTGAAGGGGGGAAAGGACGGAGCACCTCAGCCTGCGGGCGCTGCACACACGGGGCTGCCTTGCCTGCTGCCTGCAGTTCTGGTCAGGCCTGGCCTGAGTCCTGAACCAATTCTGGGTTCTAGACTTCAATGCAAAGGAGAATCAGGACAGAAGCCAGAGTTGAAGAGCAGAGACTAAAGGGCAGAAAATGGGGCTGAGAAGCAGAGGGGTGACATGCTTTGGAGATGAGGCTGTAAAAGTCCTTATGAATCTGCAAGTCTTTTACACTGCGGTTGGTAACCACCAGGAAGAAAAAAGGATACAGAGGAAATAAATCGCTATAGCAAAGTATTCAGGTTAGACCTATCCAGCAAGGAGCCCAGAGAATGTTCTTAGATGGAATCTCAAGATAGGAGAAGCAAGGGGATAGCTCTGGTGCTCACACTTGTGGACATTTTTAGAAATAAGATTTCTGGACACCAAACTCCAGCATTCTGCCCAGCCTATGTGGCTCACTGGACTGAGCGCTGTCCCATAAACTGAGAGATTCTGGTTCGGGCACATGCCCAGGTTGCAGGCTCGATCCCCAGTAGGGAGTGTGTAGGAGGCAGTCAAATGATGTTTCTCTCTCACATCAATGTTTTTATCTCTCCCTTCCTCTCTCCCTAAAAAAATCAATAAAAACGTATTAAACAAAACAAAAACAAACTCCAGCATTCTGACTGCGTCGATCTGAAAGACAGGCTAGGACATCTGTATTTCTAAAAGCTCTCCAGGCAAACCTGAGGTGGCTGACCCTCCCAGCACAGGGAGTCCCTGCACTCGTGTTCAAAGGCACACAGGCAGCCTTGCTGAAGCAGTGTATCAAAGCTCCCCAATGCAGCTGGCAGAGAACAACGGGCTAAGGAGCCACCTACTTAACCAGGGACTTTCTGGGGGGATTGGTGGAGGAATACTGGTTATGAAACTTGGTGAAGGGATTAACCAAAGGAAAATAAAACTCATAGACACAGACAACAGGGTGGTGATTACCAGAGAGAAAGGAGGGGGGGGGGGGCAAAAGAGGATAAAAGGGTAATAAATACATAAAATTCGAAAGAAAGAAAAAAAGAAACTCAAACCAGGTCCAGGTCACAAGAGGGTGAGAAGAACAGGTATCTTAACAGCTATCTAACATTTTCTCCTTATAGAGAACAAATGAGAAACACTGAAGCACCAAAAAGGATGAGGGGAGTCAGGAGGAAAAAAACAGACCTACTCCACCATTACCTAGAGCTGGTCCCAGGATTCCTACACACTGCCAGAAACCCGACGGCAACCATTTCAGCCAGGGGCCCAGTCTAGCCCACACCCACCAACCCTCCATGCTGTCGATGTCTGCCTCCTGTCTGGCACTTACTGACCACTGAACACTCTACTAGAGTGAGCTTTCAACGCTGAGAAAGAGGGGGAGCGACAGAGCGCAGAGGAGGAGAAGGGACTTACCTGGCAAGGGCAACCCTCATCCGCCAGCCTCCACTGAAGTCTTTTAGTTTCTTGCGCTGCATGGCAGGTGTGAAACCCAGTCCGTGCAAGATCCGCGAGGCCCTCATCTCCGCCTTGTCAGCATCCAGCTCCTCCAGCCGCTCGTAGAGCTCCATGAGCTTCTCACACTCCGCTGTGGGTGGTGCACAGCCGTGAGGCTCCGGGCCCTTCCCGGCAGGAAGCCGCCTCTCCCCACCCCCAGGCCTGGAGCCCTACCATCCTCATGAGCTAGCCGCTCAGCCTCCCTCTCCAGCATGGCCCGCTCTGTGTCGACTTCCATCACACACTGCAAGGGTGTCTTGTCACTAGGGGGCATCTCCCGAGTCAGGTGGTAGATATCGATGTGCTCAGGGATGGGCACTTCACGTTTCCCGATGGCAGAGAGCAGCATGGACTTTCCTGAGCGGGACAGGCAGAGAACGGGAAGGGGACACTCAGCATGGTTTTGCCTGTCATTCCCCCACACCGGTGCCTCCGCTCCAGCCAGGCCACAACCTCACCATTTTTTTTAAGTACCTTCCTTCCTTCCTGTCATTCACTCAAGTCCCCAACCCCATTCTTAGGACACCTTTCCTCCAATTTCTTCCAAGTCTTGTCTCACCCCTCCTGAGAAGTCTGCTCATCTACAATGGCCTCACACCGCCACCCCACCGCTCCCGCCCACTCTCCAGCACCTACTGTCTGTAACTACTCATGTGGTACTTACCACATGCTGCTCTGTATCGCTAGCTCCTTCCCCCTGCGCTCATCTGCTCTCCCACCCACACTGTAAACTTGCTTGTACGTAGTTGGTGCCAGGTAAACACTTGCTGAGTGAAGATGAGCCAAGGAGAGATACCCCCCGCCACGCCTTCCAGGGGCCTCACCTATTCCATTTAAGCCGATGAGGCCGTAACGACGGCCTGAGTTTAATTCCAGTTTGGTGTCACTGAGCAGCTCTTGCCCATGAAAGGTGAGGGAGAGGTTGATAATGTGGACGTCAGTACTGTTGGGGTGAGAGGCAAGGACACCAGTGACAGCTCGAGCAGCAGCTTTCTTCATCTCAAAGTCCTCTAGCTCCTTGGTCAGCAAATCCACCTCTGAGAACAGGAAAGAAAAACAGTTTGGAAACAGACTAAGCTCTCAAACAAAAAGGCATATATCCTAGTGCCTGGATAGCTCTACTGGTAGAGCATCAGACTTTTTCTTTTTTTTTTCTTTATTGATTTGAGAGAGAGAGGGAGACAGATAGAAACATTGATGAGAGAGAACATCAACTGGCCGCCTCCTACATGCCCCCCACTGGGGATTTGACCCACAACCCGCACATGTGCCCTGACTGGGAACTGAACTGGCGACCTCTTGGTGCATGGGTCAATGCTTAACCACTGAGCCACACCGGCTGGGCAGGCATCAGACTTTTAACCTGAGGGTCCGAGTTTCAAGGCCTTGATCACACATTTCATCCAGAAAGTGGCCCCAGAGCTGATGATAGTGCTTACCATGGTTCCTGAGGGCCTAGAGGGGACCCCAACTTTCTACTTTAAAGATCACAAGTCAGCCTGCTTGTTCACTCCCACCATTCTTAACTTCTCCCTCCACTACTCTGGCCAGGAATAAAACCCCCCAGAGCCTGATTTTAATGCACCAGCTTTCTGCCATAATTCTTATTTTGGAGACAATTCTTACCACTCAACTCTCTACTCTCTCATTTTTAACTCCTCCTTTTCTGAACTCCTACCTGCCTGTCATAACATGCATCAGTAATTCTCCTCTGCTCTTCAAACATTTACTTAATATCTCTATCTGCAAAGCTAGACAAACACATGTATTATCCAAGACATGGCCTCTGCCAAGACCAAACGATTTAGATAGAAAAAACGAAAACAGAAGGTAATACATAAAAAGGTAACAGTATAAGGAAGAACAGGGGTGTAGTAAATGGAAATACTGAGGTCAGGTTTGACTGGGAAAGGCTTTGAGAAAAATGTCAAATGTAACTAGCACCAAAATTGGAAAAGAACTGAGTGTGTAAAAGGACAGAACAGTGGTGACTATTCAAGGGATAACAACAGTGTGGATGGAGATGGCCTGTTTCGAGAGTCTTCGGGGGCAAGGAAGAAGGCTGGGAATAGGCTGCCAAGGGCCTGGAATATTCTTTATCACATGCTGCCAGGTGTCCCCACCCAGGCAGTCAGCTATGAGAGGGCAGACTGTGTTTATGGTACCTCTGTCCAGCACTGGAGAAGTGCTCACTCAATATTTCCCCAACTATAAATGAACAGAAATGTATCTCTTTCCCAAGGAAAACCTGTCAAACAATTGATAAGTTTCTTAATGGTATAGTCACTACCCCTGGGAGGACAAGGGTATAATGCGGCAAAGAGCCAGGCACACTGACCACCAGGCGTGGGAATAGAAACAGAGAGAGGGGCAGGGAGCTGACCTCCTCCTCAGTCTAGCAGACAGAGCAACCAGGCGGCACGGCTCTCCCATTGGCTTGCCACCCGGTATGTGAGAACCCTGTACTGTTTCCTTGAACAGTAACAAGATGCCACAAGCTCCAATTCTATTGTCTTGGGTCAGGAGAAGGTCTGCAGCACCAGATACAGCATCCAGTGCCCCCAGCATCAGCATCCTGACCCCGGCTGGGGCATGCCACGTCCGGTAGGTTGTAGGAACCATTCAGGAACCCACCTCTCCCTCAATTCACCTGTGGTCTCTTGGCCATTGACCTCCTCACTTCTCTCCTCTGCCACCTGTGGTTCTGTGACAGCATCTCCGTTTTCTTCATGTCCCTTTCTGGGCCGTTGTCGGGCTTTGGCAGCTTCCTTCTTTTTAGCTGCCTTCTTCTTGGCCAGGTCGGAGGGCATGGTGACGGACCACAGGGATAGGTTACTGTTCTTTCAAGGACCCTAAAGGAAGGCAAACACCCCAAAGGCCTAAACTTAGGGAGAGTGCCCGGGCCCTGCTCCATCCCTCTCGGGAATTTTTCCTATCAAGCCTCCGAAACCCAGCTCCGCCCCTGCCTGGTCGCTTCCCAACTTTGTCAGAGTCTCTCGAGCTCCTGCGGAGGCTCGGCCGCGCTTCTGATCTTAACATCTCTTCCCTCGGGCTGCGTCCACCAATCCCCACGGCCTGCCTCGCTCTGGAAACGCTCCTCCTTTCAAGGCTGCCAGATAGGGACCGGGTTCTGCCCCTCGGCAGAGGGCAGAGGTGCCGTCTCCGGTTACCCCGCAACTTGGCGCTCCGCGCTCCTGCCGCCCGCCTCGCTTTGCCGGGCTGCCTCCTCCCGTCCGCCTCGGGCCTCCTCTCCGTCGTCCGCCTCCACGCAACCGAGCCGTCGGCCCCCGCTCCTTCCCGGGACGCACTCGTCCTCCCCCACCCCGGTGAGTCCCCTCAGGGTCTCCTCGCACGCCACCCCCCCGAGCGGACCCCAACCCCCGCCCGCCAGCTTCTCCCCCGGGGCCTTTTCCTCCCCCTCGAAGACTCCTCCATCCATCCCGACCCCGTCCCTCCTCCCTCTTCTCATCCTCCTTCCCCCTCACTGGCCGGCACCCTCCCCCCAGCGCCCCTTCCCCCAACTCACTGGGCCTCGCCGCTCGGCCTCTGTCGCAACAGAGCTGCTCCTGGGGCTCCTCCGCGTGCGGCCGGCTCACCAGCCAATCACGGGCCCGCGCGGCTCTCGGCGCGCCGCCGCTCAGACTCCTGGGAAGTGTCGTTCTCCAGTCGCAGCGGCCGAGGCTGAGAACGCTCCTCGAGAACTACCGTGCATCCCAGGGGGCCTAGCGCGCGCCTGACGTCATCATGATGCGCGCGGCCGGGGGCGGGGGGATTCGAGTACCAGAGCCCTCTGCCTGCCGAAGCGCTTCGGGCGCTGGAAACTGCAAATCCCAGATTGCTCCTCGGGTATGTGGGCTGGGTCTTCCAGGCTTCCCCCCGCCTCTCGAAAAATCGGTTGAGTTTTGTGGAGATGCCGAGTTTATCTCGAGCCTCCCTCCAGGCTTAGGCGGCGGGGCGGGCGACTACACTTCCCAGGCTGCAGCAGGCGGGACGAAACAATGGGCCGGGGAGAGGAGGGAGGTGGAGGGAGGAGGAGGCAGAGCGAGGCGGTGGCGGAGAACAGGAAGAATCCCTGCGTGAGAGAAAGGCGTCCTCGTTTCTTGAAACCGAGATTTCAGAGGCTAATCCAGTGTTAACCAAACTTTTAGAAGATGCCGGTCGTTGTTACTAAACCTTGGCCGCGCAGCCCACCCACTCCAGAATTGTTAGGTTTCCGACAAAACCATTCCAAGTTTGGTTGGGAAGAACCCCGAAGTGAAAAACAAGACCCCTTTTCCGAGTGTGCCTTTAGCATCAGTTAGCCATGTGACCTTGCTCGTTATTTTCCCTTTGAGCCTCGCTGTTTAAAATCTCTCCCAGACTTCTCACTGCCCACGCTGTAAATCCCAAATTGGTAGCCTCAGATGCAAGGCACGCTCTTTGAGATCCCTGCTAATTCCCACACGTCCCTGACCGTCAGTGACACAGCTGGAGGGAAGCAAAAGAAGCTGTCACTCCCCCTGAAGCTTTTAAAAAATGAACTCATTGCCCTGACTGGTTTGGCGCAGCGGTTGGAGCATCCGCCTGCGGACCAGAGAGTCCCGGGTTTGGTTCCCGCTAGGGGCACGTACTAAATAAACAAACAAACAAACAAACAAACAAACTCACTGCCTTGCCAGTGTGTACAGTGGTTAGAGCGTCTCCCCCTGCCGCACCCATGGAAGGGTCTGGGGTTTGATTGCAGGTCATGGGCACATACCTGGGTTGCAGATTCAATCCCAGGCCTGTCAGGGTGCATGCAGGAGACAGCCAATCCATGTGTCTCTCTCACATCAATGTTTCTCCACCCCCACCCCTACCGCCTCCCTTCCACTCTCTAAAAATCAATGGAAAAAATATCCTTGGGTGACGATTAACAAAACACACACACACACACACACACACAAACTCACTCATCCACCCATATAGAACTAGTTTTCTTCCTCAAACTTAATGCAATATAATCTAACTACTCATATTTCAGATAATCCGTCTATTTCATGCCTTTGAAAGTAACTTTTTCTAGAATACCCTCCACCAATTAAGTGTCCACTGTATGTTAGAGCTAGATGCTAGAGTTGCAATGATGACAGGTCATTCCCTAACCTCAGGAAGCTCACAGTTAAGAAGGAACATGAGCCCTGGCCAGTTTGCTCAGTGGTTAGAGCATCGGCCCATGGACCAAAGAGTTGAGGGTTCGATTCCCGTCATGTACCTTGGTTGCGGTTCAGTCCCTGGCCCTGGTCGGGGTCTTGTGGGAGGCAACCAATTGATGTGTCTCTCACACATCGATGTTTTTCTCTTTCTCTCTCTGAAGATAAATGAAAAAGGATCCTTGGGTGAGGATTAAAAAAAAAAAAAAAAAGCCCATGGCATTTAGGTGGTAAGTGCCTTAAAAGAAGTGACTTAGGCATGTGGCTGGAGTTCCTGGGTGAGGACCTCAGTTGATACAGCATAACCAGGAGCATGAATTCGGGGAGCAAACTGCCTTCATTCAAACCCCGGTGCTACCATTTACAGCATGTGACCTTGGGCAAAATACATACTCTCCTGTATAAAATGGGAATGATGATAGTACTTACTGCGTATGGTTGTTTGAAAGATTAGAGTTTAATTGTTGTTAATTGGCTAATTATTACTTAGCCAGAGTTCTGCTGGGCTACCTTGCTTTTTCTGCTACTGGTAAAATCCTTGTCTAAGTACATACTAGCCCTGGCTGGTATGGCTCAGCGATTACAGCATCAGCCCACGGACCACAGAGTCCCGGGTTCGGTTCCTGCTAAGGGCATGTACCTTGTTTGCAGTTTGTCCCAGGCCCCGGTTGAGGTTGTGTGGGTGGCAACCACTCAATGTCTCTCTTTCACATTGATGTTTCTCTCTCTCTCTCTTCCTCTCTCCCTCCTACTCTATCTGAAGATAAATACAAAAAAATGTCGAGTGAGGATTAAAAAAAATTTTATAAGTATGCACTAAATATTTCCTTAATACATTTAACAAATAGTAAGCATCTATTCTGAGCAGAAGCATTGTTTTAGGTAAAAAAATATAGACAGTAGTTGACTGCAAAGCCTTCCTTTATGAAGCAGAGAAGTTATATATGGGGTGGATCACATAAAATTACTCTTCCAAGCACCTGTCTACAATATGCCTCCCTCTCCCAGCCTCATTAAAATGCATGGTTACAGGTTATGGAGAACTAACATTTATTATGCTCTTTCATTTATGCAATTCCATTTCATCTCTCCAACAAACCCTGAGGTAGGTATTATTACCATTTTACAGATTGGAAATAAGGCACAGAGCTGTTAATAAAAGAACACTGCTAGTAGGAGACAGTAGCAGGAGTTGAGGCTGGACTTTTCTGGTTCTAGAACTCCAGCTCTGTAAAATGGCTCAGGATAGCAAGAGAAAGACTAGGACCAGTTACTTCTCTGAAGCCACCTAACTGTAGAGCAGCCAGTCACGTCCAGATTCCCCATGAATCCCCAGTTGCTACACAGTCTTCCCTCAGCACAGGAAGAGTTGGCCACTTAGAAGTTCTGCCATTCCCACCCAGGGTTTAGATATCTTGTAGGGAATAGATCTGAGGATAAGGAGAGAAGAAAGGGGGAAGTGGGGGGGGGGGGTAGAGTAGAAGAAAGACTGACTAAATATGAAAAAGCACAGAAGGTCTGTGCTGAAAACAAAAACATTTGGTCTGGGCTCATTTAAATATGAATAAACTGATACCCAAGGAAGGAAATGTCTTATCCAGAATTACCTAGAAACTTCATAAGTGAGAAAGGTCTGGGACTGTGCTGTTCAGTGTGGTAGCCTCTGGCCACATGTGGCCATGGAGCATCTGAAATATGCTTAGTCTGGATTGAGGTAAACTGCAAGTGTCAAGTACCTGTCCAATGTCAAAGACTGCAAATGGGGGGAAAATGTAAAATACCTCAATTTTTTGTATTGATTACATGTTGGTATAATATTTTGGTATATTTATTACTATAATAAAATATATACCAGAAAAAAATATAATTACATATATGGCTCACATTTGTGACTCACATTATATTTCTATTGGACAATGCAGACCTATTATCTTCCCACCTCCAGATGAGTGTCCCTACTCTGCTTCCTAGAGTCTCTTCTAACAAATCATTTACCACCTTTTATGTGCCAGTGGCTGAGAGGAGATCAAGTTGTGGTCCAACTGAGCATAAGATCAAAACACAGCAAAGGCCCTGGCTGGTTTGGCTCAGCGGTTAGAGCATCGGCCTGCAGTCCAGAGAGATCCGGGTTTGGTTCCCGCTAAGGGCACGTACGTCGGTTGCAGTTTGTCCCTGGCCCTGGTCGGTCGTGCGGGTGGCAGCCACTCGATGTGTCCCTTTCACATCGATGTTTCTCTCTCTCTCTCCCCCTCCCACTCTACCTAAAAACAAAAAATGGAAAAATGTCCTCCGGTGAGGATAAAAAAATAAAAATAAAAAAAACAAACAGCAAAGGATAATAGTGCTGGTGAGTTCTATTTTATATGCTGCCTGGAATGATGGTTCTTAACTCTATCAGCTCCAGTGTTCCCTTTTAATAGCAAACATTTTTTTATGACACCCCCTTTACTGTTTTGAGATAAAGTTCATAGATGATATAACCTAACTATACACATAAATTTCAAAAAAGTGTAGTGTCTTAACCCTAACAGGAGAAAGAAAAACTTTCTAATAAAATGATGCTATTTCAGTATGTTAGAAAACATAATTAGATGCGTTTATCTATATGTAAGGTCACCTTGAATATGACAGTACAAATGAGTGACATTCCTGTCCATGAGAGTAACTCAGTAAATTTCTGAACAAAGCAAAATACAATCTTCTTCCTTTTGCATGATAATGAAATTCCTTGAAAACTCAGCACAGCCCTGGCCAGTTTGGCTCAGTGGTTAGAGTGTCGGCCTGTGGTCCAGAGACCCGGGTTCGGTTCCCGCTAGGGGCGCGTACCTCGGCTGCAGTTTGTCCCCAGCCCTGGTTGGTCATGCGGGTGGCAGCCACTCGATGTGTCCCTTTTACGTTGATATTTCCCTCTCTCTCCCTCCCAGTCTATCTGAACAAAAAATGGAAAGGTGTCCTCGGGTGAGGATAAAAAAAAAACACACAAAAAAACTCAGCACATAATACAACCCTGCAAAATTACTTCATCTTTACCTATGGACCACAGTCTCAAGGATCAATGATTATGACTGTTTTCACTTACATGAATGACCAGTAGGATTTGAAAGCCCTGTGGGACAGACCATTCTTTCTCGTGTGACACTAGCTTACAACGTGCATGACATCTAACATTCTTGGCTCCTCCTCTCAAACATTGGCAACAAACTTGCCCGTGCACACTTCCAAATAACCCCTTGGGGATGTGTGGTCCTGGCTGGGAACCGGCTATGGCTGTCAGAAGGCCCTACCTGCCCCCACGCCTCTCCTGGGCTGCTTTCCCCTCTCCCCAGGCCTTAGCTGCCCTGGCCTTCCCAGGTCTTCTCTAAGCCAATCTCTTTCCTCTTTCTGGGCCTTCTGGGCTCTGCTTTTTACCTGGAAAACGCACATTTTGTTTGGGTAACTTAGGGAAACTGGATTCTCAGCATTCCCAAATTCTGTCTAATTCTTCCTGTCGTATTTTTCCACCGGACCGTACATTTCTGCAACGGTACTCACGACAGTCTGGGATTTCCACCTAAGCTTATATTTTGCTGGTCAGTGGGAACTGAACGCCTGTCACAGTCAACGATCAGCTCCGGGAGGGCCGGGACCACGCCCCCCGCGTCCAGTCCTGGTTTACTCAGTACCCACCACCACCTTGGTGGGCAACAGCAAACAGTTCTGACATCTCTGAGTGGTTGATGGGGTTCGGAGCCCATTGGGAGCTTAGGCGGCTGAAGCGTGATCATTGAGGGGGAAGGCGTCTTTCCCCAGGGTCGATGGGAGTTGACACTGAAGATGTGTGGCACGTCCGGGGCCACTTGGAATAGCGTCTGTGGAAGGCACGCCCGTTCTTGGGGGGCGGTGGCCGGCCGGGCGGACCGCAGTCCCCTCGGGCGGGCACGCGGGCGAGAGGGGCGGGGCGACCATAGAGAGGGCGCGCGGAGCGAGCGGCCGGATGCGGTCACCATAGAGACGGGGAGTGACAGCGAGCGGAAGAGGAAGGAGTGGGCCGGGCTGTGAGGTGGCAGCGGCTGCAGCAGCGGAGCCGGCGCCTCGGCTGGGAACTGGGGTCTGTTCCTCCTTCCCCCCTTCCCCCTGCTCGGGGCGCCGGGGGCGCCGGGAGCGGGTCCCACGCCCTCGCCCCCGCTCCCCGGGAAGGCGCCGCTCGCGTCGGTCACATCTGCATCCTCCGCCCCTGGCCCCGCTGCAGGGGTCTTCCCCGCGGGCCTCGGGGTGTCCCCTTGGGGCTCTTCGCCCGCAGGCGCAGGCAGGGCTATTGCCCCGCGGAAGGGCCTGAGCGCGGGGTCTTGGCCCTCCTCTCCCAGCCCTGCCAGCGGTGCCCACGGAGCGAGCCCCCGCCCCTCGGCCGCTCCGTGACGCAGCCGGTTTTATTCCTGTTTTGAGACTAACGACGGAAAGTCGCGTTGAGCCTTCCTTCCTGGACGAGGAGTGGTCTGTGGTCGCGGAGAGCGCGCAGGGGCGCCGGGCCCGGCACGGCCGCAGCCAGCCGAGCCTCGGGCGGCCTTTCGGGGACCCCTGCGTGGCCCCTGCTGCTTCTGTCCTCTCCGTTTGGTTTGCTTTCGTTTGGCTACCTGGAGCCCCGGCAAAGCCAGACACCGAGCGCTCTGACACAGCCGGAGTTACTGTCATTTGCCTCCTGTCTCCGTTAGGAGGGAGGTGGCCACACCAGCCCTGCTCGGGATCTGGGATTGGGAGCCGCGTGCCCTGCAGAATGGCTCCACCAGCCACCGCGTGCCTCTGAGCCTAGTCACCCCTCTGCCCACCTCGTTTGTGCGGGCAGGACGTGTGTGCCGTGCCAGTGGCTCTTGACCACTCCTAACGGGGAGGAGGGGTTACTCCAGCCCTGTGTTCCCTGAACAGGCAGGGGTCCAGAGTAAAGAGGCCCCGAGTGCTTTCAGTGAATTGAGCAAGAAATGTGCCAGAGCCAGGCGCTCTTGGGAACGGCCTATGGAGGCAGCTGCTCCAGGTGGGGCCCCTGATCTGACAAAGCGTGTGCCTTCCCACTGACCCCTTCTTAACAGTTGCTGATAGCTCTTGACTTAGTCTACAGATGTATGTCATCCTTTCTGGGTTAGGTTTGACAGGAGTGAGTTTTGTTTCCTCTCCTTTCTACTGGAAGACAGACCATAAGCCATTCGTGGGTGAAACGCATTCTAGTATTTATTACCATTTGGACTGAGGGCTAGAGCTGGCTCTTGGACGACCGAAGACCCGGCAGACAGGATTGTGAAGACGGGACACTCCAGCTTACTGGGGATGCTGGGCCCGGCAGCAAGCACGCCGTGCTCGGTTGCTGACCTCATTGACCCCAGGTGCCCTGGTTAAAACTGCACGCCTCCTACTGGCCTGGCACCCATCAAGCCGCTCACTGATCCCTGAGGCCGTGCCCTCTGGGGCATGCGCACAGCAGGGCCCAGCACCATGCGACTGAGCTCCCTGTTGGCTCTGCTGCGACCAGCACTGCCCCTCATCCTGGGGCTGTCTCTGGGATGCAGCCTGAGCCTCTTGCGGGTTTCCTGGATCCAGGGTGAGGGAGAAGATCCCTGTGTAGAGGCTGTGGGGGAACCAGGAGGACCGCAGAATCCCGACTCGAAAACTTGGCTCGAACAAAGTGACGAAGAGTTCAAGCCCCGGATTGTTCCCTACTACAGAGATCCCAACAAGCCTTACAAGAAGGTGCTCAGGTGAGCGCTGCATGCGTGCTTAGTCCCCTGACGTCAGCGTAGGGCTGCTCTGAGTACTTGCCTCTGCCTTCACTGTAATCCCTGTCGGGCTCTTTGGAGCAGTTCTTACCATCATGCTTTGTTCCCTGTTTTTTCCCTTTCTCTGTCTGAGAAAGTCTCAACCGTTGTTATGTTAGTGTTGGGTGTTGTTAAATAGGGCAGGAATTGCACCTACTTCATCTAATTCATCATTAGTAGACCCTTCCCAAATCTTTCCCAGTGTCAGCTGTTCAGAGGATGCGTACCCCAGGAGCTAATTGATGTTGATGAGGGGGTCTCTTGCTTCTCTTGTCTCATCGCCAACTCACCCGTTCCTGGGGGAATGTGTATCTGGACAGGCTGGGTTCCTAGAGATGAGGGAGCTGATGCTCAACGTGCTGGTCTCCCCACAGGACTCGGTACATCCAGACAGAGCTGGGCTCTCGGGAGCGGTTGCTGGTAGCTGTCCTGACTTCCCGGGCCACGCTGTCCACGTTGGCCGTGGCTGTGAACCGCACAGTGGCCCACCACTTCCCTCGGTTACTCTACTTCACCGGGCAGCGAGGGGCCCGGGCTCCGGCAGGGATGCAGGTGGTATCTCACGGGGATGAGCGACCGGCCTGGCTCATGTCAGAGACCCTGCGCTACCTCCACACACACTTTGGGGCCGACTACGACTGGTTCTTCATCATGCAGGACGACACCTATGTGCAGGCGCCCCGCCTGGCAGCCCTGGCTGGCCACCTCAGCATCAACCAAGACCTGTACTTGGGCCGCGCCGAGGAGTTCATTGGCGCCGGCGAGCAGGCCCGGTATTGCCACGGGGGCTTTGGCTACCTGTTGTCACGGAGTCTCCTGCTTCGCTTGCGGCCACATCTGGACGGCTGCCGAGGGGACATTCTCAGTGCCCGTCCTGACGAGTGGCTCGGCCGCTGCCTCATCGACTCTTTGGGTATCGGCTGTGTCTCGCAGCACCAGGTGACAGCCCTTTCAAGTCGGTCCTGGTCCCTGGCACTCAGTAGTGACTGGGGCATTGGTCTCCAGCTGGGTGCTGCCAGCTACTTGCCAGCAGCATGACAGGGCCGCTGGTTTGCCCTTCACAGACACCGAGTGCCCCTCGCCTCCCTTGCTCATCTTGGGCAGTCTTAGACCCCAGGGGCTGTCAAAAGTGGCATCTTGTCAGGGACCCTGTGAGCAAGATAGAAAGGTGCCCCTCTTCATCCATCCTCCACCCATCTTCCCCCACCCTCCACCCCCTGCCCTGACTCACACACACAGCCATGAAGGATCTGCAGTGTTCTAGATGTGTTCACTTTCCTGGAGAGGTGAGGTAACCCCTGTTCCAGCCCCAAGAGCTGCCGTGTCTTTGGGACTGGAGAAGATGGGACGAAGCCAGCATCTAAGGAGTATTTGCTGGCTTGTGGTAGTCATTCCCTAGAGAAGCAGTGGGGTTCTCTGGGGAAGAGGGCACCCTTAGTTGCCTACTGAACATTCATTTTTTTCCCCAAAATCCAGCAGTGAGAGTAAGGCCAAGATTAAGGGGGTGCTGGACTGAGCTCCCACTCCCTCCATCCTTCTGCAGCAGCAGCTGTCATAGGGGTGAATGCTGGGTTGGGTCAGGGCTGGTAGCGATGGGCAGCCCTCCGTGTGTGGCATTGATTGGTCTGATTGGTCCCTCTAGGGGCAGCAGTATCACTCATTTGAACTGGCCAAAAATAGAGACCCCGAGAAGGAGGGGAGCCCGGCTTTCCTGAGTGCCTTTGCAGTGCACCCCGTCTCTGAGGGGACCCTCATGTACCGGCTCCACAAGCGCTTCAGCACTCTGGAGCTGGAGCGGACGTACAGCGAGATAGAGCAGCTGCAGGTGAGCCGGGCCCCGCCAGAGAGGGTGGGCAGCTGAGGGGAGGCCAGTGGGATGGAAAGAGGCTGACTGTACCTAAATTTAAAGCAGCTCCAGAGAGAAGGGGCTCTTGGGTCCAGGTCAATCATCAGATACGCTCCTGGAAAGACTCGGATGCAGTTAGAAGGTTTTGCAGGTGAACGGTGCAGCTCAGGGCTCGGTACAGTGTTTGGAATTGTTTTAGCTCTTCTCCAACAGCGCCTCTCCACCAAGGAGGCAACAAGTCAGAAGTCTCCCAACTTCTAGCACTGACCTTAAAAAACCCAAGGTAGAAGAATATTCTAGTTGACTGTGGGTTGTCAGAGGGGGAGCACAGGTGAACAGGAAGGCCCTGTACTCAGGAGAATGGGAATACTTTGGGTTTGGGAGGGGGAGGCTGTAGAGCTTTGTATTTCAGGTGCTTTAACGTCACCTGCCAAAGCACATTCCCCCCAGGCCTCCTCAGTGTACTTGTGAATGGGGGTATGATTCATATGTCTGCTTTGTTGACAGACAAAGAATGTAAGGTACAGGGAACTGAGTGATTAGCTAAGGGGCACCTCACTAAGTGTCAGGGCAGAGCTCAGCCCAGGACAGGTCAGGTCCTGAGGACTACCAGTCGGGTACTAACTGTGTGTCCCTCCTACCCTAGGCTCAGATCCGGAACCTGACAGCCCTCACTCCCGAGGGGGAGGCAGGGTTGAGCTGGCCCGTGGGGCTCCCGGCCCCATTCACACCACGCTCTCGGTTTGAGGTGCTGGGCTGGGACTACTTCACAGAGCAGCACACCTTCTCCTGTGCAGACGGGGCACCCAAGTGCCCACTGCAAGGAGCTAGCCGGGCGGATGTGGGCGATGCCGTGGAGACAGCTCTGGAGCAGCTGAACCGGCGCTACCAGCCCCGGCTGCGCTTCCAGAAGCAGCGGCTGCTCAATGGCTACCGGCGCTTCGACCCCGCGCGGGGCATGGAGTACACGCTGGACCTGCTGCTGGAAGCAGTGACGCAGCGTGGGCACCGCCGAGCCCTGGCCCGCAGGGTCAGCCTGCTGCGGCCGCTGAGTCGAGTGGAAATCCTGCCTATGCCCTATGTCACCGAGGCCACCCGTGTGCAGCTGGTGCTGCCGCTCCTGGTGGCCGAAGCTGCTGTGGCCCCTGCCTTCCTCGAGGCCTTCGCTGCCAGCGTTCTGGAGCCGCGAGAGCACGCGTTACTCACCCTCCTGCTGGTCTACGAGCCACGGGAAGGTGGCCGGGGGGCCCTGGACCCGTTTCTTGGGGTGAAGGCTGCAGCGGCGGAGTTGGAGCGACGGTACCCTGGGACAAGACTAGCCTGGCTTGCAGTGCGGGCAGAGGCCCCGTCCCAGGTGCGGCTCATGGACGTGGTGTCTAAGAAGCACCCGGTGGACACGCTCTTCTTCCTGACCACTGTGTGGACCCGGCCTGGGCCCGAGGT
This sequence comes from Molossus molossus, assembly GCF_014108415.1. NCBI lineage: Eukaryota > Metazoa > Chordata > Mammalia > Chiroptera > Molossidae > Molossus > Molossus molossus. The sequence continues at coordinate 109,328,541 of NW_023425401.1, forward strand.
GCTCAACCGCTGCCGCATGAATGCCATCTCCGGCTGGCAGGCCTTCTTCCCTGTCCACTTCCAGGAGTTCCACCCCACCCTCGCACCACAGAGGTCTCCTGCAGGGCCCCCAGGGTCGGGCCCTGATCCCCCGTCCCCTCCCGGAGCTGACCCTGCCCGCGGGGCTCCCGGAGGAGGCCGCTTCGATCGCCAGGCCTCTGCGGAGGGCTGCTTCTACAACGCCGACTACCTGGCGGCCCGTGCACGGCTGGCGGCTGAGCTGGCAGGCCAGGAAGAGGAGGAAGCCCTGGAGGGGCTGGAGGTGATGGACGTGTTCCTCCGGTTCTCAGGGCTCCACCTCTTCCGGGCCGTGGAGCCAGGGCTGGTGCAGAAGTTCTCCCTGCGGGACTGCAGCCCGCGGCTCAGCGAGGAGCTGTACCACCGCTGCCGCCTGAGCAACCTGGAGGGGCTGGCGGGCCGCGCCCAGCTCGCCATGGCCCTGTTTGAGCAGGAGCAGGGCAACAGCACCTAGCGCCAGGCCCGCGGGGGTCTCCCCTCGGCCTCAGCCCCCGGAGGGCAAGGCACGATGGACGGACAGATGGAGAGCTTCTGGCTGTATTTTTTTAATAAGAAAATGTAATTAAAAGCATCTTCTGCCAAAGTGTTTTTAGGTCTAGGGAAACAGAGTCAGGAGAAGAATCAGGGAGGGGCAGGGGAGTTTTCCCAGGGGGACCCACTGCCTCCCCCTTCCTCCTCTCTCCCAGTTGCCAATGACCACACAGCTGCTATCAGATGAATGACCTTTAATCCAGTTCCCCGCCTCACCTAAAGGCAGGCAGGCGGCAGAGGGGCGATGGCAGAGCCCGGGGGCAGGACGGCCGCCCCGTGTTCACTCAGGAGCTCCTAGGTGTTGCGCACCACCAGCGACTGCTCCAGCTCCTGCCTGCGCTGCTGGATCTTTAGAGAAATCAGAGCAGGAGCAGGGTTACCATGGTGCTGGTGAGTGACAGACGAGCCCCACCAGCCACCACCGGCCCTGGAAGAGCATGTGGGAGCAGGGAGGGCCCCCAGGAGGTGAGGGGCACGGCATGGGCGCTGATGAGGCCGAGAAGGGCGGTTTCTGGCCCCTTCACACCTTGCAGTAGAAGTAGCGGCTGACTGCTTCCTGGGACCAGGGCTGGTGGTAGAACTCAGCCCGGCGCTCCTCCTCGGGGTTGCCTGCCACGTCTGTCATCACCTGGGGGAGCAGTGGGGTCAGCCCCCGAGCCGGGACCCCTCCAGCCCCCGTGTGCAACCTTCACTGTCTTCCCAATATGCTTGTCTTCCATCCAGTGCTCCCCGAGTCCCCTTCACCTTGAGGTCCCGGCTCTGGGAGCAGAGCAGGTCTTGGATGTAGCCTTTGGGGTCTCTGGAGAAGCTTAGCATGAAGTCCCTCTGGATCTTGAGCTGGTTTATGGACTCGATCGTCTCGTGGATCTACAGGTAGAAAGACAGACACTCTCAGCTGGCTGTGGTGATGGAGAAGCGGGAGGAGGAGGGAGGCAGGCGGGGAGGTACTGCTGCTGTGCCTTTGGAGAGCAGTGCCTGTGTCCCAGGGAAGGGGACCTGCGCCCTCCACCTCTCCACAGGCCCACGCTCGCGCCTGTTCTGTCTGTACTGTCATTTCTGGGTTAACGGCCCACTGCAGCTCTGGGCTCTGGCCCCACCTTACTGTCCAGAGCGCTGATCTCCTGCTGGTTGGCCGTGGACAGGAGGAAGCTGCTCATCTGCCCCTTCAGTGGCTCCTCCACCTCCACGTCGATGTCATAGCATGCCGTCTTCTTCTGGTCCGACGGGTCCACGCTGCCAGGAGTCCAGCCCTTGTGTTCACCTGCCCCACAGAGGCCCAGGGCCCCGGGGGCAGATGCATTGGGGAGGGAGGGGGCATGAGTATGGGAGGAGCCAGGAGGGCAGGAGCAACCAGGGCCTCACCTGATGACGTGGTTGATGACAATTGGGTCAGGGGGCAACAGCAGAGCTGTGAGGCGCTGGGGAATCTCAGAAAACTTCAGCCGGGGACAATCAAAAATCTGGAGGAGGAGGGAGAGGTCGCTCTTTGTGCTTGAGAAGAGCTTAATTACAGTTCTAGAAAGGCCGCAAGAAGCCAGGAACAAGTCTGATCCCTCAGTGCCCATGGGGCTGGGCCAGGCGGCCAGCAGCCCGGCGGCGCACTGGGTGAGAGGGCCCTGGCTCCGCCAGCCGAGGTATAAATCCTGCTCCCACCACTTACATGCAGCCTGTGCGAGTCCCTTCATGACTCGGCCCTCAGTTTCCTCATCCCTAGAATGGGGATACTACTAGCCCCCCTCTCCCAGGGTTGTGGAGAGAATGTCATGAATCAGGACACATCAGGTGCTTGGAACATGGCACGCGGTATGCGCTCAATAAACATCAACTGTTTTTTTTTACTCCTAAGGTTTATCTGCTGTATTTATTTAAAATGTATTGATAACCATCTCAGTAGACTTTTTGTCAAGTCCCTTCACAGCAATGTGACTTTCCTCACTGCCCAGTGGGTTCAATGGGACGGATAAGGAACAAGGCTCGAAATGGCTAACTCACCTGGAGTCAGGACCCAGGACTAGAACCTGGGGATCCAACTCTAAGTGCCAAGAACATTCCATTCACAAGAGCTTTGCAGGGCTCCAGATCTCCCTGACCTACAATGGCTAAAACGCAGCGCGAAGCTAGGCCACGGCAGAGCCTGGACTGGGACCCTGCTCCCTGGCCCTCAGACAGCGGCTAGAGTCTCTGACACCGAGAATCTAGAAGGTGGGGTGCTGTTACCTTGGTAGAGGCACTTCCCCTACTGGTGACTGCGCGCTCCCCACATCCCTGGGTTCAGGGTACCTGCTGGAAATATTTGTCCCCATTGATGTATTCCTTGTCGTGCGAGTCCTGCAACCTGTTGGTCTTCACATACTGCCACAGGGCCTGGACGATGGCTGAGCGGCTCTGTGTGTGCAACCCCAACAGCCGGGCCAGGCGGGGGTCCAGTTTGAACTGGGGGGGCTGGAAAAAGGTGACCACGAACATTAGGGAGTGGAAAGAGCTCAGGGCCAGGCAGCTTGGGACTGGGGGGTGAGGGGGTCCATGGTGATTGGCCTCCTTGGAAAGGTGGTTCTGGAGAACGGGGTTAGTGAGGAGGATGGGTCTCTGGGGATTCGTACCTGGAGGCCTCGGCCCACCCTGTCTAAGAGAAAGGGCACGGGAGCCAAGGGCCTTGTGGTCTGCGGGGTTGGGGACTGTCACGGACCTGGTAGTCTAGCATGAGGAGCAGTGTGCAACGCACACTCAGGTCCCCCGGCCTCTTCACCTGGAACCCATCTGTCTCCTGGGTGGTGGGCGTCCGGTGCCACTGTCCAGGGGAGAAAGAGCTGGGTCACATCATGAGCCCCCCCGGGCTGGCGTGGCCTGGGGCTCTAGGGTGGTCCCTGACCCAACACCGTGCAGCTGGCGGAACTGCAGGACTTGGGCCTGAGGATAGGTGGCAATTCTAGGCCAAGTGCGGTCTGGGTCTTACCTCCACTAGGTGGTTGTCAGGGCCATAAAGGTCTTTGTCCAGCTCAATGACCAAACTCTTGAAGAAGGAAGAGAACTTTCGCTTCTGCTTGCTAGGCTGCGAGAGAAGAACAGGGACCGTGGGGGCAGAACAGGGACCGTGGGGGCAGAACGAGTTGGGAGGGGGTGGGGCTGGTTGGGTAGGGTAGCATGGTTAGAAGCAGGTCTCCGCACCCCAGATGTCTCTCTAGGCCACCCACCCCCAGTCAGGCTGACTCCCTCACCCTCAGTGCGAACGTCTAGCTCTGTCCTCAGCCCAGCCCTGTACCCACCCCAGGACACCCGGAGAGACCTGGGCCGGGACGTACGTCATCCAGGAGCTTCCCCTCCACTCGCAGCTCCCAGGAGGCGATGCTGCCGTCGGAGTCCTCAGCATCGGGCTTCGCAGGGTTAAAAGTATTGGATATATAAAGACGCAGCTTCCGCTTTTGCTGTAGAAATCAAGAGTGTCCCACAGAGCAAACACTGTGTGCCCACCCCCAGGGCACACCCACTTCTACATTCTGGCAATGGGGACGTGTTGCCTTCTTCCCACCCCCAAACCAAGCACCTTCATCGGCCTCTTCAGAGCCTCCTGGATGTCCACCCGCTTCCGCATGATGGTTTGATCCAGTTTCCTCTCAAACGCCAGGAGGTCCATGTACGCCTGGGACTCAGGGACCAGCTCCCGGATCTGGAAGAGGAGGAGCAAGGCCGGGAACCAGGAGCCAGGCTTGTAGGTGGACTGTGTGCATGTCATGTGATCCCAGGGGACACAGAGATGGAGGGGAGCTGGCCAGGTCTGAGACTTTGAGAGTGAAAATGAGACCTTTCCCCAGGACTCCCGACCCAGCAGTAGCAGCCTCATGTGTAGGTATAAAAATTGCCTCGCCCTCTAGGGCAGGGGTTCCCAACCTTCCTGATGCCGTGACCCTTTAACACAGTTCCTCGTGTTGTGGTGACCCCCCAACCATAAAATTATTTTTGTTGCTACTTTATAATTGTAATTTTGCTACTGTTATGTCTTAGGTGACCCCTGTGAAAGGGTCGTTCGACCCCCAAAGGGGTCGCGACCCACAGGTTGAGAACCCCTGCTCTAGGGACATCCATGCATCTCATCACTAAGGGAGGCCAGAGTCACCATGGAGCCCAACAAACTTTAGGGCTTCACCTCCTCCTCTTCCTTGCCTTTGTCACACTGCCTCTGGGCTTTCCTTAGGTATCTGCAAAGTGGTTAGGGCCTTGGGGTCCCTGAGGCAGGGAATGCGGTTCTTACCTCTGCCCTGGCACCTCACTCAGTCACTCCAACTGATATCTCAGCCATGCTGCCCCTACCAGCTGGGTATGGCCTCAGACCACTGGACTCCAGTCCACTGCACCCCAGGCCCAGGATGCAACCCCTTTTGGTTCTGTCCCTTCCTTCTGCCCCACCCCCTCGCTCTGGCCTGGGGAGCCTCACTTCTTAATTAGCTTTTTAAACAAAAAGTAAAAGTGACTCTGACCACTGAGGCTCTGCTCCTCGCCGGGAGGGGAGACAAACGAGGTGAGGGCGGGGGAGAGGAGGTGGAGCAGCAGGGGTGGGGGTGGGCTGGGGGCTGCTGGGAAAGGCACTCACCCTTTGAGGGAGGATTTTGTCAGCCATCTTCCTCCTCTTGGCACTGTACATTTTTTAAAGAAAAAACCAGGTTACCATGGCGACAGATCTGGGAGTAACGAGGCCACCTGCTAAATTATCCCGACATCTCCGCCCGCCTGGCTGGGGTTCCCACAGCCCGCTCCTCTGCCTGCCCAAGGGGCTATGACAGTGGTGTGTGACATCAGTGCTCTGTCCTCTCGGGGAGCAGAGGTGACTCGGTCCTTTCTCTGGCCTGGGAGTCCCTTTCTGCCCCACCTCATCCGCAGGCCAGACAAATGTAGACTTAGGAGGGGCTGAGGTGGGGGCGCTGCAGAAGTGTTGGGGGGAAAGCTGGGAAGGAGAGAGGAGAAGGAGGTCTGCTGAGGACTCTCCTGTGTTGCTAAGCTGGCGTGCATGGTCCAAGGGAGGGGAGCTGACCCCCTGACCACAAACCCCTGGAGCAGGAGGTGATGGCATGAAGCTGGTGATGATTGCATCCCGGTCACCCTGGGCTTGGAAGGAGAAGCTGACAGGCAGAGGGTGCTTGTGCCCTTGGACCCCTGCCAACAGAGTCCAGGGACACACCCATAGGGACCCAGAGAGAGTGTGTGGGCACATTCCCCTTCGGGACATGACTCCAGGCTGGAATTGGACTCTTCTTAACCCGCTAGCTGTTTCTGATTCCCTAAAGCACCCCAGAAAATCCTTGGTGAGTTTAGAGCCCAGCCTAAAGGATGGCTCTATACTGCCCCCATGTGGTGGTCTCAACCACTGCCCCTCCCTGTCCAAAAACCTATTCTAACGATAGACAAGTGGCTTTCACTAAAGGTCTGAGTTGTTTTGAACACATTATGTTTGTGAAACTCTCCATTTATACAAAATAAATCAGGGACGTGGGTAACTGTATAACAGAACGATTCTGTTTGCAAAAGAATTCATCCTAGGATTCCTATAAACAAAATTTTCCTTGATGTGTAAAAAAATATTTAATAATGAGGTAAAATCCACATTACACATTGTATAGGACTCCGTCTGGTGAGCAAAGGGAAGCATATGTGTTTGGCTAAATTGTGAAACCCAAAGGGGCATTTCTCTTGCCAGGCACCAGCAGGGGCACTGGGGGGGCCTTGGGGGTGTCACCAGCTGGCTCCAACAAGGAAATGGGCTGGCCCCTAGTGGCTTGGGGGTAGGTCTGGTTCAGAGGACACATTATGACGGCTCTTCAACCTTGGAGTGCCTAAGAGCAAGACTGGGCTCAAGACCTCCCCACCCCCAACAGGGCAAATTCCCAAGTGCCCCCCCCCCCTTCGGATTTCCAAGATGTGGAGTGGGGCTTTGAAACAGTAAGGCCAGGGCATTCTGGGGAAGGTGCACCGGACAACCACACTTCGAGAAACACAGTCCCAAGCTCTTGCTCTCAGTCCTTCTGCCAGCACCCCACCCCCCACCCCAAAGACCGAAGCATCACCCAGGACCTGGGAACAAGGGGTGGAGAGAGGGATGGAGCAGGTGACAAGGAGAAGGGCGCGACGGCCGCAGCTTGTCTACCGTGGGCACACAAAGGAACCAGGGCAGTGCCCCCTCAGCCCACCTCTCCAGAGGGCATCCCTCCCAGGACGACTCGCTCCCTGCTGGCCATTCCTCTTCCTCCCCGCCAATCCCGCTTCTTGCCCACCCTGTCCCGGCGGCCCGCCCCCTCCGCGCTGGGCCCCACTCACCTGCGGCTCCGCGCGGGGGCGGTGGGCACCGGCTGGCCCTGGCTCTGGGCCTGGCTCTGGCCGGGCGGGGGCGCTGCTCGCTTGCGGGCGGGCTCCATGCCCGCGGGGGCCAGGCCGGGTCGCACGGCGGGGCTGCCCATGTACGGGGAGCCCGGGGGGCCCATGGGCGCCCCCTGGTGGGGCATCCGGGCTCCAGACGGCATCCCGGGGCGCTGGGTTGGGGGTGGTGGCGGGGGTGAAGCAGAAACAGGCGCCCGCCGGTCAGACCAGGGCCCGGCTCAGGCGTGGTGAGCCGCGGTTCCCCCACCCCAAACCCGGGGCCGGTGACCCTGATGCAGCCGGCGTGAACGAGGGTGGGAGGGGCAGGGGCGCCGGAACCGCGCGGCTTCGGCGGAGGGGGCTTTGCGTCTCGCTGCAGGAAGCTAACTGAAGCCAGGCAACTGCACAGGGCATTGCCAGCTTCGGATTTGCGGAAGGTACCGCGAAAATGAATATTAATGGCGCCTTTCAACCTTTTCAAAGGATGTGCACATCCACATGCTCCCCTGAAAGACATGCTCCTCCGAGAGGGTCCTTCCAGCCCCACTTGACAGATGAGACAACCGTGGCTCAAGGAGAAGAGCGACCTGGCCAAGGTCACACAGCTCCTGCTAGCAAAGGCAGCACCGAGTGGCCGGTTCCTGCTTCCCCTAGGTTAGGGCCTGAGCTCCCTGCTGGAACTCCTGCAGGCCCCGCTACCCATTCATTCCCTGCTTCCTGGACTGTCCTGCCTTGCACTCACCCCCTCCCCCATCTCTACCTTCTCTTCTCTCTGGGCTCCTGCTTTTGATCACTCCGCTCCAACCCCTACCCCCTGCAGCTGATTCCAAGCTTCCACACCTAGGGGCTTCTCTGACTCCGCCCACCCCCTTGATTTATTCCCAAGGTGAAGGCTGGAAGCAACTTGAGAGGCTGAGGTCAAACCCCACCAGGATGCTGTGCGTGGGAGGACGGGGGAGCCTGGCTGGAGGTGGCCTCTCCAGAGGGCTTGGGTAGGTCGAACGCAGCACATTTCCTCTTACATCCATCTCTGCCTTCCGGTCAGCCTGAATCACCAGAGATGGTCTCATCCTACAGACCTTCTCTCCTGCCCACCCCACCCCAGTGAGGTCACAAGTCAGGGTTCGAAGGGAGCTCTGGAGAGGAGACGAAGCAGATGTATTCCCTTGACACTGCCCAGGTGCTCGACTGGATGTAGATGAGATGCAAATACACTGAGTGAAGTGTTCCACAGACTTTCTAAACCCCACTTGTCCAGATTCCAGAACAGGGACTGGGGAGGGCCAGAGGAGGTGGGTGGGATGGGGACTGGGACTAGGAGAGCAGGAAGAAGATTAGGGAGCAAGTGATGCAGCCCCAGTGTCCTGGTACATTTAAATACCACTTTACCCCCAGGAGTGCAGCTGCCCCCAGGCACAGGAGGAGCCCTGATCCTAAGCTTGGTGAATCCCTTCTAACTGTCAACTGTCCCTCTAGCCTGGCACTATGTCTAACCCTAACCCCCAGCCAACCAGCTGTCTCTGTCCATCTCTCTCATAGTGAAACCTGCCTGTCCATGTGTCCGCCTCCCCCACCCATCTGACCCTGTCACTCACACCTCCAGGGTGATGTCCCAGAATGGAGCCTAGGCCGGCCATTCCCCGCAGCACAGATGAGTGGGGCAGTGGGGCTCACAGCCACTCAAGAACTGAAGTTCTAAGTTGGCCAAATAAACACATCCACAAGTGTAACCTTTCTCCCCCCTAGATGGGCTTTTCTATAGGGACTCCCCCAAGCAGCAAGGTTAGGTCCGATAACTCAGCTGATCAACACAAACACCCCTGGGATGTTATCCCAGAGACGCAGGCTGGAGGACAGGCTACCCCAAGAAAACCCATTTTCCTTATCAGCTGCTCTCCCATTTATCAAGGTCAGTAATACTCGCTGATCTGCTGAAGAGGCCCAGAGAGCTGCGGCAGCCACCATGGCCACTGCCTTGAAGGGCCAGGATTCTAGGGACTCTGGCCTCCCTCACTGAGATCATGCCTTCCTTGGGGTCAGAACCAAATTTGGCCATCGTAAACTGACTGCTTCCTCTGTACCCGGCTCCAACCTCAGCACCCATCCCAAGTTCTGGAGCCCCTGCCTCTCCCATCCAACTGCCCTCCACACCCCTCCCAACCTGGCCCCTGCTGCCTGGGCTTGAGGCTCTGATGCCCTCAGGGGGCCCTGGGCTCCCTTGGGCTCTCTGTGTGCCTCCCAAGCCTGCTCTTGGCAGGACGGTGCTGCCTGCCCCTTTGGTTTCTAGGCCTCACTCCCTGACTCCAGCCCTTCCTTCACACCTTTGAGGCATTAAGGACATCAGCTTTGGGTGGCCGAGTCTGCCAAGGGGATCCTTAATTTGGGGTCTGTCCCTGGAGAGGGTCTCTTTCTGACCCTGATAGCTCAGCCCATCAGCAAAGCCCCCAAACCCTCCTGATGGGATGCAGAGGCTGCTCAGCCAGAGAGCTTCCTAATCACAGTGCCTCCAGGGGTCACCTGCTCCTTGCTCCCGAGATACAATCAGAGAGACACTCTCCTAACTGATGAACAGACAGCCCAGCCCATGCCATGCCCCCCACCCCCACCCCCAGGGCAAGGATAATACCTGGGCCCACAGGGGAAAGAACAGAAAAAAACATGTCTGGTAGAGAGGGGACCCCCCACTTGGGGGGGACAGTCCCCAAGTCCCACCCCCAGCCCCTGACAAGAACCCATGCAAACGCCTTCCTTCCCGCCCGGGAATCCATCCCCGGCCGGCCGCCTGACGACGTGTTCGGGGGCCAGAGCGCCAGCGCGGTCGCGGGGCTGGGCGGCGGGCCGTGGCGCCCCCTCTAGCTGGTGGGAGAGCGGGAGCCCCCTCTCGGCCCCTCCCGATCATCCCTCCATTCAGCCCGAGCCAGCTAGCTCACCCTCCCCCGCTAACTTTGCCCCACTCACCACCCCATGGACCAGAAACTCAAAAAGTTTGCTTTTCGTGGCTTTGCGCGCCCCTCCGGCAACTTCGTCCGCGGCCATCGGGGTGGGCTCAGCGGCTCCTCTCACTCTCTTTCTCTCTTCCTCTTTCTTTCCCTTTTCTGCCTTTTTTTTCCTCCAACTCTCCCCTCTGAGTCCTGCTGGGCTCTCTCACACTTCTACTCGAGCGGAGTGGGGAGGGGGCCCCTTCAGGGCTGCCCTGACGGCCCACGGCCCACGCCGCCGCCGCCCGCCCGCCGCCGCCGCCGCCGCGGCTGCAGCATTCCTGCACTGATAAGACAGAAATAGTCCGGCGGCCCGGGGTCTGCCTGTTGACTCGGCGGGGACAGAAAAGCCTGCCTTTCCAACCCTCGCTGTCCAAACAGCGCAGATAAGCGGCAAGCCCGGCTCCGGGGCGCTGGGCAGCGGCGCTGCAGCCGAGGCCGCCCGAGGGCCGCGGGAGGCGGCGCGGGGAGGGGACCCGAGGGGAGGTGGCAGGGGGCTCGCCGGCCACCCGGCTCTCGCCACAAATAGTTTCTCGGTTGGGGAATCCGCCGGCAGGGCCAGGCAGGGAACAGTCAATTCCAACTTTCCCCCAAGTGGCTCCTGCTGCATTTCTGAGGCCCTTTCCCCAGAGACCTGGCAGGCCAAGTAGGGAAACATTCGCTGGAAGGAACGGGGGGAGCCCGAGCCCGGACCAGGCCTTCCTCCCGCGCCCGGCGGCAGTGGTGGGTGTGCCGGGGAGGCGGTGTCCCTCTGCGTCCGCAGATGTGTGCGCCCTTGTCTGCCCGCGAGTGTGTCTGCACCCTTGTGTGGGCACGGCGGTGGCTGTGGGTGTGGATGTTTATGTGCGTGCACAAATGCCTTCTCTGTGTGCCTCCCTCCACGGGCGCCGCGAGTGCGCGCGTGCGGGTCAGTGTGTGGCAGCACCTGGCCAGTGTCTTCCAGCTCTGTGTGAGTCTGTTTCTGGGTCTGTGCGTCTTTGTCTGTGTGTGTGAAAGGGAGGGCAAGAGGGGATGTATTTTGGAAAGAGGGAGGTGGATCGGGCTCATGAGAACAGGAAGAGAAAAAATGTGGCGGAAGGCAAGGAGCTGGGTGGGTGCTTGTGGATAGATGGGTAGAGAGAATGTGGCCAGCAGGGCCTGATGGCTTTGGAATGGGGTGTGGGGTGAGGGACTCAGAGGAGCTGGGGCTGCTGGTATGGTAGAGCCAATCTCAAGACCCCAAAGAGAACAGGGGGTAGTGGAGGAGTTATGAAGGAGCCCCAGAAGGCTGGTGTGTTGGGAGCTGGCAGCCCTTGGGGTTTAGGAGGGACAGGAAATAGGAGGGAAAAGTCCTGAGATCTACGGGCTGAGAGCCCTGGCCCCGCCCATATCCCCAAAGACCACACCCCTCTCTCCTCCTTCTGGAGGAAGAGCCCATGGGTTTGGGACAACAGTGGGTCAAGTTTATGGGCCTCCTGGGGCTGCACTGTTAGAATCCAGGTGAGAGGGGGCAATTATTTAGAAAAGTTATTTGAAGTTAGGCCCTTCAGATCCAATATCGCACTGGGGGGTGGGGGTGGGGGGCACCTGGTCCTCAACCCTTCAGAATGTCTTCGGAGGTCAGGTCGGAACAAAGAACCACGGCAGTATTCTGCATGGGTTGTCTCTTCTGACTGCACCCTGGTTTCCCTTGGGCCCTGTGTGCTCCTGGGCCTTTGGGCACCCACTGCCAATCCCCTGAAAGGCCAGAGAGCACATGTGATCCACGATGCCCCTCCTCCACCCTGGGCTTAGCTTGGGACCTAGAGACCCCCTTTCCACCAAAGCTCATTCCAAGTTTCACCCCAGACCCAGACCCACAGAGACCGGGCCCTGGGGGTGAGGTGGGGATGGGTGGGTGGTTTGCATAGGCCGTGAAGGTGGCTGCTGGCCACCTGGGGAGGCAGTCCCTCCAACCTGTCCCCTAACCTTCCAAACCCCCGGCTTATTCCCATTTCTAAGCCTCTGCTCCGATATTCTTGTTTTGGAATGCTCTCTACCTCCCATCTGCCTGCTCAGGTCATATTCATCCTTGAAAGTGAGGCCTCACCTCCCCCTAGAAGCCTTTCTAGTCCCACTCGTGTACACAGATCTCTCTCTTCTCCGAATGTCATTTCCATCTACCCTGTGCCATGAACTGGCACTGGGCTGACTAAGGTCTGGCGTGCCCTTTGCTTCACGTGTGTTAGGTTTGGTTTTCCAAAGAGGCTGTAGTCCCCTGAGGTCAGGGACTGGCTTTAAGCCCCACTCTTCCCCCATGCCTGGGACTCCACATGACCAAATGCTTGCTAACACTTGCAACCACCCACAGCTCAGTGGCCAGTGGACAGAACTCATAGTAGGCCACTTACTTGAAGATATGAGTCACCATGGAATGGGCACCCCCACCCTCTGTGGGTGCTTCTAGCATGGACATATGAAACCACAGGCCATGGAGGTTCTGGGGAACTGGGCAGGGGTAGACCCTCTAGGCTTTGTGTAAAGCACAGAGTTCTCAATTCATGGAGAGGCCTTTTGGAAAAAGACAACAACAGAGGAGGTGGATGGGGGCCTCGGCTTAAGCAGCTGGGCAGTTCAGGGGTGGCACCGCCCAGCGTTTGTGAGGGGGCTTGGTCTTGGTGGTAGAGGTGCAGGTGGGGGTTAGACCAAGGGCTATGGTGGAATCCAAGAGCTAGTATCACTCAAGTCCAGAGATTACTCCCTCCTGGGCCAACCCGGGACCAGGGCCTCTCCCTACAGCCACCCCTGGGGAGATATACCCTTATGCTGCCTATAAGGCACACCTGCCCCGCCCCGTATTCCAGGCACACACACTAATGCAAACACCAGGGGCCAGGAGCCACAAGGAGCTGCACTTGTGGGCACACCGCAACCAGCTCCACATCCCACTCACAAGGCCAGATTCACAGGGCACGCGCCCGCAGACACGTTTGCAGGCCATCTTTACAGGAGCGACCCTAGAGGTGCGGACACAAGGGCGCCTTCAGGCCAGAAAGCAAAGGCGCCAGTGTGGGTACCCAGCCAGAACTCCCACGTCACAAAGGCCAGGATCCCCAAACGCTCAGCCCCCAAAGAGCGCGCGGCAGGGCACTGCCGCTGTCTCCCGCCGGGTGGGAAGGAGGCCAGGGAAAGCCCCGATTCCAGCGGGCAGGGGGCCTTCCTCCGAGCCCCCTCGGCCCTGGCCGACCGGCCCAAGCGGTGCTGCGGCCAGGAAGTGCGCGTGTCCGGGCGGAGGGCGGCCGCCCAGCGGCCCGGAGCCGGAGTCCCCCCTGCCGTCCCCCCATCTCTCCTTCCCTCGCCGCCGAAGCACCACCAGCACCAAATGGCAAAGCGCCGCTCCCCGCGCAGGGAGAGATGCGCCGCGGCCGGCGGGACGGGCTCGGCGGCCCCCCCACCGCGCCGAGCGCCGGGGGCACGTCCCGGCCCGCGGCCGCCAGCCCGAGCCCTCGCCCGCCCGGGCCGGGGCAGCGGCGGGAGCCCGGCCGGAGCCGGGCCGGGCATGCGCACTGCGACCTCCCTCCCGGTGAAGGTCAGCCCAGGGCCTAGCTGCAGGACTCGGAGCGGCAGGGGGAGGCGAGGAGGGAGGAGGGATGCAGCGCGAGACTTAACTCCTTCCCTGCGGGAAGATGGTCTCGGGGCTGGGGCTGGAGCCGGAGTCCCACCCTCCCGTCTTCTGTGCAGGTCCCATTCCGAGGACCCTGCTCGGGGGGAGGAGGCGGAGGGGGGAGCAGGGGGAGAATGGAAGAAGGAGGCTAGGAGGAGAGGAGGGAAGCTGGGAAAGGGAGAGGGAGGAAGGCAGGGAAGGAACAAAGGAAAGCAGGCTGAAGGGAGAGACCTCTTTCTGCTGTCCCCTTTCCCCTCTACCCCGGGCAATAAAGCTTTGCTTGGCAGAAGGGAATTACCCTTGTGGACTGGGGTGTGTGTGTGTGTGTGTGTGTGTGTGTGTGTGTGAGAGAGAGAGAGAGAGAGAGAGAGAGAGAGAGAGAATGATGAGGTGAGACCACCCGGAGCTCTCAGGCTGACAATCCCTGGTTTCAGTGTCCGGGACCATTCCGAAACCCAGCACCCACATTCCCCTGCTCACTAAAGCCTCGGCAAGCCAGAGTCAGCTCTGCCCCAGCCCACCTGCCTGGCCTAAGTCCCAGGCCCCCAGGGAACCCTAGTTAGACCACGGGGCCAGGCCCAGCCCTCAGAGATGAGTGGTGGGGAGTCTGCACCTTAGCCCCCACCTCTAGTGAGGAGCTTCCTCCAGCCAGCAGACAGGACATTGGCAGACCAGACCATGGGCATGGTGGCACAATCCTCCACTTCCTCCTCCTCCCCACTTCCCAGGCCAGAGCACAGCAGTGCTGGGTACCTCTCCTTTGTGCAGGGATGTGTCCGCACCCAGCACCCTCTGCTACCCTTAGGGGGGCTGTCTCTCTCTCTGGGAGACTTTGCCTTTCTGTGTCAGCTCTGCAGGCACACACAAGATAGACAAATATGACAGAAAGAAGAAAAAAAAAAAAAAAAAGTAGGACATGAAAATAGTTGTGTGACCTTGGGCAAGTCCCTGTCCCTCAGGAATAAAAGAAGGGCCTTCCTGCCCTGAAATCCCAGGATTCCATAAGACAGACACAGGAACCAAGGCAGACAGATGGGAAGAAGAGGGAGACACACAGAGAAGCAGAGCCACGCCAAAGGGGGTTGCTGCTAACCCACAGTGAAGCCAGGTCCCTGTCACACACACACACCTCCATTGAGCCCTACCTCTATGCTGTCAGCCTCCTTGGAGCAGGGCAAGGCCTTGCCTTGGGGTCCCCCAGGGGGCCTGCACAGTAAGCAAGTGCAGGATAAAGGTTAGTCGAATGAGTAAGTCCTTCCTCTCTTTGCCTGAGTGGGTTTCCTCAGTCTGTGGGGGCTCTGTGACCCCTCCCTACCCCTTGCACACAGTGGGTGCGAACACCAGGGCGCTGGAACTGCCAGTCACGGGCGCAGAGGGGAGCTGAAGCTCTGGGGGGCCCTGAGACCCAGCCCGGAGGGAAGGCGTTTGGGTTCACCGCCAGTTTTCCCACTCCCCTTGGGGCCATCACTCTTTGGGTGGCCTCTCAGAACAGTTCATGCCCAACAGTTTGTGGCCCTGTGCTAAAAGGAGCCACACCGGCCTGGTCCCCATTTCGGCAAGGGTGGGATTGGTCCTCAGTGGTGGTCTATCAGCCTGCCCCATCCCCCCACTCCTGATGCCCAGGGAGTGGAAAGGGCATGGTTCTGCCTGGTGGAGGCAGGGACGGGCCCATGGAAACATCCTTGACGAGCTAGATTCAGGGCAAATGCAGGAGGGTCTGCGGCCTCTGAACTCACAGGCTGTCAAGACGCCGAGTAGGAGCAGCAGCGGCCCCTCTGTCCCCCTCTATCCATAGGGCTGGGGAAACCCACCCATCCCCACAAGACCCTTTGTCTCTAGCTGAAGCCATCCCTCCAACCCTGCTGCTGCCATCTACCAAATGCCCGAGGCTCCCAGGAGTCACCACCCCTCTTTATGTCCCAAACATCCTGCCCCTCCTTCAAGTCTATCAACAGATGCTGCTCTAGTCCTCTGTTCACTGCCTGGGGAGCTGGGGACCAGATCCAGGGGGCAGCCTTGTGACTTCCCAGCTGTGCTCGTGGCTGGCTACATGGTCCTGGGAAGGTGACCTCCTCCCCATGTGCTATGTCCTCATCTGTTAAATGAGATGTGACTGCCTTACTCCAGACCCCCAAGAAGGCTGGCATGCCCGGGGAAGGACGGAATGTCACCGCCCATCGCTAGGCCTCAAGCATGGCCCCTGGCTCCCTGTGATCCTTGGGCTGGGAAGACCCTTGGTTGCACTTTGTGACCAGTGTCAGGACAGTGTCATGATGACCGAACTTCCTGCTCCTCACCCTGGAAAACTTCTGAGGCCTCAGCTACTGCTCTGACCATGTGGTTAGAGGGATCTCTGCCAACCACTACATTCTGAGGGCTGGGATGTCCCGAGTGAAGAAAACTGAACAGAGAAGATAATTCATCTGCATTTCCTTAAAGACACTTTTGGGGAAATTAAACCAAATGGCCACGGGCAAGTAGAATATATAGATAACACATCCATGGAAGCAGCCCAGGGACCTGACTTCCCAGATGTCTTCGCTCCATTCAGAACCAAGGGCGTCCGTGGGGCCCAGGTTGCCCTGGCCTCTCCCCTCCTAGCCCGACATCTGCCTTACGGTGCCACAGAAAACCCCAGACTTCCCTCAGCTTCTGCACACTTGGCTCTTCACGGCTCTGTGGACCCCGTCTTCTGCCCCCCTCTCCCACCAAACTGAGCCCTCCCACTCTGTGGTCTGTCATAAGTAAAACGTCCAACTCATTTGGCCACTTCTGCGAACGTCCTTTACTTTCTGGCGACAGAAGCCGGGCTCCTCTCTGAGGGTGTTTTTCTCAGACCCCCACCACCAGACCTCGAGGTGCAGTAGGACCCCTCCTTGCCCATGGCAGCTGCTTCCAGGCCCCTGGCTTTGCATCTTACCCCTCACGTAATGCCTTCATTTCCTGGGTGTCCCAGCTCCCAGCTCACTGTCACTCATGCCAGTGTGACGTCCTGTCCTCCTCCTGCTGCTTGTCAGACCCACTGGTCTCAGTTCCTCGGCCACTTCCCCTCCAGTGACCCTCCCCTGCCTCAGCCTCTCACACCAGGGTCACCTCTTGTACCTTGTCATTCCAGCCACTGCAGCCCCCACCCCGATATCAGTCTCAAGCACCCTGCTTTCTGACCAGTCTGTCCAGAGCCCTGACCCCCAAAGCCGGTGACTCCACTGGAACAACCAATCCATCTCTGAGACCCGCATCCCTCATCACAACGACACCTGTACACAGACTCCCTTCTTTCAAATTGCGGTGAAATATACATAGCATAAACCTTACCATTTTAACCTCCCTTGTGTATATTCTTGCCTCTCTGAAGAGTTAAATCCAGTCCTGGCCAGTTTGGCTCAGCAGTTAGAGCGTCGGCCCGTGGACCAGAGTCCCGGGTTCAGTTCCCATTAAGAGCATGTACCTTGGCTGCAGTTTGTCCCCAGCCCCGGTTGGGGTCATGTGGGTGGCAACCAGTCAATGTGTCTCTCTCACATTGATGCTTCTCTCTCTCTTTCCCCCCTCCCTCCCGCTCTATCTGAAGATTAATGCAAAAATGCCGAGGATAAAAAAAAGTTAAATCCAGCTTTACCAACTCCTCCCCTGCACCCAGCGCCGGGCTGGGGCTGGATGAGACACACACCTGCCTGGACCAGGTGTGGCTGTCACCTTCAGAGCACAGGGTTCAGTGGCCTCGGGCCACCCAGCCACCCCAGTCTTTCCCAGTCTATTCACTTCCTCTCCTGGTCCCACTCTGACATCAGTTTCCCTCTCCTCCCTCCTCTGACCTCCATCTCCTCCTCCCCTTCTCACTCCCGGCGGATACCCTTGCATCTTGCTTCACTGAGAAAATGAAAGAAGCTTCCAGAAACTCCCACCAACCTCCCACCCCCCAGCAGCTCCCTCCTGCTCCGGTAGGCGTTATCTGTGCTTTGGGCTGGAGCTGCCATCCCTGGTATCCTGCCTCCTGTCCCCTGTCCAACCCTCGAGGACGGTGCTCCAGCAATTCTCTCCCACACCGTTGGATGCTCAGCTTTATCCTCGGCACTGCAGCCCCCTCAGCGCACATTCCTGCCGCTTCCCCGCCAGCTTGTCCCACCTGTCACTGCCCGGCTGCAAGAAACGTCTCAGACCAGGTCTCCATTCGCTGTCTTTGCTCCTCCCACTGAACCCCAGTTCTTTCTGGCACATTCCACTCACTGCCCCACTGAAAACGCTCCTGTCGGGGCCACCAACGGGCTCCCGTGTCGCCAAATGCCACCTTCCGGTCTCAGGTATCGTCTTGCCTCATTCCACAGGCTGCCTGCTTCCCTTGGAAAGGGGTCTCCTTGGCGCTAGGGCGCCCCCCTCCTGGGTTTCCCTCCCGGCCTCTCTCTGCCCCCTCACGTCCTGGGCTGTCCAGCTCATCTTCCCTCTCAGTGTGGAGGGCTTCGGGGCTCAGGCCTCGGTCCTCTTCGCTTCTCCGGTCACTTCCTTGGTGGCCTCCTCCAGTGACAGCTTCAAAGACCATCTCCACGTTGACAACTACCAAAGTTCCCCTCCTGTGCAGTCCCCTCTGCCAAGCTTAGACTTGGATTTGCAGTTGTCCACTCGGCATTTCCATCTGGATCTTTCGCAGATGGTCCCACCTGTGTGTCCCCACAATGGGACTCCTGCTCTCTGCCCGCCAACCTTGGAGTGACCCCGGAACCCTCTTTCTCTCACATCCCACGTCTGGTCTGAGGGCAAGTCCTGCTGGCTCTGGATCCAGACTCCAATCCTTCTCACCTGACCCTGCCACCCCCTGGCCCGTGAGCAGCGACTAGCTTGCCTCTCACCTGCCCCAACAGTCTATTCCCAACCAGAATGGTCCTTTATTTTATTATTTTATTTTATTTTTTACTTTATCTTTAGATAGAGTGGGAAGGAGAGAGAGAGGAAGAGAGAGAGAGAAACATCGATGTGAGAGAGACACATCGACTGGTTGCCACCCACACGACCCCAACCGGGGCTGGGGACAAACTGCAACCGAGGTACGTGCCCTTAGTGGGAACCGAACCCGGGCCTCTCTGGTCCGTGGGCCGATGCTCTAACCGCTGAGCCAAGCCGGCCAGGGCCAGAGTGGTCCTTTAAAAAGGGGAATGAAATCACATTACTTCTCTGCTTGAAATTCTCCCCCCTTCCCCCATCTTATTCCACATAAGGACCAAGGTCCTGCAGGTCCCAGGACCCAGCCCAAGGCTACCCCCTGCTCCCGCTGTGCCCTCACCTCCTGTCACTCCTTCGCTCTCCTCTGTGTCCCAGCCTCTGGCCTCCTGTGGTTCCTCAGAAACCCCAGGCACTGAGCAGCCCGGGGCTCTGCCCCTCTGCCAGGGGCTCTTCTGCACGGCCGGCCGACGTTCTCATCTCCCTAACATCTTTGATCCGACGTCCCCCTCTCAATGGGTACAGTCTGTCCGCACTGTCACAAACGGCCGCCTCCCCTCGCCTCCGACTCCTCTCTCTCCTGTTCTGCTTGTCCCCCCACGGAGCTGCACACCCTCCACCACTCTGTCACGGACCGACTGACTGACGCCTGTTCAGCTCCCCTTCCCCCATTTGAATGTGAGCGCCACAAAGGAGGCGTCTTTCTGTCCGGTTCTCGAGCAAATTGCGAGCAGCTGACACAGGGTAGAGACCGCGATCCCTCCGAGGCAAGGAGAGCCCACGCCAATCAGCGCGGGGATCCCAGCACGCCTCCAAGGGCTGGGTGATGCTACGATCTGCTCGTGCTGTGGTTCACAGCAACAGCATCCTCTTCGGTTTGAGCGGGACTTGACTGTTGGCCGAGCACTTTCACACAGGAACCGCCTAACCCTGACAGAGACCATCAGGCGGGGGTAGGAGTCCTATTCTAAAGATAAGGGGAAAGGGCTCCAAGAAGCCACGGGACTTGCCAAAAGTCACTGTGCTATTACAGGGTGGGCTGGGACTACAGATCTGGCTCCCAACCTCAAGGTCCCTGGGTTTTCTCCTTCATTCCAAGCTACCCCCCTGACATCTCCATGTGGAATGCCTGCGTGTGCACGCGCACGCACACACACACACACACACACACACACACAGCCCCCCTTTCCTCAAACACCTGCTATTTATTTATTTATTTATTTATGTATTTATTTATTTTATTTATTTATTTTTATCCCCACCCGAGGACATTTTTCCATTTTTTGTTCAGATAGAGGGGGAGGGAGAGAAAGGAACAGAGAGATAGAAAGAGAGAAACATCGACGTGAAAGGAACACATCGAATGGCTGCCACCTGCACGACCAACCAGGGCCGGGGACAAACTGCAACCGAAGTACGTGCCCTTAGCGGGAACCGAACCCGGGTCTCTCTGGACGGCAGGTCGACGCTCTAACCGCTGAGCCAAACTGGCCAGGGCAACACCTGCCTTTTAAAGAAGACAATCAAGATCCTTGAAGGCCTGTCCACTTAAGCTGTATCACCCTCAATTATCTTTTAAATTTCACCCCAAAAGATCTCAGGCAGATTGTTTCAAACATTGGGAGTTCAATTTCTGGGGAATTTCCCGTCAAGATATCTAAAACAAATTTCAATGCATCCGAGGAGGTTCCTTTAGGTCCTGTGTCAGATTCCCCGTTAGCCAAAACAAGGACTCTTAAACTCTGAATAAGCCCTTCGCTCCTGTGGGTGGAGCAGTGGGCAGTCCGGTGGCTTCTCCTGGCCTTGCAGATGGACACGCGTGTCCGTGTAACTCCTGGATGGGGAACACACACACGATCACCGGGTCAACACGCCTCTCTGCCCTCCCACCTGGCTACCCAGTGCATGCTTCCTTCGGGAACATGTCACCCAGCCACAGGCGAGTGGTGGTCTTGGGCCGACCCAGGGCCCCTTTGTCCTGCCTTCCTGGGGCCACTTGGGAGGCTACAGGTCTGAAGAACTCAGCCTGGCCTAAGGAGGGTAGGAGAAATTATGTGAGCAAAGGCAAGAGGCTCCGTCTATGCCCAGAGGACCCCAGATGTCTTGGGGAACCAGGCAAAAGTATGTGGGGTTGAAAGGAGATGGGGCCGCAAGGCCGGTCTGTGATCGAGGATTTCCCAAAGCCAGGCTCAGTCTCTCCCATGTCCCCCCACAGCATGTCCTATCAGCCAGCAGCCTGTGCTGTATTCTTGGGTCCCATAGTGCGGTGACAGCCAAGAAACCCCCCGCAGAGTCACCATGGAGTGGCGGAGGGGAGGAGACAGATGGTCCTCAGACGCATGTGTCCTGAGGGCTGAGGCTGTGTCCAGCAGTGACTCAGCAGTACTGCTCACAAGGCAGCCACCTAGTAGGTGCTCCCTGAACGCGGGAAGGGGTGCAGGGGCAGAGAGGGCCTGACCTGCTAGGTGTACCACCCCTGGTCGCCACAAACTTTTGTAACAAAGGCCACTTGGGCCCTGCCAGTTTGGCTCAGCGGTTGAGCGTCAGCCTGCGGACCAGAGAGTCCTGGGTTCCGTTCCCACTAGGGGCATGTACCACAAAAAAAAAAAAAGCCACTTGGTGTCCCTGCCCACATGTATAAAGATTCCCACTCCGGTGGCCCAGCTGAGACCCCATGTCCTTACTCCCAGACCTAGGCTCTTGTGTTCTGCACAGCAGCCTGTCTCGGAGCCTGACCATGAGGTTTTAGTTCTCCTGGGAAGGCCAGGCCCTGACCCACTGTCCTGGCTGGGGTCTCTGCCGGCCCGTGGTGATAGCTCTGAGCTTGGACTTGAGAAGAGGCGTCTAAAGGCCTCTTGGCACTGTTGCCATTTTGGGCTGGATGATCCTTTTCGGGGAGGTTGTGTCATGCATTGCACGAGGCTAGAAGCATCCCCTGGTCTCTATCTAGTAACTTCCACCATCACCCTCCACCCCACTAGTGCAACAAACAAAAGTATCTCCAGACACTGTCCTTTGTCCCTGGAGGGTGGAACGACCCGGGGCCGAGAACCACTGCTCCAGAGTCCATCAGTCGTGAATTCACGCTCAGCCACGGGGGATCATGGCTTTGTACAAGTTATCTGACCTGAGCCTCATGTTCCCTGTTTGCAAGACAGGGAGCCCCACACCTGCCTCCCAGGTGCATGGAAGGGTCAAGGAGAGGCCGTGTGTGCAGAGCTCGGCACAGTGCCTGGCACAGAGCAAACGCTTCCTGGGCGCTGGCTGCTGCTGCCGGTCCCGATGCCTCCCATCCCCCGCGGCTGGGCTGCAGTGCTCTGCACACCTGGGTCCTGTGGTCCGGCTGCTGACCAAGCCCCAGCGAGGGGAGCAGTGCAGCCGGAGCCCTCAGAGCCGAGAGGGACCTGCCAGGGGTCGGCTGGGTGATTATTCATAGAGCCTAATTATGGTGGCTCTGGGGGCCTGGTGGGAGTCCTACCCAAAGCCCTGGAAGCTTCGTGGAGCACAGAAGGCCGTTAGTACGCAGGCTGGGCCTCGCTGGGAAGCAGGCGTGTGCAGCCTGGAAGCCCAGCAGGGCTGCGGGACAGGAGGGGGAGGGGGCCCGGCGGGGCTGCGGGACAGGAGGGGAGGGGGCCCGGCGGGGCTGCGGGACAGGAGGGGAGGGGGCCCGGCGGGGCTGCGGGACAGGAGGGGAGGGGGCCCGGCGGGGCTGCGGGACAGGAGGGAAGGGGGCCCGGCGGGGCTGCGGGACAGGAGGGAAGAGAGACCGGCGGGGCTGCGGGACAGGAGGGAAGGGAGCCCGGGGCTGCGGGACAGGAGGGGAAGGGAGCCCGGCGGGGCTGCGGGACAGGAGGGAAGGGAGCCCGGCAGGGCTGCGGGACAGGAGGGAAGGGAGACACTTCTGGAGCCACCACAGCACATAGACGGACAGAAATCGGAGAAGAATTTGTCAGGATGCTTGTTGGCCCAGGTTTGGGGCCTGTGATGGAAGCATCCAGAAGAGCAGGGCCTCCCTGTGCACCTGCCCCTCCCTGCTCTTGCACCCCTTCCCGCGTTCAGGGAGCACCTTGTGAGCAGCACTGCGGAGTCACTGCTAGACACAGCCTCAGCCCTCAGGACACATGCGTCTGAGGACAGAGAGGGGCTGATAGGACTGAAGTCCTCACCAGGCCGGGAGATGCGAGAAGCTCATGTCAGCTCCCGCCCCAGGAAGGCCCGAGCTCTAGCACGAGGCAGGGCGGGGTGAAGGCCCAGTGCGCCCCTCCCAGGGCCCTGGACACCTGCCAGTCGGAAGGGCTCTCACAGGGAAGCCAGCCGTCCAGGGGAACCGGGCACAGCGCTGGGCTGGGAGGATGGGAGAGCAATCGTCCCTGCCAGCTACCTCCTGGGGGGGGGGGGGGGGTTGGCGGCGCAGCTGGCCGTGGTGAAGCCAGCAGGTGCCGCCATGCCAAGAGTCCTGGGGAGCTGGCTGCAGGGTCACCGGACAAGTGGCACACTGACTGACTGCCGGGGTATCTGTGGCACAGAAAGGAAGGAGGCCCCCCTCCAGTTGTGCACATTCCCACGAGGGGAGAGGAAGAGCCAGGTGGGGAGCCTGTGTTCCAGCCATCGGGGGCCCACGGGACTCCACAGTGGCAGGGAGTCCGCTGTTCCCTGGGGCCTTGGTTCTTCCTGTGGTGGGGGTAACCCAGGGTCATATCCCCTGGAGGTCCTGGCCACCTGGAGCTCACATCTCTGCGGCATAGGACAGGAGCCCCAATGCTGAATGAAGGCAGCAGTCACAGTCCCCGTGAGGGGCTGAATTGTGTCCTCCCCCACAAAGTCATTTAGTGGGGTCCTAACTCACAGGACCTCAGAATGTGATCTTATGTGGAGACATGGTCTTCACAGAGGTCATCATGTTAAGATGAGGTCATTAGAGTGACTAATCCACTATGACCGGTATCATTATAAAAGAGGACATTTGAACACAGGCTCACACGCACAGAGGGACAGCGACGCGAGGAGACATGGGAGAAGACGGTCACCTACACGCCAAGGGGACAGGCCTTCTCCACAGGTCCCTTCTCACAGCCCCCAGCAGGAATCAACCCTGCTGACACCTCGATCTCAGACATCTGGTCTCCGCACTGTGAGAAAACGCATTTCTGTTGTTTCAGCCCTCAGTCTGGCACCTGGTACTAATCTGCCCCCAATACTGCTCTTCACTGTCACTGTGCGGGTCTGCAGGTGACCTGCTTGCCAGTCCATGGGCCATCCGTTCTGCCCCCACATCCTCAGCACGGCCTGCAGAGCCACACACTCCATGAGCACAGCACAGAAGACCTGAGTCTGAGCCTTCACCCCAGCCCTGCTGACGGGAGGACAACAGCGTCAAGTCGTGCCCAACTGTCTGAGCCTCAGTCTCTTCGTCTTTAAAATGGGTAGACCATCATCTCAACTGTCTCACTGGGTTGCTGTCAACAGCAAAACAGAAATGAGAAGACACGTGAAAACTCTCTTTGAGTCACAGGGGACTGAATAAAGTCGCCGCTGCTATTTAATGGATCACACTTTGGTCACCACCCTTCCCACTTTGGACTTGTATTGGACTCCCTGTCAATTAAAACCTCAATTCTCTTTCTACTCGGATTGTGCCAGAGCATGTCTCCCCATCCTGATCTTGTAAGGCTGCCTTTGCAGACTCAAGAACAGACACAGTTTTCCCTGTTCATATTCTCCTTGTAAACCTGAGCCCATTATCCTGGCTTGAGAGCTTTTGCATCTCAATTTTATTTTCTAATATAGTTACCGGCCTCTCTAGCCGTGCATCATTCATAAACCCAGTGAGCATGACCTTCTCTCATCCAGGTCTTCGATGAAGGACAGGCCCCAGGACAAATTCCTCTCCAGACAATCTACCCCTTTTGGGCTTAGCCTTCAACTGGCAGTAAATTTATTCCATCATAGGCATATCCAGTTTTATGCTGGAGTGTCGCGTGGTAGTTAAAAATCGGCCACAATAGGAGTCTTTACACCACGGGGATTGGCAGACAATCCAGATCAGCGCTCAGCTCCCCTTCCCCAGCCTGTGAGGAGCCAGTTGTTGGGTATTTATCCACACACCACTGCATCCAGCCCACGTTTATGTGTCAAACTCAAGCTATTGGGGAAGACTTTGTCAAACACCTACAAATCAACACATATATCTTGATGGGAGTTTAGCAGCCTATAAAGCCGTTCAATATTCATTATATAATCGGATTCTTTCAACATCCCCAGAAATGAAAGGGTAGGATATTACATATCCATTTTAAAAACGAGGGGCACGAGGTTAATGATCGACACAGAGCCAGACAGCAAACTACTGTGGAAGGTGGGGCCGTTGCCCTGGGTTTAAACATGGACAGGTTGGGAGGGGGGGTTCCACAGCAGCCCCCCGCCCTTCCCATCAGCAGCATGTCATTGAGGATTAATGAACAATGCTTCTCAAAATGGGATCCCTGACCAATACTTGGGAGGGGGGGTCCTCAAGTTTTGATAGGGCTCTTCACATTTAGGGTATAATTCATTGATGACAAGACACTACCTAAAGCGACAGCAACTCTTCATGCAAGGTTTCTCAGACTGAGTACCACTGACACCTGGGAGCCCTCAAGTTCTTGGGGCAAGAAATATTCTGAGTTTAAGGGATAGAAGAGACGACAGGGGACAGGCGATGGGGTAAAGAAAGTTCAAGGTGAATGTTACAAATTGGGCAAGGTAGATAGCTTCCACTCAGCCCACACTGTGTCTTAGACACTCTTAGAAACCTTAGAGAGGGTCAGATTTCACATGAAAACAAACAGATTCCCAGAGCCTCTTAAGAAACGGGAAATCTGGCAATGTAAGCCCACCAAGACCATGGGGCAGCCAGATGGAGGTGCAGAGGGGCTCTCCAATTCATCCCTCCCCGCACCACGTCCATTCCCTATTTTAGGGGCCACAAAATCTAATGCCCCTCGGGGCCCAGCAATGAGTGTAAGTAAGTGCCTTCGGCTTTGAGCACCAGAACAGTTAGCCTTTGACCTTGGGTGTCAGGACTGGAGGTTAAGGGCCTAGCTGCTCCCAGCCTGGTTTGGGTCCCGGCACAGGTCTGCGGGCCGGATGTGGTAGAGACACCCCAGCTGGGACTGCGCCCTGACCACTGGGAGGTCATATCCCCTCTCTGTGCCTCAGTTTCTCACCTTAGAAGTGATGACAATAATGGCATTTACCTTACAGTGCTGTGGTGAGGCTACATCCGTCAAACCATGAGGAATTCTTAAAACAGTTTTTCATGTTGCCATGAGCCCTCCATCAGCACTGGCTGCTATTACTCTGGCCCCACAAGCTTCGCTCTGGGCCCCTGCAGGCGGCCGCTCTGTGTCTTAGGCGCTGGCTGCCCAGGACGTGAGGGCCGGCCAGGAGGGCACAGTGGAGGGCGTGGGGGTCTCGGCAGGCGGAGTTATCCTCCACCGAACAGCAGCATTTGAAAGGCTTTCTACAACAGGCTTTCGCCTGAAGGCAGAGGCCAGGGTGACACAGGGGAAGGGGTGGTGAAGTAGGGCCTCAGCGGGGAAACTGAGGCAAGAACAAACAAAAGCAAAATGGTGCTTCCTGCTGAGTTGGGGGGTAGGATTTGTGACCACCCAGATCTCAGCTTCTCCCCTCTCTACTAACCACCCCCCCACAGGTACCTCCTCCCTCCTCCCACCTGTGTCCCTGCTGCTGATTCAGCTCCCGAATCCCAGTCAAATGTGTCCCGGAGAGTGGGGGACCACAGGGCTCTCTCTTGGACCCCACACTGGCTCACTTGTTTTTTTTCCCTCCCAATGAAAAACTTGATTAGAGGTAAAAAACAAAACAAAAAAAAAAACGAGGCCTGTTAAACATGCAGATTTCATCCGGCCGGACGGACTGGCAACATGGGCTGAAGTGGACATGACGACTGCACCTGAGTTCACGGATGGGACCAGGGACAAGGGCCGTCTTGGCTGGCCGGGGGAGGCCCCAGGGGCTGCTCACTGGCCCCAGGCCTTGATGAGCCGGTGGCGGGTTGGGCTGGAACCAAGGGCGACACTAGTCACTGACAGAGCGTGCTCTGGGGTCTGCAGATGACACCTGGAGCCCGGGCATTCCTGACATTCACCACATGCTGGGCCTGGGGCGGAGTGCTCAGTACTCAGCACCCCCTCATCTTTACCGAAGGGACATTAAGTCCCACCTTACAGACAAGACAATGGAGTCCTGAATAAATCCGAAGGCTGACACCACTGGGCGGCCCTGCCCCCTCTGGCTGCCTCCCCCCACCCCACCTGCCGTGAGCACCAAGGTCACCAAGGTCATGAGCAGCCTGTACATGCCCCCAGGTAGGAACATTTGAAGGAGCCAGAGCTGGATGTTCCCGAGAGCAGATGCAGAGAGTGTGTGAGGACTGTCTCCAAATGCCCCAAGGCAGACAAATGTCACAGAAGCAGAAATATTCGCTGAAGGGCAAGACCAAGGTCACTGGGAGGAAGCAGCTCCCTCAGCACCAGAATAGCTGAGGGTGGACTGAGCTTCTGAACCTGGTGAACAACAGGTCCTGCGGGGGAGGAGCTGCTGGAGGGGGGCAAGGTGTCGGCAGGCCCAGGTGGGCAGGCAGGAAAGGGTCACCGGTGGGTCACAGGGATGTAGAGAGGGCATGGCCAACAGAAAAAGGGACGGCAGGCTCATTTTAGGGTCAGCTGTCAGGAACACCTCCTCTCTCCCCGACTGCCTCGTTTATTCGCTCACTCATTCAAGAAATATTGTTCTGGTCGACCCTGCACCAAGAGGTCGCCAGTTCTATTCCCAGTCGGGGCACATCCCCAGGTTGTGGGCCTGATCCCCAGTAGGGGGCGTGCAGGAGGCAGCTGATTGATGTTCTCTCTCATCGAGGTCTCTGTCTGTCTCTCCCTCTCCCTTCCTCTCTCTCTAAAATCAATTAAAAAATATTATTATTTTAAAAGACCATTTTTCTGTACTGTGCTGATCAAGACAGATGCAGTATGTGTCTTTAAGGAGCACTACGGCAAAATTTTTTAATTTGGGGTCCATAAGAAGGTGGGGCTTGCTTGCCCTGGCTGGTTTGGCTCAGCAGTTAGAGCGTCGGCCCTCGGACCAAAGAGTTGCAGGTTTGATTCCGGTCGAGGGCACCTCGGTTGCGGCTCAGTTCCCGGTCCTGCTCGGGGGTCGTGCAGGAGGCAAGCAATCGATGTGTCTCTCTCACATCGATATTTCTCTCTCTCTCTCTCTCCCCGCCTCCCACCCTCCCACTCTGTGTGAAGATAAATGGAAAAATATTTTTGAGTGAGGATTTAAAAAAAAAAGAAGAATGTGGGACTTTACACTGATCGGGGAGTGAGAAAGTGTCCCTGGAAGGAGCGGCATTTAAGTCAAGCCTTGAAGAATGAGCATTAGGTTGGGGAAGGGAGCTGGAAGAGTGAAGAGCATGTGCAAAGGCCCTGAGCAAGGGCAGGCGCTTGACGGCCACGAGGAAATGGAAGACAGAACGGGCCAGGTCTGTGTTGGAGGAAGCCCCTTCTGGATGCCCTGGTGGGTTGGGGCTGGGGGCAGGGGCCCAGACTGAGTGTGAGCCACCAGTTAAGTAGCTACCTCAGTGGTCCGGGCAGATGGCAACCGCGATGGACCAGGTGGTGACGTGGGAAATAAGCAGACGGGACAGACATGTGTCTAGGAAATAAAATCAAAGAGAAGAAGGTGACTGTTCCCACGGAGAGAGAAGGAAGGAGTAGGGTCATAGGTCTCTCCCAGGTCTAGGCTGTCAGCAATGTGGCCAGCCACACCCCACAGCGGAGGGGACCCCGGTCTCGTGTGTTCATGTGTTCGCAGAGAGCTCCTACTCTATTCTTATGAAGAGAGGACTCTGGAATAACCCTCTGCCACCTCTCCCCACCCTCTTCCCCTGGGCGGGGCGCTGTCTGATGAGGTGATAAGGGTCTGACACCTCTCGTGGGTGGGGGAAGGTGAATTCAGGGCCCCTCCTGCCTTTCCCTTAAGGGCGAGTCACCCATGTCCTCCTGTTCCCATGCCCCAGGTGAGCAAAACCAGGTCTACATCTGGGCCCCAGGTTCAAGCCTCTTTCTCCAGTCCAGCTTTCCCTGCAAAAACATTGACAAATCCCTGCATCTGGGCCTATTTCTCACTGGGTTCAAGACCCGGGGGACGAGACAGGTGACAGGTCTGTCCCTCCACCCAAACTCACCTGTTGGGCACACATGCTGATGGAGGGCTCTACTCTCCCAGGAGGATATTACCCGTACCCCCGGAATGTGACTACATGATTCCCGGTTTGCGACGAGCCTTCCTGCTGCCTGATATTTATCGGAAATGCTGCTGTAAATATTAACGGAGAGGATTTCCTGAAGGCCGGCTATGTATTCTTCTGGTTTTTCTCAATGTTATCGTCGGATTGAGCACAGTCAGCAATATTTCCATGGCTGCCCAGCTTGTGTGGGTCCTTGCCTTAGCCTAGGGAACTGCTGTGGTGGTGTTGAGGACATCACTTAACTTTGGCACCCAGTGTCCCCTTGATGTCATACAGGAGAGACTTCCCAGGGCCTCAGGGCCAGACATCACGGTGTTTCTGAAGGAGCGGTTTGATCTGTGTTGTGGAGGCCGGGTGACCACTCACGGTCTGCATGGGGGAGGAGCCCAGGGCCTCTCGGCTTCTGCGTTGTGCACTAAGCTCCCCTTGGCCGCACATTTCCCCCTCCCTGCGTCCGATTTCCTCCCCGCGCTAACTCCCTCCAGCCCTTCCTGGAGCAGGCAGGGTATCTGCTCGGCCCTGGCCCTCTCCCTCCCTCCCAGCACGCTGGTCCTCACTCCGGACCCGGATTGCTCTGCAGTCCGCAGAGAAGGTTGACATGGAGTGAGCCAAGTCTGTACATCCTGGGCAAGGTACCGGTGGTGTGTTCATAACACTGACTCTCACTTTTCCTAGAGGCTTAGGTCACAGAGAAATCGGCTTCCCAGCTCGGGAAGCAAATCAAGAGGTGGCCCGGCGGACAGCATCTGCTCTCCCTTACATGTCACCGAGGGGTCCGCACCTGCCTCACTTTTGGGGACACGGCCTCACAAAGTGTCCCTTAGCTGAGCGCCCACCAGAAGCAGGCTGAGCCCACCGGTGCAGCAGTTCAAGAGCGTTCAGAATCCAGCCGAACATGAGGGCCGTGCGGCCTCCTGCCCCTGGTGACCTCCAGCTCCTGACCTCCGCCCCCGAACAGCTCACCACGATAGCTCTCACTTGCAATCACAGGCTGACACATGGGCGGGGGCAAAGACAGCCCCAGCCTGCACCCTGGCCTAGACGCGCTGGCTTGGAGCTTGTGGGCATCGGAGGGAGAGGACAGGCCCCGCTGCCGAGCGCCCCGCCGCTGCACGCCCGCCGCTGCGCACGCGGAAGGAAGGCCCACTTGAGGTTAATGCGACTGAAGTGAACTGCCAGAAACTTCCCCTAGCGCCTCACTCCTCTCTACTTTTGTCACATGGGGAGGCTGGACTCCCCGGGAATCCCAGAGAAACCTTAGATTCACCTCGTGACTGGGGCCACTGCCCCAGGGCCCCCCAATCTTCTCAAGCCTCCCCTCTCTCTGTCCATTCTCAGGCAAAGCCTGAGGCAGCCCGGGTCACCTACCTGCTGCTGCTTAGATCAGTGCACCCCAAGTCAGCAGCATGTGCGAGGGCTGACCATTTGGGGACCCATCTCCCAGGGACCTCAGCTGCCTCCCCGCCAGCCTCCCCACCCCCACAGGACCCGGCCGTCACCCTCAGACACCCCAGAACCTAGGAGCCGCCAGGAAGGGCATGGGTAGCCCACTAACCAGAGCTTTTCTCTGGGATTCTGCAGTCAAACCCACCGCAAGCGGAGGAGCCGTCCTCACTTAACCGCAGAGGGTGCCCAGGCTGTGGGGCAGTGGGCCGGACCTCCATTTGGGGCCCTTCCTGCCCCTCACTGCCTTTGTTGCCATAGTGATGAGCAGCAGGTGCTGGTGTTCACTGCCACCCACGGCTGCTCTATCCTCTGGGCCAGTCAGTGCCCTGCACCACTTGGCGCTGGGCACAGCCCAGCCACAGGGGTGTGGGGCAAAGAGGGGCAGAGC
Source organism: Molossus molossus (assembly GCF_014108415.1). Lineage (NCBI taxonomy): Eukaryota > Metazoa > Chordata > Mammalia > Chiroptera > Molossidae > Molossus > Molossus molossus. Next base: position 109,359,143 of record NW_023425401.1, read on the forward strand.
TGCTGCTGCCTTCGGAGTAGCCCACCGGGAAGGTGGGTTCCTGCAGCTTCCAAGGAAGCAGCAGCTGAGAAAGGCACTCTTGTTCAGGCCCCCCACACCAGCGGACCCGCCCTCCCGTTCTCCGGAAGGCCCCTCAGCGTGGCCGTCAAGGGCCTTCCCCAGGTGTCCCTCCTCCGGGCCCTGAGGCCTGCACCATCCACTGTGGCACTTCCTGTGGGATGGCCTAAGTCATCTGGTCCCACGGCACCCAGCCTGTTGCTGGGGACCCACCAGTGAGGCAGCCAGGGTGACAGGGAGCTGGGCAGGCAGAGCACAGACCAGACCGCAGGCTTCAGACCAGCCCCAGCCCCTCCCTCAGACGACCAGGGCTCTCAGGCCGGTGGCCTGTCCACCCGGGACCTCAGCGCTTCCTTCTGCACCAGCGGGTCCGACATGGGACCAGCCAGCCACCTCCTCTCACTCGGCCAGGAGGAGGGTCCCGCTCACGGGCAGCGGGCACCTTTGAGGTCACCTCTGAGAGCAGAGCTGGCTCCCTCGAGGCCATGCAACAGGCTGCCACCCCCCCTGCTCAGAACAAACCCCGCCTGGGTCCGGACAGGCTTTTAGACGTTTGCCACAGCGTGTTAGGGTTAGGTTTCTGGAGGCCAAGTTGTGCTAGGGGTCAGCAGGTTCCTCCCAGCAGGTGGAGAGCAGGTGCACACATGGGGGTGCGTGTACACATGGGGGTGCGTGCACACATGGGGGTGCGTGCACACACTCACGGGCGAGAGCAGAGGAGGGGTGTGTCTGGGTCTGTTGGAGGAGGAAGCGGAACAAGCCGAGCCGCAGACCTTTTTCACCTGAACCCAACATGTGCCTTCAGGCTTGCCTGTCCCTGGCTCGAGCTGGCTGAGGCAGGACCCAGGGACACCGAGAGGTGAGGGTCTGGACAGAGGCTCCAGCTGGGGGAAGCTGAGAAGAGGCACGGCGGTGGGTCTGGCAGGGGCAGAAGTGCCCAGAGGGCGCCCTGGAGTGTGGCCAGAGGCCAGGAGCCAGCAGCTCGCAGTGTGGCCCCGGGGCTGCTGCTCCCAGGCCAGTGGGGGAGGCGGCGCCTACCTGTACCACGGCGGGTGGGTGCTGAAGGCCTGGAGTCATAGGTGGCAGGGTCCTGCAGCAGGGCAGTCATCCAGTGCCCCCTCGGTGCCCGGGCCCAGAGCCCACTGTGCCTGCAGCTCCAAGCGCCATTCTGAGGAGGATCTGAAAGGAGAGGGCAGTGGGCAGGTGGGCAGACCTGAGCCCAAGGCTGGTCCAATGGGCCTCAGGAGGCTGGTGAAGACACCTGAGGGGGCAACGGGCGGACCATCCCCTGATGGGAAGCGAGCAGACAGGGGCAGTGGGTGAGGGCCAGCCTGGCAGCTGGCACACGGAAGAGCATGCGTGGGACCCGTATGTGCAGGACGTAAGCACCAGCTCCTCGGGACGGACAGGACAGAACAGAGAAGCCAGGCAGGACCCAGGTTCCTGCAGGAACGGAAGTTCTGGGGGCTTGGCGACAGGTTGGGGAGAGAGCCGAGCATTGGCTAAAGGCATGATCCTCAGGCCAGAAGGGGGATTGGTGACCAGATTCACCCTGTGGCCCCGGGCCCCGGGCTGGGTCAGCGCTGCAGCCCCTGAGCAGACAGCAGGGTGTATGAGGTGAGGGGAGGGCAGTGCTATAGGTAAGGGGTGTGGAGGGGGTTCTTGAGAATGGTTCGGGGTCAGGTGTCCAGGCTGATGGACAGGGGATGACTCTGGGAAGGGTGAGGAGGAAGGGGAGGCCATGCGGAGGAAGATGCCAACAGGGAAGGTTACCAGCCCAAGATTGGGGGAGGTGCCCTGCAGGAAGGTGAGAGACAGAGGAACACCTGAATGGGAGAGGTGTACAGGAATAGGATGCCAAGTGGAGACAGGAAGGGCGCCAGGCAGGGGGTGGAGGGGAGGTACAGGCAGGGGGAGGAGGGGAGGTACCAGGTAGGGGGGAGGAGGGGAGATGCCAAGCAGGGGGGAGGCACGGAGGTACAGGTAGGGGGGATGAGGGGAGATGCCAGGCAGGGGGAGGACGGGAGGTACAGGCAGGGGAGGAGGGAAGGTGCCAGGGAGGGGGGAGGAGGGAAGATGCCAGGCAGGGGGGAGGAGGGGAGGTGCCAGGCAAGGGGTGGAGGGGAGGTACCAGGCAGGGGGAGGAGGGGAGGTACCAGGTAGGGGGGGGGAGGAAGGGGAGATGCCAAGCAGGGGGGGCAGGGAGGTACAGGCAGGGGGATGAGGGAGATGCCAGTTAGGGGGGGGAGGGAGGTCCAGGCAGGGGAGAAGGGGGGAGGCCAGGCAGGGGGGAGGAGGGAGGTGCCAGGCAGGGGGAGGAAGGGATGGCCAGGCAGGGGGAGAGGGGGAGTGCCAGAAGGGGGAGGAGGGAGGTACAGGCAGGGGGAGGAGGGGAGATGCAGGCAGGGGGGAGGAGGGGAGATGCCAGGCAGGGGGGAGGAGGGAGGAGGGATGATGCAAGCAGGGGATGGGGGGAGTGCCCAGCAGGATGGGGAGGAAGGGAGATGCCAAGCAGGGGAGGAGGAGGCGGAGGATGCCAAGCAGGGGGAGGAGGGAGGTTGCCAGCAGGGGGGAGGAGGGGGGTACAGGTAGGGGGGATGAGGGGAGATGCCAGGCAGGGGGGAGGACGGGAGGTACAGGCAGGGGAGGAGGGAAGGTGCCAGGGAGGGGGGAGGAGGGGAGGTGCCAGGCAAGGGGTGGAGGGGAGGTACCAGGCAGGGGGAGGAGGGGAGGTACCAGGTAGGGGGGAGGAGGGGAGATGCCAAGCAGGGGGGAGGCAGGGAGGTACAGGTAGGGGGGATGAGGGGAGATGCCAGGTAGGGGGGAGGAGGGGAGGTACAGGCAGGGGGAGAAGGGGAGATGCCAGGCAGGGGGGAGGAGGGGAGGTGCCAGGCAGGGGGAGGAAGGGAGGTGCCAGGCAGGGGGGAGGAGGGGAGGTGCCAGGAAGAGGGGAGGAGGGGAGGTACAGGCAGGGGGAGGAGGGGAGATGCCAGGCAGGGGGGAGGAGGGGAGATGCCAGGCAGGGGGGAGGAGGGGAGATGCCAAGCAGGGGATGGGGGGGAGGTGCCAGGCAGGGGGAGGAAGGGAGATGCCAAGCAGGGGGGAGGAGGGGAGATGCCAAGCAGGGGGTGGAGGGGAGGTACCAGGCAGGGGGGAGGAGGGGAAGTACCAGGCAGGGGTGTGTGTCGGAGGGCAAGGATGCCAGGCAGGAGCTGAATGAGAAAGTGCCAGGCAGAGGGGAGGTGACAGGCAAGGAGAATGAGTAGGTGCAAGACAGTCGTGGAGGAGGGAAGGTGTCAGACTAGAGGGAAGAGAGGAAGGCCCAGGAAGGAGGGTTTGGGCAAAGGGAAGGGGGAAGTGCAAGGGGGGGGATGGAAAGGTACCAGGTAGGGAAGGAGGGAAAGAGACCAGGCAGGGACGAGGAGGGGAGGTAGCAGGCAGGGGGTGGAGGGGAGGTGCCAGGCAGGGGGTGGAGGGGAGATGCCAGGCAGGGGAGAGGAGGGGAGGTACCAGGCAGGGGGTGGAGGGGAGATGCCAGGCAGGGGGGAGGAGGGGAGGTGCCAGGCAGGGGGGCAGGATGGGTTTGCCAGTCGGGAAGAGGTGCGAGACAGGGCGCAGGAGGAAGAGGTACCAGGCTGGGGCCGGGTGCCGGGCAGGGGCAGTGGGAGGAGGCGAGCCCAGAGAGGGGAGAGATCAAGAACGGAGGTAAGGAAGATCACAGGCAGGGAGGAGGGGATGCCAGGTAAGGGGAAGGTGCCAGGCAAGGGATACGGAGGGAGATGCCAGGCAGGGGGAGAGGGATGCCAGACATGGAGAAGAGATGCCAAGCAGGCGGGAGAGGAGAAACCAGGCGGGGGGGAGTAGGGATGCCAAGCAGAAGAAGGGGGTGATGCCAGCAGAGGCAAGACGGGTACTGCCAGGCAGGAAAGGCGGGGGCGCTGGCTCAGCGCGGCCGGGCGGCGTCCCCGCCAAGGGCCTGGGGGCCGCGCGGCGCGGGTCGCTCACCTGCTCCCCCGGGACCCCGGCCCGGAGCGCGGCCGCCCGCTCCCGGCTCGGCGCTCGGCTCGGCCCGGCGCCTGCGCTGCTGCAGCCCCGAGCGAGCGGGGGAGGCGCAGGGAGCGTCTGCAAAGAGCGAGGAGCTTAATAATGAGTTAGGGATCAGAGCAGGCAGCGGCGCCCCAGCCACCCGAACGTGTGATGGGCGGGCTGGGAGCACCACCCGCGCCCTGGCCAGGCCCATTGTGATCTTCAGCCCGTGCACAGATGCGCCCTAGGCGTGTGGGTGCACCTGCGCCCACGGATTCACACAGACCGTCAGAGCATTCTGTGTGACCCCGGACATTATCCACTGCAGGACCACACACATGCACACACGCACACGTGCACACACGCACACCTTGGTTGGGGGGGTCTTAAGTTCCGCTCCAGGTTCAGGGTCAGGCTCTGACGGCCCCTCCCCCCGCCTTAATTTTTCACACACTCCTGGTCTAATCTAGGTCCCTGGTCAGCTTTGCTGGAGTCTCTGCAAGGGCTCTAACAAACAGCCAAGAGAAGGAAGCCCTTTCCGGACATCCAGCCGGGCCAGGGGTCTCTGATCACTCCACCGGCTCGCTGTCTCTATGAAATGGACTATTCTGAGTACCTTGTATCAATGGAATCACAGCATTTGTTCTCTTATGTCTGACTTATTTCTCTTAGCATAAGGCCCTCAAGGTTCACCCACATTGGAGCCTCTGTCAGAATTCCCTTCCTTTTAAGGCTGAATACTGCGCGAGTATACACAATGTATACACAATGTATATGAGTAGGCTGACCACATTTCGTTTATCCATTCACCTGTCCCTGGACAGTTGGGTTGCTTCCACCTTCTGGCCACTGCGGATAATGCTGCGTGTACAGCCCTTTTAAAATACGTCCACACTGAACCCGCCAGAACTTCGCTCAGTTCCTCCCCCAGGCCCTCTGGCACCGAGGTTCTGCATCCCATGCTCCGGCCCAGAGCACCCTCATACCCCCGGCTGCTCAGAGGCCCCCCTGTGGGCTTGGTATCTGATGGCGTACTTAATGCCCTTCATCAGACTTATTCCTGTGCCCCTTCCCGTGGGGCGTGAGTGCAGGCGAGTCCACACGGCCTTCCTGGGGACGCTGGCCTGTTAGGCAGGGGCTCCTGGCGGTGCAGGGAAAACTGGGCGTGGTTCTTGTGAGGCGGGGAAGGCTTTGCTGAGTGCCCTGGGGGACAGATGGACAGCTGTCTGGATGGTGGGGTCGGAGAGGGTTTGAATGGCTTCGACACGGGCCCTGGTGCCCGAGGTCAGGAATGGCTCTTCACTCCTCTGGGCCAAGAAGAGTCTGTTTACACGGTACCCACACTCTAGCCCCCCAACCCTCCCCTCCCACCATCACCAGCTATTAACTCGGCGGGATCAGCTTCCCAGAATGAACCCTTCTGATGGGACAGGTGGTTAGTTTTGAAAGTGAGCAGAGGTGGTCCTGACAGAAGGTTGTGTTTGTGTATGTGTGTGTGTGTGGGGGGGGTCATCAGAAAGGCCCCCAGAGGGAGAGCAGGCAGCCAGGACACAAGTTGGGTCAGCAGGAGGCAGCAGGCCGGGAGGGGCCTGGCCCAGACCAGGCAGGCAGAGCACGGCACGGGCAGTCCCTTCCCCTCCTCCCACTCCCAGCCAGGGAGGAAACCACCAGGCAGCCTGGATCAGGGTAAGATTATCAGGGATTAAGCCCAAAGCCCTTCCAGATAACTGCCCAAGGGGATGGGCAGCGGGCCTCTGTCTTAGCTTGTCACACCTTGATTTTAAGTCACTGCTCCCTTGTCCATCTCTCCCTCTGGACTGTGAGCTCCGGGAGGGTGGGACTGGGGCTTGCTGGTCTGGACACCCCAGCAACCAGCACAGGCCTGGCACAGAGTAAGGCTCAGGAGGGGCTTGGAGGAGGATGCAGGCAGGGGGCACGGAGTCAGGCTCAGGAGGGGCTTGGAGGAGGATGCAGGCAGGGGCACGGAGTAAGGCTCAGGAGGGGCTTGGAGGAGGATGCAGGCAGGGGCACGGAGTCAGGCTCAGGAGGGGCTTGGAGGAGGATGCAGGCAGAGGGCGGAGTAAGGCTCAGGAGGGGCTTGGAGGAGGATGCAGGCGGGGGCACGGAGTCAGGCTCAGGAGGGGCTTGGAGGAGGATGCAGGCTGGGGGCACGGAGTCAGGCTCAGGAGGGGCTTGGAGGAGGATGCAGGCTGGGGGCACGGAGTAAGGCTCAGGAGGGGCTTGGAGGAGGATGCAGGCTGGGGGCACGGAGTCAGGCTCAGGGGGGGCTTGGAGGAGGATGCAGGCAGGGGGCACGGAGTAAGGCTCAGGAGGGGCTTGGAGGAGGATGCAGGCAGAGGGCGCGGAGTCAGGCTCAGGAAGGGCTTGGAGGAGGATGCAGGCTGGGAGCACGGAGTCAGGCTCAGGAGGGGCTTGGAGGAGGATGCAGGCAGGGGGCAGGCTGTGGAGAGGTGCGCAGTGCAGGCCCGAGGGCTGGGCAGGGCTGAGCCAGAGGCTGGGGGGCGGGGGTGGAGTAGCCGTGGCAGGAGGTCAAGAGCCGAAATGCAGTCACTGGGGAGGCCCGAGGTTGTTCACATAACACTGCTTGTGCAGCAAGAATTCAGAACAGCCTCAATGTTCATCAACAAGTGGCAGACTAAATAAATGATGTGACAAGTGTGACCAGGTGATAGGAGGCAGGATAAACAGATGACAAGATAAAGACGTCAGTGAATGTTATCAAACAGTGGCAAAGCTCTCTATGTACTGTAGAGAAGGATCTGAAAGATAAGGCATGTGAAAAAAAGCAAGGTGTGTAGAAAAGTGTGTAAAGCGTGCTATCACGTGTGCACACACACATGCACTCACACACTCACACACACTAACAGTCTTCTGGAAGGATACAAAAGAAACTGGCACAGAGGTTGCCTCTGGTGAGGGGCTGGAGGATGGGGTGAGGGGTTGGGAGGGGTAAGGAATTTGGAGGGGAGAGGGGTTGGGGGGAGACATACTTTCTGCAGCTTTTGAATTTAGAATATTTACCCATTCAGAAAATAGGTAAACATCTACAAAAATCATCTATAGCATCATTTCGATGTTCAATATATTCTGAGCACCCGCTGTGTAAACTCAGACCACAGAGCCAGGTGCCTCTGACCACGACCCCCTGTGGGACCCTTTGTTAATTTCCCGCACTGGGTTGGCCTTCCTTCCTCCAGCCTGTGTGACTGTGCGGCAGGCACCCTACTGGGCTCTGCGGGGGCAGGGATGGGTGAGCACCTCTCAACCAGATGGGGGCATTCATACCTGTACACAACTCACTGGGCCAGGTAGAAGGGACGAGCGCGGTGCAGGCACAGTGCTACTGCCAACGCTGGAGGGACAGAAATAGAATGGGGGTTGCCAGGGGGTGGGGGAAGGAGGAATGGGGAGCTGGCGTAAAGTGGGGACAGTTTCTGTTTCACTAGATGAAGTTCTGGAGATTATAGTGGTGGGTGTGCTTAATACCGCTGAACTGTGCCCCTAAACATGGTTCAGAGGGTAAATGTTTTACCTGTATTTTACCACAAAGTAAACAGTTTTAAACGCTAGCAGGAAGAAGTAAAGAAGTGTCTCTCCACCCTCACCGGTGTCCAGCACTATATCCGTGTTGGGTCTTCCCAACAACACTGCAGGATGGATATTATTATTTGCATTGACAGAAGATACAACTAGAAGCTCAGGAAGGTCAAGTGACATATCTAAGGACAAATAACTAGCATGTGGCAGAGCTGGGAGTCAAATCCACACCCCCCAGGCTTCTTCCCGACCCCACAGGCAACTCTGGGGCAGACCTATTCCAGGCTGGACTGGTTGCCCACAGTTGTCACCCTGGAATGTCCTTTCTACATAATTGCGGGAATTCCCTTCACCTCTGTACTGTTCTTTCATTCATTCAACAAATAGGTATTGAGTGCTCACCTATGCCTGGCATTGTTTTAGCCATGAGGACACAGCAATAACCAAAATGAACCAAAAGGTTTCTGCCACTCAGAACTTATCTTTAAATGGGAGAGACCGTCAACAGGTAAGAAACATGTGTGGGGTGTCTATCCCAGGAATGCAAGGCTGGTTCAATATTCAAAAATTGATCAATATGCCCTGGCCGGCTTGGCTCAGTGGTTAGAGCATCGGACCATGGACTGAAGAGTCACAGGTTCGTTTCCGGTCAAGGGCACATACCTCAGTTGCGGTTTGGCCCTGACCCTGGCCCTGGTCAGGGTCGTGCAGGAGGCAACTAGTCGACGTGCCTCTCTCACATTGATCTCTCTCTCTCTCTCTCTCTCTCTCTCTCTCCCCCCTTCCTCCCTCCCACTCTATCTGAAGATAAATGGAAAAAGATCCTCAGGTGAGGATTAAAAAAATTTATCAATGTAACCTACTATATTAAGAGGCTAAGGAAGAAAAGTCACATAATAACATCAGCCACTGCAGAAAACGTATTTGACAACATTTAACACCCAAATGATAGATAGCTCCCAAAGATATGTCCACCTCCCAATGCACAGAACCTGTTGGTATTAACTTACTGGGGGAGGCGGGGGGGGATCTTTGCAGATGTAATGAAATTAAGGTTCTTGAGATGGAATTATCCCGGATTATCTTTGTGGGCTCTAAATGCCATCACAAATGTTCTTATAAGAGAGGCAGGAGGAGATTGCACACACACACACACACACACACACACACACACACACAGGAGAAGGTGATGTGAAGACATGGCAGAGAAAGATTCAGCAGGTAAGCCACCAGAACTAGAAGAGGTAAGGCACATTGAGCCCCTGGAGGAAGCACCTTAATCTAGGACTTCCGGCCTCCATAACTGTGAAAGAAGACATTTCTCCGGACCGCAGGTGGGTGCTCTAACCGCTGAGCCCAACCGGCCAGGGTGAAAGAAGACATTTCTACCCTTTGAAACCACCCAGTCGGTGGGAACTTGTTACAGTAGCCACAGGTCACTGATAAAAGTGTGTGTTGCACTAGGATTTTGCAAGATGTTGCCATTGGGGAAAATGAATACATATGTTTGTTGTGAAACCATCACCACCATCAAGATAATGAGATTAGGTATCCATCGCCCCCTGTGGTTCTGGATGAGATTAACATTTGATCAGCAAGCAGATTGCCTTCCCCAATGTGGGTGGGCTGCATCCAATTCAGTGAAGCCCTGAATAAAACAAAAAGGTGGGGTAAGAAAGAATTTGCTTTCTGCCTGCCTGTTTGAGCTGGGACATGAATCTTCTCCTGCCCTTGACCTGAAGAAGCATCAGTCTTTGGACCTCTAGCTTGCCAATTGTAGATAGTGGGATTTTCCCATAATCATATGTATCTATAGATAGATATAGATATAGATATAGATATAGATATAGATATAGATATAGATATAGGTATAGGTATAGGTATAGGTATAGGTATAGGTATAGGTATAGATATAGATGATATAGATGTAGATGTAGGTATAGGTATAGGTATAGGTATAGGTATAGGTATAGGTATAGGTATAGGTATAGGTATAGATGATATATCTCCAGCATCTCTAGAAAAATCACAGTCTTCCCTCCTGAGCCTGGAATCTCTGATTTTAGGAGACTCCAGAGGAATCTGTGGAAGTCCCCACTTCTAACCTCAGGAGCACCTGTGGAGGCGAACAGGTCTCACTGGAGTCTCTCTGGTCGAAGCAGTCAGGGGGAGGTGTGGCTCGTCAGTCCTCCAGGCACCGGGTGCTCTTTGACCTTCCAACAGTAGGAATCCTACCAGGAAGGTGCCAAAGGAGGCTGGGAAGGAATGAGGTGAAGTGACTGATAGAAGGGGAGTGATGAGGGACTTTGTCACCCTCCCTGCCTCTTCAGTCTAGAGGAATCCTTTCAAAAAGTAGATGGACGCACCTGCTGGGGGTCAAGATTCAGGTTTACTGGCGGCTCCGCCTCGGCAAGCCTTGCTCAGGAGGCACAGCACCCCCTAGTGGGCCCTGTGGGAAGATGACTCACTCGTGGGGAGCTGGCGGGAGCAGGAAATCTCCAGGAAAATAATTGAACAGGAAACATCTCTTAGGTGGTTGACAGCCCTTGAAGGGGTCTTTAAAATGTTTTAAAATGTCTTTAAAATGTTTTAAAGCTTTTTCTTATGAAAAAAATGTAAATATGTACACAAGCTGACTGGCTAGTCTGATGAACCCCCATGCACCCACCACCCAGCTTCAGCAACTTACACCCGTTTGTCTCATCTGTGTTACCCACTCTTCCTTTCTGTATCATCATAAAGCAAATTCCTGACAATGTTATTTCATTTATAAATATTTCAGTGTGTAAAATATTTTTAAATAATTTAAAATATGAAGGCTAGGATATATTAAAATATTTTAAATATATGTGTGTGTGTATATGTGTGTGTGTGAGTATATATAAATGTGTGTGTATATATATGTATATATATGTATGTATATGTATTTAATCCTCACTGGAGGATATTTTTCCATTGATTTTTAGCTAGAATGGGAGGGAGGGAAGAGGGACAGAGAGAGAAATATTGATGTGAGAGAGACACATCTATTGTTTGCCTCCTGAACAATTCCAACTGGGCTGGGGATCGAACCTGCAACCCAGGTGCATGCCTTTGACTGGGAATCCAACCTGAAACCCTTCAGTTCAAGGGCCAACATTCTAACCCCTGGGCCAAACCAGCCAGGGCTAAAATATTATTTTTTTTTAATTAATGTGTTTTATTTATTTATTTTTTATGTATTTTTGTGGTACATGCCCCTAGTGGGAACCGAACCTGGGACTCTCTGGTCCGCAGGCCGATGCGCAACCACTGAGCCAAACTGGCCAGGGCTATTTTTATAAAATATATTTAAATGCACAATATATTTAAATATATGTAATATATAAATATAAAACATTTAATTTTTTCTTTAAAATATATAACCATAACACCATCATCACATCTTAAAAATTAATAACACCTTCTTAATTTCATCAAATACCCGGTTTTTAAATATCTAATTGTTTTATTAATGTCATTTTAAAAATATCTTGCTTGTTTGAATGCAAATAAAGCTCACAGGTTAAGTCTCTTTTACCCTATGGGTTTCTTGGCTCTGTGTGCACAGGCTTGCGTGTGTGCATGAATATTTGTGCGCGTGCCTGTGCGGGTGCATGTGTATGTGTGCGGATACATGTGTATATGCACAGGTGCATGCGAAGGAACCCGGCTGCCCTTTGGGGTTTCCCAAAGCCTGGATCTTGAGGGCTACCCCACTGTGATGCGGTGCTGTGCCCCTCCACCAGGAGGCGTACGCGGCCTGGTGTGCTCTTGGTGATGTTAACAGCAATCGCTATCAGTAATTCACTGTTGGATCCCACACTGGTTCCTCTTTCTGGTCTGGTTTTGGAAACACGGGCGAAGGATGAGACAGGTTCCTCAGTGTCCTCTCCGGAAACTCCACTGTGGTTTCCCAGACCTGCCCCTCATGGGGTTCAATCGATGCGATGTTCCCTGAGCCCCCGCACTCCCCGAGGTGATGATAAACAGCTGTGGTGTGAAGGCACCCTGATGGGTGTGAGATGGTTTTCCTCACTCTGAAGGCTGTCCCTGGGGGTAACCTGGGCTCTCAGCAGGGGTGCTCACAGTATCCCCGGCCTGGGCTGGGGTAGGCCCTGAGGGGAACCGCCTTCCAGCCAGGACGCTTTCTCAGTCCCTCTCAACTCCTGTGATCACCTGACCAGAGCTGAGAACTGGACACACCGTTCTGATGATGGCCCCCCTGAAGAGAGACTTCGGGGCACAAGGGAATAAGAGCGTGGGTGCTTCAGCCTGGCAGACCAGGGTTCAGACATCAACTGGACCACTTAATCAGCGGCGGCACTGAGCCACACACGCATCTCCCTGTGGTGGGCCGATAATGACCCCAAGGGTGCAGGCCCTGCTCAGTGGAACCTGTAGATGTTGCCTTCCTTGGGAAAGGGTCTTTGCAGGTGTGATTAAGTTAAGGATGTTGATGTGGGACCCTATCCTGGATGATCTGGGTGGCCCTAAACGCAGTCACAAATGTCTTTATAAGAAGGAGATGATAAGGAGATGACCCACGCACACTCGAGAAGGTGCTGGCCTTGAAGACTGGAGTGACGTAGCCACAGGTCAGTGAGCGCCAGCTGCCCCAGGAGATAAGGAACAGATTGTCCAGAGAGCCTCTGGCGGGAGCGTGACCCTACAGTGCTGGGAGAGAGTAACTTTCTGTCATTCTAAGTGCCGGGTTTGGAAGAATGTGTTACAACTGCCACAGGAAACTAAGCCTCAGTTTCCCTATTTGCACAAAGTACAGTGGGCCCTTTTGGGTGGGGAAGAGAAACACCCATGGGAGGCTAGGAGGTGGCAGCTGACAGGGGTCCAGCCTCCCCACTTCTTCCTTCGTCCTTACAGTTGCCTTTAGAATGTGACCCAATTAGCTGTACTTGACTGGTGCAGGGCAATGGGTTGGAGTCGTCGGATTGACTCGGTGTTTCTCCAGGCGGGGGGGCTTCAAGGAGCCTCCTCGGGTTCCCAGGGCCCGTCGTCCACCACGTGGGCCAGAGGCTTGGAAGAAGCTGGGGAAGACCGAGCAGTGAGGCCCGGGCGAGAGAGGAGCCAAGAACAGGGGAAGGGAAAAGTGTGGAGGACGCACATGCTGGGCAGGGTATTGGGGAATGAGCTGGGGAAGGGGGACCCTTTCTCTGAGGTGTGGCTTGGTGGGGATGGTCAGAAGAGATCCCACAAGTTCCTCTGGCTGGCACTGAACAGGTCAGGTGTGCCCACTTTGGGACTCCCCGCCGGCATGTGCCCCTGGGAAGGCCCTGCTCATCCGGAAGGCCGATGCTAGGTCCTGGTGACACTGTGAGCTGTGCCCTGGGAACACGCATGGCCCCTGACGGATTGTGTATTCTCCAGAGACTCAGCTTGGGGAGGTCTCACTGAGGCATCCCTAGCTCTGAGCACACAGTAGGTGCTCGAGACATAGTTGTTAAGAGGACAAATGAATGAACAAAGAGGCCCAGAATGAGAGTGGCCAGTCTAAGACAAGGATCTCGGAGAGGCTGATTTAATGAGAACATTATGGAGGACCACGCAGTGAATTCAGCGTTTAGGATAAACTGGGAAAACTGAATTAGCCTTTTCGTTACACCATTTGGTCTGCTTTTGTATATATTTGAAATATGCCACTGAAAACAATGTTCTCCTGGGGATGCCGAGGTGGGGCCAGAGGTCCACACCAGGAGGCTTGCCTGGGTCTCTCCTGCTGGGTTCAACCTGGGCGCCCCAGAGTCTACGGGCTGGCGCGGGCTCTGGCGCCACCTGGCGGCCATCGCGGGGACGACACCCTGTGATGCTCTCTGGGCCCTGGGAAGCACCCGCCCCGCAAATGGGGTGCTCCAAACCCGCGCCGGCGCCCCACACCACGCCAGGCTTGGGCTCACCTCTCACCCTCACTGCCAACTCCCCAGCGGAGGCCACATGGCTCCTCCAGTCCTGGGTGTGAATGTCAGGCTAGGGCTGGGCGATGTGGGGTTCCAGCAGCCTCATTTTTTAGGGAACCTGCTGAGAGTGGGGAATAGGCTCGGTCCACGCATGTGACACCATCACACAACTCTTCATGGTCTGATGTTTTGTCATCTTATGGACATTACAGTTTAGAGGCCTATGCAGAGTTACAGGGAAAAACAGTTCCCACTCCCCATTCTAACCTCTTCCAGGTGATTGTTTCCCTCCATATATATCTCTGAACGGCAGGTGTACAGTCTCGGCTTTCCCATCTCAGGTGCTTTCTACTGAAGATGGACGGCAGGGACTTGGCTTTCCCTGCCCCCCCCCCCCCTTCCTGTCGTATCCCCTCCCAGTTATATCTTATTTTGGGTTAGATGACGTTTCAGCACTTATGTTAACCGTTTACAGGTGACCATGAACCATACGTGACGATCGGGTCTCCTTTCTGCCGCGGGGTCTTATTTACTCTGGATTTAGTCATTCTCTTTCACGTTCTTTCGCTCAGTTCTCCGTATGTGTGTTGCTAGTTCACCCCCCAATTCTTCCCCAGTTGTGCAAAGCTTCCTTTGATAAATTCAAATGTGGCAGATCGTCTCTGCATGTCAGTGTCTTGAACGACTCTCCCAGGCCCTTCTGCTCCGATGTGGACGGCTGACATCTGTGTCTGGTTCCCAACTGGCCCCTGGAGGTGCCCTCCACCTCTCTCTTGAGTAGCTAGTCCAGTTTCCTGGATCCCTTTTATTCTTCCATTTTGATCGAATATGGTAGCTTCCTGAGAAAGGATGCATGAGGGGGTGAACTTTTGCGACGAGATGTTTCCTATCACACAAGGCCTTCATTTTATCCTCACGCAGTCCAGGCAATGAGCGCTCCGGCTAACATGGAGGAGGATTGATGCTGTTTGACTGCATCGAGTTGTATCCAGGAAGGCTTCATGGAGGAGGTGAAATGAGTGGTAAAGGATGGGCAGACAGAGAGGAAAGCTAGACAGTCCACATCAGAAAAACACTGAGCTTGCCATGAACCCACGGGGTGTGCGTGTGTGTGTGTGTTTGCACTGTACCCTGGGCCAGGAGGCCGGGCTGTCTGGAGTATCAAGGTGAGGTTTTTGTAGGTGAGGTGGGACCTTATCATGGAGGCTGGTCCTGACAGCCGCAGTGCAGCCCTGCTCCTTGTCCGAGATTTCCCAGGGAGGAAACAATGCCCTCCTTGTTCAACCTGAGCCTGTCACTCCAAAGAGGCTCTGGGCACCTGAGGCTGCCAGGTGAAGACTGATAAGCAGGTAAAGGTTCCTCTTGGGACCCGAAAGGCAGCGTAAGTTGCCCCATGAGGACTCTTCACCACCCACCGTACCCTACCCGTAGGGTGGGAATCTCAGCACCAGGAGGGAACTTAGAACCACCCAGCCACGGAGCAGAGGCCAGAGGGTATGGGGTCTGCTCACGGTCGTGCTGCTCATTGGCGACAGGGCTGGGTTTAGAACGCAGGCCTCGGGACTACCCTCGGCCCCTCCCAGGGCTCGTCCCTCCCTGTGCTCACATGAGGACAGGCCGCCTTTCACCGGAAGGTCGCCTGCACTCATCTGCTCAGCCCTGGGCCACACAGGTGTCCACTGAGGGAGGAGGGGACAGGGGGCCAGAGTGGACTTCGAGATCTGCACTTTAAGCTCAGGTTGAGGACATAAGTGCTAAGGGCCATTCCGTCCCCTCTGCACGTTCACCACCTCCTCCCCGGGAGAGAGCCCCGAGCAGCACCTGGAGGACAGCCAGCTCCCAGAGGGAACTGGGCCAGATGAAACATGGGTTCAGTTCAGAATAACTCGGGTTCTCAGATTTGCATAAAGGCAGCTGGCAGCGAGGTGTGGGGTGCAAGGTGGGGGCCAGCTCCTCAGTGGCCTGCACGGAGCCTTATACACACACAGAGCTTGCCAAATATATTTGTGCAGGGTCACCGCCTGTGACGTTGAAGTGGTCCCCCCAAAAGACACTGAAGTCCTAACGCCAATACCTGTGAATGTGACCTTATTTGGAAATGGTCTTTTGGATGATGAAGTTAGGATGAGGTCATTAGGGTGGCCCTAAGCCAGTGTGTCAGATGTCCTCATAAGAAGGGGGAAATGGGACACAGACCCACATGGAGGAAGAATGCCAGGTGACACGTGGAGTTCTGTGGCCACCGGCTGAGGAAGCCCCGGAAGCCCCGGACCCGCCTGCAGCAGACCCTCCCTGTGCCGGAGGGGGTCGCAGCCCTGCCAGCACTCGATCGGGCCTTCTGGCTCCCAGAACCTCCAGGCGCTAAGCTCGGCTGTGCCAGCTGCTCACGTCGGTGGTCCTAAGGCATTGCCCAAAGCATCACCGGCTTTCTGCCTCCCGCATGCCAGGCTGGTCTGTTGGTCTGGGGCCTGTCATGGCCGTTCCCCAGCCCAGCCATTAGCGGGCAATATCTTAGACTCAGGGCAGGTCCCGCTGGCCCATGGACAGCAAACGGGACCATAGCTCTCACCTCCATGGGCCCAGCACAGGGCATCAGGAGAGCCCAGAGGGTCTGGCTCAGCCTATATGGGCGGTGAACCGCTTGCTGGTGGGGCCCGCCCAGCCCAGGGCCTGGACACCCCGGGCTTCCTGCCGTGTCTGTCGTGCAGCAGCGACAAGAGCCCCAGGAGCTGCCAGCACTCAGGCTGCCCCCTTTGAAGCAAGACCTCGGCTGGCTTCGGGGAGGGCGTCCTTGGCTCTCACGAGAACTGAGGAGCTTCTAGCATTTGGAGGGACGAATGCTAAGAGCCCCGTGATGCAGGGACACGGAACCCGCCCTGCTGGAGTCCAAGGAGGCCGTGTTGGGAATGTGGGGCTTGGGGGGGTCCCCTCCTTCCTGGCTTGTGACTTGATCTCTGACCACTTCCTTTTCTAGGAAGGACGCGTCAGTCTGGTGTTCCCCAAGCCCCTGCTCATTTAATGTCATTCGCAGCCTTTCGGGCTATTTAACTTGTAAATTTCTCTCCGTGATTCCTGCTCCTTCCCCTCAGAGTCCTGATTGCAGCAATTACACGTTTCAGTATTCCGAGCGCCTCCCTCGGGCTGTGTGGGTGCAGGGCCGGAAAGGCCAGGCACCCTCCCGCCCCCCAAGGCCTCGGCTCAGCGGGGTCCACGGACCGTGTGCTCAGGCTCAGGGAGGAGACAGCTCCACGGAGGGGTTGTCACTGTGCTCGGAGCTCCGAGGTCTCTGCAGAGGAGCAACTAACTCCTCAGCCGCAGCCCACACCCAGCTCCCAGAGCGCTTCCTGCCCCACACTTTACAGGTTTCTCACGCGGCTGGTTTTCCCTTTGCGTCCCCACAACCCCACCCTAGACGCAGTCTGCACCCTTCCTGGTCCTGCTCTGCTCTCTGGGCTCCGGCAGGCAGCCCCCTCCTGAGGTGATGGGGGGCAACCCCAGTTATCTCATCAACATACTAAAAAAAAGACACTTGTCTCTTCAGATACTGGACTGTTTTAGGAGCTGGGTAACAGGAAATGGGGGCAGAGACCATTTTTATTTTTATTTTTAAAATATATCTTATTGATTTTTTTAGAGAGAGAGGAAAGAAGAGAGAGAGACAGAAACATCAATCAGCTGCCTTCTGCACGCCCCCTACTGGGAACCGAACCTACAACCCGGGCATGTGCCCTGACTGGGAATTGAACTGGGACCTCTCAGTCCATCTGCTCTGATTCACCTAAAATTCTAGCTTCACATAAACGTGCCCCCTTCCCCGGACGTGCTGAGGATGCTCCTTCATGGCACTGTTTGTCCGTGGTTTGGATTGTAACATCCTGGCAGGGAGAGGCCGTCATGTTGATACATACATGTCGGCTGGAATGCCCGGCTGCCCCCAGTGAATGTTTGCAGGAGTTGAGATACATCCCCTGCCTCCGGTAGTAGGTGACAGGCCCCTGGAGGACAAAGCTAGGGTTGAACCTGGGGGAACTCAGAGAGGCCATCCAATCTGGTCCCCTGAGCACAGGGTGTGGGGGCAGCCAGGCCCCGGTGGGGCAGGCCCTCGAGGTCCTGAGGGACAATTCCACACGGGTGTCACGGGTGAGCCCAGGGCCCTTCCCACCCTGGTACGTGTGTGAGGAGTGGGGGCAGGGAGGGAGAGGAAGTGGAGGCTGAACCCTGGATCTGGGTGGCTGAGTCAGGCATCCACCTGTCTGTCCCTGCCCCCATTCTTGTCACAGGGAATTGGGGGCAGAGTCCCAAGAAGCTGCTCTTCACAAAGGTTTACAAAGGTCCTGATGATCTCAGCAGCAGGCTGGGGTCAGGGTCCTGATCATAGGCTTAAAGGGAGGATTAATGGCCCAGCCGGAGTGGCTCCGTTGGTTGAGCATCATTCTGTGCACTGAAAGGTTGCTGGTTCAACTCCCTGTCAGGGCATGTCCCTGGGTTGCTGGTTTGATCCCTGGTTGGGCCCGTGTGGAGGACAGACAACTGATGTTTCTCTCTCCCCTTTCTTCTAAGTATGTCTTCAGGTGAGGATTTTACAAAAAAACAAAGTGGAGGATTAATGGATTAAAAGGTATTCACTTAAAAAATTTTTTTAGCCCTGGCCGGTTTGGCTCAGTGGTTAGAGTGTTGGCCTGCGGACCAGAGAGTCCCAGGTTCGGTTCCCACTAAGGGCACGTACCTCGGTTGCAGTTTGTCCCTGGCCCTGGTTAGGGTCGTGTGGGTAGCAACCAGTCTGTGTGTCTCTGAGACACATCCATGTCTCTCTCTCTTCCTCCCTCTCTCCCTCCCTATCTGAAGATAAATACAAAAATGTCCTCGGGTGAGGATAAAAAAAAATTTATATTCTTTATTTTCCCTCAAATTGAACCGATGAATACTCTCACCAACAAAGTACAAAGATGTGGATTTCCCAGATGCCCCCACCCTTCAACCTTGGATAGATTGCCAAACCTGCGCCAGTCTAATAGCCGGCAAGTGATTTCTCATAGCCATTAATTTCTTTTTAATTACCAGAGGGGCTGAACATCTTTTCAAATGTTTGTGGGTCAGTTTAAGTGTGTGTGTGTGTGTGTGTGTGTGAAATCCTGTGGTCGTTCATTATTGCTGGGTTCCTCTTTTATTTAAGAACTTCCTTAAATTTTTTAAGAGACGTAGAGGGCGGGTTCCACTAGTGGGTGTCAACCTACCAGTAGATCAGTTTCATGCCTGGAGCATAGTAGGTGCTCAATAAACTGTGTCAAACGAATGAGTGATCGTCAAGGGTCCCGCGTGCTGAGGTGTGCAGGGAGCTATTTTGTCTTGCTCTGTGCCCTCCTGGCTGATTCTGGGCTTGGGTGGACAAATGAAATCTTTTTCTGCTTTTGGGGGAAGGGAAGCCAAAGTGGAGATAGGACAAGATGGTCCAACATGAACAGGGGACTGAATCCTACTCGGTTCAGGTTTTACAGTGAGTCTCAGGAAAGACTCCAGGAAGGGCGTGGCTTGCAGAACAGGCACTTAGTTCCTGCCAGATGCTTCTCTCCAGCTCAGACCCACATAAATTCTGGCTCTTACCCCCAGAAGGAGGCATGGTCTTCAAAGTTGGGAACCAACCCTGTACCCCTCACAATTTTTGGTTTTCCACCTAAAATTTTTCCTCATGAGCTTAAGTGGCTGCAAGTATATTAATGCAAATATTAATATATTTTAAAACAAAACTGTTATGTGACTCTGACTCTGTGTTCAGTGATATCTAAATACCATAGCAATTTGATACCCACCATTTAAAAACACAATACAGCCCTGGCCAGTTTGGCTCGGCGGTTAGAGTGTCAGCCTGTGGTCCGGAGAGACCCAGGTTTGGTTCCTGCTAAGGGCATATACCTTGGTTGCAGTTTGTCCCCGGCCCTGGTTGGGTCCCGTGGGTGGCAACCACTCGATGTGTCCCTTTCATGATGTTTCTCTCTTTCTCGCTCTCTTCCTCTCTCTCCCTCCCATTCTATCTGAACAAAAAACGAAAAAAATGTCCTTGGGTGAGGCTAAAAAAAAATAATAATAAAAAATAAAAACATAATACATAATTAAGATTTTTTTTTTTAATCCTCACCCGAGGACATTTTTCCATTTATCTTCAGATAAAGTAGGAGGGAAGGAGGGAGGAAGACAGAGAGAGAAACATTGACATGAGAGGGACACATCGACTGGCTGTCTCCTGCACAACCCCAACCAGGCCCAGGGACCAAACCACAAGCGAGGTATGTGCCCTTGACCAGAATTGGACCCGTGACTCTTTGGTCCTCGGGCCAACACTCTTTTTAAAAAAAAATTTTTTTTTCTTTATTGATTTTAGAGATAGAGAGGAAGGGAGAGGTAGAGAGAGATAGAAACATTGATGAGAGAGAACATCTATTGGCTGCCTCCGCCATGCCCCCCACTGGGGATCAGGCCCACAACCTGGGCATGTGCCCTGACAGGGAATCGTACTGGCCACCTCTTGGTGCAGGGTCGACACTCAACCACTGAGCCACACTGGCCGGGCTGGGCTGACACTCTTAAGCACTGAGCCAAAACAGCCAGGGAGTAAGTTCTTCTTAAATGGTTAATTTTTCTTCATAAACTTGCCTTTTCACTTATTTCCCTCATCTCATTTTATCCTAATATATGTTATTTGGAAGTCTTTTATGGATTATCCTTATCATACTTCTCAACAACAAAAGTATAAATTGAAATAGAAGGTAATTGCATATTCTATAATCAAAAGTCTCTAAGTACTGTCAACAATAAAAATAAAGTAAAAAAAAAAGTCTCTAAGTACTGAAAAATTTGTAGGGTTATCATTGCCATTATTAGTAACAAATATTTGATTAAAGCAATGTAAATATGTTGGCAATTTTTTTTATTTTATTTTAGTTTTTATCCTCACCCGAGGACATTTTTCCATTTTTTGTTCAGGTAGAGTGGGAGGGAGAGAGAGGAACAGAGAGAGAGAGAAACATTGACGTGAAAGGGACACATCGAGTGGCTGCCACCTGCACAACCGACCAGGGCCGGGGACAAACTGCAACCGAGGTACATGCCCTTAGCAGGAACCGAACCCGGGTCTCTCTGGACCGCAGGCCGACGCTCTAACCGCTGAGCCAAACCGGCCAGGGCATATGTTGCCAATTTTGATAAATAATTGTTAAATGTAAAAAGTAACACTTTATTGGAAATGCATCTCTTTTTTTTTTTCTCCTCACCCAAGGACATTTTTGCATTTATCTTCAGATAGAGTGGGAGGGAGAGAGGGAGAAAGAAAGAGAAACATCGACATGAGAGAGACACATCAACTGGCTGCCACCCACACAACCCCAACTGGGCTGGGGAACCAAGGTACATGCCCTTAGCAGGAACCGAACCCCAGACTCTCTGGTCTGCGGGCTGACGCTCTAATGGCTGAGCCAAATGGGCCAGGACTGAAATGTCTCTCTTGATGAGGTGAATAAAATTGTTTTCATTTTCCAATCAGTTTATTTCTCTGCTAGAATAAGACACATTATCAACATCAGTTCTATTCCTTTTTTTTTTTTTTTAATTGTTATAGATGATGGTTTTGAAAAACTTTTTCACATAGAACAGAGGGTATTTATTTACAGCCACAAAATTATTTAAATTCTTTTTCTTTTAGTTCAATTTTTTTTTCTTTTAGAGAGAGAGGAAGGGAGAGAGAAAGACAGAGAGAGAAACTGATCTTTTGTCCCACCCACCCGCATTCACTGGTCAATTCTTGCGTGTGCTCTGACCAGAGATCAAACCCACAGCCTTGGTGTATGGGGATGACGCTCTAACCAACTGAGCTACCCAACCAGGGCTGTTTGAACTCTTGAGCTACTTGCCAGAAATCTTACAGTGACCCATCTTTAGTAATTTTTGTAATGATCTATCAGCTGGCGATAAAATCAATTCTTGCTGTCCTTGCTTGGTTAGGCAAGGTCCCCATGGCATTAACATCATCTTCCCTGGGTAGTAATGTTAAAGCCTGGGGCTCTGCTCCATGGTGAGTTCATTCCTTCAGTTTGGGAGGAAATACTTCATACCATATGACCAGTGTGTGCCGACTCTTATTAGGTTTTATTTAGAAAACAGGGATGGTGGGGATTTCTGATTTTATCTTTTAAATAGTCGTGTATAGTATGTGATTGATACTTCTCTTCGGGAATTAAGTTTTTTAAAAAAAGTAAATTATTCTAGCATTCCATAGAAGTTTCTCAAACTGTAGGCCTACAGCAATGATTAGCTACTTGCTTGCCTGCCTCTACCTTAGTTTTCATTCACCCTTAAACTTAAAACCACAAAACTAATATTGTATATAAAATTCATTTCAGCATTAAAAATGGGTTAAACAACAAAACACAGATTCTCCTGAACTGAATTCAACAGTATCGAGACCACGGGTCGACAACTTCATCATCTTTACCCTTATTTCTTTATCTTTTCAGAATTAGTATATCACCGACCCATCTATTGGGAGACAGATAAATGGATGTACATAGGCTTAACCTCTGGGACCAGAATATGTCAGAGTCAAAACCTGGACACAGAATTTGAGGACTGCCTGCTTCCAGAAAGATTCTACCTGAGTCACAGGTGGGCAGGCTATGCCTTTCTGATAGTATCTGAGATCCATCCTCCCAGCCCATGTTTCCTGAGAATCAGAATAACTCTCTTACTTGATCTTTTCATAACTTCTTTCAGTTTCTATCATCGTTAAGGGTGATTGAAATGATATATTCTCAGTCAAGTGGGAACAAATTTCCCTCTCTACCTGCTTGTCTTCTCTGTTCCTTCCATGTTCTTCCCGTCCAACCCAAGACATGACCATGTCTCCAAATATGGTTACTGAAAGCCTACCAGACTGAAAGTGTGAGTCATCATTTAAATTCCCCCAAAATTCCAGTGTATAACCACTGCTCGGAAATTCCTATTTCTAGAGAAATCAATACTGAATCTGATTTCTTTTCAAACACACGTCCTCACCTATAAAAAATTAGTTTTACCACACAACTCAACCCAATGCATATATATTATTCTAATCAAAACAATTATAAAGCTGAAAAGCTAAAACTTGTTACTTTTTTACTTTCTTAGTAAGAACTGATAACATTCAGCATTAAATTTCACCATCATGCAAAGGATATTTAAGGGTTTTATGATTTTTTAAATTGACTGTTAGAGAGAGGGGAAGGGAGGGGGGAGAGAGAGAGGGAGAAACATTGATGTGAGAGGGTAACAGCAACTGGCTGCCTCTGGCACACCTCCTACCAGGGATGGAGCCCAAGAGAAATCCGGGCATGTGCTCTGATCAGAAATTGAACTGGCAATATTTTGGTGCATGGGACCATGCCCAGCCAAATGAGCCACACCAGCCAGAGCAGGATTTTCTGATTTTACTCCACCAGAAGTAAAATCAGTTCTGCAGAAGTTCCCTAATTCTTGATCTCCACAAAACCCATAGCAACAAAAGCACAAACATGAATTAGGAAGAATTCTTCATCTTAAGAAATTGCACTAATTTTAGTATTAGGAAAAACAGAACAGGGCCAGATTAATAAAGTACAGCAAGAATAATAACAGTTTTTTTTACTGGATCAAAGAAAATATGAATTTTGACTTTGATAGATCCTGCCAGAGTTCCCTCCTAGGGGTTGTATCAATTTAACCTCCACAAGTAATGTACAAGGGTGCCTGTTTCCACACAGCCTTGCCATCATAGCACTTTACCCCCCCTGCTAGTCTGATAGGTAAAAAGTGGTATCTTGGTGTAGTTTTAATTTATATTGATATCATTGTGAGTGAGATTAAGTGATTTTTCATATATTTATAAACCATTTCTAATTCCTTTCTAGTGAATCATATTTTCCTAGCCTTTCCCCGGTTTTCTATCTTGGTCTCTTTCTTATTGAATTGTAAAGCTCTTTACATAGCAAAGAGATTTGCTTTTGATGTGAATTGACAATATTTCCCCCCATTTTGCCATTTGTCAGTTGCCTTGACTAAGAAGTGGATTTGGCCCAAGGTAAAGAACTTAAGTTTTGTCCAGCTGGTGTGGCTCAGTGGTTGAGCGTCAACCCATGCACCAAGAGGTTGCCAGTTTAATTCCCAGTCAGGACACGTGCCCAGGTTGTAGGCCCGATCTCCATGGGGGGCATGCAGGAGGCGGCCAATTGATGTTCTCTCTCATCAATATTTCTATCTTCTCCCTCTCACTTCCTCTCTCTAAAATCAATAAAGGGGGGGGGGGGGAGAACTTTAACTCTGGCCAGTTTGGCTCAGCAGTTAGAGCTTTGGCTTGCGGACCAGAGAGTCCTAGGTTTGGTTCCCGCTAAGGGCACGTAACTCAGTTGCAGTTTGTCCCCACCCTGGCTGGGGTCACTTGGGTGGCAATCAGTCGATGTGTCTCTCTCACATCGATGTTTCTCTCTCTCTTCCCCCCTCTCTCCCTCCCACTCTATCTGAAGATAAATGCAGAAATGTCCTCAGGTGAGGATAAAAACAAACAAACTTTAGTTTCAACGGTTATGTAAGTGTTTGTGTACCCAAAGGAGGCTCTTGAGACAGTAAAGTCCTATTTGGAAAGACAGAAACCTGCTCGCTTTGGAGGCAGGTCAGGTTGGTGGACCATGCCTGAAAGCCACCAGACAAGGAAAAGAGGAACTGAAATTGCTCTGCATTCCGTCTGCAGAGTCCCCCGGTGATGGGCAGGGAACACTGGCAGACATGGTACCTTCAGGAACAAGTTTCTCTTCCTGAAAATGGATGTAGACGCACATTCCACCTAAGGCTTCCTCCTGGCGAATGGAAGGGGCCTGGAAAGGTTCTGCCTCCTCTTTTCTGGTGGAGTATCAGAGCGTGTGCAAAGCCCCTCTCGGACTATCTGCAGCGGGGCCTCCTGGTGTATTCTAGACCCACATCCATTTTTGGAAATGTATTGCTGGGGTTAATGGTATCCTGAGGGTGGTCCTGGTGTAGTGACAGGGACAGACCCTTGTCCAAGATTTTGCCCACCATGCCGGGTGGGCAGTGTTACAATTGTCCCCGTTGAGACTCAGCACTGCGTGGCTTCCCCAAGTACGTCCTGCCTGCATGCAGGACCTATACTCTCCAGCCCCAGCCACGACCGTGCTAGAGCAGGTCCAAGGATGGACTTCAGGACTTGGAAAGGAGGACAACGGCTTCATCCCAGCAAACTCTCTGGGGTCTGGGATGGGCTCCTTCTATCTTCCATGCACGGTCCGCCTGCCTGAGGCCGATCGAACCAGCTCTCAAAGCTCTGGCAGAACCGGTGCTCAACCGCCTGGGCTCTGCCCCTGTCAGGGCATTTCTCCAAGTGCCCCTAGTTGTTCCGCATACATCACAGTCCCTCACCTCCCGGGGTTAGCAGGGCCGGCCGCGGGCAGCGAAACTTCACCTGAGGGGAGGCGGTGCTGGGTGATGGAGGGCGGGGTGGTGCACACCGGAGGTTTACGGCGATAGCCATTAGGTCCGGCCTAAATCCAGGGACGGGCGAGGGGGCGGCACCCGGCTGCAAGAGGTCCAGACCTCCCTCCTGGACTTCCTGCGAGGTGTTCTGGCCTCTTTCAAGGCTTTTGGAAGAACGAAGCCAGGCTCAGTTTCCTCCGAAGTCGGGCAAACTGGGTCGCGTTCCCTTGGTTCCCAGGGGCGCGGTTCCAGGTCTCCACTGCCCCGCACGCGGGCGGGTTCTCGCCCCGGCCCCGCCCCATCTTCGCCCGGCCCCGCCCCATTCCGGCCTCGCCCCGCCCATTCCTGCCCCGGCCCCGCCCACAAGCTCTTTCGGCCCCGCTCAGTATGAGCCCCGCCCACACCACAGCCAATCACGAGTCTGTCTTCTCCCTGCCTAAGGCCCGCCCCGTCTTAGCCCCGCCCACAACCTTCCTTCCTGGCCTCGCGGGGGCGGGGCGGGACCGGCGGCGGCCGCGGCGGCGGCGGGGGCGGGGCCGGCCTCACCCGGAATGAAAACCAACGGCGGCCGCCGCGGCATCCGGGCACTCGGCAGGTCGTGGCGGCGCAGCGGTGGCGCAGGTGAGGAGACAGCGGCCGAGCGTCCAGCTCTGGCCCCGGGTCGGGCGCCGCCTCCGTGGCGGGCGCTGGGCGTCCTGCGTGGAGGCCCGGCGGGGGCCGGGGCGGCGGCCGGGGCTTCCAGACGCTGCCGCCGTCCGCGGGGCCCTGGCTTAGCGCTCGGCCGGGCGGGGTGGTGGGTATTTAACCAGAGCGAGCGCGGCTGGGGGCGCGGACGGAGCTACGGGGACACTCGGAGTCGGGCCGGATCAACCTCCTGAGCCCACAGCGGCTGGAACCGCGGCCCCGTCATTTCACGACGCCGTCCGGGGACGGGGCGCGTTTGCAGAGTCCGAGTTTCTCCGCTGTTGACCGCGAGGACACGGTTGCCTCTGGCCGGCCTTGGTCCTGATGCTGGCTTCACCTCCTCGCCCGACCCTGTCTTATTCTTCAACACGAGGGTTTATTACTCCGCCTGAAAAAATTGAATGTATTTTGGGGAACACATACGTGTGTGTGTGTGTGTGTGTGTGTGAGAAGCTCCAGGTAGGGTTGTGCAGATCAGTCTCTTGCACCAGTGAACATTTTAAAGGAGAGGTTTGTAACGTTTCGCTTTCAGTTTGGAGCAGCCGCATGAATGGGTTTCTCCTCTTGGGCAGGCGGTAATGCGGAACAGTGTGGGCCCCCCCCCCCCCGAGCCCCCCGCAAAACTTTTGGTTCTGGTTCTTTGGGTTCTCCAGTTCACCTCGGAGGCGGATGTCCCGGACCGGTGTCCCTGTGGATTGGATCTGAGCTCCGAACGCTCGCTTGGTCTGTTGTCTGCCCCTGGAGTTCCCCAAGTTTCACGGCAGTGGCTTCCCCTTGGTGGAAACGTTAAGCCGGGCGGTGTAGACCCTCCTTGCTGTTTGCTTGCTGGTGGGTGGAGTGCGGGACACACAGTAGGTGGGGGAGACCCTTGGGGCTCAGGTGGGTACTTGGGTGGGATGGCCCCCGGGCTGGGCGTTCAGCCCTTCCGAACAGCTTGGCTCAGCTGAGCAGCCCTTGAAACAGTTCTTCCCCGGCGATGTTTCATTCGGAATCTCTGCAGACTTACCAGAAGGGAGCTAGCTTTTGCATCGCGGTCGTGTACGTTGTTTGTGTTTGCAAAGCGAGGACACCTCGGTACTGATACGTGCTTTTTTCTGTGTGAGAAGCAGTTCGTGCTGGAAGAATCTCGGGTTCTCTCTAGGTCACAGCCCCCTTCTTGATCTGTTTGTTCCTTCCTCCCCTTTCTCCTCCCTGTCCCGAG
Organism: Molossus molossus; assembly: GCF_014108415.1. Classification (NCBI taxonomy): domain Eukaryota; kingdom Metazoa; phylum Chordata; class Mammalia; order Chiroptera; family Molossidae; genus Molossus; species Molossus molossus. The sequence continues at coordinate 109,386,083 of NW_023425401.1, forward strand.
TACCCTCTTTCTTGCCTCCAAACTGATACAAAATAGATTTGGTGTTTCTTTTAAAATACTTGTTAATGAGCCCTGGCCAGTTTGGCTCAGCGGCTGAGCGTAGGCCTGTGGACCAGAGAGTCCCGGGTTCGGTTCCCCTAGGGGCACATACCACACACAAAAAACTTGTTAATGGGATACACTCAAGTTATGAAACTTTATTTAAAAATCAGATTAATTCAGAGGCTGGCCCGCGTGGCTCAGTTGGTTGGAGCATCATCCTGTATACCAAAAGGTGGCAGGTTCAAGTCCCCATCAGAGAACATACTTAGGTTTCAGGTTTGATTCCCCTGTCAATCAGTCAATGTTTCTCTCTCTCTCCCTCTCCCTTCCCTTGTCTCTAAAATCAGTAAAACAAACCTCATTGAGGATTAAATTTTTTAAAAAATCAGCCAGCCCTGGTCAGTGTGGCTCAGTTGGTTGGGTGTCATCCTGTGTACCAATTGCTGGTTCAATTCCCAGTCAGGGCACATGCCCAGGTTGTAGGCTAGATCCCCAGTAGGGGGCTTGTAGGAGGCAACTGACCGATGTTATGCTCTCATATTGATGTTTCTCTCTTCTCCCTTCCTCTATAAAAATCAATAAACTGTTTTTAAAAAAACAAAAAACAAAAACAAAAAAACAGGTGACTTTGGTTTTGGGGAGTGTGGAATACAGGCCCTGAACAGAAAAAAAAAAACTTATCTGGGTTACATTAACTTCTATTCGTTCTCTGGAACGTGTCTTCAGCCTCAGGGCCTAATCCCTTTCTACTTTTCTTATGCTTGTCTGATTTGGCTGCACTGCTTCACGATGTGAACTGGAGAACCTTTCAGCTGCTTCACGGTCCTGCAGCCTCACTCACCCCTTTGAATTGCTTTGCTACTGAGGTCCAGGCAGCCAGCTGCATCGCTGGCAGGTGCTTCTGTGGGAGAGAGAGTTACGTACACGGGACAGAGAAGCAGCAAGGAACTGGGAGACAGAATGCAGAGTCCAATGTAGGCAGAGTCAGTGTAGTTGTGGTGCTGGCTAGTTTTGTGACCTTGGCTGTGTTATTTTACAGCCCTGCGGCCTGGGTTTTCTCAGTTGGAAAATGATGGTCCAGCCAGTCAGTGTTAAATGTGTAGCGCTCATGCTGTGTTATTGTCACAGAAGATCATGCAGTACTTTTCCAGTGTTGTAAGCACTGACTTTTTAATTTAAAAATTCAAGTACTGTCGAGAACATTTATTATTGACAGTTCACAGTTCAAGCTAATTTTCCTTTATGTTTACCTACCAGGGTAGTTGGTATTTGTTTCATGTTAAACTAGCCAAAATACAAGAGATTTTCTAAATTCAGTGTTGAGTTTCACTACTTTAGGGATTCGTCTTTCTCTTATTTTATCTTTTTTCTTAGATCAGAGAATAATAGCAGGTTAAGAAATAGAAAAGTATAATAAACCTTGCTACATCTCAGAAAACATGAAATACATGTTTTAATGTAACATATAATATGTAATATATGTTGACTATGCAATATATATATTCTATTATATGTATATTATATATTTTAGAGAAGTCTGGAGCTAGTTAAAACCTACTCTAAAAGTAACTTAAAGTGGAGGGAGCTCTGCTTATACTACCAACACATCAACACATGAGGTAGGTATAAATCACTGAAATGTGTCGTGGGGCATCATTGCTATGCTGTTTTGCTTTCAAGGATGGCGCAAAAGAAATATCTCCAAGCAAAACTGACCCAGTTTTTACGGGAAGACAGAATTCAACTTTGGAAACCTCCGTATACAGATGAAAATAAAGAAGTTGGTTTGGCATTGAAGGTATTTTTTTTTTCAAGACACAGATAATTAGCTGTGTTGTAAGTCTCCTTGGTGTCGACATAAGAATGTCCAAGCCTGTACAAATGCTTATAAGTTTATTAGAGTGTATTTGAGCCAGGGGACAAGCCTGGAAGCAAGTTCTCAACAGACTGAGAAAAATATTTCCCACAGTGACACTCTGCGGTTTCTTATATACATTTGGAATTAAGGAGGGAATTTAAGGAAGATTACATGAACTCAAGGGAGAAGTCAAGGTAGGGATTGGATTATAGGATAGTTAAGATTACGTGCTCCCTTGAGGGTGGTTACATGCTCTCTTCTGAGGGGTCTGAAAGATGCATGTCAAAAGGTGTGCTAACCTATGCACGAAAACAGTGTTATGTGCTGGGGCGTGACTACCCACCCTGACTTGCCCATTAGGAATGCACAATCAGATTACTCTGTGAGGTTACTTTTGGTTAGATTTTTTTTTTTTTTACAAATCCCCCTTTTCCCATCCACATTGGTAAATGAAATTTCGGAAGTCACCAGAAATTGCCAGGCACAACCATGTATGTAAACATTGGGCAGAACCAAAAGCATTAGTAATAAGCAGGTATCCACTTCTTACTAGGAGTTGACAAGCTTTTTTTTGTGTGTGTGTTTTTAAGAAGATTTTATTCCTTTGAGAATGTTGCCTGATTTCAGGGGCGTGTACTATTTTAATACCTTCACCGTGTTACCTAACATTGTGAATCTGGAGGCTACTTTTTTTTCTTTTTTTTTTATCCTCACCCGAGGATATTTTTCCATTTTTTGTACAGATAGAGTGGGAGGGAGAGAGAGGAAGGGAGAGAGAAAGAGAAACATCTATGTGAAGGGACACATTGAGTGGCTGCCACCCGCACGACCAACCAGGGCCGGGGACAAACTGCAACCGAAGTACGTGCCCTTAGCGGGAACCGAACCCGGGTCTCTCCGGACCGCAGGCCGACGCTCTAACCGCTGAGCCAAACTGGCCAGGGCTGGAGGCTACTTTTGACCTGCCAGTGTGATGTCCTGGGAGGATGTCGGCCCCCTGCTAGCATGGTCTACTGGAGAACAGTTGCTCCTCGCTCCCTTGCACTGTGGCTCTGTTCATTTTCCAAACTACTATAGTTTTTGAATAATTATGCCTCCGTTTTTTATGGCGTTGGAAATGGCCCTATTTTGCATAAGTGAAATTTTGAGAAATTGAAAATTTTCTGCTTTTCTAAGCAGAGAAAAACATTAATAATTTTTTTATAGCCATCTAGTATATTGGAGTATCCTAGCACAGACTTTTCTGCTCTCAGCCTGAGTATCTTGAGATAAATGATGTAACATTTATCAGGGACTCAGGACTGCCGTGAGGGCACCAGGTCACCTCGTGCTGTGGCACACAGGCACTTGGGAGGCGACACCTGTATCCGGGTCTGAGTTTTCTGTCTCTCCTGTTCCTGACAGGCCTTGCTTTTGATATTTTGCAACCCACCTTCTGACATTTTTTTCTGAATTTGCTTGTTTACTCTCTTGGCTCAGAAGTTAGGTATGGCATAATAAGAAAGCTATTTGGTTCCTGGCAGGGAACTCCTAAAACCCTGGGAATTTCCCCGTGGTGAGGGAGATAGGAGCATCTTTTGTTCTAATGAGGCGGCTCTTGGCAACAGCTTCAGGATGGGGCTGATCACCGAAAGTCCAAAGGGTTCAGAAGCTTGGGACTCTCCGCCCCCGCCTCCAACCTCAGGGCAGGGCGGGGAGAGGGCTGGAGAGCCAGTTAATCACCAGTGGCCAATGATTTAATCAGTCATGTCCACTCAATGGAACCTCCATAAAAAAAAAAAAAAAACTTAAATAGTGGGTTTTGGGGAGCTTCCAGATTGGCAAACATATCCACGTGCTGCACCCCATACCCTTTCAGACTCCACCTGTGACCCTCTTTATCTAGATGTTCATTGGTGTCCTTTAAAATAAACCATGATAGTTAAGTGGAGCATTTTCTTGAGTTCTGTTGAATCATTCTAGCAACTTATTATTATTTTTTTTTTTTTTATCCTCACCCGAGGATATTTTTCCATTTTTTGTACAGATAGAGTGGGAGGCAGAGAGAGGAAGAGAGAGAGAGAGAGAGAAACATCGACGTGAAGGGACACATCGAGTGGCTGACACCCGCACGACCAACCAGGGCCGGGGACAAACTGCAACCGAAGTACGTGCCCTTAGCGGGAACCGAACCCGGGTCTCTCCGGACCGCAGGCCGATGCTCTAACCGCTGAGCCAAACTGGCCAGGGCGCAACTTATTATTTTATAAGCAGTACCAGTGATTCAGAATTTTCCATTTAGAAAGTTATTTATGTCTGCCCTGACTTGTTCTCACAAGTTAGAAAACTTGGAATATTTTCTGTTTTTCACCTGGGAGTTGATTAGTTCACTATTTCTTTTTTTATATAATTGATTTGAGAGAGGGAGAGAGAGACATTGATGTGTTGTACAACTTATTCATGCACTCATTGGTTGCTTCTTGTTATGTGCCCTGACCGAGGATTGAACCCAAAACCTTGGTGCATCGGGGTGACGCTATAACCCACTGAGATACCTGGCCAGAGCCATTTCTTAAAATAATTTTTCTATATTCCAGTCACATAAGTTATAGTCCACTTGACTTTTCTCCCTAGGATAATCTCAATTATTTTCACTTTTTCTGTTGGGTCTGCTTTCCTGTCCTTCATTTTTTCTGTACCTTTCAAGGTATCAGGCCACCCTGGGTTTCACGGTAACGGGGTGACCCGCACTCATCAGAGTTCTGCCCCGGAGTCCTGCGTGTGCCATTCTGTATCCTAAGCCCCACCTTCTCTCTGTTCGGTGCTGCACTGATCTGTGTTTTCTGATTTTCCCTCCTAGGACCTGGCTAAGAAGTACTCTGACAAGCTAGAATGTTGTGAAAATGAAGTAGAGAAGATAATAGAAGAAATACGGTGCAAAGCCATCGAGCGTGGCACAGGAAATGAAAATTATAAGACAACAGGAATTGCTACAATTGAGGTATTTTTACCTCCACGACTAAGAAAAGTGAGTCATTTTCTCAAGTTTACGTAGGTACTAATGCCTGGTTGACTTAGTGAGGTGATCAAAGAAATTATGATTTCTTTTAAATAGCTATAATCCAGCCCTGGCCAGTGTGTCAGTTGGTCGTGCGCTGTCCCATACACCATAAAGTTGCTGGTTCAATTCCCAGTCAGGGCACATGCCTGGGTTTGGGGATCCATCCTCAGTAGGGGGCGTGCAGGAGGCTGCGGATCCATGTTCCACTCTCATATTAATGTTTCTCTCTCCCTCCCTCCCTTTCCCTTCCTCTCTCTCTCCAAACCAGTTTTAAAAAGCTGTAATCCATAGTTGTTTTGTCTGTTTGACTTCTACATAGGACAGAAAGAACCTCCTGGAGACTCGATTGCACATCACCGGCAGAGAACTGAGATCCAAGTAAGTATCCGAGTGCCTGGCGCCCTGGTGCCCCGGCCCTTTTATTTATTTTTGTCTTAATTTTTTTTTTTTTTTAATCCTCACCCAAGGATACTATTCCATTGATTTTCAGATAGAGAGAGAGGGAGGGGCGAGAAACATTGATGTGAGAGAGACACAGTGATTGGTTGCCTCCCACATGACCCTGACCAGGCTGGGGATCAAACCACAACCAAGGTACGTGCCCTTGACCGGAATCGAACCGGAGACTCTTTGGTCCTTTGACCAATGCTCTAACTGCTGAGCCACACTAGCCAGAGTGTCCCCTGAGCCTTCCTTCAGCCTATTCGACTCCAGCCTGGCAGAGAGGGTGGGCAGGTGTTAGTCTCCCTTTCCGGGAGGGGGATCAAGGTTTTGAGGCTGCAGGACTTACCCAGGCTCAACTGATAGTGAAGGACACATGAGAACAGAGATGCCCACCACTCTTCCTCATTTCCCGGCGGAACTTGAGATTGGTGGGAACTCCAGGTCCACCACCTAACAGGCACTTGATACATGTGTGAACCAATGAATGATGATATAAATAGGAGACAGCCCGGTGGTCACCAGGTCATTAGCTTTGAATTTGATTCCTTGATGCACTAATAACTTGCTGAGACGATCAGCAAGTGTTTGAACCACTTTTAGGCCATTGGCCCATCTGTAAAAAGAAGAAACACCTGCCTGTCTCATACTAGTGCAATTCTAACTTGTGAGACCTGGTCGGTGGTTTCACCCACTGGTAAGTGTTTTGGGCCCCTCCAGGGCGAGCCAGCCCGTGTTTCTGAAGCGGATATTTCTCATTTTCTCCTTGGTCTGCATCAGGGCCGTTAGGGATGGGTTCAGGAGGCATCGTTCATTCAGCACACGAGCAGAAGAGTGTGGGACGGCCCCTGTTATGGGCTCCTCCAAGGAGGCCGAGGGAGGGCAGAGAATGGATTTGCTCCTGGTGCGCAGCTACGGTCCTCCTGTTCAGTGGCCGTCCTGCACCTGCGTCCCCACTTCGTGAGGAAACAAGCAGTGAGACAGCTGGTTTAAAAGGACACTGCCTTGCACATAGTGCCGTGATGTTTGTGAGTCAGTAAGCTGAAATACTGGGTGTTTCTGAGTAAAGTGCATCATGGTTAAACTGTGTTTAGTGGAAAATAACACATTTGATTACCTATGGTTTTTTCACTGGTTTATTTTACAGAATAGCTGAAACCTTTGGATTCCAAGAAAATTATATCAAAATCGTCATAAATAAGAAACAACTTCAACTAGGTATGTTATGGCAAAGTGTGCAGAATTTAAAAATCAAGTTAATATAGAAATAATGATGCATCTTTTTTTCTCTTCCTCTGTTCACAAAGTTCTGGGGTTTTACTGCCTATGTAATTCAAAACCAATTATTTTAGAGTTTACGAAAGTAAAAAGGTAAAGCAGCAAGCAGCTTTTCTGGTAAATATTTGCCCGTTCCATGCTAGTGGCGAAGAAAGACTCGCTGTTGGTCTGAGGAACGTTACAGAGTGCGAGTGCAGGTGCTCAGTAAGATTGGGGTTCCAGTATGTTCTCCTGAGTGAGGGTGGGGGAGGCTGTGCGAGCCTCGCCATGGAGCCCCACGATGTGAATCTGGGGAACAGTAAAGGCCCAGTGCGTCTGCGTGCGGGCGGTGACCGGAGGGTGGCGCTGTGTAGAGATGGGGTGGGCCAGGCAGAGACCACACTGTAGAGTTACAGTGCTGGTTCTCAATCAAAATCGGATGATGTTGCCACCCAGGGGACATTAGGCAGTGTCTAGGGACATTTTGGTGGTCATGACTTGGTGGCAGGAGAAGGGGGCAGGTGTGCTTTTTGTCACTGCGTCGGCTAGAGGCTCAGGATGCTGCTGGGTGTCGTGCAAGGCGCAGAGCAGCCAGCTCCGCAGACACATCCAGCCCACGGTGTCAGCAGGGCTGCTGTTGGGAAACTCTGGGCCCTGAGCCTTGCCGGAGCATTTCTCCTGAGAGGTGCAGCCGTTGACTCTGGGAGTGACACAGGACACATCTGTGCTTTGAGGATCACTTTGGCTGCAGTCGCGAGCGGATGGATTGGAAGGAGGCTTGAGTGGGCCTGGGAGCTCTTGCAGCAGGTCCGGCAGGTGCTCTAGTCTGATGGATTTTCTGGGGGTTCCGCGGCCCAGAGAGTCAAGTTCACAGCCCCGCTCAGTGAGGCCGCCTTCACAGCCTGGCCCTAGTCTTCCTTTCCAGCGTCACCTCCGGCCGTTTCCCATGGTGTATTTTAAGTGTCATAGGTATCTTCTCACTGTCCTCACCTCTGGTTTTTGTTGTTTTTTTGGTACGTGCCCCTAGCGGGAACTGAACCCGGGACTCTCTGGTCCGCAGGCCGATGCTCCAACCGCTGAGCCAAACCGGCCAGGGCAGCACCTGTTTTAATCCTGTTGTATCCTTCACTGGACAGAAATCCTTGATGTTATCAAATTCATCAGTTTTTCACCTTGTGTGTGTTTTAAGAAGTTCTTTGTCTAGTCTGAGAGTCCCAGGGACAGTGCATGTTTTCTTATATTAGCTTACTCTCTTTGAGGTCTTTGGTTGGTTTGGTTTTTGTTTTATATTGGGGTGACATTGGTTAATAAAATTATATAGGTTTCAGGTGTACAATTCTATAAGACATCATCTATATGTTGTATTATGTGTTCACCACCCAAGTCAAGTCTCCTTCCATCATTGTATGAGGTCTTTAATATATTCAGAGTACCCTTTATTATTTTTATTAATCCTCACCTAAGGGTATAATTTTTTCCATTGCTTTTCAGAGAGAGTAGAAGAGGGGGAGGGGGAGAGAGAGGGAGAAACATCCATGTGAGAGACACATCGTTTGGCTGACTCTCACACATGCCCCGACAGGGCCTGGGGATTGAACCTGCAGCTCGAGTACATGTCCTTGACTGGGAATCGAACCTGCAGCCCTTCAGTACGCAGGCCGATGCTCTAACCACTAAGCACACTAGCCAGGGCAGGGTCCTGAAGGCTAAGAACCCAGCTCTGTGGTTCTTCCAATACCCTACTAAACTTGTTCCTTCCACGCTGATGTATGGTGCTCCCTGTGCGTATGTAGTCTTCACATTTACCTGTAGGTTTATTCCTGGGCCAGAACCATAGAAGTTTTTGTTTTTAAATTTTGTAACTAAAAGTTTTTACCTTTTGACCACCTTCACCCATAGAGTTTTTTATTACTGTGGTTTTGTTATTGCTTTAAAATCTAGTAAAACAAGTCCCCCCTTGGTTCTTTATCAAGGTGACTTGGCCACCATTGGATCTTTATGTCAAGTTTCTTAAAAATAAAAAAAAAATTATCTCTCTCTCTCTCTCTCTCTCTCTCTCTCTCTCTCTCTCTCCCTGGCTGGTTTGGCTCAGGGCCCCATCGGTGTTTCGTGTGCGCTCTCTCTCTCTCCCTCCCTCCCTTCTTTCCACTCTATGTAAAAAAAATCAGTGGACAATGGAGGGGAAAGGAGGGACATCTGTACAAAATTAATTACTTAAAAAAAAAGAAAATGGGGCCCTGGCTGGTTTGGCTCAGCAGTTAGAGCGTCGGCCTGCAATCCAGAGAGACCCGGGTTCGGTTCCCGCTAAGGGCACCTACCTCGGTTGCAGTTTGTCCCTGGTCCTGGTTGGGTTGTGCGGGTGGCAGCCACTCGATGTGTCCCTTTCACGTTGATGTTTCTCTCTCTCTCTTCCTCTCTCTGCCTCCCACTCTGTCTGAACAAAAGATGGAAAAATGTACTTGGGTGAGGATAAAAAAAAAAAAAAAGAAAATGGGGAAAACAAAATATACAGTATATATACAAAAAGCATTTTCCAGATACGTATATATTTGTAGTTCATAATAGTCTGTTATTTTAAAATCTTTTTGCATATGCATTTACCCTTTAGTGTTTTGGTGCTGGTTTATTTGCATCTTTGATTTAATTTTTGCTAGGTTTGTATATTTGATTAATCTTTTCCATAGAACCAGCTTCTGTGTGAGGAAACTGGGCCCTAGAAGATATGAGTTAGAAAGAATTGAAGCCAAGGTCTTTGCTCTTTTTTTTTTTAACTTATCTTTATTGTTGAATGCATTACAGATGTTTCTCATTTTTTCTCCATTGACCTCCTCCTCCCCACTCCCGCCCCCATCCTGCCTTTCCCCACACTGTTGTCTGTGTCCGTTGGTTATGCATATATGCATATAAGTTCTTTGGTTTATTTCTTCCCTCCCCCCAACCCTCTTTCCCTTTGAGGTTGTCAGTCTAGCAACCAATTTGTACTTAATCCCTTCACCTTTTTCCCCCATTCCCCAACCCCCTCCCATCTGGCAACCAACAAAATGTTCTATCTATAAGAATGCTTCTGTTCTGCTTGTTCGTTTTGTTTGTTGATTCAATTGCCGATAGATATGTATTCATTGCCACTTTGTTTGTTCATATTTTTTATCTTTTTCTTCAAGAAGACCCTTCAACATTTCATATAATAATGGTTTGGTGGTGATGAACTCCTTTAACTTTTCCTTGTCTGGGAAACTCTTCATATGGCCATCGATTCTAAATGACAGCTTTGCAGGATAGAGTAATCTTGGTTGTAGGTCCTTGCTTTTCATCACTCTGAATATTTCTTGCCACTCCCTTCTGGCCTGCAAAGTTTCTTTTGAGAAATCAACTGACAGTCTTATGGGAACTCCCTTGTAGGTTACTAACTGCTTTTCTCTTGCTGTTTGTCTTGAACCTTTTGCATTTTGATGATGATGTGTCTTGGTGAGGGCCTCTTGGGGTTCATCTTGTTTGGGTCTCTCTGTGCTTCCTGGACTTGTATGTCTGTTTCCTTCACCAAGTTAGGGAAGTTTTCTGCCATTATTGTTTCAAATAGGTTTTCAATTTCTTGTTCTCTCTCTTCTCCTTCTGGCACCCCCAAGATGTGAATGTTGGCACACTTGAAGTTGTCCCAGAGGCTCCTTACACTATTCTCATTTTTTTGGATTCTTTTTTCTTTTTGCTGTTCTGATTGGGTGTTTTTTGCTTCCTTATATTCCAAATCAATGGTTTGCTTCCTGGCTTTACCTACTCTACTATTGAATCTGTGTAAATTATTCTTTATTTCAGTTAGTGCCTCCTTCATTTCTGACTGTGCCTCCTTCATTTCTGACTGGTCCTTTTTTATGCTCTTGAGGCCCTCACTAAGTTCATTGAGCATCCTTATAATCAGTGTTTTGAATCAGCATCTGTTGGGTTGCTTATCTCCATTTTGCTTAGTTCTTTTTCTGGGGTTTTGTTCTGTTCTTCATTTGGGACCTGTTTCTTTGTCTCCTCATTTTGGCTGCTTCCCTGTGTTTGTTTCTATGTATTACGTAGCGAGCGGTATGGGGCTCGCTGAGACCAGATGCTGCTTGTTTGAAAGAATTTAGGAAAACCTGAAGCAGGATCCGAGACAGGCCAATCTTATGGTTAAGCAACTGGCAACAGCTTGGGTGGGTCTGAAAGTTGTGTGGGGCAGGGCGGGGCCTCAGGGAATCACCAGGGCGGGGCTACCGCCCCAGGGAAGGGCTCTCCAAAGGAACAAAGGCCTCTGACAGCACTTTTGTCCAGGAGACAGTCCCCTCTCCAGCTCTCGCTCCTGTGCCAAACAGCTCAGTTCTTCCCTCTATGTCTCTGGCGCCACTCGAGCTGCCTCCCCTCTAAGCTTAGAGGGAGAGAGTCCGATAAGTCCGTGCGCGGGCCCTTTAAGGAGCTGCCTGGGGCTCCAGCTGCCTCAGCCTCCCTGAGCCTCAGTTCCCGCTGGTTTTTCCAGCCAGAAGTTATGGGGACTCTCTTCCTGGCACTGGAACCCTGAGTGGGGTGCCTGGTGTGGGACAGGGACCCCTCAGTCCTCAGGGAGGACCTTCCCTGCCGAGGTGTCCTCCTGATTTTTATCCGCCACCCGTGGGTGTGGGACCAGCCCGACCCCTCCGCCCTCCTACCAGTCTCCATGCGGCTGCTGCTTTAATTCCGTAGTCGTAGGACCTCCATTCGGCGCGATGTCAGGTAGCTTTGAATGATGGTTGTTGTGTAGTTTAGATGTAACTTTGATGTGGCTGTGGGAGGACGGATACCGTTTACCTACCCGCCATCCTCACCGAAGTCCAAGGTCTTTGCTGTTAACCACGACAGTCAGTGACCTCCCCGCACTGCTGGTGGCTGCTGGTCCAGGGCTGTGAATGGGGTGGATCATTTCCCCAGCCAGGGGTAGGAAAATTCAGGGTCACCCTTTCTCATTTTCCTTTTCTGTTGCCTAGTGTAGTGCTCTCCCTGTGGGGTCTCAAGTATTGATTGCTTCAGCTGATCTTATGATGAGCATACAGAAGACTGGAGAGGATGAGTTAGCGCTGTTTGCACTGGCTGAGCTCACCCAAGCCAGATTTGAACGTGCCCTCCCCGGGTGCCTGCGTGGCCTGGTGGCCTGCAGGTGCCGCGGCCTGATCAAGAACCCGCTGAGCGTGGGCGTGGCCTGGAGGCCGGCGTGGGCGCTCACAGCGCACTCTGCTCCCCACAGGGAAGGCCCTGGAAGAGCAGGGCGTGGCGCACAACGTGAAGGCCATGGTGCTGGAGCTGAAGCAGTCGGAGGAGGACGCGAGGAAGAACTTCCAGGTCGAAGAGGAAGAGCAAAACCAAGCCGAACTGAAAGAAAAGAGAATTCAGAGGACAAAGAGAGGACTAGAGATTCTGGCAGAGAGAGGTACACGGGGCTTTGGGCTGTTCGTCTCGCTCAGTGCTTCATGGGTGCAGCCAATCCCGCCATCATGGGGCGCCACATTTCTCATCGGCTTTTCTTTTTAAAAAAATAATTTTACTGATTTTTAGAGGGAGAGAAACATCGATGTGAGAGAAAAACATCTATTGACTGCCTCCTGCACGCCCCCTACTGGGGATCAAGCCTGCAAGCCAGGCATGTGTTCTGATGGGGAATCGACCAGCACCTTTCAGTGCACAGGACAGCACTCAGCCAACTGAGCCACCCCAGCCAAAACTCTCATTGGCTTTTGTTCCCAACAGTCTAACAGTTTAAGTGTCACCATCATTGCTTTTTAACATTGAATTCATCAAGGCCCCTTTGGTCTTCTTGCAGGCGAGATGATGGATTCAGAAAGCACACCATACTTAGACATAGCTAACCAGACGGGCAGATCAATCAAGATTCCACCGTCAGAAAGAAAAGTAAGTACTGTGAGAAGTGCACGGCCTGTTCGTGGGTTTGCTGTCATAACAGGCTGGCTTTCTAGTCATCTTATCTTGGAATGTTGCAAAGGATCAGAGTCAGTTTTCTGTCTCCAGCTTATAAACAGAGGCTGTGACCATACAAGCACAGCTGCACACAGCGGGCGCACCCTGTCATTTGCAGAGCAGTGTCCAAAACGGCATGACCTTGCTGTCCTGCAGCAGTGGCTCTGAACAGTCCCTTCGGCATCGATGGTTTGGTGTGGTTTATGTTACTAGAGGGCCATGTCCCCTAAGGAATGGATCAGAGGCGGGTCCGGGAGAACTGTGTAGTTTGGGAGAATATTATCAGGTGATTCTGCCGTGTCTCCCCTGTCTTTCCACTCTCTCTTTCCCTGCTCTAGAATTTGGACTAGGTAGGAGGTGGTTTTACCTTTGGACGCATCCCAGGGGTTCTCCATATATAGCACTGTACAGCCTGGACCCTGAGCTCAGTCTCGGAGCTGGAGTCAGTAGCTTCTTACAGGGAAAAGCTCTAATGACTGTGGGTCCAGGTAATTTTAATTTTTCTGTCTTTAAAGTAGAGTTTTGAGTAGGTTTCACTATATGAATTATTCTGTTAAAATTGAGAATTAGCCTGGCCGGTGTGGCTTAGTGGACTGAGCGTCATCCCATGGACTTAGAGGTCCCAGTTCGATTCCTGGTCAGGGCACATGCCCGGGTTGCAGGTTCGATCCCCAGTAGGAGGCGTGCAAGATGCAGCCATCGATGTTTCTTTCTCATATCAATGTTTCTATCTTTCCCTCTCTCTCTAAAAGATCAATAAAAACATTTTTTTTTAAATTGAGGATTAAAGTTAAGTTGTAGTAAGATAACTGTGTAGCTGCCAGTGGATCGATGTTTGCTTTGTGTTTTTAATGTTGGAATTACTTGTCCAGTGCTCTCTTACATTAAATAACATCCAGGTCATGTTGAAAAATCTTTGCAAGATTGAATTATATAAAAATTGAAATCTAAAAATATTAATGAACTTTTAAAATGTTCGGATCACCCACCCTGGCCCGTTTGGCTCAGCAGTTAGAGCGTCAGCCCACAGACCAGAGAGTCTCGGGTTCAGTTCCCACTAAGGGCACGTACCTGGACTGCAGTTTGTCCCCGGCCCCAGTTGGGGTTGTGTGGGTGGCAACCAGTCGATGTGTCTCTCTCACATCAATGTTTCTCCCTCTCTCTTCCCACCTTTCTCCCTTTGCTCTATCTAAAGATAAATGCAAAATAAATAAAATAAAATGTTCGGATCACCCTTTAAAATTTGTTTTGGAAATGCTTGAGTTGATAGAAAAAATTTGATTAAGAATAGAAAGTAAAGTGAATGCTCCTTTTTATTTATTTATTGATTGATTTTTATCTTTTTATTTTTTTATTTTTTAATCCTCACCCGAGGATATTTTTCCATTTTTTGTACAGATAGAGTGGGAGGGAGAGAGAGGAAGGGAGAGAGAGACAGAAACATCGATGTGAAGGGACACATCAAGTGGCTGCCACCCGCACGACCAACCAGGGCCGGGGACAAACTGCAACCGAAGTACATGCCCTTAGCGGGAACCGAACCCAGGTCTCTCCGGACCGCAGGCCGATGCTCTAACCGCTGAGCCAAACCGGCCAGGGCTCTTTATTGATTTTTAGAGAGAGATAGATATGTCAATGAGAGGTCACCTCCTGCATGCCCCCCACTGGGGATCAGGCTCACAACCTGGGCATGTGCCCTGACCGGGAATCGAACTGGTGACCTCTTAGTGCAGGGTTGACACTCAACCACTGAGCCACAATGGCCAGGCTGAATGTTCCTTTTTAAAAGGATACAGGATTATGGCTGCTTTTTTATATCTTTAGTCTTAGAGAATACTGGGGCTAGATCTAGGTCAGCAGACACTGAAATAAACTGATGAAAACGAAGGGACAGGTGCTGGCTGTGACCGTATCAGCCACAGTAAACTGACTGCTCGGTTTTAGTGTTTAAATGAAGTAAAGCTATAATTATATTTTCATTAATTTGGGCTTTTAAATTTGTTGTGTTCTTTTTTGTTTCACTTTGATTTCTTCAGACTTAATATGCTTTTAGTATAATTTCTATTATAGTATAAAGTGATGTTTACTAAATTCCCTGTCTCCCCAGGCCCTTATGTTAGCTATGGGGTATCACGAGAAGGGCAGAGCCTTCCTGAAGAGAAAAGAATACGGAATAGCCTTGCCTTGTCTCCTGGATGCCGACAAGTATTTCTGGTAGGCACGCGTGACCGGGGCCCCGGGTGTCAGGAAGATGGCCCAGTACTCGCAGCACCCGCCCAGCCTCTACACCTCACACGTCACGTTTTCACCCCAGGCGGTGGTTAATGTGCAAGAGTAGTTACGGTGTAGACCAACTTGTAAATTATTTCTTTTGTAAATATTAATTTTTTTAAAAATATGTTTTTTTTGTTTTTTGTTTTTTTTTAATCCTCACCCGAGGACATTTTTCCTTTTTTTTTTTTGTTCAGGTAGAGTGGGAGGGAGGGAGAGGAAGAGAGAGAGAGAGAAACATCGACGTGAAAGGGACACAGCCGCTCAATGTGTCCCTTTCACGTCGATGTTTCTCTCTCTCTCTCTCTGTTCCTCTCCCTCCCTCCCACTCTACCTGAACAAAAAAATGGAAAAGTGTCCTCGGGTGAGGATAAAAAATATATATATATGTTTTTATTGATTATGGAGAGAGGAAGGAAGAGGAAGAGAGAGAGAGAGAGAGAAACATCCATGTGAGAGAGAAACATTGATCAGCTGCCTCCTGCATGCTCCTTACTGGGGATCAAGCCCGAAACCTGGGCATGTGCCCTGACCTGGAATTGAACCAATGACCTTTTGGTGCATGGGCCGATGCTCCACCAACTGAGCCACACTGGCCAGGCTTCTCTAAATACTTCTACTCGATCTCTCTTCCCTGTGAAGAATGTTATAAACACGTGCACTTATTTTTGTTGCAACAAGCATGTAGGACATTGTGTTCGTGCTTTGCGGGGTGGTGTCAGCCTGAACGGCCTGTTCTCCAGTCCCCAGCAGCTCTTCACCCAGTGGATTTGGGGGAGATGGCCTTCCCCAGATCCACTGTTTTACTGGGGCTGCAAAAAGGTGACACTTTATTATTCCTTCTGCATTTGTTGCTAGAATTCTGGAAAAAAAAAAAAAAAAGTTTTCCTCATTAGCTGTTTGGTTATGCTAGGTTCAGTTTGTACCAAAAGATAGAATAAAATGCTTGGTTCTTTTTTCTTATTTTCTTGTCTTCAGAATAAACGAGTGGCTTCCCTAGCATCCTGTAAACATGATGTCACCAGTGAGATTTTCTTTCCTTCTTTTTTTTAAACTTTATTGTTGAAAGTGTTACAGATGTCCCCCTTTTGTCCTCCGCTGACCCCCTCCTCCCCACTCCTGCCTCCTTCTGCCTTCCCACACTGTTGTCTGTGTTTCTTTCCTCTTTAAAATACCAATATATGGGTCCTGGCCAGGTAGCTCAGTTGGTTAGACTCTCATCCCAATAGCCACGGTTGTGGGTTCATTCCCTGGTCAGCACGTATACAAGAACTAACCAGGGAACGCATGAAGGGTGGAACAGCACACTGTTCTTTCGCTTTCTCTTTCTCTCTCTCTTTCTATCTTCCTTCGTCTCCCCCCGCCCCTCAAATCAATAAATAAAATTAGAAAAACAAGTACCAATATACAAACATGGATTTTAACACATTTGATGTGTTTCAAACCTCAGTGCTTCAGTTGGCCATCTGTGGCCGGCGGGCAGCCCCTGCATCCTTTTGACCTAATCCTGGCCTCTGGTCCCCAAGGTGTTCCAGAGTCATTGTGGGCATCTCTGGCCTCAGCCCAGGAGCCAGCTTCCCAAGGACTCCTGGTTCCTTGTAATGGGAATGGTACCGAGACTGTGATCCAGGCAGATGAGACATTTGAAAACTAGATGATGTTCGAAATTCGTCAAAAGGGAGCAACTTGAGTGTTTTTTTTACATTTTGATGAATTCCTAAGATATACTGTACACTTCAAGAAGATAAATACAAACGTGTGTAGTTTGCTACCTTGGCAGCACCAAAGGGAAAAAAAGAAGTTAGGGCTCAGAATTAGCAGCTTAGTGCGCGCGCGCACACACGCCTGCTATGCTGGGAAAGACGTCTAGCAGAGAGTGGAAGTTGGGGTCACTGTGTCAGATTCCTGAGCAATACAAGTCATAAAATACTTAGTAGACAAGGACACTAAAACAGTTACTGTAACCACATTCCATACTGTCAAGAAGGCAGAGGATGGTGGGCACAGTAAGTAGAGGCAGGGAAGTTGCACAAAAAGCCCACATGGGTCCGGCCGGTGTGGCTCAGTGGTTGAGCATCGACCCATGCACCAACATTCCCAGTCAGCACATGCCCAGGTTGTGGGCCCAAACCCCAGTGAGGGGCATGCAGGAGGCAGCTAATCGATGTTCTCTCTTGTTGATGTTTCTTTCTCATTGATGTTTCTCTCTCTCTCTCTTCCTCTCACTTCTCTCTCTCTAAAATCAATAAAGAAAAAAAAAAGGCCCACATGGGATTGTAGAGAAGTACAGTGTCTTTACTGAAAAGCACGTTGGATGGGTCGAGTTAACTGCAGGCTAGAGACAGCAGAAGAAAGGTTAGTAAATGTGAAGACAAGGCAGGAGACAGGGGTCTGTTTCAGAGCTGTCAGTCTTTGGAAATACACTGGAACAGAGGAGGATTCTGGGAACTCCCAAGTGGGTGCTCACAGGCGTGTCTGGGTGATGCCGCGCCTCTCCCCCCAGTGAGTGTTGCCGAGAGCTGCTGGACACGGTGGACAACTACGCGGTGCTCCAGCTGGACATCGTGTGGTGTTACTTCCGCCTGGAGCAGCTGGAATGCCTTGACGATGCAGAGAAAAAATTAAACTTGGCCCAGAAATGCTTTAAAAATTGCTATGGAGAAAATCATCAAAGACTGGTCCACATAAAGGTACATTACTGTGACTTGTTAGAAGTACTGTTGAGCCCTTTTCTAGAACTTGAGTTCATTCCTCTTACAGTATTCAGACTGCTGCCCAAAGGAGGTGGGCTGTTACTTTGGTCTGTGCAGTGTTCAGCCCAGAGAAACAGTTACCTAGTCAGAGAACCCCACTGATCACCTGCCCCACGTGTTCAGTAGAGTCTAATAGAAGATTAAAAGGCAGAAAATAGGCATTTTGAAGAGTGACAGTTCCGATGAGTGAGTCACAGCTCAAGTGTTGTGATTTGAATAAGGATTTTCCTCAGGTGATTTCCACAAGTCATCAGAATGCTTGGGGGTGACCAGGCCGTGTCAGCTGTTCTGGGTTTGGGTTTTGCATACATCCCCACTCACCAGAGGGGCCACTGCCCCAGAGATCCGGAGCCAGGTGTTCTGACACCGTTTCTTCCATGTGGGACAGAGGATGTCGCTGTCCTCTGGGGCCTGCACCTTGGCAGCAGCTGCAGCAAAAATGCAGACATTGTAGCGATTCCATTTTGCCCCGTGGAGAGGAAGGGACTACAACGTGACTGTTACTGACCTGTGATTGGAAGTAAGACTGTTTTATCCTTTTTCCCCCCAATAATTTTAGGGAAATTGTGGGAAAGAGAAGGTGTTGTTTTTAAGACTTTACTTGCTTCAAGGTATCCGAAATTACCACAGTGGGAACGGGGAGGAGGCTCGTGAGTATCTCAACAAGGTAAGAAATGAACACCCCGAGCTGTAACCATTTTCACCTACTTGTTTTTTAAATCCTCACCTAAGGACATGCTTCTACTGAGTTTAGAGCGAGGTTGAGGGAGAGAGAAACATTGATCTGTCACCTCCCATACATGCCCCAGTGCCCTGACCAGGGATTGAATCTGAAACCCAGGCATGCGTCTTGACTGGGACTCAAACCCGCAACCTTTTGGTTTACGGGATGACGCTCCAACCAACTGAGCTACCCATCCAGGGCCACCTACATTTTTGTAATTCTTAGAAGTATTTTGTAAACTCAATAGTTTGGACTTGTGTGGACCACATATTTCTTCCATCCCCTCTCTCCCATTCCCTCTCTCTCTCACATATACCATAGGGGTCAGTCCAAATGCCACAGTAAGGAAACCTTTAAAAGCTGGTGACTTTGATTGGCTAGAAGTTTCTGTGTGTCAACCAGCTGCCTAGAGGCGAGCAGGCCAGGGCAGTGGAGGCCTTGCTGTGGCATCCAAGGTGGCTCCTGTCGGTGCCTCCTCCAGCCAGCAGAGGGGGCAGGAGAGTCTTGAGAGAGGACCAGAAATTGTGCCCCTCAGTTCTGCATACCATCGCCTGGACTCAACCAGGTGGCTACCCCCATCTCCCCGGAAGGTGACAATACCTGTGCACAGCTCAGATCAGGGGAGTCATTGTAAACAGGAGATAATGGATACTAACCCCTTCCATGCTACTCAGCTCATGTTCCCGTGTCATGTTACAGATAAGTCATGAGCAGGGAGTGTTGTCTGTCTGCACTTGTTGTAGTCGATAATAGATTTTCATTCAAAACCGGACACACCCATTGGGAAGAGTCTCATCCCCTCCAGGCCTAGCTCTGTGTTAAGCCTCAATGTTGCACTGGTTACATGACTCCTCTTTCTCCTCTCTGCAGGCTCATCAGCTCTTTAAAGAGCTATATATCGATCCGTCGAAAGTTCACAATTTGTTGCAGTTGGGGTTTACCGCCCAGGAAGCCCGGCTCGGCCTCAGGGCCTGTGACGGGAACGTGGACCACGCCGCCACCCACATTACCAACCGCAGAGAGGTACCTGAAGGTGGTCTCGGGACGCGGGGTCGCCCCTGTGCTGTTAGTAGGTGTGAAGCCTGAGGCAGTAGGCAGCTCGTTCCGGAGGGCCTTAGCTCTCAGGGAGAGAGAACAGGAGGGGACCCGTAGCGGGTGTCCAGGGCAGGAGCTCTCGGGGAGAGAGAACAGGAGGGGACCCGTAGCGGGTGTCCAGGGCAGGAGCTCTCGGGGAGAGAGAACAGGAGGGGACCCGTAGCGGGTGTGCAGGGCAGGAGCTCTCGGGGAGAGAAGGAGGGGACCCGTAGCGGGTGTCCAGGGCAGGAGCTCTCGGGGAGAGAAGAGGAGGGGACCCGTGGCGGGTGTCCAGGGCAGGAGCTCTCGGGGAGAGAAGGAGGGGACCTGTAGCGGGTGTCCAGGGCAGGAGCTCTCGGGGAGAGAGAAGGAGGGGACCCGTAGTGGGTGTCCAGGGCAGGAGCTCTCGGGGAGAGAAGGAGGGGACCCGTAGCGGGTGTCCAGGGCAGGAGCTCTCGGGGAGAGAGAATAGTAGCGGGACCCGTAGCGGATGTCCAGGGCAGGAGCTCTCGGGGAGAGAAGGAGAGGGACCCGTAGCGGGTGTCCAGGGCAGGAGCTCTCGGGGAGAGAAGGAGGGGACCTGTAGCGGGTGTCCAGGGCAGGAGCTCTCGGGGAGAGAGAAGGAGGGGACCCGTAGCGGGTGTCCAGGGCAGGAGCTCTCGGGGAGAGAAGGAGGGGACCCGTAGCAGGTGTCCAGGGCAGGAGCTCTCGGGGAGAGAAGGAGGGGACCTGTAGCGGGTGTCCAGGGCAGGAGCTCTCGGGGAGAGAGAAGGAAGGGACCCGTAGCGGGTGTCCAGGGCAGGAGCTCTCGGGGAGAGAACAGGAGGGGACCCGTAGCGGGTGTCCAGGGCAGGAGCTCTCAGGGAGAGAACAGGAGAGGGACCCGTAGCGGGTGTCCAGGGCAGGAAGGAGCTCTCCGGGAGAGAGAACAGGAGGGGACCCGTAGCGGGTGTCCAGGGCAGGAGCTCTCGGGGAGAGAACAGGAGGGGACCCGTAGCGGGTGTCCAGGGCAGGAGCTCTCGGGGAGAGAACAGGAGGGGACCCGTAGCGGGTGTCCGGGGCAGGAGCTCTCAGGGAGAGAAGGAGAGGACCCGTAGCGGGTGTCCGGGGCAGGAGCTCTCGGGGAGAGAACAGGGGGGGACCCGTAGCGGGTGTCTAGGGCAGGAGCTCGCGTTCAGGCTGGAAGCAGGAGGAGCTGGTCGTCTTACTGCCTGAAGTTTCCTTATCTCGTTTCCTGCGTGGTGGCCGGGAGCTCCAAGGACAGTTATCCAGGCAGGCTTCTGTCACCCCTTTTGATCTGTATCAGCGTATTTCTGGAAACACTGTAAGGGGCCGTATTTCCCCTCGGCTGGTGTGGTTTGAGATGGTATTCTTGCCTAGAAACAGGAGTCGGGTCACAGGAACGATCAGCATCACGTATGAAGGCAAAGGCACAAAAGCACGATCATTTGAAACAAGTGGAAGTAAATACAGTAAACACTGTAGGGCTTGGAGTTGGAGGGAACGTTCCCTGTCTGATACCGAGTTCACAGTAAGGAGCGGGGGTCCTGAGAGAACTGACCATGGGGTAGTAGGAAAGGGAACCATGTCTTCCCTCTGAAACACGAAGTCGTGCAGATGACCAGGTCCTTTCTAGCTGTGCACCCACCACAGAAGTCGAGGTGAAGGCGGAGACTGAAGAGACCGGTTCTGTGTGTCTGCACTGACTGTGTGTCTGTCCGAAGTCTAGTTCAGTGTGAATGAGCAAACATTGCTGATGCTGTATTTGTCACCACACTGTTATCTGAGAGTAGTAAGATTTTATTAGCATTTGGAAAGCCAATGTTTTAAAATGAAATAATTTGAAAAAGAATTCTCCTTCTTCCTGACGCCTTATATACTGAGTGTGGTTGGGGAGCAGCAGCTCTGGCATCCCCCAGAACCCCCCAGACAGACTCCACGTTTCACCAAGAGCCAGTGACTCACGTGCGGCTGCGCAGCCCTGCCCATGGAGAATGTTCTCCCAGCCCCTCCCCTGAGGCCGTGCGCTTCTCTGAAGCGGGCAGAGAGCTCGCTGGCTCTGTGTGCCGGACCTAGTGCTGGTGGAGACCAGGTGCTCTCCGCCCCTCCCGCCCCTCCCAGACTGAGGTCTCCGAGCCGGGAGCCCACCGCCATGGTCACTGCCCTTGGCCCTTGTGCTGTCGACTGGCCGAGACTGGCAGAGGGTCACCTGCCTGTCAGTCCCACAGATCCCCCAGAGCGTCGATGAGAACGCCTCCCACACACTCTCCCGGCTCTGAGATCTGCTGTTTCCCCAAAGGAACTGGCCCAGATAAGGAGAGAAGAGAAGGAGAAGAAGCGCCGCCGCCTGGAGAGCATCAGCTCCTTGAAGGGGATGGGCTACTCCACTCGCGCCGCCAAGCAGGCCCTGCACCAGGCGGGCGGGGACCTGGACGTGGCCCTGAAGGTACCGCCTCCGCCCCTTCTCAGCCCAGGCGTGAGGCCCCCCAGGCCTTCATCTGAGCTCCCCCCAGGCCCTTCCCGCTGCCAGCCCCACTCCTGTGGGCCCCCCTTCCTGGCTTGGATCTGAGGGTCAGCACTCTCGTTCTCGAACCCCTCCAGAGGCGGCAGGATGGGCCCCACCTCATCCCTGCCTTTGGGGAAGCCTTCGAGCACCCCCTGTCCAGCCCAGCCCGGCGGGGGTCCCCCGCTCTGCTTCCACGGCGCCTTTGCCCAGCTCCCCACAGGCCGTGTGCGGGCCTCTGGCTGTGGCCGCCCGCGTGTGACAGGGCTCAGTGTCTGCGCACGTGAGCAGGGCTGGTGCCGAGTGAGGGTGTCCCTGTGTTTCAGATTCTCCTCAGTGACCCTCACATGTGGTGGCTCAGTGATTCCAATGCTGAGACCAACAACCATCAAGAAAGCCCTTCCCAGAAAGATATCGAGCAAGTAAGTGAGAGTCCTCTGTGCCCCATTCTCAGGCGGGAATGGTGGGGTGACGAGGTCGGCAGTGGGGCAGGGCTGAGTCCTGGCCCCTGGGCTCCTGCTGTGACGTGGGCCCGTCCCAGGGGCCAGCCGAGCACCGGCAGTGCGGAGGGTGGAAGGGAGACAGGAAGGATAAGAAAGGCACTGCAGGGCCACATCGTCCCCCTTCGTGTGAGGACACCTAGTATGTTGTGGCCACTAAATCAGTGGCCTGGTAACAAGGTTCGGGCAGCGCTTTCCTCGGCCCACGAGCTCACGGCCTCTCTGAGATGACTGGGCACGGACCTGTCGATGCCAGTCCTCTGTGCTTCCCAGGCCGGTCATGCACGCAGGTGTCGGCTGGGTGTGCAGGAGGCCCTGGTACACACGTGCCGTGGGTTTCGAACGCATTCCCTCAACAATAAGGCTGTCCAGCTGTGCGGGGGGGCAGGAGCGTTGGATGTGTGCCCGCTCCGGGCAGCCCCGGCCTCTGCAGTGGCCGCCACCTCCCTGCGTCCTCCCCCAGCTGGTGTACATGGGCTTTGACCCAGTGGCGGCCAAAGCCGCCCTGAGAGTGTTCGGGGGAAACGTGCAGCTGGCAGCTCAGACCCTCGCTCACAACGGAGGAAGCCTCCCTGCTGACCTGCAGCTCGCCGTGGAGGAGGCTCCGTCCACGCCAGCCACGTCCCCTTCTGATTCTGCAGGTGGGTCTGATGGGGGGGGATGGACTTCTGGGCCACCCCGGGGACCGAGAAGGGTGAGGACACCCACGGCAGGCCGCCCGTGTGGCTGAGGCTGACGGGCTCAGGGCAGACTCCCCGTGGGCTTGTGTCCCCTTTCCGTTCTCCCTTGACTCACCTGTCGCACGTGACTGTGGCAGGTACGTCTAGCGCCTCAGCAGATGAAGACATGGAGACAGAGGCCGTCAATGAAATACTGGAAGACATCCCTGAGCACGAAGAGGATTATCTCGACTCGACTCTGGAAGACGAAGAAATTATTATCGCAGAGTACTTATCCTATGTAGAAAATATAAAGTCAGCAACAAAGAGAAACTAAATGATGAACAGAGGAAGCACTAAGTTTCTGCCTATAAATCCTATCATTCTGAAAGTGTGGTGCAGGTCTCCCTTTGTTTCTTCCTACTCTATCTGATGTTCCAGGTGCTTCCTACTCGGGCGTAGGAGGGGCGGGCAGGGGTCGGGACCGATAAGGTCAGAGGAGACTTAGGTGGGGGCCAGGGTGCTGGGCCTGCTGGGTGGTTTGGGGCAGGAGCTCCTTGCTGGGCTGCTCTCCACCCAGAAACCGGAAGACTGGAGAATAGGGCGGACCTGGGGGGTCTCAGGAAGAGAGAGTGGGGAGGGGCACTCCCTCTGTCTCCTCCTCACCTGTCTGGCCCTGCTCATCACGTCCCAAGATGCAGCTCTGCGGCCTGCTCCGCCCTCTCTGCCCGAAGGTCCTTCAGGTCCCAGCCATTCGGGTGCCTTGGGGCGGGCTCCGGCAGCCATCCGGATTGTGCCGGACGCCTCAGCCTCCATGTGCGTCATGCTCTTAGTTTAGCAAGATGTGCTCCTGAAATTCAAGGTTGAAATTCAGAATTTATATATGCTCAGAATCCTTTACAGAAATATCTTTATTAAATAGGAAAGTCTTAAACGCTAACAAAAGCCACTTATTTTTAAGTAGCATTTTCAGGTGCCGCAGTGCCCCGGGCAGCTCACTGCCAGCCAGGTCACCCACCAGGACCGCGGCCTTTCCCAGGCGCTGCTGGCGGGGCGGGGCCTCTCGCTGGCTCCCAGAACCCTTCACTGCGCCACGCGATCCCTGTGGGTGGGTATTAAGTGCAGACTCCTTCCAGCAGCTGGGCACTGACGGAATCAATCGCCAGATGTGCTCCCAAGTCGCCGGAAGCTCCTGACCGCGGGCAGGTGGGCACTGCCATGTCCTGTCCCAGGGCTACCAGAGGCTCCCTTTTCCACTAATCGCTTCCATTCAGCTTGGACAGCAGTCCCGCTGGAAGGGGTAGGCATCTTTCCTTGTTGTTCTTCTAAAACGGACGATGCAGATGGAAATAAAAGGTGGAAAATATATTCAAAGCTTGTCAGCCTAACTTTGCAGTTACTCCAACTCCTAAACTGTTCTGAGTGTTGAAAATGCCCAGGAGTCTAGAGAGCCGTCTAGATTCCAGACCTTGGCTTCCACCGAGTTCCGTGTGGAAATCAGAACATCAGTGTCTGTGATAGAGAGATGAGTTATAACCTGCAGGGCAGGGGCTGAGGCTGGGAGGAGGGGAAGGGCGGTTGTGCTGACGACCCGGGTGATGAGAGACAGGTGATGAAGGGGACTCTCAGCCTCGTTTGAGACCATCTGTCAGATTTTGGGCCTGAATTGCAGCTTTTGGCTAACAAGTTACTGTCCTGGGCTTGGGCCAAGCATGGCCTGTATCTTCCAAAATGACCCTGGAAAAGGCTAGGGAAGCAGAGTCACACCGGCAGGTCTCTGACTTTGCTCCATTTTCTCGTGGAGACACAGAGAAGCCTGTGCTGGGAGACGGGTCTGGTCCTGCCGCTGGCCAGTTGTGTGATGCAGGACAGGAGCGCCCATGTGCCACTCCCTGCTCTGGTGGGCACGGGAAGAAGCAAAGGACACGTATGATGGAAACGCTGTTGACGCAACCAGGAGGGAGCACACTGGGAGTCTCAGAGGGAGGGGCCTTGGAGGGGCTCTCCTTGGACAGAGGAGAGAAGGGAACATTCCAGACCTGGGACAAACGGTAGTAGGCTGAGCATGCCCTGTTCATGGGGTCACGGGGCTGTTCTTGACCCCCCAGAGGGTGTGTTGGAGGAAGAGAATAAGGTTGGAAGGGCTGCTGAGTCCTACCACAGAGCACCCTGAAGGCAGGTGGGGTCTGGATTTGAGTGGCAGCATACCAGGGCCATCCGGGACTCCCAGGAGGAGGGGCTGCAGGTGTCCGTGAGTGGATCGGTCAACCTGAGGCTGTGGGAGGCTGTGGCCGGGGCACGTCGCCCTCATCAGATCTGCCCATCACTTTTCTTGTGAAGTCTGGCTGCTCTTGGCTCAGGTGACAGTGCCGTGTCCTGTCCCTGTTTCCCTGACCCTACATCCTTTACTTCCTGTCCTCGATCCCTTCTTCAACTCAATATATTTATCAAGGGCAAAGACACACCTTCGGGTTGTCTGGTCTCTATACGCTCAACATGTAGCAAAGGCCTCTGGGATTCTGACACACAAACGCCCCAGTGCCACGCTATGTACATGCCCAGCAGTGGCTTTCCGTCTCCACCTCTCGCTCCGGTGGAGAAGCAAGTGCAGTAGCCCCTGACTTAGAGCCTGCACCCACTGGCTGTGCCCGGTGTGTGTGGCATGTGTTTATTTTCTGGGGTGTGTGGATATGATGGGGGTGTCTAAGATGACGTAAGAGCTGGTGAGGCAGGAACGTGGTGTCAGCTGGTAGCGCCCCAGCGTCTGGTGACTCAAGCTGCCCCTGTCTGCAAAGCAGTCTGAGAAGGTGGGTAAACATGGGTGCTGGTACTCAAGGTGTGCTCCTCCTGCCCTCCCTGACCTGAGCTTCAGCATCCTGGGAAGCCCCCTTAGGGTAGGTGGACCCTGGTTAGGAAGTGAGTGCTCCCAGACACAGCAGGTGGCACCCAGGACACCCCACACCTGGACTGTACTTGGAGTCCCATCCAAAGAATGCAGCGTGAGGGATGTGGCTTCTCACCAGCAAGCCTGCTTTCTGGGGGAGGCCCCTGGGTTCCCAGGGTTTGGGGGTGTGCACCCCTTCCTACTCCACCTAGTGCCAATTCTACCCTATTCACGGGGACTGGACCCGGCACCTGGGGGCAGGTAAGGCCCATCCAGCATCTTGCTGATGAAACACCTTTTGCACGAAGACAATGGAGCACCCACTTCACTGCACAGAGAGGCTTGTTCTTGACGAGATGCTGAGCTCAAGGGCAGACACTGTCTACCGTCGCTTCTCCTCTTCCTGCACCAGGAGCCAGCCAGGGCCTGGCACGGATGGAGGGCACCGTGGATACAGAAAGCAGGCCCAGCCGAGGGCTGGAAGAGTGCCCCTTCCGGGGATAGAGGCTGCTGGGGGTGGCTCCCCTCTGAGCCTCTCCAGAGCCTGAGCCCCACCTTCTCAGAAAGCTCCTCGGGCCAGGAGTACTCCGGCTGCTCCTGTGTCCCTATCCTGCCTTCACCAGGCAGAGGGCAGAGCTGGCTCAGTGCTTGGGGCCCAGGGCTACTGCTCCAGCCCCAGAGAAGAGGCCCTCCCCGATTCCAGCAGACGGATGCTCCAAAGGGGTGATGGGTCTCTGCTGTCACCTAGCAGGCTGGAGAGCCAGTCCCTTGCTCCCCGGCCTCTTCCACGGCCCTTCCCCACACGAGTGACACTGGAGGGGGTCCCCAGGCCACAGCCCCTCACTTCACCCAATGGAAGGGGCACGTGTGTGGGGCCCTGGTTCCTGGCACCCCTCCTGCCTGTCCTTCAGAGCGGAAGCTGGGACTCAGTCTGTAGAATAAAAGAAATTCCAGAGCACTAAGGACCTTTATTTCGGTTCTCTACCAGTGTCCTCAGGACGATTGGCAAAAATGATGACAATCTGCAGCTCGGGGCTTTCCGAAGAAACATCCGCCTCCTCTCAGCAGGAAAGGCTCGGCTTCTGGGGGCCCCGGCCGCTTGGGGCTGGAGACCCTGGGAGCTACGGAGTGGGCCGCCGTGCAGGGGCCCGGGCGGGGCGCCCCCCGCAGGCCAGCTCAGGCTCCTTCCGTGGGCGGGCTCGCAGCGGACGGGACGGGGACAGCTTCAAGCGTCCAACCAGGAAAGGCTAAACCGCCGCCGCCTCCCCTCCGGCCACCGGGGGGTGGGCGCGCTCCCCCGTGGGTGCCTGGATGAGGCCGTGGGTGGGTGCCGGCGGGCTCAGGCCGGCTGCAGGGGCGCGGCGGCGGCGCAGCCCACCTTGTTGCTGAAGAGGCGGGAGAGGCTGCGCTGGGGGGCGGCGGGGCGCGGCGGCGGGGCGCGGGGCAGCCCGCGCACGTCCCAGAGGCGCAGCGCGCCGTCGTGCGAGGCGGTGTACAGCACCTGGCCGTGCACCTGCGGGCGCGGCGCGGGCGTGAGGCGGGCGCTGGGCCCCAGTGCGTCACCCCCTCGGCGTGAACGGCAGCTACCGCAGCCGACTGGGGTACCCGTTGGCCCGGGGGACCTCAGCCTCAGGAAGGCGGTGCTGCCCGTGGCGAGCTGGGGGCGTGGGGACCCGCGCTCCTTCCCTCCCCGCCCTCCGGGCAAGGGGGCGCAGGCGGGCGCGCCCCGCTCCGCCGTCGAGCCGCGGGGCCCGGAACCGCCGGCGGGGGCGCCTACCTGGATGCAGTTGATGATGAAGGCGTGGCCGCGGAACACCCTCTGCAGCGCCCCGGACTGGGCGTCAAATGCGCGCGCGCGGGCGTCCCCGCTGCCCGTGAACACTGCGGACACACGCGCCGCTGGGCCGCCTGCCGATGCCCCGCCCCCCAGGCCGCCGCAGGGCAGGGGCCGGACCACCCGCCCGCCTCCCGGGACCCCGCCCGCCCCCCCAGGGCCGCGTAAGGTCCAGGCGGGGATAGAGGACGCCCCTGGAAGGGGGCTGCACCTGCTCTGGCTACATCCCCGACTCAGGGCGCCCACTAGGGCCGGGAGGGGCCCTCTGCGGCCTGCAGTCGTCCTGCACTGCTCCCCCGGGGGCTTCCCCCCCTCCTGGGTACCACCTGGCCCCAGGTTCCCACTCAGGCCGTTTGGTGGAAGCCACCGGTGAAGCTTGGCTTCTCTGCTCGGCGTTCCCGCGGCTGCGGCCCGGCTCAGAGGCACCATCCCCTCCCCCACCACCCGAGGGCCTACTAGGGCAAGGCCAGCCACAAAGCTCCTCCCCTCAGTATGAACCTGGCCCTCCCAACGGGGCTCGGACCCTCAGGGGCTCACACCGGAGAGCCCCGGGCCGACCTCTGGCAGGGGAAAGACGGGTTTCCTTAGAGAATTTCGGGAGAGTTCTCAAACCCTGGCGTCATGAGAATCACCTGCTGGGCTCGTTAAGCAGCAGACTGATGGGCTCTCCTGAGTTTCTGATTTAGGCGGTCAGGAGCGGGGCCTGGGAACCTGCATTTCTAACCAATTCCAGGTGATGCTGATACTGCTGGTCAGGGCCCGAACTGAGGACACGGACCCTCTGGGTCACTCGTCCTCCAGCCCAGGTCGTCCCAGAAGCCGACCCCGACATGGATTTTAGTGCCAACAGTTAATCTGGCAGCACATTCCGGGAAGTGGGAGAGAAACAGAACGGACAGACGCGCAGACAGGTGTTGCTAGTGGGCCCAAGGAGAAGGTGCAGACTGCGCATCAGAGTTGTCCCCCACCAAGGGCAAGGACGCTGGGCGCTGTACCCAGTAATTCTCATTAGTCATTGGCTGAGGACCTCGCTTGTGGGTGTGAACTGCCAGCCTCCTCTGCCTCGCCCCTCACAGGACACACATTCGGGCAGAGGATCTCAGGTGCTACAGCCAGAAGCACCCCTGAACATGGCACCCGCAGCATCTGCTACACACCCCCTGCAGCCTGAGCAAGCCATAGCAAGCGCCCCCAGGGGGCTCCCTTCCTTACCCCACTTCCGGTGTCCCCTGCCTATTCCCAGTCTTTCTGCTAAAGCTACCAGTGAATGTGGCCCCGGAGTGGCAGTTTCATTTTGGGGTTTCTTCAGCTCCTTTCCCGCCAACTCTCCCCACAAACAGTCTGGCTGCTGCATATCCCGTGGGTGAGAGGAGGGTCAGGAATGAAGTCTAATCATCCTGCAGCCTGTTGGCAAAGACCAAGGACCAAGCAGCAGGGAGGGCCCCTGGGGACCGCTCCCGGCAGCTTCCATCCCAGCTGCTGCCAGGGGGAGGCACTCTAGGCAACTCTTTTTAAATTAGAAACCCTGGATTTGGGAGCAGAGCCATAATCACACTTAACAGGTTGGGACACAGGAAGAAGAAAATAATAATGTGTCCGTGTCAGACACCTAAATCCTGAGGGCGTCTCAGGCTCTGTCTCCAGAGATCCACATTCTGTCTTCATCTAACACCTATGCTGTGAAAGTCAATGTGAATTTTCCACTGTGACTCTTCCCCCATCGTCTGCTCCGCCTCTACTCTCAGGAGTGGGCACACACCTCTCGGGCTCAGTGCTGTGTGTGTGTGTGTATGGGGGGAAGGGGACTGACGGCAAAACACAGCATTGGGGATCACTTTGGGAGAGGTGTTCAGGAACCTGGGAGCCCCCTGCCACATAGATGTGGTGAGGTTGGGGGGCTGCTTCCCTGAAACGGTGTCTGTCTTCAGGGTGTGTCTGGGGTGTAAACACATGGCAAGCCAGTTGGACAGAGCAGGCAAAGCCCAGACGTGTGACAATTTGACACCTATGGGATAAACAGCTTGTTGCCTACCCAATAAACCATTCTGCCCTTCTTACTTTCCAAAATAACCCTGATTGATCCTGGGAGCTGTCCCCAGAGAAGATGTTCTTATCCGGCCTCTCCTGTAGGCAGTGGTCTAAGATGTATGCAAAAGTCTTTGGGTGAGGCTTCTGGGAAAGAGCTTTAAAGGGGGCCTAATCAGCACTGGCCGGTTTGGCTCAGCGGTTGGAGCGTCGGCCTGCGGTACAGAGAGACCCGGGTTCGGTTCCCACTAAGGGCACGTACCTCAGTTGCAGTTTGTCCCCGGCCCTGGTTGGTCGTGCGGGTGGCAGCCACTCGATGTGTCCCTTCACATCGATGTTTCTCTCTCTCTCTTCCTCTCTCTCCCTCCCGCTCTATCTGAACAAAAAATGGAAAAATGTCGAGTGAGGATAAAAAAAAATTTTTTTAAATAAAAAAAATAAAGGGGCCTAATCAGCTAGGACACATCCTTTTGTGCTTCCTCCTTCTTCCTGCCTGCCTGAAACATGACAAGATGGCTGGAGCTCCAGCAGCTATCTTGAACCACGAGGCTCCCTTAAAGATAGAAGATATGTGCTAAAGATGACAAAGCAAAGTGACTGAAGGAATCTGGGTACCTGACAACTGACAGCCCCTAAAATTCTTCTGAGAGAAAAGTAAACCCCTATCTCAGTTCATTAAACCACTGTTCTCTGGGTTTTCTCTCATCTGCAGTCACACCAAGATGCCAAGTGAAGTCAAAGCCCCGTGGCCCCCAAGCCTGGCTGGAGTGTCTCAGGCTGAGAATTAGAATGTGTCCTTGAGACCTGCCCTTGACCCCAGGACCTCTGAACATTCAGGTCTCTGGGTGTTCCCGTGGGGTAAAGTTGGGGAGGGGTCCTCACACCCTGACTTGGGCTTTCTTTGTCAACAATGCTGGAGGAACACATGCACGGAGGTGGCCGGCTGCAGCCCCTGGGCGCTGACCATCCTGAATGGCAGGCGAGGCTCAGGGAGGGACCCTCCAGGGAGAAGTAGAGAAGCAGAGAGGCCCTGAGCAGGGAGGACTTGGGGACGAGTGACGGGGACAGGTGGTGACGAGGCCGGCGCATTGGGCGTGGGCGGTGCAGGAGGGTCACTTACAGGTGCCCGCGTGGTACTTGAGGGCGCTCACGCTGTGTCTGTGGGCCGGGAAGGTGCGCACATGCTCCCCCGTGTCCACCAGCCAGCACTTGACGGTCCTGTCGGCGCTGCCCGAGTACACGTACCGGTTCGCGAGCTGAGGAGGGACATGGGACCCTCCAAGCCTCTCTCCGAGGGCAAGGGGAGGGCTCGTGCGGTCTGCGTGCACCACCAGCACGCCCTGCCGGTGGGCCCCACCCTGGTGGGCCCCAGAACCTGGCTGCTCCTCTCTGCCCCACAGGGAGTGAGGCCAGGCAGGCGGACCGTCAGGCAGACCTGGCTTCCAGTCGTGACCGCCCTCAGCCAAGTCAGTGACCCTGCTCCTCCGCAGCTTCACCGCAGGGAAGGACGGGGCCAGCCCCTCCTCGGGGGTCACAGACACAACACGCATGGGGCTCCGCACCCATGTTCACAGTGACCACTACTGCCAGGTGTCAACTAGGTGGTTACTGCCTAACCCAGGGGGACTAGTGTCCTTCCGAGTAGAGGGAATGTGGACACAGAGGGACGGCCATGGAGGAAACCAACCCTGCAGACACCTTGACCTTGGACTGGGAGCCTCTGGAACTGAGAGACACTGCATCTGTTGTTTCACCCCACCCCACCCCCATGCGTGACATTTGCTGTGCAGCCCAAGCTGACTGCCCACGGGGGCAGGGCAGCACAGGGGACCACCCAGGGACCTCCCTGGCAGACAGACGGGGGCCGGGCAGGTCTCACCTCCAGACAGATGACAGAGCCCTGGTGCTCCCGGAACACACGCAGCTGCTCCCCACTCAGGATGTCCCAGGCACGGACGGTGGTGTCCGTGCTGCCCGTGAAGGCCGTGTGGCTCGGCGTGTCCAGCACCAGGCACAACACAGCGCCCGTGTGGCCCCGAAGTGTCTGGTGGCAGCAGCCACTGGCCACCTGCCACACCTTGGCCGTGCCATCCGTGCTGCCTGTGACCAGCAGCCCCCCGGCCACAGCCTCCTCCTCGAAGGGAGCCCCGGGGAGGTCCCCGGGGGCGGAGTACGCCAGAGTCAGCACACAGTTGCGGTGGCCCCAGAACTCCCGGGACACCTGCCCCTTGTCCACGTTCCAGGCGCGAGCTGTCCGGTCGTAGGAGCTGCTGAAGAGCTGGTTGTTGGTGACCAGGATCCTGGTGGCAGAAGGGAAAGGTCAGGGTCAGACCTGCAGGGTTGCCCCGCAGGCTGTCACAGGATCCCTTTGGCTGGTGTCTTCCGTGTTCAATGCGTCCAGTCAATGAAAAGCATGAACTGCTCCCAGAGAAAATCATGAGCTAGAGGATCCTGGGCCCCTGCTTCAGGGGGGACAGTGAGGGGATCAGAACACCCCAGGAAATGTCAGGGGCCCAGGCAAAGCCCACCACCCACAGAACAAAGCCCAGACTCAAGGTGTCCTTGTTCCATGTCATCCATACCTCCAACCACCTGTGGACACCTGCCCAGGCCGGAGATCAGCTGTCTCTGCACCGTGGCTGGAAGAGACTCCCTCTCTACCCGAGGCCACACTCACCTCCAGGGTCCAGCTCAAGACACCCCTTCTCTAGGATGCCACCCAGAACCTGTCACCTGCTGAGCCTGTGGTCCACCCGGACCTTCCCCTCGGTAGGGGCCAGGCTCCAACACTTCGATCCCTACCGAGACCTGACCCACAGCACCTGCTCCACAGTTACAGAAGCGGGGGGCAGGGGGCACCAGGTGGAGGCCTACCCTCCAGGTTCGCCCAGAACTGAAAGGCTTCTGGGGACACAGGACTTGCAGTTTGAAAACCAGGAAAGTGCTAGGCCAAGTAGGACACGCTGGTCACCCAGGTACAGGTCAGACTCAGGGCCGGACGTTTCAGAGGGAGACTTGGGGAAGCTGGTGAGCAGTGGGAGTTTCTGAAGGGTCTGTGTTCCCAGGCCATGGCCAGCCCTGCCGTCGCTCACACCGGTGCTAGGTCAGCCCACGGGTGACCTCCACAGTCAGGGCCACGGGAGGCACAGCCAGTCTCCGTGGGGTGGGCGTGGACATCCGCCATCAGCTCACACAGCAGAAGGTCATTCGGGCTGACATCCATCGGTGACACTCTAGCCAGGTTCCCCAGAGAGTTCTGGGGGAGAGGAGCAGGGGTCTGTCCAACCCCCCCAGGGGTCAGAAAGGTCTCCCAACAGTAAAAGTTCATGATTCTTATTCTCCTTTTGATGAGTGCTAAAACCTCTCCCCGGAAAAACACACATTTGTCTTTCGTCCAGAACTTCGGGTAGGACTCCAAAGGGTCCGTTTGCACGCCCTTATTAGGAAGCCCTGAGCCCCCAGGAGTGCAGACCCCGAAGGGCAGAGGCCAAGGCTGAGGCTGGAATGGGGCCATGTCCTCAATGTGGGGACAGAGGAGTCAGGTTAGAGACACCCTGTGCCCCCTCTGGCCTGGAGGCTGGCGAGGAAAGATGGCCCACCAGAGAATAGACCTGCAGGCACCTTGCCCAGGCCCCTCACCCCTGCACGGTTCTCATCTCCCACAAGTAACTAAGGCAACAGACCCACTAAAACATGCACCCTGTTTCTGACCGGCCCCTTCCCTCGTCGATGTGGTTTGCACATGTATGACAATGTGGCACCCCCGGGTGCGGTTCTGGGGGCCTGCATGCTGCCGCTGTGGCCTGGCATGAGAGGGTAGGGACACCAGGCCTGCCCGGCACCCCCAGAAGCTCACATACCTGGCCCGGCTCTGAAAATACGGGTGGAAGTGGATTCCACGTCCTGGCCTCAGGGGTGTCGCACACCTTCGAGCACTGTCAGTTAGGAACGCAAGTATCTTCCTGGAGTCCCTGCTCAAAAGTAGTGAGTGCGTGTGGTGTGCGTGTGCGTGAGGTGTGCGTGTGCATGTGCTGTGCGTGAGGTGTGCATGTGGTGTGCGTGTGCGTGTGGTGTGCGTGTGCGTGCGGTGTGCGTGTGCGTGGTGTGCGTGTGCGTGTGGTGTGCGTGTGCGTGAGGGAGGCGAACCCCGGCAGAGCCCCATCTCCAGCCCAATTGCCCAGATTTCCTCTCGAGAAGCAGATCATTTCCGGGTACGACCTGAGGGCAAGCTGGTCCCCCGAGACGTGGCTGTCCCCCACCTGTCGGCACTTCCAGCCACTCACAGCCTCGCAAAAGGAGACTCCCCTTCACCCACACTTTTCCTCAACCACAACTTCTTTCTCAAGAAAGAGCGCCGGGCCGGGAGCTCGGCGGGTTAGACCGTCGTCCCGGTACATCAAGGCTGAGGGTTTGAGTCCCAGTCAGGGCTGATACAAGAATCCACCAGTGGCCCTGGCTGGTTTGGCTCAGCGCTTAGAGTGTTGTCGGCCCGCGGACCGGGGAGTCCTGGGTTCGATTCCCGCTAAGGACACGTACCTCGGTTGCAGTTCGTCCCCGGCCCCAGTTGGGGTTGTACCGTTGGCAACCAATCGATGTGTCTCTCTCACGTCGATGTTTCTCTCT
Source organism: Molossus molossus (assembly GCF_014108415.1). Lineage (NCBI taxonomy): Eukaryota > Metazoa > Chordata > Mammalia > Chiroptera > Molossidae > Molossus > Molossus molossus. The sequence continues at coordinate 109,420,535 of NW_023425401.1, forward strand.
CTCTTCCTCCCTCTCTCCCTCCTGCTCTGTCTGAAGATAAATGCAAAAAAATATCCTCTGGTGAGGATAAAAAAAAAAAAACCCTGGGCTTCACCTCACAGCCATGCCCACTGGCTGCTCCCCCAAGCCCCGGTCCATCAGGTACCCACTGAGCCCCTCCCTCTGCTATCCATCCATCCCAGGAGCTGTGGCCTCCCATGCCTTTCCCTGTGCCCAGCAGGGGGCAGCTGTGCAGCCAGGTCGGTGGGTTAACAGGTGGTGCCTCCCTTCCCTACCTCTGCCTCCCAAACCCCCTCCTGCAGCTCTGGGCAGTTGGCACCTGTCACACCTGGGGACGCTTCTGACTGAGCCTTCCACTGCTACGTGCTCCTGATGACCATCCCACGTGTCCACGGGTGAGCTTCCCCAGAGAAGCTACGTTTTCCCAGGGCAGAGGCCCCAAGGCCTACATCTCTGTCCCCGGGGCCAGCCAGGTACCATGATGAGAGGCCGAGTCCTCACTGCCTGTCAGCCCAGGGCCCCCCAGGCCATGCTGACCTGTTCACGATGGACGTGTGTCCTCGGAACACCTGCAGGCACTGCCCGGTCAGCACATCCCACTTCCTGATGGTGCAGTCAGCGCTGCACGTGAAGGCGGCCTCGTTCTCCAGCTGGCAGAAGGTCACGTAGCTCTCGTGTCCTGCGGACGAGGGGAGACGTGAGCCTGTGGGGCGCGCCAGCTCCTGCTTTCCTCTGGGGAGAACGCTTGAGACAGCGAGGGAGGGAAGAGAGCCTGGGGCGGGGGGCGTTTGACACCGATCCAGAATTGACCAGCCCTCTGACATGACGAGTTAAGTCTGGGAGCGTCTGTGGGGCACCCATCCTGCCCCCGAATCCTTTTGTCCCCTCCTCTTCGTCATCGCTTTTCAGTCTTCCTCAAACTCTTCAGCTGTGAGGATTCACTCAGTCATTCAACAAACCCAGTGTTAGGGGGCAGGAAGTACAGAAGCCACGGGCACGGTCTTCAGAGCCCAGGCGCCTGGGCTAGCATCCTGGAGCTGCTACTACGGCTCACGGGCAAGTGATCTCGCTTCGTGCCTCGAGGTCCGCATCTGACACAGGGAGAGTGACGGCACCTGTCTCGTGGGGTGGGGTGCAGACCGAGCGAGTGCTAGGCGTTAGCTGTTCTCGCGCTCGGGAGAAACACTGTGGTGGGCAGAATCAGGTCCTAATTCCTAGAACCTAGGAATGTTACCTTGCTTGGCAAAAGACACATTTGCAGATGCAGTTAAGGATCTTGAGACGGGGAGACTATCCGAGGTGCTCAGCACGGGCCCTGAATGCAACCACAAGTCCTCATGAGGAGGAGGCAGAGTGAGACCTGAGGACAGACAGAGGCGCTGCGCAGACAGCACAGAGAGGCTGGAGTGTCGTGACCCGAAGCCAAGGAATGCTGCAGCCCCCACCGGCGGCTGCAAGAGGCGACAGGTGTCAAACACCTTGATTTCAGCCCAGGGACACTGATCTCTGGATTCCTGGCCTCCAGAACGGTGCAGGAATAAACTTCTGCAGTTGTAAGGCACCCGGCATGATCGCAGGTCACAGCTGCGGCAGGAAACGGTACAGACACACTCCCTGCTGTCAAAGCGGGCGGCCGGCCCAGGAGACCGGCAGCAAGCATGACACACCTCGGACAGGCGGGTTGGGGTCGACAGAGCAGAAGCCTGGGTGTTGCGCAAGAGGCAGGGTCCTCGTGGTGCCTATGTGGGGAGAGGACTCAGCAACGCAGGAGGGGCTCCGAAGGCCAGAATTCAGGTGTTTGGCAGAAACAGTGGACAACAGACACAACGAAGGTGGGGTCTGGGGCAGAGGGGGGGCCAACAGGGTACTTACTGTACCTGGTTATCCCTCTTTTTTGGGGGTAGGAGGATTCATCCTCACTCGAGGGTATTTTTCCATTGATTTTTAGAGAGAGTGGAAGGGAGAGAGGGAGGGAGGGGGAGAGAGAGAGAGAGAGAGAGAGAGAGAGAGAGAGAGAGACATCAATGTGACAGAGACACATCAATTGGTTGTCTCCCGCACAACCCAGACTGGGACTGGGGATCAAAACTGCAACCCAGGTACGTGCCCTTGACCAGAATTAAACCTGAGACCCTTTGGTCCGAGGGCCGGAGCTCTAACTGCTGAGCCAAACTGGCCAGGGCCTGGTCATCCCTCTTATCTGTGTGGTTGCCAAGTCTTTTATTTGTTTATTTATTTTTTATTGATTTTAGAGAGAGAGAGGAAGGGAGAGAGAGAGAGAGAGAGAGAGAGAGAGAGAGAGAGAGAGAGACATCGAGAGAGAACATCGATTGGCCGCCTCCTGAATGCCTCCTACTGGGGATTTGGCTCACAACCTGGGCATGTGACCTGACTGGGAATCAAACCGGCCACCTCTTGGTGCATGGGTCGACGCTCAACCACTGAGCCACACCGGCCGGGCAGTTGTCACATCTTTTAAGCATTGCCCTCATTGTGGGACTGGTGTTTATGCCTCGGGTAGTGTTAAACGGCCCAGGAGACCTCGGGTCCCCATCATCGTAGGGCCTGTCCTTTAGTCAAAGACATTTCCACCTTGGATAACAACGTCCCAACGCAAACTGAAACGGAGTCTATTTAAGGGAAATTCAGGCACCAGAAAATCAACAGAATCAAAGGAATGTTAGACCTAAGAGCCATTTCACAGGTGAGAAGACTGATGAATTCAAATGTCCACAGAGTTGGGAGGCGTATTTATTATGACAAGGATTTTGATAGAATTTTAAAATTCCATTAAATGTGCAGGAATTTTCTGGGCAATTTCAGGCTAATTTTTTTTTTTTTTCAACCCTGAGTTTAAGCTTATCTGCTCTTGGAAGAACTCAACTTCCTGGGTTCTAAGAAGCAGAATTCTTCTAAAATTAAGAAAGAAATATTTTTTTCCCCGGCCAAGGTTGCGGGTTCGATCCTCGGTAGAGAGGCAACCAATCAATGTTTCCCTCTCGCCCTTCCTCTCTCTCTAAAAAAAGTCAATAAACATACCCTTGGGTGAGGATTAAAAAAGAAAAAGAATCAACCAATAAATGCATAAATGATTGGAACAATCAATGTTTTTCTCTCTCTTTCTCTCTCTCTAACACCGATTTTTTAAAATCCCCCCCCCAAAAAAGAAAGAAATGTTTCTCAGTCTTCTTGGATGGCCTAGACCAGGCCTCTAAGAAAACAACATTTGTGCGAATTAAATAAACACTTCAAGAAACTGCAGATTATGTTTCTCTTAAAAAAACACATCAGTTTCAAAGTCGAGGGCAAAGTGTGTTTGGCAAAACACAGCCTGGCTTTTTGTCAACCCCAAAGAGTTTATAAAATATGTTCAGATTATCAACAAACTCTCCCTGCGACCCGATCTGTCCATGGGAGGGCTGGGCACTGTGAGGGGCTGGCTGGAAGGCCGCAGGGTATCCTGAAGGCTGGTGGGTGCCACGGAGCGGGCCCCAAGCAGGCTCATGTCCAGCAGTCCGCCACCCGCCCAGTGCAGACTAACCCAGGCCGCCCCAGACAGGCAACCTTGGGGGCACCGTCCCCATTCGGGCTGCCTCCTCCCATCTCACAGGAAGGCCAAGTGCCAAGTACAAGTGTAAATGACGCCAAGGAAAACACAGGAACGCCAGCACACCGGGATGCTTGTACCCGCTAAACTGGGATGCTGAAGACCAAGAGATGTGGGACCACTTTCATGACACACAGAAGTAAAAAAAAAAGGGGGGGGGGCGGGTATAAACACTGGTTGCGAATCATTAAAAATATAACACATAAACAAAGACTTAAGATGATAATGTACAGAAGTTTTTCTTTTTTTTTTATCCTCACCCGAGGACATTTTTCCATTTTTTGTACAGATAGAGTGGGAGGGAGAGAGAGGGAGAGAGAAAGAGAGAGAAACATCAACGTGAAGGGACACATCGAGTGGCTGCCACCCGCACGACCAACCAGGGCCGGGGACAAACTGCAACCGAAGTACGTGCCCTTAGCGGGAACCGAACCCGGGTCTCTCCGAACCGCAGGTCAACGCTCTAACCGCTGAGCCAAACCGGCCAGGGCCAGAAGATTTTCAATGTAAAAAAAAAAGCTTATCTCTTAAGCTGGGCCAGGCTGCATCTCTGCCCCCTCCGGGACCTGGCCCTGAGCTGGCTGAAGCTCCCTGTAGCGGCCAAGGATCCCCAGCAGATGAGCCCCTTCCTCTGTGTGCCAAGCACCCTCCCCGAATCTGAAAACACAAGCCAACTGAGTCCTGGCTCAGAGCCCCACCAGAGAGAGGGCTCCATTGCCCCAAGGCCTTCGAGGTCACTAGGGGAGCAAGGCCTCGCCCCACCCTGAGCATGGATGAGGGAGGGCAAGAGGGAAGGAGGGCCCATATTGTCTCCAGGGACCACAGCGCCTTGGCAGCAAGCTGTTGGAATTGTGCGGAATAAGCAAAAAAGCCAAACTAAAAATATTTTCGAAGGGATGAAGAGTGCAGATAAGATGCAGTTATGTTCAAAAGCACATGCTGAGGCTCAGGGGTTCCTGCCAAGGTCATGGGCTCCCCCGCCTCCCTGTCCTTACACCCTGGGACCGGCTGCATGTCTCTCCATGTACAGGAGGGGCTCAGCGCTGGGGTCCAGGGTCTGCAGTCACAGGTGGGCTGGACTGGGCCAAGCTAGGACAACACCCTTGACTCCGCATGAAAATAAACGGTGCCTCCTTGCCCTGTGCTGTCCCTGGCCAGTCTTCTGTCTGTCCCTCTAGATACATCCTCCAGCCTGCTCTCTGCTTACCCCACCCCTGTACAGATCACCATCACCACCACCACCCCTGCCCACAGGGCTCAGACAGCTGGGAGTCCCAGCCCAAGACTTGATAGGACGCGAGGTAAGAAATATTTCCACCTCTGATAAGTACACAAATATTAACCAATAGGTATTTGTAAAATTCCTGCTATTTCACCCAGTTTTCAAGTAAGCCAAATTGCAGATGAAATGAGACAGCAGGGAGCAGGGCAGGATGGTCAAATTTCAACTCCCCGCCACCAGCTGTTATGTAACTTGGTGCCTCAGTTTCCCGGACTGCACGAGGGGGTAACAGTAGTGTGAGGACTGCACACTTGAGTGCTCAGAACCCATGGTACCTAACAGGCCCCGGTTGCTACCCTAATGGCCCCGAAGGAGATGTCCAGGTAAATGCGATCTGGCCCGTGAGAGGCCGGAGAAGGCGCTGCACCCCTGAAGGGGCACAGGTGCGTTTTCAGCAGTTTGTTAACGGTTGTAGCGGAAGTGATCCCCCGCAGCCGGTGGACAAGTGACCTTCGCCCCGCAGAGGGCGCCGCTCGGCCCACTGACCTCGATCGCGGCCCGTTCGGCGCCCCCACCCCACCCAGCACCCCACCCCGTGTGCCCCCAGCTGGTCCGATTGGGCGCGCTTCCACGAGTGGCCCGGGAAGGGTGGGGACGACTTCGGGAAGGGGTCGGGGGCGGAAAGGGGAGAAGTGGGGAGGCGGAGGCGCGCGCGTCTACCTTGCAGGAGAGCACAGCACTGGCCGTCCGCGGTGCGCCAGAGCCGGGCCGTGCCGTCCTCGCTGCCCGTCAGCAGGCGCTGCCCGTCCGGGCTCAGGCTGAGCCAGTTGATGCCCCCGCGGTGCTCGGCGCAGACCCTCAGGGCCGATCCACCGCCCCCCATCCTGCCGGCCGCGCGGGGGGCGAGGGGAAGGCTGCGCCCGCTAGGAGGGGGCGCCCCGGCATCCGCGCTCCCTGCGGCTTCGTCCCGCGGTCATCGCCGGGGGCCGGGTCTCCAGGACTCTGCGGCGGGGACGGGGCCCGGCGGGGTAAGACGGGAGACCCTCGCTCCCGCGCCGCCCACCCCGCCTCCCAGTCTGCTGACCCAGCGGGCTCTGCGCCCCGTGGGCGGCCCCCATGGGACCCCCGCTCCTCCCATGGGGCCGTCCCAGCCTCACCGGCGCAGAGGGCCTCCCTTCCCCACGGGAGACCCGCACCCCACCTGACCAGGCCCTTCTTCCCGGTCCGAGCGAGTGGGGCAGAGGCGTTTCGGGGCGCACTGGGAAGCGAGGGTCGTCTTTTCGCTGGGAGCCGGCGGCGGGGGGACACCGGGAAGTCGAGCGCCCCGCGCCCCGCGCCCCGCACGCCCTCCCGGGCCGGCGCCGCGCGCTCGGGGCGGCGGATTGTCGAACAATACAGTCCAGCCTGGCTCCTCCTCAGAGACCACCCCTCAACCTGTCCCCTCCCACTTCTCGGGCCTGCGCTCCAGCCCCCACCCCCAGCCCTGGTCCCTCGGGACCGACCTTGGCCCAAGGCCCCAGCTCGGGGGGTGGGGTGGGGTGGGGGGTGGCTCCACGTGCGACCCTCCGGCTGCTCCTCTGGGCTCCCGCCCTCTGCCAGCCGGGTCGGCACCAAAGGCCGGGACAGGGGAGGAGGAGGTGGACGAAGAGTCCACCCGGCACTCGCTGGCACGGGCGGCTGCGCGCTCCCACCCTGCAAGTTTGCCTCTTCCAGGCTCCCAGCCCAAGGACCCTACCGGAGGGGCTCGGGGCACTTGGGGGCGGCCCCTTGTTGGAGAGCGCCCTGGTCTGCCCTCGCTGGGAAACCACGCTCATCCCGACTCCAGAGTCCCGCCGGGGGTGGGGTGGGGGGACTGGCCGCGGGGCACCCCGGAGAGGCCAGGGTCACTCGCTGGAGCGGCTGTGGGGTCCCGGGCGCTGGGCTCCAGCGGCTCCTGTGCCCCGCCCACCTCTCTGGCACCTTTTGGCTGCCACCCCCGCCCCACCCTCCCGCCCTCTCGGCTCCGCTTGCGCCTCGGAGGGTCCACTGAGGTCTCTCCCGGAACCCCCACCCCGGAACGTCTGTCGGCTGGTTCCTATTAGGGCAGTTCCGGTCCCGGCGTCGCGGGGGGTGAGGAGGGGTGATCCCCAACTCGGATCCTCCAGGTCCTAAAGGCAACAGGATTCCCTGAACCCTCTAGGGCTCTTTGGAGAAACCAGTGGCGCAAACCTCATTTGGGATTTGGGATTGAGTGCAGGGGCACGGGTTGGAGGTTGGTGAGCAGGCTAGCTTTGGGAAGCCAGCCCACATCACGTCGACGGGACCTTCTCCCAATGGCTGACCATATCCGGACTTTGAAATAAAACCATAATGGGGTCCCACAGGGCGTTGGGCAGTTTGTATCCCAAGTGGCCATGACGGGAGACACCCAAACTTGGGAATCCGCTTGCAGCTCAGCTTAAGGAGCAGGACCCTACTTTGTAGGCAGTGAGGGAGGGCCCCTGAAGGGTGGGGGTGGGGTGGGACAGTGGGATTTGAAGTCATGGAAGACGCTGGTGGAGGTGAGTTAAAAGGAGGCGGAGAGGGGAGGGTGGAGAGCGGAGCTACTCGACAGGTGGAGCCTTCCCGACTGGACCGCATGTAAAGAGTGTGCCTGGAAGTTGGGGAGACTCTGGGAGTCTCCACTGTGCTGTATTTTTTTTTTGTTTTTCTTTTTTACCACGCACAGGCACAAAACATATTGTGCCTCTTTTTTTTTTTAAAGAAGCTTCAATATTCTTTTAAGGTATTTTATTTTATTTTGTTAATCCTTACCAGAGGTTATTTTTTCCATTGATATTTAGAGAGAATAGAAAGGAGGGAGGGGAAGAGAGAGTCATTGATGTGAGAGAGACACACCGATTGGTTGCTTCCCGCATGACGCCAACCAGGGCCGGGGATTGAACCCGCAGCCCGGGTATGTGCCCTTGACGGGGCATTGAACCTGCAGCTATTCTGTGCACAGGCCAACGCTCTAACCACTTACACCGGCCAGGGCAAGCTGTTTTGATATTACTACTATTATTCGTATTTGGAGGACAATGATCAGAGAATTAGAATTGTTGGAAGAATAATACATGGCCCTATATCCTTCGAACCCTGTATATACACGTGTCCCACACTGTCAGTGTTGCCAGGGTCCAGAGAGGAGGGGACCAGCATTGGACATGAGAGAGAATTCCTTTGTCCCTATGTGAGGGTCCAGAGCCAGGTTGAGCTAGACCGCTGGGCTCAGGTCGGCCCCCCTCCTGGTCTCCCCTCATTCCCAGAATGACACTCAGTCTGCTCCAGGGGGTCACTGTCCACTCTAATCAGGTTCAAGATTTAAAAGGAAGCAGACTTACAAATCAGATCTCCCTCTCAGGCCAAGAAAGTCTTTGTGCTGGAGACTGCCCCTAGCCACTGGCCTCCAAAGTCAAAAGTCAGGCCTCTCTAAGCAAGAGAGTTTTGCAGAAGGGAGTGGAGAGTCTCTCTGAGGTCACCCCGCATTCGGGACTGGAATGTGTAGGCCTTTCCTGGGTGTCTGACCAGGGCTGTGTCAGTAAAGGCTTGGTTCCGCTGTCGTCGGAAAGCCAGCTGGTTAACGTCCCACCCGCCCAAGTTTTCACTTTATCCCCCCCATGGATACTTCCTGGCAGCCGCAGAGAAATGTCAGAGGCTAACTGGACAAAAGGCTTTTTTTTTTTAAATCCTCACCCAAGGATATTTTTCCTTTTATCTTCAGATAGAGTGGGAGGGAAGGAGGGAGGGAGGGAGGGAGAGAGAGAGAGAGAAATATCAACTTGAGAGAGACACATCGATTGGTTGCCTCCTGCATGACCCCCACCAGGGTCTGGGACGAACCACAACTGAGGTACATGCCCTTGGCTGGAATCGAGCCCGAGACTCTTTGGTTACCCTACCACTTCCTGCCTGAGACAACCAAAAAACAAACACACAAAATATACGAAGCAATAGTTTTCAAGATAATGGACATAAGACCATGAAAGGGCAGTTCCCGAGAGACAGCAAGAAACGAGGCAGCTGGCTCAGCTCACTGCCCTGAGAGAGCATGTCCAGACCACAGGGCAGGAAGGGGAACCCAGACAGCGTCACTGGACCCCCTGTGTTGTGGAAACAGCTGAGTGTCTGGGAAGAATACAGTGGCTAGAGTTAGAGTTACCACAGAGGAGAGGCCCCTGGAGACCCACAGACAGGCCCTCTCCTGTATGCAGCTGGGACTGATCAACACACGCTTGTGAGCAAACTACTCGAGGCTGGGAACAAAACAGAGGCCACTGCCCAACCCCCACCCAGGCCGAGAGTTGTAGCGCAAGGACGTGAAAACCACGATGATAGCTCTATTCCATGTGCTCAGAGGTGATGTGGACCCACAGACGATCTCAAAAAGTCCCAGTTGGACTTCTAGAGATGAAAACAATGTCCAAAATGAAACAACAACTCTGGATGAAATTAACAGCAGACTGGGTGTGTCAGAATAAAATAAAATATCAGTGAACTTGAAGACCTAGCAGTAGAAACTATCTAAAATGAAAAACAGGGAAAAGAGTTTATTTTTTTGATGCTCACCTGAGGATATTTTTCTATTCATCCTCAGATAGCATGGGAGGGAGGGAGAGAGAGAGAGAGAAACATCGATGTGAAAGAGACACATTGACTGGCCACCTCCCACATGACCCCAACCAGGGCCGGGACGAACTGCAACCGAAGTATGTGCCCTTGACTGGAATCAAACCCCCGACTCATTGGTCTGTGGGCCAACACTCACTACCGCTGAGCCAAACTGTCCAGGGCAATTTTTTTTCTTCATTGATTTTAGAGAGAGACGAAGGGAGAGGGAGAGGGAGAGAGAGATAGAAACATCAATGAAAGAACATCAGTTGGCCACCTCCTGCATGCCCCCCCACTGGGGATTGGGCCCACAACCTGGGCATGTGTCCTGACTGAGAATCAAACCAGCGACCTCTTGGTGCAGGGTCGATGCTCAACCACTGAGCCACACTGGCCAGGCAGGAAAACGAATTTTTAAAAAATGAAAGAACAGCCCTGGCCAGTTTTGCTCAGTGGTTAGAGCATCAGCCTGCGGTCCAGAGAGACTCGGGTTTGGTTCCCGCTAAGGGCGCGTACCTCAGTTGCAGTTTGTCCCTGGCCCTGGTTGGGTTGTGTGGGTGGCAGCCACTCGATGTGTCCCTTTCACGTCGATGTTTCTCTTCCTCTCTTCCTCTCTCTCCCTCCCACTCTATCTGAACAAAAAATGAAAAAATGTCCTCGGTTGAGGATAAAAAATAAAATAAAAAAATGAAAGAACAGCAGGGACAACTTCAAGCAGCCTAATATATGAGCAATTGGAGTCCTTGAAGAAGAGGAGAGAGAAGAAGGAACAGAAAAACATTTGTAGAAATAGTAGCTGAAAGTTTCCAAATTTGATGATAATTATAATAATCGACAGAGCCAGGAACTCACCAAACCTAAGCACAAGAAACATAAAAGACACAAACTCCATCAAAAGAATGTATAATCTGAAGAGCCCTCTATTTTAAAAATGGAATTTGTAGCTAAAGCCTTTGCACAAAGAAAACTTAAGGCCCATGTACCTTCACTGGGGAATTGTACCAAACATTTAAGGAAGAAATAATACCAATTTCCCACAAATTCTCAAAAATTGAAGAGGAGAGACAACTTCTCTATTCATTCCATGAGGCTGGTATTAGTCTGATACCAATATCAGAGACATCATAAGAAAACTACACCAATATTCATAGTGAGCATAGATGCAAAAATTCTAAACAAAACTTCAGCAATCAAGTTCAATAATATACAAAAATCATAAGACATCATGACCAAGTGAGGTTTATCCCAGGAATTCAAGGTTAGTTGAACATTAAAAACTCAGCCAACACATAGCATAAGGATAGAAATATAGACCAATGGAATAGAATCGAGAGCCCAGAAATAAACCCATACATCTGTGTTCAATTCATTTTCAACAAGGGAGCCAAGACAATTCAAAGAGATAAGGAACAATCATTTCAAAAAATGGTGCTGGGGCCCTGGCCAGTTTGGCTCAGCGGTTAGAGCGTCGGCCTGCGGTCCAGAGAGACCCGGGTTTGGTTCCTGCTAAGGGCATGTGACTTGGTTGCAGTTTGTCCCCGGCCCTGGTTGGTCATGCGGGTGGCAACCATTCTATGTGTCCCTTTCACATCGATGTTTCTCTCTCTCTCTCTCCCTCTCTCCCTCTCTCTCCCTCCCTGTCTAACCGAACAAAAAACTGGAGGGGTGTCCTCAGGTGAGGATTAAAAAAAAAAATGGTGCTGGGCTCTGGCCAGTGTGGATCAGTGGTCAGAGTGTCGGCCTGCATACCCAAGGGTCTCAGGTTTGATTCCTGGTCAAGGGAACATACCTGGGTTGGTGGTTCGATCCCCCGCCACAGTCTGGGCAACTTCAGGAGGAAACTGATCAATATTTCTCTCACATGGATGTTTTTCTCTCTGTCTCTCCCCCCACCCTGCCCTCAGTGGGAGAAAAAATCCTCAGGTGAGGATTAACAAAAAAATAAAATAACTAAGAAATGGTGCTGTGACAACCGAACAGCACAGGCAAAAAAATGAACTTGCCCCTGGCCGGTTTGCTCAGTGGTTAGAGCGTCGGCCCACAGACCAGAGTCGTGGTTTGGATTCTGGTCAAGGGCACGTACCTTGGTTGCAGTTCAGTCCCGGCCCTGGTTGGGGTTGTGTGGGAGGCAACCAGTCGATGTTTCCCTCTCACGTTGATGTTTCTCTCTCTTTCCCTTTCCCTCTCTCTCCCTCCCACTCTATCTGAAGATAAAGAGAAAAATATCCTCAGGTGAGGATTAAATAAAAAAGAATGAGCCCTGGCCAGTTTGGCTCAGCGGTTAGAGCGTCGGCCTGCGGTCCGGAGAGACCCGGGTTCGGTTCCCGCTAAGGGCACGTACTTCGGTTGCAGTTTGTCCCCGGCCCTGGTTGGTCGTGCGGGTGGCAGCCACTCGATGTGTCCCTTCACGTCGATGTTTCTCTCTCTCTCTCCCTTCCTCTCTCTCCCTCCCACTCTATCTGTACAAAAAATGGAAAAATATCCTCAGGTGAGGATTAAAAAAACAAGAATGAACTTGGACCCATACCTCACACCACACACAAAATTCACTCAAAATGGAGCATAGACCTAAAAGTAAGAGCTAAAACTATACAACTCTTAGAAGAAAACATAAGTGTAAATTTTCGTGACCTTGGATTAGAAAATAATTTCTTAGATACAAGTAAAGCATAAGCAAACAAACTATAAGAGGAAAAATTGGACTTCATCAAAATTTAAAACAATTTTTTTTATCCTCACCCGAGGACACTTTTGCATTTATCTTTAGATAGAGCAGGAGGGAGAGAGGGAGGAAGAGAGAAAGAGAAAAATCGACATGAGAGAGACACATCAACTGGTTGCCACCCACATGACCCCAACCGGGGCCGGGGACAAACTGCAACAGAGGTACATGCCCCTAGCGGTAACCGAACCCGGGACTCTCTGGTCCATGGGCCGATGCTCTAACCACTGAGCAAAACTGGCCAGGGCTCCATTTATCTTTAGATAGAGTGGGGTGGGGGGAGAGAGAGAGAGAAACATGGATGTGAGAGGGACACATCGACAAGTCTCCTCCCTCATGACCTCAACCGGGACCGGGGACAAACTGCAACCGAGGTACATGCCCTTGGTCAGAATTGAACCTGTGACTCTTTGGTCCATGGGCCGACACTCTAACCACAGCCAAACCAGCCAGGGCTCAAAATGTAAAACTTTTATGTTTCAATGTACACTATCAAGAAAGTGAAAACTCAGCGTGGGAGAAAATATTTGCAAATCACATCTCTAATAAGGGTTTCATATCCAGAATATACTTTAAAAAACACAAAACTCATCTGGCCAATGTGGCTCAGTGGTTGAGCATCAACCCATGCACCAAGAGGTCACTGGTTCGATTCCCAGTCAGGGCACATGCCCGAGTTTCGGGATCAATCCCCGGTGAGGGAATGCAGGAGGCAGAATGCAGGATCAGTTTCTCTCTTCTCGATGTTTCTATCTCCCCTTCTCCTTTCCTCTCTCTCTAAAAATCAATAAAATCATATTTTTTAAAAAACCCACAAAACTCTTACAGCTTGACAATAAAAAGACAAATGACCCAATTTAAAAAATGGGCAAAAGATTTGAAAAGGCATTTCCCCAAAGAAGATGTACAAATAACCAATCAGCACATGAAAAGATGCTCAACATCACTAGCCATTAGGGAAAAGCAAATTAAAACCACAACGAGATACCAGACACACCTATTAGAAGGGCTACAAGGAACTCCCGCTTGTTCCAAGAATTCTTTCTCGTTGGCAAGCGGAGGGGCCGCCAGGACTTTCATACGCGTCTGATGAGAATATAAAATGGCACGAGCACTTGGGAAAACAGTTTGGCAGTTTCTTAAAGAGTTAAGCACACCTACCAGATGACTCATCCATTCCTCTTTACCCCAGAGAAATGAAAGCATATGTCCATATGAAGACTTACACATGAATTTTCGTAACCGTCTTATTTCCAAGAGTCACAGGCTGGAAACCATCCAAACGCTTTGTCGAGAGTTCAGCTAAGCGCGCCACGTTATTGCCGCCTCGCCGTTCGTGTTATTGGCCCTGTGGCCTTCGGGGACCTTCCTCGGGTCGCTGCTGTAGCAGAGTGCCCCCTCTCCTTTGGTCAGGGTTCTGGTCTGATTCCTTCTTCCGTACCGAGCTTCCATTTGCGGGGAAGGGGACGACGCAGAGCTTCCTCCTCCGTCCCGATTCCAGTCTTTCTGAGGCAGAGGGAGGGATAGGCAGGGCAGAGACCCCCTCCCAACCCCCTGCCTGTCCACGGGGCAGGCGACAGCCTGGTTGGTGTATGGTTTCACGCCAACTCCACGAACTCCTCTTGCAAGTAGTTCCCTGAAACTAGCCCCCCATCCACACTTGTCACCAGCATCCAGCCTGCGACAGATCATGGAGAGGACCAGTTCTCTGTCTTCACTGATGGGAGAGGGACGATCTGCAAGACTGGCAGAACCTTTTCTGTAGATGTTACCCCCCCCACCACCACCACAAGAACAAAAGTCCCCATGCTACTGGAATGTTACTATTATTCCGCTGTGATCAAGTGGCGACCCTAAGGCAGGCGCTATGCTCAGCACCCTGGGTAATAACTTTTAACTTTCGTAACAACCTCCTAGGTTACAGAGTATCTTCCTGGTGGGGAAATTGAGGCCCGGAGAGGTTACGTAGACGAAGTCACTCAGCTAATGAATGGGAGGTGTCAGGTGTGTCCTGACCCCAGTCTAAACGACAGAGAATCACGGCGTGGACAGAGCAGGCCCATGCCTCTGTGCCGAAGACACGGGACGCTCCTGGTCCTTCCTTCTCCAGTCCCACTGAACTTTCCTAGAGAGACAGAGAGCTTGGGCCTCTGTCCCGAACAATGATACGAGGAGTGTGGGCGCCGCCCCTCCGTGCGTGCCTCTGAGGACAGACACAAGCGAGATGATAAGGAGTCTCCGGGGCCCGATACGAGGGCATCTCTCCTGTGAGCAGTCATTATTCTCACCCAACACAGTGAGCCTGCTGGCTGGAGTGTGTGTGTGCTCGTGAGCGTGTTTGGCGGGGGCTCGGCGGGACCGTCAGGGCGCCTGATGTGGCAACATCTGTTTCCACTCATTGCAGAAGACTTCCAGCTGCCCACAGAATGAGGCATCTGCTCGCTCTCGGTGGGGATGCTGCAGCCAAGTCTAATTCGTACCGGGGTTGTTGATCCCACACAGGGTACTTTACAGGAGGTCAGCGCCCTGCCGAAGGGAAGCCCGGGCCGGCGGCGCCCCTCTCTACCACCTGCCTTTGTCTTGTTGGGAATAGAACAGGGGCGAAGGGGCGTCAGTCGGGATCTTTGGTTGCGGAGAAAGAAACTGAGTTGGGTGAGTTTATCAAGAAAAGAGGGTTCAGCCCTGGCTGATGGGGCTCAGTTGGTTGGTGTCATCCCTGAGGGTTGCCAGTCAGATTCCCAGTCAGGGCACATGTCCAGGTTTCTGGCCAGATCCCCGCTAGGGGGCGTGCAGGAGGCACCCGAAAGATGTTGCGCTCTCACATCAATGTTTCTCTCTCCCTCTCCCTTCCTCTCTTTCTCAACAGTAATAACATGTCTTTTTAAAGGAAAGGGGCTTCACTGGAAGAAAATCAAGTGAAGGGAGACGTGAGCGTCCAGGTTTCAAGAAGACGAAGAACCAGGGCAAGGCCATGGGTCTCAAAAGGGGTGGACTGTGGCTCAGGAGGCTTTGAGTGGACTTGGCTCCAGCTGCCCTCTCGCAGGTGTAATTTGACATCAGACTTACTTTCCAAGGAGAGAGAATTTCATTGCGCCACCTTGAGTTTGATTTGGTTGGGAGCAACTTGTCACACTCAGCCGTCAGGGTGGATGTCGCTGTGTCGCTGCCGGCAACCCCTCGCACTTCTCCACGGTTACAGTTCCAACAGCCCCCTGCTTTCCAGGGGCTCCGCTCCGCTCAGTTCCCAAAGGCAGCTCCCCAAAGAAAGGGACTCTAGAAAACAAGGGCAGCCCCCCACCTTGGAGACCCGACTGTGACCACAAGCGAACCCCTTTATCTCTCGGGGCCTCAGTGTCTCTACGGGTCACCTAGAAACCACAATCCTTTGCTGCCCTTCTGACTCCTGGCGGTGCGGCCACCGGCCACCCTGCCCGTCGTCTCTCATCCAAACGGCCGAGGCGCCTCGGTGGTTTCCAATGGAGTCCATTTGCCTTGGCTCGGGAAACTTTCCCATTTTTCTCCCACAAGGAGCCACACTGAAGGTGGCATCTGAGGTTGTCTAACAGCCTTTGAAGTCTATTTCCTCAACTGTCAAAGACAGAGAACAACATACCCACCTCATGATCTGTAGAAATGATTTAACACCCTGCTTGGGGCATAGTCGTCGCTCAGTAACTGTTGGCTGCGTTGCACTGTTGCTGTTAGTATTTACTGACAACCCAGTATGGCCAGGCCCTATTTAATAGCCCAATTCGATTTGCTTTGAATTAGCTGAATGTTCCCATGTAAACAAGGGATGTTAAAATCTTCTCCCCCACATAAAGTTTACCTTGGCACGATGCCAGGGGCCTGGCCCTATGGGATGTCATTAACAAAATCCCAGGAAGCCTGCGATTTTCTTTGCGTGGGGTGAGGGTGGGGGAGGGTTTGCAGAGGATGTAGCCGGTGAAATCCAGCGTGGGTCCTGAGGACACCGGGAAGAATTCCTCTCTGGCCCGAGTCCCAGGAATTGCTGTGTTCCTCCTGGGGAACTGGTTTCCTTTCATCCTGTGGACACTGCATCATGGCACCGGCCCATTTCCCTGCTTGCTTTGGCCCGACCCAGAGTCCCCTTCCAGCAAAGAATCGGGCCTTGGAGCTGCCTGTCATATTGGGGATGCTGACTTACCTCGGCCTCACCTTTTTTCCTTCTTTTTCCAACATTTCTTCACATACCTTTTCTATCTTGTTTTTTGAGATGGATATCCTCCCTGGCCTTGGCCTCCAGCCCCTCCACGAGGCACAAAGCGGCACTTGAGCGCCCCCTCTCTGCGGGGAGGGCTGCTGTCATCCCTGAGGCTCCTGTCTCCCAGCCTCAGGAAGGGAGTTCTCTGAGGTCTCTGCCCGCAGCCACTTACTGTGGGTGGCGCCCATTCTGGTTACCCTCTCTGCCCACGTGGTTCAGGCTCCCCAGGGCCAGGGCAGCCGGGGCCCAGTTGTGAAGTCGACAGCTTCCCTGCTCCCTGTGCCGAAACTCGAAACTCGGGGGCAGCCTCCCCTGTCTTCTATGGGAAAGGGACCCAGGGGACAGCCATCTCAGCCCCCAGTGTGGGTGCTGGGGACAGGCAGGGTGTGTGCAGAGAGGGGGTGGCTGGGTCTTCTTGCCCAGTCTCCTAACTTCGATCCACCAACCTGGGCAGTTCTACACAATCGCCAAACCCCCTCCAGTTGAACATGGACCCTTCCTCGTGGCTGACGCGTCCCCACTTCTCCCCACCCAGGATGTTCAGTCCTGGGGGTCCCGACCAGTAACGTGTGTCACCTCTGACTGCTCGGCTTGCCCCCACACCCCGAGCCAGGGGCTGGCCTCGGCTTCCAGAGAGGTCAGCTCCAGGGACACACCGCCCGTCGCTCTCAGGCTGAGTGCCCACCAAGGAGCCGCGTCAGCTGGACTCCCGGGATGTTTACCGTCACTGATTCCAAACTGCGGCTTTGCTGTGGGCGGCAGGGGGGCCGAGGCCTGTTTACAGAGATGCTCATCTTACAGTCCAGGCTTCACACCCCGCGATGCAAGTCGCTGCCTCCCGTGTCCCCGGACTGCCCCCAGATGTGTGTGCTGAGCAGGGTCTGGGGCTCAGGTCTGAGCCAGGCCCTCACCCCAGCTCCCTGAGCCACCCTGCACTCTGCACTCACAACATTCTTTGTTGTCACCACACAGCACTCGATGGGAACCAAATGAGACCAGTAAGAAGGAGGCAGATTCTCGCCCTGGCCGTTTGCTCAGTGGTTAGAGCACCAGCCCGCAGACCAAGGAGTCGCAGGTTCGATTCCGGTCAAGGGCACGTACCTCTGTTTCGGTTTGTGCCCGGCCCTGGTTGGGTCGTGCGGGAGGCAACAGGTTGATGTCTCTCTCCCTTTCTCTCCCTCCCTCCTTCCCACTCTCTCTGAAGATAAATAGAAAAATATCCTCTGGTGAGGATTTAAAAAAAAAAAGAGGTGACAGATTCTTCAGGTAAGGGGAGGGGTGGGCAGGTAAGACCTGCTGGGTCCTCTAGGATTTGGAAGGTCTTGATTGATACCTTGATACCCAATTACCTCCCCAGAGCCCTCAGCACCCCAGTAGCAAGAAGCTGGAGTTCTGCTTTTACTGTGGTGAAATACACAGAGCAGAGACTCACCGTCCGGCAGGGAGCACGCTGCCATTGCTGAGCAACTGTCACCCCCAGGACTTGCTCACCTTCCCAAAGTGCCACTCTGGCCCTGGCTGGTTTGGCTCAGCGGTTGGAGCATCAGCCTGTGGTACAGAGAGACCAGGGTTCGGTTCCCGCTAAGGGCGCGTACCTCGGTTGCAGTTTGTCCCCGGCCCTGGTTGGTCGTGCGGGTGGCAGCAACTCGATGTGTCCCTTCACATCGATGTTTCTCTCTCTCTCTCCCTCTGTTCCTCTCTCTCCCTCCCACTCTACCAGAACAAAAAATGGAAAAATGTTCTCGGGTGAGGATGTATATAGAGTCCCTGGGGGCACAGGGAGCTTGATGGGCTCACCTGGAGGGGGAAGGGAGGCCCGGGAAGAGGGCAGAGCCAGCCCGCTGCTGCCCAGGGAACCTCTGCTGGGCTGCCAAGGGGATGCTGGTCCTGTGGTCAGACTGGGCCTGATGAACACCACGTGTGTGACTTGGTCAGCAGGGGCCCAGCGGGCAGGGGGACAAGGGCTGAGGGGAGATGGCCCTGTGAGAGCCCAGCTTCCCAAACCACAGAGCAGAGCCAGAAATATGTGAAGCACATGACTGTTCAGAAGGCCTGGCCCTGGGTCCTCCGACCCCCTGGACAGACTTCAGACAGACGACAGGCTGCCCGCAAGCATGCTGGTGGGAATCTTGTTTTTCTTCTTTCGGACAAAAGCAGATTTGCTGACAGATTAGGGAGCAGGGGGTTGGGGTGAGGGGGAGGTCACCCAGGAGCACAGGCCTATCGGTGGAGCATTAAATCACCACTTAATGAGGTGCGGCTCCTGCTCAGCCCTGGGGGCTGGAGGGCGAGTTCCGGAAACCTCTGGAATGCTCGGGAGGGCTGGCTCCGCCCCTGGCTACTGGGGGCTGGAGGAGCTCCCTGGCCGGCGGGAGGGCTCCCTCCAGCCCCAGTTCTCATTTAATCCCCAGGAGGCGGCGCTGTTGTGGTCCCCACGGTACAGCTGGGGGAACTGAGGCACCGGGCGGTTTGTCTACGGTGGAGACAGAACCCACACCCAGAGCTCGCTCACTTCTCGCGTGAGGCAGATGCTCCTCGGGCTCCCCCTTGCACCCCGGGGGCGTGGAGTGTACCACTTAGGACTAATGACCACTATTCATGCAGTGCCTTCTCCCGGGCTCCTGGTTTGGCTTCTGCAGCCGCACCGGGTGGGAACAGGGGTGACTGCAGTCACCCCGCAGGGCAGGAAGCCGGCTGCGGGCCTCTGGGTCGTGCTGTAGGCTGAACTGAGCCCCACCCCCACTCGCATGTTGCCGTCCTGACCCCCAGAACCTCAGGACGTGACTGTGCTTGGAGAGCAGATCCTTACAGAGGTGATGAAGTTAAAATGAGGCAGTCAGCCCTGGCCAGTTTGGCTCAGCGGTTAAAGCGTCGGCCTGCGGTCCTGAGAGACCCGGGTTCGGTTCCTGCTAAGGGCATGCACCTCAGTTGCAGTTTGTCCCCGGCCCTGGTTGGTCGTGCGGGTGGCAGCCACTCGATGTGTCCCTTTCACATCGATGTTTCTCTCTCTCTCCCTCCTACTCTATCTGAACAAAGAATGAAAAAGTGTCCTCAGGTGAGGATAAAAAATAAATAAATAAATAAATAAATAAAATGAGGCAGTCAGTATGGACCCTAATCCAATATGACTGGTGCCCTCATAAGAAGAAATTAGGGTCCTGGCCCGTGTGGCTTAGCGGTTAGAGCACTGGTCCCCTGACCAGAGGGTTGTGGGTTTGATTCCTGGTCAAAGGCACTTACTTGTTCTGCAGGTTCAAGCCCTGGCCTGGGTCAGGGTTGTACAGGAGGTGACCAATCGATGTGTCTTTCACGTATCAATGGTTCTCTCCCTCTCCCTCCTTTCCACTCTATCTGAAAATTAATGAAAAAAATATCCTTGGGTGAGAATTAACAAAGGAGAAGGAGGAGGAGGGGGAGGGGGAGGGGGAGGGGGAGGGGGAGAGGAGAAGGAGGGGGAGGGGGAGGGGGAGGAGGACAGGAGGAGGAGGAGGAGGAGGAGATTAAGGTGCAGAGGGAGGCCACTGAGAACACAGCCATCTGCAAACAGCACCTGACGTACCTGACGTTATTCTTCTTCAGAAGTACGAGAAAATGACTGTCTGTTCTCGAAACCCTCAGAGGTGCTACTTGTTACAGCAGCCCACGCTGACTAATACGCTTCAGGCCCAGTGTTCCCCATGAGTGAGTGGAGAAGGCAGGTCCTGCTTCTCCCCATGAGCCTGCTCCGGGGTAAGTGTGTCCGGCTTCCATTCCTCCCAGGTCACAGGGAGTTGGAATGAGGTGGTACAGGGGACAGTGCTGTTAGTGTGGCATCACTCATGGGTGGGCTACTGTTCATTTAACTGTGGTCAGATACACCAGTATGTGCAGGAGAGTGGTAGGTAGGGCAAAGGGACCCACCCGATCTGGGTTTGAATCCTGACTGCTGTGTGACCTTGGGCAAGTTGCTCACACTGTCTGTGTCTAGCTGTTCTCATGTGTGATGGTGATAACAAGCATATCACAATCTTGGTGTTATTGTGCATCATGAGTAAAGTTATATGGATTCTGCTAGTCGAGTGTAACACACCCTCGATGCTCAATCAATGCTCGATGCTGTCATCACCATCATCAACAATGGCTAAAGGGGTGCACGATCCTGGACACCTGCTGACCCTCCCTCCCCATGCCTGGCGTGGAGGTTCGAGGGGCTGGGGCTCAGCCAGCTGAGCAGAGACAGCGGCCTGGCCACGGGCAGGGCCTCCCCCACCACTGGACACAAGTGTGGCTGAGCTCACATCCACCTCCTCGAACAAACGATCAGAGAAATGAAAAGCAAGACTATGATTTTAAACAAATGGTCTTCCCGACTCAGACACAGTGACAGAACATTTCCATGTTGATTCCTTCCGGGCTTAAAGACGACCTGGTTTGCTATTAGTGCCGTGGTGGCGTAGCCGGAGGAAGGTTGGCTGGAGGGAGCCTCTGCCTCAGCTGCAGACCCTCCCGGGGGTCCCCCACCTCAGGCCCTCCCATCGCTGCCTGGTCCTTGCCCCTGTGCCCTCACTTCCTCCCTCCTGTAGTCCCGTAACCTGGAGGCGGTGTCCTGGGATCAGAGGAGGCGCCCTGGCCCTGTCCTGGCTGCCCTGGGAGCTCGCTATGGGGCCCTGGGTGGTCACTCCCACTCAGGGCTCACGTGTAAAACAAAAGGGTTGGACTCCATGCCCTTTAGGTCCCTTCCAGCCCTAATGTTCCCCCAGGGGGTGCCCCCCAGTGTCCTCCCCCACCCTCCGGGTTCCCTGGGGAGTCCTCCAGCCTCTTGCGCAGGGCGTGGGGTGCCTCCGCCAGGCTGCACCGATGTCGGAAGGGGCAGAGAAATCACTCAGACTGTCTCACTCCCCACTTTACGACTTTTATTCCCCGTGGTCCCCAGTCCCACAAGTGGCCAGAAGGGACCGCCCCGTCCCGGGCCTCTCCTGGTCCTGGCCGGACAGTGGCAGCCCAGCTAGAAGAAGTTGACAACCCTGCGCAGAGACTGGACACGAGGGCTGTGGGCCTCCCAGTCAGTGAAGCTGCGGAAGTCGCCCCGCTCCACCAGGTACATCCGGCCCCGGTAGTTGGGCTCCTCGTACAGGACCCACCTAGGGCAGAGGGGTGGCTGGTCAGGGGACAGGGTGCTGAGCAGCACAGGGCACCCGGAGGCCCCGCATCCGCTTCCTTCCCTGCACCAGCCCACCCCCTCTCCCCACCCGGGGCCTGAGTCCATCCTTTCTCTCTGGGGAACACAGCCCAGCTCTTGGTTTATTTCCTCCCCCTCGGCCCACCCGCGTGCTGGGTGTTACGTGGGCACTAAGGGCGTTCAGTAGAAGTGACGTTTTAAATTCATCAGTCTGCCAGGGCCAGGAGACCCCAATGATTCAGGAACACATACACCCTCTGCCACGCGTTCCTGGTCCTGGAAGGGACCCGCACAGACAGTACCTGTCACCTGGCAGGGCGCAGGCACAAAATGGGGACCAGTTACCATTCATCAGCCAACGCTCCCCTGTTCCCATGGGTGTGCCTAGATTCCGAAGTGCCTCCGCACACAGGTTCCCGCCTCTGGGGAAAGGCACAGCCTGGAGGGAGCCTCAGCTGCAGACACCCCTAGGAGTCCCCCGCCTCATGCCTCCCACTGCGTCCCTGTCCTTGTCCAAACCCGGTGTGTGAGGGAGCTGCAGGGAGAAGCTGGCCTTCAGCTGCTTGGAACCGGGGCCTCCCTTCCCCATTCAGAAAAACTGAAGAGCAGTCTGTGAGATCCGTCTGGTTACAGCGACCGGGCGGTGTGCAGAGTGTCCCCCGCCGCTTCCCCAGCGGCGCCCTGGGACCCGCGTCCCCTTACTGCGGCCTCCCTGGGCCGCGGGGGCAGCCACTGCTGGACTGGGGCTGAGGGTGCCGCTGAGCGGGGAGAGGGCCTCCGGGCCGGGGACAAGCTGCCCACCGGCTGGGGCCTGTCTGATCCACCCCAGAGCCTCCCACACCTGGCAGGGCCCAGCGGGGCCGGGAGTGGTGACCCCGCCATCTCTACTCACGCGCCGTCGCCGTACACCTTGATGGCGTTGACACAGTTCTTGGCCCAGCCCCGGCTCTGCAGGGACGGGCAGTCGTCCTGGAAGCTCAGGCTCTGACCCGTGAAGCTGCGGCCCTCGAAGATTTCTAGGCGGAAGTGCTCCCCGTGCTGCGGACCCCGGCGGAGGGAGGAAAGAAGTTCGGCGGTGCTGAGTGTCCCTCCGCGGGACACTTGGCATCACTACGGGCTCCGGGCACCCGAGAGCGCCTGGGCTGGGCCCCCACACACGTGTCCTCTCTTGTTCTCGCACACGAGATTTGGTTGGATGAAAGGGGTGTGCTACTTTAAAAAGCTGCGGAGCCCTGGCCGGTTTGGCTCAGCGGTTAGAGCGTCGGCCTGCGGTCCGGAGAGACCCGGGTTCGGTTCCTGCTAAGGGCACGCACTTCGGTTGCAGTTTGTCCCCGGCCCTGGTTGGTCGTGCGGTGGCAGCCACTCGATGTGTCCCTTTCGATGTTTCTCTCTCTCTGTCTCTTCCTCTCTCTCCCTCCCACTCTATCTGTACAATAAATAAATAAATAAATAAATAAATAAATAAATAAATAGCTGCAGAGCCCCCAAACCAGCAGAGCCCCCGAACCGGTCCAGTTGCCTCTGTCCTCAACTACAGGGCAGAGCAGGCCAGACTGCCTGAGGGACAGTGGCCGCAGCGACCAGCCCGGAGCATTGGGCACCCCCCTGGTGCTCAGCCCTGTGTCCCTCATCCCCCACCCCCCGTCCTGGGCCACAGGCCTCAATCCAGCCTTGAAGTGATACTATTTTACAAACTGTAACAGAACCATTTGCTAAAACACGAAGCCAGACGTCTAAAGCAAAGGCAGAGAAGGCTTTGGTTGCATCCCTGGAAGAGGACACGGATCTCCCTCCGAGTCCTGTGTTTCCGAAGGACAGAGGCGGCCAGCTCCCGACCGGCCGCGGTCTGGTCACAGCTGGCCTGAAGGACGCTCTTAGGGGAAGGTCATTCCGAAGATACCTGCGATGTTTCTCATACAAACAGCCCTATGCAGGCTCCCCGGCCAGCCACTCAATTCCTTGTCCCAAATGTCCGCGGCCTGGCGGTGACACTGAGAAAGCTCGCTCCCAATGTCAGCACCGGGCCCAGCTGGTTCTGCACCCGTGTAGAAAAGAGAGGGAGCCCCACACCGGAGGCCCCTTCCCCAGGGTTCCTCAGGTGGTCGCCAGCACCCCAGGCCTGGAGAGCCGCTCCCCTGGTCAGGGGAATCGGCCATTTCCCACCGGGCCATCCAGACCTCGCGGCAGGGTGAATAGGGATTGTGACTTGGGAGAATCCTAAGCAATGGGAACACCCGTCCTCAAATCCCACCGTGACAAGGCCCCTGGGAAGGCAGCCACCTGTTGGCTCCTGCCCCCAAACTCCCCTTACTGGTAGGTGATGACACTTCCTCCTCATCTTTCCACCACTGAGCACAGGAAGGGGGATGGGGTTGGGGGGGGGGGCGGCTTGAAAAATGCTCTTTACAAGAGGATCTACCCGAGGACACACCAAGCCCACAGCGGCCTTACTTTATAGCTAAGAGCTCCCCCATCTGGTTGCAAAGCCAAACTTCTAGGATTTCCAACAGCATTTGAAGTGGAAAATTCAGCAAGATTTTGGGATGAGAAAAAAAATTTTCTTTTGAATCCTCACCTGAGGGTATGTTTCCATTTCTCTTCAGAGAGGGGTGGGGGGAAACATCGATGTGGAAGAGACACTTCAATTGGCTGCCACCCACCCGACCCTGACCAGGGCGGGGACTGAAGGGCAACGGAGGTACGTGCCCTTGACCGGAATCGAACCCGAGACTCTTTGGACAGAGGGTCTACGCTCTAACCGCTGAGCCAAAGCAGCCGGGGCGGGATGAGAAATGGGAAGTGCTTTCCTGAAATATGCCTGAAAATTCGGGCACAGAGAGGTCCAGGGGCTCTCCCACGGGGTCCCCATGCGTCCCACACTCACGGGAGGGGCTGGGTCTGTGGGGCATCTCTCTGAGCTCAAGAGCCCAGGGCCCCTCGGCTCTTAAAGCTGTCCCACGCGGGCCGGGCCGGGGCAGTCACCGCGGGACACCCGGCGAAGCGGCCCACTCACCATTCCCACGGGCCGGCAGGAGCCCATGTGGTCGTTGTGGCCGTTCCAGCGGAAGAAGTCGGGGTGGTCGCCGTGCTCCAGGACAAACTGCTGGCCCCGGAAGTCAGGGTGGTGGAAGCAGACCCAGGCTCCGCTCTCCACGCGGATGGAGTTCACCCGGTTCATGAAGCCGCGGTCCTGGAAGTTGTCACAGGCCCCGAGGACCTCCAGCTTCCGCCCGGTGAAGTGCTTACCCTCGTAGAGAGTGATCTGGGAAGGTGGGGTCGGAGGGTGCAAGGTCACAGGCTTCTCTCTGCTCAGTGTTGGGAGCAGGCACCTGGGACCCGCACCCGCGATGGAGCCCTAACTGCCGGTCACCGAAGCCCAGAGCTGCCGCCTGCAGGACTCCGCTTGCGGACCCAGTGCAGGAATGCACGGCTGGCCGGTCGGAGTCAGGCCCGGCGCCGGTCCCTCCCAGTCCAGGAGCTCACATTGAGCCAATTCCAGAAAATTCTACGTGGGACAGGGAGTTCCCCCCTTGTCTAGGGGTCCAGTAGAAACGGGCTCTTTCCAAACTCCCACTGCATTTTTAAAAACTCAGTTCTTGTTTATTATTAAAACATAACGTCCAGCCCTGGCCAGTTTGGCTCAGCGGTTGAGCGTCGGCCTGCGGACCAGGGAGTCACTGGTTCGGTTCCCGCTAGGGGCACGTACCCCAAAAAAGAAAAAAAAGAAAAAACATAACGTCCAAGGAAATGTTTTCAAAAGATGACACTTCACCAACACCCACCATCGTAAGCCAGCACTTAGTGTTCAGAAAGTCGGGTTCGGGGATGGCCCCTTCCCCATGAGACTGAACCTCCCGGCCAGAGTCAGGGCCTGGCTGGGGATTAGTGGCTCGGAGGGGCTCTCCAGAGCAACCCTCCCTTCGCTCCCAGGCCACCCCTTTGGGTGACAGGCCAGCCACACTGGAGCCTCCCCTACCTAGCGGGCAGTTCAGACACGATGTCCCATGGTGATGTAGCAGGGACGAGGTCTCCTTGTGCCCAGACTAAACCTGAACCCTGTCAACCCCAAAACTCACTTTCTGCCCAGAACCCGAACATTGCAACCACTCTAACTCCGTGGGCTTCAGAGCCGTGCTCCTAGAAGAGCCCGGGCAAAGCACAAGTGATGCTGCCTGGGCCCTGGAATCCTCGCAGACTTGGGTCCGTCCCCCCGGCAGCACTGCCCTTCTGGACGTACTGGAGTGGGGCGAGGTCAGCCGAAGGACAGTGTGGGTGTGGAAGTTCTGGGAGCCAGGGCACCCGTTCCCGGCACCATGTCCTGGCACTCCCTCAGGGACACAGGGGAGGGTGTGTGCCCATGGACCTGGGCTCCTGGGGCTGTTTGTCACTGAAGCATACCTTAGCCCATGCAGACTGCTACAGTCACCGGACTGTAGCCCCTGGTGACCGATTAGCTGGGTGGGGAGCTGGAGAAGGGGTGGAGACCCAAATGTGCCACCTTCCTGCACAGGACAAGTCTGGCTTCAGATATTTAGGGAGAACCATCACCCACAGGATTCCAAGGTCCCTCAAATCTCAACATTCTGCAGAGAACCAGCCCCAAGCAGGAGCAACCACATAGACCTGTGGCTGCAGGACAAGCCAAGTCTCCCCCATCGCAGCCAATGCCCCCTCAGGTCTGACCACCCTCCCTGCGCCAGACTTGAAGGGGTGGGGGTGGGGCCACAGAGCCGGTGCAGGAGGGGCTGGGGAGGAGACCCCACCTGCCACAGCAGAGAGGCCCTCAGCCTCAAGCAACAGTGTGCCCCCATCCCCACCCCCTTTGCCCCCAGCATCCCAACAGTGGGTGGGGGAGTTCCCCTGGGCTTCCCCTCAGCGGCCCATGTTACTGGGTCTCACTTACCTTCCCGGAGCACTGCGCCATGGTGGCCTGCCGGTCCCCGTGCCAGCCCCCAGATATAGCGGGCGCCCTGCTGGGTCAGCGCCCCCCAACAAAAGATTTGCTTGGCCGGCGCGTTAGAGCTTTCCGGCGTGTAAGGCTGCGAGGGGCCGCCCAGCCTGGGACCCGACCCACGGCGCCCTGAGCCCAGGCCCGGCGTCAGAGCGGCGCTCACGAGGTCCCCGCGCCGCCCACCGGGGCCCCCAGCCACCAGCCCAGGCCCCTCTCCCTGTGACCCCAGCCTGCCACTGTCCCTGCTGAGTCAGGACCACACACTGGACCACTGGCCCCTCTGCCCTTGGCCGGGGTCCTCTGGTCTTCCCTCTCCAGCTGGGCTGCCCCGCCCCCGCCCCTCCACGCCCTGACCTCTTCTCACCTGCTCACCTGCTCACCCTGAGGGCAAAGGAGACAGACAGCCTGACCCTGCAGCTCTCTCTCACCTCAGCTCCCAGCCCACCCGAACTGTTTGTTCCTACAGCCCCTGACCCCTGGCCGACCCCACATTTCTTGCCAAGTGGCCCTCACCTCCCACATCTGACCCTGCTGAATGCCATCCCTGTCCCTCTCCCCCTTCCCCGAGGGACGGTGTCACCCTTGATCCACTTTGGTGTCACTCGCCTCTGACCAGGTCTGTCCTCCTGGCCGGCCACCGTCTCTGTGGCCAGGTCACCCTGGGTGATGGCAAGGATGGGTTTGCAGGAACACCAGCCAGCCCTGCTCCAGCGTGAGACCTTCTCAGGGGGAGGAAGTTCCTGGCACATAACAGGCTCAAAGGTTGTTTGTGGAGTGAACAGTCAACACTGAGGCCACAAGATGCACAACCCCAAACTGCCGGGGAGATGAGCTGTGTGAACACAAACAGTCTCTGGGGTCTGGGGCCAGCTGGGAGATCAAAGGGAGACAGCTGTGCTCGCAGGCGTGCCCAGGCGTCACCAAGGGGGGTGGGGGTGGGGGGCTGTGGGGAGCAGTTGGAGCTGCTGTCAGGAAAGTGCATTTTTATCACTATTTCCCCATGAAACACTCCAGGGCCAGTGAAAAGAGGTCCTTCCTGCAGTTCTTGGGGCCCAGGGGTGTGGGGGCTAAGAGACAGGTTGGCACTTCCCCTCCCACCTTCTAAACTCTTCTAAGCTGGACTAATGATCAAGTTAGCAGACAGATTAACAGGAGGAAGATCAACATTTTAATACGTGCTCGTGGGGAAGTCACACAGGCCTGTACATTCCAAAGACAGGGAGGCAACGTTGAGTGTGTGTGACATTTTTGGATAAACTAGAAGAAAGGGACGGGGAAATGGGGTGATGGATTTCAGAAGTGGAGGGTGGGCTATTTATAGGTGGGGAGGAAGAGTGGGGCACACCTGGCAGGACAGCACCCAGCAGCCTGGGAACAATGGGACACCGGGCTCCGCACATGTGACAGCGCAGAGAAAGAAACTCTGGAAGAAAAAGAAGTCTCTTCCTTTATTTTCAAATGGGAAAATTATTTTTAAATATATACTTTCTTTTCTTTTTTTTTAAAAATTCTCACCCAAGGATATTTTTCCATTCATCTTCAGACAGACTAGGAGGGAGGGAGAGAGAGAGAGAAACATCGATGTGAGAGAGACACATCGACTGGTTACCTCCCTTGCAACCCCACCAGGGCAGGGGGACGAACCATAACCGAGGTACGTGCCCTTGGCCAGAATCGAACCCATGTCTCATTGGTCCGCGGGCCGACGCTCCAACTGCTGGCCAAACCGGCCAGGGCTACACTTTATTTATTTATTTATTTATTATCATTTTTTTACCCTCACCCGAGAACATTTTTGCATTGATCTTCAGATAGAGCAGGAGGGAGACAGGGAGAAAGAGAGAGAAACACCGATGTGAGGGAGACAGACACATCGACTGGTTGCCACCCACATGACCCCAACCAGGGCTGGGGACAAACTGCAACCAAGGTCCCGAGTCCCTCTGGTCTACGGGCCAATGCTCTAACCGCTGAGCCAAACCAGCCAGGGCTACGCTTTATTTTTTAGAGCAGTTTAGGTTCATAGCAAAATGGAGCTAAAAGTACGAAAGTTCCCATGCTAGGAAAATCCAGTGTATATTAAAGCCAAGTAAAGAATACTCTGTGTAGCCCTGGGCCAGCCCGACACAAGAACCCATGTGCCCTTACAAGTTGTAGAGGGTCGAGAACGTGGAAGAAGAACCCTGGCCAGGTAGCTCAGTTGGTTAGAGCGTCACCCCATATGCCAAGGTTTTAGGTTTGATCCTCGGTCAGGTCACATACAAGAACCAACCAATGGATGCGTAAATAAGTGCAACAATGAATCTCTCTCCCTCCCTTCCTCTCTCTCTAAAATCAATAACATTTTTTTTTCATTCATCCTCAGATAGACCGGGAGGAGAGAGGGAGGAAGAGAGAGAGAGAAACATTGATGTGAGAGAGCAGCTGCCGCCCACACGACCCCAGGGACAAACTGCAACTGAGGTCCGTGCCCTTAGCAGGAACTGAACCCGGGCCTCTCTGGTCCGCAGGCTGACGCTCTAACCGCTGAGCCAAACCGACCAGGGTTCAATAAAATTTTTAAAAGTCCTGACCAGTGTAGCTCAGTTGGAGTGTCATCCTGTCACCAATAGGTGGCAGGTTTGATTCCCAGTCAGGACACATACCCAGGTTTCGGGTTCGATCCCCAGTTGGGGTGTGTGCAGGAGGCAACCAATAGATGTTTCTCTCTCAGGTACAAGTTTCTCCTGCTCCCTTCCTAAAAAAAAAAAAAAAGAATGTGGATTAAAAAAATTGGCACAGACATTAGTGCCTTGCTCAGACTCTAGGGGGCGACAGAGCAAACCTGGCGGGTCTGAGCACGAGGCTCTCTGGTCCCACCACTCTGAGTGCTTTGACACAGGGAAGTTGAACTTCAGACACCTCCGGGTTAAATCACATGGACCGGGCTGCAGGTGCTACACCTTTGAGAAAGATGGTGGGGAAAACAACCCTAACATTGAAAAAAATTGAGGGCGGGTAAAATTTTTGCATTGGGGCACCTTTTTTTTTTTTTTAATTTATTTTTTATTATATTTTTGTTACAGATGTTTCTCCTTTTTTACCCCATTGACACCCTCCTCCCCATCCCCCCATCCCATCCCCGGCTTTGTTGTCCATGTCCATTGGTTATGCGTACATGCATATAAGTTCTGTGGTTTATCTCTTCCATCCCCCCAGTACCCCCTTTTCTGAGTGTTGTCAGTTTGTACCCTACTTCCATGTTTCTGGGTCTACCCTATTCCTCAGACTGTTATGTTCATTATATTCCACAAATAAGTGAGATCACGTGGTATTTGTCTTTTTCTGTTTGGCTTGTTTCGCTTAGGATAATACTTTCCAGGTCCCTCCATGTAGTCTCAAAGGATAAGAGATCTTTCTTTCTTAGACCTGTGTAGTACTCCATTGTGTATATGTACCACAGCTTTGTTATCCATTCGTCTACTGATGGACACGGGCTGTTTCCAGATCTTAGCTATTGTAAATAGTGCTGCTATGAACTCGGGGGGGTGGTACATATACTCTTTCTGATTGGTGTTTCAGGCTTCTTAGGGTATATTCCTAGAAGTGGGATCACTGGGTCAAATAGCAATTCAATTTTTAATTTTTTGAGGTAACACCATAGTGTTTTCCATAGTGGCTGCACTAGTCTGCATTCCCACCAGCAGTGTACTAGAGTCCCCTTTTCTCCACACACTAGCCAACACTTGTTGTTTGATGATTTGTTGATGGTGGCCACTCTGACAGGTGTGAAGTGATACCTCATTGTTGTTTTAATTTGCATCTCTCTGATGATTAGTGATGTTGAGCATTTCTTTTTTTTTTTTTTTTTTATCCTCATCCGAAGACAGTTTTCCATTTTTTGAACAGACAGAGTGGGAGGGAGAGAGAGGAAGAGAGAGAGAGGGAAACATCGATGTGAAAGGGACACATCGAGTGGCTGCCACCCGCACGACCAACCAGGGCCGGGGACAAACTGCAACCGAGGCACATGCCCTTAGCGGGAACCGAACCCGGGTCTCTCCGGACCGCAGGCGGACGCTCTAACCGCTGAGCCAAACCGGCCAGGGCGAGCATTTCTTCATATGTCTGTTTGGAGAGGTGTCTATTAGTTCCTCTGCCCATTTTTTAATTGGGTTCTTTGTCTTCCTTTTGTTGAGTTGTATGAGCACTATATATTTTGGAAATTAACCCCTTATGTGATGTATCATTGGCAATTATGCTCTCCCATAGAGTGGATTGCCTTTCCATTTTGGTGGTTGTTTCTTTTGCTGTGCAGAAGCTTTTGAGTTTGATGTAGTCCCATGTGTTTATTTTCTCCTTTGTTTCTGTTGCCTTAGGTAATGTATCAGTAAAAATTCTGCTGTGTATGATGTCTGAAACTTTGTTGCCTACATTTTCTTCTAGGATTTTTATGAATTCACGAGTCACATTGAAGTCTTTTATCCATTTTGAGTTTATTTTTGTGTATGGTGTAGTTTCATTTTTTTTGCATGTAGCTGTCCAATTTTCCCAACACAACTTATTAAAGAGGCTGTCTTTACTCCATTGTATGCGCTTGCCTCCTTTGTCAAATATTAATTGAGCATAATGTCTTGGGTCCATTTCTGGGTTCTCTGTTCTGTTCCACTGGTCTATATGCCTGTTCTTGTGCCAGTACCAGGCTGTTTTGATTACAGTAGCTTTGTAGTATAACCTGATATCTGGTATTGTGATCCTACCTACTTTGTCCTTCTTTCTCAAGATTGCTGTGGCTATTTGGGGTCTTTTTTGGTTCCATATGAATTTTTGAAGTATTCTAGTTCTGTGTAATATGTCGTTGGTATTTTGATGGGGATTGCATTGAATCTATAGATTGCTTTGGGTAATATGGACATTTTAATGATGTTAATTCTTCCAATCCATGAACAAAGTATATGCTTCCACTTTTTTATATCTTCCTCTATTTCTTTTTTCAATGACCTGTAGTTTTCTGCGAATAGGTTCTTTATTTCCTTGGTTAAGTTTATTCCTAGGTATCTTAATTTTTTTGCCATGATGGTAAATGGGATTTTTTTTTCAGTTTCTCTTTCTGTGAGTTCATCATTGGTGTATAAGAATGCTGTCAAGCCCTGGCCGGTTTGGCTCAGTGGTTAGAGTGTCAGCCTGAGGTCCAGAGAGACCCGGGTTTGGTTCCCTCTAAGGGCATTTACTTCGGTTGCAGTTTGTCCCTAGCCATGGTTGGGTTGTGCGGTGGCAGCCACTTAATATGTCTCTTGAATGTCGATGTTTGTCTCTCTCTCTCTCTCTTCCTCCCACTCTGTCTGAATAAAAAATGGAAAAATGTCCTCAAGTGAGGATAAAAAAAATAAAAAGAATGCTGTCAATTTCTTGATGTTAATTCTGTATCCTGCTACTTTGCCAAATTCATTTATCTTATTTATTATTATTATTATTTTTTTATCCTCACCTGAGGACACCTTTCCATTTTTTTTTGTTCAGATAGAGTGGGGAGGGAGAGAGAGAGAGAAACATCAACATGAAAGGGACACATCGAGTGGTTGCCACCCGCACGACCCAACCAGGGCCAGGGATAAACTGCAACTGAGGTACATGCCCTTAGCGGGAAGAAAATCCAGGTCTCTCTGGACCACAGGCCAATGCTCTACCATTGAGCTAAACTGGCCAGGGCCCAAATTCATTTATTAAGTCTAGTAAATCTTTGATGGAGTCTTTCAAATTTTCTATGTATAATATCATGTCATCTGCAAATAATGACAGTTTAACTTCCTCCTTTCCAATTTAGACCCCTTTTATTTTTTCTTCATGTCTGATTGCTATGGCTAAGACTTCCAGTACTATGTTAAATAAGAGTGGTGAAAGTGGGCATCCCTGTCTTGTTCCTGATTTTAACAGAAATGCTTTTAGTTTCTGCCCATTGAGTATGATGTTGGCTGTAGGTCTTTCATATATGGACTTTATTATGTCGAGATATGATCCCTCTATTCCCACATTGCTAAGCGTTTTTATCAGAAATGGATCCTGGATTTTGTCAAATGCTTTTTCAGCATCTATTGATATGGTCAGCATCATGTGGTTTTTATTCTTCATTTTACTTATGTGGTGTATCACGTTTATTGATTTGCGAATATTGTACCAGCCTTGCATCCCTGGGATGAATCCCACTTGGTCGTGGTGAATAATTTTTTTGATGTATTGCTGGATCCGATTTGCTAGTATTTTGTTCAGGATTTTGGCATCTATTTCATCAGGGATATTGGCCTGCAGTTTTTTTTTCTTTGTAGTGTCTTTTTCTGGTTTTGGAATTTGAATTATGCTGGCCTCATAAAATGAGTTTGGAAGTCTTCCTTCCTTTTGGATTTTTTGAAATAGTTTGAGGAGAATAAGTGTTAGTTCTTTTTTGAATGTTTGGTAAAACTCCCCTGTGAAGTCATCTGGGTCTGGGCTTCTGTTTGTTGGGAGAGTCTTGATTACATCTTCAATTTTCTTAGTTGTTATTGGTCTGTTCAAGTTTTCTATCTCTTCCTGGTCCAGTTTTGGGAGACTATGTGTTTCTATAAATTTGTCCATTTCGTTTAGATTGTCAAATTTGTTGCCATATAATTGTTCATAGTAGTTGTTAACGATCCTTTGTATTTCTGTGGTGTCAGTTGTTACTTCTCTTTCATTTCTGATTTTGTGTATTTGGCTTCTCTCTCTTTGTTTCTTGGTGAGTCTACCTAAGGGTCCATCAATCTTGTTTATCTTTTCAAAAAACCAGGTCTTTGTTTTATTGATCCTTTGAATTATTTTATTTTATTTTATTTTTTTTACTCTATGCCGTTTATTTCTGCTCTGGTCTTTACTATTTCCTTTCTTCTACTTGCTCTGGGATTTTCTTTTTGTTTGGTTTCTAGTTCTTTAAATTGTGAGGTTAGATAGTCTATTAGAAATTTTTCTTGTTTCTTGAGGTAGGCCTATAGTGCTATGAACTTCCTTCTCAGAACTGCTTCCACTGCATCCCATAGATTTTGTGTTGTTGTGTGTTCGTTTTCATTGGTTTCCAGGAAGTCTTTAGTTTCTTCCTTGATCTCCTCGGTAACCCATTCATTGTTTAATAACATGCTATTTAGCCTCCATGTGTTCAAATGTCTTTGCATGTTCTTTTTGCAATTGATTTCTAGTTTCATGCCATTGTGATCTGAGAAGATGCTTGATATGATTTCAATCTTTTTGAACTTGTAGAGATTTAGTTTGTGTCCTAACATGTGGTCTATCTTTGAGAATGTCCCATGTGCACTTGAGAAGAATGTGAAATCTGTAGTTATGGGGTGTAATTCTCTGTAGATATCTATTAAATCCATTTGGTCTAGTGCTTCATTTAGAGTCTCGGTTTGCTTGTTAATTTTTTGTCTAGAGGATCTATCCAGTGGTGTCAACGTGGTGTTGAAGTCCCCTGCTGTGATTGTATTGCTGTCAATTTCTTCTTTGAATTCCTCCAGAAGGTTTTTAATATATTTTGGTGCTCTTATATTGGGTGCATATATGTTTATCAAGGTTATATCTTCCTGTTGGATATATCCTTTCGATATTATGTAGTGGCCTTCTTTGTCTCTAGTTATGGCCTTCATTTTGAAATCTATTTTATTAGATATGAGTATTGTTACCCCAACATTTTTTTCCTTTCCATTTGCTTAAAAGATTTTTTTTCCCATCCCTTCATTTTCAACCTATATCAGTCTTTTGTTGTGAGGTGGGTCTCTTGTAATCAACATATATATGAGTCATGCTTTCTTATCCAATCAGCTACTCTGTGTCTTTTTCTCAGAGCATTTAATCCATTTACATTTAAGGTGATTAGTGATATGTACTTATTCATTGCCATTTTTGTTTAGTGTGGTTCTATTTTTCTTACTATTTTTTCTACTAATTGCAACAGTCCTTTTAACATTTATTGCAGTGCTGTTTTGGTGCTAATGTATTCTCTTAGCCTTTTTTTTTTTTTTTTTTTTTTTGGTCTGGGAAGCTCTTTATTTGATCTTCTATTTTGAATAATAGCCTTGCTGGGTAGAGTAGTCTTGGATTCAGATTTTTGTTTTTCATGACCTTGATTACTTCATGCCATTCCCTTCTGGCCTGTAGTGTTTCTGTTGAGAAGTCAGCTGAGAGCCTTATGGGGTTTCCTTTGTAGGTAACCTGTTGCTTCTCTCTTGCTGCTTTCAGGATTCTCTCTTCATCTTTAACTTTTGGCATTTTAATTACTATGTGTCTTGGTGTGGGCCTGTTTGGGTTCTTCTTACTTGGGGCTCTCTGTGCTTCCTGAACTTGAATGCCTTCTTCCTTCACCAAATTAGGGAAGTTTTCTGTCACTATTTCCTCAGATATATTCTCTAACCCTTGCTCATTTTCTTCTTCTTCGGGGACTCTTATGATGCGAATATTATTACGTTTCCAGTTGTTCCACAGTTCTCTTAAGCTGTCTTCATGTTTAGTTTTGTTTTTTTTATCCTCACCTGAGGACATTTTTTGATATTTTGTTCAGATAGAGTGGGAGGGAGGGAGAGAGAGAGAGAGAGAGAGAGACATTGACGCGAAAGGGACACACCGAGTAGTCCCCACCCGCACAACCCAACCAGGGCCGGGGACAAACTGCAACTGAGGTATGCGCCCTTAGCGGGAACCGAACCCGGGTCTCTTGGGACCACAAGCCGACGCTCTAACCGCTGAGCCAAACCAGCCAGGGCTGTCTTCATGTTTTTTAATTGTTTTTTTTTGTTGTTGGTTTTCTGATTGGTTGATTTTTTTCTACCCTTTCTTCTAATTAACTGATCCGGTCCTCAACATCCTCTACTCTGCTGTTTAAGCCTTCCAGTGTGTTCTTTATTTCTGATATGTCATTCTTCATTTCTTCTTGGTGGTTTTTAATTTCCAATTGGTTTTCTTTTTTTTTTATTCTCACCCGAGGACATTTTTTTTCCATTTTTTGTTCAGATAGAGTGGGAGAGAGAGAGAGAGAGAGAGAGAGAGAGAGAGAGAGGTGAAAGGGACACATCGAGTGGCTGCCACCCACACGACCCAACCAGGGCTGGGGACAAACTGCAACCAAGGTTTATGCCCTTAGCGGGAATTGAACCTGGGTCTCTCTGGACTGCAGGCCAATGCTCTAACCGCTGAGCCAAACTGGCCAGGGCTCCAATTGGTTGATTTTCAACATTTCTAGGTCCTTACTCATGCTGTTCAGCTTCCTCAAGATCATGGCTCTGAATTCTAGCTCTGTCAACTTGCTTAACTGCTCCTATTTATCTCATCATCGATAGAGATCTCTTGTTCTTTCATTTGGCATTTGTTTCTTTGTTTCACCATTTTGGCTATCTCAATGGGTTTTGGAGCTTGCCAAATTTTCCCTGTGGGTGTTGGAATTCTGCTATTTGTGGATCCTTCTCATGGGTTTGGATGAGCGTGGGAGGACCCATGTTAAACACCCCTGTCAAGTCTTACTTTCCTGTGCAGAGTTGCAAGCCCAGGAATGGTTCAGTTATCCTCTAGCTTTTTGCCTGGAGGCTATTAGTCCTGGTTACTTGAAGAGCCTTGTGTTTTCAGTTGAATGAAAAACTCCCTCAGGTGCTCAGCGTAAGGGGATTTCCCGAGGGTGGGGCAGATCCTGGTTGTTAATGAGCTTCAATTTGCATTTCAATGGCCCACCTGGGTGGAGTTGAATCTTTGAGGGAGGGGCTGCCACCTCTCCTCAGAGCCCTGGGAAGGAGTAAGATGACCACCTTCCTGCATGGCCACAACTCAGCAAAAGCTCTGAGTGCCCTCCAAATCCCGAGTGTCCCCACACAGTTCCAGTCCAGTCTGCCCTCCCTCTGCCGGAGCCCATGGTGAGTGGCTATGGCTAATTTAGTGTCTGTCCCAGCTCTGCGCTGTGGAGCCGCTTGGGAGTTTAACCCGTGGGCGCTGCTCACAGCTAAGGCCACTGCTGTCCGTGGGCTCCCATCCCCCCTCTCGCGCCTCCGCAATCCTACCAGGATCAATCGGTGTCCCTGGTTATATGGTCCTCGCAAGATGCTTTTTTGTTGCTTTTTCCTGATGATTTGCTTTATTTTAGTTGTAATTCCAGTTTGGTCCTGGGAGACGGTCTGTGTAGCTTCCATTCATTCCACGCCATTTTGGAATCCTCCCTGGAGCACCTGCATGTTTTAATCCAGCTTGGGAAACATGCATAACTGGGAACAACCAACTGGGTTCAAATGCTTTTTTCTCTTGCAGATGGAAAACAAAGGTGAATCCAGAAATGTGACTGTTGGCCCTGTGGCAGGGCAAGGGTTGCAGGCTCCATCCCCAGTGGGAGTTGTGCAGGAGGCAGCCGATTGATGTTTCTCTCTCACATCGATGTTTCTCTCTCTCCCCCTTTCTCTCTCTCTAAAAAATCGACGAAAACATATATACATATTCTCCAGAGGTTTCTCTCACCCTTTCCACTGTGAGAGGACCACATCAATGAACAGGAAGCAGAATCTGCTGTCACCCTGATCTTGGACTTCCGGCCTCCAGACCATGAGAAATACACTTCTCTTGTTATGAGCCATTCCGCCTGTGGTTCTGTTACAGCAGCCTGAAGGGACTGAGACAGGAGGTCACAGCTCTGAGCATCAGTCTCCTCTTCTGTTCACCGGAGAGTTCTGGCCATGGGTCACTGAGGTTCCTTTCACGTAGGATGGCCAGCGCTCTCTGGTTTGCTGGGGTCTGTCCTGGTTCTAAGAGTGCAAGTCCCACTTTGCAGAACCTCCGTGTATTGGTTTCCTGTCACAATGTAACAATGTGCCACAGTCTATGCAGCATGGAGGCCAGAGTCTGAAATCCAGGTGTTGGCTTGGCTGGCTCTCTCTGGAGGTGCAGGGGGCATCTGTGCCATGTCTCCCCTGGCTTCTGGGGTTGTCGTCAGTCCTTGGTGTTCCTTGGCGTGTAGTGGTGGCACTCCAGCCTCTGTCCCCATCCTCAAACAGCCTCCCCATGTGCAGCTGTCTCTCTGGGTTCCCATTCCCTCTTCTTGTAAGGACACAGGTCACTGGATTAGGGCTCATCCGACTGACTCCGGTATGACCTCAGCTTGATCACGTCGGCAAAGACCCTGTCTCCAAATAAGGCCACTTCACAGGTGCTGGGGACTAAGACTTTCACAGAGCTTCTGGGCGGACACAATTCACCCGGTAAGGGCCTGTCCGTCCCAGGCGAGCGGGGCAGTGGTCACCCTCCTACAGTTCTGTCGTCATGGAACCCCGCCAAACCCTGTTCTCAGGTTCGTTGCCCGAGTCCGAGGTTCTCAGATGTGGTCCCCGAACCACAGGGAGTCAGAAGCTGACTCAGCGCTGTTTCCCCACTTTGCAAGTTGACACGAGGCTCCAGTTACCGGCACAGGGACGGTGGCCGCAGGACGATGTCTGCTGTGGGACCCTGAACCCCACAGGCCGGTGCCCTGGCCTAGGAGCAGAACCTCCCAGCCGCTCCGCTGTCAGCGCCAGGCTGGCCCTCCGCTTACACCGTGTAGGGTAAAGTTCAGGACACACCGGCCCCACTGCCAAGCCACATATAAAAGTCAGAGAGGACCATGTTGATTTACATGGATTCTTGGCTAATCCGGTAATGGCGGAGGCAGGAAGGGGGAATAAAATGATAAAGGACACCCGGGGAAGCTCTGGCTGGCGCAGACGGCTCCCCGCAGAGCTGGCCAGTTGTTTTGTTTTGGTTGGTAATGAATCAAGGGGCGTGGCTCCCCAGCCTTTTTTAGGCAGCAGGAAAAACTGGGTGAAAGGTCTTGATAGCTTGGGCCATGTTTCCAGAATCCTCTGCTATTTCTTGAGAAACTTCAAACCTTAAAAGTAGACGCCAAGGCCATTTCCTAGGGTGTGATAGTGTGGAAGCTGGAGGGACCTTCGGACTGGGAGAAAGTCCTCAGTTGAAGGACAGAGGTCCCTGTTCGCAGTGTGGGGGAACAGCTGTCTCCCCCAACCGGGTCACACCCCACTGTTCTGCAGCAGGGTTTGAGGTGCAGGTGTGGGACCGAGCTCCGTGGGTCCAACCGTGACCTTGAGTGCCTCTGATGTGGGAACTGTGTGGACCCATTTTTATCCTCATGGCTGGGCATCATGTTCTTGATACCGTGGGCCAGATTTAGAATGAAATATATTTTTTGGATTTCGTAAACTTGCTTGGAGAAGTAATTATTATTATTTTTTTAAATCCTCACCTGAGGATATTTTTCCATTGATTTTTAGATGGAGTGGAAGGGAAGGAGGGAGAGAAAGAGCGAAACATCAATGTGAGAGAGAGATAGTGATTGGTTGCCTCCCGCATGACCCCCACCAGGGCCCAGGATCAAACCTGCAACCAAGTACGTGCCCTTGACTGGTAATAGAACCTGCAGACCAGGCTGACGCTCTAACCGCTGAGCCAAACCGGCCAGGGCTGGAAAAGTAATTCTTGAGTCTGCACCTTGCCTCTTGGAGGCCTGGCCCAGGAGTAACATGGCAGCACTGTGGGAATACTCACTGCCGCTGGAGACACTATGCAGAGGGCCAGGGGGCTCCAGAAAGCAGGGGAGACCCCGACACCTGGGAGAGACCTCAGATTGCAGATCTGACTCAGCTCTGCATCTCCGGACTACGACTCTGCATTTTACGGGGCTTTGGGAACAGCCAAGTTTCATACTTGTGGCTGTTAAACACCCCTGGCAAAGGATGTCTCAGACACAGGAATCAAGACCAGAGTCGAAGGGAGCTGCCCACAGACACACATTAGCTGCAGAATTGGGACCACAGCTGCTATATCCTGAGTCTTAATCTGAAGCTCCATTTATTCGGGGTTCCCTGTGGATATTGGGGTGTCAGGATCATGGGTTATTCACACATGGCGTCGTGCAAATAGCACAGGTGATTATAAAAGACAGGATACATTTAGTTTCCGATTGTAACGTTTCCTCTCCTATTTAAAAGGAGACTTCATGGAGCAATAACAGCTCTGTTGATGGGTGCGCACAAACCGGGTTGTTATGTTAATTGTAATTCCTAGGCCAACCACGAAGACAGTAACAACAAAAATAATAATAGAAACTATATAATAAAATAGACTATAAGGAAATTAGAACGGTATTCTGGAAAATCTCTATTTGCGGGCCCTGTGCTAGGAGGAGCTGGGAGCCACAGGTGCCCGAGAGGTCGGTAGGTCCCTGTCTCCGTGTAGTCGGGTTCAGTCCAGCAGTGGCCAAAGCTGGCACGTGATGACACGTGCCGCACGGTGTGGTAACACGCGCTCTGACGGATGCACCGGGCGGAGCCCACGCTCTCCCGAGACCTGGAGGATGAGAAGCCTTGCGAAGGGGCCGCCTGGCAGAGGGACGGCAGCTCCGAGGTCTCAAGGGGGGAGAGCTTTTGGTTTCTGGAACCGACTGGGGCCAGGGTGGCTGGCGCTGGGCCTTGCCTCGGGGGGCGGCATGCAGATGAGGCTGGGCAGTCGGGACTTCACATGATTAAAGGACTCGAAGCCAGGGGGCAACATAAAACGACGTCTTTTAAACACGTTGACTGGGCTGCAGCGTGAGCGCGCTGGGGGCGTGCCCTGCGCGGGCAGTGCGCCGAGGGGGCGTGTCCTGCACCGAGGGGGCGTGCCCTGCGCGGGCAGTGCGCCGAGGGGGCGTGCCCTGCACCGAGGGGGCGTGCCCTGCGCGGACAGTGCGCCGAGGGGGCGTGCCCTGCGCCGAGGGGGCGTGCCCTGCGCGGGCAGTGCGCCGAGGGGGCTGTCCTGCACCGAGGGGGCGTGCCCTGCGCGGGCAGTGCGCCGAGGGGGCGTGTCCTGCACCGAGGGGGCGTGCCCTGCGCGGACAGTGCGCCTAGGGGGCGTGCCCTGCGCCGAGGGGGCGTGCCCTGCGCGGGCAGTGCGCCGAGGGGGCTGTCCTGCACCGAGGGGGCGTGCCCTGCGCGGGCAGTGTGACCTGGGGGCGGAGTCACAGCCCCTCTGGAAGGCAGGGCCTGGGCATTGATCGATTGGATGGGTGGGAGGTATGAGGTACGAGGCAGAGAACAGCTCCCAAGTCCAGGCTTTAGTGTCTGGTGGGTAAAGGTGTTTTCCCGAGACAGGGTCTAAGGAGGGCCAGGTTTTCCAGGAAAATCAAGAATTCAATTTCATATTGTTTAAAAATTTTTTTTTCTTTATTGATTTTAGAGAGGAAGGGAGGAGATAGAAACATCGACTGGCCGCCTCCTGCATGCCCCCCACTGGGGCATGTGCCCTGACGGAATCGAACCGGCGACCTCTTGGTGCGGGACTCAACCACTGAGCTATGCTGGCCCGGCTCATATTAAGCCTGAGGCGCCTTTAAGACAGAGACAAGGTAAGTCTGAAGCCCGAGGTCAGGGTGGGAGGTTCCAGTTTCGGCCGTCAGGTGGCAAGGTAGTGAGCGCTGGGTGCCTGGATCAAGTGAGGAAGGGTGCGGACAGGAGGAGATGCATTGGAGGAAACCGAGGCTGACAGAGGGAGACCAGCCGGGCGGTGGTGTCGTGGAAACAGGCTTACCAAAGAATAGCAGTGGCCTGCCTAAAATGCTACTGAAGGGCCAAGAAAGAAACCAGGAAACACCTCCAGTATTTGGTGACACGGGGGCGGGGGCAGTTCCGGTGGGAGCACCCGGTGACACGGTGGGGAGGTGTGTGGACTCGGGAGGGTAGGAGAGGACGGGCAATTCAGTTTTAGCAAAATTTCATCATGTTCATGTAAATGTGTGTCATCTGCATGTATGAGGAGCTGCGGAGTTCTGAATGTATACCTACTTTTATATTTGCGCTTCATGTATTTGAATAAACTTGAGTGCACCTAGGTGCCACCAAGAAAAAACGACCTTTTATGTCACAGTGCTTTGTCACGGATTTTAGATTTGTCATTGATTTCAAAAATGTTAAGATGTAAAAAAAAGTACCAGAAGGGATGATACAGTATTAAATAACGAAACATTTAGGTCAAACCTGGCAGTTGCAAGAATGTCTTCAGAGGTCCGATCATACACTAGCATGGCAGACACAATGCATTTGGTTGTCGGCCTTGACGGATCACTAACCTGGCGAAGGCTGTCTCCTCACGTCCCCTTCTTCCCAGGGTGAAGGTGAGCGAACCCGACACTAGGGCACAGCAGGTCCCACTGACCCCTCCCACCGCCATCCAGGGGTACTGAGCGCCCCACCCCAGAAAGTCCTGAGCGGCAGCACCACACTCGGAACCAGAACCGGAAGGGGCTCGCTCAGTCCATCAGGTGAGTGGATCAGCTGTCTGGGGGGTGGGATCATGCCCGCCCTGTGGTGTCTCCAGGGTTCGAGGTCAGATGCAGGCTCTGCAGGGTGCAGATCTGTGTGTTCGTGGCACTCAGAAGTGTCTAGCACCGCAGATGCTCAAAAACATGCAATGGTGGGCAAACGACACCAGCTAAGGATGCGTGGCACCACCGACGGAGGCCGCCCGAAGGCCCACGCCGTGTCCCTGGACTTCCTTCCAGAGCGGGTGAGTCTCACGGCCAGTGACCTCGGATGGAAAAGGCTGACGAGTGAGCGGGGCCCCCACGCCCGAGCAGTGCTGCTGGCCGCCAGGCCTGAGAGTTACCCTGGAAACAAGTGATGACGCTGTACTGTCAGACGCTATCCTGTCTGAAAAGCGAGTGTTTGCCTGACCATGGCTCAGTGGCTGAGTGCCGACCCATGCAGCAAAAGGTCACCAGTTTGATTTCTGGTCAGGGCACATGCCCGGTTGTGGGCTCAATCCCCGGTAAGAAGCATGCGGGAGGCAGCCCATCAATGTTTCTATATCTGTCTCCCCCTCTCATATATATATATGTATATAAAAATAGATAAATAAAGTATTTGGTTGTCTCCCAAGGCTCAAACTTCACCCTGGAATGATGAGACAACCATACTTAAACGATCCAAAATAAAGGCATATTCCAAAAACAATTTTTCATTAACAAATTAATTACAAGGCAAAATTATATTTTATTAATAGTAACGTTCCCTGAATGTTAGAAACGGCCCTATGGAATCTAGCTGGGCGGGGGTGCCAGGTAAACACACTGCTGGACTAGAGCTGACACAGTGGAGGGGCACCCCCCTCCTCGCCGCGCCCGCAGAAGGCTCATGGAGCCCCACACTGGGCAGGCCCCCAGCCTCCCCACCACTGCAGGCCTGGGGATGGTGACAGGCACATCTCCCTCCTAAACCAAACCCTCCTGCCACGGGGTGTCAAGGGCAGCCCAGGGACTACAGCCAATCATGTTCCGGTAACTGCAGTGTCGGGTGGGTGTAAGACTTATCGGGGAGATCACTTGGCAAGTTATATACTGCTAATCCCTGGGGTGTGCACCTGAAGCTAATATAACGACGTTAACTGTAAATGAGAAAAACGAAACCAACCAGCCGCTGTGCCATGGACGTCCAGCCACGCTGCAGGAGGAGCAGTGCGCGTCTCCTCAAGCACCGAGCGGGCAGCAGGATGGCGGGGCCGCTGAGGGTGGACGCAAGGCCACTCTGCTTTAGTGGACAGAGGCCACCCCGACTCTCCCGCTCCACCCCCCCCGGCCC
Organism: Molossus molossus; assembly: GCF_014108415.1. Taxonomy (NCBI): domain Eukaryota; kingdom Metazoa; phylum Chordata; class Mammalia; order Chiroptera; family Molossidae; genus Molossus; species Molossus molossus. The sequence goes on from NW_023425401.1 coordinate 109,463,659, forward strand.
CGGGAGCCCCGAGCCTTCCTCTTCAGGAGCCACGCCGAGGGACGCGCGGGGTTAACGTTGCGGCTATTTTATTTACAAGTATACATTGAACACAATGAAATAAACACTGATATATGGAAGCCTAGTTAATAGTAGTGTAACAATATGCATCTTTTGATGATTACATTATTTTAAACAACAAACTACACTTAAAAATTAATGCCGATAAAATTCTTGGTCATAATATTAAGAAATACAATATATAAATTGAAATATGATTGCTTAAAGAAAGTGGAAGTGAGCTCAGGTGGACAGAGTCGGAGTTCAACATAATCTGAAGGGTGGGCGGGTGGGCAGACGCTCTGACCCGAAGGAAGCCTTCCCGGGAACAGAAGAAAACGAAGCAGTTCATCTTCCAGGAGGACGCAGCCGCCCCCCGCAGGCTGGCTCCCAGTGTCCTCGGCCCAGGGGCTCACATCACCGAGCAGGAAGACTTGCCTTGTGAAGCGGCCCCATCAATTTTTTCTGCCTCCAAAATTATCCTCCGAAATACGTCAACAGCAGTCTGAAAAGAAAGCACCGCGCCCTGTCGCTTTCCAGCGGAAGCCTGAGAAACCCCCTGCCGTGGCCCCGCCCACTCCAGCTCTCACCCTCCCCTGGTGCCCCGGTCTCCACGTCCAGTATCAGCACCCCCACCCCCAGGACTCTCATTCCCTCCGGACACTCCTTCCCGGGGCTGCTGCCTCTCTCACCCAGCACCACGGGCCTCGGGCGGACAGCCGCTTCTCCCTGCCTCTCCTCCGGACCAAACCCGTCCACTTTCTTAAAACTCTCTGTGCTGGGCGTTGACTCTTACGCCTTGACAGGCATCACCTTGGAGCCTGGCTCTTCCCAGCCTCCTTCCAGAGTGGGGCAGTGTCTGCAGCCTGCCTCAGCCTCCCAGCCCGTCCCAGGAGGAGCGCCACCATTCTGCACAGCAAATCCTCTCATGCTGACCGACGTCAACACAGTCAGTCCCCGTCCTTCAAATGTGCTTACTGTGCCCTGGCCAGTTTGGCTCAGCGGTTAGAGTGTCGGTCCACAGACCAATGACTCGCTGGTTCGATTCTGGCCAAGGGCATGCATGTACCTCGGTTGTGGTTCGTCCCTGACCAGGTCATGGGGGAGGCAGCCATTTGATGTGTCTCTCCCACATTGGTGTTTCTCTCTCTTTCTCTCTCTCTCTCTCTCCCTCCCTCCCACTCTATCTGAAGATAAATAGAAAAATATCCTCGGGTGAGGATTGAAAAAACAAAACATAAAAAAGAAAAGTGCTCGTTTGATAATAAAGAACAGTTCTCGCCCTGGCTGGTTTGGCCCAGCGGTTGGAGCGTTGGCCTGTGGTCCAGAGAGACCCGGGTTCGGTTCCCGCTAAGGGCATGTACCTTGGTTGCAGTTTGTCCCCGGCCCTGGTTGGTTGTGCGGGTGGCAGCCACTCGATGTGTCCCTTTCACGTTGATGTTTCTCTCCCTCCCTCCCTCCCACTCTATCTGAACAAAATAACAAAAAACAAGAACAGTTCTCAAACGCCTCTGGGGCAGTCCTAGATCTTGTCATCACCAACCACCACCCAGGGGCAAGTCTCCCCGCCCCCCCCCGCCCCCCCCTCCCCCCCGCTCACTTTCAGTAGCCCGGACCTGACAATTCTCAGCTCAGAGACCTGCCTCCTTGATCGGACCCCCTTTTCCTGTCTCCTAACCACTTCTCGCTCATTTCCTCCCGGGCCAGCGGAGTCCACGGCCCACCATCGCGGCCAGGTGCTCGAACTCCCTTCTCCGCCAGCCGCGCCCACAGTGCTCGCAGCCCGGGGACGTGCTGCCCCGGGCTCACCTCACCCCAGGACCCCCGGTGCCAGCCAGCGGCCCAGCTCCTGTCCCTCGTCTAGGCAACCCCCAGACGAAGGTTCTGTGCCCCTCTCCCTTTCACTGGGACTTCTAAGCCGCCCTCCCACCCCTGGTGGTCACTGTACTTCACAGAACTGACACTCAAGAGAACTCCACGCACCCTGCCCACCGAACTGACCGTGCCCTGGAGTCTGGCCACCTCCTCCGGTGACTCTCCTGACCAAGCCCAGCCCCGGGCACTGGCTGAGCAGTCCTCCCTCTCTCCACATCACTGATCTCCCACTCGTCCCAGCTGCACAAACAAGTCACTTATTTCATCCTGAATGTGATGCACAGAAAAATGTTTGGAATGACACGTACCAAACTCCTCCCAATAAAAGAGTGTGCCCGAGGCTTTCTGGATAACCTGTGTGATCTGACTCTGTCAAAGTACATTCTCTTTCATCAAATTGCTGAGACAGCTGCAGGCCTCCACAGTAAATACACCGAACTGCAAACACCCATACTTCCTCAGGGGTCAAGAGGCAGCATTCACACTCAGTTATTTTCCTACTGTGCATGTTATCAATGAAAACGAACTCTGCTGAAGAGAGTTTTAAAATATTAGATTTTAGTAAGTACTACAAATTACAAACAGGCTATACTTACCAATAAAAATTTTAAGCAATCTAGTATGTGTGTGGATTAGAATCTCCCAGCTCTAGGTCAGGGCTTAGAATCACCCGGTGTCCCCCCACCTGGCCTGGCTGAGGCCCCTGATCACCTCCAGCACACTCAGGGGTGTGAGCAGCAGTGTCCCATGACACGGCAGCCATCGGGGAGCATCCAGGCGCCTGTGAGGGCCTGACCAGACCTGCGCCCAAGGACACGCATCTGCTGCACGCGCCTGGCTGGGGCTACTCTCTCTGCTTTACAGGACTCATTCAGCCCGGCCGGTGCTCGAGCAGACCCAGACGACAAGCGTCGGGGCCTCTGGCCTCTGAGCGGGTCTGCCGGAGTCTTCAGCATCACTCACCTTTTTTTTTCTTTATTGATTTTAGGGAGAGAGAAAGTGAGAAAGACAGAAACATCGATGAGAGAGAACATCGATCGGCTGCCTCCTGCATGCCCCACACTGGGAATAGAACTGGGACCTCTCAGTCCATGGGACAACGCTCAATCCACTGAGCCACACCAGCCAATATATGTTCATGAAGGTAGTATTTCCTTTACTATCAATTTCTGTTTCTCTTACAAGTGTTCCAGGTCCCACTATAAGCAGAACTCTGGCTGAATTAAAACATAAATGGTGTCTTCTTGGGGCAACCCAGAGAGGAATGGTGGAAGGTTCCAGACTGACCAGGGGTGATGACGACAGTGCTGAACTGTGGGCTAAGAGGGACACAGGTCTGTGACTGATGGGATGTGGTGCAAAGTCAGTTCTTTATCTATCTATCTATCTATCTATCGCCTCACCCGAGGACATTTTTCCACCTTTTATTCAGATAGAGCGGGAGGGAGAGAGAGGAAGAGAGAGAGAAACATCGATGTGAAAGGGACACACCGAGTGGCCGCCACCTGCACAACCCAACCAGGGCCGGGGACAAACTGCAGCCAAGGTACTGCCCTTAGCGGGAACCGAACCTGGGTCTCTCCGGACCGCAGGCTGACACTCTGACCGCTGAGCCACACTGGCCAGGGCAGTTTTATTTATTTTTCAACCGTCACTCGAGCACATTTTTCCATTTATATTCAGATAGAGTGGGAGAAAGAAAAAGAGAGAGAAAGAGAGAGAGAGGAAGAGAGAAACCTCAACTTGAGAGGGACACATCGATTGGTTGCTTCCTGCACAACCCAACCAGGGCCAGGGGACAAACCGCAACTTAGGTATATGTCCTTGACTGGAATCGAACCCATGACTCATTGGTCCGCGGGTCGACGTTCTAACCTCTGAGCCAAACCGGTCAGGGCCAAAATGAGTTTTAAACAATACCTACTTGATTCTCTTTAGCAGAAGATTCCAAAAAGGCTGCATTCCAAGATTCTGCTAACGCCTTCCCTTCTTCGTAACTGATCACCCTAAAGGAAAGAAAACATTCTTGTTAAAGAACTTGGCTCTTTACTGTTATACGGACCATCTAGGTGACTTTCTGAAACAGGCCCGCTTTTACAGGGCTGCAGATGTGTGTTCACTCGGTGCCACGGCCCTGGTGCCACACAGGCGACTCGACTCTATTTCCTCACTGTACAGCCCCATCAGTGCTCACAGCCCACGGGTCCGCTCCGAATCAGCCCTGTGCCCCAGCAGCCCCACGACGCAGAGAACCACCTGTCCTCCCCCTGCTGGGGGCGGGCTGCAGGGTGGGGCCCAGGCTCTAACCCAACCCCGCACTCCAGACATGGTTTGTTGACCAAACGAATGCTACCACTGTCTTTGAGAGTCTGCTCTGCACAGGATGGCTGCTCTCTCTCCTGCTGAGGAACACCTGTCGGGCAGGTGACAGTCTGCTCCTGCCAAGCACCAGCGCGGCCACGTTTGAGCCCTGACAGACGTGCCCGTGAACACTCCTGCCACCAGGACAAGGAAACGGGGGCTCAGTGACCGCACCGTCCTAGAAGCAGTTTGGGAAATGAGCGACTATCGAGAAGCCACGTACCTCTCCATGTGCAGGTCCTTCTTATTCCCAACCAGCATGATGGGTATCCTGTTGTTACAGGGAGAAAGGCAGAGCCGTCAGTGCCAGGCCTTCCAGAGCAGCTCTGAGAACCAGTGTCTAATAGGAGACAAGGGCCTACTTACTGCACTTTCCCCACCATGTCCAACAATTTGCCGTGGATAACTTTGATCACCTCAAAACTATAAAAGAAAAGTATGAAACCAGACATCCAATTTAGTGCTCGTTTTTTTCATATGTTTATCAGGTAGTCTTAGTGAGACAAACAGAAATGCCACAGATTCACCGTTTAATATAAAAGAAAACAAACACAGAGAATTCCTTTATCTTCCTACCAGTATTTCACGTGTACATGTATTTGACACTCAGAAACCCTGGTTAAGAACATTAAAACGGAACAGGCCTGACATTTAACGGAGAAAGTCTCACGACTGCCGAACCACGAGCAGACGTGAAGCCCTGAACACACACTGGCAGAAGGCTCGCCCCTGTCCCCCCGGCAGTCAGCCCGGGCCCCGCGGGAGCACAGGACAAGCCACGCACTCCCCACTGCAGTGAGCAGACGAGCTCAGGCTGGGCTCTGTCACTATCTGTCTAGAACACCTCTCAGGAAATTCCCCCTTCACAACCTGTTCACTCCACAAAACATTTAGCTTAGTAATTAAGTCTAATCATCACTACTACCAATTCCAGCATAATTCTTTATAAGGATTAATGCCATCTCTGCATAACAAACTCACGCAAGGAAGGAGCTGAATCTTACCTTTTGATTGATGTAACTGAATACACAAGAATATAACCATTAATATCAATGGAGTACGTCTGAGGAAAGATGGAGTATTCATCCTGTGGGAGAAAAAGGGTTGCATTTGGCATAACAATCAATCTTCACCCAAAGTTCTTCACATATTTCCTGGTCAAAGAAATCAACATAAACAAAAAGTGGACTACATTATTATTCTACAAACAGCCTACACACTCAAGATTTATTTGAGACTGGTTTGGGGGGGGGGGGTGATGTGCTTTAAGCCAATATTCATTCAAACGTGACTCTGGCTACTCTCAAACTTTTGGAAAGGCTGACGACCTCTGTAAAGCCTGGGAGAAGAGGCTGTAAGGAATGAAAATGATTGGCTCATGACCTCTTTTACGGATGAAAAGTCCAGAATCTCTTAGACCTCACAGAAAACTCACAAGTCTACTAGTTTATTCCTTAAACCTGTATTTTCCTATGTAAACTTGTTGCATTATCACTTGACTTGATTTCTGCATGTGAGTCACAGTGGCCTGAGTACAAGAGAGAGAGGAAGGAGAGAAGACAATTGAGACAGTACCCTCAATCAGAGGATGAAATGAGTTAATTGAGCAACTTTAGGAATTAAAGACAAAGGTACACATTATGCAACAGCGTGTCAGTTTGGTTTCATAAGGCTTGATGAAACTCTGCTACAGACCCGGAACCACCAAAGCGCAGAGGTTCCGATGTCATGCACACCACTGCCTGGCACAAGCGCTTCATCCTCAGTGGAGATGTGACTGTCCACAAACCACATGCCAAGCACTGTTATGGAAAAGTCATGGCAAGCCACTATTATATCAAGTAACTGTCCTTGTTAGCTTTGCAATTCCATAGTATGGTTATAACCAGTGTTCTTGATGACCTTGAATTACTGCTCTATGGTCAAGTGTCTTTTAAAAACAAAAAGAAACATTTAGCTCTCCTATCAACTCTCTGATATCCCAAATAGTGGTCACCGATCAGAAAATAGCATTTCTACATCAGAGTTTACTACCTAAGCTAAATAAAACTTTTTTTGTTTTCATTATTAGTACAACTTTTACTAAGTTGAATTTACATTTTGGTGTCGATTTCTAAAAACAAATTGTTAATGGAATGTCAGATCTTTCTACCCAGATTAAAAACAAAATTCTAAACAATTTTAGTCACCAGCTTGGCTACAGTGACTCCAAAGTTCAGACTGCTTGCCCGATGTGGAAACACAGACGAGTAACCCTACTTGGGAGCGTGGTGCAACAGTTAGAAAGTATAATGGAGGAAGAAGACCTTCAGCTGTGGCAGCACCAAAAAGGACAAAATTCCTAGGGATAAACCGAAGGAAACGAAAATACATGATTCATTTGAAGAAAATCTTAAAATACTCCCGAGAGAGAAAAGAAATAAATGGAACAGCATGGCAAGAACATGCAGAACCACAGGATTCCATTTATTAACCCTAAATGAATACTTTTTTTTGGTTAATCCTCACTCACATTTTTTCCATTGATTTCTAGAGAGAATGGAAGGGAGGGGTGGGGAAAGGGGGAGAAAAAAAGAAAGAGAGAAACATTGATATGAGAGAGACACACTGATTGGCTGCCTCCCGAACATGCCCTGACCACAGCCTGGGAAATGAACCTGTAACCCAGGTACATCCCCTTGGCCAGGAATCGAACCCACAAGCCTCCGGTGCTCGGGCCCACACTCTAACCGCTGAGCCACACCGGCCAGGGCGCTCGATGCACACTTTCTGGCAAAGAAAACCACTGTGGAGGTGGGTGCCTGGGAACCTGGCGCCCCGGAACTAAAGCAGCACGGCACTGGCTCCGGGTGGAGCCAAGCAGGGATGGGAATCAGGTGCACGATAACCTTGGCATTTCAGATCAGCAAGGATGCAAAGGACACGCAGGGACAGACGCAGGGCCACCCGGGGGGACGGCCAAGCGGGGTCTGTAACTCACGCCTCGCAGACACGTATCCGGAGGAATCAGACTTAGAGGTGAAAACTGAACGGTGCACAGTGCACGGGAGAATTTAAACGAAAACCGTGCCGCTCAGCTCATATACAAATGCTGACTTTCTTCCAAAGACCAACCCCTAACAGAAAAAGGAGAAAGTACATGAACAGACAGGACAGGTCACAGAAAAAGAAAGAAGGACGTCCTCAAACATGGGAAAATGTGATCCAACTCCTTCATAAGAAAACACTAATTAAAACAACACAGATACTAATTTTCACCTAGCAGATGGGTAGATATCAAACAATTCGGTAACACACTGTGCTGGTGACTCACTGCTGGTGAGAATGCAAACCGTGGCCCTCCGGCCCAGCGAGCCCACACCAGGCATGTTCTCACACGCACCATCTGTCTGCAGTGACGCAGGGTGTGACGGCGGCCCCGATGGCAGGGGAGACGGGCAACAGCCCAGTCAAGGCCGGTAGTTAAACGATATAGCCCGAACGAGACATTCTTCAGCCATGGGGAGAAAAGAGAGGCACATGGACTGATATGGAATAATCTTCAAGGAGACATAGAGCTATGTATCTTTTTAGGAAAAAAACAAACTAAAAACAAACCTTAGAACTATACTTGGCATGTGATGTATAAGTATCTTGGAAGCGTGGACTTGAAACTGACAAGGGGGTTGCTGTTGGGGGTCAGAGCTCAGGTAGCCAACATGGGAAAGACTTCACTTTTCCCTTCTGTGCTGCTTTATATCTGTGACGTGCATTTATCAACATTTAAAAAGAATAAATGCTTGGCTCAGCGGTTAGAGCGTCGGCCTGCGGTCCCGAGAGACTGGGTTCGGTTCCCGCTAAGGGCACGTGCCTCGGGTTGCAATTTGTCCCCGGCCCTGGTTGGGTCGTGCGGGTGGCAGCCACTCCATGTGTCCCTTTCACGTCGATGTTTCTCTTTCTTCCTCTCTCTCCCTCCCACTGTATCTGAACAAAAACATGGAAAAAAAAAAATACTTTTTTTTTGAAGAGGAATTTGACTCACTTGTCATTGAATCTACTGAAATTAGACCAAAACAAAATATTCACACAAACTAAAAATGTAACTTGAACGTAACTGTTCGCCAGCAGCCCTCGCTGGGCAGCTGACCCGCTATGACACAGACCACCAGTAGCGAGTACCTGCTGCCACGTATCACTCTGCAGCAACTGGGTACGTACGATGAGTTCTCCTCCTCAAATGTGCAAGCTAGTGAACAAACCAAGTAGGCTGCTTTGAAAGATCTTGCCCCTACTCACCTCTCCTTCTGAGCAGTCTTAACCCCAGAACCAGCCCTGGAGCGGGAATTTAGATGCCACCCTCCCCCATTCCTGCAGAACCGGGGTGAGCTGCAGCCGAGGTGAGTGTCCGTGTCACACCCAGTGAGTGGTAAATACGGGCACAACCTTTTATCTTCTGGTCTCCTAACTGTGAATAGCCTTTAAGAACTGGTAGCTGCAGTGAGAACACATTATTCCAAATAGCTAAATTTGGATATATTTTGTGCAAAAATTCTCTAAATATTCTTATCTGGCAGCAACAGAACCCAAAACAGCCAGACAAGCAGAGCTGGAAATGGACCGCTCTGGCCTCCCTCGCTCCTCCACTCACTCCCGCGAGCTGGTCCTTCTGGGGCCTTTCTTTGTAACTTTGATTAAATAGTTACGGGAGTGTAATGGCCAAGAGGACACGGGACCCACCTTCCCAGTGATCAGGAGTCAATACAGACATGTTCGCTCCAGGCACATGTCTGTGAGGACAGCTCTCCGAGCAGGAGACACCTGCGTTTCTCCACGCCAGCTGTGAACATCAATGGAGCTGCAACGCAAGCCGTTGCTCCAGCCTCAGTAGCATCAAAGATCCACAAATAAGGATCAAGTCCTCTTCAAGCTCACAAGTCTCCTCTAAACCCCACAACAACGCTGTGCAGGCACGCACAGCCACCACCTTCTTACAGAGGGAAGAGCTGAGACTCAGAAAAGTTCACTCACTTGCTCAGGGTCACTGGCTCGTAAGAAGCGAGACGGAAACCAGGAACTGCAACCGCAGAGCCCATACTCCAAACACCCACGAGGTGCTGGCTCTCCCGCCGACCACAAAATGTGTTTCCACAGTGACAGCACATAGACGTGACTGATCAATTTATATCCTCACCCCACTTCCCACGAGCTTAATGAAAACTCAACCCAAGATAGCAAGGAAGCCCTGGCCAGGTGGCTCAGATAATTGGAGCATCGTCCTGTACACCAAAAGGTTGAGGGTTCAATTCCTGATGGGGACATGTACAGGAGGCAATTGAATGATGTGTCTCTTTCTCCCTTCCTAAAGAATCAATAGAAACATATTTTCGGGTGAGGATTTAAAAAAAAAAAAAAAAAGGTATAAAGGCAAACCCAAAACGTGATGATGCCAGCCCTATTATAAACAGCATGGCCATAGTTCTTTGCCTAGGACTCTGTTATACCTGTTGATGCAGTATAATTATATCTGTGCCCTTTACTCTTTATTTTTTATTTTTTTTAATTATTTTTTTTTGTATCCTCATTCAAGGACATTTTTCCATTTTTTTGTACAGACAGAGTGGGAGGGAGAGAGAGGAAGAGAGAGAGAGAGGGAAACATCGATGTGAAAGGGACACATCGAGTGGCTGCCACCCGCACAACCAACCAGGGCCCCCGGGGACAAACTGCAACCGAGGTACACGCCCTTAGCGGGAACCGAACCCGGGTCTCTCCGGACCGCAGGCGGATGCTCTAACCGCTGAGCCAAACCGGCCAGGGCTTCTTTTATTTTTTTAATCTTTAACCTGAGAATAGTTTTCCATTTATCTTCAGATAGAGTAGAAGGGGTATGTGTGTGTGGGGGGGAGACATCGATTGGTTGCCTCCCGCATCACCCTGACCAGGACCAGGGACCGAACCGCAACCCAGTGCCCTCGACTGGAACTGAACCTGCAACTCATGGTCCGTGGGCTGACGCTCTAACTGCTGAGCCAAACCAGTCAGGGCTGCCCCTTCAAAAGGGTCATTTTAGGCAGTAAATTACAGTCACCTTAACTGTAAGAGATATAAACCCTAAGAATCCCATACCAGGCCCCACCCGAGGTTCCTCTACACTAACTCCCAGGACAAGCTGTGTCCCCTGTGCCATCATTCCCTCATGGTGACTTCTCCTGCTCCCCCCATTCCAACAGCCCCCCAAATCTCATTCTGCCCATGGACAGGACTGTGTGGTAAGAGCTGAGGATGGCCCTGCTGTAGGAAAACCACCAGCCTGTCGTCCACCACCAGGTGGGGTGTGCAGGGGGACGAGGCCACATGTCACAGTGCTGTGACATGTAAGTCTGACTTTTTTCCCTTGGAGCTTCTAGAACTGAAACTCCAGGGTTCCTCCCGTGCTGAACCGACTCAAGAGCTATTTTCTTGCTTCACTAGCACTGTGCTTTCCTTCCATGCTCACTTCAAAATGCACAGCAGAGAGTTCACTCCAAACCGAGAGCACTGTCCCAATTCCCCCAGGTCCCAGAAAAAGCCTCCTTGTAACCCGCTGGCCTGCCAGCTGCACCCACACTCCCGCCAGCGGGTCCTGTGGTTTGTAAGACACAAGGTGAGGTCAGGACCTGACACTGCAGCTCCTCCCCGCTCCGCGCCCCCTGAACAGCGCCAAATGCGGCCCAACAGAATGGTTTCCATAGAAAGGGGCCGGGCGCCGTGGAAACGGGAATCGAGCTGTCGGAGGGGTTCTTTGTTCCTCTCAAGTTCTCTCAAGTTCTTTCACCCTTTGCTTCCAGTCAGTTCCCCTGGTGATCTAGTCCCCACATTAACCTGTGAATGTCGGGTTTTTAGTTACTTAACCTTTAAAAAAAATTTTTTTTTTTTTATTGACATTAGAGAGAACATAGACTGGCCGTCTCCTGCATGCCCCCCACTGGGGATCAGGCCCACAACCTGGGCACGTGCCCTGACCGGGAATCGAACCAGCGACCTCTTGGTGCAGGGTTGACGCTCAACCACTGAGCCACATGGGTCCGGCTGGTTACTAAGCCTTTGACAATGACCTGTCCAACAAACCAAACTGACGCCCCCTAATCCAGTGATCACAGAGTCCACCTATGAACCAGCCCGTCTGCCCCGTACCTCTCTCATGTCGTTCACTTAGACAAGACTAACTTTTGTTCTTTTTTTGTTAATCCTCACCCAAGGATATTTTTTCCATTGATTCTCTGAGACAGAATGGAAGTGAGGGGTGGAGGTGGGGGAGAAAGAGAGATCGATGTGAGAGACACATCAACTGGTTGCCTCCCAAACACACTCCAACTAGAGTGAGGGATGAAACCTGCAAGCCAGGTACGTGCCTTTGACCGGGGATCAAACCCAGAACCCTTCGGTCCATGGGCCGACGCGCTAACCGCTGGGTCACTCTGGCCAGGGCTGACTTGTGCTCTTAGTGCAGGGAACACACAGCACAAGAGGAGCAAGAGCACTGACATGAGTCTGTGATATAAAGTTCAGAAAACAGAAAACCCCTATTCTGTAATATTTTACCTTCACAAAGTTATGAATATATTTAAAACAATTCTAAAGCAGAAAACCAAGCTAACTATGTGAAGAACTGCCACAAGTGGTTTAGAAGAGACAGAGCAGACGGCCTAGGCAGCCCCGGGCGCAGAAGCCACGAAGGGCCACGCTGGCCCAGCCGCGGAGGCGCCAGCACCCGGCCTGTCACCTGCGCGCCCGAGAGCATGAGACGAGGTGCTTACCTGCCCAGCCGTGTCTACGAGTTGGAGGTGATACTCTTGTCCATTCACTGTGAGCAGTTTTGTGAAAGCTGTGGGGAGGGAATCCGAGGTTAGTTACCAGACAGTGGACTTTGGGGCACGTAGAGCGTGAACAATGACAAGTAAGCGGAGTCCCTAATAATCTCCTAAAAAGGGTCCTCAAACAAAAAGGACAAATCTTGGAGTGTATAGGATCTTCCCTGCTCCCATTATTTAACCCACAACACCAGCTGACTAAAATTGAGACTGGCTGAACCGTGAACTTTCTCAAAGGATGGGAATCGGGCCTGGTGCGTGTCCTGTGAAGTCGCCTGGACGCCCCGCGTGCGGCGCCGTCCTGCGTGGAGAGTGCGATGTACACAGGCAGCCTGCCGCCCGCAGCGCCGGAAGCACAGCCCTCTCCCTAGTCACAGGAGGGCTGGTGTGGGGCAGAGCTACTGTCAACGGGCTGCCTCGGGCGCCCGCACGCAGCGCCGCCACCTCACTGGCAGACGAGACAGCGACGGGACAGATGCTCTCTGTGAAGCCATCGTTCCCACTCAGCCTAAGGATCCAAGCAATCTGTCACAACTTCTTTTCCCTACTAAGGGGGGAGAAATCAGATTCAAATAACTTCCGGAAAAGTCAATTCAGAATTTGGAGACAGACTTCAAGCAAATATAGACAAGAGGAAAGACTATTAATAGTCACCGACTATTACAAAGAACCATCCGGAGCCCCGACAAGCAAACGGACAGGTTCCTTGGCACAGAGGAGTCTGTGTCCTGGCTGCCCGCTGGACTCGACCAAGCCGGCCAGCAGTCTACCCTACGCACTGCTGCCCCTCCGCCGACGGAAAGAGAAGCAGACAGATGACAGTCTTGAGCCTGTGACAGGAGCAGCAGTCCGGGCAGCCACCCGGGAAGCGAGACCGCACGACTAGCTTCAGGCAACTGCCACTCGAGCGCGTCCTCGTGCCCCTCTGGACACCATCACTTAAAGAATTCCCAGAAAAAGTCTATGGTGTTTTCCCCACACCGCAACCTCTCTGAACTCGGGGTGCACCGTGCGACTGCCTTCCGCACAGCGGGCGGGGCATCACGAAGCAGCCGCCTCCCACTCCTTCCCTCAGATCAGGTGTGCGCCCGCCTGGATGAGTCTAGAAGAATCGCTGTGAGCAATAAAACAGCAGCCTTCACCTAGAACTAAGTCCTTGTGGTTATAAAGTATAATTATTACAAAAAGATCACCTACACAAAACACCCTGTGCTCACTCGACTCTCTCGAGCACCTGTCATTCTCACCACCAGGTGCCGGAGGCAGCGAAGTCCCTGACCGCAGCGAGCTGCCCCCTGCGAGGGAGGAGGGGACAGAGATGCACCCAGGCACCCTCTCTGAGGGGCACCAGGCAGAGGCGCGCAGCAGCGAGGCTGAGAGAGGAAGTGAGGGGCTCAGTGTGGCTGAGAACGGGGGTGGGGGCTGGGAGGACATGGCCAGAACTTCGAATTTCTAGTAACTGATGGGAAATCAAGAGTTCTGAACAGGGGAGTAACCTGATCCAATTCACATTTAATTTATTTATTTATCCTCACCAGAGACCACTTTTTGTATTTATCTTCAGATAGAGTGGGAAGGAGAGAGAGAAGACGACAGAGAGAGAAACATCGATGTGAGAGAGACACATTGAGTGGCTGCCACCCCCATGACCCCAACCAGGGCTGGGCACAAAGTGCCACCAAGGTACGTGCCCTGAGTGGGAACCGAACCTGGGCCTCTCTGGTCTGCGGGCCGACGCTCTAACCGCTGAGCCAAACCAGCCAGGGCCAATTCATATTTTAAAAGGATCACTCTGGTTACACTGTGAAAAGAAAAATGGACAAGGGACATGGGTGGGAGCCCACAGCAGTGGCCAGAGGGACAGAGATAGAGGTGTGAGACACGGGGAATTCTGGATACACTTCAAAGGCAGAACCAAAGGACTTTCCGACTGGCCTGCGCAACATGAGCTGCCAGTCACCAACGCAGGAAAGCCTGCGGGAGGGGCCCTGGGGACAGCATAGGAGGCACGGAGGGGCTGGTTTAGGTATGTTCGGTCTGAGAAGCCTATCAAGCACCCAAGGGGGCGTGAGGGCAGCTCAGTAAAAAAGCCCGGAGCTCAGGGAGAGGCTGGGCCGAGCTGCAGAGACAGGTGAACTCGAGGGAGAGTGCTGGGGAGCAAGGCAGGGCCTGAGCCCACGTGGAGGCCAGGGACTCCCCATGCTGTCAGGTGGGAAACATGGGAAACTCAGCCACGGAGACTGGGAAGTACTGGCTGGGAGGTAGAAATAAAAAGGCAGGAGGTGGAATTGTACACAAGATAGAACTGGAATTCATAAGGTGAGATCCATGTTACTTGACTCAAATAAACTCACAAAATTTTTCAAAAACGAAGAAGATCCACGTCACCGATGTGCACGGTGAACTCTTCACCCTGTCCCACTGGGCAGTCTGCCCACCACACAGGGCTTCATGAAACTCCCGATGCCAACTTCCCAATTTGCTGAGGAGCTTTAACTCAAAAGTCCACCTCGAGATGGCAGAAGCTGTGAGCTGCTGATATTCCTCTTCAAATGACCAACCACCACTCCGAGCCGTCAGAGCGCCGTGTCGGCACCTGCGCAAGCACGTTTGCTCAGGCAGTGCTACTGGTCCCAACATTCCCCAGACACCGAACTATGTGGTTTTATCGATGTTTTCTCCTTTACGTACGTTTTGAAAAGATGACATAGTCCCGGGATTTTTGCTTTGGCAGTGATACGACATATAAAGGGTCACCACCGACTGTTTGCTACACACACCCTGTTCTATATTGGAGTTAAGTGTAGAATAATTACTGGATCGTTTCCAGACTTGGAGTACTGGTCTCTAGAACCACAAAACCATCCATTCATTTATGCTGCTAGCAACAAGTTGACGACAACCATTCCATTCCTCTCTAATTCCTTATTGTCACTGGACAGTGTTTGTCTGCTAAACAGTGGGGGAAGGGTGAGGATGGGTTTCTGCCCTGCGCTACTGTCAGAAGCATGGGACACAGGGGGCGTCTGAACGTGCTCATGAACTTCAGGGACTCATATCCTCTGGTGCCCATTTCTGCTCTTGCTTAAAGACTTGAAATGAAGTCACCTCTGAGACTGAAAAAATATTAAACACTAAGTATTAGGTAGGAAAACATGAAAAACACAAGTAAAGAGGATGTTGACAGCCTCTGAAGTAGGGTCATCTGGTTCTGGTTCTGAGAAAACAGAACAAGGTCAAGAAGCTGGACTTTTGTCTGATCCATTACTCACATATAAAGAAACTGCATTTATATATAACACCATGACTTTCCTTCCAACTTAATTTTAAATACAAAGATACACAATTATAAAAATCACTTTTATAAGCAGAGCTTACCATGAAAACTATCTTATATTGTTCTTGGAATAAAATTCCCAAATGAGCCTATCTCTTTAAGGACACCACATTTTAAACTGCTATGTATAGCGAATATTTAGGCCAAGAGCAGGATTTTCTTGTGTTCCTATTCCAACAGAGACAGCCGGACTCGCTCACAGCAGTCACATTATTCCGTCCTCAAAAGCATGCTGTTCGGTGACAGCACAGGACCAACAGGACACCAGCGGGCTCCTCCTTCCAGACAAGGCAGAGCGGTTCCTTTCACACGTGTCTTCCCAGTTAGTTTAGCACCCGACGGGCCTCCTTCCCTGCTCCCAGCACACTGGGACATAGAGGACAGCTGGATATTTTAAGCCGGAGGTCAGTCAACTTCCTGGAAAGGGCCAGACAGTGAATATTTTAGGCCTTGTGGGCCAGATGATCTCTGCTGCAACTGTCCATCAATGCTGCATCGCAGGGAAAAGGCAGCCACAGACAATAGGTCCATGAGTGAGCATGGCTGTGTTCTAATAACATTTTATTTATCGACGTGGAAATCAGAATTTCATATCCCTTTCACATGTCACAAACATTATTCTCCTTTGGCCTCTTCTCAAATATTACAAATAGAAAAACCACCCTTAGCTCGTGGGCCGGTTTGGATGCAGGCCGAAATTTGTCAACGCTCCTGTTGAGAGTCTCTCTTTAAGTCTCTCTTGCAAGCTTTGGGCAGGTGAAGTCTTCGAATCTAGCTCTTCAAGTCTGTTAGGTGGGCTTCCTGTCTAATATGCCAATCAGGTTTCGACGAATCCCACATTTAAATCTGTATGTTCCTGGTGACAAATCCCAGGCCAGCCCTGGTGTCAACCATCTGAAAACACTGGTTCCAGGGGAGCTGGGGTTCTACGGTGGCCTGAAACAAGAACAGCTTCTAACAAGCAACTTCCCTGCATGAAGTGCCTCCAATCCTCCTCCATGATCCCAGAATCAAGACTTGGCTCAGGGTCCTAGAATCCTTCAGGGAGATTCTGAAACCACGGACTGAAACTGGACAAGGTTAAGGTGGTTGTCGATCTGGTCATGGGTGCTTTGGCTGCACATGGCCCGAGAAGTCAACAGGCCTTGTTCTAACGCCGCACCTGCTCGTCCAAGCCCAGCACGCTCACCTCTCCCAGACTCCTCAAGTCTTCAGCACTGAAGGGTCAGGCAGCAGAGCTTCCACGAGAGTAAGGTGCGAAGGACAGTTTGCATCCTTTCCCCTCCAGCTGAGAATCCCTAAAAAAGGGCTACTGTAGAGAGGAAGAAAATGGAAAAAAGCACTCTCTCTCTCTATCTTCCTAAAGCAGAGCCTGGAATACAGGTTCCAACAGAGGGCTCTGGATTCCGATGTCTGGCTGGCAGGATCTGGGGGTGGAATAGAAACCACGCACTGTAAGGCGGGTGCAGGTTTTGGAAGCTCTTCTGGCCCCAGTCAGTGATCTAACGAAGAGCCCTGCTATCAAAGCCTCCAAGACCACAGTGCTGTTTGTATGCAGAAGGCAGGCTTCTCAGTTTATAAATCCCTGAAAACGATACTTACTGTTCTCTATGGTTGGGTCGTAAGAGTCAACGAACTGGCCTTCAACAAACTGGATCGTCAACGAGGACTTCCCTGTAAAAGACAGAACGGCTCAGACCCGTGCATCAGCAACGCAAAACGTCTGACCAGCTATTTTACCGACCCCATGACAGATAAGAAACGGAAGGTACTGGTGTCCCCGAAACCTGGCCATTCATTTTATATATGGAAATTAATAAAACACGGTTAGTTTCTTTAGGCGTTTTTACATATGGCTGTTACAAGTGTTAACCAGGTACAGCTTTTGAAAGGGTAATCTGAAAAAAAAAAAAGGAAAGACAAAAGTCTTTATTTTAAAAACTCCGAGAAGGTAGAATCCCTGTGTCAATCATCCAGTGTCGAAGGCCCAGCATGTCCTGCACACAGTGGGGAAACAGACTCACAAAATCACTGTGATGACTGAGCCTGTGTCGCCAGGACCTGAGCCCCATGTGCTCACCCGGCCGTGTCATGTAAAAGTCCTACTGCAGGACATCAGAGCAGGGCTCCCTGGGAAGAAACAGGGCGAGAACGGAAACGGGAAGGGTTCCCCTTAATGCCACCCGGAGCCGTGCCCAAAGCCTGCAGGGAGGCCCGAGGACAGCGGTTGGCCGGCGGGTCCTGGACTCCTGCAGTTCCCAGTCCGCCCGTCTCCCTGAAGCCAGACAGGCGCAGTTCACGGGCACAGGGTGTCTGCACCAAAGGCAGCCCCTTCTACTAGAAATGTATCAAGTAATAAGCGGGTTTAAAAGTGGGAGCTGCTGGAGACAACTAGAAAATCCAAGTTGCCAGGCTTATTTACACCTCACGAGCAGCTAAACGCAAAGTTCACAAACCACTCTCCACAAAGCAGCCGCCAAGAACCCTGGAAAATTACACGGTACCTCCCCATTTAATATCCTCATTGTAATTAGAATGAATTCCCAGCTCTGGAGCCTGGCCCGCCGTGAGCATCGGACCCACCGCCCAGACCCCACCGGCTACTGCTCCCCAGTGCCTCCCAGGCTCCGGCCACATCCTCCGGCCCCTGCCAAGTTCCCACCAGCCTCAGTACCTTTATTAGAGCCACCCCCAGATCTCTGAAGATAGGACTCTTTAAAAAAATGTTTTCTTCTTTATTCATTTTAGAAAGAGAGGAAGGAGGCTGGGGGGAGAGAGAAACCTTGATGAAAGAGAACCACCTTGGCCGCCTTCTGCATGTGCCCTGACTGGGAATCAAACTGGTGACCTCTTGGTGCGTGGGTTGATGCTCAACCACTGAGCCACACTGGCCTAGCTATGACTCACTTTTGTCATCATTCTAGTCTGTGCTCAAATGTCCCTTCTTCAGAGAAGCCATTGCTAACACAAACCCATCTAGGGTGGTGCCTACTCCTTGACGTCACTCAGTCATCCCATTTTGTTTTATTTCTTTCAGTGCTTGAAGTTCTCCGAAATCACCTTCATTAATCAGGTTTGGAGACTCTGCAGATACTTGGTTTCTGAACAAATGAATGAAACTCAAACCAGACCCCCAAAGGGCACTCTCATCCATTCAGATACCACAAAGATCTCAATGTTATAACCGTGACTAGGAAACCGTTCAATAGAACTGACGAAACAACTGTCTAGTACTTACTGGTCCCCAAGGGTGGGCCTGCCTGAGACACCGAGTACAGTTGTCCAGGAACTGCACGCATTTCAAAAAAACCAGGTTACGTAAGCCAGCACATAAAGACGCATTTAGCTCAAAATATAGAGCCCTTTTATGTAATGAAAATAGCAATAAAAAAACCCTTTTATGTTAGCAAAACTGAAAAATCCTAAAGAATAATAAAATTCTTATTTATATCAAATGCTAGTGCTTGAAGCAAAAGATGTTTAATCAGGAAGAGGAGAAAATAACCTCCAGGGGCTTCTGAAGACTACTTGCAGGCGCTCTGGGGGGCTCTTGATTCCTTTAGGTAGGATGTGTTTTTTTGTGTGTTTTGCTTACAAATGGAGGGAAGAAAAGAAAGAAGATAATTTATTTCCTAAAGATAAATGGACAAGAGTTACAAAGGTAAAAAAAAAGGAATCAAAAATTTTTTTGTAACTTTTTGGAAGCAGAACTGGACTAAACCCAGGAAAGCACAAGCATGACGCGCGTGTGCGCGAGTGCCCCCCGATGACCCCCACAGTGCAGGGAAACCAGCAGAAAGAGCAGCCCCAGGAGTCCGCACAAGAAATTTAGGGAGCCCCTACCAAACTGAAGAGAAAGTCATACATACTAAACAGGACAGCATGAGATAAATGATCACAGCCAACAAGTGCACCACACTGCATTTTTTCATTTTCTTACTTATTTATTTATTTATTTATTTATTTATTTATTTATTTATTCCTCACCCGAGGACATTTTTCCATTTTTTTGTTCAGGTAGAGTGGGAGGGAGAGAGAGAGAGAAACTTCGACGTGAAAGGGACACATCGAGTGGCTGCCACCCTCACGACCGACCAGGGCCGGGGACAAACTGCAACCGAGGTACATGCCCTTAGCGGGAACCGAACCCCGGTCTCTCTGGACCGCAGGCCGACGCTCTAACCGCTGAGCCAAACTGGCCAAGGCTTCATTTTCTTTTCTTCATTGACTTTTTCGAGAGAAGAAGGGAGAGGGAGAGAGACAGAAACAGCGACGAGAGAACATCGATAGGCCGCCTCCTGCACACCCCACTGGGGATCTCGCCCACAACCTGGGCATATGCCCTGACTGGGAATCGAACCCGTAACCTCTTGGTACGTGGGTCAACCCTCAACCACTGAGCCACACTGGCCGGGCACAAGTGGGCCACATTTAAAAAATACACTTGTTGCCCTGGCCAGTTTGGCTCAGTGGTTAGAGCGTCGGCCTGCGGTCCGGAGAGACCCGGGTTCAGTTCCCGCTAAGGGCACGTACTTCGGTTGCAGTTTGTCCCCGGCCCTGGTTGGTCGTGCGGGTGGCAGCCACTCGATGTGTCCCTTCACGTCGATGTTTCTGTCTGTCTCTCCCTTCCTCTCCCTCCCTCCCACTCTATCTGTACAAAAAATGGAAAAATATCCTCGGGTGAGGATTAAAAAAAAAAAAAAAAAAAAATACACTTGTTGCCCTGGCGGTTTGGCTCAGCAGTTAGAGCGTCGGCCCGCGGACCAGAGAGACCCAGGTTCGGTTCCGGCCAAGGGCACGTACCTCAGTTGCGGGTCCTCAGCTCCAGTTGTGCGGGAGGCAACCAGTCAATGTTTCTCTCTCACATTCATGTTTCTCTCTCTCTCTGTTTCTCCCTCCCGTTCTATCTGAAGATAAACAGAAAAATATCCTCAGGTGAGGATTTAAACAAAGAAGAAATATACTTTCTGGTACAATCCAAGGAGAGCCCCTCATCTGTATCACAGAGGGCACACATTACTGACGGGATAAAGTCACGTTTACTTCGAAAACACTGGCAATCACTCCGGCAAAGCAGACCCGCAATCCCGCTGGAACCCCAGCCCTCAGGGACAGCTGATCCCTCAACCAGGCAGCCCTGGAGAAGGCGCTAATTCATTAGCAGGAGCGGGGCTGCGAAAACACTAGGCCTCCCTTGGGTCTCTCCTGCGCTGGGCTCTCCCTTCCGGGGAGATCATTAATTATTTAAATTAAGAAGGGACAGGAAGGCTACGTTTGCTGCTATGACAGTGGTTTTCAGCTGTTTCCATCAAAAGCAGAATTTTTAGGCAACTACTGTTGAATGCGTTACAAGTCAGCACTAAGTGACAATTAATTTTAGTAAATAATTCCCACTGCTCATAGTGTTCTCAGGTTTGGTTCTAGTAATTTCTGGCTTTAGGGGAGCCCTCCTCCCCCAAAGCAGTAATTTGGTTCCTTTGGCTAAGTTTCCCAATGCTGTTTGCTTACAGCTACGAAGGCCTTATTGACCTACAGCAAATTATATTCTTCACTTGATCACCTTTGCAGTTTCCCCTCATAATAACCTCCTACATCTACTTGGGCCTGTGTCCTTGTCAAACTCACATTCTGGAACACCAATTATTCCCTGAAGATGCCTCAGCCTCACTGGTGTTCTCAGGCTCACAGGTGTGTATCACCTGGGGGAGGATCTCAAACTCCCGACCACGCTCAGAACTGTCATGTGCCAACAACTCGGGAGTGAGCTGAAGGACATGAAAGGCGGCACATACCCAGAAGTGTGTTTGGCACAGAGACAAGCCCCTCACCTGATGGCATTATACATTATTATGAAAGGGTTGAGAATAATATATCCCAGCATCCCACAATAATTTCCAAATACTCGTTCTCCGAACCAAAATCCACCTTAACTTTAAAAAACAGAAAATCTATTTCTAAAAAGTTCCATCTAAAATACACCAGGTAGAAACAGCATGGTACAAATATTTTACAATGACAATATGGTACAGTAAGTTTTTTCACCCAATATTTTCACTACAGAATATATACTTTCAAGGTTGCTGACTAAGTCTTTTATTTCATGATCACTGCAAAATAGGTACTGTTTACACAAAACACTTTAATAGTTTTCAGATGAATTCTGAACTAGTTCTCATGCTTATTCTCCTAAAAAAATAACTATTTGTGCATTACCTCCCTCCCGCTCAAACCCACCCCTGGAACAGCCGACTTGCGCCTTGTGCACTGGGATGTAACAGGGAGGAGCGTGTTTCAATCCACCAACTAGTCCATCAAGTCACTGGGCAGAAGGGTCCATGAGGACCACGTGATGTATCTGGGACACAACACATCCCAAGGACTGCTTATATTTTCACCTCAAATTCTTCACATCACCTTCAGAACCAGTCTGATGTCCTACCAGTTTGGCTTCAGCTCACCGGTCTTGCCACCAGTCTGTCCCCACACTGCCTCAGGAGCACACCACAACATGGTCACCGCCCAGGCGAGCCCACCTCCAAAACCTGCACCTGCCACGTACCAATCAGGAAGCAGGGCAGCGCCCTGCCAGCCCCGCCCTTTCTGACTGCACATCTAACCTGGACATCTCTGGAAGCCACGTTTCCCACCGGGCATGAAATCCACACTGTGCTGCAACCAGCACTATTTTCAGAGTAGAATGTAAATAAGAAAGGTGTTATGAAACGTTGAATCAGTTACACACGCATTTTTGACTGGGAGCAAAGTACAATGTATTTCTTCCTACAGGCTACAGAGTATAAAAGGTTAGAAATACACCACTGTAAATGATTATACCTCTAATCTCCACCACTTCCTTCCCTATCAGTTTAAGCACCAAGATCAAGCACTGACCCCTAACTAGCCTTTCATCACAACCGTCCCATTTCCGTTCTCTGTGCCCCCGATAAATGCTGCGATATTAGTCTAGTCACTTGCTTTGGCAAGCCTGTTGGGCTCAGCTGCAGGCAAGCCCACAACCACGTGGGTTGGGGACCGCTCTCCAGCTCCAGTGCCTGTCTGTGCCCCCTCCTTCTCCGCAGGAATGCCTGTGCTTCCTTTCCTCCTACAGCAGTCAGGTGCCCCAGCAGCAACGCAGGGCAACTTCCAATAGATTCTTCAGTCCCACCCAGACCTACAGGATGGGAATATTAACAGTGCCCCACCCATTCGGCTACACACTCAAGTTTAAGAACCACTGCCCTCCGGTAGAAGTTCATATTTAACAGATCACCCTCATCTCCTCCAGCCTCCAGAGTGCTCCCAAACTCTCCAGTTCCTTCCAGCAGCTCGGACCATAAGCATTTAAAGAACACCTCAGCCCTGGCCGGTTTGCTCAGTGGTTAGAGCGTCGGCCTGCGGACCAGAGTCCCGGGTTCGGTTCCTCCTAAGGGCACATACCTCGGTTGCAGTTTGTCCCTGGCCTCAATTGGGATCATGTGAGTGGCAAGCACTCTCTCTCACATCGATGTTTCTCTCTCTCTTCCTCCTCTCTCCCTCCCACTCTATCAGAAGATGAATGCAAAAATGTCCTTGGGCGAGGATTAAAAAAAAAGGAACACCTCAGATGGGCCAGGCACAGGGTATGGCCACGATGAAGGGGTGGTGCCTCACCTCAGCATCCACCTCCCCTGCACCCTTGTCTGGCCTCCTTGCGTTGTGCGATGCAGCTGTGGGACCCGGCCCTCTTTACACTACCTCAAGGGTCAAAGGGAGAGGTCAGCATGCCTTCTTTCCACAGAAGCTGCTCTAGCCCCCCGTCCTCAAGACCCCATTCCTTCCGGTCTCCTCTAGACCCTCCTCCCTCCTGAAATAGCTATGAACACATTCTTGGTTTCTCCCTTGGTTTACCCCATTCCCATGTGCTTTAACCGCGCCTCTGCAATATTTAAACAGCTCTCAAAGTCCAAGGTGGCATACTGACTTCTGGTCCCCCCTTCGCTCTCTGCCACAGACGGGTCCCACCGGGTGCGGCAGCTGCTGGGTGCCCACACCTGACCGTGACTGAACGCACTCTCCAGAGACGACCTGCCGCCGAAAGCTGTTCTAACCCAAGTGAAACGTGCCACAGAGATGCCACTGGTGTGGCCACAGTGCTCAGGCCACAGCTGCTGGGTGCCCACACCTGACCGTGACTGAGCGCACTCTCCAGAGACAACCTGCTGCCGAAAGCTGTTCTGCAGACCCAAGTGAAACGCGCCACGGAGATGCCACTGGTGTGGCCACAGTGCTCAGGCCACAGCGCCCGAAAGGGGTGCAGACACTGGTCTGAGAAGCCTTCAAGAAAAATGTCAGGCAAACAGGTGCATGACTTCCTTTCTAACAAGCTCCCTGGTGATGCTGATCTCCAAACCAAGTTCTCTAGTTTAGAGTGCAGGTTCTCAAATTTAGCTGCACTCTGACAGTACCTAGAAAATTCCAAAAACTGCTGCCTGGGTCTCAGCTCAGTAATTCTGACTGTGTTAGGACAGGATGCAGCCACTGCCTTAAAGCCAGCGTCCAGGGTGGCTGAGTAAAGGAATGGAAGAACCTCCGTTCTCGAGTTGGCTGACCACTCAAAAAACTTAATTTGCCACTAAAGCATCCTAACTGGCCGGTTTGGCTCAGTGGCTGGAGCATCGGCCTGCGGACCAGAGAGTCCTGGGTTCGGTTCCTGCTAGGGGCACGTACCAAAATAAATAAATAAATGAATGAATAAATAAAGCATCCTAATTGATTATAATATTAATGGAATTATAATAAAACTAAAAATTCTAATATATTTTTGAGCATCACTCCTCTATCTGATAAATTTGTGTTTTACAGAGCTGGGCGCCCTCTGCTTGAAAGCACTCCACATGTCACTCGACTCCAGCGCCCACTCCTAACCGACAGAGTCTGGACGTAGAATTCCTCCAGGAACTCAGGTCTTTGTGAAAGAAGTCGGCACCAGCGACGCCTTTCTAAGGGACCCGAGTGACCGCGACGAGCTGCCAAGGCAGAGGCTCAGAGAGCTGTGAGCACTGGGCAGGACACAGCCACCTATTCCCTACCAGGAGCCGTGCCAGCCGCCCGCAGGAGGGCCCTGGGCCGGGGCCAGACGGAGGCTGATGAGAACACCCAGAAGACACGAGGGGCAGAGACGGGAACAGGGCAGAGAGGGTCAGGGAAACACGAGCCTGCAGCCCGAGGCCCGACCACAGGAAGAGCTGTTACACGAAAAACTGCCCAAGACTTTAACAAAATAATTAAACGTTTCCAAAGACATTAAAGGCATCACTTGTATTTTTTTTAATTTATGAAAAAAGAAACAATTAAGTGAATCAGAAAAAACTTTTTCACAAACATTTTAAAATAATGTTTAAAAAAAACGCAAGGTAACATCATTTGAAGTAAGTTCCTACTATTTGACATAAAATATAGACTGGCATACATTTCAAGGAAATAATGAAATAGTTTGTGGTAATCTTCACAGGGCAAAAAGCATTCACCAGTGATAAGAGTCTTTCGCCATTTCTAAGACTCCATTTCATCTAAGACACATCATCTGTTGATGGCGGCTTTGGGGGGCAGGGGTTGATGAGATTACACAAGAAAATTAAAATTAGAATACGCCCTGGCTTCAGACACATTAAAACAAAAAACACAAGCATCACAGAACCAAGGAACTGTAACTAGAAGAAACAGCACAGTGAATAATGGTTCAGGATCTGAACTCAGATTCGAGTGTGAACCCAGCTGTGTATTTGAGAAGTGGACCTCTCTGCCTCAAGTCCTCATGCCTGTGATGACTCAATGAAACCATAAACATAAGGCGCAGCACCTGGCACCTATCACACAGTCAACAAATGGTTATTAAATTCTAGCCCTGCATTCCAAAGTCAACAACGCTTTCCTCAAATTATGGTCAACACAGTTCACCTGGAGTCCAGACACTGCCCGAAATCCTAATCCATGGGTAATTCTGAAAAAGAGGTCAGTATAATACACCCAAATGCCACCTACAAGGATCCTGTCATCTTAACAGGGAGAAAGGCATTCATGTGACAAGTCAAGCTTTACTACATGTAAACTAAAAAATATAAAAAAGCAACACAAGACATTGATCCCTTCTTACTAAGCAGAATAGGATGGTGATGATTGGCTAAGTGACGGTGGCGGTTTTCCAAAGCCTGTTTCCTCATCTGGAAAATGAAGATAATGACAGCATCCACCTTATAGGTGGCTGCGAGGATTAAATGAAAACACATGTAGAATATCTGGTACAAAATAAGTTCTCAATAAATTTCATTATTAGTAATGTTTTTAAGATAAATGTAATCTGCTTAGGAGAAATATTTAATCTGAAGAAAATGACGTACAGTAACAACTACTTCAGCTCAAGCCTCACAATACATAACTTAGAATATACCCCCCAAGCAGATAATTGGTGTCAGTTTCTCCACTGCTGTGTGACAAACCTCCCCAGACTCAGTGGCTGACACCAACATCCTCTTCATTTGTTCAGGATTCCACAGTCAAGGCTGTGCTGGGCTGGGGCTCTGCTGGTCTTGTAGTCACTCCTCGGCGGCCTTGGCTGATGGTGGCCGCAGCTAGACCTTCTCCCTTCCCTGCGTCCTCTTCCCAAGGTCCCGCACGTCACTGGAGGCTCCAGGCTACACAAGAGCGGAAGCTGCCGACTTGTATGGAGCGCAGCCTGGCACGGGCCGCGAGCCCTGCAGGAATGCCACAGGGCTGCGCCAGAGCAGGAAGGTGCTTCTCTGGGGCACCGACAGAACAGGTCTCCACGATGGCCAGGTCTGCAAACAGCACAGACTGCAGACCCAGCTGGGTTCTGAGTGGTCTGTGCTGATATATCAACATGGATAAAAGAGCCGGAGAAGCGACCAGCTGCACGAAGGGTGATCGTGTGTCCCTTACACGACAGCAACGCCGACAGCATCCTCGCCAAGTGCTGTCCACAGGAGCACGGGTGGTGATGCTGCCGTGAGGGGCGGGGCGATATGCACACATTTGAATGTGCATCAGTCACCACGGAAGCCTTGCAAAGATACAGTCACCTCAGCACTCTGATTTAAAAGGGGTGTCGCCCTGGCCGGTGTTGCTCAGTAGTTGGAGAATCACCCTGTGCACCAAAGGATCACAGGTTCGATCCTTAGTCGGGGCGTGTGTGCGAGGCACCTAATCGAGGTTTCTCTCTCACATGATGTCTCTGTCTCTGGAATCAGTGAGGAACATGCCCTTGGGTGGTGATTTAAAGAAAGGGGGGGTGCACAAGGAGTTTCTGTGTGCTCTCCAACAGGGCGGGACCCCACCCCCAAATTCTAATATACAAACCCACCCCACATCTCAACACATACAGGGCCAGACGAGGGCACGAGGTAGGTAATTCAAATTTTAATTGTTCACCACAACCTACAAGCGAGACACTGTTTTAAGAGCCTACAAAGCATTTTCACATGAATTCTCTCACTGTGCCTATGAGTGAAGCAAGGTTGACATCATCTTATTCTTTCTCACACCCCTTCCCAATTTTTAAAAATAGATGCTGGGAGAGGGAAAAAAACTAAGGTGCAATTATTATGACAAAGACAAGACAAAATAACCAAATAAAAGTGGTTCATAAAATTATTACTCATTCAAATGCTCGCCGGGCGTTCACTGTATTACCAGCACTGTGCTTGCAGACACATCCCCGAGACTACAGAGTAAGCTTACGACGCGGAGGCCGAGCCCCATAAGTAAGACAGAGTCTGCCTGCTGGGCTGCTGGCTGCGAGGACTGTGAGGACGAGCAGCGCTGCGGGCAGGCCAGGGAGCTCTCTCCCTGCGGACGGTTGGAGCAGGGTGCTCGGCCCGCAGGATGGCGTACAGAGAGAGCCAAGTTGGAAGGCAAAGGGACAGACCCGGGAAACTGCAGGAAATTAAACATTTGGCAACAATAAAGAATGAATTTTGCTAGATGTGTGGCCAAAACTGGGAAGAAGGCTGGTGGGTCAGGGTGGAAAAAAGCTGAGAAAAGCAAAAAAGAGGTATATCCTCAAATTTTAACACAAACTTTCACATATTAAAGTGCATGAAGTTTAAGACTGATCAAAACTAGTAATAACAAAACATTAGGACAATAAAGTGATAAAATAAAGCACATTCATCAGCTAGCATGAATGGTCATCTATAAAGATTACCTCTAGAGTTCTTCCCAATCTGCACTGAGCCGTGTACTAACGTAGGTGGCTCCTCACAGCACCTGTGCTGTCCGCCAGCAAGTAGCCACCAGCCATACATGGACAGTGAACACTTGAAAGGTGGTCAGTCCTAACTGAGATGGGTCATATTGTACAATACACATAAGACTCAAAAACTAAGCATAAAAAATGTAAAGATATCGCCCAGCCAGTGTGGCTTAGTGGTTGAGTGTCAACCCATGCACCAAGAGGTCACCAGTTCGATTCCTGGTCAGGGCACATGCCCAGGTTGTGGGCCCAATCCCCCGTGGGGGGCATGCAGGAGGTGACTATTTGATGTTCTCTCTCATTGATGTTTCTCTCTCTCTCTCTCCTTCTCCCTTCCTCTCTCTAAAATCAATAAAGAAAAAGATAAAAAATAAATAAAAAAAGTAAAGATATCAATATCCATTACATATTGAGATAATATTTTGGATAGAGTGGGCTAAATTATATTATTAAATTAATTTCACCTGTTTTCCTTGTACTTGTTAAATGTAGCTACTAGAAACACTTTATTTTTATTTTATTTATCCTCACCCGAGGACATTTTCTCGTTTTTTTGTTCAGATAGAGTGGGAGGGAGACAGAGGAGGAGAGAGAGAGAAACATCTATGTGGTTGCCACCCGCACAACCCAACCAGGGCCAGGGACTGCAACCGAGGTATGTGCCCTTAGCGGGAACCAAACCTGGGTCTCTCTGGACTGCTGGCTGACGCTCTAACCGCCGAGCCAAACCAGCCATGGCACTACTAGAAACACTTTAAATTCCACATGCCTGGTATTATATTTCTACTGGACAATATTGCTCTATACCACAGTGGAAGGGAATAGAAACATCCTACTTGTATAAACTTAGCTGCCTACGAGAAAGACTTCCACAGATGTTTAAGAAATGGAAGTATGTTTATTTTGTTCAATTTTTTAGGATAATGCTCATCCAGAAACATGATCAGTCAGAGTAAGAAAATAACTTAATTCATTGAATATATCCACACGGAGCTCAACTTTCCCTCCCCAATCCCAGCGAGAAAACGGAAATATCCTGTAGCTGGACTGGACCCTCAGCACCCCTGCTGGCGCAGAGCAGTGTGCGCAGCCACGTAGGCCTCTGACCCTCCTTTGTTTCCAAGGCAACAGGGAAACAACCCTGCAGTACGAAGGTATGTTGGGGCAGATCCTTAGGCACCACGAGGACCTGGGAGCAGCACACCCCCAGAACCCGAGGCAGGAGCAGCCGCCCGTCTCGAGGATCATGGGAACGACGAGGCAAGTGTGTGGGCCTGGCAGGGGACCATCCCCCAATCCTGGTCTTTCTCTACCATTCCTCATTTTAGCCGGTGGCACCATTACCCACTCAGGCACTCATGCTAAACACCTGAAGGTTATCTTCACCATCCCCCACATCAGTCTGATTCTTCCTCTGATTACATCTCAAATCTGTCTCGTTATTCACCACACTCCACTAGTCCACGACACCTTGACGGTGAGCTTCAAAATGGGGCTGTCTTCCCACTTCCATTTCCAGACTGCTCTCATCGCCCCCCGAGAGCAGGGGGAGGGATCCTCCTGAGGACATAGAACAGGATCAGCAAACTGCAGACCAAGGTCCAAAGCTGCACAGACTATGAGCTAATGCGTTTTACATCTTTAAACGGCTGAAAAGAATCAATAATATTTTATGCCATGTGAAAATTAAATAAAATCCAAACAGCAGCGCCGATAAAGAGCCTCCCTGGCACACAGCACGTCCACTGGTTTACGCACCGCCTGTGACTGCTGGGTGCTCCGAGAGGCAGAAGTGAGCAGTTGCGACAGAGGCCACGGGCCTACTCACCATCTGGCCTAACAGAAAACGTTCCCAGTCCTGGTATAGATGATCACCTCATTTGTTCCTTACAACTCTTCAGTGACTTTCCACTGTTTGCAGGGAAGTCTAAAATGTTCAACGGGGCCTACGAGGCTGAGACAGATTAGTCCCATGTGACCTCCTTGCCACTCACATCTTACTCTTCTCATTCACCAGTCCAGACACAGGGCCTTCTCTCTTTTTAAATCCTCACCAGAGGACATTTTCCCATTTATCTTCAGACAGAGTGGGAGGAAGTCAGAGAGAAACATCGACGTGAGAGGGACACATCAACTGGCTGCCTCCCACATGACCCTGGCCAGGGCTGGGGACTGAGCCGCAACCGAGGCACGTACCCTTGACTGGAATTGAACCCACGACTCTTTGGTTCTCAGGCTGACGCTCTAACTGCTGAGCCAAATCGGCCAGGGCCAGGGCCAGGGCCTTCTCTTTGTTCCTCCCAAGTGTCAAGCTCTTTCTCACCCCTCGGAGGTCAGGATGTGCTGTTCCTTTCTAAAAGGTTCTGCCCTTCTCCTGCCCCCACGCTCCCCACCCTCCACCTGGCCAACTCCAGCGTTAACCATGGTTTGCGAGGGGTAACTCTCCCACCCCACCCGTGGCTATGTTAGCTCTCCCTTGAATTCTCTCTCCTCAAAGCATTTGACCCAACAGTTTTAAACAGTAATGTGTCGCCTGCTGGCTCTGGAGCTACCACTTACGTTCACATCCCGCTCAGCCTAGGCCAGACCACGGAGACTTCTGCAGCTCAGTTTCCTGATCTGCAAGATGCATAAGAACCCACCTCACTGAGCTCAAGGTTGCCATACCAGCAAAACTTTAAAAACACCCACCACTATCCTTATTAGTAGTAACTGTTCACAGTGGCGCTGCCCTGGATCGAAGCTCCCTGAGGGCAGGGATCAGGAGGACCCTAGGTTTTGTGACTAAGAAACAGGGCCTGGGACACAGTAATGAGCACCTATTTGAGTAACATATGACACTTAAGCCACACACTGTCCTGTCAACCACTCATTGTAGTAATTCTGTCTTCTGGGGACTGGAACCCCTGGATAGATGGTGATACAAGCCCTGGCCTCTTTCCCCAGAACACATGCACACCTCGTGGGGAAGCTCGTGGACGCCACGCGCAGAACCATGACCCTCGGCCGGCCCCACCAGTGGCTCAGATTCACAGTGAGCACACTGCCTCCTCCCGGACGGACGGGAGCACAGGGCAGGCCCTTCACCGGAGGCGTGCGTCCCGCGGTCCTCCTGCCCTCCGGCAGCCGGCTCGGTGCTGCCTGGCTCATCTCAGAGTGGGGCGCTCCTGCCCCCCACATACTCACAGCCGTGAAACCAGGTAGAAAGGCACCATGCCACATCTAGCGACTTCCTGGCGGACAGACCGGAAAGTCCACAGTGTTTCCCCACTTCCACTCACGCCACGGAGTGTCGTATTTTACCCTGGTGTGTCCAGTTTGCAAGGTCGCTCCGAACCCTCTCCCACCTTGATGCTCAGCCATCATGGCTGAATTTCACCATTTATGTTTTTATTCAGTCACTCACACAAGTCATTAGCAAGAATAAAGAGAATGTGTGCATATATGTGTGTGTGTACACATATATATTTATATACATATATATTTTTTAAAATTGTTTTTATTGTTTTTTTATCCTCACCCGAGGACATTTTTCCATTTTTTGTTCCGATAGAGTGGGAGGGAGAGAGAGGAGAGAGAGAAACATCGATGTGAAAGGGACACATCGAGTGGCTGCCTCCCGCACGACCAACCAGGGCTGGGGACAAACCGCAACCGAGGTACGTGCCCTTAGCGGGAACCGAACTCGGGTCTCTCTGGACCGCAGGCCAAGCTCTAACTGCTGAGCCAAACCGGCCAAGGCTATTGATTTTTTTTTTAGAGAGAGGGGAAGAAACATCCATTGGCCGCCTCCTGTACTCCCCCTACTGGGGATCGAGCCCAAAACCTGGGCAGTGCCCCGACCAGGAGAACCAGACTGGGATCTGAGTCCATGGGACGACGCTCAATCCACTAAGCCACACCGGCCAGGAAAGAGAACCTATATTTAAAAATATTCTCTTTAAAATAAATTACACACGTGATTGAGATTTGAAGAAAAGCAAACGGTCAGTCAGATGCATTTATATCTAAGACATCCAAGTCTAAGAAAAGCATTTCCATTTCAGAAAATCATGTTAACTGTAAACGCCAGCATCTGTGTTTCCATGTTCACAAATTATTTACCCTGCCACCTCAGAGTTGAGTCAACTTTTAATCTTGTGATAAGCAGGATCACACATCTAGTTAAAAATATCAATTTGTTTCGAAATCCTGTGTTGTGTGCCCCCCCCCCCCTTTGGGCAAACAAGCAAGCACGAGAAGTGGGGGAGGGGTGGCAGGGAGGTAAGGGGAACTCAATTATATCACAGTTACACCACCAACCAGGGGCAGGTAGGAGTGAACTCTGTCAGGATCCTTAAATCACCGAACTTGCACTGTCCACAGAGGCCACGCCCAGGTTCCGAGCACTTGTGGGCTAAACCAGTACCAATTTAGACTTCAAATCCCAACATCCCCCATGAAACTCTTTATCAGAAGCCCAATAATTTAAGAATATTAAAATACAAAACAGTGTTCCAGGACCTGTGTTTTAAGATACTAGGTTATATTTCTCAATCAATCAATGCATGTTGAAGGTGCCCAGGAGTTAGCATTCTGAGTTACCATTTTAAGACAGTGAGTTCTCTAGCGACTGTTAAGACTTAGTTTGGTGCCTGAGGAGAAATGAGGAACAAAAACAAAGGTTCTCTCAAGTGTGATCACTGCCGATTTCATAATGCTTTAATTTGCACAATCATGTCCAGGTTCAGTTTTGATTTAGTCCAATCACTAAGTTCAATCTACTCATGAACAATATTAAAATCACTAACTCCTTATTCTAGACCTGAACTAAGGAAAGTGGTGTCCGTTTTGCCTATATAATCACAGGTAGAAATTATATTTCTCATTTTGTGATCAAGTGGCTGTTTTTACTTTCATCCTGATACCTGTATTTGAACCATGTTAGGAATAGTATATAGGTCCTGGCATACTGCTACCTTCATAAGTTTTATTATTTTGGGGAAGCCTCACCCTTACCAGGTCAAAACACAATGCACCCCACATTGCACCATATCAGAGGCCAAGTCAGGACATCTTGTAATGAGATACCCTAATCTCCCAGGCTTCAGTAACTCCCTGCTTACTGCTCAGAAGGAACGATTCCTTAACGCTCCTGCCAGGCCTGCAAAATCCAGCTCCCGATTACCTTTCCAACTCCATTTCCTATTCCCACCTCGTCATGCTCTAGCCACCCCCGCTTCCTTCCGTCCTCACACATTCCAAGTTCCTCCTGCCTCCCCATCCTTGCCGCTCCCGATGCGATGCTGCAGGGCCTCGCAGGAAGGCTCCTCCAGACTGCGCGGCCACCACAGCAGCCAGGATGCAGCTTGAACAGCAGCTAGGGCGCAGCTGGTCTTGATTGGACTCTGCATGACAGCGAGCAGCCTGGCAAGATTCTGCACACCATAGTTCAGTGGTTCTCAAAGTGCAGTCTGGGAAACCCTGGGGGGTCCTCGGGACCTTTTCAGGGGGCTCTAAAGCTGTTTTCATAAAAATGCCAAGCTATCACCTGCCCTTTTCACTATGTTCATATTCACACTAATGATGCAAAAGCAATGGAGGGGCAACACCGCCACCTTGGTACCCGAGCACAAACCAGAGCAGTGGGAACACCGCAGACAGTCGCTTTGGTCCTCACTACCACGCACTCACATTGACAAAAGAGCCACTTTCACTGAGCAGTGTCCTTGAGGAAGCAGGTCTTTTTAGTATTGTGCAGGACAAAATGGGACGTATGCACGGAGCGCGCTCTGCGTACTGAGGTGTGATGGCTGTCCCCAAGCGAAGTACTCGTCTGGGAAGTGATCTGAGACAGCCGCCAGAATCATGGAACACCACTTTTACTTTCAAGACTGACCAACAAACGATCACTGTTTCAAACGTGGGTATTTGGCAGACATTTTCTTGAAAATGAAAGAAATGAGACTGTCATTCCAAGTAAAACTACTAGCACTTTGCCAACAAGTAAACTTGAACTCTCAGGAGGAAATTAGGTTTGGAAAATTGTATCACTCAATGAACTTAACAGGTTCCCAATATCTAAATTTTTTGGAGACTGGTGTTGATATAAAAAAAAATGTGACTTCAAAAATATCTACATATTGAAATATGTCAAAATGTGGAAGGATCTACATAACAGTGGACCAATATTTTCCAAATGACCAATGTGCAACGTGACAAAATCAGGCAAAGGCAGTAGATCCATTCAAAGTGCAAAACAAACCAACAGACTTTGATGTAACGACAGAAAATTCACCCATATTTCAGATTGCACACTACAGCTAACCTCCAAGAGGCAACCACCTATGGAGTTTTGTTGAGTATCAAAGAATATCCACAATGATCGGAGAAAGCGATGCACACACTTCCCCGTTCCCCAGCCGTGTACCCCTGCAAGGCTGCGCTCCCTTCACACACTTCATCGCAGCACCCACTGCAATGGGTGAACAAGCTAGTCCTTCAGGAATTTTAATTCATATGGAAACGCAAGGGACTCAGAAGAGCCAAAACAATCTTGAAAACAATAAAGTTAGAAGACTCATACTTCCCTGTTTTGAAACTTACTACAAAAATACAGTGATGAAGACTGTGATATTAGCATTTGGACAGAATACAGATCATAGGAACAGAGTCCAGAAATAAATTTACCCTCACATTTCTTGTCACTAAGTTTGTGACAAGGATGTCAAGACAATTCGATGAGGAAAGAATAGTCTTTTAACAAAAGGGGCTGAGACAACTTGATATACACATGCAAAAAATGAAGTTGCACCCCTATCTCCATCATATGCAAAAATTAACTCTAAATATATTATAAACCCACATGTAAGAGCTAAAAGTATAAAACATTTAAGGGAAAACTCAGTATTAAGTCCACACACACGGGATAAAACAATGGTTTCTTAGAATATGATACCAAAGCACAAGTAACAATAGAAAAAAGAGACTTAAAATCTAAAACACTTTGCTTCAAAGGAAGCAAAAGCTTCCACCAAGAAAATGAAAAGACAACCCACAGAATGGAAATTATTTGCAAATCAGATATGATACCACTCTGCACGCATAAGGATGGCTAGAATAAACCAGACAGACAATAACAAGTGTTGGCAAGGGCCTGGAGAATTGAAAGCAATTTCAATTGTTGATGGGAATGTAAAAGTGGTCAGGTGCCTTGGAAAACAATTGGACAGTTCCTCAAAATGTTAAACATAAAGTTACTACACGTCCCAGCAATTCCACTCCAGGAAATATATCCCAAATAAGTGAAAACATGTGTAACATGAAAATTTGTACAAGAATGTTCATAACAGCATTATCCATAATAGTCAAAATGTAGAAACAACCCACATGCCCATCAGTTGATGAATGTAGAAATAAAATGTATGATATTCAAATAATGGAATATTATTTGGCAAAAAAAAAAAAAAAAAGGAATAAAATACTGATAAATGCTACAGCATGTATGAACCTTGAAAATACTTATATGAAATGAAAGATGCCAGTCACAAAAGACCAAGTATGCATGATTCCATTTATATAAAATGCACAGAATAGGTAAATTCATAGACACAGAGCATAGATCACTGGATGCCAGGGGCAGAGTGGTGAATGGGGAGTTACTGCTAATGGGCACAGTTTCTTTTTGGGGCGATGGAAGTGTGGATAAGCATACCTTACATGGACATTTAAGTAACATTCAGCACTGGAAAGTCGTAACTACAAATGCAAGCTCTGGCTATTCTCTTGTACAGAACAATGAATGACACAAGGTGACCACTATAGACCACCCCCAACAAGCACACAACCTCAAAATGTCATTAAGCACTTGATCATACAATTTCACATACTAATAGGTTTTATACATGGCAAACAATGTTTTACTTTTAAATTGTTCATTCAAATATGTCCAAAAAGGATAATTTGGAATTGGACAGTAAATGAGAACACAATTGGCTTGTATTTTATTTGGAACAAAGTTGGTCAATCCTTCCTTATGAAGCATACAAATCAAAGGACGCATCTTCCCTGCTACCTGAAACATTTGACAAAGTATTAATTGGAGTCACTTTTGCAGAATTGCCTGTTATCAAACCGGAGTAGTTTCATTTTCTCTCTTATGATTGTACACATTTCCGTGATCTCATCTCCCTTGTTAACCTCAGAGGTTTACATTTAGCAAACAACCTTTTGATTGTGCTCTGATGGTACACTAGATTTCAAAGCCTCTGCAGAAATTCCAGTGAAGGGCGCACCAGATTTTATTTGAAGACAGTTACCCGACACTACAACTTGAACCGATCAAGTTGAGTCACCTCCTACCTTGGGACTACTTGTTTGTACTAGAAACAATGGTGTGAGGGAGCTCAGACACTTGGCCACCCCTGAAACAATGAATACAAAGCACTCCCTGAAAGCCAGCCTGCGTTACAGGTGACGTGTCCTTAAACGTTCAACTCTGTAAACAACAGGAAAAGTACTTCAGGGGAAAAAAAGAGTTGTATAAATTACCTGAGAGCTGTCTCTTCCTTACTGGTAGTTTCATCAGTGTTTAAAAAAACAAAAAAAACCCACAAAATTTGAAAGCCAAATAATAAAACAATTATAACATTTAGTAATGTTAGCTGAAGGCATGACAAGTATTCATTAGTCGAAATGGCACAAGATATTTAATCAAGAGACTATTCTAAGAAAGGTGTGATTTTTAGTGGTGTCCTTTTCTACCTCATCAATATGACACAACTTCACATCACAAAAGAACACAATCTAGAAACACACACACTCAAACTTCTCCAGTAGAGGCCCATCTGCAGGCAAACGTGCCAGCAGACTCCTGGAACCTGAACACTGAATCATTCTCCGAAGAGTGGCTAGTACATGGAGCCAGGGAATTGCTTCCTTTTTGATGCTGGCAAAACAAAACAGAAGGCCCCACAAATTACAAAGTGTCCTGGCTCATAACAAAGGTTAACAACTTTAAAATCAAATGCAAAGACTGGGAGTAATTTAATACTTTTACTTCAATCGTCACTACTCCTGAAAATAAATATGGAGAAAATGGAGAGTATAGTAATAATATGACATATTGAGGGCACAGAAAATAGGATCTAGAACTTGCTCTGTGTCTCACTGGAGGCTATCTAGAACAAGGTTTAACAAACAGCAGTTTATAGTAAAGGTCTGTAAAGAGAAGGCTAAGGACTGACCTGTCACATCTGGGTCTTTAGGAGGGGTGATTAGGAGGAAAACAAAGCAGAAGTATTTCAATTCAACAGAACTTCTTTAGCAAAATTTTGAGTGACAAAACACTAGTTTTGCTACTGTAGCCCAGAATCAACCATCTCAAGAACTCCAAGGGGTAAATAAGTCAGGATCTTTGGGACATCCTTTTGAGTTGAAATCAGGTAGCCCAGGTACATGTCACCTGTAACCCGATTCATTTAGAGACTGCTATCTTCAATTAATGGGCACTGCGTATCTGATTAGAGCTCACCCCAGAGCCAGGTCCAAGTCCCACTCTCCAAAATGCGGAGGAGGAAAACAGAACAGACAAGCAAAGGCTGGGTGATCCGAGGCTGCCCATGGAGGCTGAGCGCCGGGTTCCACGGCACCCCCCCCCCCCCCCCATGGAACTAACTGTCAGGAACTTGAAAAGCCTCACTCGGACGCACGGCTGGTTATGGCAGCAGCTGTTAGGGCTGTCGCCTATTCCTCCCCCACAGACTTATGACTTGGCCCTGCAGCACCCGAGAGCTCCCCCCAGGACACTTGGCACCTCCTATCTCTACACAGGTGCCTTTGATGCCCCGCCAGCACTTGGACGCGAGAGACGGTGAACGGATGAGTAAGCCTGCTCGAGCCGACCCTGGTCAAAGAGCACAGACCCTGGCACCGGCGGTGGAAAACGGGGGGGCCGGGGGGAGGGCGCAGAACAGAAAGTGGAGTCGGGGAGCGCTTCCAACGAGCTGTGGGCCGCGACAGGCTTTCCCGTGGCCGTCGCTCCTGCCGCCACCGGAAGACTCCAACCCTCGCTTTCACCTCCTCTGTCCCTCCCGCTCCGGCCAGGCGCACACTTTCTTCCCTTCGACAGTTACTTCTCGGACAAACACGGCAAGACAAACGTACTCTCTCCCGGCGGCTGATTTGTCAACGACAGTAAGGCCTCGCCCCGAAGCGTGCTTAGGATCAGCGGTTCTGTTTTCTCACTTTTTATTTTATTTATTTAAATTCTGGGCACCCTGTTCACCCCGCTTCAGCCAACAGGCGACTGGCCAGTAAGTTTCAAATGTATGTCAACCTCCTGGGGGTGGCGGCCACCAAAACAAACTTTTGCATTACTTCAACAGCCTGGTGTACAAATACCTGACTTTCTTCTTCTTCTTTTTCTTTTTTTTTTTCCGGAAGAAAAATCGGACACCCCAGAGATGAGAAATTCATTCCCCCCTGCCCCCCCCGTCGGTCGCGGGCAGCACATGGGGGCTTCCCAGGCCGGCCGCGTTGAGGTTTCTTCGGCAGGAAACTTGCTGCACGTCCTTGAAGTCCCCGGTTTTCTCTGCGAGGCTCAACTTCAGCACAGACAGAGAAAACGCGAGCTGCCTGCTCCCTTTGTTAAACCCCCCCGACCCGGTGGAATTTGGGGCGCACGGGCTGCGAGCAGCGATCGCGACAGCGCGCCGCGCGCCGGCGGGGAGACAGGTGCGCTTCCTGCCCCCGGGGCGCCTGCGGCAGTCCGGGCAGGGCAGCGGGCCCCTCCAGCGCCCCCCCGGGCCCGGCCGAGCCCGGCTCCCCCGCCGCCCGCGGCCTCCCCGACTCGCCTTCCCCGCGCCCGGCCGCCCCGCGGGGCCCGGCCTCGCCGCCGCCTGCGCTCAAAACGGATATGGCGGCGGCGGGCGGCTGGTTACGAAACGCGCCGCCGCCACATGGCCGCGCCGGCCCCAAACTTGGCTCGGCCCGCCGAGTCCCGGCGCCCAGGCGAGGCCGGGCCGGGGCGCTGGGAGGCCGCGCGGCGCCCGCCACTCACCCACAGACCGGTAGCCCAGAATCGCGATCTTCCGGGACTTGGACTGCGGCATCTTGGCGGCCTCCTCAGCCCCAGGCCAACCACATCAACCGCGGCGGCGGCGGCGGCTCCTGTGCTGCGATCGGCGGCCGCGCCGGGGCAGAGCGGCATCCAGGGGCGGGGCGGGCGGGCGCGGCTGCCTCCGCTCCTCGCTCGCGCGCCCAACCGCCCGGAACCGCCGCGCGGCCCCGCCCCCAAACACGCCCACGTGACCGCGCGCCGCCGCCGGCCCCCCTCGGCCCGCGTCAGCGCCGCCCTCCCCGCCGCGGCGGCCGCTGCCGCCCCCGGAACGCCCGGGGGTGGGCCGGACGACGTTTCACTTTAAAGGGGAGAAGCGGGGCCGCCGAGAAGCCTCGGGAAAAGTCACTACTGAAACTCGCTGCGTCATGACCCTCCCACCGTCTTCCGCCGCTTTTTAATTACGCCAGTTCTCCCAGAGCGCTGATTGGACAGTTCCCGCCCGCCCGCGCGATGACGCGACGGAAACTCCGTCTCCCATTGGGGGCGGCGAGGAGACTGAGCCTCCGGGCGGGGCTGCGCGTCCGAATTCTAAAAATAAAATCCGGCTGCGAGCACGCAGTTGCGCGCCAGGGAGGTTTGAAGGCTTTGATTACGCACGGTGGGGGGTGGGGGGGAGCGGGGACGAGGGAGCAGGGGGGAAAAAAAAAAAAAAAGCAGCTAGTTTCTCAGTGATTGGTTAGAGCAAGGCGAGGGGCGGGGCAAGCGGTGGCAGGCGCGGTCCCTGGCGCCACGCCGAGAGATTGGCAGACGGGCTCCCGCGGAGCCCTTAAAAGGCGCGAGGCGCGTGGTGGTTACCTGCTGGCTTTTGGGTTTCCTGGCTTCTCCTTTTTGTAGCCGCCTGGCTGTACTGGTGTTACTAAGTCTGGATTCGAGGACGTCGTCGGTGATTAAAAGGCGTCCGCGGCGAAGGACCGTGGGGAGAACAAAACGCGTTCATCCCCAAACGCTTTGCGCTTCGTTCAAGCAGCGTGCGCCCCGTCGGTTCTCGTCTGAACCCTTGCGACGCGCGGAGCCCCGCACACCTCGCTGGTGAGCGCGTCTCGCAGCCCGCGCGTGGCCGGCTCCGTGGACAGACTTCAGCACCAGGAGTTGTTGGCTGAGGACAGTCTAGAACCGCCCTTCCAGAGGGGGTCGGAGTCCGCCGGGCTCGCCCTCCGGCGGGGGCTGACCTCCCAGGCACTGCTCCGTCTTCCACAGACGGCGCGCACTCCCCCGGGGCCGGGGAAGCGCTGCGGGGGTGACACCAGCATCGAGTGCAGGAAGGGAAGCCAGCCTGGGGGGGCCTCGGTCATGGGCCATGCGAGGGAAAGGCAGGCCTGAGAAATGAGGCAGCGAGCGGGAGATTGCCAACCCGACGGACTTCCATCGTGGTTGCCCTTGGTGGTTGCTAAAAAAAAAAAAAAAAAAAAAAAGCAGATACCCCGCTACTCCTGCGAATGCCCCTGTTGTCTTCAGGCTGTTTGACAGTGTTGCCCTGCTGAAGTGGGTCGCCCGCTTGCTGGTCACGGCCTTTCGCCTTTCCCAGGGAGCACACAGAAGGAGCCCTTAGAAAAGCCTGAGCGACAGGATCGGATTTCTGGGTATGAAGAATTAGAGGTGACCGTCCCAGAAATAGGCCTTGTTGGGTTAGAACACCGGTGTTAAGGCAGAATGCTGTCAGGGTCCCGCCCAAGCACCCCTGGGAGAGGGGGAGTGCACATTCTCCCCTTAAGGGGCTACAGATCGAAGCCCCAGGCGGTGAAAAACACCTTTGGAGTTCTGTGCTTTATCTTACCGGATGTGTGCATTTTACTCTCTAATTAGTTGAACTTTTTGAAAACTTTTGTTTC
Organism: Molossus molossus; assembly: GCF_014108415.1. Taxonomy (NCBI): domain Eukaryota; kingdom Metazoa; phylum Chordata; class Mammalia; order Chiroptera; family Molossidae; genus Molossus; species Molossus molossus. The sequence goes on from NW_023425401.1 coordinate 109,504,274, forward strand.
AAAATGGACGCTCAGGGAAAATGTATCATTTTTATCTTGGGGATTTGGGTGCCCCCCTACCACAATATTTTGAACTGATGGTACTAGACCCCCTGGTGGGCTGTGAAATCAGCTTAATAGGTGTTAACCTTTTTTTTTTTTAAATAGAACAGAATGGAGAAAATAGTATGTTGCTCACAGTAAGATTAAGTATTGTCTCATGACACTTTTGTTGTGTGTTGTATAGTTACAGATGTGGTATACGCATAAAAGGGTGGGCAAAAGTAGGTTTATAGTTGTTTGCATGGAAAAAGACATTCAGGTTATGATTTTTACAATAGATTTATTAACTCAAAAGAATGTCGCAATGGCACAGTGCACTCAGGTACAATCTCGTAAGTGCTCCAATGGCCAGCCTTCATTACACATAAATAAATAATTATACAAGAATAAACTTCGTTCCCTGGCCGGTTTGGCTCAGCGGTTAGAGTGTCGGCCTGCAGTCCAGAGAGATCCTGGTTCGGTTCCTGCTAAGGGCGCGTACCTCGGTTGCAGTTTGTCCCCGGCCCTGGTTGGCTGTGCGGGTGGCAGCCACTCGATGTGTCCCTTTCACGTCGATGTTTCTCTCTCTCTCTCTCCCCCACTCTGTCTGAACAAAAAAATGGAAAAATGTCCCCGGGTGAGGATGAAAAAAAAAAAAAAAAGAAAAGGGCACTTACCTTGGTTGCAGTTTGTCCCCACCCCGATTGAGGTGTGGGTGGCAACCACTCAATGTGTCTCTCTCACATGGATGTTTCTCTTTCTCTCTTCCCCCTTCTCTCCTGCTCTATCTGAAGATAAATGCAAGAATGTCCTCTGGTGAGGATGAAAAAAAAAACAAAAAACTCTGTTTTGTGTACGCAACAAACAGCCGTAAATGTACTTTTGCCCACCCTTGTATGTATTGTGTACTGAGTTCCATTGTAAAATGTATCTCTTACTCTGGTTGCCTCAAAAAGTTTGAAAGCGCTGCCCTAACCTGGGAGTGTTAGGAGTCCAGCCGGGGAAGTACAGTTCTAGAGGACAAATCGTCCAAGAAACCTCCCAGTTGCCTTAAAGCCCGTTAAGGGCAGCCAGGCCCAGGTGTTTCGAAGATTTCTTTATTCCAGAGTGGGGAGAATTTGGTTTACGAAGTGACTCCGATTACCTCAAATAATTGGGATTGATGGAATGAACGCACACAGAAATAACTGACCTTTTAGGAGCATGGGTGGGAGAAAGGGACTTGCTTTAAGATGCAGAATTGTTCTGCTGATTGAGGTCACTCACTAACCTTTTGAGCAGCTGGAACTTCTGTCACCCAGTCAGCTTCTCTCCAGGTTCCTACTCAGGACTGCCCTGTCTTGTGGCCTCTGCCTTCTCTCACTGGCCTTCCACTGTGTTTTGTTTCCCTGGGAACTGAGAACTCTTCCATTTCAGTCCCAGAGAGAGGACATGATTGGTCCAGCCATTGCCATCATCTCTTGAATGAAGGGCTCAGGCTAAACCTGTAGATCAGCCAGGTAAGTCCCTGCTGGTCTGAACTGCTGGCATTGGTGGGGGAGGTCGTTAATGGCAGTTATCTGAAGTTTGAACTGTCCACCATCATGGGATCATTAACTTTCTGTGAGCATTAACAAGTCCAATGGCATCTGACTTCTAGTTCCAACAGATATTCTTTTAATATCCAGGGGTAACATATAAAACTTTTTTTCTATCATTGGATTAGACTAAGAAAAGAGTGAAAACTGCTGCTATGCTTGTTTTTACTAAAAGGACACTTGTGAAATTATTTTACCTTTTGACATGTGAGTGACCCTCAATGAGAGCAGGAGACATGAAGGCATTTCGTTTTTTTTTTTTGGTACATGCCTCTAGCGGGAACAGAACCCGGGACTCCCTGGTCCGCAGGCCGATGCTCCAACCACTGAGCCAGACTAGCCAGGGCTGCATTTTGTTTTTTAGATATATGATGGAGGAGTGGAGAAGAACCAGACTCCTCTTATCCTTCGCGTAAGCCGAATCAGATGGACCTGTTATATGTCACATAAGGTATTGTTCAAGTCGAATGATGCAGATTAGGAGAATGTGCCAAGGTCATTTCATTGTGTGGCTATCTTGGAGTCAAGGGGACAGGTCCTGCTCTTGTGGATGGGGCCATGGGCCTTGACGAGCTCTGCCCTCAGCATCCTAGCATGAGGCCAACCTGGGGAAGGCGAGTCCTCGACTTACACCGGGATGAAAGCAAGCTTCTCTCTGAAGCCATGTCCGGCCTGAACCCTGAGGTATGGAGTTGCATGGAGCGCTCCCAGAAAGAGGAACTGGAGAGAGCCGGCCCTACGTCCATGGATGTAAGCCACGCAGGAGAGAGGAAGTAGGCTCAGCAAGGAGCTCTCGGGACAGGTCTGGGCCTATGCAGTAGTTGTAAATTGTTCTTAACTGTTAGGGGTAGAATGTCCCCCAACCCCAAAATATATTGAAGTACTATCCCACTCACAATGTGATCTTATTTGGAAATAGGGCTGTTGCAGAGGTAACTGGTTAAGATGTGTTCATGCTGGAGTAGATCTGGCCCTGATCCAATATGACTGGAAGAGAAGAAGGAACTGAGGCACACAGACACAGAGGGAAGATAAGAGGCAAGCCACGTGCCAGCAGAGGCAGAGGCCAGGGTGATGCTCCCACAAGCCAAGGAACACCTGGGGCCACCAGAGGCTGGCAGAGGCAAGGAGGTGACCTCCTGGGGACCAGAAGGAGCACGCCGTGCTGACACCGTGACTTTGCACTTCTGGCCTCCAGAGCTGTGAGAGTATCGTTTTAAGTCCCCCACTTGTGGTATTTTGTTATAGAAGCTTCAGGAAACGAATATATCAACTATAAAATCAACAGTAGTCTCATTAAAAGTACACGTTCAGTTTCTGCTGGGCTGTGGGTGACACTGGCCTTCTCCCCAAGCCCCCAAGTGAGAGTGCACCTGATAGATTTTTTTTTTTTTTTTTTTATCCTTACCCGAGGACATTTTTTTATTTTTTGTTAAGATAGAGCGGGAGGGAGAGAGAGAGAGAGAGAGAGAGAGAAACATTGACGTGAAAGGGACACATCGAGTGGTTGCCACCCGCACAACCCAACCAGGGCCAGGGACAAACTGCAACCAAGGTACGTGCCCTTAGCGGGAACCAAACCCGGGTCTCTCTGGACCGCAGGCCGACGCTCTAACCGCTGAGCAAACCGGCCAGGGCCTGATAGGAGCTGTTACCAGCAGAGGCTGGAGCAGAACACCTGTCCCTGAGAGCCTGTGTGACACATTAGGGGGTCACTCAGGAAGAGCCGGGTGGCTGACTCCTTGCAATAAAACAGGTGGTGGCTTATACCAGCATGGCTTGGATGACCTGTGGCCTTCAGAAATGCCTTAGATGTGGCATTTAGTCACAGTGTTCATAAGCACCGAAAGATGTAATTACCATCGGAGGGACAGACTCACTCTAGGTTCCTCCTCCTGTGTGCAGAGTTGTCTCAGTGTTGGAGTTTCTTCTACTGGTGGGCAGCAAAAAGCAGAACTTCCACCTTTAAAACATTTTTATTTTAAAAGTAAAATAATTGAGCTTTGCTAGTATGTAGTGTACGGATTGACCATGGCACCCTCATGGGCCTGAATGGCAGATGGTGGCATTTCATGAGTGGTCCGAGAGGTATCCTGGGGGGATCTCCACAACAGGGAGGGGTTGGCAGTGTTTTCTTCATTGTTTAGTGCTCAGGATGTTATAATGTATTGCTTTTCACATGTCTGGTTCTGAGAAATTACAGAATATATTACCCAAGTTCTGCCAAACTAAATTCAATCTCACAAAATGGTCAATGGTCTCAAAAGAGTCCTTCAAAGAATCCATGAATGAATGAGGATAAAAATGCAGTATAAGCGTAGCTGAGAGACACAATAGTGCCGTCACCTCTTCCTGTGTGAGCGCTTTGCCAGCTACTTGAAAGGTACACACGATACTCTAATCACATCTGACATGAAAACAACCAAAAGTTTTACAAAACGGTAGGAATCGACGAAAGCATTTAAAATACGATTCAGCCCGGCCAGTGTGGCTCAGCGGTTGAGCGTCGACCCATGCACCAAGAGGTGGCTGGTTTGATTCCTGGTCAGGGCACATGCCCAGGTTGTGGGCCGGATCCCTAGTGGGAGCATGCAGGAGGCGGCCAATCGATGTTCTCTCTCATCCATGTTTCTCTCCCTCTCCCTTTCTCTCTCTCTCAAAAAAATCAATAAAAAAAAAAATTTTAAATACGGATTCATGTCCATTATCATCAATAAGTGTAATTAGACATTGATGTTAGCTAATGATATTGTAAGAATTCCTTACCAAACAGCAAGACGTTAATAACTAAGCATCCGAAACAGTAAGACCTTAGACATTTTTCTGCAACTTGTGTGTGTGTAAAATTTCAAACATATAAAAGTTGAGAGATTAGCGCAGTGAGCCCCAGTCCCGTCACCTGATTCAGTGTTTACGGAGTCATGGACTATCCTGTTTCATCCAGCCCTACCTGTTCCCCCCACCCCCACCCATGGGTTACTTTGAAGCAAATCTAGCCATCATTCCATTTCACTCATAAGTATTTCAATATTTTCTCTGAAAGATGATTCTTTTTTTTCCTTTGATTTTTTTTGTAAAGAGAGAAACATCAATGTGAGAGAGACACATCAATTGATTGCTGCCCAAAAAACCCCGACCAGGGCTGGGGACCAAACTGTAACCAAGGTACATGCCCTTGACCGGAATCGAACCCGCAACTCTTTGGTCCACAGGCCGACACTCTAATCACTGAGCCAAACCGGCCAAGGCAGGGCTTTTATTTTTTGAAATAAACTTTGTTATTTTAGAACTGTTTTAGACATTCAGGAAAATGGTGAAGGCTAGCCCATGCCCCTCCATCCTGCACCCAGTCTCCCCATTGCTAACATCTCACACTCGTGTGGTCCACTTGTTAGAATTCATTAACCAATACTGATACATTGTTGTTAACCAAAGTGCATGCATTATTCAGATTTCCTCAGTTTCCCTTACTGTCCTCTTTCTGCTGCAGGGTCCCCTCTGAAATACCACATTACGTTTGCCCATCAGCCTTAGTTGGGCTCCTCGAGGATGGGATCGTTTCTGAGTTTTCTTGTTTTGGGGTGACTTTGACAGTTTTGAGGAGTGCTGGTCAGTGTTTTGTAGATCGTTCCTCAACCGGAATCCGTCTGAAGTTCTCAGGATTAGGGTGGGAGTATGGGGTGTCTGGGGGGAAGACCCCAGAAGTCAAGCGCCATTCTCATCACATCCTATGGAGGGAACATATTCCCAGGGTGACCTGTCATCGTTGGTATTGACTTGGATCACCTAGCCCAGGGAGTGTTTGCCAGGCCTCTCCACTGCACAGCTAGGCCCCAGTAATGTCCCTCTCCCTGAAGAACTTCCTTTAGCATTTCTTGCAGTCTCCTGGCAACAAATGCACAATTGCTCTGAAAAGTGTCTCTATGTCTCCACTTTTTATTCAGAATTAATTATAGATTAGCAGGTACTCCCAAACATAGTACAGAGAGTTAGTGTGCTATTCCCTGGATGGTAGTAACATCTTCCCTAAACATAGGACAATATCTAACCCAAAAAACGGACATTGTTACAACCCACAGAACTTGTTCAGACATCACCAGTTTTACATGCATGCGTGTGTGTAACTCTTCAGTTTTACATGCGTGTATGTGTGTAACTCTTCAGTTTTATTACATGTGTAGATTTGTGTAACCAAAACCACAATCAGGACACAGAACTGTTCTATCACCAGAAAGGTCTCCTTCATGCTACCTTTTCATTTCTCGTGTGTGAGAAGAGGCCTTATTGTCAGATACAGAAGTTTGGGCAGCCAGGGGCATGTGTTTTAGTCCTGAAAGATGCTCCGTTTTCTTCGGGCCTCCGTTTATTTCTGAGAATGCAGCTGTCCTATTACTATTTCCTTTATGTAATATATTCCCTGCCTGCCTGCTCGAATATTTTTCTGTATTTGGTGTTCAGAGTTTGCTTATGTGTTTGTGCGTTGTTTTCTTTGAATTTATGCTTTTTTAAAAATCCTCACTCGAGGACATTTTTCCATTTTTTGTTCAGATAGAGTGGGAAGGAGAGAGAAGAAGAGAGAGAGAAACATCGACGTGAAAGGGACACATCAAGTGGCTGCCTCCTGCACAACCCCAACTGGGGCTGGGAACAAACTGCAACCGAGGTACGTGCCCTTAGTGGGAACCGAACCCAGGTCTCTCTGGACCGCGGGCTGACGCTCTAACCACTGAGCCAAACCGGCCAGGGCTGAATTTATGCTTTTTAAGGTTTACTGAGCTTCTTCGATTTGTGAGTTACTGTTTTTGATCCAATTGGAACATTTCCCAACCAATACATAAACATTTTTCCTCTTCACTCATTTTGGGACTCCCAATTTCACGTGTATTAGACAGTCTGATGGCTTTCTACCCAAAAGCCTGTATTTATTCTTTTCTGTTTCCCCCTTCTTAATGATTTAAGCATTTTTGGATAACATATTTTTCAATTTTAGGATTTCTGTTTGGTTCTTTTACAGTTTTCCTCTCTCTCCTGAAATTCTCACATCTCTACCCAACAAACCTGTTTTCTGGTTCTTTAACATTCTTATATTTATTTTTAAACGTTTGTGTATTAACTGTAACATCTGGATCGTTCAGAGATCAGCTTTTGTTGAATGACTTTTCTCTTGATTGTAGGTCATATATTTTTCTTTTCACATCTAGTAATTTTTATTGTTCAGTGGACATTATGGGTATGTTATAAAAATTCTGGATTATGTGTCTTCTGAAAACTGTTGAGCTCACTTTGAGTTACTATTTGTATGTGGTGAAAGGTACGAATCAAAGTTCTTTTCCTGCATATGAATACAGTAAGTCCTCACTGAATGTCGATAGGTTCTTAAAAATTGCGACTGTACAAGGAACTCAGTTTACCTACAGGCTACTTGATATGAACGAGAGTTAAGTTTCTACAGCATATTTCTGGTCACAAAAACATCACCAAAACAAAGACATAAAGGCCCAAAACACTTCTAATATTAAATATCAAAACAAATGTGTGCTGCCCTGGCTGGTTTGGCTCAGCGGTTAGAGCGTCGGCCTGCGGTCCGGAGAGACCCAGGTTCGGTTCCCGCTAAGGGCATGTACTTCGGTTGCAGTTTGTCCCGGGCCCTGGTTGGTCGTGCGGGTGGCAGCCACTCGATGTGTCCCTTCACGTCGATGTTTCTCTCTCTCTCTCTCCCTCCCACTCTGTCTGTACAAAAAATGGAAAAATATCCTCGGGTGAGGATTAAAAAAAAAAACAAAAAACAAAAAACAAAAAAAAACAAATGTGTGCTATATGTACATTCAAGAATCACGAATAAAAACAAGATTAACTATAGTAGTCACCCAATTTTTGGTGACTCAGTGAGTGACTCGGTTGTCGTGGCTCAGTCACATACACACACCCACACTCACTCAGACTGGGTCACTTGAGACACGCAAGTTCACCGCATACCTTTGGGATGGGGGAAAAACCATGCAGATATGAGAACATGCCAACTCCCCACAGACAGGAATCAATTCTTTTTCTCATCATCATTATAATGAAATGATGTTATTTGAGGACATGCTGCATCAAATTATTCCAGCACCATTTGTTGAAAAGCGTCTTCCTTCACTGAATGGCCTTTGAATGTCTGCCAAAATGCAGTCAGCCATATATGGGTTGGTCTTATCTGGACACTCATCTGGCCCGTTGAAGTATGGGTCTGTTTTTACATCAACAGAATACTGAACCGATGACTGTAGCTTTATATAATAAATCTTGAAATCAGATCGCGTTATCCTTCCAACCTTATTCTTTCTCAGAGTTGTGGCTAATCTTAGTCCTTTGCATTTCCATTTGAATTTTAGAATCTGCTTGTCACTTTTTACAAGAAAGCCTGCTGGGATTTGGTACTGTTTTGAATCTGTGAATCAATTTTAGGAGGATTTATATTTTAGCAATATTGAGTCTTCTGACCCGGGTGAACAGAGTGTATTACTCTACTTATTTAGGTCTTCCATTAATTTCTCTCAGCAATATTAGTATTTTTTTGTGTATAAACTATATCTTTTATCAGATTTACTCTTAAATGTTTTATATTTGGCGCTATTTTAAATGGGAATCTTAAAATTTTTTAATTTTTGATTGCTTCTTAGTATACAGAAATACAATTCTTTTTTTTTTTAGGATTTAAAAAATAACATTATAACTTTATTTTGTCATTTTAACCACTCCACTCATTTTCAGCAGTATCCTTTGGCTACCAGTTATGTAACATGAAAACATTTCTACCCCATTTACTCCCGTTCACCCAGTTTCTCTCCTATGCATCTCCTATTTTCTGCTAGTCACGCCGTGATTTTTTTTTACACCGACAAGGTTTAAAATACTTAGTCTCTTCTGTAAAAATAATTGTCTTTGATGCTGAATAGACTGACTCCGAAAACTGAATATGATAATGTTCACAATATTATAGGTGAGTATATATATATTTTTTGTTATTTCTTTTTCCCCCAGTGACACCCTCCTGCCAACCCCCCTCCCTCCCAGCATTGTTGTTTATGTCCATTGGTTATGCAAATATGCATAATAAGTTCTTTGGTTTATCTCCCCCACCCCTCCTCTGAGGTTTGTCAGTCTGAACCCTACTTCTTTCTATGTCTCTGAGTCTATTTTGTTCATCAGGTTATTTTGTTCATTATATTCCACAAATAAGTGAGATCATGTGATATTCGTCTTTCTCTGATTGGCTTAATCCACTTGAAATACAATTTATTTTTTATCCTTACCCGAGGACATTTTTGCATTTATCTTCAGATAGTGCAGGAGGGAGGGAGAGAGGAAGAGAGAGAGAGAGAAACATTAACTGGCTGCCACCCACATGATCCCAACCAGGGCTGGGGACAAACTGCAACCCAGGTATATGCCCTTAGTGGGGACTGAACCCAGGTCTCTCTGGTTTGTGGGCCGATGCTCTAACTGCTGAGCCAAACCGGCCAGGGCAAAATACAATTGATGTTTGATGATTGAACTCTTATCCTTTAACTTTGCTAAACTCACTTGTTAGTTGTGTTTTTACGGAGTCCATAGGCTTTCTGTGTCTATGCCATTACCCATTTGGCCGACAAGGGATGGAAAAATCGACAGCTAAGCAAAACAAAATCCGCATGGCAGTTTAGAATTAAATATGTTCTATTTACTAATGGAGAGATGTAAAGTTGAGGAACCGAATCGTTTATGTGTTTTCCGGATGAGGGGAAAAGGATATGAGAATTCACGTTCTCCTTTATGTGGGGGAGAAACATCAAAGTGGGGTACTACTGCATATAGAATTTCAATATAGGCTGAGATACAAGGGATTTCAAAGAACTTCTTTAACAAAATGGTAGATAGTTAAGATTTATTTTAATTTTTCAATCTGAAAAAAAAAACAACAAACCCCAAAACAAAAAACCAAACTATACTCATATATACAGTGCTGACATTTTCAAAGCGCTTCCATGAGGACACGCTGTCTCTCTTCCATCGTAGGACAGTCTTGTACACGCCACAGTAAGATGTACAAGGAGCGATCGCAGGAGCAGTCACCCCGAGGGCGTGGCTTTACATTTCAATACCGAGAAACAGCCGCCCGCACTTTGCGTCCTGCTCACAACGCCTGCCTGCAGCCCAGCGCGGTTCCCCTCCGGGCCGTCGGAACTTTCCGCCTCTAACGCCAGCGGCCGCCTGGAGTCCCATCCTCCCCACACCCAAACTTGATGAGAAATGTGCCATTTAAAAATAACAGCCGATGGTTTATCAACGGGCACAGTGACGCTGACTCACCCAAAGAGGTGTCAAAAAACTGCACGAGAGGAATAAATAAATAAAGCTGCTGCAGTCGTTTGCGCTCTAGTTCAGCACACGCAGAAGCCTGCCCTGGACGTTTGATACGACACAGCGAACGTGCACAAACCGACCTGGTAAAGGTTCAAGACTCACACTCGGTGGTGGTGGTTCACACGCGTCCACTCGGGCTGCCGGCGAGCTGTGTTCTGACATGAGGCACTAGGTCTGAGCAAGCCACACCCCCGCCTTACGTCACGTCCCGTTGCATACCAGTGACTTCTTTGAAATGAAAAATAATAAACACTTCGGGACACAGTGCACTTTAATGACATACAGCATTGGAAATCTTTCAGACAGAGGTCTGAAAACAGCCTTCGAATGCAAGCCGACGCTTCACACGCATACGGTCTTCCTTTCTTTTCTATGCTCAGTTTCAACAGCCCTGGAACAAATACCCATCACTAAGCCCGGATGTACATTCGTGGCCGTTTTCCTCTCTTCTACGGCAGGCAGTGTTCATGAGGCAAAGCGTGACCCAGAGTCGCAGTTCAAGTCCGACAAGGGCTCCGCTCACGGCGGTCATTCGGTTTCCGGCTCCTTTTGTTTGGCACCTGTTGGTAGAGGGACAACGAGTTTCAAAGGGACATGGGAATCCGTGGCAGCTGAGCGTGCTCCTCCACGTTGGAGGCTTCTGCGTACCTGCGTGTCTGCAGGGGACACGCAGGGGACACGCAGGAGACGGAGCAGGCGGGATCCGGGTTCCTCACCTCCCACCATGACTGCAGCACACTTTTAATCCGTATCACGTATTGTATTTTTATCTTTTGGATTTTTTTTTCTTTATTGATTTTGAGAGAGAGAGAGAGCAATATTGATGAGAGAGAACACTGACTGGCTGCCTCCTGCACGCCCCCCACTGGGGATCAGGCCCACAACCTGGGCATGTGCCCTGACTGGGAGTCGAACCGGCGACCTCTGGGTGCGTGGATCAATCTCCGAGCCACATGGCTGGGCTGTGTCACGTACTGTAATTCCAAATATGCAAGATTGAATTCGCAAGAGAAAAGGGTTCCACTGCTAAAGAATTTCACAAAAAATGCGTACTGACGTTTTAGTGAAGATGCAAAGTACTTCCACTGTACAGATAAAAGTGTTCTTAAAAAGGCACGGAGCAGCCCTGGCCGGTGTTGCTCAGTGGTTGGAGTGTCGGCCCTGGACCAGAGTCCCGGGTTTGGGTCCCACTAAGGGCATGGACCTCCGTTGCAGTTTGTCCCCAGCCCTGGTTGGGGTCGTGTGGGTGGCAGCCAGTTGATGTGTCTCTCTCACATCCACGTTTCTTTCTCTCCCTCCCTCCCACTCTATCTGAAGATAAATGCAAAAATGTCCTCGCGTGAGGATTAAAAAAAAAAGCACGAAGCATGTTTAAGGAGAACTGACCTGGCCGGGAACTTTCCAGAACGGGTTGGTGGGAGAGCTGCCATTTTCCTCATCACAGCTCTCTCCGCCGTTCTCCTCTGACGCTAGACTTTTGAAAGAGAGACACGTCTCTAAAAAATAAGCGGCTAAAAAATTGTGGCCACTGTTCCCAGACTGCTTACTCATTGGTTGTATGGGTAGATACTTGGGTTCCTTTGGACAGTTAAGTTTGACAACGAAAGAGGAAAAAAAAATGGTGTGATGTTAGATGAATATCCTTCAAGGGAAATCGTGTCCACTATCCGGTGAAAAGAATAACTCCGGTACCTTTTATTCACATAACAGTGGATGCTTTAAAAGTACACCTGGAGTCCCTGCTCTACTGGGATCACAGCTCGGGGGTCCCTTGGGACCCCCATGCCCTCGCACAGCCCAGGGATTCCTGAAGGGTGGGTGTCTTTAGGTGATAGGTCGATTGTACAAACTAGTCTCAGCTGGTCTGATTTCTGAACAAAAGAAAAAAAAAATCAATGCCGTAGTATACACACTTTAAGGTTTAACTTCCAAGAGTTCAAAGTGCACATCACTTAGTCTCCTGTCTTGGCCTCGATTTTGGACTTGGTCTGTGTGGCCCAAGGCTGGGTTGTTTGTACTTAGTGGGGGTGGGGGGGAGGGGAAAAGAGAAGAGGGTGGGGGCTGGTGGTTGCCCCTCCCCCGCTGCAGGCTCCCTGGCTGCGACCTGAGGGCTGGCTCAGAGTGACTCGGCAAAAATGAGTTTAGTCATCACTGCTGACTGGTGGTAATGTAATTTCCAAACACTATTCGTGGGGAAAAGTTTGTGCCGGGGTCTTTTGTTTTTTATATATTCAACACACTGGAAAGTTACTTTCTTTTTGAAGTGTAGACGCAGGTGTCAATAGTTAGAACCCGAAGAATCCACCCCCCTTCCCGGTTCCCAGGTAGTCGTCCTGAACAGAACGCGGAACGGAGGAGGTCTCGGCTTCGTCACGGAAAAGGTTACGATGGACTTGGCAGTGACCCCGCGATTATTCAGGCACTGCTGGGCAGAGAGGCTAAGTCAGGGTGCTTCTATAAGCCTCTCTCTCTCTCTGTCTCTCTCTCTCTCTCACCTTCACAACCACAAAGTGAAAGCAGTGGACAGAGGAACGCACAGAAAACCACCCAGCTCCAGTAGGTGAAGGTCAGAAATGGGCATCTGTACCTGGTGGGGTGAGGATCAGGGCCTGCAGAATATCCGACAGGGAAATAATACCCACGATACTATCTGCTTCATTCACTACCACCAGCCGATGGACCTGCACACGAGAAAAGCAGGCCACGTGAGCAAGTTTAAATAAAACATTTAAAGATGAAAACAGAAAAAGAACCCCCTCCCATGTACTCTATAACGAGTCCAGTCCACAAATGAGAGGAAGTTACAGTGTACAGAACCACGAAAAAGTCTTTGGCTCTAATGGTCAAATGCAATGCTGATTTGCCTGGCCACTTTTTTAAAATATTTTTTGATTTTTATTGATTTTTAGAGGAGAGAGGAAGGGAGAGGGAGAGAGAGAGAGAAACACTGATGTGAGAGCGCATCATCGATCGGCTGCCTCCTGCATGACCCCTACCAGAGATCAAGCTGGAAACACGGACATGTGCCCTGATTGAGAATTGAACCAGCAACCTTTTGGTGCAACGGGACGATGTAACCAACTGAACCACACTGGCCAGGACGATATGTCTTTTTTAAACCATGGGAATACCTTACCAGTTTACTTGATTCAACTATGATATCAGAACTTATAAATTCCATTCAATGAACATTTACAGATGACCAACCGGGTAGCACATTAGGTTCTGGGACAGGGGAACCGCATCACCCAACTGAACTTGAAGGCGCCCCCATGGGCCAGTCCTGCGATTCCTAAAGCTTGAGGCACTATTCCCTGGTGAGTGCCTGTAGGCTGGGGTGGGGATTGGGGGACCCCATCTCACTTCTGCTCTCACTATCCTGTAGGCTGGGGGTGTGCGGGGGGGGGACCCCATCTCACCTCCGCTCTATCCTATAGGCCGGGGGGGAGAGCGGGGGGGTGTGGGGGACCCCATCTCACCTCCGCTCTCACTATCCTGTAGGCTGGGGGGGGAGAAGGGGGGAGTGTGGGGGACCACATCTCACCTCCACTCTCACTATCCTGTAGGCTGGGGGGGAGTGTGGGGGACCCCATCTCACCTCCGCTCTCACTATCCTGTAGGCTGGGGGGGAGTGTGGGGGACCCCATCTCACCTCCACTCTCACTATCCTGTAGGCTCAGAGGGGGGAGCAGGGGAGGAGCGGGAGACCCCATCTCACCTCCACTCTCACTATCCTGTAGGCTCAGAGGGGGGAGCGGGGGAGGAGCGGGAGACCCCATCTCACCTCCACTCTCACTACCCTGTAGGCTGGGGGGGACTGGGGTGTGTGTGGGGGACCCCATCTCACCTCTGCTCTCACTACCCTGTAGGCTGGGGGGGTGGGGGGAAGAGTGTGGGGGACCCCATCTCACCTCTGCTCTCACTATCCTGTCCACGATAGTCTCCAGCACCTCCAGCTTACTGCACTTGACGACACCCTCGAAATACTGGGACCGGTGCTGCAGGGCCTGGGTCACCGTGATATCTAGGTTATTGTATGTCTTTTCAGCAGCAAGGTTCTGTAACAAAGGAGCACAGCGGATTACCTGCTTTCGTGTAAGTTCACACAAATGGCCAGAATCAGTCGCTTTAAAGCCACCGGACTGAAACATATCCACGTGAGTTCAGTACCAGCATCCCCGCGTAGGACGTGCCATCAGCCCCGTCCTCCTCCCAGCGATAGCTCAAGCTCACAGGGGGACCCTCACGGCTCAGCAACCTTGGTCATTGTTAAGAAGGCACACCCTCCTGATGACCCTCCCCCTATCCTCACTCCACAAGGCTCCCGACCCAATAAACAGTCTTCTGAGAGGTGGATTAACACAGGGTGAGAAGCATGGATGGATTCTCCCTAGGAGCCCCTCAGGGTTCTCATTAATCTTAGCAGGTCCCACTCAACCAAATTCCAACGGGCATATTTTCTGGTGTCTAGTATGTTCAGCAGAAAGAGTATTTAATGCTGGGGTCAACAGAAGGGGCCCCAGACAGTGTGGACATCCGGGGCCACCAAAGTTACAGTTTCCTTTCTCAGAACAATGGGAGGCTCTGAGGAAGGGCATTGAAAACGAATGAGAAGGAAAGCATCGCGTGGAGAGGTGTAGCACCAGAGTCAACCTAGCGGATATAGCCCAGGAGGGCCAACGGGGCTGGACATCAAGGGGGTGCACACAGCCACAGGCTCCTGTGCGCTAACGCATGTGCCTGTTGGTGGGATAAAGGATGTCCCCACACAGAATGACTGCCGTTTAAGATACACACACGTGCTGTGGAGATGACGGATAAACTGCACCCGAACCAACGGAGAATTATAAAATGCTACTGATATATAATGCCTTGCTAAGCCAATGAATATTAAAAGTAAAATTACTGCAGGGAGTCTATGGAATTCTCTGATAAGATCTGCATTACTCCAAAAAGCTAGAAATCATTCAATTACGGAAAACCACAGAAAGAGATTTTTAAATACGTTTTAAATGCATTTTAGATGACAGGTTTGACAAAATTAAAAATACTTACAATTACATCAAACTTGGAATAAATATCTACGACTTTCCCTAAAAATGAAAATACATGTTAGAAAAGTGTCTTAGGAACAACAGCAACAAAAAAAGACATTTAAAATCAGTCTCAATTAGGCCACAATGAAGAATTACATATTGCTGCCCTGGCAGGTTTACTCAGTGGTTAGAGCGTCGGCCTGTGGACCGAAGGGTTGAGGGTTCACTTCCTGGTCAAGGGCACACACCTGGATCAATGTGTCTCTCTCACATCGATGGTTCTCTCTCCTCCACCCCCCTCCCACTCTGTCTAAAAATCAATGGAAAAATATCCTCAAGGAAGGATTAACAAGAACCAAAGAATTACATATTGCTAAATAAAATCAACATGTCTGTTTTTATTTATTTATTTTTATCCTCACCCGAGGACATTTTTCCATTTTTTGTTCAGATAGAGCGGGAGGAGGAGAGAGAGAGAAACATCGACGTGAAAGGGACACATCGAGTAGCTGCCACCCGCACGACCCAACCAGGGCCGGGGACAAACTGCAACCGAGGTACGTGCCCTTAGTGGGAACCGAACCCGGGTCTCTCTCACCACAGGCCGACGCTCTAACTGCTGAGCCAAACCGGCCAGGGCAACACATCTGTTTTTAAATGAACCTGAAATTCTGTCTTACTGGAAAATATGAAAATAAGCCAGTTTAATATCCTTAATGCTGAATGTATTCACCAGGCCCAAAGGTTCATTTCCCCCACGCATCTCCTGTGCGAGGCCCTTTGACAGTAACGTCACAGACAAACAGCGTTTTTGTTTTATGGCCACACACACACACCTGACTCGTCCACCACAGGTAAGGCTGACACCCGTCTCTCCACAAAGACGTTCAGGGCTTTGATGATGGGCGTGTCCGGGTGGATGAAGGCGATGTTGTGGTAGGTCCCGATGCCCAACGCGTCCAGGTTCTGCTTCATGAAGGCGGGCTTTGGCATGTCGGACATCTGAACGGGAGGGTAAGGGCAAAGGCTCTAGGGCCCGAACGGGCCCTCGGAACCTTCACAGGTCTACATGCATGAAAAACTAGCACGACAGATTCAAGTCAGTCTTTCCTGGCCATATACCTGCACGTCTGAATTAACAGGAAAGTGTTACACGGAAGAAGTGTTGTTCGGACCAGCTGACAGGTCTAGCGAATTAACTGCGTGGGAAGATATCGCAAAGCCCTACTGTACACATCCCCCTACTCACCCACTGAAGAAGAGGACAGAAGGGAAAACAGGTCTACTTGGGAATGAAGACTCAGAAGCCACCAGGAACCCCCTGGCCCTGCCGTCCCCACTAGGTACCGCTTACAAAAGCCCCACACATTTCCAGGTGTCTGACGGTGGCTGTCGGAGCTGAGCTCGTCCTCACCCTGTCCCACCTCTATTTACATCCTGAACGGTCCCCTGGAGGACTCCAATTTTTGTCTCCTAGGAATAAAGGCCAAGCCAACTGCACAGAATTGCAAGAACCTTTAAAAGTTCACGTTTCTTTCTTTGTTTTTTTTTCACGGCTGTGATAAAGGAGGAGGGAGAAGCCAGGAGAGAGAAGTCTGGGATCACGTTGGACTAAAACAAAACAGGGTCTACGGTTTCAAAGATCCACCTTTTAGAAAGGGTACAGTTGATTCCATCCGCCTGGTGTACCTTATAATTATCAGGAAAAGATGAACAATTAGCAGAAACAAAACGTTCAAGTCAAAGAGTTCATCAAATCATGAGACTCCTAGAAATTTAGAGAAAAAAAAAGAAAGGCCTATTAGGTCACCTAGCCCACCGAGCCGCAGGAGGGCCCAGTCCACACAGTCCCTCGAGCTACCTGCCAAACACGTCCAAGGGGAGCGCTCCTCTCCCTCAGAAAACCGGCGCACAGTCAGTAAAACCAGGTCCTGAAACTCCTTTGACTCTGTTTCCATCTGAAAACCTCTAGCTGTTCAGCTGTTCTACTAGCATGATTCTAACTACCATATTGGTCCAAATATAAGGCAGTGCCGGCCAGGGCAAGCTCTCCTTTCCACGGGAGCGAACCCGGAGGCCAGTGCAGACGGCTGCTCCCTTCCCGTGGCAGCGAAGCCCGGGGAAGGCGCTGGGACCCGACCACTTCGCACGTGGGCGACCAGGGGAGCCGGGGTGGGTGGGCGCTGAGAAAGGCCGCCGGTCGGCCTCCGTGGCAGTCACTCAACCTCGCTCGCTTTCATCACCGACAGACCGGGATTAATAAAAACACCCACCTGAGAGGGTGCGGTGAGGGTTAGATTTATGCTTCCGAAATAAGTCAGGACAGTGCCTGACTTCTCGAAGATGCTGAGCAGCACTCAGTTCTCAAGATCGGTATTACTTAAAATGCACGGGCTTGAGCCTGGCGCGTGGGTCTTCCACGCCTGCCGCGTCCCGGTCCCGGGAAAGCTCAGTGCGAAGGTGACCGTGTCCTCAGCCCACGCCACATCAGGCCTGGCCCACGACAGCCAGAGGTTCCCCAGTCTTCCCTGGACCGGCTTTCTCCCAAGCCCCACGCCTTTTTGTGAACGGCTCTCCTTCCTACCTTCTTCCTTAGCATTCATGTAAACGTGAAGAGTGTCACTTTTCCACGTAAACTATTAAAATATGGGACTGGTTTGACGGGCAGCAGCTTCTCGCTGTCACCAAGCCCTCCGTGCTCCGTGGCAGGGTGGGGCCGTTCTGACACCGTGGGGAAGGCAATGTCCGAGCTCGTCTGGTGTGCATTTTTAATGCCTAGTATCTTCTTAAAAAACAACAACAAAAGACTCTTGAAAGGATCTCTTCTGAACCGCGAATGAGGCTGCCTACCTGTTCTAGCTGACCAATTACCTGTCGCCTCAAATTCAGTGCATGTCCTTAAAAGAAAAAAGGTCCAATTCAGTGCCTATCACTCAAAGGACAAATTTAAAGCCCTCCTGTGAACACCCTGGTCTGTCTGAGCCTCTGAAACCTGCCGACCAAAGATGGTCTGTTTTGCGTGATTAGAAACCCTCTCTTCCGAATGCAGCTGAGAAAACCTACGGATGCCGTAGCCCTAATTTGGACCAACATGGTATTTTCGCGCCAAAATTTTACTTGCTTTGGGTTTGCCCCTCATGTTTGCCGTTAATATATTGAGCTAATTCTGGGGACAGTACTTTTTGAATATATGTTTCTAAAACCATGATCCCAATAAAGCATCATAGGCAATTAGCTATAAATACTGGCTTGATTTATCTTGTAGCAGTTCCTTAATTAGACTGAGTGCAAATTAGAATACTTTAGGTGATAAAATATTCTAATTTAAATAGAGGATTCCAAGTGACTTTAATCTTTTGATTCTTGCCCAGGGAGGTGATCACTGTTTGACTGGAATCAACTTCTGCGAACGTGCAATTCAAACAGTATCGTAAGTTGAGAAACTGAAATTTAGAAAGGGGGCCGCAAGACTAAGGATTTCTCCTCCTGAGGGGACCAGAACCCAGTTTACGTGAAGTAAAGCAGTTAAAGTAGATGCAACTACGTCTTTAGAAACACTGAAAACTACTTACAAAAAGCTGGAGGAACTTGAGGATTCTTTTGTGGGTAAGGATATAAAGTGCATTCCCACTGATAGGGTCAATAACTGGCAATCTGTGGATTTTATTTTTGATCAACGAGTTTACAGCATCGAAGAGGCTGTGGGAAGAGCCATTAAAGTTGTTAGGAGGCTTTAAGGACAAATTAGAAAACTGCGGACCACCCCTGCCATCAACAGCATTTTCAGTGTCTTTATAGTACAACCCTAAGAGGATGACTGACTTAAAACAGTGTTTCGGAAAATTGTTACATTGAAGATCTCAGTAAAATGATTTTTTTTTCCCCCCTTCACAATCTGTGTTAATAATGAATCTTAAACACAAGGGTGAGCTACGAATCATTCGTGGTTTTTCAGAAGCACATTTAATGTTTTCATTTGAGAAATGACAGACGCCAACCTCTAGGAACCTCAGCAGTCGCGGAGCCCCTGGACTGGCCGGTGGCTGCACAGACTGCTGGCCGCCTCCTTGCCGGGCCAGCCGTTCTGGGCAGCTCGGGCCTCCCTTGTGACTGCCAACCAGGAGGCGTGGTGGGTGCATTTGTTTGTTGGAACTTGGGGAAAAAATACTAAAAAAAAAAAAATCCATATTCTACTTTTTCTCGCTGGGGTTCTAGAGTTAAGAGTGCTTACATACCAACATGGGAATGTACCAGAGCCGCCCCAGAAGGCTGGGATCAAAATGTATGGGCTGGAAGACTTCCGAGGGGGCAGCCCCTGCTGGACCACCCCTGGACCGATGGCTAATAGAGACGGATTTTTCAGCTTCAGAGTTTGTCAGGACCACTGGGAAGTTGTTTTAATACATGGTCCTGGGCACAACTCTACACAGACCGATTTCACAGGTGGGGGAGAGCCCAGGAACCTGCTTTTTTTTTGGGGGGGGGGTCTGCAGTTTTAATGAGCTTCATAGATGATTTCTGGTCCAGGTGATCTGGATTTTAAGACAGCTTAGTCTGACCGTCTTCCTAGCCCATTATCTGTCCTTCGCACCAACAACGACTGTGATTTCTACCGTCTCTAGATTTACTGAATTTAATATTTGGAGTTAAGGAGGCTGACCCTTCCCTATTTAAAAAAAAAAAAAATCTATCAACCAATCAATCATGGTAACAAAACAGATGAACCTGAATGAACGCGTTCGAGGGAGAACGGCGCATGTTACTTACCTTGCGTCGGGAGATATGTTCACTAAAGGCTTAAATGTTTCTTGTAAATAAAGCTCTGTATTTATAGAAAGAAAAGACGTCATTAGTAACACATCTGCGTTCGCAATGATTACATAAATTACAATACCCTTCAATGTATAGATAAGAATTAGGGTAAAGCCCTGGCCAGTTTGGCTCAGCGGTTAGAGTGTCGGCCTGCGGTCCGGAGAGACCCGGGTTCGGTTCCCGCTAAGGGCACGTACTTCGGTTGCAGTTTGTCCCCGGCCCTGGTTGGTCGTGCGGGTGGCAGCCACTCGATGTGTCCCTTCACATCGATGTTTCTCTCTCCCTTTCTCTCTCTCCCTCCCACTCTAGCTGTACAAAAAATGGAAAAATATCCTCGGGTGAGGGAAAAAAATAAAAAAAGAATTAGGGTAAAAACCCAAATAGAATTTAATTTACTGAGAACGACCACAATTCTTTCTATATGGCTATATGTTCATTCTATATGGCTAACCTAAATGATTCCCAGCTGCTTCCAGGGTGCTGCCTTTATGGAACAATGAAATATTGAAAAATAGTATTTATAAGAGACGTCGTAAAAAGAAGTCAAGAAATACGATAAAAGAAGTGCCAGCAGAGGGCGCTAGGTGCCACAACGATACTACCACCCTCCGGAGAGGCCGCGTTCATGAAATCCTTTCGAACGGATTTCCATAAGTCAAAAGAGAAAAAAAAAAGTTCTAACAAACTTTGTCCTTTAAATGTCCTTACGCTTTATTTGACCAAACTCACGCTCAAAATCCACGGCACCCTGGGGGATCCTGCTGGTCTGCAGAAATTATCTTTGTAAAGATCAACTCACTAATTTACTGAGGTTTCTACACAGAAGTCACGCGAGGATGTCTTGGCATTATTATCACGACCACCGAATAACCATGGAGTGCCAAAAGGCAAACCTGGCCTAACACCCCTTGTAAGTAGGATCTGATAAAACGGTCTTGGTGCTCGGTACAGTCCATTCACGCCATGACAGGCCGTGCTGAGGTATGCTCCCAGGCCGACTCTGTTCAGGTTGAGTTGACAGAACTATCGTAAATCAAATCTGTCACTCCATGAAAAGTCTAGGTCACATGGGATTAACAGTCCCCCAGCCCTTCAGGGAATTCTAACGATGTTTGGATTTCACAGCGAGTCACAAAGGCTGCCTATCATACCAAGCAGAGTATGTGTAGTACAAAGCTAAACCTCGTTTTTAAATTCAAAGTTTCCTTCAGCTGGTCCCTCTGTTTCTCTCTGGGTTTTTCCCATAACCCCTAAAGGCTCCCTCCTCAGGGATTCCTGCTCCCAGTCCTCGGCCCTGCTCCCCTGACCCAGCACGAAGGGCTCATGGACACAGAACAGTTTCACAGTCGTGTAATGTGAATTTTAAAAGACTGGCTCTATGTCAGCAAGGGCACTGTGACTATAAAGGGTGAACTTTAATGTTACGAACAGAAGGAAGCAATCCTGACATTATGTTCGTGTTATCTGATCGCAGTCATCGAGTTCAAGGTTGTTTGTTCTGTTTCTCCATAACTGGTAAAGAAATAATTATTAACTTTAAATAAGTACAGGCCTTTGTTTTTGTGAATCTTAGGCATTTCTTTGGTGCATTTTCTATACAAGGGCACATTTTTGCTTGGGGGTAATACTTCACAGAGATATGGTGACCCCAAGGGGGCAGGGACGTGGACACTGGTGAGCTTACTGATTAGCTTCACATCTCAAACACCAGCCACCTGCTCGCTGTACATTTCTATTAAACGGAGTGGGTAATACGCATGTCGTGTGGCATACTATCAAAACTGAGATGGAAAGAAATGTGTTTTTTTTTTGTTTGTTTTTTTTTTTTTTCCTCACCCGAGGACATTTTTCCATTTTTTGTTCAGGTAGAGTGGGAGGGAGAGAGAGGAGCAGAGACAGAGAGAGAAACATCGACGTGAAAGGGACACATCGAGTGGCTGCCATCCGCACAACCGACCAGGGCTGGGGACAAACTGCAACCGAGGTACGCGCCCTTAGCGGGAACCGAACCCGGGTCTCTCAGGACCACAGGCCGACGCTCTAACCGCTGAGCCAAACCGGCCAGGGCGAAAGAAATGTTTTAATGAATGTAACATCCTTAAGCAGAGAGAGAAGGATCTGTGAAATGAGAATATATTTTATACCCTAAGTAGAACATTTTTTCCCGATATTAAAAGGTTTTAAACATCCAACAGTTCTTACCCCTCCACGTTTCAATCTTATGTTCCTCTAATTCATAAATCTGTACCTGAAAATAAGAAAGAAATTCTTATGTACAAATGTTCATACCACATAAGAAAAATTGCTTTATCACTACTGCTGAGTCCTGTAACTCAGCAGACGGCAACAACCAAGAAAATTCAACACTGGAAACAAATGAGAAACAATGTTCTACATTTTTTGAAGAGAAATGTTCTATCAATTTAAAACACAACAAACCAGTCTAACATATTTTCATTTGAAAATTTCTGATACACCAAAATTTGAACACACACACAAAGAGCCCTGGCCAGTGTGGTTCCGTGGGTCGAGCATCAGCCTGCACACTGAAGGGTCACAGGTTCGATTCCCGGTCAAGGGCATGAAAATTAACCACGAGCAAGTCTTTTTCCAACTGGCAGGAACGCGTCAAAATGGAAATTTCTTCAATTTTCATTTTTATTTCTTTAAAACCCCAGAATACATATAGTTCTTGTTATATAATTTCGGGGGTTAAGTACATGATGTTGTACTCCCAACAACAGGCCATGAAGGTCGGTCAGTCCGGTGGCCTTTTCATGTCAAAGAGTGAGGCTGTCACTGGTAATAGCCACTCAGACAGGAGCAGTGTGAGGGGCTGCCTGCATCCATGGGTCCAGGCAGAGTCTCAGCGTGACAAGGTGCTGGTCAATGTCACACACTGAGTGAAACCTAAGAACATCTAGGCAATAAGCGAGCACACAGAATTCCGCTACCTGGGAATTCCTGAAAATCGAATAAAGAAGCTACTGCCTTTTATTTTTCCTGAGACAACCTTCTTCAAGCTTCAGACATGTGACTGATTATTACAGAGGTTCCCTGCACATTATATATATTTGGAGGAATCAACCAACAGCACCACCCCTGTACCAAAAAACCCCCAACCCCCTACAAAAATCTTAAAATGCGCGCGCGCACACACACACACACACACACACACACACACACAACCCCTATTCACATACATAGAACACAGCTCCAATCAATGACACAGGATTTCTGAAACTTACCATGGGTGATTTATAGTATCTATGTAGTATATTTATGAAATCTGTAATTGTTAGCATTCCTGGAACAAAGAATTACATGTTAAATACGAAACTATGAAAACAAAGCAGAAACATTTCAAATGACAGGCAAACCTGGAATAGTTACTAGAGCAGCTTCTAAAGTATACGTATCAAGCACAGTTTAATACATTATTTAAAGCTATTGCTCTGTTAATTATCTACCGGGAGCTAAGATACACAAATTTAGCTGACACTGAACCTGACAGTAACTGGAATTAATCACAGTATTTGGCAAGTCAATGAGAGAAAACGGAATGATTGTTATAAAACATCTTGAAACACTTGCAGCTACACGTAAATAATTTAAAATACTTTAAAATACGATCAAGTGTTCCAGAGCATGGGAAGCATGATACTTCTGGGGACACGTGGGTTGTTTCCTGAGACGCATTCTGGAAATAGAGGTTTTACCAGTCATGATGGTAAAGCACCTACTACGTGCTGGCCGCAGGGACCACACGGTGTCACTGTAACCGAGGACACTAACCACTGCACAGCGATGACTGCACCAGCAGGGACGGCACCCGCTGCCTGCCATGACTTCCGAGTTCAGATGTTACAAGTTACACTCTGCTTTAACAGTATAACAAATAATTTGGCGAAGGTACTGATCACTTTACATAGTTTCGTTCGCCCTGTCCAAAGGTGTTCTCCCACCAGGAAGCGGGGGGGGGGGGAGGCACAGGTGTGCAAGCGTGAGCAGACGGGGCTGACAGACAGACCCTGGTCTCTGGGCTCACAGGATTGGGCACGTAAGATCCTCCAGAGACAATAGGTGCTAAATCAAAGGAAACGCAATAAAAGTAGATGCGTGATTTAGAGCTGACTAGCGACCCTATCTTACCCGGATACAAAAGCAAGAATGTTCTTTAACTGGGTAACAAGTTCACAAGCGTGAGTTCCGCCAGCACCTGTTACATTTCTGCTTGTAAGGGTTCCCACCGTGGACTTTTCTCCGGGACCACACCGCTTACCTACAAAACTTTGCTTTTTACTCTCCCACAGTGGCGCGGCTCGAACGCCATTGGCTACTAAGGCAAAGAAGGCCTTTTTAACCTGGAGACAAATGAGAGAAACAACACACACTGTAAAAGTCCACGTCAGGTAGAAAAACGCCTTCGGCGAAAACATTCAACCAAGTCTTACCAGTTATCGTCAACCTTAAGTTTTCAAAACTAACAAGAATGGAATTGATGAACACCCGCAAAACCACTTTGGTGTTCTATTTACAGGTATGTAGGGGCTGGAGATTCTTTTTTTGAAATGGAAACAATATAGTTAATTTGTATACAGAGACTTTATAGAGCAATTAAAACCACGTTAAAGAATTAAACGTCAGAGTTTAATTTCTCCTGTGTGCAGTCCTTAGTTCATTTGAAAACACTGGCGTTATATCAAATTGCTTGAAATGAAAATTTGTTTTTCGTATGTTCAGTAACAAAATAAGCGAGCTTGCTCATGTCCCCGAGGCTGAGAAGGAGGGGGTCTGACGGATGTAATTTACTGGTATTTTCATATCTCTGAGAAACAGAGCTCCCGCTGTGCCTGCGATGGGTCGACCCTGCTCAGGTCACATTCGAGTACGGTCCCTCACTGAACCCTCCCGACAAACACCCCTGGGAACCGTGGCAGGTGAAGAAGTCACCAGAAGTGATGGTTTATTAAAAGCCCAAAGTCCAGGGCCGAAAAGGATCCCCTACATACAGACAGCAAATAGGGAAAATGGTTTGACTTAATAGCCAAAAAACGAAAAGAAAAAAAAAAACCCAAATCAAAGCCCATGTCAAGTGTCACTTGGAGCTGCTACATAACCGTGCTGCTGTGACCTACCGGCGGCATCGTGCGGCAGCGAACATCGCCCCAGTGTCTCTGGAGCCACATCTTGAACCAGGAATCACTACGATATTCACACGGTCCGGACACTTGCTTTCTCTGTTGCCGCATTTACTCGGACCCAAATTTGGGGAATAGGATTCCTGAATCCAAGATGTGTCAGCTGAGGCAGAGACACATGCTGCGGACGCACAGCCCGGTACGCGGCCGTCAGAAACCGGTCGTGCGCTGAGCAGCCACGTCTGAGCGGGGGCACCGCCGACCCCGAGCACGGCAACAGCAGGGAGCCAGCAAAACCCAGGAAGGCGCCGGTCGATGGCCAGGGGCCAGTAAGAAGTGAAGGGGAGAAGCGCCCTCACTTGGGCAGGGGAAGGTACGACGAGGGGACACGACGGAAGATCCTGGAGCTTTTCGGCTCGGGTTCTACCCCTCTCTGAGCCCTGACGTTCTGAGTGATGACGTGGGACTGACGGGTGGCCGCAGAGATTCGCTGGGCTTGTAGGTGAGGCAGGCGTGGCATCGGCCCTTAGAGCCAAGGATGGAATGCTTCAATTTCCCACTCTGTGCTGATCCCACCAGGAGCAGGCAGGGATAGAAAGATTTACGGCTTTCATGCCCCCTCCACGCACCACCGGCATGTCACACATCATGGAGGGAGTCACGACTCCACCTCCAAAGACCTAATGGAATATGCTACCGTGGACGAGAGATCTACCCCCAGTGCCTCAACGGAGTTTCAAAGCGCCCGGCTCTGCAATGCACGCTGCTCTGGTGCCCTTCTCTGCACCAAGGAGATCTTCCGTGGCTTTTTTTTTTTTTTTAATCCTTGCCCAAGAACATTTTTGCATTTATCTTCAGGTAGAGTGGGAGGGAGAGAGGGGGAAGAGAGAGAGAGAGAGAAACATCAGTGTGAGAGACACACTGACTGGTTGCCATGCACACCACTCCAATGGGGGTGGGGCTGGGGACAAACTGCAACTGTGGTACGTGCCCTTAGTGGGAACCGAACCCAGGACTCTCTGGTCTGCAGGCCAACGCTCTAACTGCTGAGCCAAACCGGCCAGGGCTGCCTTAGCTTTTTAAAGCATGTGTGTGGAGTTGTTTGAGGAGCAATTTAAAGCTTTAATTATAAAGTTCTTCACAACGATAGAGGACATGGGGTGTTACCAATTCACTGATAAGCAGCATTAAAAAACAAAGAATCAGCCCAGCTGGTATGGCTCAGGGGTTGAGCGTAGACCCTGCACCAAGAGGTCATCGGTTCCATTCCCGGTCAGGGCACATGCCCAGGGTGTGGGCCTGATCCCCAGTGGGGGCATGCAGGAGGTGGCCAATCATGTTCTCTCTCATCGATGTTTCTATCTCCCTCTCCCTCTCCCTTCCTCTCTCTCTAAAATCAATAAAGAAACAAAAAATTAAAAAAAAAAAAAAAAAGGATCAGGACAATCTTGTTTTAACCAGGAAAAAAACTCCTGGGGGGTTGGGAGTGTCCTAAGGGCTGCTGAGAATTTCTTTTCAACTGATACTCTATTTGCTTAACCTGTTATCACTTTTTTTTTTTTATCCTCGCCTGAGGATATTTTTCCATTTTTTGTACAGATAGAGTGGGAGGGAGAGAGAGGAAGAGAGAGAGAGAGAGAAACATCGACGTGAAGGGACACATCGAGTGCCTGCCACCCACACGACCAACCAGGGCCGGGGACAAACTGCAACCAAAGTACGTGCCCTTAGCGGGAACCGAACCCGGGTCTCTCCGGACCACAGGCCGACG
Organism: Molossus molossus; assembly: GCF_014108415.1. Lineage (NCBI taxonomy): Eukaryota > Metazoa > Chordata > Mammalia > Chiroptera > Molossidae > Molossus > Molossus molossus. The sequence continues at coordinate 109,531,017 of NW_023425401.1, forward strand.
CTCTAACCGCTGAGCCAAACTGGCCAAGGCTGTTATCACTTTTAAACTTTACTTTGTAAGAGGGGTTTCATGGGATAAAAAAAATAAAATGGAAAATTTAAATATAGAAATGATTTTTAAAAAATAGTAAGCGGGCCAAAACTCAGTAAATAAAAGACGCCATATCTGGAAAAAAAAAAAAATAGTAAGCAGGGCCTACGCTATTCTGAGACCTGCTGACAAATCAATAGCCCAGTAGCACATCTGTGTTCCAGAAAACAGGACTCTGCTTCCTCTGATGTGTTTTCCACAGATTTTGTAGTAATTCAATGGATGGTGGAGCTTTTATTTTATTAATAATCCTCACCCGAGGACATTTTTCCTTTTTTTTTTGTTGTTGTTGTTCAGATAGAGTGGGAGGGAGAGAGAGAGAAACATCGACGTGAAAGGGACACATCGAGGGGTGTGACCAACCCGGGCCGGGGACAAACCACAACCGAGGTACATGCCCTTAGCGGGAACCAAACCCGGGACCGCAGGCCAACGCTCCAACCGCTGAGCCAAACCAGTCAGGGCGATTGTGGAGCTTTTAAAATTAATGCTGATGAAGAGCTAAAACTCTGTAAAGCTGTCCAATTTGGGTTCTTCCGTTACATCAGAGCTTGTCACATGGACTTAGCAATACCGGCATCCTTCCCATCTTTATGGCTCTCCCCAGCCTAGAGGGCCCGGCTCTTAGCAATGAGAGCTAAGACCCCCCACAATCCAGCCGCAGGCCTGACCCCAACAGCTCCAGCAGACTCCTTAGCCTCTGAACTACGTCTCAACGCTCCTTCCAGTTCAAATGGACCAACCTTCCACTCTACCTATTAAAGCCAATGAATTCACCTTCAACTTCTGACTCCACAGCAAAACCTGCGCACATCACTCCAATCAAAGCCGAGACCCTCTTCTATCCTCGGGGCACCCAACAAACCCTCTGTCACTGCGGAGCTTCAGCTGGGACTCCTTAGGTTTAAAAATGGCAGACTAAAAACATTTCTGACCACCTTCCCCTTTCTTTTTTGTTAATCCTCACCAGGATATTTTCCCATTGATTTTTTTTTTTTTTTTTTTAAAGAGAGAGTGGAAAGGAGGGAGTGGGAGAGAGAGAAACAATGATGTGAGAGAGACACATCGATTGGTTGCCTCCCACACAACCCGGACTGGGGCCAGGGATTGAACCTGCAACCCAGGTACGTGCCCTTGACCAGAAATCAAACCCATGACTCTTCGGTCCGTGGGCTGAGGCTCTAGCCGCTGAGCCAAACCAGCCAGGGTGGGTCCTATGGTTTTATACGTATCCTACTTGGTGGGTCAGGAAAACAAAGAACCTTCCAAAACGTAGAACCAAAGACAACAAGAGGGAGAAACATGCCCAGCCGGTGTGGCTCAGTGGTTGAGCATCGACCTCTGCACCAAGAGGCTGCCGGTTCGATTCCCAGTCAGGGCACATGCCCAGGTTGTGGGCCCGATCCCCAGTGCAGAGGGCATGCAGGAGGCAGCCAATCGATGCTCTCTCTCACTGATGTCTCTATCTCTTCCTCTTCCTTCTTCTCTCTCTCAAACCAATGAAAAAAAATTTTTTTTTTAAAAAAGAGGGAGAGACAGGATAATAATATTCAAGGATCAATTCAGGGGGCCCAAGATCTACTAACGGATGTTGCAGAAGTTAAGGAAATAGCAGGACCCTAACCAGGTGGCTCAGCTGGTTGGCGCATCATCCCGTACACCGAAGGTTCGATTCCCAGTCAGGGCACACACCTAGGCTGTGGGTTTGATCCCTGGTTGGGGTGCATACGAAAGGCAACCAATCTATGTTTCTCTTTCATGTCCATGACTCTCTCTCTCTCTCTCTCTCAAATCAATAAAAACGTATCTTTGGGTGAGGATTCGAAGACAGAAAACAGCAGGAACAAAAACACTGAAGAAACAACGCAAGGAGATTGGCCTGAGCAAAGAGCATCATCGGTTCCCAGGGATGTCACACATAAAAGACAGAGATTAAAAAAGACACACAACAGCTTTCCCTGTGGTAGCGCTGGTGGCCAGAGGTGTAGTGACCTCCCGTCGGGACTCTGTCATGCCATCTTCACAGCAGTCTGGGCGCCGAGCACCAGGGCCCCGTGTCCACCCTCACAGCCCCGCAGTGCTCAGCGCCCCCTTTTACTCTCCTCTGGAACACGGAGCAGCTCCCACTTCACCTCCGTGTTACCTGGTCCTGAGAGCGACTGAACTCGCCGAGGAATCTTTCTAGGTATTATCTGGGTATTATCGGCGATTTCTCCTGGTTCCCAGGCACCCGTTCACGGGAGGACCTTACGCTGAAAGACTCCTGCGGCGTCTGACATGCGTCTCAGCTCGGTCCCCGGGAGGCAGAGCCCCGCGGCACAGTTTGTTGGGGACGCGATCCCAGGCGCAGGCGCGGAGGACGGAAGGGCTGACACAGGCTGGCAGGTGAGCCAGGATGTGGCCGGGTAACTACGTTGGCCACAGCTGCGGGCGGACTGACATTCGTTCCACTCGGATCGTCTCAGGACTGTCCCCCTGAGGGCGCAAGGACTGCTGACCCACCAGCTCATGTCTGCCCCTGGTCAAGGAGGCCGGAGGTGCCCCGCGCTGGGCTGAGGCTGCGGTGGCTGTCGGAACAGGTGGCGTGAACTGGCCCACGAGAGGCTTCCGATACAACCAGGAACCTCTACCCGGGCGGCCGGAGATTTAATCAACATCCTCTTCAGGGCCCGATGAGCCGTTAATTCACTCCGAGCTGAAAACTCCGACTCATCCCTCAGGACATCACGCAGCCTCCGCCACCTGTCTAGCTGCAGCCCAGACACGCCTGTCACGGCACAAACGGCGCACCTTCTGGGGCTTATTTTTGCTCACTTCATCTCAGGTTCCTGAAGATGACTATTCCTACTTTTTGTTAATAATTCATTCCGACATCATACCTGGGACTGATGCCGCCTTCCTCGCCTGCCGCCTTGGGCACCAGCCCGTTCTCCACAATTCCTCCAACATCATGAGAGCTGGGCAGCCCAGCCTCATCACATTAGGACGTGCCTCATCCGAGCCGGGTGTAACGCAGACAGGCGCCCTCCCGTGACCTCTACACCTACCTTGGGCTTTCATTTCCTCTAATCACCATTTACTGTACTTTTTCCACCGTGAAGATCATTTTCCTTGAGAAGGAGCTGAAGAGGTTCACTTCCTCCTCGTTGGCACCCGAGGCAAGAATCTGGGGCAAAAGGCCTGGCCCTGTTCTCTCTTCCCAGCTTCGAAACAAGTGAGCCCCGCCCCCCACCCGACTGCACTGTGGGTCTTACCCAGGCCCAGGGGTGCTCCCTTCTCGGAACTCACTTTTAACTCTATGCTCTTCATTCTACGCTTTTCACAGGTTCTTCTAAAGACGTGTGCTTACTTGGATACTTGCCTGTTTTTCCTTTCACAGACATGATTAACAATCATATCGACTGAAATAACTTGAGTAACAAAATAAAGTAGTAATGGATTGTAACCTAATGGGAGACATCTCTACTGCTATAAATGACTGAATAAATAAGTGGAGGGGGGAGACAGATGTCCCTTGTAGAAAAATTCCAACTCTCTCATGCAGACATTCTGCCCTGAAGGTGGGGAAGCCCTACCCCTTACACCCGCAGTGACTGTGACTGTGGGTGACTGTCCACTTGATCACATAGGGGATGAACTAACACCTGGATGCGGTGTCTCAGGGACCGGCTACTGCTGCCAGGACACACTCTCTCTCTCCACCCCCTGAGCAGTCTGCGTGGACCTGGCACGGCACAGGTCACCAATGTGCCCTGGGCTCTGCCACCCTCATGCTCTCTGTCTAAACAGCATTTGAGAGATGCTGGCTATTGTCGGGGACACTGCTTCCGGGATCTGATGGGTTGGAAGCAGCGACACCTCAGACGCCGCACGAGACGCCTGCTAACCGGACGGGGCGGCTTCGCGGTGGGGAGCGATGGCCAGGGTTCCAGACACTCCTCCACGGACAGTCCGAGCGGCTGTTCTGCACGCACGCTGCCGGCCACACAAGTCGGCCTTTTGGAAGCAATGTGCGCCAATCCGTGCAGCTCCTCCAACACGTTTACTGAGTGACGCAGCAAAGCTGCCCGGAGGGACCAGAGCAAGAGAATTCTCTGCACGGGAGCAGGCTCCTGGACCACACGGCCTAGGATCAGCAACGTCACGGCCAAGGGGGTGTGCAAAGCCCCGCCACGCACCGACAGGAGATTCAGAAGGCAGCTGACTAGGGTTTCGGGGGAAAATGAATGGCAAAAAAAAAACCACCCCAAAACAAAGACAAAAAAACCAGGCCTTTTCCTTCAGATTATTTTGCTTCTGAGAAACGGTTCCTGGCTTTCCAATGGGCCCCAGTAGGGACCGAACTACTAACGAGGAGATGTCAAGTGCCCATGCAGCCTGAGCGTCCTCGTAAATGGGGTGTTACCTGACCCACCGGCCAAATGCTGGGCGTGCACCACAGCTGGCCATGGTCAGGTGCCCATGGTGTAAGGCACGGAGCTGGCACAGGCCTGGAGAGTAAGGACACTGTCCAAGCAATGCCTCCCGCTGCTGGCGCCAGCTGCGTCACCTCCTGTCCCCGTCCACACCCACAGCCCGGGTGGGAGTTCATTCCTGTGAACCACTGCCCAACAAGGAAAGGCCGGGCTCACTCTGCAGCCGCCCCTCGCCACAGGCTGGCCCCGCATTTTTCACGTATTACTCACTCCGGCTCAATTCTAAATTCAGAAGGAAGTCAATTTCCTGGCAAGGGAAACGCGGAGAGAGAGCAGACACAGGTCGATGGCTGTCCCCTTTCTGGCGGTGGGAAACCAGTGGCCAGGATGCCGGGTTCTTGACAATGTGAGGCTAGGGTCAGACAGGTTGACCCAGCAGTTCTTCTTGGGAGTTCAGCCCTTCTAGTTCTTTTACGACTGGGATCTGTAGTAACAGCGGTAGAGGCTGCACCTGGTAAGACTACTGTTGCTTTCCTACGTTACATTGTATCTGGAGGGTTCCCACTCCTCTGTGTCAAAGAATCAGAGACTCTTCCGATTTTAGAGGGACTTTGAAGGTTACCTGGTCCGAGGTGAACTTAAGCAAAGTATTTTTTTTCTCTTTCCCTTTAATGATTTTAGAGAGGAAGGGAGAGGGAGAGATAGAAACATCGATGAGAGAGGACATGGACTGGCCGCCTCCTGCATGCCCCCCACTGGGGATCGGTCCACAACCTGGGCATGTGCCCTGGCCTCTTGGTGCATGGGTCGACGCTCAATCACTGAGCCACCCTGGCCAGGCATGCAAAGTTTTAAGATATAAATAAGGTCAATTTACAAAAATCCGTTGTATTTCTATATGCTAAAAAAAACCAACTGGAAAATAAAATGGAACAAGAACAAGACTGTTTTTACATTCCTGAGAAAGGATGCAGGCAGAGTGACCCAAGAGCCCCAGTGGCTGGTGCCAGCTGCTGGGAGTGACACAGACCAGGCTGGGGGAGGGGCAGGGAGTGGTCCCAGGGCACTGGGCAGAGCTCCCAGGGTGAAGGACACCTGACACCCCTCCCCTCCCTTCACCTTCTGCTGAGTGATCAGTGCAACCACCCTCCATGGCTCTTCGTCTGAGATGCGACCCGCAGGGCTTCTGCCCTTCTGAGCCCCCGCCCCGAGTTCCTTAGGGGTTAACTCCTGGGAACGACCCTAACAAAGTGCAGATTCCCAGGGATTCCTAGCTCTGCCGCTACGTATGGGAGAACACACCTGGAGACAAGCCTGCTTGGCAAAGACTTATGTGTAACAGAGACACCAACGCGTACATGTATGTGTGGATGGCATCTGCTATTACACTGAATGTATTAGGACTTTTCGTACATAAGTACGAGTCGTACTGGTGTAGAATGAGCTGCTTATAAGCCCAGTTTTGTTTTTTTGTTTTTGTTTTTCCCAGATAGAGTGGGAGGGAGAGAGAGGAAGGGAGAGAGAGAAACATCGTTGTGAAAGGGACACATCGAGTAGTTGCTACCTGGACGACCAACCAGGGCCGGGGACAAACTGCAACCGAGGCACATGCCCCTAGCGGGAATCGAACCCGGGTCTCTCTGGACCACAGGCCGACGCTCTAACCGCTGAGCCAAACCGGCCAGGGAGATATAAACCCAGTTTTAATACCAAAATAGTCAGATTCCAATTTTCTGCTAAAAGAGATCAATACCGTTCTCTCGGGAGATTATCCACCAGGGTCCTTTTTTTCTTTTTAACCAGTATTATTTCAAAATAATTTATGAGATGGTCTACTCAATATGAAGAAAAAAAACACCAGGGCCCACGGAGGGAGGTCGCCGTTCCGCGTTGATAGCTCAGGCGCCAACACAGCACACGGACTGCGGTCCAGCCCCCCCACCCCACGACCCGCTCTGAGGGAATTGGCCGTTTCGGCTTTGTCATTTAAGTTCTCGAACACCAGAGCTTGAGTCTCCTTATCCGTGGAAGGAGGACAATGCCGGCGTGTTCCCCATAAGGCCGCCACGAAGATGCTGAATTCAGAGACGGCCCTCAGCGCGGCTCCTGACTCATGGACAGGACCCCATTCGTGTCCGCTGGGGTTTTCTGGACTGAAATGGCCCCACGAGGCGCCACCCACACACGACCCCAGCGACCCAGGAGAACCTCGCACTCACTTGTAACGTAGTATCAAAGACCACGAGCTTTGAACTGGTTGGAACGATGTCGTAACACTTGTGTGACCTCATGAATCGCATGTAGACACCGCTTTCTGAGTCTTCTGCTAAGGAGGAAAGAAAAAACAAAACAAAACAGGCAGGTATCAGTGACAATAAAGAAGTTCCCTGACTGGATGAAGAGTACATATGAAAAACCTACTGCCGATGGACTTAATGGAAAATATGAACTGTTTCCCCCGTAAGAGTGAGGAAGAGACGCGGACACCCACGCTGGCGAATACGATGCGGGCTGGAGGTCCTCGCTGGTGCAATAAGGCAGGAAAAAACCGAGGCGTGCGGATTGAAAAGGAAAAAGCAAAACTGTCTTTATTTGCAGTCTGTATAATTTTCTACATAGAAAATACCAAAAACTCTAAAAAAAACTTTTCAGATAAAAAAAACCATGAGTTTAGCAAGGTCACAGAAGGTAGAGTTAATAAACAAAAAGCATGTACTGCATTTCTATATATTAGCCGTGAGCAACTGGAAGTTAAAGAGATAGAAACATCGATGAGAGAACATCGACGGGCCGCCTCCTGCACGCCCCCCACTGGGGATCAGGCCCACAACCTGGGCATGTGCCCGGACTGGGAATCGAACCGGTGACCTCTGGGTGCAGGGTCGGCGCGCAACCACTGAGCCACAGCGGCCGGGCCATTTTTGGACATTTATAACATCATCTGAGGGCCATACAAACTTACCAACTTAAAAATTAGCCTGCTATCGTTGGCCAGGCTGACTTGGCGGGGCGTGTGATGTCAGCTGGTATTGATTTAGTGGCCGTATGTTCCCCACCCCCGATTTACATAAACAGCACAGGACACGTGCGCCTATAGGGAAACGCAATGAACACAGTGACCACGTGGAAAGCTGTGTGTTGACGGCTGACAAAAGGAGCAGCAGTGCATTGTGGGGGTTTGCGGCATATCTATTAGTCAACTGGGTGGCACCGCCACCCGGCCAGTGGTACAGAAATCCAGGCATTATCCTTCACCCTCACTGATTTTTTTTTTGGGGGGGGCTAATCTTTACCTGAGGATATTTTTCCCAGTAATTTTTAGATAGAGTAGGAGGGAGGGAGGGAGAGAGGAAGAAAGAGAGAGAGAGATAGAGAGAGAGAGAGAGAGAGAGAGAGAGACAGACATCGATTGGCTGCCTCCCGCACAACTCCAACCGGGGCCAGGGATCAACCTGCAACCCAGGTACGTGGCATTGACCGAGAATTGAACCCTCGAACCTCTGGTTCTCACGCCGACACTCTAACCACTGAGCGGCATCAGCCAGGGCAAGCCTACTCTTAACTAATATTTAAACTACACGCTGCTGGCCAAATCCATACCCCTTGAAGTGCAAAAGAATGAAATCAAGGGGGAAACGAACTATAAGAAAACATAATAATCCATCTCCCAGGAAGGAATCCTTACAAGGTATTTTGTTCATTAATTAAACCAAGCCTTTTCATAAAAGGAACACATATTCTAGAGAAGAACATCATGACATGGCTATCTAAAATAAAATCTTAAAATACTATGAAAAGAAATATTCAAACTTTTAATTTTTTTAAACTCTCAGTTTAATGTCAAATAGTTTTTAAGGGTGCCATCTTAATTCCTTTATTGATTTAAAAAATATTTAAATAAACATTGTATTTGAAGTAACTTTAGATGTACAGAACAGCTGTGACGATGAACGGGTTCCTGGTACACCCCACACCAGGTTCCCCCTTCAGTTAACGTCTGACGTGACTGTGACACATTTGTCACAACTAATGAACCAACGTTGACATGTTATTATTTTTTTATCCTCACCCGAGGACATTTTTGCATTCACCTTCAGGGAGAGAAGAAGGAAGAGAGACAGAGAGAAACATCGATGTGAGAGAGACACATCAACTAGCTGCCACCCACACGACCCCAAACAGGGTGGGGACAAACTGCAATTGAGGTACGTGCCCTTAGCAGGAACCGAACCCAGGTCTCTCTGGTCTGCGGGCCAACACTTTAACCACTGAGCCAGACCGGCCAGGGCTCAACATATTATTTATTTAATTTATTTTTATCCTCACCCGAGGATAAAAATTTTTCCATTTTTTGTTCAGATGGAGTGGGAGGGAGAGAGAAGAAGGGAGAGAAAGAGAGAAACATCGACGTGAAAGGAACACATCGAGTGGCTGCCTCCTGCACGACCCAACCAGGGCCGGGGACAAACTGCAACCGAGGCACATGCCCTTAGCAGGAACCGAACCCGGGATTCTCTGGTCCGCAGGCCGACGCTCTAACCGCTGAGCCAGACCGGCCAGGGCTCAACATGTTATTATTAAAGGTCACATTTCACTGGGTTTCCTTAATCTCCCTAATGTCCCTTTTCTGACTCAGGATCCCGAACAGGAGGGCACATTCAGGTGTCACACTCTTCACAATGGCCACTTCTGTCGGACCAGTGACGCTGACACTGACCGTTCCCTGGGCAGGCCATCTGGAATGGCTCTCAGCTCGGACTTGTCCGATGTGTGTCTCACGATCGCAGCCTTGGGCGGAAGACCGTAGGTAAAATGCCACCTCGTCCCACCACATCAAGGGTCCCTGCTGTCAACCTGATTGATCACCTGCTCACCTGGCTCAGGTAGGAGCTGTCAGGCTCCTCCACCATACTCTTTCCCTCCTTCCACACTGCAGTCCTTCAAAGGAAGTCACGCGTGTGGCCCATACTAGGGTCCAGAGTTATGCTCCACCTTGTCGCGGGCAGAGCAGCTACGGAAGTTACTTAGAATTCCTCTGTACAGGAGCGTTGTCTGTCTGTCCGTCCCAGTGTGGACTCATGATGTTTATTTCACACTGGATTATAATCAATCCTGTCAGAATTGGTCAGAGCCCGTGCTCAAGCCAGCAGGGTGTCCCCCCGCGGATAGATCCGGGCGGAAGTGTGACGACATTCCACATTCTTCCCAGTGCGCCCTGACTTTGACTTCTCCCCACATCCTCCTGGGACTCCCCGCTCACTCCTGCAGCCTCCACATCAGCGAGGCCTTGCGGCGAGTGGGCCTCGGGGGGGTTCTCTGCGTGTGTGTCCCCTCGGGGGCGGGGGGGCGGTGTGCGCGTGGGGCTCCCTGGGTTCCGTCCTGAGCACCCACCAGCACCCCGACGGGGACAGCTGGGCTTCCTTCCTCACTGACGCTACATCGTATGGTACATTTCTCACAACTAATGAACTGATACAGTAACAACGAACGAATTATTAACAGAAATCCATTCGTTACTCAGATTTCCTTCGTTTTCCTCTCTCCAGAACAGCACGTTACGTCCGGCCGTGCCTCTGAACGGCTCCTCGCGGCCCGGGTGGTTCCTCAGACCCTCCCTGTCCAGGTGGCCTGGGTGGTTCTGAAGGGGGCTGGGCAGGTATCTCAGGGGACGCCCCTCGACTGGGATGTCTGATGTTTTTCCTTTTTTTTTTTTTATCCTCACCCGAGGACATTTTTCCATTTTTTGTTCAGATAGAGAGGGAGGGAGAGAGAGGAAGAGAGAGAGAGAGAAACATCGACGTGAAGGGACACATCGAGTGGCTGCCACCCGCACGACCAACCAGGGCCGGGGACAAACTGCAACCGAGGTACGTGCCCTTAGCGGGAACCAAACCCGGGTCTCCCTGGACTGCAGGCCGATGCTCTCACCGCTGAGCCAAACCGGCCAGGGCTGATGTTTTTCTTATAATTAGACCAGGGTTCTGCGGTTTGAGAAGCATATACAATGCTTTTTTAAAATGTAACAAGCTGACCCAACAAAGCAAAGTGTTAAACATGTGAAACAAATTACAACAAAACTTATGTGGGTCGCGTGTTACTGATGTGACAACACGCTGATAACAGAAGGGCTAGCGTGTGCGTGAGGAGCAGACAGTGGAAAGTCTAACATGTCACGGCTTCTCCACACGAGTACGAGCTTCCTGGCTTTAGGTGGCTCCCCGTTATTCCCATGACAACGGAGCCTCTGACTGCCCTGGAAGGGAGACATGCACTGGAACGGACGACTGGAGCGATTTGGAGTTAAACCAAAAAGGAAGAAAAACAACAAAACCATCGCACAATCACAGGTTGTTGGGAATGCATTATTAAAATTCCTGAGAAGGCACGAAGTTCAAACTCATTATTCAGCAGGTAACCGGGGTTGAGATATTATCACAATGTTCCTTTCTTTTGTTACTTTATATCTCATTGGACAGAAACATAATTAGTGAGTAGCCTATTGGCACTTGAGTTACTGCCGGAGACCAGAGGAGGCTGTTTGTGAAAAGATGTGAGATCTCACGACCCTCCCCCTCGCACACTAATCCAACATCACTGTCCGAGGGAGCTGCTCCAGAATGCCACTGGGGCCCTGGCCGGTTTGGCTCAGCGGTTAGAGCGGTGGCCTGCGGAAGAGAGCGTCCCGGGTTCGGTTCCTGCTAAGGGCATGTACCTCGGTTGCAGTTTGTCCTAGGCCCCGGCTGGGGTCGTGTGGGTGGGTGGCAGCCACTCAATGTGTCTCTCTCACATCGATGTTTCTCTCTCCCCCCCCCCTTCCTCCTGCTCTATCTGAAGATAAATGCAAAAATGCCCTGGGTGTGGATTAAAAAAAAAAAAAAAAGAATGCCACTGGGAAGTAGAAACGATACGGTCAAGCGTTGCATTTGCGAAGGTTAACAACAACCGGGAAAGGCCGCATCGAAGTGCCAATGCAAACGAGCACGCGCTCAATGGAACGTGTGCAAGCAGCTCTCCTTCTCAAAGGTCCGACTCCACACCACCTTGGCCCCCTAACCCCTGACACGTCCTCACCACGACACAAGGTCCCCCACATCATTCCAGGTTTCCAGCAACTGAACTCCAACCCCCCACGTCCCCTGGGAACCTTGCGCCCGAGGATCCCGCTGATACCCCTTTGGGAAGATGCCCCTTGTGTCTGCGTCCGCTTGGTGCGTGCTGCTCTCTCTCCTGGAGCTGCACCTCCCTGTCCCGCCTGCCTCTGTAGCCGGCCGAACAGCGGGCTCCCGAAACGCATCTCCTCCTGGCACGTCAGAAGGAGAGCTTGTTTGGAATAAAGCTCTTCTCTGGTGTAATCAAAGTAAGGATCTCGGGATGAGATCATCCTGGTTCGGGGTGGGCCCTCAATCCAGTGAGCAAAGAGACAGACCCGGGGGAGGCGGCCATATGAAGATGGAGGCAGACGTCAGAGTGATGCAGCCACAAGCCAAGGGCACCAGGAGCACAGGCGACCACAAAAGCAGAAAGAGGGGCCTGGGGACATTCGCCCCTGGAGCCCCACAAGGAGCCGGCCCTGCTGCCACCTGGATGTCAGGCTTCTGGCCTCCAGACCTCGGAGAACAGAGCTCTGTCATCCAAGCCGCCGAGTTAGTGGCCACGTGTGACGGCAGCCTCAGGGAACCAACGGAGAGTCCAAGTCCGCTTCAAAGGCCCACCACCGCCCTGGCCGGTGTGGCTCAGCGGTGAGAGCGTCGGCCTGCGGTCCAGGGAGACCCGGGTTCGGTTTCCGCTAAGGGCACGTACCTCGGTTGTGGTTTGTCCCCGGCCCTGGTTGGTCGTGCGGGTGGCAGCCACTCGATGTGTCCCTTTCACGTCGATGTTTCTCTTTCTCTTCCTCTCTCTCCCTCCCACTCTATCTGAACAAAACATGAAAAATGTCCTCGGGTGAGGATAAAACAACAACAAAAACAAAAACAGAAAAGGCCCAACATCTTCCTGAGGACCCTCAAGTCAGAAGGAATCGCCCCCGTTTTGACATTCCCATTAGGGCTCTGTGACTCACTCCCTCTTGGAGCTGCAGGCCTTGCACTAAAGCCAGGGGTCTGCACTTCCTTCGGACGGCAGCTTTCTGAGGCAGGGGTCCGGCGACTCCCCCTGGGCACTGGGACGAGCCCGGGCCTGCTACACAGTATTCACCGGCAGACACACAGCACAATGCAGAGGACCAAAGATGAGCCCAAGGGCATCATGTTATAGTTCCAACCTCAGGGAGAAAAACAATGTACATGAATTTAAAAGAATACTGGTGATTCTAGATTTAATGCTCAGTAAAGAAACTTGGTTTATAGACCTTTGTAAGACTGAAGGATTGGAAAGGGATGTTTTTAGTCACAGAAATAATGTACCTATGAAAGTGTCCCATGTAATTTTTTTTTTTTTTTAAGTAAAACAGCATTGATCTAAAGCTTTAAAAATGCAGGCATATTTTATGTTGAAGCTATTTTCAACAACTTTTGGACAAAAAAAAATAACTGAATTGAATAAAAGTGCTGAAGACCTTAAAATGTTCACACTACTGTAAACACAGTCGAAAAACCTGAAAATGCAGCAAAACAACTCCATCCGTTCACATTTCAGAGATAAACGCTACAGTCACAAACCGCTTTTACTCAAAGCTATTTATGCAGAATTTTGACTTAAAATTTACACCCACACAAAGAACAGTATCCAAAGATGGTGTGATTCTCTGGCGTTTCCAGCCTCAGTGGTACGCAAACGGACAGACCAGACCAAAGGAGGCCACAGAGAGGACCAGAGCAGGGAGGTGGCAGGTGTGGCCCCGAGTGTGGGCTTCGAGTACCCCACAGGATGCAGATGGGGACACAACTCCCCCAAGGCGGTGACAGAAAACAACAGAGGCTGGTTTCGAGGAACCTGATTCTGTAAAGTTGTCACCAAACCTTGAGCAGCACAGAGAATTAATTCTGCTCGCTCTGGGCCAAACGCCCCAGTGAATCGCACGGACCCCAGAGACTGCAAGTCAAAGGACATAATCGCGCCTCTGAGGACAGACCGGAACAGCACACTCCGACTGGCCCGTCGCTGTCAGGCCGCTGTCCGCACACCAACCAGAAATGCCAACTGGCCACAGAATTTCCTTGTCAAACAAAAAAATGTTCAAGATGCCCAATATGCTGGTTATATCAAAATGTATCTTTTATACTTTGTTGCCACATTTCAAAACACAAGTTTACTCTAGGCACAAGTATCTTTTCTTTTTAGAAAACCACTTCAGATGGTTGAGCAAGAAATAGGCAGAGAAGGGGAACAGAGAGGTTAAAAAGTATACCGACAAGATTAAATGCAGGTCAATTTTCCTAAAGTGCTTAGAAACAGGAATATGAACAAAGTCAAAGCTTAAATATAATTTTATTTTATTTTTTAATCCTCACTTAAAGATATTTTTCTATTTATCTTTAGATAGAATGGGAGGGAGAGAGAGAGAGAGAAAGGGAGAGAGAGAGAGACACGGACATGAGAGGGACACATTGACTGGTTGCCTCCAGCATGACCCTGACCAGGGCCAGGGATGAACTGCAATTGAGGTACGTGCCCTTGGCTGGAATCGAACCCGCGACTCACTGGTTTGTGGGCCGATGCTCTACCGCTGAGCCAAACCGGCCAGGGCTCAAATATAATTTAAAAAGACTTATAAGGTAGCAGAATAAATGAAGTGCATTAAATTTTTTCCCCCTTTCTATGCTGTTTGCATTTGGTTTTGCGTGTTGGTGGCCAAGGGTCAACTGAAGAGGGGAACGCACCTACTTTTCTGGATCAGGGGCAGGAGAGTTATTTATTTATTTTTTTTATCCTCATCCAAGGATATTTTTCCATTTTTTGTACAGATAGAGTGGGAGGGAGAGAGAGAAAAACATTGATGTGAAGGGACACATCGAGTGGCTGCCACCCGCACGACCAACCAGGGCCGGGGACAAACTGCAACCGAAGTACATGCCCTTAGCGGGAACTGAACCCGGGTCTCTCCGGACCGCAGGCCGACGCTCTAACCGCTGAGCCAAACCGGCCAGGGCAGGGGCAGGAGAGTTAAAGGAAGCAGGCAAAGTGTAGGTCAGGAAAGCCACACAGGTTCCCCAGTTAGGTACTTCAAGGATCCGCGATCCACGTCTCAGGAAGTCCCAGACAGAGAGCAGTGCCCCTGAAGTTGTATGTGACCCCATCAGTTTCAGAGCCTTCGTGTGGAATTCTAGGGACCAAACGACCCAAGCTTCCATCACAGCCCGTGTTTCCTCTTTCTCAGGAAAAAGACCCAATTACTGCGCTGTAACAACAGCGAGGGCAAGGTCAGCTGGCAGGTCCGTGCTGAACACCAGACAGGTCAGGGAGTAAGGCCCACCTTGACGAGGACAATGCCGGGAACCACACTGCCCCGGCTGCTTGGGTCAAACACACTTCCAGCCACAAGAAAGCGTCTCCCTCTCTCCGGCTGAGGAAGGATTTTGTTAAAGGAGCTACGTTGAATTTCGTCAGCTGCCGATCCAATAGCTGAGATGTCCCAGAGGTCTCTCTCCTTTAATCTGCTATCTTCCTTCCTCAGTGGATTTCTCAATACACTGCAGTCTCCTCAATTTCCAGCACAAACCCTGCTTGCTCTCAACTGGGTGCATGACTCACCGTGCTGATGTTTATGTAGGAG
Source organism: Molossus molossus (assembly GCF_014108415.1). Classification (NCBI taxonomy): domain Eukaryota; kingdom Metazoa; phylum Chordata; class Mammalia; order Chiroptera; family Molossidae; genus Molossus; species Molossus molossus. Next base: position 109,546,233 of record NW_023425401.1, read on the forward strand.
TTCGGCCCATAATTCAGATGCCAGGTTAATCATTTGTTTTCTTCTCTGCGTGTTGTCATCTGGTTTTGATGTCAGGACCAAGCTCGCCTCACAGAGCGAGCTGGGAAGCTGCCATCCTTCCCTGAGCCCTAAGACAATTCCAGCAACGGAGGCATGAACTGTTCCTGGCAGGGTTTACAGAACCCACCCAGCGGCAGGCTGAACATCAGGCCTCTTCCGCACAGGCAGAGAAAAGGGTGAGGGCTTTTATTTTATTATTATTTTTTTTTAAAATCCTCAACTGAGGATATGGTTTTATTGGTTTTAGAGAGAGAGGAAAGGAGAGGGAGAGAGAAACATCAATGTGAAAGAGAAACACTGATCTGTTGTCTCCTGTACAGACCTTGACTGGGAACTGAATCTACAACCTGGGCCTATGTCCTGACCGGCAATCGAACCCACAACCTTTGGGTGTACAGGACGGCGCTCTAACCAACTGAGCCACATTGGCCAGAGCTGGTGAAGACTTTATGCTTTTTCTTTATTGATTTTAGAGAGAGATGAAGGGAGGAGAGAGAGAGAGTAACAGTGATGAGAGAGAACACTGACTGGCCGCCTCCTGCATGCCTCCCACTGGGGATCTGGTCCACAACCTGGGCATGTGCCCTGACCGGGAATCAAACTGGCGACCTCTTGGTGCAGGGTCGATGCTCAACCACCGAGCCACACCGGCCGGGCACTCTTTCATTTCTTTTATGGTGATTGATCAAAGGGATAATCAATTAACCAGGAAAAAAACAAACACATTTTAAAGATTTATTCAAAAGTGACTGAAAGATTTAAAAACGTATTGGTCTAGTGTGATATATACAGGTTTCTTCCAATGTTATTTTCTAAATCTCTGCCTTTATGATTAAGAAGCCCCTCTTATTTCCAACGCTTTGCATCCTCACTCTTTTTTATTCTTCTTGAACAGTCTTGGCAAAGGTTTATCCTCTTTGCCGCTCTTTTCCAAGAAGCAAGCCTTTTGTTTTTGCTCGTATTTGATTTCACTGACCGCTGTCGGTTCAGCGGGACTAGGCAGCGAGAGAGTAAGTGACGACATGCAGGACACCACCCCGAACCACTCGGCGGCGGCCCGCGCATCAGCTCCAGGGGACGCACCCGAGCTCCCGCCGCACCCTGCGGGTTCCGGTTCCGACAGGACGTGTTCTCACTCGTGCAGGCTGACCCATTGCTGCTAACCAGAGCCCAGACAGGTCCGCAAACACCCGCACATCTTTGGGGCTCAGCAACGTGATAGATCCTTCTGCCGTGGGCTCCTGGCTACCCGGGATGCAGCCCGTCACGGGGCTCGTTACCCGGGTTAGCACTGCTAAGAATTACGATTCCAGCCCTGGCCCGTGTGGCCCAGCGGTTAGAGAGTGTCAGCCCGCGGACCAAATAGTCGCGGGTTCGATTCTGGTCAAGGGCACGTACCTTGGTTTCGGTTCAGTTCCTGGCCCTGCTCGGGGTTTGTGGGAGGCAATCAGTCGATGTGTCCCTCTCACACTGATGTCCCCCCTCACTCTGTCTGAAGAAAACAGTATACTCAGGTGAGGATTAAAAAAAAAAAAAAAAAGTGATGATAAGTAAAAAAATATCCTCAAGTGAGGAATAAAAGAATAAAAATAATTTAAAAAATTAAGATTTCAAATCGAAATGTGATGAACTTGCAGAGCAAGGCGCTGACCACAGGCGCCCCTTTGAAAGGCCACGGGCCTCGCGTGCTTTCAAGTTCTCTCCCACAGGGGCCCGGGCATCCAGGTCCCCAGGGCCGCGAGTGTGGAAGGGACCCAGGCAGATCTAGCCCAGACCCGGAACAGAACTGCCATCACCTTCAGTGCCCAACAAGGTCACGCATCCCTTTGGGTCTGAATGCCATCTTCTGTAAAGTGGGCATAACGCCGTCTTTCTTGCAGAGTGGCCCTGAGGAACGGGGACTGGTCAGCAGCCAGTCACAAACGCCGACTGGACGGGGCTCCCGAGATTCACACGGGGAAGTGGGGCCGTGTAGACATGAAGCGACCCCCGGAGGGACGGCTGCTGCTGGACCACGCACTAACGGTGACCCTGATTTTCAGTGTTTGCCGAGTTGCCTCTTGGGTCCTTTCTGGAGTCCTCACGGTGGTTCCGTTTGTGGAGACGACTCCCGGGCAGACCCTGCAGTGGCCAAGCTCCTGTTACTCGGCCCACACAGCATCCTACCCGGCCAGGTACCATTACAATTTCTTGCTTCCACAGGAAGAAAGGGAAGCTTCAAATAACTTGCCTGAGGTCTCCCAGCTTTTACCCGAGTCTGACTCATGCCCTTAATAACGAGGGCTCTAATTATGTATGCAACCTAGAGGGGGCACACCCCGAAGCTGGCGAAGTCAGGGTGAAAGTGAGGGCCCCGGGAGGGTGTAAACACACACCCGAGGGGGCGGATGTGGATGTCCGTGATGAGGTCTAGAGGAATGAGTAAACATTCACGGAAACGCGGCCTATGATCTGTAAGATAACCACGCACTGGGAGCACCCTTCCGCGAGTTACGGATGATCTAGGCCCATCTGCAAACGTGTGAATCACCACCTTCAGCAACCTCAATGACATCAGTTCGGGTCCACAGGAGAGAGACAGCTCCGATGGAGACAGAGACAGCACAATGAACAGATGAAAAGAGTGATTAAAATTCAGCACAAAGCTTCCCAAATTAGTTTCCTCCCCCGAAGGGCTCTCGGTTTGTTATCGGAGGTGCGCTACACTCTCCCCCTAAAGTCAGGACTGCAACCCCGCAAGCGAGGCCTAAGACTCCCCCCGGACCCCCGATTACGTAGGCCGGTCGTCACACTTCCATCCTCGGCTCCTGCCTGCCAGGTGTGGTGCATGTACCTGGACTTCCTGTTCAGGAGGGAGACACCCAAGTCACCTTCCCCTCCTCTGTTCGTCCACCTGACAGGGCCCTGTGGTCAGCACACATCAACTCGGGGACCGGATGCCCTCTCGTGGCCTCAGACAGAAAGGCCCTCATTCTTCCTAAGAAGTAATCGAACCCCTTGAAGTGCACCAACGTGGTCGAGGAAAAGTTAACGCTCACACACACTCCAAATATTTACTAAACGCTGTCTCGTTCATCACAGTGTCCAGGAGACGGGTAGATAACACGTTTTCAGTGCCCGGCCTCCCAAGCTTACACTGCACCGGCAAAGCAGTGTGGGTACGTGCCTTTCTCCTTCTCAGCCCAGACCCATCATGAGGGATCCTGGGACCACACGGGACATCCTGTCCGGGCTCTGGAAAGGCTCCCCCAGCAAGTGACACAGGCTGAGCTGGTGGCCAGGGGGGTAGGGAAGAGACTCCGGGGAGAGGAAGCCGCCTGTGTGAGGTGCAGACGCTGCAGGGGACCCTGGCGGGGGAGGGGCCCAAAGGCAGGAGAGCTGGAGGGAAGTGCAAGGTGGAGACAGGTACCTGATGAGGCGGGGGAGGGGCCAGTGCATCAGGGCAGGTACATCACTGAAGGCTTTCAAGGAAGCCCTGGCCAGTTTGGCTCAGCGGTTAGAGCGTCGGCCTGCGGACCGGAGAGACCTGGGGTTGGTTCCCACTAAGGGCACGTACCTCGGTTGCAGTTTGTCCCCGCCCCGGTTGGGGTCATGTGGGTGGCAGCCAGTTGATGTGTCTCTCTCACATCGATGTTTCTCTCTCTCTCTTCCTCTCTCTCCCCCTCCCCCCACTGAAGATAAATGCAAAAATGTCCGCGGGTGAGGATAAAAAAATTAAATTAAAAAAAATAAAGTATGGACATAATGTGATCAGGTAGATGTTTCTAGAAAACATCTCTCAGCCTGGCCAGTGTAGCTCAATTTGTTGAGTGTTGTCCTGCACACCCAAGTGTCATGGTTCGATTCCCGGTCAGGGCACATACCTAGGTTGCGGGTTTGATCCCAGGTCGGGGCGGCGTACCGGAGGCAGCCGATGGATGTTTCTCTCTCACATCGACGTTTCTCTCTCTCTCTCTGAAACAGACATCTCTAAGCGCAGCACGGAGAACTGGTTGGAGAGGCCAGAGCCGGTGCGGGGAGAGACCCGGCTTCTGAACACACCGGGAGAAGATGACAGCGGCCGGGAGCGAGGGCAGACGAGCCGGAGCGCAGAGTGTTCAGGACGCGAAACCCAGAGGACGTGATCGCTCGGACGTGGGACAGCGAGAGCCGCCGCGAAACGCCGGTCTTGTTAACAAACAAACTCGGTGGGCCCGGTTCCACTCCCGAGCGGGGCTGCCTTTGAGGAGGGGGGCGGGGGGGGGCAGGAGCCCAGCGCAGACGGGCTGTGAAGTGTGTCAGGCAGAGACACCGGGCAGGTAACCGAAGACTCCGGCGAGGTCCGGCTGGAGATATCTATCTGGGACCATCGGTTATTCAAGCATCATGGTAACTCAATCCATGGGATGAAAACACTGGGCAACAGGTGTCATGGTAACCGGAGCCAGGGAAGGACAGCAGGCTGTCCGGGACGAGAAAGGGCCTAGGACAGGGCCGCGAGGAAGTCCTACGTCTAACGCTCAAGAAAGAAGAGCAACTGCATGGTGTGCAAAGGACCTCACTAAGCCTGATACCGCCCCTCCCCCAACTAAGAACCATCAGGGAACAAATGCCGCGGGAACCGAACCCAGGACCCTCCGGTCCGCAGGGAGCCGGGCTCTCCGTGGCCTGGTACTGAGGTCGGGCAAGAGTCCATGGCGGGCTGCAGAGGGGAAGTGGGTCAGCACCTCGGCGGGCTCGGGGGGACTGGCGAAGAGGGGCTGAAGACTGACCAGGAGGTGAGGAGACGGAAAGGTGGTTTCCGAGCAAAACACCATTTCCTGTTGGTCATGCAGACGGGCTCAGAGCACGGGCTGTCAAAGTCTGTGCTTGAACCCGGTTCCCCCACTTTCCCCTTAAGTCATTTGTTTATCTTTTTTTTTTTATCCTCACCCGAGGACATTTTTTCCATTTTTTGTTCAGATAGAGCGGGAGGGAGAGAGAGGAAGAGAGAGAGAGAGAAACATTGATGTGAAGGGACACATCGAGTGGCTGCCACCCGCACGACCAACCAGGGCCGGGGACAAACTGCAACCGAGGTACGTGCCCTTAGCGGGAACCGAACCCGGGTCTCTCTGGACCACAAGCCGACGCTCCAACCGCTGAGCCAAACCGGCCAGGGCCATTTGTTTATCTTTTAGTTTTTTTTTTTTCATTGATTTTAGAGAGAGGACGTGAGAGGGAGAGAGAGAGAAACATCGATGAGAGAGAACATCGACTGGCCGCCTCCTGCACACCCCGCACTGGACATGTGCCCTGACCGGGAATCGAACCGGCAACCTTAGGGCATGGGTCGACGCTCAGCCACTGAGCCACACCGGCTGGGCCTGAAGTCATTGATTTAACCTCTTCCTTTCTTGATTTCTTCCTCTATACAATGGGGGACGCTAAAAACGTGTGCCCCTTAAGGGTGTTCTGAGGATTCGGTGAGACACGTGAGGACTCGGAATGGGGCCTCTGTACTGGGCACGTGGCAGCTTCACTGGGCCCACAGAAAAGGACCCAGAAACCCTCCATCTCCTCCAAGTGAACACCAAACGCTCTGCGGTGTCAACAGTTTTCCGACTTTAAAATTCAGGTAAAATGTGAAGCCGCAGGGACCCTGGTATAACAACTTCTCAGGATTGGCCGCCGGAGCAGAGTTGGAGGGGACCACCCCCGGCCTTGGGACAGTTGTCTGAACTCCCGGTCTGGACTCAGTCAGCTGACAGGTGGGGCAGAGCTGGGTGCCCACAAAGGATCAGACGAAGCCGGTCTCGAGAGAGAATGTGGCTGGGGACCCCTCATCGTAGAGATGAGCGGGGTGGGTCTCAGAGCCTGGCCACGTCCCGTTACTTGGGAAGCCCAGGGACAAGTCCCACTTTCGGAAATCCCCGAGTCCTCCTGTGCGCTCGGCTTTAACAGCCAGGGCTCTTTCCACTTTGGGGAACAAAACCCCCGGTTCTACAAGACAACCGTTCTCTCATCGGATGGCAGATGCCGGCGACCGGAAGCTACGCCCTGACCTCGGAGACGGTACGAGGTGCACCTAAAAGGATTAGAGGCGGTGAGCTTTCACTACGGGGCCGGCCGGAGAAGGAAACATCTCGTCATAAGCATTTCATAAAACTGCAGCTACTTTTATAATCTGGAAGCAATGCGTCTCCTGGGTACTGGGTACGGGGACCATGCAAACGCCAGAGGCAGGGCCGAGTTCGGATGGCGTTCTGAGCCTGTGCCACACGATGGGGTGCCGCCCGGCCGTGCTGGCACCACAAACCTCACACCTGTCTCTGCCACCAGAGGTCAGTGCCTGTCACGCTATCGTCAGTAAGCATCCACGTGCACTCCGGAGCCTCCCGAGCAGCCTCAGGGATGGGGAACACGTCCCCAGTTCACCACACACACAATTCTCCCTGAAGCAACTAGAGCAGCACTTCTCAACCTGTCATTATCCACCTCCTGTTTTTTCTCTTCTTCTTTTTTGATTTTAGAGAAAGAGGAAGGAAGAGGGAGAAAGAGAGAAAAACACCGATGAGAGAGAACATTAACTGGCTGCCTCCTGCATGCCCCCACTGGGGATCGGGCCCACAACCTAGGCATGTGCCCTGACTGGGAATCGAACTGGTGACCTCTTGGTGCAGGGTCGACGCTCAACCCCTGAGCCACACCGGCCGGGCGCCCTCCTGTCTTTGATACATTTCCCCCTGACTGTCCTATTCCCACACCACAGGTGTGTGTGTGTGTGTGTGTGTGTGTGTGTGTACTGCCTATCTGTCCATGTCCTGTGGCCCTCCGGACAGCCACAGACCACTCTAAATGACAAGGCTGACCAGTCTCACTATAAATCTGAGTTTGGAGACACGTTCTGGAAAGGTTACACCTTAGACAACGCCTTGCGGGTGAAGAAGGAACAGCCGGGACAGAAAGGTCGCCTGGGAGGAAGGAAGCAGGCAGGTGGGGAGGAAGGGGAGAGACCACTGGCAGGACAGGTGGCCGAAAGGACCACAGCATGTTGGGGAAGACAGGCATCCCTGAAGAGTCTGTGACAGCTGACACAGCGAGAGGGCAGCCAGGAGACCACAGGAGGAGATTCTTCACGTGCCGGAATGACTGCGCATTAGTCACGAATGAGCTGCCGGACACTCACCTCCTCCAGACGGTGTTCACAGGCCGTTCCGCGCCTGGCAGCGCTCGTGCGTGTCCTGCCACTGAGCGAGTTCGAGACGGTCGACCCTGACGCGCACGCGTACTACGGGCCACTCTGCATCCACCGAACCCCAAGTCCTCATAATGTAACCACAGCCGTCCCCCCTTCCCCACGAGCTTGCTCCCCGTGGTTTCAGGTACCCAGGGTCCACCTGGGAAAACACTAAATGGGAATCTCCTGAACGAGTCCTCCCTACATTATAAACCGCGTGCCATTCGGAGCAGCACGGTGGAGTCCCTCATCGTCCCCCACCCTTGCCCCTTGCCCAGTGCCAGTGCCTCCTCGCTGCGGACGCTCCCCCTGCTAGTCACTCAGCCGTCTCCGTCATCAGAGCGCAGCGCTTGGGTTCCGGTCACCCTCATTTTACTTACAGTGACCCCCCAACGCAAGCCCAGTGACGCTGACGCTGGCCGTTCGGATGTGCCACAGAGCAGCTGTGAAGTGCTTCCCTTAAGGGAAAAGGGACGTGCATGTCGGGAAACCACAGCAGGCATGGGCTCGGGACTCTCCACGGTGTCAGGTGTTCACCGGGGGGCTTGGAACACGTTCCCTGTGGATTATGAGGGACGCATGGAAGAACCGCTACTGTGCAAACAGTGCCTGCGGTGCCGGCCACGGGAAGAGAAAGATGAGCTGTTAGGGGAGTACAGAAGGGGCTTGGGGCACTGCCTCAAAGAGGGAGTGACATGTGGGTCGAGCCATGATGTATTTTAAGACTGGCAGGGTGCAGAAAGGGAACAGAGAAGGTCTTACCCTCAAGGGATGTAACTCCAGAAGGCACAGAGACGCACGACAGACACACAGAACGGGGGTCACGCAGAGCAAACTACGCCTGTGGGCCAAATACTGTTGTCCATCAAGTTTTATGGAACACAGCCCGGCCGCTGGACTGATTTGGGCTCTGGCTGCCTCCCACCCTGCCGCCCAGGCCAGCTGAGTATTCGTGACGGAACCGAAGACCAGCCGGGCCCTTGCAGAAGCCTGTGGACGCCGGTTCCACAGCCTTGCTGTTCAGAGAGGGGTCTGAAATGCAGACGTGTGGGGCCCATCGCAGACCCACGGGACCGGAACCTGCCTCCCTCTCTGGTGCCTCTGGTGCTCAGAAGGCTCTCCTGTCACCAGCATGTGTGGCCGGGAGGAGGCGGTGAGGCCGAAGGTGAAGGAAAGCATGCACTTATCCTATATATAGTCAGGGGAAAGCAGTCAAGGTTTTCCCATAAAGGGGTGGTGCCGTCAGCCCACGCTCCAGAAAGGTCCCTCGGACACAGTGTGACCGTCAGAAGAGTTGACAGCTGAAAGCAGGTGGCATCGGGTGTCAGAACCCAGGCAAAGACCTGAACTATGCAGGGGACACGGCCAGGCAGCTCCTTCGTTCTTCCCAGAAGCAAATGACGTTCTAAGAGATCACTGCAATTTCACCAGCACCGCCCATTTGCTACTAACTTATTAGGAAACAGAGAAACACTTCGTAACAAAATATTAGGAATCACATATTTCCGTGCACACCAAGTGTATCTCCAGCTACGTAATGCTACCAGACCGCAATGTATAAATTATGACATTAACTGGACAAGAAAGAAGTTTGAAGATTAAATGAGGACCAATTCATCAGCTATCTATTATGTAGGCTGCTAACACATCAGTTCACAAGATATTTCGAGGTGTCATGTCTTATGCTAGGGCTTTTTTCCCCCAAAAATAAATGCATGATTCTGCTTGATTTTCAGTTTTTCCACATTTTGGATGAATAAGCAATCTAAAGTTAAAAAAACACATCCCAAGCTGCATTTTAAACAACACACCAACACCATTCCTCCTTCTAGCTCAGCTAACAGCTCCGAGCAACTGCTTAACATTCTGCCTCCTTCAAAATCTAGGAAAGTTTGACAGGGTTATTTGTAGGATCTGAATCCTACATGCTTTAGTGTAAGGAGAGCAATATAGATAAAAATAGATGAGCAAAAACGGGAAATTCCCTTTCTTCGCGGCTCAGGTTTGATACTTTATATTCATTCCATTGGCAGAAACAATGCAGATGAAATAAGGCTTGTGTGTCTGCCCTGAGAAATGAAACATCATTAAATCAATAAATCTCAAGGAAGAAAAGAATGCATCAAACTCGTGCTGAGGAGAATCTCTATGTTAAGATTCATTGATAAAAACCTTAGAAAGTCCATGAATTCATCACAACGGTTAATGGCACTTAAAGAGATAACAGTTAATAACATTAATATTAACTATTAGTTTTCTCTGGGTTTATACTGTACTAAATGTCATTGCATGAAGTATTTCATTTAATCCTTAAAATATCCTGATATTGGCTCCAGCTTATAAAGGGGGAAACTAAGGCACAGAGAGCTTAAGTTACTTGTCCAAGGTCACACAGCTAAATAGGAAGTGGAGCCAAGATCTGAAGCTGGGCCTGTGTGCTGGACCATAACTGTGGCACCTCTCAAACAGTATCGTCCGTCCACTTTCCTCTGTCCCTAGATGAATCTGCATAATATTTAAATGCAATGGACTCTCACTATCACTGATATCAAAGGCAAAGAAAACCTCTATGATTTAGACATTCAAAGTCTTCACGGAAAGAGGGGTACACCATATTGCCCTGTGAACAGTGGCCAAAAACTTGACCTGTGATATAATAAAACGAAGGAATAATGAGGCGGATTCCTCAGTAGGATAACATGCAAATGAGGTCTCAGTAAAACTCTGAAATGTATCATATAACTGCTTGTTAATGATACATATGGATGCAGACTTTTAATGATAATTACTCTGAATGCATTATCTTCTAGCTAAGATGTTTGTGAAACGCTACAGAGACTCTAAAACATAAAATAAACATAGGCACTGGCTTAGGACTAGGGGGGTCAACACTCTCATATTGGTGGTGCATGTTACTGAAGTAACTGCTTGACTGGAAACAAACAGGAGCGTTAAAGCAAAGTTGGCACCAGGCACACCACCCACATGGCACATTCTTTGTTCCTGGAGCTTCATTCCAGCAACAGTCTTGGAAGAAAGAGAAGTCACTGAATAAATAATGCAAGTCCACAGGACAGTGTGCAGGTCTTTCAAATTCTCCAAATTGTCAGGCGTCTGATACAAAGTTCTCTTCCCACTTCGACCTCATCACGTCCCATTTAAAATACTAATTTTGCCAAAGAACAAACTCACTCCCTTCGCGTTCTAACAGCTTCGAAATAAGATCCAGGTAAGAAGAAAACAGGGCAGGGGTAAAAAGCAAAAACAAAAAAAACCCCAACAAGTGAAAAGAGAAGAGGCGAAAGAAATGATGGAGTGACAGTCACCTGAACTCCAAACCAATGGACTCAGCCGCCTCAGGTTTCCCCATTTAACTTTCCCTATTTACAACCAGAAGACACACCCTGGCGGTGGTATTTTCACAAATACAAATACGGGGACAGTTTGCGCTATTTACAGGGATGGACCGTACACGTAATCCGGTGGTTACCCCGCGCGTAAGGCGGCAGCGCAAGCAGTCACTACTGCATGACACCTTGCTCGCTCTCGGGCTCGGCTCGTACGGACAAAAGGACCGACCATCCTTGGACCCGGCTCGGCTGCCCCTGCGGAGGCTCCGCGGGCTGCTGCAGAAGCGCTCCGCTGGCCCCGCGCCTCCATCGCCGGCCCCGGGCAGCGGGCCGGGCGCGCGGCCTCCGGGGCGTGGGGACCCGGCTGCCGGCCCCTGGGCGCAGGAGCGGAGGCGCGTCCCAGCGGGGGGCACTCACCTTCTTCTTCCAACTCGAATTTCTCCAGCATGCCGGCTTCCGCGGGTCCCGGGGCCGCCGCCAGCGCCGCCTGAGGAGGAGGAGGAGGAGGACAGGGATCAGCATGCGCTCGGCGACGCTCGTCCCCGCGCGGGGCGGGGGCGCGGGGACGCGGGAGCCGGGTGGGGGGGCGGGGACGGGGCTGGACTCCGCGGCCCCGCCGAGCGCAGCGGCCTCGCTCCGCGCCGCCGCCGGGAGGAGGGGCCTCCGCGCGCGGACCGGACGGAACGGAACGCGGCGCGGCCCAGCCCCCGGCCCGCCCCCGCCCCCGCCCCGGGCCCGCCCGCCCCGCGCCCCTCCCGAGTGGAACGCTCCGCCCTCCCCCCGCCGGCGGCCTTGGTACGACCGGCGGAGGAAACGCGTGGGAAGAGGACCCCAGGGCGCGGGCGGCCGGCGCACCCCCTCTGGCCTGGTCCCCGGTCCCCGCCGGGCCGTGGGCGGCCATGAGCGGAGGAGGCCGGTGTTCCCACCGCCGCCGCGCCCTCCGCCCCGCGCGCACCTCCCGCCCCGCCGCGCACCTCCGCTCGCTCCCCCGCACCCACGGCCAGCGCGGCCCCGCGGGTCTAACCTGCGCAGGTGTGGTCTGGGCCAGCCCGGGGGTGGGGCGCGAGGGGCGCGCCGCGGGGGGGTGGGGGTGGGGCGCGGGGGCGGGGCGACGCGCGGGGCGGGGGCGCCCAGAGACGGCACCGGGGGCCAGGGCGGTGGCATTCCTTTTTTAAATTTTAGGCGACACCGCCCATCCCCCTCCCGTATTCCAAAGAACTGTCCCTTGGGTTCCACGCATTGCGCGTGCCCTGCGTGCCTGTCACTTCCACCGAGCCCTGGAAGTCTTCTCCACTTCCTCTCTCCACCGCCGCTTCCCTGCGGCTGAGCCGCTGCCAGAAGCTCACACGAACCTAAACCTGGCCCCGGCCGCTCTGTCGCCCTGGAGCCGGGTATCTGAGACTCTCCTGCTGCCAACTCGGGTTGGCAGGGAGCGCGGCTGGCAGCTCAGACCTTCCCGGGGGAGCAGGGCAGCCCGGGCGGGTGCAGGCGCCGCACTCCGGGAGGCTCCTGCGTGTGACAGCCAGTTCGGGCACCATCTGCGGGCCCCTGCGCTCACTCCCAGAGCTCGGGCCCTGATAACGAGTCAGCTCGCCAGCGCCGATGGGGGCTGTAAAGGGGCCTCCAGCTCTCGAGAGGAACTTGGTTGCACCGTGTCTGCAAGCCCAGCCCGGAGGAGGAAGTACTAACATCTCCTTGGCGCTTCCTTTTTTGCTCTGTCATCTCAGCGGGGCCAATCTCTTAAGTCTTAAATTTCTTCTTAAAGAGAGGGGGGTGGGGAGGAAAAGAAGACAAAATACATTTTGTAAGAGGGTTGGGGGTAACCACCTACAGCTGTATATGTCATGCTTAAGGGTCGAAGGCTGAACTGTTCTCTCAAGCTCAGGAGCAAAGCAAGGATGTCTACTTTCACATTGTTCTTATTCAGCATCGTACTGCAGGTTCTAGCTGCTGCAATTAAGGCAAGAAAAATTACTAAAAGGTGTGCAAAGACACAAAACCATCCCTATTTGAAGACGCCATGATTGTCGGCATAGAAAGTCGCAAGGAATCTAAAAACAAATGAACAGCCCTGGGCGGTTTGGCTCAGCGGTTAGAGCGTCGACCTGCGGTCCACAGAGACCCGGGTTCGGTTCCCGCTAAGGGCGTGTACCTTGGCTGCAGTTTGTCCCCGGCCCTGGTCGGGTCGTGTGGGTGGCGGCCACTCGATGTGTCCCTTTCACATCGATGTTTCTCTCTCTTCCTCTCTCTCCTTCCCGCTCTATGAGTAAGAAATGGAAAAATGTCCTCGGATGAGGATAAAAAGAAAAAAAAATAAAATAAAAATAAAAACAAATGAACAAACAAAAACCCCCCCAAAACTAGAACTCGTGAGTTCAGCAAGGTCATAGGATACAAGATTCACAGGCAAAAAAATCAATCTCAATTTTATATACTAACAAAGAACATGTAGACACTGATATTAAAGACAATACTATTTACAACCACTGCAACGGAAATGAAATACTTAAGGTATACGCTTAAGGAAACGTACAGAATCTGTATGCCGAAAGCTACAAAATGCGGATGAAAATGGAAGGAACCCTAAGTAAACAGAGAGGCGTCCCATGTTTGCGAAATGGGAGACCCAACACTGTAAAGATGTCAGTTCTCCCGCAAACTGATCTCGAGGTTTAATGCAATTCTCATTAAAACCCCAGTAAGCTTTTTTGAAGACAAGCTTAGTTTAAGATGTATAAGGAAATGCACAGGCTCTAGAATAGCTAAGCAGTCCTCAAAAAGAAAGAAGTGGGAGGAATCACTCTACTCAGTATTAAAGCTTACTCCAGAGCTACAGTAATCGAGGCTGTGTGTACTGCATATGATTTCACTTATATGAGGATCCGAAAGAACAAAGTAATTGAACCAACAAAACAGAAACAGACTCACGGATAGAGAAGAACAGCCTGATGGTTGCCGGAGGGGAGGCGGGTTAGGGGACTGGGTGAACAAAGGCGAAGGGATTTGGAAGCACAGATCAGTAGTTACAGAAGAGACATGGGGATATAAAATATAATACAGGGGCCCTGGCCAGTTTGGCTCAGCGGTTAGAGCGTCGGCCTGCGGTCTGGAGAGACCCGGGTTCGGTTCCCGCTGAGGGCATGTACTTTGGTTGCAGTTTGTCCCCGGCCCTGGTTGGTCGTGCGGGTGGCAGCCACTCAATGTGTCCCTTCATGTCGATGTTTCTCTTTCTCTCTCTCCCTCCCACTCTATCTGTACAAAAAATGGAAAAATATCCTCAGGTGAGGATAAAAAAAAATTAAAAAAAAATTAAAAAAAATATAATACAGGGAATATCATCAATAATACTGTAATAACTATGCATGGCGCCAGGCGGGCACGGGAACTATCGGGGAGCACTTTGTAAAGTATATGATCGTCTACCCACTATGCGGTACACCCGAAATGAATACAAAATAATATTTAATGCAAACTATAATTGAAAAACAAAACAAAACAAAGGAAAAAAAAAGACTAGTATTGATGGCAGAGAGACAGACACATGATCAATAGAAACAGAATCTGACCCATAGAATGTGTCAAACGGATGTTTGCTAAAGGTGCAAAGCAATGGTGCTCCAGCAACCGGACACGGCTAGGCAAAAAACAAACCTCAGCATGAGCCTCACACCACACAAACAAGCTCAAGTTGCATTACAGACTGAAAAATAGAATGTAAAACATGAAACTTTTAGGAAAAAAATAGGACAAAACTTCAGGACCTATTGTTAGGAAAGAGACAGACTTGACCTCAACAGCTCGATCCATAAAAGGGAAAAGGAATCAGAGGGGCCTCATTAGCATGAAAGGGTTTGCTCTGTGGCAGACACTGTTCAGAGGATGAAAAGGTAAGCTATGGAGTGCAGGCGAAGACCTGTAAAGCACACAGGCTGCAAATGCCTAGTGTCTGTAATCCGTAAAGAACTCGCAAAACTCAATAGTGTAAAAAGAAAATCCAGCTCTGGCCGGTTTGGCTCAGCGGTTAGAACGTTGGCCTGCGGTCCAGAGAGACCCGGGTTCGGTTCCCGCTAAGGGCATGTACCTCGGTTGCAGTTTGTCCCCGGCCTGGTTGGGTTGTGCGGGTGGCAGCCACTCAGTGTGTCCCTTTCACGTTGATGTTTCTCTCTCTCTCTCCCTCTCTATCCCTCCTGCTCTATCAGAACAAAAAATGAAAAAATGTCCTCGGGTGAGGATAAAAAAAATTGAAAAAAAAAAAGAAAGAAAGAAAGAAAATCCGGTTAGAACATGGGCAAAAGATATGAAGAGACATTTCACTGGAAGAGATACAGGCAAATGAGCCCCTATAAAGATGCTCAGCATCATTAACCAGCAGGGAAATGCACATTAAAACCACACTAAGCGATTGCTGTACATCTATTAGAATGACCCAAATAAAAATAGCAAATGCTGGTGAGGATGCAGAAAAACCAATCGCTTCTGCATGGCTGTGAGGATGCAAAATCGTACTACTGGTCTGGAAAACAATCGGGTAGTTTCTTGCAACTGCCCTATGGACGCAGCAATTGCATTCTTGGGCCATTCACCCCGGATCAATGAAAAGTACGTTTACGCGAAAACCTGTATACGGATGTTCATAGCGGCTCCATGCGTAACAACCCGAATTGGAGATAACAGATGTCATTCAATGGCTGAGTGATTAAACAGACCACAGTTGTACTCCGCTGAACGCGAGCTATGTTCCGAGAAACGTGTCGTTCGGCGAGTTCATCGTAGTCCGAGCATCATAGGGTGCGCTTGCACGAACCCCGACGGCACGGCCTGCTGCGCACCTGGGCTGTATGGTATAGCCTGGTGCTCCGGGGCGCCAAGTCTGCACGGCACGTACTACACTGAATACTTGTACGTGCTTGTGTATCTAAATACAGAAAAGGTACAGCAAAAACATGGTATAAAAGATAAAAAATGGTGCACCTTATGGGGTGCATACCGTGAATGGAGCTTACAGTTGTTTGTATTTCTGGGAGCTGTTCTGGGTGAGTCAGGGAGTGAGTGGGGAGGGAATGTGAAGACCGACGACATTCCTGTACCCTGCTGTAGACTTTATAAACACTGTACACTTAGGCTGCACTACACTTCAAAACCATTTTCTTTCTTAGTTTACTGTAACATTGTTACTTCATTAAAATTTTTTTTATCTTTATTGTTAAAGTATTACAGATGTCCTTCCTTTTTTCCCCTAATAAAAAATTTTAAGACTTTTTGACTCTTGTAATAACACTTAGCTTAAAACACCAATGTATTGTACAACTGTACGAAAATATTTTCTTTGTTTATATCCTTATGCTATGTTTTTTTCCATTAACATTTTTTTAAAACTTTATAAATGTTTTGTTGTTTAATTGTCTTTTTAATACTCACTGGAGGATATTTTTCCATTTATTTTTCGACAGAGTAGGAGGGGGAGAGACAGAGAGCGAGAGCGAGCGAGCAATGTGAGAGAGACACATCAATTGGTTGCCTCCCACATGACCCTGACCAGGGCTGGGGATGAACCGCAACTGAGGTACATGCCCTTGACCAGAATTGAACCCACGACTCTTTGGTCCATGGGCTGACGCTCTAACCACTGAGCAAAACCAGCCAGGGCTGTTGTTTAAATTTTTTTTTTTAATCCTCACCGGAGGACATTGCCTGAGGACATTTTTCCATATTTTGTTCAGATACAGTGGGAGGGGGAGAGAGAGAGAGAGAGAAAAATCAACATGAAAGGGACACATCGAGTGGTTGCCACCCGCACGACCCAACCAGGGCCGGGGACAAACTGTAACCGAGGTACATGCCCTTAGTGGGAACCGAACCCAGGTCTCTCTGGACCGCAGGCCGACGCTCTAACCGCTGAGCCAAACCGGCCAGGGCCGTTGTTTACTTTTTTTTAAGTATGGTGGTATGCAGTGGACGTTTCAAATCATTTTAATTTTTGAGAAGTCTACATTTTAATTTCTGGCAGTAATTTTGGTATGATTTCAGAAAGAACTCCCTGTCTATTCAAAGCGTGACCGGTTTCAACTATAATCCCACTGAGTTGGTTTTGGGGGGGGCAGCAATGGGCATATACATTTCAGAATGCTGCCAACTCTGCAAACGTGGTCCCCAGACTAAAAAGTCCCGTTCCCATCGCTGCAGAAGTTGGAAGTGAATAGAAATGGAAACACATTCAGGTGAGTCTCTTCGGTTTGACGTCACTTGATAACAGGTGCACGGATGGGGCTAAGATAAAAACGTTTCTATCTCGTACTAATGAGGCTGAATTTATTCCCACGGGTAGTTTTCACTCGGAAGTCTTGCGTCCTCTTCCGCAGAAAGGAGCATCGTCCCAGGATGCTGGAGGAGGACAGAGGAAACTCCACGACGCTCGAGGCCCACTGCAGGGACCGGAGGCCTGTGGCGCTTTTCCAGGTGAGCACGTGAAAGCTGACAGGGCCAAGTGAGCGATGGGTTACTGAGCGCAAATAATCCAAAGCTGGTGGTGGTCTGGCGCCCTTTCAGAGTGATGTTTCCTTGAAGTCTCAACAGACCTGTATGCCTGACTTCATTTCAGCTGGCTCGGGCCAGGAGAGGCCAGGGGAGGGCGGGGCCATGCTCTGCATTTCGGACCCTCCCTCTTCCGGCTGGGGAACTTAATTGGCTCTGAGTTGAACTTCAGTGAGAGAATGCCCGAAACACACGGAGCGGAGCGTGGCAAGTGCGACCTTTTGGTTGGTGAAAACCATGATTAAGGTTTGTCTCCCACGGCTGTGCCCAGGTGTGGCAAAGGACGGAATTTCAGAGGACTCTCGGGAGGGAAAACGTCGGCCTGAGAGCTCAGTCTCAAAGTGATTGCACAGAAACTTTCCTGTATGCGCTGAGGTCGGATAGGAGTTCACGTGGCCTTTTTATTTTTAAATTTTTTTTGTTATCCTCACCCGAGGACATTTTTTCATTTTTTGTTCAGATAGAGTGGGAGGGAGAGAGAGGAAGAGAGAGAGAGAGAGAAACATCAATGTGAAATGTACACATCGAGTGGTCGCCACCGGCACGACCCAACCAGGGCCGGGGACAAACTGCAACCAAGACACATGCCCTTAGCGGGAACCGAACCCGGGTCTCTCTGGACCGCAGGCCAACGTTTTAACAGCTGAGCCAAACTGGCCAGGGCGGCCTTTTTTTTAATCATCTTTTTTTTTAATCCTCACCCGAGGATATTTTTCCATTGATCATCAGATAGAGTGGGAGGGAGGGAGAGAAAGAGAAAGAAACATCCATGTGAGAGAGACACATCGACTGGCTGCCACCCACCCGACCCGACCAGGGCCAGGGACGAACTGCAATGAAGTATGCGCCCTTAACCGGAATTGAACCCATGACTCATTGGTCCGCAGGCCGATGCTCCATCCGCTGAGCGAAACTGGCCGGGGCTTTTGAAATAATCTTTTTTTTTTTTTTTTTTTAATCCTCATCCGAGGACATTTTTCCATTTTTTGTACAGACAGTGTGGGATGGAGAGAGAGGAAGAGAGAGAGAGGGAAACATCGATGTGAAAGGGACACATCGAGTGGCTGCCACCCGCACGACCAACCAGGGCCGGGGACAAACCGCAACCGAGGTACATGCCCTTAGCGGGAACCGAACCCGGGTCTCTCTGGACCGCAGGCGGACGCTCTAACCGCTGAGCCAAACTGGCCAGGGCTTTTGAAATAATCTTAAATACAACGGCAAGAAAGAAATCAACTTGAACTACTGGATGAGCGGCTCCCAAATAACGTAGGGTGTGGAACCCACAGCTCCGATGCTTCCCTGCTGTCTTTGAGCTCTGGCTCTGCTCTGCAAAGAGGTCCTCTGTCAGGTGGACAGGCAGGTTGGGGACCTGCCACCAGGGCCAGGACGAGCTCAGGGCCCTATAAGCAGCTCTCAGCCCCAGCTCCGGGCGGACGGCTCCCGAGTGTCCGTCCCCAGCTGACAGCTCTGAGCGAAGGCCATCTGCTGGCCGGAGGCGCTGGGACTTTCCACAGACAGGTCACGCGCCTCCACCCGAGTCAGCCCTGCATCCCCTCCCTCCGTCATCTCTGCGTCCTCTGAGGTCGCCCCACATGTCTGCTCCCCAGTGAGACTTCCACCGTCTCATGCTTGGTTGCTGGGTTGGCTCCCATCCCTCCTGCCTCGCCCTTTCCACCCGGGAGCCAGAGCGACCTTGCAGAACACACCCCAGGTCTCCCGCCGTGTGGAAGCGCTCAGTGACTCTCAGGAGCCTTTAGGAACGTCTGGGGCTCCCTGGGTCAGCGGGGCAGGAGCATCTCGTTCCTACACCTTCCCCTGCCCGTCCCCCTGCGTCCCCTGCCCTGGAGCCTTTGGCGTGGTCCCCACTCACTGCGCTAAGGGCTTGAACATTCTGCCCACCCCGCCGCCCCCGCCGTGGCTGGTTCCTATTCACTTAAGAATGAGACTTAGGAAGAAGGCTCGGTCTTCCTGTGTCTCAGCCTCTTCCTAACCCACGCACTTTCATAAGGCACTTCACACAGGGTGGGGGTGTACTTGTCCGTCTCCCCGAAGCCCCATGAACTCTCTGAAGGGGAAGATCGGCTCTGTTCGGTCATCTTGGTGTGGCCTGTGCCTCACACACAGCAGACACCCCCAAAATATGTGAGTGACACGAACTGTTCGTTATTAGCACAGCACTGGGAAGCAGCTGATTTCATGGCACGAGCGGTTTGGGGCTGATTTCATGCCGTCCATTCACGCTCCTCCTGCGTCTCATTCCTATTTTTTTTTTTTTTTTTTATCCTCACCCGAGGACATTTTCCCATTTTTGTTCAGATAGAGTGGGAGGGAGAGAGAGGAACAGAGAGAGAGAGAGAAACCTCGACGTGAAAGGGACACATCGAGTGGCTGCCACCCGCACGACCAACCAGGGCCGGGGACAAACTGCAACCGAAGTACGTGCCCTTAGCGGGAACCGAACCCGGGTCTCTCCGGACCGCAGGCCGACGCTCTAACCGCTGAGCCAAACCGGCCAGGGCTCATTCCTATTTATTATTATTATTTTATCCTCACCGAAGGACACCCATGCATTTATCTTCAGATAGAGCAGGAGGGAGAGAGGGAGGAGGGGAGAGAGAGAAACATCGATGTAAGAGAGACACACCGAGTGGCTGCCACCCACATGACCCCAACCAGTGCCGAGGACAAACTGCAACCGAGGTACGTGCCCTTAGCAGGAACCAAACCCGGGTCTCTCTGGTCCGCGGGCTGACGCTTTAACCGCTGAGCCAAACTGGCCAGGGCTCATTCCTATTTAAAAATGACTGTACCCATTTTCCCTTGGATCTGGCATTTTGAAAAAAAAAGTGACTGCGCTAAGAAATAACGCAGCAAACATTCTGGTTGTGTGGAGCACATGCTCTCCGAGGCCTGGGGGTTGTGGACGCTCTGGTGTGGACATCAGCAGAGGGTCTGGCCGGCTCTTGTCTCCAGTCTACCATTTCAGTTTCTGTTACATGACAATTGGTATTTTAGAGTGGTGTCGAAATTTGATAAAACCTCAAAAATAGTGAATACCATAACTATTCATTCTTCTGATCGATTTTAATCAGCATATTTGGGGGAAAGGTTTTGTTCATTTTGGTACTTTTCCAAATAACAATTTCAGATGCTTTTAATAAAATGAGTTCCTTCCTGCCTTGGCCAGTTTGGCTCAGCGGTTAGAGCGTCAGCCCAAGGACCCAAGAGTCTCGGGTTCGATTCCGGTCAAGGGCATGTACCTCGGTTGTGGTTCGATCCCTGGCTCTGGTTGGGTTTGTGCAAGAGGCAACCAGTCAATTTGTCTCTCTCAGAATGATATTTCTCTCTCTCTCTCTCTCTCTCTCTCTCTCTCTCTTTCCCCCTCTCCCTCTCCCTCTCCCTCCTTCCCTCCCACTTTATCTGAAAAAAAAGAAAAAGAAAAATATCCTCAGGTGAGGACTAAAAAAAAAAAAAAAGGATAAAAAAAAAATCAGTTCCTTCCAATATTTTTAATGATTTCCTTTAGGAAGCGTTTATTCCACACAGTGGCTTTTCATAGTGTGGCCACCAACTTCTATGTTCAACAAGTCAGCTGAAAATCTGTTTCATACGAAGTGTTCTTAAGAAAACAGACTACACACAAAAGCAGACAACGTCAAGATGTAGAAGCGTCATTCAGCAAGTACTTAGCATCTGCTTCAGGCCAGGAGCCATGGTAGGTGGGTCCGTAAAATATCCAGTACGATTAGAAATTCCTATCAGAGACATAAAGTAGGAACCCTGCACGGACATAGGGTTAGTTTGTCGCCCTTCAAATTCTGGTTCTGTGGAGCTCATCAGTCAGCCTCCGAAACAGGTATTGTTCTTACCTTTCACGGGTAAACCCAAATTAGTTTTTCGCTTTTGCTACTCAAAGGATTTTATTATTAAGTTTGTGTTTAGCACAACTCACTAGGAGCTAAATGCATTCTTCAGCTGACAACTCGTACTGTCCTGTAATATTTTGCAAATAATAAAAAAAAAAAATCCGGATCGCTTCACAAATCCCAGGAACTTTTCTGTTCTTAAGGCGTGCGGCCGTACGTTTTGAGATGTGCTGTGCTTCTACGACAAAGCGACGTAAAAAGGGACACGAAGTCTCAAGGAAGTCTTTCTTCACTGTTTACGTTCTCCCCTCCAGCCGGCTACTCGCCAACCCTCCCAGAACAGACCTTGGCGCGTCGTGTTCTCCCCCATTTCATCCCTGCCTTTATGAACACTCTGGCCAGAGGCTGGGGAAAAGTTACTACAACGACTGAGACAGGCTGCTTCCTTGCTGCTTCTGTTGTGTTCGACCGAAAACCGTCAGAAGGAACAGCAGCAGTCAGGGTGCAAGGAGAGGGAATTCTGTGATCTTCACTCCCTATTCAAGGTGCGAGGTCGCTAACCAGGATGGATCAGGGTGAACTGGGGACACAGAGCCGAAGACAGGCAGATGTAGGACCTGTGTGCCTCCAGGTGTAAAGCTTTTTGTGGGGGTTAATCCTCACCTGAGGATATTTTCCCATTGATTTTTAAAGAGAGTGGAAGAGAGGGAGGGTGAGAGAGACGGAGGGAGAGGAGGGGAGAGACAGAGAAAGAGAGAAACATCGACGTGAGAGAGACACATTGATTGGTTGCCTCCCGCACAACCCGGACTGGGGCTGGGCATCGAACCTACAACCAGGTCTGTGCCCTTGACCCAGGAATCGAACCTGAACACCCTTCAGTCCGTGGACCGACACTCTTAACAGCTGAGCCAAATTGGCCAAGGCCCAAATGTAAATCTTTTAAGAAAGATTTTTAGTGTCTCTTTTTTTTTATCCTCACTCGAGGACATTTTTCCATTTTTTGTTCAGATAGAGTGGGAGGGAGAGAGAGAGAAAAACATCAATGTGAAAGGGACACATCGAGTGGCTGCCACCTGCACGAGCAACCAGGGCTGGGGACAAACTGCAACTGAGGTACGTGCCCTTAGCGGGAACCGAACCCGGGTCTCTCTGGACCACAGAACGACGCTCTCACCGCTGAGCCAAACCAGCCAGGGCTAGTGTCTCTTTTTTATTGTGATACAATTTACCTACAACAAACTGTATCCATTTTAAGTGCACCATTTAATGAGTCAACAGGAAACCACTGCTACAATCAAGATAAAACATTGTCCTCACCCTGGCCTGTTTGGCTCAGCGGTTAGAGCATCCGCCTGCGGTCCTGAGAGACCCGGGTTCGGTTCCCGCTAAGGGCACGTACCTCGGTTGCAGTTTGTCCCCGGCCCTGGTTGGTTGTGCGTGTGGCAGCCACTCAATGTGTCCCTTTCACGTCGATGTTTCTCTCTCTCTCTCTGTTCCTCTCTCCCTCCCACTCTACCTGAACAAAAAATGGAAAAATGTCCTCAGGTGAGGATAAAAAACAACAACAACAACAAAAACAAAACAAAACATTGTCCTCATCGTAAACGTTTCCTTGTGTCCCTTTGTGGTTCCTCCCTCCCTCTCTCGGTGGTCCCAGGCTACCAGTGATGTACTTTGTGTTCCTGCCGGTATTTAGACTGAATTGCATACCCCTTGTCGGCAATGTGGACCCCTCCGAGAGTGACACATTGTACTCAGTTGTAGGGGATACTGTCGGTGGCCCACTTGACACAGTTTCCTCGTCCCACCTTCTTTCCTAGAATAACCCCCTAAGTTTGCCACAGTGGACACCCTTCCCTTACACCGTCATGATGGGACAGTCGTTTCGAGCTATCCAGGGTCAAAGGGAAGGACTTTTGGTTGGAGAGAGCCAGCGCCCACAGGTGTGTGTACGTGTCCCCTCCCCGTCCTCTGCTCCTGCCGCCAACAGCACGGAGACCCCTACCGAGGACCAGCTTCCCGACGAAGCCAGTGCAGAGAGAGACGGAAAGAACCTGGGTCCCTTGACATCACTGACCAGGCCTGTGTCTCACCTTGTCTGGGGCCTGGCCTCCCTCTGGGCCTGTAATTCGAAACAATACATGTCTTTTTTTTTTTTATCCTCACCCGAGGACACTTTTTCATTCTTTGTTCAGATAGAGCAGGAGGGAGAGAGAGAAACATCGATGTGAAAGGGACAACATCGAGTGGCTGCCACCCGCACGACCAACCAGGGCCGGGGACAAACTGCAACCGAGGTACGTGCCCTTAGTGGGAACCGAACCCAGGTCTCTCAGGACCGCAGGCCGACGCTCTAACCGCTGAGCCAAACCGGCCAGGGCACAATACATGTCTTTATCCTTTGATCCAGTTGAGCTGGAGTTTTCTGTTACTTTGCAGCCTAGAGCATCCTGAGTGATATTTGGGCATTAAAAGTAGAGACAGGAGGTGCTATTCTGAGGGGATGAAGACCATAATCAAATTGTGGATATTTATGTGCATGTAAGGATGCAGAAAACGACAGAGCTTAAGTGAACAACAATAGCACCTGCATCGTGGACATCAACGCAGAGGAAGACTGTGAGGAAGGCTTCCCGTAGCTGCACCGGCCGGGCTTGGGGGGCGGGGGGCGAGGAGAGCAGAGCATGTCGGAGGGTGGCCAGAGGAACCGCTCTGAAGGCAAACTGATCTGCGTGGCCTTTATCCGAGAGCACGGTGGTTCTTTTTTGTAAACCTGACTGATTTTTTTTTTTTATCATCCTCACCCGAGGACATTTTTCCATTTTTTGTTCAGGTAGAGCGGGAGGGAGAGAGAGGAAGAGAGAGAGAGAGAGAAACATCGACGTGAAAGGGACACATCGAGTGGCTGCCACCCGCACGACCCAACCAGGGCCGGGGACAAACTGCAACCGAGGTACATGCCCTTAGCGGGAACCGAACCCGGGTCTCTCCAGACCGCAGGCCGATGCTCTAACCGCTGAGCCAAACCGGCCAGGACAAACCTGATTGATTTTTAGAGAGAGGGAAACATAGATTTGTTGTCCTACCCATTGATGATTTCACTGGCTGATTCTTGTATCCGCCTGGACCGGGGATCGAACCCGCAGCCTCGGCGTATCCGTCTGAGCTCAAGAACTGAGAAGTTCAAGACGGATAGCGAGAAGCCACTGGGAGCTAAAGGAACAGAGTGAGGTTTCCCGTGGTGGGACAGAAGTGAATGGAAACGTCCCCCAACTGTGTGCGCCACGGGAGAAGATGTCCGTAGCTGTGCAGAGCGCAGAGGGGTGGACGGGGAGGGCCCGGATCAGCCAGGGCGTTTACATGTCCCCGCGACGGACGGACGAGCAGCGAGAAAATCGGAGCGGGATCCCAGGAACAAAAATCGTCCGGGACATGGCGTTTCAGAGCCTTGGGAAATGGACAGAAACTAGAGGAACCATCAGAAGCAGCAGCCGCAAAAGGAGCCTTTCACCTCGCAATGAAGTCTTTCTGGAGGCAAGAAAAGCCAGTAAAGGGAGCGGACGGGATCACGGAAGCCGCACGGTGGCTGTGATGTGGGACCTGTGACGTGCTTCTTGAAGTGACGGCGTATTTCTTGCCAACACCTTTTATTGCCTTGGCTTCCGGAACAGTGGCTCAGTCCGAGCACTCTCTGCTGGTCCATAATCCCCTGGAAGAGTGCAGCCTGAGCATCAGCATCACTCCTGGTTTTCTGTCGTGGTTCTACGTAGTGTATTTTGTTTCGTTTCAAACCATCAATTAAAAGATCTTTTTATTTTTTTTTTAAAGCGTTATGAGCCCAGCAGGTGTGGCTCAGTGGACCGAGCGTGTCCCATGGACTGAGAGGTCCTGGTTCGATTCCCGGTCAGGGCACGTGCCTGGGGTGCAGGCTCGGCCCCCAGTAGGGGGCGTGCAGGAGGCAGCCGATTGGTGTTTCTCACATCAATGTTTGTTTGTTTTTTATCCTCACCCGAGGACATTTTTCCATTTTTTGTTCAGATAGAGCGGGAGGGAGAGAGAGGAAGAGAGAGAGAGAGAAACATCGATGTGAAGGGACACATCGAGTGGCTGCCACCCGCACGACCAACCAGGGCCAGGGACAAACTGCAACTGAGGTACATGCCCTTAGCGGGAACCGAACCCGGGTCTCTCAGTACCACAGGCCGACACTCCAACCGCTGCGCCAAACCGGCCAGGGCTCACATCAATGTTTCTGTCTCTCTCTCCCTCCCTCTCTCTCTAAAAAAATAAAATAAAATAAAATAAAACATATTTAAAGGAAAAAAAGATTCACAATCCTTAGCAACTCAGGACCTTCCTCTCCCCTCCCTTCCCGAACCTAGACCTGGAAGGCTCTCCACAGATGAGGTGTCGCAGGCCCAGAGCAGCCAGGAGATCAGGGGTTGCAGGGATGGAAACTGAGGAATCTCGGCCGGGGTGCAGACTGTAGGTTTAGACGCAGAGCGATTAGCCAGCGTTGAAGAAACTCACGGGCATCTTTTTCTTTGTTCAGATAGAGTGGGAGGGAGAGAGAGGACGAGAGAGAGAAACATCGACGTGAAAGGGACACATCAACTGGCTGCCTCCCACACGACCCAACCAGGGCCGGGGACAAACTGCAACCGAGGTACGTGCCCTTAACGGGAACCGAACTCGGGTCTCTCTGGACCGCAGGCCGACACCCTAACCGCTGAGCCAGACCAGCCAGGGCCCTCACGGGTATCTTGAGCACAAAGGGCAGACTGCGGGCCAGTAAGTAGCCTTTTCCTCCCGGACTCTTCCTGTCCTGCCTGATGTGGCAGAGGCGTAGAAATCATGTCACAGTGTCTCTGTGTAGCCCCCTGCTTCACATTCCCTTCTCTGAATAAAATGTACCTCTTCTTTAACCATGCTCAAGGGGACCAGATGCCCTTCTCACTCAGGACCCACAATCATGTCAGTTTGGGGTTCCGAGCCTCCAAAATAGTGGGGGAAAGGGGCAGCCACACACAGTCTCTGAAAGGTCCCCGAGCCCTGCGGAGAACGGGGACCGCGGCAGTCACTCATTAACAGGGTGTGCCCGCCGCTCGCAGACACCGTCCCAAGGGCTCATTCCTCCCGAGTCATTAAGGGGACGTGTTAATACAGCTGTTACGTTGTGTGTGCACGTCATTCCAGTGGTTCCGCACGAGCTCAAGTTAATGCTTTTCTAAGGGTTGCGAGTGAGGGGGCAATCCCGGTTCAGAGACGAAAGAATTTCCATCTAAATGCAAATCACGACGAGCCCAGCCCGAGAACGCGCGAGCAGGTGCAGGGATTTTCCCGCCGGCCAGTGTCGGCGCCCCCAGCTGCGTCTCTGCACGCCGGTGCTGGTGAGAAGTTTCCCGGTGAGGTGGACCGAGCCTTTTCTCTCCTGCGCCCGCAATGGCATCCATCGAGGTGCGCAGGGTCCTGATTTCTTTGACTTAATATGTGGTAAGTGAAACGGACAAAGGGGACCTGGCTGGGTAGCTCCGTTGGTTAGAGTATTGTTCTGATATGCCAAGGTTGTGAGTTCGACCCCTGGTTGGAGCACATCCAAGCAGCAGCCAATAAATGCATAAATAAGTGGAACAACAAATTGATCTCTCTCTCTCTCTCTCTCTCTCACCTCTTCCTTCCTGTCTAAAGTCAATATTAAAAAAAAAATAAAATGGACAAAAGAAATCATTTTTCTAACCTCTGCTTCTCCACAGCAGGCTTACATATCCCGGCCCCTGCTGTCTCTAGTCAGTGTCCCAAAAGAATCAAAGTAAGTGTGCCCAAGGTGGGACTTCCCTTCCGTCCCCAGATCTACGACCCCTAATTTCAGGAGACTGCAGAGCCACATGCCTGGGCCCCAGCAGGCCTGCCTATTTTCTCTCATGTACATTTATAACAACTCGCTTCAACTGGGTCTTCACTCCTGGGGCCTTATTTTTATTAAAATAATTTTTTTTTCTTTATTGATTTTAGAGAGAGAGGAAGGGAGAGGGAGAGAGAGAGAAACATTGATGGGCGAGAACACTGATTGGCTGCCTCCTGCGTGCCCCCCACTGGGGATCGGGCTCACAACCTGGGCATGTGTCCTGACCAGGAATCGAACCAGCGACCTTTTGGTGCAGGGTTGACGCTCAACCACTGAGCCACACCGGCCGGGCTCCTGTGGCCTTAATTCAGCCCCCTGTCATCTCTCACGCGAGCCGGGTTTACTTTCGTTGCCAGGCTTCTTGCTTAGTCTTCCCCCCCAAATTCCAACCGCCAGCCAGGGGCTGGACTGATTCTTCTATACCCAGGCCTCTCTGTGCCATCGCAGGGCAGGGTGCAGTCCTTTACCCAAGGGGGTGAAGGGGCAGAAGAAGGGCCTTTCCACCCTGACGTACATTGCTCCACATTTCCTCCACCTAGTCCGAAAGCGGACGGTGTCATCTGTAACGTTCGGAGGGTGGAGATCACATCCTGCCGTCCTAACTACAGGACGGGATACCAGGTGGCCAACTTCACGGCCAGTCCGATTCCTGGGCCTCTTGGGGGCAGGACCACCACTGACTGCACTTGCAATCTCCCGTGGATGGTGGAGCAAAGTCTACTGCTGGTCTCTCGCCTTTCTGGGGACACATCTGATCCCGCCACTTTGCACAGGATGTCCCAGCCATTCACTGGATGGCCACAAAGGGACACTCTGCCACGGTGAGCTTCCATGCTTTCCTGGAAAAAGCCCAGGTAGTAAATATTTTAGGCTTTGCAGGCCTCCAGCCTCTGCTGCAAACACTCACCTACCTGTGCTGTTGTAGCGGGACAGCGGCCGCAGGGGGCGCATCACTGACCGGGTGTGGCTGTGGACTCCCTCCGCTTGCACCCCAAACACCGGCGGTGGGCCACGTTGACCCCCAGGCCCGAGGGTGCCAACCCCTGAACTGGGGATACGTGTGCGCTGGATAGGCTGAGACGCTCGGACTTATCCAGGGGTGGTTGGAAACCATGCCAACAACATGGATTTGGGAGCCCAATCGCTGTGGTCCAAATCTTGCCTTTCGTGTGGCCAGCTCTGGAGGCTCCGAGTGACTTCCCTCAGATGGTCTCCTTTGCTCCTCCCCACAATCCTCAGAGGTGAACAGCATCTTCCCAGGGCAGGGGTGTGGGTAGCACGGGGTCAAAAGTTCAGCAGCCTTCACAGCGCAGGCCACGCCCATCTGTGAGAAGACATGCCCTCTGGACCCCCCCCCACTACAGCCTGACTCCCGTCCCCCCTTCACACCAGAGCTCCCGATAAAGCTGTCCGCACTGCCCTCCGACTGTCACCTCACACTCAGACACCCTCTGCGGCTGGCTTCTGCCCAGCTTATCCAAGGCGCCATCGGGTTCTGCAGCAGACGGTTCAGCCTGTTAGGTACTTCGGTGACTTCTTCCCCACCGCCACCCAAGAGAGGGCAGAGATAAACGCCTAGTCCGCCTCTGCCATAGATTGTACATTACCCGGGATCAGCACCGTGGGACACCAGTACTTCTTCTTTTTTTTTAAATCCTCACCCGAGGATATTTTTCTATTTTATCTTCAGATAAAGTGGGAGGGAGGGAGAGTGAGAGGAACATTGATGTGAGAGAGACACATCGACTGGTTGCCCCCTACACGATCCTGACCAGGGCTGGGGACAAACCGCAACTGAGGTCCATGCCCTTGGCCGGAATCGAACCCAAGACTCACTGGTCCGCGGCCGGTGCTCTCAGCGCTGAGCCACACCGGCCAGGGCGGAAGGGAAGGCAGGTTGCTCCTCGGCAACCCCCTCAGCGCGGGAAATGGACATTTCACCCACATCTGTCTGTGTCCCTGTAAAAGCAGTGAGCCGAGCACATGGCCCTGGGACCTGCCGGTCTTCAGGAGCAGATCCCCCACCGGTTAGGCCATGCCCCAGAGGAGACCAGGTGCGGGGTACACTTGCAGGTCCAGGGTCCTGATTCTATTGGCCTTACCTCCTGCTGGGACACACTGATAAAACTTATATTTTTAATTCACTTTTAGAGAGAGAGGAAGGGAGGGGATCGAAAGAGAAACATTGAAATGAGAGTGGAACACTGACCGGCCGCCTCCTGCACGCCGCCCGCTGGGGACGGAGCCTGCAACCCAGGCAGGTGCCCTGACCGGGAATCGAACCAACCACCTTTCAGTGCATGGGTGACGCCCAGCCCACTGAGGCTGCTGGGACACTCTCAGGGCAGGGAGCATCTCAGCTGTCAAGGAAATACCCAGTGCCTGGCACAGGGCCAGGTGCACACAGGGTCCTAGCAAACTGCTGAAGGAATGAATGACTTTGTGGGAGGGGACAGAGCCCAGGCGTTGATCAAATTAAAAAAACAAAACAAAACCTGGAGGTCAAAAGATCCAACACTCTGTCCTTGAAGCTCATCTGCCCCGGGAACAGAAGAAACAAGAGCCCTAAAGACCCAGCCTCCCCCCCCCCCCCCCCGAAAAAGGAGCCCAGCTCTCGCCAAGGACGCCTGTCTGCTCTGGGCTCTGTCTTCTTCCCGATCCCTGAGTCATGATGCCGCCAGGCGGGAACACAGGAAGGATGCCAAGGATAATACTTGTTCTCGACAGCGAGCAGAACCGAGCCTCTCCACCTGTCTCTTCACCACATGGGCAACACTCATCCACACTCGGCTGTCATGATAACAACCCCTGCCGCTCCCTCTCCTGGACCCGGTGTGAATTTCCCCCCAAACTATTTTTAAAATATCTAATCTGTGGTGAGTAACAGAGTGTGGGACTGTTCCTTTGCCATTTCTGGGCAGATAGTTTTAACATCAAGAACTTATTAGGGTACAACTTGGTATTTAACATGGTGAGACAGGAATATAAACACAAAGTCGTGCATGAAAAATCTTGAACGGCTCCTTAATGTCAAGCGTATTGAAATATTTTTAGATTTTTTAAAGTGTTTTCCTATTTTTTTAAAAAGGGTAATTATTCCAAGTAACAATCTTGAAAGATCGGTTAGCGGTTTCCTTCCAAATAGTCGTACTGGGAAAACTAAAAATCTCGGAGATGGATTCAGTGGAAAGACAGTCAGGTTGAAGAAAATACCCCAAGTTCATGAATTCACTGAGTTACGCTACCGCCCTACATAGACGACGGAACACGTGTTAGTTATCTCTTGAGACGTTAACAAATCACCTTAACAAAACTTAAGATAACGATAATTTATGATGTTCTGGGCTGAAGTGTGTCCTCCCCCCAGGTTCATAGGTGGAAGCCCCGACCCCCAATGTGGCTCTGTTTGGAGATGGGGCCTGTGGAGAAGTTGCTGAGGTTAAATAAGGTCATGAGGGTGGGGCCTAAGCCAACAGGACTGGTGTCCTCATGAGGGGGAGACACCAGAGATGTGTGTGCGAGGAGGAAAGACCACGTGAGGACGCGAGAAGGCGGCCGCCTACAGCCAAGGAGAGAGGCCTCTGGAGAAACCACCCGCCAACACCTTGGTCTTGGACTTCCGCCCTCCAGAACCGTGAGAAATACGTTTCTGTTGTTGAGCCGCCTGTCTGGTATTTTTCATGGCAGCCCGAGCAGGCTAACAAGCCACGTCTACGGTGTCTACGGGGCAGGAGTTCGTGGGCGGTCAGCTGGGTGCTTCTGGGGAGGGCCTGTGACGGGGCATCTGAGCCGGTGCTGGCCACTCTGCTGTGTCGGCCTGTGCTGGGCATGCCCTCCACAGGGGCAGAGCCCAAGGAGACGCCTTCCTTCTGCTTCTGTGCGCCAGCTTCCCCGGCAGTTCAGAGTCCCTTTCCTTGGCGTGTCCCCTGAATGTCCTCGTTCTCCTGGCTTTCTCCCCCTACCACACACTTCTCTGTATTCTCTCATCTGCCATGTGTTTCTCTGTACTATTTCATCTCCTAGGACGGACGAACTACCACGTCGCTGATGATGTTCCAATGTTAATAATTAGCTCCAGATGCACAGATCCAATTACTCTTTGGACACCTGCCCTCGAATGTCCCACAGACACCTTATTGTACCACCAACACCTACACACACGCACACCACATGCTCAGTACTCACATGCACATATAAACACGTGTACACATATACACACATGCACATGTACGCACAACACATGCACACACACACAGCCAGCTCCTCTCCCTCCTCTGTTCCCTATTCCAAAAAATGCAAC
Source organism: Molossus molossus (assembly GCF_014108415.1). NCBI lineage: Eukaryota > Metazoa > Chordata > Mammalia > Chiroptera > Molossidae > Molossus > Molossus molossus. The sequence continues at coordinate 109,577,449 of NW_023425401.1, forward strand.
TACATCCATCCAGTTTCCAAGGCAAGACCTTTGGAATCCTCCTTTGATTCTGCTCCCTCCCCATAACTAATCAATCGCTATATCCCCAATTCCTTTCAATGCACCCTCTTTTTTTTTTTTATCCTCACCCGAGGACATTTTTCCGTTTTTTTTTTTTGTTCAGGTAGAGTGGGAGGGAGAGAGAGAGGAACAGATAGAGAGAGAGAAACATCGATGTGAAAGGGACACATCGAGTGGCTGCCACCCACACAACCGACCAGGGCCGGGGACAAACTGCAACCAAGGTACGTGCCCTTAGCGGGAACCGAACCCGGGTCTCTCAGGACCGCAGGTCGACGCTCCAACCGCTGAGCCAAACCGGCCAGGGCTCAATGCACCCTCTTAACCAGCGCTTTCCTTACGAACATGAGTTCACGTCTCTCCACATTCGGCTGCCACCACACAGGCCTCCTTTCGCGCTGCGTCTCATCTGAGCTTGCAAGCTACCCCAATCCAATCTCATTTCCACACCCAGCCCCAAAGGGACCACCCTAAGCTGCAGAGATGATTGTCCTCCGCTGCCAAAAAGGACAGTGCCACGTCCTTGCTGCGCGGCTGGCTCTGCTCACGGAAACCGGACGGGGAGTTTCTGCCACAGCAACTGCACGGGTTCTGTCGAACTCTACTGTACTTTTTTTTTTATCCTCACCCGAGGACATTTTCCATATTTTGTACAGATAGAGTGGGAGGGAGAGAGAGGAAGGGAGAGAGAGAGAGAAACATCGACGTGAAGGGACACATCGAGTGGCTGCCACCCACGCGACCAACCAGGGCCGGGGACAAACTGCAACCGAAGTACATGCCCTTAGCGGGAACCGAACCCGGGTCTCTCCGGACCGCAGGCCGATGCTCTAACCGCTGAGCCAAACTGGCCAGGGCTCTACTGTACTTTTACCTGTCGGTCCCTCCCGACGGACAAAAGCTCCTGTGCTTCAATTTGGTGTTAGCTCCTTCTCGTAAGCCTCCCATGTACAATGCGTCGTTAGTGTAGGGACTGGGACACACGTCCCTACCTCGTGAGGGTGACTCACATCGGTCACCCGTCTCCCTTTCTTAGCAGTTTCTGGCCCATCAATGTTGCTGAGTAAATATTTGCCGAGTACACAAACAATAAAATGAGAACTGTCTACTACGAGTCTAATTAATCACCCTCACCCCCTTTTCAATTTCATGATTAAAGTTCACGGGAACACGTTTTGTTCATGAAAAGTGATCTTCTTGGTCAATGTTGACAGAAAGTGTCTTTTTATTCCAAAAAGCAGAGCTACATTATATCTCAATATTGTCAGCTTGACGGATGTCTTTAAGCAACTCACATTCTCCACGAAGATTATGCTGGTAGCCAAATTAATGAAATCAACCAAGCTCTTAAGGAAATTAGCACATAAATTTAAAACATTCAACGCAATCTAATTATAAAGAAGCACACTTTATATGCGGGCCCAAGTGATAAATTTTACAAATAGGATTAAGGCTTTGTATAATGTCAACTGGCCAGTAGCGACATTTTCTTCCCATTTTGAAACATCATTTCAGAACATAAGTGGGGAGCTTTGATTTTTCTGAAACTCAAACTATATAAACATTGTAGCGTTGACTGTACCATTAAAAAATTGTGGTAAAATATACATAACCTAAAAGTTACCACTTTAACCAATTTTTTTTTTTTTCCCCGATATTTTGTTCAGATAGAGTGGGAGGGAGAGAGAAAGAGAGAAACATCAACATGAAAGAAACACATCGAGTGGCTGCCACCTGCATGACCCAACCAGGGCCGGGGACAAACTGCAACTGAGGCACATGTCCCTAGCGGGAACCGAACCCGGGTCTCTCCAGACTGCAGGCCGACGCTTTAACCACTGAGCCAAACCGGCCAGGGCCACTTAAACCATTTTTAAAAAAATATGTTGTTATTATTATTATTATTATTTTTTAGAGACAGAAAAAGGGGGAGAGAGAGAGAAACATTGATATGAAAGAGAAACAATGATCGGGTGCCTCCGGCACACCCCCCCCACTAGGGATCGAACCCACAACCTGGGCATGTGCCCTGACTGGGAATCAACTGGGACCGCTAAGTCCATGCGACAACCCTCAGTCCACTGAGCAACACTGGCCAAGCACCACTTTAACCATTTTTAAGGGGACAATTTGGTGGCATTAAGTACACTTGCACTTTTGTGTAACCATCACCAGCATCATCTCTAGAACTCTTTAAATCTTGCAAAACTGAAACTCTGTCCCCACTAGACAATAACCCCCATTCCTCCCCACCCAGCCCCTGGCGCCCACGACCCTCCTTTCTGTCTCTGTGAATCTGATGACTCCAGGGACCTCACAGAGGTGGGATCCTACAACGCTAGTCCTTCTGTGTCTGGCTTATTTCACTCAGCATAATGTCCTCAAGGTTCATCCACATTGGGGCCTGTGGCAGAATTTCTTTCCCTGTTAAGACTGGATAATAGCTCACTGGATGGAACGACCACATCTTGTGTATCCACTCGAGACGTCTGGATCATTGCTGGAATCCCACTGTCACACTCGCCGACCGTGTCCCTGACCAGGGCACACGGTCCACGTCCATTGCTGAGTGTGCACACAGCCAAGGACGCTTCCGCTCTGGCCCAGACCCCCTTCGAAAGCCCGGGAGGACTTCCTGTGGCCGCAGTGGTGTGAAGGAGAACATCACCTTCACTGTGGGAAGCTGACCGTGTCTCCTCTCTCTGGACGGTCTTCTGTCTCACCCGGGAAAGGCTGTGGGCTTGTCCCAGGCATAACCCTTCTGCTGCCACGGAGAAACCCCGCGTCTGTCTGTCACCGTCACGTCAAATGACCCAAAGCCAAAATAACTGCTTTCTCTTCAAATCGGTGTGTCTTCTTGAAGGAGGCTGTTCTACCCACTGTTATTCGTCGTTGAGAAGAAGCCCGTATTTTGAGACGTTTCTCTTTCATATCATTTCATTCTCTCTGAAGGTCATGTCCCCCTCTGCGCCTTTCCCTGGCCCTCCCCAGCGCCCTGGCCCAGGCTGGAGGCAGGAAGAGGGGAGATGCCAGGATCGCCATCCCTCTGCCTCAGACGGCCTCTCGGGCCAGGGGCTGCTTCTCCTCAATGCCCCAGCCCCTGCGGGGCCCACACACATGGTCCCACCTCCCATCTGACGGCCCCGGAGACGCAGCCTCCTCTCTTTGTCCCCCAGCCCTGCGGGAGCGATGGCCTCCTGCTTGGATCACCACCGGGCGGCTTCCTCGTTCCTTTCTTGGATTCCCTTCTGTCCCTGTATCGCTGCCACCAAGTCTCTTGATTAGATGCGCAGGAGAACAGAAACCTCTGCAGACCGTGTCTCCCTCACACCCTCCCTCCCAGGCCCACAGTTCCCGGGGGCCGAGCCCTGGATGCGCGGGGCTGGACTGCTCATGGCCTCCCAGGGGCCTTCCTGTCTGCAGTCTGTCTCCTAGTCCGCCAGGCCCCCACCTGCTCAGCACGGTCCCCCCCACTGCTCCTCCACCACGGCCTCTTCCTTTTCCGTGCCACACGTCACTCTCATCCCAAGTCATGCCCAATTTTTTTTTTTCTACAAGGCCCTCCACCTGTCCCCTTATGTGTTTATTTATTTTTGTGTTAATCCTCACCCGAGGATATTTTTTCCGTTGATTTTTAGAGAGAGTGGAGGGGAGGGAGGGAGGGGGAGAGGCAGAGAGAGAGAAAGAGAGAAAGAAACATGGATGTGAGAGAGACACATGGATTGGGTGCCTCCTGCACACACCCCTGAGCGGGGCTGAGGATCGAACCTGCAACCCAGGTACGTGTCCTTGACCGGGAATCGAACCTGAGACCCTTCCGTGTGCGGGCCGGTGCTCTAACCGCCAGGCTACACCGGCAAGGGCCTGTCCCCGTATTTAAACTCGACCAGTGACTCAGGCTCAGCTCAGTGGGGCCCTGCATGGGAGCCCTCCCTGCGCCAGGCGGACACCATGCCCTCTCCACCTCCCGCAGGGACAGCGTTCACCGCACCACCTACCCCCACGCAACCCGCTTTCTGTGTTGACCCGACTGTTACCTCGTGTCATTCTGCCCCCGTGAGACTGTCCGCTCTGGAAGCTGGAACAGCAGCAACAACCCTCAGCCCCCAGCGAATACGATGACCCCGAGGGAGGCGGAGTCGCGGAGTGTCCTCGGCGTGACGAGCACAGCTCCCTTCCCCCCAGGCAGGGACTGTGTCCCCACGTCAGCCCCAACAGCAACGTGGAGTCCTAACCTCTGGTCCCTGTGCCTGTGTTTGGGAGTCGAGTCTTTGCAGATGTCATCAAGTTCAGATGAGGTCATGCTGGGTCAGGCTGGGCCCTAATCCAATATGACTGCGGTCCTTATAAGAAGAGGAAATACAGCCCGGCCGGGGTGGCTCAGGGGTTGAGTGCCGACCCTGCACCAAGGGGTCGCTGTCTCCATTCCCAGTCAGGGCACCTGCTCAGGTTGTGGGCCTGTCTCCATGGGGGGGCGGGGGGGAGGCATGCAAGAGGTGGCCAATCAATGTTCTTTCTCATGGATATTTCTCTCTCTCTCCCTCTCCTTTCCTCTCTCTCTAAAATCAATCAAGAGAAAAAGAAAAAAACAGAGGAAAAGACAGAAACAGATACAGAGGACAGACAGCCGTGTGGGAGGGAGGCAGGGACTGGGGTGATGCTGCTTCAAGCCAAGGAAAGCCTGGGGCACAAGGGGCTGGGGGAGACGAGGAGGATCTCTCCCCTAGAGACGTGGGAGGGAGTGGGGTCCTGCCAACACCCTGATTTCAGACTTCCTGCGTCCAGAGCCGGGAGGCAGTGGTTTCGCGCTGTTACAAGGCCGCGGTGTAGGCCCCTTCCCCTCAGCCCCAGGAAATGGAAACAGCTGGATCGATAGTTACAGCCACACTGATTGGTCTCAGTGAGTGTCTCGTGTCCTTGCTGGGCACCGACCTAAGACCGAGTCTCTGCGGGACCGGGCGTGAACCGGGCGGGCGATGAGGGATGAGTCCACGCGTCCACGCTCAGGGCCACGTGTGGGACGGTGCAGGGCTTCCTCCGCGAGCCGCCACTGGTCCTCCTTGTTGAAGGGGCACAGACAGCGGCTCCAGCCCACCCTCAGGCTCACCTCCTCGGGGATGCTTTCCATCTCCAGCGACGCAGACTTTACGTCGGGAAACTCTAGACTCAGAGTCCCAGTTAAAAAACCTGCTTTTTCTGCTGTGCTCATGACTTGTTACTTAAGTCTCCCACTCAAGGTAAAGTAAAAAAACTTTTTTTATTTTTTATCCTCGCCCGAGGACATGTTTGCATTTATCTTCAGATAGAGCAGGAGGGAGAGAGAGAGAGAAATATCGACGCGAGCAAGACACATCGAGTGGTGGCCACCCACACAACCTCAACCAGGCCGGGGACAGACAACCTAGGTATGTGCCCTTAGCTGGAACTGAACCCAGGACTCTGGTCTGCGAGCTGAAGCTCTAACTGCTGAGCCAAACCAGCCAGGGCCAAACCAACTTCTAATGACAGATTTTTAAAGTTGTTTTTTTTTTTTAAATCCTCACCTGAGGATATTTTTCCATTGATTTTTAGATAGAGTAGCAGGAAGGGAGGGAAGAAGAGAGAGAGAGAGAGAGAGAGCGAGAGAGCGAGCGAGAGAGAGAGAGAGAGAGAGAGAGAGAGAGAAACACTGCACCTATGGGTTGCCTCCCGCATGACCCAGACTCGGGCTGGGAATTGAACCTGCAACCGAGGTATGTGCCCTCGAGTGGGAATCAAACCCAACTCTTTGGTCTTCGGGCTGATGCTCTAACCACTGAGTCACACCAGCCAGGGCCATGATGGATATTTAAAAAGAAGCCCAGGGAACAAAAACCTGTTTCTGGTCATGTTTCAGGTGTGACCACCTTACCGGACTCCATCTGCCCCTGGGCCCGCCCCACTCTCTCAGCTCGGGCCTCCTGACGAAGGTCCCACGGCCGCAGGGCACGGCCTCGGCCTCGGCCTCGGCCGCGCGCGGAATCGGCCCTGCCTCCAGCCGGCGGCCGCCCACGGTCAAGGCCCCCACTTACGGTTCTGCAGGGAGCGTAGTGCGTGGGCGATGCTGCCGGCGGCCTGGCCGGGCTGGGGAAGGAGGACGGGCAGAACCTCTGGCCCGTGTCCGGAGGGGAAGGCGAGGCATAGATGCGGTTTTCCAGGCGCTCTGGCTCCTGCTTGTAGGATTCGAGGGGGAATGAGTGCTGTTTGGCCACTTGGGTGGGTGTGGATGGAGAGGCGGACAGGCCCGAAGCTGGGGAGGAAACCACACGGTGCCGTTAGAAGGCTGGCCACGCGGGGGCGGGCGGAGCAAGGGTCCTCAGCTTCCAAGCCCCCAAATCGCAAAGGGCAAGAATCACATGATTAAATCCTGAATCCCGGGACCAGCCTTTAGAAACCAATTCCCAATCCTTAGAATGAGCCGTGTCCAGAAATCCCTTCGTCATCCAACTTGAGTCGTGGGTGGGGTCCCCTTTGCTGGGACCGGGTGCTTGAGCAGCTCAGAAGCTGTCTGGGTGCAAGGTTTCTCTCCGATGCACCCCTCACTCGCTGTGTTCTCCCATTTAGTCAAATCCTGCTTGATCCCCGTCCTCCCCGACCCAGCGTGGTGCCCAGGGCTCACCAGCAGAACCCCTGCTCCTGAGATCAGACAAGGGGAAAGTCCCCAAAGGGTTCCACAGAGGAAAAGGTCCGTGTTGCAGACATCACATGACAACATACACCGAGGACCGGATGAGACAAGCCGTTACTGTCAAAACACAGCACGGCCACTGTTCCTGGGAGCCGGCAACGGGGAGAATCCTCTCTGAAGGCGGGTGCTGGTGGGGACGGCAGGGGAGGGGCGCGCCTTGCACAGTGACCACTTAGCTGGGTGGGAACCAGGAGGAAGCATATGGGGAGACGGGGGACAAGACTATGCCCAGATGCAAGGGGCTGTCCACTTGACCAGGGCATGTGCGATCCAGGATGGGGGTTCTGAGGGAGATGGTCGTCACTCACATCGGATGCTGGAAGATCCGTGTTCCTGGATGAACTGTGTCCCTTACAGAGAGGTGTGGAAGTCCTAACCCCCAGCCCCTGTGAATGTGGCCCTATTTGGAAAGAGCATCTTTGAAGATGTCATCAAGGTAAGATGAGGTCATACGGGAGGGGAGAAGGTCCTTAACCCACTGTGACCATTGTGCCTGGGAGAGGAGAGGACTCACGGACTCTCACACACACACACGCACACACACACACACACACACACGCACACGGCCACGGCCACGTAAGGCAGAGGCAGGCCCTGGGGGATGTATCTACAAGCCAAGGAATGACAGGCCACCGGAAGCTGGGAGCGGCCAGGAAGGGTTGGACCCCGGCTCTCAGAGGGAGGGCGGCCATGCTGCCCTGGGTCTCCGAGTCCAGCCTCCTCGGCGGGAGAGTAAACACCTGTTGTTTGAAGCTACTAGTGTGTGGAACTTGGTCACCGCAGGCCCAGGACACCGACACACAATAATGTTGCCTGGTACTGATTCGTCTTCCTAGAGAAGCAGAATCGGGATTTGGGTCTGGTCTCGCACATCTTCTGGGTAACTGAATGAAGTGTTTGTTTTAAATGTCTCATTTAACATCTTTAAATCACGTGAGTCAAAGCAAAGAGGCCAGCGGACATGGCCAAGGCCACCCACTTGCTGCTACGGACCTAGACACAGAGGGTCAGCCCCAAAGCCACAGCTGGGGTCTCCCTCGCCGTGCTACTCTGTGCCAGGTTCCGGACTCCTGTCCCCAGTCCCTGTGCCCACAGGTGTCCCCTCATCTCTTCCGTCCTCACTCCCCACAGTGGCCTCCCACTCAGGTGTCACTTCATCCAATCTCTTCCTGACCTGGGGCCTGTGAGCCCCACCCCCAGGCGTCACATTCCACCTGTGCTGTGTGCCCTCAGCCACCAACGACCTGTCTGACACCAACACTACGAGTCAAAGACGCAGGCCTCCTGTCCCCAACCAAACCCACCTCTGGCTTCGGGGCAGGGATGCTGCCCACACCCTCGGGTCCCCGCAGCCCCCAGCGCTGCCCTGGGCCGGGGGAGGGTGCTGGGAAAATGCCTGCCAGCCGGGGGGGGGAGGGGACAGGAGGGGGAGGGGCGAAGCTCAGGCTCAGTTCTACTTCTCTCCCTCCGGTGCTTCTAGGGTGGCGGTTTGGGAAGTAACCAGTGCCAACAGGAGTGTCATATCCCAGGGAGCCCCCCGATACCCCAAGTCACGCCAGGTGGGGATCTGCACCCCAAGCCCCAGGCTGGCCTCTGGGAGCAGCTTGAGGTGGCAGCAGGACTAGAAGGCCCTCCGCCGTGTCCACAGGACGCAGACTCCAGTACGAAAGCCCTCCAACAGCAAAGTCCCCAGCGCTTTGCAAACAGGAGGCTCCCCAACGGTCTTGAGAGCAAGGTCTGGTTTGAGGCAGGGCCGGGTGGGGTTTGGGGTTGGGGTGGGGGGACCAAGAGCAGGAAGAAAGCTGATGAAGCCGATTCCGTAGCAGCTCTCCAGGGTTGACCGGCGGCTGGCAGGCAGGACGATACGGGAGGAGCCTGGCCCAGGTCCCAGCCCTTCCCCAGGCCAGGCCCCAGCCTCCCGGCACCCACGCTGCTCAGAGATGCCCACGGAGGGCGAGGAATGAGGACGCCGGCCAAGGCTCAGAGGGGGTGGCGGGCTGTCAGGGCGCCGAGCTGGGGCCCAGGAGAAGGCCCCGGCGCGGTGGCGTGTCCGTCAGTGATCTAACGGTGGAGAGTCCTCAGCAGGGGCACCAGCCTGGCTCCTCACAGCGAGGCCTGGACGGGCCAGGTGCCAGCGGCACAGTCCAGCGGAACTTCATGGTTCCCTCTCCCAACTCGCTCTGGCCACTGAACACAGAGGCTCGCTTTCCTGGGCCTGGGGTGGGGTGGGGACTGGGGACCCGGTGGAGGGGCGGCACACAGCAGGATGGGGTGGGGGCCGTTCAGGGGCCACCGCATCCTGACAGCCTGTGAGCACCCCTTGGGAAGAGCCCTCTGGGGCCCCAGTTCTTCCTGTGAAGGGGGCCTGGCCCAGTGACCTCTAGCGCCCCTCGTGACATGCACAGCACCATGTCTGCCCTAACACAGGGCACAGTCCATACCAGCCCCTCCACGGTGCCTGTGACCTCACTCTCTGGCTCAAACCACGCCCACGGAGGGATTTCCCGTGGCCCGGAAGAGACAAGCACCTCTGCGGAGGCATCTGGCAAGATGTACCAGAATCTCACGTGTACACATTCCTCACCACGAGTCTGCTTCCGGGCACTTCTCCCACAGACACGCGTGATTGCTAAATGGCGACTGGGGTGGGGGGTCGTTCGTCACCACGGTGCTTTGAAAAGCTGAGACTGGCCCTGGCGGGCTTGGCTCAGCGGTTGGAGCATCGGCCTGCGGACCAGAGAGACGCGGGTTCGGTTCCCGCTAAGGGCATGTACCTCGGTTGTAGTTTGTCCCCAGCCCTGGTTGGGGTCGTGTGGGTGGCAGCCACTCGATGTGTCCCTTTCACGTCGATGTTTCTCTCTCTTCCTCTCTTTCCCTCCCACTCTATCTGAACAACAACAAAAAGAAAATGGAAGAGGGAGGGAGAGAGAGAGAATCATCGATCGGTTGCCTCCCATATGTGCTCTGACTGGGAATCAAACCCACAACCTTTCGGTGTACGGGACCACACTCCAACCAACTGAGCCACCTGGCCGGGGCCCCCCCACTACTTTTAAGTAGACCAATTTCTTGCTACCTGTGTGTTTGCTCAGCAAGCACCAGTGTTGAATGGGAGCATGTCACGAGCAATCAGAGTCCCACATTATGAGCTGGTTGGGGAAAACGGGACAGAACACAACCGGAACCCAAATCCACAACACCTCCCAGTAAGTGCCGAGCGGAGCGCGCGTGACCCCAGGCAGTAGGCGCTCAGAGGGGCGGAGCCCTGAGGCTGGCGGGGCAGGAGAGCTCCCAGACCCCCAGGAAGCCCCGGGGCTCCACTCCCGGGAAACGGACTTTCCGATGGGCCCAGAGGGACGGACAGGTTTCTCCTGCTGTGTTCTCCCGTGAAGGCTTTCCCTCTCTCCCCTGCTTCTCAAGGACTTGTCAGGACGGCCGCCGCCTCTGAGCAGGACAATGCCTTTGATTCTTCCCGGGCAGCAGCCAGGACAAGTGAATAGGCTCAGTGAGGGAACAAGACTCAGCTCCTGGCAGCCACACAAGACACCAGGCCAGTGGCCCCAGACACCAGGGAGCCAGGAGCCGGTGATGTCAGGGCTTCGTCTGGAGAGAACAGGGGAGGGTGCGGAGGGGAGAAGAGGGAGCCGCTGCAGGAACAGGAGCAGTGGCCAGTGGTTTCACCACAGTAGCCAAAGCCTGGCCTTGGCGACACAAACCAGGTAGACCAGCTGGCTGTGCACTGGGCACGCACATTCCTGCTCCTCCCACCCTGCCTTGGGCAGCACCGACCTGACTCAGGCATATGGTCTAAAGTAACAAGAGAGGAAAAAATTCACCTTGCTTCTGATCTCAAAATGTCCTTGCAGCCCTGACTAGTTTGGCTCAGCGGTTAGCAGCGGTTCTCAACCTTCCTAATGCCCGACCCTTTGATACATTCCTCACGCTGTGTGGGCGCATCTGCACGTGGGCGGACCCGCCTGAAGACGGACAGAGGAGCGGTGTCTCGGTTCCTAAGACCCTCGGAAATACGTTTTCTGATGATCTCAGGCGACCCCTGTGAAAGGGTCGTTCGACCCCCAAAGGGGTCGTGACCCACAGGTTGAGAACCACTGAGTTAGAACGTTGCCCCCAGGACCAAACATTCACAGGTTCAATCCCAGGTCTAGTCCGGGGTTGTGCAGGAGGCAACACATTGATGTGCCTCTCTCACATCAATGTTTCTCTCTCTCTCCCCCTCCTCCCTTCCACTCTCTCTAAAAAAATGAAAACATATCCTAGGGTGAGGATTAACGACGACAGTGTCCTCGCCGACCACTGCTCCCAGAGGCACGGTGCGAAAAGCACACTTTCAGTTTACACTGAATGAGCGTGTGTCTATCTGCAGGGTTAGAAGTCCAATGCGCTATCCATTGGGCCACAGGGCCTATCTGCAGGTTTTAAAACTGCTGATCATGGACAGGAGGGATGTGCTGTTCCCAACTTTGGAGGGATGGTGACAGGGGTCAGAGGGGACATGGGCACAGAGTGGGTCAAACAAGCACACAGCCAAGGAGGGGCAGACCCCCAGCTCCCCCCCCCCCCAGGAGCCCTGCGGCAAAGAGGGGCCTTGGAAGGAACAGACAGCCTCCAGGCAACACAGGGATGGCTTTGGAGAGCCTCCGGCCAGGGCAAGGCCCGTGATGCAGGGTGGTGCCAGGCAGAGCCCGCCCACCACACGCTGTTTTGCCGAGGATGCCTTTTCTCAAGGAATAATTCACGGCTTTCGTTTTTAACCTTTCCTGTCTCGGCTTCCCCTGTGCCCAGCTGAGGGCTGCTCCTCCCTGCAGTAAGCCTGGTCCCTGGACACCAGGGTTCACGCAGACGGCGGCCAGCCCTGCCCAAGTCCCTGCGGCTTGGAGACTTTGTCCCGGTGTCCTCCCCGCCCCCCCCCCCAGGCCCATCCCACTCTCAGGGGCGGGGCTTCTCGCCTCCTGCCTCAGGATTGGCCTCGGCAGTGTTACAATGTAACAGCACTGGCTCCTGCCGTCAGCTTCCTCTCAGATCTTGCATTAACTTGGAGTAAGGTTTCCGGGCGACCGCTTCTGTTTGTGGACTCTTTGTAACAATCTGCTTTACAACCGCCCAGAACTGAAACGATTCAGAATACGTTGGAGTGGCCTGGCCACTGTGGCTCAGTGGTTAAAGTGCTGGCCTGTGGACTGAAGGGTCACTGGTTCAGTTCTCGGTCAAGGGCCCGTATCTGGGTTGCAGGTTCAACCCCTGGCCCTGGTCAGGGTCGCGCAGGAGGCGACTAATTGGTGTGTCTCTCTCACATTGATGTTTCTCTCTCTCTCCCCTCCCCCTTTCCTTCCTCCCTTCCACACTCTCTAAAAATCAATGGAAAGAAGATACTTGGATGAGGATTCATACACACATGCACAAAACTTGTTTTAGGACATTTTCTAAGGTTCTTAGTCTTCTAGGAGGAATCTAGAAAAAAGTACTTTTTTTTAGGGCTTTCTGTGTCTAGCCATTAAATGGTTGGCTCTAACCTACGGGTATTTGCACAAGAAAACGAAACAGAAATGGTGGGGGGGGATGGGAACTGGGCAGGTGCTCCCTTTCCATCAGCCCCAGGGGTGTGGTCCCTGCCGCAGGTGGTCCTGGCTCTGCCCTCTTCAGGCTCATCTGGGGGCCTGGACTCTGCTTCCCGGACCCCAGCGGGGCCCCAGATGCTCACTGGAGCCAAAGACAAGAGCACGGGTGCCTTTGTAGGCTGAAGCCCAGAGACAGTCCTCGGGGAAGGGAGGAGAGGAATAAAAGCCTTCCTGTTGCTTTGTGAGAGAGAGAGAGATTCTAGAACAATCCATTCCCCAGATAAAACTGTCTCTGAAAAACAAAGTGCTAAAGACCTTGAAGGGAAGTCTGGAACCACTCCCCTCTGGTCACGATGCTCTCCTCGAAAGGAAAAAACGGCGGTTGGATGCGCACACGTGAGTTCTGTGGGACGTGACAGAGAAGGATGGCCCCAAGCAAGGACTCGCAGTCCGTCAGTGACCTCAGCGGGCAAACGTCCATGACCTCGTTTTATAGCAAAAGACTCGTAGACCCTGGGAGGTGAAGGGTCAGGCCAAGGGCAGCAGCGGGATCGGAAGCCAGGCCTGGGTGACATCTCTGTGCTAGGAGGGGTCTCAGACCTGACTTCACAACCACAAGGGTGGCCGAGAGCACACCTTCACGGGGGGGGGGGGGCGACCTCGGGGTACCCTCTGTGGTCCTCACCGCTGCACACAGGCCCTCGCTGGCCCGCCCTAGGCTCCTCCCCCTGGGGCAGGCACATCCCACTGGCCGCAGGCTGCACAGGGTGAAGAGGGTAACAAACGGCTGTGATCCGCATGCTGGATTTGGGGGAGGGGAAGAGGAACTGAGGTGAGTCTAGATCCCCTCCTGGGTCAGTGTGGTGACTGTCACTTCCTTCGAGCCGCAGGAGAGCCCACTAATTCACCAGGAGGGCACAGTTTCAAACTCTCAGGCTGATGCCAAGGTGCCCAGTGGGCAGGGGAGGCTTTCTTGAGCTGCCCACGGTGAGGCCAGAAGATGTCTGGGCAGAAGTCCCCCACCCCTACCCCCAGGGCCCTGCCCTGCTCAGATATACTCTTAGGTCAGGACTAGATCTCCATGCAAGTTCAAACAAGCCTTCCTAACCTTGATCTCTCCGAGCTGCCTGTTAATCACAGCGTCTTTCAGGCAGACTGTTCCTGCAGAGCCAGCCTGTCTAGTCCACGCGGGTGTCGCCGTGAGGGAGTCACAGGTCTGGTGGGAAGACACGTGTGGGTAAGCCTTGCTGACATGGGACAGAGGGGTCAGGCCCCCGAGCTCCATGCCGGCTTCCCCTCCCTGGGCCTCGATATGGCTGTCTCCAGCCCCGCTCGGAATTCCTGCGCCTCCATCACCTGCTTGTTATTCCAGCCCCTGGGGAAATTCCTCAGAAACTGGAAGGACGTGACCCTTCAACACGGGTGAGTCCCAGGACCCGTTGATAATCGCATGAAATCAATAAGTGAAGCGTGGACCCACAAACAACTTTCTCTCTCTTTCTAAAATAACCTCCGGGCAGTTCCAATTCCCCCGGCGCCAGGTTTTAAGAATGTGCGCTCCAAGGGTTTCTGAACTTTTTCATAGTCCTTATTCCCACAGGGGGGCCAGGCTCCCACCGTGCCAGCTTCTAGCAGTCGCTGTGCCCACGCGGAGGGACCCAGAACAGGAGAACACAGAGCCCGAGACCAGGTGGAAGCCCACGTACGACCAAGGGAAGGCGGTGAACACGCCGCACCCGGGACCAGGCTCAGAGTCCCTAGAGCACCCCTCCTAAAACCTGTATTTTTTTCTATACTTTCTGCAGTGCCAGCCACTTGAATTCCCGAGTGCCTGCCACCCGCTAGGAAGGGCTCTGAGCCACAGTCCCCTGCCTGAGCCGTGTCCTGGGTCCTTCCCAGTGTCAGGTCTCTGACCCGCCAGGATGGATTATTCCGCCAGGCCCCTGGGCCGGGGGCACAGCTTCCAAACCTTCACTTTGGAAGCAGGCGGAGGCGGCAGAGCTGGGGAGACGGCTTGTGGGTGAGTGATCCCCGCCCACGCCCTGCGCTTGCCTTCCCGCTGGTCCCTGCAGGCCAGGTGGTGGCTGGCGGCCAGTCCTGGGCATTCCCTCCCCAGGGTGCCGGCTGCAGCCAGCTGCCACGGGACTCCGACCAGGGCTGTCCTGCGGGTCTGTTGACTCAACACACCACCTGACCTCACCGGCCAGGCCCTCTGGGTGTGAGGTGCCGGAGAGACGGGACTGGGTGCGGGCGATGCCAGGGAGGCCCGGGTCCGGGAAGGCACCCAGGCTGAGCCTCCGCAACAGTACAGGTTTCTGTGGGGCTGTTCCCCTCACTCACCTCCCGAGAAGAATAAAAGATGACAGCCTCTTACCTGGACTTTTCCTTGCGCTTTGGGGGGAGGGGCAACGGCGCTGCCAGAGGGAACTGGGAACTGAACCATCTTGCTGGGGAGCTTGGATCCCTAACCCTCCAACATCTGACCTACGGCAGGCACCATGGCTGAGCCTGTTCTATGTGCAGGGAAAGGCCTCCCCCTCTTAGCCTCATTTCAGGGTTTGGGGAGCCCCCTGCCCCCTTCCCAATCCCTCGTGTACTTAATCGATTTCTGTGATGAGCCCGCCTCCCCTTTCGGCACACTGGAGCCACCTGGAAGGCTCCCTGCCCTGGCACCTTGGCCGACCTGCTGAAGGCCGGTCCGGACTCCGGCTCCCCACACGTGACGCGCGCCGGGCCGGCTGGGAAGGAAGTGCGGGCGGGCGGGCTCCCGGACTCAGGTGTACGAAGGCAGCACCCTCTGCCTCCACCAAGCTTCGTTTGCTCTCTCTGGTCCCCTCACTGGGTTTCCAGAGCTGTGTGAGCCACGCTGTCAGAGTGCTGTACTTAGGGGAGCGGCTTCCTTCCCTTTGACCTCTGATTCACCCCACACCTTCAGCATTTATCGCTGGCTCAGCTCATCTTTCGTGACGCCTGCTCTGGTTTCTAGGGCTAATTACTCCTGCTTGGCAGGTGCCTGGCACATTCCAACACTGTAGCATTACAGTGTGCCACCCTGTTCCGCGTCCATCTCCTGCACGGGCCGGCCGCAGGAGACCCCTCTCCGCTCGGCGCCCGGCACGCGGGCGCGGGCACACTCCCAGGGCCGATCCCGGGCTTACGAGGCACGCACCTGTGCTCAAAGCACCCAACAGGCACCGTCCACACAGGGACAAATGGAAAAATCAGATTTCATTGAAACTTAAAACAAGGTCTTCCAAAACTACCGTTAAGAAAATAAAAAACGAGCCCCGGCTGGTTTGGCTCGGTGGTTAGAGTGTTGGCCCTCAGACCAAAGAGTCCTGGGTTTGATTCCAGTCAAGGGCATGTACTTTGGTTGTGGTTCGATCCCCGGCCCTGGTCGGGGTGGGTAAGGGAGGCAACCAATCGATATGTCTCTCTCACATCCATGTCTCTCTCTCTCTCTCTGTCTCTCCATCTCCCCCTCCCAACCTATCTGAAAATCAATGGAAAACATCCTTAGTGAGGATTTAAAAAAAAAAAAGTGAAATATGACAAGTGACAGGGAGAAAATATTCGTGAAACACATGTAATAAAGGACTCGTGTCCAGAATATATGAGCAATTTTCCAAACCCAGTAATGAGAGAACAAGTCAGTCAATAAAACAAGCGGACAGAAGACGGAATGGGTAATTCACCAAAGAAGATGCTCCGAGGGAAATGCAAATGAAGACTCCCATGAGACACCACGATCCACCTGTCAGACTAGCTAAACTTTAAAAATGGACAATACTAAGTGCTGACGAGGACATGCAGCAGCAACTTGCAGACACGGCTGATGCCAATGCAGGCGGAACAGGTTTGGAAAACAGTCTGACCACTTCCTCCGAAGTTAAACAAACATTACCCACAATGCCACTCGTCGGAGAAAGGACACGTATGTACCCAGCTGTTTGTAGTGGCTTCATTCATAGTTGCCCCCCCAAACTGGAAATGACCCAAATGTCCACGGGCTGGTGAATTCATACGCCAACTGGTGTGCCCATTCAGGAGAGGATGAGTCAGTAATAAAGAGGAAAAAACCACCAACGTGACAACGTGAGTGGATCTCAAAGGCATCGTGCTGAGCGAAAGATGCCAGACCCGAAAGGCTATAGATGTTTTCGTCCATGTGTATGACATTTTGGGAAAAGCAAAATGATAGGGGACACAAAAGTTATAGGTTGCCAGGGGTTGAGGATGGGGGGAGAGGTTGACTATGGAAGGGCATGAAGGAATTTTAGGGGGATGATGGATATGGCTGTGTGGCTCAGTTGGCTGGGTGTCATCCCGTGCATCAAAAGGTTGCCGGTTCGAGTCCTGATCAGGGCACATACCTAGGTTATGGGCTTGATACCTGGGGTGGGGTGGGGGACATGCAGGAGGCAGCTGATCCATGTTGTGTTCTCACATTGATGTTTCTCTCCCTCTCCCTTTATCTCTCGCTAAAAATCAATAAACTAGCCCTGGCTGGTTTGGCTCAGTGGTAGAGAGTCGACCCACAGACCAAAGGGTCGCGGGTTTGATTCTGATCAAAGGCGTGTACCTTGGCTGTAGTTCTGGCCCTGGTTGGGGTCGTGCAGGAGGCAACCAGTCGATGCCATCTCTCTCACATCGATATTTCTTTCTCTCCCCCACTCTATCTGAAGATAGAAATGAAAAAAAGTATCCTTAGGTGAAAAGTAAAAAAAAAAACCCAATAAACTAAACACAATTTTTTATGCAGCAAGAAGAATGTGTAACACTGCTCTTGAATACAAGCCGCATAGTAAATATTAAAGTATCACAGAACCGGATACTAAAGTGGGTGAATTTTACTGTATATAAACCCTGTGCCAGTAAACCTGACTGTTCAGAAGGTGCTCTACGACGAGTCTGGGGCTGTCTGTGTGGCCCAGCGCCATGTCCCCTGGGCCTTGAGACTCAGGCTCTGGGGCCCTAGACCTGCTCAGTTAAAAATAGCAACTGGCATCCCCACCCTCTGGCCCGAAGGTCATCTCAGGAGACCAGACGGAGCCACCGCTGCTGAGCAGGGAAAAGGAGGAGGTCTTGGCTCTGGGGGCCCCTGAGGCTCAGGCACCATCCTCCCACCCCGAGGACAGGCAGCCTGGGCCCTCCAGGCTGTCGGGAACAGAGAGGTTTTCAGACAGGTCAAAAGTCAGGGCAGGGAAGGGAAGGGGGTCCCTGCAGAGTAGGTGGGAGGAGCAAGTCCGGGGAGGCTCTGTAGACAGGCTCACCCCACCCACAGCCTCAGACCAGCCAGTGAGCGCGTCTCCTCCGCGGGCTCCTGACGCGGGTGTGCTCACACAGAGGCCCCGCTGCGTCCAGCTGCCCAGGGACAGTGCAGGGCCCGGCCACCGGGAGACGGTGGGGCTCTCGTTAGGGCGCACGGGGGTTCCAGAGCAAAGGTGCAGGGGCGAGGCCCCCACCCAGTGGCCGTGGTCCCAGAGGGGCTTCTGCAGGAGGGAAGACGCTCCCTGGGGGCTCCCCTTGGCCTGCGTTGTCCCCGGAAGCCACCCCAGGCCTGGCGGAGGGGTCTGGGCCCGGACACAGAGCAGTGCTCTCTCCATTTTCAAACTGAGGCAAAAGACAGTGCTCTGTTCAGTGTTGTAGAAAAACCTACACGCTGGCTGCGTAAATGCTCGTGAATATCCAGACGATACACTAGTAAGCATCTCTGAGTAACCTGATTGGCTGATCAGAACTGTCTTTCTTTTCGAAACCTTAGTTTTAATTGTGGTAAGCAACACTGAGCGTCAGTTTCGCCATGGTAACGGTTTGACCCGGCGGCACTCAGCACACACCCTCGAGCGGCCATCACCATCCCCCTCTCTGAGTTTTCCATCTCCCCAACTGACAGCGTCCCCACCCCCCACCCTCAGGCCCTGGCACCCGGCACTCTGCTTTTGTCTCTGTGACTGTCACTCCAGGGCTCTGGGGTAAGTGGGACAGTGTGTGTCCTTCTGAGGCTCACTGCTTCCACTTGGTATAATGTCCCCAAGGTTCACCCATGCCGTAGCATGGGTTAGAACTTCTTCCTTTTCCAGGCTGAGTAATATTCCACTGTATGAATGGACCACAGCGAGCTTCCTTCTAAAATTCCCTCCCAGTTCTGTTATGGCTGTTTCTCCTCCAAGTGCCCTTCCCCACAGCCCTGCGCCTGGCACCCCCGTGCCCCGAAGCTGCTTGGTGCACATGCCACTCCTGAAGACACCTGGGGACACCCCTCTGTCCCTCTTGGCCAGAAATCATCCTTTTGCCTGTCCCGTCTTCTGGGCTCTGGGCCACCGCCTGTCCCTTCTTCTGGGCTCTGGGCGTGTGTGGGCTGCCAGGCCACAGTCACAGGACCCTGAACGGGTCACCAGGCCTCCGGTGGGAGGGATTCCAGGGAGGTGTCACACATGCCTTGCCTTCCTGAAGCCAAGTTTCCGACAGGCTATCTGAGAAGCCTGCCAAGGGTGATGTGACATCTACGTGACGGACACCTGGTGAGGCTGCCGGCGGGCGGTGACATAACTGGGGGTGTGTCCCCTGGGCACGGAGCCTGCAGCCGGCCCCATCCAATGACTCGGTGTTGTGTAAATTAAAGCAACCGTCACCCAGGTCTCGGCCGAACCTGCTCCCTCTGCCGCGAGCACAGCGTCACAGAGTGGGTCACCTCCACCTCCGGCTCCTCAGCCTTCTTTCCCCCCAAACGCCGTCCTGCCAAACACCTATCAACGCCCTGGGGAGGCGGAGGCACGTGCCCCCTCGTGCATCGCCGGGAGGGGCTCCCAGAGAGGACAAGCCCTGTCAGCAGACACCTGTGACAGGCTGTCCTGTGGACTCGCTCACCCTGACTTCAGGGGGGGGGGGTCTCTCCGAGTGCCAGCCTGGGGCTGTCACTGTGCCAGGGGCTGTGAACGCCTTGGGGGGAGGCACAGCCCCGCCCCCTTTCAACGTACTCCGCAAGGACTTCAGCAGCGAAGTCCCAGGCCGATGGCCCACCAGGTGACTCGCTGACAATCTGGCCTCAGTGTAACCATCAGCGACACGGACAAAAACTCTTGCACCCCCGCACGGCGACCTCCAGCAGGCGGCAGGCACCTGGGCTCCCAAAGCCGAGAGCCGCCCCTCTTCATGGGGTGGGAGCGGGGCACCCTGGTCTGCAGCCCTGCAAACTGTGGCTGGTTCTGGTGCTCTGTGGACAGGGGGACAGCGGGCACCGCACCCGCCAAACGTCCAGCACAGCAGGAAGCGGGTTCGCCTGGCGGCAGAGGTCGGGCCTGCTCTGTGCACACAGCCCGGCTCTTCAGGGGCCTCCTCCCCCGCAGCTTCCCGGCCACGTGGCTCCGAGGGCCTCGGCCACAGCTAACGACGCTTTCAGGGGACAGCCCACGTGCGGCACCCTGCAGGGTCAGGGTGAGCGCAGGGTCCCCGGCCAGGCTCGGGCAGCGGGACACAATGGGACCTTATCACGGATGGAGCGGTGGCCACTCTGGTGGCCTGGGGCAGGTGGAGAAGGGGGGCTTTCGGGGACAAAGCCGGGCCTGCTCAGGGCGGCCATCTGCTCTGTAGGCCTGGGCTCCCGCGGCCCATCACCAGCTCCGCACGAACGTCACAGTCTCTGCTCTGACTCGGAACGAGGACCCCCTTCCTAGCGAAGTATCGACTGGGTAGAAGGAAACCATCGCCCCCAGTTACCAAAGGTTCCAAGAGGTCCCTCCCCCAACGTGCCACCTGTCATCACCAAACTTAAAAACAGTGGCGCTCCAGGTGACAGCGACACAGCTGGCAGGGAAGGGACAGAAAAGGAGGAGGAGCCGGCCCACTCTGGTCCCCGAGCTGGCTGGTCTTCCGCTGGGAGGGGCAAGAGCCACCGGTGCGGTGCCCAGGGGCTCAGGGGTGGCTGAGCATGGCAGCTCCGTCTTCCTCAGGGCTCTGGCCAAGCCGGGTGGCCACCTGCAGGCCCAGCCCCTCCTCTAGCTCAGCTGCCACAGACTTTGAGACGATAAAATTGTGGTCCCTGCCCTCAGGAGTCTCAGAGAGAGGCCGTGAAGTCGGGCAGGCGGCCATCCTGTCTGGGTCAGAGGGACCCAGAGAAGTCTGGGTGCTGGGGGCGGGTGTAGCCTGTGAAGGGTGGGGGGTGAGGACAGGCTCTCGGAGAGCACAGCCTGGGGGACATGGGGGTGAGGACACCTCTCGGAGAGCACAGCCTGGGGACATGGGGGTGAGGACACCTCTCGGAGAGCACGGCCTGGGGGACATGGGGGTGAGGACACCTCTCGGAGAGCACAGCCTGGGGACATGGGGTGAGGACACCTCTCGGAGAGCACGGCCTGGGGACATGGGGGTGAGGAGAGCACAGCCTGGGGACATGGGGGGCAGGAAACCGCAGGGCCTGAAGCGGTCAGAACAGGCGGCCTCCAGGCGCAGCCCCTCTGGCCGGCTCCCCCACGTTTCCCGAGAGCCGCCAGGGCTAAGCCGGGTTTCGCAGGAGACCCTGGGAGCCAAGGGACAGCTCTGCGGACAGTCTGGGCGGAGGTCCTGGTGCTGACTGGGGATGTCCCCCCACATCACGGCCGCCTTCCTCCCTGCGGGGGGACGCTGAGGGCCCAGTCCCAACGGCGGTGGTCTCCGCCCTCTGCTGAGAGCGAGGAGCTGCGCTTACCATGGGGCCCCGGGGCTGGCGGTGCCCCAGAGTCCCTGGGGGTCACAGGGGAAGCATTTCCTTCCACCTTCGTCACGGAGGAGGGGTAGAGGAGGTTCCTTCCCTGTGCGGCCCGGCCGGAGGTGCTTCGTTTCTGACTGGGAAACGGCAAGGGCTGTGCAGAGTACTTCTGCTTTGAAACAATCAGCGGACGGCGTGTGTTCACGGGGCACCCGGCACGGTCACTGTTCGGAGGGGGACTGAAGGGGCAGGAGGTGGAGATCCTGGGCTCGGGACGGGGGCCCGGGGGACGGGCCCGGCGGCAGGAAGAAACGATGAGCCCATGAAGCCGCAGTGCAGGGAAGCACGTGATGAAGGGCGCATCAATCTTTCCGGGGAAAGGAAGGTACTCATAAATAAATGCAAGCCGGGCAGACGGACCGCAGAGCGAGGCGCCGCGGGCACCCGGCGGGCGGTGCTCTGGCAGAGGCTGGCCTTTGGAACGACCACAAGTGAATGCATGGGGGGGGGGTGGCTGGCGTAAGGAAGCCAGAGGGTGCGCAGGGGACAGCGCCCCGAACTCCCACACAGCCGGAGACGCTGTGCCTGCCAACGTTTCGCTGCTCCAAGGGGGACGAAATGGACCCACTGAAACCTCGCCATGCGGTTCCGAGAAACACGGCTTTTGTCTTGATATTGAGTAGGAAAGAGGTCACCCAATAAGCCATCGCAAAATGCTTTCTTTCTCCGCAGTGGGAAGAGGAGGTGACATTCAGCAGTCCCCCCGATGGCACCCAAATATTTTACGTTGGATGAACGAGGCTTTGTTCCGGGTGCTGGAAACCGTGGGAAGCAGCCCAGCCCTCAGGAGCTAGATTTCCAGACCCCGGCGACTCGAAGCGTGAGCAGGGGACCAGCCAGCTGGCATCACCGGAGCTTCTTAGACATGCAGGTGCCTGGGTCCCCCCGGGACCCACAGCGTCTGAATCGGCCCTTCTGTGACTGTCACGCAGGTTCAAGGGAGAACCGGCTCCAGACCAGTCGTTGGGAGTGTGCGTGAGGTCACCTGGGGGTCCGTGACGGGCAGGCCTCAGGGAGACGGGGATGGGGTGGCGGGGGCGGAGGCCCGGGATCTGCATTTCTACAATTCCCAGGTGATGAGCTGGTCTGGGACCCACTGTGAGAGCCAACAGCCTGGGTCCCCGGGGAGCCCGGGATTATCCTGGCCCCAGGCCCGAGGAGAGGCCTGCTCGTGGCTGCCCTGGGCAGCCAGGCCCCCGGCCCTCGCTCTCCACACCGTCCCTCATTCAGGAACAGTCTGGCTTTGTGCCCAGTCCCAGCCGGTCCTCAGCACACTCGTCCCGCCCATGTAGAGAGCAAACATCTGCAGAACCCCATCAGCCTGCCGGGGAATCTGAGGGGGTCACGCAGGAGGCCTCGGCATGTCCTGCAGACGAGGCCACGGGGTTACGAGGCAGCCCTTGCTGCGCCAGCTGTCGCGACATCCCCGGGAGATGGCCCGCCACAGTGCCGTCCTTCCCCGTCACACGTGAGTGGCGTGCCCTTCTGCCTCCTCGTCCTCAGGGATGCTGTCCGGGGGAGGGGCCTCCTGGGAGCAAGTAGGCGACACCCACTCGGAACAGTCACTGGGCTCAGGGTGGCTCTGAACCAAAACACTACATTTAAAAAAAACTGAATTGAGAGAGAGAGCGGAAGCGGGAAAGGAGAAAGAGATTGTTGTTCCACTATTGATGCAGTCAGTCATTCGTTGATTCTTGCGTATGCCCGACCAGAGCTTAAACCTGTAACCTTGGCAACACTAACCAACTGAGCTACCCGGCCAGTGCCCCCAAACGCCGAGTTATCCAAATTCTCCCTGCGCCCTGCAGCTGGGCAGCCCAGGAACCGGTCACTAGCCATTTATTTATTTTTTTAATTTCTGTACCTCGCCCTGGCTGGTTTGGCTCAGCCGTTAGAGTGTCAGCCCGAGAACGGAAGGGTCGTGGGTTTGATTCCCAGTCACGGGCACGTACCTGGGTTGCAGGTTTGATCCCCGCCCAATCGATGTGTGTCTCTTATGTGTCTCTCATGTGTCCCCACCACACTGGCTTCTGATTCACTCTCTTATGTAAGGGGACATGGGAGGTGGCGATGTCTGGCCATCTGTGCAGGTGGGGGCAGTGGTAAGGGGCCCTGAAGACCCCACTAAGGCAAGTCCTTGGAGAGGGGGCAGAAGCCGGGGGCAGCTGATCCATTGTCAGGGTCCCTCCCCCGGAGACACTCACTCACGTCCTCTAGCCTGTGGGTCAGCTCCCCGGGACCTCCCAACTCAGGGGCTGGGGGTTGCCTGGGGAAGAGGAACGTAGATTCGAAGGCCAAAGGCTCTCTTCCCAAGTAGTCATGTCTCTTCTGGTGGGGATACCTCGAGGGTGACCTTGTGTCTAAACCGCTGCACCCATCCAGCCGTTCAGCTCTGTGAAAGGAGCCAGAGGGGGCCAGGCCCCATGAGGCCACGCTCCCCCGCAGCGCAAACGGAGGGCGCACAAAGGACAGGGGCCGGACCGAGAGCCAAGTTAAACCAGACCCGCCTGGGAGCTGGGCCCAGGGCAACGGAGGGCCCTGCAGATCGGCGACCCCACCAGCGGCCGCCGGGGGCCAACGCGCAGTCTGGGCTAAGGCCGCGCTGGTCCCAAGGCCCCGGGCAGCCCCCACAGCAAACAGGGTAGCTATTTAGCCGGATCTCACCAGACCCCAAAAGGGGTGGGGTAAGGGCATGTTGGGACAAGGTGACCTTGGCGAGGTACCGTAATGCACCCTCGTAAATGGCTCTAACCACTACCCATCACAGGGCAGGGTGTTGCCTCCATGGTAAAGAGGAGAAACCCAAGTAGGAGGAGATGGAGTCACTTGTTCAAGGTCACTTGGCTGAGCTGGACTTGAACCCAGGACTGTCTGGCTACAAAGCTTAAACTGTGTATCTCCTCAAAGTCTCCAAGTAGCAGCTAGTGTTCAGTGTTGTGAAGGAAAACATGAAGATGATTATTTCCTCCCTCCCTCCCTGGGCTCACAGAGGCCTAATTTAAAGAGTTCAGAGCCCTGGCCGGTTTGGCTCCGTGGTTAGAGTGTCGGCCTGCGGACCAGAGTCCCGGGTTTGGTTCCCGCTGAGGGCACATACCTGGGTTGCAGTTTGTTCCCGGCCCCAGTTGGGGTCGTGTGGGTGGTGACCACTCAATGTGTCTCTCTCACGTCGATGTTTCTCTCTCTCTCTTCCTCCCTCTCTATCTGAAGATAAATGCAAAAATGACCTCGGGTGAGGATGGGAAAAAAACAAAGAGCTCAGATTTCTAGTAACTGTGGATCTATGCTTGCCCTCAGCAAAACAGCTCAGCG
This sequence comes from Molossus molossus, assembly GCF_014108415.1. NCBI lineage: Eukaryota > Metazoa > Chordata > Mammalia > Chiroptera > Molossidae > Molossus > Molossus molossus. The sequence continues at coordinate 109,601,846 of NW_023425401.1, forward strand.
AGGCATTCTGGGGCCTCTCCATCACCTGGCATGGATCTGAGCCTTGCTGTCATTGCGGACAGCGGAGGAAAGGGAGCACAGACCAGGCAGGCATCTGGCTCAGGGGAGGAGGAAAGGGAGCACCGACGAGGCAGGCATCTGGCTTAGGGGAAGAAACATTGTTTCCACGCTGTGAGCTCCTTGGAAGGAAGGAGTGCTCTGCACTGAGGGCTGTAGGTGCTGAGTCAGCTGGCCAAGGACCTCCCAGGGGGCTCGCTAGCTCTGGCGATGGTGTTTAGAAAGAAAACACTGTTCGCGTGGAATGCATTCCCGTCGTTTACACCCGTTGTTACCCAGGTCCTGCTGGCAGTGACCAGGAGAATGGCGACGTGTCCGGACACCACGGCAACGTCTACAGGAAACTGGAACACGAAAGGGTAACAGGCCAAGCACAGGACAGCGACGGCGGTGACCGCACGGATGGGAAGGGCTTGGTGACGCAGAGCTCAAGTCTCACGGGAGCCCACGCATGCAGGGCGGCCCTGGGGGCACCGGTTCAACCGCGCGCCCAAGGGGAGAGCTCCCAGCAGCCACACTCAGTTCTGGGCGCTGGGGACCGAACGTGGGGCGAGGAGCGTGGATGGGACTCGGTGGCCACTTCACCTGCACAGTGGCTTTCAGAAGGACAGCGTTTAATGCCCATTTCCCGTTGGTAATTATTGAGCACGTCAGTGTATCTGTGTTAACGTCCAATGGGTTAGTATATTTAAACACTTCCAAGTCTATGTATTTATCGATTGATTTTTTGTTTGTTTGCTAATCCTCACCCATGGATATTTTTTCCAAGGATTTTAGAGAGAGTAGAAGTGGGAGAGGAAGAGAGGGAAGAGAAGGGGAGAGAGGCGGGATGGGGGGAGAGAAACATTGATGTGAGAGAGATTGGCTGCCTCCTGCTCGCACCCCAACCAGGACCAGGAATCAAACCTGCAACCCAGGTATGTGCCTTGGACAGGGAATTGAACTGGTGACCTTTCAGTGCCCAGGACAACACCCAGCCAACTGAGCCACACTGGCCAGGGCAAGTCTACTTATTTAATCCTCCAAAGTGAGGAGGTAGACATTGCGACCTCCATTTGCAGATGATGAAACTGAGGCACAGGAAGGGGGAGTCAGCTACAGACATTCAATACTTTTTTTTTCTTTCCTGATTTTAGAGAGAGAGGAAGGGAGAGGGAGAGAGATGGAAACATCGATGAGGAAGAACATCGATTGGCCGCCTCCTATCTGCCCCCCCACTGGGGATCGGGCCCACAACCTGGGCATGTGTCCTGACCGGGAATCGAACTGGTGACCTCTTGGTGCAGGGTCGATGCTCAACCACTGAGCCGTATGGCTGGGCGCACCTACAGACATTTAACCCGTCTCTGTGGAATGAAGGAGGGACCAAGTCCCCATCACGAGAAATGTTTAAACAGAAACCCTGGACTACTTGTCGGGGGACTGACAGGAGGTGGCACATCAGATACGTTACCGTGAGCCACTGGCCTGTCTGTGGGTTCACCTACATCCTGGGAACGCTCAGACCCCAGGGCCCTTCCTCGCCTCAGCCCAGCGGGGACACAGTGAACACGGGGCACGGGCCCAGTGTTGGTGGGGTGCCCAGTGTTGGTGGGGTGCCACGGCCGGGCTTGGCAGCATCACCCCAGATGCCTCACCTTCCCTGAGGGGATCCAGGACTGGCAGCAGCCTTCAGAAGGTCACTTCCCAGGAGTGACATTCACCCCACCTGGTGGCTGGGCCACCTCTCAGGTGACAAGCAGCAGGGAAGATCCAGTGTGGGGGTGTGGCTGGCCACCTGGTGTGACAGGACGAGGCAGCTCGATGTGAACGTCCCCCTCACACGTGTCCCAGAGGCTCCCCCACTCTGCCAGCTCTACTGGAAATGGACAGGAAGGGGCTCGTAACCGAGCCTGGACCTCCGGGGCGCTGCTCCAGGAACTAGAAGCGGCCACAGTGAACGTCACCTCCTGGTGATAACTCTGTCCTCAGGCCCAAGTCTGCGAAAGGCCACCACAGGGATGGCCCTGGAAGGTCCCTGACTCCGGTCCACCTGGGGAGACAGAGCCCCTGTCCCCACGGGCAAAACTAACAAACAGCTCCTCGTGGCGCTGACAAGCGACACCCACCTGAAACCAGCTCAGGTGTGTGTGGGGACAGGTCCTGCTGGCCTGACCTGGAGAAGTTCCCGGGGTTGCCGGCTGCAAGAGGGAAGTCAGGCAAAGCTAGGTTCCTGCCACCGGAAAAGGGGGTTGATCCCGGGGAACCACTCGGAGCTCAGCTCCCTGGGGCCACCGCTGCCCAGGGAAGTTGTGACCAACCTCGCCTCTCTCCGCCTTTATCTTTCACGGAGTCTTACACCCCCTGACGATTCAGAGGAGAGAAGCGGTCTCTCGTCACGCACACCATTGCCTCGGCACCCAGGCTGCCCGCCACTCACTGGGGTACAGGGTGCTTCCAGGAGACTCCGGGCACCCAGAGCGAACACGTGCGTGGGACGCCCTGGGCGCGCGGAAAGCGGCCCGGCCCGCGGCCAGCTGGCCTGCGCTCCGTTTCCTTTGTAAACACTTTACCCTGCGGGGCGCACCTCCCTCGGGAGCCCAGGCAGTTTCTCAAGTCTGTTTTCTGTGGCTGAAGAATTCAATCGAGGGAGGACAATAGAATCCCTTGACCAGGAAGAAGGAAGATTGCAGAGCCAAGTCCCAGAGGGAGGGGTCAGTGCAGGAAGAACTCTGAGCCTCTTAAGAGCTCAGAAACCTGATGCTCCTGCACACCCCCTGCACCGGGTTAGCTTTCGCTCTGATCCCTCCCCTCCAAGGAAGGTCCACTCCTCCCTGGTGGTTTAGGACACACCCTGGCCGGCTCCCCGGGCTGTGAATCAGCAGTTTGTAGCAGGGAAGCGCTGCTGGGTCCCATACACGTGGGTGATGCGTTGTTGTCGACGTCGGACCATGTGCCAGAGTCCAACAGAATCGCCAACCTCCGGTTCCCCGGCGCCCAGCCTCACCGACCGTCGACTCGCGAAGGCTGTGTGTGTGCCAGTCGCCAGGCTCACACCTGCATCGCTTAGAAGTCTCGCCAGAGATGCGACTTCCTGGACCCCACTTCACACCAGTGTATCACAATTTAGGGGGTGACGTCCCAGAATCTGCACTTGAACGGACGCTCCCCCCCCCCAGGATTCTCATAGGCAGTGATGTGTGGGATTGTGCTGAGGGGAGAAGCCCAGGCGGGGTCCCCGCTCTGCCGTCTACCCCAGAGTGTCTTCTGCTTTCTGGGCGGACACCTCCAGCGGAACAGACATTCCAGGGTTGTGGTGGGGAGTAAGCCAGGCGGCCTAAGAACAGTGCGGGGCGCACGGTGAGCCAAACGCCCGACGCGGTCACCCGCCTGCCTCGCTGTGACCACTGTCCAAGCCCTAAGGAAAACGGGCACCGAGAGGGAGATTTCTGTGGGGGCTTCCTGGGGCCGCGTCCCCCTCCTAACCCACGAGCCCCGCCATCTCTCTGTCTTCTGCGCCTCCGGCCCACAGAGGACAAAACAACACACACTGCAGAGTTCCGCTCATGGAACTAAAAGGGTCGCTGACACACCTTCGTGAAAGGAACCCCACAGGGTGAGCCGACTGTAAATTCCTAGCTGGGCAGGTCATGGTGGGTGGGCACGCCCCAGGCACATACCGTCTGTATCAGAGGTTCCCTTTGCCTCAAGTAAGCCCTGTCCCTGTCCTTGTGCATCTCGGTGAACTCGTCTTTGAGAAGCCTCTTGTCCAGACCCTTGATGCACAACCACCCTCAGGGGAGCACAGACCTCGCTGACTGTCCTGTATCCGATCCCCACCTTGCTGTCTCCCACCTCCCTTAGCTTCCCTGACTCCGGACCCCACCTTCATTCCCGACGCATAAAAGAGACTTCGAGGCTGCTATCTTCTGGGGCCGTTGAGATTTTGCTTCCTGACACTGTCGTCTGTTTGGCTCAAATAAACTCATAAAAATCCTCTCCGGGTTCGGATGCTTCTTACGTCAAGATATTGATATCAGCCCCTGCCCTGGGTCAGATATGGCGCTAAGCCCAAGGTTCCCTGGTCCTTTATTAGGAAAACTCAGCCCTGGCCAGTGTGGCTCTGTGGTTACAGCATCGGCCTGTGCACCAAGGTGTCGTGGGTTTGATTCCTGGTCAAGGGCAAGAACCTGGGTTGCAGGTTTGTCCCCAGCCCTGGTCCAGGTGCATGTGGGAGGCAACCAACTGATGTGTCTCACTCACATCGATGTTTCTCTCTCGCTCTCCCCTTCCACTCTCTAAAAATCAGTAGAAAAAAGATATCCTCAGGTGAGCATTAACAAAAAACAAAAAAACCCAAAGGAGGATGAGTGTGGGAGCTCTTACTTGAGATGTGCGTACATTGCCAAGGAAATGGCACATCATTCCCACCTCCTTGGGAATCCGCTTTCATTAAAGAGGTGGGGGTGGGGTGGGGGCGTGGCAGAGCAAGCCCACCCATCCAGACAGGGACAGAGTCCACCTGTTCTGCTCAAGCCGCCATCGCCCACCCGCTTCAGGGCTGTCGCCCACACAGCTCAGCTCCGTCTTGTACGGCACAAACTAGCTGCACAATAAACACTCACAACGGCAGGCGGGGAACACGCTTTCCCGTGACCTCGACGTGAAGACTGAGGCTCAGACCCCGTGACGCTTAGGCCGCGGCCCCTCAGACATTCATTCGCCGAGCGCAGGGATACATACAATTCTCCCAGCGAGCAGTCTGAACTCCGCTGCGGAAAACAGTTCCTAAAACACGGCGCCCTGGGGGAGGGGACAGCTGTCACCCCCTTAGCGTCTATAACTTTTTAGAGAAATGAGTGTTGGCAGTCACAAGGGCAGCAGAAACACATTCGGGAAAACAAAAGAAGGAAAGAGGTTGCCCTTATAAAGTCAAGTTTTGAAAACACACACACACACACACACACACACACGCAGAAGATGTGATTAGCCATTGACGAGAGCCACCCAAAGGATGGTGATTCTACGGGTAAAGAATTCGGGAACGCCCATCACTCTGCTCAGGGTGACCTGGGTCACCTGCGGGGAGGCAGGAATAATATTTTACTCCAATTTCGTAAGCAGAAATGTTCTGGAGAAACTCCAAAAAACAGAACAGTGGAAGGATGGTCATTTAAGGGCACACAACACAGGAAGCTGCGAAGGCCTTTGACACGCAGTCCAAGAGGAGGGAGGCCGGGTGCCAGCTCCAGCCCGGGTCACACTCTGCATCACTCAGCAGCGGTGGTCTGGCTCCCTGGGGCACTCAGCCGCAGGGTGCTGGTGTACACGCTGGTCCCCACATGCGCCCATCACCTGTGCCACTTGGATGAGAAAGCTCTAGATCTGAAGAGTTTCTTTATTTTTTTTTAAATCCTCACCCGAGGATATTTTTTTCCCCATTTATCTTCAGATGGGGGGGGGGGGCGAGGGAAGAGAAACATCAATATGAGAGAAACACATCTACTGGCTGCCTCCTGCACGACCCGACCAGGGCCGGGGAACGAACCGCAACCGAGGTACGTGCCCTTGACTGGAACCGAACCCGTGACTCTTTGGTCCACGGGCTGACGCTCTAACCGCTGAGCCAAGCCGGCCAGGGTTGGATCTGGACAGTTGCTATGATCCAAGGAAGAGATCTGTTTTGGGGGTGCTGAAAAGGGGTTTCTGGAAGCCTACAATGCTGATGACCGACCCTCCGGGGACTTGGTGAGGAAGGGTCATGGGGGGGGGGGGCTCTTGGCAGCTGGTCTCAGCCTTGCTGGGACCTCCCTTGAAGCCACAGCCCCTATGTTGGAGGACGCCTGTCACTCCTTGGGCCTACCAGCATCTTTTTTTTTTTTTTTAATCCTCACTCGAGGATATTTTTCCATTTTATCTTCAGCTAGAGTGGGAGGCAGGGAGGGGGAGAGAGAGAGAAACATTGGCGTGAGAGAGAGAAACATCGACTGGCTGCCTCCTGCACGACCCCAACCAGGGCCAGGGATGAACTGCAACCCAAGTACACGCCCTTGACCGGAACCAAATCAATGACTCCTTGGTCTGCAGGCCGACGCTGTAACCACTGAGCCAAATCAGCCAGAGCTTTACATCCTCGCTGTGCTTGGCCTCTAGGGTGGGAGAAGGACTCTGATGTGGGGGTTCCCCAAGACTCTCCCTCGCCCCTAGACTGACCAGTGGACGTCCGGGGCAGACTCCGCTTGCGCCACTCAGAAGCAGGGTGCAGGTGGCTCTCAGTCCACAACCCTGTCACAGACTGGGCGGCTGGAAGAACAGAGACGTATGTCCCCACTGTTCTGGAGGCTGGAAAGTCCAAGAGCCAGGTGCCAGCTCCAGACCGGGCGAGCTCTCCTCCTGGCTCCTCTGGCTCCTCACATTCCTCTTTGTAAAAGGCCACCAATCCCCTCGAACGAGGGCCCCATCCTTAGGTCCCAATTTAACCTTAATTAGCATTTAAAGCCCCGATTGACTGTCGCATTGGGGGTTAGGACACAATTCAGGCCGTGGCCCTGGCAGACATCCTCTGGCTGAGCCCAGCCCGGCGTTGGGTCTCGGTGTCTGTGTCCAGCACTGTGGGCGCCCACTGTCCCCGCTCTGAACACGGTGTTGGGTGGTCTCGGGAACACCAGCCTCGTTCTTTGCATCCTGGGGACTGTGGGAGCCACTCACTCTCCTGGAATACGTCTGTTCCCCCACCTAACTAGCTAGAACATTTCTGGGCTCGGGACTAAAACTCTAACTGGGCCTCCTTCCACGGGGTCCAAGGCTGACTTCTCTGAGTTTCCAAGTGGGATTCTCGAGTTCCTGCTCGCGGGGTCTGAAGATGGGCCTGCCCCCAGCCTGCCCTGTTCGTCTGAGAACCTGCAGCATCTCCCTCCCGCTCCGCCCAGGGCTGCTGCCGGAGCTGCTCGGGGGCCTGTGGGGTTTCGGGAAGCGTCAAGGACAGGATCCCGGCCCCCGCTGCGGGTGGGGGTCGCTGGGCGGGTCCGTGAGCTGCGTGGACACAGCTCCGCAGCTGGAGCGGCTAGCCCAGGACAGGGAGCCGGCCTCTGCGGGGTACCTGACATGCTCTCGGTGAAGGAATGCCTCCGCGTCCTCACGCACACGGCTGTTCCTCTCGTAGCCCGGAGGCTGCCGTAGCCCAGCTCTGGGACCATCACAGTGAAGGGAGATCAGGACGTTTTAATGGAGGAGAAAGTGGGTGGCGAGGACGCGGGGGAACTGAGCTCTGCTTCAGACAACAGTAAACATGGTACAATCCACCAGGGCAGTTTGGCAGTAGCTACACAAAGCGAGAAACACATGCACTCCCTGACTCAGCGAGTTTACTCCCAGGAGTGTGCGGCGCAGACACATTCACGCTCCACACAGAAAGTACGTACGCGTTGCAGCATCATTTTTTTTTTTTATCCTCACCCGAGGACACCTTTGCATGTATCTTTAGAGAAAGTAGGAGGGAGGGAGGAAGAGAGAGAGAGAAACACTGACGCGAGAGAGACACATCGAGCGGCTGCCACCCACACGACCCCAACCCGGGGCTGGGGACAAACTGCAATCAAGGTACGTGCCCTTAGCAGGAACCAAACCCGGGACTCTCGGGTCCCCAGGCTGATGCTCTAACCGCTGAGCCAAACCGGCCAGGGCTGCAGCATCATTTTATTGCAAGGAACTGAGGATGGCTCCATCAACAGAGGGCTGGTTCAGTAATTCCCAGACTCACTATGGAATGGAGTACTATACAGCCATGAAAAAGAGTGATTTCCAGCACAAGCAATTCAGGGGTTAAAAAGTAAGTTGTAGACCAGTCTGCATGACATGCTACCATTTGTACAAAAATAAAGAAAAACTTGGAAATGCAGAGAAGAGCTTTGAAAGGGTAGGAGAGAAGGTGGCAGAAAAGGAGGCCTGGTGGAAGAATGTCTTACTCTGTGCATTGCTGGTGCCTTCACAGGCACGCGTGTGACCTACTCGACCGCGTACGTCCTTAAACAGAACAACACGGTTCCAGGATTGGAGCTGACTGTGAACCTCTAGCATTCTGGGGTGGCGTGCTTCCTTTAGAAAACAGGTGTAGCGATCTCTCACCTCCGAATGGGGGAGTCCGGGACAGAGCCTGGGCGACGCCTTCCGCTCTGAGACATGATCCCCAGAGGGTGCGGCACGAGGACGGTGATGAACCCCAGCAAAGGGATCCCAGGGCTGTCCTGTGCAGGAGCTGAGCAAAGCCAAATGCCACCTGCAGCTGTGGGCCCGAAGGACCCAGTCTGGGTGAAGCTGCGAAGGGGGCAGGGCGGTCTGGACACTCCTCCTCCACCCCCTGCCCCGCCCCGCCCCGCCCGGCCAATCTTTCCCTCCCTGGACTCAAGGACACATCGCCCTTGGCATCAAAACCTGCTCCAGGAAGGGATCTGCTCCAGTCACTGGACCTTCCCCCTCCAGAGGGCCCCTCCCCCAGGGAGAGAAGGCTTTGCTTTGATCAAGGAAGTGGCCGGTACCAGGCAGGGAGCAGGAGGCAGGGCTGCTCTGTCTCCGACACCAGACACCAGCGAGGTCCTGGTGGGACAAAGGGGGGGCAGCAGCCCTGACGCCCCGGGGCTCGGCCGGGGACCGAGAAGGCGCTTCTGCCTTGTCAGTTGACAGCTCGACACCAGTCCCCCTCACAGGGTGGCCTGTCACCTGGCACTTTCTTATTATGGATGTGCTGCTGACACCCACCACCCCGATTAGATAGGCGCCCTGGCAGGTTCTCACTGAGCGACATTCCTCACTTCCCCTGAGGCCTTGCATCTTCCGTGTGGCTCCCCAATTCCAGCCTGCATCAGCCCCCCACCGAGTCTCTGCCCCCAGAAACCAGGAAACCAGGGCTGCGGGCAGGAAAGGCTGCTGCCCCCCACTGAGGGTGGGCTGGAGAAAGTCCATGCGGACGCCCAGCTCTCTCTCCCTCTCTAAGCTCTTGCTGGGATGGGGGGACCACAGCCTCCCCCTGGGCCACCTGGGACCAGTGTCAGTAATCCACAGTCCCACTTCCCACCCTGGGGAAGGCTGGGAGACAGAGTGACAGGACCCATCATGGCAGCGTCCAGGGTCCTCCCTGGGGACCCGGCCTCCCCTCCCCTTGGGGGCTCCGGGGCTGTCAATGGGCTCGAGCGTGGACATTGAGGAGTCAGGACTGTTTTTACGACCCGAGCCAGACTTCTGTTCACCTACTCTAGAACTTTTCTGCACACACAGATGGAGTAAGAATGGAGTTCACGCCTAGGAACACCTGGGTCACGCAGCCGACGCCACGGGCCAGGCCATTCCCGCTGCTGCTTTGAATCTGCAGTCCCTCGGTAACCATGTCCACCTTGTCTTGGGTGGCTGTGTGACCTTGACCCTGCCACCCAGATCCAGCTGTCCCCGTGGCATTCAGGGTTCAGTCCAACGTCGGTGGTCCCACAGCCCCGCGCAGAAGAGCGACCCCCGAGCTCCGAGGTGCTGGGCTCCCCCTGCAAACTATTTGTCGCGGTCGTGGTGAAAAGTGCAGCCTTGGACCCTCCTGGGTTGCGGGGTCTTCGTCCAGGATCATCTGCGCTCACGATCCAGCCTCCTGACCTTTCCAGCACCTTCCTCGGGGGTGTCCCAGGGAGGGCCTGGCCTTTCCACTCCTGCGTGGGGGCTGCCTACGTGGCCGCGTTTCAGCCGAACACCCTTTCTGGCCCCCAGAGCCTTAGTCCCCTCGGCAGGCCCAGGGGGGAGCGTCTCCACGGTGAGTCTGTTCTGCCCTCCACAGGCATCGCACCCGGGGAAGGAGGTGACTCTCAGAAGGCAGGCCTGCTCCTCGCTCCCCTGTGACAAATGCCAGGCATGTATGCAAGTCCCACAGGCTCCCTCCCGGGTCTCCTGGGCCCTCTGTGCCGGCTCTTCTAAGGACAGGCCCCAGGCCGCCTCCCCCGGCCACGCCCAGCATGCCAGCCCCGCACACCTCCTAACCCGTCACCGTCACCGGTCCCCTTCCCTGTGCCTCTGCGTGGCAGGCTGCTTTGTGCTCAGCCATGAAATGCTCAGAGCGGCACAGGGCCTCTGTGAGAGACTCCAGAACATGCCTCCCAGGCCGGGGACCTCTAGAAAAGCAGACTGTGGGGACTTGGGGGTGCTGTGTCCCTTGGACCACACCGCAGGTGGCCGCGACGGCAGATTCCCACCGGCCCGAGGCACTGGCCATTGGTGCAGAGGGGCGGCCTGGCTCGAGGCACCTTCTCATCACACACAGCGATGGGTGCCGGGTGTCCCAGGGGCCATTCAACTGACCACACACAAGGGGGCGCCACCCCAGGCTCACAGGAAGGAGGGTCCGTCACTGCCTGAAGGGCTTGCGATGAGGTGGGGAGGGTGACCACGCCCACCGACGAGCCAGTGGATGAGTGACACGTGGCCTCTGCCCACAGGCAGGAAGGACAGTCGGACACGCTACAGCATGAACCCAAGGGCAGCTGCTCAGTGAACGAAGCTGGACAGAAAGCGACAAACCCTGATGACTCCTCTTACGTGAGGTACTAGGCTCGTCAGAGTCACAGACGGGCAGGAGAACGGTGGGGCGGGGGAGGGGAGTTAGTGTGGCCCGGGGACAGTTTCCGACGGGCAGATGAAGAGCTCAGGAGATGGATGGCGGTGATGGTCGCACGGCGACTTGAATGCGCCCAATGCCACTGGACTGAGCCCTTACGGTTCAAATGGCGTATCGTGTGTTACGTCTGTTTTACCATCATTAAACAATGCAAAAAAAGGGAGGTTTTCACTAGCGGCTGCCGTGTGTGACATGAGCGGTGAGGATTCCAGTGGGGCAGAGAGGGGGCTCCCTAGGAAAGTCCGAATCCGAGGACCCCCGCCCCTGCCTGCCCTTGGCCCATGCACACAGGGCTGCTGCCTGCACCCCAGGCTCCGACCACGCCACGTGCGGGCTCTTTCTCATCCTCACCCACACCTGTGATGTTCCGGCCTGAGCCTCACAGCCAGGACCTCGGAGAGGGCTCGGTGAGTCCCGGCTGAGTTCACAAACGCCCCTTGGCTGTGTCAACGCGTCCCCGAGAGCCCCCTGCGTGCAGGGCCGTGATCAGGGTGTCACACTGCGACCTCCCAGCCACCCCTTCCCCAAGCAGCCGCCTGCAGGACTCCGTGCTCTGCGCGGGCTCACAGACCCACCGGGCTGCCGGGCATGCATCCCGTGATTCCAGGGGGCTTTCTGCAGCTCTCGAACATTTTGAGATGGCATTCTACTTTGTGGTTCGAAACACGCAGCGACATGCATGAGAAACAAACACCCATCTCTGCAGGGGTGGGGAGACTGCTCCTCCCTGGCTCGGGCAGGCCAGCCGGCGGACGCGAGCTCACGCCTGTCCACGCCAGCGTCTCGGTCCTTTCAACTCCTGCTCATTCGACAGGATTTGGGCTTCTCGTGCCACCCGAATGACGTCCTTGACCTTGGGAAACGTTTACCGTCTCGTGAAGGATCAGGATGAAAGACGAGGCCCTGGGGTCAGGCCAAGTGCGGAGACTGCGAGGGTTACTCCTGCGGCCGGGACAGCGCAGGAGAGAGCTGGGGTCCGAGCCCTGGACACTCAGCGTCCCCGTGGCCTGGGTTTGCCATCCCACCTGGCCCTGTCTGCTTTGGGGGGTCCAGCTAAAACGTCCCCGAGCAGCTACCTCCCTGCACCTCGAAATCCACCTGGGGTCTTGCAGCTGGGCGGACCCGGCCCTCCCCCACCCCGGTTTTCTTTGATTTTTCTATGCTGGGGATGAAGGTGATCTATTTTTAGCGCAGAGGCTGGTGTAAGTGAGGAGTTGCTATAACGACAGCTGGTGGTTACCAGCCAGGTTCTGCTACAGTCGCCAGTCATAAATAAACCCCCAACGCCGCCGAGCCCAGGAAGAATGCCGCCTCAGACGGGGGGCGCCTCCCCGCCCCGCTGGGGTCCCCGCCCGCCGGCCGCAGGGTGTGCAGTGAACGGGCTGGGGGGCCCCGGGGCTGCCACTCGGAGGAACCCGGGGTCGATGCGAACACCTTGGCTGCAGGTGAGGCAAAGCACCTGCCTCCACTCAGGGCTGCTTCTGGGCAGGCGGCTGGCTGAGCCGGGCAGGGCGCTGGGTCGGGACGCCCGGGCAACTGGGCGCCTGCTCTCAGAGCCGGGCCGTGGTCACGTGCTCACACACGCCCGCCGCCCCGTCTAGCAGGCTGCACGCCTGAGCGCCGACAACCAGCGGTCCCCGCACAGTCCAGCGGAGACACGCACCAGCGCCGGCTGTTCCCAGCAGCTCCGAGGGGCCCGACCTCGAAGCCGCCCTGGGCCGGGGACGGAGCTGCTGTCCCTGCAGATGACTCAGCCACCTGGCTGCACCTCCCCCAGTTCAAGGGAAAGGAGGCAGACGAAAACATAAACCCGGTGCAGACCCATCCTGCGAAATCCAAGACCCGACCATGCCCACCGTGGCGGGAGGGGCCTGGCGGGGTGTGCGGAGGCTCCGGGGCTGGGGGCAGTCTGCTGCTTCTCCATGGTGATCACACCAGCTCTTCACGCTACCTGAACCCACCGCCTACGGTTGTGCACGTGTCTGCGTGCAGAATCCACTCAGCAAAATCCACACGAATGAGGGTTTTTTTTCCATCCTCACTCGAGGATATTTTTCCATTTTTTGTTCAGATAAAGTGGGAGGGAGGGAGAGAGAAACATCGACGTGAAAGGGACACATCGAGTGGCTGCCACCCGCACAACCAACCAGGGCCGAGGACACACTGCAGCCGAGGTACATGCCCTTAGCAGGAACCGAACCCGGGTCTCTCTGGACCGCAGGCCGACGCTCTAACCGCTGAGCCAAACCGGCCAGGGCACAAACGAGGTTTTCAAGGTTGGCGCCGAAGGGTTAAGCCGATGTCAAGGGCACCCGGGCTGGGAGAATCGGAGTAGTCTGTCCACGAGGGGCCGGGGCCTTCCGGGAGAAGTGGCCCAGGCCCCACGAGGCTGCAGGTGGCTAGAGGCAGACCGGCCCAGACCTGGCTGACGGGCGGGCAGGCCTGTGCGTGGGGGTGATTCTGGAGAAGGGGGACTGGTGGAGCTGAGACCTCAGATGGGGTCACCCTCGAGGCGTAAGTGCGCCTTGGCGGGGGTGCGGCCCACAGGTCCCGGCCTGAAGACGTGACTTAATCGCCTTTCTGTGGTGCCGTCTGGGCCTCTTTTCCGAGTGGTGGCCGCAGCTGCGCAGAGGTCCCCGGAGGATACAGCCCCTTCTCCGGCCTGTGCCGCTCAGTCTGGGCTACTCTGCGACGAGGCTGAGTCACCAAGAAATGAGAAGCAGAGAGGACAGAGAGGACTCCTGACTCAGTGTCCCCGATGACTCACAGCCTGTCGCCGCTGCGGGGTTGTCGGTGATGAGTGGGGCCGAGGAGGGCACCTTTTATTTATTTATTTAATCCTCACCCGAGGACATTTTTCCATTTTTTGTTCAGGTAGAGTGGGAGGGAGAGAGAGGGAAACATCGATGTGAAAGGGACACATCGAGTGGCTGCCACCCGCACGACCAACCAGGGCTGGGGACAAACTGCAACCGAGGTACGTGCCCTTAGCGGGAACCGAACCCGGGTCTCTCAGGACCGCAGGCCGACGCTCTAACCGCTGAGCCGAACCAGCCAGGGCAGAGGGGTGCCTTTCATGTCGCTGCAGGAGGAGGGTGCTGGGCACAGTGCTGCCTGGACAGGGGCTGGCGTCCAGCGCTCCCCTCTGCGCCCCCTCTGTGCCCCCTCTGCGAAAAGGGGCCCCGCCTCCAGCATCTGCCCTCCCTGCCTGAACAGAGTCATCGGACAGAAAGCACTGCAGAAGCCATGTGACATCATCCTCGATCGCGCACGGCAATGTCCCACGCTCCCAGGCCAGCACACGGGGCCCCCTCCCCTTTCCACACCAGCCTCCCTCTGCTCCCCGATGACTCTCCGGGCCCTCTTACCTGTGGCCTCCCACCTCTCATGCCTGTCTCTCCAGGCTGGAGACGGGCCCCACACATGGCCGGCACTGGGTCACATCTGTACGGGAGACACCTAGGCTCAGAGGGACGGGGCTGCCACAGGCGAGGGGCAAGGGCGTGGGGGAGGAGCTACCACCATCCACACTGGACTTTGTGGGGTACCTGTGGAGGCCAACAGGGCAGGCCAGGGCACACTGGTCCAAGAGGCCAGTCTGCGCCTTAGGGAACATCCATGTTGACTCATCCTAGAGAGTAAACCTCGCCTGTTTTTCCTCCTCCATCATGAGAACAAATGATACTTGAGGACAGAATGCACCTTGCTCTTTCAACACAACACATTCTTGATCTCGAGAAGCTGGCAGCCCACCAGATGCTGTCCGGGCCCTAGACCCGGCCTGGGAGGGTCTGGATGACGGCGCAGGAGCCGGCCCGCCCTGGCCTGGCTTTCCGGCCGGTGTCCGAGTCACCGAGCATGGGAGGCGTCTCTGCCCCTGTCCAGAGTCACTGCCTAAATTCACCCCCTTCTCCCTTATTTCTCCATTCATCCCACCAGGCTCCGCAGTCTGTTCCCACTGTCTGTGACACTCAGACATCCGTGGTCCCAGAATCATCTGTCCCGTGTCGAGTTTCCCTGCTCGGAACCACAGCTCCCCCGAGGAGAGCGGCTCCCCGAACCAGGCTCTTACACACAGCCCCCCCGAGAGCCCCCCGCCCAGCCCCGGGCGCTCCAGCCCCCACTTCGCTGGTGTCGCCGGCCTCATTGCTGCACCTTCCTAACGTGTTCTGCTGGGGGCACCGAGGGCGGCAACCACACGATTCCTTTGATCCCCATTTCAACCCTGGAGGTGTCGGTGCACAGGGGGAAACTGAGGCACAGAGCGGCGAGCAGACGCCGGAGGAGATGCACACCCTGAGCTGCTCCGCCGCCTCCTGCACGTGAGGCGCTGGCTGCCGGACTTGCCGAGTGACCCGGGGAGTCCTGGGGACACTCGGAGTCAGAAGTGCTTAGCTAGGATGTTCCCAGGGGGCGTGGTCCGCGCCACGCCTTCCCCCTGGTGTCCACGGGCCCTTGTGCGGGCGCCATGCAGCGTTCGGTGACGGCGCCACAGAGGACACAGGGCAGAAGGCTGAGCCCTTCCCGCACGGCTCAGGGGCACAGACAGGCCCCGTGGGACTTCCAGCCGAAGACCATTGTTCCTCAGTCCTGTGCTGCTTCTTGGAGCCTGGGGGACACCCCTGGGATCCCAAACATCCACCACAGCTGTTACAGAACCGGACCGCCCCCAATCCCTGTCCTTGCCGATGAGACACAGCCCCTCCAGAGTCCCCTCTGAGCAGAACCTCGGCCGAGAAGACAGGGGTCCGCCTGCGGAGAGGGTGGGGGGCCAGGCTCCTGCCCCAGCGCCGCCCTCACTCCACGGGGGCCCTCAGGGTCCCACGACCCCCCAGGGCTTCCTCTGATGCAGGTTCAAGCCCCAGCGCGACCCCCACGCCCATGAGACGTTGAATGAACTGGCCTCTGGGCCGTCCTGCCCACCTCAGTCCTGCCCAAGCGCCCCGTCCTGCCTCCCGCTGCCCAGCCACACTGGCCTGTCGTGTTTCTGGAACACACCTCGCTCTCCCTCCTGCCAGCTGGCCGACCCCCCCCACACACAGCGCCCACCACCGCCTGGCACTGCAAGAGACTGCCCGAAGGCCCAGCCAGCCGCCAAGGACGGACACCCTGATTGCGCTCGGACGAGGGCCCCGAGCCGTGAACTCGCCGAGGCAGAAAGCAGAAGCGGGGTGCAGGGCTGAGGGCACAGAGGAGCTGCCGGGCAACAGGCGCAGAGTCTCCGCGGGGGAGGGAGCCCGTGGAGACGGACGGTGCGGCGGACGCCCAGCAGTGGACGTGTACCGAGAGCCTCTCAGCTGCGCGCTGAAAGGTGGCCAAGATGCCCTGTGTCCTGCACACGCACCACAGTTTAAGAAGCCGCCTCAGCTGTCTGCCACACCGGTGTGTGCCCACGGGTGGGCGCCGCTGTGCTCGCCGCCCGGCTCCCAGGGCCGGCACAGAGCAGACGCTCGGACGCCGGCGGGACTGGCAGCGTGTCGGCCTTGTTGACGCTGAGGGTGGGCCCCGGTCCACCTCCTCCGTCCGCTTGCAAACGCCCGTTAGGGAAAGCTAAGTGCGTGTATCTGAATGAATGAATTGTGGCTCTCCTGAGGCAACCCCAACTGGGGCTCCAGGAGCCCAGCAGGTAGGTGGGGAGCCCGTGAGGGGACAGGCAGAGAGCCGAGGGGGACAAGGAGCCACTGACGCCAAGGACTCTGCCTGTACTAACGAGGGGACAGGAGGGCTGGGACGGGCAGGGTTGGGGTGCCAGGTGTACCTGGGCACAAGGACCTCTGGGTTCTGTTCCAGAACGGTTGTCTGTTCACCCAGAGGAGGGCGGGCAGGAAGGGGAGGCTCTGGACACACCTGTGGCTTCCTGTCTCTAAAGCTACCCTTGCAGCCCTGGCCGGTTTGGCTCAGCGGTTAGAGCGTTGGCCTGCGGACCAGAGAGACCCGGGTTCAGTTCCCGCTAAGGGCACATACCTCAGTTGCAGTTTGTCCCCGGCCCTGGTTGGTCGTGCGGGTGGCAGCCACTCGATGTGTCCCTTTCGCGTCAATGTTTCTCTCTCTCTCTCTCTCTCTCTCTCTCTTCCTCTCTCTCCCTCCCACTCTATCTGTACAAAAAATGGAAAAATGTCCTCGGGTGAGGATAAAAAAATAAATAAATAAATAAAGCTACCCTTGGAGGGACCTCTGAAGACGTTCTTACTCTCCCCCGCCCCCCGGAAACGTTGCTGGTCGCTGCTGTCTCCTCTGACCAGCCCAGTCCCCTCCGGACCTTCCTCTTGCGTGTTTCCTGGGGCTGCACACGTGCTCTGTCCAATCCCCTGGACCTCTGTGGACCAAAGAGGCTGAAGGAAAGGGCGCACGTCACCAGCGTCCTGCCTGTCTCGCGGGGAGTGACCACCAGAGGGGCACGTGCGTGGGGGCCGGGGCGGGTCGAAATGGCGAGGCCCCAAAGGGACGCACTTTTCCCGGGTCAGAACCTTCGAGGCTGTTTCATCGCGAGGCGTGACGGACCACGTCTCCAGCGAGGGCCGAGGCAACAAGGCCACCCACGGGCACACCACTGGTCCCAGCGGTGGCTGCCCTGCCCGCCCTGCTTCTCTCGAGACGGTGGGGACAGGAGCGTGCGCACAAGTGTGTGACCAAGGTGTGTCCCTGATCTGAGGAAGTGCCGGGGAACCCGCCGGGGACGCGAAGTGGCCCTCGTCCCCGGAAGAGACTGAACCAGCCACAGACACAGAAGCGCCCAAGGACCCCGGCCGACCACCTGAGTGCGCTTGACTGGGGGCAGACAGAGGCTTCCGGAAAAGACAGACACTTTCCAACCCCTGTGGGAACTTCCTCGGGGAGGGGTACTCCTCTCCCATGCTTTCGGCTCCAGGAATGACTGCAGGAAGCAGAGGGAGGGGCTGAAAGGGAATGAAAAACACCCGAAGCCCCAAAGTGGGTTCCCTCCTCTTCCATCGGCCTCAGAACCAGAACTCTGCAGGGACAGCCTGTGATGCCACCAGGCGTTAAGATCACCAGGACGGGTGGACTGCTCCCTTGGGGACATGCCCTGCCCCCCATGCCTGGCAAGCCCGGAGGTCCCAGGGCGATGGGGTGGTTTAGAGTGAGGTGGTAAAACTGGATGTGGAGAGGTGGGCGAGGTTTGGGCAGGCAGGGAGCTGGGAGGACACCCAGTCCACAGGCTGTTTTTCCTTCACTCGTGTATCCACGCCGGGCGCTGGCAGAAGGGCCAACACCGGCCACCTGGCCTTGGTGTGGTTCCTCTCACACCCAGACTCAGGAAAATCAGGACACACCTGGACACCTGGGCTCTCTGGTTACCTCCAGGGGCCTCCGCCGGCTCCCCAGATCCCGGAGGAAGGTTCCGGGGGGAGCCCTGATTTCCCTGATGCCGCGGTCAGCGCCAGCATCTGCACGTGACCACTTGCAAAACTTGGTCGACATGCAAATATTATTTTCGCTCTCGGAAGTGTAGGGGACGAGATGACAGCCAGACTGACCGCACGAGGTGAGAACCCGCCATCCGGCAACTAAGAGGCTTTCAATGAGAAAACTCGTCCCCATGAGAAAACCTGACGTTTAAACACTAGGTCCAGATTGAATTCTAGAATAAATGAGCACTTATTGCTTTATTAGTTCAAGTCAATCTTCTTTTTAAACCACGTCTAGGAGTCCAGCCCCGGATGTCTGTGAGTCCTTCCCCGGGTCAGGGAGAGGCACCGACAGCGTTCCTACAGAAATTCCCCTTTGTCTCCAGTTAGATACCTTCTCCAGCTCCTCCCCAAGGCTCAGGCCGCCCTGAGTTCCAGGTGCTGGGGCCTTCACTCACACCGCCCAGGGTCATCCACATCACAAGGCCCACCGTCCGGAAGCAAGTGGACACAGCGGCCGTGGCTGGGACGGAGGCAAGTTCTCTCGTGACCTTCCTTGGGTCTGACTACCCTGCTTTGCACGTTCTGCCCAGAGGTTGTGCCGAAGTCACGTCCTTACAACACGTGACGCTCCAGGGACACACATTCGACGCACCCCTCGCCGTCCCTGCCATTACCGCCACGGGGTGTGTGAGCCTGTTCCACTGGACAGTGGGGTGCTCGGGAATAGCCCGTGGCACCCAGAAGCGCCACCAGGAGCACGCGGATCCCACCCTTGTAAGACGAAGCCTCTCGTCCAGCTGGAGTGACAGCCCGGGATGCGTCCAGGCCCCGGGAAGCTAAGGATGTTTCAGAGTCCACATGCCCGACTCCAGCCACGTGGGCAACGCCTACCCCAATCCACAGGTCCCTGGAGACACTGCCCCCCACTCTGTTCCAGCCACACGGGTCCCAACGCCCTGCGTGTGGAGAAGCTAAAGGGGGTCCCAGAAGCCAGGAAGTCCACAAAGCAAGTTTCTCCCCCAGGGACACAAATCGGGCCGGTGTGGGTCCCTCTCATATGCACTGATCACTCAGCCACAGGGCCAAGGCAGCCCCAGAATTCCTTCTCCCTGACCCCCGGCTCTAGGCTCCTCCGTTTTTAACAGCCCCAAACAACTGCTCCCATCCATTCGTACCTTCCCGCCAGCCGTCAGCTTTGCCTAATGAATGCCGGTCGGAGGGCTCACTGCCCTCACGATGCCAGGTGGGCAAGAGGGAGGGAGCAGCCGTTCCTGACCGTGCACTGCCATCAATCAGGAAACACCCCCCGAACACACACATCCGGGGGTCTCCCTCCCCAGCACGACCCCCCGAGAGGGGCCAAGCAGCATCCTACCGAAAAGGCCGTGGGGCTCCGACTGGCGCCTCTCAGTGCTTCGGTTCGTCTCCTTGTGTTTCTTCTTCCCCCTGAGACTCCCAAAGCGCTTCATCAGGAGCAGTGGCCGCCGGTGTGGCCACAGGTGACCATACCAGGATCCTCGGAACCACCGTCAGCCCGGGTGGCAGGGAGCCAGGAGAGGACAGCGTCGGCCAGCAGGCGTGGGGTGCCGGCAGCCTCGGCCACCGAGAGCTCCGCGACACAGCCTGGCAGTCGGGGCGACCTCCCGGGGCCCCCGATGCCGGCGCAGGAGGGGTCACCCTCGGGGCCAGCAGCCTCCCTCCCACGGCAGCTGGGGCAGCCCGCTGGCCTTAAGTGGCAAGACACCTCCGGAAGCGCAGGCTGAGCCTCCCCAGCCCGGGGGCTTGTGTGTGGAGTCAGGGTCGGCCGCAGTGTGCTCGGACACCCCTGGGTTTTTCCTCCTTTACTTTAAAACAGGAGGCAGGACGAATAGGCGAGCGGAGCACGGGCCTGCCAGTCATGTGCGGGTCTGCAGATGTCTCTTTAAAAAGACTGTAAAAGGAAACCACGCTGGGCAGACAATCCTTGGCACCAATTGGCCAGAGCACACGCCCATTATGACCTGACATCACACAACTATTTTGATTCATGTGTTCCAGAGGCTTGGAAGGCTCTGGCCGCTTCTGGGGGAGAAGCCCCAGGTCCCTGGAAATCTCTCCATCTGCTTCAGCTCAGGGCTCCTCTCGGTGAACGGAACAAGACTACCGATAAGGGGGGGGGGGGGGCGTGGGGTCCCCTGGAATTCACCGGAAGGGTCAGAAAATACGAACCTGAGCTCTGGACTTGCTAAGAATTGTCTAGTGGCGGAGCTCAAAAGAGACGTGAGAGAGGGTCTGGTTCAAGTCCCTTCTGGTACAGATGGAGAAACTGAGGCTGGGGAAGGGAGTGTGACTTGTCCGAGGTCCTGTAGTTTATGGCAGAAACCAGGACTCGAATTCTAAGCCAAACCCCCGATCGCATTAATAAGAAAACAACCTTCTAGTTTGATTGTGTTTGGCCACTGGGAAGCAAACTTTAAAACCACAAGAGAGGGACTTTTCTGCCCCCTGACTTCGTCACTAGACTACAGGGAAGCTGCGGGTCTGCTAACGAGCTTCACGACCTTGAGAACGTCTCTTCCCGCCCTCGGGCCTCCGTTTGTTCCTCTGGGAACCAGGAGGAGACGCAGGCGAGTCGGGATCTAGTCTCAGCGTCGGAACTGCTGACGGCCGTTCCGCGTGTCTCCCCTCTCCGCTGGGATGGCGGGCAGATCCCGCGTGGGTCCCGCATCTGCGGCCAAGATGCCCGAATGAACCGGGTCTCCCCCTCCAGGAACTCCCCAACGACTCCGAGAGACACGGGTAAACGGTGCAGCAACTCTCACGCCTGCAGAAACTGTATGTGAATGACGTCAGGTGGCCAGAAAGAACAGCGGCATCGGCGTGGATGGACGGAGCGGCGGCCGCGTGGCCCAGCTTGGAGGGTGCAGAGAACAGGAGAGGGGTCAGGCCAGGCCGACACCACCTGCGCAGGAGCTGGGCCTCTCGAGACAAGGGTAACCCCACCTCCTCCCGCTGGGTCCCCAATATCCTAGTGGGTTTTCTCTGTGGCCAAATAGCTCAGCCCCAACTTACTGGGATTAAACTCAGAGAAAGACGAAGTAGGTAGGTTTTGGAGTTCCGCATTTAAATTTCCTTTTTTTTTTTTTTAATTTCCAATCGATTCCACTCTTAACAGAAATGGAGTGTTGTGATTTAAAAATAAGTCCAGCCCAGCCGGTGTGGCTCAGTGGTTGAACACTGACCCCTGCACCAAGAGGTCGCCGGTTCGATTCCCGGTCAGGGCACATGCCCAGGTTGAGGGCCCGATGCCCAGTGGGGGACCTACAGGAGGCGGTCAATTGATGTTCTCTCTCATCGATGTTTCTATTTCTTCCTCTCTCTCTCAAAACATTAAAAAAATAAAAATAAAGCCAAACTTCTTCAGGAAAGAATGGCTAAACAAGTAAAAAAAAAAAAAAAAAAGGGACAGGTTTGGTAAAAAGGGAAATGAGAGGCCTTTTATCTAAGTCAATATAATAGTCTTGTCTTTGGTGATTCAAGGTTGGAGCAAGAGCGACCGAAAGCGAATGAAAAAAACCAGCTGCGTCTCTGCGCCTGATGTTCTGCACTTAGTTGATGGGGTCACTCACTCATCGGGTGGTTATTAAACCGCCGTCCAAGTTTCACAGCTTGTTTCGGGGCGGCTGCTGATGGAGGGGGTCAGCGTTATGAATAATTCGAAGACATTCTTGTCCTCTAAGAACTCCATTTTAATTAGTAACATAGTAACTCCCACTTGCTGAGGGCCTACCACATGCCAGTCGGAGTGCTGGTCACCTCACCCTGGTTATTATTATTATTTGTTAATCTTTACCCGAGGATATTTTTTCCACTGATTTTCAGAGAGTGTGAAAGGAGAAAGGGATAGAGGGAGGGAGGGGGAGAGAGAGAGAGACACATCGATTGGTTGCCTCCCACACATGTCCCCCACCACTGAGGATTAGCCCACAACCTAGGCATGTGCCCCGACTGAGAATCAAACTGAGACTTCAGTCCATGGGATGACGCTCAATCCACTGAGCCACACCGGCTGGGCAACACCATTTAATTTAAAGATGAGTAACTTAGCCCTGGCTGGTCTGGCTCAGACATTAGAGCATCGGCTCAAGGACCACTGAGTTTCGGATTCAATTCCGGTCAAGGGCACGTACCTCGGTTGCGGTTCATCCCCGGCCCTGGTTGGGTCGTGTGGGAGGTAACCGGTCGGTGTGTCTCTCTCACATTAATGTTTCTCTCTCTCCCTCCCTCCCACTCTATCTGATGATAAACAGAAAAATGTCCTCGGGTGAGGACTTAAAAAAAAAAAAAAGAAAAGAAAAGATGAATAAGTTAGAGTCAGGGAAGTAGGCTAACATGCCCAACACGTTGGGAGAATATAAACTTGACCCTTATTTATCCGATTCCAAAATTCACGTCGTACCCCACTGCACCCTATTTCTCATACACAGGCATAGAAAAGCCATCGGCCCTGATGCACGAGCCCTGGCGGGGTCCTGGCGGGGTCCTACAGGCTGTCAGGAGACCACTGGGGGCTGCAGTGCTTTGGAAGCCCCCCTCTCCCCACTCCCACTTGTACTTTTGATCTTCCGGCAAAAGAGAGAAGAACCGCATTTGAAAGCATTCATTCCCATCACTGTTCATTCCGTAGCACCGACGCCAACCACCCGAGGGGCGTCCGTGCCCAGCTGGCCCGCCGACAGGTGCACCAGGCTGTGGGAACCCCACGCGGAGCTGCTGCCCACCTCGGGCTCCGCACCCGACAAGCTCCCCGGCGAGGACAGTCGGAGCCTTCGCAGAGTGGAGGAGGGTGTGGTGCAGTGAAGACCGGGCCACCTACATCGCGCAGGGCCACTGCTCTGTTACTGAGACGGGGCAGAATGTTCTGAACGGGATGGTGGCGCTGGCCTGACCCCGCTGTCAGGCCCTGCACGGCTCCCTGCTGCCCACAGGCAGGGTCCGGATAGGCTCTCGTGGAAGACGCTGGAGCAGCACGCACGGCTACTTTCAGAAAAGCTACGTGGTGGCCAATGCGACAACCTGGAGAGTGGACACACACTCCCAACGCGACCCCAACTGCGCCAACATGTACTTTTTTTTTAAGTCCTCACCCGAGAATATTTTACCACTTATCATCAGATAGAGTGGGAGGGAGGAAGAGAGAGAGAGAGAGAGAGAAACACTGATGTGAGAGAGACCCATCGAGTGGCTGCCTCCTACAGGACCCAACCAGGGCTGGGGACGAACTGCAACCGAGGTACGTGCCCTTGACCGGAATCCAACCCGCGACTCACTGGTCCGCAGGCCGACGCTCTAACTGCTGAGCCAAACCAGCCAGGGCCCAACATGTACTTTAAAAAAAAAAAGTTTTTTCTTTATTGATTTTAGAGAGAAAGGAAGGGAGAGAGAGAGAGAGAAAAACATGGATGAGAGAGAACATCGACTGGCCGCCTCCTGCAGGCCCCCCACTGGGGATCGGGCCCACAACCTGGGCATGTGCCCTGACCGGGAATCGAACCGGCGACCTCTTGGTGCAGGGTTGACGCTCAGCCACTGAGCCCCACCGGCTGGGCCCAGTATGTACTTTTGACTTCACTCAAGCTGTCTCCCCCAGGGTCGGCTTCACCCACCAGCGGAGACGCCGTCAGGTGCTGAACCGGGCTCCGGGCAGCTGCTCTCCGGCAGGCGGACCGGGGGCCCTGCCACTCTCCGTGGCCCGTTCCTGGGTCCGTGGCGGCAGGGACAGGCTTGGCACTTCCTGAAAATGTGACCATCGGCTCTCCCCACCGGCTCCCGTCTGGCTCACGCGTACCTGGAGTTCCTTGACTTGGGAACCTCCTTGGTGCTTTTCATTGCACAGGAGACCTGACTGCTGAGCTGCTGGGGAGAAGTGACCCCGGGGACCAGGCGCGCGAGCCCTAATCCTTCCCGTTTTCCACCAGTCGATGGTCCCACGTGAACGAGCAGACTCCTCCACCCAGCTGTGACTCAGCAGCTGGACGGGGTTCTGACAGCGAGCTCTCCACACTCACGGATTTTTTTTTTTTTTTTTTAAAGGACGGGTTAAAAATGGAAGGAGCTAGTGGCTCCCAAGACAACCGTACTTTCAAATGCCTTTAAAGGGCCAGGGCCTCCCTGGATCAGACACGAGAACACTCCGGGCTGGAACAGGACCAGGTCACTGCAGCGGCAGACACCTTCGTGCCTTAGCATGTCCCCAGGGCCGAGGGAGCAGGCCCCCAGATCACCACTCTGACTCGTTCTACAAGGTCTGGGACGGGCGGACTCCAGGTCATTCGGTCGGCATTCTTTGTTTTGGTTGCTTGTGGTTTTTTCTAGTTTTTCAACAATAAACCTACACTCGACAGCTAGAAAAACAATGTGGTGTTGGAGAGGCCTTTCCGGAGACATGGCACACTGTGAGCTCGTCTCCTTATTCCGCCAGGTGCGTGGCTGCTGTCCCCAGCCAGGTGGAGCTCCCGCAGGTGAGGGCCAGCGCTCGGGGGCGGGTTCTGGGACAGGGACCAGACGCCGGGTGTGCTCTGCACTCGGTCACCTTGGGGGCAGCGTAGCCTGTCCTGGGGCGCACTGGCCCACCACCCTGGTCCCAGGGGAGGCTGTGGGGACCCCTCGATGCCCTCTGCAGGGCTCCAAACCGGTTCAGCCAAAGCTCTGCACTAAACCCAAGGCAGGCACCAGACCCAGCTGAGGGGGCCAACCACTGCTGTTCAACTTCAGACATCAAAAGAAAGATGTTCGGAGGAGCAAAATGATTTGGCCAAGACCCCTCGGGAGGGAGGCCCGGGGAAGGGGTGAGGTAGATTCCTGGGCCGCGGTTCCCCCTCGGGGGCCTCTGCAGACCCCAGGCTGCCTCTCTCCTTTCTGCCGGGAAGCTGGGGAAGTAAACAGACAGTGGAAGGCACCTCTGAGGGTCATGTGATGGTACCTGAAAAGCACCCGGCTCTCCGAAAGGCCAAGCACAGCCCCGTTACGTAAGAGGGCAGCAGGCGGCGCCCAGAGTGGCGACATCTGTTAGCACGCCTTTGCTGGCCTCCTGCTGCTGGCTGCAAAACCCTGTGTCATCCTCCCGGGAAGTTCTAAAGGTCAGCGCGGCGCCTGACCCGAGTGAGATCCCATGTCACCTCCTTGGGGCCTTCTGAGCTCCTTCCCCGGAGCTGCTGCTGAGGCCGAGGCTCCGGACGGTGCACCCCACCCTGACTCAGGCCCCCATGCTGCCGGCGCCTTCCACGTCACCCAGCACACTCACGGTCACCCACAGCCCCGTGGCTGGCCCTGGGAGCCGAGTGCAGAGACGCTTTGAGTGGCGAGAGGGTGTTTTTTGGGGGGAGGGGCACAGACAAAACACCTTCACTTGCAGGCTCCTACTTGGGACCCCCAGACCCGGGGACAATAGGGGTCCCTCAATTTGAGGAACACAGAACAGTGCAGAGAAAGCGAGAGGCCATGGCGGCAACTGCTTTCAGCCCAAGTGCAGCACCCCCAAAACGTGAAATCCCGAGATACCCTGAACATCTGAACGGGGCGCTGCAGGCCCTGGGAAGGGCTCGGCGGGGGTCTCATTTAACCCCTCCACGTGGGCCTGCAGCTGCTGGGGGTCCCTCCACCAGGCCAAGGGCTCCGAAGACAAGCTGGTGTTTCCCACTGGCCCCTAGATCATATTTCTAAATACCATTTCCCACTCGAAGTAACAAGGGCTCTTTGGAGAAACGGCTGATTTCAGGGCCGGGCAGAGAGAGGCCAAGATGAGCCCGGGACCGGCCTGGAGGGGATCCTGCTGGCCAAGCCGGACAACTGACCGTCAAAATACGGTCATGACAAACTAAACCCTGCTGAGGAATATATGAATCCACGGGTCTACAGGTAACATCGGGAGAAAGGGAAAAGGCTTCCTTAGAAGAATTCCACCAATCCATACAGAATTGATGACAAAATTAGAAAGAAAAAAAAATCGTCTTTGGCAGCCGCCAGACCAATAATTCAGGCAAGAACGACCGATGCTACCACTAGCCAGGGGAAGTCTGATAAGAAGATACTGGTACGATACCCCGGTTGGTGCCCAGGGCGTTCCTACTGCTCACCAAGGGAGAAGGAAAACGCTGCTCAGCGCCGAGACCTGTCACGTGGCAGACGCCTCCCTGGGCCACCCCACCGGGCTGTCCTCAGCTGGCGTGTGGCACTCTGCCCGCCAGCCCGGGTCTAATCGGGCAGAAACGTCGGGCGAACCCGGAGCAAAGGCCAGGCTGCACGGGAACTGGCCTGGGTCGTGCAGGAGAATGTGGAGGTGATGGAAGAAACCAAGGGCTCCTTGGGACTCGGAGAGACGGAGAAGAGAAACGGCAGCTAATTGTAGTGGAGGCTCAGGGGTGTCTGCTTCCGAGAAAATGAGCTGTTGAGACCACCTGTGAAATGTGAATGACGTCTGCGGCTTAGCATATACTCCTTTTTTCTTTAAATCCTCATCCGAGGACATTTTTCCATTTTTTGTTTAGATAGAGTGGGAGGGAGAGAGAGAGAAACATCGACGGGAAAGGGACACATCGAGCGGCTGTCTCCCGCACGACCCAACCAGGGCCAGGGACAAACCGCAACCGAGGTACGTGCCGTTAGCGGAAACCGAACCCAGGTCTCTCTGGACCGCAGGCTGACGCTCTAACCGCTGAGCCAAACGGGCCAGGACCATACTCTTAAATTCAATGTTCTTTTTTTTTTTCCTCACCCGAGGACATTTTTCGATATTTTGTTCAGATAGAGTGAGAGGGAGAGAGAGAGAGAGAAACATCGACGTGAAAGCGACACATCGAGTGGCTGCCACCCGCACGACCAACCAGGGCCGGGGACAAACTGCAACCAAGGTACGTGCCCTTAGCGGGAACCGAACCTGGGTCTCTCCGGACCGCAGGCTGACGCTCTAACCGCTGAGCCAAACCGGCCAGGGCAAATTCAATGTTCTTTTCCTGAGTTTATCATGAAACTATAGGGAGGAGTCCTGGACGGGTTGCTCAGTGGTTAGAGCGTCAGCTTGCGGACCGAAGGGTCTTGGGTTCAAATCCGGTCAAGGGCACATACCTGGGTTGCAGGTTTGATCTCTGGCCCTGACTGGGGCTTGTTGGGGAGGCAACCAATCTATGTGTCTCTCTCTCTTTCTCTCTCTCCCTCCCTCCATCCCTTCTATTCTCTCTAAAAAAAAAATTAATGGGAAAATATCCTGGGGTGAGGATTAGCAACAACAACCACCACCACCCTCAAAACACTAAATACATAAATAAACTACAGGTAGAAGGATATCCTAGTTTGTGTGAAGCATACGCTGAGAGATGCAGGAAGAAGGGAACGTCAGACCTGCAACTTATTCTCGGTAGCTGCGATTGCCTATTAACACACCATTTGTACTGAGAGCGCATGCGAGAGAAAAGGCTTCATAAGCGAATGTGGTAAAATGTCAACATCGGGGAATCCGGATGAAAGGTAGATGGGAAGTCTTTGCACCGTTCCTGCAACTTTTCTGTACGTTTAAAGGCGTCCAAATAAAAGGTGATTTTTAAGAAGGCGTCTCCTTCCCCCCTGTCCTGGGCTCCTTTCCGGGACCTCTGCATGGCAGCCACCAGAGGGCGCTCTCCCAGGGGACCGCTTGGGTGCCAGGCCACATAGCTCTGCAGACTGTTGGCGGGACTTTTCAGGAAACTTAGATGCCTTGCATACTTCTCCTTTCTTTGTGGGCAGGCAAGATGAATCACGTTTTTCTGAAGTCTGCTCAGCCCCAGGAGTCGGCCCTCGCCAGCTGCCCGGATCCAGAAAGCTCCAGCCACGGCGGGCGAGCGCAGGACCCAGGGCCCTGCTTCGGGTGAGCCAGGGGGGCTCAGGGGGCGTCCGTGGACGGGGGATGTGCGCTCAGCCTTGGATCCGAGCCGTGGAGCACAACCAAGCCCAGGGAAATCTTACTTAGCCAGGCCCAGGGCAAAACTTATGTAACTCTGCATTCCGCCCCTGGCCGGTTTGGCTCAGCGGTTAGAGCGTCGGCCTGCGGTCCGGAGAGACCCGGGTTCGGTTCCCGCTAAGGGCACGTACCTCGGTTGCAGTGTGTCCCCGGCCCTGGTTGGTCGTGCGGGTGGCAGCCACTCGATGTGTCCCTTTCACATCGATGTTTCTCTTCCTCTCTTTCCCTCCCACTCTATCTGAACAAAAAAAAAAAATGGAAAAATGTCCTCAGGTGAGGATAAAAATAAATAAAAATATATATATATAACTCTGGATTCCGGCAACATGTGGAGACAAAGCCGGGGCCCCAGGTACAACTCCCCACAAGCAGGGTGAAGTGTCCGTCCCGAGACCTAACTAGGGCCAACCAGTCCTCTGGCCTGGCTGAAACCTGCCTCACTCATTCACTCATGGATTCATCTTTCCTCCTTCCGCCCTGCCTTCCTCCCCTCCTTCCTTCCTCCCACTCTGACCTCGGACACTGGGGCAGAGGACCGACGTGGGGAGCACCCGCTGACCGAAGAAGACCCCCCGAGTGGCAGGCTCAGAGATGGAAGCCGACGTGTTAGGACCGCTCTTGGGATCAGCATTGGAGGCAAAGAAAGGAAGGAGGCAGGACGGGGCTCGGGACGAAGGGCAGAGGCGAGCACACTCAGTGGGGCCCTCACAGAAAGTTCCAGAGCTGGGATGACCCTCCGCCAGAGCCGCTCTGTTTGGTGCACAGGGCTGCCCTTCCAACCAGGACACCCAGGTGTCCTGTCAGCTGCCTTGCAGCCCGGGGGAGGGACAGGCCTCGGCGGCAGCTCTGGCTGCGGTTACAACCCCTCTGTCTCCAGATCCTGCTACACAGATGACTTCCAGTTTCTACCAGGTCATCCCTGTGCACCGACCCCCTTGGTCCTCTCCCTTGGCCTCTCCCACGCGGGGAGGTAGAAGCAGCGTCACGGAACCTCTGGCTGGCTTCTCAGCTCCTCCCTCGCCGTCGAGCTGTGGTCTGTTCGAAGCCTGGAGAGTGGTTCCGTCCCGCAGGTGGGACCCTGACTGACCCGTCAGGCCAAGGCTGTGGGCAAGCGGAGGCGGGAGGTGCCCGCTGGGAGTCCCTGGTATGGGAAGCACAGTCCTGCAGCCTCCAAATCAGTCTTCGAAGCCCAGGTCCATTCCTCCGCACACCGCACAAAACCTTTGGCATTTTGTGGGAAAACAGACTTTTATTTGAAAAATAAGCTTGCGTTGCCGGGAGAGAGGAAGAGCCCCTGCGATCCCACACAGAGACGGGCGGAAGGGCCAGGAGTCTTTCGAGCTAAACTAATCTCTCTGGAAAGCTCACTGGAATCTCAAAGGGTCCTCATGTCATTCTCAGATCCAGGGCCCCAGACAAGGAGCGGGGTGCAAAGCGCTGAGCCCAGCGGCCGCTCCAGAACACCGTCGGCGGGGGAGTCTCTGCGCCCTAATTAACCACGAACCGGAAACGAAATGTACTCGAGTGTCCGAAGCGCACCTGACCTCTGCCCGGCGGTGAGCTGGTCTTAGAAACAGATCCTTCCGAGGTCTGCCCTCCCACACCCCTGGCCGAACCCCAACGCTTCCCTCCGTCCCTGGCTCCCTCGGCCTCGAACAGCCGAACATTCGCAGCCTCACTTGCTTGCAGCGGGTCCAACCCCGCGTCCTGCTGTTCATGACCACGTAGGGCGGTATTTCCCTATGTGCAAATGTCCCCCACCCCTGCCCTGTCGTGACTCCCGCTGTGTGGGTCAGATGAGGCGTGCTCTGAAAACAAGCCGGAGTCCCACGGAAAACAGGACGCGGGGCCAAGGCAAACACTGTTCCGCGGGAGATGGCGTTCAGCCACACACGCGTGCGCGCCGGATGCCGACATGAGCTATACTCCTCGCTGGGGCTGCAGTCCAGACCACTTCGGACCGAGGCCGCGATCCGCAGTGCGTGCCCTTCCCTGGCTGGTCGAGCCTCCCTGGTCCTGGGGCATGGTGTCACCCTTCCTTCTTGCCTGTCCCACAGGTACCACGGCCGTGACCGAGAGTAGCCCTCGGTGTGATCAGAGTGGCTGGCCGTCCGGGTCAGCAATTGTCAACACCTTTTTTCTTACAGGACAGAGACAATGTCCGGGTGCCCAGCGGGCCGACTTCTGTCCATAGTGATGGCTCTTTGTGGACTGCCGCCCATGTAGGAGGAGATGCCCCCTCTTGCTCAGTGGGGGAGGGGAGCAGTTGAAATGTCACCTGTCTCAGCCCCCGAGAGTTATCGCCACGTGACCATGGGGTTCTGCGAAGAAAACTGCTTCCCAAAGCATCTGTTGCATCTAGCCCTCCCCCACCCTAGGATATGTTTTTATTGCTTTTTAGAGAGAGGAAGGGAGAGAGAGAAGGAGAGAGAGAAACATCAATCAGTTTCCTCCAGTACGTGCCCCGACTGGGGATTGAACCTGTAACCTAGGTCTGTGCCCTGATGAGGAATCGAACCCGTAACCTTTTGGTGTACAGAGTGACGCTCCAACCAAACGAGCCACACCAGCTAGGACTGTCACACCTAGTTCTGAAGCTAGAAACCCCTTCTCGGTTATGAGTGTGTCAACTACACCCCAAGTACGCAGCCTTGAACTTCTATGAGCGGATCTTAGCTTGAACACCTGTGAACACCTTTCCTGAAGGTTGGTTTTGGGTCGAGAGAGGAGGGACAACTAAAGGTGCTGCTGCTCTTGGAGCCAGGAGCCCACGAGGGGAAGAAGACAGCCGGAGCTCCAGGGTCCCCAGAATAACGTCGCCCCCTTTACAATGGGGGTGCTGAGGGCCGGCCCTGTCTTCCCACTTTGATCGCTTTCACCTTCATCCGGACACTCACACCTCCGCCCGACCCCGGGTCTCCTCCCGGGAAGGGCCACGCTCGGGCCTCGGGGCTTACGCTGCATGAGGCTCCGGCCGGCCGTGGGGGGCTCGGGGGAATGAGGGGCAGGCGCGTGAAACGTTAGACACACTGTCTTCCAAAAGACAGAAATCAGAAGCACATCACGGGCGAACACAGCCTGTGCAGATCCCTAACGTAACAGTCACATTTCAGAGCTCGGGCACGTGGCTCACAGTAAGTACACTCAGGGGAGGCTTTCTGGAGAAGGCAGGACACCAGGACATCTCAGAGGAGGTGGGACTGACCTTCAGGTCACCCCGGCGGCTCCCGCTGGACCCCCGCATCCATCTACCATCTCGCAACGCACAGCAGCCGCGCGGACCCCTCTGCGCGCTAGTCGCTCCCTCAGTAACGCCATCCCATGGCCTCCGGATCACTCCAGAAAAGCAGGGGCACCCTGCCCTGGCCTGCAGGGCCCACCCTCCTCCCTGCCCTGCTCCCCTCAGGCCCAGAGGTGCCCCTGCTGGGGCATCTGCATTGCTTCTGCGCCAGCTGCCCGCGGTTCGCCGGGGCCGCGCCGTCCAATCCCTGCTCACATGCCTCCGTCCTGGCCAGTCACCCTGGCGACATTCTGTATACCACACATCTCCCTATCGCCTCCCCTCCCTAGCGTGTCACCTGGCGAGGGCAGGGATCCCCTAGCTCGTCGCCATGTCCCCAGAGCGAATGTATGGACGACTGTCCTCGGAAAGGCCCGGCAGGCTGGCCAGGTGTGAGGCGGGCGTGTCTCCCCGTGGTGTCAGCGT
Source organism: Molossus molossus (assembly GCF_014108415.1). Lineage (NCBI taxonomy): Eukaryota > Metazoa > Chordata > Mammalia > Chiroptera > Molossidae > Molossus > Molossus molossus. Next base: position 109,633,573 of record NW_023425401.1, read on the forward strand.
CCTTCTGTCTGGGAGGCGGGTTTGAAGGCAGACACCCCAAGCGGGATGAGCCAGGGAGCGCCCGCCGGGGCCCTCATTAGGCTCAGCAGTGAGGCTATGTCGCCCCCTAGTGGTCCCACGGCCACAAAGCCTGAAAAAAACCCGGAGCTCCTTGTACCACCTGCTGGAGAGTCCTCCTTGGTCTCTCGTGTCCCATGGCTGCTGGCATCCCTTGGCTTACAGACGCGTCACTCCAACCCTAGCTTTGTTGTCTGATGGCCTTCTCCCTCCACGTCTGTCTTTACATCGCCGGCTACTTATTAAACGACAGTCCCACCAAACCAGGCCCGGACCCGACCCTGGTTTGACTTGATCTCAACTAATTACTTCTGCAATGGTTCACTTCCAGATCGTGTCGCATTCAGAGACACCGGGGGTTAGGTTTCAACGTATCTTTTTTGAGGGGACGCACTTCCAGCCATCATTTTTTTTTTTTTAATCCTCACCCGAGGACATTCCCCGACATTTTGTTCAGACAGCGTGGGAGGGAGAAAGAGAGAAACATCGACGTGAAAGGGACACATCGAGTGGTTGCCACCCACACGGCCCAACCAGGGCCGGGGACAAACTGCAACCGAGGTACATGCCCTTAGCGGGAACCAAACCCGGGTCTCTCCAGACCGCAGGCCAACGCTCTAACCGCTGAGCCAAACCAGCCAGGGCCCACCCATCATTTTTTAAAAAATACGTTTTTAATGATTTCTTTTTAGAGAGAGAGGGGAAGGGCGAGAGAGAGAAACATCGATGTGACAGAGAAACATCCATCGGCTGCCTCCTGCACGCCCCCTACTGGGGATCGAACCGGGACCTCTCAGTCCACAGGACGACGCTCAATCCACCGAGCCCCACAGGACGGGCTCAACCCATCATTTTATTATAAAGATTAAGTGAGACTGTATGTTTTTCTGATCTACGTAACAGTGCCTGAAATAAATTCTTTATTCCACCTCGTTCCCCAGCTAGCCCTGGCCTGACAAGTTGGTGGCAGCTCCCGTCCGGCCCCGCGTTCCTGAGCCGCTCACCGGACGCCGATGGGGTCAGGGCCTTCTTCACGTGCGACAGCGGTTTTGCGTGTCTGTCGTGCGTGGAGCCCGTAGGGAATAACGTGCCCCTGGGAACGGTGATAAGCAGCAATTTTGGGCTCAATTTCTTCTCCTTTGACGCAACACTCATGAGAGCCCTCAGCAGAGCCTCTGGACAGGGGGTGGAGACCCTCCATCGTTTCTCACCCCCGTGGCTGCAGCTCGGAGTCTCCGCGCTTCCCACGTCACCCGGTGGTCGGGATCCGGCTCCTCGCCCTGCAGTGACGGCCGAGGAGGAATTCTGCCGTCAGCCCGGGAGGTGGGAGGCCGGGAAGGGAGGTCACAGCCAAAGCCCCTTTCCGGAACCCCGTCTCCTCCGCACAGGGGTCAGCAGGGGCCTCTCAGGACTTTCCCTTCTGGGGGGTTTGCGCTCGATTCTCATCCAAACCGGTTCTCCTGGCCACAGCCCGGCTGCCTGTGGGCCCCTGGGCGCAGCATCCCACTGGGAGACGGAAGCACCCAGGAGGCCGAGCGTCCTGCTGGGAGCGGGAGCAGAGCGAGGTCCCTTCGCTGTGACCCCGCTGAGACACCGAAATGACCTTGGTTCCCTATGGAAGTCATTTTGGTATAAGAAATGACCAAGGACTCACCTCTGTTATTTTTTTCTCCCTGAACGGCTAGCTAGTGGCCTTGTCACTGGCATCACATTCCTGAGATCCACTCCTGTAAAGCGGAGTCTCCCCATCTGGGTCGAAAGTGCACTGGGGAGCGAGGCCGCCTGAGTTCAGATCCTGGTTCTGCCACTTACCAGCTGTGTGGCTCTTGCTCAACGACTCACCCTCTCTGCGCCTCAGGTCCCACGTTGGTGAACGTGGTGAAAACACCACTTCGTAGCGTCTTTAGGAAGATTGACGCAATCATCGCACACAATGCAATTGGAATGCACTTGTGATTACTTCTGTTTATTGGGTATACTACTCATAGTACAATAATTACTGGGGAACAACGTTTAGGGACATGAAATTAAGTTATTCTTGAACAACGGATTGGTCCAGGGTTCCTCGCTGGGCTAACCAGACGAGCTGGGAGTGGTTGGAGACAAAGGGGCAGTTGCCGTGCACCCCCTCCTTCCTGAATCCCGAGCTGTGTGCTCTTCTCTGAATTCTCTAAACACCCTCAACTTCGCCCACCACACTGTCTGTCTTGTCTTAATAAAAAAAGGGGGGGGGTGTGAAAGTAAAAGGGACTGAAAACGAACCCAGAAACAAGGCCACCAACACATCCCGTATTGTCCCGCGTACAAATCCGGAGCTGAGATTTCGGGCGGGCGACGCAGACAGAGAAAGCCGGGCTGTCTCGTGACGCGTCCGTCGAACACAAAGCAACCCAGGTGCTCAGAAGGCCGGCTTGTCCTGGAACCCAGACGGGGCAGGAGAGCCCTCCCCAGGGCCCGGTGTCACGGACAGTGTCTTTGGGCCCTCCCGCCGGTGGGCACAGCGTGTTTCATGGGCTGTTTCGTATGAAGACCCTCCTGACCGGCTAGTGGCATCGCTCTCAAGCTCAATTTGGCGAAAGTCATTGTGGGGCGGCTCCCAGAGAACCGGGCAGCTGGATCCAGGGGCAGACTGAAGAACCAGGACGAGCAGAGGACTATACACCCTCCACGCCCGCTGACGTCACACACCATTAAAGAACCACGTGGCCAGGCCCCCCCCCCAGTGAAGTGGGGCCTGCTCCCCCTGGACGCGAACCTGGACGCTCCCACAGCACACACGACAGGGCTGGGCGGGGTTGTTTTCCGTGGAGGGAAAGTCCAGGTCTTGGCTCATGGTTCGAGAGCAACAGCACGAGCAGTTGTCCGGGGCCAGTCCACCCTGGTCTGATCCGCGCCTCTATAGAGCCTTCCTGCGCCCCGCCGACAGGGGCCTCCCCACATGGCAGAGAAGACCCTTCCCAAACAGCCTCCACCTCCTCCACCGCCTCTTACAAGACAGACCTTGAAACTGGGCCTTTTCTGGCCAAGCACGATGAAGAGCCTTTAGAAATACAGAACAGACGCCCTGGCCGGTTTGGCTCAGCGGTTAGAGCGTCGGCCTGCGGTCTGAAGAGACCCGGGTTCGGTTCCCGCTAAGGGCACGTACATCAGTTGCAGTTTGTCCCCTGCTATCTGAACAAAATATTTTTAAAAATGTCCTCGGGTGAGGATAAAAACAAAAACAAAACAAAACAAAAATACCGAACAGAAAACGGCATCATGGACTGTTCTTTCCCAGGGAGGAGGAAGCCTGGCCCATCTTCTCGACCCCACATCCCACCGGTGGGCTCCCCTAGACCACCCAGACCCCGCGTCTGGTCTGTCCCTTTCTGCCTTCAGAAAGGACCCTGGTCTTAGCAGGCTGGCCACCGGATGACCACAGCCCTCTACCACCCAGCCAGTGCGTAGATCGGGGCTTTTCTCACATAACCTGTGTGTGCCGGGTGGAAGTATTCTCCCCCAATTCACACCTTTCCCGGAAGCTCTGAATGCGACCTCATTTGGCAATAGGGCTGTTGCCAATGTCATTAATGAAGATGAGCTCATACGATAGTGTGGGCCCATCATCGAAATAACTGCCGTCCTTACAAGAGAAGGACAGCCCTGGCTGGTTTGGCTCAGCGGTTCGAGCGTCAGCCCACAGACCAAAGGGTCGCGGGTTTGATTCCCGGTCAAGGGCACGTACCTGGGTTGCAGGTTTGATCCCTGGCCCCGGTTGGGTTGTGCAGGAGGCAGCCAATCGATGTGTCTCTCTCTCACGCGGATGTTTCTCTATCTCCCCCGCTCTCCCCTTCACTCTCTCTAAAAACCAGTGGAAACATATTCTCGGGTGAGGATTAACAAAAGAAAAAAAGAGAGAAGCGCACAGACACCCGAAGGGACGACACCAAGCGACGACAGGAGGGGGGCTTCTACAGGCAGAGGATTCCTGGCAACACGGGGAGCAAAGAGAAAGGGTGGGGCAGAGACTTTTCTAGACTCCCCAGCGGGAGCACGGCCCTCCTGCCACCTCGATGCGGAACCCCCGGCCTCCGTAACCGCAAGAGAACACATGGCTGCTGTCGGAGCCGCCGGTCTGGGCTCCTTGGTCCCAGGAACGCCTCGTCTGCTGCCCCCACATAGCACCGTGATGCTGCCTTTGAAGAAAAGGACACCCCGATGTCGTCTGGCCCCCTCCTCCGAGAGGCAGTGTGACAGAATATGGGAGAACTCCAGGTCCCTGTCACGGAAGCTGGGGAGGCTCCCTCGAGCATCGAGGGTCAGCGCTACTGGGCCTCCGATGTCAGGTCCCCAGCTCCATGAGGACCATGTTCGGGACACTGTGCGTTTACACTCTGGTCCGTCCCCCCGCGAGGGAGTGGCTTCAGGGCTCCTGGGAACAATACCCCACACCACCACAAAAAGAAAGGAAAGGAGAGAGACGGCTGCCCTTTCCGTATGTCACAGCTGGAAACTGCCCCCTGGCCTGGGCGCAGGCCACACGGCGCTGACGCAGCCTGGAAGTAAAGGGGGACCACCTCACACCCTGATGCCCGGGGCAAGTATACTGTCTTCCCGAACCGGAACATTCTACGTCGTCAGGGAGAGTCGGGAGAGCAGGGAGACGCACCAGGACACAGGAAGGAGGACTCCGTCCGCTGTAGTCTGCCCGGTACATTTCCAACTCGGATCACCGCTGCTCCATTGAGAATGTTTTGCATTCAGATCACAAATATACATGATCCGCAAGAACTCTCCCTTACACACCCAGTCTGTCAGAGAGAGACACGCTCAAATCCCGCCATACCGGACCTCAGGCATCGGGGCTATCGGCAGACCCGAGCAAGGGCTGGGCCTCCCGTACCGGGGCCAGGGACAAACCTCAGCTTCACGCTGCTCCTGATTCTCAGAAAAGGCTGGAGGCCAAGGCCTCCCCAAGCATCACAAGCCTACAGTTCACCCCACGGGCCGGGCCATACCGACCGGATTAGCATAGGAGGAGCCGACAGGTGGGAACCAACATCATTCTAGAGAGAGACTCGGTCCCGGGCACAGACACAGATGCAGACGCTCGGCGCCAATGACAGCCACCTGCCAGCTTCACTGCGCCTGCAGGTGGCGCTGTGGCCAAGTGGCCGGAGAAAGGTCCCCAGCAGCCCGGCACCCACCTGAGGAATAGCATCAATGTCTTACTTTTTCTGGAGCGGGTGAAGAACCGGATGCCCCCCGGCGAGGTAGACGAGTTGGACGTGGGGGAGGACTCTTTGGACGAGGAGCGGAAGATGCCGCTGAAGCTCATGCGGCGAGGGGAGCGCGGCGGGGACTCCTGGTAGGAGAACGGGAACACGGTCTTGGGAGAGCTGGGGCTGGTCTTGGGCCTCACGGGGGCGGACACAGGGCTGGAGGGCCGGTGCTGGGGGCCTCTGGAGAAGAAGCCTTTGGAGGGGCTGCCGGAGCCGAAGGGGCTGTCCAGCTGCAGAGACAGACAAATGGATGAGGTCTCCTGTCATTGTCCCACCAGCCCCTCCCCCGTGTCTCCTCCACAGCACCCCGGCTGAGAAACAATCCCACGTTCTTCTAAAAACAGGCGGCCACCAGCGGTCTGGGGAAAGCACCGCCCCCCACAACAGGCCTGTCAGCACCGTCCACAGGCCCACTGACCTCTGTCCCGCTCTCCACGGGCTTCATGGAGAAGGAGGGAAGGACACGCAGGCAGCCGACCTGGCTCGAAATGACGTATCGTCCCCCTTTAACCTGCCTGTGGTCCTGTCCCCTGGCCCCACTGCTCAAGACCTCACGTTTGTCCTCCTGACCACCCGGGAACAATGTTCCCCTGCCCTCTTCCAAGGGGGCTGGGGCTCACGCCGAGGGGCCGGTGCTGGGAAGCGCAGTTTCCACCTCCGAGCTGCCTGGCACTGGACGGACAGGGCTGCTGACAGGTCAGGAAGAGCGTGAACAAGGCCGGAAGTCGCAGGCGCGCTGCACCCACGGCTTGTCCACAGGCTCCCGGGACAGGGACGAGGCCTGGTGGGGCATCATCCCGCACGCTGAGACCCTGATGACCACGGGTGTGCTGGGAAGGCAGGGGACACACGTGCTGCGGCAGCCTCTGTCCGCTGGGGGTGCCTGCCCAGACCCATGAGCCCCGTGACTTCTTCCACCACCAGAGGGCGCCCCAAACTGGGCTTGAGGTTCCTTAGAGAATGCGCCGCCCTCCAGGGGTGGGGTGGGGCGGGGCGGGACTGAGGAGACCAAGGAAAGGGCCTGGCAACAAAGCCGGCCTTCCTCCTCCCTGCAGTCCTCTCCTGCCATCTGCACAGACAGCTTTCACCCAGGCCCTGTCTCCAGGCTGCCACAGGAGACCACCAACGTAGGGAACAGATGCAGGGTGGGCCTGCAGGTGGGAGCGCAGGTAGATGTGCAGGTGGGAGCGCAGGTGGGAGCATAGGTAAAAGCACAGGTGGATGTGCAGATAGGAGCGCAGGTGGGAGCGCAGGTGGATGTGCAGGAGGGAGCACAGGTGGATGTGCAGGTGGGAGCGCAGGTGGATGTGCAGGTGGATGTGCAGGTAGAAGCACAGGTGGATGTGCAGGTGGATGTCCAGGTGGGAGCGCAGGTGGATGTGCAGGTGAGAGCACAGGTGGGAGCACAGGTGGATGTGCAGGTGGATGTGCAGGTAGAAGCACAGGTGGATGTGCAGGTGGGAGCGCAGGTGGATGTGCAGGTGGATGTGCAGGTGGGAGCACAGGTGGATGTGCAGGTGAGAGCACAGGTGGGAGCACAGGTGGATGTGCAGGTGGGAGCGCAGGTGGATGTGCAGGTGAGAGCGCAGGTGGATGTGCAGGTGGGAGCGCAGGTGGATGTGCAGGTGGGAGCACAGGTGAATGTGCAGGTGAGAGCACAGGTGGGAGCACAGGTGGATGTGCAGGTGGGAGCGCAGGTGGATGTGCAGGTGAGAGCGCAGGTGGATGTGCAGGTGGGAGCACAGGTGGGAGCACAGGTGGATGTGCAGGTGGATGTGCAGGTGAGAGCGCAGGTGGATGTGCAGGTGGGAGCACAGGTGGGAGCACAGGTGGGAGCACAGGTGGATGTGCAGGTGGATGTGCAGGTGGGAGCACAGGTGGGAGCACAGGTGGGAGCACAAATGGATGTGCAGGTGGGAGCACAGGTGGGAGCACAGGTGGGAGCACAGTTGGGAGCGCAGGTGGGAGCGCAGGTGGGAGCACAGGTGGATGTGCAGGTGGGAGCACAGGTGGATGTGCAGGTGGGAGCACGGGTGGGAGCACAGGTGGGAGCACAAATGGATGTGCAGGTGGGAGCACAGGTTGGAGCACAGGTGGGAGCACAGGTGGGAGTGCAGGTGGGAGCACAGGTGGATGTGCAGGTGGGAGCGCAGGTGGGAGCACAAATGGATGTGCAGGTGGGAGCACAGGTTGGAGCACAGATGGGAGCACAGTTGGGAGCGCAGGTGGGAGCGCAGGTGGGAGCGCAGGTGGATGTGCAGGTGGGAGCGCAGGTGGGAGCGCAGGTGTGACCACAGGTTGGAGCACAGGTGGGAGCACAGGTGGGAGTGCAGGTGGGAGCACAGGTGGATGTGCAGGTGGGAGCACAGGTGGGAGCACAAATGGATGTGCAGGTGGGAGCACAGGTGGATGTGCAGGTGTGACCACAGGTTGGAGCACAGGTGGGAGCACAGGTGGGAGTGCAGGTGGGAGCACAGGTGGATGTGCAGGTGGGAGTGCAGGTGGGAGCACAGGTGGATGTGCAGGTGGGAGCGCAGGTGGGAGCGCAGGTGGGAGCACAAATGGATGTGCAGGTGGGAGCACAGGTTGGAGCACAGGTGGGAGCACAGGTGGGAGCGCAGGTGGGAGCGCATGTGGGAGCGCAGTTAGGAGCACAGGTGGGAGCACAGGTGGATGTGCAGGTGGGAGCGCAGGTGGGAGCGCAGGTGGGAGCACAAATGGATGTGCAGGTGGGAGCACAGGTTGGAGCACAGGTTGGAGCACAGGTGGGAGCGCAGGTGGGAGCACAAGTGGATGTGCAGGTGGGAGCACAAGTGGGAGCACAGGTGGGAGCACAGGTGGGAGCGCAGGTGGATGTGCAGGTGGGAGCGCAGGTGGATGTGCAGGTGGGAGCACAAGTGGGAGCACAGGTGGGAGCGCAGGTGGGAGCACAGGTGGATGTGCAGGTGAGAGCACAGGTGGGAGCACAGGTGGGAGTGCAGGTGGGAGCACAGGTGGATGTGCAGGTGGGAGCACAGGTGTGAGCACAGACAGAAGTGTAACTTGGGCTCTTGCTGAGGGAGCCCTGCCTTCGTGGCACCTCAGGTGGGCTGTGAGAAGGGGGCCTCACCTTACGAGAAGAGTGTTTTTCTGAGCTCTCCAGGTCCCCATCCAGGAGTGGCATGGCAAAGGAGCTCAGGTCCTAGGACGGAAACAGAGCATGTGGTCAATGACAGTGGCCCCCAGTGTCCACCTGCTTCAACCAGAGGCTCCACATGGCTCCCTGTGTGTGTCACTGGCCCAGTTCTGATCCTCCTGGAACATCAACCAGTAGGGAAGGAGGAGGATGGCAAACGGGTGGAAGAAGGGGGACGGTGCCCCAGCCCCTCTCAGACATCCTGACCGCTTTCCACGTTCCCTTCCAGAAAGGGAAGCCACTGCCTCTAGTCACCTGCCACCCAGTCACCTGTCACAGGGCCTGGGGGGAGGAACAAGATAAAAGAGGCAGGGGCCCAGCCAGTGTGGCTCAGTGGTAGAGCGTCGACCCTGCACCAAGAGGTCGCCGGTTCGATTCCCGGTCAGGGCACATGCCCAGGTTGTGGGCCCCATCCCCAGTGGGGGGCGTGCAGGAGGCGGCCAGTTGATGTTCTTTCTCATCGACGTTTTTATCTCTCTTTCTCCCTTCCTCTCTCTCTCTCAAATCAATAAAGAAAAATTATTTTTTAAAAAAAGAGCAGGGACCAAGGGGCAGGAAGGAAAGGGGTTAACGGGGAGCAGGAGTGGAGGGCGAAGGCTCATCTTCGGGGAGTGGCTACGACAGCACCGCAGCTCCTGACATGTCGTGGAGCCTGGAGCAAGTGTCCAAGGAGGTGTGTCTTCCCGGGAAAAATGTCGGGGCCTCGTGGGCAGGCAGGTCGGCAAAGTGAGCCGCGAAGCCGACGACAGAGTGGCCGGGAGGAGTGGCACGGGGGTGGGTGAAGCTGGCCACAGACCCAGGTCCACAGAGGTGTCATGTTCCCCTCCGCCCTGCCCCTCCTCCTCCTCGCCCAGTCAGCCTCACCCAGACAGAAACCCCAGCCGGCAGCCCTCCAGGGAGAACCTGCTGTGTCCCTCACCGTCCCTCAGGAACTGTTCTGCTTTTCTGCTGTGGTAAATGCACATACCATCCTACCCCATCGAACCACGTTTAAGGGGACGGCAGTGTCAAGCACGGTCACTGTCCCTCTCCTCAGCTCCTCACCTTGCACGACGGAGACTCTGCCCACCCAGCCCCTGGCTCCCCCCGCCCCACTTTCCGGCTCTGTGAGTCCAAGTCCCTCGCAAGAACGTGTCTTTGCTTTGCGGTGACTGGCTTAACAAGGTCAAGTCCACCATCCCATGTCCATGAGATGTCTTCCCATTTACTGGTGTCTGCTCTATTTTAGCAAACCTTTCAGAGTTACCTGTGTGCCTTTCTTTTTTTTCTTTTTTAATCCTCACCCAAGGACTTTTTTTTCTTTTTTTTTGCATTTATCTTCCGATAGAGCAGGAGAGAGCGTGGGAGGGGGAGAGAGAGAGAAATGTCGATGTGAGAGAGACACACTGAGTGGCGGCCACCCAGACGACCCCAACCGGGGTTGGGGACAAACTGCAACAGAGGTACGTGCCCCTAGCGGGAACCGAACCCGGGACTCTGGTCTGCAGGCCGACGCTCTAACCGCTAAGCCAACCCGGCCAGGGCTGCCTAACATTTCTTTTAACCCGTCCCCCCCCCCCCCCAGTCCTCTGCTGCCTGGGTCCAGTCTGCAGCCTCTCATGCCCACTTCTCCCCTGGCTGCCTAACCGTTACCCAGTCTTTCTGCCTCCCCCGTTTCAAACCATCTCCAAACCTTTACATGAAGAGTGATCCCTGAAAAATAGGAACCTCACTACTGCTGCCCCGCCCCGAAAACCCCAGGGACTCCCCTGAAGCGCGGCCTGGCTCTCACACCTGGTCCGCTGGAACACGCTGCTTTGGACTACGTAGTAGACTCCGGACCCTGCCTCTCTGGTGTGGATTTATTTCAGCAGAATGCCCTGGGGGAGCTCGGGTCTCACTGGGGACGTGGGCTGCTTGGCCTATGGTGTGGTGCAGCCATCACAGTGACTTGGCCAGCAGCCCACGTGGACAGCCACCAGCTTCCCGCCAGTGACTGTCGGATGAGTCACTCGGCCGGGCCCTGCAGGTGCCAACCAGGCCCCACGGATTTACTGACCGGCACAGCCTCACTTTTGATGTGCTCTGCACCCCGCTGCTTTACCAACAGCCCATGCAGACCCTTCGTGGTGTTTGCAAACACGGCTTGTCTGGGACACTGTCTTAACTGCTCAGACACCCCGTTCAAGGCCACTCGACCGTTCCGGGAACAGCCCCCCAGGCAGCCCAGCTCAGTGAGGAGCCTGGCCCAGGGCTGTGCAGGACCACCGCCGTGCTGGGTGCTGGCTGCCACCCTCCGACGGCCCCTGCCCTCCTCTCCCTCTGCTGTGAGCTCCTCCAGCCTGCCCGTCCCAGCCCCGGAAGCCTGCTCAGAGAGAACTCCTACGCGTCATGCAAAGCCCCATTCAAGTGTTATCTCCGTTGGTCCCTATCCTCAGGAGAATCAATTTCAATTCTCGGATTTGTGTTCCACGTCCTCCGGAGGTGCCTGCAGGGCCGTCATCCGCTGCAGTCACCATGTACCCCTCTATTTCTCTAATGAGACTCCCTCCTCCGTCAAGGGCAGGAGAAGCTATTCACGCCTCTATTTTCGGCCTGTTTGCCGGCATGCAGCGGGCTGCAAGGCGTTTGAATTAACTCCTGGGAAAGGCTCCCCTCCCCCGGCCCAGCACGAGGGGCGCTCCGTGTGCACTGACGGGCCAGCAAACCCGCAGGCGCCCCCACGGCTCAGCTCGCGGGGAGCGGGGCGCAGCCAGGTGTGGGGCGCTTATCTCCCGTTTTAATGAGAAAATTCCTCTGGTCTCCAGCAATCATCACCCTCCATCGCTCGTTCAGCTCAGCGGTCTCCACAAGCGGAGGCCTTCTCGTAAGTGCCCACTGGCTCCCCCTCCAGCCCTGGGAACCACCGCGCCCCAGCTACGCAGGCCTGCGGCTACGAGACTCCCGTCAGACGGTCTCAGGGATGCTGGCCCTGCTCCTGTCCTGGGGGGTCCCGCGCGGCTGTTTCCACGCAGAGCAAAGGGCCCAGTCCCGGGCCACTGCGGCGCGCCCAGCCTGGCGCTGCGTGTGTGCTCAGTGAGGCGCCCCCGGGAGGTCCCCGGCCCCCGTGGCGGCCTTGCTGGAAGGCCCTGCCCCAGATTCCCGATCCTAATCTCCCAGAGCTCACCAGGAGGCCGGTGTGGGAGAGGCTCTAACCCTCTAGCCAGGGCCACAGGACCACGAGCGGAGGAATTGCTGGGACCCGGCTCTCAGGTTGGCTGACGTCCCAGAAGGCCAGGCTGCGGTGCTCGTCTTGTCTGTGTGCTTTCGAGACTCGAACCCCCGCCAGAGCCTCGTGCTCTCCTCACGGCCCCCCCACCCCGCGCCCCGCCTCCGCGTCCTGTCAGCCAGCCGGTGGCCCTCCCTGTGCTGGGCGGGCACTTCGCTGGGCAATGATCAGGCACCAAGATGCGTTTCAGGTGTCGTCTCTGCCAAGGGGCAGCTTTCCACTCTGGGCATCGTCAGTGGCACACGCTGTCCCCTGCACCATGCCCCAGGCCCTGGAGAGGGCCGTCGGGGCGTCTGGGGAAGGGAATCCTCAGGACGTGGGCTGATAATGTCGCCTCTCGGGAAAGCATTAGGACCAAAGGAAAAGCTCCAGGTTTGGGAAAATTCCTGGGATGCGAGCGGGGGTGGGGGGGTCCGGAGCTCACTTAACCCCCATCCCTACCCCTGCTCAGAAATCCAGGCGAAAGCCAAAGATCGGCCACAAAAAGAAAGGTGTCATTTGTCTGCCATCGGCATGTCCTTAAATCTTCCATTTGTTGCCTCCTTGGGTCCCTAGAGCAGCCCATAGAACTAGGAAGGGCAAGTGGACTCATCCCGGCGTGCAGACGAAGACCCTGAGGGTCAGAGAGGTTAACCGCCACCACCTCCTTGGGGTAGCTCAGCGGCAGGAGCAAGCACCAACTTGGCACGGGAGACGGTGAGACACAGAGAGCTCTTCCCAGAAATACGAGGACCCCTGGCGCAGGGAGACCTCAGGGGAAGCAAAGCTGGGCGAGGTCCTACAGCGGGTCATTCCCAAGGCAGCGGGCGACACTAAGGACACGTTTGCATTCATCTTCAGATAGAGCGAGAGGGAGGAAAAGAGAGAGAAACATCGACGTGAGAGAGACACATCAACTGGCTGCCACCCACGCGACCCCAACTTGGGGCCGGGGACAAACTGCAACCGAGGTATGTGCCCCTAGTGGGAACCGAACCTGGGACTCTCTGGTCCATGAGCCGACGCTCTAACCGCTGAGCCAAACCGGCCAGGGCTCAAAGGTTTACTTTATAATTAGAAGTAGTTCAGATGCTGATGTTGTGAAGAACAGAGAGTGCCGAGTATCCCCCCTCCCCCCAAGCGGCCACTCCACACCCGGGCACGTCTGTGCTTTGCATGGTTGGGGTCTTAATAACAGCTCCCCGCTTCCTTGACACATATTTCAACATTCCTCCCTAAGGTAACAGACTCCACACTGTTGACAACCACCCGATGTGTGGATTTGTGCAGGACGGGGCTGTTTCACACACGCCTCGGCCTCAGCTGACCGTGCCAGGGCCCGTGGGTCAGGTGCTGCCCGGTCAGCGTTTCTGGGGCTCAGTGTTCAACACTCCTCTGTTGATGCAGCTGGGGTACCCCACAAAGAGGCCTGACGGGAGCACAAACAGAGAGGCTGCCAATGTTGGGGGGCACGGCCTGCCCCTGAGGGCCAACCAGGGGGTTTAAATGTCGGGTCGGTATTGAACATTCCTGAAAAATGACAGGCTGTTTGATTCCTGCGGAGGAAGGAACACAGCTGGAGAGGTTTTCATTCTCCACCCCCGCTGAGCAGTCCCGAGGATACCGAGGCCAGCGACCGACGCTGGGCACCAGCCGCTGCAGGACAGCTGGCGGAGCCTCCCCTCCGGGCACGCGCGAGCCCCGTGCCCCTTGGCAGGCACGGGCACAACCTGTTCACAGAGACGGAGCCAGGGTCCCAGCCCTGTGGCTACCACCTGGGGGACCTGGGGCCCATCGGAATTCAGTTTCATGTCAGTCAAATGAGAGGGTGCAACAGGATAATTTCAGAAGAAGCCTTTCAGCTCCCACGTCCTCTGTTCTTATCTGTTGAGCTGAAGAGCGGGTGGGGTCCGGAGGAACTCTACAGGAGCACCGCACCATTGAGGAGAAAACGCAACTCTCCTGGTCTGTGACCCCTCTGCTCCAGAACCACCAAACCCTCTCCACGGCCCTGGAAGCTCAGGGCCTCAGGCAGCGTCTCCACGAGCTCCGGCGACACCAAGGGCAGGGGAAGGGCGTGCCCCCTGCAGCCCCGGGGACACTGCTCAGAGGCCGCGACGACCCAGCTGCCTCTGCTGCTTTGCGCCTGCGTGTGTCCCCCAGCTTCTGAGCGCTAAGCCTCTGGGTTCTCGATCAATTCTAAGGTCCCTCAATCTTTATATATATATATATATTTTTTTTTTTTTAATTGATTTTTTAGAGAAAGAGGAAGGGAGAGAGAGAAACATCAATGTGAGAGAGAAATACGGATTGGCCGCCTCCTGCACGCCCCCTACTGGGGATCGAGCCCACAACCGGGGCCTGTGCCCTGACCGGGAATGGAACCCGGACCTCTCAGTCCATGGAAGGATGCTAAACCCACTGAGTCACACCGGCCAGGCAGGTCCCTCAACCTTAAGCACCTGGGTCAACAGTACAACTACCAGGTGGGTCTTGGCGGACGCTCCGTGTGGTTCCAGAAAAGCCGTGAGTGGCACCCTTTGGACTACGGGTCCCTCAGGCTCCCACGCGGAGCCCCCTGCCCTGCTCGCCTCCCCGACTCACCCACTCCCAGCCACTAACGCCAGGGAGGGGGCCGCACACCTTGCCTGGGCCTGACCTGCTGGCGTTGCGGCTGGAGCTCCCTCCGGGCGAGGGCCTCGCGAGCCCTGGGGGGGGGGGGGCACAGGGAGGCGTCTCCCCGTGGACTGCTCGAAACCTCAACCCGCCAAACGGGCAATTCCTGGTACCACGGTGGGGGTGGCGACCAGAGCGACGGTCAGTTGAAGCCTTTGAAAAACACTCAAGTTATATAACCGCTCTCAGAAAAGAAGAAGGAACAAACCCTGAATCGCTGGAACTCGGCGACAGGGGCGGGACAGGGGCCAAAGGAGGGAAAGCCTAAACTTAACCCTCGGAGAGGGGCCAGAAGGCTTCGTGTCCCTCAGAGGACATCATGGCTTCTGACTGCAGTCTGACAGGCTTCCTGGTGCAACAACGCAAAGAGAACCACTGTTTTCCACTCCGGCGGCCCCTCCCGCCTCCCCTCCACCTGGGGGTCCTGTCGGGTCCACACAGCTGGTGCACCTCCCCGCCCCACCCCGGCCAGTGACCCTGAGTCTTTGGCCCTGCAGTGAGCTGGTCTGTCTCCAAAGGAAGGAGCCCAGGACGGTGCAGCCGGGCCCTCCCCTGTCCCCAGTCCTCACCCAGGGGCTTGGCTGGCTCAACAGCACCTGACAGCAGGCTCTTCTCACAGAACCAAGTAGCTACACAATCCCTAGACCAGAGTGGCCCAGAGGACTCCACTGTCCCCTCCTGCTCTGTGTGCAGCAAGTCATACCAACCTCAGCTTTTCCATCTGTGAAAGGAGTCCATCGTGCCTTCTGCGCCGTAAGGTAGTGGCATGAAAACCAGCTCCGATGGTACCAACCAGGGCCCTCCCCACAGGCAGACTCCTGGCGCAGTGGGGATCGTGAAGGCCGCCAGCTAAGGACACACGCGGCCTCACCAGTTAAGGCTGTGGAGGGGGCACAGGGTGCCACCCGGAACGCAGGCCGAGTCCTGGGCCCCGCGGCTCCCGCGGAACCCTCGTGGAAATGTTCCGCAAAGACCGGAGCTGCCTGCTGCTCCTCACCCTCGGCGGCCTTCCCCCCTCCCCGGTGGACGGCAGGGTGGGTCCTGACCCCCCACGGATGTTCTGGAGGGTGACAAAGTGCGGGCTACATGGGAGACGCCGCTGTCTCCTGGTTCAAAGGTAGCTGGGCCGGGCCTCCCTTGGGGCGACTGTGCTTGACCGGAGCTAAACGAGACCCTGGAAGCTTCCCCGGGGTCTCCCTTACAGCTGCGGACGCTGTGCAGGGCTCTCTCTCAAGCCCCTCCTCGCCCAGGCCCCCACGGTGACCTCTAAGGCAGGTGCTCCAGGTCAAGTTCACTTCGGCCTCTGCTAACCCTGAAGCTAAGAAACCTGCGCCAACCCAGCATCTTGTCTTCCTCCAGCCCAGTTCCTCCTGGAAGAAGGGGGTGTGAGGGGCCAGGTGGGTGGAAGCGACAAGGGGTCTGGGCCAGCTCACACCCAGGAGAGAGGCAAGTACGTGGGGGGCCCCCGAGGACACAGGTGAGGAGCTAAGGGCACAGCCTGCTGCAGTCATCTCCCACAGGCCACCAACAGGTGTCTCTCCAGCTCTCAGCAGGTGGGGTTTAGGCCCACACCAGGTGACGGAAGGAGGGAGAGTTCCAGAGGAGGGAGCCGTGGGCTCCCCTGACCAGCGCCACCATGGAGCCCGTGATGGTTCCACTGTGTGTCCACTCGGCCAGTCCACCGCACGGGTGATTTACTCGAGCCTGACTCCAGGCTGCCGTGATGGTACTTGTGGGTGAGGGCAGCACCTACAACCACACCCTTTCAGCCAGGCGGACTACCCTTCAAAAGGTGCCTGGGTTTCACCCCATCAGCTGCAGGCTGTACAGCAAAAACGGGGGTTTCCAAAAGCAGCGATTCTGCCCCAGACGGCAGCATCACCTGCCCGAGTTCCCACCTGCCGGCCTCCCTGTGCTGGAGGATCTGCCCTTGAGTCCCTTAATGTTACACATCTTACATATGACACATTCATATACTAACTATATACTATGTATATTTACTATGTTAACTTGTAATCATACACATTAAGATTTGTAACATGTTTATTAAGTATATAATATATATATATATTATTGCACAGTACTATATTTTTTTGTTACTCCTCACCAGAGGATATTTTTCCACTGATTTTATTTTATTTTTTTATTTTTTTATCCTCACCCGAGGACATTTTTCCACTTTTTGTTCAGATAGAGCGGGAGGGAGAGAGAGGAAGAGAGAGAGAGAGAAACATCGATGTGAAGGGACGCATCGAGTGGCTGCCATCCGCACGACCAACCGGGGCCGGGGACTAACTGCAACCGAGGTACGTGCCCTTAGCGGGAACCGAACCCGGGTCTCTCTGGACTGCAGGCCGACGCTCCAACCGCTGAGCCAAACCAGCCAGGGCTTTTTCCACTGATTTTAGAGAGTGGAAGGGAGGGAGGGGGGAGAGAGAGAGAGAAATATCGATGTGAAAGAGACACATTGATTGGTTGCCTCCCACCTGAGACCGAGCTGGGGATAGAGCCTGCAACCCAGGTACGTGCCCTTGTCCTGGAATGGAACCGGAGACCCTGCAGGCCGACGCTCTAACTGCTGAGCCAAACCAGCCAGGGCTACATACTACTATTAATATACGGGTATTGAAGATATATAACATGCATATTCATACTAGTGCATATATATGAAGGCTATGTATGGAAGATCTCTCTCTTCTCGGTTGTTTCTCCAGGGAGCCCCGACTGGCACAGAGCCCCGGCCCTCCTCGCCTGGAGCCGGTGGGTGCTGACCTCCGGGAGAGGCTGGAAGCTAACCCACGCAGGTGAGTGGGCCCAGCCGGTCGCCAGGGGACCTCTGTACACAGAGTAGGACCTGTACTTTGCCAAGAGCAGCAAGACACCCCCAAAGGAAACTGCTGGACCGGAGGCAAAGGCTCACGTGGGGAAGGCTGCGGACCCCAGCAGAGCGGGGGGGTGGGGGGGGGACAGGAAACAGCCCGTAGGCCTATTTTCCCTGCCGCGGAAGGACACTCATCAGCCAGCAGCAGGTTAGGGGAGCCGCCCCTTCACATTGCAGCCTCAGCTCTCCCAGCCTCACCGGGGAGCCCGGGCAGCCACGGCCACGTGACGCGAGGGTCAGCGCCCACCCGCTGTGGACCCGAGCACGCCGCCGCTCTGCACATACTCCCCTGTCATATTCACCTGCGTGACTCGCTCCTCCACAGTCCCGACTCGAATGACGGGCTGTCTTTCCCCTGGACACATAAATGACTGGTGATGGCTCTGGGTGGGGGGAACAGCCAGCCTCGATGATAAGAGGGCGACACTCACTTGGGATATCTTGGTCACCCAGACCTTCTGAAGGCAGAACAGGCTGAACACAGGAGCCATCCTTGAACGGAGGGACGGGCCTTCGTGTTTAGGACTGTTTTACGCTCTGACGTTCTGTGATTTTACTAAGACGAATCTTACGTGTTGGCAGGGTCTGTAAAGCCCAGTTCTGGGTCTCTGGAGAGGGTTTATTTACCCACAAAGAAAATGCCAAACCACCAACGAGACTGTGGTAGCTCTGAAGATGACCCTTCTGTGAGTCTGTCCCACGAACCCCATGGCCCCGGGGAGCCGGCCTTCCCATATGCCCTGCCCAGAGCCCTGTACCCTGTAGGCAGCATTGGCACCACGGGGGAGGGGGGCGGACCACGTGGGTTCTGGTCTGTGTTTGAAGACAAACTGCAGGAAACCACAAATGAGAATAAAACTGGCACCCAGGGGACACTTTCATCAGGTCACAGAGCTGCTGGTCGGCTCAGAGACGCAGCCTCCTCTCTGCATGAGTCAGGGCTTCAGAACCCCTCGGGCCCCTCACCGCCTACCCGAGGTGGCCCTGGGACTCGGCCCAGGAGCCGAGGCGCACGGTGGTTTTCAGCTCAGAACGTCAGACTAGCCCTACTTATAAAACCAGACAGGAAAGGTTCTTCCCTAAGACTTGCTGCGGGTGCCCGAGGGGTCTGGCGTCCCTCCTGCTGTCCCCCACCCGCTCCGTGCCTGCCGGGAGCGAGGAGAAAGGGGGGCGAGGAGTTCAGAGGAGGCACAACGCCAAGGGCTTCCCGCACGACGCCTGGCGGAGGGCACAGCCTCTGCCCTCCACGCGTTCACCCCGCGTGGGCTGGCTGCCCCAGACGCCCACTTTTCAAACTAACAGTCCCCACGCGCCAGTGGACCACGACGTAGTGGCCTGTACACAACCAACAAAGGTATGAATTACAATGAAGTAAGGGCGCCTCGGCATTTCATCAAGTCTCCGTGATGCAGCCTGCGGACGCGGACTGATCCGCACGCCTTCCTGCGCTGTGGGGCAACAATTCTGCACCGGATGCGCTCTGCAGGGGAGCAGGTGGACGTCAGAGCGCAGCTGACCCTCTGTCCCCCTCCAGATGTCCCGAGAGTGGACAGTGATGAGCCTCATCCGTTTTCCTCTGTCCTGGACGAAGCCCTCTGACCCCTCTTTGTACTTTGTGCCCAGAAACACGCAGGGAGTAAAGAGACAGAGAATCCCATCTCCGCATTGTAATGGGGGGGGTGGGCAATTCTTTACCTCCTCCCCTGTCACCCCACCCCATCTGTCCCTCCCCTGGTCCTCTGAGGGGTGGGCACTGCTGTTCCTGCTGACCCTGGCAGCCCCGGACCACCACGACACCCAGAACAGCAGTGACGCCCTCAGGGGGAACCACCCACCAGAGCCCTTCAGAGTGATACCTGTCAGCACCTGTGCCCACCTGGCCTGCTGCAGACCCCCGGGTCTCCTGACACCTCGACCCCGGGAAATGATGCCGTGACAGGATGTTCGGGTGGGAAGAGCTCAGAAATCTTCCGAATCAACCCCTTCTAGCTGCCAGCAAACCCATTCCGGTCCGGAGGGGCTCATTATATAAGGAGGGGAGGGAAGGAGAAATGCTGTGTGTGGGGCCGGAGCCAGGGCAGCAGAAACGTCCAGACCAGCGGCAGGCCTCAGCGGGCAGGCAGGTACAGAACACAGGGGTTGTTTTCCAAGGCAGGGACATCAAAAGCCTGCTCCTCACGTCCTGGGAACTGGGTTCAAGGCCACCACCTCTTAGGGGGCCCTGGTCACCGAGACGCCCTTGTGGGCAGGACGTGTCCCAGCCACGTGCCTCCCTGTGGGCCAGGATGGGGCCAGGAAGAAACAGCTCCCTGAGCCAGTCCTCAGCATTTCCCATCTGCTCCCTGCTGGGATCTCTCCTTTTCACCGAAAATGCCCAGAAGATTCGAGGCCAGGTCCCGGGGGAACGTTCCTAGGGGTGGTCTGTCCCTCGGTACCTCCAGCCCTTTCGTTTTCACTCTCGCTCACATGTCCTGGACGCCTCTGAACCACATATATCTGTCCTCTGCCCCTACCAGGTCCTGGGAACACCTCCCCCGAGTCACCAAACGTGGGGCTCCAGGTCCCAGGGCCTTGCACCCCGAGTGAGTGACCTCAGACCTTCCTGGACCACCGTGGGGAGCTGACAGTCCCCAAAGACCCTGTTCTAACTGACCTGGGAGACCAGCATGGCCTTGGGGAGGTCCATGAAGAAGAAGGAGAGCCACCACCCCTACAGGTCCAGTCCTGAGGAGCCCACGTGACCACAGCTGTCAGAAATCATCAACACTTAACGCTCTGCCCTTTGCCCGGCGTGGCACCGCTGGCTCTGTGCCCCGGAAGCATGAAGACGGGACAAAGTTCACGTCGCAGCCCTGTGGCTCCCACGGGGACGGGCGAAGCCAGAATGTCCCCCAGGAAGATATGCCTCAGCCCTGGCCGGTGTGGCTCAGCGGTTAGAGCGCCGGCCTGCGGTCCGGAGAGACCCGGGTTCGGTTCCTGCTGAGGGCATGTACCTTGGTTGCAGTGTGTCCCCAGCCCTGGTTGGGTCGTGCAGGTGGCAGCCACTCGATGTGTCCCTTTCACGTCGATGTTTCTCTCCCCCCCCCACTCTATCTGAACAAAAAAATGGAAAAGTGTCCTTGAGTGAGGATAAAAAATAAATAAATAAGAAGATATGCCACAGATACCGAGAGAGAGAGAGAGAGAGAGAAAACAACCTGGATGTGGAAAGGGACAGGAAGGCATGGTGCCGGATATCCACTCTGACAGGGGTCCCTGTGGGTGAGCTGGAGGGAAAATCTGCTCTCCTGACCCTGGTGTGAGAGAGGGCCTGGTCCCCCCGCAGCCTCCCCCACAGAGGGCTTCATGAAACTTGTGGACTTTTGCCAGAGCTGTGAGAAATGGCATCTGTGTGACCTCTGTCACTTACGTGTTTTATTGAATTGTGGCTCAGCCACCGCAGCACTAAGGACAGGACCTGACACCATGTGGGGGGCTGTGCCCCTCTTCAGACGGGACACGGGTCCTGAAACCACGTCGGTACAAACGGGCTTTCTGTTGTTAACAGAACGAAGCCAGGGCCCTGGGAATCTTATTCAGGTGCGTCTATCCAAGCGGAACCTCCTCCACACCGCTCACGGTCAAAGCCCACAAGCCCCCGGCCAGGCGGCTCAAGGCACGGCTCGCATATTGGCTGCGCCGCAGCCGGCTGCCCGGCCGGCCACCACTCATTCCTGTCTTCCCTTCCTGCACACACAAGCCGTGTCCCCTACGGGGAAGCTAGGGCTGTTCTTCCATCCCCAGAGGGTGGGCTGCTGTCATCGACGGAGGTGCAGAAGGACACCACCTGAATTCCCAGTGATGTGATAAGAAGCCAGTAGTGAGGTGACAGGGGTCTGGCAG
Source organism: Molossus molossus (assembly GCF_014108415.1). NCBI lineage: Eukaryota > Metazoa > Chordata > Mammalia > Chiroptera > Molossidae > Molossus > Molossus molossus. The sequence goes on from NW_023425401.1 coordinate 109,654,731, forward strand.
GGCCTGCAGCGGCGTCCTGACACTATCCCAAGTTCTCAGGCCCCCTAGCCAGGCTCTCAGAGGCCCTTCCCCCACCCCCAGGTCTCATGGAACATGTCTCTCCGCCCCCTCCAGGGCCCACCCCTTTTCCAAGTGTCCCCCTGGGTTTGTGCTGGATTTCAGGACTCTGATTGGAGCAGATCGGTGTGGGATGACTCAGAGTGAGTGGGTGGTGACAGATGCCGGCCACCAGCTCTGAGCCAGGCCTGGTGTCTGGGTACCTTGCCTGGCTGGGGTCTTGGCCTGACATGAAGGGCGAGTCCCACCAGGGGGCCAGTTCTGGGAATCTGAGCGGAAAGTCTGTTCCACAGGGAAGAAACCCCAGCGCAGTACCCACAGCAGGGTCACCAGGAAGCCCGGCGCCCGAGGCAGGAGGCTCCCGGCCTCCCTGAAAAGGAGGGGTGCTGCCCTGCCCGGTGTTGGAGGGCTGGGCCAGGCTCCCCAGCATCTGGTACCGGCAGCTTCGCCCCCCCTGACATCTTCACAGCATATCATCCCTGCTCGCTCCTGACATGCAGATGCCCTCCAAGGACACACGAAGCGACCTTCAGCTCACTCCTGACTCTGAAACTGGGAAGGCTCACCTGGCGGCTGTACTCCTATGGGGGGGGGGGGGTGTCCAGAAAACCAGCCTTATTTATTTATTTTATTTTATTTTTTTAATCCTTACCTGAGGGTATTTTCCCATTGATTTTCAGATAGAGTGGGAGGGAGAGAGAGAAGCAATGATGTGTGAGAAACACTTGGACTGGTTGCCTCCCGCACGACCCCCACCAGGGCCGGGGATGGAATCAACGCCGAGGTCCGTGCCCTTGACTGGAATCGCACCCCCGACTCTCTGGTCTGCGGGCCGACGCTCTGACCGCCGAGCCAACCCGGCCAGGGCAAACCAGCCTGTTTCAGAAACACTGCCGAGGCCGGTGGGGAAGGGCTGTGGTCGGTCTGCATTCTGCATAAGTGAAAATCACCCTTCCAACCCTTCTTGGTGGGAATACTTCCAATGACGTCGTCACGCGTCTCCCAGCGGCATGCGGGCAGACTCCCCACGGCTGTGGTTTCTACAGGGCTCGGGGGCCCGGGGCTGCTACCATGTGGCTCTCGCAGGGGGAGCGTTTCTGCCTCATGCTTGGTCATCTTTCCTTCCCACGAGAGGTCGCTGCTCCTGCTCACTGGGGTTGCCGTGCACCTGTTCCTACACTGACTGAAGGTCACACGCTCTCTTTTCCCGAACACAGGTCACCCTTCACCTTGGAAGCCTCGGAGCACCCCAAATGCTCGCCAATTTGACATCACCCCGCCCCTCTGCCGTCATGAAAACGCGGCTTGGCCGATGCGGCTCGCAAACCAAGGAGCGTGCCCCTGTGGGAGGTCAAAACACATGAGCCGTTTGGGTTACGAGGAGAGAAAAAGCCGCACAGAGTCTCCTGAAGCTCGGCGGGCCGCCTTGTCTCCCCTTCGCTCCTGATTCCGTCCCTGGCTCTGTCCGAGGAGCAGTGAGGTGCTCCGAGCCACAGGAAAGGGTGAGGGGTCGGACGGGAGAGGACGCGGACCCCCGCTCCACGGCCTCCGCTCCCCCACAGGCCGGCAGCCCCCCACCATGCCGCGGGTCCCCGGGGCACGCAGCCCTGGGCACGGGGGCTGGCCGGCTCTGGCTGCCCCGCGGTGTCTGCCCTTATTTATGAATCTGCACAGCGCGGCCCTAACTCACGGGTGACTAACGAGCTGAAGCCATGATTACCAGGCAGATGGCAGAGCCCCTTAACAGCAGACGTTAAACAACACCCTGCCACCACACCACCCTGCCACCACGCAGCTTGCCCGCAAAGTAAAATCAAAACGCTACCCAAGTCTGGCGTGGCTTGCCTGCGACTGTCTCCCTGCCTCCCCGACGCTCTGTCTCAGGGCCGAAGCTGCCCACGGAGATCGGGAAGGGGTTTGCGACACGAGGAAGATGATACAGACAGGCCACCGTGACCTACAGGAGACATCTCGGCGGGGGAACCACAGTAAGATAACAGACAACCCACCCGAGAGAGCAAGCTGTGTGTGCCCACTCGGGTTCGGTGGGAGGAGGGGGCGGTGGGGCTTGACCGTCACCAAGGACAGAGAGAGAACCGGCTGGACTAGAAAGGCAAGGGGGTATATGAGCCCCACAGAACCCGACACCCTCCTGCCTCGATTTCCTGATGAACAATCAAGGGGATAAGACCCAGCGGATCCCAGCGGAGAACACCGTCAGGTACTCTGCTTTGAGAGGTGGTCGCTGGGCTCAGCGGGGGCACGCCACCGACGGTCCGCTCACTGAAAGGGAAGGACCTGTTTACTGAGCACCTACTATGTGCTAGGAACTGGAACCTTGGTCCAATGGTCTTCACCCCAACCCTGTGAGGCCTCACTGTTGTCTCCAACTTCAGGAGAAAAATCAGGCTCGGAAACATGAAATCATTGGCCTGCGATCCCCAGATTGTAAAGCGTAAGATACAGATTCAAGTCCAGCACTCAAGCCCAGGGCGGAGGGGCTCTGGGGTGAAGGGGGGTGTCGCCGGCTTCCTGGGCATCAGGTGACTAGATTACACTCTTCTCCCAATTTAAGATTTAGTCATTGAGATTCGAGCCCTGCAGCCTGTTATTAACCCACTTTAGGGCTCTAGGGCTTGAGTTATGCTCATGGGAGAGGTTTCTTCCAGGCGGACAGAAGGTCTGCTGGAGAGCCCCCAGGGTTCATGGGTCACACTGTCCACCCCAGGTGTCAGATGCTGAGGTCTTGGGGCTGGAGGGGGCGGGCGGCCCACGGCCTTCGAGAAGCCAGGGCTTGTAGGTCCTGTCTGGGATTTTCAAAAAAAATATTTTTCTTCATTGATTTCTAGAGAAAGAGGAAGGGAGAGGGAGAGAGACAGAGAGAAACATGGATGAGAGAGAACATCGATTATCTGCCTCCTGCATGCCCCCCACTGGGGATCAGGCTCACAACCTGGGCACCTGTCCTGACCGGGAATCAAACTGGCGACCTCTTGGTGCAGGGGTCAGTGCCCAGCCACTGAGCCACACCAGCTGGGCCTGCCTGGAATTTTTTAAAAATATGTTTTTATTGATTTTTTAGAGAGAGAGGAAGGGAGAGAGAAACATCGATGTGAGAAACATCAGTCGCTGCCTCTTGCACGCCCCCTACTGGGGATCAAGCCTGCAACCCGGACACATGCCCTCAGCAGGATTGAACCGGGACCTCTCAGTCCACTGAGCCACACCGGCTGGGCCTGCCTGGGATTCTTGCCAAACCGCCAGCCACGATGACTGCGAGGTGCCCGTCTTCACCACCAGATGTTTGTCACACGCCCTTCGGGTCAGCGGGAGGGGTGGCAGAACCCACAGCCCGCATTCGAACCCTTGTTTGAATTTCCTGTCTACGCAGCTCAGGTTCACGGAGCCTCAATTTCCTCACGCGTCCAATGAGACGAAGCTCCCAGGGTTCGAATGAAAACGATTAACACCCGTGAAAACGTCAGACGTGCTGCCCGGTGCCCAATGCATAGCCAGGAAACATTGACCAAAATACAAGCAGCCAAAGCAGCCTGAGAGGGGCCACAAAGACAAATCCTCCTGAGAAACGACAACCCTGGCTGGCCACAGGCAGCTGTCCACGGAATCAATCTACAGGGACCAGCGAACAAAACCTGCTACAAAATAACACATCAAGTCAGAGGTGTAGGCGTGAACCTGCCCACGGGCTGCACTTGAGGGAATGCAGGAAGGGATGGGGCCGGACTGCTCCCTGCCGGCATTTGTGGAGGAGAGACTGGGACACTTTCAAAGGAAGGCGAGGTCCAGAGTTTGAAGGTGAGCCGTGGGTGGGTGGGTGGGGGGATGGGGATGGGGTGGAGGGGTTGGAAAAATCCAAGAAGGATTCCATTAGTTAACAGCTCAGCTGAAATGAGAACCCCAAATCGGCACCTCAATTGCTGGGGACCCCTAGCTATCCAGCAACATTAGCTGAGGAGGTCAAGACCAAGCGTCTGCTCTGGCCGTTTGGCTCAGCGGTTAGAGCATCGGCCTGCAGACCAGAGAGTCTCAGGTTTGGTTCCCACTCAGGGCAGGTACCTCGGTTGCAGTTTGTCCCCGGCCCCGGTTGGGGTCGTGTGGGTGGCAACCATTCAATGTGTCTCTCGCATGTCGATGTTTGTCTCTCTCTTCCTCCCTCTCTCCCTCCCACTCTATCTGAAGATAAATGCAAAAAATGTCCTCGAGTGAGGATAAAAAACAAAACAAAAGCCAAGCGTCTTACTGATCTTGGAATGGCCAGTGCCCGGGACACAGCACTCAAGAGTTTGCGGGAGTGCCCTGGCCGGTTTGGCTCAGCGGTTAGAGCATCAGCCTGCGGACCAGAGAGTCCCGGGTTTGGTTCCCGCTAAGGGAACCAAATTGCAACCTTGGTTGCAATTTGTCTCCGGTCTCGGTTGGGGTCGTGTGGGTGGCAACCAGTTGATGTGTCTCTCTCACATTGATGTTTTTCTCTCTCTCTTCCTCATTCTCTCCCTCCCGCTCTATCTCAAGCAAAAATGTCCTCAGGTGAGGAATAAATAAATAAGTAAATAAATAAAACAAATCCTCACTGCAAAAAAAAAAAAAGAGTTTGCGGGAGTAAAGAACTGGTTTTAATGCAGGCCTGAGGTCCCCCCACCACGGTCCTCAGTCTGTCCCTTCCCTCCTGCCTCCCCACCCTCCTTCCTCACCTCTCCAGCCCTGTGGCTTTAGGGGAGGCAAGAACACGAAGTGCCTTCGGTAGCCTAGAGCATCAATGGTCTGCGCTGAATGAATCCAGCCTTCAGTTAGTTTCTTCTATAATTTTTTTTTCTTTATTGATTTCAGAGAGAGAGGAAGGGAGAGGGAGAGAGAGATAGAAACATGGATGAGAGAGAACATCGACTGGCCGCCTCCTGCATGCTCCCCACTGGGAATCAGCCCGATACCTGGGCACGTGCCCTGACCGGGAATCGAACCAGCGACCTCTGGGTGCAGGGTTGACGCTCAATCCCTGAGCCACACCGGCTGGGCAGTTTCCTCTTCTATAAAAGGAGCTTGTGCGTGTCTCACAGGCCTAATGTGGGGCTAAGAAAACAAACACAAACACCCCCTTAGATTACCCAGCCCGCGGAGATGTCCATGCTAACTGGGCAGGCAGCTGGAGAGGGGAGAAGCCCTGGACCTAAGTGGCTGTGTCACCTGCTTCCCTGGGCTGTCCTGAGCCAGAGGGCAGCCTGGCCCGGAGATCTGGAGCGCGGGCGCTGGTTCCGTTTCCGGGAAGCGTCGGGGGTACGCCGTCCACTGCCCTCCCCTCTGCATCCACACTTCTCTCACCAGCCCACCTAACAGCACCTGAAAGGCCCCCCAAGGTCTTGGGGTCTCCCTGGCACTCAGACGTAAGCCTCCCTGCACCCCCATTCTGGTGGTGTCCTGTTTGCCCCCAGGTGCGGGGCAACCCTGCGGAGCCCCCGCCGTCCGAGGAGCCCTCTCCCACCTCCTGCAGGTCACTGGTCACACTGAGAACCTGCCACAGGCCAGAGCTTGAATCTCGACTGGCCCACGAGTCTCGCACTAACATCCTCCATCCTCCCCCTCCCCGGCTGGGTGGAAAGTTCAGAAGCAGAAAGCCAAGCCTCATTCTCCTGCGATGCCCCCTGTCCCGTGCCGGGCGCCTCCCAAGCTCCAGGACTCCAAGCCGCACTCCAAGCCGAAGTTCTCCTCACTTAGCCCCCGGCTGACGAGAGGGACTGCAGGGCAACGCCCCCAAATCCAAACCAAGGGACTGGCCCCGCTGAGGGGGAGGAGAGGCAGAGTCACTCTGCGTCCAGCCCTGCCCAGACTCTCGACAGTTCAGGCAGGTCAGCCCCCACCTCCTGCTCCCATCAGAGGACAGACCAGCCTCCGCTGCCATCTCCTCTCCTTTCCCTTCTCGCCCCCCTTCACCCTGTTTCCTCAGGCGTTTCCGTAAGTTACAAGCAACAAGTACGCTTTGCAGGGCCCGCCCTCCTCCGGCAGAGGCCAGTGGTCTCCTGTATGTGGGCGAGAGCCCCCCCCCCCCCCGGGACACAGCCATACTCCAAGCCCCTCCGGCATCCTGATGTCTCTGCTCGGGGACACGTTTCATACATGATGACTCAGGGGCGGGGGAGGAGGACGGCCTCGCTGCTGAGATGTCAGCAAGGGGACTTGAAGCCACGGTCGCAAGGTGGGCTGACCCCGAAGTCAGGAGCCGCAGTGCCGGCCCCCGCCCAGCTGGCGGGGAAGCAGGGACCGGACTCGGAGAAGGGACAGAGACGAATACGCCCACAGGCACACACGCCACCTTCACTAGTTATTGTCTTGAAAGCACCGGGGAAAGTTACGTAAGGAGACAACACACATCTCCGAGGCAGCGAAGAAACATTCGCTTCCTCCGGGGAGGGTTTAATTTAATAAACAGCCCCCACAGCAGCGCGAGGTGAGTCACCATCACTCATGCATGCAGAGGAGACAGAGCCCCCCCCCCCGAGGAAAACGCCCCACATTTGGGGAGGGGGACAGAGGGGGAAGCATAAGATCACCACGCACTCAGTGAGCCAGCTCGGAAGGTCTGCTTACTCAGCCCCAAGCGGTCCTGCCTCCTCTCCGGAGCGCTCGTCGGAGGTGCAGAGCTGTGCCGGCGGGTGACAGGAGACGCACAGGGCTCCCCGTGAGAAATCCTACTGCCGCCCTCCACCGGCCCCCGAGAGCAGGGCTTGCCCAGCTCGGCAGCCGCGGCGACTTCTAGGGCTCGGCTGCCCTCCAAGCGGCTGATGTACGATGTACGTCTGCAACAGATGGGGACCGGGGCTGGGCGTGTTCCCTGTCCCCGGAGCCGCGCCACACGCGGACGGCACACCGCGCGAGCCGGTCTGAGCGGGCGCAGGAGACGGACTCGCGGGCTGGAGCCGGCGGCTGCTCCGCAAGCAGGCAGAGCCCGGCAGGAGCGCTCACGGATGGGCTGCGCTCTGTCATTACCATCTGTGTCCCGGCTGCCGGGAGGCACCTCCTCACTCCACAGGCTAGTCTGCGGAGGGAGGGCTGAGCCAGGTCTTTTAAAAAGACAGGCAGCAGGGTGGATAAAGGCAGGAGAGGCCGATGATGAAGCAGCTGATGGCATCTGGGTTCCAGGTCCTCCGGCCGGCACAGCGCCCTGCACGGTCCCCATCTCCCTTCAGGCAAAGGCCAAGTAGCCGCAGTGGACACTCAGACTCCCTGGAGACCCCTGACCTCGGAGCAGAGAGAGACGTTTTCTCTCTGGCAGAACGAGGGCTAAGGCCCTACCAAGAGGCTCTGTGGGTGAAATCTCCGTTCGAAACCTTGGGCCCCCGACCAGACACCCTATAAACATCTGGAAGGCAGCAAGGCCCCTGCCTTCTGAACCGCATCCTATTTCCTGTAATTCTGAAGCTTCGACATCTGGGGCCCTGCTGACTCTGGAGGGACTTCCCCTCTCGGGGTCAGCCAGTCCCCGGACCTAGTGAACTGAACTGCTCCCGGGACACACCTCCCACATGCAAAGCAGCCTCCCCAGAGCCCACCCCCTCGTCTCCTCCATCAGCCCGCACACCCTGAGGCCTACCCCCCTGTCCTAATCACCTCAGGGCAGGGACCAGACCACCAGGGACAGTCCCTGCACCCACAGCCAGAACTATTCACACTCACCAGTCCTGTCTATGCCTGTCCACCCTGCGCCTGGCGAGGGGTCACAGTAAAGGCCCTGCCTGTATCTTCCCCTGGCCCCTCCGCCTCCTGACCCGCCCGGTGCTGCCCGTGTGGCCCCTCCATGGCCTGCTGAGCCTCTGTTTCTAGGGGTCTGTGAATACAATAAACCTCTTTCTCATGACAGTCGTTCTGTGTCTGCATGTCTTACCACTCCTGATCACAGTGAATCCTGGGTGAGCCCTTAACACCCTGCCCTACGGGGTGTGCAAGCTGGTTGGGGAGAAAACGGATCTGAGTCATTAGCAGATGATGAGGGTCCCCCTTCCAGAATCCCGCAGTGCCCACCATTCAACAGAACTTGCTAATAATTCCACCTTTTCAGCAACGGAGGATTTACTTAGAGAGATACTGAGTGACCCGTCGCTGAAGGTAATCAAGCAGGGGAGGCTTCTTCTCTGAAGAATCTACCCTCTGATTCTCTGATGTGATTTGGCTGGCAAGTCTGTGGTTCAGGTGAGGGTGACGATCAGGAAAAGTGAATGACGGCTGTGCACGAGGCATGCAGAAGGCTTTGTGGAAGTGACCACAGGCCCTGGCCGGTTTGGCTCAGTGGTTACAGCATCAGCCCGTGGACCCCAGAGCTGCAGGTTCGATCCCTGGCCCCAGTCAGGGTCATGCAGGAGGCAACCAATTGATATGTCTCTCTTCCATCATGTTTCTCTCTCTCCCTTTCTCCCTCCTACTCTATCTGGAAAAACAAAGGGGAACGTATCCTTGGGTGAGGATTTTAAAAAGACAAGATGTGGCGTGGCTATACACCAAGGGTCACGATCAAACGAGCAACTGAGGGAGAGTCTGGGACTTTGGGAAACATGTCATGAGGCTGGAGCCTGCGGCGTTTCTGAAGGAGACTTTCAGCCCGGGGGGTAAGGGACCGCGGCGTGACGTCGCTCCAACGGTCCATTCTGAGACCGGAGAGAGCAGACGCACAGCGTGGTGGCGACATCTCTCTGGGTACCGGGTCGTGGCCCCGACCAGCTAATTACCTGAAGAAGTCACCTGAGGCCGGAATGTTGTGTCCTTGCCTGTAGGATGAGCCATCTGTCACCTGAGGTACCTCCAGGTCCTCTCAGAACAGACATGAACGGACATTCTGTGACAGCCGCCCAGGCCCAAGTCCCGGCTCAGCCATCCCTCTGACCCTCGGTAGCTCCTTCGGGAAAAGAACCCGGGTGAAAAGCCGTGTTCTGTGCATCTCCCAGGGCTGCTCGGGGATCACGGACCAGCAAGTGTTTGGACAAATAAAAGCACCGGCCAGGGATGTGCGGGGTTACTCTGGAACCAAAGGGCAGCGCTGGCGTAAACTCACGGCTCAGCCCAAAGCGGGTGCGGTGGAGGGATGAGCAAGGACCCCCCCCCCCCGCCCTGCAGGCAGCCCCCGGGGCATCAGTACGAGAGCGTCCCCCAGAGATCCAGCCAATCACAATATTTTCTCCTGCCGTTTGGGCATCCGCCTGGCCGGCTTAGCGGGGCTTGTGCTATTTACGTGCGCTGGATTCCAAAGCACAAGCCCGCGGAATGGCTGGAAATGCGGGGGACAGGGGCCGCACCATCCAGCGTGTTCGGAGGCGTGCCAGCCGGGAGGCCAGCGCCTGGGAACGAGGGACGGGGAGCGAGCGAGGCTGGCGGGGCGGAGTGCAGCGATCTCAGGTCCCGGGTACCTGGGAGCATTCATCAGAGGCTCCGCTGCAGGAACAGCTCTGCTCTGGCGTGCTAGCTCCCCACCACGAGTGTGGTTACTGTTTCACCTGCCTCTCTCTGGCTTCCCAGCTCCCCGCGGCACCCGGAATCCCTCCCACTTCCTCTGCAGGCTCCGAGCCGTTCCCCGCCCGCTCCTTTTGGAAAGTGGAGGTCAGCCCTCTTGAAGGAGAAGCCCCAAAGATCAAAGCCGTTAGGAAAGCCAGACCCTTGTTGGCCCAACCCAAAGTCTCTGGGACATTCCTGCCTGAGACACATGCCTCTGAGTCACCCCCCAACACACACACACACACTAATTAATCTTCCTAGACGTTGCTTTCCGAGCGAGCATTACTCTGCACCCTTGGCAGACTGAAAAAGACAAAGCAAAACCAAAATGAGACAGACAGCAAAACACCAGCTCCGTGCTACCTTCAGAACAAACACAAGCTGCTCCGTGTGGCTTGCAGGCCACAGCCATGCAACCTCTGACCCTTGAGCCCGCACGAAAGCTGTCACCCAGAGTCCTCATGGGTCCCGCTGCACCTCAAATGGCTTCGCTGGCATCACCCCGCCCCTGTCCTGGAACTGACTTTTCGAATGTATTTTTAGTGCGGGGCATTGGCACAGGCTAACTTGACCTGCACCACAGGGAAATGGGTAAAATATTATCTGTTTTATCAATAAGGACACTGCAGCTCAGAGATGCTGAGTTGCCGAGGTTTCTGTGCGGGGACCGGGGACAGGTACCTTCCCTCCAAAGCCTGGCTTCAGTCCTCGCCGTTCTAACGGCTTCACACACTCACCCCTTTCTTTCCTGGATCTATTTTTGCTTATTTGTATCTTGTTGTGGTTTTCCTGTGGCACGGGCTTATCTGTGACTCGTTTAATTAACAATTAGAGGGGTACGTTCCCACTCTGGAAGTTGGTCCCCTTGGAGGGGTCCACCCCAAAGGAAATCCGAAATGCAAACAAATGCACAGAGCAAGCCCCTGCGGCCACGGGAGGACCGGCTGGACCCAGCGCGCTGGCCGAATGGCAGCGCTGCCAGCCACCCTGGTGGAACCCCGCACGGTGGTCGGGGGAACCACAGCAAATCAAAGCAGTGCCTTCAAAGCCCTGCACAGGACCTGGAAATGTGGCACGGTACGACCCAGGAGACGAAGCACCTGTCACACGTGGGCAAAAGAGGACCTGCCCCCGCCCTCGTGGGGCAGACCTGCCGTACATGTCTTCGCACCCCAGGAATCCAGCACAAATCCTCGGCCACCTCCAATGCCATCTTCAGCCTTGAGCTCCCAGGTCAAACACTGCGTGCCACGCTGGTCCCTGGGACGAGACGCCACTACAGGAAGGCAGCCGCGGCCCCGACGGCAAGGGGACCCACGGCCCCACGTGGAAACTTGCAGACGGAGAGCAGCTGCTCGATAAAGCTTTTCTCCTCCCTCCTTTTGCAGATGGTGACGCTGTCCCTGTGTTCCGTCGGGCTGCCAGGCCAGTGCACGGCAAAGCCAGAGGCTGGGGCAGCGGAGCTGGTGAGACTCTGAAACCAGAGAGGTCCCCTGGCCCAGTGCCCGGCTCCTGGCTGCACCGGGCACCCACAGAAGCTGCGCAGCTGGAAGAGGGGCATGGGATGGTACCAGCAATGGCTCTGGCTTGGCCATCCCTTGGGAACACCTGCGGTGTCCCTGGGTCAAGCAGGGAGGTCGACAGTGTGGCGCTTGACCTTGAGACCCGGTTCCTACAAACAGCTTGAGGCCAGCATCCGTGCGTCCATCAGGCAATCTGGGAGCTTCAGCTGGGAATCAATCTGCCGAATCAACTCGGCACCTCGAACATCCTTATTGAAACCTTTGCCAGAGGGACTGTCGAGCAGTTCATTAGGCAGGTGACAGGTGTGCAAAGAAAGCGCTGGCTCTTGAGGGCTGCAGAAGCACCCGTGATGGATGCGCTCGAGCACCGGCAGCCGGCAGCCGGCAGCCGGCAGCCCACCCCCTGCAGCCCTGGAGGCCGGAGGCCCTGCCCCCGCTCTGCCTCAGAGGACCCGCAGGGGGTTCTGCTTCCAGGTTGGCCGGTCGTGTCCTAAGAAGACCTTTGGGATCTGCTCCGAGGGAATCCGAAGGCAACGGCAGACCTCCTCTGAGCTTCAAGAATAGATCGTCCCTGCGGCCTAAAGCCATCTGGAAAGATTGGCAAACTCTGGTCTAAGAGTTGCTTTCATGTTCACGCACCACCCGGTACTGGGGGGAGGAACACGAGGCCTGTCCATCCCCAGCACACCCTGATGCCCGCGGAGAGCCAAACTGGCTGATTCCTTTGCCGCCCGGCCGCTCGCTGGACGCCTCCCCGCGGCCGCTTGCTGGACGCCTCCCCCGGGCCGTTCCCTGGACGCCTCCCCCGGCTGCTCGCTGGACGCCTCCCCCCGCCGCTCGCTGGACGCCTCCCCCGGCTGCTCGCTGGACGCCTCCCCCCGCCGCTCGCTGGACGCCTCCCCCGGCTGCTCGCTGGACGCCTCCCCCCGCCGCTCGCTGGACGCCTCCCCCGGCTGCTCGCTGGACGCCTCCCCCCGCCGCTCGCTGGACGCCTCCCCCGGGCCGTTCCCTGGACGCCTCCCCCGGCCGCTCGCTGGACGCCTCCCCCGGCCGCTCGCTGGACGCCTCCCCCGGCCGCTCGCTGGACGCCTCCCCCCGCCGCGCGCTGGACGCCTCCCCCGCTGCTCGCTGGACGCCTCCCCCCGCCGCTCGCTGGACGCCTCCCCCGGCTGCTCGCTGGACGCCTCCCCCGCCGCTCGCTGGACGCCTCCCCCGGCCGCTCGCTGGACGCCTCCCCCGGCCGCTCGCTGGACGCCTCCCCCCGCCGCTCGCTGGACGCCTCCCCCGGCCGCTCGCTGGACGCCCCCTTCCAGGTAGAACTAGCACTTCTAGAACTGGATGGCAAAGACACGTGTCATGGAGACCTCATGCTCTGGTTTTAATAAAGGGGAACAGTGTCTCCATCTTTCTCAGCCAGCACTGGACTCGAGACGGTCTTAAGACCTTCATGTGGAGACTGCTCCCGAGCCCTGAGCTCCCCCCAGCCCTGATGTGCAACAGGGCCCTTGGGTTCTCCACCCATGGAAGTGCTGTGCGCACTGCGTGCAGAGGCACGTGCTGCTGCCTGTGTGTGCGGAACACGTCACCTGCCCCATGGCGGCGTTACTGCTCTCAAAGAACCTACTGCGTGTACAGGTTCTAAGTCAAGCGCGACCAACTGAGAAGAGACTTGCCCAAGGCCACATAGCTGGATGCCAGGAGGGCCAGGACTAGGCCCTGGGTGCTCTTGATTTTGACTCCTGCACCTGCTGGACAGCTGGCTGGGCTTGTTCACGTGGCCCTGTAGTGACCTCTCCCCTAACGTCAGTCTGGACAAGCCCAGGGTGGTCAAGGTACAGAGAGCAGAGGACAGACGGGAAGTATGTGCCAAACCATGATGCACACAAAGGGGCAGCGATGGATTGGGGTGAACAAGACATGCACATGCTTAGGTCAGACCTCTGCTCTCTTGGCATCTTCTCTGAGCCCAACTCCAGCCTCGCTGGTCACAGAGACTGTCCCGCACCCCTGGCACGGTTCCTCCATCTTCCCTCCTCTTAATGTTCAGGGCCAACCTGCAGCTCCGTGCGAGCAATGCTATTTTTTTTAATCCCCCCCCCCTTTATTGATTTTAGAGAGAGAGAAAGGGAGAGAGAGAGAGATAGAAACATCAATGAGAGAGAACATCGATCGGCTGCCTTGTTCATGCCCCCCACTGGGGATCAGGCCCACAACCTGGGCATGTGCCCTGAGCAGGAATCGAACTGGTGACCTCTCGGTGCAGGGTCGACACTCAACCACCGAGCCACACCAGCTGGGCAGAGCAATGCTGTTTTGAATGCTGTGTGTCTCCAACTGAACGTCTCATCCAGGCTCATGGGCCAACCAAAGAGAAGGCTCCTTGGTCCAAGAAGTAGGAGCCCCAACAGCTGCCACTTGGGAAACCCGAGTTTTCATGATAAACAGAACAGGCCACTCCCTTAACACCATGCTCCCCCTCTGTGGCCACCTCAGCTCTCCCTCTCTCTCTTGGGGGTCCCCCTCCTGACGACAGACAGTCATGGGACCTCCACCAGAGGCTAATGAAAGAGAAGACAAAGACCCCAACCTTGTGGACTTCAGTCCTGGCCGGGAGGAAAGTCGTGGACACAAGGAACAAGCAGGCTGAGGGGCAGTGCAGTATTTGGTGCTGGGAAAACAACAGCCACCCTGGGAGAAGTTTCCAGAAGGAAATGTCTGTGTTGGAAGGAAGATGTAAAAAAGAACTTCCTGGGAGGAGTAAGGATGAAGTAAGAAGAGGAGGATTCTCTTTTTGTCAGCCGGGGGGAGGGGGAGGGGTTGAGGGTGTGTGTATGTGAGCATGTGTGTGTTGGAAGGGTCCTTGTATTTTGTGAGGCTCCTTGGTATGTGCTGACCCTTTGGTCCCTGGACAGGGCTTGAGGGCTCTGGAAGGCTCTAGAAGACTCTGGACGGCTCTAGAAGAGTCTGGAAGGCTCTGGAAAGCTCTAGAAGGCCCTGGAAGGCTCTAGAAGAGTCCGGAAGGCTCTAGAAAGCTCTAGAAGGCTCTGGAAGGCTCATAGCACTAGATCTTCCATTTAAGCCACAAGCCAGGCTTGCCCTCCTATGCTGAGTGCTGACAGGCTGCACTGGGCCAGTCTCAAGCAGGTGCCCCAGTTCCAAATGTCCATGACCCAAAACTGCCTCCACGCTCCCGCCGAGCAGAAGGCTCTGCACTACCCAGGTGGCAGAAGCCCAGGCGGCCGCTGCACATGCACAGTCTTCCCGACTTAACCAAAACCCACACAGAGGTCACGGGGCACAGACCGCCATTATCACAACGCCCCGCAGCATGCGCGCCCTCAGACAAACGGGGTTCCTCTGCCGAGCAGAGGAGGAAGGTCTTCACTCGTCCTTTTAAACTGAGGCGACTTTTCTGTGGGTTCAAATTCCAGCGTTGCCATTTGCTAGCACTGTGACCTTGGGTAAGTCCTTGAACTTCTCTACACCTGTTTCCTCATCTGTAACATGGGATTAACGATAACTGTACCCACCCCACAGGGCTGCTGTGAGGATTGAACTTGTGTGCATGCGCACACGTGTGTGCGTGTGTGCATGCATGTGTGTGCACGTGTATGTGTGTGTGCCTGTGCGTGCGCGCGTGTGTGTGCGCATGTGTGTGTAGAGACATGCACACGCTCACATATACACGTTATTCTGAACGCGCAGAGGACACTGCCCGGCACGCAGAGCACACGAAGTGTCAGTGCTGAGTTTCCTGGGGTGAGCAGGGCGGGGAGTGGGTGGGGATTCCCACTTGGGCCTCCCTGCTGTGACAGCCCCACTGGAGAGCGGCAGGGACGCTGCGCCTCACAGCGAAGTGGGGACCGGGGGGCGCACACGACAGAAAGCTTCAGGAGCACACCGCTTAGCTGCAGCTGCCTCGGGAGAGGGCCGGGCCGGAGCAGAGCCCTGATGCCCAAGGAAGTCCCTGGCCCAGGGCTGAAGGGGCAGCGGGCGCCTCGGGGTGGGGCGAAGGGCGTGGGTGGAGCTGTCTCCTCCTCTGCCCAGCCGTGCCCATCCCGGCCACCGGTCAGTGACCATCCCGGGCAGAGGCCCTGATGGGCTAAACGGGAGCGAGAGACAGGCCCCGCCTGGAGATGCTCTGCCCCGCTGTGGAGACAGGAGCCTGGGCACAGACAGGCATCGGGGGCTCGGCGGCTGGCACTTGGGGCGGGCGGGTGGAGGCGGGGTCGAGAGGGCGGGGTCAGTAGCAGGCAAGACGGGGCGGCGCCCTGAGGAGAGGTGCCTGCGGCCCTAGGCGCCATGCGGGGGGCTGGATGAGTGGCTGGCGGTGCTCCGAGGTCTGGGGTGCAGGCAGTGCCCCCAAAGCTCTGAGTGGTCAATGATGGGGTGCCCGGGGACAGGGAGCGCCACACCCCACATCAGGCCCCTTTCTTTCCCACAAATGGGTGTGAGGGTGGTTGGAACAAAGAATCCACAGCAGGAAACTTTCAGCCCTGATTCAAAGCAAGCAAACAGAAAGCAACCCGGACCAATTCATCAGTTTGGGGAAACTGGGCTGCCACCAAGTGTGGGGTGTTGCTGAGGACGGCTCAGTGTCCCCAGGACACCTCACGGCAACCTGGTTCTCAGCTCCCACCACCTCCCCTCTGCATGCCACAGCAGCTGCGGAACCTGGTCCCTGACCCTGGCAGTCAGGAGGGGCGGGAAGGCAGACCCCACGGAGAGAGCGTCTGGATGCCGACCAGCAGGTGCCTCATCTCCCCGGAAGCTTCACAACGCAGCAGCAACGTCCGAGGCCGGGCAAGGAGACGCCAAGAAATGACCCCCTCAATCTGTCTGTCGAACCTCCTTCAGCCTGACCCGACGGCCCCCAGCCAGGGCTGAGCCAGAGAGGGGCCCAGAGCCACCCAGTGGGTGGGAGCCAGCAGGGAGGTCCAGTCAACCTCTGGCTAAATCATGGCTGTAACGGCTCCTACCCTGGAGGGAACGGAAGACTCCCCCGCGCACTTCTGCAAAACACAGATGCCCACACTCCCCTCGAGAGCTACTGAATCAGGATCCCTGGGGCCGAGGATGGGGTGACTGAAATGCACCCTGCTTAAGAACCACAGGCATTGTGGCTCAGCGTTTGAGCATGAACCCATGCACCAAGAGGTTGCCAGTTCAATACCCAGTCAGGGCACATGCCCAGGTCGTGGGCCCAATCCCCAGTGGGGTGCATGCAGGGGGCAGCCAATTGATGTTCTCTCATCTGTTTCCATCTCTCTCTCCCTCTCCGTTCCTCTAAAAAAAAAAAAGAACCAGCACCTGCTGTGAAGACAGGGAGGCAAGCAACAGAGAGAAAATGACACGTGCAAGGTCCCTCAGCTGCTCACGGTGCGACGTGTCACCTCAGCACGTGCTTTGAAAGGGAAATGAGAGCCCTGGCCGGTTTGGCTCAGCGGCTGGAGCGTCGGCCTGCGGTCCTGAGAGACCCGGGTTCGGTTCCCGCTAAGGGCACGTACTTCGGTTGCAGTTTGTCCCCGGCCCTGGTTGGTCGTGCGGGTGGCAGCCACTCGATGTGTCCCTTTCACGTCGATGTTTCTCTCTCTCTCCCTCTCTCCCTCCCACTCTACCTGAACAAAAAAATGGGAAAATGTCCTCGGGTGAGGATAAAAAAAAAAAAAAAGAAAGGGAAATGAGAGAGCTCCCCCTGTAAGCAGGGACCAGCTTCTGATGTAAAGTAAACAGAAAGGCAGTCACTTGGTTCTCGCGGGGCAGTGCAGTCAACTGCCCCCGGTAGAACGCCTGGCTACCGTCAAAGGTCCCGTGCAGGCTGCCTTTGGCCTTGGCTCGCTCCCCCCCACGCCGTCCTGCCTGTCTCCTGACACCCCAGGTCTAAGGGGACTCAGTCCGTGCTTGGAGGGTGCGGCTTTGCTGCCCAGGCGTGAGAAGGTATTTCGCAGACCCGCTGACAGTGGAGACAGCATCACTTGCAAGGACGTCACAGTGGCCTCCCCGTGGAGCCCCCGCCTGGACACCTGGCTTGCCTTTCTCAGGGGCAACCTTGAAGGGCTGTCCTGAGGTCTGAGAGCCTCCCCGCGCAGTAAGGACCCCAACAGGGGCTGTTCCTTCAGCCTGGGTTCCCCAAACAAACAGGGCCAGGTCACAGCGGCTGTGGACAGACACAGACCAAGAGACAATGAACAGGGCTCACTGCCGAGAAATGGGGTCATTGCTACCCCGGCGCAGTGTGGCTAGCACACACTATTCCCCGCCCCCTTTCTCTCCTTTGGGGGCCACTCCGTTCCCCACAGCGGCCCGGCGGAACTGACCCGTCTTCCGGGCCTACCTGCCCCGTTGGAATCAAGTCTGGATCGGAGGGTCCCGGAGAGTGAGCCCCGAACCCGAACACAACACGAGGCTGTGGTTTTTCTTCAACACATATTTTAAAAAATGTACTGGTCTCTGGTTCCTAATCGTGTGGGTGCACGTCCTGTCTCCTCGACGATATCTTAAAATGACGTCATGATGATCTTTCTGAAAAACACTCCGAACCCTGAAGTCTGCGCCACACACACCCAACATGTGCTTCCCTCCCGGGCCGGATTGAACTCGACAAACGCGTGCTGGACGCTTGCCCCGGGCCAGGCACACGGGGAAGAGGGAGGCAAAGCCGCTGCCCCTCCGGCGAGTCCTAGCTGAGGAACAACAC
Organism: Molossus molossus; assembly: GCF_014108415.1. NCBI lineage: Eukaryota > Metazoa > Chordata > Mammalia > Chiroptera > Molossidae > Molossus > Molossus molossus. The sequence continues at coordinate 109,672,497 of NW_023425401.1, forward strand.
GCTCCAGACAGGTCGGCACTGTCCTCTGGAAGGCACAGCCTGTTGTCGGGGAGGCTCCCTGCCCTGTTTCTACCTGTGGTTCTCCTCTCGCGTCCCAGCCCCTCGCCCGGGGACCTGTTCGTGTGTCCTCGCCTTAGAACCGACGGGTTGGGCTGAGGGATACCCAAAATGATAAACCCGCCAGGCTCAGGTCAGTAACCGCCAAGAACTCCTACACTGCCGTTGCCTGTGGTCAACCACCTCTGAGTGCAAATCAGTAACCAAGCAACCAGTGGGTCCTTGGTTCGTAGTCAGGGTGACAGCTAGTCTCAGTGTGCCCGGGGCCGTCCAGTTCAGAGCAGAAAGCCCCACTCTGGCAGGTTTGGCTCAGCGGTTAGAACGTCGGCCCGCGGACCAAAGTCTCGTGCTCGATTCTGGTCAAGGGTATGCACCTTGGTTGCAGTTCATTCCCGGCTCTGGTCGGGGTGGTGCAGGAGACAACCAGTAGATGTTTCTCTCTCACATGGATGTCTCTCTCTCTCTCTCTCTCTTGCTCTCCCTCACACTCTATCTGAAGGTAAATGGAAAAATATCCACATTAAAAAAAAGAAAGGAAGGAAGCCCACTAGTCCAGGAACGCCCTTGTTCCAGGCCAACCCGGGCAGCGGTCACCCTAACGGACTGGACCTCTCCCTGGGCCCCCTGAAATCCTGGCCCCCACGCCCTCCCACGCCCTCCTCCTCTGTCTCTCCGGACTTCCAGCCCCACTGACTTCACGGGTTTCCTCTTCCATTCCCCAGCTCGCTGGTAGCGAGGAAATCCCCTCCCACCTTGCCCTTCCTGTTTCATCAACGAGGGAGAAATGCACACTGATCACTGCATGAGAACGGAACCGGGGGTTTGTGTCGGTCCAGAAAAGGTCGCTATTATCAGGTGAAAAACAACGTTTTAAAGTGAAATTAAACATAAATACCAGGGTCCCCCCATCCCAAACATATGGAGGGTGCCTAGAAGGCTCCTTTAGAACTTCCCCAACATTCTCTGTCCCTTTTCCCTCCTGCCAGCGAACCTTCTCACCAAACACCACCGTGGAGGGTGATGAAACACCACCGTCACCTCCTGCTTTTTACTCTCTGGACCCTCCCACCCGTTCACGTAGCTGACGGTTCTCCTAACTTTGCACCCGGCAGAGACCGTCGCCAAAGGCCACCTTCCCCCCTTGTCAGCCGACAGAAAGCAGGGTCAGGACCTGTAAGAGGAAGAGGGAACCAGGAAAACAGAGCCGGTGAGATCAAAACTTCCTGCAGCCCCCTGGCCCCCTCGAAGCACACTGCGGGGGGGTAACCCTGGCCCCCCTCGGAGCACACTGCGGGGGGGGGGTAACCCTGGCCCCCCCTTCAAAGCACACTGCGGGGGGGTAACCCTGGCCCCCCTCGAAGCACACTGCGGGGGGTAACCCTGGCCCCCTCGGAGCACACTGCGGGGGGGTAACCCTGGCCCCCCTCGGAGCACACTGCGGGGGGGGGTAACCCTGGCCCCCCCTTCAAAGCACACTGCGGGGGGGTAACCCTGGCCCCCCTCGAAGCACACTGCGGGGGGTAACCCTGGCCCCCTCGGAGCACACTGCGGGGGGATAACCCTGGCCCCCCTTCAAAGCACACTGCGGGGGGGTAACCCTGGCCCCCCTCGAAGCACACTGCGGGGGGGTAACCCTGGCCCCCCACCTCGAAGCACACTGTGGGGGGGGGTAACCCTGGCCCCCCTCAAAGCACACTGCGGGGGGGTAACCCCGGCCCCCCTCAAAGCACACTGCGGGGGGGTAACCCTGGCCCCCTCGGAGCACACTGCGGGGGGGATAACCCTGGCCCCCCTTCAAAGCACACTGCGGGGGGGTAACCCTGGCCCCCTCAGAGCACACTGCGGGGGGGATAACCCTGGCCCCCCACCTCGAAGCACACTGCGGGGGGGGGGTAACCCTGGCCCCCCTCAAAGCACACTGCGGGGGGTAACCCTGGCCCCCCTCAAAGCACACTGTGGGGGGGTAACCCTGGCCCCCCCTCAAAGCACACTGCGGGGGGGTAACCCTGGCCCCCCCTCAAAGCACACTGCGGGGGGGTAACCCTGGCCCCCCTCGGAGCACACTGCGGGGGGGTAACTCTGGCCCCCCCCTCAAAGCACACTGCGGGGGGGGTAACCCTGGCCCCCCACCTCGAAGCACACTGCGGGGGGGGTAACCCTGGCCCCCCCTCGAAGCACACTGGGGGTAACCCTGGCCCCCCACCTCGGAGCACACTGCCGAGGGGGTAAACAAACAACACAAACCCGGAGCCGGGTGTCGCAGCCCCTCATTGCACCGGCTTAGGGCGCAGCAGGTCCAGCGAGTTCTAACGGACCCTCCGCTGGTTCTAAGACACAGCCAAGGTTGAGAACCACAGGCGTGGACCAAGAAAAAGAACAACACGATGGGGTACAGGGTATCCGTTTTCCATAAAAAGAAAACAGACCGGCCCTGGCTGGTTTGGCTCAGCGGTTAGTTAGCGCGTCAGTCCACCTGCGGACCAGAGTCTCGGGTTCAATTCCCTGTCAAGGACACATACCTGGGTTGCAACACTCATACCTGGGTGTCTCTCTCACATGGAAGTTTCTCTCTCTCTCCCTCCTTCCTACCCTTCCACTCTCTCTAAGTATCAATGGAACAATATCCGTGGGTGAGGATTAACAGAAGAGAGAGAGAGAGAGAACAGACAGGTAGAGGCACCGTTTTTCCGAACACACATCCCAAAGGACACTTGTCGGGCCGGCCGTGGCTCTAACCCCTTCCACCACGGCTTCCAACGCCAGACCCTGCCCGTCCCCAGGGGCACTCCAGAGGGACCACAGGGCAGCGTACCCCACAGCAGACACGCTGAGCCGCCTCGCCCTGCTCCCCTCTCTCTTCTTACCCCGTCTGGGCAACGCCAGGGTAACAGACCGGTCCACTGAGCCTGGGACTTGAACACGCCCTGGAACGGAGGGGGGCTCTCAGGTGGATCAGGGGCTCTGGGCACCGCCATTCATTCAACAAGCACAGCAGGAGTCCCACCCCACGCTGGCCCCGGAAGGGGTGCAAGTCCTTGCCCATAGGTGTCCCCACTTTTCTAAGGAAGACCTGCATCTCCTTCCCAGGTCCCGAGGGTCAGAGTGGCAGTCCAGGGGTCCTGAGAGGGTACTGGGTAAACCAGCGGGGGTGGGGCTGCCCTTGGAAGCTGGGCCGACATCTGATTCATTTGGTGTTTTCCTGGCCTAGCACAGTCCCTGATGAACAGTAGATGCTCAGCGAATATTTGTCGAAAGGGAGAATACAGCCCTGGCCAGTTTGGCTCAGCGGTTAGAGCGTCCGCCTGCGGTCCGGAGAGACCCGGGTTCGGTTCCCACTAAGGGCATGTACCTCGGTTGCAGTTTGTCCCCGGCCCTGGTTGGTTGTGCGGGTGGTAGCCACTCGATGTGTCCCTTCACATCGATGTTTCTCTCTCTCTCTTCCTCTCTCTCCCTCCCTCTCTGTCTGTACAAAAAATGGAAAAATGTCCTTGGATGAGGATTAAAAAAAAAAAAAAAAAAAAAAGGGAGAATACATAGGTTAAACCCTGAAAAAGAGAGGGACAGAAAAAGCCCACCTCAGCCAGGTGACAATGATGGACAGTCTGGCGAAGCGATTACGAGAGAGAGGATGGGTTTTCTGCTGTCTCAGGAAGCTCCCAGACTGGCCATGGCCTGGATAATCTCTCCCTCCCTCCTCTAAGGGCCCAGCGGGATGGGACGGTCAGCACAGGAGTTCCCTTGGTGTGTTCTGGCATGTTCTGAGGATTCTTAGATAGGACACCAAAAGCAAAGGCAACAAGAGAAAAACAGCCATCATCAAAGTTAAAGACCTGCATGCTTCTAAAGACACTGCCACCAAAATTAAAGAACAGACCTGGCCTCCGCGGCTCAGGGGGTTGGGCATCGTCTCATACACCAAAGGTTGGCAGGTTGGATCCCTGGCTGGGGAATGTGCCCCTCTCACATCGATGTTTCTCTTTCTCTCTCTCTTCCTTCCCCTCTCTCGAAAATCAATAAGCATGTCCTCGGGTGTGGGGGTGGGGGGAGAAAGGACAACCCACGGGAAAAAAAAGCATTTTTCTGAGAAGGAACTGGTGTCTACAACGCATGAAAGACTCTTCAATGCGATAATAAAAGGACAACCCAATTTTAAAATGGGCAAAGAATATGAACAGACAATTCTCCAAGGAAGATATACCAATGGCTGAAAAGCACATTTTTAAAAGACGCAACAGTAGCCATTAGGGGGATGCAAATCAAAACCACGACGAGACACCCCTTCCCACCCACTCGGAGGGTTAAGATGAATGGACAGACAACACCAAGTGCTGGCGAGGGGGAGGGGCAGCTGGCACGCTCACACGCTGCTGGTGGGATGCAGCATGGACGGTAAGCCCATCTGGAAGTGTGTGGCAGTTCCCCGAAAGTTAAATGTGGAACGACCAGAGGAGCAGCCATTTCATCCCTGGGTATGAAACCAGGCGACATGAAGACATGTCCACACAAGAATGGGTCCGTGAACATTTACAGCATCATTACTCCTGACAGCCAAGAGGTGGAAACAGGCCACATGTCCTTTCGTGGATGAATGGATAAGCAAAACGAGGTCTGTGTGCCCTGGCCGGGTAGCTCAGTGGGTTAGAGTGCCATTCCCAAAGGCCAAGGCTGCAGGTTCGATCTCTGGTCAGGGCACATCCAAGAACCAGCCAATGCCCCAGCCAGTGTGGCTTAGCGGTTAGCGCACCGGCCCATGGACCAAAGAGTCTCGAGTTTGATTCCGGCTAAGGGCACATACCAGTTGCTGTTCGGTCCCTGGCCCTGGTTGGGGTCGTGGGGGAGGCAACCAGTCGATGCGTTTCTCTAACATCGATGTTTCTCTCTCCCTCCTTCCCACTCTATCTAAAGATAAATGGGGGAAAAAATGTCTTTGGGTGAGGATTTAAAAAAAAAAGAATCAGCCAGTGAATGCATAGATAAGTGGAACAACAAACCAGTGTTTCTCTCTCTCTCTCAAATCAATAAAAAAAAAAAAGAGGTCTATGCAGACAATGAAATAGTATGCAGCCGTAAGAAGGAACGAGGTACTGATACCTACTGAAACACAGGTAACCCTGGAAACATCACAGCAAGTGAACGAAGCCACTCACAGAAGACCACAAGTTACACGATTACGCTTATATAAAAGCCCAGAACAGGGAAATCTATGCAGACAAAAAGCTGTTTCATGGCCCCTTAGGGCTGGGGGTGGGGTGGGGGACTGACTGGTGACAGCTACCGGTCTTCCTCACACGTGTCTCTGTCTCCAAATTTCCCCTTTTCGTAAGGACACAGTCATATTGGATTAGGGTCCCAAACGGCTCCAGGGTGACCCCATCTTACCTCAGTTCCAAATAAGGCCACATTTTTAAGGTACCGGAGGTTAGGACTTCAGAAAGCTTTTTTTAATTTTGCTTCTCTGTCCACCTCTTATCCCTTGGGAATCGCCGACTATTTATAATGCTTCACTCTAAGCCTGCAATCCTGTTCAAGAGGGACGAGGTCATGTCTGAAATGTTCACAGCAGCAATTCAGCCCTGGCCACTGAGCAGTGGTTGGAGCCCATGGAATGGTCGAGGGTTCGATTCCTGGTCAAGGGCATGACCTGGATTGCAGGTTCGATCCCTGGCCCTGGTCAAGGTAAATGTAGGAGGCAACCAATCGATGTGTCTCTCTCACATCAATGTTTTTCTCCCTCCCCCCCACTTCCTTCCACTCTATCTTAACAAATATCGATGGAAAAACATCCTCGGGTGAGGATTAACCACCACCACCCCCCAAAAGCAGCATTTCACGTACATCCCGAGATCACGCCGACCTGACTTCGGTCGAGGAGGCTGAAATAAACTAATTCCAGGTCTTCCCGCTCACAGTGACCCCAGCCCCGATCCCTCACAATCACGGGGCACTTTCTGTCCGGAAGCGGGGGCTCGCCAGGACAGGATGCCGCACACGCCTCGTGTCCGGGGGTATTTTTAAACTGTGGCCACTTGCTAGAGAAGGGAAGGCCGCCCTGTGGACAGACACCCAGAAAGAACGTGCATTTGAACGGATCAGCAGAGAGACGTGTCTTCGGGGTTTGGGGGAGGGGAAATACAAAAAGAGGGGCTGCCTCTCTGGATCTTTTATTTTTATTATTATTATTTTTTTGGTACGTGCCCCTAGCAGGAACCGAACCCAAGACTCTCTGATCCGCAGGCCAACGTTCCAACCGCTGAGCCAAACTGGTCAGGGCTTGGGGCTGCCCCTTAGGGCGTCTGCTCCGCCAGGCCCTGAGCTAGAGCACCCCTCCCCCTACTGCTCTGAGGGGCATGCAGCCCCGTTTTACAGACCAGCCCCCCGCCCCCTCACAGAGCTCCTAAGTGGCAGAGCATTTGGGGTCCAAGTCTGGACGCGGATGCGGGACGTGATGGGCGAAGCTAAGAAGGAAAGAAGGAGCCCCTAGTTCCTCCACCTGGAGCCTCCCCTTCCTGCAGGCCCCCTGGGACTAGAGGCCCGAGCCCACTGCCCCGCTGGGCTTTGTCTGTCTGGGCCGGGAGGCCCGTGGGCATGTGTCGAAAGCTCCAGAGGGGCAGCAGGGTGGGGAGCCGCCTGCCTGCTGAGAAAGGTGCTGGGGAGGCAGGGAGCGTCCATCCAGAGATGGGGCGTCTGTCCGTCCCACACAGGGCGGCCTTCCCAGGCCTGAGACTGCAGCTCAGGCAGGACTTCCTGAGACGGGGGCCCTGCCGGCGGGATCACGGGCATCCGGACCTGCACGGGCTGAGCAGACTGGAGACGCCTCTAGTTCAGACCAGCAGGACTTAGGGCACACCGTGCGGCGACACCCCAGACCCCATCCCTTCTGTTCACACCGGTGAGATCCGGTGAGAATGGTCAGTGGCGGATCCCCCAGCTTCCCGCCCCCCTGTTCTGCCCTCGGCTTTTGACCGATCCTTCCCTACACCACTGCTCTTTTCCTTTGGGGGGGCTGTGCCCTGCCCCCTAGCGGCCCACCCCAGCGCCAGGGTGAGACCAAGGTCCGAGCGCAGCTGACAAGCTCCGCTGCACCCACAGGCCAGGAGTGGTGACAAGCTGAGAGCTGCCTGCCTTTGGTCCAGGGACAGCCCGCCCCCGAGTCCACCCCAGTGGTCCAGGGACAGCCCACCCCCGAGTCCACCCCAGTGGTGCAGGGACAGCCCGTCCCCCACGAGTCCACCCCAGTGGTGCAGGGACAGCCCGCCCCCCACGAGTCTACCCCAGTGAACCAGGGACAGCCCCCCCCCCCCCCCCGAGTCCACCCAAGTGGTGCAGGAGACCTCATCTCCGAACCAGCCAGGGCGACGCAGGCAGGCGCTGGCTTTCTGCTGCTCGGTCCAGTGACAAGTCTCCTTGGGGCCCCAGAGGACTTGGACTGTGCAGGTGCTGGGTCATCCCCAGTGATGGAGATGGTGCAGGGTTCCTGACATTAAAGGGCCAGCTCAGACCGTCGTCCCAAATGAGGGTCACCGACCCCGCTGCCCACGCTTATCTGAGGCGGCTCTTTGTTTAAAGCCCCTCTGTGCGGAGCCCTGCCCTGCCCTGGGAGTCCCCTCCTGCCGACTCCTCACTGACTCCTCACTGCAGGGACCCCGTAAGAAAGACGCTGAGTGACTCACTGTGACATCGCCACACACAGGTGTGGGGACGACGGCTCTCGTCCACCTTCACCGGTGACAGGAGAAAAAGCAACCCCCCCTCAGTTTTGGGGTGAGATGCTAATTGTTTTTGTGTGTGTGTTTCTTTTTTTAATTAAGAAGAAAGTTAAACTTCTTCAAATAATAGCGCAGATATTTCGAAATAGCCTTGAATTCCATATTGGGGCCAGTTCAGTTGTGAGGGGGAGGGGAAGGCGAAACTGGGCAGACAGATGTAAGGAGGAAGAAAAAAGGAGAAACTTGGCAGAGTGGCCCACAGAACCCAGAGACACTCCTGCACCCCCAAAGTTTCCCCGAAGATGCTTGGGGTCTCACAACAAAAGCAGACCAATGGCTGATGATAATACACAAATGCTCCAAGGTGAATTAACAGGCACAGAATAGTTCAATCTGCTTTGAAGATTAGGAGCCCTCCCAGAAAGGGGGCGATCTTAAGTGGAGAGGGGACGGCGGCGGAGGGAAAGAGGCAGAGTTGTTTAGGAGGGCTGTTTCCACCTCCCGGGCAGCGAGCTTTTAACATTAACACCTTTACTGTTATTACTCTTTAAGATGCTAATGACCTATTAGGTGCTCTTTCCAACTAACTTTCCTTGACCAGGGCCCTCTGGCCTTCCGAAGGTCTGCCCCCCTGAGTGGGCCCGAGCAGGGAGGAATGTTTTTCTAGGCTACAGGAGCAGGAGTGGGCTCCTGTGAACCCCAAATCCTTAGTTCCCCACCCCCTGCAACGAACCACACGGCGCACAGTGGTGCCCACGGCGAGCTTCTCCGGCAAACTGGATTTGGGAGAAGACAGACCCTCCTGAGAGCAGGGCAGCATGGGAATCAGGACTGGGCACCGACGCCTGGGGCTCTGGAAATGCCTGTGGGCCCGGGGAGGGCCTGAGTAGCCGAAAATACTAGAACCTGAATGTCATCGTTCCTGCCCTGTGCCCCCAGGCAGTTCCTCTATCTCCAGAAGCAACAGCGGTGACACAGCGGCCCCAGGGACCGGCCCCAGAAGAGGAAGGCAGCAGGCCAGCTCCCATCTCCGTGGCACTGGGCTGGGGTCAGCGGGGCCACAGCATTGCACAACCCCAGAGGCCCTGTTTCCTAGACTGCAAAGGGCCTGGTGTCCCCTGCCCTTGGGCCACCCAGCAACTCTGCCAGGCTCAGCCCCGCTGGCCTCCCTCCGTCCCTCTAGCCAACTGTGCCAAGCAGCCTGAGGCTGCCACCCTAGTCCCAGGAAACTGTTTCCCTGGACCCGGCCCAGTTAGCTTAACTGGACACAAGGTCACCAAGAATAAGAGCGGCTGTTCCGGTGCCAGGTCTGAGCACTTGTAGCTGCCACGTACGCGAACCAGGTCATTTTCCGAATCTTCCAGGAGTGGACGTGCGCTCAAGTCCACCCCCAGCCCCCCGGGCCCCCGGTGACCAATGGCAAAAACCTACCTACAAAAACATTGTCGACGGATTTAAAAAAAAAAAGCAGCGATTTTTTTCTCCAGTCGAGAGACAATGAAAGGGACTAACGAGGAGAAAGATGATTTAAAGCGACAGAAACCAGACGACACGGGACAGGCAGGGTGTGGAGAAGCCTTCAGGTCGGAACCCTCGTGCTAAGGAGCTGTCTGCAGCCCTGCGCACAGATCCCCGACTCCCCCACCCCGCTCTTGGGGACTCAGTTCCCCCAGCTGGAAAGTGATGACCGTCCGTGAATCCGCTACTTCTCGCTTCTCATTCGGCAACCTCACATTCAGCGCCTGTTACGCACAGACAACAGTGGCGTTTGCATCTCCAAACGCTTGGCCACACCTTACCCTTATATTCGAACCCTGCTTTGCGGGTAACCAAGTGCTTCGCCTACACGGTTTGTCCCTTCAGCAAAGGAACAAGGGCAAAAAGGCAGGCGGCCTGACGCCTGGTAACCACCGAGGAAGAAAGGTGATGGTTTCACCCACACTGCTGGCCGGAGCTCTGTCCGGGACCCCAGGGTGCTGAAGCCCGAGCTGTCATACCTGCAGTGTCTCTGAGAACCGGGAGTGGCTGGACCTCCAGGGAGATCCCCAAAGGGTCCTGGCTGGTGACTCTTTCCCTGGTGACGCGTGTGGCTCAGCCACACAGAGGAGGCTGTGTGGGGAGATCTCTGGAGCTCTGGGCCTGAGGATTCTTGCATAATTGGGGGTGGGGGGGGCTTAAGAGGAGACTTGGCTTCCCCTAATATGGCATGTGGGGGCTGGGTGCCTACCCTCTCTCTGAGCAGTAGGTTCCCGTGTCTGTCACACGTGAAAAGTCAAGCGCTGGTTACATACAAACATGTGATTTAGAGATTTCAGGTCAGAGCCTGAACCCAGAGAGAGGGGTGCACAGCAGTGCCAGGTGATGCCACGAGGGTCGGCTGGGGAGGGCCAGAGATTAGAAACGCAAGAAGCGCCCTGGCCGGTTTGGCTCAGCAGTTAGAGCTTTGGCCTGGCGACCGTAGAGTCCCGGGTTCGGTTCCCGCTAGGGGCACGTACCTCGGTTGCGGTTTGTGCCCAGTTGGGGTTGGGTGGGTGACAGCCACTTGATGTGTCTCTCTCACATTGATATTTCTCTCTCTCTCTTCCCTGCTTTCTCCCTCCCACTCTCTCTGAGGATAAATGCAAAAGTGTCCTTGAGTGAGGATAAAAAGAAATGCAGGAAGCTCACTTACAGCCCTCCATAGGCCATTTCCCTCTTACGTGACCGCTGGCTCCTAAGAATTCAGGTGGAGCTCACCTTCAAGACGGAGAACAGGTAAATGAGAGGCTGCCTTCGAGGTCTCGAGGGGGCTGCCGAGCCGGCCCCACCTCGATTGGCAAGTCCGGGTGCAGGTCTACCAGGCGACACACCGGGCCTTTCCAATACGTACGCGCGCACGCATGGACAAAGGCTTCCACGTCCGTGCAAACACTCGCGTGTCTATTCCTTCACGGCTGCACAGACCTGCACGCGTGGAGGCAAGTGTGCGAGGCCGGTGCCCACGTTCGGCACACGCGGGTGGACGGGTGGGCCAGGCGCCTGGAAGAGGCCACACAGTCGGCGCAGAGAAGCGAACGGGACCCGGCAGCAGCGCCGTGTTTGGTGTGTTCCGGGCTCCGACGCAGACACCGCGTCCCCATCGGCGGTCTCAGAAAGCAGCTGCTGCCCGCCGCTCCCGGGGCCGTGGCGGTGCAAAGGCCGGGCTGTCCCGGGCGGCAGCCGGCTGCGTTTTCCAAGTGCATCACCTGCTGTCGCTATCCCAGAGGTTTAATAAATGCTGCCGCCCCTCCGCCCAGTAATACTTTCTGGAGCAGAGTTGAGGCGCGTCTGGCTGGTGTGTTTCCGAAGAGACCGCGCTCGCTTCTCCTTGCAGAGCGGGGATCACGCGGCCTCTCTCTGTCCACGCTGGGGTGGGGCCTCCCAGGGAGCTTGGACTGGCGCTGGCGACTGCTGATTGCCAAACAAATTCACAAAATAAACTCCCTGGGAGTCAGCAGACCCGAGGTCAGGAAGACTTGGACCCGATTCAGACATCTGGGCCGAAGCTGACTCTCTAGTTAAAAGCAGATGGAAACGCACCCTCGTCCCATCTCCCATCGGTTGAGGAGTCATGACCAAAGGTGTCCACACCCTCAGGGCCGGGCCACCGAGCAGTGGAGGAGGTGGCCCCGAACCACACAGCCACACCAGCCTGTGGCCTCGGCCCAGGTCTGGCCACGGACCAATCACTGGGAAGCTTTTCAAGGGGAATTTAGATTCCAAGGCATTACACTCTGTAGGATGGAGAAGGGGGGGTGGGAAAAGAGAGGGTCTGGGAGTGAAGGCAGCACCCCAGAGACCAGCTATCCCCGCCCAGTGGGGACCTCTGGGCCTCAGCTTACTCTTCTGTACAATGGGAAGACTGCACGAGGTTCTCTCATGTCTGAACACCTCTCAGCTCCTATCACTCCGGGAAGCCAGAGAGGACCTGTTACCCGAGGGAGGGGCAGAGTTTGCTGAGGCAAGTGGGGGATAAGAAAAGACCCTCTCACTGCGGGGGAGACTGTCAAACAGGGGCCTTCACAATGGGCTCCTCTCCATTAGGGGGTCATACAATTATTTAGACCCAGCCATACCCCACCAGTTTTTTAAAAAAAATGAAACAGGACAGCCCTGGCTGGGTTGGCTCAGTGGTTAGAGTGTCGGCCCATGACTCAATGAGTCGCAGGTTTGATTCCGGTCAAGGGCACGTACCTCCGCTGGGGTTCTGTCCCCGGCCCTGGTCGGGGTCATGCAGGAGGCAGCCGGCAATGTGTCTCTCTCACATCGATGTTTCTCTCTCACTCTCTCCCCCTCCCTCCTACTCTGTCTAGAGATGAATGGAAAAATATCCTCAGGTGACGATTAAAAATAATAATAATAGTAATAATAAAATAGTAAAGAATAAAAATATCACAGTACCTGTGATAAAGTTAGCACTCTATAAGTATAAGCCATTATTGTTGTTGTTTCTGTTATTATTTCTACTGTAGGTCATGGTCCAAAATTTGAAATACACCTACTTTTTTGGGTGCTGGTTGTCTCTATTTCCACACTAGAACGTGAGGAATTTCTGACCCTTCGGTTAAAGAACAGCCGAAGCTACACCAGCCTGTGGCCTCGGCCCAGGTCTACGACAGTGCCTGGCGCCAGGCAGATGCTGAGTAAGTATCTGTCGGACAAATGAATCGGTCTCATTCCATGAACTGGGTTTCAAACATCCGTGTCTTCCCTCTTGGGGCAGACGGCCCAGGTCTGAGGTCCGGCAGGGCAACGCTGGGCTTGTGAGGTATGCGACCTTGGGGAGTCCCCTGAGCCCCCTGCAGCCGGGGGCGGTCACAGCTCCTGGGGTGTGGGGGAGAGTAAAGCTGGGGGGGGGGGCGGCTGGTACACAGGAAGCGCTGTGTGCGCGTGTGCGTGCGCGTGCTGGGGCCCTTGCGTGGGGGCTGTGAGGGGCGCGTGCACCCCCACCTGTCCCCCACTGTCCCCCACAGCTCTCCTTCCTGGCAGCGTCCCCGCGCCTTCGCCCGGAGGGGGTGAAGCAGGCCTCCCTGTCACCTCCCTTCTCCGGCGCTGGCCGAGCCGGGCACAGAGTCTTTTCCTTCTCGGGTGAACCGTCGCCGTGGAGGGCGCGCTCCAGGCTGATGAGCCGCAGGACCTAGAGCTGCGGAGCGCTCGCTCCAGTGCCTCTTACCCGCTAACCCAGTGGTTCTGAAAGGCTGCTTCCGGACCAGCGGCATCCGCGTCAGCCCGGGAGCTTGTCGGAAAAGCTGACTCTCAGACCCACTCAGACCAAATGGACCAGAACTCGGGCCGGGGCCCAGCCCTGCCCAGCCCTCCAGGTGATGCTCCAGGTTGAGCATCACTTGGCAGAAAGGACAAGGTGTGATGGGCCCACCTGGCAGCCGCACCTCGGAAGAGACCATCAGGAGCAACTCAGGTGCGGGAGATGCTGCGGAGTTCAGTTGCCGGGTTTACCGGGTTGAGAGGGAAATAACACAGGCAGGTGGCGAGGGACATTTTAGCCTCCTGTGCGCCTCCCTGCCCTTCCTTACAGAGGGAGGAGGCCAGTGACCACTGAGGGGGGAGGTGGTGGTGGAGGCACTTGACAAAACACTGTGGTGGGAACAAGGACCCACCGAAGAGGTCAGAGTCCTGCCAAACCCCAACGGCAGGACCCGAGCTCACCGGCTCTTCAGAACCACCACTGCCCCCGAGTCCTCTGCTCAGGGCCCCTCGCCCTTCACTCTGGGGCCGGAGTCTCCCGCAGCCACACTCGCGGCCACCACAGCACAGAAGACAGAGGTCACCCCAGCAGGTGGCCAGGAGCAGTCTGGGGAGAAGCAGCCTGCCCTGCAGGTCACGAAGGGGATTTCGGGGGGATTTCGGGGGGCTCTCGGATGGACACGATTCACCAATGTTGTATTTTTTTTTCCGTTCATGGTGAGCCATGCTGGTTCCCTATTTCTGCTCGTCTTGGGATATTTCTTTTAAGAACAGATTTGGTTAAAAAGCAGTACTTGAGCATGGCCGGTGTGGCTCAGTGGCTGAACACTGACCCAGGCACCAAGAGGTCGCCAGTTCGATTCCCGGTCAGGGCACACGCCCAGGTTGTGGGCCTGATCCCCAGTGGGGGGCATGCAGGAGGCGGCCAGTCGATGTTCTCTCTCATCGATGTTTCTATCTCTCTCCCTCTCCCTTCCTCTCTCTCTAAAAATCAATACAGGAAAAACAAATTTAAAAAATCAGTAGTACTTGGCATAAAAATTGTGCAGGTGTGAATGACGCAATTTGGGACTACCCTATCCATCCCATAATGTGCTGCTTCTCTTTCCCCGAGGGGCAAGGAACTGAGAGCATTTCAGCCCATGTGTAGATGCACACGTATACATGTATGTGTACTGCGTGTGTGTGCATACATATGTGTGTATGTGTAGCTAAGTGAGCTATCAATCCTCTTACGATTGCCTCACGAGTCAATAAGAAGCACGTGCCGGGTTCTACACATTTCCCACCCTCCCAGACTTTGATCCTAGGACATTCTGTGAATGAGTCACAGATGAGTAAGGCCCACCAGAGCCCGCAGTTGGGAATGGGATAGTGTTGTTTTGCAAGGAGATTTGTTTTCATGACACAACTGTGAGTCCCTGTCTGTTTATTAAATTGTTCTCAGCAAAGTCACCAGGGCTCTTAATACTGAAAGTGGGTGTGTGTGGGGGAGGTTGCCTGTGCAAAGCCCATGCCTGCAGGGGGACGGGGGTGGGGGGGTGGGGGATGGACATGAGGCTCCCAGTGAAACCACGGGCGTCGTGCGGACAGACCGCGGCCCTGGGCTTGGCCCTGGATGTCTAGTGGGATGCTGGGCACACGGCAGACACCAGGTTTACTGTGTTGCCGAGCCGAGACGGGCAGAAATATTTCTCCTTGGCAGAGCCCCCACGGGGAGGCCCCGGGCTCCTGGTCACTTCCCTCTGGCTCGCCGGCTGGGGCAGGGAGCCTGCTGCGGTAGAGATGGGAATTAGGCTAGCTGGTGTTAGGTGACTTTCCGTCCCAGTATCAGCTCTGTTCCTTTTTCAAGCCACATCCTCAGGGGACCGTAGCCTCTCGGCACTTCTCCCCAGCCTCTCTGTCTAGGAACTGGTCCTTCCCACGGCCCTGAAGTCTGAGACCCCAGAGGGGAGCACTCTGCCAGGCTATCTGAGCGGCACTGGTCCCCTCCCCTCTCCCTGCACTGGGGCCTTGGAGACTCTCAGCCCTTCTCCTTCCAAAGGGGTACGACGTCACCTGGTGCGCACAAGTGGCAAGGTGCCCACACGCTCTGTGAGGCCCGGGCCAGCCTGCTCCCCACCCCCCGCAGAGCACACCCCCTCCTGGCTCCGTATCGATGCTCCCTTCCCCTGCGGTTCCAAGTCCAGAGAAAAGGAGGTGGAGCCCTGTGATGCGGGCACCTGGAGGGGCTCAGGCAGCTCCTGGACTGAGCGATGTCACAGTGACACCTGGCCTGGGAGTGTTTACACCCCTGCGCAGGGCTGTTTTTCTACAGCCGGTTGTTAACCCTTTGCCAGCAGCCCAGTCGCCCTTAGGCCCGGCTGTGTGGGGTTCGCCCCGCACCTCGGGCCAGGCTGCAGAACCAAACCGCAAAGCCCGGGCCGAGGGAGGTGGCTTCCAGATGAAACCTCGGACAGACACCTGACACTCCCTGACCCCTCTGCACGTGAGAAAACAGAACCAAAGACCATCACCTTCAGCAGCGTGCTCCAACTCGGTGTGCACACACCCGGGGTGCTGTTCACAGCCCCCAGGCCGCTCACATCCTGTGGCAGGTGAGGCAGGAAGGGGCGGGGCTGGCGAGCACAGAGCGGCCCGGGCAGGTCCCACGGGCCTCTTCCCAGCCGCGGCCGCAGACCTCTGGATGGAAATTAATTACTGTTTAGGAAGCCGTCTGTGAGCAGGATGGAAAGGGGAGCTCTGGCCGCGCGGGGGGCGAGGGCAAGCTCAGGCACACCCCGCCGCCCGGCAGCGCTCAGGTCCGGAGAGCGAGCTGCCTGGGAGAAGGGGGAGAAGGGTTTCCTGACGAGTCTGGAGAAAGCCCTGCCCCCGCGCTCCGCTCTCCCGCCCGGGGCTGTGGCAGCCCCCGCTTCCCGTGCCCGCGGCCCTCCCGTCACAAGAGGCCCGGCACCCCAGGATGCCCGAGACAGGTGGGGGAGCCCATGGTCACGGCTCTCTGTGCCTCGGTGTCCCTGTCTCTCTGTGTCCCTGTCTGAGAGGCCAGGACAGCAAGAAAGGCGGAGGCTGAAAAAAAAGCCACAAAACCTACCAGAGTCGCTTCCTTTGGTAGTCACCAAAGCAGAGCAACAGCCCGGGTGCTTTGAACCCCAGACATGTATTCGCCCCCAGTTCTGGAGGCTGAAAGTCCGAAATAAAGGTGCCGGGAGAGCTCCCTCTGACACCTGGAGGGAGGGTCCTCCCTCGTCCTTCCAGCGTCTGGGGGTGCCGGCCACCCCGGGCTTGCGGCCGACTCGCTCCGGTCTCTGCCTCTGTCCTCACGTGGCCTTCTGAGCATCTCTGCCTCTGTTCTGAGGACACCGTCACACAGGACCAGGGGCCACTCTGTGCCAGCATGACCTCATCTCATCCCATCTCCTCCCAGCCACCGGGGTCAGCACCCGAATGCATTTGGGGGGCACGACTCAGCTCCTCGCCCCACTATTACGGACCGTCCCCCCCAGCACTCGGTCCCTTTCCAGAGGGCAGCGTAGGGGTCACAGAGATCAGCGTCGCTGGGCTGCAGGGCAGGCAGGCCCAGTGGCTGTGCCCGGGAAGCTGAGGGCCTGTGCCACCACGGACCGAGGGGGCCTGGACACGGGCAGCCCGGTGGCTGCAGCATGAGGCAGGCGGGGCTCGGGGGGCTGTGCTAGAAACTGTCCTTGCCGGCAATTGTTATCCGCTTAGCACCGCTGCCGGGCACAGAGGGTGTGAGCCGGGCCCAGAGGGTGTGAGCCGGGCATGTCCAGTACAAGCAGGTCCTCCTGCCTCACTGAGGAGCGTCTTGAGTGTTTCACTGAATGTGCCCCCCCAAAGTGCCCCCTGGAAGAAGGGATCAAATGTGCCTGTCTATTAAAATGACAAAGGAACCGATCAGGGACCACGCAATTAGGTCATCTTAGAAAGGAAGACAGGCCCAGTAGGGAGATCCCTCGTCCTGTGCTCCACCCCAGAATAACCAAAAGGGTGGGGCAACGGGTTCGGAGACGCAGTCGGGCCTCGCCGGGCAAACCAGCCAAAGCACCCTGAGCCTGCACTTGAACTCGGGCGGTTGGATTCCGAGACCCTTGGTTTTCCAAGCTCCTTCAAACCCAGCGCCCTCCACTGTCCCGTGTCCAGAAAAAACACCCCCTCTGCCCACCGCCATCTGCCTGGCCTGGTCGCCCACCAGCGAAGTACGGAGAGCTGGTCAGCTCAAGTCCGTGAGCTTCCCTCTGCGTCTGCTCTGGTGCCTGAGAGAAAAGGGAAGAGGCTGAGGGCCGAGCCCTCCCACGCAGCCGCAGCCGGACTTACTGCCAGCCTCAGAGGTCCCCCGGGAGCCTCCAAGGCCCTGCCCCCCACCTGCTTCCCGCAAGAGAGTGGGCCAGACCAGCGCCCCCTCCAGCAGCGGTAGCCGGGAATGCTAACTGCCGTCTCCAAGAAAGAAGTTGGTGACTTGCCCCCTTCCTCCTAAGACAACTGTCGTCTACCAGATTTTTTAAAAAAGTTTTTATTGACTTTGAGAGAGAGGAAGGGAGAGGGAGAGAATGAGAGAAAGATTGATGTGAGAGCAAGACACTGATTGGCTGCCTCCTGCACGCCCCCCACCGGGGACCAAGCCAGGAACCCGGGCGTGTGCCCTGACCGGGCATCGGACCAACAACCTTTCTGTGCCCTGGACGATGCCCAACCCACTGAGCCACAGCTACCAGGTTGGGAACGGCCCGGTCAGAGAATATCGAAAAACAAACACCAAGCAAAGGAACGTAGCGAATGTCAGGGTTCAGCTTTGGTGCGGACCAACACATTGGAGCCTCGTCCTGTGAAAAGCCACACCCACAACTTTCCGGAGCTGAAGTGAGTTTTCCTGCCGTCTAACGCCCTAGGGGCATTTTTCTAAGAACAAGTTTTCCCCTTCTGAGGCCCTTGGGTTCGGGGCCTCTGGCAAACAAGCCGCTTCTGCTTTTGACAGGCAGCTTCCCCTTTTCTGGAACCTGTTGGATCCCCACCCTCCCCCACGGCCCTGGCCTCCGCCAATGACAGCTGCCCCGGCAGCCCTGGTCCTGGGCTCTGAGACCTGCATCAGGACAGCTCAGGGTGGGCGGGGGGGCGGTACTTTCTGACACTGGCCGGTTTCTCTCCAGGGCTGGCTACAAACGGACGCTTCTGTATTCCCCGTGCAGCAAAAATCACAGGCTTTTGGTTTCACGCTCACTGTCAAATCATTAGCCATGAACCCTTGACATCTGTGGGGCCCTGCAGGACACCGCCTGGAAGACCCGAGCGGATATCCCCGCAGCTCACGGCCACACGCCTTACTCCGTGTCGTTATCTTGTGTGAACTGAGCGCACCGTCAAGCCCGGCACTTCTGAAACTCACTCGGTCTTCAGAACTCTCTGCTCCTCCTGGGCACAGACACAAAGGGGAAGAGGGACCTGCCCCTCTCCCCCGGGGTGAGGGGCTCACTCCCCCGGCTGGAGGGCAGGAGGACAGGAGGGCAGAGCTGTCTCCCGTATCGCCCTGCTCCCCTGTGTCCAGAATACCTGTCTCAAAGCAACCTGTCCGTAAATATTGCCTCATGACACGTGGATGGCTGCCTCCGAACCCAGGCGTCCAGAAAAGGGAAGAGAAACACTTGGCTTCAGCCAAAGGTGGGGGAGGGGGGTGGACCAACATCACAAGGTTGGCGACAAAAAGAATTCGCATTTCTGAAGCTTAGCTGTTGAAAAAAGGGTTCTTGGATACATTTTTATACGGTAATTTCTACAACTGGATACGGTGAATGGGGCAGAGATTGGGCTGAATTCTGGAAGATGATCTCTTTTTTTCTTTAGGTGAAGAAAATGGGGAAATGCTGGGCATTTTCATGTGGTTTAACCTAAAATTACCACTGCTTTTCACTGCTGAGTAAACAGGACACAAAAGCTTGAATACGACTTAAACCAAGGCTGCTCCCTCCCAATCCAGGCTCGTCCTGCTAAACCACGGTGCGTCTATCCCCAAAACATGACCGATTGCAGGCCCCCCCACGTCACAGACGCAGAAGCTGGGACCTCCAGGCCGGGCCAGTGACCTGCCTGAGGACACTAGGGGAATTCGCCGTAACCCGAAGCCAAAATCCACTCGCGTTTGCCCCGGTTCACTTCTCATCCCACGACAACCCCCATGATGTCCCCAACCAGGATGAGAGGAAAAACTCTGCCTGGCCCCTCGGCTATTGTCACTTACTTTTCTTTCTTTTTTAAATCCTCACCAGGGGATATTTTTGCATTGATTTTCAGATAGAGTGAGAGGAAGGGAAGGAAGGAAAGAGAAACATCCATGTGGGAGAGACATAACGATCGGTTGCCTCCCGCTCAACTCTGACCAGGGCAGGGGATCAAGTCACAACCAAAATACAGGCCCTTCACCAAAATCAAACTTGCGACTCTTTGGTCCACAGGCCGACGCTCTAACCGCTGAGCAAGACGGTCCAAGGCTGTCATTTACTTTTCTACAGACCACATTAGAAATGAACCTCTAAGGAGCTTGTTTGATTGAAGTTGCAAATTCTAGAAAATTGAGCCCGGTACATTCTTCATTTCCTAGTCTCTATCTATGTCTCTCTCCCCACCACCACCACCACACACATGTGCATACACGAACACATGCATGTGCACATATGTGACCTCCAGTAGCTCAAGAAGCACATGCTCCCAGGGGGCTGGGTGTGTGGTCATCACCCTCCATCAGGGGCCCCATGGGAGGCCTGGCCCAGAGCGCAGCCCTCCCTGAACATGTGCACCCCCTGGCACCCATGGGCACCTGGAGACAGATGGGTCCCCTGGGAGGAAGACCCGTGTGATAACTGTGCCGCCCCTAGACCTGCGAGGGTCAGGCAAGAGGGATCTGGCCCCTGCCAGGGGGTGAAGAACAACCACCTGATGCCTCACAAGGCCTCAAAGCCCTTCTAGATGATGCCACGTGGCCAGGTGACCCCGTCTCGGCTTGTACAGCGAGCTGGCACTGGGCTCAGCTCTCCCGGCTCCCCTGCACTCAGCACACGAGGACTGCCAAAAACCAGGGTCCCTGTCCTCTGTGCCACCTCCTCTGCTTCCCAAACCTGCCTCAAGGAAGAGACGAGAGCACAGGCACCCACAGAGCCGGGGGACACGCAGGGGCACAGACGCTCAGCAGGGACAGCGTCTCTGCATGGCTCACGATCCGGCTCCTCCCAGGCCCAGGCTAGGCACCAGGATCCCAGCCATCCCACCATCCGTACCCATCAGTCCACACCCCACCATCCACACCCCGCCACACACACGCCCTGCTGTGGGTAGTGGGGTGTACACAGCACCAAGACAGCAGGGAGATCAGGTGTGTGGGGGATGCACCGTCAGGGAAGAGGGGGGCGGAGGAAAGGAAGGAAAAGGGAGGGTAGAAATCAAAAGGACCGGGAACAGAGCCCAGCTCCACACCCCCACCCAACACAGGGACTGCGGGGATGTGTGTGTCTGCTTGCCTAAACAGAACGTGTCCCTGCGTCCTGATGATACTCATTTGCACCCCGTCTTCATTACAACAGAATGCTTCCCGCAGTGAGGTAAAATACACGGCAGGGAGGAGAAGCAGCCCCAGAGAAACCAAGCAGGGCGGGTCCCGAGTGTGGCCGCGCCCAAAGCCGTGAATCCTACGCCTTGCACACGGGGCTTCTGAAACATTGTAGCCAACCAACGACATTTCAATAACTATACCTCATTCAAGTTTGCTACATGCCAGGCGCTGTATGTGATGTCATTTACTTCTCATACCAGCCCTCGGGCAGGTGGTCTCGTTGCTCGTTCACAAACGAAGCAACTTGGGTTCAGCGACGCCAAGAGGCTCACCTGGTTAGAGACACAGCAGGCGGGAAACCCAGACCCCCAGAGCCCCCGCTCGTTGTCACGATCTTTACAAGGATGGTTCTCAGGGGCACACACCGGTGACAGGCCACATCCATCCTGCGATGGTCGCATCACCCCTTCCAGATTTGAAGGGAAAAAGCATGGAATTTGGGAAAAAGCATGGAATTTGGGAAAAGCTGGCCTTGCCCCTCACCAGCTGTGCACCCTGGGCAAGTCACTCAGTCCACCTGAGCCTCAGTTTCCCCAATTGTAAACAGGGGCCGGTGATATGAACCACGCGGTAAGTCAAGAGTTAAATGACAAAGCAGGTGAAAGAGGCCGTGGTGGTGCTGAGCGCCCAGCACAGTGCCCAGCAAGGGCACATTTCACGACTCCGTTCAAAGGTGAACTAATCGCCTGAGAAGCGGGCAGATCAGCCGTGAGCACCAGGGACAGTGTCCCCATGAGATCTCGCCCTTGCCAGTGCCTCTGGCCTGTGTGGCAACAGAACTGGGTCAGAAGGCAGGTTTTTCAAGCTTGGTGAAATCTAGCTTCCATGAAACAAAGCATGGGAAGAGATACCGGGCAGGGAGACCAAAGAAAACAGGAAAGTGGGTGACGGGAGACGATTCTGGCTTGCAGGCGAGAGTCTCAGGTGTCGGTCTTTTTTTATCAGCGTTCTCTCAAAGCTGACGTTCCCTTCGGGAATCCGAAGGCAAGCCAGTGCCATTTTTGGAAAGCAACATTAGAGGAAAACGAAACAAAACCCTAGGGCCTGTCAATTCTCAATTAACCGAGGACTGAGCATTGCCGTTGAAGAATGTCTGCTGGGAAGGGAGGGTGGTTAGTGGCTGGGGCTCTGAAGGCCAGTGAGTCAGGGTCCTGGTGACATTCAAGACCTCTTTCTCTTCCCATATGGCTCCCCACTGCAGGCCACCGAGGCACACAGAGCTGGGCGCTGGGGGTCCAGCTGGCACCAGGCAGCTGTGCCCAAGGGGCCCACCAGCAGCTGGAGGTCCAAACAATGACTTCGTACTTAAGCACCTGTAATCAGCTCAGAACAGTGGTTGGAGGTGGACACCCTCATCCCTTCCATGCATGTCCTTCAGGCTGCAGGGCACGGTGGCCGGGGGCAGGGGTCAGCAGCCAGGTAGCTGGGGCTCGCAGCCTGCAAAGACTCCCCCCCGATGCATGGGGGCCTTGGCTTCCATGGCGCAAGGAAGCTGATGTACATACTGGCTCAGGGGGTACAGGCCCAGTGAATATTAGCTTTTTTTTTTTTTTTTAATTAGCCACCATTCCTCTGTCTCTCCCTTCAAGGCTGACCTTGGGAATCACATGAACCAAATGTCACCTAGATGAAGCCAGGCAGGGAGACGATACCACTGCCTCCCCAGCTGTGACCTTCGTTCCCTGCCACCAGGAAGACACGGGATTGGGGAGACCGGCGCTCGGCTGCCCGCCCCTTGCGAGGATACAGCCCAGGCTGAAGGAAGTCACCTTGTCCAAGGTCGGGGGCAGGCCCCATCTGATGACTGACTGACCAACCCAGCAGAAGTCTAAAGCGAGGCCTCATCATAACCCAGCCTCTCCTCCACCTCATCCTACCCCCTCCCCTCCCCCAGGAGTCATCCACAGTGACCTGCGTGTGCCTATAAACCTCCCACGCCTGTCCCCATCTCTGAGTCTACCTGTCCAACGGCCCAGCCCGGGACCCTTGGCAAGAAGGCAGGTGGAGCTATCTGCTTCTTGTCACTTTAAGAAACGCAGAGACTATTTCACACCTGTCTGTGTGTGCCCGGGCCTCCTGCCATTTCCATGCTGCGATGGCATTTTCTCAGGACATGGTGGGCAGGGGGCTTGGTGGACATTTCAATACCTGCATCTCCCCAACTCTGAAATTCTAAATGACCCCTCCCCTCCCTTCTCCCCTCTCCCCCACACTGGCAAGGAAAGAGCAGGGCAGACTTCGGTGCATGGGAAATCCTGCCTCCTCGGGGGTCCTGACCCCGACGCCATCGCTGTTGGAAGACGAGGCGCCCTCGGGACTCACTTAGGCCACTGCTGGGTGTCCCGTGACCTGAGAGCTTGGTAAAGGTGCGGCGGTTGGGTTTGATCTTCAGAAACGAAGGATCCGTGCTGGGAGCTGGGAGAGCGTGCAGGGAGGGCCCGCGTGTGGATGCACCGGCGCCGAAGGAGGGCTGATGCACAGGGAGGCCGGAGGGAGGCCCGGCCTCCCCACCTCAGGGGTCCCCCTTCCTGCAAGACTGGGGCACACGCAGGCCCGGCCGTCCCAGCCAACAGCAGCTGAGGGGAATACTCAAATCTCTCAGGTCACGGGAAGCTCAGAGAACCGGGTCCTCTGAGGGTCCTCACATCTGTCCCCGAACAGACTCAGAAGTGCGGGCCCCTGAGGCCTCCTGGAGGAGAGGTCCCCGCGTCTGCGGGCAGTGTCACTGCCCAGGGAAAAGTCCTTCCTGGGTGCCAGCAGCTCACCTGGGAACCAGTGACAAGGCCGGTCCTGAGCGGCACAAGGTGGGGGACGCAGATGCCACAGCCCAGACCGAGGCCGCAGCCATTCCCGCCAGAACAGGCAGGAAACGGGGAGCCACTCCTGTGAAGCGTGTACTTCCCTCAGGAAAAGACACGGTGCCGGCGATCGACCGGGGGCTCCGCCCGAAGGCAGTGCTCAGCCTTCTCTGGATTCTCACCGACCGACCGACGGACCGACCGCCCCGGAGTCAGCGGGGAGGGCTCCCAGGGGGAGGCGGGTCCCACTTCCAGGGAAAGCCTTCCGGGTTCGATTTCCGCGCCAAACCCCACTCTCAGCAGCCCCACCCGAAACTCGGCCTTTAGGTCTTCGGGTGGCCTTCCCCATGGGCCCCTTGACAGGGGGGAGGAAGCCAGAGTTCCCAGGGTGCCACTTGCCTGTTACCCACGAATCTCATGTCATTCCCCACGTCCTGCGACCTGGGCTCCGACCCACATCTACGGGTGAGGCGCCCGGGCTCAGACAGCAGTGAACTTCCCCACGGGACGCAGGCGTGAACCGAAGGGCGGCCCTGGTCCCCGACACCCAGACTCACGTCCCTGCCACACCAACTCTCCTACAGAGCTGCTGACGACCACCACGGGACCCTGTTCCCAGGAATCTGGTGCAGCCCCGGCGGGTTACGCCGGTGGTCGGTGCGTCGTCCTGGACACCGGAGGGCTGCCGGCTGGATTCCCAGTCGGGGCACATACCTCGCTGCAGGTTTTCTCCACGGCAGGGTGCATGTGGGAGGCAACCAACTGATGTTTCTCTCTCTCTCTCAAATCAATAAAAAGATATCCTCGGTGAGGGTTAAAACAAACAAAAAAAGAATCTGGTACAAACAACAGCGAGGCCACACCCGTCCCTTTGGTGGGTGGCAGCTCCCCCTCCTGTGGTTTGAAGGGGTGAGGCTGAGGGGCTGCTGCCTGACCTGGGGCTAATCACCCCCTGTGCTCGGCACCTCTGCCAGTCTGGGTACCAGATGGTTTCCAATCACGGATCATCATGTCATCTAAAATACCTGTGCACGCCCGGCCGGTGTGGCTCAGTAATTGAGCGTCGACCCTGCACCAAGAGGTCGCCGGTTCAATTCCCCGTCAGGACACATGCCCAGGTTGTGGGCCCGATCCCCATTGGGGGGCGTGCAGGAGGCGGCCTATGTTCTCTCTCATTGATGTTTCTATTTCTCTCTCCCTCTCTCTCTAAAATTCAATAAAGAAATTTTGAAATGCCTCCTGCCATCTTTATGAGGCTCTTAGCAGTCCACGAGTCTGAGCAAAAAGCCCAAGTAACTTTCCCAGGGAGGAGATAAAGGAGAAAAAAACAACGAATGCAACAACGTTCCTACAAAGTGCCGTTCGACTGACCCCCGGGTTTGTCTGAACATTCTCTGCCTGCCGTCGTTGGCTCTGTAGATTTGTCAGTAATCGATCCGCTCGGGCTCTTTGGGATTAGCTCGCAGAGTTAACGGAGCACTTGGGTTCTCAGAGACCCCACGTTTTTCCTTCCCATGATGCTGCTCGGCATCCGCTCCGCTCATCGCCAGCCTGGGCGTCAGCCTCAGGGCTGCCCACTGGGAGGAGAGTTCCTCGCGGCGGGGACGGGAGAAGGCGAAGGTGCACACCGTACTCAAAGGGGTGTTCCGTCTAATTAAGCAGACGACGATGAAGGGCCACCCCAGTTCCAGAACACTCCACGGGGTCAGCCGAGACCTCCGCTGGGACTGCACACTCCGACCCCTCCCTCTGCCCCAGCTGGCTTTCCTTCCTCCCCCGCCACCCGAGGGCCCAAACCGACAGGCACGGAGTCATTGGCTAAGAACACTTTTTAGGTGAAGGTAGCAAAGGTCAGCCGATCATTATTAAACCAGGAAAACAACCGAAGATGTCCGCTTGACTTCAGTCCCATTTCGTTCTACGCTCCAGGCCCGCGTGCCCAGCCCGACATTGCCACCCCGGGCTGGAGGGGGATGGGCGGGGACAGCAGATCTGGAGCCGGGGGCTGTGTGGAAAGACCTGCTACTCCCTCGCTGCTTACCCACGGCCCTGGCTTTGGAGCTGGCGGGAAACAGAACTGCTTTGAATGGTCTTCTGACCTGACCGGAGGAGCAGGTATCCCTGGCAGAGAGCCAGGGTGGGTCAGACAGATGGGGCTGTGGCTGCCCCGAAGCCCCCCCTCACCTGTGGCCGCAGATGCCCATGGCCAGAGAGGGTCTCCTCTCTTCTTAACATTCCTCGAGGAGGAGCCCTGAGATTTCCTCCCTGCTTTGCACGGGCCCATCATGGGACCTTGGGCAGGTCACGGGACCTCTCGAGGCTGCGTCCCCATTATGAAGTGGCCCCGGGCGCAGCCGCCACGCTCTCTCGGGGACACTCCTGCACCTGACAGGAAGCCACCTGGCCGAATGCCTCCCTTAGACCGACTTGGTCCCGTGGCCCAGCATTTTCCTGTCTTTGAGCCCAGAGTATTCCATTACCTGTGCCCCAAGGTCACTCTGGAAATCTCAAAATACACTTCTACAAGCAAAGAAGAATAACCTCTGTTCTCCTGACACCGGCCTCTCCCTGGGGCGAAACAGCTCCTCAGACACAGCATCCGGGGAGAGACGCGAGGAGGTCGTGGCCCTACCGAGTGTCCAGCCTGGGAGGACCCGGGCCCCACTGCTGGTCCGCGTCCTTCCCCTCGCCCTCACCACAGACCCTCGAAGCCCACCTGTCCCTGGGAAAGCTCGTTTCTCTACAATCAGGTGCTTGACCAATGGAGACCTGAGTGCAATCCTCATATCGATAAAAATACAGACGTTATTACAAACAGCATACATGGCTACATAATAATCAGGCAATAACGTACTAATTATAGAACTACTATTATTAAATAACATCGTTACACACTCACCTGTTTGTGGTCTTAATATAGAATCCCATTATTATTGAGTAACATGTTATAGATATTAATTATACACTAGTAGTATACATTAATGTAATTATATAGTCGACGTAAACTTGAGGAAGAAGAGATGTGTGTTGTTTAAAGTCACGACGTTTGGGATGTCTCCAAAGCACACTGACACGCGTCCTGTGCCCACGGTCCCTGGGCAGACTGAAGCCTGGTGAGGGCCGGGGCCCCGTTGGTCTCTCTCGCAGTCACACCCTCTTGGTCTCGCGTGGCGCCTGGTACACAGCAGGCTTTCGGTAGCCGTCTGCTAACTCGGGAAGAAACAGCTCTGTCTGTCATTCGGGACGGAGGAGCCAGCACAAAATTTCCCGATTATCCTAATACTCAGTTATTAAAAAAATAATAATAATAATCAGAGAGAACTAGAGACTAAGACCCATGACATTATAGAAGGTGGCTTGTTTCTATTTGAGACGAAAAGATTAAAGAATAGCCTTTTATCTAAAAAGGAAGCAACGAAAGAGTCCGGAGACCTCGTCAACCCCAAGGGCAAACCAGTGGACCTGGTCAACCCAAGGGCAAACACTGGGCCTGGTCAACCCCAAGGGCAAACCACTGGACCTGGTCAACCCCAACGGCAAACAGCTTGCCGGGCCAGGCAGTATGTCCTCCGTGTGCCCGTCACGTTGCGTGGGAACTGCATACCCAGTGTCCTGCCTCCCATCCTCAGGCTGCCTCGGACCCAGTCACAGGGTATCGGAAGCCTGGGGCTGGGCCCAGCAGAGCCATCAAAATCCCAGCTAAGGGTTTCAGAACCCAGCAGAGAGTTTCACTGGGCTGGAACAGCGAGAGCCGTAACCGGGCTACACCTCTAACTCTGCGGGGAGGGTGACAGCATCGGTGACCCTAGCAAGAACGCCTCACGGGCCATTTTCAACATACAGAGAGACGGCTCATATGAAAAAAAGTAGATGCCTGGCACCTAGCCCGTGCTCTGCCAATACGAGCTCCCTCTGATGACAACCGTGCCATCCCAGGTGATGACTGGTCCTCAACCACGTCAATCAGTCACAGCCACGGAGCAGGGTCTGAATTTCGAGGAGGAAGAAACGCCCTCTGGGTGTTTATCGTCCAATACGCTCTGGACAAGAACGGGCCCTGGGTGATGACAAGCCCACGGCCCAATGGGATGTTTGCACGGCCGATGCTGGAACCAGTTAGCCCAGCAAACCGACTTCTGGATGCTGAGCAGGGGGCTCAGCTGGGCTGCTGGCTCCGTCTCTCACCCTTGGCCCCAGGACTGAGTCTGGGAGGTGGTTATGCACAAGGGGCGAGCAGAGCCGTCCTGGGGCCCGAAGCTGCTGCCACAGCCTCGTCACAGGCTGTTTTCTCGCAGTCTCCGCCCCAGCCCCACCACGCCAGGACGCCCAGCAGGAAGGAGCAGAGTGTGCGTGTGCGCGTGTGCGTGTGCATGTGCGTGTGTTGGGGTGGGGTGTAGGGAGAGGGTACAAAGAAAGACCTGGATCTTGGGCAAAAATGCAGACATGAACTGTGGGCATGCCGGCTTCATGGACCTTGGCCCGCCTTCCTGGGTAGAACAAAGCTGTGCTTTGAAGACAAGGACCCTGTTGTATCCAGTCCCTGGGCCACCATAACACAGCACCGCCAACCGTGCGGCTTCAAACAACAGGAGCGTGTACCCTCCCAGCACTGGGAGCCGCGGGCCCCAAATCCAGGTGCCAGCAGAGTCATTGACGCCTCCAGGGGAGGGTCCTTCTGGCCTGTCCGGCTTCCGTTGGCCCCAGGTGTCCTTGGCTTGTGGCAGCACCTCTGCCTCCACCTCCACCTGACCTTCGCTCTGTGTCCCTCTTCTCAGAAGAGCACCCCACCAGCTCAATTGGATCGGGGGCCCAGCCTGACCTCATTTCAACTTGGCTAATTACACCCGCACAGACCCTGTTTCAGGCCACATTCATGGGTACCCGCGGTTAGGACTTGCCTGTCTCCTTCTGGGACACAGTTCAAGCCATCAAACCCTGTTCGTCTCTGTGTCCTCAGCACGTAGCGCAGGGCCTGGGAAACAGACGTAAGTGAGCTGATGGGCTTTCGGTCCCAGCGCTGACCCTGCCTGACCGGGAACACGGTCCTCTCCGTCCCTTCACACACTCCGAAGCCGGTGCTTTACTTTCTGAAATCCTCCCCTGGCCCCGCTGCATCCCTTCTCCTGCCCCCGCCCTCCCGGCAGCACGGAGGGAGGTCACTCCGGCGCTGCCCTGAACCGGGCCCTGCAGGAAGGGCCCCCGCCCGCGGCGCTCCCACCAGGGGCTGGCGAAGCCGCAGGGCTTCCCACAGTGCGCCCCTGCCTCCGCCTGTGGATGAAAGGCTGGGTCCTGGGGTTTCCAGGAGCAAATTGGCCTTTGTCAAACACTCCTTTGCGACTCTGTGCCAGGTCAGAACGTATCAAAACACAGAGGCCCTGGCCGAAGCCCGGATGGTATCTGATTGGTCTGTGCCACGCCGCGAGTTGGCAGAGAAGGTCTTCCTGTCAACAGGAAGGAAAGGATGGAGATCACATTATTTTCAAAGTACGCAGAGGAAGCAAGAGATGGGCGAGATTTTGAGTAACCATTGCCACGCAGGGCGGTGGCAGGGGGGACCCCTTCTTCCACGGGAGGGATGCGTGGCTGGTTAACGGTCACCATTTACAGCAAGGTCACGGCCAATCGACCAAGTAAAGTAAAGACCGTTTCGACTTGACCGCTCACCTCATTGGCCTCTGTTTGTTCCACCTTTTTTTTTTTTTATCCTCACCCGAGGATATTTTTCCATTTTTTGTACAGATAGAGAGGGAGGGAGAGAGAGGAAGAAAGAGAGAGAGAAACATCGACGTGAAGAGACACATCGAGTGGCTGCCACCCGCACGACCAACCAGGGCCGGGGACAAACTGCAACCGAGGTACGTGCCCTTAGTGGGAACCGAACCCGGGTCTCTCTGGACCGCAGGCCGACGCTCTAACCGCTGAGCCAAACTGGCCAGGGCTGTTCCACCTTTTAAAAGTCGCTGACAACATTTCGACTGAGGCTCAGTTTCCCGGGGTTATGAAGATGGGCTGGCCTGCCGCCTTGCAAGAAGTGGGAGACACCGGCGTTTCACGCGTGCTCGCACTCGGTGCTGCAGGTCACCGGGAGGGGGGGTGGAGGCGAAGGGGAGAAAGGGGGCTGGATCCCAACCCAGCCCGTGTGAGTGCCTGCAGCCAGCTCCGTGCCTGGAGCCGTCCCCATAAAAGTGACATGGTGCCCTGGAACAGACTGTCCCTGGCAGCGGAGGACATCGAAACAGGAAAAGTACAAGAAAATAAACAGCCAGGAAACAGCTCCATGTAAGAGCACACTGATGATGGTTTCAGAGGACGCAAACGGATTTGGAAGTTACGTGAATGAGGTCAGGAGAGAAGTCACCTAGGCAAGTGAGACGGTGTTGACGAGGGAAAAAATGCTTCTCAGTTCTTCCTCTTTTTTTCAATATTTTTTCCTTTATTGATTTTAGAGAGAGAGGAAGTGAGAATGAGAGAGAGAGAAAAACATCGATGAGCAAGAACATCAAATGGCTGCCTCTAGCACGCCCCCCACTGGGGATGGGGCCCACAGCCTGGGCATGTGCCCTGACTGGGAATCGAACCGGCGACCTCTTGGTGCAGGGTCGACGCTCAACCACTGAGCCACACCAGCTGGACCTCAGTTCTTTCTTTAGTCAACCTCGTGTTTAGCACAGAGTGCAACCCCGAGTGGAGACCAGCCACAGCATGGTGTCCTAGGTTCTACTGGACCAGGGTGGTTCCGAGAAAACGGGCTGAGAGAGACCTGCCAAGCACTGGGAACGCTGACAAGTCTGCAATGTGTGGAAAGACACCAGACTGAACCCACAGCCACACTGGGCCGCTGCTTCCGTCTCTGTTCCCTCACACTAGAGACGTCCTTCCGGGAAGGAGTGACCCAGGATGCTGCGTGCATCGTTAGACCACGACGCAGTACTCAGAGCTGGTCCACTGAGGTCCGTGCCCACTCTGCAGGGTAGACTCTTCCTACATCCGTTCTCCACCTGCCCGGTCCCTCCACAGGCTCGGCGCCAGGCGGTGCTTAACGAGCCTTCGACCAACACGAATGGGAACCCACTCTCTGGCTGGCCACGAGCACACCCTGTGAGCTACGGAGGGGCCTCCAGGCCTCGTTTCTATACCCCGGAGCCACAGGACAGCTCTGAGGGCTCCGTCACCGAGTAGCTTGACTCCTGAATATCATACTCTGGGCCCTGTAAGAGCCTATGGTCAGGGGACCCAAGATGCACTAAGCCACTGACATGCTGAGTCAAGAAATACTCCAGTGTGGCCTAAATGGCTGGCCCACACGGGGCTACCTGACCAGGGCTGATCTGGGAGTCTGCCTTTATCCGGAAGCCAGACATAGTCTACCTTTGTTGAACAGTCACTAGCTGCAGACATCCCTTCTCATGGAGAGCTAATAAAGTACAGGTGACAGACAGGTGGATGGATGGATGGATGAGAGGACAGATGGATGGATGGATGGACAGATAGGAAGAAAGGAAGAAAAAAAGAAGGAAGGAAGGAAGGAAGGAAGGAAGGAGAGAAGGAAGGAAGGAAGGAAGGAAGGAAGGACTCATGGGAGCAGAAAAAAAGGATCAGCAGCAACACTGCGGAAGTTGGAAACCAATTGTAAAACCCCGCAGGTGTAAGAATCACCTGGGGAACGTGTCAGAACCGCAGAACCACGGGTTCCACTCCTCAGAGATTCCGATTCAGGAGGTCTGGGCTGAGGCCCTGGATTTTATATTTATTTTTATTTTGTTAAAATCCTCACCCAAGGATATTTTTCTATTTATCTTCAGATAGAGTAAAAGAGAGAGTGGGAAAGAGAGTGGGGGAGAGAGAGAAACGTCACTGTGAGAGGGACACGTCGACTGGTTGCCTCCCACACGAGCTCGACCAGGGCTGGAGATGACCCACACCTGAGGCATGTGCCCTTGCCCGGAATAAACCCACTGGTCCGTGGGCCGACGCTCTAACTGCTGAGCTAAACCGGCCAGGGCTGGATTTAATATTTAAATGTTTTTTCTTTATTGATTTTGAGAGAGAGGAAGGAAGAGGGAAAGAGATAAAAAGAAACATCGATGAGAGAACATCGACGGGCCGCCTCCTGCAGGCCCCCCACTGGGGATCAGGCTCACAACCTGGGCATGTGCCCTGACCAGGAATCGAACTGGCGACCTCTCGGTGCAGGGTCGACGCTCAACCACTGAGCCACACCAGCCGGGCTGGATTTTATATTTTAAACCACTGAGCCACACCAGCCAGGCTGGGTTTTATATTTTAAATACAGTTCTACTTAAGCTGGTTCGAGAAGCCCAGTTTGAAAAGCACTGCCCTAAACCCTAACCCAGCACACCTCGCTCAAGGTGGTACGGACCGACCAAGGGCAGGGCCAAGGTCCAAACTGACACACTCCCGGGGCTGCCTGGTGCCCTTTTCCCCTCCCAGAGGCTGCGGTCCAGCCTGCGTGGTGTGACGGGCACTCGGTCCTCCAGCCCTGGGGACTGAGGGCAGCCCCCATTCCCGCCCACGTCTGGGCCACGCTCCCTACTGTGGCGAATGCCCGAGCCAGCGGACGCGGTTGGAGAGGCTACGGGTCGCAGGCCCATCACCGATGCGGACGGCACGAGGGTTCCCTCTGGACACGCCACAGGCCAAGGCATCGCTTGGGACAGGCCCGCCCCCGCCGAGCCGTGAATCCACCACCTTCCGTGACCAGTCAGCTGTCCTCGCTCTGTTTTTAGCTTGTCTCCAGGGACCCTGGAGGATTTCTTCAGCACCCCTCCCAAGAGGCTGGGGCGTGTGCGGTAGTTCTCAACTGTCAGCAGAAAGTGCCGGCCGCTGCCTCAGTGTCCCCACGGGCTCTGGTGTGGCGCCTTCTCTCCGAAGCCCCCTCTCCCCTCCTGGTCCCCCGCTCTGTCACTGGCTTGCAAACAGTCCCAGAGACCCATGGCACGCAGGCCGACAGTCATCAACCGAACACTCTGAGATGGGCAGAGTTCAGCAGGACCAGGGGAGCCGCTTTTGCTCAGTCGGAAACGGAGAGGACGGGCCCGTTCCCAGCAGCAGCTTCTCCGGAGAACCCTGGCCGAGTGCCACCGCCAGGCTCCTAATGAGCTCCTTTCCAAGGCCGGTCCCTCCGCCTCGTGATCCTTCCTGCTTTACATGAGCAGTGGAGGCTGAGAGAGCAGAGCTGAGCCCAGGCGCCAAGCCAGCGCCAGGACTCAACACGACACCCACCTCGCCAGTGTTAAAGGCCCAGCGCGACCCCAGAGAAACCAGCACTCGGTCTTGACCCCTCCCCTCCCGCACTTTCCCGGTCCCCTGACAAGATCCCAGCGGATCTTCCCAGAAAGGTGATCCGCCTGAGAATGAGGCTAAAATCGAGCAGAGCCTACCTCCTCCGTTAGGCCAAGGGCCGTGCTCCCATCAATCGAGTTCGATTCATGAATGACTTTACTCAGCACTGCAGGTCTCCCTCACCCACTCTAACCCGCAGGCCCAGGGGTACCTCCTGAAACGAGGAACTGCTCCGTTCTGCTGTTTCAGGCAGAAGCTACCGCTGGGGGCGGGGTGAGGTGGTTAAAGACAGTCAGAGCCTGGCCCGGATGCTGTGGCTCAGTGGTTGAGCGTCGACCCTGCACCAAGAGGTCGCCGGTTCGATTCCCGGTCAGGGCACATGCCCAGGGTGTGGGCCTGATCCCCAGTGGGGGGCATGCAGAAGGCGGCCAATTAATGTTCTCTCTCATCGATGTTTCTATCTCTCTCTCCCTCTCCCTTCCTCTCTATCTAAAAAAATTAATGAAGGAAGGAAGGAAGGAAGGAAGGAAGGAAGGAAGGAAGGAAGGAAGGAAGGAAGGAAGGGAGGGGCCTGGATTGAAGGTTTGCAGTGATGTCTCCCAATTCCCCAGGTCACGGTTCTGTGCATGCACGGGACACGAGGGTGCACGCTGAGGCCGATCGTGTCCAAAAGGGATTCGATCCAATTCAGTGAAGAGACAAGCTGCTTGGACACTGGAGGCCCCAGGAGGCCTCGTCACCATGAGTGCCACTGGACACACCGAATGACCCCACCCACAGGACCGCCAAAGCCACACTGCCCTTCGGGGGCCGCTCCTCGGAATCCCACACATCCTTGGCAACGACATCCTCGGGGCCCTGGTGACCACCGGTGCTGGGGAATAAGGAAGCCGACGCAAGTCCCGTTCGATGTCTGCTCTCAGCTCAGGCCACTGTAGCTGTGACTGGACTCACCATTTCCCAAGGACCGGCTCCTTCTACCAAATACCGCAAATCCCAAGGTCAGACCCGAGGTGAACCCGACTCCCGTCTCCCCCGCCATCCACCAGGCAGCGCGGCTCACCCAGTCTTCCTCCTCACACCTCACTCTTCCCTCTGTCTGTCCCCTCTGGTCATCCCCGTAGCTCGGGCCCTCGGAGCCTGGCCTCCGCTCTCACCGCAGCATGTGTCTGTTTCCCCGACGCCAGCCCCTCTTTCCACGACTCTGCTCTGCACGCTGCTACCAAGCAGTTCATCACCCTCAACTGTTCTTGGTTAAGATTCCCCCCCAAACAGACAGCAAGATGACTGAGGTTCCTTCATTTATCCCAGGGGGTGGGGGGTGAGCAGTGAAGCCAGACGAACCAGCAAGGGGACCTAGCCTGCGGGGACCCCCTCCTGAGGCAGCCAGATTACACCTGTCGACACTGTCCACCTGTGTGCCTCCTCGGCTGAGGGCTGCCCCTTGGAGCACAGTTCCCAACCACAGCACAACCAGCGCAGCGTGTACCACCCAGGATCCCTTCAGAACCAGGACTCAGAGGCTCAGGGAGAGGCTGAGCAACGCACGGAGCTGTCCAGCAAGGCTGCAGTGAACTCTGTGTGGGCCACGGTAGCTTCTCAGCACCTGCGGGAGGTCCTCACTCCCTGGGCCTGCCTTCCGGGTAGGGCTGCAGGACGTCCAAGTAAACTGGAGTGTCAGTTAACAACACACAGTTTGGCTTTTTTTTTTTTTTTTTAGTATAAGTTTATCCCAAATGGTGCACAGAGCATCCCTGTACTAAACATTTGTCTGTTGATCTGAAACTCTAATTTAACGGGGCACCTACTCTTATTTGTTAAATCTGACAACCCCACTTCAAGGCCCTCCTTGATCTGGCCTCAACTCGCACTGATCACTCTGAACCTGAAACCCTCTCGTTCAGGAGAAGGGGCTCTTCGCTGTACCTGGAAGCAGTCAGCCAACTTCTGAGTCCACGGGGGTGCTCAAGCTGGTTCCCCGTCAGGAACAGCCCTTGGCTTCTTGTCTCGTCCTGTGCACCATTTCTGGGTGTAATGTCTCTCAGTCACCTCTCTATTCCCTCCCCTCTGAAAGCAGGTACTGCCTGCACCTGTCATCTTATGCCCCTGGGTCACCTGCTAGCATCTCTCTTACTTTCCCTGTTAGGTTCTAACTCTCCCCTAGGCCCAGCATAATGACCAAGACCCCCTGGTGCCACCAGCAAATGCAAGCCCTGTGAGGGTGGAAACAGAACCCCCTCATCCCCCCCCCCAATCTGTCTCACCATCAACCGAGCCCTGGACACATGTTACGGAATAACTGAGTAAATAGCACTCCAAGTCAGGGCTGGCTCATGTCGAGAACATTATCTGTAGAAGCCAAAGTCACTGCCCGGCACGGGCAGGGTGGTCAGAAGACCCTAACTACATGGCTGCTTTTCCACATGGACATCCTGGCCTCTCGGTCCTTTTCCAGGCCCGGGTTTGGTCCTGCACCACCACCAGCACCGCCCTGCCAGTACCCCCCACGTCTGCCACACTCGACGCCGAACTTGGGACTGGACTCACCATCAGCCCCACACCACATGGCCTGTTCACTGGACCGCGTCAGACCGGACCTCTCCTTTGCTCTTCCCTCTCTCTCTCCCCCTCACATCAAGTGTTCTGATGAAGGTATAACAGCCATACGTGGACACAACATTTGAGATTGAGAAGGGTTTTCCCATGAGTCATTTTACTGGTGCATCCCTGTGAGTAGGCAAATGATTATCTCTGTTTGACAGGGAGTACACGGCCGACTTACATGATCACTGCTTTGGGGAGGTTTGTAGTACTGATGTCTAACTTTTCATTTACAGGTGTGGTTACAGTGCCTCACATTAGCCTTGTAAACAGGCATGTCTCAATTTCAGACAGAATGCTCATTCAAAGGAATGCATATTTCTGCATATTTGGGTCACCACACTGGTGGCCACACAACAGCCAGGGATCCAGTCACCTGCTCAGGGAGCCTCTCTCTGCCAGGAAGGACTGGCCACCACACCTCAAGTTCAAGGGGCTCCCAAGTCCCCATCCGATGCCTGGGGTCAGCGCCCCTGTACTCCACCCTCCCTCATCCGAGCGGTAGGCACACAGGGCCGGGAAAGGATGATCTGTGTTCAGCAGACACAGGAGGAGGGTGCCTAATGCAGTTTGCAGAGGAAAGGAGGTGGCCAGCGGCCCCGCCCCC
Source organism: Molossus molossus (assembly GCF_014108415.1). Taxonomy (NCBI): domain Eukaryota; kingdom Metazoa; phylum Chordata; class Mammalia; order Chiroptera; family Molossidae; genus Molossus; species Molossus molossus. Next base: position 109,708,404 of record NW_023425401.1, read on the forward strand.
GCCCCGCCCTGTCGCTGTCAAGAACGCCTGTGGTTAATGAGGTGTAGGAGGCAGCTCACTGCGCACTCTCACCCTGAGCCCAAGACCAGTCACTGCAGAAAGAAATCAATTCTCCCTGAAGCCCTACGTTGTGTGTGTGTGTGTGTGTGTGTGTGTGTACGTGTACAAACATTTACTTGGGTGGTGGAGGCACGGACTGTGACCCAGTTGGGGTTTTCCTTGGGGTGAAGTTAAGGACTACAAGGCACATCCCACCACCGGATCCCCCACGGACAGACTAGGGAGGGCCACGGGAGGGGGGGCGGGGCTGGGGTGTGTGCACCTCCCAAACGCCTTCCCTCCAGCTGGACAAAGTCAAGCCGCAGACTAATCGATCGATGTTGCCAAAGTCCGTGCCGGGCTGCCCGCGTGGCTGGGGCTGAAGTGCACGCTGCAGGGATCCCCGAGCCCCCAAATGTCCGAAATGTGCTGGGGGAAAGGGTTGGCAAAGGGAATGGATGCAGAGAAGCCCCCTGTCCTAGACCTAGAGGCACCCTGAGGGAAACTGGGGAGGAAAGAAGTCCATTTGAGGGCGCAGCTACACAGCCACCCCCCTCCCCCGCTGTCCCCACCCACTGCCCCTCCCCTCCGTCCCCCGCGGCCGCACGCGGCTCCACCTCCCCAGAGCGCAGTCCACACGGTCCTTCTCCAACAAAACAACACTACGCACCGCCCCCCCACCCCCCGTACCCGCACCCGGCGGGACTACGCCCAGTCCGCCATCGGCCGGGCCGGACCCGGAGTGCGCCCCTCCCCCCGGGCCGCCCCCACCACAGCCGGTCGCTGAACCGCGGCTGCACGCGGGTTGGGAAAGAGATGGAGTCCGGGTTCGGTGGCCCAGCTCGGCTCTGCGCCCCCACCGTGCCCGCGAGCGGCCCGAAATGACAGGAGGGGCACGCTCCGCGCGCGCGGGGCGGCCCCCGTTAACCGCTTCGGCGCCGGGTCCGCAGCCACGCGGGGGCGGGGCCCCGGGGGCCGCGGTGCGGGGACTCACCGGAATGTGCACTCGCAGCGATCGCCTCTTCTGGCTGGGGTTCTTCTTGCCGCTGCTCCCGCCGGGGCTGCAAACGTCTTTCTTCTTCTTGGTGTCCATGGCCGCGCTTCCCATAACTTTAACCAGAAGTTAATTCCGGGCGGCTGTTCCTGGAATACTGTCCTCTGCTCCGAGCCCGACCGCGAGCTGCGCGCTCGTCACCGCGGCCCTTCCTCCCGAAGGCACCGCGTGGGGACCTGCGCGGGGAGGGAGGGCGGAGCAGGTACCTCCGGCCGCCGCCCGCCGCCCGCCGCCCGGGAGGGCGAGAGCGCTGAGCTCGTTTCCTCTTCCTCCTACGGGCTCATCAGACGCCAAAGCAAAGCCACAGGCTGTCCTGGTTCTGGTCTCTCTCCGGGTTACGCGGGGCAGACGTCTCCAGCTGGGTGACAAAGTTTTCCTCCTGCAAAGCGAAGCGACAGTGCCACCTCCTCGGCTCCTCCCCGGGTCCCGGAGGCGGTGTGACAGGCAGGTGCAGTTACACGCAGGATCTGGACAGCCACCTCCTCGGCCCGCGCCCCGTGGACTCCGGCGAGACGGGGACAGTTTGTGCGACTGTGACCCTTGGCCGCGGAATAAGCCAGCCCGGAGCCTGGGACGGGGCCGTCCTCCGCGCGAGGGAGGGACGAGGGGAAGAGGAGGCGCAAACGCGGGCTCGGCGCGCGGGGCTCGGGCTCGGCCGCCAGCACGGTCTGCGGCGCGGCTCGCGCGGCCCGGTCCTCCCGCCGCGCCCGGGCCGGGGACGCCGAGGGGCGGCGCGGGCGGCGGGGGGGCGGGCTGGCGGGGGGAGCGGGCGGGGGCGGGGGGGCGGGGAGCGGGCGGCGGGCGGCGGCGTGCACCCAACAGGAAGTGCGCGCCGCGCGGCTCGGCGCTGCCCCCGCGCCCCGCTGCGTGCCGGGCGGGCGGGGGCTCCCTCCCCGGCGGCCTCGGCGGCGCGGGGCTCGCTCGGAGCTGCTTTCCGACCGTGTCGTGGGGGCCCCGGCCTCTCGGGTTCTGCCCGAGCCCCTGAAACACGCCCACGCGCGCCGGGCCCCGCAGACGCGCCGCGGCGGAAGCGCCGGCCCTCGGTGGATGCACCCAGGTCCGCACGTGCTGAGCGAGCGCGCGCGTGGAGAGGCGGGGGTCGCGCGGGGCTGCAGCCCGGCCACCCCACCCCACCCCACCCCTCCCGCTCTTCCAGGGTCGCCAGGAGTTGCGCAGTGGACCCACGGTAAGTGTCCCGGTGCCGTACCGCAACCCGGCGCCCCGAGAAATGCGGGGTTCCTCGGGCTGCGGCAAGAAACAAGTGAGGAGAGGCCTCCACGTGCAGCCGCGGTCGTAGCGAGCCAGCGCCTCGCCCTCGCCATTCTGCCAACCTTGCCGAGGGCCCGAGCGGGTTCTCCGGGTCCGGGGTGACCCCCCCATAGGACGCGACCTTGGCCCGGGCTGGAGGTAGGGTGAGTGCTGGGTCGGGTGCTGAGGACGGTGGCCCCCAAAGTCGTTCAAGCGCGGTGAATGCTGACGTCAGCCCTGCTGTGACCCGTGATCAGTAACGCAGGGAGGCCACCCAGAGAAGACGCAGCACAGGTCACTTTGGGGGACCGGTGAGGAGATGGCTCGAAGAATGTTCGCAGAGAAGGAGGGTTGGCCCACCTCAGGGACACCCTTGTTGGCGCCTCCCACCCAGCCAGAAGCACCCCTGTCTCAGCCATCTTCCCCGCTTCCCTTTCCAATCCAGGTCCCCTCTCTTGTTTGAAATCTCCTAGTCTGGCTGGCTCCTTGGTTCACAGGGGCGGGTTTCAGGTGGGGTTGTCCTCCTCCCCCTGCCCTGCTCTCCAGACCAGAACGAACCCAGACTGGGAAATGGGCCAGGCCCTGGAGCAGTGCCGGTTGACAGAAGTCCGATGCTCTGGACGGGGCACGTCTGGGTTCAAAAACCAGGTGGCCATCTGGCCTCAGAGCTGTGGAATTTCTGGCTTTGACGTTTTTTCCTGACTGGCTGCGTGGGGGGAGGCGGAGACTGCATGATTCCATTAGATGCTGGAAACCCAGGTTCGGTGTAGGAAGGGGCTGGCCTTTAGCCTGGGCCATGGGGTTTAAGGGAGGGACAGAGCCCACCCCTCACCACTCAAGGTTATTCCCCAAACTGTCATTTAAATTTCATTGCTTTAGCTTAAAATTTTAATCCTAGTCACAAGGATAATGTGCTAGGGTGTGCACTTGACTCCAGTGGATGAGAACGGGGTTTGGAAGGAAAGAGGGAAGAGAGGAATGGTGTAGGAATTCAGGAAGCGCCCCCAGGGGACGGGTCCCCAGGAAGCCCTCTGTGATTTCCCCTGCTCACTGCTGTGCCTGGGGCCTGTCTGTCCTGGCTCATGGGCTGTGCCTAGCAGTCGTTCTAAAGTGTACTTTTTTTTGTCAGCTGACTTGTGTGCCCAAGCGGTCATTAATAAAATTAATTTGTTCTCTGAGTTTATTTTGTTGGGGTGTGGATTTTAGTGCCTGGGAATCTTAAATCAAAGCATTTTACCAAACTGCCTGCAGTTGAAGAGCCTTTTTTGTTGTTGGTCTACATGTTAATATTTCTGAAATACGGCTTTCTTATAGATGGTGCCCAAAGAAGCTTACCAGCTATTTTTTCTTTATGAAAGAGATAAATACATTGCTCATATATCTTCCAATAAGTGGAGTCTTACAAAGGAGGGACACAGTGATTGTTTTGCTTTGGGGTTCCCTCTGAACCCCATCTTCACCTTCACCTCTAGGCTCACACAGTTATTTTAGCCAATAGCTAAACGGGGCATGCCCAGGTAACAGTGTCAATATAATAACCCCCACCAGTGTTTCGGAATGCCCTGACCTGTGACTTCCTTCTCAAAAAGAATGCAATAAGATCTACACTGAACAAAATGTCAACATTTTAATTTTTTTTTCCTTTATTGATTTTAGAGAGAGGATAGGAGAGGGAGAACGAGATAGAAACATCAATGAGAGAGAACATTGTTTGGCTGCCTCCTGCATGCCCCTCACTGGGAATCAGGCCCACAACCTGGGCATGTGCCCTGACGGGGAATCAAACCGGTGACCTCTTGGTACATGGGTCGACACTCAACCAGTGAGCCACACCGGCCAGGCAATATCAACATTTTAAATAAAGACAGCATTACTGATTTCGTCTTTCACCTCAGGCTCCAATATTACTCAGCTCAGCATTGTGATTGATCCTGTCTTTATGAAGAAAATCTGATTGGGGGGGCTGCGTACAAAGTAAAGTGTATATAGAAAAACAATTTTCCCCCAAGAGGCTCTTAGTGGTCACCAGATGTCTATGGGATCCCTCCATTTTCCAGTGCATTGCAGTTAGGATAGGAATACGCAGTTAGTTCCGGCCGAGGAGATGTGGGTAGAGCTAGTGTGTGGTTATGTCTGGGTCAGGCCGTGAAGAACTGGCATGTCTCCTCCATGTGCCCTTCCGCTGCTGCCACTCTCTTGGAGCCCAGTGTTCCAGGTGCCATTCGGCGAGGGAGCGGAGGGCAGCTCACGTGGCCTTGGACTTGGGCTGGGTTGGGCCACTGAGATTTTGATAATTATTTATCATAGCATAACCTTGCCTATAAGAAAATAGCTCACTGAGAGAGGACTTGTGGATGACTGAGGTTTCTGGCACGCCCTTGAATTTTATACCCAGAGAAAGTGCCTCGTGTGCCTCACCCTGGGGTGTGGCTCTGTCCTTCTGGTTGATGGAAGGGTGAGAAGCACAGGTCGGCCAGGAGGGGGAGCCATCCTGGGGACCAGCTTGCATACTTGAAGAGTGGGACTTGGGTTCCACCCCGGCATTGCCACTGGCCTGCTGTGGGACCGTGAGCAGCATGACAGATTTCAGTCACTCATTTCCCGGCCTGTGCGAGGAGCAAGGCGGCCATTAGGAGACTACCAGGGCCCATGCGTTTTTTATTTATTTACTTTTTGTTAATCCTCACCTGAGGATATTTTTCCATTGACTTTTAGATGGAGTGGAAGGGAAGGAGAAAGAGAGAGAAGAGTGAGAGAAACATCAATGTGAGAGAGACACATCGATTGGTTGCCTCCTGCATGAACCCAGGTGCATGCCCTTGACCAGAAATCGAACCCGGGACCCTTCAGTCCGATGCTCTAACTGCTGAGGCAAACCGGCCAGGGCTCCAAGGCCCATTTAATGGGGGCATGTGTTTTGTCCTGGTGATATGTGGTATGTCTTTGTTCATTTTCTTGCTTTGTGAATCTGTTTTGCATTGAACTTGACAAAAGTTCATGAATTGAGCCCTGGCCAGTTTGGCTCAGCGGTTAGAGCGTCGGCCTGCGGTCCAGAGAGACCCGGGTTCGGTTCCCGCTAAGGGCACGTATTTCGGTTGCAGTTTGTCCCCGGCCCTGGTTGGTTGTGCGGGTGGCAGCCACTCGATGTGTCCCTTCACGTCGATGTTTCTCTCTCTCTCTCTCTCTCCCGCTCTATCTGAACAAAAAATGGAAAAATGTCCTCGGGCGAGGATAAAAAAAAAAAAAAAAGTTCATGAATTGAAAATTTAAAACACGCAAGCAAACCAAAGATCCCCGGGTCTGCATCAAGGGTGGTTTAGGACGGTGCTTCTTGGGGAAAGATGTTTCCATTTGGGGTGTTCATTGTCTAGGCCGATAATAATGAACTGCCAGGCATCCTATTCGGTAATTCATATTAATTACCTTACCCAATTTCTATGAAAATCTCCCAAGACAACTACCGCACACATTTTGCAGATAGGAAAAACTGACACCTAGCTAAGAGGGTTTGTTGGTGTCCATTTAACTCCTGTCCATTGATCTTAATGCACTGTACCCCCTACCCCCTGGAGAAACATTTAAAAATGTGCCCCCCACCCCCGTTGTAAAAGCTTTGCACAAGGCTAACAGTACTTACTTAGGAAACTCCTTTAGGGTGACCTTGGACAAACTCGTCAGCATCCTAGCCACCTTGGTCTCTGTCTGTGACATAGAGCTGAGAGAGAGCAGTGACCTGTGTGGCCAGGAAACCAGGGACTGATTCTGTGCAAGAAAAAAATGAAACAGCGAGAGTCTGGGCTGAGGACTCTGCCAACGCTCGGGTAACTCGCTGGACACCGAGCAAAGGGAGTGTTATCTCATCACGAAAACCAGGGCGAAGAGTCACATTCCAGCCTTTATTTTCCTCTAAGTTGGGCACAGATTGCATAACCTCTCGCAGTGTTTGCGCCCGGGGGCGCCTGGAGCAAGTACTGATCCCAGGAGAGACACGGGGGCAGGCAGTCAGGACCAGCCGGAACGGGGACTGTGCCTGCCACCTCCTGTGTCGGTGTTTCAGATTGTCCCTCAGCCATGACGCCTGCTCACCACCAGGCCGTCCCGATCATGGACTCCAAGAAGTGCTTGGGAGTAGGGGAAAGTCGCTGGCAGTAACCTCCCATGAGGACAGCCTGGTGTCTTGACTAGCTCTATGCTAAACACACACTCAACTGTTCGACAGAATGACAGATTTCAGCACGCAGGGCATGTGTGACCACAGGACACGGTGCTGCGGGGAGGTGTCTGTTTGCCACCTAAAAGAAGAGGCAACCCCGGTGGTGTGCTCCCTTCCTTGATGAAAGGTGGTTCGTGGTCACAGAAACAGCATTCGTTGGGAAGAGCCTTTGGTTCTGCCAACAGCAGCCTGCATGATGGACAGTTTCCCATGCGACCTTTGTCCTAGTGATCTGGCATTACCTCCCCTCTGGTTCAGGGTTCAGGCTGCAGACTTTTGACTAAAGGTCTGTATGTGATGGTCCTCCCCTTATTTCCGAACTTCGACACGCCCTAAGCATGCAGATGAACCCTGGGAATCTTAGACGACCACCATATGACTGAATATGACTCGGGGCTCATTTCTGACCTCTCCCTCCTCCATCTGTTCGGAATGTGATTAAATGATGCAAGTTAATTGTGATAGTTTTCCGAACAAATGAAATGACTTTGGTAATCACACTGGCCCCCCAGTTCATCTAGTGCAGCATGCACGTGGACATGACCTGGACCAGTGACTGCACCTGAAGCTCTGGTCGCCGGCACTGTCCCTCCTGTCCGTTCAACGTGACGTTAGCTCTCCTGCCCAGACCTGGCCTCCGGAACGTCAGCTCCGGCTCTTCAACAAGGCTGCAGGGAAGAAAGTATATTTAGGATCCCTTGGGATCGGCCGTGTTTGGACAACAGAGCTCCAGGTTGTGTCCCGGATTTTCAGGTGTGTACAGACTTGGTCCTGGTGACCTCCAACCCCACTGCAGAGGCACAGTGATCCTGACTCAGAAAGCTGTGTCCCTCCCAGAAAGGCCCACGACAGCCGGAGTTCACCTCGTGCACGGTCAGCGTCGAGCCCTGTGCTTGTACCTTTGCACTTTCTACCCTAGTCCGTGAATGCCATGTGGTGCCCAGACAGCCCACAAGATGCTCGGTTCACGGACTCTGGACAGGCAAGGTGGCTCTCAAGGACGTGGTGGCTTTCGACAACCTTTCTTATGCCATGTGGGTCAAAAGGTATTTTGTAAGATGTTCCTAAATATAACTAAGAGTTGCATGAGGTCTTGGGAGAGAATTGGGGGGGTGTTCCCAATTCTTGGGAGAGATAGACTCTGCGTGAACTTTCACAGAAGGTCTTTTAGGTCCTTGCAACACACCCAGTAGCCACTGTGCCAAAGGCCTCGCCCTGTTTTTCCCTAACCCCACTCATTTTCACCCCTCTGGGTGAATAAAGCATAATTACAAAGTTTGTGGGTCTTTGACCAGCCCAAGAGAACATCTTCCTGTCTTGGCTTATGGCCCCGCGACACAGGGGGTTCCCAGCATCTCACGGGGATGGAAGCAGGAGCCTCTCTGGGCAGAGGGGGTGCCCGTGCGTAGTGCAGGGTGGCTGCGGGCTCCCGACTGGCCCAGGGCACTGGCCGAGACCCCGGGGTGCGCGCGGGTCCCTCGATCTTGTGGTTGGGGGACGAAGAGAAAAGCTGTGTCCAGTCTGGAGCTTCGAGGAGAGCCTGCACCTCAGTGGAATTGTTGGTCCCAAGTCTTTTCTTTATCTCTGCAGGTTTGAGAAATGGATGCACTTTGCTCACCAAGAACCAGTTCAGCTGGAGCCTGTGTCATTGTAACCAGTCCCAGTGAGCCCTCCGTTGCTGGCCGGGGCGCTATGTCTTGTGTGGTCCTTTGCCGCGTTGGGCAGCGAGCTTCTGCTCGGTAACTCGGGCGAGAGGGGTGAGGGGTGCCCACATGGAACTCCGGGCAGTCCATTGTGCGGCGGGGAAAGGGGGTGCAGGCAGGGAGAGGCCAGGAAACTGCCTCCAGGTGATGGAGGAGGAGGTGTGGGAGAGCCTCAGGCAGGGGTGGGAGGGTGTCACCCCCGGGACATTTGCCCACGCAAACGGAAGTGTGCCGTAGGCAGTGAGCTGTTTTTCCTTTTCAGCTCGGCCGTGCCTTGAGGATTGTTGGGGATGGCTGGGCAGTCTTCCACTGGAGCAGCACCCCATCATTTATTGCGATTATGATTTATGATTTGTCTTTACATCTCTTTGGGCTGCCCCCTACAGCTTAATGGAAACGTGGGCAGCTGCCCACACGGGCCTGCACGCGCATACAGCAGCACACGTTCCTGGTGTTCTGAAGGACGCAGGCTTAGGTACGCAGTTGCTGGAGCGAAGCGTGTATCCCTGATTCATTTCAACGCACGGGCGACCTCTCCCTCCCGGAGGTGATCGATTCTCGCTCCCACCGACAGGGCATGCACACGCCTGTCTCTGGGCCCTCAGAACGTAGGGCATTTTGTAACTCTTTGCTATGTGCCAGCCTGTTCAGGGAAAAGTGTCTCGCTGTGTTTTTACCGTGCATTTTCCTTGTTACGAGTGAGAATGAACAGCTTGGTGTGCTTTTGTATTTCCTTTACAGTGCGTTACCTTTCTGCGGGTTATCTGTTTGTGCTTTTGGCCTGTTTTGGAGTGGTGGGTCTTTTCCTTACCTACTTAGAGGAGCTTTTAAAAACGTTTGTGTTTTTATTGATTTTTCTTAGAGTGAAAGGGAGAGAGAAATAGAAACATCAATGTGAGAAAGAAACATTGATGGGCTACCTCCTGCACGCCCCCTATTGGTGATGGAGCCTGCAACTTGGGCATGTGCCCTGACCGGGACTCGAACCTGGACCTCTCGGTCCATAGGGCTATGCCCAGTCCACTGGGCCACACCAGCCAGGCTTTAGTTTGTCGTTGTTAATCCTCATCCGAGGATATTTTTCCATTGATTTTTAAATAGAGTAGAAGGCGGGGGTGGGGGGGAAGAGAGAAACATTGATGTGAGAGAGAGACATCAATTGGTTGCCTCCTGCACGGGGATGGAACCCGAACCCCAGGTACGTGCCCTTGACTGGGAATCGAACCCAAGACACTGTGGTGTGTGGGCCGACACACCAACTACTGAGCCAAACCCTCCAGGGCTGGGAGCTTTTTATATATTGAAAAGCACAGGCCCCTTGTCAGTGTGGAGGTTGCAATTATTTCTTCCCAGTCTGTCTGTCTTTTGACCTGGTTTAAATTTATCTCTCCCTTTTTTTTTGGTGCAGGATGTTCCGCTTTGTATACGGTTTGTTTTATTCATGTGTCTGTCATGGCTGCTGGGGTTTTCTGTCCTATTTGGAGACGTGTGGTGGGAGGACCGTGGGCTCTGCGGTTGGCCTGTCTTGCCACCGCCGTGGGGTTTCTGCAGGCCGGCTGGGGCGGAGAGCACGCGGGAGTGTGTGAGCCCCTGTGCCTGGGTGCTCAGGAAACATCAGGTCCTTTCTTCTCTTCGAGGTCGGTCCCTGAGCAGAGCGCACCCCTGGCACGGGCAGTCCCGGTTGCTCTCCGGCACGCTCCTGGGCCATCGCAGAGTCTGTGGTTCGCTGGCCACAGGCCCTGTGGCCCTCCGGAGTCCGCCAGCCTGCGCTCGGAGGCGACGTTCGCTGGAGGAGAGGGAGTTTCCTAGAAGGGCTCTTCTGAAGCCTCGTGGCTCCCGGGGAGCCGGGGCCTCGCCCAGAGGGAGCAGCGTGCCCCCAGGTGGCCCTCGGGCACTTGCTTCAGAACCCCCCAGGGGCTGGGCTCCTTCCCAGTCTCTGCTGGGGCACTGCGGGTGGGCCTTGTGCACACGCTCAATGTGGGACCCTCCGCTCGGACCCTCGCTCCGACCCTTCTCCCGGGAAGCGCTTTGGGAAAGATACAAAATGCTTGCACATTTGGCTCTGTCTCTCCTGCCAAGAGACTTCCAGATTGTGCGTGGCTGTGGAGGACGGCGTGGGGAACAGCTCGTCCCCCAGGACTGCCAGGCGGGACAGCAGGGCTGTTCCCCGCGGAGCTGGCACTCAGCCGGCTTCCCAGCGCGTGGGTTGGAGGCCCCTCTGAGCTCACCCTCCCAGTGCGTGTGCGTGTGCGCGGGGTGTAGGGAGGGGTGCCCTCGTGCGTCCCCTTCCCGTCTTCTGTGCACAGTGTGTGCGCCACACCTTTCTGCAGAGAGGTTACTGTCTGAGAAGCAAATACGGGTTTAGGGTTCTTGATTTTAAAATCCTTCTTGCACCCTGGCCGGCTTGGCTCCGCGGTTAGAGCGTCGGCCTGCGGTCCAGAGAGACCCGGGTTCGGTTCCCGCTAAGGGCACGTACCTCGGTTGCAGTTTGTCCCCGGCCCTGGTTGGTCGTGCGGGTGGCAGCCACTTGATGTGTCCCTTCACATCGATGTTTCTCTCTCTCTCTCTTCCTCTCTCTCCCTCCTGCTCTATCTGAACAAAAAATGGAAAAATGTCCTCGGGTGAGGATTAAAAATAAAAAAAATAATAAAAGTCCTTCTTGCGTGACTTTAAGATGATCCAATGACGGGGGGATGCGTTAGAGGCCTGGAAATGGGGTGCTGTGTAAGGGCCAGGTGGGAAGAGGGGTTTTTACGAAGGCAGAAGAGGAATTGCTCGGGATTGTGGAAGGCGTGGCGGTGGACTTTGGGCTGGGCCCCCAGAGGGAGAAGCGGATAGAGGGTTATCTGGGGAAGAGTCCCAAGGGGGGGGCGTGACACCCCAGGACAGAAAACTGTGCCTAGAACTGTTCCAGCCGGAGCTGTGTCTGGAACCCCACCAGAGAGGACCCCGTTATTTTAGGGCCAGGGCTGGGTGTGGCCAGCCAACTTGGAGATTTGATCATGTGAAACATAAAAAAAAAAAGTCCTATGCCCTGGCCGGTTTGGCTCAGCGGTTGGAGCGTCGGCCTGCGGTACAGAGAAAAAAAAAAGTCCTATGTTAAGATCTCCAAAGAGAAATTCCTGTTTGGTCTTAAAACCAGGAACGGTTGTCTTTCCCCTGAATTCTTGGTTTGTTTGCTCCTCGTGGGCCCTGGAACGGTCCCGCATGTCTTTTTCATGGGTGGCCAGAACATAAAGCATCAAAGCTGTAACCCGCCCTTTAATCGCGTTACCTTCCTCTTTGGGGAACTTGCCTCCCCCACCGGTAAGGCCTGCCCCCCTGAGTCCCGGGTCTGATCCCTGCTCACCAGCTCAGCCAATCATAACCACCCTCTCTTGGGGGTTTGGTCCTGGGCTGTCCATCAGAGCCCTTCCCTTCTAGGGGTTCTGCCTGGAGATAACAGAGCCCCTTCCATGCTGAGCGCGAGACGGAAGGCTACCCCACTGAGGGGCCGTAGCCCGCGAGGTAGAGTCCAGCAGTCAGGGAAGTGGGGATGGGAGGACCTGGGAGCCCTGGTCCTCGTGGTCCCGACGGCCCTTCCTCCTCCCGGTGAACCAGCAACGTTCCCATCTTAAGGGAGATTTGGGTTTCTGTCTCTTGCAATGCAACAGTCCTAGCTAATCAACTTCTTGCTTTTGTTTACTTATTTATTTTAGTCCTCACCCGAGGATATTTTCCCATTGGTTTCTAGATGGAATGGAAGGGAGGGAGGGAGGGAGAGGGAGAGAGAGCTGTGGTTGGTTGCCTCCCACATGACCTGTCCAGGGTCAGGGATTGAACCTGCAACTCAGGTATATGCCCCTGACTGGGAATCGAACCCGTGACCTGTGTCTCAAAAGGAGCCTAGTTCTGTTCTGCAGGCGGCATGGCCTTGTCCCAGAGCCCCGGGGCCCGCCCTGGGATTCTCCCCGGGGTCCACGGCCTTCGTGCTGCGTCACCTCCCACCGTAGTCACCAGCAACACTGCAGTGTGTCCTTGGAGAAGGGCCCCAAGTGGCCACCTCCATGACGGCCAGCCCCGTCCGCCTGGGCTCTCCCGGGGCACCTCCAGCCCAGGGGAAGCTGTGTCTTAAAAGATCTCCTGAGCCGAAACAGAAAAGTCACAGTTCGTCTGGAAGCCACAGCTGCCCAATCGGGGGTGCTGTCCTCAGTCAGAGGCTCACTCACCCGCCCTCGGGGGTTCACCGATAAGAACCCCCGGCTCCCTGCAGGCCCGGGTCTCCGGTACTGTCCCTGCTTGGGTTGTCCAACCGTCTCTCTCTCCCTTATTTCAGTGGCTCTGTTGTGTGTGTGCCTTTCATTGGGCATGACCTCCGGCGTCTGTCCCCTGAGCAGAAGGTTTATAACTCTGCACAGAAGTCCCGGGGGCTGCGGAGGGGGACCGTCGGGGAAGGAAGGCTGACCGGGGAGACAGACTGCTCTTTGTACCTGGCTGTCGCCCTCACCTCAGCTTCGATGACTTCCTAGCTTATGCCGAGACAGGTGCTCGTGAAGTAGTTAATTATTCAACCCAAGACGTGTACGGACCCTGCACTTGGCATGTGACCCGGCACGTACCCCGTTCCCTGAAGACGCTAGGAGGAAGCGCCGGCCCCGCCGCACAAACACGGGACAGCCAGCCTGGCCGGCCGTGCTGACAACGGGAGCGAACGTTTACCACGGCCTCCTGTGGCTCGGCCGCTGGTGGGTGCTTCCCGGCCCCTCCGGCCTCGGCCGTGGTCCTTGGCGTAGGCATGGCCACTGCTTCGCAGATAGAGAACTCGTGACTCGGGGAGGTTCGGTCACATGGTCAAGATCTCACGAGAGTGGCCGAGCCAGGACTCCAGCCGCTGTGCTGGCCCCAGAGCAGGTGCCCGGAACCGTGGTGCTGCAGGGACAGGGTGGCCAGGCTGGCTGGTCTCGCGTAACGGACTGACCACAGGCCTCAGCGCCCCGTATGCCGCTGGGCCACAGGCGTCTTCTGGAGGCTTTGACTTCGCCACGCCCTTAGGTGAACTCTTCCTCCTCAAGCTTCCGCACTCCCCCTCCCTATTTTTCTGACCAAAGGATAGTCAGAAGGGGACTTCCACCTGGCCCCCCAGATGGCCCCCTGCCGGCAGTGACCCCCACAGGCTGCTCTCTTGCCTGTTGAGAGGCACACCTACTTGCTGCCTTGAAGGAATGCTTCCTTTCACCAGGTACCACCTCGCCTCCCCCTGCTCAGGGCTGTGTCTTTTCATCTTGCCTACACCTTGCAACCACCTGGAGAGCTTTAAAAAAACAACAAAAACCGCAGGGGTCCTGCCCTCAAAGGTTCTGACTTAACGGGCCTGAAGTTCTACCCAGACATCCGGAGACCTAAAGCGCCCCATTGCCTTCGGGTGTGGCTCAGTGGTTGAGCGTCGACCCTGCACCAAGAGGTTGTCGGTTTGATTCCTGGGCAGGGCACACGCCCAGGTTGTGGGCCAGATCCCCAGTGGGGGGTACGCAGGAGGCGGCCAGTCGATGTTCTCTCTCATCAATATTCCCTCTCCCTTCTCTCTCTAAAATCAATAAAGAAAACTAATTTTTTTAAAATAAATAGTTCTGGCGTTTGGGCGTTGGCCCGCGGACCAATGAGTCGCGGGTTGGATTCCGGCCAAGGGCATGTACCTCGGTTGCAGTTTGTCCCCGGCCCTGGTTGGGGTCATGTGGGAGCCAACCACTCAGTGTGTCCCTTTCACGTCGATGTTTCTCTCTCTCTCTCCCTCCCACTCTATCTGAACAAAAAATGGAAGGGTGTCCTTGGGTGAGGATAAAAAAACAAACAAACAAACCAATAAATGGATGAATAAAAAGAAACTTTCTTTCACCAGGTACCACCTCTCCTCTGCTCAGGCAGTGAGCTCCCTCCTCCTGCTCACGGATTTTTTTTCATGCAGGAGTTCGTCATCTTGCCTACACATTGCAGTCACCTGGCGAGCTTTAAAAAAACAACAAAAAACATGGGGGTCCCGTCCCCAAAGATTCTGACTTAACCAGCCCAGAGTTCTACCCAGACACCCGGAGACCTAAAGCGCCCCAGTGAGTCCCACGCACAGCCGCAGGCAGGCAGGTGGTTCACGATGGGCACTGCCGCCAGCCACCAGCCCACAACGTGCCACGCTTCCTACCCACAGCCTCCGGCTGCTGCCCACTGCTCTGCCCGCTTCTCCACGCAGCCCCTGCAGAGAGCTGGGCAGTCTCCCCACTGTCTCTCCTCTGCCCAGACTTTGCTCTCTAGACCTTCCTCCAGTTGGCCCTGGGCCAGCCGCCTCGTGGTGACCCACTGATCACTCACCTCCCAGCAACACTGGGTGATGGGTCGTCTCTCCCTCTTTCTCGAAGCACGTCCTTGGTTCACTGGCCTCGCTGGTCTCGCTGGCCTCCAGTGGTTTCCCTTGTCCCTCCGCTGGTGTTATCGGTCTTCTGTGCTGTTAGTTCCTCCTGATCTGTTTGGGGCGCAGCGCTCCGTCCTGGGGCCTCTTCTCCAGCCTGGGCACCCTTCTTCCCTCACCACCCTCCACCAGGCTTGTGGCTTTAGAAATCGTACGTTCCCAGATGACTCCCAAGATGACATCTCTGGTCTGGACCTCTCGCCGTGAACCCCAGACTCGCATCTCCAAGCACCTGCTCGCAGGCTTCTCCTGGGTGTCACAGGGGCTCAGGTCCCAAACTGCACACACCCCACCCGAAGCTTCTTCCTCGCGCTCCCCCTCCCTCGCCCCATGGTCTTACCAGCCTGTTTCCCGAGCCGGGACCTGCTTCAAATCCCATCAGCAAACCCAGGGGGTGCTGCTGTCACAGCCCAGCCAGAACCCCCACTTCCTGCCACCTCCTGAGTGCCAGTCTGGTCCAGACTGGTCGTTGTCACCTGGATGGTGGTTTCTGTTTCCACCTCCGTCCCCATGGTCTGTTCTCAAAACAACAGTTAGAGGGGTCCTCTGCCAGAACCCGCCCCCCAAGGCTGCATGTCTCACATGGAGCCCAAGGCAAATTAGTTTTACTTTTATTGTTGGGATAAACTATAAGCCTTGTGAAATCGAAGGGCCTGTTCTTCCGCGTTCTCAGGTGGAGCGGAGGCAGACCTGGAGGAGGTCAGGAGTTTGAGATGTGAAGCTGAAATACTGGTGACGGATTTGGAATCGAGCCCCCCGGGGGGGGGGGGTAAGGGGCACAGGCTCCCGGGATGTCTGGATGCTGCAGTAGATTGTCAGGGCCCTGTCCTCAGCCACCTTTGGTACCAAATTCTCCTCATTTCTCCAGACGGTATATAGAGTGGTTTATGCTGAGGTTTATGACTCCTGTTATCCGGAGTGGCTTCTCATGTATACACCTGTCTTTTTTTTTTTTTTTTTTTTAATGTATTGATTTTAAAGGGGGTGGGGGAAAGAGAGAGAGAGAAACATCTATTTGTTCCACTAATTTCTGCATTCATTGGTAGATTCTTGTCTGTGCCCTGACCGGGGGGATCCAACCTACAACCTTGGCGTGTCAGGATGACGCTCTAACCCACTGAGCGACCTGGCCAGGGCCTTGTGTGTATCCTTGTCTGGAGGTGAACTGATGTGTAGGGGAAGAATCAAAAGACGTGCAGATCAACGCTCAGTGAGTAGGTGATTCTGTGTCACCACGGCGACTGCGCATTCCAGGCTGAGCTGAGTTTAAGTCTCTCAGCGGCAGACCCCAGGTGTGCACGTTTCAACCTGAGCCTCAGATGTTGAAGCCACAGGTTTCTGTGTCCCGATCGCAAGTAGAAAGGCACAGCGCCCCCTTCAGGAAGGGGGTGTATTCACACCCCTGCACAAAGCCCTCAACTGCAGGTTAGCCTGCATCCCTTCATTGCTCCTGCCCTTGCTCCCCCTCCTCCTGCACATCCACACCCCTCGCTTCTGCCAACTTACTCATAATTCTCTAAATACACTGGGGAGGATCACATGCAGGCCAAGAAACGAGGGATGGGACAGCCCGAATGTTCTGGGAACTGCAGCAAGTTGCACTGGACAGGACCATGTGGAGACACGGGCAGGATGGGGAGGAAAGACTTCGGGTCCTGCAGCCACCGGGCTGACCTAGCTCTCCCACTCAGCGGTGACGTCTTGGACAATGCCCCAACCATCTAACCTTGCTTTTTCATCTGTGGATCGAGACAGTAATGCTGCCTTGCAAATCTGTGCTGAGACATATGTGAGGTTCATGTGTGACAGCATCTAGCACAGAATTAAGACAGCAGGTGCTCCAAGCACAATGGAGGTGGGGGGACAGGGTGGGAGAACCTTATGCATTTGGTCCGTGGGTGCTCAGGAGTCAGGGGGAGATTTCAGCTGCAGAAGAGTAGGTGCCGTTGGTAATCCCATTTTGCAGGTGACAAAACTAAGGCACAGAGAGGTCAGGTAGCTTGCTCAAGGCCCCACAGTCAGCAGGCGGAGCCGGATTGAAACCCAGGCTCCCACTCGAGTGGGTGTTCTTCCTCCAGCAACACAGAGAGGAAGAGGAAAGGCCCGCAGGACTCGGGCGATGTGGGGGACCGCGGAAGAAGAGTGACTGATATCCAGAGAAAAAACGCGACGTGGCTTTGCTTCCAACATAGCGGTGAAGCTGCCGAGAAAGGAAGCATGTGAGCGACCGGCACATTCATCAGCACATCCTGTTTAGCAAGGGTAGACGCCTGGGCTCTCTCCAGGGCCCCTGGTGCCGCTCCCGATGCCCAGTGCTTTTCGAAAGGGCACGTAGCGAGCCGGCTCGTGCGGCGGGCCAGCCTCGCGGGCTTGCGGAGCGGTGCGGAGGAAGCGAGACTCCCAGCAGCTGTTTCTGCCCTCTAACGCGAGGGGCAGGTAGAGCTGGATAGGAGGGTCCTGGCATTCGATGCAAAGGGGCTCGTCCACACACACACAGAGAAGGTGCACAAGAAAGCCGACCACCTGTCGGGACCCAGGCTGGACCCAGTCTAATGAGAGGACAGGTAGATTCGAGTGGTTCTACCAAAAGTCTGCAAACCAGGGTCATCTGACTGACTCTCAGCCTCAGAGAATCGCCAGTGGGAGCAGAGCCAAGGAGGCGGGGTGGCATCTTCCAGGGGCACCCCAGAAGGCAGAGAAGGGGGGTGAAACACTCAGGCCTCCCCTTTTCTCGGCCCTCTGCTCCTGTTCCGCTGCCTCCGTTGGCAGATGCCGTCCCTAAAACTCGGGCAGCTCAGGGAGGCAAGGACAGATCCCAGAGCAAATGGTTGTCAAGCTGCGTGCCATCCATCCCACCTGGAACAGTCCTGGGTTCTCTGGAAGAGTCTCCTTTGGAAGACACGGCCCTATTGTCCCCATAAACTGTGGGACCTTCCTGGAAGTTAAATACGGCTCCCCTTACGCACTGATAGCAGATCTGTCTTCTTGACACACACTGTTCCGTGCTCCACTCTCCACGGGGCCTGGTGCTGAAGTCGGGCCCAGTCCAAGTTAGAAACGCCCATAGTAAAATAGTCATCAGATGTTGTTTCCTTAACGTCATAAAACACCCCTAACCAAGTCGCTGAGACAAGAGAGGTATTCTCATTAAATTCTGACCAGACCAGAAATTATGAATATTGAAAAGGAGATAAGAATTTGTTTGATGACATCAATCACTTACCTAGAAAACAAATTAAAATCCACGGGGGAAAAAAACACACACTCAAAACTAGCAAGGTCATTAAAGGGAAGACGTATGTGAGTCACAAAAATCAATGTGATATTTTTCAAGAAAAGGACAAAACGTCGGTGTGAGACTTGAAGGAAACTGGAACAAATGGAGGATGAGTTTTTGGGGGAAGCGAGATTTCATTTAGTAAAACCCGCCATTACTGCCCCAAATACTATGGAAAAGTGAACAGGACAGCCCTGGCTGGTTTTGCACAGTTGTTAGAGCATCAGCCCGCGGACCAGAGAGTTCCGGGTTCGGTTCCCACTAAGGGCACGTACCTGGGTTGCAGTTTGTCCCCGGCCCCGGTTGGGGTCGTGCGGGTGGCAACCAGTCGATGTGTCTCTCAACGTCGATGTTTCTCTGTCTCTCTTCCCCCCTCTCTCCCTCCCACTCTATCTGAAGATAAATGCAAAAGTGTCCTCTAGTGAGAATAAAAACAAAAAAAGTGAATAGAATCAAATCCCCTCCCCCCCACAACACACACACACGATTTTTAAAAATTGAAATGTGTACTTTTAAAGTCCCTGCTAAAATACAAAGAAAAGTCATTCATGTCTTTTTGGGAGAAATGTGTAATGAGAGGAAACTTTCCATAGCAGACTCCACGTATTACATGGTGTAGTAATTTAAAAAGATGGGGCTGTGCCCTGCCCGGTTTGGCTCAGCGGTTAGATCGTCGGCCCGCAGACCAATGGGTCGCGGGTTCGATTCCGCGTGCCTCGGTTGCGATTCGTCCCCAGCCCTGGTCGGGGTTGTGCAGGAAGCAGCCACTCCATGTGTTTCTCTCACATGGATGTTTCTCTCTCTCTCTGTTCCTCTCTCTCCCTCGCACTCTATCTGAACAAAAATGGAGACATGTCCTCAGGTGGGGATAAAAAATAAAACAAAATAAAAAGACATAGCCATGGGACAGCAGGAAACACGCAGGACTGTAGGGGGTCGTATGGTAGTTGGTGGCTGTGGCATTTAAATCACGGACGATGACACTGATGTGACTGTGGTGGAGAAGGTTACGCGGGCCGACTGCCTCTCCAGCTCCTCCCAGGTGGCTGACGGGGTTGGGAGGATGGAAAGAACACAAAGCGTCCGGCTCCCAGGGAGATGCGCGAGCATCCTGGCGGGAACCCTTCTCGGCCAGTCCAGTCGATCTCACCGAGGTCCGCTGGCCAGTCGTGTGGGCTCCGTGAGAGCAGGGCCCCTGGGGGTTTGCAGTGTCAGAAGCCTGAGCCTGCAGCAGGAGAACCTGCGTTAGGAGGATCCAAGACCCCGTGTGCGGAGGGCTGTGCCCCTCCCCCACGCCGTCCTTTGCTTACCTGTCGCACTGGGTTCCAAAGGCAGTCTCACCGAGGTGGTCTCCGGCCAAGCGCGACAGTGTAAGACTGCGAAAAGGCAACCTTTTCAGGAAGAATTTTAAATACCCTGTTGCCGGAAATTGCCTGACATTTATCTTCAGATAGAGTGGGAGGGAGGGAGAGAAACATCAACGCAAGAGAGACACATCGACTGGTTGCCTCTCGCAGGACCCCGACCAGGGCCAGGGACGAACCACATCCCAGGTACGTGCCCTTAGCACGAACCGAACCCGGGTCTCTCTGGTCTGCGGGCCGACCAACCCGGGTCTCTCTAACCGCTGAGCCAAACCGGCCAGAGCCAGATTTGACTCTTGAAACTGAGCTAATGTCTATTTATGGTAAAAATAAAAACCCCGTGAGCTTTGTTTTTCTACGTCCGGCCTCCCAACTTTCAGTCTTCCATTGCTGTGTGGTCATGGTCACCACCGTCAGGGGTCCCTGGCTCTTTGCTCCGCTACCCTGAACTGCCCCTCGATGTGACAGCGTCACAGAAACTGAAGGGCAGAGAAAGAGCCGCCGGGTTCAACCAAAGACAGAAGACCAGACGTCGGTATTCCCCGTTCTGCCAACGTGCTCAGCAGGAAAACCGTTTCGTTACTGCGTGAGTAAGAGTGGGAACAGGAACGAGGTTCAACCCTTTAAAGAATTCCGACACCGGAGTCGGGCATTAGCCACGGCGCGGGGTGAGGATGCTGCAGTGTTGCTTTTTTATCTTCTTTTTTAACCTCACACGAGGACATTTTTGCATTTACCTTCAGATAGAGTAGGAGTGAGAGAGGGAGGAACAGAGAGAGAGAGACATCGACTGGTCGCCACCCACACAACCCGCCGGGGACAAACCACAACCGAGGCACATGCCCTTAGCAGTAATCAAACCCGGGTCTCTCTGGTCTGCGGGCGATGCTCTAACTGCTGAGCCAAACCGGCCAGGGCTACAGTGTTGCTTTTAAAGCCTAGCCCTCCAAGCTCCCAAAAGTTCATCAGGCCAGCAGGTAGAGCTGGAACCCCCTTGTTTGTATGGTATTCTCATGCTTTTCTTCTTCTAAACTGTAACTTTGTATGTGATTTGACCTTGCTCTATTTCTGCTGTTACTTTGTTGTTGTCGTTGTTGCTAATCTTCACTTGAGGATATTTTTTCCATTGATCTTTTTTTCTTTAGAGAAAGTGGAAGGAAGGGAGGGAGGGGGAGAGAGAGAGACAGAGAAATATCGATGTGAGAGAAACACATTGATTGGTTGCCTCCTGCACAGCCCCGACTGGGGATTGAACCTGCAACCCAGGTATGTGCCTGGACCAGGAACCCAACCTGAGACCCTTTGTCGGACAGACCAGTTCTCTAGCCACACTGGCCAGGGCTCTGCTGTTAACTTTTATATGAGGTTAGTTTTCCTGAACGTTTATAAGAAGGTTTGGTTCTCTCTGGCCAGTTTGGTTCAGTGGTTAGAGCGTCGACCCAAGGACCAAAGAGTCGAGGGATTGATTCTGGTCAAGGGCACGTACCTCGACTGCGGTTTGGTCCCCAGTCCTGGTCAGGGTCGTGTGGGAGGCAACCAATTAGTGTGTCTCTCTCACATTGAAGTTTCTCTCTCTCTCTCTCCCGTCCCACCTCTCTCTCTCCCCTCCCTCCCACTCTATCTGAAGATAAATGGGGAAAAAAAATATCCTCGGATGAGGATTTAAAAAAAAGAAGGTTTGGTTCTAACAGCTTTTTTTTAAAAACCTAAGAGCTCCTTCTGTTGTTTCTACGTAGCAGCTTGCTTCGTGACACTTACTGGCTTGGATTATCTGGACGTCCTATTCTCTCCACCTCTGTAATTGCTTTGCTCCTCGATCTTGATTTTACATCATCCTTTTCTCCACGGGGAGGGGGCGTCCAGGAAGCGAGCCCTTGGGGGGTTCCAAGAGTTTATCAAGGTGGACTGAGTGCAGGGCTCTCCACTGACCTGGGCAAGCGCCTGCCAGGGTAGCCGCTGCCCACAAACTGGTCTGCGGGGGTCTGCCTGCCGCTGGCTGCCGTCGCTTCCCCGCGTCCTCCCGCACAGGTGCCGAGACCACGCGGGTCTCACGGTTTCAGCGGGTCGCCCCACCTGCATGTCTCTGGAAGTTTCCGGAGACGCCATCACACCCAATAACCTGGTCGGTGTGGTGCGTTCGGGTTTGTTCTTCCCACCTGGTTGCTTTGTGCTCCTTTGGGGTTGGGAGATCCTCAGACCGCGCAGCCACCACTGCGGCGGGTCTCCCAGGAATCCCCTCTCTCTCCCTTCCGTGGCCCGAGGAAACGGGATTCCCAGAGAGGATCACTGATGTGCGCCTGGCCCGTGTGGCTCCGTGGCTGAGCGTCGACCCTGCACCCGGAGGTCACCGGTTCGATTCCCGGTCGATGCCCAGGTTGTGGGCCCGATGCCCAGTGGGGGGCAGGCAGGAGGTGGCCTATCGATGTTCGCTCTCAACGATGTTTCTATCTCTCTCTCCCTCTCCCTTCCTCTCTCTCTAAAAATTAATAAACTATTCTTAAAAACCAAATAAACAAAAACAGTTACTGTCTCACAGGTGAAGCCTAGAAGCCCCAGGTGAGCAGTCAGCAGGGCTCTCTCCCTCTGAACCCTCTAAGACAGGGGTTCCCAACCTTCCTGATGCCGCGACCCTTCAACGCAGCCCCTCATGTTGTGGTGACCCCCAACCGTAACGTTATTTCCATGGCTACTTCCTAACTATACTTTTGCTACTGTGATGTCTTAGGCCACCCCTGTGAAAGGGTCGCCCGACCCTGGAAGGCAGGGACTCCTCCGCCGGCCCTCCCAGCCTCAGGTGCTCCGCGGCTTCCAGAGCATCACCCGCCCTGCGTCTCCACGTGGCATGTTCCCTGCGTGCCTGTCTTCACGGGGCCGTCGTCTCATAAGGACACCGGTCATGTGGGATCGGGGGCTGCCTGCCCCGGTGTGACCTCAGCTAAACTAAGTACAAATAAGACATTCGGAGGCGCTGGGGGTAAGGCTGGGATGCACCTTTGGGGGAGGGGCACAGTCCGCAGCGCCCCCCTCCCCCTTCCGTTTCCGGCTAAGCAGACAGTCTGCCTTCACTCCTCCAGGGAAGGGCTGGGACCGAGTGGACAGAGCCTGCAGGCCTTCGGCGTCTGTGTTTCCGGAAACCTGAGGGCCGTCGGATGGGGCCATGAAGTCCCCAGTACGGCGGCAGGAGGCCGCAAGGTCCCAGAAAGGGAGGGGCTGGGGGTATGAGCTTCCGAGAGGAGCGGGGTGGGACCGTCACTGTCAGAGAGGGAGGGCTGCCTCGCAGGGACACGTGCAGGGACGTGGGGGCAGTGTCGTGGACATGAGTGTCTCTGGATGGCGCATATTTCACCTGTCAGTTTGGGGAGGCCCCCGGCGGAGGCCCGGGCGGTGGGGAGAGGCGGACAGGTCAGAGAGGGAAGTAGAGGCATCAGGGGCCTGCCTTGGCGGCCAGGCCGTGTGGGGCGCCCGCTCGAAATCTGCGTGGGAACCAAGTCCTGCAACAGATGTGAGGCGGGCTCGATCAGAGTTGGGGTTCTGCCAGAGGCGTCCCCGAAGCAGCAGTTACAGTGAACTCTAGGCTTGGGGGACAGGAAGTAAGTGTGGGGGGGTGGAGACGTGACAGGCGGCAGGAGAGTTGTTGACGGGGGCGCAGGCTGAGCGGTAGCGGGTGGTGCTCGTGAGTCTGAGCGAGGTTTGGGGGCTGCTGCCGCATTAGACTGTGGCCGGCTAGTGAGGGGTGAAGGAACCAGGGCAGGAAGCCAACACTCATTGCCAGGACTTGAGGGGCCAAGAACCCAGAGCAAGGGGTTTGTAGGGAGGGTCGGGGTGTCTATGAATCTCTGCTCTGGAGCGAGAGGCCCACACACCGAGCAGCTGGAGGGGTGAGGAGGCCGGCAGACCTGCCCGCAGGCTCACGGACGGGGACACAGAGCAAGGGCCTGGCCAGCCGGGGCGAAGGGCCAGCAGGCACCCAGCTGACCTGCAGGAAGGGCCCGGCGGACGTCGACCAACCCTCCAAAAGCCCGAAATGCAATTCCGGGTGGGAGCGAGATTAGGAATCGAGTCAGAGGTGAACAGGAGGAAATGGTTTGCAGAAACAGGGGTCCCAGTCACCCCCGAATGGTCCTACGAAGGCCGTGAGAGTTTCCTCCCTGCTCAGATGCTCCCAGCCCTGCCTACTCTTCATCTGAGGCTGGAGCAAAGCGTCCCTTGTTCTGTTCGATCATGAAGCTGGTGACACAGCCTTTCACTGGATTAGATGTCCTCAGGTGAATGGAGGCTCTTCCAACAGGTAGATTCCTTCAGTGTTGAACAATCAAGTGTCTGTCGAGATTAAAGGTGACGGGCGTGTTTGTCTTGGCAAAGGGGACTCTGCAGTGACAATGCCACTCCCCAGCTCTGGTGACTGTCCTTTGGTCTCTTTCCTTTTCTTGGTTTTTTTTTGAATCCTCACCTAAGGATATTTTTCCCATTTATCTTCAGACAGCGTGGGAGGGAGGAAAAGAGAGACATCGATGTGAGAGAGACACATCGACTGGCTGCCTCCCGCACGACTCCAACCAGGGCTGGGGACGAACCACAACTGAGGTACGTGCCCTTGACTGAAATCGAACCCGCGATTCTTTGGTTTGCGGGCCGACGCTCTAACCGCTGAGCCACACTGGCCAGGGCTCCTTTGGTCTCTTCCCACTGCATTTCTGGAGTTCTTTTTTTTTCTCTCCACCTCTATGCAGTTGCCTAACAAATTCCCAGGTAACAGTGACTACTGAGAAAGGGCAAGATGAATAATTACAGGGTTGCAAGGATTAGAAACATTCAGCAACCCTCCTCCCTGCCCGTAGGAAACCCTGACATTTCCAGTTTGCAAACAGGGACCTGAGGCACAGAGATATTAAGTGACTTGTTCTTAAAACTTGGCAACTATGAGAGGCAAGA
This sequence comes from Molossus molossus, assembly GCF_014108415.1. NCBI lineage: Eukaryota > Metazoa > Chordata > Mammalia > Chiroptera > Molossidae > Molossus > Molossus molossus. Next base: position 109,732,670 of record NW_023425401.1, read on the forward strand.
GCCAGACCCAAGTCTGTGGGTTCTGCAGCCTAGACCCTTTCCCACGGAGCTGGCTGCCTCCTCACCGAAGACGGGAGGAATTCTGAACGTTCTAGAATTCAGCCTTGCTTTGCCAGGTGGCCATGCATTCATTTCTTTGCCCAGCAGATATTTGCTGAGGGTCGCTCTGTGTTAGGAGCTGGGCCCCCAGAGAGAAAGAGCTCAGAGAGGTCACAGTCTAGGGGGGTCGGGAGAGAGCCAGCAGTCACGCTGCAAAGTGGGAAGGGGCAGGCTTTCTGCAACAAGCCCGAAAGCATCACGGAGAAAACCTGGAAACAGCTCAAATGCGGAATAAGAGAATAGTTCATTGTCACAGCTAACAGGACATCACCAGCATTTAAAATGATATTTCTGGAGTGTGTGTGGGGGGAGGGGAAAGGCCTCTTGACCTCTGGTTTCTCGGTTGGCCTCCACCAGTGGAAGACAATTTTCCAGTTTGTAATAATGCCCCGTTTAAGTTGGCATCTCGGATTGCTGGCTGGCAGAATTGGGTTACATCGGGGGTAGGACCATTCTGAACCATGTAGCTAAGCCTTGAAGTTAATAATAACGTTTCGTGCACTATGCTGATTCAACAAGATATTCTCACACTTCATGTTAAAAGCTAGAAGTACAAAAGCAGATTAAATATTAAACCAGCCCAGCCGGTGTGGCTCAGGGATTAGAGTCTCGGCCTGAGGACCAGAGTCGCAGGTTTGATTACTGTCAAGGGCACCTACCTCGTTTGCAGTTAGATCCCTGGCCCTGGTCGGGGGTCCTGCAGGAGGCAACCAATCAGTGTATCTCTCTCACATCAATGTTTCTCTCTCTCTCTCTCCCTCCCTCCCTGCCTCCCACTCTATCTGAAGACAAATGGAAAAATGTCCTCGGGTAAGGATTTAGAATGTGTGTGTTATATATATATATAAATTCTTACCCGAGAGGCGATTATATATATATCTCCAGACCTGAGGCTGGTTTTTCCTTTGTTTTTGTTGTTTTATTTCACTATTAAAACAAACATGGAGCCCTGGCCAGTTTGGCTCAGTGGTTAGAGTGTCGGCCCACAGTCCAAAGAGACCTGGGTTCAGTTCCTGCTAGGGTACGTACCTCGGTTGCAGTTTGTCCCTGGCCCCGGTTGGGTCGTACGAGTGGCAGCCACTTGATGTGTCCCTTTCACGTCGATGTTTCTCTCTCTCTCTCTTCTTCTCTCTTCCTCCCACTCTATCTGAACAAAAAATGAAAAAATGTCCTCGGGTGAGGATAAAAATAAATAAATAAATAATAAATAAACCAATCAAACAAACATGGGAGGTGTGGTTTTAGCCAAAGCGCATCAGCCCTCACGCTAAGTGGACGCGGCTTCAGAGCGCTCTGGACGTAGTTTGTAAATGTGTTTCTCTGGTTGGGGGAGTGCGAGTCCGAACTCTCACCTGCTGGGAGCACGTTGCGTCCGAGCCGTGGACGTGCTGTCCTAGTCCAGCCGGTTGCTCCTGCGCGAGAGCTTCCGAGGACTCGGCGGGCGAATGGACGCTGGTGTGAGCTGGGCGCCGTGGGGGGGCTCGGCGTGGGCGGCGGCAGAGCGGGGTCCCCGCCCTGGGAGCCCACCTCGGAGCCGCTCCAGACGAGCTCCGAGGGCCCAGGAGACTGCACCACCCGGCCCCTCGGGCGCCGAGATCGTGTGGGTTCGTCTGGACGAGGCTCAGACCCAAAGACAAGGGTTGCTCTGCGTGTCCCCCGCACGGCCCGGGGTGTCCTTTCGCAGGCCGGCCCGGGAGCGGGCAAGCGTGTGTCGGACACGAGGATTCAGAGGAGCAGACAGCGCTGGTGTGTGGGCCTCAGACACTGCTTTCTCCTGAAGGACCAGCGTGGGGATAGGCGAGGGGACCGGTACGGCCTCTCCTGGTCCCGTTTCTCCCGACCCAGGGATAGCATGCAGACGTAACGCTCACATGCAAAAACCATCTTTTCTCGGTTCCTGATACCAGTACCGAGCCCTCCTGTTCCCACTCACTCATCGGCCAAGTGTGCTCAGGAGGCAGGCTCTCCGCCCCGTGGTTTCGAGGACACCGGTGCTTTCTCGGAGAAGCCGTGGTCCTTGGCATTTGACCGACATCGTCAAGGGTGACTCGAACTTGGCAGGATGGGAGGGTGAGCAGTTGGGCAAGAGCTGCTGTGTTGGCCATGGGGCACTTCCTGCCGCGGCCGGAACAGCAGGGAGCATGGGACAGGGGCCGGGTGGCAGTGAGGTTGGAACACACTGCCACAGGCTTCCTGGGCCTCCCTAAAACCGTAGGATCTTCACCCCCTGGCAAAGGGAGGCAGCAGGATGGGGGCAAGGGAGTGCCATTGTCGGCTTCGTGGGAAGACGAGACTGGCAGCCGCGTGGGGGGTGGAGCACACGGGAGAAGCCGACTCGGAGGTGCTGGGGTGGTTTCGGGTGGAAGGTGACACGGGCCTGAGCAGAGAGGCTGTGACTGAGATCCGCCTCTGCAGTGGTGCTGGGGCGTTTCCCACTCCCGGGCCTGGGGGGAGGAGCAGAGAAGGTGGAGAATGATACCAGCCAGTTGGCCTTTAAAATCCGGGTGAATGCTGGCACCGTGGGGGAACACAGAAGGAAGAAAGGCCCCGAGTGGGAAGGAAGAGGGGAGAAGAAATAAGTTCAGTTTAAGTTCGAGATGCCAGACATCAAGAATATATCATGTTGAACAGATGGGAATGGGAGGTTAGGGAGGAAAAGGCCCTGAATTGCAGGCTTGACTCCCTAGCAAAGAGGTGAGGAGTGATGTGGTGGGGATGGGGGAGATGAAGGGAAAAGTCTCTCCAGCAAGGACGACAAAGATGCAGCACCTGCCCCCCCCCCCATGCCCCGTCCTGTGCCCACAGCAGGTATTGCTAATTCAGCACCATGCCCTTTCTTGCAAAGCCCAGGAATGCAGAAGTCAGCGGAAGAGGATTTCTAGAAGTAGGGATGGTCGACAGAGTTAAATGCTTCCACAGAAGATCAAACAGGACGAAGACGGAGATAGACCGGTGGGGCTGGCCTTCAGGAAGGCCGTCTCCTCGTCTTACCTCTCTCTGAGAAACTAGTTTCTGTTGCGTTAGCGCTACGTGTATATTTTCTTTCACAAAAGTAAACTTGCAAAATTTGAAAATACTGAATAACACAAAGAAAGTAACAGTCACCTATATTTTCGCCTTTCCTGGTAACATTGTGGAAATAAATGGTAACATTTATTTCCAATCATTTTTTTTTTCCTTACACATGGATAGCTGTTATTGTTACATAGTTGTAATCATGCTACATACATAATATCACTTCCGATTATTTACTTGCCTTCTCTCTTCATTGTTAAACATGTGGGCATTTCCCAAATTTTGCCATTATACATAATAAACTCTTTTAAAACATTGTCTTTTCAATGTGAATATTTACTTAGGATAGATTTCTAGAAGTGGTCAAAATATTGAAAGATTTTTAAGACTGTTTAAACATTTTACACATTGGTACTACCACCAGCAGCATATAAGAGTATTTAAATGAATGCACAATTTCTAACTGCCCTATTGTTTTTCCTTCAACTGATGCAAATCCTTTTTGTAAACAGGTATGATATTATAATAACATAACATTACGAGTCTGGCTGGTGTGGCTCAGTGGTTGAGCGTCGACCTATGCACCAAGTGATCACTGGTTCAATTCCTGGTCAGGGCACATGCCCAAGTTGTAGGCCCGATCCCCAGTGGGGGGCATGCAGGGGGCGACCAATTGATGTTCTTTCTCATCAATGTCTCTATGTCTCTCTCCCTCTCTCTCTAAAATCAATAAAGGAAAAAAAAATTTTAAAACCAATATAATATGCTATGATATATAACATATATGTATGTGTGTATATGTACATGGACATAGATATATATACACGTATACATATAAATATCTTTTCCCCAGAAATCGTAATGATCTGGACAACAATATAAATGCAAAAGGCTTTTTCACCCCTTCTACGGGCTAGTGTGATTCTACAGCAAATTCCTTTCTCGCTTGCTTAGAGGAAGGGAAAAAGAAACTGGCATCGATGAAGCAAACTATTAACCCAGTGTACGCTGAGTTCCTAAAGATGAATCAACAAAGGACACACTCTGCTAGTTCTTACTTCATTCTTAGATATAAGCATATTCAGGTTTTACAAAGGAAGGAAACGGAGGCTTCATGAGGTTATGTAACATTCCCAAAGGCTTGTACTTAGTGGTGGAACCAGGATTCACACCCATTGCCTGCCTTAGCTGGAGCTCTGTGCTTGCTTTCTTTACCGTGAAGTACAGAGCAGAGGGGAAGGGGGGGGAGAGAGGGAGGAGGGGAGAGGGAGAGAGGGAGAGAGGGCCTTGAATGGCCTGGTTTTTCTCGGTCCTTTCAAAGGATGCTTTCTAAGGCTCGCTCCTGGTTTCCGGTTGTTTAAGCCTTGGGCGGAGACCCCTGACCCCCACAGGAAGCCCATCCTCAAAGGCAGCCGGACACTGCCCTCCTCTGTTGGGGTGTGTTGTAGAAAACCTCAGTCTTCCTCCTGTGTTGACTCTCACATCACCCCCACATTCACACACTTCTGACACCACGTGTGTGAAGGGTGTTCCCCACACCGAGCACTTCTCAGCGACACCTGCTGGGCGTCCTGCAGTTTAGCTCCATTCCGACTCCGCCGACCTGGGATGGCATCAGATCCCACAGGTAAAGGGCTCAGCCCCACAGGGCTGCCCTTCCCATTTCGAAAGCCAGGCCCAAGTCCAGGGTGTGGCCTGCCTCTGACCTGTGGCTGGGAGCTGGGAGGTGGTCACAGCTCCCTCTTCCAATTCAATGAATTTGCTGGAGCAGCTCACAGAGCTCAGAGAAGCACTTTGCCTTCTCAGTCACCAATTTCTTGTCAAAGGATCTAACTCGGGAACGGCCAGGTGGAAAAGATGCACAGGGCGAGTGTTCACCAACCCAGGAGCGCTCGAACCCCGTGCTCGTGGATGTGTGTGGAGGCTCCATCACTTAGGCATGATTCATCATTAACTCCCTTTTCCCACCACCCCACTCCCAGCTCAGGAGAATGGGGGGAGGGGGCTGAATAGCACAAACTTCTAGTCACTGTTAACACCAGGGACTTCCACAGAATTTAGGAGCCTGGCACAAAGACCAAATATTAGAACAAAAGATGCTCTAGCACTCTCATCACTCAGGAAATTCCAAGGGATTTAGGAGCTTTGTGCCAGGAGCCAGGGGCGGAGACCAGCATATATCTCTTCTGTGATTTCACAGGGCCATAGTTACCATGACTGTGCCAGGGGACTGTGCCGGGCCGCTGTGCCGGGGGACTGTGCCGGGCCGCTGTGCCGGGCCACTGTGCTGGGAGCCTTTTTTTTTAGTTTGGCTAATCCTCACCCGAGGATATTTTTCCCACTGATCCTTAGAGAGAGGAAGGGAGGGAGGGACGGGGAGAAAGAGAGAAAGAGAAACATTGATGTGAGAGAGACACATCAGTTGGTTGCCTCATGCACGTGCCCAGACCGGGGCCCAGAATTGAACCTACAACCCATGTACATGTCCTTGACTGGGGCTCGAACCCACGACCCTTTGGTGCACAGGGTCTAACCACTTAGTCACCGGCCTGGGCTGGAGCCCGTTTCTGAGAATTCTGGAGGATGTGGTTTCTCCCTGTAGGAAACTTCCCTTTGAGGAGGACTTTGTTCTCCAGTCCGGGAAGCTAAGACCTTGCTGGGGTCAACATCTATGTCACTAACTTGGGGTGGCCGAGTCCACCTTCTGGTTCTGCTAGGTTTTCACTCCCCCTCGGGCTGCTTGGCGGGTTTTGTGATCCCACTTACCTGAAACACTTCAACGCGCCAGGCGGTTTCTTGTTTCTTTCTTGGTTTCTGTTGGTCAAAGCTCTCTTCATGCCCAGCGTAACAGTGACCCCAGAGGGACTGTTCTGGGGAGAGGCGGGAACAGATGTGACTGACCTGAGCCAGACTTGGGTTCCTGAATTTGGGGGACCATGAGCCTCAGACCAGCTCCACCTCTCTCTGGAAGGACCCACTGAGGCGACAGCACAACTCCCCCTGAGGTCACAATGCTTTGTAATTTCTATCTTTCTGGCCAGGATGGCCCACTGACCTAGTTTAGAACCATCGAACGCTTTTCCACCCAGAACAGTGGGAAATTGACTCTCCAGTTTTGTTTTGTTTTGTTTTGTTTTCTCTCTAGCATTAATTTATTTCCTCATTGATTTTTTAAAATTGTGGTGAAATATACCTAATGTGAAATTTACCACGTAAGTGCACAGTTCGGTAGCATTGAGTACACTCACCGTGTACGGCCACGACAGGATTTCCTTCCTTGCGAAGGCTGAAGAACATTCCACTATGCACAGACTTCACTTTGCTTTTCCCTTCACCTGTCGACGGGAACCCGGCCACGGTGTTACTTTAACGAGCCAGTGATGTGGCAGGCACAGCGTTGGCCACTGGGGCTGAGACTGCTGTTGAGGTGGACTGGGAGGTGACAAGGCACAAGATGGTAATGACCAAAAATAATGCCACTTTCTGTCTGGTTCATGAAGACGCCAATGAATAGACTTCTCTTGATTTGTGATGCTGTCCTCCACCACTCTTGGTAAAACCTTTGGCGCCTGATTTAACAAATGGATACGAGAAGTCGCAGGAGCGTTCATGCAGAAGCTTGCAGGTCGCGGTGCGCCGTGTAACTCTGAGGGGCGGCTCCTGCGGTGAATGGAAGTCACAGCTACGCGACAGCCCTGTGCATCCCTGGTGGGGTTGTTTCCGGCTGCAGTGCAGCAGTAGCTAGTTCTGGTTGTCTCCATGTTCCGTGGACGAGTTTCTGGCTCCTGTACTGCTCCTGGGGGGCAGACCCTGAGCACCCAGTTGCGGGTCCCGGAGAATGTATGTCCCCATGTACTTTCTCGATTCCTTTTCCTCTTGATGCTACATGCTCTTTACTCTGCAAACATCTCATTAAATTGCTTTTTTTTTTGCCCTGGCCTGTTTGGCTTGGCAGTTAGAGCGTCAGCCCATGGACCAGAGAGTCCCGGGTTCGGTTCCCACTAAGGGCATGTACCTCGGTTGCGGTTTGTCCCTGGTGTGGGTGGTGGCCACTTGATGTGTCTCTCTCACATCGATGTTTCTCTCTCTCTCTCTTTCTTTCTCTCTCTCTCTCCCTCTCTGCCACTCTATCTGAAGATAAATGCAGGGGTGTCCTCAGGTGAGGATAAAAAAAATTGCTTTTGCCCTGGCCAGTTTGGCTCAGCGGTTAGAGTGTCAGCCTGTGGTCCAGGGAGACCCGGGTTCAGTTCCTGCTAAGGGCATGTACCTCGGTTGCAGTTTTTCCCCCTCCCAGGCTGGGTTGTGCGGGTGGCAGCCACTCGATGTGTCCCTTTCACGTCAATGTTTCTCTCTCTCTCTCCCTTCCACTCTATCTGAACAAAAAATGGAAAAATGTCCTAGGGTGAGGATAAAAAAAAATTTGCTTTTTTTTTTTTTTAAATCCTCATCTGAGGATATTTCTCTATTTATTTTTAGATAGAGTGGGAGGGAGGAGGAGGAGGAGAGAGAGAGAGACATTGATGTGAGAGAGACACATTGATTGGTTGCCTCCCGCACAACCCCATCCAAGGCATGGTGCCCTTGACTGGAATTGAACCCGAGTCTCTTTGACCCTCAGTCTGACACTCTAATTGCTGAGCCAAACCAGCCAGGGCTTAAGTTGCATATTTAAAACACTGCCCAGTGTATCCCTGCAGCCTGGGATGTATCTTCTTTACCATGAGGGGTCGTCCTGCAGATTTTAGAACGTGTCCAAAGCACCCTCCTTCGACCCCGGGCAGACAGGAGCCTGGGACAACCCCTGGTTACGGTGGCGCTCGGCAAAGTTTGCCAAGATGCCACTTGTCTTGATACACGGCTACGCGTCTGGTGCTGAATTGCTCCAGGGCTCCCTCGTGTGGGCCACCTGAGATGAAACACACCGATTACCTTCAACAGACACCGGGAAGAATGACAAGGAGTCCGTGTCTGTGAATCCTGAGTTGGATATAGAACCTTTCGTTGTTTTTAGTATGAAACATCACACTTATAAAAAGTAGAGGAGAATATAAAAATGACCGCACGGTCACAGACCAGCTTTACTGAACCTTAACATTTGGCCCCCAAATTACCTTAGATCTTTTCATAAGTGGAGGAGATACAGTTGAGGGCCCAATGGAGCCTCCCTTCTGCCCCCTCCCCCACCCAAGGTAACCATTATTCTGAGTGTGTATTTATTACTCCCATCCGTATTTGTATAGTGTTCTCCATATATGGGCATCAATATCACACAAAGGACGGTTTAGCGTTTTTTCGAGTTCCTGAAGGTGTCGGGTGCATTTCTCGACAGCTCGCTGTTTTCTCTCGGTATTACACTGTGGAATTGTATCTGGGGGCTCCCATTCATTCATGTTCCTCGTCTGTATTCTGTGGGTCGGATGAACCCCACTACGTGTGTACCAGTTCTCTTCTTCTGGGGTGTGGACGGGGTCCTGAATGTTCCCACAGTGAACCCCACCACGCCGGACATTCTTCCGCTGGGGTACACGTGAGGGAATGTCCCTGGGGCACACCCTACGGGCAGATGCTGAGTCATTACGTGTGGTTCCTCCAACGTTTCTGGTCCTGCCAAATCGCTCGCAAGAGGACGGGGCTGTGTGAGCTCTCGCTGTCACCCAGAGCTCTTTCCGTCGCTCTCTCATCTGCCCTCCATGGGCAGCCTGAGAAAGGCCCGGTCATGCACCTTGGCCTGAGTTCTCTCCTTCAGTAATGACCCTAAGCCTACGAGGCCGGCATTCCCACACCACGTTTACAGGGGTCACAGAGGTCCGGGAGTCTGCCCACGGCCACGCCAACGACACGCAGCCCCGCGCCTTGACCTGACCCAGCCTGGCCCCTCTGGCCCCGGGAGCTGCACCATCAAGGTCCTTAAAGACTCCGAGCGGGCACAGAGGGACGGCGGGAGACACCAACGCTTGTGAGCCAGGGTGCTAAGCTAAGGGAAGATGCAAGGAAGCCTGTGCCAGTCACCTTCTTAAATTACGAAAGTCACCCTTCATAGCAAAGAGTGTCTCGAACACTAACGTATAAAGAAGGAAAAACAGTGAACTAGACCGGGTTAGAGGGGAGCGAGGAAATCAGAAACGAGAGGCGTCTGGATGCCTAGGGGAAAAAGATGTCTCTGTTAGCACAAGAGCTTTGGGACAACTTGCTCTTCCAATCACGTATCCATTTGCCTTCCAGTTACTAGGAATCGGCGACCCTCTGGTGGCCCTTGCTGCAGGACCCCGGCCCTGCTTCGCCCTCTGCCGGGACGGGGACCTGAGTCCTGTGCAGCAGGGGGCAGAGCACCCAGATGGCAGAGAAGGCCGGTCTGCACCTGACTGCAAACAGCGGAGGGACAGAGAGGAGAGGCGGGTGGAGGAAAGAAGAGGAGGAGGGAAACGTGTTCCGTAGCTGTTCTCCGCTCAGCAACCAAAGGGGCTCCGAGTCCTCGCTGCCGTGGAGCGTCTGTTCTGCGATGTACACATTCGGGGCACGCGGCTCCCCGCAGTTTCTAACGCAAGTTCCCCTCTCATCTCAGAGCAAGAGAAGAAGCTAAGTAACCAGAACTCTTCTAGTTGAATTAAAGGAGAAAAGTGCTCAGTGCCTGTTCGCTTTGTTTTCTCTGAGACAGACGTGCCGGAGAGACATTGGAGGTGCGAGCGATCGCTTCGCTTCCAACGCTGACCTCCCAGATGGAGAAGGCAGAAGCGAAAGTGCTAACGCGAGCGGCACGGAAGGAAGTCGACAGGAAGCCAGAAGTGTGGGGTAAGTGAAACCACTTTTTTTTTTTTTTTAAATCCTCACCTGAGGACATTTTTGTCTTCATCTTCAGATAGAGCAGAAGGGAGAGAGGGGGAAGAGAGAGAGAAACATTGATGTGAGAGAGACACATCGAGTGGCTGCCACCCACATGACCCCAACTGGGGCCGGGGACAAACTGCAACCGAGGTACGTGCCCTTAGCGGGAACCGAACCCGGGTCTCTCTGGACCGCAGGCGGACGCTCTAACCGCTGAGCTAAACCGGCCAGGGCCTGACCCTTTCTCTTTGTCCCATAGCTTCTTCAACCAGAAGGTGCCCAAAAATGAAAAACATCTTCCCCCGACCCCCAAATATACACATTTTACCGTGGCTTACCCGTCTCTTTGTTTTATACTAAGTGTTACAACCGTGAGTCAAATACGCGAAACACCGATGAGAACAGAGGCCGTGGGCATAGGCCCTATCGAAGAAGAAGGCCTCCCTCGCTATCAGACTAGGCGAGGCCACAGCCTGACCTTTGCCACCAGATGCTGCCTCCTCCCCAACCCCACACCCCCAGCCCACAGTAGGTCCCCCACCCTTTAAGACAGCAAGTCATTCATTTCTCATGGGAACCTCTCAAAACCCTGCTTGCCCTGGCCAGTGTGGTCAGTGGTTAGAGCGTTATCATCGAAGGGTCACCGGTTCGATTCCTGGTCAAGGGCACGTACCTGAATTGCAGGTTTGATCCCCTGCCCTGGTCAGGGTGTGTGTGGGAGGCAACCAATTGATGTGTCTCTCTCATATCAGTGTTTCTCTCCCTCTCTCTCTCTGTCTCGTCCTCCCTTCCTCCCTCTCTCTAAAAATCAATGGGGGGGGGTATCCTCGGGTGAAGATTAACAGAACAACAACAGAAACAAAACCTGCTTGTGAGTTTCCTGCTAACCACCCCCTTCCATGGGAAGAGCTCACTGCATGGTCACTGGGGGAAAAGCGAATGGTCCCTGAGGTGATCAGTTCGCAAGGATGGTCGCAGGGGATGGTTTGGATGCTTGGGAACGGCGTGGCTGGGGTCTGGATTCTTCTGGAGGGTTTCAAAGACAAGGAAGAGCGTAGGCAAGTCTGACCGAGAGCGTACGAGGGGACTCAGAACCCAGCGTGGGCTGTTGGGAAGGCCTCTAGGCCTTTCTCTGGAGCAAAGGACAGAGCGGGGTTTCTGGACAATGAGCCCAATTCGCCTGGTTGGAGGGAGCCAGGCAGGACTGAGGCTAAAGTCACTTCGTTAACTTTTAACTCCCCTCTGCCTCTTCCCTCCTTCTGCTTCTTTTTGTCCCACAACCTATTCACATTTTGCCATTGCCGAGCAATTTATTTGTCTCACGCATCATAATTATTTGGGAATTTATTTAGTGCATCTCTGCTAGCACCTGCCACACGTTCGGTGCAGTATCGCGGAACACAGAGACAGATGGGAAAGAAGGTGGTTTTCCTGGCTCCGTCTGAAGTGTTAGCCATCTTAGCAGAAGGCGGTTTTGTGTCTTCTGTGTCTTTCGCATGGTTGTCTTTCGTTTTCTTCTTCGCCTGAAAATAAAGCTCAGCGAGGCTGTGTTTCTCCTTGAAACTGCTCCGTTAGGATGGACTGAAGCGAAACGTGCCTACTACTTGGAGAGAAAGCATGCGCTGTGTCAGCCTCCGGATCTCCTTCTGGCCACAGGGGAGTTCCTGAAGTTCCCAGGGGGTTGGCCCCCGTCACCTGGCTCTTTCCGCCACCTGTGGGTCCTCCTCCCTTCCGTCTCCTGCCAGCCACCTGCCTTGTGTTGTGACTTTGTCCCGAGTCTTTTGTTTGGTTGCAGTGACCTCTCCCCTCGTGAACTGAGTCTGACAACTATGCCCCAACTCCTGGTCCAGTGTTCTAACCGCGACACACCAGGCTGTAGCCACTGGCTACATGTTTTCTCTGGCATCTTCCCTTAATTCCTCCCCTGGTGACTCTCTCCTGGTAACTCTTTCTTTTTTTAAATATGTTTTTATTGATTGTTTTTTTTAGAGAGAGAGTTAGAAAAATGGATGTGAGAAACATTCGTTGGCTGCCTCCTGCACGCCCCCTACTGGGGATCGATGCCCTGACCGGGAATTGAACCGGGACCTCTCAGTCCATGGGATGACGCTCAATCCACTGAGCCACGCCGGCCAGGCTGTCCTAGTAATTCTTAAGCAACTCCTGGGCAGCACCAGTGTCTTCTATTCTTCTATGCTCTTCTGTCCAAAAAGTGTGCCTATTCAATTTTTTCCGTCTTAATATCTTGAGGACCTGACATACCTACAATGAAATACACAAACCTTCCATGAACAGCCCCACGAAAGTTTGTGTATGATTTTCATGAAGCCTGAGCCCAGGTCAAGAAAATAGAGGCCATTCTGAAAGGCTCACTTGACGTGTCTCAGGGACGAGCAAGTCCCCCCTCGCCGCCCCAGCCTAGGGTGACCATGGCTCCGATTCCTGCCTTTGCAGATGCATCCCGCCTCTTCCTGAGCTCTGTAGACACGGAACTCTACACTGGCTTCTATTGCTCAATATTAAGTCTGCGAGATTCTCCTCTGGTGTTGCGTGTGGCTGAGGTCGTGTGTTGCCTTTCATGATAGGAATGAACATGATGTATCCATTTTCCTGTTGATGGCATTTGGGTTGTTTCCAGTTGAGGGCTATTATGAAGAAAAGGTTTCTTTTTAATATTAATCCTTATTAGAAAGTGATAAAGAAGGACCTTCCTTTTGAGCCTTTCTGAAGGAGACTCAGAGTGATGCTTGGAGGTCCTTTTCCCCATCCCATCTGAGCAGAGTGGGATCCAGAAGGCCCGACCCCACCGTCTGCCTCTCCACATACTTGGAAGCAGACATCTGGTCCCAGGCAACACACTGAGTCAACCTTCTCAACAGGGGGAGGGTCGAATCTGCTCAGGCTTGTTAAGAGGAAATTTCACAAGCTGAATGCATCTGCTAACATCTAAATGTTGAGTAATGCCGACTGAAAAATTAAAAGGCAGCCAAACAACCCTTTGGCTCATCTTTAAGTCAACTGCAGTGCATTGAAAGCTTGTACTTTTTATTTCTTCTTTTTTTTTTTTTATCCTCACCCAAGGACATTTTTCCATTTTTTGTTCAGATAGAGTGGGAGGGAGAGAGAGGAAGAGAGAGAGAGAGACATCGACGTGAAAGGGACACATCGAGTGGCTGCCACCCACACAACCCAACCAGGGCCGGGGACAAACTGCAGCGGAGGTACATGCCCTTAGCGGGAACCGAACCCGGGTCTCTCTGGACCGCAGGCCGACGCTTCAACCGCTGAGCCAAACCGGCCAGGGCTTGAGTCTATTTCTAAAGAGCTAACAATGAGGCCTATCCTAGAGAAGGCTAGGATTTCAATTGGCCCAGGTAGGCGGCTTTTCCCATTTTCTCAGCCGGGGTGTGAGGATTCTAAGACTCTCCAAGGACCCTTTGAACTCTACAAGCCTGGTGCACCTGCTGACTGGACCTTCCAGTCAGGGCCCTGTGGGGGCTGGGGCACCTGTGTGATGTCACGGAGCTTTGTGAGGCAGCTGGTGCTGTGTTTTAAGTTCTACCCTGCGGGCAGGACATCCCAGCCCAGTCAAGTATTTTCTCAGAATCCAGCTGCCGTAGAGTCAGCCATTCAGAAAGTAACTCCATCTTTCAGGTCATTCCAGCGTACATTCCTGCCTCTGACTCAGAAAACACATCGGTTGCAAAGCAGCTGGAGAGGTGGTCTCGGGGGTAGGTGAGTGAGCTCCGAGTGTTGGGGGCAGGAGCAGAGGCGGGCGAGGTTCCCCACGCGGGGTCTGTGGAAACAGCGCATCGAGCCGCTGAATCGTGAATGAGATGCTGGCTCTGTGGGTGAGGGTGAAGAAGATCTGATTTTGCCCTGGCTGGTCTGGCTCAGCAGTTAGAGTGTCGTCCCACGGACCAAAGAGTCGCGGGTTCGATTCTGGTCAATGGCACGTACCTCGGTTGCGGTTTGGTCCCTGGCCCTGGTTGGGGTCGTGTGGGAGGCAACCAATCGATGTGTCTCTCTCACATGGATATTTCTCTGTCTCTCTCTCCCTCCCTCTCTATCTTAAAATAAATGGAAAAAATATCCTCAGGTGAGGATTAAAAAAAAAAGGAGATAAGAAGATCTGATTATTGTAAGGAGTGATCACCCCCCCCCCCAGGTTACTGGGCCTCCCGGTGACTTCAGTTCTTAAAAATCAGGGCCAATTCTTATTATCTACAATGTTTATTGTGCTTCTTAAGATGTTTACCAAGTGAAGGTGTTATTTACTAATAAAATTAAGTAGGAAACAAAGCCCTTCATGCTGTCAGAAAGCTGTAGGTCTTGCGTGGGGATCGGTGTTAAGATTGTCCAAGGCGCCCTGGCCGGTTTGGCTCAGCAGTTAGAGCGTCGGCCTGCGGTCCAGAGAGACCCGGGTTCGGTTCCCGCTAAGGGCATGTACCTCGGTTGCAGTTTGTCCCCGGCCCTGGTTGGTTGTGCAGGTGGCAGCCACTCGATGTGTCCCTTTCATGTCGATGTTTCTCTCTCTCTTCCTCTTTCTCCCTCCCACTCTATCAGAACAAAAAATGGAAAAAAAATGTCCTCAGGTGAGGATAAAAAAAAAAGATTGTCCAAGGCAAGCGAGGGGTACACGTACAGATGCCCCACAGAGACACTGGTTATGACATGATGTAAAGCAGGGGCACCTTGTCCTGGCTCTAAAGACACATTTTATTTTATTTTATTTTATTTTTTTAAATCCTCACCAAGGACATTTTTCAATTTATCTTCAGATAGAGTTGTGTGTGGGGGGACATTAATGTGAGAGGGACACATCGACTGGCTGCCTCCCGCACGACCCCAACCAGGGCCGGGGACTGAGCCGCAACCGAGGTATGTGCCCTCGACTGGCATCAAACTCGAGACTCTTTGGTCCACAGGCAGACATGCCAACCACTGAGCCAAACCCGCCAGGGCTAAAGACACATTTAAAAAAATTTTTTTTTCCTTTATTGATTTTCGAGAGAGAGGAAGTGAGAGGGAGAGAGATAGAAACATCGATGAGAGAGAACACTGATTGGCTGCCTCCTGCACGCCTCCCACTGGGGATCAGGCCCACAACCTGGGCATGTGCCCTGACTGGGAATCGAACTGGTGACCTCTTGGTGCAGGGTCGACGCTCAACCACTGAGCCACACCGTCCAGACTAAAGACTCCTTTTAAAACCAAGTCAAAGAGCAGTATTATCCTAAGCGAAATAAGCCAGTCAGAGAAAGACAAGTATCACATGATCTCACTTATGTGGAATCTGATGAACAAAATAAGCTGACAAACAAAATAGATCCAGAGACGTGGAAGCAGGGAACAGACTGAGGAACCTCAGAGGGAAGGGGCTTGGGGGAGTAGGAAGGAAGAAACCAAAGAGCTGATATATATACACACACACACACACACACACACACACACACACATATATATATGCATAACCCATGGACAGAGAAAACAGTGTAGTGAAGTGGGGGGCAGGGAGGAGGGTGTCAATGGGGGAAAAAGGAGAAACATCTGTAACATAAATAAATTAATTTAAAAAGTTTTTAAATGAAATAAAATAAAAAAAGAATTAAAACCAACTCAATGCCTGTACCCAGACTGAGCTCAGGGTCCTGGTTTCTCGATGGGTGTGCAGGCGTGTACGCATGTGCGTGTCAACGCTGGGGTTTTTAAATGCATTTAACATTGTGGTTGCTGTAGGTACACGTCATTACTGAAATACGTTCTACAAATTCTGTGTTCTTCTAGCATGTGAAATCAATACACTGTAGAGAAGCAAATAATCGAGCATGATTTCCTTCTGAGGAGACAGAGTTGACAAACCCATCCCAGACCTCCTGGATCTGTCGTTTGGAGGCAGAGGTTTGTGGTGTGTGTTGGAAGTGTGTGTGGGTGGGGGTGGTGATGACATAGTCCAGACAACTGCAGGACCTCTGCTTTAAGAAAATGGAACCGTGCCCTGGCCAGTTTGGCTCAGCGGTTAGAGTGTCGGCCTGTGGTCCTGAGAGACCCGGGTTCGGTCCCCGCTAAGGGCATGTACCTCGGTTGCAGTTTGTCCCCGGCCCTGGTTGGTCGTGCGGGTGGCAGCCACTCGATGTGTCCCTTTCATGTAGATGTTTCTCTCTCTCTCTCCCTTCCTCTCTCTCCCTCCCACTCTATCTGTACAAAAAATGGAAAAATGTCCTCGGGTGAGGAAAAAAAAAAAAAATGGAACCGCCCGGCGGAGCGGCTTGGTTGGTTGAGTGTCGTCCTGAGCACCGAAAGGTGGCCAGTTAATTCTGGTCAGGGCACATACTTGGGTCGCGGGTTCTAACCCCACTTGGGGAGTGTATGAAAGGCAACCAACTGCTGTTTCTCTCACATCGATGTCTCTCTCTCTCTCTCCCTTTCTCTCTCTTTAAGTGTGTCTTTGAGTGAGGATTAAAAAAAGAAGAGAAGAAAAAGTAATATAAGAAAACACAGATTAGTAAAATAAGAAAATTGGGGAGGTATATTTTTATAGATGTTCACATCAAAAGAGAGTTTTCCCCCAATTTTTTTTTCCTTTATTAATTTTCAGAGCGAGAGGAAGGGAGAGGGAGAGAGAGATAGAAACATCAGTGAGAGAGAACATTGATTGGCCGCCTCCTGCACGCCCCCCACTGGGGATCGGGCCCACAGCCTGGGCATGTGCCCTGACCGGGAATCGAACCGGCGACCTCCTGGCACGTGAGCTGATGCTCAACCAGTGAGCCTCACCAGCTGGGATTCCCAAATTTTCTTAATATGTAGGATCCCTCTAGAGAATATAGATTTATTTTATTTTTTCAGTAATAATCCTATTATATGAATCCAGGGGTGTATTTTCTATATAAAATTTAGTTGGCTTCTCTCACCTATATCCTCTTTTAACTGGTTTCCGGTTGCTTTTGGATCTTGGAAAAAGTTAACATGAAAGTCTCTCAGGGTCTAAACACTTAACAGGAAGATGTGGTGGCTGTTGACGTGGAAACAGCTCCATTCTGTTTTTAGTTGTTTTGTTTGGTTGGTGGTTGTTTTGTTTTTTGTTTTCAGTAGTTTTAACCCATCCATTTCCCCCAGTTAGAAGTTATCTTCTTCTCATATACATTTGATACTTCTTCTTTGATCATCAAATACCTCGTTGTTTAAAGTGTTATTTGTTCCATCAGTGAGCCTTTCCTGGGCAGCCAGGATCTGTCAGGGTGGCCAGTGCTGTGTCCTGGGAGGACGCTGCTATGGTCACGAACTCTCCCTCATCCGACCTTGACCCAGTCACGTCAGGACTCCGCCCAGGCCCAGACCCCTGACTCTGCTGGGTGAGCTGCCTGGTTCCGTGGGGAAGGCCCTCTGCGCCCTGAGTGGGCTGTGCTGGTTAACTAGACCCTAGTTATTGATCTGGTGGCTAGGATGGGACCTGAGGGGTGAGCCTGAGGGAGGAGGGCATGTGTCGCCTTGCAAAGCAGAGGCCTCTCCAGCATCCTCAAGTAGAGGGGGACAGCTGGCCTCCCCCAGGAAGGAGGGAGCCATTTCTTTAGGCCCAGAGGATCCCCATAAATCTAGGGTTTCAGACATGTCCCACCCAGACGTCCCCATCCTGAGTCTCTGAGTCTTCCGCCTCCCCCGGACAGAAGACGGGCCAGGGTTGAGACGTCAGCCTTCCTTGGAGCTCTGGAGCCCTGTCGCTAGACCCTGGGCATGACCTTCAGCCTTCTCTGCCCTTCGGTCACAGGGCAAGTCCCTTCACATGCCACGCAGGAGGCCCAGTTAGTGATGAAGCACCCTCAGCCTCTTATTGCCTTTCTCAGATGCACCCGTAGCATCCTGCAACAGCCCCCTAGGCCACGGTATCTACCTCCCTACTCCCTGCCCACCCTGGGACAGCCCTTCCACCAGCATCCCATCCCAGGTCACCGCCACTGAGGTTCTGTTTTTGTTTTTTATCCTCACCCGCGGACATTCTTGCATTTATCTTCAGATAGAGTGGGAGGGAGAGAGAGAGAGAAACATCAATGTGAGAGAGACACATTGACTGGTTGCCTCCCACACGACCCCACCTGGGGCTGGAGACGAACCGGAACCGAGGTACGTGCCCTTAGCGGGAACCGAACCTGGGACTCTGGTCTGCAGGCCGACGCTCCAACCTCTGAGTCAAACTGGCCAGGGCATCACCACTGAAGTTTTTATTTTTTTTATTTTTATTTTTGTTACAGATGTTTCTCCTTTTTTTCCCCCATTGACACCCTCCTCCCCATCTCCCCCACCCCATCCCCAGCTTTGTTGTCCGTGTCCATTGGTTATGCATACATGCATATAAGTTTTGTGGTTTATCTCTTCCCTCCCCACACCCCCCCTCTTCTGAGGGTTGTCAGTCTGTACCCTACTTCCACGTCTCTGGGTCTACCCTGTTCCTCAGACTCTATGTTCATTATATTCCACAAACAAGTGAGATCACGTGGTATTTATCTTCTTCTGCTTGGCTTGTTTCGCTTAGGATGATACTTTCCAGGTCCCTCCATGTCGTCTCAAAGGATAAGAGATCTTTCTTTCTTACAGCTGCGTAGTACTCCATTGTGTATATGTACCACAGCTTTGTTATCCATTTGTCTGATGGACACTTGGGCTGTTTCCAGATCTTAGCTATTGTAAATAGTACTGCTATGAACATAGGGGTACATATATTCTTTCTGATTGGTGTTTCAGGCTTCTTAGGGTATATTCCTAGAAGTGGGATCACTGGGTCAAACGGAAATTCAATTATTAATTTTTTGAGGTTACACCATAGTGTTTTCCATTGTGACTGCACCAGTCTGCATTCCCACCAGCAGTGTACCAGAGTCCCCTTTTCTCCACACCCTCGCCAACACTTGTTTGAGGATTTGTTGTTGGCGGCCATTCTGACAGGTGTGAGGTGACCTCATTGTTGTTTTAATTTGCATCTCTCTGATGATTAGTGATGATGAGCATTTCTTCATATGTCTCTTGGCCGTTTTTATGTCCTGTTTGGAGAGTTGTCTATTTAGCTCCTCTGCCCATTTTTTAATTGGGTTCTTTGTCTTTCTTTTGTTGAGTTGTATGAGTATTCTATATACTTTGGAAATTAACCCCTTATCTGATGTATCATTGGCAATGATGCACCACTGAGGTTTTAACAAGGACACTGCCACGGAGTGCCAGGGCTGTCGGAACACCGCCTCTCCACCAGCAGTGGGGTCCTCGGGGCCAGCCAGCCAGGCAGTGACCAGTCCCCAAGTCCCACTTTAGAGTCTCATTTCCAGCACCACATGCTGCAGATGGTCACCTTTTAACTGTGTCCTCACACGGCTTGTCCTTTGTGCTTTACCCCGGGGGTCTCTTTGGGTCTCCTTATAAGGACACCCGTCACATTGGATCAGGGCCCGCCCATATGACCTTGTTGGATCTGTTACCTCTTTAAGGAACCTATCTCCAAATGCAGTCAGTTGGGAGTTAGTCCTTCAACATATGATCTTTGGGGGACACACTTCAGTGCACGACAGCATTCCGTTCCAATTGAAAAGCGAGATACTACACGCCGATTGGATTCTGTGGGTGTCTGTCCGACCCGGGCCACAGGTGTACTGTCTTCAAGGTGACACACGAGAGTCTCTTTGGGGTATAGTCCTAGAGATCCACACCGTGTGCGCGAATTCAGTGTAACTGGATCCCGCCAAAACGGCTGTTCCGGTTCACAGCTCCATCGGTGCTGGACATAGGTTTCATTGCCCGTTCGTTTTGCAGCATGCGATATCGTGTCTTTATGCTTTTAACAGTCTGATTGATGGCAAATCAGATTTTAAAATAGAGACCTATACTGTCACCCCAAGATGGATTGAACTGAGCATGTATAAGGGATGAGTAGACCTTTCACACTATAGCTTTGTGCTCAGGAGTATGGTCCAGTGACCTTAAATGCTATTGTACATTTTATAAGCATGTTACACATTTTGATGTAACGTAATCTCACGAATATCAGTTCTAAGAGTTGTCAGTGATAGAAAAAAGCACACTATCTTATCCAAGTATATGATAAGCACCGATAGCAAAATGATAATCTAGAACACTGAAAACTGAATTTCAACCGAGTAGATGAGCCTACAAACCACTGAAATATCTAACGTGGCTTCTCTCAAATCCTCCCGATTTAGGAAGTTGAACAATGGGCCCTCAGAAATGCTAGGTTTACGATGAGAAATGTCACAGTCCAGTGTCTACTCTCTGGGACCTTGGTGCTGGGGATCTTGTCGGCTCTGTTATGTATACGTCTGCACCTCTATCACGTGACCCAACAGCAGAAGACAACCCAGGAGCCTCCCTTCATTTGGTCCCTGGATAAAAAACTGCAGCAGCCGGTACCAAGAGAACCTGTGATATTCGAAAGACCTGAAGAAAATAAAGCTGAAAATGACGGATCAGTTCTTAAATTCGGTATTTTTATTTTCTCTGTTAGCAAGTTTAAGGAACACGGTATTCAATATTTGGAAGAGAGAATGTCCTTTTCAGACCCATTCTATTTTCAAAGCGTGAAATATTTTTATATACGGTATACAGAAAATCATGAGATGGGTGTGTATGTATTTAGCACCTGAACGTAACAATTTTTAAATGTAGTTCGTTATACTTGTTTCTGGTAGCTTTTTGTTTTTCACAAAAATAAATGTTAAAATGGTGATGTTTTTAACTACCTATTATCAAAGTGCTGGTAGTAAGCTAATACTTAGTGACTCTAATCATTTCTTCTTGCAGCTCAGGATTTTAACTATACAGACCAAGAAGTTATTCAAGGCTTTTTAAAATATGGGTTCAATGCTGTTATCAGTAAAAAACTGGGCAACAGGAGACATGTGCCAGATACGAGGAATGAAATGTATGTTTCTCTTGTTTTTATTTTTATTTTTCGTATTGAGATATAATTGACATATAACTTTATATGTGTCTCGGGTGTACAACATAATGAATTGATATCAGTATATATTGTGAAATAATCACCACAATAAATCTAGTTAGCATTGGTCACCATACATAGTTACAAAACATATTTTTTTGTAATGAGAACTTTTTTTTTTTTTATCCTCACCCGAGGACATTTTTCCATTCTTTGTTCAGATAGAGTGGGAGGGAGAGAGAGAGAGAGAGAAACATCGACGTGAAAAAGACACATCGAGTGGCTGCCTCCCACACAACCCAACCAGGGCCGGGGACAAACTGCAACCGAGGTACATGCCCTTAGCAGGAACTGAACCCGGGTCTCTCAGGACCGCAGGCCGACGCTCTAACCACTGAGCCAAACCGGCCAGGGTTGTAATGAGAACTTTTAAGATCTATTCCTTGCATCTTCTTTTTTTTAAAAAATATGCTCTTATTGATTTTTTTTAGAGAGAGGAAGGGAGAGAGAGATAGAAACATTGATGTGAGAGAGAAATACGGATCTGCTGCCCCCTACACGCCCCCGACTGGGGATCAAGCATGTGCCCTGACTGGGAATTGAACCGGGACCTCTCAGTCCATGGGATGATGCTCAGTCAGTCCACTGAGCCACACTGGCCGGGTTATTCCTCAAAACTTTCAAATACGCAATATAGTACTATTTAACCTGCAGTCACCGTGCTGTATGTTACATCCCAGTACTTATTTATTGTATAACTGGAAGTTTTTACCTTTTGACTGCCCCGCCCATTTTGTCAGCCCCTGCCTCTGGCAACCACCAATCTGTTCTCTATATCTATGAGTTTGTTTTTTTGCAGCAGGAATATAGGGGATAGTACGGATTTGTCTTTCTCTATCTGACTTATTTCACTTAGCATAGTGCCCTCAAGGTCCATCCATGTTGTTGCAAATGGCAAGATTTCCTTCTTTTTATGGTTCCATTTTTTTTTTGTTGCAATTTTTATTAATTTATTATTATTACAGATGTTTCTCTTTTTTCCCCAAGACACCCTCCTCCTGATCCCCCCTCCTAGCATTGTTGTCTATGTCCATTGGTTACGCATACATTCATGTAAGTTCTTTGTTTTATCTCATCCCTCCTTCCAACCCCCCTCCTCTGAGGTTTGTCAGTCTGAACATGGTTCCATTTTTTAATGGAACTTTTTATGTCTATATATATCATTTTATATATATATATATACTGTATATATAAAATGAAGACATATATATAAAATGAAGACATATATATATAAAATGAAGATATATATATATATATACACACACACACACCACTTTTTTTTTAATCTGTTCATCCACCAATGGACACTTAGGTTCATGTCTTAGCTATTGTAAATAATACTGCAATGAACATGGGGGTGTAGATATCTTTTCAAGTTAGTGTTTTTCTTATCTTCAGATAAATACCTATAAGTTGAATTGCTGGATCATATGGTAGATCTATTTTTAATTTTTTGAGGAACCTCCATAGTATTCTCCACAGTGGCTGCACCAATTTGCACTCATTCCCACCAGCAGAGCACCAGGGTTCCCTCTTCTCTGCATCCTAACACCTGTTATTCCTTGTCTTTTTTTTTTGTTTGTTTTCTTTATTGATTTTTAGACAGAGAGGAAGGGAGAGGGAGAGAGAGACAGAAACATCAATGAGAGAGAACATTGATTGGCTGCCTCCTGCATGCCCCCCACTGGGGATCAGGCCCACAACCTGGGCATTTGCCCTGATGGGGAATCGAACTGGTGACCTGCTGGTGCAGGGTCGACACTCAACCAGTGAGCCACACCGGCCAGGCTGGTTTGTTTGCTTTTGAGTTGTATGAGTTCTTTATATATTTTAGATATTAACTCTTTATCAAGTGTATGATTTGCAAATATTTTCTCTCGTTCACTAGGTTGCCTTTTCATTTTGTTGGGGGTTCCCTTAGCTATGTAGAAGCTTTTTAGTTGGATGCAATGCCCTTACTTATTTCTGCTTCTGTTGCCTTTGTTGGAGGGTGTCGGAACCAGGATTGATGTAAATAAAGTTACCACCTGTGTGTCCTTCTAGGAGTTTTATGCTTTCAGGTGTTGCATTCAAGTCTTTAATCTATTTATAGTAAATTTTTGTATATGATATAAGACAGTGCTCCAGTTTCATTCTTTTGTATGTGGTTGTCCAGTTTTTCCAACACAATTTATAGAAGAGACTGTCTTTACCCCATTGTATATTCTCGCCTCCTTGTCATAAATTTATTGATCACGTAGTCACGGGTTTATTTCCTGGCTGTCTATTCTCTTCCATTGAGTCACATGTCTGTTTTGATGCCAATGCTATACTGTTTTGATTACTATATCTTTGCAATATGGTTTGAAACCAGGGAGCTGAGATCCCAAAACACGAATCATTTTCTTCCTTTTATTTATGCCTGCAGGTGTCTTAAAAAACATTACCCAACCAGACTGCCTACTGCAAGCATTGTCATTTGTTTCCACAATGAAGAATTTCATGCCTTGTTTCGGACAATATCCAGTATCATGGCCCTCACTCCACACCAAGTCCTTGAAGAAATTATTTTGGTAGATGACATGAGCGAATTTGGTAAGACAGAACGCTAATAATCGACCTCATCTACGCTGAAAGCTGTCTCTGATGGCATGTGATTTATTTTCCATGAGCAACAGTTGAGGCAAGCATGGAGCTCGAGGCTGTTGCTACACTGGCGGGGGTGTAAGAGCTGGTCCCCTGCCCTTACGGTGCTGGGCAAATGGGGTGGTCAGCGCTGCCCCGAGGTACATGTAGGAGCACCAGCCTGGTCTTTAGAAGTCATCGATGACGTTCAGGAAGAAGCGATATCTAGACTGAGGTCTGCAGGGTGAATTGGAGTTACCTGGATGGGACAGGAAAGAAGGGGTATTTTAGGCAGAGGAAATAATGTCCCAAGGGCCCAGAGGCAAGAGAAAACGTAGTGAGTTTGGAAGAGTTCTGCAGTTTCTGCCTGAGTATAAAATTGAGGGGAAAGGTGGACATAAACGCAGAGCTGTAAGAAGGTAACCCCTCATGAAGGGCATTGTTTGAACTTCATCTGGAGACAATGGGGCGCTGTTGCAGGCTTAATGCAGGGAGAAGACATGAGCCAGGTACTTTCCATGAAAGAATTGTAACCGGACCCGCTACAGGTAAGTGCTTATTTCTGTTTGCTCACTGGTCTAAAGAACTGGGATACTAGTATAAAAATCTGATTAACTATGCCTCGCCCTTGACATCAGTTGTCTGTTCTACCACATTAAGTACAAACCAGGGGCTAGCCCAGGGGGACAGGATCCAGATCAGTGAAAAGATTACAGGTCCTTGAGCAGATTCTTAGGATCTGCAGGTCCCTGGGGGGTCCATTTCACATGGAAGCCATGTATCTGTTTACCCCGTCACTGTGAATCTGACCCACAGTGGGCTGGGAACTAAAAAGACAAGGGCAGACAGTAGGAGGAAGAACAGAAAGGAGAAGACACTCCAGGTGCATCAATTCGAAGGTGGAATATGACTCAAGCTAACGTCAGCTGCATTTAGGAATTCACACACGACGGTATTTCTGGAGACCACTCAGATTGAGCAGAGTACTGTTTGTACACGACGGTATTTCTGGAGACCACTCAGATTGAGCAGAGTACTGTTTGTTTCTAGCCTCGTGCACGGGAGGGAATGTGGAGACACGCTCAGATTCCTTATCCGTAGCAGGGAGCCACAAATTTGGCCACATGCTGGGCAGGAAGTCCCCCAAAAAGCCATGAGCAGCCCTGGCTGGTTTGGCTCAACAGAGCATCGGCCCGCAGTCCAGAGAGACCCGGGTTCGGTTCCCGATAAGGGCACGTACCTCGGTTGCAGTTTGTCCTGGCCCTGGTTGGGGTCGTGTGGGTGGCAACCACTCGATGTGTCCCTTTCACGTCGATGTTCTCTCTCTCTCTCTCCCCCTCCCATTCTATCTGAACAAAAATGGAGAAATGTCCTCAGGTGAGGATTTAAAAAAAGCCATGAGCTGGGGCAGAATGGGATGTTTTATTAGACTGTGGAGTTCTGCCTTCTCACCCAGGCCAGGGGTTGTGCGCCATGGAGATACCATCTCAGGATGATCACGGGACATGTCCCCAGCCTTTCAGAGCCACACCGTGGGTTCAGAGACATACCTAGTGCCCTGCTCAAATTCATCCTTTAGGCAGGAGAGGACTCACTGCTGATGACCAAGAACTGGGTGTGCACCAGACTAGACACCTCTCCTTGTCCTTGTTCCACAGTCACCTGGCTTGTGGTGACTTCACCTACCCCACCAAGGAGCTTATTCTTTGACTCTCACAGAACCTCAGCCCAGAAAATACAGGAAGCGGGGTATTCTGTGTTCCGATGGAACTCAGGCTCGACACACTCCTGCTTTCAATTTTTAACGGCTTGATGTGGGCTGTCGGAGATTTTCTGAACTACGGCTTGTCTTTCCCAGCTGACACCGGTAGTCCTGCCAATGGACTCTGTCGCTTGGGGAGCAGGGGACAGGGACCCACTGAGTTACACGAGAGACATGTCTTCCACCTTTCTCAGAGTCCTGGTCCCTGCTGACTACAAGCCAACAAGAAGACGATGCTTGGGCAGCTCTCCATGTCAGTGATGACTGTTCTCAGAATGGCGTTCCCCCTGAGTCTGGCCCCCAGACTTCTTGTGTCCGGGATGTCAGACAGATGTTTGTGGACACTGAGCCAAGCTGCCGCCCCGCCCTGGGCGTGCCTCTGAGCAGGGCCCTGGCACTCTCTTTAAAGGTGAGGCAGGAGCCCTGGCCGGTTTGGCTCAGCAGTGAGAGCATCGGCCTGCGGTCCAGAGAGACCCGGGTTCGGTTCCCACTAAGGGCATGTACCTCAGTTGCAGTTTGTCCCCGGCCCTGGTTGGGTCGTGCGGGTGGCAACCAGTTGATGTGTCCCTTTCACATCAATGTTTCTCTTTCTCTCTCTCTTCCTCCCTCTCTATCTGAAGCTAAATGCAAAAGTGTCCTCTGGTAAGGATAAAAATAAATAAAGGTGAGGCAGGAGATGCCTCCACCAAGAGGGCAGTGAGCCCGCTTCCCTTGATCCCCGCCTCCTGATTCCGGGGACTCGGGAGCTGAGACTCGGAGACCTCTGCGTTCTCCTCACCTGAGCCGCCTCCATCATCATCACATTAACCTCCGAGGACTGAGCGACTATTAGGTGCCGGGCTCCATGCCGAGTGTTGTGTTTCTTCCTCTCACTACGACACGGCCCGGGATACAGCGGGTATCACCACGGGAGGGAGCTGAGCCGTGGGTGGTTGCCACCTTGCCTAAGACTCAGCGCCAGGGAGAGGCACGCTGTGAATGGTGGCGCCGGGAGGCCCCCCAGACCCGGCAAGGGCCGTGCGGTCCAGCGGAGGCGTCGCCAGAACAGAACAGCCAGGCTGGGCTGGCGCCGAAACCCCTTCCGTCCGTCCGTCCTCACTCAGGATGCTCGTGTCTTTCCCAGCGAGAACCTGTGTGGCTTGGCGGGTTCTCGGGGATCGGCCACCATGGGGCTGAGTGGTTTTCATGTCTGCAGCTGTCCTTTATATATTGTCAAGTCTTGGATCTTTTCTCTTCCCCTAGATGACCTGAAAGAAAAACTAGACTATCATCTGGAAGCGTTTCGGGGAAAGATTAAAATAATCAGAAACAAAAAGAGAGAGGGGCTGATCCGAGCGAGGCTGATCGGAGCGGCGCGCGCTTCAGGTAAGGACACTGGGCACGTGACCTGGTGCCCGCGCCGTGGGACCTTCCTGCCCACGCGGAAGCCATCTGCCCCGAGAGCCTCCGTGTCCACTGGCGGAAACAGACTGGACGTGCATGTGAGCCATGTGAGAGTTTCACTTTCTTTTGACTCTGACAACAGGCTGCTGCTTCAGAAGGTCAATTTGTTATTTCAAATAGAAAGTCGCCTTCAAGGGTTTCAGGTCAGCCCCTGCTTACAGGATGAGTGTCCCCAGCTACAAAGTCTGAGAGGTAGCTGCATGCTATTGGAACCCACTGGGGTGCTCTAGAGAACCAGGCCCATCAAGCAGCGAGGGGAGAGACTTTTGGGGGCCACTGGGGCTGGCGGTCAGCCGCCTGCGGCACAGGAAACGCTGGAGCCAGGAAGGGCCCCCGTTCAGGGCCTCCGAGGGGCGCTGTTTGCTCAGGGTTCCCCACTGGTCCGGCTGAGCCTTCCTGAAGCTCTTTCAACCTGAACCTCCTTCCTTTCTCCTTCCTCCCTTCCCAGGTGTCAGGCCAGACTTGGGGTTCACACTCCCCCCTCTCCTCGTCATCCTTTACAGACATTTCTCGCAGTAACTCTTTCTCCTCTCATGTCCCCTTGGCCTCAGAGGCCGTGAACAGAGGCCCATCCTGGCTCCCCTCCTGCACCTGCCCCCCTCGCGCCTCCACACAGAGTGCTCAGTCATTGTCTGGGCGCCGGGGCGAGCAAGGCCTTGGTGTGAACACAGTACTAGATCCAAAGACTTGGAAGCTGTCGGGTGGGCTCCTCACAGGAGGTTCTCCTGAATGGAGACCTGAGCAGCGTTCTCCGTAGGCTGCCATCTAGAGCCGCGGCGGAGTAAGGGGACAAGGCCTGAGTGAGGACAACCCTGCCCCAGGAAGGTAGCATCGCCTTGGGCAAGGCAGCCCCCACCCTCGCCAAGGGCAGGCCGCTCCTGGGGAGGGCTCAGCTGAGAGCCCTGAGCCGGCAGCACTACTGGGGGATGGTGCCAGGGGTCTGGCAGGTCCAGCTGTCTCCTTTCAGGAACGGGAGTGTCCTGGGAATTGCATCGGGCCACGATGCAACCCGGGACTCCTTACTGAGCAGAAGGCCAAATAAAAGCAAAATCTGATCTTCTTCACCTAAGGATATTCTTCCTCCTCCCCCTCCCCCTCCCCCTCCCCCTCCCCCTCCTCCTCCTCCTCCTCCTCACAAACTGCAACCGAGGCACATGCCCTTAGCGGGAACCGAACCCGGGTCTCTCAGGACCGCAGGCCGACGCTCTAACCGCTGAGCCAAACCGGCCAGGGCCGTACTCTCTTTATTGTCCTGAACTTACTTTTTAAATTTAATTTTAATGTTTTGGAACGTGTCCCCTGACAGTCCTTAAGACGTACATCAGTTTTTAATGGTAGTGCGGCCTTATGGATTCCATGAATGGATTGCCGTAATTTGTTTAGTCAGTTTTCAATTGGTGATTTTAATTTTTTACTATTACTAAAAAAAAAAAAAAAAAAAAGCTGCACCTGCCTTTCTTGTATCTGTTCGGGCAAATGTGTGCTTGTGCTTATGGGGTAAATTGCTAAAAGGAGAAATCCCGGCCAGAAGGGAATTCTTGCTGTAAATGTGGGAAGATACTGCCAAATTGTCCTAAAACACCACAGCAACGAACCGTCCCACCCCAGGGCGCAAGAGGGCCCTGGACATTTCTAAACACACATCCTTTTATTTCGGCTCTGCCGTTTCCTCCCCACAATCCCTAATCAGAATAGACCCTCATTAAAACTCCAACTCACAAGCAAAAATAGCCCGGCCGGTGTGGCTCAGTGGTTGAGCATCGACCCTGCACCAAAGGTTGCCGGTTCGATTCCCAGTCAGGGCTCCTGCCCAGGCTGTGGTCCCGATCCCCAGTGGGGGGCGTGCAGGAGGCGGCCAATCGATGTTCTCTCTCATCGATGTTTCTCTCTCTCTCCCTCTCACTGTAAAATCAATAAAGGAAAAAAAATGTTCTAATAATTTTTTTAAAAAGCAAAAATAATTATGCATCTTTGCATTGCGAGGGCAATACAAGAGAAGGTGTCCTCACAGTAAACACTCAGTTGAGTTGGTCGGTCAAAGCCACGCTAAAATATTTTGAATCGAATGCCAGCTTGCTTCTACCTGCTTCTTTAGAGTCTTCCCCAACCTGCTCCCTAACCCTTCTACATGTCCAGAGCACATGGCCTCCCACATTTTTGATACAAAGTAATTTCTTTCCTTCCTTCCTTCCTTCCTTCCTTCCTTCCTTCCTTCCTTCCTTTTCTTCTCCCTTTCTCTCTCTCTCTTTCTTCCTTCCTTCCCTCCTTCCTTCCTTTCTTTGTTAATCCTCACCCAAGGATATTTTTCCCACTGCATTTTAGAAAGAGTGGGAGTGAGGGGTGGGGGAGACACAGACAGAGAGAAACATCTGTGTGAGAGAGACACATACATAGGTTGCTTCTTGCATGGATCGAACCTGCAACCCAGGCATGTGCCCTTGACTGGGACCCTTCTGTGCAAGAGCTGACACTATCCACTGAACCACACGGGCCAGGGCAAAATAACGTATGTGTTTCTTGTCTCCCCCTCCAATGGACTTGAAAGCACCTTGGGAGCCAATCACATAGCAAAAGCTCGACAAATCAGCTGCACTGGGCTTTGATTTGGGTTGTCAGACGTGTCATCCATGTGGACGGACACTGGTCCTGTTCTTGCCTCCCCAGGGGACGTCCTGGTTTTCCTGGATAGCCACTGCGAGGTGAATAAGGTATGGCTGGAGCCCTTGCTGACTGCCATTGCCGAGGACCGCAGAATGGTGGTGTGTCCCATGATGGATTCCATTGAGGGCGACACGCTGAAATACAACCCCTCCCCTGTTGTAAGAGGAGCTTTCAACTGGTACCTGCAATTTGAATGGGACACTGTTCTGTCTTACGAGATGGATGGACCAGAAGGACCCACTACGCCCATCCGGTGAGATTTCCTCTGGTTATGGGGAAAGAGCACAGGTGTGCTGGTACCTGGAGTGGGGAAGCTTTCAGA
Source organism: Molossus molossus (assembly GCF_014108415.1). NCBI lineage: Eukaryota > Metazoa > Chordata > Mammalia > Chiroptera > Molossidae > Molossus > Molossus molossus. The sequence continues at coordinate 109,762,397 of NW_023425401.1, forward strand.
GATCACATCTTCAGTTTCCTGGGCTTAATGATACGTTGTTACTTACCTTGTTTCTGAAAGTTACCTTGTTTCTAGATGTCTATAACAAAATAATAAACGGAGTAGGTGTTGAATTTCTTCCACTGAAAATGAGCATCTCACACCTCTATTAACTCTTCACGTTATTTATTTTTTATCCTCACGCGAGGACACTTTTGCATTTATCCTCAGACAGAGCGGGAGGGAGAGAGGGAGGAAGAGAGAGAGAGAGAGAGACATCGATGTGAGAGAGACACATCGACTGGCTGCCACCCACACGACCCCAACCGGGGCTGGGGGCCAACTGCAACCGAGGTACGTGCCCTCAGCAGGAACCGAACCCGGGACTCGCTGGTCTGCGGGCCGACGCTCTAACCGCTGAGCCACACCAGCCAGGGCGGGCCTTCACATGATTCAATCCAGTGTTCAGGTCTCAGCTCTCATTCACTGGCTCTGTCTGCCGAGCTCTCCCTCCTTCCTCTCAAAGGAACGTGCGTTCTTCCCTTGGCCTCCTGACCACCACCGGGCCTTCCCCCCGCCTCGCCTGTCCCTCCTTCCCATCCTCTTTGCGGATTCCTCCTCTTCTCCCCCACCTCTTACTGTTGAGGTGCTCTTGTCTCAGCCCTGTGTCCTCTTCCCCACCCCATCCTCACAGAGCGAATCTCATCCTCCTCATACTGATGACACCCATACCTATGCCTCCAGCCCCGACCTCTCTCAGGACGCCAGAGGCATCTGTCCGACTGTCTACTGGCCCCTCTCCTTGAATGTCCCACACTAAATCTCCCCGCCCACCCCTGCCCCACCCACCACACTCCCATCTAGCCATGGCAGCTCTGTCCTCCAAGTGCCCAGGCCAAGGGCATAGGAGTCAGTGATGACTCTCTCTTCCTCCCGACACCCCACATCCCACCATAAGCAAGTCTGCTGGCTCCATCTTCAAAACACATTAAGAATTTGACCACATCTCACGGCCTCCTTTATCATACCTTTCTGCAAGATCCCATGCCTTTCTCTGGGACTTTGCACAACCTCTACCTGGACTCCCTCCTCCCACCTTTGCCTGTCGACGCCCTAATGTATCCCTAGCACATTATGGATGCTTAATAGATACTTTGGTTTGCTTGCTTGTTTGTTGTTCATCCTCACCCAAGGATATTTTTCCATTGATTTGTAGAGAGAGTAAAAGGGAGGGAGCAAGGGGGAAGGGAGAGAGACAGAGAGGGGAACATCAATGTGAGAGAGACATATTCATTGGTTGCCTCCCGCATGTGCCCCAACTGGGGTTGGGGATCGAACCCGCAACCCACGTATGTACCCTTGACTGGGAATCGAGCTCTTGACCCTTGGATGCGTGGGCCAATGCTCTAAACACTGATCCACACCGGCCAGGGCAGTAGATACTTTTTTTGAACAAATGCATGAATGAATGAATGAACATGTAATTACTTTTAAACTAGTTTGGTGTGTATGGGCCCTGCCCTTGGCAGACAAAAGAAATGCTTTGTAATGTGACAGTTTTTCCCAGAAGTAAATAGTGCAGTTCACTTAATGCCCTTCAAAGTGGGGATCTCTGAACTCCACCATCCAGTTCAGTCACCATCCGCACAGGAGACTTGCAGCCTAAAGATCATTTTCCCGCCCTGGCCGGTTTGGCTCAGCGGTTAGAGCGTCGGCTTGCGGTCCAGAGAGACCTGGGTTCGGTTCCCGCTAAGGGCATGTACCTCGGTCGCAGTTTGTCCCCAGCCCTGGTTGGTCGTGCGGGTGGCAGCCACTCGATGTGTCCCTTCACGTCGATGTTTCTCTCTCTCTCTCTCCCTTCCTCTCTCTCCCTCCCACTCTATCTGTACAAAAAATGGAAAAATACCCTCGGGTGAGGATAAAAAATTAAAAAAAAGATCATTTTCCCTCTGACCGAGACAACGTCTAGAAGACAGGGTGGGGCAGACATGGGTTTACGGTTGTGAGAATGCCAGACACCATTTATCCCTGTATTATTATTTATTAACGATTGTATTACTTTCACCCCGCCCTGTGTACATAATTTGGCTAGAGCTAAGGGAATGTTATGCCTACCTTCAGGTAGGTATAGTTTTAACTTAATACCTGTACTAAAATATACATTAAGATGATTTCAACATTATTTAATAGGGTTGTTTTCTAGTTTTTACTATGTTATCGTTCGTAGTCAATTTAACTTTGCCAAAAAAAAAAAAAAATCTGTAACAACTGAGTCTGAAGAATCACTTTAATATGTATGTGCCCCGTTTAGGTCCCCTGTCATGGCTGGAGGGATGTTTGCTATCAATCGGCATTATTTTTACGAGATTGGGCAGTTCGACAAGGAGATGAACTTCTGGGGAGGAGAAAATCTGGAGCTTTCACTGAGGGTGATTCAGATTTCGTTGTTAGTTTTTAAATAGTTATCTTTGTACATGCAAAGTGAAACCGACTGTAAATCGCATAATCTGCTGTGACGGTTATGCCATTTTTCTCCATGAGTATCTGGTACCACTCTGGTGTCCCATGAAATATATGATGTGTGGGACTTCTTGTAAAAAAAAAAAAAATTTAAAGTATTGCATAAGATATCCGATTTTCCTACCATATGTTATTTCCAATGTATGATATGTCAAGTTAATAGATTATTTAATCTGTTGTGGAATCTTTTTTTTTCTTTTTGTTAATACTCACCCAAGGATATATTTTTTCCATTGATTTTTAGACAGTGGAAGGGAGGAAGGGAGGAGGAGGAGGAGAGAGAAAGAAAGAGCGAGCCCTGGCCGGTTTGGCTCAGCGGTTAGAGCGGTTAGAGCGTCAACCTGCGGTCTGGAGAGACCCGGGTTCGGGTCCTGCTAAGGGCATGTACCTCAGTTGCAGTTTGTCCCTGGCCCTGGTTGGTTGTGTGGGTGGCAGCCACTCGATGTGTCCCTTTCACATCAATGTTTCTTTCTCTCTCTCTTCCTCTCTCTCCCTCCCACTCTACCTGAACAAAGAATGGAAAAATGTCCTCAGGTGACAATAAGAAAAAAAAAAAAGAAAGAAACATTGATGTGAGAGAGACATCGATTGGTTGTCTCCCACATGGGCCCTGAGACCAGTGCTGGGGATCGACCTGCAACCAAGGTGCATGCCCTTGACCAGAAATCGAACCCTCAACCCTCAGTCTGAGGGCCGGCGCTCTAACCACTGGGCCACACCAGCCAGGGCTGGAATCTCTCTTTTATGCTACCGATTGTCGTGGTAATTGTAGTGTGGCGGAGACAACAAAGGATTAGGAGGTCCGGTTGCTTTCTAGTTTTATCTGTCCCACTACATCCATGAGCTATCTTAGGCCTTAGTTTCTCCATCTGTAAAATGAGAGGACTTGGGAAGAAGATGTCCGCATCGTCTCCTGACTCTTAAATCCTGGGACCCTTGCTACAACACGGATGAAGCTGGAAACCATGAAGGTAAGTGGAAGGGGCCACACACAAAACCACTTATTTACACGGATCCATTCATATGCAATGTGCAGAGTAAGCGAATCTATAGAAACAGAAAGTAGACTTGTAGTTGCCGGGGCCTGGAGGAAGGAGAGAGACTGCGGACGGGTACCAGGCGTCTTAATGGGGCAGGGGTTGCACATGTTCTAGAATTAATGGGGATAGTAGCACAATCTTGAGGAATCAATGAAAAATCACTAAATTCTATGCTTTAAAAGAGTGATTTCTTGTCCCGACAGCTGTGGTTCCGCGGTTAGAGCATTGACCTGCAGACCAAAGAGTCATGGGTTTAGTGGTTGAGGGTTCAATCTCCAGCCAGGGTTGTTCAGGAAGCAATCCATCGATGCATCTCTTTCATATCAATGTTTCTCTCTCACTCTCTCTCCCTTCCTCCTTCCCACTCTCAAAAAAAAAAAAAAAAAAGAGTGATTTCTTGTGGTATGTGAATTATATCTCAATTATTAAAAATAGATTCCACTTTAAAAAAATCCTGTATATTGGAGCTTAGCATGAGCCCAGTTCTGCTGCTGTAAGCTCCTTGGCAGGTCATTACTTCCTGTGTCTCAGTTTCCTCACCTGTTAGGTAGGAAAAAATATCAGTGCCATTCGCAGAATTTTGTGAGATTTCATGAAATAATTGGGGTAGAGAATAAAGTAGAACAAAGTAGATATTCCTGGAGAGAGAGAGTCCAACAAAAATCTAAGCTACGGCCCTGGCTGGTTTGGCTCAGCGGTTAGAGCGTCAGCCCGCGGACCAGAGAGGCCCGGGTTCGGTTCCCGCTAAGGGCACGGACCTCGGTTGCAGTTTGTCCCCAGTCCCGGTTGGGGTCGTGTGAGTGGCAACTAGTTGATGTGTCTCTCCAGTCGATGTTTCTCTCTCTCTCTCTCTCCCTCTCTCTCTTCCTCCCGCTCTATCTGAAGATAAATGCAAAAATGTCCTCGGGGGAGAATAAAAAAAAAAAAAAATATATATATATATATATGGTTCTATTCAAATGTTTATCGTATGTGCATTACAGGTACTTGTTTTTTACTCAATTCTAGGCTGTGAGCTCACTGCTATTCCTCTTAACATTTTTTTTTAAGTCCTCAGCTGAGGATCTTTTCCCATTTATTTTCAGACAGAGTGGGAGGGAGGGAGAGAGAGAGGGAGGGAGAGACACACATCTACTGGTTGCCTCCCACACGACCCTGACCAGGGCTGGGGCCAAACCACAACCAAGGGACGTGCCCTTGACTGGAATCGACCCCCCCACTCCTTGGTCCATACTCTAACCACGAAGCAAAACCGGCCAGGACCTCTTAACATATGTTATCTTTTTCTTTTCTTTTTTTTAATCCTCACCCGAGGACATTTTTCCATTTTTTGTTCAGATAGAGTGGGAGGGAGAGAGAGAGAGAGAAACATCTATGTGAATGCTACACATCGAGTATTTGCCACCCGCACAACCCATCCAGGGCCGGGGACAAACTGCAACCGAGGTACGCACCCTTAGCGGGAACCGAACCCGGGTCTCTCTGCACCACAGGCCGACGCTCTAACCGCTGAGCCAAACTGGCCAGGGCTTAACATACTTTAATTCTCACTTTTCTCTGTCTTGTTTGTCTCTTTGCCCAAACAAGAAAGTTGGAGTGGAGGAAACAGATTAACTGATGAATTTACAGGAGCTGATTAACAAGTGATTACCACTACCCATGCAGTTTAAATTTTTCCATCTGTCCCTTATACTGTGAAGTCATCCACAGAGATCATACTTTGAATTTCATGTTATCTTAGCAGGTATTACATTGTTTGCTGTATTTCTTTGTAGTATTTTCTTTTTCCGACTTTTTTTGTTTTCTCTCTTCTGTTTTGGATGTTACCTCCCTCCTCCTCCTTTTGGCTGGTTACTTCATTCATGTGTGTGAAAGTTCTTTCAGGCATAGACTTATGGTGTAAACCTTCAGACATTTATTGTGAATAGAGGAATATCTAGAGCAGTATATTTTCCTTCCAAGCCCCCAGGTGGCAGCATCCTGTTAGTTATTTTCTTTTAATTTTTTTTTTTCTTTATTGATTTTAAATTTTTTTTTTTTTTTAATCCTCATTCGAGGACATTTTTCCATTTTTTGTACAGACAGAGTGGGAGGGAGGGAGAGGAAGAGAGAAAGAGGGAAACATCGATGTGAAAGGGACACATCGAGTGGCTGCCACCCGCACGACCAACCAGGGCCGGGGACAAACTGCAACCGAGGTACATGCCCTTAGCGGGAACCGAACCCAGGTCTCTCCGGACCGCAGGCGGACGCTCTAACCGCTGAGCCAAACCGGCCAGGGCTTCTTTATTGATTTTAGAGAGACAGAGGAAAGGAGAGGGAGAGAGACAGAAACATTGATGAGAGAGAACATCAACTGGCCTCCTCCTGCACGCCCCCCACTGGGGATCGGGCTCACAACCTGGGCATGTACCCTGACCAGGAATCGAACCGGCGACCTCCTGGTGCTTGGGTCGACGCTCAACCCCTGGGCCACACCGGCCGGGCCTGTTAGTTATTTTCATTGCTTGCTTCCACTCATGCCTTCCCTTCTGATCAGCCGGTGTTGTGTAACACCCAGGCCTTTGCCATCTCCCTCTGCCTGGTGGATCACGCCTATTTCAGACTTTTTTTTTTGGTACGTGCCCCTAGCGGGAACCGAACCCTGGACTCTCTGGTCCACAGGCCGATGCTCCAACCGCTCAGCCAAACTGGCCAGGGCGATCACGCCTATTTCATTCCATTGCTCTGAGAATATGGTGTACAGACCCTCCCCTTTTCAGGGCCTCATACCTTAAAAAGCCTGTTTTTCTGTCTCAGAATAAAATCAATTTTGTGAGTGATGCGTTCATATTTGAAACGTAAGTGTATTCCAGCTCAGCCAGTGTGGCTCAGTGGATTGAGCATCCTCCCATGAAATGAGGAATCCCGGTTCGATTCCCGGTCAGGGCACATGCCTGGGTTGCAGGCTTGATCCCCAGTAGGGGGCGTGCAGGAGGCAGCCTATCGATGTTTCTAGCTCTCCCTTCCTTTCTCTCTAAAGGATCAATCAATAACAACACATAATAACAGAACAAAACTGTATTCCTTTTTCCGGCTCCACATTCCCTCCAGCTAGTGAAGAACAGCTCATTTATTACTCAAATGTATCAATTTTCCTCGCTTCAGTATTTTCCACCGCTCCATTCCTAATGGCCCTTTCCTATCTTGTGAGTATCCTTGGGTCTCTCTTTTCATAAACAAACGTTAAAGCACTCTCAGGATACTGGCGGTGGGCTGGAACCGCGAGAAGCAACCTTGTCTCTCCGGAGAAGAAAAAGATCCTCGATGTCTGTGTGTGCTTCTTCATTTCTCACTTCCTCTTCAGTCCAGTAGACCAGCATCAGGGGGCCTTCGGCATCCAGAAGCATCGTGACAGTGACGTCCCTCGGAGATGGCCTTCGGTCTTCCGCAGACTTGAGATTCCTGCAGCATTGGACACCGCAGACCAGTCTTTCCCCAAAGTTTTCTTGGCTTTCAGGACAACATTTCTGGTCCCCCTTCCCTTGCTTGGTGGTGCTCAAAGTTTCCTTCACAGGAATTTCTTCATCTGAGAATCTCTTAAACGTGGGTGTTCCCAAGACTGTCCTCGTCAACTCTATCTTCTCACCTCTTCCGGGCTCGGGGCTGACCTCAGCCACTTTGCACCTATGAACCATCACCGTGGCTAACACAGCACAATATTTTCTGATGTTGTTGGAGAATATCGTAAGACACGTTTATCATGCCACTCTTCACTCGCGATCAGCCTCAGAATTGGTCAAGGATGACAGAGGCAGAATCATTGTGTATTCAGATTGCTTGCGATGGGGCTGGGTTTCCCGAGTTTGAATCCTGTGCTCTGCTACTCACCAGCCCTGGGTCGGTGCAAGCTGCTTGCTCAGTCTATGCATTCATATCTCCATCTGTAAAATGGGCATGATCACGGGATCTACATTATACGGTTGTTGCGAGGACAGAATGAAATAAGACACTTAATAAACGCGAGCCATTGAGGCTTGTAAAGAACAATGCGTCAGTTGCCGATTACTAGAAAACACACCTGACTGTGTTTTCTGTTTCTCTTCTGTCCAGATCTGGATGTGTGGAGGCCAGCTTTACATACTGCCCTGCTCTCGAGTGGGACATCTTAATAAATGGAGCAACCGTAATACTAATGAATCCAGAAGAGCCCTGATCTATAACAACCTCAGACTGGTGCACGTCTGGCTGGACGAGTACAAGGTAAAGAATACAACTCTGGCCCTGGCCGGTTTGGCTCAGCAGTTAGAGCGTCGGCCTGCGGTCCTGAGAGACCCGGGTTCGGTTCCCGCTAAGGGCGCGTACCTCGGTTGCAGTTTGTCCCCGGCCCTGGTCGGTCGTGCAGGTGGCAGCCACTCAATGTGTTCCTTTCACATCGATGTTTCTCTCTCTCTCTCTGTTCCTCTCTCTCCCTCCCACTCTACCTGAACAAAAAATGGAAAAATGTCCTCGGGTGAGGATAAAAAAAAAAAAAAGAATACAACTCTGGTTTGAAAACATGGGAGTCCACAGTGGGGCTTGCTCTGAAGAAGTCGTCTACTGCCTTTCCGGCAGCAAGTTTTGTTCCTTTCTCTGTGTTCCTGTAGTTAGCAGTACCCCTTCCCCTGCTCAGCCACTCGCCTCCAGACCCTGTTCTCAATGAGTTCACTCTAGGTGGCCACACTCACGCCTGACTCACTCTTTCTTTCCTTCTTTCCTTCTTTCCTTCTTTCCTTCTTTCCTTCCTTCCTTCCTTCCTTCCTTCCTTCCTTCCTTCCTTCCTTCCTTCCTAATCCTCACCCAAGAATAATTTTCCATTCATCTTCAGATAGAGTGGGGGGTGGGGGAGAGAGCAACACCGACATGAGAGAGACACATCGACTGGCTGCCTCCTGCATGACCCCAACCGGGGCGGGGACAAACCGCAACCAAGGGACATGCCCTTGACCGGAATCGAACCCATGACTCGTTGGTCCACAGGCCGATGCTCTAACTGCTGAGCCAAACCAACCAGGGCAGCTTTGCAGGTATTAAAGCGCTCAGTGCTCACAACTTCATGAGGGTAGGGGCCAAGGTCACCTAGTTAATAAACAGCAGAGCCGGCATTTAAACCCAGGCTCTCTCTGAGTCGATTTGCCCTGAGCCGCCACACCACCCCCCACTTCTGCAACCATGACAGTGTTGATTGGAATGGGGCAGCGAGGGCTTTTTGTCCTTGAGTATCACTGAGAGAGTAAGAGGCAGGGGCTAAACCCCACCTCCGCATGGTCCATCGCAGCTCATACTGTCCATACGTGTGGGCTGAGTGAGTCCCAGGTGGTGTGTACCGATACAGAGGGAATCAGAAGGTTGTCCGTTGTTTTTTACAAAGTTCATATGATGCCATGATTGAATTCCCAAAGACTGGTTTTGTTTAATGAAACTCTTTATTTACATTTAGGAGCAGGTGTTTTCACGAAGACCTAGTCTGAAATCCTCTCCCTATGGAAACATTAGTGAGCGTGTTGAATTAAGGAAACAACTGGGTTGCAAGTCATTTCAGTGGTATTTGGAGAACATCTTTCCAGAACTGGAGGCATACAAAGGAAGCCAATGAAGGAAAACCAATTGTTCTCATTAATAAAGAGGTAAAGAGTCCGCTAGTCCTTCAACACAGAGAAGACTAGAAGTTTGGAACATCATGAGATTGTATGAAATGCAATAGGAAATACAGCCAGTGTGCTCTACAACAGACTGCCTACCTTTGCTCCTTGGACGATGACCGTTGACTACTGTGTAAACTCATCTGCCACTACATTTCTGGGGTGGCAAGACCTTGAACGTTAGAAATGGACGCTGTCACACAGCTAAGACTCTATCATATAATTATCTCTAATTGTTTGCCAAACTCACTTGGTCCTGATAGATCGACCATAGGGACTGCCAACTCAATTCCTACTCCAGAAAGGTGACCTGGCCCAGTGGTCTCAGAAAGACATTCACAGAGAGCCTTGGTTGGTAATTCCCACTTTGGTTCAACCTAATTGAACCCCTTTCTTGCTGCCAATGTAGATTCTGGTATTGACACCTTGCTTAGTTGGGTTTCTGAGTTTCTGATGTTCAGTACACTTGCCTGGGTGCCCCGGTCCAGTTCCCATTTGTTCCCGTCTGCCCTTCTGTCACTTGGAGACACTCCCTCTTCCCCACTCCTGATTTTGCCCTTTTCATGTCTGCTCCCTCCTATGGCCCTGGCCTACAGCTCTCCTGACACTTCTTGGATTTCGTGCGCTGTTGATAATCTCTATTCTAACTGACTTGAGGACTATTTAGCTGGGATCAGGGACGAGGCAGCTAGGTTCCTAATCTCTCCTGTACAAACACACTCCCAGATGTCTCAAGTACCTCCTTTCGGTTAGAGGGCATGTCTACTGCCTCTCAGCCTGCTGTGATCGGTGCAACGCAATGAAACTACAAGCACACGATGTTTGGAGTGAGATCGAGCTTTGCAAGAGAGCAAATGCCCCGAATCTATGGACGCAGTCCCTTTTATTTGCATATTGGTACCCCCAGGTTAAAATTATTTCCTTAATGCCGAAAGATCATAAACCCTTATTCTCATGCAAATGAAGCACCCAATACACATGGGCGGGCCGGGTGAGCGTGCTTAACACAAGGTTACAAAACGTCCATCTTCCATCCCCCCAACCCCACAGGTGTCTAGGAAAGGGAAATACATTTAACTTGCAAAGACAGAATGAGAAAATAAGGGAAGGAAGACATGGAAAGGAGTAAAAAGGAGTGGACGAGACTTAGGACAGCCTTAGCTGGAGAAGACATAAGCTGGTTTTTACAGCAAGTAACAGCTTGACTCATCTGTGATGCTCATTCAATCTGTAAATGAGGGGTCATCCAAGCCCAGGTGTCCTCCTAGGTGCTGGGGTGCAGCAGACAACAGAGAAGCCAACCACCCCTCCCTTCATGAGATAATATATACAATGCAAAGGAAAAAACAACAACAACAGTTTGCAATCTCTTTATACCTATGTATTTAGCAAAATACAAAAATCTACTGCAAGAAAGACAGTAAACACCTGTGCTTGTATGTTACAGATGGCCAGGGTAACTTGAGTGAGCCTTTAAAAGGTCAGCGTAGCAGCACAAAATAAGAACAACATTATCATTATATTCTTGGCCCATATTTATACCTTGCCTGCTTCTAGAAATAAAATACTAATTATAACACACCCATTAATCTGTTCAAATTAGAGTAAAATTCAAAATAGAAAATCTGTAGCAGAAGAAAAAAATTATAGAAGTAACACCATTTTTCTAGTTAAAATGTGAGAATTTTTAAGTAAGCATAAAGGAGGATATTATAAATATCTGCTTTGTGGACAGAAAAAGACAGGAACGTTTTCTTATAGCTCTGGGCCTAAGATTGAGTCAGCTTTGTAGTAATGTAGTCACTAGATAGCATGAATAAGTCTTAGAAATGATGTCGCCTGTTGCTTAAACAACCTCTTCTTGAATACTGTTTTGGTTGCCCCTGGAATAGAAAACAAATCAGAATCAACACTCATTTGGTGTGATCGGGAGGACATCCCTTCTTGCCTGTAGGTGGCAATTTTTGTTGTTGTTGTTCTCTTATGGAAATTTAAAAATCTGATGTGTATCCTGCAGCTAGTTGAGAAAGGATCTGCTGACTTGATCAAGGCTTTTCACAAAACACCGTTCTTGGTATGATCAGATGCTCAGACAAGCCCTAAGTTAAACCCATACCTCCAGGCATTGATCCTAAAGAAAGAATGAAATAATGAAATAATTCAGAGCGAACGTTTATTGAGCTCTCGTCGTCTTCCATGCCCCTGGTAAGCCCTGCTGCATGGCTCATCTCCTGTCATCCGCACAACATTATGAGATCCGTGCTCTGCTTACTACCCCGGTGCACAGGTGAGAAAACTAAGGTTAGAATGTGTCCGAGGTTAGGGCCGCAAGAGGTAGCACATCAAAACACAGGCTGCCCGGTTATCGTTGAATTTTGGATGAACAATAAACCTTTAGTATCGGGGCAGTCCATGGGACACACTTACACCGCAAAATTATTCTTTCTTTGGAGTTCCTATTTCAGGCCCGTGTTTCAGCGGGCGGCTGTATCGGGGGCCAAAGTAGCATAGTCCCTACACGAGCTAAGCAGCCCAACCTCAAAGACCCCGGGTTCGACCACAGTGCTCCCCCGCACAGGGCGCTCGTGTCATTGGCGATCTCGGGAAAATGCACATTTTGCCGTATAAGTAGGTGTTCAGGACGGGAGCCTGACGCCTAAGCTTCCGCCCTGCAGCAAGCTGCCAGGGGAGGCGGCTGCACGTGGGGCGGCTCCGCGCATGCGGCCCTCTGCGCATGCGGCCCCTGCGCCCCGCCCACATGCGTCCCCTGCGCCCCGCCCACCGACGCCCGGGGTTTTGCATGGCTCCCGGGAGCGCATCGCCTAAACCTTGACGTTTCAACCTGCATTTCTTTCATCCTAAGTGACGCTGACCACGTTCTCGCGTGTTTGAGGGTATTTGTGTCTGACAAAGCTCTTTATCAAAGAGGAAAAAAAAACACAGCCCCAAAGCCTGCGCGGGGCAGGACGCCCGGCAGCGGCCACGCGCGCGAGGCCTCGAGAACGTTCCGGACGACGTCGGGGCCCGCGGCGCGCGCACCTGCGGGCAGTGACGTCACCCGCTGCGCGCGGGGGCGGGGCCTCCGTCACGTGGCCTCGGCGGGCGCTCTCGCCGGAGTGGAGGCTGCAGCGCGGGCACTGGGCCCGCGGCGGCCCGTGCGGCTCGGACCCGGGCTGTGTGGGAGAGAAGATGCCCCAGCCCGAGTCCCAGAAGGCCGGTCTCCTGCGTTGCCCGCTTCGGGGTGAGTAGCGCGCGGCCGGGCGGCAGCGTCTGGCCCCGCGCGGCCACCGTCCCCCAGCGCCGCAGGCCCCCGTTTCCGGCGCGCGGCCCCCGCATCAGGGCCCGCGGGTGCAGGCTGCCCTCGGCGGGGCACGGCCGGCGCGTGCGGCGTTGCAACCCCCGGACACGGTGCTTCCGGGGGGTGCGGGCCGCGGAGACGCCGGAGACCTCGGCGCCCGCCCCGAGGGACTTCCGGTGGGGCGCGTGCTGGGGGCGGGGGGGGGGGGTGCGGCTCGCCGGGTCGGGCCGCGGGGCCGGGCCGCCGGAGGGAGCCCAGCGGTGCGGGGGAGAGTGCCCGTCAGAGCGGGGGCCCGCTGCGCCCCGAGTCCCCCCGAAGTCCCCGTTCCCGTCGTCAGCAGTAGGGTTCGCGCGGCTGCTCTGTGCCGCCGGGATGGGAACCCGGTCCGCGCCGGCATTGGTGGTGGACGTTGCCCTCGAGGTCTCACCCCCCAAATAATAGTAATTTATTATTATTATCATCGTGTTCACAGCTGCTTTGTGCCCGTCGGGGTTTGAACCTGGTCCACGCGTGACATTCGGTTGACAAGACATTGTCCTCAAAGTCTCACCCCCCAAATAATAATAATTATTTTATTATTATTATTGTCATCAAAGTGTTCACAGCTGCTTTGTGCCCGTCGGGATTTGAACCCGGTACACACAGGGCAGTTGGTTGATGAGCCCTTTGCGGGTCCCCGTTAGAAGACAAGGATGCTTTGCCCCGCACGGGGTCGCCCCTCGGTAAAGCCCGGCCCGTTGGGGTGAACGTAAAACGCCAAGGCCCCTCCCGCAGCCCGACAGACCCTTTGAGGGGCGCTGCCTGCTGCCCGGCGCGGGGTCGTCCTGGGAAGACCCCCGGCTGCTCGGCTTTCCCAACGCGCGCGAGGGGCGTTGTCTGCTGCCCTGCACCCCGGAGGCGCTGGGGTGCTGCTGCCCCCCCCAAGCACCGTTGCAGACCCACTCGCCTCGAGGCTTCCCTTTTATGTAGAAACAGCCTGTGCGCTGCCGCCTACGGGCGGGAGGACAGACCGCTGCCCTCCCTGCGCAGGCACTGCGGGCGTGGGGGCGCGGGGCCCCATCTTCACATGACCTTTCGTGCTGTTCCTTGCAGCTTTTTTTTTTTATCCTCAGGACATTTTTCCACCTTTTTTTTTATCATCCTCACCCGAGGACCTTTTTCCATTTTTTGTTCAGGTAGAGTGGGAGGGAGAGAGAGGAACAGAGAGAGAAACATCGATGTGAAAGGGACACATCGAGTGGCTGCCACCCCCACGACCCAACCAGGGCCGGGGACAAACTGCAACTGAGGTACATGCCCTTAGCGGAACCAACCGGGTCTCTCTGGACTGCAGGCCGACACTGTAACCGCTGAGCCAAACCGGCCAGGGTCCTTGCAGCTTTTTAGATTTATTTTTTAACTTCAGAAAAGGTGATGGTAAATTATGTGTAACACGACGTTTATCATTTTCCCCACTGGAAGTGTACAGTTTGGGCGCATTAAGTACATGTACCATACTGTCACGGTCACCACGGTCCATTTCCAAGTTTTTCATCACCCCAAACAAACTGGCCATCAAGCAGGAACTCCCCGTCCCCTCCCGGTTCTATCGAATTGGCCTGTTCTGGACACACAAGCGGAATCCCGCAGTATCTGCCCTTTTGTGTCTGGCTTATTTACTTACGGTTCAAGGTCCACCCATGTTGTTGCACACAGGAAACTTCATTCCTTGTTGTGGCTGACAGCACTCTTCCATAGCTGTATGAGGGTGGTTTCTCCATTTTTCTGTTCACCGACATGGGTTGTTCCCACCTTTTGGCTACTATAATACTGCCGTGAATATGTGTTTACAGGTATGTTTGAGTCCCTGTTCTTTGGATAGGAATTATAAATTTAACTTTTAAAAAAAATTCTCTATGTTTAGAGAGGGAAAGAGAGAGAGGGAACATGGATAGCTCTCATCTGTGCCCTGACTGGAGATCAAACCTGCAGCACCGGAGAATGCTCCAACCAACTGAGCCCTCCGGCCAGGGCTGTTTAACTTTTTGAGGAACTACCAAACTTCACATTTTAAAACTTACTTCTTAAAGACCCTCGTGCCTTACTAATTGCTAAATCTGATGACTCCCACCTTAACTCCCTCAGCTTGATCTCTCTAAATAAATCTTTGTGACACCTGGTGTTGCTGGTCATCGGACCCTTTCAAGGTTCTCCGACTGTGATTCTTCTCAGGTCCTTGGTAGGCTCTTCCTTCTGTGCATGAGAGGTTCAGAGCTTGCTCCCTAATCCATTTTTGCCCTCTTCATTACTTAAACCATAATTTTGATGTTTATTTTTAACTTCTATCAGAGGCTTAGATTTGCATTTCAAGCAGTGGGCATCTCCATACAGTATTCTCTTGAATGCAACTGTTCAAAACAAAATTCATTTGTTAATGCTCTTAAAACTGTTCTCTCCATGTTTCCTGTCATTGAGACTTGAAAGCTGGTGTTTTTATTCTTCTTTCCCTTAGGGTCCTGTGTCTAGTCAAGTTGATAAGTGCCTCTGACCCGACATTCCATTGATTTCCACAGCTGTAGATCAAGCCATGATTGCCTCTTACTGGCATTTTTGTTACTGGACTCCCTGGTTCTAGATTTTTCTTCATTCCAAACCGTTTTACACACTGCTCCTACAAGTTTCTTCCTAAGATATAGTTGCTTATAGACGTTCCTTTTTGCCTGCAGAACATGTTAATTCTCCTCAGGGCCAGAGCAAATTAATCACCTTCCACTAACCTCATCCAGCCAGTGTGTATTCATTAGGCCAATCATTCTCCTTGCTATTCAATTTGGGAAGACTAAAAACAAACATGTTGCAATTTCCCAAGACTTGGGCTTTCTGTTTAAAATATTTCACTATTTGGCATTGAAATTTTAATCTTTGAAGTCAAACTTAAATCACATCTCAATTTTTGTAAGAAATTTTCTTAAGTTTTTCATACAAAATTAATTTCACCTCCATACTTGTTTCTATAAAGTTTGTTTATATCTTTATTGCACTTTTTAGAGTTTGCCTGAGTTTTTCATCTGATTTATTATTTCTTTAGGATTTTTGTTCTTAGAGAAAGTGAGATTACTGACCAGGGATATTAAGGTTTTTAAGTCTCCTGTGCCATTGTCAAAAGCTTTTTAAAAAGGCCCTGCAATTGCCCATGCAGGGTGGCTCGGTTGGAGCATCATCCCATACACCAAAAAGGTTGTGGGGTTGATTCCAGGTCAGGGCACATACCTAGGTTGCAGGTTCAATCCCCAGTTGGGGCACATATGGGAGGCAACTGATCCATGTTTCTCACATTGATATTTCTTTCCCTTTCCCTCTCTAAAAATACAAACATATCCTCAGATGGGGATTAAATATAATAATAAATGAAAAAAATAAGTGTCCTGCAGTTTATAATTTTATTACTGATAAATGCATCATTTAATTACTTATTCAGTGAGTATTAAAAATGCTAATTCAAGAGTTAGAAAATGTCTTTTTTTTTTATCCTCACTCGAGGACATTTTTCCATTCTTTGTTCAGATAGAGTGGGAGGGAGAGAGAGAGAGAGAAACATCGACGTGAAAAAGACACATCGAGTGGCTGCCTCCCACACAACCCAACCAGGGCCGGGGACAAACTGCAACCGAGGTACGTGCCCTTAGCGGGAACCGAACCCGGGTCTCTCTGTACTGCAGGCCGACGCTCTAACCGCTGAGCCAAACCGGCCAGGGCAAAAATGTCTTATTTTTATTTGCATGTCTTTACTAATTATTGAGACTGAAGACTTTTCCATATGTATTGCCAAGCTTTATCCAAGTTCTCTCATTTATCAACAGTCTGAAAAGTGCTGTATGTAGATTCCCAGCCCCAGCATAACAGAATAGAACAGGTTTTCTCAAATTTGGTACTGTTGCAATTTTGGGCCAGATAATTCTTTGTTGATAGGGCAGTCCTGTGCATTGTAGGATGTTAACAGCATCCCTGGCCTCTGCCCGTGAGATGCTGGTAGAATCCTCCCAGTTGTGACAACCAAAAACATGATTAGACATTGCCAAGAGACGGGGGTGGGGAGGTTGCCAAGTTTTCCCAGACGTTGTCAAATATCTCAGCCCCTGGCTGAGAACCACTGTAGTAGAATAGAGAGAGTGGACTTGGCACTGTGAGACTAACTTCACTGGCACAGTCCACTCTGACAACTCTGCATCTATCTACACTTACCCTTCAACATGCATTTCCATGTGAACATTCTGTTATCTAAAGACTAAATTGAAGAATTAATCTCCAATGAAACTTGTTTTAAATAATGAGGAGGCAGAAGTGAGGAGAAAACAGTTACTCTATACAAAAAACAAAACCCGCCCTGGCTGGTTTGGCTCAGTGGTTGGAGCATCAGCCTGCGGACCAGAGAGTCTTGGGTTCGGTTCCCGCTAGGGGCATGTACCAAAAAAGTGAAATAAAACAAAAAACCCAAAGAATCTGTGTTCTTTGATTTCATGCACCAGAATTAGCTGAGGACTAAATTGTGTAAGCAAGTGCATTACAACCCATAGAAACCAACATACAGGGTGGGGCAAAAGTAGGCTTACAGTTGTGAGTATGCAAAACAGTTTAATCTTGTATTATTTATTAGTTGTTGTAGTATTTTCTATATGAACAATTGGTAAACCTGCTTTTGCCCCACCCTGTACCTCAGAACCCAAAATCTTAATATAAGGGTCATGGTCAGAGGTGCATTTGTTGGGTGATACACACACACACACACACACACACACACACACACAGTTTTATTATAGAAAATTTAGAAAATATTAATATATTTTTTAAAAATCTAGTAGTCAATCTTTATTCATCTAAATCACACCTATTTTACCTCCTGTTGGCTAATTTGAAGCAAATCTCAGCTATGGGATTAGATGATCTTGGCAGTATAAAACAAGTTCCTTTTGACCTCTAATCTTCTAAAGTAGACTTTTAGTTATAGAATAGTTTTAGATTTACAGAAAATTGCAAAGATAGTGCTGAGAGTCTCATACCAAGATTCCGTTATTAACAACTTACATTGGCGTTGTACATTTATCAAAATTAATAAATCAGTATAATTAACTAGCATACATACTTGATTCTGGTTTCCTTAGTTTTTACCTAATGTCCTTTAAACTAAGGGTCCTATCTAGGATATCACATTACATTCAGCCAAGTTTCCTAGACTTCCCTTCTGTTTGTTTGTTTGGTGTTTTTTTGTTTTTTTTGTTTTTTTTGATGACCCTGATAGTTTTGAGGAATAATGGTCAGGTATTTTATAGCATGTCTGTCAATACGGATTTGCCTGATATTTTTCTCAGTGTTAAATTGGGAGTTTGGATGTTGGGGAAGAAAACCACAGAAGTAAAATGTTCTCATCACACCCTATCAAGGATACATATTCTCACCATGATCATCCATCACTGGGGTGAGGTACTGTTTGTCAGTTTTCTCCACTGTCAAGTTCCTCTTTTTCTCATTTTCTACTGTACTGTTCTAAAGGAAGTCCCTGTGCATAGCCCACATTTCAGGAGTGGAAGTTATGCTTCACTTTCTTTTTTTATTTTTTATTTTTTTTCTTTATTGATTTGAGAGGGAGAGGGAGATAGAAACACCGATGAGCGAGAATATCGATTGGCCACCTCCTGCATGTCCCCTACTGGGGATTTGGCCCACAACCTGGGCATGTACCATGACCGGGAATCGAACCAGCAACCTCTTGGTGCATGCGCTGATGCTCAACCACTGAGCCACACTGGCAGGCTCTCCCCATTTTCTAAATTGGATTTTTTATTGTTGTTGAATTGTTTGAGTTTTGTTTTTGTTTTCTGTTAACATATTTTGGATTCTGGCCCCTTATCAGAGGTAACATTTGCAAATATCTTCTCCCATTGGGTTGGTTGCCTTTTGGTTTTGTTGATTGTTTCTTTTGCTGTGCAGAAGCCTTTTAGTTTGATGTAGTCCTATTTATGTATTTTTTTGCTTTTATTTCCCTTGCCTTTGGGGTGAGATTCACAAAAACCTGAGACCAAGGTCCATAAGTTTTGTACATGTTTTCTTGTTTCAGGTCTTATATTTGTCTTTAAATCCGTTTTGAGTTAATTTTTATATATGGTGTCAGACAGCAGTATAGTTTCATTTCCAATGTTCCAAACGTCACTCATTATTGAAGAGGCTTTCCTTTCTCCACTGTATGTTTGTAGCTCCTTGATCGAAAATTAGTTGCCCATTTATGTGTGAGTTTATTTCTGGGCTCTCAATTTTGTTTCATTGGTCTGTGTGTTTTTCTGTCAATATATAATGTTTTGATTATTGTAGCTTTGTAGTATAATTTGAAGTCAGGGAATGTGATACCTTCACCTTTGTTATTTTCTCACAGGATTGCTTTGGCTATTAGGGTATTTTGTGGATCCATACAAATTTGATGATGATTTTTGTTATATTTCTTTGAAAAATGCCAATGGGAGTTTGATGGGGTTTGCATTAAATCTGTATATTGCTTTAAGTAATGTGGCCATTTTAACTATGAAATTATCTAACTGCATTTCCCAGAATGGTTCCCTGAGGTTAACTGACTGCATGACTGACTGTACATACGGTGTTTTCAGAATTAATTCTCCCTGGGAAACAACTTTGTCAACTAGAGTACGGTGCATATGCACAGTTCCATTTGCATTTAGTCTAGTCGGCTCCCACCATTTCCATCATTAAGTCAGCACCTTTTTTCCCCTATTCCCTTCAGTGAGATTGTTTTATACATTTGTAATAGTTAGATTTTTTTCTTCTCATTTTCTATTTTATTCTAGGGTCCCTTGGGCTCTTAAATAATTTTTAAAATTTGCATGCATGTTTTGGGCTCTTTTGTTAGGTAAAGTTTTATGGTTTTGACAAAAGCAGTGTTGTGTATCTATCTCTTTAATATACAGAAGTTGTACTAACCTAAAAAAAAAAATCTGGCCCTGGCCGGTTTGGCTCTGCGGTTAGAGCGCCGGCCTGTGGTCCAGAGAGACCCGGGTTTGGTTCCCGCTAAGGGCACGTACCTCGGTTGCAGTTTGTCCCCGGCCCTGGTTGGTCATACGGGTGGCAGCCACTCGATGTGTCCCTTTCACATCGATGTTTCTCTCTCTCTCTCTCTCTTCCTCTCTCTCCCTTCCACTCTATCTGAACAAAAAAAGGAAAAATGTCCTTGGGTGAGGATTAAAAAAAAAAATCTGTGCTTCACCTGTTTAACCCTCCCCACCCTTTGAGCCCTTGGCAAACAGATCTGTTTATTACCTCTGTAGTTTCACTTTTTCCAGGATATGGAAATGCCATATAATTGGAAGCTGACTTCTTAGTAAAATGCACTTAAGATTCTTTCATATCTCATGTGGCTTGATCCTTCCTCTCTTCTCACCCCTTTCTCCCTTTCTTTTTCTTTTTTCAAAATAATATTTGATCGTATGGCTGTATCACAGTTTGTTCATTCATTCACCTTTTGAGGAACATCTTGGTTGCTTCCAAATCTTGGCAATTATAAGTCAGGTTGCTAAAAAACATTTGTGTGTAGGTTTTTGTGTGTGAGTTTTGGTAGTTTCAGGGAATTGGTCCATTTCATCTTAAGTTATATTTGTAAGCATAGAGGGCTTTGTAGTGTTTATTATTATATGGTGATGAGTGGGTAGCCTGCCTAGAGGTTTGTCAATTTTACTGATCTTTTTAAAGAACCAGTGTTTAGTTTTATTGATTTTTTTTTTTTTTCTGTTTTCAATTTTACAGGTTTCTGTTCTAATTTTTATTATTTATTTTCTTCTGGTAGCCTTAGGCTTAAATTGTTCTTCTTCCTCGGGTTTCCTAAGGTGGAAGCTTAGGTTGTTTGTTTTAGATATTCTTTTCTAATATATGCATTTTAATGCTGTGGATTTTCCTCTAAGTTCTGCTTTTGCTGCATCCCACAAATTTTGATGTTATATTTTCAATTAGTTCAAATATTTTTAAATTTCTCTTGAGACTGTTTAATTTCCAGACATCAGAGGGTTTTTTGTTTTCTGTTACTGATTTCTAGTTTAATTCATTGTGTGTAAGAATAGACTTTGTGACTTTAAATCTTTTATGTCTGTTAAAGTATGTTTTATAGCCCAGAAAGTGATCTACATTGGTGAATGTGGGCTAGAGAAGAATGTGTATTCAGCTCTTGTTCTGGCAGTAAAGAGAGAGGGAGGTTAAGATTTCTGTAATCTTCTGATTAAGTCTCAGCCTGTGTCCTTCGCAAGGGTTCTCCGCTGGTGTGGCTTCCCCCCTTGCAGTCTGCTCCCTTCCCTAGCTGAGGAGTTCCCAGTCTTCCTTTAAGCCTTGACCTTTGTTGATTATCTTTTTACTCTTTAGATATGACCCTAAGGCTAGAAGGGGCCTGAGTGGGAGGAGTATCCTTTCCTGACCTTTTTTATGGAAAAGGCTCTGGGCTTGTTTCACAGTGATTACTCTTTCCCTCCCCTGCCAGATTCACCAGAGGGTCTTTCTGGGATCTTCACCTTCGATGTCACCTTGAGGACCTGCTGGGTTCCTGGAGGTAAAGCCAGCAGAAGTGTGCCTGTCCTCCCAAGACTGCATCCTTGGAGTTTCTAACTCTCATGCCAGTTCACACCCCGCCTCCAGCACGAGTTTATGGCTCCAGCAGCTTTTGCTCCAGGTAAGCAGATCTCAGCTGTGGGTGGCAATTTGCCCCGTAACTTCAGTTCTCTGATGGATCCAATGTATCATTAATTTTCAATTTGTCCAGCTTTTCTTGTTCTAAGGATGGAAATGGACTTCTAAGCATAATATCCTCTAGGTTCATCCATATTATTGCACATGGCAAGATTTCATTCTTCTTAATGGCTGAGTAATATTCATTGTATATATATGTACATCATCTTCATCCATTTGGACACGTAGGTTGCTTCCGTATCTTGGCTGTTGTAAATAATACTGCAGTGAACATAGGGGTGTGTATATCTTGTCAAATGACTGTTTTGGATTTCTTAGGATAAATACCCAGAAGTGGAATTGCTAGGTTGTATAATATGTAGTTCTATTTTTAATTTTGTTGATGTAAGAACACCAAACCTATGGAGACTTTTTATGATTGGGCCAAACAGGATAATCCTGGAAGTGAGATCTCAACAGAGAAAAATGCTTTCAAGAAATGAGTTTGTGCAGCTTTTATACATTTGGAATTAAGGAGAGGACATAGGGAAGATTATACATGAAGGGAGGAGAAAGCAAGGTTGGGATTGGATTATAGAATAATTAAGATCATGTTCTCTTGAGGATGGTCACCCTTTAGATGTACTTTGGGTTTAAAACCCTTTTTATGGTCAGAAGGAGAAAAAGAGATAATAGTTTTCATAATTTGGGGTGGGGGTCCTAAGTGATTGTGTACTATTCATTTTATGACCTCTATCAGGAGTTGTAGTCTGGAGGCCGACTGATCAACAAAGCTTCTTTAGTTTTGGAATTTACATTTCTTTAAGTGTGAGACATACCCTGCCACTTTCCACCACTCTTATGTTTCCTCTCTCTTTGCTCATTTATCTGCTTGGCTTCTGACCACACTTGATTTTATTACCCCTGTGATAACCTAATAATATGCTTTGTTTTGTTGGGATAAAGACATATGCATTCAGAGCATTTCCGTGAGTGGCACATGAGGTCAGAAAAGAGTTATTAAAATATGATGGATCCATCCCTGGCTGGTTTTGCTCAGCGGTTAGAGAGTCAGCCTGTGGTCCAGAGAGACCTGGGTTCGGTTCCCACTAAGGGCGCGTGCCTCTGTTGCAGTTTGTCCCCAGCCTTGGTTGGGTCGTGCGGGGTGGCAACCACTCGATGTGTCTCTTTCATGTCAATGTTTCTCTCTCTCTCCCTTCCTTTCACTCTATCTTAACAAAAAATGGAAAAATGTCCTCGAGTGAGGATTAAAAAAAAAAAAAAAAGATGGATCCAGTGGTGGATCCCAATAAAGCATATTAAATATTTATAGTAGGCCCTGGCTGGTTTGGCTCAGCAGTTAGAGTACCGGCCTGTGGACCAAAGAAGCGGGTTTGATTCGGATCAAGGGCACATACCTTGGTTGTGGTTAGATCCTCGGCCCTGGTTGGATTGTACAGGAGGCAACCAATTGATATGTCTCTCTCTCATCGAAGCCCCCCCCCCCCACTCCCCACTCTGTCTGGAGATAAATGGAAAAATATCCTCAGGTAAGGATTTAAAAAACATGTTTATAGTAGAATATATGGTTAGAAAGATCTGCAGTGTAATGATTCCATGAAGTAAATGTTTATTGTGAGGCCCTTATGAGGCTATGGCCACTTTCTCCTTATTGTCCTCCACTGGCCTTAAGCAGGGAGAGCTGCTCCTGCTCCTTTCTACCTGGGCATTTGACCAGACAGGGTATTAAAGAATGATGGTCAGACCCTGGCCATGTGGCTCAGTGGTTAGAGCGTCAGCCTGCAGACTAAAGGCCGAGGGTTCGATTCCCATTCAGGGGCATGTACCTGGGTTGCAGGTTTGATCCCCGGCCCTGGTTGGGGCACATGTGGGAGACAACCAGTTGATGTGTCTCTCTCATATCAATGTTTCTCTCCCCCCTCCCCCCAAAATCAATGGATAAAATATCGTTGGGTGAGGATGAGGATTAACAACAACAACAAAAAGAGTAATGGTCGTCCTCTCCCGGCCCGTAGTCATTGACCAGCAGGTGTCCCGAGCTTGGTTAGTGCAGGTGTTTTGCATGTTACGTTGTCTGTCCTTTCAGTGTTTTTTTTTTCTTTTAGCGTTTAATTAATTTTTCTTCTTTCTCCTATCAGCATCACGATGTGATTTTCCCCTGCATTTGAGATATAAAATAGAGACACCGCACGTGTTTATGTTCTCCTTAGATTTTCTTAGAGGAGATTCATAAATATCAGAGGGGAGTCAAAAGATATTTTCCAGGGAGCATATGATGTCTGGAATTTGCTCTGAACCTTTTCTCATTCAGTAATCTCTTATTTGTAATTATGAAGTATGTTGGTGGCAGTGTTTTCTTCTAGTCTTACAGGGTAGATAAGGAATGAGAAAGAATAAGGTGTACTTTTGTGTTGTCATCACCTGGTCATTTCACAGGGGTGTTCAGGAAGGGCACTGCTGTAAGTCAGTATTTGTACTCACATTCAGATTTTACCTCAGCTACAGTCATGTGTCTCTTCTGGACAAAGCTAACAAATGTTTGCTGTTTGACAATTTGGAATAGAGCGTATACTGACGAGAAAATAGCTGGACACTACTGAAAGGTAAATACTTAACATTTCAAGATAGACATTTTAAACTTCATTAAATATTATGAAAATTATCTTTTACTAAAGGAAATAAATGCTGTCTTGTTTAGTTAAATAGAATTGTCTCATTAGTCTTGTAGTAAAAACGTTAAACAGTTAAAAGGAACACAAATTTCAAGCCAGATAGTGGTTCATTGAAGAAAAACGGTTTTTCAAATGGTGCTTTTAGAATATTTGTTCATTGCTCAAATTTTATTCTTACATTTTTGACAAATTGATGGAATATATATATATATATTCCTTTTTATGTGCTAAAATCGTTTGCTTCTGAGATTCAAAGCCTCAAAGCCTAAATTTGTTCTTATATCTCTAAGTTAGGAAGTTTTTTCCTAAGAAATTTTTATTTTTTTTATTTTTTTTATCCTCACCCGAGGATATTTTTCCATTTTTTTTGTACAGATAGAGTGGGAGGGAGAGAGAGACAGAAACATTGACGTGAGGGGACACATCGAGTGGCTGCCACCCGCACGACCAACCAGGGCCGGGGACAAACTGCAACCGAAGTACATGCCCTTAGCGGGAACCGAACCCGGGTCTCTCCGGACCACAGGCCGACGCTGTAACCGCTGAGCCAAACCGGCCAGGGCTCCTAAGAAATTTTTACTTTGATTAAAAGAGACACACATGTTCTTTGTAGAAAATGTTTTAAATAAAGAAAAGTAACCAGAAAAATTATCCATAATGCCACTAACCCGAATCTATTAAATTTTTTTTTTCGGTAAGTGCTGATAGTATAACATTTTATAGCTGGTATAGAGATTAAAGATAAGGAGTCGAATTTACAGCAAAACATTAATAGTGGTGAGATTTCAGGTGGGTTTTTAATGTTTAAGCTTTTGCTCATCTGTATTTTCTGATTTTTTTTGGCATGACTGCAGAGCAAAATACAAATTCCCAGCACCTTGTATGGTGTCTGACATAGAGCTCCTACTGTGTTCTAGATATTAGTCTTTCCTTTAGGATTATTGCATGATTTTCAGAAGAAAAATGTTGGATTGTTCAC
This sequence comes from Molossus molossus, assembly GCF_014108415.1. Taxonomy (NCBI): domain Eukaryota; kingdom Metazoa; phylum Chordata; class Mammalia; order Chiroptera; family Molossidae; genus Molossus; species Molossus molossus. Next base: position 109,787,254 of record NW_023425401.1, read on the forward strand.
TACATTTAATAGGCTATCACTGGGAGATTAATGGAATGATTTCAAGTATCATGTATGGAATGACATTGCATAACAGGAATGTGCCAGTGAACTTTACATAATTTACTTCATGGAGCATAATTTAGTAGCTGGTGTGTGATTCGTTCTTTGTTAATAGAAACTGGCTGTGAAAATTATCTCAAAATGGGTCTGCTTAGCTCAAACTAGTGTGCTGTAAAGAAATACCCCTCCCTTGCCGTGGCTGGTTTGGCTAAGCAGTTAGAGCGTCAGCCAGTGAGTCGCGGGTTCAGCGCCGGTGAAGGGCATGTACCTTGGTTGCGGTTCATCCCTGGCCCTCGTCGGGTCGTGCGGGAGGCAGCCAGTTGATATGTCCCTCTCATGATGTTTCTCTGTCTCTCCCTTCCTTTCCCATTCTCTCTCTCCCTCCTACTCTGGTAATAAAAAGAAAAATGTCCTCGAGTGAGGATTTAAAAAAACACACAAACGATCACTCGAATCTGATAATGATGCTGGGATTTAAACTGATCAGACTTCTGTGGCCTCGTGTGCCACAGCACATTCTGCTGTAACAACAGTAGATGCTAACAGCAGCAGTGATGTTTGGTTTGAGGTGTGCCGGTACTACAGGCACATTGTTCATTAAGATATCTCCAGTTCACGGAGCTGGAAAGGATTCTTCTATCACTAGTTGTATTTCTCCACAATCTGAGTGTTGGCAGCTCATTTTCCAACTACATCACAGACTTTCCAGGTCACTCTCTCAGGTACATAATTCCAACAGTTATTCAGCCACACCAGGACCTCTAATCCATTGGCCCATACATATTTGTCATCCTGCCCCATTTTTCCACATCCCTCCATTTCTCCTTGCTTGGCTTAGATCTGTGGTCTGTCCTTCTAATCAGCATGTGGATATACTTCTTCTCATTCTTCTGTACTTCCCTGGCAAAACCCTGACTCTCGGCTTACAGGGTCACCTGTCCCTGAGCAGCCACCACACCATGACTAAAGAAAATGTAAAATCACCCTGGCCAATTTGGCTCAGCGGTTAGAGCGTCAGCCTGGGGTCCAGAGAGACCCGGGTTCGTTTCCCGCTAAGGGCGCGTACCTTGGTTGCAGTTTGTCCCTGGCCCGGGTTGAGTTGTGCGGGTGGCAACCACTCGATGTGTCCCTTTTGCATTGATGTTTCTCTCTCTCCCTCCCTCCCTCCCACTCTATCTGAACAATAAATGGAAAAGTGTCCTTGGGTGAGGATAAAAAAATAAAAAAATAAAAATAAAATACTCTTAAAAAAAGGAAACATAAAACCATTCTGCCTTGTTTCAGTGAAAGTTCATGTACACAGCTGGTTAGCCTTTTATTCATTTATTTACCTTTGAAAAATATATTACAGTGATATCTAACTGCTGAAGTTTTGGCTTAATTAACTTCAAGTTTATGATTGAAAGAATTTGTTCAGTAGTTGTTTGGTATTAACTAACCTCTAAAGGTTTGCTTTGACCCTCCTTAAAAGCTGGGTATTAAAGCCATAGGTGATTGCTTATAGAAGGAGTAACAAACAGTATGAAGCAAAAGGCTTTATTGTGTAGATGCTGGATTCATTATTTGTTAGCATAGATTAGATTAAACGTTCAGCTTTCAAGTTGTGTTTGGAGGTTTTAATTTCTTAGTTAAATTTGGTGTTTGCTTTATCTCATCGGTTTTGAAAAAGTAATATTTTTACTATTTGGCTCTAAATAATTTCTGATTTCCATTTAGACATTTCTCATTTTTCTAGTTATCTTTTTGCCATTGGTTGCTTTTTAACCTGTGTGGTTGTCTTGTGACTAGAGCATGTGGTCTGTAAGACAGACGCAAGCACTTTGACCCCACTGGGCACACTTCCTTTTGACGGTCTTTGCTTTTGCTCTGCACTCGCAGGGACAACTCTTGCCCAGATCTTTGCAGTGCCCACTGTTTTGTTCAGGCCTTGATTCGGCGATCACCTTCTGGGTGAGGCCTAGCTGGCCACCTACCTGAAATGTCACAGACCCTCTGCTACTTCATATTGCTCTTCCCTGCCTTATTTTCATTCCTTAGCACTTTCTAATGTTACGTAACATGTTCTGAACGAATAGGGAGGAAGTAAAACTTTAAAGGATGTGTGCCTGGAGACAGAAATAAAAGAAATCTTAACTGTAAGGGAAAGGTTGGGTGTCTGGACTTGGCCTAGAGTGAGACTGAAGAGTTGTATAGTGTGGGCGAGAATGACACAGCTGGGAGTCAGGGTTGTGGTCAGAGTGTGGTTTTAGTTTAAGGCTTAAGATGAGTTCTGAATAATGATGAAATCGGGGTGGGGCAGGGTTTCTTAAATAGAATAGGGGTAAAGGTTATAAAAGGAACATGAATGAAAAAATTTTGTAGTTAGGGTTTTGAAGGGCTCTGAAAATTGCCCAACATGCTGGTGGGATTTGGGGTAAAGAAAAAGACGTGAGTCTGTTGTTCAGAGCTGCTTGATGGAACAGCCCTGATTGCCATCCTCTGGCCCCTCCCTGTGATTAAAGAAGAGATTGGCCGGCTTTCCTCTTCCTGTCCCTTCTGCCTGGGCCACTTCTGTGTTCGGGGTTGAGAAGGCCAAGGTGGGAGTGGGAAGGCCTGGAATAGTCTGAGAAGACAATCTGGACAGCCGTCTGGTCACAGAGCTGGAGGAGGGACTGCTCCCTGGACGCAGAGCTCCTTGCTGAGACCAGAGTGGCCTGTGCCGTCGCTCTTGCACTTCAGGGCTCCATGGCCTTTCCAGGAGAGGGCGCTTTTGTTTTTGATGTTGTTTGCTTGCTTTTTGCCCACCCGCTAGTGAATATTCTAGGAAGTTATAATGTTTAAATTAAATTTTAATGTTTCACCTAAATGTCTCTCCTCTATTCTTTACACTTTTGTTGCAAAGTGGCAAATTTGCAACTTTCTGTCTTATTTGCCTTGATGGCTCCATTCACTGCTTAGAGAACATTTTTCTCCACTTACAAATACAGCAGTTGTTTTATGTACGTGTCTTTCGTTTGACAGTGTGACAGCCGACACGACAGCAAGTGCACTGGTGCCTGGCTTTCCTTCTGTGCTGTCATTCCCAGCCGCTCCTTTGGTGTCACTGTAGTTTGGGTGCTGCTGGTTTGTTTGTTTTTCTAAGCTTTTGAATTGACATGTAGTAAAATAACTACTTGGTTGGCGGTAGTCAAGAAATTGAGCTGTTTATCCACCACCTCCTAGGCTTATGGTATAACGTACAAAATAGTTTAATTTTTGAAGTGGAACTTAACCGATGCTGATTTGCTATGTCTAGATTTTGAGGAGGGTGATACTATTATGTTTAAAATTATTTCAACTGTAGAAATAAAGAGTAATGTATTAGTATCACTTTGTAGATTTCTTCTGTGTGTACATTATTTCCATAGGGAAGTGGTTCTCCACCTTCCTAATGCTGTGATCCTTTAATACAGTTCCTCATGTTGTGGTGACCCCCAACTATAAAATTATTTTCGTTGTTACTTCATAACTGTACTTTTGCTACTGTTATATCTTAGGCGACCCCTGTGAAAGGGTCATTCGACCCCTAGGTTCAGAACTGCTGCCATAGGGTTTCTCTGCCCTAATGTTCCGTGAAACTGTTTTGTATTATGTACGTTTGTCTCTTTATAAAGAATTCCTCAGGAAGTTGTGTGATAAAGGATTCCTCAGGAAGTTGTGTGAGGCCTCCATGAAGACCATATATAATCAGAAAGCTTAGGAAAAATTTGTGGTGCTGTGTTGTTTATAGGACATCATAAGGAGAGGGAAAATAGAATTATTTGAACTCTTTTGGTTATAAATTTAAAATGTAACTGTTTAATCTAGAGTAGGCATTAGAGTAGGTTTAATCTTTGATTAGAAAGGAGAACTGTTTTTTCAAGTTGCTTCTTTTTAATAACAGTTTTTAAGATCCTTGGGTTAAAAGAGTCTTGTAATTTTACATTGGAAGGGATCTTAGATGTACTGTCATGACACATGTCATACTGGTATTTTCCTCATTAAAAATTAGGATCTGAAAAAAGTCACCAAACTGGAAGCAATCCAGAACAGAGGTGGAGCAGTATCCATTAACATGGGCAGGTCAGCTGTTTTGCTGTCATAGATTTTCTGAGCACTAACACACTGGTCTGTGGTTTTAATTGCTGAATTTATTTTTTTAATTTGGTTATCCACATATCTTTTTCCATTTGAATCCTTGTTAATAGTATGCCTGGGGATCCTAAGTGAATAGTTCAGAAGTGCAGTTGGGTGGTTTGGGAAACTGCCTATGAGCTTGGTGGATGATTTACAGGTGTCCCGCAGTGTCTGACACATCTATCCTTCTCTTGCAGGGGAATGAAAATGGCCCTTCAGCTATGCTAGGTCTATGATGGGAAGTGTCACAGCTCGCTATTTCTGTTATGGATGCCTTTTTACTTCTGCGACCTGGACGGTTTTGCTTTTTGTTTATTTCAATTTCAGTGAAGTGACTCAGCCATTTAAGAATGTGCCCATCAAGGGGTCTGGGCCCCATGGACCGTTCCCCAAAAAATTCTATCCCCGTTTTACTCGAGGTCCAAGTCGAGTATTAGAATTACAGTTCAAAGCTAACAAGATTGATGATGTGGTAGATCATCATATTGAAGATTCAGAAAAAGGCATTGTGAAATTCTCTTCTGAATTGGGTGAGTGTATTTGATTTTTTGCTTAGCATGTCAAAATATTTTATCATTGGAGGTTTAAGTTTTAATTATTATTTAAATCATGTGTTGCTTGGGATTAGAAGTTTGTCATTTCTTCCCCACCAGTTTATTTTGTTCATGAACTAGCTGGGGTCCTTATGATTTTTGATGACTTAGAGTGGTGTTATATTCTAATATGTCCAATTCTGACTTCAGTATTTTATGAGGACTTGGGAGAAACTAGTAAGTTCCAGAATAGAAAATGAAAAATTAAGTGGCTGGAAAGACAGTGAAACCTCTGGAGGAAGATTTAAATCGCTATCATTATTTAATTTCTGCTTATAATAATTAATAAGTTGCTGGAATATACTTATTAAGTAAATATAGGATTTTATAAAACCTAAGCATAAAATAGAATTTTTTTTTCTTTAAAAATTCTGTTCAATTTGGTAGCAAGAATCTGTTTGTTTTTTTGAATTATTCTAGAGTACTGGTTTTAGCAAACTTTATTTTAAGGGATAAAGGAGCCATTTTGGTTTTCGTTAAAACTAAAGAAATTTGATCTTGTGGACGCATCAAATAAGTAATATAGTAAAAGATTTTGATATATTGAAAGATCTACAGAATATAAAGGAAATGTTATATTTTTATTGGATCATAGTTTCAAAAATAAAATCAGTTCTAGCACTTAAAGATTTTTAACACATGAAGTCAAAAGTATTTATAGCCTGGCCGGTGTGGCTCAGTGGTTGAGTGTCGACCCTTGCACCAAGAGGTCATTGGTTTGATTCCTAGTCAGGGCATATGCCCAAGTTGTGGGCCTGATCCACAGTGGGGGGCATGCAGGAGGTGGCCAGTCTATGTTTCTATCTCTCCCTTCCCTTCTTTCTCAAATCAATAAAGAAAACAAATTTAAAAAACATATTTAAATTATATGAGGAAACAGAAGCTAATACTTCCATTTTAATAAGATACATCTATTGTTTTTCAAATAGCCATGTAAACATGTTAAGAGTATTAATGGGAAAAGTTCTTATTCATGGTTATTTTGGTAAAACTTTTATAAAGAACTAACACTGGGTTTTTACCATTTTGAATGGACATTGTATTTGCCTTTGAAAGAAGCGGTGAGAGAATTGTAGCTATTTGAAATGACAAACCCAAATTGCTTAACTGAAGAACCAAATTCTCAAAAGGACCCTAAAGAATACACAACAAACTATTATAGCTAGTAAATGAATTCAGCAAATTTGCAGGGTATAAGATCAACATGCAAAAACCAGTTGTACTTTTGTACACTAGTAATGAATAGTCTGAAAATTAAGAGAACAGTTCCATTTACAATACTATCCAAGAGGAATAAAATACTTAGGAATAAATTTAACCAAGGAGGTGCAAGATTTGTACACTGCAAACCACAAATCATTGCTGAAAAAAAGTAATAGTAGGTCTAAATACATCGGGAAAAAAAACCTAGGTTCATAGACTGGAATACTAAATACTGTTAAGATGTCAGTACCACACAAAGCCCGCCACAGATCGAATGCAAACTTTATTGAAATCCCCCACAGCCTTTGTTTAAAAGATGGAAAAAGTCTTATTCAAAAATTAACATGGAATTTGTCCACATGAGAAATGTTCAAACCTGTAGAGAATTTTTATTAAAATGTATTTGAGCCAAAAAGAGGATAGACCTGGGAGCAAGATCTCAACTGACCAAGAGAAATGCTCCCGAGAAAAACAGTCTGCAGTTCTTTTCATGTATTAGAGATGAAGAAGGAAGGAGCGAGCGAGCGAGCGAGCGTAAAAGAGATTACATGGAGGAGGGAAGAAGCAACTCGGGGTGGGATTCCAGGCGCATTAAGATTATGTGCTTTCTGGTTGTGACTGCCCACCATGATTTGCCCAGTTAGGAATTTTTGATCAGATCACCTTATGAGGTTCCTTTCCATAGAACCTCTTTTTTTTTTTTTTTTTTGTACACAAATTGCAAGGGTCTCTGAATAGCCAGAAAAATATTGAAAAAGAACAAAGTTGGAAGACTCACACTTCCTGATTTCAAACTTTCTACAAAGCTACAGTGTGATACTGGCATAAGGACAGACACTTATGAATACAAAATAAACCCTTTGACATCTGTGGTCAGTTGATTTTCAGAAAGTGTGCCAAGGCCATTTAATAGGGAGAGAATAGTCTTTTCAACAAATGGCACTGGGACCACAAGGTACCCACATGCAAAGGAATGAAGTTGGACCCTTACCTCATACATGTAAAAATGAACTCAAAATGGATCAGACCTAAATGTAAGAGCTAAAACAATAAATTCCTTAGAAGAAATCATAGGGATAAATCATGACCTTGGATTTGGCAATGGTTTCTTAGATATTGACACCAAAAATACAACAACAACAAAAAATAGATAAATTGGACTATCAAAATTAAAAACTTTTGTATATCAAAGAATACTACCAAGAAAGTGAAAAAGACAATCCCAAAAATGGGAGAAAATGTTTATAAACCGTATCTCTTACAGGGGTCCGTTATCCAGAATATCTAAAGAACTCTTACAACTCAATAAAAAGACAGAAATAGCCCAATTAAAAGTTATATTTTTGTCCTCACTCGAGGACATTCTTGCATTTATCTTCAGATAGAGCGGGAGGGAGAGAGAGAAACATCGATGTGAGAGAGACACATTGAGTGGTCGCCACCCACACAACCTCAACCAGGCCGGGGACCAACCACAACCAAGGTACATGCCCTTAGTGGTTCTAGCAGGAACCGAACCTGGGACTCTTCGGTCCACAGGCCGACGCTCTAACCGCTGAGCTAAACCAGCCAGGGCAGGAATAGCCCAATTTAATAGATATTTCTTTAAAGAAGATAGCTATCCAGCACATGAAAAGATGTTCAACATAATTAGTTATTACAGAAATGCAAACCCAAACCACATTGGGATACATTAGCTAGGATGGTTATAATTTTTTTAAAAAGGGAAGTAACAAATGTTCATGAGGATGTAGAGAAATTGGAACCCTCGAATGTTGCTGGTATGAATGTAAAATGATGCAGCCACTGTGGAAAAGAGTTCCTCAGTAAATAAGCGTATAATTACCATATGACCTAGCAATTCATGACACTCCTGGATATATACCAAAAAGAATTGCAAGCAGGCTTTCAAACAAAACATGTACAAATTGTCATAGCAGCATTTTTCTCAATGGACAAAAGGTGGAGACCTCCCAAATGTCCATCAGCTGATATGGAAGGACAAACAAAATGTGGTATAGATACAGTGGAATATTACTCACGCATAGAAAAAAAGTTATATATGCTAGATGAATTTTAAAAACATAAGGAAAGGAGGACACAAAAGGTCAACTATTGTGTGATTCCTTTTATATACAAAATGTCTAGACAAATTCAAAAAGAAAGCAGATTAGTGGTTGCCATGGGCTGGGGGAGGGAGGAAAGGAGAGTGATTGCTTTAAGGGGTACAGGGTTTCCTTTTGGAGTAGTGAAAACATGCTGCAACTGGGTACTTGTGATGGTTGTACAACACTGTGAACACCTAAGTGTCACTAATGGCAAATTTTATGTCTGTACATTTTACCATAATCCAAACAATGGGAAAAACCCCACTAAATTTCTCATGAAGTTGGTTTAGAAGGAATTAATATAAATCAGTCTAGTAATAGTTAAAAGTACACTGATTGCTAAATAGGGCACTATCAACAGTCAGGGAAAAGAACCCATAAAGTACATTTTAGAAAAATTATCAACAAAAATTAAAAATAGATTTTCTGATTTAATCAACAGTTATAAAATTAATTGAAATAGCTCACCTGGCATGTCATTTCATTGAAATTTAGCTATAATTTTATTAGTGCAAGAGAAGGAGAAAACTAAGCTAAAGTGATCTCTTTTTCCTCCATTTTTAAGATCTACTCTTAGCAACTTTTAAATATATGATGCAGTATTTTTTTTTTTTTTTTCCTCACCCGCGGACATTTTTCCATTTTTTGTACAGATAGAGTGGGAGGGAGAGAGAGGAAGAGAGAGAGAGGGAAACATCGATGTGAAAGGGACACATCGAGTGGCTGCCACCCGCACGACCAACCAGGGCCGGGGACAAACGACGATGCAGTATTTTTAACTGTAGTCACCATGCTGCACTTCACATGTCCAGAATTGTAACTGGTAGTCTATACCTTTTGATACACTTCATCCAGTCCACCTCCATCCCCCTTCCAATCTCTGCCAACCACAGATCTGATTCCATAGTCATGGTGGGGCAAAAGTAGGTTTACAATTGTCCTAATGGAAAATAACACAATAAATAATAACACAAAAACGAATTTTGTGTTTTTCATACTCACAACTGCAAACCTACTTTTGCCCACCCTGTATAAGTGAGAGTCATACATTATGCCAGTATTTGTCTGATTTATTACAGTTAGCGTAATGCCCTCAAGATCCATCCATGTTGTTGAAAGAGCAGGATTTCCTTCTTTATTATGGGAATAATATTCCATTGTATGTGTGTGTATATATACATACACATACCACATTTTCTTATCCATTCATCTTGATAGATAAAAAATTTTTTAATATGGAATAATTGTTCAACAGGTCTATATTAGAAAGTAAGTTTTTCCAATATTCAGTATGAGATAGTCCTTTCTTTGATATTTGTTGAATCCAGGAATATTTGTTGAGAATCTAATTTGTGCAAGGCTGGTCTAGGTGCTGGGTATCAACCAATTTTTATTTACTTTTTGTTTGTTTTGAACATAACCAAAGTCTGTATTCTCATGGAGTTTTCATCTTTATATAAAATGCTAAAAGAGCTTTGTTCTTTTGTATTTAACAAAGGATGCACTCCAACTTTAAAAGTTCTCATGGATGAAGAGGTGGTGTTTCCCAAAGTGGATCTGTAGTCATGCGGTCAGATAAATTGGGGGAACACTGCCTTCTATATACCCTCCCCATTATTAAAGGATTAGAGTTGTCCTGCCATAAAAAAACTACTCAACTTTTAAAATCTAGCATTTCCCTGACTTATTTGACTAACACCTGTTAATGTCCAGTGGAATTAGTTTTCACGACCAGACTTTGGGAAGTGCTGCTGCAAGGTAGTCATTCCGTGAGGAGAGGCTAAAAGTTGACATGGGAGAGAGAAAGCAAAAGGAGGTATGTTCTTGGTCAGGGGAAGATGGACAGAATGCTCCAGCAGGGATGTTAGGTTGAAGAAGTGACTTTGAGCTCTGCAGAGGGCTTTCTTGACTGATACTGATTAAGCCTGGAACCAGTGACTTTTTTTATTTTTTTATTTTTTATCCTCACCCGAGGACATTTTTGCATTTATCTTCAGATAGAGCTGGAGGGAGAGGGGGAGGAAGAGAGAGAGAGAGAAACATCGACGCGAGAGAGATACATCAAGTGGTTGCCACCCACATGACCCCAACTGGGGCCTGGACAAACTGCAACGGAGGTGCGTGCCCTTAGCGGGAACCGAACCCGGGACTCTGGTCTGCAAGGCCGATGCTCTAACTGCTGAGCCACACTGGCCAGGGCACCAATGACTTTTTTTTATCCTCACCCGAGGACATTTTTCCATTTTTTGTTCAGCTAGAGTGGGAGGGTGAGAGAGGAAGAGAAAGAGAGAGAAAAACATTGACATGAAAGGGACACATCGAGTGGCTGCCACCTGCACAACCCAACCAGGGCCGGGGGACAAACCACAAGCGAGATACGAATCTGGGTCTCTCCAGACCAAAGGCCAACGCTCTAACCGCTGAGCCAAACTGGCCAGGGCACCAATGACTTTTTACAGAAAGGTTTATCAAGTCTTTATTAGGGGAAGGATTAATATAAAAATTTGCTGACAACTGGGACCTGTTGAGGCATATGTGGGTACTATAATTACTGCTTTTATGGACACAAAAATCGTAAGTTTTCTTTTTTTGGTCAGAGTTATATTTTTCTCTTGAAAATATTCTTAAGATTATGACTAGTGAGAAGATGTCATTTATGGTTAAGGTACACTTTCTTTTTGAGCTGGACTGATAAAAATTGGGCTTTAACCTTAATTTACTTTTTCAAAAATGGATTGAAAAACATGGCTATTTGGTTATAAGGGTTTAAAGTCAAGGTTTTCTTAAGATCATAACATAACAGTAATTGCAGTAATCCTTTGCAGATTTCACACACTGACTTAATTTCACTTTTTTGCAGGTATGATTTTTAATGAACACGATCAGGAGTTGAGAGACTTGGGGTATCAGAAGCACGCCTTCAATATGCTTATCAGCAACCGCTTGGGCTTCCACCGAGATGTGCCAGATACAAGGGATGCAGCGTACGTTCCTTATTGGCTTCTGCTGTCACCTTAGTAACATGGTGCTTTCAGGGCCCCGCAGTGAGTCTTGAGGCGGCGTTGATACTTTGCAGTTAAGCTTTATTATTCAGGATGCTGGAAAACTTAAGGCAGATTTCCACTCTTACTTTGCTTGAATCCACAGAGTCTGAGACTGTACTAACAAAGTTCTAGAGCTTGCCGTGTCTCTTAAAAGTTAAAATCATGTGGGGAAAAGGAGAGAGGTGCTAACTGCGTATCATTTTATAACCTTCTGAGCATAAGTTTCTAAAAAAAATGTTTATTGAATTCATGGCAAAAAGGAATAAAATCAGTGAAGAATTTTACTCATCTCACTTTTGTTTTCATTATTTTTGTTTCGTCAAAGGCTTTTCATTCATATGGTTAGTTAGTCATTCCACATACAGACTTTTTTGAGTACTTCTGTTTGCTACACACTGTATTAGGCCTCAAAATAAACAGATTAAGACATTTCTGGGTTCACAGGCCTTCAAATCTAACAGGGGAGGTAAATAAGGAAACAAGTAATTGTAGTAGCACAGGAATGAGGACTGTGACAGGAACTGGTGAAATGGGTTCCCCAAACTGGAGTGGCCAGGGGGGTTTCACAGTGTGATAACTGAGCAGTGATGCAGGGGAGTGGAGAACAGACTGAGGCATAAAGCTACACAGTCTGTCCAGGGGCTGACACGATTCACTTAGGCTCTAGTGGAAGGCTCTGTGCGCCATGCAGAAGAACACAGAGTTCCGGATTCGATTCTGTAAGTTACTGGTCTTTTATTGTCTCATAAAGCCACCTATTAGTTGCTTACCTGGAAGCTCTTCCATTATCTTGATACATATCATAGTTTACTCAAATCTTTTCCTGTTATTGGGCAAAAAGTAAAATTTTAAATACAAAGTTTTATGTTTCTTTATTTCCTTTGGAACTCTCATTGAGAAGAAGCTGCACACCAGCTTACAAGTGCTGCGCTAAAACAGTGAAGGAGGAGGCCAATCAATGTCTCTCTCCCCCTCTTTCCTCTCCCAAAATCAATAAAGAAGAAAAAAAACTTGCAATGATTTTGTGTTACCTATGCACCAAAAAAAAATCAAGTTTTTAAAGTGTTGATCAAAATATGACCAAAGTAGCACATATCCGAGGCAGGAGTTATTAACAAATGTAAAACTCTTGAGTAAGAAATCACATTATTTTCTTAAAAGCTTTTAAAAAAGTTGTTATAATGCAAGGAAGAGGCTGAATAAGGTCATAGTTATTAATAACTTAAAACATTTGAGTCTTTTAAAATGTTGGGATTTTTCTCATCTTTGCAGATGTAAAGACAAGACATACCCAGCAGATCTGCCAGTTGCTAGCATTGTCATTTGTTTCTACAACGAAGCCTTGTCTGCTCTGCTCCGGACTGTGCACAGTGTCCTAGACCGCACACCAGCCCAGCTTCTCCATGAAATCATTCTCGTGGATGATGACAGTGACTTTGGTGAGGAATGTGGCAACTGGTACTGTAGATCTAGGCTGTTGTTCCCTGTGGTATTGATGACATCAGCGGAGCCAACCATTCACTCCATAGCGGATGGGAGAACCCTATGGGCTTGCAATTGCAGTGGAGCCAACTACAAAGAAATGCCTGTCCAGTGATTACGGGCTAATTTTGCAGAAACTGCATCACCTTTGTAATCTGTTCACAAACTCTGCTACCCAAATTTGGCCCTTGGAATTTTTTCCTTGGCTTACGTTTTTTTTAAATCTTTTTAGTTTGGGCCATGTATGACAACCCACAACTAACATCATACTCAAAGGGGAATAACTAAAAACATTTTCCTTAAGAACAAGGCAAGGTTGTCCATTTTCACCACTTTTATTCAGTATAGTGTTAGCAATCCTAGCCACAGCAATCAGACAAGAAAAAGAATTAAAGGCATCCAAATTGGAAAAGAAGGAAAACTGTCATTATTTGCAGAACCCTAAAGATATCACCAGAAAACTACTAGTACTGATAAATGAATTCAGTAAAGAAGCAGGACACAAAATCAATATTAAAAAATCGATTGCATTTTTATGCACCAATAATGAACTATCAGGGAAAAAAATTAAGAAAATCCCATTGGTTTGTTCCCAGGTGGCTATGGAGTAGGTGTAAGTTACACTCGCACCTCCCAGGATCAAGTTGGAATTACAACCAAATTATAGAACAGTCGACCTGAATAACAACTGAAGACTATCTGAACAGAGTTCTTTTAACTAAGTATATGCAGAAAAAGCCATGTCAAGACCGGTAGGAATAGTAGACACACGAAAAGAGAAGAGATTAAATACAGATTGACAGTCACAAAACAGTCACGGGGATGCAAAGTACAGCCATAGGGAATATAGTCAGTGATACTGTAATAACTATGTATGGTGCCAGGTGAGTACTTGAAATATCGGGGGACTGCTTTGTAAAGTATATGATTATCTAACCACTATGCTGTACACCCGAAACTAAGCCATAATAATGTTGAATGTCAGCTAAAAAAAGGAAGCACATGTTGCTGCATATTTGGTGATATAAAGATAGATCAATTTGGTTGTAGTATTGTTACCTTGATTCACCCACACTAAATTTTCCCATTTGTCTTTTACCTAAATTGTATTAAATTCAATTCATGTGCAGGTTTAAAATGAAATCTTGTTTACAGTGATATTAAAAAAAGAAACAACCTAGGCATAAATTTAACCAAGGAGGTAAAAAAGCCTGTACTTGGAAAATTATGACATTAAAGAAAATACAAATAATTGGAAGCATGTACTATGTTCATGGATAGGAAGAATATTGTTAAAATGTCCACACTAAGAGCAGTTTGTGGATTCAATGCAGTCCCTATCAGAATACCAAAGGCATTCCCTAAAATTTGTATGGAACCACAAAAGACCTGAATAGTCACAGCAATCTTGAGAAAAAAGAACAAAGTTGAAGGAATCATGCTACCTGATATCAAACTATACTACAGGGCTATTGTAATTAAACCGATATGGTACTGGCATAAAAACACACAAAGATCAAGAATGGAGAGCCCAGAGATAAATCTACATCTGTATGGTCAATTTGTGACAAAGGAGACAAGAGGCTATACTTTGGGGTAAACAGTGTATTCAATAAATAGTGTTGGGAAAATTGGAAAGATACGTGCAATAAAAATGAAACTAGATCACTGTCTTACACCATATACAAGAATAAACCCAAAATGGATCAAATCCTTAAATGTAAGACCTGAAACCATAAAACTCTTAGAAGAAAACATAGGCAGTAAACTCTCTGACATTTCTCTTAGTAATATATATCCCCTTGGGCAAAGGAAAAATAAATGGGACTACATCAGATAGCAAAGGAAACCATCAACAAAATGAAAAGGTAGCCTACTAAGTGGGAGAAATTATTCACCCTTGGACAGTCCTAAACTAATAAAAGGCATATTTACTGCTGCTATTATATAATTTTTGGTAGGGGCCAGCCATAGAAGTTGTTTCTCAATTATTCTGAAATGGAGTAAGATTTGATAAATTATTTTGAAACAAAAACATTGACATCCTATTTTCTTTGTTTTATATCTGATTTACATGCAGTAAGGGGGATATTTCACTCAAGTAGGCATTTCATACATTTTTTAGGCAAAGCATTGTGCTAACTGCTACCAAATACAACTAAGTGTATAAGGTAACTTCCTCTTGGCTAGTATTCCAACTCCTACCCTTTATCTCTTTTCCTTTTCCCCCCTTATAGCTGCAACCTTAAAGCAGAAGATTCTATAATTTTACGTGAAGTTTGTGATTTCAAGTACCATATACAACTTTAGAGTACTATGAAATGTCTCGTGGTTTGAATAATTGTGGGACTCTTTATTTTCAGATGATTTGAAAGGCGAACTAGATGAATTCGTCCAAAAACACCTCCCTGGAAAAATTAAAGTAATAAGAAATAGAAAGCGTGAGGGATTGATTCGAGGAAGAATGATTGGAGCAGCCCACGCAACAGGTATAACTTCCCGTTGGGTTTGTCGGTGGGTGCTGATGATGAGGGGTGCCCTCGGAGCCTCCGCTGGTTCTGCAGAGGTCTGGAAAGTGGGTCCCACGCGGGCACTGGCCGCCGGAGAGCAGGCTCGTCCGGCCTTGGAGAGGCCTTTTCAGAGCTCGGGCCCTGCTGTCCCAGAGCACAGACTCCGGGGGGTGGCCGAGCGCAAGTCCTCTCATCCATTTTTTTAAAGACACTTATTAATTACTGCTCCTCAGATATGTTTATATCTTGTTCTCTTGTAAGTAAGAGAGTCCAAACTAAAATGCCCTTGAAGTTTTGTAATTTTTTTTTTAATCCTCATCCAAGGATATTTTTCTATTTATCATCAGGTAGAGTGGAAGGGAGGGAGGGAGAGAGAGGCACATTGACTGGTTGTACAACCCGACCGGGGCTGGGGACGAACCAGAACCGAGCTATGTGCCCTTGACCAGAATCCAACCTGTGACTCATTGGTCCATGGGCCAGTGCTCTAACCACTGAGCAAAGCCAGCCAGGGCTGAAGTTTTGTAATTTTTTAAAAAAATGTTAAATGTGTGTACCCAAACTGTTTGATTTGAATTATGCAATAAGTCTTGAAGTGCGGAGGCATACCACTGGGAATGTTAGTTGGGCCAATAGACATGATATTAAAAAGGCACTTTCTTTAAAAATCTCCTCTTAATCCTCCCGAGTCCATCAAGGAAAAAGTCTCTATTGGTACAACTGTATCTTTAAAACCTTTCCAACTTACACTTAATTCAATCCTTTAAAAAACAAAACAAAACCGGTATCAAATTCAGAAACTTCTGCTAAAAATATATCTGCTTAGTCTTCAGTTACATTGTATTGATGCCATTGTGTAAGGTTGGTGATCCTGCTTGTCATTTATTTATTTATTTTTATTTTTTTATTTTTTTTTTTTAATCCTCACCTGAGGATATTTTTCCATTTTTTGTACAGACAGAGTGGGAGGGAGAGAGAGAGAGAGAAACATCGACGTGAAGGGACACATCGAGTGGCTGCCACCCGCACGACCGACCAGGGCTGGGGACAAACTGCAACCGAGGTACGTGCCCTTAGCGGGAACCGAACCCGGGTCTCTCCAGACCGCAGGCTGGCGCTCTAACCGCTGAGCCAAACTGGCCAGGGCCTGCTTGTCATTTATGATCTTGGTAAAAACATTGCCTTTAAAATACATTCAAGTTAAATGAATTTGTTTAAAAATATTAGGTATATAATATTGCACATAGTATGTGGATATTACCCCCCCCAGTCATGAAGGTAATTTATTTCGGTCTGGCTGCCAGTTCAGTTGATGTATTATATGGCATAAAATGTAACTGCTACCCTCCCAGTTCAAACAATTGAACCATTAGTTTTATTCCAAGTCAGAAACAGGAAGTCTTTTATCTAGGAATTCTGCCTGAAGTGTACTGTTGTGAAAAAACTTAGACATTTTTAACTCCTCTTAATAAATGTGAGTGGAAATGATGGTTTCTTTGATAACTGCATGGTTATTCTGAGCAATTGAGAAAAGATAATCTCATTGTCAGCAGCATTATTATTCTAAAGATTTATCCATGAAATGTATTGCTATAGATTTCACATGAATTACTTAAAGCACCAGTATCATCCTATTTCAGTTAATGATAGCCGAAGTCCTGCAGGCAGCCACATTCTCCACAGTGCCAGTGAGTGAGCTCAGTGTCTGACCAGCCTTGTGAGGATGCAGAGTGCGCATGCGCAGCTCGCCAGGTGGCAGGCTACAGGAGGAGGAGAGCTCACCTGTCCACCTGTCAGTGAGCAGCGAAGTCAGTCAGATCAAGGTGGTTCTGAGAAAATGTTTTCTTAGTTTTTCTTAATTCTAAAAATGTTACTGTTTTCAATTTAACTAAATGAAGATTACATACACATGGTCACGCTGAACCTGAGGCTAACTTGCCCAAAATTGGCTTGTTTCTGACAGATCCTAAAGTGTATTTGAACAGTGACCAGCAGATCATGATGAAATATAGAAACTCAGTAGCATGTTGTAACAGTGTGGCACTTCAGATGCACCCTCTTGCCACTTCCCCACCAATGCTCCAGGGTTTCTCCTGCCCCGCTGCTGTCAGTAAGTCACGCGGCTCAGTCAGCAAGTCTTTGAGTAGAATTAGATTGAAAAGTCATAAGCCTTGAATTCAGTCTGCACATGACCTCAGGCTACATGGAGAGGAGTTCTCCTTTTGTGTTAACTGGTTCAGTTTACTGTAGGTTTAATGAGAAAGGAGGGAAGTCTAAAAACGAAGTCCCAGCCAGAGGCAGCGAATGGAACAGTGGGTGTGCAGGAGGGGCGGCGGCGGCGCCTCAGCTCGCAGGTGAATATGTAGAGCGTGCTGTTTGCCTCCTCAGGGGAAGTCCTGGTGTTCCTGGACAGCCACTGTGAAGTGAATGTGATGTGGCTGCAGCCCCTGCTGGCCGTCATCCAGGAAGACCGGCGGACTGTTGTGTGCCCGGTGATCGATATCATCAGTGCGGACACGCTGGCCTACAGCTCGTCCCCTGTGGTGCGTGGAGGGTTCAACTGGGGGCTACACTTCAAATGGGATCTTGTTCCCCTTTCTGAGCTCGGAGGACCAGAAGGAGCTACTGCACCAATAAAGTAAGATTTCTGCTGTGCATTAGAAATTTCCACCATTACTCCTTCAGAAGAAAAAGTATTTCAAAGATAATCCCTTCTTCATAAGAAGCAAGTGTTGGCTTAATTTGTCCGTTAAAATGCTGAGTGCTCACTGAATTTTGTGCACTCTGCCAAATCCTATGGGCAGATTCATGAGTAAGAAATTGTCCTGCTCTCAGGGAGTCACATCTTAGTGAGCAAAGCTGATGGAACGCAGTGTCCTAGGGTAAGTTGTATAGGGGACCTTGGGAACGCCCTGTGTGCTACATTAGTAGTAACTAGCTTCAGTTCTTTGCTAGTGTGAATGCTGCTCAGAAGATCATTTGATATATAGCATTTCCTACAACCAGGATTTTTAGGATGGATTCCTAGCGTATGAATTATTTTCACTTCTCATCCATATTCTCTAATGTTATAAATCTGCTATGAAATGTTATTTCTCCTTATTTTTGTTTTCTTTTCAATTTTTCATGTCAGTTTCAGAGATTTCTCTGTATTTCTACTTTCAAATTTCTTGGACCTGTTCTTTTTAAACTTTTCTATAGTAAAAACAAAATGGCATAGGGAAAAAGTGCATATTTGCGCACAATGTAATAGTTATAATGCAGGTACCTGTGCAACTACCACTTGGGTCAACAAACAGCACCAGATGCCCCCACCCCCTTCTGGTGACAGCCCTGCCCTATGTCATCCCACCTGGAGATCAGCTTCTTCCTGTAGTGTTTGCCAGGGTGTGTGCATCTCTAAGCAATAATGTTTAGTTTTGCCTGCTCGTGGGCTTTATATAAATGAATCCATGGGACTCATGATTTTGTCCATCTGCATTGCAGTATATAGCTGTAGTTGATTCATTATCATTGCTGTGTAGTATTCTATTATATTAATATAATTTAACCAGTTTGCTTTTGGTGGGGTGGTTGGGTTGTTTTCATTTCTGTTTTGTTTTTTTACGTGGCAAACAGTGCTGGTACCAACATTGTTATTTGTGGTTTCTGGTTTACAGACGTGGAACTGCCGGGTCGTAGGGCACACCACTCTCACCTTAGTAGATGAGGTTTTCCCAACACCTCAGGAGACTGGAATGCTGTTGGCTCCTTAGCTAGCCTTTGGGTACTTGCCAGCTTCCTTTCATCTGAACCAGACTGTCCTCTAGGGTGGTTCACAGAGACCTTGGCCAGTTCCAGGTGTCTGATGTGGCTGTCTTCTGCTCTCCGGTTGTGTAAGAAGCTGTGAAGGTCATGAAGAGAGCACACCCAGCTCTCAGTCATCATCTTCACATGCTTGTCGCTGTTCTTGCTCCCTACCAGGGGTTCAGTGTCGGGCACTGCCCCTCTGCCCCACAGGCTCTGCAGATCAGGAATGTAGGGCTGCTTCTGGGCCCTGTCCTGGTCACCAGGACCTCACGTCCTGCCATTACTACCGCCTCTCGGGTCGTGTTTTCTTTATTAGAAATTGAAATATGTGTAGTCCAAAAATGTATTTCTTAAGTTTTCCTTTGCTAGTGGAAGAAGAAAGTACCCCAGACTGTTACATGTACTCTAATTCTCAGTTTAGTGCTGTTGCCAGGTTTTGCCTATTTCACCATCTTTATGGGTGTTTTTCATTATTTAGTTTTTTATATTTTTAATTGAAGACCTGTATTGAGTAACAAACAGGGAACTCAGGTGGAAAGTGGCTCTAGCCCTGTCTCCCCCCCGCAGTCCTCCCCAGAGGCACCTTCTTCTCCTCACCCAGGGACATTGTCTGCATTTATCTTCAGACAGAGCGGGAGGGAGAGAGTGGGGAAGAGAGAGAAGCATCGATGAGAGAGAGACACATCGACTGGTGCCACCCACACAACCCCACCAGGGCCGGGGACAAACTGCAACTGAGGTACGTGCCTTTCGCAGGAACCGAACCCAGAATTCTCCGGTCTGTGGGCAGTGCTCTAACTGCTGAGCAAAACTGGCCAGGGCAAAGCAAATTCTTTTAACTGGTTTTATTTTTGGTCTTCGTTTCTCACTTCAATTCTGTAGGTGATATGGATAGCCCTTTTTTCAACATCAAACCAACTTGAGACCCTTCTGGGAAAAATTAAGATTTAGTTCATTTACCTCACTCCCTTGTACACTTTTTTTTCATTCCTCACCTAAGGATATTTTCTACTTATCAGATGGAGTGTGAGGGAGGGAGAGAGACAGAGAGAAACATCGATGTGATAGAGAAACATCAATGTGATAGAGCCACATTGACTGGTTGCCTCCTGCATGACCCGACCAGGGCCGGGGGCAAACTGCAACCACTGTACGTGCCCTTGACTGGAATCGAACCCGCAACTCGTTGGTCCATGGGCCAACACTCTAACCGCTGAGCCACACCAGCCAGGGCTTATTTATTTTTTAGAGAGAGAGAGAGAGACATCGGTTAGCTGCCTCCTGCACACCCCTACTGGGGATTGAGTCTGTAACTCGAGCATGTGCCCTGACTGGGAATCGAACTGGGACCCTCTATCCTTGGGATGATGCTCAATCCACTGAGCTACACCAGCCAGGCTTGAACAGTTATAAAATAACTCTATTATTTGACCCCCTTGCACATCCGTTTTATTGGAGATTGTTTCTCTTTCATGCAATAGCTTCCTGATTGCTTGGTTATTTGCTTATTTTTGTTTAGTCCCAGACACTATATGAAAAATTGTAGAAATACATTTGTACCTGTGGTGATGTTTTCTTCTTGCATAGAGAATTTCGCTTCACTTGGGGAAAGCAGCTTGGGATGTTAGAATCCAGGATCACCTAATCCAGTTCCAGGACGTGAGGCCTGAGAGCTGGCCTTGCTGTGGGAGGGCCAGTCCACTCTGCTGTCTCCCTAACACAGGTCTCAGTTTTGACATGTTGGGCCGGATAAATTCTTTATGGAGCAGCATATCGGACTCAACCCATCAGAGGCCAGTAGCAACACCCACACCCAGTCTGACAGCTAAGAATGTGTTTAGAAGTTAAAGAAATGTTTACTTGGAGAGAAAACACCCTACTTGAGAGCCACTGGTCTAACACATGTTATGAATCCAATTCATAGTGGTGGGTTTGTCTGGTCTCAGCTTAGCAGGCTCTGGAGTCCAGCTTTTATCCCATGGCTCTGAGAGACTGCCAGGAGGAATTAATTCTTCTCAGGTGCATTTCTGTCAACAATGGTTGTAATAAAATAAAAAAAGTACTTTTGATACTTAGCAAAATAGCCTTCATTTTACCAGTTATCTAATATCACTAGTGACCTAGAAAATTTGCTTATGTGGCCCAGCTCATTCCCTGATATTAGATGTTTCACAATAGTTAGTCTGGTTTTTACTAGTACTCTTCCAAAGCTACTGTTCCAAAACAAAAGAGTAGCTAAATTGACTGTACTGAAAATTTTAAAACAAAAGAGTAGCTAATTGTATAGAATTGGTACAATAATTATTTTTCTTTTCTAGGTCCCCTACAATGGCTGGAGGATTGTTTGCCATGGATAGAAACTACTTCAGTGAGCTCGGGCAGTATGACAGTGGCATGGATATCTGGGGAGGAGAAAACTTAGAAATATCATTTCGGGTGATTTTACTTATTTTTTGCATGCTTAGATATTTGTGTGTTATTGAATATAATTTTCATCCATGATTCCATATTTTCTGTAAATGCTCTTTCATTGCCTTTATTAAGAAATTATCCTTAATGATTGCTACTTTGCCATAATCTGAGATGGATAATAACCACTCAAAATCTCAAAAGCATATAAGAAACCTTATATTTATTTAGTAAGAATTCAAAAAGGGTGTGGGATATAAATTTAGAAGACTTAATGAGCAAGCATTTAATGTAGTTTATAGTTGGGATCAGGTTTCCCAAGAGAAATTACTAATTGCTCCCCATTTCACTTTTAGAAGTAGCCTAGTTTATATGACATCATTCATCACCCCATGAATAGCTTACTGAATCCTGTATATCTACATGTCCTTCCAAGCTGAGGAAGGAAAGGGGGCGGGGAAAGAACTCAGGGACCACCATTCCTGTCTGGTCTGGAGAGCAGAGTCAGCACTCAGACACTAGCACCAGCACCTTGTGTACATGTCACTTTGTGTGTTTGCAAATGTACTCACCACAGTATTATTAACAGGTAGTTTTTCTTATGTAATCTTTACAGTTGTAAAGTTAAGAATAGATATTCAGTCTTATTTTGTAAATAAGGTAATTGAGTCCCATAAAAATTAAAATAACTCATAGGGCCTGTTAGTAAGCATTCCTTGTCCCTAAGTCCTGAAGATCAAGTTTCTTGATCTGTTAAAACAATTGTTGGTAGTAAAAAAACTACATTAAGAGTTTACTTTCTTTTAATCATAAGACAGGTGATTATAAAAAGTATATCCTTTGACTATCTTCTGTTTGAATAAAACATCTTGCAAAGTCCCACAAATGGCTGTTTTTGTTTTTTGTTTTTTATCCTCACTCGAGGACATTTTTCCATTTTTTGTTCAGGTAGAGTGGGAGGGGGAGAGAGGAACAGAGGGAGAAACATTGATGTGAAAGGAACACATCAAGTGGCTGCCACCCGCACGACCAACCAGGGCCGGGGACAAACTGCAACCGAGGTACGCGCCCTTAGCGGGAACCGAACCCGGGTCTCTCAGGACCGCAGGCCGACGCTCTAACCGCTGAGCCAAACCGGCCAGGGCCCACAAATGGCTGTTTTAATGATTAGTTTCATGACGATTCTTACGCCGACTTCACAGCACTGTGGGGCAACTATTGATACGTGTTTTGCTTCTGACCAGATTTGGATGTGTGGAGGTAAGCTCTTCATCATCCCTTGCTCTAGAGTTGGACACATTTTTCGAAAAAGGCGACCATACGGTTCTCCTGAAGGCCAGGACACCATGACACACAATTCCTTGAGGCTGGCACACGTTTGGTTGGATGAATATAAGGTGAGCTTCAATTTCTCATTGAGAGGGATGAATGGTGGGCCATTGCTCCTTTGGGGCTTGCTTTTCACGCCTGTGTATTTCTGTTGGGGACCATCTCTTTCTAGGTTTCTTTTCTCTCTTCACATGGGGTTTCACTCTTTTGTTTTTACTCTTCTTTTAATTTTCCAAGTAACCACTCAATAACAAGTAATAGAGCCAACATCAGAAGAAATTGTTTCTCTTCAGTTCCTTTAGTCCTTCTGGTCCTCCTCCCACAGACCCTGGCTCATTTCCTTTGCTCATTGGGCTTCGCTGTGACCCCACCCAGCTTCCAGTGTTAGACTCTGCTCACGTAATAGTCCTTCCGCACCTCCTGTGAGACACAACCCGCAATGTTTTCTCTCAACATCTTTATTGACATGTAATTCAAAAACCATTTAGAAAATTCTGTCACCCCAAAAAGAAACTCTATGTCCTTCAGCCATCACTTTCCCCAGCCCTGGACTGAGCTCCTTGAGGTCCAGCTCCATGCCGAGCATCTTGGAATCACTACCGTGGAACACAGCAGCCCTCGGAATGTGGCCCCCGGCCCGGAAAGCCCCGCCCACCCTTCCAGGGCCCCTGCCCAGGCAGAGCTGCTTTCACAGCCCGGTTGCCAGAGCAGGTGCCGTGTCCCGTGCCGGCGCCACATTGGTGGGGCCCAGTAAGTCATGGCTCTGGCAGCAGACCGCATCCTTCACTGCCAGTTCCAGCGCATTCAGACGCTAAGAAGGAAAAGGCCGCTTTATCTGAGCATGTCATGGGTGAAGTAGTAGAAATGATTGTGTCAGCCCTCACCTTGTCTCTCAGTGTTCGCAGTGAGTATGGAGACAGTGGTGGTTACCAGGAGAAACGTGTGCAGGAGTTTGAGTTGTAACCGAACTAGCCCTTTATGTCAGAGAAGGACTCACACACAACCATGGTTATTTGGGAATCACGTGGGAATTTGGCAGACATTTTCTCAAAAATGAGCCTCTCACCTCAAAGGAAACAACCGCCAGCACTTGTTGCTAATGATAAAACCTAAGCTTTCGGGAAAATTAGGACTTGGGGAAACTTGCATCCTCTACCATGAGCTTGACTGCTTCCTGGCTCTTCAAAACTGCTGCTGAGATCAGTGGTGCTATTTATGAATATAATTTTTTGGGGGGATATTGTATAGTGAAATTTGTCTATTAGGAAGAACTTCGAGGATCAGTATTTTCCAAGTGACTAATGCATAAAGGTATTAAAATCTTGCGTGGACAAAAGAACCATTCAGAAAGCAAGATAAGCAGGTAGATTTTAATGCAACAGTACAAAAAGCTCAAAGGGATGGTTTCATAATCTACTGCCACTAATCTTGAAAAGTTACTGAGCTTTAATGGCGTATCAAAAAAGAACAGCCCTAATTATCTAATTACTAAAATATTTTTATTTTAAAATATGTTTTCATTAACTTGTATTTTAAAAAATATATTTAACCTAACAAGGTACAGGAACAGGTTAAATGTATATATGAGTCCAGCTCAGTTCCTTTATCTACTGAGCATATTTGCAGGAGTATAAAGCAGTCACTGTTCTCACTCAATTTTTATGTTAATAGGTGGTGAATTTAAACTTCTGATGTGATAACTATCAATAGGTATAACTTACAGGATCTCCTTGGAGTCTTTGGTGATTTTTAGAATATTGAGTCCTGACAGCAAACAGTGAGAACGGCTAATCTCATACGTAGCCTGTTGCATTGATTCTGAAATGCAGTTTAGAATCAGTTTACACATTTTGCCATTTATGAAATTGAGGCTTACAATTTAAGATGTCTTATTATCATTGTCAATTATGGACCTAACTGTGTCAAAACTTTCTGTTGCCACTTTCCTGTGAATATAAGAAAACATTGGCATGAAAAATATCATAATCCATTTTTCAGTTTTTTAGACCCCAGATATAATTGATACTCGTTCATTCTCTTTTTTAAATTTAGGAGCAGTATTTTTCCTTAAGACCTGATCTGAGGACAAGAAGCTATGGAAATATCAGTGAGCGTGTTGAACTGAGGAAGAAGTTGGGTTGTAAATCATTTAAATGGTATTTGGATAGTATTTACCCAGAGATGCAGATATCTGGGCCCAATGCCAAACCCCAGCAACCCATTTTTATCAACAGAGGGCCAAAACGCCCCAAAGTCCTTCAGCGTGGAAGGGTGAGGAAGTAATCTTATCAAATGTTTTCATTAAGTGTTGTATGGTATAAGTGACATAACAAATGTTTATAGTGAGCCCTGGCTGATTTTGCTCAGTGGTTAGAGCATCGGCCCGCGGACCAGAGGACCCAGGGTTTGGTTCCTGTTCAGAGCATGTACCTCGGTTGCAGATTGTCCCGGCTGGGGTCATGTGGGTGGCAACTACTTGATGGGTCTCTCCCTCTATCTGAAGATAAATGTCCTTGGGTGAGGATAAAAACAAACACAAATGTTTAGTGATAGACTGAAGCTTGCCTTCCCTTATATTCTTTTATGAGGATTTCCTTTCCTCAGGTGTAAGACCTTAGACATTTTAATGCCTTCACTGTTAGGATCCTTTGCCTAGCATTGTGAAGAGAGCATGACTTCTAACTTCTGTGAGTTATATGCCAGCTTCCAAGAGGGATGTAAATAGGATTATACAAATAAAAGGCAGTATGAGTATAAAATTCATTTGGCAGAAACATGTCAAATAAGGAAAACAAAAGAAATTAGGGCAGCTGTATACTGCTTGGCCTCAGGTCTTGGAACTGAGTGCAGACAGAAGAAAAAGCTGGGTTCAGGTCTAAGTATTGGTATAAGTGAAACTTC
The DNA here is from genome assembly GCF_014108415.1 of Molossus molossus. NCBI lineage: Eukaryota > Metazoa > Chordata > Mammalia > Chiroptera > Molossidae > Molossus > Molossus molossus. The sequence goes on from NW_023425401.1 coordinate 109,812,798, forward strand.
ACATCGGGGGTCTAGCCAGAAATTCTTCCTTTTTCCTGAATCATTTCTTGCATTTTCTTTCTGAAAGCTGTGCAGATACTGTCATTGCTGCCCAGTTTTCTTCTGTTCCAAGGAAGGCCCTCCTCTTGAGGTTCTGTCACAGGGCCAGCTGTCTGGTAGCTGGCATGAAGCCTAGAGCTTTCCCCCTTCTTGTTCTTTTCAGATGTAGAGAACCATCGAGGGGCTTTCTGTGCCTGTGCGGCTAGTTGACCCTCCCCATTATTCTTGCCTGTACCCCTAGCCGCGCTTGGCAGCCCTCGTGCTGAGGCTGTTCTCTGCTTCTTGCTTTGGAATTCCTGTGGCATTTATAACGTCTAACTCCAGTTGACCATGAATGTCACATTGATTGTGTAGTGCTTGCTTTCTATCCTTTTTAGTACAGAGATCATTTCATTTTCTTCCTTCCCTGCAGGCGATTAATAAACCTGTACCTGTAGGTAGAAATTCTACTTGACATTAACTATAACCTTGAAGTCTGTTGTAATGCTTCTATGTACTGAAGCTAGAATTTAGGAATAAAAAAGGCTTTTATGACCTTTGGAATTCATACCTCTGAAATATTATTTTCATATTTCATCCCAAACTTTTGCTGGCATTAGTCTTCCTTCAGTGCTGGGTTTCACGAGGCATCTCTTCTTTTACAGCTCTATCACCTCCAAACCAGCAAGTGTCTGGTGGCCCAGGGCCGCCCGAGTCAGAAGGGAGGCCTAGTAGTGCTTAAAGCATGTGACTACAGTGACCCAAACCAGGTGAGTGAGGCCTCTGTGTTTGCAGCCAGTCCCTACAGTGTGTCTTCAGTGAAGGGAAACTCACCAGTGTTGGAGGGAGGGCAGACATCAAGACTTGAATCTCACCTCTGATCATTGTCTTAGCAGCATTGTTCAGAGCAGTGCTTCTCAACCTTCCTGATGCCGCGACCCTTTAATGCAGTTCCTCATGGTGTGGTGACCCCCAACCATAAAATTATTTTTGTTGCTACTTCGTAACTGTAATTTTGCTACTGTTATGTCTTAGACAACCCCTGTGAAAGGGTCGTTTGACCTCCAAAGGGGTCATGACCCACTGGTTTAGAGCATTATTTGAACTTTCCAATTATCTAGAATGAACGGAAGGTTATATGAATTTGTGAGAAATGGCAAAGGAAGTATATACCTTCTCCTAACCCCGACCAATCCCCTTTGGCAACCATCAGCTTGTTTTCTATATCTGAGAATCTGTTTTTTGTGTTCTCTGTCTGGCTTAATCATTTAGCATAATACTCTTTAATCCATCCATGTTGTCACAAGGACAGGATTTCTTTCTTTTTGATTGCTGAATAATATTCCATTGTATATATGTACTGCATCTTTATCCATGCATCCATATCTTGGCTGTTGTAAAGGGTATAGATAAAGGTTTTCAAGTTAGTATTTTTTTTTTTCCTTTGGATAAATACCCAAAAGTGGGATTGTTGGATCATGTGGTAGTACTTTTTTTTTTTTTTTTTTTAAATACTCTACCAAGGATATTTTTCCATTGACTTTTTTTAGATAGAGTGGATGAGAGAGACATCGATTGGTTGCCTCCTGCACGACCAATTGGGAATTGAACCCAGCAGCCTAGACATGACTATGTGGACTCTTTGGTCCACAGACTGATGCTCTGCTGAACCAAACAGGCCAGGGTGGTAGTTTTATTTTTAATTTTCTGCAGAACCTCCCTACTGTTTCCATAGTGGCTGTACCAATTTACAATGCCACCCACAGTGCACAGGGTTCCCTTTCCTCCACATTCTCGCCAACACTTGTTGATGGTAGCTGTTCTGGCAAGTGTGAGATGATTTCTCATCGTGGTTTTAATTTGCATTTTCTGATTAGTGACTCAGTTGAGCATTTTTTCATATGTCTGTTGTCCATTTGTATGTCCTCTTTGGAGGAATGTCTATTCAGGTCTTCTGCCCATTTCTGAATTGGATTGTTGGTTTCCTTTGCTGTGTAAGAACTAGATTATGTTGGTGTAGCTCTATTTGTTTCCCTTGCCTAAGGAGAGACATATCAATGTTCTGTAGTTTTCAGAGTATAGTCTTTGCTCTTTGGTTAAATTCTAGGTATTATTCTTTTTGATGCTGTTGTAAACGGGATTATTGTCTTAATTGCCTAGGAGTGTTCCTTATTGGCCTGTGAAAACACAATAGACTCTCTAGCAACTTTACTGAAGTCATTTATTCTAATAGTTTTTTTGGTGGAGTCTTTAGGGTTTTCTATAGTATCATCTACAAATTGTGACAGTTTTATTCTTCCTTTCCAATCTGTATTTTTCTTTGTCTTGTCTGATTGCTATGGGTAGGACTCTGGGTTTTGATCTTTTGTTTTCTTCCTTAGATCTGGATTTACAATGAAGAGCATGAATTGGTTTTAAGTAATCTCCTTTGCCTGGATATGTCAGAAACTCGATCATCAGACCCACCACGACTCATGAAGTGCCATGGGTCAGGAGGATCCCAGCAATGGACCTTTGGGGTAAGAAACTTGCTTAGTGAGGATGGGAGGAGGCAGATGGATTCATAGCCTACCTTGTTAGAAGGGTGTTCTGAGATTGTAACATCCTGTAAGTCATCTTAAATGTTCCACATCTCTTCTCGACCATATTCTGCCAGTAAGTGTTTTAAGTTACCTTTTTTTGTTTTTCAGAAGAATAATCGGCTCTACCAAGTGTCAGTTGGACAGTGCCTGAAAGTGGTTGATCCGCTGAGTCACAAAGGCTATGTTGCTATGGCAATCTGTGATGGCTCTTCCTCTCAGCAGTGGCATTTGGAAGGTTAAGGTGGATGCCATGGCTGGATGGAATGCATGTCCTCCTGTGGGGATGCTTGGGAAGATTAGCAGAGGTGAGAGCACCATGTGACCATCAGGAGCTGAAGACATACGTGTCACCAAGACATTAAGGTCATGTCTAGGCTGCTGTTAAAGAATTTATTGCTTATGGTAGGAAACCAGAATACAGTTTTAACATAAAGTGTCAGGTTTATACAGAAGGACAAAACCCAGGAAATTGCTAGGTCTATTCAAATTAGTTAATGCTTCTTTTTAATCCCCTTTAATAATGGACTGGTGTTTATCTGATTGGGAACTTGTCATGATTTCCTTTCTTAGAGACTTCATAGCAGACAGTTGACTGAATCCACATTACTTTTAACTTCAGAAGGCATCATTCATAAGATCATATTTAAGAGGTAGTTAACTACTATAAATTATTTTGATGAATTATGGTACTATCTACATTTAAAATAAAGGATCCTTTTAATAATTTACCTGTCTTTTTGTAGTGGAGCCTCAGGTCTGAACTGTCCTGTGATGCATGGTAAGAAATACACTTGGATTCAGCTGATGAGATGGGTAGCAGCTCTAACCGAAGGGAATTCTCAGTTTCTTAGCTTGAATTATGAGTGAAGGTATATGAATTTGGGTACTTGACATTAAAGTTGCCAGATCTAGAGGTCAAGATTCATATATCAATTAGTGATATAAATTTAGGAATCGTGTATGTATTAAATGCCCAAATATAAAGGGAGCTTGTTTCTTTTTTTACCTTGAACCACAAAGCAGTTTAAGCGCCATAGTAGAAACATGTTGGAGAATAATGTATCAGTCATTCAACTTCAAAGACCAGATGGTACCTAAACGAAAACAGACTGGCTGCATTTAAACCCAACAAAATCAGTCCTGGCTGGTTTGGCTCAGCGGTTAGAGCATCAGCCTGCAGACCAATGAGTTGCAGTCGTGTAGGGAGGCAGCCACTTGATGTGTCCCTCCCTCCCTCCCACTCTATCTGAACAAAAGTGGAAAAAATGTCCTTGGGAGAGGATTAAAAAACCCAGCAAAATCAGTCAATGCCCCAGTCAGAAATTTTTAGATGGGGAAATATATGCATGTTGAACACTAACTGCAAAACATAACAGTTAAGGAGATTTCAGAACAAAAGAATATAGCTAAGGATAAAGAGGGTTGTTTCATAACCATAAAGGGGCCAATTCATTAAGAGGAAATAATCCCAAACAACAGAACTTAAAATACATGTTGCTAAACTGTTCTATCAGGACTTCCAGGAGAGACATTGTCTACAATTATAAGAGATTTCAACACACCTCTCAATAGCAGTAAAACAAGTGGACAATCAGTAGGATATAGAGAACTTGAACAATACTGTGAACCAACCTGACATAATTAACATTTACGGAAACACTCTACCCAACTAGAACACAATCATTCTCTCCAAGTACACATGAAACATTTCCCGAGATAGATTATGTTCTGAGATATTAAACAAGTCCCAATTTATATAGATTTAACACATGAAACTTACTTGATTTCTAATATAACAATAATAAATATACCTGGAAAATCTACCAGTAACACCTTCCCAATACTCTCTGGGTCAAAGAAGAAATCAAAAGGCTATTTTGAACTAACTGCAAATAAAAACATCAAAGACTGTAGGATGCATCTAACTCAGTACTTGGGGAATTTATAGCACTAAGCCCCTATATTAGAAAAGGATTAAAAGTTTGAAAATCAGTGAGTTAGGCTTTCATCTTAAGAAAACAGAAAAAGATCAAAGAAGCAGAAGAAATGTTCAGTATCAGAAAAGAAACACTTGAGAATGGCAACCTCCCCAGAGAGTCTACAGAGGTTAAAGAGGATAAGCAGCAACAGGAAGTCTTGCTCATTGTTGGTGGGAATGCAAAATGGTGCAGCCACTTTGGAGGTTTCTTACCAAACTAAACAGTTTCACCATAGGATCCAACCATCAAGCTTCTTGGTAGTTACCCAAAGCAGGTGAAAACTTACACGCAGGCAAAGATCCTACTTATAGCAGCTTTATACATAATTGCCAAAGCGTGGAAGCAACCAAGATGTCTGTCAGTAAAGTTAATGGATAAACTGTGGTACATCTAGACAATGGAACAGTACTCAGTAGTCAAAGAACTGAGGTATCAGTCCACAGAAAGACACAGAGGAACCTTGAATACATATTCAGTGGAAGATGCCAATCTGAAAATCTACTTACTGTATGAGTCCAGCTATATGGCATTCCGGAAAAGGCAACACCATGGAGACAATTAAATGTCAGTGGATGCCAGAGGTAAAGGGAGGGAGGGGACTGGGGACTATTGTGTGTGACATAATGTTTGTCAAATCCTACAGAATGTATAAACCCAAAAGTAGACTCTAGTGTCAGCTATGGACTTCAGATGATGATGATGATGATGTGTGAGCATAGGTTCACTGGTGGTAACAAGGCACCCCTGCTGCAGGATGGGGGGCTGTGCGTGTGTTCTATACTCGATACTCAGTTTCCCTTTGAGCCCAAAACTGCTTTAAAGAAGGATAAGGGATCATTATGACGAACTTTATGCCAATAAATTAAATGGACAAACTCCTTGAAAGAAAGAAATCACCCAATTTCTCTGAAGGAATAGATAACCTAAATAGCCCTATACCTATTAAACAAATTGAATTTGTACTTTAAAACTTTCCCACATAGGAAACTTGAGGCACACGTGGCTTCACTGATGAATTCTATCAATCATAAGAGAAAAACCTATACTTACAGTGCACAACCTCCTCTGGAGAGCTACTGAGAAATTGACATTAGCAATTTTATTATTTTATTCTTTATCAATTTTCGAGGGAGAGAGAACATCAATTGCCTGCCTCCTGTATGCCCCACACGGGATCAGCCTGAAACCTGGGCATGTTCCAACACTCAACCACTGAGCCACACCAGCTGGTATGAGCAATTTAAAAAGCTATAGACCAATAACCTTCATGAATATAGAGGCAAGGACTCACAAGACATTAGCAAATCAAATCCAACAATATGCAAAAAGGATATGTGGTGAAAAGAGGGTTTGACCCCAGAACTGCAAAGTTGCTTTAACATTACAGAATCAATGTCGTTTACGACAGTAACAGAAGTAAACATTTGACCAGATTTCAGCACCCATTTATGATAAAAACTCAGCAAACTAGGAATGGAAGGGAAATTCCTCAAACTGATAAAGAGTATCTGTGGAAAACTATAGTAGTCTCAAAGGAAAAAGAAAAAAAAAAAAAAAAAGACTGGATTAGGAGCATCAGCCAGTGCAGTAGACAAGAAGAAAGGGCATGAACATTGGAAAGGAAGAAGTGAAACTATTTGAAGACTGGAATCAAGTGTGTAGAAAATGATAGTGAGTTTTTAAAAGATTTATCAGGACCACAAAATAAAAGGTCAATATAAAATTGAACTGTACGTTTATACCATATCAACAAACAGTTCAAAACAGAAAATAATGTATTGTCATTGCAGTGTACAAAAGTGTCAAAAATATGAACAGTGAAAAGTATAAAACATTGCTGAGAAAATAAGTGGAAAAGTATTTTTAGGACTTAATTCTCCAGTTTTATCTACAGATTGAATCCTGCCCTCCATCAAAATCCCAGCAGACTTTCTGTAGTTGACCATCTAACTTTCAAATTTATATGGAAGTATATACAACTAAGTGGCAAAAATAATTCTGAAAAGAATGAAGTTGAAGGACTTGCACAAATTCCAGACTGACTGTGATAATGGCTTATAGACAACGGACAGATTGATGGAACAGAAACAACCCCACGCACACACTGACTTTCAGCAAAGGAGCCAACACAGCTTCCTGGGCAAAGAAAACGTTAACAGATGGTGCTGGAACAGAGTCGCATCCCTATGGACAGAAATGGAACCTTATACCACACACAAATTATTTCAAAACCAAAACTATAAAATGAAGCATACCTTCATGACTCAAAGGTAACAGTTATTTTTTAAAAGTTACTTTGTCCTCTTAATAGCAAACTGAGAAGTGCAAGAAGCAAAGAACAAAGTTATCCATGACCACAAGCAGTTTCCAGTTGGGTATGTCCTTGTCGGTCCCCTGTGTGTCTACCCAGCCATGCTTCCATTTTTATGTAATTAGGGTTGTGTAAGTTATGCATCATGTTTTTTCACACATCATGAATATTTACCATTTCAAAGTCCCCAAACTATACCAGTGTTTTGCTATCCAAGAATACACTGCTACCCCAACTCTATCTGGAAGAAGGGAAATGTAACCCTGCCTTTCTTGGTGACAACAGTTTCACAAAGGACTAAAAAAAAAACCCACAACAGGCCTCTAAATAAAGCTGTTGACAGGATTAAAATACTGCATTCCCTGATGTTCAATTGAAAATGAGACACAAAGCAACAGAGTAACAAAGTATAATGCTGCAACAAGAATTCATTAGGATCTATACTTTTGGAATAGCAGCAAGGAGGCAAGTTTGCACTGGAACCCGTGACGTGGCTGCGCTAGAGACAAGGGGGACTCACCAGTGGCGCCAGCGCACTGCACATGGACACGCCCACCCCTCCTGCTCCTCTGCTCCAGCCCCACAGAAGTCCCGGCGCCCGTTTCTGAGCGGGCTGAACAATTCCATTTCCAAGCTGAGGCAAAGATTCTTAACTCGTGACAAGAACTAGTCAAAGAAGATTAAAGAATTGGACTTCATCAAAATTAAAATCATCAGTTCAAGACACCATTAAGAAAATGAAAAGGTAAGCCACAAACATTGTATCCAGAGTGTATAAACAATGCTTAAAATCCAATAAAAAGACTACCCACTCATAGACACAGACAGCAGTATGGTGACTACCGGGGCAGGGGCTGGAGGGGTGAGCATACAATGCAACACACAGATGATGGATTACAGAACTGTACACCTGAAACGGTATAATTTTATTAATGTCACCCCAGTAAATGCAGTAAGAAAAAAAAACACCCCAGTTTTTAAAACAGGACAAAATACTTGACCGTTCAGCAAACATAAATGGCTCAGCATGTGAAAAGGTGTCCAACGTCCGAGTCATCAGGGAAATGCAAACTAAAACCACAATCAGATACTACTTCATATCCATGGAAATGGCAAACGTTTAGAAGACTGATCTGGGTTCTGAGGAGATGGCAGGGAAGCTTGTTCCAGCCTGGATTTCAGATCTTCCCCCAGTCTGCGTCCGTGTCCAGTTAGCCAGACTAACCCGTGTGTAAGACGCAGGCTAACTAGGTGACGAGGTGGCCAGTGTTGGGGAAGCTAGCCGCTGGCAGACCTGTGTGTAGCTGACGTGTGGCCGGACAAAAAGAACTGACAGTGCCTGGTGGACCCAAGAGTAAGAGACCCCGATGGCAGCTTAACAGGACACCACGTGTCGGCGGAGTATGAGAACAGCTAGGGAGCCCGGGAGGACTTTCCCACTCGGGCAGAGGCCAGGGTCGGAAGCATCCTAGCTCCTCTGAACTCTTGAAACTTACCTCTAGGGCTTCTGTCTGGTAGGGCGCTGGCCTAAGGGAATGGAATACATTGAGCAGAATGAGGAGAAGGGAGAGGAGATCGAACTCAGTTCCTGGAGGAGGAAGGCAAAGCCAGGCATCTGGCAGCAGCCACAAGGCACACACCTAGAAATGCTCATCACAGTATATTCTCGAGGAAAACATGGTGTTTTCCCTTCTTGCTTTGTTTATAAGGATAAACATCACAAAACATTATCAAGTAGTTTAGCACAGTATGCGTTCACTTACACTGTTTGATGTCTTAATTTCAAAACCTGTCGTCTTTCAGGGGTCCCATTAGGAAACAAGGCCCATTCCTCTGGAGCACTTCCCTCTCTGAGCTGGAGGCGGAGAGGCAGGATGGGGGACTGCTGGGGAGCACCAAGGCCCGAGCGTGTGCGTCCAGGTCGGGGCGCAGGTGCAGGTCAAGGCATTTGGATCAGGGCTGCAAGCTGGAGCTGATTGGCAGGGCACACGGGAGCAGAAGCGTCGGCCGGGGGTCCTGGGTGGGCAGGGCTGCCACCAACACGGTCAGGAAATATTAGTGGAGTGGCTTTGGGGACAATGAAAATTGAGTTGTGAGCATAGCTTTTACAGCATGAGCAGCAGCCGGAGCAGCAGTAACCGGCAGGCCTCTGGTGGTGCCTGCGTTTGGATCGGAGGAGGACAGGAGGTTTGGGAAGCTGTCACCATATGAAACACACTGGATGGGGTCAGCTTGGAGAGGCAGAGGGCAAGAGAGCCGAGGATGGAGGCTTGGGGTGAACTAAGGCTGAGAAGGCCAAAGGAGAAGTTTGAAGCTCGGGGGCCGGCAGCAGGAGTCCAGTGGGGTTGGGGGTCAGGAGGAGGAAACCAGTGTGGTGGCCATGTGGTAAGAGGGCGAGCTCACAGGGACGTGCCGTGAAGCCAAGAAGTGAAGTCCTTTCTACATTCCCGCGGTTGGAGTAAGAACTGAAATTCTTCCAGAAAAGAATTTCTGGAGCCCCAAAAGCGGTCTTCAAATATGAGAACCCAAGTTTGTAGGCAGAGAGCCTCAAACCATACCAGGGGTAGCCTGCCTCGGGAGGAGAGGGCTGTGGCCACGATGGAGAAAGGAGGAGGCATCTTTCCCAGAACGGCCCGATCTGCCCTTTGGCCTCGGCAGCAGTGTGTGGGAAGTGAAAGAAGGCCTGGGGAATGGGGATGGGGCTGCCCGGTGTGACCTCGGCCACCTGAGGGGGCCTGGGGGACCCGCCAGTGGGATGGAGGATTCCCGGAGAAGAAATGTGTTTGTCGTCGATGGGAGAAGGAGCCGTCCTGCCTTCCTACCAAGTAGACTCCACGCATGAGGAGTGTGCTGATCACGACGTCGCGCGTCCCTACCAGCCACGCAAGACGAGTCCTGGCGCTGCGTCCTGGTCTGTCATCTGCGCACAGGCCTGGTGCCCGGCTACTCACATCCTGACGGGAACCACCTTGCTCTGCTGCTTAATAATGACCTTGTTTCTTCGATGCGTGGCGAAGACTCCTTTGGCTTTGCTAGAAGATGATGGGTGCCCCCCCGCCCCCCCCCGCTCTGTTAGAACCTGTGGGAAAGTGCTGACAGTCTTTCGGGACCTTGCGAGCACACAACAGTACAAAGCATCGGTGCGCCGGAGAAGTAAAGGCTTGTCTATCCACTGAAACAGAAACACAGCACCTTCTCAGTGTGTGTCATCATGGGCCAAAAGGAACCAGACCTTGGAGTGACTGCCTGCTCTACGCAGCTGCTGGAATGCTGGTGGCTTTGACACTGTCCCACAGCAACGGGACAAGGTACCTGAGGAACAGCAGCTTTGCTCTTTCCTGTTAGTGCTGTTTGAAATAAACAGTCCGCTCTTCAGAAGTCGTCTGTGTTGCTTCTGGGCATTTGGAAGTTTTAGGGTGTTGGTGTCTGAGGCTAAAGGTTCTCACATCATAGAAGCCAGGGGTGACTGCATAAGCTGGGCTTCTGGAAGAGGTGATCTTTCAGAAGTTGTTTTTCAGATACTACATAACTCTTTGAATGAAAAAAGCAGATCAGACAAGCAGGAAGGGGCGAAGGTGAGAGGTGGTAATTTGGAAGAGTTGATTGAGCAAGTCTATCTGCAAAACCGCTGACTGCTGAAGACTGCTGGAATTCTCCGTGGTCAGCACGCTGTCCCGCCCCGCCCCCGGCACCACCAGCTCTTCTTTGGGTCAGTACAAAGGCTACTTGGCCTTCCTTACAATCGACCCTCTGCACAGCAGCAGTCACCTTTGTAGGGTTGGGTCACAGCCGCTCCTCCTCCAGTCGCTTTCTAGAGCACTTAGATCATCTGATCTGGGACTTGGATCCTGCTACTCTCTGGTCTCATCTGCCAGTGTTCCAGCCGTACTTGACTCTCGGAGACCCTTCTACCACTGATTTGGGGTGTAAGAGATACTTGGCCCTATGCTGCATTTCTTCCTAGATTCAAAACCTTCCATGTTTCCTCTTCCTGTGTCCCTCCCTCTCCCTATGACACTGTATTCCATTTGTCGATCTGATGGCTAGAATGGTCGGTCTTTCTTGCTGTTCCTGGACAAGGAACAGGAGTTGGCATCCACTCCAGCAGACAGCAGACCCCAGGCTGTGATGACTCAGAAATTTCCTTCCTTCTGTGTCTCCATGTTAGAGATCAAGTCTGAGGTCAGAGAAGAAAACACTAGAATGACGACAGCCTGAGAACCTGGCGCAGGCTGTGAACACTCACCAGCCTCATGAAACTGGCAATTCCACAAATTGTGTTTTAGAATAGTATTAAAAAAACAACAACACTCAGATGGTAGGTGCTTTGAGAATTTCTGCAAAACCATACAGTACAAAAGGTTTTTTAGGGTACTCATGAAGCACAAACTAAAAGTCTGTTGTGGAAATCTTGAGGGGGGACTCTAGTCAAGATAGTGGCACTGTGCTTGCCTCCCACAACCACATAGAAATTACAGCCGAATCGCAGAACCACCATCTCTGAGAACCAACTGAAGACCAGCCGAACAGAAGACCTATGACCGAGGCTATAAAAACCCATCGCCAACGGTAGGAGGGCGGAGATGCAGAACAGGCAGGTCCCACACCCACGCGTGGTGGTAAAGTCAGGAGGGCTACGTTGGCTGTGGAGATGGCCTGAGAAGTGAGGGGTTCCAGTGCCGGGAAGGTAAGTCCCCAACAACATCTGGCCATGGAAACCAGCAGAGGCTGTGTCCAGAAAGACAATGGTTGGTAGAGATGTAGGCGCTGCAGGTCTTGGGGGGCTGTGCAGACTCACTCGCTCTTCACTGTCTGGGGCAGCAGCTCCAAAAAGCACCAGGACATCCGCGGAGATGAAGTTGTCAGGGAAAGGGCCGGAGGGACAGCACTTAGGGCAACTCTGTCAGGGGTGAACGTGCCATTGCTCTTTGGTGGAGCTCCCTTCCCACGCCACTGGCCAGGCACCCGTGGGCACCAAGCCCAAGTCTCCATCAACCTAACACTCCACCACACCACACCACTGCTTCCCCAAGATGCTGCCCCACCCAGCTCATGACTCAGCTAGAACCTCTTCCAGCCACTTTTCCACACAAGCTGTCAGCTTCAGCCCACTTGCCTGGAATCCGAGGTCTGCAAACCCTCCACAGGCAGCGCCAGGCTCGGGGAGCTCGGAAACTCGTGCTAAGCGGCTCCCAGCCCAGCACAGCAGGAGCCAGTCACAAGTCATGTGGGCTTCATCCCTAGGATGCAAGGTTAGTTCAGCATCTGCCAATCAATCATTGTCCTTTACCACATAAACAGAACGAAGCATTAAAATCCTATCAATAGATGCAGAAAAGGCATTTGACAAAATTCAGCATTCATTGATAACGCTCAGCAGTGGGAATAGTGGGAACATAACTCAATAGAGCAAAGGCCATAGGACAAACCCATAGTGCACACACCCAGCAGTGGGAAGCTGAAAGCCTTCCTGTATGATCAGGAACAAGACAAGGTTGTCCATGTTCACCACTTTTAGTCAGCATAGCGCTGGAAGTCCTAGCCACAGCAATCAGAACAAAAAGGCCCTGTCCAGTTTGGCTCAACAGAGCAGTGGCCTGTGGACCAAAGGATCATGGGTTCAATTCCCAGTCAAGGGCACAAACCTGGTTTGAACCCCAGCTCTGGTCAGGGTCATGCAGGAGGCAAACAGTCGATGTGTCTCTCATTGATGTTTCTTTCTCCCACTCAACACCACACACAAAAAACAACACATCATTAAAAAAAACGGGCAAAGGAATTGAATAGACGTTGCTCCCAAGAGGACATACAGATGAATAACAGACACATGAAATGATGTTTGTCACTAATCATTAGAGAAATGTAAATGAAAACCACACTGAGCTATCACTTCACACCTGTCAGAATGTCATCAAGAAATCAAACTGCAAGTGCTGATGAGGATGTGGAGGAAAAGGAACCCTCATACACTCCTGGTGGGATTACAGACTGGTACAGCCACTGTGGAAAACTATATGGAGGGTCTTCAAAAACTAAAAAAATGGAACTGCCTTATGACCCAGCAATTCCACTTCTGGGTCTGTATCTGAAGAAATCCAAAACCCTAATTCAAAAAGAACATGTACACCCCTGTGTTCACTGCAGCATTATTTACAATGGCCAAGCTATGGAAGTAACCCAAGTGGCCGTCAATAAGATGGGTGGATAAAAACAATGTGGGGTACACACACAATGAAATATTACTCGGCCATAAACAAACAAAAAACCTTAAATCTTACGTTTTCAACAACTTGGATGGACCTAGAAGGTATTATGCTGAATGAAATGTCAGAAAGATAAGGACAAATACCATATAATGTCCCTTACATGTGAATCTAAAAACAAAAACTCTTAGAACAAACCGATTGTGGCAGATGAAAAGGCGAAGGGATTAAGAACTACACACTGCCAGTTACGAGGAGTCACGGGAATGCACGCTGCAGCCTAGGAGAGAGTCAGTGCTACCGCAGGGACTATGGCTCATGTCAGACTGGCACGAGACTTTCCGGGACGGTCGCTGTGTAACAGGATTACTGTACTGCACAACTGAAATGAATACAACACTGTAACTGCAAAATCACAAAATTCTAAAAATACAACAAACATATTTCACATTGCACATAGAAAGTTTTACTGGAAGAACAAATACATAAACAAAAGGCTCCAGGTTTCTTCACAAATTGTAATAAACCTCTCTACTAAGTAAAAAAAAAAATCTTCATGAGGATTCTAAGCAATTTTAATTCTTAGTAACCTCTATACATGTTAATACAGTCAATAAAGTCTCTACCACACAGAATAAATCTAGGAGAACTGAACAAGCAAACAAAAACAGGCTTTGAACAAGGGAATAAGGCACAAGTAGTTTGTAATGAGGCCTCAGTGAGCTGAAATGAAACTGAAGTTGCCTCCTTTATCCAACTGCAAGGAAGAGAGTCTCTCTTTGCAATGAGTTATGACCTGTGTCTAAACTTCGAGAAGAGAACCAAGTTGACTACATCAACATGCCAGTAACTTTGGAAAGTGGACCAGACCATCGGTGAATTTCAGACAATCCTCTGTTTCAGAGCTCAAACCAGAGCAAGCGAGGAGTTAACAGAGACTCGGTGGCTTTTATAGATGTAAAATATTTTATTTGTAAATGGTGATCTTCTAAATCTGTGTCCACAAATTCCAAAACCCATAACACTCTGTATACTTCAGAAAATTCCATTTTTGCCAACATTAGAGATACTATTATACAGAAGAGAAAACAAAACAAAAACCTGGTAGGACAAATACTGGTAGGAAGTCAGAATATTGTACAAGAGAAGAAAAATATTCAAGAAACAAATTTCATACAGCTATTTATCAAGAGAAAAATATATACAATTGATTTATTCTGTAAGATAAAAATACATCATGCCATATACATTACAAGTTCAGAACTGCATCACTGGATATACCAACAGCTTACAGTCCACTTGAATTGTGCACACAAAAACTTCATTTTATACTTAGTCTGTGAAGTGTCAGTACCAGAATTTTAAGTACAAAATAAAAAGCTAACCTGGTTCAAAATGCTGATTAAGTTTCTACAAGCAAACACAAAACAGTGTGTTTTTTATTAAAGAAATGTAAACAAACAGTTCATACAAACACATTTTAAAATTACAACTTCCAAAACCCTTTCGCCGGAGTCCTGCAGCTTGCAAAGCATGATCACGTCCCTCCTTTTTTTTTTTCTTTTTCAAATTTTTGTGTTAAATAGAAGGCTAGAGAGTCAGATCTGAGTTCCTGCTACATGATCCTAGTACATTTAAATGATTGTGGCTTGAAACAAAGTTCTAATCAAAACTACTTCTGCTGAAGAAAATTCAGCCTCCATTTGGGTGTCTTTTTAAGCAGTTATTCACAGTTATCACAAATTGTAAGCACAGAAAAACCTGACTGAAGAAGTAGGGATGCAACAATATAATATGAAAAAATTAGTTTAAATTACCAAAACAGCTATAAAAGTTGTAGTCATGGCATACACTCCGTTCTATCAGAAGGTGTATAAAACAGTAAGTACTAACTGACTGCAGTTTCCAAAAAGCCCCGAACACTCTAGGTTGAAATTTTGGTTATTACATAATTATAATGGCATATTTAATAACACAAAATTATATTGTAACATCCCTGTGTGAACATTTTATAAGCACCCGAGCTGCTGCAGAGCCTGGTAGCATTTGGTCAATAACTATTTTATACTGTATTTTTTCTCAAAATATTTACATATTTGTACAAAGTAACAGGGTCTGTTAGTTCTGCAGGTAACAGCAGCAGCTTGGCTTTCTTCTAACTTTTATTTAAAAATAGCTTCATTCACTTATTCAATAATAAATACAAAAAGTTTCTCTTATTTTACAGAAATCAAAAACTACAATAAACTGACTCATGGAATCAAGTATTTAAATGTATTTTAGTGCAAGTTATTATCCCTTAGCTCTATCCCTAAGGAAGTCATTTCAGTACATTCCTTGTTCAGTGGTGTCTACTTTATTTAAAAAACTTTAAATCAGAGGGGCCTGCCCCTTTTTCAGATAAGGCCGTGGCCAGCACTTTGGACATCTCCCTTTCGCTGGTGATTTCAGTCTTACATTCATAGGAAGGCCCCTGCCCCGGGGCAGGGCAGCCATCGGCTCTTTGCCCCAGTAAAAGTTTCTCCTTAGTGAGACTAAAACAACAAAACAAAAACAAAACCCACCCACAAAAAGAAAAAAGAAGGAAAGAAAAAAAGTGCTGGACCATCCTGTAGTTCTGGTTAACCTCAGCATCTTCAGGAGAGCTGCTCAAGGCAGCTGTCTCCTGGGGCCCCCTTTCCTGAAGGACTGAGGAAACCAGAACTCCCAGAAGCTAGGTTTCAAAGTCATAACACAGAGAACAAAAATATCTTCTGCTGCCAAATCCAAACGGTGTGTTGACTCCTCCTTCCTAGGGACAAGCTGCCCGCCGAGACAGCCGGACGCGCTCAGTTCATCCACTTGCGGCAGTTCACGGCTCCACAGTGACAGGGGATCTTGTGCTGGTCGTCTTCGAAGTCAAACTTATAGTCATAGCACAGCTGCCCACGGCAAAGACACAGAGTCAGGAGGACCGGGAAGGGAGGAGAAAGGGGCCCTGCCTCCATCCGCCCGGGGCTCACCACCAGCGAACAGAACAGAAGTTACAGGAAGGCCCGCTTGGTTGAGCTCCGCAGGGCCTGGGTGGGGCGATGGGGGGACCTCGAGAAGAAATAAAGAAACAAGCTGGCTGTGTTTACCTGGGTCCCAAAGGGACAGGAAATCGGGGGCGAGTGTTTCCAGGCCCAGCCAGCTCTGGAAAAGGGCGGCTGGCCAGAAAGGTGCATTTCCTGCAACCTCACCTCACTGCGCCGCAGGCGGAGCAATGGCGGCCCCTCCCCCACCAGCCCGTGGGGCGGGCGAGTGGGACAGAGGTGACCCGCCCTGGCCAGCTACCATCTTTCTCCTCCTCTGCTCCTCACTGGAAGACTATTTCAGGGATGCCTTTCTATAGAGGCCACCGAATTACTACCATCTCAGACCAACCCTGCTGCCAAGAAACCTGGAGTCTGCACGATCCCATGACACAGCCCCGGACCCGACACTGCCAAACACAGGGTGGAACCAACCCCTACTCTCAAGATCCACCTGCTGCTCGCTGGCACCGTGCTGGGCTTCTCACATCCTTTCTCTTACTCATCGAGTTACTTCAAAATGCACAACAGGCCCTGGGTCAATTCTTTATTTAAAAAAGGGGGGCATTCGAAAAAGATGACCAACACACACAAGGAGAAACCCACAGCTCTGTTCCCAAAGGGCTGGGGGCTCCAACAAAGACAAGACACTCAGCTCCTCATCCCTAAACGGGAGGTCGTCTACGGAACCCCGTGTCGGAGGGAGCTCCCAGCCAACGCGGATCCCAGCTCTAGGAACCGCCTTGTCGCGGGCTGGTCACATTCGTGAAAGATGACGTCGGGAAACGCAAATGAGGCAACAAGACTAATAATCTTAACAGTCATCCGTGAGACCAAAGCAGCACATGGCAAGCCCAGCATTTAACGTTTTAAAGAAAAGAAAAAAATATAAGAAAGCCAAGCTATTTGAAAATGTGTTGACTTGAAAAACCTGCAAGCTTGTACTCCTCATGAGTGACAATATAAGCGACCTGGAGCAGATGGCCCCGAAGCTGCTGCCTGCAGCCCTGTGGTGGCCTCGCACGAGCCACAGCGCCCCGAGACCACAGGAGGCCCCAAGGCCGTGATCCGCTCCGGGCCTCCGCTAGGGCCAGGCTTCTGATCGTCAAGGAAAGGGAGCCTGCCAGACTGTGCCCAGGGCAAGGGGGCAAGGAGCCCGAGACACAGGAAATGATGCCACACGAGTGCTGTGGAAATGGAGGAGGGAACACAGAGGGGGCAGTGGGCACTCAAATCTGTGGTGTGGAACATCGGGCAGTGAAACGACAGCAGGGCAAACTGGGCCCTACCTCGAGCAGACTTTCTAGCAATGAAGAACAGGAAGACCACGAGCCAGCTACCTGGACGGGGCGGAGACCACCCAGGGCGCGCCCCCAGCAGGGCTCCGACCCTCTCTCACCTCTTCTCCTTTCTGGATCCTCCGGCTGGAGCTGATGATGATTTTGTGTCCCCGCTCGAAAGTCACCACTTCGGCCACACAGTTCGGTGCACACGAATGGTTGATATACCTGCAAACCACCGTTTCAGAAAACTCAGCATCAACCGGAAGCAGCTTTGAAAACTTGCAGCTCACAGGGAAAGCGTGTCCTAATTACATTTCTATTCACCCACCCCCAGAATGAGAAGAGAGAGACTTCATTTTAAATCAAGCTCTTTGGAAACTTCCCCGCCCTGAATTTTCAATCCCAGGAAGGCTATCGAGACAGTGGCCCGTGGGGCAAGGACACGCTCAGACTTTGTCTCACCTCGCAGGCCCTCCCGTAAGTGTCGCATCGATCACGTGGTCATTATCCATTCGGAACATGTACACACCTCGGTTCTGAAAGAGAAACAACTCAAAATTCCTCTCCGAGGCCCCATCCGCATCAGGAAGTCTAAGCTGGACGTGACCGGAGATGCCCTGATCACACTGCTGCGGACATGACACCAGCCAGTCCGTGGACACTTACACGCTCTGAGTGGAAATCCACACACTGGTGGGCTGCCTGCAAAGCCAGGCTCGTTCACCCGCACACGCCTCTGCAAACCCCAGCGTCAGTGGCGGGGAAGACGAGGGAACGGCCGTCTCCAGACAGGGCTTCTGTTCCAACCTGACCCTAGCCCGGCAGTCCGCTCTGGCCGCCTCCCAGGCTGGCCGCAGCCCTAGGACAGGAGGGCAGCTGGGGCACTGACCTGAGACTCATAAAGTTTCTCTTTTCTGTTTGCGACTTCATTTCGAATGATGGTCCCAATGTATTCAATGACCATGGTGTGCTTCTCGATATCTCTCGCAGCGTACAGGCCCAGCCCCTGCAGGAGAAACGAAGGTGAGAGTGTGTGTGAGTGTGAGAGTGTGTGTGTGTGTGTCTCTCTCTCGCAGCGTACAGACCCAGCCCCTGCAGGAGAAACGAAGGTGAGAGTGTGTGTGTGTGAGTGTGAGAGTGTGTGTGTGTGTGTCTCTCTCTCGCAGCGTACAGGCCCAGCCCCTGCAGGAGAAACGAAGGTGAGAGTGTGTGTGTGTGAGTGTGAGAGTGTGTGTGTGTGTGTCTCTCTCTCGCAGCGTACAGACCCAGCCCCTGCAGGAGAAGGTGAGAGTGTGTGTGAGTGTGAGAGTGTGTGTGTGTGTGTCTCTCTCTCGCAGCGTACAGGCCCAGCCCCTGCAGGAGAAACGAAGGTGAGAGTGTGTGTGTGAGTGTGAGAGTGTGTGTGTGTGTGTGTCTCTCTCTCGCAGCGTACAGACCCAGCCCCTGCAGGAGAAAGTGAAGGTGTGAATGTGTGTGTGTGTGTGTGTTTGTGTCTCTCTCAAACACTGCAAGTCCTTGGGCAGCAGCCCTGCGTTCTTCCACACAGCGGTCCTGCCAGGAGCCACCGGAGGGGACATCTGAACTGGGCCTGTGCGCACAGCTTCTGAACAGGACGCTGTGCCTCGACTGCCTTGTTTGCGCGTCTTTCTTACACCACGCTCTTAGGGCCAGTTCACAGCGGCAGAGCCGACCGGCCAGCCACACGTGCTACCAGCTTTCTTATCGTTCCCGGGGCACCATGCTGAGGCCCCACGCACCCAGGCTAACGGCTTCTGGTCTTTACCTTGTCCCACCACTATTTCTAAAGGGACCAGACATGACAATACACTTGACAGGATACAAACAAGGCTAACTGGAAGGGATTATGGACTATAATCAGCTTTCCGATTAGGTGAGTTCCTGGAAACTAGGGCAGAAAGGAGAAACAGGAAAAGCTAATTTACTCCGATTGTCAGGGAAGCTGGACAGAAACAAGTTCTCGGGACAGGCACGTCCCCCAGCAGAGGAGCCCGAGGCAGGCTGCGGGAGGAAGGCGGAGGAGCAGGCGCGGTGAGCGGCGCGGCCCGTGGCGCCAGCTACAGTCGTCAGTGTTCCAAGTTCTGGAAAAATAGCATCCTGACAAAATATGGACAACCCCACGAAGACCTGTCTTTTCTCATCCCAATCTGAGCTTCTGCGTTCTCCACGAGAACCGCCCAGAAGGCAGCGGGGCGGCCCCGGCCCCGCCCGGGACACACGGGCGGAGCGGCCCCCGGCCTGAAGCGGACTCTTCTCTGGGGAAACGGGTGCGCGTTGTCTATTCGATTCCGGCCATGACTCCGGTGAACAAGCCAGGGCAGACGGGGTCTGTGTGGGGAGCAGGAGAGCTGTACTACAAGGTGCTTCGCGGCTGGGGATTCGTTGGAAGAAAATCGAATCATCTTAAATATAAAAAATTAAACTTCGGAAAGTAAAACAATCTCAGAGATGATATACACAACCTACAGCCTTAACCAAGACTAGAAGCAATAGAAAATTAAAGCCATAGACTATTTAAAATCAATCTTTCGTAAGAAAAAGAAGCCTACCTCCAGGTAGGCAAAGGCTGTTCTGCAGGGGAAATAGCCAATGGTGCGGCCCTAACTGAAAAATGGACAAAAAATATGCTGTGTGATTCACAGGAGAGCAAACTCCTACAGCAAACAGGAGGAGTCACTCTCGTA
This sequence comes from Molossus molossus, assembly GCF_014108415.1. Taxonomy (NCBI): domain Eukaryota; kingdom Metazoa; phylum Chordata; class Mammalia; order Chiroptera; family Molossidae; genus Molossus; species Molossus molossus. Next base: position 109,832,929 of record NW_023425401.1, read on the forward strand.
ATTCAAGCAGCAGTGTCAGCCCACACTTAGTCAGCTGCAGAAACAGAAAGGGGCCGTAACACTTCCCACGTGCAAAACTGGCTCAGCGCCTCAGGAAGGAACAAGCAACCGCCGCCTCTCTGGAAAACTGTCATGAAACGTGCCTGTACTTTTACACACAAATAACCACTACGAGTGAAGCTATCAACACCTGAGAGGTTGGTACAGGCTACTGACGGCAACGCTGGTTGTTTTGGGAAAAGTTGTACACAAAATAAATGCGAGTCCATAATGGACAATTTAATTCATCACAGCCACTGAAGAGAATGAGACAGAGCCGCCTTGTGAGTCTAGACACTGAGTGTTAGTGAAAAAAGATGTAAGAAGTATAAATCACATGACTCCACTTCCACACGTGCACACAGATCCTGCGGAAGTAGCACCTGCTCACCCGGGAGGCAGGCGCACAGAGGATGTAAAAGGGAAATCACGCTTCGGGTGAACGGTGGCAGACTGAGCGTGGCTGTCCCGAACCCATTAACGTGGAGGGAGGGAGGGAGGAAAACCACACTCAGCAGCAGGACTGGGAAAGAGTGCTGAGCTACTGGGAGCCTTTCCAACGGAGAGGGACTGATTTAGCAGAGGGGACATCACTGCTGGGAGCAGAGGCCAAGCGTCCGAGTCCCAGGATTCAGGAGTGTCTCTGTTCTTGAGGCAACAGCAGGAAGAAAAGAAAGACTATTCCGCCTTGGCCAGTTTGGCTCAGTGGTTGGAGTGGCGGGCCGAGGACCAAAAGTCTCATGTTTGATTCCGGTCAAGGACATGTACCTCGGTTGTGGTTCTGTCCACGACCCTGGTCGGGGTCTGCGGGAGGCAACCAGTCAATGTGTCTCTATTATATCGATGTCTGTCTCTCTCTCTCACACTCTATCTGGAGATAAATGGAAAAACTCCTCGGGTGAGGATTGAAAAAAAAGAAAGACTATTTAAAATGTAAAAACAAGATACAAGATAAAAAGAGCAGAACACAGAAAGGGCCCTTGGCTAATTTTTAAAAAAAGCAAGAAGAAGTCGCAGGACAAGAACAAGGAAACCAGAAGAGGAGGAGGAAGGGCCGACCGCACAGGTGAGTCTCTGGCTGCCCTGGAGCCCACCTGAGGTCCCGCATCTCGGGACCAGTATGTGCCCAGAGGTGCAAACAAAAGAACAAACATGACGACGTTTCGCAGACTCAAGGCCACATTGCTCCAGGTTGAAAGGGCTCATCAAGTGAGGACATCAATTAAGACGGCACATTTTGTTAAATGCCCACATATCAAGAAGAAAGCCCTAACATCTTCTGGAGAGGGAAAGGGTCCAGCCAAGGAACAGAACCTGAAGGAGCAGACGATGGGCTGTGGGCGGGACTCCCTTCTGAAGGGCTCCTGAGGGGCAGGCAGGTCCGAGGTGTGCAGACAGCAAGTGGGGGTGGCGGAGTCTGAGAGCAGACTAGAAAGCTTTATAATTCCAGTCCGGGACAGCCAAGGGGAGACGCTGACAAGCCTCTGGCCTTCGGGTCTCGGCTCTGAAGGAAGTGGGCATGCTGAGCCCGAGGCCCGCCCGCAGCACCCGGAGGACAGCGTCCCATCGGGCGCACAGCTCCCAGCTCCTCTGGCTCGCCCCTGGCACAAGGCCGGAAAGAACTCCTGTGCGCAGAGGCCCAGTGCCCGTCCCCGAGCCCCGGCGTGCAGCCCACCCGCCTCTCCGCTGGGGAGCGAAGCACCCGTGTGCAGAGACCATCCGTGTGCTGAGACCGCGTGTGGATGTGCTACTGTTTGAAACGATTCTGATCAGAGCTCAGTCTCTCCTGAATGCTAGATCACACCCCTCCTTTTCTGAGCATGCGCCCTGTCCCACCTGGATCCGAGACCGGGCAAGGTACACGTTGGACTTCCACTCGGTCTTCATCTTGCGGTACTGCGAGGACTTGGAGTGGACGAACTGCTTGCTGTAAGGGGCGTTCAGTTCCCCCGTGACTGTGCTCTGGAAGGACTTGGAGGTGCTGGTGCTGTTCAGGGTGTGAGGCCTGCAGACAAGGGCGCAGCACAGGGGGAGAGAAAAGGAGAACTGAAGACATCTCCGAATCACACCCCACGCCAGGCAGATGCAGATTCGCGTGACAGGAACACACACGGAAAGCCGCCTTGCAGAGCCACACGCGCGGTCTCTGATGTCGGGCAGACACAGCCAGAGACACAGGGTTTGTAAGCAGCAGACAAATCAAGCACAGAAACCCTGGGCTGTACTATGTGAAGTTAAAACAAAATACCTTAACACAAACCTCTTGACATGGGCACTCATTTTAGGTTCAGAACGGGCACAACCTGTGGGGTTAACAGCAAGAGGAAGTTCCATGAGAGGGTTCCGGCCATATCGGAAGGTGTAGTTTTCACATGCCTCAACCCCAGGGAGCTGAAAGGAAGCAAAACAGACAACAAGTTAACTCACGTGCCGAAGGCTCCAGGCAGCCGGAGCTGGTGGAAGGGTGGCTCAACGAGCTGCAGGGAAACCACCTGTCAACAGCTTCAAAACGTCACTTATGTCAGCACGATCAGCCTACTCTCAGCTCTGAGGAAGGTGGACATGCACACTCGGTCTCAAAGCAGAACTTAGTCACCGCTGGCAAGTGTCCCTTGCAGAAAACCAACGCGCACGCCTGTGGGAGGTTAGGGCCTGAGGATGCAACATTCCCAAGCACGTCCTCATTCACGACACAGTTCTTGCACTCCGTCCCATGTCAACTCTTGTGTCTTTGCTGGGAATTTTGAAAGCCTAGTTAAAAATCACTTAGGTGGTTTACTTTCGCAATCATTTCTTCAGTTTGACATGATGAGAGGCTCACCCTCAGTGTCCCAGGAGTATGGGTGGTAAAACTCAAGGCTGGCTTGTAAAACGGCATATGCTAAGGTCTTGCTGGAACATTTCTCCGTAGACACAGCAGACACATCATTTGGGCAGGGCTCTCTAACAAAGGCAGCAACTGGGCATGTTACTCAGCAGCTTTTGGGGTTCTTTGCTTCTCCCAAGAAAGCTCATCAACAAGTTCTGAATTCTTGAAAATAATGCCTATAACCATGCGATTTTCCAAAACTGTGGAGACTCACTGACAGAGGGCTTGTAATCTTAAAGACTACAGAGAGATATGAGAGATGACTTGAGTTCTCCTGTAACCTGACAGTGGCCACAGACACCCCCACCATCAGGGGTGGGCACACGACCTCCCTGAAGTGCAGGAGACTTCACAGCAGTGGGGAGACCCCGAACCGTGTGGTCCACCTCACTGAGCGACCGGGATACCTTCCCAAGCTCTTCCAGTGAACACAGAGCCTTGTTAGAGAGAGAGGACCCAGGCCACCGGCAGGGCACCAACGGCGCATGCTGAAGCAGTCACACTCACGCCAGGAGCACGCCACACACCCACCATGTCCGTACTCACCGATTCCGCGATCCGGGCCACTGCAGAGACAGTCAGGCCAAACAGATCCTCTCCTTTCAAATAGGCCGGGAAAAGCTGCAGCATCTCAGACTGTTTCCTCACACAGGCCACCGGCTCCAAGATTTTATCCCAAACACCTACATATGGACAAAAAAAAGTCTGCATGACAAACTTGCTTTCTGTTAAACAGGGAGGCAAGCAGGATGCAGCACTGAACCCAGAGGAGAAACACCACCAAGCCTCGCGGGGCCCTGACGAGCGTCACGTGCCCAAGCAGCACCAGCTGGTGGCAGTGCCCTCCAGAGGCTTGACGGAACTCGGGGGGAAGAACAGATGTTAAGGAAATTAAACAGCGAAAATTTTTAAATAACTGAAATTTATGTAACTAATTTCATCTTCTTTTTTTTTTTTTTAAATCCTCACCGGAGGACATCCCTCCATTTTTTGTTCAGGTAGAGTGGGAGGGAGAGAGAGGAACAGAGGGAGAGAGAGAAACATTGATGCGAAAGGAACACATCGAGTGGCTGCCACCCGCACGACCAACCAGGGCCGGGGACAAACCGCAACCAAGGTACATGCCCTTAGCGGGAACCGAACCCGGGTCTCTCCAGACCGCAGGCCGACGCTCCAACCGCTGAGTCAAACCGGCCAGGGCCTAATTTCATTTTCATATTGGCCATATTAACATTAGATTTTAAAATATCCAATGACTAATATCTCTAGAATATCACTTTCCTCTCAGATCTAAATCAAACTGTGAAACTAATATTTTTATTAATGTCCTCCTCTTTAGAGCATTTTCGTATTTTTAAAAGCCGCTAAGCTTCAAAACAAGGAAACCTGCTGATCTTTAGAAAATACACGGAAGTAGTGACAACCTAGGCCAGCCCCGAGGTCAACACTGCCTCATTTCAGCTCTAAATTGAGCACCCGACGCTCCGGGACAAGGCAGTAGCATGGGATCTGCATTTATAGGTGGCCCCTGCTTCTGGGTGGGGTAAATGGCAGGCAGCCTTTGTCAACAAGCTGCTTCTCTAGTTCATCAGCTCTGCCTGGATGCACACCCGTCTCGCAGTAAGTCCACAAGTGAGACAGCTGCACAGCGAGGGCGAGGCAGAGCCCCAGGAAGCTCGGACCTGCGTTTGTAAAGAAAGGATCTGTATCGTCATAAAGGGAGAAACAAACATGAGAAAAAACATGGAAATATTTTTAAATCCTCCACGAGGATATTTTTCCATTGACGGTTTGAGAGAGTGTGGAAGGAAGGGGGAGAGAAAGACAGAGAAACGTCGATGTGAGAGAGAGAGACATCCATTGGTTGCCTCCCGCACAACCCGTTGGAACCTGACCCAGGTACATGCCCTTGACCAGAAATCAAACCCAAGACTCTTCGGTCCATGGGCCAACGTCTAACCCAGCGGTTCTCAACCTGTGGGTTGCGACCCCTTTGGGAGTCGAATGACCCTTTCACAGGGGTCACCTAAGACCATCAGAAAACACATATTTCCGAGGGTCTTAGGAACTGAGACACCGCTCCTCTGTCCGTCTCCAGGCGGGTCCGCCCACACACAACACGAGGAATGTATTAAAGGGTGGAGGCATTAGGAAGGTTAAGAACCACTGCTAACCGCTGAACCAAAGCGGCCAGGGCTAGAAACATCGACATACGGTGCGCTTACCTTTGGGTGAGGTGTCGCTCAGGACGAGATCTTCGTGGCCCTGCTCCACGATCCTGATGACGAACACGGGGCGCCCATCTTTCTCCTCGATGGAGCACAGGTAGCGGCAGCGCCTGTTGGCGTAGCGCGTGCTCCAGTAGAGCCGGCTGGCTTCGTAGCCGACGGGGAAGAGCGCCTTGGGCGAGTGGAAGGCCTGCATCTGCTGCGGGAGCAGCTGGCCGATCGTGTGGAAGATGAGGCTCCCGACGCGGAAGGTGTGGTCGCGCTCCCCTCGCTGCACGATGCTGGCGATCTGGCGCACCTCGTCCCGTTGCACGTAGACCCTCCGGAAGACCGCGAAGTAGCTTAATTCCTGCTCATGAATTCCCTTTGGTTTGTGCATGGGACAAAGCATAGTTTTATCCTTAAAAAACATGCATTGTGCTTTCATGGCGCAGGTGAAGTGATAGATGCTGGTGCAGCGCAGCCGGTGGCACCCACTGGTGGCCCCCGTCTTATGACAGAAGACACACTTCATGTGCAGGCCCCTCCGCAGGGCGAGCTCCACGTTGATTAGGGCGCCGGCCTGGGTCTCATAGACCTCGGTGGACCACAGAGCACAGTTCAAGTGGACCCACAGGTCCAGGTCCAGGTTGAGCAGCCGGGCCGGCCCGTCCGTCAGGCCATCGCCTTCTTCGTGGCAGAAGCAACACTTCCGAGAGTCTTTGGGCACAGGGTCGGGTCTCAGGGAAGTGCCCAGCTTCTTGAGGAATTCATCGATGTCGTCCTCACAAGGCGGTTTGAAGGAGCCCTTGGGGATCATGATGTGCACGCCCCACTTCTTCCACTTCACCCCGCGCCACTTCTTGGGCAGCGGCCTGCAGTCCTCGAGCCCGCCGTGCACGGCGCGCAGCCGCGGCTTCAGCTTCACCGTCACCTTCAGCTCGTCAGGCTTGGCCTCCACTTTGGCCGCTTCAAAGGCTGGAGGGAAAGTGATGGGAGGCGATGCCGGGGGCGAAGCCTTTTCCTGGAGCTGCGGGAGACAGTGCACGTCCAGAGTGGAGGTGTTGTTGCTGTACTGATGGAACGTTCTGGAAGGAGTCTCTTTCAGAGGCGATTGTGGCAATGGAGGAATGGACTCCTGGTGATAAAGAGAAGAGTAAGTCACAAGCTCTAAAAGCCATTCTGGTTGAAAAGAGAAGCCAAGCAATAGGGTTTAACGGTGTGTGATGGGCGAGTGAGGGGTAAGGCAGCCGGGCGGAGTCTTCAGACACCGAGGTGCTCAGTGTGGAGACAGGGAGGGCTGGTGAGGGGAGGCCAGCCGGTCCCCGTTCTGACCCTCCCAAACCCAACCCCGGAGAGCAGAGCTGGCGGGCTGGACTTGCAGGGGACAATGCTTTTGGAAAACAAATCTCCGCTGAGCTTGTCCCCACTCTCCAAACTTCCTGTCTGGCTCTTGGCGTCACCACTGGCACGCACACTTAAGAAGGGGGAGAAGGCCCTGCAATGAGCGAAAGAACTCTCCTGAGGCTGTGAGGGTGCAGGTCGGCTGCTGGGGGAGTCGAGCGGAGAGAGAAGCTCCGACAGCTCCCCTGGAGGGGAGCGTCCTGCCCGAAGCCCACCCACAGGCTCCCTGTCCTCACGCCGCCCCGCCAGCTCTCTGGAAGACGTGTGCGCTCTCTGCGAGAGACCAGCCCCTCTCTCACGCACGCCAACACACTCCAAGTTCTACTCTAAGCCTGCCTGGCATGTAGCGGATTTCATTCTACTGCGGGCTACTGCCTGCTAAAAACAAAGCCTCCAGGACGTTCTTTCAAGAAGGACACATGAGAGCAAGACTCTGGAGGGAGAAATGACAGGCAGGGTAACTACACGGGAGTAACGTTCTTCCACACTGGCCGGCAGACACAGGAAAAGATGCTCAATGTCCACAGTCATCAGGGACACGCAAACTGAAACCAGAATAAGATGCCACCTCACACCTGTCAGAATGGTATCAAATCAACAAACACGTGCTGGCGAGGGTGGGGACAAGCCAGCCCTCGCGCACGGAGTGGGAACGCAGACTGGCGCAGCCACTGCGGAAAGCAGCGTGGTGTGTCCTCAGAAAACGGAAAAGCGGAACTGCCACGTGACCCAGGGATTCCATTTCTGGGTATTATCTGAAGAAACCTAAAACACTAATTTGAAACTCTATACGTACCCCATGTTCACTGCAGCACTATTTACAATAGCCAAGATACAGAAGCCCCCCAGTGCCCGTCAGTGGATGGGTAGATAAAAAAGAGGTGCTACGCACACACAACGGACAGCACTCAGCAGTAAAGAGAAAGAAACGAAGGGCTGCAACACGGAGGGCTCTAGAGGGCGCTGTGCTCAGTGAAGTGGGTCAGACAGAGAAAGACAAACTCTGTATGATCGCACTTACATATGGCATCTTTAAAAACAAAATGAAAGAACAAAACAGAAATGGACCAAATTGATGGTCAACAGATGGGAGGAGTTGGAGGAATGAGAAAAAAAGGTAAAAGGAATTTAAAGAAGTACCAAGTGCCCGTTAAAGAAATGATCGTGGGGGTGTAAAGGACAGCATCCAGGGGTACAGTAACAGTGCAACAGCAATGTATGATGCCAGCTGGGCACTGACTTATGGGGGACACTTCACAAGGTCAGGCATCTGTACACTGTACACCCGAAAGTGACAGCATTGGCCCGTATCAACCACACACTGAGACACACTTCATTACACAAAGAGTAAAGCAGACCACTTCCATCATGGCATGAGCAAAATAACTTCTCCCCAAAACACGACACAGACTTAAACTGTGTTTGTGAACAGGTTTTCCCATGGGGATAAGATCAATAAAAACAATATTTTATAGTTGTAATTAAACTAAGATATCTGCAACCAAATAAGTGAAGTTAAACACGTCAGTGACATTGTTTTATTCGATTCTGAAGCTCTAAGATACATTCCAGCCTCTCCAGCTGGCCAGGTCTCTAACTCTGAACGGCAACATGGGCTGAGGCAGCTGTGCCCACTTTCTCGACCTGGGCAGCGCCTGCTTAGATCGCCTGCACCCAGCTCTGGACACCTGTCTGATCCACCATGTCCCCAGGACATGGGAGTCAGTCATCGCATACTGTCGATTAATTGAAAGTGGACTAATTTTACCTTGCTTTCTGAGATTTTTGCTTGAGCAGTCGACGAGTAAAGAATAAAGCAGTTATTACTACAGAAGACAATGTCCTTCTCCACTTGACCGGCGCTTTCGCGGGAATCCTGAAAAGCAGAGAGAAATGTGTGGGGTCTCAGCAAGTCACGACGTAACGAAAACAAGATGGACGTGCTGTTGGTTTTTACCTTGTGTTAAAAGTGAAAGCAGCTCCCCATCTTAAGAGTAAAAAGGTGACGTGTCTATTTAGCATATAATAATTTAACCACAGCGAAAATAAATTTATGAAAATAAATTTTACTATCTACATTCCATTCCATTTAAAAACACGTGTTTTTGTAACATCCACTCCACATCTGCTGCGGTTCTTTGGTCTTAAGCATGTCAACACTATATTGCTGCTCCCAGGGGCGTGTGTCCCGTGAGGCACCAGGGGGCAGGCTCCAGGGTGCGCTGCAGGACACTCCCAGCGCAGGAGTGGTGTCCAAGTACCTTGTTCAGAAAGGCCAGGTCTCTGAGAGGTTTCCGCACACCGCTCCCAAGAACGACCACTTTGCAGTGACAACACCACTGGGTTCTGAGTGCCATGCTCTCTGCGACGCCGCGACCAGAATCCCTGTACCCGGAAAGACCTGAAGGCAAGAGCTTGGTCAGTGAGGAAAACGACCAATAACACAAAGTGATGATGGCGCAGACCTGCTCTGTCAGCTTATTACAACGGCTCACTTAACTCACCTATGTTACTCTTTTTTTTTTTTTTTTCCTGGTACGTGCCCCTAGCGGGAACCGAACCCGGGACTCTCTGGTCCGCAGGCCTACGCTCCAAACCACTGAGCCAAACAGGCCAGGGCTATGTTATTCTTCATTAATAAAAACCTCATCTTCTAAGCAGTGCTCACAGGGCATCTGTTACATGCATGGCACCAGGGTACAAATAAAGGGGCAGAGCAGCTCCCAAGCAGCTGGGAGACAACGCTGGTCGCAAGGGGCAGGACGGAAGCCACAGAGCATTACCATCCAGCCAACGTGCATCGGGGAGAGATGTTACTTTCGCTTGAGGGTTAAGAGGATACAAAAACGTTTTATGAAAGATAAAGATGTCCATGTACTGGAGTCTTAAACACACCTGGACAGCCCAAGACGGATGAGCAAAGTCTCAGGGCCAAGGTGAGTGTCGGGACTCTGCAGGGCGTGGCAGTGGGGTGGGGGGCAGTGGGAGCGGCAGGAGCAGTAGAAGCCAGGGGTTCGGACTCCAGGTCAGTAGCTCCCAGCTGGAGCTCAGACTGCGAGCGGGACAGGCAACCAGGCCCAGCTGCAGGGGCAGAAGCAGGGTATGGATGCCACCCGAGCAGAGAGGAGGGGCAGGCCCGGGGAAGGCCTGTGCACAGGGTGCAGAGGGAACCAGGGGAACGGTGATGGAAGGGACAGGGAGGAAAAGGCCACCGGCAAGGCTGCCAGCCCTCTGAGCACCAGCTGAAGCAGCAGCGGGGAGGGAGGTCTGGGTGTGCAGGCCCAAGTGTGCTTCCGGGGAACCCGACCCAACACTTCCTGACCGTCGGTAGATCCCATACACCCCAAGCACCAAAGGCCAAATCCTACCACCGACGGCGGAACACCCACAGGGGGTTAATTTACTGAAGTCTACATCCCATCACGCTACCTGCTACTTGTTAAAAATTAAAGTGACATTTTAAACAGAAAAGGCGTAACTTCTGAACGCAGTGAACCAGGCTGAGGCGGAAACCAGCTCACCATTGCTCGTTGGAGGGAACGGTGCGCTGGGCGGCTTCAGCCGGTAAGAGCTTGCTAATCGGGGAGGGTTCGCAGATCCTGGTGGAGGCCCACGAAGAAATAAATGCTGTCGATACTCCAAACCTGGGTTTACTCTGTGGCTATTGACCAAACCCACGGATGGAACGTCTGGAGCATTACTAACCTCATAGCTGTTAGGGATTCGGACGTGAAGAAGGTCGGAAAAGGCAGCCACAACGCTGCTGATGTTCTAAAACAGAAAGGGCAGGGAGCACCGCGTCACCGCCAGCGACCCTCTGGAGAGCCTGCACACGCAGGACACGCGGTCTGCACGACACACCCCGCAAGCAGCTCCACGAACTCTGCCCACACTCAGAGCCTCGGGGGAAACACTGCTGTAACGGACCAACATCCAGAGAGCGTTTTCATCCACAGAAATGCTCCTGCAGGGCCTCAGCTGGGGGCAAGCACCGAACTAGTCCATAACTGTACCAGACGGTACCCAGGACGCGCCCCGGGAATGAGCCAGACGCTGAGGACTGGATTCTGGCCTGGAGGCTCAAGGGGTCCGAGAACACAGGGTCACGTGACAGCTATGCTCTGGCCACCAGAGTGCCCCACGGTAGGACTAGCTTGTGTGCCAGTGGAATGTCTTCAGAGAGTTGAGAATTAAAGACAACTCAGCGATTCCCTCGTGTCTGATACAAGCAGCTGCCACCTGGATGTTTCTATTTTGCTCCCGGAAAACTTCTGTCCATAACTGCTTTTCACGCTTAATTTTCTGTATGTACACAGTTAACCAACGGGTCCTCTCCAAAGAGTTCCCTCAAGTGCACATCCTTAAATTAGAAAATGAGAACGCGACCTCCACCCTGCCCTCCTCACGTGGACTTGGGCCGAGACCGGCCCGATGCGTGCTGCAGTACGCCGCCGCTGGCCCTAACCCACCGTCACCTCGCCCTCCAGGCCCTGCCGTGCACATTTCACGGAAAGCCGCCTGTCACAGCTTTAGAGACTGGGACACGTCCGATGACACTGAGAACCGTGCGAGCTTTACCTCAGCAGCTGTCGGATGCAGAGTGATGGCCACAGATATCAGGCCCGACCTAGGGCCATTTGGGGAAGAACCAAATGGTGGTGAGAACAAGAAAGTGCCCGGCTCCATTTTGATGTCATTCCTTCTGGGCTCGGAACCTAAGGGGGGCCGGGAGGGAGGGAGGAGGGAAGACCGAGTGTTACTGCTTTGGAAGCAAACGCGCGCGGCTCAGCAGACGGGCCCAGCGCGGAGGCTGCACGCGGCTCTCCCTACCTTTCCCAGTGTTGCTGGGGAGCATCGGGATGATGGGGGACGGCACCGGCTCCGGGGGCTCCTCTTTGACCAGCGACAAGTCTGGGTATCTGCTCACTTCCATCCCCACCACACTCTCGGGAGAGGATGAGGGGACAAAGCTGTCAGGAGAGTCCCGCTCAACACCGTGGTCCTGCATCCTGCAAGAAGGAATGTGACGTCCACACGAGCACACCTGCGCTGGGCCTTCCTGCACCGCCGGCCCCTTCCAGCGTGTCGGATAGGTCCTCTGACATGGCCGTTACCACGGCAACTGGGGCTGGAGGGCAGTGTGGCCTCAGGGAGCCGCTGCCATGCGTAGGGAGGCCCGAGCACAGCCTCCAGGCGGCATCCCTGTGGAAGTCCGGCACGGATGGACCCCTGCCCGCGGGGACCCCTTCCCACAGCTGCTCTGGCACCCCGGACTCCGCGATCTCCAGCAGGGAGGTGCAGAGGGAAAGGAGGCCTGGATTCGCAATCTGAACAAGTCCTTTCTCATCTCTGGTCCACAGCTGTCTCATTAATACAGTAGAGACTTGGACTAATGACTCTCATCCAACAGAAGGTAGTTACCAGATCTTCCGAAGAGGAGACAACGACCTGGATCTAAGCAGTCGGGCAGGGACTACCTACACAGCAACACTGATCCCCACTGGACTAAACCGACACAAAGAAATCACTCAACTACTCAGGAGAGTCCTTAAATTCTCTCCCCAAAACACCTCTGGCACCCGTGACTCGTCGCCTAGTTCAGACTCTGCGCACATCAACAGACCCGATCAATCGCGTTAACAGCGTACGAAGGACAGTGGGCTCTGACATACTTCACGTGCGGATTCCCACTGCCTTTGTCTACGTGCCTGTTCACTTCCTGGTATCATAGAAGATGTCAACAAACTAATTTTATTTAATAGCAAGAATGTTATATAAACTTTAAATTCTGAAGACAAGCCCAGCAGGTGTGTCTCAGTAGTTCAGTGTCAACCGATGCACCAAGAGGTCACTGGTTCAATTCCTGTTCAGGCCACATGCCCAGGTTGTGGGCCCGATGCCCAGTGGGGGGCGTGTAGGAGGCGGCCAGTCAATGTTCTCTCTCATCGATGTTTCTCTCTCTCTCCCTCTCCCTTCCCCTCTCTCTAAAATCAATAAAGAAGAAAAGAATTCTGAAGAAAAATGTTCACCAAATTTTAGCCCTTAAATGTTTTCACAGGCTATTCCTCGACGTCATGCTAAGTACATACCTATGTGCGTTTATAAACTATGTAATGACTACAAAATATTGTGAAAAAAGGACCTTCTACCTTAACTCCTCCTGGTTGTTGTGAGGTGGTGTCGGCAGGGACGCTGGGACGTCGACAGTCTGTGGGCCTTGAGCAATGGCTCTGGCCAGCAAGTCATCCTGGGAGCGGAACGGCAGCTGGAATGGTCTAGGGCCCAGACTCTTGGTAACTGGAAAAGCAAACACACACGGCCATGGGTACATTCAGTCAGATCTGCTGAGTGGGGGGAACACTACGACCCAAGGGCCATTCCCCATCGGCTGGTGAAGGCACAATCCGTGAGGGGTCCCGGGGGGGGGGGCTCTCGGTCATACCTTCGTGGCTCACTAACACTCCGGCTTTCCCAGCAAGCTCTTCAGTGGTGGCGAAGCCATTTGCCATCTTCTGACAGGCCACAGGAGGTGGTGTAGGAGGAAGAGAGGCAGGGGGTGTTGGAGGATTACTTAAATTATTCTGCTGCAGGAGACCAAAAAATTTTAAATTACATGCTACTGAGCAAATAAGCCATGACCTTGTAAAATATAGTTCTGTGAATTCTTAGCACAGGGGTTGCAAGACTACAGAAATGTAATCAAGGTGCCTGCTGCTCCCTACATCACACCAAGAAGGAAAGTAACTGCCCGAGGTCGAGAGGCTTTCTAGTGGAACCGACATGCTGACCGTGTGACTCACTACCGCCCGCTGCCTTGGCCCAGCCGGAGCACTAGGCTCTGCAAGTCAGAAGCAACTGCCCAGGACGCCTGACCCGATTCTATGCATCTCTTTCAAGTGTCACTGTTGTAGCTGGTGAAGGACAGCTTTCAAATACAATCAACGAATTGTACAAGGTTCTCAAAAATTCCTTTGTTCAATTCTTATTAAGATATGCCCCAGTTCTATAAAAAACTTGAGAATTTGTGGCCCTAATTCTATGGCTGCAACTCACACCTCAACATTAGAACCTGGATTATCCAAAATCGCTAAAAGAAGCCAGAGCAGGAGCACTGATGCTAAAATGATGGAGTCATTCACAATGCCGTCCCTCTTCCAAACACTTTCCCTGCTTCGCCTCTGTCACCGATTTGTCATTTGCTTTTGATGTGGGAGTCCACCGACAACAACATGCAAATCAGGTGCAAGGTGGAGCTGCAGGTCTGGGAAAGCCCGAGGCTCCCGGGCCAGACGAGGCCGGAGTGCTGGGCCCGAGCTGAGGGCTTCCCGAGGGCCCGGCCAGCTTCCGGGAGGAGCCACCAGCAGCCACACACGGAGCGCCACCCAGACTGGGCTTAAAGCTCGGGCAGAAGAGAAGCCCTCGGGGAAACCGACAACGCTCTCAAATATTTCGGCAAAAGAGATTGGTCCATTCCATGAGTTAGATGTGAAATGAAAAATGACTGATTGGGCTATCATAAAACTTGGTTTAAAAAGTAATACCTAAAGGATGCACTTGATTTAGTACGATAGTATTTTAGTAGTCTAAGAATTCATGCAAAATTCAATTAGTACCTAATTAGACAAAATACATTTAAAAAGTTTTCAGGGTCAATTCCTAACTGCATGTTGTTATAATCCTCACTATTAACTATGAATTTGGATTTGTTGTAAGAGTTAATAAAGGTTACAGGGAAATAAATACAGGGCGGGGCAAAAGTAGGTTTACAGTTGTATGGAAAAGACAGTAAGTACTAAGTAACGATAAAGAATAAACTGTTTCACATGGTCACAACTGTGAACCTCCTTCTACCCCACCCTGCGTGTTGCCCACCATGGAAACACTTGGTGGATAGTTTTCAAATCTTTATTCTTTCCTACACAAAAATTTCAAACGTTCGTGTCAGAGGCACGTTCACCAGTAAACTGTTAACCTTTCCGTTGTACCAAAGTTTAACTGATACTCGGAAGATCAGATGCAAACTAGATGGGGAAAAAAACAAAAAAACAAGACAAGCCCCCTGCCAATGCTGCTATGTATCCAGCGAGGAAGCGAGGTGGCACCTTGGCAAAGAAACATACCTTGTAGATCAACTGAGAATAGTAATCCGAAACCCCGTCAAGGGTCGCACTGCCAAAAGTTCCTAGAAGTCGACTCCCACTATTAAATTGGCCACTGCCATAAGGAAGAAAGTGCGCAAAGTTCACTCCAATGATTGGTTCCATTAGAGGGAGCAGAGAGAGCTGCTATTGAAAAACACATTTAAGAGTAATGTACACGGTAAACAAAACAGGGCGATTCTCAACTTTTCTAAGACCCGAGGCAACTCAAACAGGCTTGAGAAAAATAGGACTTAAAAATTTCAAGTATCAAAATGCTGGAGTGAGAGACCACAGAATCTTTGAGATCTACTTCAACATAAGCTGCACTGTCTGTCTCAAGGAGACGCTCCAGGCATCTAAGAAGAAAGCCCACTCCTCATCTTTGCTCAGCAAGAATCGGGGCGTGAACCGAGGCCAGGCACCTAGTGCTAGCGGAGGCCGCTCCCCACCTCGGTGACAACGTGTGAGAACAGTGTTGACCGGGAGGACCCGCAGCTGCATGTGTGTGTGTCCGGGCGCAAGTACTGCGGACAGAGGTGCTCTGTGCTGAGCTGCTTGCCTGGCGCTACCTGCCCACGCATTTCCACTGTGCTCTCTGGGCCCACCAGGACAGGCGGCCATTCTGCAAACAGTAACCCTGTTAGGCTCCTTGCCGAGATGTGTTCTATCCCCATAACTAACTCTCTACTTCAGGGTTGCAAAGCGTTTGATGTTCTCACATCCTTGAACTGTTCAAGGGCTACTGGGAAAGGCTCACCTGCTTCAGGTGGGTAAAGGTGTCGACGGCAGAATACACGGCTTGCTTCTCCTCCTCGTCCTTCCTCCTTTTCTTCGAGCGAGGAGCTGCCTTCTCCCCTGTCCTCTGGGTTCGTTTACTTCTCTGTTTCTTGGTTTCGCCTCCTGCATCTGCTTTCGGCAACTGGCTGTTGCCACAGCCAAGGCCACCTTGCACGGGAGCCCCCAGGGTTTGCTGATGTAACTGGAAAGGTTAACAAGTAAGTGAGCTGTTCACACGTGGATTTTCAGTTCACATTGACAGCCGCCACCCTGACACACACCCTTAACGAGAGGAGGGAAGCGGTGACGTGGAATACTGTTTTCTGAAAATACCCCTTTCTCCAAGCTGTTCCCACGTGTGGAAGTCAGGAAGCTACCGGCGGGAGGGAAGAGCAGAACCCTCCGCCAGCTGCGTTCCCTCCAGGGGAAGCCTGCAGCAGCCTGACACCACAGCGGGCACACCAGAGCTCCTGCACCCTGCTCACTCGAGCTCCTGCACCCTGCTCACCCGTGGGGAGAGTGCTCTTGGCCAGGGGGCTGGGTGGCTGCTGCCCGGTGGTCGGGCTGTTGCTCTGGGTTCCCCAGAGGCACAGGCGACACACAAGGTCTGCAGAACAACAACAAGCTCCAGAACAGGCTTATCCTGTGCACCCTTAGCTGGAAGGAAGAGCTAACCTGGGAGATGAACAGAACCGACCACCACGGACGGTCCTTCAGATCAGCCCACGATCATACAGCTGACCACATACTAACTGCTGCACACTGCGCGTCAATGACAGAGGGCTTAAGGGACAGCAAGCAAACCTTTCTGTACTTTTGTTTTTATAACAAACAAGTGAGA
Source organism: Molossus molossus (assembly GCF_014108415.1). Taxonomy (NCBI): domain Eukaryota; kingdom Metazoa; phylum Chordata; class Mammalia; order Chiroptera; family Molossidae; genus Molossus; species Molossus molossus. The sequence goes on from NW_023425401.1 coordinate 109,849,207, forward strand.
ATAACTCGGTCCTCAAAGAGGTTTTTAAGAGTACTGCTATCAATAGCTAAAAACAGGTATTTTTTTAGGGCCATTACTTTGCTATATAGGCAACAAGAGCTTTTGAAGATTATAGTTTCCAATTATATTCTAAATGGCTCAGAGCATAGACAGCAACATATTTCTGCAAAGGGCTGAGAGGTAAACACGTTAACCTTAGACAGCGTCTGTCCCCACTACTCAGCTCTCGGCTGGATACTGAAAAGCAGCCATAGACAATTCATAGAGGACAAGCTTGGCTGTGTCCCAAATAAAACTTGCAGCACGGACACGGAACCTTGAATTTGGTGTAATTTTCACATGTTGAGAAATATTATTTGTCTTTAGATTTTTTCCCCCAGCCCTTTAAAAATGTAAGAACCATTCCTTCCTCATCCCAAGGACAGATGAAAGGAGGCTCAGACCGCCCCGAGGGCTGGGCCCGCAGTCCGCAAAGGGCCGCCACAGCCGCAGAGCGCACCCTGCTGGGCCTGGTCAGAACAGCAGGTTCTCTGCCCGGCCCAGATCTATGGACTCACACCTGGGGAATGAGGCCTCCAGGTGGTTCTACACGTTCCAGTTTGGAAAAGCTCGGGCCTCGAGCGGTCCTCTGCATGGACATATGTATAGGAATCACCAGGGATCTTGTGGAAAACACACTCCAATTGGTAGGTCTGTGCTGGGCATGGGATTCTGCATTTCTTCAAGAGCTCTGGGGTGAGGTCACATGGCTGACCCCAAGGGCTCCATCCACATAGCAAGTGCCTATGAGTTCTCAGCAGCTCACGAGAGACTGCTACGCGGCCACTTATGTTAAGTGGGAATGGGCCAGGCACACTCTCTCTAACCCTCTCAATTACTCTGGGGAGCTGACGTGACCCCATTTTAGAGAAGACTTCTAGCTACAGAAGAGCACAAAGATGAAAACCAACGGAAAGTCTGCCAAAGATGAAAGACAGCCAACATTTTCACGTACTGGTGTGCAGTCTGTCATTTGCACCTACATGTATTTTGTCAAACACACACGGGCTGCACTTTGCATGTTGTTTCATGTTGTTTCAGTGGCTGCTTTTCCACCTTGACAGGTGCCCGGTGACACTGGACAGCCTTATGTAGCAGGCATGGTAATGGCTGCAGACCAACCCTGCATGTCATGTTATTATTTATTTGGGACATTAAATAATAATTCAACTGGCAGCCGCTGTAGTAAGTCTACACTGCAAGGTAACGTTCAACCGAAACCATGGAAAAGCAACGGGAGCAGCACTGTGGGAGACTTATGAATACACAGGGGTGCACCAGAACCCCAGTCTCAGAACCATCTCAAGAAAGCTCATCGAAATGCAGGGTCTGGAATCCCATCGAGGTGTATTCGCGAGGAAGCTCCTTGTACGAGGAAAAGACAAAACAAAGCAGGGCCGAAAAGCAGAAACAGGAGAGGATGGCGACAGCAGCACCATGGTGGCGCCGGGCATGACACTAAGTGTGAGTGCCTCGGAACGGTGCTCCCGCTGCCCCCGCTGCCCGAGACCCGCTGCCCCCACTGCCCACAGCCCCTGCTGCCCGGAGCCCCCGATGCCTACTGCTCCTGCTGCCCAGAGGCCCGCTGCCGGAGCCCCCACTGCACAGTGCTCCACTGCACAGAGCCCCCGATGCCCCCGCTGCCTACTGCTCCTGCTGCCCAGAGGCCCGCTGCCCGGAGCCCCCACTGCACAGTGCTCCACTGCACAGAGCCCCCGATGCCCCTGCTGCCCCCACTACCCGGAGCCCCCGCTGCCTACTGCTCCTGCTGCCCGGAGCCCCAGCAGCCCCAGCAGCCCCAGCAGCGACTCCTGCTGCACTTCGAAGGCCACTGGAAACTGCTCGCTTTGTGGCAATCGACACACACAGACATTCACTTCTCTGCCTTAGTGAGAGGGACCCGATGTGGAGAGTCAGCCAACAGGCCCCGGCCACCCAGGAGCATCACGACGACTCTGAGTATCAGAGTAAGCAGATCATTACTTACTATCGTTTATGGGTCTAAGTCAAAACATGGGGTCCAAGGAGACGGACAGAAGGAAATAGAACCACAGAGTGAGGGTGACGCCAGCTGGGACCCCTCACCACTCCCAGCGTTCAAACAGGGAGACCGCCGGCTGCCGGGGCACGAGCCACTTACCGGTCCTGGGGCGGCGGTCCGCCTCTCCAGCGGCTGGCTGTCCTTCCCCCCGTCCTTTTCTGGGCACGAAGCACCGTCAGGCTTCGGGGCCGCAGGGGCCGCGGCCTTCCTGTTCTTCAGCAGGTGCTTCAGAAGCTCGTTGCCCGAGTCTCCTTTGGCAGCAGGGGCCCCGGCAGGGTGGGGGGGGCTCTGCCCCGCGGGGACTGGACAGACCGCGGCCGTCTCCGCAGCCTGACCCCCAGCTTGTCCCTCGGAGGGAGGCCTCTCCAGGCCCGGGCACTGCTGGGGCTCGGCCGTCTCGGGTTTGACCTCCTTGGCCGCGGCAGGGGTGTCCGCGGGCCGCTTGTCCACCTCCGCAGCCTGTTGGCGCGGGGTTCCCCGTGAGAACTCGCCGTGCGGCAGGCCGGTGTCCAGGTCCGCGCACCGCTGCCCGGCGGCCGCACTAGGAGCCAACGGGCCACCTGCTTCCACGGCCTCGGGCTCTCCTTGCGGGGGAAGCTCACTGGGCGTGTGCACTGTGGGCGTGGAGGTAGTTTCGGAGACACTCGGGGTCGGCGGAGCAGTGATATCTGAGTGCGGAGTGGACGGAGCCCTGGTGGAGTCTGTCTCATCATCTTTCTTCTTCTTTCTGGTTCTTTTCTTCTTCCCCTTTTCCTCTGGGATGATATCAGAGTACAGCTGGATGAGAGACTGGGCGGATCCGGGGTAGCCTGGGGCGTGGGTCACGGCGGAGTCTTGGCCGCAGGGGAGGCTGCTGTGGGCGCCCGGCAGTGCTGTGGCCAAGGCAGGCGGGAAGGGCCTCACAGGGGACTGCTGGAGGCCAGCCCCGGGGGGAGCCGTGTGTGCCTGCTTGCCAGGGTGGAAGGTCGGGCTCCCGCCAGGAACTGCCGGCGAGTCGGGGACAAAGGCGGGGGCTCCTATCTGCCTCCGCTCATTGGTCTGCATGAACGCTGGGGCGGGGGGTGAGTTAACAGACCCCTGTTGCAGGCCCCCCTGCTGCTGGTGCTGAGGAGACTGCTGCAGGAAGTCGCGCGGCAGGTCAGGCCCGTAGAAGGGGACAGCGGCCCTGGCGCTCAGCTCGGGGCCGGCCAGGCCCCGCGGCTCCAGCTCCAAGCTCTGCTGCAGAGCCCGCTGGCGGTCCACCTCCTGCATGAGCTGGATGCGCTGCCTCTCCTGCTGCTCTCGCAGACGCTCCTTCCGCTCTCGCTCTTGGAAACTCTCGCTGAAGGGGTTGTTGTCGTCAAACTCCACCCGTGGAGGCGGGCCGCTCTGTGGATTTGCATTGGGCGCTGTCCCTGGGGCTGGTGGGCAAGTTTTCATTGGTAATTGGGCAACTGGAGGCTGAATCCGGGGAGGGTTGAGGGGGAGGTGAGCAGGGGCACTGGGAGGCTGCCATCCGGGCAAGCCGGGCATCCGTGCGGGGCTGGCGTGGCCAGGAAGGACAGAGGTGTGCTGCAGCGGCGGGGCGGCCAGGGGGAAGCCAGGCTGGCCCATGGCGGGGGGGGCAGCTCCGGGAACCAGGGGTGGCTGGGGCGGCACCCTGGGCACGACGACGGGCGGGGCCACGGCGCACTGCTGCTGCTTGATCCGGTAGTCCTCCATCAGCTCCGCGTGCTCCTTCTGCTGCTTCCGGATCTGCAAGAGAGTCACAGCTCACTCGGGGCCAAGGCCGCAATGGCCAGGGCTCTGGGCCATGCCGGGGCAGTGCAGCCTTGCACGGGAAAGCACTTCGCTCCGCCAGCGGTGGGAAGTCACCAAAGGTTGGACTGACAGGCATTAACTAGACTGCCTACAATCTCATTGAGAAATAGGGTTTTTCTTGTCATCTGTCAAAGTTCTTTACATGTGAACTACCAAAAGCAAATTCAAAATACTGTTTTCTGAAACGAACAGTAAGAAAACCTCACAGTGAACGTCAAACTGTTTAAACCACACAAGAGAAACAAAAGGAACCAACTCGCTGTCACCTCAGAAGTGACATTAACACACGTCTGGAGTGGCCTGAGACGAGGCAAATGGAACCGCTGGGACCTGCCGCGAGCTCGCTCCTTCAGTGCACGTGGCACCACCTGGCCCAGCGGATTACCGCCCGGCTGGTGCAGCTCAGTGGCTGAGCATCGACCCTGCACCAAGAGGTCACCAGTTGAATTCCCGGTCAGGGCACATGCCCAGGCTGTGGGCTTGATCCCCAGTGGGGGGCATGCAGGAGGCGGCCAGTCCATGGTCTCTCTTCCTCTCCAAAATCAGTTACGGAAAGAAATACTGTTTTAATGAATTACCACGTTCTCCCCTGCAGGTTGAAAAGACTGGTCTGGGAAAACCTGGCCTTGCTACTAACATGCTCAAGGTGCTCGGGCGGCAGTTTGTGGATCTGCACAAGCTCCAAGGTGATGCTGGAGTAGTTCCCAGGAGGGTCCTGACTGCCTGGTGTCAGTGAGCTCAGTCCGAAGTCCTCCGTGCCCCGCTGCATGGCGCCACCCGAGTCCGGGGCGCTCAGCCTCCCCAGGGGGCTGGGAGGGAGGGGCGCTGGGTGACGTCCACGTCCCTCAGAATCACTCCGTCTGGGGACGCAGTATATTACCATGCCAGAAGCTGCAACAGATACAGGCTCCCTGGCGGACGGGCACACTCTCCACACAGGACCGTCCGGCCCTGCTCTCCAGCAGCCGCTAACATCTGTCTGCCTGCCTTCTCGTCTATGACCACCTCACTAGGCCCTCCTCATAAAGAATGTCTAGAAGCACACCAAAGGCAATTTAAGTGCTCAAATTACTCTAAGAAATACAGGCTTCCCCTGGCCGGTGTTGCTCAGTGGTTAGAGCGTCGGCCCGCAGACCAATGAGTCGCAGGTTCAATTCCGGCCTCGGTCGGGTCATGTGGGAGGTGACCAGTGGATGTATCCCTCTCACGTCGATGTTTCTCTCTCTCCCCCTCCCTCCCTCCCTCCCTCCCTCTCTCTCACTCTAGCTAAAGATGAATGGAAAAATATCCTTGGGTGAGGATTAAAAAAGAAATACAGGCTCTTTACAAGTACAAGGGTGGTGCGCTCACTTCTTCAGACGGTGTCGAGGAGGAGGGTGTGTGCTGGTTCTCATTACACAGACAGCACTGACTGCAGTCAATCTGCTCTGAACTCCTCTCTCCTGTTAACATTTAAATGGCTTTTCAATTTTATTGTAAAAGTTAAAATGGACAGAAGCAAAGGCAACTTTTCAGTGTACAATTCTGTGAATGTTAACACAGACACATATCAGTGCACAATCAAAAGACAGAAACTTCTCTCGTACGACTCACCCCTTCACAGTTACACCTTCCTCCCTGTCCCTCGGTCCTAGAAACCTCTCAACTACTGTCCATCTTCATAGCTGTCATTTCAAGAATGTCTCACAAATGGAGTCAGCATGTAGCATTTGGGGATTAGCTTCTTTTACTCAGTATGAGAGTCCAGAAATCCATTTGAGTCGTTCTTTTTCATTGCTATGTAGTACTCCACTGCGTGGATGTACCATCGTTTGCCTAATCATTTACCACAGATAGACACCTAGGTATCTAGTTGTGGATGACTATGAATTGAACCACTGCAAATTTTCATGTACAGGTTTCTGTGTGAAGCCAAGTTTTTAATTTACTGGAGTAAATACCTACCCATTTTGAATAATTGTTTTATTTAAATAAAAATCTAAAATTTGACTTAAGTACAATTGTTATTTCAGCATGAGCATTTGAGACATCTTGTTTGTAATGGAAGATAACAGCAGAATGGTTTTTTTTAGAAAGGAGTACTTTTTTTATGAAATATACCAATGTATTTAAAAACTGAAATACTAAGAAGCAATATTAATAGCAGACCATGAAAAAGAATCACCAGAATGACTCAAGACCTGTATCTGAAATTTCACCAGAAACCGGGGAACTAAAGGCAAGGGTCAAGAAAAGGTCAACTCCAAGCGAACAAATGTGCCTCGAGCCCAATCCCTGTCCCCGCCGTGCTCTGCGCTCAGAGCTGAGGACCCTGCAGAGCCCCCTCTCAGGCAGGAAGTGCCTGTGTTCCCCAGCGGCCTAGGTTTCATACCCGTGTGGAAACGGTTCCTCTAGGTCAGGATGACTAACACCGACGTCTTCCGTGTGACCACCACTCTGGGGACAGGGCTGGGCTCTCCCGTGGGTGAGAGCCCGACACTGCTCAGCTCCCGGCCCTGCTCGCTGGCGCCTGCGCTCACCTGCTCCAGCTGCTTCTGCACCATGCTCTGCTGCTCGGTCACGTGCTTGAGCTGCTCCGCGTCCTCCTCCGGGAACTCGCGCCCGGCCTTCTTGGCGGTGCGCTGCTTGGCCGACAGCGCCTTCTTGGACTTCCTGTGCGCGCCGATTTGTTCCTCCAGGTACTTCTGCTGCAGCTGCAGCAGCTGCTGCGTCTCCTGCAGCCACTCCTCGTACTGCTTCCGCTGCGAGTCGTCTGAGGGGAGAGGACACAGTCAGCTACGTTTCTCGTCTCAAGAGTCCGACCACGGAAATACACACATCCATTCCGTAAGGAACGCACTTTGCCATGACCTTGCAATAGGTACTCTGAAAACACAGTGCTGACCATCAGACCATAATGTAACTGCCAAGTAGAGATTTTAGAAAAATGTTTGAGAAAACCGAAAGAGGCATGTTTTTTAGGACACAGGCTAATGACTTCACACTTATTGAGACTATAAATCCAGTCTCTGAAAGCAGAAGACTTGTATCTAACAGATAAGAACAATCTACGGAACTACCAAACTCTCTCACCCCTGTGTACTTCAGTAAGTCACGTTCACAGACTTGGGAGAGACAGAGTGAGACGTATCCTGGGAAGGCCCAGAGCACGGGTGATCCCCTCCCATGCTCCTCTTCCTAAGTCGATACACTTTTCCCGATTTCTCAGCAGAGAAATCCTGTGCTCAACTGAGTGGGCGGGAACCTGGAGAGTCTTAGAAAGGACCAATCGGGTCTCTGTTTTAGAGAGGAAATCTGTAAGTTAAGAAGACTGGTGACTTCTATGAATTTTTTAATTTGTACTTCTATAAACACGCAGAGGTAGGAAATAATGAACCAATAAAATCTTTTCTACTTGGCTGACTGTCACCGATGTTGCCCCAAAATCATTTTATCGCTTCATCTTGTATCAACACTCTTTCTTTATTCATTACGGGCATTTCACTTCACTGATTCAAAGTTTAAAAAAAAAAAAAAGTCATCTCACAGTAATGAAATTCAGAATATACCTTTTTGGAGTCACTAGAAGACAAAGAAATGAATAAATACAGTTCTCAGAGAACAGAGCTGGAGAATTCCATCAATCACAGTATTGTCATACAGTAAGAACGCAGCCAGAACCAATGGGCACAGTAAAGCCAGAAAAAGCCAGTTGGTTACAGCAGTTGTTTTTTTTTTTTAATGCGAATGTGTTCAAATCATGATAAGAATTAGCGCAGGGGTAATTTTAAAGGGTCAGACTTTGGGTTTGTTCCTAAACCCAGAAGTCCGGGCCGATGGACGGACTTGCAATCTAGTCTGAATTTGAGGGGCGTTTGTCAAGAACAGGCTTTTTCACAAGGTTTCAGAAGTTCTGCTTCTGCTGGAATGAGACCTACCGCAAGGAAAGCCTTTCTGGTTTCTGGAACCAGGAGAGCAGAGGTGAGCAAAATGAAAAAATAATGGTGAAAAAAAAAAAAAAAGTTAGCTAAACAGTCCGAAGATGTCAGAAAGGTTCAGTTTGGGGAGAACTTTAAATACTATCCTGAACCACCTGGGACCCCTGGCGAGAACTCGAAAGGACTCGGTGGCATCCTGCATCCTGCATCCTGCACACCATGCCGCCAACCCGCCGCGCTCCTGAGCACCCCACGCGGCTCCCCTCTGGTGCCCTTGTCACTGAGGCAGACAGTCAGCCGAGCGAGGCTTGGAGTGCTTTGCGCAGAGATCGCGCACTTTGCAAACAAGCCAAAAAATCGCAGCCATGTCAAAGAGAACGGGGAAGACGATCTTTCTGCATTAGAATCTTTATCTAACTCTAATTCTTCATGCACAGAGGAAAAAAGCAATGAAAACACATGCCTTGAGGAAAAGACGCCAGAGAGGGTCTCGGGAGAGGTGAGGCGCTCCGCCGAAGCAGAACACACCTACACTAACTCCAAGTTTCTGCAAGGACACAGTGCAACACGCAATCCCCAGAGAACACGTAACGTATTAGATTCATACTTACTGACAAAGCCTGGACCAAAATTTGGAGGATTAGGCCTAGAAAGCTGATGTGTTAAACTGCCATCCTAAAACAAGTAAAATTTACAAATAGGTTTATTCCACATTTCAGGTAAAGGGGGAAAAAAAACTTTATAAAAGAAGAAAAAGACATGGAAGGGGGGAAGAACCCTTGAATTTCCTAAGACATCTTTAAAGCACTCATGTTAATAAAACGGAGAGGAAACTGAGTGGTGACAATCTGTTTGGCGGAAAATTCTGAACGATCTCTGAACTGTTTTATTGTATAGATTTCGGCTGAAAAACCATGATGGTGGAGGTGCGGGATCACCCAGCGGAAATAGTAGGGCACATCAAATACTGCTGGCACATGGCCAGAGACCACGCAGAACCCCATTTTCTGATGACATCTACCTGGTTTCTTCTGTGATTAAGACACAGACATGGGTTCTGGGCCGACTCAGGTCCACTCCACAGCATGAAGGTATTCATACACAAGACCAGGTCTCGAGCACGTACCAACAATAGAACAAGTACACACTGCTTGAAACACTCGTCTTCTTTTTTTAATTAAACATCTGTTTCCTTCCAGGGTGCCTGAGCGAGTAGGTTTGTAACCTCACAATTCCCTGGCAACAATCGAGTACATTTCACTTTGGGAAAACACGGGCTGGGTCCTTCCATGTCCCGTGAGGACAGGAGCTGCACGCAGGCAACAGTTACAGACGCAGTAGCAGCCAGGACGTGCTGCGTGTGACCCTGGCTGCAGGGCAGCGGGACCCTGACAGGCTGGGAAAGGCAGGTCACAGAACGTGGACAAACCCACAGGGAAACCAGAGGGTCCTTTGTCCACTGCCTGCGATGGTCTCTCTCCTTTAATAATAAAAAATATATAGTTATGAGCATAATGAATCCAAAGCACAAATGGCTGGGCAGAAAAGGGAATTCCACAAAGATGTCGCTCACGGATAGCTTTCTGTTTGGTGGTTTTTTTAAGGCAGATACTTGGGGGGGATCACAATGGAGAAAATGCTGAGATGCGCAGGCGTCTGCTCTCCCTGGCCCTGCCTGGCCCTGAGCAGTGCAACAGTCACGCCTGAAGCTGGTTATCGTGAATGGGGAGCACCCAGAACAACTAGGTTTTTCTAGGGACTAGTGAACAGAGCATGACTGCATCTAAACAGAATGACTATGATCAGTATGTTCTACTGTTTATAAGAGATTTACTTTTTTAAATAATGAATAACTTCCAAAATGCAGGACATGAAAACGTCTTTGTGGAGTTAAAAATAAATAAAAACTGGGAGAGATGAGCCAAAGAACACGTATACACAGCCCATGGACAGACCACAGTGTGGACGCTGGGGACGGAGTTGGGCAGACAGGGTGGGTGAGTGGGGACGGAGTTCTCGGTAACGGTGTCAACAATAAAAAATAAATAAACGATCTAGAGCAAAACCCCAAACCCTAAGCATTTGGTTTCCCTCCAAATGACTTTCTACCCTTAAAGATATGTGTCCTTTTCAGAAACTGGGGCTGATTTTTAACCTGAATAAAGCAAGCTTGCTTTCTGCGGAGCCGATATCTAGGGTCCTACGGCTCCCCAGAAGCGGCCTCACTGCAGGTCTGTGGGGACAGGGAGACATACCTGAGGAACGGCCTGTGGCAGGAGGGTCTGGCTGTCACTGGACTGGGCTCCAGTCACCGACTGGCCCATGAACGAGAACCTGTGAAAGGGAAGCACCAGGTATCAAATGTTGAGCGTTTACAACTGTTCTTGTTTTTGTTTTGTTTTTTTAATCCTGACCTGAAAATGTTTTCCTTGTATCTTCAGAGTGGGAGGGAGAGACAGAGAGAGAAAACCATCGACGTGAAAGAGACAACCATGGCCTGGCTTCTTCCGCACGACCCCAATGTGGCCGGGGGCAAACTGCAACCCAGGTACGTGCTTTCGTCCGAAATCGAACCCGTGACTCACTGGTCTGCGGGCCGATGCTCTAACTGTTGAGCCAAACCGGCCAGGGCACAACTACCACCGTTTTAAGTGCGTAACAATGTCCTCCTCCAGTGAAGCAAGAGAGCGGCAGGTGCCCTCATCCCAGACCTCTCTGCTCACGCTGCCTTCTGGGTGCCGACCACACTCGACCCTCCTGCCCCTATGAAGTCACTGCTGACCTGACTCCTGAGGGAGGAAGAGACTGTGAGACAAGTCACTGTCCCCACAATGACCAGCGAGCCCGGACCGGCAGCCAGGCCAGGCCAGGCTTGACCTACTCTCTGTTAGATGCTTCCTTGTGCCTTAAAATAAAATCACTTCGGATTAAGAAAAACCTAGTGAAGAAATAGTTTCATTACATACATTCTAAGAAAAATTATTTCTTCTTCCAATCTTAATTTTTTTAAATGCCTTTCCTGAACTAAAAAAGTGTAAGTAATTGAGAACTCAGCTCGTTTGTAGTCTAAGGATGCAGCCCTCAATGAGGAAGTCTCACACGTGCTGTTACATTTCTATACGTAATTTAAGGCAAATTAAAGATTGGTCACAGACCAAGGAAGGAACGTCTACAGGGTTCAAAATATCCGGCCAACGTGCTGATTCACCTGTCAGCCCTGGCCCCGCCGCAGCCTGGGTGGGGCTGACCTCCGAACCCAAGCGGCACTCACCATGACCCTCAGCAACTCCGCAGAACAGCAAGTGCAGCCCAGCCCGGGGCCAGTGAGACAGTAGCCTCTACTCCAGGGAGGGTGGCGGTGAGCCAGCAGGGCCTGGGATTCTGAGGCCCCTCTTTTAAACTAAGGGCGACACAATGTCTAGCATCTCCTTCTAGTCTGACCATAGACGACAAGGCATTATTAGCGGCACAGGAACCACCAGCAGAGTCCACGTCACCTCCACAACAGCCTACTGCACAAACCTAGCATGGGCCATTTGGTGCCAGCGTCACCTTGAAATGACGGTCATCGTCAGACCTGCTGCTAAATTTGTTGATGCCCGGAGCACCCTAACGTGAATTTAAATAACTAGTTTCCAATGTGACCGATCCTTCGCAGCGCTATGCGTTCGGTTCTGTGTATGAGACGGTGAGAGCCAGGAGCTGAGGACAGAAAAGGAACCCCTGGGAGGGAGACCCAGCGGGGACCACCACTGCGCAACAGCGCGAACTCCACTTAGACCTCAGCGAAGTCCTAACCCTTCCCAAACTACCTCGACACGAGAAGAACCACACCTTTCAGGTTTCCTGGCTTGTCGGAAGTCTCATGGTTATGATATTCATGTGGATTTTACATTCGAGTCTATAATCGTCCTTTTCATGAGAAGTTGTTCAAGATGCTGAGGCCAAGTGCAGGCTGGAGGCCTCTCCAGGGACAGCGGCCACCGAAGGGCAGTCTGTCGGCTGGCGGCAGGGGAGGGCCACGGGCAGATCGTCTGCCTCGGGGGCTGCTCCGGAGAGCGAACATGCACTTGAGACACGACCACAGAGCGCTCTGACTGTGGTCCGCGATCAACACCTAAGCTGACTGCCCGAGGTCAACACCCTTCAGGGGAACACGGGCTCTATTCCCAGAGACTCCGACGGGCAAAACAAGTCTTAGAATCTTCTTCAATACAGAATTTCCAGTGCTCTGCCAACATGAAAAGGTACACACAGATCCTTCAACTGCTAACTTTCAAACGTGTTCTTCTCTAATCCCCTCATTTTTTTTCTTTCTCGGATTCGAGTTCAGTTCGGGGCTTTTTTTCAGAACCTGACTCATTCGGTCTCTAGTGAAATAGCCCACGTTTTCCTTTGCATTGCTCCTTTGAGAAAAGAAACAAAATACTCACAGGCTTGAATAAACTACTGTCTTATCTCAACACAGAACAGTTTGGTTCCTGTTTTCCCATTTACCTTCTCATCTCCAATCAGGACCGAAGGTCTTCGCCCCAAGGACCTCTAAGCCAGGACCAACTATTCTAAAGGTATTTACATGAACACACGTAAAACACTAGGACTTCCTCATCAATCCAGTCACTGTGCCAAAACTGTCTACGATGTTTCACTGTGCTTGCCCAGAAACTGAGAGAAATTAGATCCTGACATTCGTTTGATCATATGCAGTTGACATCATATAACAATAAAGACAGTTCAGTCATAGAATACAGGTTTCTGAGTCACTAGACATTCTGTGTAGGAGCCAGCTATGACCCCAGGCCCTTCGTGATGCTGAGGGAAGAGGAGAAACGTCTTCACCTACCTGTTCATGACCATTGGGGGCATGCCCATGTTGCTCTGTGCCATGACCTTGTTTATGCCTTTCAGGGCCACCATCTTGGCTTTCATGATAGGGTCTGTAATTGCATCAAAATCTAAAGAAGAAATACATTTTAAAGTTACTTATTTCCTAGTACGTGAAGTTCACGGTCACACACATGATGTGATGTGCAGGCTCTTGCTCCTCATTGTTTAAGAACCACTCTCAAAGGTTCGGGACGAGGTGAGGAAGGCACAGGTGCCAGAGGCCGAGCCCGAATGGAATCCCATCTCAGTGACCCTTCGCTGACGCAAGTTTTAATACCCTAATCCTGAGAGAATAAAACCCGGAAGTAATCATCAAAGCAGTGTGACTCCTTGTCACCCCGACTAACCCAAACTGCTGCTTTGGGAAGGTCAGCACCGTGAGAATTTGCCGTTCCTTCGCGTACTAAGGAGTTCCACTAAATTAGCTATCACCCTTTACGGGAAAAACGTGTCAGTTTCTCGAGGCCACAGCTCACAAAAGGACAAGGTACTGAGAAGGGATCTCTTTGCATGAAAACGAAAGCGAGATGGTCAGGGTGACGAAACTGGTGACGTGTACAGGACAGAACATCAGTTTTACTGCTCAGACACACGTCCTCTGAGGGCTAAGTCCTATTCCTAGAGACACTCAGAAATGTTACTGCCCTGCTCTTTTGTGGGGTCCCCCCCCATCAGTAAGCTGCTGGAAACGAGGTAAAGAGCTGTATATAACGAAAAACTGCCCAGCATTTACCGTGCACAAATGGACATTAAGAAGTTTATTTCTATCCCAATTTCTTTAGATCAATACCCTGCAAACAATGGTTGGAAGGAAGGGACTTAAAAGACGACTCTTGGCCCTGGCCGGTTTGGCTCAGCGGTTAGAGCGTCGGCCTGCAGTCCTGAGAGACCCGGGTTCGGTTCCCGCTAAGGGCACGTACCTCGGTTGCAGTCTGTCCCCAGCCCTGGTTGATCGTGCGGGTGGCAACCACTCGATGTGTCCCTTTCACATCGATGTTTCTCTCTCTCTCTCCCCCCCACTCTACCTGAACAAAAAATGGAAAAAAGTCCTCGGGTGAGGATAAAAAACAAAAAAACAAACAAAAAAAAAGACGACACTTGTTGCTATGAAATAAGACCGCGCACAGAACTAAGGTCAGACTCGGGGTCCTGAACCTCCTGATTTACCCTGAAAGACTCTCAAACTCTCGATCTCTATGTGACCCTCGGAGACCTAGTCCTTAGGAACGTGGACGCTGAAATCCCACAAGCATGCCGCCACCCCTGCCGCCCAAGCGATTCCCGGCGCGCGGGCCCCCTACCGATGTTGGGGAAGAAGGGCTCCGACCGCTGCCGGATCATCGCCTGCATCTGCCTCTGCTGCTGCTGCTCCTGCCGCTCTTGGTCCAGAAGATCCTGCAGCAGCAGAGGCTGCTCCTCCAGGAGGAGGGGCCGCTCCCTGCTCTGCTGGGCCAGCGTCGGGGGCACCGTCAGCGGCTGGGGTGCCGACAAGCCAGCGGCCCCAGGCTGGCTGGGGAGAGGCACGGTCTGACTCACAGGTTTTCCTGTCCCGAAACCATGACTCACTGCGGAGGGACCCGGCAAGAATCCTGGAGTCACCTGCACGCCCTGAGGAAACGCATGGTTGACCCTAGAGACGAGGGCCACGTTGGAGTTCACGGGGTGGTCCAGGACAGGCCCGGGCGGCGACATCAGCGGAGGCGGCAGACTCGACACGTGGCTGGACGGTGAGGCCGGCAACGTTGGCGGTGGAGACCCCAATGGCCTCATGTCTGGAGCGTCTGGTTTTTCATTCGCAAGTAAACTGGAGAGAACGGGCGCGGAGCCCGGCACGCCGCAGGAGCTGGCCGCGTCTCCGGCAGGCAGCGGCGTGGGCCCGGGAGCTGCTCCGGCGGCGTCGCGATGCGCTCGGGGGTCGGGCAGGTCCACGTCACTGGGCGGCAGCGGGGCCTCGTTGCCCCCGCGCCCATCTGCGGGCGTGGCCGCCTGGGAGCAGGGCCCGTTGGCCTGACCCGGACCCTCCTCGCTTTGCTCACTTTCGCATCTGGTTTCCCCCTTAGACGCTGGGGACAGAACTTCTGTTTTGATCTCACTGGCGACAGTGGGCTTTTTCCATGGGGGATGTTTATCAGAGGGAACCCCCGTCTTCTCCTCGTGCTCCTTTTTTTTTGGTTCAGACACACACTGATTCTCTAACTTATCGTCGATTGGGACACTGAGGTCCAACTCCTCGTTAAACACGCTCTTCTTATCTCCCAGGTCGAGTTCTGGATCTGTGTAGGCGATGAGATCGAATTCTCCCGACCTCAAGAGGTCGTCCAGGTTGGGGTCGTTCGTCTCCAAATTGCCCAGCGTGTCCAGTTCGTCGCCCTTGCCGTCCTCGGCGTCCAGGTTCAGATTCTCGAGGTCCTCGTCGTCCAGGTCCTTGACTTCCACCCCCTCCAGGTCTTTGACATCTAATTCTTTCACCGACGGGTCATCAGAATCAAGTTTCTCTTCGAGGCCGTCGGAAGAAGGGGCAGTTCCCTGTAAGTTGTCAGACGCCGTCTCGACGGGGGCAGGTGCTGGCAAAGGGGCCTCCGAGAACTCAGCACCTAAGGGGTGACCCAGGGACCGCAGGACCACAGAAGACGGGTGGACAGGGTGTCCCTGCTCCGGCTGGGAGGGAGGCACGTGTTCCATGGCCGGGGGCACGGGCAGGGGCTGGGGGAGACCCTGAGCAGGCCGTCTCACGGGGTCCGGGTGTCGAGGGCCTGGGAAGTCCGGCCGGGGGGTGAAGCTGCCAAGTCTCGGAGGCGGAGGCGCCTCGAGCACATGGCCGGGGGCGGCGGCGAAGGGCAGCCGTGGCCGCCCCTCGGGGACCCTGTGCCGCAGCTCGATGAACGCCTGGCCCAGGATGCTGTGTTGCTGCACCGGCAGGCCCTGCGGTGGGAAATGCTGGGGAAGGCCGACGGGACTGCCCATCTGGGAGCTGTTTAAAGGCCTGGGCATGTCGACGGACAGGGACCTCCTCAGCTGGGGAGGGACTCCAGACGCCTGTATTTGCTGAGGAGGCACGAGGAAGCGTTCCTGACTTGACAGGCCACCGTGACCACCTCCTGGAAACCCAAATCTAAAAGCAAAAAAAAAAAAAAAGCCAACAGTCTATATTAAGTATGACATTCCATTCAGAGTTGGGTTGAGAAAAGGGAAAGTTTCAGATTAAACGCAGACACAAGTGTCGCAAAGACCATGACTTGGGAAAGACGAAAGGATCATGATTAAAAAGCATCTGTAAAGTATCCACGTGCACATAAATGTTTGCTAACACCCCACAAAGAACACCGCGTCTGAGCTCTGAAGACATGTGCTCCGCAGACTGATGGGCTTCATCGGTGAAGAATTAGCAAATGAGTCAATCCCAAGACCACCTTGATTCTGTACCTCAATCTAGAGAGAACAAGAGGCAACTTACAAATAGAGATGAATAAGGACAGACCTACACTAAGACTGAGGAGGACAAAAGGGACTTAAGGGTCAGCCTGCATCACACGGAGCAGGTATCACCTGCAGAACGAGCCCCTCAGGCTGCCTGGGCTCCGGTCTTCCCACTGGCCCCCTCAACAGACAAAAACCCCCACCAACATGACAACCTATGTCACCACGAAAAGTTCCTGAAGGAAAACACCCTCTCCCTCTGGAAAGCGCCACAGACAGTCACAGTGTAGACTAAAACCAAAGTCGGGGTCCCCAGGGGAATGCTCAGGCATCATGTCACAGGGGGCCCTGCCTGAACAGGGGTGATGAGCCACGCCCTGTGGCTGTATAACGTGGCTCACACAGAAAATCACAAGGGGGTGTCTGGGGTCTTCGTTAAAGGCGAATAAAAATAAAACCCACTGGATCAAAAAATTTAAGGTACTGAGGTCAAGCATTCGCCAGGGAGCCCAGTGGCCAACGGGTGAGGTTTGGGATGGGAGCAGGGAATACACGGAGCTGTTGTTCTTAGAGTCCAGTCAAACCACCTCCCGAGGCTGCCCGAGCGGGGTTTAGGTCACCCACCCCCGAGGAGAGCACACAGCTCTCTGCCTTGAAAGACTTATCTATGCTTTAGCATTGTTCCTCTGTCCTCCATTCTAGCCCTTCCTGACCTCAGATCCCACAAGTCTGGGCTGTTTTCAAACAAACAAAAATCTTTCTAAAGGTAACAAGAGAAAATAAAAAAGTTAAAAAATAAAAGTTTGCCTGGAAATGGCATTTCTGTCTTTTTCTAAATAAAAAATTATTCGATGTGGAAAATGCAAGCAATATAAAAACACAAAGTATGAAAGATCAACTTACTTAAAATTTTCCCAATAACCACTGTCAACATGTTAGATGTCATTAAAGATACTCATCTATGCAATTATGTACTTTCACACAAACAAAACTCTGTGGTTTACACATCTGTATCAATTATTAAAGAACGGCATTTTCAATGGTGCCTTGTACTCTACAACATAGACATACCATCACATATTTCACCGATTTTTTTCTGAGCTACGCTCTTCAACCTCTAGAGTATCACTGAACCTATGTAAAGATTTTATAAACGCCTGGCGTGCACAGAACAGCACTTCACGTGAAGTCAACGTTCAACAGACGTGAGCCGTCCCTGCTATTTACCACCATTACAGATGCTATTTCGATACTGTCTACTTTTTTGTTCTTCACAACCAACAGTTGAGAGAATACCCTTGAATACAGTCCCTTGCACACTGCACACCTGTGTCTGTGAACATCTAAGTGCCCAACTGTCCATGGTTGAGCCAACCGACGGACACGCCCATCAACTTGACTGGATTGCCCATTTTCCTGAGGAACAATCTTCAAATATTTTCCAATCTACATAAAAACGCAGTATTTTCTTCTAATCCATGACCTCTCGTTAGTGGAAATAACGGGATATAACCAGTAAAAAGCAGTAACAACTTCTTAATCACGAGTTAACGTCTAACAGCAACTGACATCTGGTGGGAAATGAAATCCGTTACCTGAATCCATGGGGTCTCATCCCCATACCAGGGACGTCGGGGGGATAGGGTCCCCGCGGGTCCTTTGGGAAGACGGCATATCTGGGTCCCAGCGGAGGCACGGCGGGCGGCCGGATGCTCCCGGGATAGGGGGGCGGAGGCCTGCTGAAAGCCTGGCCCACCCCCTCGGGCTGCCAGTGCAGGTGGCCGGGGTGCGGCACCGCGGGGGCGTCCTGCGGCCCCTTCTCCTGCCTCCCCGCCATCTTCTTCTGCTGCTGCTGCTGCAGGATGATCTCGCGCAGCTTCTGCCGCTGAAGAAACAAACAAAAGTCACGGGACTGCCGGTCACTGAGGCCTTTCTAAACCCCGTCGTTTCCCATGTGTGACTGCGGTGGGGTTTCAGGGGTCCTGACGCCTGGCGCTGGCCGGCGGCTCAGCTCAAGCGCGGCTCTGATACACCAAGGCTGTGGGTTCAATCCCCAGTCAGGGCACACGAAGGAATCCGCCCACGAGCGCGTGGCTATGTGGAAAAACCCCTCTCTCTCTAAGTAAATGAATAGGTGAGTTCTAAAAATCTTAATCTTTTAAAGTTTGATGACACCCTAGTTACACTCACCTGCTCAACAGGCTATAAAACAGACACCGATTACCGTGGGCCTGCTCCTCACCCCACAACCATCGGAAACCAAAGCTTCATGCAGAAAAATCCCCAAGCCCACGGGTACCGAGGTCAGGTCAGAACGAAGCCAGCCAAACCCACGCTCCTGCCGCCACCCCCGTGCAGGGGCCTGTTTGCAGTGACCGACTCCACAGAAGGTGGACTTAACATCTGTGCCGGAATCACTCCGTTTGCTGAACTCAGCAGCCTTCTCAAGGAACCCACACGAACATCTGAAAACACACGTGTGTTTACCTGTCTCAGCTTCTCCGTGTCCGCCTGAGACATGTTGACGGCGTTCTGGGTGTCGGTGACCCCTGAGGTCGGCACCGGGCCGGGCAGTTGGGGGGCGCTGGGGAACTGCTGGCCTTGAGGGTTCATGGGGGCACTGGCAGGAGCACCGAAGCTCCCCTCGGACCCCGGCCGGGGCTGATCGCCAGCATCCGGGGCCACAGGGCTGGCTCCAAGAGCATCCGCCTGAGGCCTGGGAGTCGCTGGCGGCCGGTCGTACGGATCCCGAGCAGCGGATGGGGACACGCGGCTGAAGGTGTCTGCGAGGCAGGGCCCCGGCCCGGGCGTCTGGGAGCAGGCCTCCGGCGTCCTCCCCACAGGGCCCGGTAAGGCTGCACCTCGACTCTGAGCCGCCTGCAGGAAGGCGTCCTGGCCCGGCATGAGCATGGGTCTGGCCGCTGCGGACCGAGGAAAACCCTCCGACGCCCTTGGCCGAGGTGCTGCTGGCGGCTGAGTGTAGAACACGGAGACACCCGGCCTCGGGGTCCCAGGAGCGCGGGCGTACGGGTCACAGTGCCTGGGACTGGCTGCCGGGGGGACGAACAGCTCAGCTTGCGTAGGCGGCCGTGGGGTGGGGGGCTGCTGACTGTACGGATCCATGGCGGGGGGCCGGGGCGTTCCAGGAGGCTGAGAGTAAGGGTCTGGGTTGGAGCGGGCTGGTCCCGAGGGCTGGGCGTACGGGTCCTGAGGCGGCCTGGCCATGGTGCCAAGCTGGGGAAAAGCCCTGGAGGGGTGGGCGAAAGACTCGCTCACTGCCGGGTGCGGGGGCAGGGGAGGCTGGCTGTAGGGGTCGCTTGACTGACCGTGGGGAAAGTTATCTGCAGGTCTGGGCGTCAGAGCCGGCCTTTCGTAAGGGTCATGGGGCAGCCGCCTCGGGGCCTGGGACACGGATCCATAAGGGTCCTGGGAGGGTGGCGGCGGCTGCATCGGGGTCTTAAACGGCCCGGGACCGCCGTCGAGGGGTGCAGGCGCCATCAAGGCTCGTGCGTACGGGTCGGGGACCCGCTGTCTGTGAAGCACTTTGGGGAAGTTGTCGCTGCTCCCAGCTGCCAGAGGACCCTTCGCAGTTTGCTCCGGGGCCCGGGGCAGGCCCGAGGATTTGGGAAACTGGTCTCCGGCCGCAGGCCTGGGCGTGTCTGGTGGCTTTGCATAGGGGTCGCTGCTGGCGGAGGAGGAAGAACAGAACTCGCGGGCGGGGGACGGCCTGTGGGCTGGGCTCTCGCTCATGTGAGGGGGCCTGGGGCCCGACGGCGAGGACGCACAGCTGTCCACCAGCGCGGAATTCCTTCTGGAAAAGCCGTGGCCCCCAGGAAGTGGCCTTGGGGTACCAACCATTTTCGCGTAAGGATCCATTGGGGAGGGCGGCCGGGAGTTCGAGGAGCCAGGTGAGAACACCTGTGGTGAAGGCGGCTGAGGTGTCTGAGACTGTGCGGGGCCCTCCTGGAGGGGGACCCGGGAGGGGGTGGGCGGTGGCGGCGGCGCCTGCGGCTTCACAAACACGTCGTCGGCTGGGGCGGAAGTCGGGGTGCCGGGGAGCGGCTTTGTGAACAGGTCTTTATGGAATGACTGCGCGGGGGACACGTTCCCAGGGCCCGGCTGGGGGGTCAGGGGGCTCTGCATCCCGCTGCTGGGCGTGTCCGAGCCGGACGGCGCCGGCAGGGGCTGCGGACCAAACTGCTGCTGCAGCTGCTGCTGCTCGTTCTTCACCTGCTCCAGCTTCTGCGTGGCCTCGATCTTCGCCTGCTGCTTGCTCTTCTGGCGCATTTGCTGTCGGGTGGAACAGAGAACGCGGTCACGGGGGTCAGGGAGAGCTCACTGTCACGGGGAGGCTTTGGCCTTTCTCTTCCAACTAATCCTAAACTCTGCTGAGAAGTCATCCGTGTGAGGTCACCAGGACCCGATCGCGCCCACCTTCGCGTCCAAGGCTCCTAAACCGGAGCACTGTTCACTGGATGCCCACCCCTGCCCGGGTCAGCATGTCCTTCCCAGCACTTCAATAAACTCCCCAGAGCAACCTACGGCATTTCACTGAGAAAGCAGAGTCTAATTCTAATCAAGTTGTTATGTTCTAATAAGGAGTAGGTTCTGAGATAATGACCCAAATCTCTCTTCAAGCAAAAATGCAATTTAAAAAAGCTAATTTTTTTGGTTTGCTTATAAAAACCACATATACCTGTCTAAATTTCCATTCCTGCTCGTGCTCCGACTCTCTCTGCTTTAAGGGATCTTTGAAGAGATCCGAGTCGAGCCGAGAGCCGGGGTCGCCGCTGTCCGGCTGCTGCTGCCTCTTCAGAGAGTCGCTGGACATTTGCACTTTGTTGATGCGCAACGCGGCTCTGTTGTCTCTGGCTTTTTGCTTTGAAAAAAGGATCAGAAAGTTATCTCCCCGTTTGTGTCAACAAAGTTTAAGAAGTAAAAAATAAAATAAAACCGATCATATAAAAACAAGGAAAAGGTCGTATTGCGGAGTTGAACTACAACCCTTTACAGCCACGCCTATGAAAGGACCTGGGCCCCGCCCACTGCCCCGCCCTCTCCCTTCCAGAATCCAGCTGAATGGGGCTAGAGACCCCAGGTGTCATCTGGTATTTTCAATCCTAAATCTCTTCGCAATGGGAGAATCCACATCTCTCAATTTAGGCAAAAGGAAACTATCAAATCAATCCTCCGAATCGAAACCCCGGAGTTTGAGTCTTCACATGCCAGACAACCATCTGGATGCTGTAACTACGAGAGTGCAGGTAGAGCAGATGCACGGCATCAGCACTCGTCAAGAACAGGCTCTGCTCTGCCCACAGGTGTCACCGCTGACAGCGCGTGCCAAGGTTCACCTGGGAAGTAACTGTGCGCATTTTTCAGAACAATAATGTCGACCGAATAGGCGGTAACACAAAAGCAAGGGCTGGGAGCCAGCTGACCATATTAATTAGGCTCCTTGGGAAATGTCCATCCACCCTGAACTGTGAATTCTGTAAACACCCGACGACTCTGACAAAGGGCGCACTTCACGAGCTCCCTAAGGCTGTCTGGGTCTCTCTCGGGTTACAGGGCGACTTCCTACTGGACCTCGTACAGAAAAAGCTGATTGTGGAGGGAACGGCCAAGAATGCAGCCTCAAAACTCAGGGATCAGAAGGGGAAACATCTGTAGCAAAAATAAATTAATAAAAAAAAAGGAAAACAAAAACAAAAACTCGGTACTCTATTGAAGAGAGAAAACAGCTTTGACGTGGGATGAATTCAACACGCTCCTAAAATAACAGTTCAATCTTCAACATCCCTGTTCTGTTCAGCGGCTTATAAAAATGCCCCACTCCGTGTGAAGATGGGAAGGCGTCCGGGAGTCACTACATGAAGGGGACTGCGTGCTGCACAGGCAGGAACGTGTTTCCTGCGTGGACCTAGGCAGTAGAAGCAACACCCGGGTACGGGGCTGAGGGATGTGACCGCAGTTCGGATACCACGTATGGCGCTCTCTCCTGGGAACTCGCTTTCCGCCACAGCTTCGCGATCTGCTTCACTCGGGTGGTCCAGTCTGCAAGGGAAACACAGCGCGCGTTCAGAGCTGCAACCAGGACCCGGCCCGGGCAGAGGCTGCCGAATGTCGAACAGCTGAACGCCTCCCGGCCAGCCCTGCCCGAAGGGGGAGGCCAAGTTCACGGCACGCAGCAGGCTGAAATCACATCTTCTGAACAACGTGTTGTCTTATTAACAACCTCGCGTGGAGAGTGGGGAAGTTTTTAAATCACAGGGTGAAGCAGCCAGGTTAATTTAAGCCGGAGGTACACAGTTCCCTCAACCGCGGAAGGTGCCAGCAGAACCCCAGTGGAAAGTTCTGCAACAGCTGAACCCGAGAGAAGTCTCTCCACTTTGACCCAAAGGAAGTGAGATTATAAACAAGCATTTCCCTGGCGTCTTTGCAAAGACACGCAGACGTCACGACTCCAGGACATTGCTATGACAATTTTCGGAGAGCATATAAAATGAAGCTTGGGTGAGATGAACAGTTAGTGGTTAATGCAGAAACAACTTAGTCCATATTAAAAGAATTGCGGGACAGAGGGAAGAAGAAGGGAAGGCGAGGAGGAAGGAGGGAGGAATCGGAGGGAGGGAGGGAGGGAGGGAGGGAGGTTGGTTCAAAAAAGCCTCTGGAAACGGGCAGCAGCTGACAGACCAGCAGCTTTCACGTGTTATTTCACGAGGTTCCAGGACCATCATCAGAGAAAACCAAACTGCCCTGGCTGGCACTGCTCAGTAGTTAGAGCGTCGGCCCAAGAACCGAAGGGTCGCAGGTTCAATTCCCAGTCAAGGGTGTGCACCTGGGTTGCAGGTTCAATCCCCTGCCCCAGTCAAGGGGCATGTGCAGGGGGCAACCAACCGAGGTCTCACTCTGACACTGATGTCTCCCCCCGCAACCCACACTGTCTAAGAATCAATGAAAAACATACTAGGGTGAAGATTAGCAAAAAGAAAGAAAGAAAACAGAAACCCCAACTACAGCTTCACAGGGACCCAGTGTGACTGTGACCTGCTGGGACCAGGCGTGCCGGCAGCAGGTCAAGGGCAGTGGGCTGTGCCGATGCCCTGAGCACTGTGCTCCCAGCTGGGGAAGGGGCTGCACTTCCACACCACAGCGGGTGTGTCAGCAGGCAGGGGGTGTGTCAGCAGGCAGGGGGGTGTGTCAGCAGGCGGGGGTGTGTGTCAGCAGGCAGGGGTGTGTGTCTGCAGGCAGGGGTGTGTGCCTGTAGGCAGGGGGTGTGTGCCTGCAGGCAGGGGGTGTGTGCCAGCAGGCAGGGGGGTGTGTGAGCAGGCGGGGGTGTGTGTCAGCAGGCAGGGGTGTGTGTCTGCAGGCAGGGGTGTGTGCCTGTAGGCAGGGGGTGTGTGCCTGTAGGCAGGGGGTGTGTGCCTGCAGGCAGGGGGTGTGTGCCAGCAGGCAGGGGGGTGTGTCAGCAGGCAGGAGGGTGTGTCTGCAGGCAGGGGGGTGTGTCAGCAGGCAGGAGGGTGTGTCTGCAGGCAGGTGTGTGTGTCTGCAGGCAGGGGGTGTGTGTCAGCAGGCAGGGGTGTGTGTCAGCAGGCGGGGGGGTGTGTCAGCAGGCAGGGGGGTGTGCAGGGGTGTGTGTCAGCAGGCAGGGGGTGTCAGCAGGCAGGGGTGTGTGTCAGCAGGCAGGGGGGTGTGCCAGCAGGCAGGGGGGTGTGCCTGCAGGCAGGGGGGTGTGCCTGCAGGCAGGGGTGTGTGTCAGCAGGCAGGGGGGTGTGTCTGCAGGCAGGGAGGTGTGTCAGCAGGCAGGGAGGTGTCTGCAGGCAGGGGGGTGTGTCTGCAGGCAGGGGGGTGTGTCTGCAGGCAGGGGGGTGTGTCAGCAGGCAGGGGGGTGTGTCTGCAGGCAGGGGGGTGTGTCAGCAGGCGGGGGGGGGTGTCAGCAGGCAGGGGTGGTGTCAGCAGGCAGGGGGGTGTCTGCAGGCAGGCAGGGGGCCCCAGGACCCCGAGAGCCTGGCGTGCTGGCAGCTGGGAGCTATGGCAACACCCAGCATGAACCACCTCACGATCCCGGTTTGTCCAGCAACACGCACTTGGACAATGACAGCATTTGCTGGCGAATACTCTACAAAGGACAATCACTCATCCAAACGGCTCATCCTCTGGTCAAACAGAATTTTCAGGAAGGATCCCACTGTATCATCTGCTATTCTTATTCGAACCAACCTGACCACTGGAGGAAGGGGACATAATCCCGAGTCAGTTTCGATGGGAACAGTCCCAGTCCAGTCTGATGGACCCTAATTCAACACTTTGGATCTCTGAGGACTCGTCTCCAGGACAGTTTCTGTACGGTGACACATACAACACGACACGGAGTTCCACACACACACGAAGTCTCTAGGAGCTGAAAAACGGAGCATTTCACTCACTGAAATGCGCTTCTGGGGAATCTGCAAACGGCCGCCAGGGCCCAGGACTAAGAAAAGGCAAGGTGCTTCCAGGACCCAGGAACTGAGACCATCACTCTGCACAGTCACCCTCGATGACCGCGTGGTGGCACCTGGCTCTCTACCGCAGTGAGAGAGAAACAAAGCAACTCCTGTCTTCCGCCTGCGGAAGCTGGTACCGGACGGGCGGCAACCATCTATGCAGCGCTTACCAGGGAACTCGTCCTTGAGGTTGGGGAAGTTGATGTTCGTGTAGAGAACTGGGGCGACCGTGGCCATCTCCCCCAGCGCCTCCTCCTTCTCCCACTTGAGCGTGCTTCTCTGGGCGTTGGACATCGTGTCGCCCTCCCCTTCCAAGGGGGGAGCAGAGGACGCCCAAGAGCTGTTCGGGTCGCCGGCCAGTGGATTAAATCCGGGGTTCTTATCCCTGGCAAATAATATACAATGTTACTTCATAAACATCAAAATGAATTGCAGGTACAATCTCATTAAATCCTATTGTTACAAAACTGCTAAAATGTTGGATGACTTTTAGCAGAGATCACAATAAATGTAACGAGTGCTAAAATGCACAATAGCCGACTAACATTCACATAACAAAAACTACTTCCGTTTCCGGAGGACGTGGAGGCGGGTCCGTACCTGGCATCGGGGTAAGGGGACTGCACCATGGCGGAGAAGGTCCCCAGCCCGCTCCCGGGAGGCAGAGAGCTGTGCGGGAGACGGGGACCAGGTCCAATGAGGCCGTTCACGAGGGGCATCCGTGAAAAAACATCTTCAAAGAAAAAAATACTCAGTCTGTACATTATGCATAAATCATTCTTAAAAATCAACAGAAATATTCAATACAAACTATTTTATCGAGATAAATGATGCTTAATGATAATGCCATTTAAGAATAATCAAGCTGGATATTTCATTCACGATTATCCTGTAAAAGATTGTTAGAGGGACCGGCCATACCTTTTTGAAATCTGGTCGCTATGAGCCTGTTTCGTCAGCCACCCCACACGCAGGAAGGAGGATGAGTTTTGGGTCTGCCTGCCCTGGGCCTCTACCTACAGGGATTTCAGCTTACTGACCTCGCATCTTGCAACACCCCTTCTCCACTCTGACCTACGGGACCACGGCCCCTCCTCGCCACAGCCACCGGAGTTAGTCCACGAGGGTCTGCCCTCGCCTCCCAGTGAAACCGCCCAGCACACACCTCACTGAGGGCCTCTACTGGCCTCATTTCTAAGACCCTACACCTCTCATTCCACGTGCCAACCTCTCTGTACTTTTCCCCTTACACCTAACCCTTTAAAAGGAGAAATATGTTAAGTGCACGTGCAGTGGAAATCAGGGAAGAACGCAACGAGATTCTGCACCCGCCAGCAATGCTGCAGCCAGCCCACGTCCTGGGCTCTCCCCCTCCCACCACTTCAGATCTGCCTTCCATCAGCACTGCCGGTGGATTCACCGAAACCCAAACTTCCGCTCAGTCCCAGCTGTAACGAACTCTGCACACACCCCTTCTTCGCCTCAGATTCGGTTCCCATGTTCACGTGAGTGCTACGTGGCCAACACATGTAACTCATGAGGTCATTTCAGTGCCGTGTGGTGTTCAGTGGCTCGGAGCCGTGGGGAAGGCAGGCCCCCTGCCCCGGGCGTTTCTCAGCCACCTACGTGCCACCTGCCCCAGGGTACTCTCTCCAGTTCCTCCTCCCGAAACACTGCCCACGCACCTCTCCCCGGCTTCGGGAAATAATCCAGTGGCCTTTCTTAAACATCTGTGCCACCCTGTCTGTGACCTGATCGTGCATTATCCTGAAACTGGATTATTTTTTCAAACATGAGTGTTGAAACCTCAGTGACCCATAGGTTCTACTTGAACTGTGCTCTGCTGTAAATTAGTTGTAACCTGGTCTATGATCCCAGGGTTATACGTCTTATGGGTGGACGGCTTTTCTCAGCTTTACATCCTACAAGCATCTAGGAAAAGCCACCTCCTCAAAGCCTTCTACATGAGGCTCCAGAGAGATGATTTAAATACTGATCATAATGTCTTTGTCCGAGTGTGTGGCACACGCCCAGGGTGTGGGCCCGATCCCCAGTGGGGTGCAGCAGGAGGCGGCCCATCGATGTTCTCTCTCCTCGATGTTTCCATCTCTCTCTCTCTCCCTCTCCCTTCCTCTCTCTGTAAAATCAATTAAAAAAATTTTTTTAAAGAAATACATCTTTAACTCATCTCATTTCTAAAATCCATACTTTCCGTTTCAGACGACAGGGAGACAGATCTTTTCTCTAGGTTGAGAAGAGAAGCAGCGAGGAGTTCACAGTCCCTATGACCCCACCTGGGGGTCGAGCAAGGCGAGCAGCACCTGGGAGGAGTGTCTTCCCCCAGGGTAAGTCACATGCTTTAGCCCAGCGAAAATTAAGTTTACATCTGTGTGGAGAAGCTAACCTGGTAGACACTGATATTTTAATTCTGCGCGGTGTGGAGTTTTTCATGTCTACACAACACTGATAGTCAGGATAACGTGAAATCATCTGTGCGTTTCGGCGCTTACATGACAACCACGTGAGATTCTACAAAAGCATCACTGGGTTATTCTAGTCCGTGTATCATCACAAAGCAGGGTGATCAACGGGACGCAGAGATGGGACCCCGCGCTCCGAACTCCCTTCTAAAGGGGACCCTACACCTGCAGCTCTCTCCTGCGCACCCCGCACGTCGGCTCTGCCTCTAGGCTGTCGGACCCCAGCTCCCAGCAAGAGGCGGAACTAGAGCCTTCGACTCACTGGGTCTGACAACCGCTGACGAGGCAGCAAAGAAAACCAATCATAAAAAAAATAATAATAATAAAAAAACAGGCCAATGTCCACAAAGTCAGGCATTTCATAGCTGACAGCAGCAGAAAGGTCACGGCCCCTCGGGAGCATGTGCACACTCCAGGGCACAGAGATGACGACAGGTGTGACCAAGCCCTCGGGGTGCTCTTAGCCAGAGAGAAAACCAGTGTGACCCACGTGTCCTACGGGCAGCACCCCTAGAAATGAAAGGCCACAGGGACCAGCTCCCCCGTGCTGCACAGCAGGTCTGGGCGAAGGTGGGCCGAGCCACGGAGGGGAGGGTGACACGGCCACGCTGTCCCCACTGCCGATGCAGTGGTGGAAGAATGCCGGTCACCAAGTGAACCGTGGATTGCAGAGGCAGCCGGGGAAGCAGGTGTGGGACTGGGACTGAATTCAGGGTCGGCCTTTCCCATCGTCACAAAGGAGGGCTTTCGCCCTGGCCGGTTTGGCTCAGCGGTTAGAGCGTCGGCCTGTGGTCCGGAGAGACCCGGGTTCGGTTCCCGCTAAGGGCACGTACTTCGGTTGCAGTTTGTCCCCGGCCCTGGTTCGTCGTGCGGGTGGCAGCCACTCGATGTGTCCCTTTTGCATTGATGTTTCTCTCTCTCCCTCCCTCCCTCCCACTCTATCTGAACAAAAAATGGAAAAATATCCCCGGGTGAGGATAAAACAAAAAACAAAGGAGGGCTTTCTCCTCTCGGCGGTGTGTGTTGTCTCTAAGGGATGGGCCTGGGTGCTTTAGCGAACGTGCAAACGCATGCGCACACACGCACACCCCGAACCACACTGGCACACTCTGCGGGTGACCTACCCTGACTGTGGATGGGCATCAGCTGTGGCGCAGGAGGAGGGGGAGGCTGTGGCAATGGAGTCGGCTGGGCGGTCACAGGGCTGAGCACAGCGGTAAACAAGTCTTCGACGTCCTTCCCTCCAAGCTCTAGGAGACACGATTGTAACGATAATACAATTACAAGTCGATGGGAGCCATACAGGGAATGCCACTTTCGTCAACTTAAAAAAAAAAAATCAGAACACGGTTACCTGGAATTTTATATAACTTCCCGAGAATGGCTCCTATGATGGAATAGATAAGAAACATTAATAATTACCACTTCAGAATACTGATACAAAAATAGCAAGTCACAGAAATCATCAGAATAGAAGTTAAATGATAGATAAGCATGCAAAATTCTTTGAAAATCATATTTACTCATGTCTTTTAGAAAGCCTAGCTGTAGGGCAAATATTTTACCATCTGTGACCATTTTGTCTAGTTCGGGACTAAGGATCCCATCCAGCTGCTCCTCACTCAATGGTCGTGAACTCTGATTGACACCTGGCTGAGGCACGGAGGCGGGGTCATGGGCGACAGGGCCAATATCTATTGCTGCTGGAGGAACAAGGTCAAGAAATAGAAAGTGAGGTCAGAATACACACAAAATGCACAACACTGTTCACCTGCATGAGTGCACAACAGTGCGATTCAAGTCAAGCAATGAAAAGTCTGTGACTGAATTCATCAGATTCTTCTATCTATCTGGACAGTCAAAATTAGGCACAATGTATTTGCAAAACTAGCTGCCTCAAAGTTGCGTTTTAATAAAAATAAATAGGGATAAAAGAACACTTCAGGGCCTAAAATGCTCATTTCCATATAAAACAAGCACCGTTATTATTACGATAGGACCCTGAAGACTCTCCTATCTACAATATTCACCGCACAAATAATCGCTTCGCCTTGGAAACAGCGGTCCCGCCGTATCAGGCACAGTTCAGCGATCATGGGCAGCATGTGAAACAGGCCTACGTTTCACACAGATTCATGAAGAGCCCTAGAATTCTTAACTCGTGTTTGGCAAACATCATCCTGGTGAACGGTGTCTACTACAGCTCCTACTCTTGAATTATTCTGCAGTCAAAACACAAAATATAGGTTGTGTTGAGCACCTGACGTGCTCTATCGCACACAAACCGGTTTTGAAAGCAATCGCCACATTTAAAAGTCACCTATCGTCGGAACCCTTTACCATGCTGCCTCCACATCACTATTATTAGAGAGTAAAATGTAGTTGGCTCCTATTTGATTTCATATTAGAAACTACCTCTATAACATTTAGGTAAAATGGCAAATTACGTATTAACAAAAATAAAACCATAAAAAAAAATAAAATAAAATAAAAGGAACACTACTGAGAACGTCACCCAGAGCAGGTGCTGGGGCACCAAGCTTTGGCTCACGCACACGCGGGAACGCAAGGTACGGATTAGTGACACGTTAGCACTACGACCAGCACGCATGCACCGACAGGCCGTGGCAGCTGAAATCACTGTAAAACTCTACTCTAGTCAGCCGGCACCCCGCCTCAGGTTCTTACCAAACGGAAAAGGTGAGCTGTCAACCTGGAAAGTGCATAAATCAAGACCTACAGGACCCAAACCAGATAAAATGGGTAATTACCACAGGGGCGGAGGCGGGGAGCAAGGAAAACAAGAGGAGGAGCCACACACAGCGAGACTTCGGGGCGACACTCAACCGTGCCGCCGTTAGAGAGACGACAGGAATTAACTGACTATTCCCCCCCGCCTGGAGCAGAAAACCCGAGGGGGTCAAATTATACGAGGAGTTCGTTGATAACAACGTGAAAGAAGCTTTTCTTTCCCAGTTTTAGAGAAAAGACTAGAACTTGCTCCACACACACATACACCCTGAGAGAGACGCCGGGCAAAGAGCATTCAATATACCTGAATGATCAACTGATTTTGCAAGGTCATCTGAAATTATTCCAAGAATGTCATCCTCTGTGTTTAAGACTTCAGAAATGTCAGCTAAGGGGTCGTCAGCAGTACCTAAATATAGTAAGTATATTTTTAATGTCTTGATATTTTCCCAGACATTAAATTCTAAAACACCCTTATTCATCGACCACTTAGTACGTATCTCGAGGGCCGCAGATGCTGAGGTAGGTGCAAGGGTCTCAAAGATTAAGATCGTTACTACTGGAGAAAAGGGTTTTTTCACGGAAAAGGTACTCTGATGTTTTGAATAATAAAACATTAAAAAGTAAGACCATTTGGGGTTGGTAGCTAATTTATATTAAAAAGTAAGACCATTTGGGGTTAGTAGCTAATTTATATTAACAATGAATATAAAAACCTATAGGCAATGAAAGTGCAATAGAATACTATAAGAAACAAAGCAAAAAAAAATTTGATTAACCAAGTGACATCTCTAAAAATGACATCTGGAAAATAAACACAGAAGATAAATAAAATATGAAAGACACACCCATTATTTAGAAATTTGTTGTAAATTGTAAAACAGCCCCCCTCACCTAACACCGGACTCCCCCACTTCCTGATTCCCGGGGCACCCACAGAACCACAGCTGCGGACAGGGCCAACCAGCCTGGCTGCAGCCTCTGGGAACACAGAAGGTGCGGAAACCAAGGACCTGCCCTCACCGAGCTTTACTCGGAGGGGGGAGAGTCAATGACATCAGAAGTGCCATGAAGACATGTCAAATAGAGAGACAGGACCGAGACTCAGATGTGGGGGCGCAGTCTCAGATGACGGGGTCGGGGAAGACCTTGTAAAGGACACGGCCACACCTGAGGGTACATGAAATCAGGGAGCTGTGAAGACCGCAGCAGGCGGGCGTGGCCAGCACAGGGAGCCAGGGTGTGTGGGGTCTTACAGGTGGTGCCGAGGACCACGCCCCTCCCTCTCAAGTACGATGTGTAAGGGGAAGATGCTGGCGGGAAGAGGACACATGCACAGGTGCCCGCGGGCTGCCCCGGGCAGAGCAGACTGGGCTGCGGGGGGCTAGGCGAGAGCGGGCAGGAGAGCCGAAGTCAGAAGTGGTGTCCGGGGACACTCAAGGCAGACAGGTGTGTGGGTGCACAAGATGGAGTCGGGGGGCTCCACAGACACGGAGGGACGTGTTTAGGCTCGCTGTAGCAATTATCTTTGTCATTTAAATTAGGGAATATGATTTTTTTTAATCCAAAAGGGACAAATAGTCTGGTCCCATTAAATGCACACTTTACAAGTAGGATTCACTCATAGACAAGAATATAATTTTTCAAATTAAAAGGAAATATAAATTTTCTTTGCCCAAATAGTCATCGAGTTTTAAGAGGAATAAAATCCTTCCAGGTACTGTATTCTCTAGACAACAGCACACTTGAAAGAAACAAGATACTGGTAATTCCTTCAGGGGTCATCTAACGTGAGTGGGGGCATTTTAAACTAATGGCCTCCTGCACACAAATTCAACACACATTTGAAAGGCATGTTCAAAAAGGTTGCCCCTCCCTGAGCAGACTTTATATCCTACAAACAAACGATTAAAACTGATGTCACGGACTGTATTAAATGAAATGTAAAGGAAAGGAAGGGAAGGGAGGGAGGGAGGGGAAAAAGACAAGACAGCCATCACTTGTGCACGCTCCTTTTTTAAGGCAACGAGTGATTGAGCTGCCGAGACCATCTAAGTTCTGAAATGTTTCTCTTTCCTAGTCCTCCTACTTGGCTTTATCTTCAAACCGTTTCTCTCCAGCAATTTTGTGGGGGAAACAAGAGCGGATAAAGGAAAAAGGAAAAACAAGGTGGGGTGATGTCTTTCCCATCACAAGACGGCCGCTGCTCAGTTTCAGGCCTGTTTCTTACAAACACCCCCGTGCAAGTAACTTCTGTCGAAGTGCTGGGTGTGATTCTTGTTCGTCCTCACGCGAGGATATTTTCCCACTGATTTTGAGGGAAGGGATGGAGGGAAGGGGGGAGAGAGACACATCGATTGGTTGCCTCTCACACGCAGCCCACAACTGGGACTTTGCAACCACAGTATGTGCCCCCGTCAAGAAATCGAACCCGAGACCCTGCGGTGCAAGGGCCAATGCTTCCACCTCGGAGCCACTCCGGCCAGGACGCTGGTCCTAATTTTACAGTAAGCTTTACCTTTCAGAGTTAGGGTGTCCTTTGAGGGACCACAGGTTTTTCACTACTCGTCACCTGAACAACAGTCCCGCAAGGACAAGAGCAGGTAAGTACTGAAAACAACAGAGTGAGTGGGAAACTGATGGACAACGTGCTAAAAGGGACGAGCGGAGACGGCCACATGCGATCAGAGGGGCTGAGGCAGCTGTCCCTCCCTTCAGCCGAGAAGTTAAAACCAAGTGAAAGCGTGCGCTCGACCCAGGGCATGCCAAGGTCGAAGACGCTGCAGCGACTTCCTGCACGTGACCTCCAGGGGACGACTCCTGGGGAGTGCTTCGTAAGGGAGCTTGCTGAACGGACGGACGGGCGACCCACGCTATCAATGCTGAAAGGAAGCTCGTCAGAAGAACGCTGACTTGTCACTGCTAGTGACACAAGAATGTGGGAGAGGTGGGGGTTCTGACCACAGCTCCCACACCCTGGACCAGCTCGACTCCCAGAGCCCGGCTGATGCCAACGCAACAACCTGCTGATCAGGTCTGACCTTCCTCCAGCCTAAACAGTCCCCGTAGGCACCGCACCCGGTTCTCAGTCGGGGGGGACTGTGCAGGGGTCACCTGGCAATACTTGGAGACTCTTCTGAGCCTGACGACATCACAGGGACAGAGATGTCAGCAAATAATCCACATGGCAGGGTCTGCCTCCCTCCTCCAACTCAGACTGATCCGGCCCACGCTGTCGGCAGTGGGAATCGATCTAAGGTGGTGGATCTCACTATTGACACGGCCTGTCAGCCAGCCCCTAGCCCGGCACCCGTGGCCTCCTCTCAATTTCGCTGGGCTGTGTAGTTAACAAAACTCTACCTTACTTAAGTTGAAGGTGATCATATTCACAAACTACACCCCCTTACCTTACCCTAGTGTAAACCTAGCATTTCCCTTTACAACCACTGCTTTCGGTGGTAGTACCACGGAGACATTTATTTCCAACATACTGTAGACCTGCCCACTTAGAACAGTTACCTTTACTGAACACAAGGTGTACCCCAATAAAGCTGATTGTAAAACCGCCTAAGAGGCCAAACAAAAGCATTTCAGAGGTCTTCTTAACAGGGAGAGACTGTCACAGGATAAACACACCACGTACCGTGAGCTGCGGGCTTCGCTGGCGTCGAGGACGCGCTGAGGAGCGGGTCTAGGGAGGGGTCCAAGAAAGGCGTGTTCACGTGTGTCTTACAGGACAGCTGGGCGGGGTCTTCCGACAGGTTGTCTACATTGAGCCTGTTCTGTCTACTCGTATCCAGAAGATCTTTTCCAAAGAAAGCTTCCTATGTGGAAACAAGCACACGGGGTAAGATTCTAAACTGATTACAGCTCTGGCACCGTTTCTGAAGAGGAGGCAAGCTTGGTGCTTAATAACACAGACATTGACTCCAGAAATATATGAACGACACAGAAATGTCCTGTCAATTCTGCTATACAGATATCCCTTAGCTTAACCGTACAGATTTTTTTGTTTTACTAGAGAAAAATAAAATTATGCTAACAATAGCACATGCTTCTGTGAAACTGTTTCTGGCGACTGCAGTGTAATAACTCGATCATTCCAGATTAGGCCACAATTAAATTTAAAGGCTGATAAATTTATAAACTATTGGCACCTAGTTCGTGTTCCAAGAGAAACTCAAGCATGAATGTCGTTATTACTTATAGATTACCTGTGGGGGAGGGCACAGGGCCTGATCTATAGCTTCAATACGTACAAGTCCCCGATAGATTAGTAATCTCCTGCCGGTTCTTGATCACATTAAAGACTGAACACATTATCAATCTGAAGGGGTTTGCACAGCCATTTTAATCTTACTATGTGCACAAAATTTACTTCTCGTAAAGGTGTTTGGCTTTTTATCCATTTACTCCCATGAGTATTTCTCCATGTCGACATACGTTCTCCACCCTAGAGACCAGTGTTTCAGGCTGGTCCTTACAACGCGAGCATCGCTCTGCAACAGCTCGAGGCCCGATACAAAGGACAAAGAGAAACACTTGGGGTCATCCCCTCGCTTTAACCCAGCAACTATGCGTTAGTCTGTTTCCTGTAACGAGGTCTCTCTGGAAGAGGGGTCCGTGCAGGACAGCTGTGTAGTGTCTGTCAACAGGAGCACATCCTTGACAGAGACACACAGAACAGGGTCGCTGCAGCCTTCTTAATGCCAAAATCCAGTTAAGTGCCTGGTCTTTGTCAAAAGACATAGAACTAAACAAACTGCAGACACCCACAAAACGGCTGTTTTTACAAAGGATGCTAAGCTATGCTGACCAAGAAAGCAAGTTGAAGATGTGTCCAGCTACACACGAAACACCAACCTAGACTAGTAGGGCTGTGCCAAAATAAATTATTTTGAAAGTTATGAATGAACCAGCACCAGACTGTTCACCATGCTAACTGCGGGAGGAAAAGACGGCATAATCTGACTTTAATTTTTCACGTATTTTACATGAATGATGTTGATAACATTCTTATTAAAAATTTGGTGGCTTTTTACTTCCTGGCCCCCCCATGGATTCTAACTTGATCACGTGGCCAGAGACTCCCAGAACCAACCGGAGACACAGGATCTCCAGGTCCCAGGGCACCCTGGCTACTCGGTGGACCGCACAAACATTTCAGTGCACAGATCATACAATTATGTATATTTTACGTTGACACTGTTGAAAATAATAAAGAGAACCTGGAAAGACACTGTGCCTGAATTCCAGCGGGGTTTTGTCACTGTGTATTCTGCCCACACCCCACCCACAAAGGAAGAAAGTGTAACTGCTATCACAAGATGTCCGGGAACCAACCAGGAAAAAAGCGGTTAGTACCACTATGTACCAGGGAGCAACGTCCACCAGAGGGACAACGCAGCTTCCTGGGGGGCACAGCCGGAAGCAAGAATCAGGCCCTTCTGCTCATGGGTGAGCTCGTCAGTGTCTACGATTTAACAGTTGAAGAAAGCTTCCTAAATATAGATTACACTTCCTAGAAGAACCAGGAACAGGAAGGGGGCACAGGAGGGGCGGGTCTTCTGCGCAGGACTCCCGGGAAGGGCTGCTCCCAGGGAGGTGGAGAGAGCAGGAGACAGCCCAGAAAGGGAGCAATTAGAGACGATGCAAACAGAAGCAGGCCCAGTTCCTGACCAGCAGGGTTACGTTACCCAGTTAACAGACACACAGCTAGGATGAATGGGTACCTGATGGGAACGGGGAAAATAAAACATGGATTAAAGATAGACGGTATGGGCCTGGCCAGTTTGGCTCAGCGGTTAGAGCGTCGGCCTGCGGTCCGGAGAGACCGGGTTCGGTTCCCGCTAAGGGCACGTACTTCGGTTGCAGTTTGTCCCCGGCCCTGGTTGGTCGTGCGGGTGGCAGCCACTCGATGTGTCCCTTCACGTCGATGTTTCTCTCTCTCTCTCCCTCTCTCTCCCTCCCACTCTATCTGTACAAAAAAATGGAAAAAAAAAAAAAAAATGCCCTGGCCGGTTTGGCTCAGCGGTTAGAGCGTCTGCCTGCGGTCTGGAGAGACCCGGGTTCGGTTCCCGCTAAGGGCATGTACCTCGGTTGCAGTTTGTCCCCGGCCCTGGTCGGTTGTGCGGGTGGCAGCCACTCGATGTGTCCCTTTCACGTCGATGTTTCTCTCTCTCTCTTCCACCCCCCCCCCCACTCTACCTGAACAAAGAATGGAAAAATGTCCTCGGGTGAAGATTAAAAAAAAAAAAAAAAAAAAGATAGACGGTATGTAAGGCACAGGGTTAAGCACTTTACATACTTAATTCTACTTAATCTCTCAAGATTTCCGAGCAGCTTCACGGAGGAGAGGCCTGGGTCACACAGAGGCTGAGCAAACCCAACCACACAGCGACCGGGCAGCAGAGCGGTCCTCAAACCCGGACTCCTGAAGGCTCAGTCAGCCCTTTCAACGGACACAGCCCTGGAGGTGTTGGTCGTTTAACACAAACTGACACTTGCAAATATGACTCGATACTTAAGTGACTATGCTTAGAAGTCCTACTTAATGAATACAGACGACCTTTCCCTTAAATGAGTGTTTTACTTCTATGCTTCTCATACACGAGGAAGAACGGACAGGGTCAGGACGGGAGTCAGCTCGACGCCGAGACAGACGGTCTGTCTGTCCTACCTCTCATCCGGGGCTCTTTCCAACACAGACCCCGGCCTGGGACTTTCCCGTGGCCTCCGGTTTACCAGGTGATCCAGAAAGAGGTCTGTTTGCACCTAGTCCACATCTCGCGAGCACAATTTCTTTATACGGAGGGGCATTTTTCTGATGGATGTTTTAAAACGCAAAAACAGTTCTGCTTAAATCTCGGGTTCACTGAACCTCGAAAAGTGGTCAGTGGTTATTACAGCTACACCTCTGGCCGCTGAGAGCCCATCCCCCCTCAGTGAACATCATCATGAGAACCCCGTGCGCCCACGAATCTTCACAACACACGATGCTGGAGTCTTCAGTCGGGCACCACCTCTTCTCCCTTAGGTGGTCAAGTAACAACAAATGACAACGGCCAACACACTAGCTGTCTGGTGTGAATGAATCAAAACTACACCTGTTGGGGTTTTTTCATTTTGTCAGCTGGGCAAAGAAGGTATCTTGTTTGGCGTGCCCCAGAGTTGCGTTAGCGTGTGTGCTGTGGGACGGGAGAGGCTGAGGACCGCTGGGGTGGGCGGGAAGGGAGGGGGCCGCAGCACCCCAGCACACGCAGCTGTGTCTGCTCTGCAAGACGTCTCGCTCTGCCCGTGTGTCCCTGCAGACCTTACGAAATAGTCAGAAGTGGAAAACTAGGATGAAAAAGAACTTTGCATCCAGCCGGTGTGGCTCAGTGGTTGGGCGTCGACCCTACACCAAGAGGTTGCTGGTTCGATCCCCAGTCAGGGTACATGCCCAGGTTGTGGGCCTGATCCCCAGTGGGGGGCACACAGGAGGCAGCCAATCCATGTTCTCTCTCATCCATGTTCCTCTCTCTCCCCACCCCCCTTCCTATCTCTCTAAAATAAGGGGAAAAAAATTTTTTTAAAGAACTTCGTGAAGTGTCTCAAAGCACAGAAAAGTAAACATTCATTTTTACGAGCCCCTGGGAGGTAAAAATGGCACTTATGATAACTAACTAAAAACGAGTAAACCAATGAACAAAAACCAACAACCCATTTCCCAAAACTCCACACACTGCATTTCTCTCACGAACAAACTACGGAACGTGAGGAAAAACAAAGCCTTACTTGCAGATAGGCCGGGAAGGTCTCCTCGAGCTTGTTCTTCCTCTTCCGGTATCTCTTCTTTATCTTCTCAGTGTTTCCGGCGACAGAAACAGCTTCGTCAGCCAGGGAGTCTGGCAGCTGCTCGCTCCAGCCTGCAGGGCAGTCAGCTCGTGAGCGGGCGGCACCGAGACTTCTCCGACCCGCGCCCCGGGCGCCGCGACAGCTTACCGTCGTCTCGGCTGGGTAACTGCTCAGAAATGGAGCCCGAGGAGTCTTTCCTCATCACAGATCTCTTGGCTTTTCCTTGCCCGGTCCGACTTCTTTGCCGTACCATAAATCCACCAATGCCTACCCAAGAAAAAAAAATGACGTAACCTCATAAATACCTAACTTACCCCTCTATGTCCGCAGTAAGTAGGGTGAAATTGCTTAGTCTTCAACAGTAAGGCATTCGACATAATAAATAGCTAAAATGGTTAACCTCAATTTCATGCAAAACCACGAGAGTTCGGAAATCAGCAAGTGCGAGAGACTGAAGCTCCTGTTGCCATATCGCTAACAGGACAGGAGTGGACATCCACTGGAGGACACAGGGCCGCACAGGCCTTTCCTCCTGCACGTGGGGTCAGGGTCAATGTTTTCACCTAACGGGTATCAGTAAGTCGCAGTCATCACTTGAGTGCAGACCAAATGCAAACGATTCAGGGACCCGAGTCCTGCACCTCCTCTGGGGGCCCTCAGACCACACACAGGCGCAGCTCTGAGTTCAGGCCACAGAACCGGAGCCAGAGCCGGAGCTCTGGTCACACTGGGCTGGGCGATGTATTTAACTCCGCGGGGCTCCAGGCCCTCACGGCTACAGGGACAGTCCTGCAGACAGACAGGCTGGGCTAGACGGGCAGGTGGAGGTGCTGGAACAGCTCCTGCCACGCGCTCAACACTGCCAGCTTCCGTCGCTGGACCCAACAGTCCAGCATGTGCTGTGCGACCTAACGGCCCACTCGGGGGGATGGGCAAATCCCCAAGAGGCAGAGAGAGAACAAATCAAATGTGAGCTCCTGGGAGGAACTGTCTACAAAAGTCTACGTATAAGCCTTGTAACTAGGGAAGAAGGAACCCTCCTCTCCAGTGATGGGGTGATGCTGGCCCAGGTCCGCCCAGAGGGCGCCCGGGCCGCAGGGTCCAGCGAGCAAGCCCCTCCTCACAGGAGTTCAGCTCGCTCTTCAACAACGTGAGCCATCAGAACAGAGATGCAACCGTCCGACGTAATGCTCAGTGACTGGTAATAAACATGATGGACTGCCCGAGGGAAGCCTGTAAGCTCTGTATTGTGACCACTGCAATCATTGTTTCCAGGAGAGCAAATAAAAGGTGACAGGCAAGACGGCCTCTCGACCACCCGAGGCAGAGGGGCGGTGAGTCCCATCGGCACAGCGCTAGTGGCACCGCGCACTGTAGGAGCCCGAGGAACCCACGGGTCCCCTGCACAGTCCTGCATGACACTCGAGTTCACAGGAACAGAAAAGCGTCAGAAAGGCGTGAGCAGAGCCACCCTGCGAGGCATTACACGGGGACGCAGGGGGAGGCTTCGGATTCAGCGTCAGCGATCCGCCACCTACGGGCGCATCAGTTTGGTTCTTTAATTTACACACACGATTCATTCTGGAGAGGTGCCGAGAAGCTATTTCACCCTGACTGTGACTAAGTGAAGCCCTCGCAGGTCCCTTTCTGGGAAACAAACCACGCGGGGCGGGGCAGGCCCACCTGGTCGGTAGGGCTTCCGCTTCCTCTTCTTCACGCCCTCGGCTCCTTCGGCGCCCTTGGCCTCGTCATCCGCGGCTTCCCGCTCGGGGCTGGATTCGGACTTCCCGTCACAGTCCATGAGCTCTCCCTCTGGGAAAAAGTGAATACGCAAAGAAAATTGGAGAAACGTGGGGAATCCGCCGATCCTACGGGAGGACACACAGGCGAAGCGGCTGTCGAGCCCGCGGACCGGGCGTCGGGTGGGGAGAGCATGGGGAGGCGACAGGTCCCCAGGGCCGAGAACGCATGCTCCTTCAGCCCTATCTCGGGAAAGGAAGCGGAGTTATGAGGCAGAGAGCACATTACAAATCGATTTGCTCTCGAATCGCCCCCTTGCTTTTCATTTCGGCTTCAGGCCCAGGACCACGGGGTTCACTCTCCTGCCCAGACCTCCGCTGGGTTCCACCTACCGCTGTGACTGATTTCACCCAGCTACCGAAACTGCTTCCAAACAGAGCCACCGACTTAAGACAAACCTCCTCCCTTTCCAGGGGTCACCTAGCCTCATTGAAAGGCATGGAGATGCACCTGGAGAAGCCAGACTCCTGGGGGGAGGCCCTGACAATCCTAGCCTCGCCTGCGATCAAGACGCCTCAAGCTTCCGCAAACACATTTCACTTCTCTACGTCTTAGTCCAGCCTTGACCTGCCGTCTACCTCGCTCCCCTGCCTCCGAGTATAGCCAGGTCTCACATCAGCTCTTGAAATCGCAGGCTAAGTAATCTCTCCATGCATGTGGATCTGCTTTCCGCTTAAATTCTTCACGTCTGCCCACCAGCCTCAAAGTGCAGTTCAAACCAGAGGGTCCATTACACACGAGTCTCTGTGAACTCGCTGGCTCACCGTCTTACAGAATTCCTAATGCTCAACAATGTGACATTCCAGTTACATGTTCCTGAACGTCAACATGATGCTTTATTTTTTTTAATTTTTTATTTTTTTTCCCTTTATTGATTTGAGAGAGGAAGAAAGAGAGAACACTGGCTGCCTTCCTGCATGCCCCCCACTGGGGATCGGGCCCACAACCTGGGTTTGTGCCCTGACCGGAAATCAAACCAGTGACCTCTGGGTGCAGGGTCGACGCTCAACCACTGAGTCACACCAGCCAGGCATGACACTTAATTTTAATTGGTTCTTTTGTGTCATTATTAACCCTCACCCAAGGATATTTCTCTATTGATTTTCAGATAGAACGAGAGAGAAGAATGTAAGGAAGGAGAAGAGGGAGAAATAGAAATATCGGTTGCCTCCTGCAGGACCCCGAGGCCAGGGATCAAACCTGCAACCCAGGTACGAGATCTTGACCTGAAATTGAACCCAAGACCCTTTGGTCCACTGGCTCAATCTCTAACCTCTGAGCCAAACCGGTCAGGGTTAATTGGTTCTTCTAATGTCTGTCTCCTTAATGTGGTACCTAATAGGTATTCAATAATTATTTCACTGGCCCTGGCCGGTTTGGCTCAGCAGTTAAAGCGTCGGCCTGCGGTCCAGAGAGACCCGGGTTCAGTTCCCTCTAAGGGCACAAACCTTGGTTGCAGTTTGTCCCTGGCCCTGGTTGGGTCGTGCGGGTGGCAGCCACTCAATGTGTCCCTTTCACATCGATGTTTCTCTCTCTTCCTCTCTCCCCCTCCCGCTCTGTCTGAATAAGAAAACGGAAAAATGTCCTCGGGTGAGGATTAAAAAAAAAAAAAATTATTTCACTGAATGAAGTAAATGATGAAATTAAGTAATAAATACCAAAAAAATGCAGTTCGTAGAGAAAAAGGCGATTTTAACACTGTAGTGATCAAACCTTTGCAAGTTGTATACGGTTTACACTTCTATAGGAAAAAGATGAAGTTACCAAATACATGTAAGGTTAAATATTAACTCTCTTCTTCACAATTCTAAGCATTATATACATTTTCTGTAATACCATTCCCTAAATTTGCGACTGTTTTTGATAGTATTTGGTTGATGTTTGAGGCCAATTCCGTAACAATCTGATAACTGCTCTATACAGCTAAGACTAAGTGTTAGAAAGAAATGTTTCCTTACTGACGCTTAGCAGTAAGGAAATTTTAAAATATCCACTGTTCACCATAAAATAAACCACTCTATAAACATATGGGGGGGACGTGGTTGAGAGGGTAGACTAAATTCAGATCCAATTTCAGTCTCTAAACCCTACTAGGCTTGGTTGCTAGGGTGATTGTTTATGACTTATTTTCCTAAAGACACATGTATCAGAAGGGTTGAAATTCAACAAACAATGGGTAATGTTGCAATGTAACACATGTAACAGGAACACGAGTTCCCCTGGAGCCTGGCACCGTGAACGTTGTGTACGGAATGTAACGGAACCTAACGGGACTTCGACGTCTCCGGGGATGTATCTTCTAGAGAACAGCCACCATCGGACAGTGCTGGTCGACCGGACATCAGTCATGGGGAGAGGGACCCTCTCAGGTCTTGCGTTCGTGTCCTGTTCTGTTTTGAAAAGGTTCTATCATCTCATAGCTTGAAGACTAATGTGCACTATCAAAAAACCTCCCGGATTTTATGAAACGCAGCAATCCCTAACGTGAACTGTGAAACCATTTCGCAGACAGCACCTCAGAGCCTCCGACGCCAGGGTTCTTCCCGGGGCTCGGGCTGGTGATGGTCCTCTGACCTGCGCCTCCCAGATGCACAGCCTATTTCTTCACAAGCACCAAATCGCTTGAACTCCAAAATCAACTTTCCGTTCAACCGTACCCGAGCCCCGGTCACACGTCAGCATTGGGACGCTTCCCTCCCCACCACAGA
The DNA here is from genome assembly GCF_014108415.1 of Molossus molossus. Taxonomy (NCBI): domain Eukaryota; kingdom Metazoa; phylum Chordata; class Mammalia; order Chiroptera; family Molossidae; genus Molossus; species Molossus molossus. The sequence goes on from NW_023425401.1 coordinate 109,891,372, forward strand.
CCAGAGACGCGGCACTGCAGACGCGCTGCAGGCTAGCTGACAGACCTCGGGAAGACGGAGGGCAGCGTCCTTCTGAGCCCCGGTTCTCTCCCTGCAGCAGCCTCCTAACCCTCCCCCTGCCGCAGGGGGCCTCGCAGTCTGCGTGCATCCCGGCCGAGTCTCCCCGACACAGGCTCGGGCCTCTCTCCTCCCCGGAAACCGCCCGTCCCAGTGAACCCAAAGGCCCGAGCACCACCGCACGGCCCGGCAAGGGTCACCCTCCTCTCCTCCCCTCTCACCCAGCACCTCTCCTCCCCCAGCTCCCTCTGCGGGACCGCTGGGCTCCACTGGGCACCTCGCACCCACGGGCACCCCCACCCGCAGGCACCTCGCACACGCGGGCCCCTGCACTGCTTTCTCCACGCTCTGCCCTCACGTGATCCGGTGGCTCACTCACCCCACCCCGCAAAGTCTGTGCCCAAACATGCTCTCGGTTCACCTGACCCCTCACCCCCCTCCTGTGCACCCCAATTCCCCTCTCTCACTCTGTTTTTCCCCATAGTACTTGCCAAACACATTATCGTTAACGTACTTATTGTCATACATTTCAACAGCCTTTTCTCCTAACATCAAAATGTAAGTTCCTGGAGAGAACGATTTTATGTTTTGTTCGCTGATGAGACTTCCAACACAGGGCACACAGGAGGCATTCAATAAACACTGTTTAGTGACAAGATGTGATAGAGCAGAAATAATCATCGCTTCATTTCCCAATCAGCGGAAAAGACATCACACCCTGAAAATAAGCAGCCCTGTGGTCGTCCGCTTCAAAGATAAAGAAACACATAAGTCAAACTGAATTTACTGCTACTAAAAACAACTTTGTTGTATCTCAAGAATCCAGCTAGAAAAGTCTTCATATTAGAGCAGGAACTTTTATAAACAGGTAGTTTATGCTGAATCTGTGACTATAAACGTCTACGACAGATCAAGGACGGCGTTTCCATTTCCTGAACAGGATGCACGATCGCACTCTGGCTTTAACTTAACCCTGTGCCCAAGCTCACAGCCTCTGGAGGCTCAAGCTGCCATCCAGTAACCTGGAGCCAAGCCGTGCCCTCTGTGATCCTCAAGTGCACGGTGCTCAGGAGGTTCTTGCAGCTCTGTGTCAGAGGGCCCCTAAACAGGGAGGGGCCCCTAAACAGGGAGGGGCCCCTGAACAGGGAGGGGCCCCTGAACAGGGAGGGGCCCCTGAACAGGGAGGGGCCCCTGAACAGGGAGGGGCCCTCCAAAGGCAGGTCCAAGAAGACCACCCACATGGAAAGGGCAGGTGTCACATTGGAGGGTTATCTAAGCCATTGGAATTTACCATTAGGAAAAAAAACCGTTCGTATTTTTAAAAGCTATTATGTATGCTTTATATTCTCGCAAACACACTCCACAGAAAATAAATTAGTGTTACCTCGACTATCATCCATTTCACCGTCCCGAGAATGCTCTGACTGGATGTCTGGGGGGGTCTGCAGGACGGCCACACTGTTCTGATTTATAATCTTCAATTTCAACTTTGGTTTCGACCGTTTTCTCCTTGGAGCGGTGGCTACGAGGCTCTGTAACTGAGCCCTCCCTGATTCGGTCAGGCACACGCCATCCTGGGTGTAGGTCTTGGGTGGATCTAAAATTACAATGTCCAAGGATACAAAGTAAAACTCTCGCTTTAATTCTGCGCAATAAGTTGACTAACGATACAAAGTGCCCGTGTCAAGAGAATATTACTTCTATGGAGCAATTATCTACGAAATGCCCAAATGGTTAACTTAAGAGTACTCGATGAAAAGTACGAGTAATTGGCCAAAGTCCCTTAAGTTATAGGCAGAAAGGCTGCACGTTTTTCTAAACTGGTCTTCCTGGCCTGTCTTTCTTCACGTGTCGATGTGAGGATTTAGAAAGACAGCAATGAAGCCAGAAGCAACGCGTCAGCCTCCCAACTAGGAGCCTTTCCCTGCAGACTCCTGTCTGAAAGGTGAGGACCCATTTATTTAAGAGAAACAAGAACACCCCAGAAACTGGAAAGCAAAGTAGCAATATAATCACTTTCAGGGAGAGGTATAAATAAGGGAGAAATCCTGCAATTTTCTAAATCCACAAAATTGCCGTTCGTGCAAACCATGTCTGAACTATCCGAGTATTTTTTGTGTCGGATGATAGCAAATAGAAATCAACAAGAGAAAGCGAATTTAATAAAGCACATTAGTCATCTTTCTAGGCTGATCTAGCCTGGAAGACGATAGCAACGGGCGGAATTGCGCTGAAGAAGTCTGTTAGCTAGGCCCCGCTTTCGGCTTCCTGATGATATGGGACAGTCGCATATCAATGAAAACACAGCAAACAGGAGTTGGGGGTAATTTCCAGAGCAGTCATGTCACTGCCTGCTGGGTGAGGCACAGGAACACTGCCCCCTAGGGGCTGGAGGACATGAGCACCACCATCAGTTGCAGAAATGAGCACCCACAGGATCAAGGCGGGTGTCCTGCGCATGGGGACAGTCAGGGACCTCGGCAGGGCCACGTCCACGTCCACGAGCACTTCTGGCAGGAACTTACCTAGCTCCTTCGCTTTCGTGACGATCTGCGCCACCAGGGCGGGGTCGCAGCAGTCCGAGGGGGGTGCTGAAACGAGAGGGGTCCACGCAATTGTCTTTCAGGAACAGGTGAAACGTCCTTCCAGGACTACGAGTGACCACGATTTCTATTTCTAGGACCACTTCACTAAAATAAATGCTGGGAGGCGAGGCCGGCGTAAAGGCTGCCTCAGAAACGGGGGTGAGGGACATGCGTCAGGAGGAGAAACAGGGGGGCTGGAGAGCCAGGCCCTGGATGCCCCACATGGTGACCCATGAGGCTGTCACAGAGGCTGGGAGCCAGGCCCTGGACGCCCCACACGGTGACCCACGAGCTGTGATGGAGGCTGGGGAGCCAGGCCCTGGACGCCCCACGAGGCTGTGAAGGCCAAAAGCAGAGCTACCTTCACCGCTACAACACGTGCTTCCTTTGCTTTATGGGGACAGATGGCTGCACTATACGAAGCTGGAGCAACAAGAGTTCATCTACCACACAAGTAACTTGACTTCCGGAAATGGCTCCAACAACAGTTTCCCAGAAAGAAACAGGAAGGAGCGGCGTGCCCACGGTGGGTGTGGCCGCGGGCACAGAGTGGGGGCGGAGGCGGGCGGAGTGGCCGTCTCACCGTGTGGGGGCGGCATGTAGGGTCTGCACAGGCCGCAGTCGAAGCCGGTGTCGGCCACGTTCTCCACCTCCTCTTCGGTGTTCAAGTTCTGACAAACCGCATGCATCCATCTAAAAAGACCACACTTGTGCATTAGAAAGATACACACACACCCATGCACACACACCCCCACTCCCCATACACACACACCCATGCGCGCACACACACACTCACCCACACATACCCACACACACCCCCACTCCCCATACACACACACCCATGCGCACACACACACACTCACCCACACATACCCACACCCCCCATACACTGAGATGGTTTTCTTTTAAAACAGGAGTTGAGACTTGCCTGGCCGGTTTGGCTCAGCAGTTAGAGTGTCGGCCCGAGGAACAGAGTCTCGGGATCGAGTCTGGTCAAGGGCATGTACCTCAGTTGTGGTTCATCCCCGGCCCTGGCTGGGTCATGTGGAAGGCAACCAGTTGACATGTCTCTCTCTCTCTCTCTCCCCCTCCCTCCTGTCTTCCCCTCCCATCCTATCGAAAAAGTCAATGGAAAAATATCCTCGGGTAAGGATTAAAAAATAAGTTCATTAAAGGAGGAGTTGACAATCTCCACACTTCAAGCCCTTACCCTCAAATGCTCCCGTCTAGACCAGGTTACCCTGTTCTCCTAACCTTGCCTGTTGACCCACAGACGTTTCCAAAGCTGAGGAAGAGGGAAGAGAAAGGAAGGAGGCCGTGTACTGGGAAGGAAGCAAAGCACAACTACGGGGAGGCAGGGACAGCCCGGGACCGGTCGCACACCGAGCGTTTCGGAGGCTCGTGGGGCCCCCACTTGGGGGGTACAGCCACGCAAGTGAGGCGGGACGGTGACTGGGAGACACAGGAGTTGTCTCGCCTCAGAACAGGACTGGCGGGGGAGCCATGTTTAAGGAAAACCATGTGTGAGGTCCTCAGCAGAATCTGGTAAATCATCCAGAAGCCTCCCAGAAACACGCATGTGTGTCGGCGATAATTCGCCTGCATCTCGTTCCAAGGGGTTTGTAAGCCTTCCAGCAGCTCTATGCTAACAATCTGCAGCCTGGAACCCAGAAGGCAAAACTGGAAACGTCTGTGGGTTTCTAGCGGCCTAAACATCTGGAAAGCAAGGGCGTCGTTCCCGACGTCCGCCCGCGGAGCAAGGCCCGCGCTGCAGAACCAGGTCCTACCTGTCGCACTGCCTGCACTGCAGAATGAGGTCCTCCTCCCGGTAGCTGCGGCAGCAGATGGGGCAGGCGGACAGGCTGGCACAGGGGGCGCACTGGGTGTAGTTGTTCTGCCACTCGCACCTCAGGCCAGCGGACGTGGCTCCGCAGTGCCGGCACCACACGCACCTGGAAGTCGACACCCACCAGGGCCCCGTGTGTCAACCGACCCAGCGGCCACGGCACGAGAAGCCGCGCACGGACAGGACGGGGAAAGCACTTCACCCCCCTCTGCGAATTCTGATGGGCGGCGATCGAGCGCGGAAACACGGATCGTGACCGCGAAGCGCACGGGGCTGCTGTTTGGCACTGGGGTCGCGTGGGCAGGTTCTGAGCCTGAACGGGGAGCAGGGCACGCGTCAAGCCGAGAGTACCATTTGCACTTCCAGCCTCCTTTGGGGACGGTCTGCAGGGGCGGGTCCAGGCAGTAGGTGTGGTAGCTGATGTCGCAGTCGTCACACAGCAGCAGCCGGCCGGGGTCGGTGGCCTTGCCGCAGGCCTCGCACACGGTGCACTCCAGGCACCGCCAGCCTTTGCTGAGAACCACACTCGTGACCTGCAAGAGAGGCGGCCCCGGCGGTTCAGGCGCGGCCCCCGTGGGGCGCGTGATCCAATACACCCTATGAATGAACATGGCGCTTCTGTCCCGAGGGCGAGGCGGCGGCCAACAGCTAACGCGGACGGGCACCCACCGGGCCCCCGTGGAGGTGGGCACCTTCCCCTGCTCCCTGGAGTCCACCTCCTGGACGGGGTAATCGAAAGGGGCACGGACGTATTTTAATGCCTTTTTCGGTCCAGGTAACTGGCCTGTGGTGCGGGGCTCATGTCCACGTTCTACGTGTGGTGACCGGGTTTGTGGACATCAAGTCACCTGCCCCTTTACTGCTAATAAAGGACTTCAAACGTATCCCATCGGGTCCCCTCGGACACTCTTGAATTGGTGCTTCTGAAACGTGGGTGCTTGCAGACACACTTGTGTATTAAAAATCAATATAAAAGAGAAAAGAGGAAAGGAACGTGAGTTTCTGAGAACACGTCATGACGTAGAGAACCAGGATTTTCCAAGCTCACACTCGCTCCTCTGTCTCTTCCGCACAAGGGTCCAAACTGCTCTGAGAAACTCTAGGGACGTTCGAGAAGCCCTCTCCTTGCGAGAAACTCCTCGAGGCAACCACCACACGTACTATTAAGAGTTTGGAATCCACCTCGAGACCTCGGAAGACCAGAGTCCACGGCCAGAAAGGACCAGAGGGCCCGCGTCACAATGAGAGACGCACGATAAAGCGCAGACGCGAGGAGCGGGGTCTGAGGGGCGCCTACCAGGGCCGTGAGGAGGGTTCAATAAAGGAACAGCCATCGAACTGGCATCAAACTGCACTTCAGCAGCCGGACTTGGGAAGTTTCATTTCACGGGATAAAAACACTTTCTAAGGTACAGTTCTTAACGGAATAAGCCAGTGGTCCCCTGTGAAAGGAGAGTCCCTTCAGACACCGAGGACCGAAGCCGGCTCCGGGAGAAGCCAGCTCGGGAAGCTGCTGGAAGCTATGGGGACAACAGCGGTGTGTGCCGAGCCAAGGAAGACGGGGCTCCAGGAACGGTGGCCCCAACGAAGGGGGTAAGGATGACAGCGAGCAAGACCCAGGCTGGGACAAGGGAAGGCAGGAGGGGGCGGCACCCCTCCCGGGAAAACAGGGACCACCCAAACAACTGCTTCTCTGGTGGAAGCACACAACAGGAGCCGACGGGGATGGGAATCATTTCCTTCCCGCTGGCGAACACTCAGTGGAAAACAAGAAGAAAGTCACCGTGCGCCGTGCAGACGGTCAACGAACATTTACCGAGTCACAGGAACGCGGATCACTGACAAATGCAGTGACGGGCGCCCAGGGAGGGCAGGGCTGTGTTTTGAGAGTTAAATGACACCTGTTCGTGCCCGGGAGGAGGTCGGAGCCGCGGCCAAGTCCAGTGACGGCGGCAGCACTTGAGTTGGAGCCATGGCGTCCACCCTGAGGACCTGAAAGGATTGGAAGTGGCCGCCTGAGGGGACCGGGGTTCAGGGTTCAGGGGTGGAGGTGGAGGCAAGACGGGGTCACCGTGAAGCTTCCAAGCCATTTGACACCCTCAGGCACGTGTACTCATCACTTCGATCCGTCAATTAAGTCTTTTAATCAGCCTCCCGTTAGCACGTCGTCCTATTTCCCAAGTGGAGGGAAGAGCCCGGGGGGAGAGCAGGGCGCAGAGCAGCGGTCAGCAAAGTCCCGTAAAGGGCCAGTGGGGCCTAGACGTCGTGGGCGTGGGGCCTGCTGAGCGCCACACCTGTGGTGTTGCCGTGTGAGGCCGACCACGGACAGGTGTGGACACAGCAGCGGGTACTCTGGTGGAACGGAGCTTACAGCAGCCGTCGACGGGCCAGATATGCCCTGGGTGCCTAGTGTGCCAACCCCCGGTGCAGGAGGAGGACAAGGTGGGAGACAGACCCTCGGTCCTCAGTATAGCAGTGTGTTTTACAGACACCTGCGCTGTGGTCCTGACGGCCAAACTCAAGTTCTCGGTCTGCACTGGCTCCCCAACGCCCTGATCTGGTGACTCCGCCCATCCCCACTGACCGTGCTCTCGCCAGCGAGAACCCTCCGGACTCCCAGCCGCAGTCGCCACGTCTTATCTGACCTCTCGAGTGTATCCCGACATCTGAGCACCGCCCCCTCACACACCCGGGGGGGCCCCGCTGAGGACAGATCCCAGGGCTCTGCTAGCAACTCGTCTCCTCCTGCTGACTGGTTTAGTCTTCATTTTTGAGGACCCTCCGAGGGAAGGATGGTCCAGGGCTCCCCCCAGGGCACCATGACTAACGGCAAGATGCATGCATTTCATTGTCTACAATTTGCATCTGCTTCAGCCAGGGTGCAGTTGCTGAGACGCAACCTTTCTCCCATCATGAGACACTAGGAAACTGGACAAAGTGTCACGAAGCCTCGGTTCCGGGCACTGGACGAGGCGGCCCAGGCTCCGGTGTCTGCCTGCAGACATCCCCGGTGCTGCCAGGGAGGGAGAAGCCCAGCCGAGCACGCCGGTCTCACTGCGCTGCATGCACGTGCCAGTCCAGGGAGGCAAAGGCAGCCGCAGTCTGCCGGACAGAGAGCTGGACAGGAAGGAGCCGTCCACACAGGCTATCCCTGCAGCCTCCGGCTGAACCCCAGGCTGAACCCCAGGCTGCGAAGCCAGAGCCCCCAACCGGGACAACAGCTACCGGGAATGCGTGAAGTCATCAGAGCCCACGCAATGCTGGACAACATCTGGACCTCAACCCGTCGGAGTGCGAAGACCGGGTGAATGCGGGGAGGGGCAGCCAAGCGGCAAGAAGGGGTAACTAGTGCACGGCCGCCGTAAGGTGTGATCTGGGGAACCCCAGTGGTCCGGGAGGTCAGGACTATTTTCTGCCTTCACACATCATCATATCGACCCCGTAAAGCTGGGCCTGTGCAGCTCAGTTTTAACTATTTCCAGTTAATTTCTAAAATAAAATAGTCAGGATTAATTATTCTCATGAACACTCTATGGGATCCTTGACAATGCTTAAGAGCGTGGCAGGGTCTACAACCAAACGTTTCAGGACGGCCACCTCATGCCGGTTCCCTGCAAGGCACCAGGAAGGTTAAAAACAAGCTTCCAAAGGTCTGAGCTTACCCACAAATCACTGCCACCACCAAAACTCAATACACTCCCAAGGAACAAAACCCAGACTCCCTGCAACGTGTAACCACAACGCACAAAGTCCACATTCAATCCAAAATCACAAGATGATAAAAAAACAAAGTAAAAAATAAAAAATGGCAGGAAAACATCTCCTCATGATGAGAAAGATGATTTAATACAATGAGAAACCCCACGTAAATATATACAAAGATTTGAAGGGGAAAAAAAAAAAGTAAGGAAATTAAAAACTACAGGATAATAAATTGTAAAATGGAACTGAGATGAAAGAACACAGCTCCCTGAAAAATCCACAGGATGGGCTCGAACAGATGACACGCTACCACAGTGCCTTTGAACAGATGACACGGCACCACAGTGCCTTTGAACAGATGACACGCTACCACAGTGCCTTTGGGGAACAGAACAGAAACCGTACAAACAAAAGCAGAGAGAGAAAAACTGGAGATAAAATCCAAGTGTCAGTAATCGGGGCATATGTTATGCAGTTTCACACACACACACAACTGAGATTCCAAAGGGTATGGGGGCAGAAAAACTTCGTAAGAAATATGGCCAAGACTGACCCAAACGAATTAAAAACATCAAACTACTGACCCAAGAAGCCAGCAGAACACGCTCTGGATATGGCTAAGGGTTGAGCAGGGGGGATGGGAGGAGAGACCAAGAAAGGCTGACACGTTTTTTTACTAAGTACTCTAGACACTTTCAACTTTTATAATTAACAAACAGAATGTGTGAACTAAACCTCATGCCTTAGAAATAATGGTATGAATTACCTTTTAAGTTACGTGTGTTTTTTTTAGGTTTAATTGTTTTGATGACAATAGCGGGGTGATCACGACAATTTAAGACAGCAGATTTACGGAGTCACTTTCTGCGGGTAAACCGTGAAAGGCAGTGTTGACAGTATTTAAGTATTGTCCCATACGCACGGTTATCCTGATGATTTCTGATTAATGATAAGAACTGGAAGCAGCCCACTAACCAAATCAAATCAAATCAAACGTAAATGCATTTCTGTTAAGTCACTTAAACGCAAGCATATTTACCTTAATACTGACACAGTATGGGTGGTAACACTGACCACATTGAGAACAGGCCAGTAATCGTCCCTCTGCTCCTTGGCCAAAACTGCCACAAACTACGCACATATCCTGAAATTAAGAACACGTGAACACGTTTCGAATGGGGCGCGGAGCTATGGATGCACCGATTTTGTAACTTTGTACAAGTGCAGCGCTAAGCTAGGTGTTAGATGGCGTCGGTGCACAGGAGACACAGCGGAAGTGGGCGAGGAGGGTTCGGAAGTGGAAAGCCGTAAACAGCTAAGTTCAAACCTGGTGCAAAGTGAACTTGTCGCTACTAGAAAACAACACAACCGTGTTGTGCATGGAGTTTTCTTCTTCATCCTTGTTCGATGAAATGTCCGCAGCAGACACCTAGAAAAGGCGATAAAAAAGAGAGAGAGATAAAATATCATGACCAAGAAGAGTGACCCCAGGAACACAAGACAGCCTCAGCATACAAAAGGCCAACCGGTCTCATTCGCCACGTCAGCAAATGAGCTGTAAGAGTGTCTGTATAAACCCGGAACAGGCATTGGAAGAACCCAACATCTACGTCTAGTTTAAAAAAAACAAGAAAACCTCAACAAATTAAGGATAGGAGCTTCCTTAAACTGATTTAAGATGTCTAAGAAGAAAAAAAAAAACAAAGCGAGAGCTCACACCGTATGTTGTGACATAAGACTAAACGCTAACTCCTCAGTGTCCACAACAGGACGGGGCTCCCTGTTCTCATCGTGTCTACCCAACGCTGCACTACAGGTAATATCAAATGCTATCTCATCGATGTTTCTCTTTCTCTCCCCCCTTCCTCTCCTTCTAAGAAAAACAAAAACAACAACATCAAAAACTTAAAAAAAAGAAAGGCCCCCGCCCTGGCCAGTTTGGCTCAGCGGTTGGAGCATTGGCCCACGGACCAGAGAGCCCTCAGTTCGGTTCCCGCTAAGGGCACGTACCTCGGTTGCAGTTTGTCCCCGGCCCTGTTTGGGGTCATGTGGGTGGCAGCCACTCGATGTGTCTCTCTCGCATCCATGTTTCTCTCTCTTCCTCCCTCTCTCCCTATCTGAAGATGAATGCAAAAGTGTGATCGGGTGAGGATTAAAAAAAGGGAAAGGACTCCAAATTAAAAAGACTTAACTCTTTGCAGACTTGATTGAGTACGTACAAAATCCACCAAACTCTACAAATAAGTAGCTAGAAGGAATAAGGGCGTTGAAGGCTGGAGAAGACAAAATCAGTACGTGAAAATGAACACTTTTCTAGATACTGGCAACCAACCACCACAGACATGGAGACGACACAACCATGTGCACTAGCACGGAGAAGAATCCGAGAAGTGGTGTGGAAACATGCCGGCTGCACACTGCACAGCATCAGAGAGAAATGAACGACCGAGAGAAACAGACACACCAAGCCCAGGGGGGAAAGGGCTCGAGATGGATCAAATGTCCCTTTCCTCTCAGGGGTCGGCAGTTTGAATGCAAACCCAACCAAGAGCCTACCACACTTATTTGTAGAAACTGACAGGCTAATTCTAGAATTCTTCCAGGAACACGAGGGGTTTAGAACAGCCAAGACATCTGTGGAAAAGGAGGAAATGAGAAGACTAACTAACAGTGTCTGATTTCAAGAGGAGTCACAAACTGGAAGTGATCAAGTGAGCACCATCCTCGCCCAAAAACAGGGAAAATTGTCAAGATTTAAAAGTCGGATCCACAAATATGCAGATAATTTTCAAGAATGATACAAAGGTGACTCAGAACATGGCACTAAGACAACCGGACACGCAGTGAGACAGACAGCAGGCTCTGCTCCGTACTCATAGCTGCGTGAACAACAGCTCCCACGGGATCGCAGACGCAAAGCCGAGCACCACCACCGTCTGCAAGGAAACCCTGAATACGTGCGGAACCCTGGGCTGTAAATCTCTCTGGCACCAACGGCACAATCCACAGAGGAAAATGAATTGAACTTTGCCAAAATCAAAGCATCTAGTCTTCAAAAGACACAGTTAAGAAATGAAAAGACAGACCAAAAAAAAAAAAAAGGCAAAATATTTGCAAATCCTGTCAATGATAAAAAAAACTGGCACCGAGAATACGTCAAGAAATCTCCACTCAGAAAGTTGAAACACTCTTCCATTTTTAAAAATGTACTCAAGCCCGGCCAGTGTGGCTCAGTGGTTAGAGCATTGGCCTGCGGTCTGGAGAGACCCGGGTTCGGTTCCCGCTAAGGGCACGTACCTCGGTTGCAGTTTGTCCCCGGCCCTGGTTGGGTCGTGCGGGTGGCAGCCACTCGATGTGTCCCTTTCACGTCGATGTTTCTCTCTCTCTCTCTCTCCCTCCCACTCTATCTGAACAAACTATCAAAAAAAAAAAAAAAAATGTACTCAAGCCCAGCCAGTGTGGCTCAGTGGTTGAGCATCGACCCTGCACCAAGAGGTCTCTGGTTCGATTCCCGGTCAGGACACATGCCCAGGTTGTGGGTCCAACTCCCAGTGGGGGGCGTGCAGGAGGCAGCCAGTAGATGTGCTCTCTCATCGATGTTTCTCTCTCTCCCTCTCCCTTCCTCTGGCAATTCAATAAAGGAAAAACTTTTTTTAAAGACGAAGACCGGAATCCGTGTTTCCTTACTCCTTCGGGAGTAAAATTACCAATCCCACCTGTCTCCTGGACTCAGAACAGCAGCTAGAATGCGGCACACAGGGCCTGGGGGAAGAGCGTCTGCAGGAAGTACTCCCTGCCCACACACCTCTTCCGACACATTTAATAAGACAGCCTCGCCACGCACTGCCGAGCAAACCGCTGTCCATCTCAAGTCGTCAGAGTCACGACACACCCCAGGTCTGCACTGACCTGCAGCTTCTCCAGTCTCCCCTGCGAACCATCTCACAACCCCGAGAGGAGCTACGGGCAAAACGGGAGAACGCCGACAGGATGCTCCAAGTCAGCGAGAGTGCGCCGCGAGGCGCCCTCTCCTCAGGAATGAAGGAAAGGGGCTACGTTGGTTCGGGGGGGACAGTGGGCAGAGAAAGAACAGAGTCAAAAAGGGGAGGCAGGAATGGAAAAAAGGGTAAGAAAGTAAAAGCCTGACCAGATTTTTGGGGGGGATTTTTTTAAAAAGTAACTAGAGATAGAGTAAAAACCAGCGTTAGCCTGTTTCTGTGACTCGCAGCGCCCCATCTGCTAGCCAGGAGGTGACCGCCACCCGCCGGCGTTGGGCCGCGCGGAGCGCAGGGGCGGCGGGCCTTACCCCCGGGAGCAGGACGGCCCCGATTCCACTCTTCAACTTGGACCTGCCTCTGCCGCCGCGGCCAGACAGCCCCGCACCTCGGGGTCTCCGCCGTCCTGGGAAGCCGGAGCCTCGGCCCTACACAGCAGACAAGGGAACATCAGCAAAACCCAAGTGGGAGGTGCAACATTGTATCAGACGTCACAACAAACAGTCGCTTCTTTCTTTTATTCTGACCCCATCAATACTGAGAGACCAGGGTTGTTTCGTTGTATCTTTTGATATGTATTGTGCGATGTAAAAGAGATATAAACATAAAACGCCTATAACCTCAAACCTCGTGATCAAACTGGGTCTGTCGCTGGGCATGCACTGTGTCCCCAGCCCTGGCCTTGCTCTCCGTGGCCTGACCTGCCTGCCGAGCGCCCAGAACCCCCACCCCCACCCGAGTAGCTCTAGGAGCAACAGCGGCTCTCAAGCCACAGGAAGTAGGACTGACTTGGCTGCCTGGTCTCAGTACCCACGGTAAGAGCTCACATGTTCGGAGTGCTTCCTATGGGTTGCTCTAAACACCTTTGACTCTCCACAATCTTATAAAGGCAGTCTTATTTTTTGTCCCTTTTAGAGATAAGTGCACTGAGAGATGAAAAGTTAAGTAACTTATCCAAAGGGTTAGCCAGACTCTTCTCAGCCACTGTCCTGAACGGCAGGAAAGCTCGCTTTTCCTAGTTCACAACTGTACCTCTCCTTGCCACTGACACTGTCCGTTTCTCCCACTATTCAGCAGTTGGCTGTGTGGGCGGAACAGGCGTGCCCTTCTTAGAGCAATGTGTGTGGAGACAGGAGAACTGTCGAAAGAGACAAGGGCTGCCTTGAGTCGTCGCGATGAGGATCCCTTACAACGAAAATAACTTATCTGAATTTTTCACCCAACGTGAGAAAAAACATTCTACGGGAAAACACGTTCTACTCTCCGATAGTTTAACAAGTACGTACGCAGGTTATTTGCTGTGTTTTTTTCTTGTGTACATACACTCAGACGGCTTCGTTACCACCTGAGAACACCTGACATCTACACAGCCGTCTACGTTTAAGGTTAAAATACTCGGGAAAACCCTTTGCTATGCTGTCCGAGCAAGCTCCAGAGCAGGTCTTATGCTCATCGGATGCCGCTAATCGCAGCCTGGAATGCTAATCGCATTCCCTATCCAGCAGCTCGGTTTCTCGGTCGGTAACTATCGCTTCTGCTGTGAGCGTCAGACGATGCGTGTGAAGGGAAGGGAAGTGTTTCTCCCTTCAGTTCTAGCAACTGGCCCACCCCTCTCAGCGGTGCACCCGAGCTTCTCCGCACGCCCCTGAAGGAGGGGCAGTGCGGGGGCGCTGGCTCGCTCCTTCCTGCTCCTCGCTCAATAGGCAGGAAACACCATCTTGTAAAGCTAAGTCAGTGACGGACTCGAGCCTGTGATAATCTCACAATTTACGTTTCCCCAACATCCTGACACAGATCAAACTAAGTAAAAATCGGTGGTATGTGCTTCAAAACCATCCAAGAAGTCATCTTTTATCCTCTTCAAACAATTTATACTTTCAACACCCTGCGTGACATCAGAATGAGTTGAAAAAGTAGTTCTTCCGATGCTGATGGGAAATTAAGTGGCATCAACAACTCCTCGAAATCCTTGACTCGTCTCAAGTCAGCGCCCTTAGATGCACAATGACATCAAATGTAGGAGACGAAGAAAAACTGTGTTCTCTGATCAGCAAAATGTTTTAACTTTTCAGATGATTAACGTTTTTCAAAATAATTTTTTATCCTGTCCTGGCCAGGCAGCTCAGTTGGTTAGAGCATCATCCCAATATGCCAAGACTGTAGGTTCAATCCCAGGCCAGGGCATTTGAAAATAAAATAAATAATAATATTTTTTTACCCTTCAAAGTGCATTAGACTGCCCTGACCGGTTTGGCTCAGCAGTTAGAGGGTCGGCCTGCGGGCCAGAGAGTCCCGGGTTAGGTTCCCGCTAGGCCAGAGTGGTTCTCAACCTTCCTAATGCCCGACCCTTTAATACATTCCTCGTGTTGTGTGTGGGCGCATCTGCACGTGGGCGGACCCGCCTGGAGACAGACAGAGGAGCGGTGTCTCAGTTCCTAAGACCATCAGAAATATGTGTTTTCCAATGGTCTTAGGCGACCCCTGTGGAAGGGTTGTTCAACCCTCAAAGGGGTCACGACCCACGTACCTCGGTGAGGGTTTGTCCCTGCCCTGGCTGGGGTGAAAACCACTCGATGTATCTCTCTCACATCGATGTGTCTCCTTCTCTCTCTCCCTCCCCCACTCCTCCTGCTCTATCTGAAGATAAATGCAAAAGTGTCCTCAGGTGAGGATTAAAAAGTAATAATAAAATAACGTCATAAAACAAAGTGCATCAGACTACTTAACCTCCTCCAAGGACTAGTGGGGTCACCAAGGACACAGGACAAAGGCCTGTGATTCTGAGGTTAACGCAGCCAATGGGATCAGCTGGGACTCTGTGGTTATTTCTCCTCCCTTAACCCATTACTAGCTTAGTGTAGTTTTCCTTTTGTTCTTTTCTAAGCAACAAAATTTCATGAAATCACAAATAAATAACCAAGTCCTCCACTACATCATGGCCATGTGACAAGGATTTCCCCACACACTGTGAATACAACTGAACAGGAAGAAACCATGGAAAGGGGCATTAACATTTCACACTTAAATGCAGGCATATAAAACAGCGATTTAATGTCCCCCCGAGTTCAGATTTTTAAGTGCTTCTTGATGGTTAAAACGTTCAGGTTAAAATGTGGCTCTGGGAGCTGAACCAGTGAGGAAAGACAAGGTTCAATTCTTAACTTCTACCCGGAGAAAAGCGGAGAGAAATGAGACATGAATGTAAATGCGATTTTATTTACCACTTTGATGCTCCAAATGGCACCGCCAGGAAGCTGCCTGGGTTTAAAAATGTCCCGACCTTCTGAAATGTCTGGGGCCCAGGAGGGTGGGCTCACTGTGTTATGGGTACTCCAAGCCCCCTAGGGTATGGCAGGTGAGAAAACAGATGTGTAAAACTCAGCAACATAAAAGGTCCAAGCCAGCAACTCAAGAACTTTAGAACAGCAAAAACAATGCAGACGTGGGGGTATTCTGGACAACTTAGGGAAAATAACTTATCACCTTCAGCGGACTTCACACTTAGATGTTTGCAGTAACAATTTACATGAAATATTTTATTCCGGTTAAAACGTCAGTACCGTGAATCATTAAAAATTAAGGCTTAGATGACATCAACATTGACTTATGAACTACAATTGTAACACCAAATATAACTAAAAGTCAAGTAAACTCTAAAATTAACACCGTAAGGAACTATTTAAGGATTACTTTCTTTTAACTATCACTCCACTGGAAAACAGAATGGATGACCCTAAAGGGCATTAGGTAACCTGTTGCTATGAACAGCCCAGCCAGCAGGCTGGAAATGAGCAACCCGTAGACACGGTCACTGTGAATTGTGTCAAATACAGTACCACTATAATCCTGGCACTGAATTACTCTACCCTCAGTGACCTCAGCTGTGGGTTTCGGCTTTTCGCTAGAGGACTATTATACTTAGATCACATCCGAGGGATTAACTTGAAAAGTGAAAAACGTTAAAGCAATTGTCCTAAATTTTAAAATGAAAATGCCTCGGTTACCTGATTATCTATGCAAGAAATAGTACCTTATTAGAATAGCTACAAGAACATTAAGACACTTTACTCCCCAATGACCACACTCGGCAATAACCTGAACCACTCTGACGAAGACGCTCAGCGGCATGAAGAAGAATGGTTACTCCCACAAAATTACATTTTTAAAGGAAAACAAGACGAATGTCCAACAATAAGGTAATTCGACAATGCTTAAACGTAGAACACGCAGTACTTACCAGGTTTCTAGATTATCATCGAGCTAACACGTCGCAGCCTATTTATCACATAAAAACACCACCGGGAATGTGAACCACCAACCGGAGAGAAGAGCACGTGCCCTTTGTGGAGCAGATAGTTCACGGAATAACAGTATTTAAGGAGAAACCGACACAGACAGACAGACAGACAGGTTGCACGTTTAATCAACCTACCTACCCTCGGGCTCGGCTAAGGCCCCGCTGATTTTGCTCCCTTTCCCACTACCACGCACACTCGCCCGACATCCTCGCTGTTCTTACTGTACTCAAACCCGCGCCATCCGCACGGTTGGGTTCGCGCCTGTGAGGGCCCTCTGCCGGCCTGCAGACCTTCGTCCCCAGGCAAGTTCCTGCTGCGATGTCGTCCGAGCCCTGCCTCCCCAGGGCCCAGGCCGGACAAGTCCTCCCTTCGCGGCCTCACCCTGCACCGTCTGGTCGGCGAGGAGGGCGGTCAACACCCTCCTGCACCTGTTGGCTCCCAGGCTGTGTTCTCAGCACCGAGTTGCTAAGAGTTTCAACGTCCCTCCTAGCGTGTCCACTGTCCCACGCGAAACCTCTCACGTTGGCCACGTCTAAACTCTCCCCTCAACCAGCCCCACCTCAGAACCGGACCCGCCTTTCTAAACGGACTGGGAGTCACAGGACAGACCGGGCGGACAACCGACGGGGAGACGGCAGGAGAGGACAAGCAGGGAGGAGAGAGGCGTCTGAGAGGAAGGGACAGGAAGGGGCAGGCTCAGGGACCGGCCGGGGACGGAGGCCAAGCAAGCCCAGGCACCCACGCCTGACCCTCCGCACAGCAGCAATGCTGGCCACGCAGGGACCCGAGGACGGACTGAGGCAGCCTCGCCGACAGTGTAGTCCTGGCTTCAGTGGACATGCAACTCGCTTAGCAGTCACTGCGAACAGCTTAGTTCAGAGAAGAGGTGGGCTCAGTGACAAAAATGTCCTGTCCCAGAAAGAAATGCACCGGGAGGCACTGGATCCGCTCTCTTCCCTCCTCTCTCCGCTCCTCCCTTCAGTCCCCTCCCCGGCCACGGCTTCAGTCCAAACCTGGCAAACTCGGTTCGCCTCACCCCGGCCTCCTCTGAGGCCCCGCTTCTCTGTCCCGTGCTGCCTGGCCCAGGCCTGCGGCCAGCACCCCCTCAGGCCCCGCCTCTACCTCACCTGCACCCCCTCAGCCAGCACTTCTCTTCTCAAACACGCACATCCGATCGCGCAAGCTGCTCCTTCAGCGAGGCCCCGGCTCCGAAGGCCACGCGTGCACAGGGCCTCTCCAACCTGGGCCTGAGGCACCGTCCAGCTGCCGCTGCGCCCTGGCTCCCCCTCCTCCAGACACGCCCCGCTCCTCCCTCCTCAGAGCCCCACGGACCCAGAATAACCCCAACTCTAACGGCTGCTTCCTCCGACCCCTCAGCTCCGGTCCGAACATTCACTCATCAGCGGGGCTCTAGTGAACCGTCACCTCCCTGATCCCTCCAAGTCGGGCTCTTATGTCGAAGGCGCACAGTTCTTCAGTGGCACAGAGCAGGGACAAGGACGTCTGCATTCGCTGTCCAGGTCCGCTGGTTCTTCCCCGGCGACACCTGGCTACTGTCCATCTCCGAGTCCTCGGGCGCTTGTTCCATGCTACGTCGGTAGGCGGTACGTGAGGCGCACTCGATGATGCTATGTTACCCGTCACCATTTACAAGTTAGCTTTGGCACCAACTCTGTACCTCATTTTAAACAGCATTCATACTTCAGAACACACAGAGGGACGAAATGAAGGGTTCTATAGATCGAAAATGTTTGGATGTCGTTTCAGGGATAATTAGAAAACCACTCAACTGCTATGAAGAACTTATGTAATAAAAGCCGGGGTAATTACGTTAAGAATTTTCATAAGTAGGCGATCATGAGACATTGGAAGATAAATTGTGTGCAATTTTGTGGGAAGAGAAGAAAAGTTATGATACGCTTAGGTATTCTGACAAAGGAGAAACGACCTAATGTACTCCCCTTAGACCTTAAAACTGAACCACAGCTGTAAAGGTTAACGTCACAATGACCCTTCACACCTCAGCGTTGATCAAAAGAACCGGCCGTTCTGAGGAGGCTGGCACCCCACTGGCTGAGCATGGTGTGCACCGTTCTCACACTTGAATTTACATGGATTTACACGCGCTACACTTTCATCTGTTGTCACTGGGGCGTAAGCTTGATGAGAGGAGACCGTCCTTCCTTTTCACAGTTATTAATGATTTTGCTCAGCATTTATTCAACATCTACTGTTTTGCCTGCTGAACATTTATCCCCTTTTGCAAGCAAAAATGCATCAACAAACACTTAGTATAATATGAAACATACTACTTCACCTACCAGCTACAGCCTAGAAGCTTGAATTTCCTCACCGATAAAAAATGAATCTGTCCACCCTGGCCGGTTTGGCTCAGGGGACAGAGCATCGGCCCGCGGACCAGAGAGTCGCGGGTTTGATTCCGGTCAGGGGCACGTACCTCAGAGTTGCAGTTCCCCAGCCCTGGCTGGGGTCATGCGGGAGGCGACCAGATGATGTGTCCATCTCACATCGATGTTTCTCTATCTCCCTCCCTCTCTCTCTCTTCTCTCCCACTATCTGAAGATAAATGGAAAAATTTCCTCGGGTGAGGATAAAAAAAATAAATAAAATAAATAAATCTACCCAATGCCCTGTTACTCTTTACAAAGCATCTACACAATGAATTAAAAGCCACAAGAGGCTTCCGGCTGTACAGCTAAACACAACCACTGGCTACCAAGTCCTATAGAAACGTAAACATAAACTACTCTGGCAGAGTGAACTGATTCCAATGATAACTCCAAACCCAAAGTCTATTTAAAGTTGGTTCCACTGGTTCTGCTTCGAGGCCAATCTCTCAGGGGAATGAGTGCATCAGCCTCGTAAATGGTGCAGCGGCTGCCGGGACTGTGGGGCGGGGAAGGGAACGGGCCTGGCAGGGGGATGGGCTCCTCCGGGCCACTTCCTGTGAGAAGTCGAACCCTGTTGCTGTCTGCGAACGACCCACGTCATGATGGGAGCCCAATCCACCGCGTCCGTTCAGGAGAGACGGGAGAGGGCTCGCCGGCTCCGGGCAGACCCCCCGTCAGACAGTCACCCAGCCCCCTCTCCAGTGCACTGCACAACCAGGGATGCAGGAAGGATGAGTCTGGCTTAGAGGAAACGAGACAAGGGAGAACAGGAAACAGCACAACGAGGAAGAGAGAACAGTGCGTGTGTCGTGTCTTCTGGGGCACACGTTCGCTCACACACGTCACGGCCACGCAGCCAAGGGCTCGCTGTGCTTGTCGGCGTCCACTTCCCAGCAGCGAGTCTCAGGTACAGAACGGAGGTCAGAGGTCGCACCCAACAGAGCGAGGAACCTACTCCCAGCTGGACGCGAGGTCCTACAGCGGAGACGTCGCGCCAGCAGTGGTTCTGGTAGGCGTGGCTTCAGAAATGTCACCACAGGCCCAGGGACACTCAGAGGAAAGGGTGATGCTTCTACTCTGTGTGTGTGTTGGTTGACTCCCCCGAAGAGCTAGACATCTTTTAGGGTTCAAACTACATCTTAATTTCTCAGTGGTCTGGAGGAGTGCTGCTTGGCCACTAGCCAGCACAGGCATCTTCTTAAAAGACGCACTGTCACTCAGGTTCAAGTGGACCCTGCAAGCCTGCCAGGCGCTGTGGACGTTCCTGGTCCGCAGGCTGCACTTTGGGGTCGTTGGTTCTCCCAGCATCCGGGCCAGGCCTGCAAGCCACCTCGCCTGCTGCCCACAGTCCCCTGCGGCTCCCTCCACCCCGGCACACATCACACACGAGGTGAAGCCTGCGCAACCACGCTGCGGCTTCGGGCTCCAGACACCCCCTCCGCATCCCCTCCGCTGAGCAGTGCCAGACGGGCCAAGGCCTGCAGCTCATCGGACCTGCACGTTCCAGCACAGACCGTTACCCCCCCCCCCCGCCCACTCCAGCTACCCCGAATCCGGGCTTCTATCCTTCTCGAGTCTCCGTTCTCATCGAACAACATCTGCACTGCTCTGCGGCCCGAGGCAGGGACAGGGCAGCAGCCCCCCTGCTGGGTCAGGGGCGTGTACCGCCCCAGGGACAGCCACCCTACCATGGCCCAAGACCATTCGCAAGGGGACTTGCTCAGTCACACAGACGACAATGGAAGAAGGGTGCACACCCACGCAGCTGCACCGTGGACACGTTTGTGCTGATTTTTATATCAATTTGCCCTTCCTAGAACCGATCAATCATAGTAGAACCGACGTGCACAACACAAAACACTTCTTAGAAGTCACTTTCTCAGAAGACAGCACCTGCCCCTCCGCCACAGGGAGGTGACCTGCCGGCATCTCGGGCCCAGCTGGGGACACGACCTCCTTCCTCCCTTGAACTAGCCCAGCTGACACCAAACTGGAGCAGTGAATTTAAAAAAAAAAGGGGGGGGGGTTGAAAAAGGACAGAAACTAGCAAATGATAAACCCAGAGAGAAACCAGGATTTTAGGCCTGAAAACGTTGGTTGACGCCCACGTGCCGTAAGGAACCCTGGAAGAAACCCTGCGTCTTCCTTCTGCAGGGCAGGTGGACACATGAGCCATCCGCACGACCTTGACGCCGGGAGCGACCCAGACTGCATGGGCCAGCGCCACCCACTCTCACCCTCACAGGAACAGACGGAAACTGATCTGTTCATTCGAATCCCTTCATGTAAAAGGTTACTGCGGTACACACGTACGTTATAGTTTCATGGTTCATAATAAAGTTACTTAAAAGTAGTAAAAAATAAGAAATCCAGGTCACACAGTGCGATGGGGACACAGTCCGGACCTAATGAAGAAGTGTCTTTGGGAACCTACAGTGGAGAAACTTCACCTCTTCTGAGAAACTCCGTAGACACCAGTCTCAGAACTTACAGAAGTCCCTACGCTGTCCATGCTG
Organism: Molossus molossus; assembly: GCF_014108415.1. NCBI lineage: Eukaryota > Metazoa > Chordata > Mammalia > Chiroptera > Molossidae > Molossus > Molossus molossus. Next base: position 109,912,782 of record NW_023425401.1, read on the forward strand.
ATGACATTAGCAACAAAAAATGGTGGGAAGGCAAAATCAAAAATGAAAAAAAATTCTTAGAATTTAAAAGTTATCGAAACTGAATTTCTTTAAATAAAATGTTCTTGCAATACTTACAAGAGTGTCTCAAGTAGGTCACAGTTGTGTCATGACATTAAATATTTTCCTACAAAATACGATGCTACAGCCCTGGCTGGTTTGGCTCAGCAGTTACAGCGTTGGCCTGCGGTCCAGAGAGACCCGGGTGTGGTTCCCGCTAAGGGCATGTGCCTCGGTTGCAGTTTGTCCCGGCCCTGGTTGGGGTCGTGCGGGTGGCAACCACTCGATGTGTCCCTTTCACGTTGATGTTTCTCTCTCTCTCTCTCTAAAAAATGTCCTTGGATGAGGGTAGAAAAAAAAAAGAAAAAGAAAAAAAACATTAACCTTCAGCCTGGCCGGTGGGGCTCAGTGGATTGGGCATCATCCCATGGACTGAGAGGTCCCGGTATGATTCCCAGTCAGGTCACAGGCCCAGGTTATGGGCTTGATCCCCAGTAGGGGTGTGCAGGAGGCAGCCAGTCAGTGTTTCTCTCTGACATCAATGTTTCTCTCTCTCTCTCTCTAAAAAACAAACAAAAAAACATATTTACAAAATAAATAGAACATTAACCTTCAATTACTAAACTGTTCTAAAGGAAAAACAGTCCTGTATGATTTGCCATTTGATAAAGGACTTCCAACACTTGAGAAAGAGATTCCATGCACTGTGTCCTGACATGGTCCAGAACGGCAAGGTATGTATCCATACCTCAGAACCATCACATACACACTCGTGTACATGTGCGTGTTTATGCACGTGCTCATCTATGCGTGGACGGATGTGAATATATGAGTCAATGAGAGTATGTATATGTATATGTATATGGATTGCATACTGACAACCTAATGTACATTGAAAATACAGAGGACTTGCTGCTATGACAAATGGTTTTGTTATCTGTTTTAAAATGTGTCCCATGAGCAACTGGAAGTAGTAGAATGTTTCTACTTCAGTCCTTACAAATAGTGACAGCATAGCAACATCTTTGGTTCATCAATTTTAAATTCGCTGAGTATTTCTTTAGTTTCACCAGTAACTCTGGGACTCAAGTTTCCATACATCGGAAAATGCCCTGCCGTGTACTGTGCATCCGGGTACCACTAGTTACCGGCGACGAAGCCCACCGAACGTCGCCCAAACACTGTCGCTAGAACACAGCATGAGAGTGCACGGACAGTGTCTCATCGATCGTTTTATGTAGACTTAACACTGAAATGCAGTGGGCTCAATAAAACATGAAAATTTGCCTCACCTGCTTTTTGTTTCTGCGGTGGGACTACCTGAAAACCTGAGATCGGACCTGAGGCTTGCCTGTTTCTGCTGCACGACGCTGGCTAATGCCACCTCCGGAAGCACCCGACAATCCCATCAACAACTGGCACGTCGAGGCACACTTTCAGATTTTCTTTGTTTCCAATTAAAGTATTCATTTCATTTCTAAGTGAATTATTGGAAAAGCTCATGTACTATTAGAAAACGGTTAAGAGAAACAAAGATTTGGCTACTCTGAAACAGAATTTTCGTTGATGAAACCAAACCGTTCTTTGATGAGGATGGTATTCACTATACTGGTAAAGACCATAAAACTGAGGACATTCAACAAAATACGGAAATGCCAGTGATATTAACAATTTAAAAAAAAAGATGGAAATCAAACAATCTCAATTATATCTCAAGTAACTGCTATGAAAATCCATCTCATTTTATAGCCAGCCCCCACTATCGAGAACAGGCAAAACAGCCCTGGCCAGTGTGGCTCAGTTGGTTGAGCATTGTCCCATGCACCAAAATGTCTCAGGCTGTCTCCAAGTGCGGGGTGGTGAACTCAATCCCACGTAAGGGGTGTGCAGGAGGCAGCCAATTAATTGTTTTGTGCGCTCTCTCTCTCTCTCTCTCTCAAAATCAATAGAAACATTTAAAATATTAATAAATTCAGCCCTAGCTGGCATGGTTCAGTGGTTAGAGCGTGAAGTCGTGGGTTCAATTTCCCAGCACTGTTGGGGTCATGGAGGAGGCAACCAATCAATGTGTCTCTCTCACATCGATGTTTCTCCCTCTCTCTGTGTGTGTGTGTGTCTCTCTCTCACACACACACACACACACATTCTATCTTTTAAAAAAAAATCAATGGAAAATATCCTTGAGGATTAAAAAGTAATAATAAATTCAAAAAAATATGCATTAAGAGATATGCACAATAAACACAAAATAAAACCAAAAATATAATACAGGAATGCCTGATAGTAAAGAAATTCAGCCCTGGCTGATTTGGATCAGCGGTTAGAGCGTCAGCCTGCGGTCTGGAGAGACCCGGGTTCGGTTCCCACTAAGGGCATGTACCTCGGTTGCAGTTTGTCCCAGGCCCTGGTTGGGTCGTGTGGGTGGCAGCCACTCGATGTGTCCCTTTCACGTTGATGTTTCTCTCTCTCTCTCTCTCTCTCTCTCTCTCCCTCCCACTCTATCTGAATAAAAAATGGAAAAATGTCGGGTGAGGATAAAAAAGAAAAAAGAAAGAAACTCATGGAATAGAATAAAGGACTTCAGGATTCCGGACAGAAGGCTGCACACACTCCCGCTCACGTGCACACCATGATCCCAGCGTCTCTGTGCAAGTCCGGCGGCGGCTCAGCACCAAGGACTCACCAAGGCAGGCTGTTTGCTGCCCGGCCACCACCAAGACCATGGGGAGGTAAACACGACCGACTAACCGCTCCTGAGACTAGCAGCCAATCAGGGGGCAGCGAGTCATTGTCGGCTACACAGAGCGCGAGACCCCACCAGAACTGGGGATGGGAGAGGACACCACAGAAGCAAATATGCAGACATGGCTCATACAGAACGGGATAAACCTGGAAGAAAGGACGGACACACACACACACACAGTATTTCGGAACAGAAGTCAACAGAAAAATAATCCTAACGGTCTCTCAGTTGGAACAGAAGCCTCTAAGGAGAAATACTGTCAAACTTAACAGGAACATTTATGATGCCGTATCCTTAAAGAATGTACATTATCTGAACCAAAATTAAATTTGAGAATCAAATTTCCATTGCTAAAACCTTTTCAGAGACAAAAACTACATAATTATTATGTAACAATTTAAGAAATAAAAAAGGAAAACAAACACTGAGAGGTAGGAAAACTGGTTTGAGAATGAAAAACCTCCCTATCCTCTTTAGAGAATAAAAATACGTCTGTACTTCATCTAGAGACTAATTCTCACATTTAAATAAATTACAATTTTATTTTTCTTCTGGCATTACAATTCCAAAATTAGATGATTAAGATATTATTCCTATCAAAAGTCAAAGTTTTAATCAATTTAAATCATGAGACTTGAAATTCCAAATTACTGTTGTGACTGAACATGTCTGTGCTGTTTGATATATGGTCATTTTATAAAAACTTCAGAAAGCAGGAATTTAGTAGAATAAATCAATCTTAGGTACCATGTCTTCACTTTGCATGTCACTTCTCTTAAATCCCACTTCAAAAGAACTGAAATTTACCCTCAAAGGGTAGAACAATCCCGGAAGGAGCTCCCTTCACTTCCTAAAGACCAACAATGTAATCCTAAGATTCTTCCATGAAACCACTGATATAGTAAGTCCTAACCTGAAATGTTAGTTACACTATATCCAAAACTTCAATGGCTTTTAAGGCTCTACTGTTACTATGGCATAGAAATAAAAAATGTTAAGTGTTTTCTATTAGGAGTTACTACCAAATAGGTTACATGCGTATGTTGCAACTGAGCTGAAATCCAGAGATCACTTCAAGTTTAACAACCTTCATGAACAGCATGTTTTTGTCAACGGCCCAAACACCGAAGTCAACACGACATGCGAGTTCTCTCTGAAGATAAATACTGACCCCTGCAGACCAAAGCTTGTTTTATAGAAGAGCTCGGACATCTCTGGTCAACATCATTAAAAGCACCCTACCTGTTTGGACCGAGGTCTACCGGGAGAAAATTTTCTTTTGGTAATAGCTGGTTTACCCATGCCGATTTTTGGAGTGACTGCGAAGTAAGTGGTCGGCATGGTGTTTCCCACAGAGGCGTTGAGCGCGGACGGGTAGTTATGCGGCAGGTCGTGGGGAGGCAGGTCTGAGGAGCGGGGAGGGGAGGAAGACACGGCGGCCTTGCTGGTGTCCGCTGCCGATGGAAACGGTGACCCCGTCTCGGATGGTAACTGGACAGGTCTGTCTTGGCATAAAGCATCCTTCGCACAGCTCTCAACGGCAGGAGTTGTTTCAAAGTCCATAAAGGCAGTGGGAGAGTCAGAGCTAACTTTCTTTTCCGTTTCTTCTTGTACCTTTTCTACAGTCGACTGCTCCTTGGGGCATACGGTGCTCTCCTCACATAGGGACACCACGGTTCCTGGTGGACCGGTGACAGCATCGATGATCACGGTGGGAGACCTGGACTCCTCCGTGGACCCTGCCGTTTGGGGTTCCTCCAGCAACTGCAGCTCCTCTTGCATGGGGCCCGGGTGTGCAAGGACTTCGACGTTTTCTGTCACCTCCATTCTGCTGTCGCTGTGATCTTCGGCACAAGTGTGCGGCACTTTAGAAGAGGTTTCCATTTTTTCATCATCGACTGCGTGAGAAATCTGATTTTCCAATTCGGGGTGCATTTTATCTTGAGATGATTCTATAAAACCCAGAACATGTGTTATGTTAATGGACACATGCATTTTTTTTTCATTTCTAACTATGAGCGGGTCTACGGCATTAATGTCTTATACGTCTGTAGCTTTGCGGCTTAAAACCAACAGGTTTGGGCAGAGTCGGTCACAGATCAGATCAGAAAACCTACAAAAACATCGCCTCAAGAGGATCCCCAGAATGTAAGGTATTTCTGGTAAGAAGGTTGAAATAGAACTTTTAATATAATTCTATTAAACGGTAAGCTGTTTTATAATTTGAGCACTTATAAAAGTATTTAAAACCTTGGAGGTGAAGTTATACTCGTTTAGCAGCTAGGAAAAGGAGGCTCAGCGATGTTATGTGAGGTCTCCGAGCTGAAAGGTGAAGACTCGTCTAGAAGATACGGCTATTTTGCAACAGCAGGCACCCAGAGGTAATGCCTTGCGACTCACGTGGGTAATGACCAAGACAGGCAAACTCATTTTGTCCAGCTGTGCCTGCTAACATACTCAGTGCACACAACCCCTGTTCGGCCTCATCTCCATTAACAGATGAAACTAGTACGAAGCAAGTCAATAAACATAATTAGATATCAGAAATCTCTCTCATCTCGACTAGTAAATTTTAAATCAGGGGACAAGTGTGTGTCAGGCCACTAACCCAATCTTACTTAATAAATTTAGAGGTCCAACTGACATGAACCCTAAGTGCTGCATTCAGTAAGACCACTGACAATAAAAAGCACTTGATTTCAAATACCACCGAGGTGACATCTAAGTTACATGAACAGAGACTCGTTTCCTCCTTTGTGACGTGCTATGGTGACTGAAATTCACCTACATTCCGATGAAAAATGAAAACGCACCTCTCGTTCCCACTTTCTTGCAAGAGTATAGTTGAGGATAGAGGAAAAAAAAACAACAAATAACAGATCTGATTGTATCCAATATTTTTAAACACAAAATGCTTAAAAAATACTTAATATAAAATTAAACACATACGAAGAGTAAACACTTAAAAAGGTTTAAAACCAAAAGCACCATCATGTGAGTGACGCGAGGGAAAACACCTTAACCTGATACCTCAGGAGGCCTGAAGCACAGGCTAATAGAAGACCAACCGCCCCCGGTCACACTGGCAAAGAGGAGCGAGTATAACACATGTACAGACCACAGGTATATATATTCTTTGTTCTACGTTGGAAGTATTAAGAGGAAAATGTGAACACACAGTTCAGTTATGATCAGCTACTAGTCTTATACAATAATAAACGTTTGACTTAGCAACTGTTTATAGAGAATGTAACCTCCTTCAGAATTCCACTGCCAATTTTTTTGCAAGAAAAGGACCGCTTAAGGATTTCACTCCCGGTATGTGTCAATAAGCAGCAGTTAAACAATTCTTTGGGATAGTTAGTTTGACAAGTCACCACACAATGACAGAAATCTATACAGAAACCGTAAAGCATGGCTGTGGTGCAATCCAACCAGACAATAGGAACATGCTGCTTACCAGAAATGAGAAGACCGTGTGTGTCGAGACTTTCTGGTGGATTCCTCTTCTGTTGCTCTCCAGCGTGGATCTGAACTGCTGTGAATAACACACGTATGGAATCTCTAGAAAGGAGTCAAAATTTCCCTAACCCTGCTCTCTCAACAGAAACTTGAATACAAATTTTTATCCTGTTGCCAAATGCCAATTTCCAACACAAGCACAAAACACAATGCTATGATTTTTTAGTGAGCAGGGTGTGAAGATGAAAAAGAATGAGGATTATGACTATGCACTATGACAAGACTTATTATTACAGACAGCTTTGCCTTATTCATCTTCACTTTACGTACCTTTTAATGAGTTGTTAAATATAAATTTAATCTAAAAAACTCTGAGACTTTGTACATATATATTCAATCTATAAAACACGCAATTTCACATGAACTACCACAGACCATTAGATGAGCCCATGATTAAATTTAATGCGTAGTTTTTCCCCAACCTGGTCTCTCATTAATTTCAGATGCTGAAGTACAGTAATAGCTATTATCGATATTGCAAAAGCTTAATTGAAATAACTGAAACAACCCTCAACAGGACTCCTGAGACAACCTAAAATGTCTCATTATCTCATCACAGAACATCTCACAATTAGCAACAGCTCGAGGTAGTAATTAACAGGTGTAACAAAAGAAGAAAATAAACTAGTTTTTAAGGGAAATCACTTGATTCCTAAACAAAGTATTTATTTGTGATTAAGTCTAGATCACAGCTGAACTACAGATAATATATATATGTGCCCTTTCTCATTAATTTCTGTCTAAGGTTATTTTACTAAAATCTCCTCTGTAATTGATTTCCTAAATACTGCATGTATCTTGGCTCATTTTAATAAAGGGCACTAAACTTTTAGCAGACATTCACATATTCGCTGCGCATACACATTTTCTCCAGAAAACGGACTATGCCCATGACGGAAACAGCCTTACCCTCTGGAACAATTCCAGGTGTGGACTCCTGACTACTGGCATCTTTACGAACTGCCTGCTCCAGAAACACCACTGGGTCTTCAGGGCCTTCAACTTCCATTTCATTGTTATAATCTGAACAGAAATGCATCGATTCTTGAGCTTGGAATGAGTTTTCCTGTATTTCTTAACTAAGTCAACAATTATTACTCTGCTTTAGTGACAGTGTAAGTTATCACCAGAAATGCCGTAAATTCCTCTTCGACACATTTTCCTATTTTGAACCCAATATATATTTATGCTTTGAAAAACATGAAAAGTACCATGAATTAAGAGGTCACTGGCACTCCACTATTAGAAAGCACATTCCACAACTGTATCCTGACGTCATCCTCCCGGAGGAGAGGAAAACACAATTAACACGTAACAAGCTACGTGCGGAGAACAACACAGGGCGTTTTACAGACGATGCCACACTCGCCAATGAAAACAAAAACATTCTGGCAAGAAGCTGTTTCCTCACCATCTAAGCATCTTATCAGGTTTATAGCCCACAGCACACAACTAAAAACACCTGAGCAAAATTTGGGGCCTAATGGTGAAATTTAACATTTAAGAAAGACATTATAAAACTAAAGCTTGTGTCCACACGGTGTGGCTCAGTGGTTGAGCGTCGACCCTGCACCAAGAGGTCACTGGTTCAATTCCAGGGCACATGCCCAGGTTGTGGGCTTAATCCCCAGTGGGGGACGTGCAGGAGGCGGCCAGTCGATATTCTCTCTCATCGCTTTCTCTCTCTCTCTCCCTCTCTAAAATCAATAAAGAAAAATAAAATATGAAAAACTAAGCTTGTTTGGAGTGAAATAACCCAGATTTTGAAGCGCAAACGAGGTCCCGTTGCTATACACGGAGGACCCCCAATGCGGGCTCAGGGAGCACACCTGGGGCACAGCTCCCCACCAATCCCGGACTGAGACACCAGCATCACAAGCTTACTGAGCCGAGAAATCAAGAACAACGGGATCTGGCAGACGGGACTCACTCGTCATGACTACAGTAGCCCATTGGCGGCTGGCCGGCCCAAGCGTACCTGGGTTGACGTCGGCCATGTCCACACTGCTGCCCGTCTGCAGCGCGTCCATCTCGGCGGCCAGGTGTCTGCAGTACGTGCAGACATACTCTTCTCTGAGCTGCGAGTCCAGCTCGGGATCCGCTGGCTTGTCACATTCTGAGTGAACCCACCTGCAGTGATCAACAGTTTTGAATAAAACTTTCCAGTTGAAAGTCAAGTTCATCATGTAGGGCAAAGAGAGGCACTTCCTGAAAAGCCGGATGAAAGAGGGGTTGAGGATGCCAGAGAGGCTGTTGCAGGGCTTGGTGACCAGGAAGGTCCTAGGTAAGGCCCTGGCATTTCTGCCCGGCAGGACAGCTGCTGACAGGCATTGGTCAAACTACTTCCTTTTCCGTGTGTCCCCTCTTAATGCTCATTTCTAGTCTCATCTTAGCCTTTGCCCTTTGACTTCCTCATGCGATCCAGGAAAAGGTGACTCCACTGCACCCGGGGCAGCACTCAAAGGGACCCGGGGCAGGGAGCGCGGATGTGGGCGGAGCGCGACCCCGCGGGGCAACGGTCTTCTTACCTTTTGCACATGTTACAGTGAAGCATGTCCTTCTGCAGTTCTGGGCTGTAGCACTTCCCGCAGAAAGGACACAAGTTATCCTGCTGCTGGTAACAACTGTCACATACCAGGCAATTGTGGTGCCACTGAGAACTGGACCGCGTGCCGCACTGGACACATATCCTGCAGTTCTGGACGCGGGGGAGACGGGAGAAAACCAGCGGTTACACCTCGGGCGCGGACTGCAGCCCTGGGGGGCGCCGCTCCCCACTCGACGAAGCCCACGCGGATTGTTCGTTCAACCCGAACGTTCGCGAGGCTGCTTTGAGAAAGCCACTTGTTGAGAACATCTGACAAGACATCACTCAGTTTCCACTAAAACCGACAGGAAAATGTAAACAGGGGGTAGACACAGCCAAAGAAACATAAAAGGGGGGGGTGGGCACAGCAACTACTCAAACGTAAAAAAAACAGAACAGAGGTCCCGAATCAGGAAGTGGCTGTGTGGACTTCGTGGACTTGCCCCACTGGCTACGGCTGCTCAGAAACCACAAACGAGGACTCGCACTGGAAAGTATCGGCACCGATTCCAAATGGCCTGGTGTCTGAAATCGTGACAAGAATCACCCCGCATCAAAAGCCAACTACAGCTTCTCCTGTTTTCAGAACAGAACGACACTCTCCTTTTCAAAATAGAGCTTTTCATGGAGTGCGAGGCCAGCCAAAGCCTTCCTGTGCGCCTGTGAGGGAGCACAAGCCACACTGCGGGGCTCCCGCGACCCGCCCTGACGTTCCAGCCACACCGCCAGCCGGAGCCGCATCTTTCTGAGCCGCTGGACAGCGATGCGAAGACTCGCTCGCCGGAAAAGAGAAAGTAGACTGAGCCATGGTCTGCTGAGGTCTTACAGAAGTCACGAGAATGCACTAATATGAATGCAAAACTCCTGAATAATATTACAAATGGACCCCAACAGCAAATCAGGAAGATAATAAGCCACGTCCAAGTGGAATTTATACAAGAAATGCAAGGATGGTTAAATAGTAGAAAAATCTATTAATAAAATTTAACATATCCTTAGGTCTGAAAGAATACATCATTTCAACAGATGCTGAAAAAGCCTTTGGGGTGGGGATCAAAACCCATTCCTAATTTTAAAATTCTTGAGAAAATAAAAATGGACGGGTATTTCCATAACATGATGTACATACTCTAAAGCCAACATTTTATTTAACTGGGGAACACGAGAGGTGGTCCCACAAGGGTCTGCTGCTCTGCCCACTACTCCTACCACAGTTCTGAAGTCAATCATTGAGACAAATAAAAACACAGTAAAAAAGGAAGAAACAAAACTCTATTTGTAGATGCCAAGACAGCACACTTGGAAAACCTAGAGAATTGGTCATAAATTCAATTTTAAAAATTTAAGAAACTAGCAAGATATAAAACAGGCAATGAAAAATCAAGAGAATTCACATACACAAATAATAACCAGTTAAAAGATACAATAAATGAGAAAATGCATAAGAATGAACTTAAGAAATGTCCAAAACCTACACAAGGAGGATCACGGGCACTCTTATAAGATGCTGAGCTAGACCTGAACAAACATTGAGACACCTGCTCTTAGTAGGGTGTCTTATCATCAGCAAGATGTCTTTCCTCCCCTACATCAATTAATAAATGTAAAGCAGTCCCATTGAAGACGCCAACGAGGTTTTTCGTGGCGTTAGGTAAGCTGGCCCTGAGTTCATAAGGAAAAACACGCAGAAAGGCCAGAGGAAACGGGTTTAGAGAAAGCTCTGGAGGACCAACCCTTCCACACTGCAAAGCTTCCGCATGGAAACAGGATGGTAGAGGTTCACAAACAGAAAGACAGACCAGGAGAACAGACTAGACATTCCAGAAATAAACCCAACCAAATCTAAACTCCAGTCTGGAATCTCACGTCGCTGGGTGAAGGGAGTCTTCTCAGCGACTGGTCTGTGGCCAGCTGGAAAGAGACCACTCACACCACACAGAGGAGCAACTCCAGATGAACTGGAGGTAAAAGTTCACGTGAAACTCTTCCACAACCTCGGGGTCGGGGAAGGATACTTTTAACTAAAACATCCAGATGTAACAGAGATTGATAAATCGGGCTATACTGTGTGGCAAAAAAATAATAATAATAAAAAAAACATAAGCAAAGTCAAACAGGAAATAACTAGAAGAAAATATTTGTATCAAATAACACAAATAAAGGCCTTATATCCCCCAATAAATATATAAAAAAAAAAAACACCTTAAATTGGGGGGTTAAAAAAAAATCACATTCTTCAAGTATAACAGGTAACTAACACACATGAGCAGACAACTCAAAAAGAGATCAAAACTACCCTTACACATAAAAAATAATAACCCACTGCACTCAATAGAGAAATGAAAATTAAACTACGTTGAGATACCACTTTTCACCATAAAACAGGCAAAAGTTCAAAAGCCGAGGAGGACACTGTTGGCCAGGACACGGAAGAGAAGTTTCGTACACTGCCTCCCGGGGCCGTGGCTGCAGCGGCCCCTGGAAGGAACTGGACACTGGGGTTGGCTTCAGGTGCTCGGGCCCCAGCCAGGAATCCCACTTCCGGGGGCGTGTCTACAGATCCCCTCAACCATTCAAACCCCGTGCACAAAGTCGCTGCTTTCAGAACCCTTTGTTATGTAAACACGGGAAACTACCTAAATATCCCAGCACAGGCCACTGGCTGAAATAAACTAGGGTAGGGAAGGGGTGGGGGGAAGAGAGGGAAATCTCTATGCACTGATGTGAAGTGACTTGTCGGATTTGTTAAGTGAAGAAAGCGACCTGCCGAAGAGCATATATAATATGCTACCTTCGGTGTAAAGGGAAATAGTGTATCTGCTTATCATTACAAAAATAAATACAAAAAAGAGAAAGCAAGTTAGTTAACAAATGCGATGGCAGTCATACAGGAGTTGACAATTCTGTGCCTAACTTTTTATATAACTGGCTCTTGAAGGCATGTTAGTATCCTACATATTTCTCAGATTTGAAATCAGTAAGAACAGGGGAATAAGATCTACCACCGAGTGCAAACTGAAGGTTTGTTTATTGCACTGAGCAACTGGGTCAATGTGGGGGTGTCGCTGGGACCCGGGATTCTTACTATGGACATAAGGACTTGCAAGATGGGAAAAGGCAGACACCTCAGAGGGAGGGATCAGAGCTGGAGGCATTGGTGTAAATCCGTTACTTATAAACGATGCATGTGCGTGTGTGTGCGTGTGTGTGTAAGTGCGTACACATGAACTGCTTCCTGCCCCGGATGCTGAGGGGCAAGCCCACTGCCCCTGCCTACTAAAGGCACCCGGTCTAGGAAGCAGGGCTGGTCCAGGGCTGCAGCAGGGGGGTGTAAGATGAACCTGAACATCTCGGTAGCCGGAATGTCAGAAAGTGCTCAAGTAAGTGGGGAGGGCGTGTCACAAAGAAGGGGGGGGTGAGGGGGCAGCTTGAAGAGGCTGCCAAAGGGGAACGTGGGACAGTCTGAGCAGAACACGGACCGGCTGCAGTAAGGAATGAAAGAGTCATTTTACCACCAACAGGTCCCAATGGCATGGATGGCAGGTTGGACGAAAATACTGCACGGATGCAAATGCATGAAGTAGGAACAGTGCTTCCATGATGAGAGAATAGATCATGTAAGAACATCCCTACTGTTGAGAAATGCACGCTGAAATATTCAGAGGTGAAGGGGTCACAGTGTACGTAACTTACTCTGAAATGGTTCAGGGCCCCCTCAAAAAAAAAAAAAAAGGGCGGTGGGGGGGTGGAAAGGAAGGAGAAGGGAGATGATACTGAAATCCCAGCAACAGGTGAATCTAAGCAAATGGCATATGGGCATTTTTATTTTCCAAACTTTAAAAATTTGAAATCATTCTCAAATAAACGTTTGTCTAAAATGTGTAATACACCAACTCGCAAGCATTCCCGAGCGAGCAGGGAAAGAAACCTACATGACGGTGACCGGGACACTCTGCCAAGACCCTGGGACCACCCTCACTTCAGCCTCACGAGGCCAGAGCCGCCCTGAGGGCTCTGCCGCTCCAGCCTCACCGCAGTGTAGGACGCCTGCCAGGCCTTCCAAGTTCAACAAGTGAGCAAGTTATGACTCAAGACCGTAGAGACGTGTGCCAGTGCTCAGGTGCTCCTCTGAGGCATCAGGCTGGGCACTAGACACCATCGTCATGCTAAACCCAACACCCCTGTGAGCTAAGTACTGCGAACATTCCCTCCTGAGGAAAACTGGCTCAGCCAAGTCAAATAATTGCCAGAGACCAGGCACTTCGTCAGCAAGAAAGCTGGGGCCTGCCGCCACGACCTAGCCTTCTACCCACTTCCTGTGCCTCCACAGAACAGCACTGCTTTAGAAACACAGCTTCCCGGTCTGATTCGCAGCAGGGTTATAAATGATTCTGTCCCCAGGAAGAGGGAAAAGCAGAATAAGATAGAAAGCAAATGAGTAAAAGAAAGAAGGACAGAGGGAAGTCTGAGAACAATCGTGAGAAGTAAACCTGGAATTCCGAAGACATTTTCCAAGATAATGAAAAACATGACAAAGAAGATAATACATTAAGAACAGGAAGCAAAAATCACCTGGATGCACTACGTAGGATTAAAGAGAATGTAAAAAACACTCTTCTCTAGACCTTTCCATCGGGCCCAACCGGAGACCGAGGGTGGTCACCATGTTACATCCACTCTAATTTGTGTACAATCAGAAATGCGGCCTGGAAACAAATATGAAGAAACAACCAAAAAATAAAATAAAAATCCGAAAGCTTTTAAGCAGAAAACAGGATTATAACTAGGTTGACTTACCAAAAATTTTTTTTCTTCTGTGATAAGCTGAAAAAACTCTGAAAACAACAAAACCACAAAACTGTTTCCAGAGTATAAAAAAAGGTATAACACAAAATTAGAACAAACCAACTCCTTGTGGTAGTCCAAAGGCAACAGTCTCCTTTCAGATACGGCATTTCGGAAAACTCACCATTCTTTTTTACAGGAGAATAACAGGGACATATCCTTGTGACAAGGTTTATAGTCGGTGTTCATTTTACCAAGACAAAGAGAGGGAAAAGAAACATCTCTCCTGTCTTCATTTTCAATGGGAAGCGAGAAGAAAAAAAAATTACTTTCAACATTTATAACTTAACATTCATAAAATAAGATTTTGAATTGCAAATCATTGCAGGAAATAGGACGAGTCTGTCTTAAAGTAGCCAAGTATTTCCATCACAACCATTAATCACAAACAGTTAGCTCTATTAAACCTTTCAGAAGATACATTTAAAATTACAAAGGAGGATCCAAAAATTTTTTTTAAAGATGTGAAAAGATCATTCAACTGGTAAACTAGAGCCCCCCGTGGCCATATTGTCAAGCAAAGCAAAGATATCTGGTGAAAAGCATCACACAGAATAAGAGCAGTTTTGCATCAATAAAAGGCACAACCAATGCACCAACACCGGCCTGACCTACTTGCTCAGTAACAGCCACAAAATAATGGTTTCATTAAAAAAAAAAAAAAAAAAAAGGCAAAAAACAAGGAGAAACTATATGAACAAGTACAGAAGTCAATTTTATCTATATCCTTACATGATATTGGATCAGCTAGTCAAAACACAAGGACGTTAATGAAATGAAATTACAACTACAAATACTACACCTTAAAAAGTCACTATTTCAAGCGTCAAAGTTATTTGCAAAAAAGAAAACCACACTGGTTCGACTATCTGGCTAAACGCAATTACAGCAGAATTTAACATGCGAAATACAACCTAAAAAACAAATTTACTAGCTCAAATGCACGTAAATGCAGATCAAGTTAAAAACATAACCCATTCGGGGACAGCCAAACCTAGAATCAAAGGTACATGTATAGTCTTAAATATCCTTTTCCTTAGAGAAACGAGGAAAACGAATGACGCTCCCACGTCCCCTTTCAGAAAAGGCGGGCGGAGGCGCGGCGACGGGGGAGCGCACACAGCGGCCCGCAGCCGGCTCTCCCCGGCCCCCAATCCCGCCGCGAGGACAAACCACACCACCTCGTCCCGCAGACGCCCAGGGCCCGGATGTGCTGACCGGCGGCCGCAGCTTCGACCAGCGGACTCAGCGCCTTCCCCCGGCGGGCGGCCGCACCTGAGGGCAGTTACCGGGAGAGCAGCCCTCCGCCCCCGCAGCCCCACCCTCCGGCCCGGAACCCGCCGCCGGGGGCCAGGAAGCGCCGCCCCGTCCAGGCCCGACCCTCACCTGCGCGGGGGCGGGGGCGGGGGCGGGGGCGGGGGCGGGGGCGGGGGCGGGGCGCAGGTGTCCGCGGGCTCGCGATGCGCCTCCTCCCGCCCCTCACCCACCGGCCCTGGACCCCGCCGCCAGGAGGACAAACAGCCCCCACTCCAACCCCTACCCCTGGCCAGCGCCTCGCTCCAGCCCTCAGGTCTCCACCTTCTCCAGCTCCGGACGGGGGTCCCTGGAGCAAGACTGTGGGGCTGCTTGATTTCTGCGGGCTTCCAAGTTTTCCAGAGACGTGCCAACCTAAAATACTGTCGAACCCAACGGGCCTGCAAGGCCCGCATCCAGCAGGGTCCGCCACTGTTAGTCCCCGAGCTGAGACCTCGGGAAGACGCGGGCGGCGACGGGTAAAATCGGGCCGAGGGCGCAGCGCGGGCCGGGGGCGTGCGCCGCGGCCTCGGGCGGAAGGTCCACGGAGCGAGCGGAGGTTCCAGCTCCATTCGCATCACGTGGCAACAGTTACGCCGCGAACAACAGGCCAGGAACTCATCATGCGGACCCGCTGTTCGTCTTCTGGCAGAGATTGGATGGGTGCCCTCCACGGGGCACCTGGGAGCGAAGCTGTACAGCGCTACCCGGGACGCTCGGCTCCATCTCACGCTCCGGGACCCTGCTGGCGTCCCGAGGCCTGCGGCTCTGGGCTAGGAACCGCGTCATGACTATCAGTACTGGTTTTACACAAACACCTACCCGAAAGCCATGCTCAGGACCAACGCTGTTCACACCAAAGAAAAACCTGACGCACTGATCGGGACCTGAGACAGTATCTGTCTACTGAACCCAGACCTGAGAATTTAGTTTCCAGGCAAAAAAAACCAAAAACGGTTTGTTAGATTCACTGAATATTTTACTTTATAAGTTATATTGAGGTTTATGTTTAAAGTCAGTGTAGTTACTGTAGATAAAAAAGTTTACGCCTAGCTTCATGTCTGTGCTATAAAACATCATTTTTAAAACCCTCAACGTGGGGGGGAGGGGGCATAAATGGCCCGTGGTTCTCGAGTGTTCCGTGTTTTACGATCCACACCCTAGTACAACATGAAATGAGATCCGGAAATGCTCCTGGAGAGAGCCCAGTCCTCCTACTCCGCCAGTACAGGAAGACAGCCCAGGGAGACGGTTCATGTGGGATAAAGTAGGACAGGACAGGAGAGAAGGCCCGAGTTCTAGTTCCTATTCGGCTTTTACAAATCAGTCACCTTCGACGATTTAATTAACCATTAGGCCCTCACTGGCTCCCAACCTGGAATTTATTAGTTAACCTTACAGATTTCAAAGGAAACATGAACGACTTTTAAGACTCATTCAGCCTAGAGAACATGCAAGGAAAAGTCATAGTAAATATTTTTTGTAAATATCTCCTAAACAGGAAAAAACAAAAAGTTTTATCCAATCAGTTAAGAGTTAAAGGTGGGCACACAGCACAGTACACAGATCCCGTATCATGGAAATGCACACTTGAACAATATGATCCTAATGGCACCCAAAAAATTTTAAGTTAAAAAATAAAGGTAAAGGAGGTAGTCTTACCTTCTACTTTAAGAATTTAAATAGTGTGTGTTTCCACAGACAAATAATTCTAAAATTTGTTCACCGGGTCCTAGACTCACTTTCCCTATAGGTAGAGTTGTCAGCCAACTCACAGTTTAGAGGCATGGAAACAGAACCCCTGGAAGTTAGAGAGACCGGCATGGAACACCTCAGGGCCACAAAGATGCAGATACCAAAACAGACGGAAGAACAGAATCAATGACTCAAAGAAAACCCAGAAAGAATTGAAAATAACTACAGAAAGTCTGATCGTGTCAACTGGAAATTATTTCACTGAATGTGGTATGTACGATCGATAATGCTATGTACGAGGCAGTATCAAGCACACTGATATCTTAAGCAATAAAAAGGGGAAATGTCTATAGGTCTTGTCTCTTAAAACTCAAGAGAAACTTTAAACAACATCTAAAAAATCAGTATCTAAGTCAATCATCACTTACTAAAACTACTATGGGGGAGACACAATATACATATACATATGCATATATCATATTCTAAAAATGTAATACAATTGTTACATACATACATAAATATATGTACGTATAAAAATCACTGTAAAACCACCTAGAAACTTATCTATCAAAATGTAATGTATTTTATCTCTGGATTTTAAATTAATAGGTTTCAAAATGCATCTCAGTATCTTCATATGGGGACACTACCTATTTCAGAGATTTCTGAGAAGATTAAAGATAAATCACTCAAAAACAACGTGTAAGCCATGAAGTACCGTACATGTTAGTTAACAGATTCAGCAGCATTTTTATAACAGCCTAAAACTGTGAACAACCCCGATGTTCACCAAAAGCGATTCAATAAACAAGCCATGGTGTCTCCACTACTCAGCAACTATATGGGTGAATCTCAAAATAATTATATTGAGTTTAAATGCCAGAACAAAAGCAGAAAGAACAAAAAGGGTATATACTATACAATGTCCTTCATATAAAATTCTGGAAAATGCACACTAACCTACGGCAAATTGACTGGAAGTCGAGGGGCATCAACCGGTGAACGGTTGGAGGGACTCACAGGGGCACCAGGGAACTTTTAGGGGACATGAATATGTTAATTATCTTGAAGGCGGTGATGATTTCATGAGGTATACATGTGTCAGATTAAATTATAGACTCTAAGTATGTACAGTTTAATGTATATCAATTATGCGTCAATACAGCTGTTTATTTTAAGTGATGGCAATGTATATAAATTTGCACAGGTATCCAGTTTGTCTGCTCTCTATAAAAAAAAAAAACAAAAAAACATACAGATGCTGATATTTTTCTTAAAAAAAAAATAAACAACTTACTTTGCATTTCCAGCCATTGGTTGGTACTGATTTCATAACTGGTTGAAGACAAAAAGTATGATACCCTTTGTCACACGTATCACACACTAGCATCTTGCTATCTTCTCCCGATTGTCTAAAAAATAAGATAACATTAATGATGCCTGACCTTCCAACTTATGTTTGTAACATAAGTAATCATCTACTGAATCAACCCTGGGAACTGCCCAGTTCATAAACACCTCTGTGTCTGTTTTGCCCACGTGCGGACAATGGCAAAGGCAACCCCCGGACTCTAGGGCCTAGAGGATGTGACAGCACTCTCCCAGCTGTCCTTACTGAATGCTCACCTGCGGGGAACCTGCTTTAGTCATTTAGGGACTCCTGCAAAGAAGGAGGGGTGACGGCAGGACAACGGACTCTGATCCCACATGTTAAGCCTCCCCTTTTTTGGGAAGGAGCTATAACTGAAAGCCGATGCTGAAGGAACACATGTTGGCGCCGTGAGTTGGGAAGACACACTCATAATAACAGGAGGATCAAATCTGGCATCAGCCCTATCTTTGTATTCGAACCGCTTTCTAGCTGTGTGACTCCTGAATAACTTGGACTTGAGTTCTCTTAGTTTCAGATAGTAAAATGTAAATAATTACCAAAGATTACTGTGGGAATTAAACATAATTCTGGTTGAAGAGCTTAGAATATTCATTAAGCAATACATGCTAAATAAATAGGTATAAGAATAACAATCTTATCATCATTAAGCACGATACTCAAAAAGACCTCTGCCTTGAAACCTGGCTATTAACCACTCTCAGATGCGGAGAGTTTAACTCGGGAGGAGGAGGAAGGGAAACAGGAATGCAAAAGCAGAGCCGAGAGAAGAGACCTGCATTAAACCTGGGGATCAACAGAAGTAAAAAGGAAGATGGGTTAGTGGGCCTCCAGTTATGTCTTATTCAGCTTAACAAATTCTACATACAGAATTGTGTATTTTATCTCTTCGGCTACATAGATAGTTCTCTTGTTCTCTCCCAAGAAACGAGGCACAGATCCAAGGTACCAAATAAATGTTTACTGATGTTTTCTTTAATTTTTACCAAAATGTAACAGCATCTGGTCCTACTTAACTCCACGCAATTCTGAAACGTTGATGTTTATTGTTAGCAAATTAAATTATGAGTAAAACAGACTGATTATGGCAATGGTGGGCATCATTTCTCCTGGTTACAGAAGTCCTCAGCTTGTAAATAATTGGAAGACCGCTGTAGGTATGGGTAACATCCCCAAATTCCCATGCTAATTAGTAGCACGAGAAAAAAATAATCTCAGAAAAGATTGGAGAAGGGACCTACAATGGAATAGAACAAACAGGGAAAGATCACCCCACTGCAGATGTTTACATGCCACATGCTACTTTGTGTCAGTCCTACGGTGACTCTACTGAGGTAACTGTCTTTCAAATAGATAGACTTTTTTTTTTTTTAAACAATCTTAGTATAAACTGTTCCTTCTGGAAGGGAGGGTAGCTCAGTCTAATAACTACTTTCCGAAGTTAGGTTTACTTTCCTATTAAATCCCCTCCCCAGGCTCACTCTGAAGAAGCTACTTTACTTTTCTAATACTCATTAATTTGAAACTCAATATCACCCATTTAAAAAGTGTTGGCGCCCTGGTCGGTTTGGCTCAGCGGTTAGAGTGTGGGCCTGCGGTCCAGAGAGACCCGGGTTCGGTTCCCGCTAAGGGCATGTACCTCAGTTGCAGTTTGTCCCCGGCCCTGGTTGGGTTGTGTGGGTGGCAACCACTCGATGTGTCCCTTTCACGTCGATGTTTCTCTCTCTCTCTTCCTCTCTCTCCCTCATACTCTATTTGAGAAAAATGTCCTCGGGTGAGGATCTATGAGAAAAAAAAAAGTGTTGGCAAATTTAGGCAACCAGAGGCAATTTCATTGACTAAAATTAGTTTATGTTTAGACTTTGTTGCAAAGTAATAAACATGTTAACACCTATGTAGCGCTGACTGTTTAAAGGAAGGCACGATGAAGTCCACGTGAATACACACAGCCACAGCCCGAGAGCCTTCAGAGCCTTCAGCACATCACGCGCAACCTTCCGCCCCGGCGGACAGGGTCTCTCGTAAGGCGACACACACCTCGGGGCTGAAATGGGAACTTACTTGCAGTTCTGGCACACTTTGCACTCAGGACACTGCCACCCTGCGCGCTTTACCGGAGTGACCGCGATATCCAGGCACATCCCGTGGTAGTGCTGGCCGCACGTGGTGCAGAAGAACTGATCGAACAGGTCTCCCGGGCTGTCGCACACCGCGCAGTTTGCATCTTCCTTGGCTACAATTAAAGGGAAACATGACATTGTTGGGTAAGAATTTACTATTTCTCTGACTTTCCAGTTTTAAAAAATCACTCTAAGGGGGTTTGCATGGTACAGCGTTCAGACACTTGACGTCATCCACACAGAAGTGTTATCCAATCAGAATACGGTCTCCATAAAAACAATGCGATCTAGTTCCTCTAACTGTGATCACGTCAGGTTTAATCATCTGGTTTTGCGAGCCGTGTACTTGAGACCAAGCGGCTCTCGGGTAGCGGTGCGTCCCTAGCACAGCGATAACCCGGTCCGTGCTCAGCAGGTGCCGCTGAGAGAACCCACCTGGAAAGCACCTGAGAGACGGAGCAGTGTGAAAAGAAACATTTTATTTGGATGTTCTGAAATTAACCAAACCAGATAAAAGACAAACATTAAGAAACGTTTGTATCGATTAGATTAAGATGCTTCTTAAACATTAACAGATGAATTTTTATTTAAATCAAATAAGTTTTTTTTTTCAAATACTGGAAAATATCATATGAGGGATTACAGATGGAAGCTACATATTCACACCCAAAGACAATACTTTATACACTGTTTCAATGTTCATCTATACTAACTGCCAATTGTAAAAAAAGCATTAGATTCTCCATAATTATGAACATCATCTATCCCCTAACTGTGGATCAAAAGAAATGACACTTTTTAACAGTTCTTTTACCACTAAAACAAATAACCGTAAGAATAAACTGCCTTGCCAAGTACACATTCAGTCACGCAACATTACAAAATAAGGAAATATAATGTTTTCTAAAATGATACCAATTTGTAATATATATGTCATTATGCCTATATCCGACACTTAAGGTCATAACTAAATGATCTGATTAGCTGATTACCCCAGGACTGTTCTAAACTCTCTATATTTTTTTCTCTCTTGTATTTTGAAGGTTTGGTCAGTCCCCTCTCTGACTATGAGCCCTTTCGACCTTCTTTCTTTCCCAGTCAAGCATCTTGAACCAAGTAATAATTTATTCCTTTTCCTTATACCTGCGGTCCGCAAACTGGTTTTATGGGCCATAGAACTCTCTAGTGTACAGACTTTTGTCTTTATTTTAAAGTCCTTTCAAAATGGTAAGAAACCACTCCTAGCTTGAGGGCAGCACACAAACGGACCCTGAGGCTGGGGAGTATCTGGTCTCCAAGGCGGACCGGTAGTTCCACACCCACCACTGTCGGAAGCTACTTTAATGAGGCCACATAACCTGTGAACTCCAAGGGTTACTTTGTAGACCTTCCCTCATTTGCACCTCACAGCACTGACATTACCATCCACGCCCTCAGTAAGGTCTCCCTTACCTTGGCTTCCAGGACGACCTTCCTCAGGATTTCTCTTAAGTTCCCCTGCCTCCATCCCTTCCTCCTGGGCCTTGGCCTCTCTAAATGCCGGTGTCTGGTAGGTCTGCATCCTGACCTTCCTTTTCTCATTCCCCGTAGCTTCTCTTTGGGATCACGTACACTCCCCCGATTCCCCAATCCACACCACCAGCCCCAAACTCCTTCCTCAACCCAACGCATTGTTCTCAAGTCTTCCTGGACCTCAGTAACCAGATGTTCTAAAAAATGCACACTCGACACCTCTAAAATGAAATGTTTTAAATATCGAAATCTCCCCCTTTTCCCTCAACCAACTTTTTGTATTGCTATTGACTCTCTACCTCTTCCCTGACCCCACATACCCACGGTCACCAACTCCCGCTGAGCCAACTGCCCACGTCCCGGCCCTGTTTGAGAGTGGGTCCTCCCACTCCCTGCCTCCCTGCATGTGGTCCCGCCCTGCTCCTACATCTTCTCCTTCACATCAGGGCAATTCTCAAAACTGTGAACCTAACGGTTACGCCCTGCTGAAATTAAAACTTCACCAATACTTCCTTTTCCGCCTTAAAGTAAAAAATTAAAAGCTTTCTAGTATGAGGCAAAAAACCTACACATAAAACAACAAAAACCCCACAAAAACAGAAAACCTTCACCTCCCTTTCCAGTGGACTCCCAGGACCACTCGCCAGCACCTGGCCACACCAAGGAGCCTGCTGTGCATGTGGCACACCCCACTGTTGTCCAGTGCCATGGCCTGGCCACGCTCCGGCCCTCTGTGTGAGATGTGGGACCTTGCTGTGCCCCGAGTCCATTCCAGAGACACCTTCAAAACTCGGCTCAAACATGGTCCCCAAGTATGAAACATTATCACACCTAAGTGTCTACGTAAGTAAAATGTTGAGTATTCCTGTCTCCATAGGCTAGAAGAAACTGTTCTAAGACTGATTATGACACAGCACTGTGCTCCCTTGAAGGGTAGGGACCGTATCTTTTTCAACTTTGCATCCTCGACCGCCTAGCACTGATAAAGTCTCATTAAACATATACTTTAAATAAATGGCTTGCTTCTAAAAATCATTTTTAAATGGCTCTCTGATTGATAGGCATTCATTTAAAAATGGAAATGTCATAAATTAGTTCATTTTTAATACAAATGACATAATAGGGCAAATTATTTTTCTTCATACTAAGAGGGAGTACCAATATTGACACATTCAAGCCAAGGACATTAGACTATCCGCCTGCAGACCAAAAGGTCTCGGGTTCAATTTCCAGTCAAGGGCACGTACCTGGGTTGCCGGTTCGATCCCCACCCCTAGTCAGGGCGTGTGAGGGAGACAACCAATCGATGTGTCTCTCTCATCGATGTTTCTGTCTCTCTCTCTCCCCTTCCCTCCCTTCTGCTCTATCTGAAAATCAATGGAAGAATATCCTCAGATGAGGACTAACAAGAAAATAAATAAAATAAAATAAAAACAAATCCTTGATATTTGCCCACCCTCAGAACATGTAGAAATTGGGGCAAGTACTGGCCCCCGACGATCAGACATTCAGCTCATCTGCCTACTGTCACTGCCAGGACTCCTGCCTAAAACGTCTCGTTCGGCCCTGCCCACTTTGGCTCAGCGGTTAGAGCGTCGGCCTGCGGTCCGGAGAGACCCGGGTTCGGTTCCCGCTAAGGGCACGTACCTCGGTTGCAGTTTGTCCCCGGCCCTGGTCGGTCGTGTGGGTGGCAACCACTCGATGTGTCCCTTCACGTCGATGTTTCTCTCTCTCTCCCTCTCTCTCCCTCCCACTCTATCTGAACAAAAAATGGAAAAATGTCCTCGGGTGAGGATAAAAACAAAAGTCTCGTTCGCCAGGCTGCCACTTCTGCTTGCCATGGCTGCCACGGCCGCCACGTGTGGCTGCGAAGCCAACGGAAGAACGTGACCAGTCCAGACTGAGGCGAACTGTACATACAGAACACACCCCAGACGCCACAGATGTCCTGGGGGAAAACGTCAGGCATCGCAAAACGCTCCGACTAGGTGCTGAAACAGCACCGCCCTGTGGCCACCAGGAGAACGGACAGCACTTCTGGGGCTCACGTCCTGCTTCTGCGGCACACTGAGCCCTTCGGCACCCAGAGCGCTGTGCATGGGGCTCTGGCAGAGGACCTCCCCGCTCCACGATGGAGTCCGGCCGTTCCTTAATGACGATTAAGCTGCCGTACTGTTTGATTACTATGGATCATCAGTAATAAGCAAAGAAAAACATCCACAGGATAGCCTGGGTCCAGAAACCATGACTGTACGTGCGCTATGTGAAAACAACAACAAGGAAAAGTGCTACATGAAGATGGAGAGTGGTTGCACCCCACTTCCAAGTCGGGGAGAAGACACGCGCAGAAACGCAAGCCCGGCTGTTCAAGGGGCACATGAGAGATGGCATCCCTGGGTGCTTCGTGACACGTCTCACGTAGGTGTGTGTACAGAGGCCCACGTGTCTGCGAACCACCAAGACGTGAAGTCTGGAGAAGAGAGATGGTGTGTCTGAGTAAGGCTAGTGTGCGGGGACAGGAGAGAAGCCAGGTCCACCTGCTCCGAGGGCCGTGCTGGGCACAAGTCCTCAGCACCAGCTCCCAGGGGAGGTCAGCGGAAGGAGGTGTGAGCAGGCACAAAGCGGGAAGGGCCAGGCCAGGCCTAGAATGAAGAGGGTAGATGATGGGGGGGGGGCAAGAAAGAGCGGAAGAAACAGAAAGATAAGCTTTGCACAAGGTCACCCCGAGTGACGGCTGTGACAGGAGATGGAGGGAAAGAAACAAACGAGGAGCTTAAAGCAGAAGGGAGCTCGTCACGGACGCTTCGACTCCATCAGGCTGAAGGCGAGACCACTGCTCACCAGCGTCGAGAAGCCCGCGAGGGCAGATGTGCGGGCAGAGGCCAAGAGCGGGAAACGCCAGAGTGACGCAGGCGCATCAGTGTCAGGAGGACCGAGCCAGCATGACAGCTCCCCCATCGACGCCCTCACTGCTGGTGGAACACCGTGCTGGGGGTGACTTGCCTACCACAGGGCATCTCTGCAAAGAAAACGTAAATCGTGGATGCTGTCCGGAGAGGCTGGCCCATGTGGTAGGCAGGTAGGTAAGAGAGGTCGGGCATGGGGTAACACAAATCAGCAGGACCTGGTGTCAAGAGACACAAAGACAACCAAGAAACAAAGTCTGGAGCTAAAAGCTTAACCGGAGTCAAGGGAGCGGAAGCTGAGTGGTGGCAGTAAATACGCTGGGGGGGGGAGGGGGGAGGGCCTGAGAGAGCGGGCATGCCCACGTTTGGGCCCTGCCAAGGGTCCCACTGCAGACAGAATGAGATCAAACCCTCTCCCGGTGGGACCTCGCCTGTGTTCTCCGGGCTGCTGTCCCTACGACCCACCTAGCAGACGCCCCGGTCCAGGCACGATGACTAGCGGCCGGGCCCACAGCCGCGCCAGGCTCCCTGCTCGAGGCCTGCAGAGGGCTGTTCGATCTGCCTGTAATGTTCTCTGCTCGGACCCTGCGTGGCCGGCTCCCCGCACCCCGCTTTCCCAGGGAGGCGAGCGCTCCTCGGAAGGATGGCGGGCTGCGTCTCCGCCGCGGGTGCTCAGTGCAGCTTCCAGACCAGGCCCGTGCACACCTAGAGCACCACCACCACTTCCTATGGGAAGTCCCGGCCTCGCTCCTGACGCCCTCTCTGCTGGCATTTCTTTCTAATGAGGTCCGTATTCAGTTAAGATTTGTCAACTTTCACGGAAGGACGTCAGTCGGACTCCCAACTCGGCTAACGATCCCTCTAACATCTTGCTCTACACTCAGCAGCAGCACAGAGTGTTATATGCGGTGTATTCGGATAGCTTGAGCCTTAGGCAAGAGCTAAAACCACTTTGCAAAGCGAGGAGTGCAGACAAGGTCTGCCGCTCCGTGACAGTCACTGACAGTGTCTCTTCACCGCTTTGTGAGACAGAGTTTCAGACTCTGTGCTACACACAACCCTGGCGGCCAGCAAGGTTCCGAAGACCAGTGCACAGCCCCGTACATCACTGCGATGCATCGTGTGTCCTACCTTCTCTACACCCTGGGAGGAAGACCGGTGGTCAGAGGCTGTGTATTTAGACTTGCACTGTTCAAGGTCCCCAAGAAACATTGGGCTCTGAGTTTATCCCAATGGCTTATTTCGAGGACCGTCATAAGAAACTGCCCTGCAGGACTTGTTTCCTAGGCTGCCAGGCAGCTACCTGAGGACAGTTTTTCACTGCAGTGTACAGTATCTACGCAGTCTCCGTATCAAGCGGATTCTTGTAACATTACTATGAACCAGGTAAATCTCCATCGTCCACGGATGGGCAGCTCCGGAGCCGAATCCAGGACGTGGGTTTAGGAAGCAGGCGTTTACCTGGGCATCAGCCTCCCCACTACCACGTGTTTATGCTCTCCTGATCCCCTGGCCAAATGTCCTTGCTCGTGTGCAGTCTGACTTTACCCTGCAGTGCACGTGTGTTCGTGCGTCTCCCTAAGTCGGCCTGGAGACAAGGCACAGCACCAATACTCTCAGAGCGTCTGTCGGTGCGAACCTTTCACCGTGGGCGTAAGCAATGATGGCAAATCACGTCACCCGCGCTCTCTCACGCCATCGCCTCCCAGAACCATCTACGATCCCTCACCCACAGATGAGGTCTATGCTGTAGCCTGCAGCAGAGCATGGTACTGCCATTAGATAATAAAATCGCCAACACCGGAAAACACAGTCCTAGAGAGGTTCACACACAGCTCACTGAGCTGTCTGAAGTGTGGCTTACGTGCAACAGGCTGAGTGCGACTCGGACTCCTAAGTACACAGCTGTTTGATTCACTGGCGGAGTGGGACGCGCCACTGAACAGAACCGACTGTGATGACTGGCGTGGCCGTCTGTGCACTCGGTGAGGTTATTCCCTGCACGAGGTCTTAGATAAATAACACCCGTGAGAGTGGCTGTGCCTGAATGTTCTTCCTCTCCAGATTTAATAGTGTGTAATCCAAAACATTTTTTTAAACTTTAAATCCCTTATTAGCCTACATACAATTTGACATTTCAGCTTGCCTTACCTATAATTTACTTCTGCTATGATGATTATACGTGTAGATACAAAATAATTTTAACCGAAGATAAAATTATGGTACTAACTAAAGATAAAAAATAATGATTATGAACCCTAACTGTACGCAAGACGACTTCCTTCAAGCCTGAGGCAGCTGTGTCTCTGTTCCCCAGAGATGAAAAAGACAGGGGAAAACCTCTCTTGGCATCGCTAAGGAAAAAAGTTAACAATTCGGTTCAAAGAGATTTCACAACGAGATTGGAAATTCAACTGACCAGGGACAAAGGTCCCAAAGCACACGTGCTCATTGGAGATGCTCAGGAAGGAAAAGGTAAAGATGAAGACAGGAAAGAGCTGTCATTTTCTGTGCAACGTGAAATTCAAATCCGTAAACATTTCCCCCTTCATGACGCTGTTTGGAAGAGAAAGGAAAAGGCAGAAGTGGGGGTCCCCGTGAACCCCAGAGAGGGCTCAGAAGCAAGTGGCGGGTCGCTGGGAGGTCCTTCAGCAGCACCAGCTCCAAGAACTCAGAAAGTCCGTGGAGACCTGCCCCCGGCGCACATCCCGAAATAACGCCTGACTCAGCAGTTCCCAACCTTTTCCATCTCTTGGCGCGCACACACTAAGTATTAAAACTCTGTGGCACGCCAAAAACTATATGGTATTTTTTGCTCATCTGACCCCCGCCCACAAGAAAAAGGTGTACTTTTTACTCACTGGATGGCTAGTGCCATGTTGGCTGCTGTCGTTTCTTTATCTGACAATCTAAGGGGAACGAGGTCAGTGCCCCGACTAAACGGTCAGGCACTGGAACAGTGTCAAAGTTCTCGCAGCTCACCGGTGGGAATCGCAGACCCGAGTCAACCATCTAAGTCTCCAGCTGGGTGGTTTTTTGGTGTGAAGGACACTGAATGCTGCCTAACATTTGGAAAGACTGACTTCATCGCGTGGATGAACATATTAGATACTCAGTATTTCTCTCTTTCAACAGTGGCTTGAAAAACAACAACATTTTTTTTTAATAAGAAAAAACATGTAAACTACATTTGAACTTGTGAGGAAGTCACTTCTGGATTGAACGTCAATGATACTGTTGATATCAGATTTCCCCCGAGGACCTCTGGCAAAAATCCCTGGATTATCAAGAGTCTACATTGTTACCTTTTTTAACACAAGCAGAATGACGCTCAGGGAACTTGCGACACGTGTTACCGGAGGAAGGAATCTGTAGGACACTTACATCTTTCGGGAGCTTGGTCGATGTGCTCTGGACAAAGAAGGAAGAAGTGACTGACGTCCTGAAAGGTTCCGGCCCCCACAGCACAAGGGTAATGGTACCTCTGGGTACAATTCTCTTCACAGCATTTGATAGTGGCTCCAAGGTGCTTACAAAATGCACATCGCTGAAGGGGCAAAGGGGAAGAAATCGCTTTGTAAGACCTGGTAGAGGAACATTCAAAGGCAGGGCTAGGCAGGTATCAGATATCTTTGCATATCACTCATAAAACGATTTGTATCTGCAGAACAGCAAATGAAGGATCTGTTCAAAATAGTAAGACATAAGGCGCTCAGCTGGATGCTTCCATTCAAGTTTACCAAGTTAGCATTTCACTGATGTTTTTTTTAATCCTCACCTGAGGATATGTTTATTATTTTTGAGAGAGGAAGGGAGGGTGGGCAGGGAGGGAGAAAGGGAGTCAGAGGGAGGGAGGGAGAGAAACAGATGTAAGAGAGAAACACTGATCCACTACCTTCCATATATGCCCCAACCGGAGATTAAACCCAAAATGTAGGTATGTGCACCAACCAGGAACTGAACCTACAGCCTTCTGGTGCACAGGAAAATGCTCCAACCTGCTGGACCATCAGCCACGGCAGCATTTCATTTTGTTCTACTTTGTCAAAAACGTACTACTGGATTTTTTAAAATTCAGTTATATAGTTAAAAAGCAGGTTTCTAGCCCTGGCTGGTTTGGCTCAGCGGTTGGAGCTTCGGCCTGCGGACCACAGAGTCCTGGGCTCGGTTCCCACTAGGGGCACGTACCAAAAAAAAAAAGGGCAGGTTTCTAGCCCTGCTGGTATGGCTCAGTGGTTGAGCGTTGAACCCATGCACCAGGAGGTCGCCGATTCAATTCCCGGTCAGGGCACATGCCCAGGTGGGCCTGATCCTCAGTGGGGGGAGTGCAGGAGGCGGCCAGTCTATGTTCTCTCTCATCGATGTTTCCATCTCTCTCTCCTCCCTTCCTCTCCCTAAAATCAATAAAGAAAAAAAATTTTTTTAAATCAGGTTTCTAGTTCAGAGTTATTTTATTTTTTAATGCATTTTTTAATAAAGTTTTTTTTCTTTATTGGTTTTAGAGAGACTGAAACACCAATGAGAGAACATCGATTGGCCGCCTCCTGCAGGCCGCCCACCGGGGATTTGGCCCACAACCTGGGCATGTGTCCTGACTGGGAATTGAACTGGTGACCTGTTTGTGCCTGGATCGATGCTCAACCACTGAGCCTCATCAGCCGGGTATTTTAAGTGTTTAAATCCTATCAATAAACAAATGAAACGAGAGTATGGTATTCATAGAACATCGTACTATCACCCAACCTAAAAATCAGCACGACATCAACTAGCCCAGCACAGAAGGTAGTGACGGATGACCATACCATTACAGGCAGCATATTTCACTGTGATAATTCAGTGTACGCGTCCTCGTAAATGCTGGGGGTGAAGAAAAATTAGGTCGTATCTCCTCCCCCCTCCTCCCACCACGTTCAACCCGCTTCCACTCTCTAGCAAGCAGTACCCTGGCTGGCGTGGCCCAGCTGTTAGAGCGCAGGCCCTCGGACCACAGAGTCACAGGTCCCCCATCCCTGGTCGGGGTTGTGCGGCAGGCAGCCAATCAATGTGTCCCTCTCACATCGATGTGTCTGTGTCTCTCTTTCTTTCTCTCTCTCTCTCTCTCTCTCTCTCTCTCTCTCTCCCTCCCTGCCACTCTAAAAACCAATGGAAAAAATATGCTTTGGTGAGGGTTTCGGGGTTTTTGTTTTTTTAATCTTCACCCGAAGATGTTTTTCTCTTTATCTTCAGATAGAGTGGGAGGGAGAGAGAGAAACATCAATGTCAGAAAGACACGTCGACTGGTTGCCTCCCACAGAACCCGACCAGGGCCGGGGACGAACCACAACTGAGGTACGTGCCCTTGGCTGAAATCGAACCTGAGACTTATTGGTCCACGGGCCGATACTCTTACCACTAAGCCAAACCGGCCAGGAGGATTTTTGGTTAAGGCAAAGAACTAAGCCACCACAATCCACAAGGTGAGCCCAGGACACTGGAGTAAGAAGTTGGTTCAGATGACCTGCAGGGGTCCCCCCTCCTTAGCTCTCTTCCCTCGGAACCGCCTAGAGTCTGCCACCCTCGCCAGCCCGGTGCAGGGCCTCCCCGTGGGGAAGGGCCGTATCACACAGACGCCGACTCAGCCCTCATGCCGAGTGCGTGCAATCCGTCTTCTCCTCCTGGTCCTGGACCCTTGAGCAGACGCGGCTGGTGGTCCTGCCCGTTTCCGCAGCACCCCGAATGCTGCGGACAGAAAGGCCAGATGTACGCATCCTGAGTGGACCTCACTCCTGGGACATCCGTCTGTGGGCGCGGCTCACAGATGGCACAGCTGGGACACCCGGGGCGGGGGCCCTCGAGTGGCCAGAAACAGAGGGAGCTGCTAAGGGTACTGTGGACACCTTCACATTCTCATGTACACACTACATTTCTTTTTTTATTTTTATTTTCATTTTTATTCTTTTTGATATGGAACTATAATCTCAGCTGGTTCCTGATTTTTTATTTTGTTTTATCCTCACCGAGGACATTTTTACATTTATCTTCAGACAGAGCTGGGAGGAAGAGAGGGAGGAAGAGAGAGAGAAACATCCACGTGAGAGAGACACGTGGACTGGCCGCCACCCTCACCCAACCGAGGCCAGGGTCAAACTGCAACAGAGGTATGTACTCTTAGTGGGAACCAAACTCAGGACTCTCTGGTCCATGAGAGGACACTCCAACTGCTGAGCAAAACTGGCCAGGGCTGGAGTCAGGTTTTAAATCTAGGTCTTTCTGCTCTGTGGTGCAAGTGACTCACCTTGGGCTTGGAAAGACTCAAAGAGCTAATGCACACTCAATAGGCAGTTAGTCTGTACTATTCTTTCCATCATCATCATCATCATCATCATAAAGTACTGCCCAGCCAGTGTGGCTCAGTGGTTGAGTATCAACCCATGCACCAAGAGGTCCAAGGCTTGATTCCAGGTCAGGGCACATGCCCAGGTTGTAGGCCCAATCCCCAGTGCAGGGCGAGCAGGATGCAGCCAATGTTCTCTCTCATCGATGTTTCTCTCTTCCTCTCTCTTTAAAAGTCAATAAAGAAATATATGTACGTGTGTGTGTGTGTGTGTGTATTTAATCCTCACCCGAGGACACTTTTGCATTTATATTCAGATAGAGCGGGAGGGAGAGGGAGGGAGAGAGAGAGAGAAACAACGTGAAAGAGACACACAGACTGGTTGCCACCCACACTTCCCCAACCGGGGCCGGGGACAAACTACAACCGAGGTACATGCCCTTAGCGGGAACCGAACCTGGGACTCTCTGGTCCGCGGGCCGATGCTCCAACCGCTGCGCCAAACCGGCCAGGGCAAGAAAAATATATTTTAAAAAATCAAGTATTTGTATGTGGCAAAGGAGGGAAACACACTAGATGCTGGGTCGTCACTAGTGACGACAATGAACATCTTTGACCTTTAAACGGAGGGCACGGAGACAAACAAAAAAAAGAGGGTCCCAAAGAAATATGAAAGGAAAAGGAGGCTGGGTCCAAAAGAAGACGAGGCTTGAGGTGGTGAGTCAACTGACACTTGAAAAATGAGGAAGAGTTAGGCCTGAAAGAGGCGGGTAGGGACAGTCACAGGCTGTGGAACCTGACCTTGGGGAACGCTTGTTCAGTTGGGGGACTAAACGAGGTGGGTCCTGGAGACGGGGGCGCCCAGAGGTTCTGGCCCTTCACTGCGTTCATGTCTTGACCCGCGGTGAGGCCTTCCCTATGTAAAATTTCCACGATCTGCCCTGGCCGGTTTGGCTCAGCGGTTAGAGCGTCGGCCTGCGGTCCGGAGAGACCCGGGATCGGTTCCCGCTAAGGGCACGTACCTCGGTTGCAGTTTGTCCCCGGCCCTGGTTGGTCATGCGGGTGGCAGCCACTCGATGTGTCCCTTTCATGTCGATGTTTTTCTCTCTCCCTCCCTTCCTCTCTCTCCCTCCCGCTCTATCTGTACAATAAATGGAAAAAATATCCTCGGGTGAGGATTAAAAAACAAAAACACAAAATCTCCACGACCCACCACGCCTCCATCTCTTGCCTCCCGCCTGCCTCCCCCACTGGGCCGCGAGCACCACAGCGGCTGAGATTTCCGCCCCGTGCTGCAACATCTGCTTCTGGGACCCAGGAACGGATCAATAAATATTTTCTCCACTATTACTCGCTCTAGGTGGGCTTCGCAGACACAGCAGCCAGGGCCGAGGCCCCCCTGGCCCCGCCGAACAGGACCCGCCATCGCCCGACCGGAGATGAAAGCGATTCCCAGGCCCACGCTTGGCCGACTCTGTTCAAGTTCAGTCCAGCTTCACCCAGGGCCTCCGGACCTCACTGTCGAGTCTCAGGGCCCCTGACAATCCATTCGCCGCGACCACCGCCGCCCCCCCCGTCCCATCCCCCAACTTCCCGCCAACGCCGCCATCACCGCCATCGCCACCGCCGCCGCCATCGCCGCTGCCGCAGTGGTGTTCGCTCTGCGCATGCTCGGCGGCGTGCAGCCGCGCGGCGCCGGAAGACGAAGATTACGCAACATCTCACCACGTGTGTGTACGCACAGGCCAGCACGTGCCACCCCTCCTCCCTCGGCCTCAGGCCCACCGACCCGCACGAGAGCTCCCAGCTCCCGGCGGTTCCGTGCAGGGGTGCGTGCAGCCCGCAGACCGCTCGGCCGCGCGGGACCACCTGCGGCATCGCTGGGTGTGTGAGGTCCGCACACCTGCAGGCCGACACACATTTCAGGGTGGCTTTTTATTTGTTGTTTTTTTTTTCTTGGGTGCTCAAGGACATGACTGCCTTCAAAACAGGGGAGCCCTGGCCGGTTTGGCTCAGCGGTTAGAGTGTCAGCCTGCGGTCCGGAAAGACCCGGGTTCGGTTCCCGCTAAGGGCACGTGCCTCGGTTGCAGTTTGTCCCCGGCCCTGGTTGGTCGTGCGGGTGGCAGCCACTCGATGTGTCGTTCTGACATCGATGTTTCTCTCTCTCTCTCCCTCCCACTCTATCTGAGCAAAAAAGTGGAAAAATGTCCCCGAGGATTAAAAAAAAAAAAAAACCACAGTGGAAAAGGAAACAAGCCTCACTACTTCTCATTGATAAAATGTAACAACCAGCTTTTCCCAGACTGGCTATATTTTTAGTCTAAAACCACCCATGGTATCTAACTAAATACGTTTGGTATGTGAACAGAATCCAGGTTAACAGCAGGTGGAACACCCAGGTAGTCTGAGTATCCCTGGTCCCAAGGGAAAGGCCACGGAAAAGCTGAGGGAAGAAGGTGCATCTGTAAATCCAATCAGCCCGACCGGTGTTCCTCAGAAGATTGGACATCGTCCCAGGGACTGAGAGGTCCCGGTTCAATTCCCGGTCAGGGCACATGCCCAGGTTTCGGGCTTGATCCCCAGTAGGGGGCGTGCAGGAGGCGACCCATGGATGTTTCTATCTCCCTCTCCCTCTCCCTCTCCCAAGTCAGGAAAAAATATATTTAAGTCTAATCAACCACTGAAAAGTGTTTATATGAACTCATTAACATATAATAATTTAGGCCAAACTGTTAAAATCTAGAATCTTTGTTCCTTTTATGGCATATGCCGAGTGGTACAGAAGCCTTTTGCACTAAAAATGATTCTGGCAAATAAAACATAATGACTTTTACTTAAGCGCATAATAAGGAAATAAAATAATTTAAATTGATCCTTTTCCCAGTGTCTGTATCATTTTAGAAACATCGACATGTTCTCTTAATCACATTTGCAATGGAAAATATTATATGACATTAGCTAAACTACTATGAGAAGTCCTGGCATGTATTCAACATACTAATTCACAATAACATAAAGATATCAGGGAATAAAGGAAGGAAATAAAATACTAACTGCATTTAAGTGAACGCCTCAAACCCATCTGGTATATAGTTACTGAAAGACATTTGGCACTGCAAGAAAATGTATACTTTATATATAGGGTGTAATACATCTTTTTAAACCAAATAAAAATTGTAGAGAATATCAGCACAAATGTCCACAGGGAACTTTTCTAACGTCAGTACTTTCATAAGCCACGTATTAGAAATCAAACAAGTTATAAACAAAGTAACAATTATAAACTAATTAACATCTGGAGAAAGGAAGGCAAGGGAAACAGTTCTTAAATGGTTTATCAACTCAACGATTTATTTGAATCACTGTTTAAGACTCCTAAATAGCATTCTTCCCCCACTATTTAATCATTTTGAAAAAGAGAGGGAGGGGAAGAGAAAAAAAGAAAGGTAGTATAACATGTTTTGACGGTAGTCCAAGAACACCTCCACTGAAGGGCTGCGGGTTGGGTTCCCCGCCAAGGACACCTACCCGGGCGCAGGACTGTTCCCCGGCCCCGAGAGGGGCGAGTTAGGGAGGCAACCAACTGATGTGTTTCAATGTGTCTCTCGCACATCAATGTTTCTCTCTTCTCTCTCTCTTTCCCTCCCTTCAACTCTCTCTAAAATTCAATGGAAAATATATCCTTGGGTGAGGATTAACAAAAAACAAAACACAAAAAGACAAAAATGTCATCCAGCTTTCCTAGTTGTTCTCACTGGAGGAGCTGATCAGATACAAGGTTCTCTGCTAAAGGTGGAGGTGAAAATTATGCTCCCCGCCCAGGCATCAAGACCTATGAGCTACAGTAACCGTGGCAGAGTGACCCTGTCCTGAGTAAATATACAAAGGAACTAAAATACATAGTAAGAAACGATCCACAGAGAGAGACTGTATTAATTAAACATTTGCTCGATGACAGAGGTTATATTTCAAATTAGTGGATACAAGAACAGACATTTCAATAAATGATGGAGTAACAATTGGCTCTCCACAGGTGAGAAAATGAAACTGGATTCTTACATAAAAATATGAAACAAAAAACAAAAAAACACCTAAATGGTAGGGCAAAAGTACAGAAAAAAGCTTTCATTTTTTTTTTTTTTTTTTTTTTATCCTCACCCGAGGATATTTTTCCATTTTTTGTACAGATAGAGTGGGAGGGAGAGAGAGGAAGAGAGAGAGAGAGAGAGAGAGAGAGAGAGAGAGAGAGAGAGAGAGAGAAACATCGACGTGAAGGGACACATCGAGTGGCTGCCACCCACACGACCAACCAGGGCCGGGGACAAACTGCAACCGAGGTACGTGCCCTTAGCGGGAACCGAACCCGGGTCTCTCTGTACTGCAGGCCGACGCTCTAACCGCTGAGCCAAACCGGCCAGGGCAAAGCTTTCATTTTTTTAATCCTCACCCGAAGACATGTTTTTATTGACTTCAGAGAGCGGGAGGGAGAGAAACAACGTGAGCAGAAACACTTGGCTGTCTCCTGCATGCACCCTGACTGGAGATCAAGCCTGCGACCTGGGCAGGTGCCCTGACTGGGTTGAACCAGCCACCCTTCGGTGCACGGACGACACCCAATCAGCTGAGCCACACCAGCCAGCGCACCATGCCTGTTTTTTTTTAAATCCTCTCCCTAGGGTATATATATATGTGTATATGTATATATGTAGGTATATGTGTATATATGTGTGTGTGTGTGTGTGTGTGTGTGTATATTTAATTTCATTACATTCTTTTTTTTTTTAATCTTCACCTGAGGACATTTTTGCATTTATCTTCAGAGAGAGAGAGAGGAAGAGAAAGAGAGAAACATTGACTGGTTGCCACCCACACAACCCCAACCAGGGCCAGGAAAAAACTGTAACCAAGCTACGTGCCCTTGCGGGAACCAAACCCGGGACTCTGGTCCACGGACCGATGCTGTTACCACTGAGCCAAACCGGCCAGAGCCCTAGGATATTTCTCCATTGATTTTTCAAATAGAGAGGTAGGAAGGGAGAGAGAGAGAGAGAAATATCGCCGTGAGAGGGACCCATCAGTTGGTTACCTCCCTCAGGACCCCAACCAGGGCCAGGGATCAAACCCACAACCGAGGTAAGCGGCCTTGACCAGAATCGAACCCACAACTCTTCGGTCCACGGGCTGATGCTCCAACCGCTGAGCCAAACCAGCCAGGGCTCCATGACTCATCTTTCATGTCTACATGTCAGAGTGAAGATACTACAACGTCTTACTATGCAAAGTGAAACTGAGGACAGACAGGTACAGGATGATTTGGTGAAGATGTCACATGACATTAGCTAACCATGTCAGACACAGAAGAAGTCCAGACGGCTCAGTCTCCCCATTACAGAGAGTAATGTTTTACTTCGAAAAAGCACGATACAAAACCACATTTAGAACAATGGCCCTTATCCCCTTCATCCTAGGAAATCTCGGGGACTGCTGGTGCGCGCCCTGTAACTTCACCCCACGGGCACCCCTCTCTTCACTGGTCCTCCTCTGAACACCACCTAAGGGCTCGACGTCCATCTTCCTTTCTCCTCGTTTACTGTCTCCACCGGCAGCTTGATTTGCTGTCACTGTGCTGGGAGAAGCTGTCTGTAATTCCCACCCTGACATTTTTGTCCCACAGAACTTTCATGGGGTTTCGGGCTGAACACAGCCACACATACTCGGGCCTGAAACTCCGGAGACATCTGCAAGTCCATCTACCTCATCAAGAACCCAACGCCGCTCACTCTGTCCCTACCACATCGTCTTTATATTTCACACAGCACACCTCAACTCCAAATCTTACACTCACTGACCTTGAATAGCAGCGGTAATCCTCAACTACTCTGTCTTCACGTAAACCTCTTCCAACTTAACTACCAAAAGCTGGGAGAGTCCAGTTCTCTCAATGCTGCTCCTGCTATTAAGAGAGTTCGTTCGTAATGAAATTCCTCAGCGTGGCATACAAAGCTACGGGCACTTTTCCATTTCTTTCCCCTCCGGGCCCCACCCTACACATTCTCCAGCCCTTCAATCTGCCATTCCTCCAAAATCCACAGACCCTCCTACTTGAACATTCTGCTCAAGACGACTCTGTGTCTAGATGCCCTATGTTAACCTATTGACACCTATCCATGCTCCAAGCAACATCTTACACTTCCCAACTTTCAAAATATTTTCAGGTTCCCTCAGTCAAAATACGCTTCCAATAACAGACACGGTTAGGGAACTCCAAAACACCCATTCCATCTCCTCCCTCCCCGAGGCCTCAGTGGTGTTCAGAAGTCCAGTCCTATCGGCAGCGATGTTCCCGTCTGTGCATGCTTCTGGCCCGGAGGAGCACGGTCTAATTAAATGGTGATCATCCCAACGCTCTCATTACTGGTTGAGGCATGAACGTAGGCGGTAACTCTAGGTAATGTGATATGAGGAGAAATATAAGGTAGAAGAAAGCATTTGGAAAGAATTTCCTTAACTAAAGTGACAATAAAAGGTTCTTTCTGTTTCTGTCTCTGAATGTTATCTTGACAGTGTGACACTTGGCGCCCACCACCTTCAACTGCAAAACGAAGAGGACCAAGGTAAAGACAACACGCTGTGATAAACCATGCAGAGACGGCGGGAACCGGGCGTCAAGACGCCAGTGACATCCCTGTCACCCTAACTCTGGATTTCCTGCTGTGAAAACTACCCAGCACCCAACCAGGTAGAGTTCTCGTGTGGTATCCAAATAGGGACTACCAGTCATACCAAAGAGCAGGAAATCACAATCTACGCCGAAAATAATCAAAACTGACTTAGAACTTCCACACATGCTAAAATGAGCAGATAAGGACGTGAAACAGTTACTTACAAGTGTAATCAATATATTCAAAAAGTTACGTAGACACATAGAAGATACAAAAAGACCCAAGTCAGCCCTGGCCAGTTTGGCTCAGTGGTTAGAGCATCGGCCCACAGACCAGAGAGTCCCGGGTTCGGTTCCTGCTAAGGGCATGTACCTCGGTTGCAGTTTGTCCCTGGCCTCAGTTGGGGGTGTGTGGGTGGCAACCAGTCGATGTGTCTCTCTCACATTGATGTTTCCCTCTCTCTTTCTCCCTCTCTCCCTCCTGCTCTATCTGAAGATAAATGCAAAAAATGTCCTCGGGTGAAGATAAAAAAAAAAGACTCAAGTCAAACTTCCAAACATAAAAACACCTAAGATGAAAATTACATTAAATGTGATAAACAGCAGATTAGAAAATGCAGAAGAAAAGATTAGTGAACTCGAAGACAGAAAAACAGAGATTACCTAAAATTAAGCACAAAGAGGGAAAAACCATCTAAAAAAAGAGAAAGACAAAGAGCATTAGTGAGAAGTGAGGTCACCTCAAATGCCTAACGTTTAGGTCACAGGAATCCCCAAAGGAAGGGAAAGAGAGAAGGAACAGAACAAATTTGCATAAATAACTGCCGAAAACTTTCTAAGCATAACAAGAATGAAAAACTCACAGATCCAAGAAACTGGACAAACCCCAAACACAAGAAACACACAGAAAAGCACACCAAAGGCATAACAATCAAACTGTCCCACGTCAATGATCTAATACTAAAACTATCCCGATAAAAAAACATGCTATGCAGAAACAGACTCATAAATACAGAGAACAAATTGGTGGTTGCTGGATAGGAAGGGGGTGGGGGTATGGGTGAAAAGGGTGAAGGGATTTAGAAGTACAAACTGCCAGTTATAAAAATAGTCACAGGAGTGTACAAAGATACTATAGAGAATATAACCAATAATATTATAATAAGTATGGATGGTGTCAGAAGGGTACTAAACTTATCGGGGGGAATCACTTTGTAAGTTAGGTAAATGTCTAGTGATGATGCTGTGTGCCTGAAACTAACACAATATTGTATGCCAACTGTAACTGAAAAATAAATTTTTAAAACAATGAAAACACAAGGGCACGAGGACAAGAAAAGGCATGTTTTATACAGAAAGAAAAAAAAAAAAGATTACAGGATTATTCATTGGGATACTCCAAGCAAGAAGACCACAGCACATCTTTATACTACTGGCCGGGGGGGCAAAATCATCACCTGCAGGCCTGTACTGCAAAATATGTTCAAGGACATCCTTCAGGCAGAAAGAAAATGAAACCAAGTGAAAATCTGGATCTGCACAGAAGAATGAAGAGCACCAAAGCATGTAACCACATGGATAATTTAATTTTTTGTTATTTAAATCTCTTTGAAAGACATCTGACTTAAAAATAACAATCATGCCCTGGCTGGTTTTGCTCAGTGGTTAGAGTGCCAGCCCACAAACTAGAGAGACCCGGGTTCGGTTCCCGCTAAGGGCATGTACTTCGGTTGCAGTTTGTCCCCAGCCCCGGTCGGGTTGTGTGGGTGGCAACCACTCGATGTGTCCCTTTCACGTCGATGTTTCTCTCCCTCTCTTCCTCCCTCTCTCTCTCCCGCTCTGAGGATAAATGCAAAAATAGCCTCAGGTGAGGATAAAATAATAATAATGATAAATAAAAATCATATGGAGTTGAGAACATACGTGCAAATCAAACGCATGAGAGCAACAGCAGATGGTCCAGAAAGGGGGAAAATGGAAGGAAATAGAACTATACTTTTATTACACATGGAACTACATAGTATCACTTGAAAGCAGACAGGGATGAAGTGAAAGATGCACACTGTAAACCCTGAAGGGACCGATACAACAACTTAGCAAAGAGTTACAGGCAATAATCCAACAGAGAAGATAAAATGGAAACATGAAAACTACTCAATCCAGTCCCACTGGTGTGGCTCAGTGGTTGAACATTGACCATTGCACCAGTAAGTCGCTGGTTCAATTCCTGGTCAGGGCACATGCCAAGTTGTGGGCCCAATCCCCAGTGGGGGGCATGCAGGGGGTGGCAGATCAATGTTCCCGCTCATCGCTGTTTCCATCTCTCTCTCCCTCTCCCTTCCTCTCTCTCTAAAAATCAATAAAGGGGGAAACATTTTTTTAAAAAGAAACTGCTCAATCCAAAAGAATGGAGGAAAATGTAAACAATAGAGATAAATGGGGGGAAAAACAGGACGACTTAATCATATTAAATGTACATGGCCTAGCCTGGCCGGTGTGGCTCAGTGGATTGAGCATCTTCCCATGGACTGAGAGGTCCAATTCCTGGTCAGGGCACATGCCCGGGTTGTGGGCTCGATCCCCAGTAGGGGGGGGCATGAAGGAAGCAGCCGATAGATGTTTCCATCTCTTTCTCCCCTCCTCTCTCTCTAAAAAAAAATCAATAAAAGCATATTTTTAAAAATAAAGAAATAGTGGCCCTGGCCGGTTTGGCTCAGCGGTTAGAGCGTCGGTCTGCGGTCCCAAGAGACCCGGGTTCGGTTCCTGCTAAGGGCATGTACTTGGGTTGCAGTTTGTCCCCGGCTCTGCTTGGGTCGTGCGGGTGGCAGCCACTCGATGTGTCCCTTTCACATCGATGTTTCTCTCTCTCTCTCCCTCCCACTCTATCTGAATTAAAAAAATGGAAAAATGTCCTCGGATGAGGATAAAAAAATAAAATAAAATAAAGAAATAGCCCAGGCCAATTTGGCTCAGCGGTTAGAGCATCAGCCCACGAACCAAGAGTCTCAGGTTCAATTCAGGCTAAGAGCACATAACTCAGTTGTGGTTCGTCCCCAGCCCTGGCTGGGGTCATGCAGGAGGGAACCAATCAATGTGTCCCTCTCATATCGATGTTTCTCTCCCCGTCTCCCCCCACCTCCCACTCCAGCTGAAGATATCTGAAAAAAATATCCTCGGGTGAAGATTTAAATGAATGAACGAACGCACATGGGCTAAACCAATTAAAAAGCAGCGCTTGTTAGTTAACTTTTTTAAAGCAAAACCAGTTCCTACAAGAAATGTGCATTAAATATAAAGTCACAAATGGGCTGAACGGAAGAGATGGAACAACATATGCC
Source organism: Molossus molossus (assembly GCF_014108415.1). Lineage (NCBI taxonomy): Eukaryota > Metazoa > Chordata > Mammalia > Chiroptera > Molossidae > Molossus > Molossus molossus. Next base: position 109,953,746 of record NW_023425401.1, read on the forward strand.
ACATTTGCATTAGGCAGGAGGAAGCCGAAGTGGATATATTAATGTTAGACAAAGCAGATTTCTGAGTTCAATATGGGGTTTTTCTGTTCCAATCCAAAGTATCCTTATCAGTATTTTCCCTCTGATCAACGTTCTTTTATATAAACGCTGGGGCACGGTCACAACCTACGATGGGGAAAATTCGGTCCTGTACACTAGGAAGTACCTACTCCAGTCCTAGGGAGAGAAAGAGGTGGACGCGGAGACACGGTCCACTCCGGCACTGAGCCAAGGGTTAAGTGATCAGGCCCCAGACGATGTCCTCACACAGGCCTGCTTGGGAGCCGGCGCCTGGGAAGCTGGCCTCCGGGGGGTCCCACGGTTCCTTGAGCACAAGGGCAGCGTCCTGTACCTGGGCCAAGGGCGTAAACACCGGCTGCCCTCTGGTGCACGCAGGGGGCAGCGGGTGCTCCAGGCGGCCCCGCATGGGAGGGCGAGCACCTCAGGGAGCCCGCACCTCAGGGAGCCCGCACCTCGTTCCTTCAGAGTCTCTCATTGCCTTTGCCTCCTGAGATGCTTCCATATTCACCCTCCCACATCACAGCATAAGTCTCAGCCGGAACCACCGCTAGGAGCCCCGCGGGTCCTTCCTGGGAGCCTCCAGTCTGGAGACCGTCTTATGGACCCAGCACTAACACCGCCAATGTGTGCCTTTCCTCTTAAAAAAACTATGGGGGAAAATGAAGACGGCGTATTTTGATAATTTTTAAAAATTTACAAGTCCCTCGGATTACATTAAAAATAAAACTACCTATCAGACGTGAGTGATTAAACAGATACCTGCAAATCACCCACCGTAAAGACGCAGACCAATATTTTAAATCTTATTACACCTACTTTCAGTTGGTTAGAAGGGTGTGGGGACAGACTTTTACTGTCCTGTATACTCTTTTCAATTTTTTTAACCAAAATTACACTTTCATTACATTGTTTGCATCCTCAATGTGTACTGCCATCTAATTATAGAAAAGCTATTTGTGTTCTTTTGCAGTCTATGCCAAGAACCCCAAAGATACACCAAAATGCGCAGCTCTCCTCCCAGAACTAAGCTGCTTTTATACAAAGACACCTGTATAAAATCAGTATCATCCGATGGAATTTCAATATGGGTTTGTGCTGGGGGTGACGGCAGAGAAAACATAAGGAATGATCGATTCTAAGGGGGATAATAGAAGCAATTTTTGACTTTTTAAAATAGTGTATGCCACCCTATTTGACTCAGAATTCGTTTAAAGAACCGAAATACGTTAGAGGTTGACGAGTTATTTCTTTTGGGGGGGGGGGGGAGTGCAGGAAAGAGAAGCGTTAGGTCAATAAATGACCAAACGTGTGTAGCATGCAGAACTTAACTATCCCCTTGGTACTCCTCAAAATACCTAGATTTCCAAGATGCTGGCAGCACCCCCAGGGCTCCAAAGAGGAAATTAAGAGAAACCACCATGACCTTCCCTGAAATACAGGTCCATAGCGGCAGCGTATTCTTCCAGCTAGCAAAGATAAATAAAGTTCCCCCGAGAAAAACTAAAAAGCGGTGTGAGGGGAACTCCAGAAAAACCAAACTGCTTGATAAAGAATGCCATTTACAGGTGAGAAATTATGTTAAAGATATCAACTTCGGCCAGGCCGGTGTGGCTCAGTGGATGGAGTGTCGTCCCATGGACTGAGAGGTCCCGGTTTGATTCCTGGTCAGGGCACAGGCCAGGGTTACGGGCTCCATCCCCGGTGCGGGGCGTGCAGGAGGCCGCCGATCGACATTTCTTTCACATGGATGTTTCTATCTCTCTCTCAAAAAAAAAAAAAAAAAAAAATCAATGAAAAACTTTTTTTTAAGGTATTATCTTGAAAAGAGGAACGGTGTTATTAGTTACACCAGGATTTCTCAACTTCAGCGCTTGGCATTTGGAGCTGGATAATTCATTCTTTGTTGTGGGAGGCTGCCGTGGCATCCCAGGACGTTCAGCAGCAGCCACTAGGTGGCAGTAGCACCTCCCTCTCCATTCCCGCAAATGCCCTTTGGTCAGGCCAGTCATGCTTACATTCACCCCATAAATGGCTGTGTGTGTCCCAGGATTCAGATGCTCGAGTCAAAATGATAAGCCTAACCAGACAGTATCATGTGTGGGAGGCAGCCAATCAATGTGTCTCTCTCACGTTGAGATTTCTCTCTCTCCCCCTTCCTCCCACTCTATCTACAAATCAATGGAAAAATAACCTTGGGCCCTGGCCGGTTTGGCTCAGTGGTTGGAGCGTCAGCCTGCGGTACAGAGAGACCCGGATTCGGTTCCCGCTAAGGGCATGTACCTCGGTTGCAGTTTGTCCCCGGCCCTGGTTGGTCGTGCGGGTAGCAGCCACTCGATGTGTCCCTTCACATCGATGTTTCTCTCTCTCTCTTCCTCTCTCTCCCTCCCGCTCTATCTGAACAAAAAATGGAAAAATATCCTTGGGTGAGGATAAAAAAGAAAAGAAAAAAAGAAAAATAACCTTGGGTGAGGATTTAAAAAAAAAAAAGTATTTGCAATCAAGAGGAGAGAGTACTGCAACCCCTCCCTCCACCTGAGCTCTGTACCTTGTTCTCGTCCTTCGTCTTAGACGGAAAAGCCTTTTCATTTCCACCGTTGTCATAGGTTTGGGGGAGGGGAGCTCACAAAAATAGGGAGATCTAAACAGCAGTGCATCATTATCACAACTATTTTTCAATCCCAACTGACATTTAGCTGAAAATGTTCACTTTCTGTGATCACAAAGTATTTTATTTTTAACAAAAGGGTTTAAAAATATACCCAAACTCTTTACAATATTTTAAACAGATGGGGAAATTTCTCATCCACAGTACTTGTTAATCCTCGCAGGAGGTTATATTTCCATTGATTTTTAGAGAGTGAGAGGGAAGGAGAGAGGGAGAGAGAGAGAAACATTGGTGTGAGAGGGACACATTGATTGTGATCAAACCCACTACCCAGGTACATGCCCCCTTGACCAGAATCAAACCCAGGACCCTTCGGTCCCTGGGACACCACTCTAAATGCTGAGCCAAACTGGCCAGGGCCCGTGTCCATGATTTTTTGGAGACATCTGTGTTTGTTTTTACACACTTGCATTACTTCTGGCAATAAACTATCGATAAATATAGTCCCAAATATTTGTTTTTGAAATGCTCAACCCCTAGCACACTCATTTGAAAACTCATCATATTCTCATTGTTGATTTCACATTTGTCTCGAAGAGGCAGATGAAGTATCGTGACACATTCAGCCACATGTCATCCTAATGGAAGCCAACAGACTTAGAACATCTGTCTTCTGGTCAAATGAAAACGTATCCCAAGTTCAATAGCACTTTTACAGAACTCTGCCCCAGGGAACCTCTTGAGATAGTAAAGATTTTCATTGTCATCAACCCCCACCCCCGTCACTTAGGCAGCACTGTAAAGTTTACTCTGTTTTAGACATTTGGGGGGACAGCTGTAAACGCACAAACTTGTGTAAGATGAACCACACTGGGGGCCTCCTTTCATACTCTGGACTCTGGACTTCCTACCTGCACCTATGAATGAATGATTCCATGAACAATCTCTAGTGCCCTTCGCGGAGGCTCCAGATATTTATTGAGGAGAAACCGAAACAGAAAAAGGTCCTGTCAGAAGGGCACCGTGACGCTGGTGAGGCGAGAACCCAGAGACGGGCACACACAACGCGTGAGCTGCACTGCGTGAACAGGGACAATGGGGTGCTCATAGGTGCCTGAAGGAACTGAGGGAGCAAGCCACGCATGCATCTGAGAAGAAAATCCAAGAGAAAGGGAGGCAGTGCAGAGGCCCTGAGGTGGGTGCGTGTGTGGCGTGTGTGAGGAGGACCCCGCAGACACGCGTGGCTGCAGGCCGCAGAAGGGGCAGACTGCTGAGTGGTGTGTAGGAGCGCTGGTGTGGGGCAGAGGGCGCCGGGACCGGGCCTTGCTGGCGGTGGGGACCAGCTGTGACCCCCCAACGCTGCGGGAAGGCTCTGAGGAATGTCGGGGAGGAGTGAGGTGAGTGGCTGCACTGTTTGTTGATTTCTATCCATCTGGACTCATTTTATTCTGTGGATGAAACCTAATCTGGCCAATGTTTGCTGCTGCTGCAAGGACCTGTCAAGGGGCCCCCCCGGCTGGCTCCTGCGCTCTCAGGGGTGCCCACCTGTCTGAGCCCTCCCTACCCCCTGGCGCCTCATCCCGCATCTTCCCTGCGCCCAGAGCTACTCCCCTTATCCAGGAGAACCGAGTCTGCGCCCGAGGGGTGCTGCCGCCCCGGGGTCCCCGCTTCCGGCCTCCCGGTGGACAGGGCTGGGACGTGCGTGTGCGAGGCCGCCTCGTGGGCACCCGCACGGCACAGCGCCTGCCTGTCACCGTTACACACCACGAGTTCACGCTGCCCCCGATGCCACTGCACCCCACATTCACGCCAGGCCCTCCCCACACTGACGCGCCCAGCTCGTTATCCACCACGTATCACTTATCCGCTCGCGGACAGCACACGCGGACAGCAGCTTCAGGGCTGCTCACCCACACCCATGAGAAGCCACGGACCTGCTGGGTCAGCACCGGCCTGTGCAGGGCTCCCTGCCGTCGGCTGTGGTGCCCAGTCAGACCCTGTTCTGCAGTCGGGCAGGTGGCTCTGCTTGTCCCTGGCCCTCAAAGTGTGGACTGCGCTACTCCTTCTGGGGCCTCATATCCTAGGACAGCCGTCATTGCTTATTGCGGGGCCGGGGGGGTTGTGAACCATTCCCACTGCTCTAAGCCAGAGCTGCACAAAAATCTGTATCTGAGAATTGACTGCCACCCCTCGTGCCTGCTGTATCGGTCCATTCTGTCTTCTTTGCACCCCTTCCCCCCCACATCCCCGGGGAACCAAGCTCTGGTCCTGGTTCAGCCTTCCTGTATCCCTTTCCCAGAAGTGAGCACATGCATGTGCACTTCCTTGTATCTTCTTCTTTCCTGCACGAAGGCTTGCACACCATCAATGGTCTTTTGCATTTTGCAAATACCTATTGGAAACCACCCACATCAGCTTACAGAGCTGTACCTGGCTGAGTGGCCCCCCCCCCCGCCCCCATTTGCACCATATTCCACTGTGTGGACCAAACCAGAGTGTCTGCAACCATTCTACTCTCTGTGGTCATTTACACTGTCTCCAATATTTTGGAGATTAAACAACGGCACAACTATTCCAAGAGCACCAGCACTTTGATTACTGCAGGCATGTTTTCAGCATACTCCCAGAAGGGGCACAGGGAAGTGCAGACACAGCTTGTTGGGTAGCACCAAATTTCCCTCCAGAAAAGTGGTACCGATTTGCATTTCTACCCGCAAAGTACACGAGAGTGCCCATTTCCCACAGCCCCATCAACGAACGTGCGGCTGTGTTTAGACTCTTGTCAATGCAACAAAGTCTTCTTTTCTGAGGGAAGAACACATGCTAACTGGTCTACCTGTGCCTAGGTTACAATGGAGAAAAACAAAACAAACACAAACGATGTAGAGACGGCAGCAGACTGACACTGACTGAATGTAGTGAAAAAGGAAAGGTTCCCCTCTTGTCTCGTCTTCCCTCTACTCCCAGAACGCCGTGCGCGTTCTTCTTGCCAAAGCCCAGCCCCACACTAATGCCCAGATGGAGGGATCAGCGCGGGTCTCTCGTGGCCCTGACTCCTGTCTGGGGCGGGGCACAGCCTTGACCTCTGAACTCCATGTAAGTGTTAGTCCGTGTGCACTTAAAGAACAGGAACGGTACCTTCTGCCGAAATGGACAGGGCGGGGCAAGCTATCCCGGAACGACCCTCTCAGCAAACAGCTGACTCAGGTGTGTGCTCTTAGCTGCCTTCCTGTATCGGCATAAACACTGGAGAGGTCGTCTCGATCCCTTCTCTTCCAATCCAGCCCCGGAGAGTTCGCGTCAGCCTTCGCTCACGGCCTCTCCTGGTACACAGGCGGGCCTCGTTTCACGGGCTCCACGGATGCCCCGTTTTCTGCCAAGTGAAGGCAAGACCCTCCACCACGCGACTGCAACTCCCGATCGTGACATCTGCTTTGCTGCAGCGGTCTGGGGCCCACCCCACCACCACCTCCGCGACAGGCCTGCACTTCCCAATGCCATCAATAACCCAAGGCTACGTATGATTAGTTCCTAGAAGAAATAACCTTCACTGTCCGTCCGTCGCGATGTGGCCATCTACGTTCGTTCAGACAGTGGGAGGCGCTGTTACACGTCAGCACTGAAACTCTGATCACATGACAGGTGCTCAAGAGTAACGCTGCGCTTCCCCAACACGCTCTCCGACTTGACTCAGCCTGAGGTGAGAGTTATCATCCGTGCAAATCTGATCGCCGTGTATCTGGGTCAAGCTATGTTATAATAACTGAAGAAGTACACGAATCGACGTCCTGGTCTCAACTACACTTCTGAAAGTTTTAACTACACATTCGATCGATCAAAGGCCATACGAGTTCTATGGTCATAACTTCCCTTCTTAATATTCCTCCGGAAGGGCCGTTTCACTTCACCCAAATACACTTGCCAAAAACCAAAGGGGATCTGTAGGCAGCAGAGCCTTTTTGATTCACGGGGAGTGTTGCCGTTACGGGGGGAGGTGAATGTTCCATTTCTTTCTCTGCTGGTTTCGCAGTGAAAGGTGGCAGGCTAGGGCCGGGATGTTGCTAGGCACAGTGCCCGAAAGATGCATCGAACTGCCAACTTAGCTGAAAATAAACACTTTAATCAATCTTTAAAATATCAAACAGGGCTGGTCCACCTTGTGGGACCAAAGACCTGTCAACTCTCGTCTCCTGTAAGTTAAATCATCATCAAGTGGTCTTGTCTTAAAAAGTAACCACAGGGATGTATAAGTAGAGTCAGTAACTCACATTTCTAAAAATTTCAATTTCTGATTTAAATGGAAAACGTTTATTTTAGAAAGTGACATTTACTGCATAACGTAACACGACGTCCTGGTGGTTTGCACAAACTCTCGGACACAAACTGACGATTTCCTGTCCGGGGGGGTTTTGCATCATCACGATCATCGAATAAAGAACTCTCCCAAGCGGGCCTGTACGCTGACCGCGGGAAAGGTGACACAGTGTCTGCGTCTGCTTCTCCTACTTACTTCTGTGCTCCCTGAGACGACAGCTTTGTCCACGCTCACCGACAGCGGCCCCTCCACCTGGCACACTCCCAGCGACCACTCCACGCAGCGGTGATGGGCCCAGCAGGTGCCTGAGGGTCAAGTGAAAGGAGCCAATGGAAAACGTTAGCTGCATTAACGCCAGAAGGAAAGATGCAGCACCCCCAAACCCACTCTAAGCAGCCCGTCTCAAACTGTGGTCCAGCACCCTCTGGGAGCTCGTCAGAAACGCAACATCTCAGACCACAGCCAAGACCCCCGGAATCACAACAGCGGTGGAGCCAGAAAGCTGTCTCAACAAGCCCTCCGGGTGAGTCTGACCAACCCAATGATCGAGAATCACTGAATGAGTAATTATGGCTCCAACAACAACAAATTAGTTTTGAGTCATTTTACTGAAATATGACCAGAAGATATTTTATTTGGAATCTAACACATAAAATACAAAGGACATTATTTAGTACTGTGTTTATGGCAAACAGGCTACAACATACACCTCTACTCTGCTCTGTCCCGCACCCAGAGCCTACGTCGGTCATGAGGGACAGCCCGGTCGTTACATTCTCCGTCCCAGGGCCTGGAACCACCATCAGTACGCAGGGCACCGTGGGGTGAAATGTACTCAGAGCCCCGCAGCGCCATCTCCTGAGTGTGCGCTGCTCCTGTTCTAGGGGGAAACCCACATGACTACGAACCACGGGCCTTCAGCCCACAGCAGGACAGACCACACTGCCTCACGGGTCCTGCTAAAGTGTTCTGTCTTCAACTGTCAGATCACCGTGGCATCGCTGTCTACACAACACTAAATGCAGATATTGACAAAAGCACCCAGGCCCGGCGTTAGCCTGTGCAGGCGCTAAATAAATTAGCTCAACGTAATTAGACAGTTTGTTTTACCTAAGCAGGCACACTTAACAATGGCATTCTTTACAATGTGATTGTAATTATTTCTAGAGGAAAAGGCATTTACTATGAAGTTGGTAATTCACTGGAATTAAGAGGCCTCCAGACTCAAGAGGTAGCTGTGACTGCAGACCGGCTCCTACCTGTAGGGTCAAATAAGGCTTGGACATCAACGGCATCGGGAAGGCCGACCAGACTGAGTTCATCCCATAACTGACCAGCCTGGTCGTCGGAAGGGGTCTGTGTGCTCACACTCACACGGGACACTGTGTTCTGCTGAGGAGACCGTTCTCTGGGGAAATAAAACAAAATCGATGCGGAAGGGGTAACAGAAAATGTTTCATTTCACACCAACTTAGTGCCAGGTCATTTTTAACTTACTAGGCATAAAATGTCATAAAACAACGTTTAGAACACATCTAGTACGACTCACCGTGCAGTCTAAAACTGGACTGCTACCTTGTAGCTGGTAAGCAACAACAAAAAAGTCTCCGAATCGGTAAAAAGTACAAAAATTACAGTCGCAAAAACATAAAATGAAAATTACCGCTGCAAATTTACTTCGCTATTCCGTAATTTCTTTACAAATTAGCTCTCTGATATTCTAATCAGGGACCACAGTCTATTGCATACAACGAGGACTCTCTCTGGCCTTAAACGCCTCTAAAACCCAAGGCGGTCGAATCAGAAATGTTCACTTGCTTTGGCAGAGGTGAGGACTAACTACCACGCAGAACTGGTTCGGTCTGTACACAGAGGTTATTTCCCAGGGAACGGAGACGCACAGTGAGAGGCAGTGGAGCAGGAGGTCAGCGGGGGCTGGAGGTGGGGGGCCGGCTGCCGGTGCCCCACCATCACGACAGCTGGCCTGCGGCAGGACACCGCGGGCACTCTCAACCGAGACTGCACCTCACAAGTCGGAAGTGAACAAGCAAACGCGAAATCGCCACCGGGAGGCTGGGGACGAGGGGCTTCAGCGTGACAGCGAAGCCACAGCACACAGATGAACAGTGGTCGAGGTCTGCAGCAGGCGGGAGAGTCCGGACCCTGGAGGCCCTGACACGTCCGGTATTAACCACCGTAAGCGATGCCTGCTATTGTGTTTACACATGAGACATGGGCAACCAGATGACCGGCAGCAAAGCTTGAGTCTTCTCCTGATATCACAGTGTTTGACCCATTATCATGCTGGATTACACCGCTACTGAATATAGCCCATAACTCACTGCATGTCTATCTGCTGGGTATTTATCATGATTCCTGTTAAGAGAAAATCAGCACAATGACCAGGGCACTAAACTTTTTATACCTGGAATCACTAATAGAAAAAAAGTATTAACATACGTCAACAAGTACATTTAAATATCAAACCATACGAAAATAGTGAAAATTTTTTACGTTCAGCATCAGGAATGCAGAGCCTTAACTTTTTTTCTTGGAACCTTCAGCATGCTATGCTATCTTTAAATTCTCATTTTTATAAATGTCCACAGTAAAATAAACTCTTTCCTGTAAATATAAAATCCATTCCTACAAATACACTCTTCATTATTAATCATTATTATTTTAATGGGGGGAAAACTAACAGTCCATCCATAAAGACTATTGTACCATTTTATCGTATTTCTTCTGCGCCAGCATTTGATGGGTGGGGATGGGCATAAAACCCAATGGAATGGCTAACCAGTCTATACCAACCAGTTCCTAACCAGCAGCTTAATCAACGTCCCCCTCAGGTCTGGCGACGGGTGTGCCAGACACACCACGTCCACAGATGCTGAGGCCAACCCTGAGGGTGAAGCACCCTCCTCAGGAAAGAACATTAGGAGAAGCCAGCTGACATGCACAGCCCAAAATTATCAGTCTAAACAAAAGGAAAGAAGAAAAAACCCTTGATTATCTATTCTTATATTTAACAAACCAAGAAGAACAAACTATTTTAAAACCTTTTACAAATTAAAAAGAAAAAAATTAGCTGTGTATCTGGTTTATAGCCCATTAGTAACATATTCTGTAAATATTTAAAACCATTACCAAGCTAAATTAATTGTTTACCCCTAAATGATTTCCAAATTTTATAAATGTGCTTTGTTCCTAAGGTCCATTAACTGGTTTATTATCGTTGCTTAATAACTTGGTAAACACTAAGTGTGTATAAAGACTTTCATTAAACCAAGGCTATTTTTATATAATTATCATCTTAGCTCATAAAGGTTTTCACTAAAAATTAACTTAGCTTATAAAATAAGTTATTGAGGCCCAACTGTATTTCCCAGAACAGGTGTTTATATAATTGCCATTATTCAAAGCAGAACATGAAGATGTAAGATATGACCTGGTCCAGTGCATAAATGTGCTAATTATCAATGGACATTGTAAGTCTGCCAAACTTTTAATATATTAGGATGAGACCGTGCATTTTATCAAAGAGGTACCACTCACGTAGAGGATCTAGCTACGGTCTTTAAAACAACAAGGCTGCAAAGACAGGCCTTCTGAACTTCCTTAAAATGTTCCCCCTTAAATTCTTTACAAAGATTCTCTCTGGTGATTGTTTCATTTCCTACTTCAGGTCTTCAAGGCCTTGGCGGCAGCCCAAAAGAAGGAGCCAATCAAATAAGTACAACACAACAATGCCTTCTACTTGCTTCTGGACAGAGGCCAGACAAGCACTGGGGTGGTTACATCATCACCCTCCGGGCTGCGCTCTGAGCCTTCCAAGCTAAATTAATCTTCCGCTTTCCCGTGGACCTCAGGAAACTTCGGCTCCCTCCACCACCAAAGCCAAGTCCACAGATTCAGATGGCCTTGAACCAAAACTCTACAACACGTAAAGAGATTTTTAACTCGGAGAGCAAGCATAGCAGACAAGAGTTTTGGGTAACCAGACTGTCCATGAATACAAACACACATATATACTCATACAAAGATCTTATTCTTCGTTTAAAAAAAAAAAGCATCTTCTTTAACTCGGCATAGAATTACTACTGAGAATGCAGGCAAGCCCACACTGTGCTGTGGCGACAGTTTGCAAGGCAGCCGGACGTTCTCGAACCGTACAATCAATCGCTAAAGGGCACAGAAAGGACGCGAGTGAAAAACTTGGTTTTGCTGTTCTCGTCATATTCTTACCAGGAAAGACTTCATTAGTCTTTGTTATCCTCTTTCCATTTATGCTACGTTCTGGAAAGCTCTCTTCCCTGCGTTAACTTTGGTGACACACTGATTTTTGTGAATGTACCACTAAGATCGCAAACTCTTTAAAAACAAGAGAGGAGGTTGGAGAGGGGCTCGTGGGTTCGTGGTGAGCCAGGAGCGCTGGGTCGCCCACCGTTGGCACTCGGGCGGCGTGACCACACGCTCGGGTCCCGCACCTGCTCGGGCCTCGCGCGCGCCCGGGGAGCGGGGTCGTACCTTCTCTGTCCTCTCTGTCTCCGCGGCGCGGAGGCCGGCGTCTTCTCACAGGTGCCGTTGCTGTTGCCGTCAGCGTCCTTCCTGCTCGAAGGCTGGTTTTTCCTCGGCAGGATAAATCCGGGCGTCCCTCTGAATTGTTTTAAGTCTCCTTGTCCCAAGGAACTTTTTTCACCACAGTAACAAAAAGCGCAGAGCTGTTCACTGGTAGAAATGAAAGCGGGGGAAACAGAGGAGGAGAGAGCGGGTTAACTTTTTAAAGTGACAAAAGTGGGTGCCTGCGCGTGAAAATTAAATGTGTTTTCAGTGTGCGCTAAGCTTGTAAATAGGTCTGCAGCATAAGAACAATGAAGTTGGATAACACTTCTCCATTGGCAATTCTACTTTTCCACAGCATGACTTAAAAAAAGGCAATAGAAATAGTAAACATACCAAATCAAAAAAAGTATCGTCTATACTTAGCGACACAATTTTCTTTTCAATCTGATTCAAGAAATGCAAATGATCAAAAAGAATAAAGACAGCAGAGCTAAGACTGGGGAAGAAGGCAGGGTCATGGCCACACGGTGACGTACAGCTCTGTCAGACAAGTGACGACCAAGTTGTATTTCCCACCCGGTGGAACGCCCTCTGTGCACGACAGGACCGCACACAAACACGCGCAGAGAGATGTAGATACGGGAGGTGAGGGTTACTGGGCTGGGCAGTTAGTGAAGGGAGGAGTGAAAGGGTTGGAACGGAATGGAGAGGGTGAAGGGTGGAGCAGGGTTGGGAGAGCAGAGAAACTGTTTCACGGGATACACTGTATCGGCAGAGACCTGACCTTATGCGTTTAGCAAAACAATGCCACACAAAGAATGAGCCCTAGTGTAAACTAGGGACTTTGGTTAATAATACTGTATCAAATCAGATGTGTGGGTTGTAACAAAAGGCACCACACTCAAGCACAATGCTAACAATAAGGGAAACTGAGGCAGGAGAAGGTTGGCAATGAGAACCCTCTGTATCGTCTGCTTGGTTTTTCTATAAACTTAAAATTGTTTTAAACGATAAAAACTATTAATTTTTTTCAAGAAACTTTTAAAAGTGAAAGGACAAAAATAACCTATACTTATGGAACATATGCTTAATGAGGGACGTTGGGAAGACAAAATGAAAAGGACCACTTCTCTTGGATGTGTTTCTTTCCGCAACACATTTACAGGGGCTGCACCCCAATCTTTCTCCCCAGACATCAAAGTTCCCACCACTACCTCTGCCTTACCTACCCCGTGAGCTTCATAATGTCCTGCACTAACAGGTGATAGAAATAACCTATAATCTTTTTGTAGGTAATTTTTTTATATCTGAAGATCAAATTGGCTTTATCAAGCGATTCATGAATTGAGCAGCTTCCCTCCTAGCAACTAGAAGTCTCGACAATTGTTTGAACTTAAATTCATCTCTCTCAACTAATTTCCTTTTCTGAAAGTTGCCTATTTACATTTTTCCATTATTACCTATTTCAACTGAATGATAAATGTGTTGCCCATTGACTGACACGCACACACACACACACACACACACACTAAATGTAGTCTATTTTCAGAAAGGTCAAATAGGGGGGAAAAGTGTTTCTTGCTTTAAAGGTTCTAACGAGTAGCCTTTGCCAATATTGTATTATTTTCTAATTCTCTTGTCTGTAATTTTCTCTATGCCATTAGGTTGGCACTCTCTCCGTGTACCGTTGCTGGCTTGCTTCTCCCCTAGAAGCATCAGCTACGAGCAGCAACAATCAGACTGACACCAGCCTTATCAACAACACTAAGTACAACATCACTGATCAGAAAACCAAGCGATACTTTTAAGGTATTGATAGAAAATAGCTTAACCTTCCCTCTTATATCCAAAACCATCCCTCAAATGGGAGGTGGCCTACAATGATCCCTACCTTGTGAGACCTCAGACGTTCCACCACACAACAGGCCCCCAGGGAGGTCTTTGTAGAGAAGGACTCAAGTCACTGACGCTTTAGGACAGGTTGTAGGAGAAGCAGAGGTAAGGACAAACGCCTCAGAGTACGTTCCCGACTTTGGGGGGCCCGGAGAGCTCAGGGCAGCTCCCGCCCTCGCAATCTACAGAGCCACCTTCAGCGCAGCGGGCTGCCCGAGGGGCAGGCCAGCACCGCACCTGCAGCCCGAGGGGGCTCTTCTGGAGGACGGGAAGCAAGCGCTCGCTTCACGGGGAAAGAGGGCACTGTGGGGCGGACAGGCAGGGTCAGAAGAATTCAGCAAGAAAACTTAACCTGCACAAGACGGAGTGTGAGAGGGGGTGAGAGCAGGTGACCACACCAAATGTCCCTGACCAACAGGCACAGGGAATCTGTCCGGGGACCAGCCCAGGTGCCCGTGCGCACGGGAAAGCGTCCTGGGGACGTGCCAGCCAGGTACCCCCCTGGGGAGGGGAGCAGCAGCAGTGGGGGAGACACGACGACCCGCCCAGACGTCCTGGGGAACACAAGCCTCAGGCTTGTGGGAGACCAGCAGAGCCACCACGCTGCTCGGTGATGACCTCGGGTGCAGGAGGAGGAGTCGGGGACGAGGAGCACAGAACACCCTGGACCAGGCCGGGTAGGTCTCCTGCAGCTGGGACCACGCGGGGCCACCGGGAACACCGGCCCCTGAGACCGGGCACGGGGCCTGCCGAAGAGCCGGTGCCAGCAGGACAAGCAGCGCCCCCCAGGCCGCTCCCCGGCGGGACTCGCACACACCGCCAGTGGGAACATAAAAGGGCACAGAGCACCGGAAAACACGGGGGTTTTCCTTTAAAATTACCTCTCCCCAGGCACCTACCCAAGTGAAAATAAAAACCCTATGTTCGCACTGAACCTAGGAGCATTTACACACGTTTTATTCATGACTGCCCCCAACTGGAAACTACTCACTGCGAAATGTGTGGGAAACTGTGGTAGGCACCTCCATAAACAGAACCCTGCTCGGCCATGAAAAGGAAACGCCTCCCTGGCCAGTCTGGCTCAGCGGTTAGAGCCCCGGCCTGTGGACCCAACAGTCTCAGGTTCAATTGCAGACAAGGGCACGTACCTTGGTTGCGGTTTGGGCCCTGGCCCTGGTTGGGTCATGCAGGAGGCAGCCAGTTGATGTGTTCCTCTCACATCGATGTTTCTCTCTCCCCCCGCCCCACCACACTCTAGCTGAAGATAAATGGAAAATATCCTCAGGTGAGGATATAAAGAAAACAAAAAACAAAAAAAAACTACAACATACACAATTACACAGAGAAGCCACAAACGCATCATGGCGCTGAGAAAAAGGCTAGATTCTTCCTGGCTCCTCTCACATGATAGCACTGCAAAGCCCAACTACGGGGACAGCAAACAGGCAAGTGGTTGCCGGGGGCAGAAGCCGGGTAGGGTCGCCCACAATGGGCACATCCTATTTTTGGGTGTGACGGCCCCGTTCTTGGTCTTCTGGTGTAGTGGCCCTGTGACCGTCTAGAACCGTCAAACTCACTCAACGGCACGTAAATTGAACTTTCATTTCATAAATGGGGGGTGGGAGGGGGAGGTTGGGAACCAAGACAAAGAAATTATGTATCTAAAATAACCAGAAAATTAAATGCTAGAAGACAGATTGTAAAGAGGTATGAAAATATGATAAAGCACAGGCCAAAAAAAAAAACTTGAAGTTTGAAATTCTTTCAAAATTCAATTTCATAAAGAATCATCAGGTCTTCCCTGGCCGGTTTGGCTCAGAGGTAGGAGCGTCCACCTGTGGTCCGGAGAGACCCGGGTTCGGTTCACGCTAAAGGCACGTACCTCGGTTGCAGTTTGTCCCCGGCCCTGGTTGGTCGTGCGGGTGGCAGCCACTCGATGTGTCCCTTTCACATCGATGTTTCTCTCTCTCTCTTCCTCTCTCTCCCTCCCACTCTATCTGTACAAAAAATGGAAAAATGTCCTCGAGTGAGGATAAAAAAAAAAGAATCATCAGGTCTGAGCCTGAAGTTAAGGGAAACCATTTTTTTTTTTTAACTTTTTAATTGATTTATTTTTGTTACAGATGTTTCTACTTTTTTCCCAATGATTCCCCATCCCCCCGACGCTGTCCCCAGCTTTGTTGTCCGTGTCCATTGGTTATGCATACATGCATATAAGTTCTGTGGTTTCTCTCTTTCTTCCCCACTTCCCTCTCTTCTGAGGGATGTCGGTCTGTACCCTACTTCCACGTCTCTGGGTCTACCCTGTTCCTCAGACTGTTATGTTCATTATATTCCACAAAAGAAGTAAATTCATGTGATATTTGCCTTTCTCTGCTTGGATTGTTTAGCTTAGGATAATACTCTCCAGGTCCCTTCATGTGGTCTCAAAGGATAAAAGATATTTCTTACCGCTGCATAGTACTCCATTGTGTATATGTACCACAGCTTTTCTATCCATTCGTCTAATGATGGACACTTGGGCTGTTTCCAGATCTTAGCTATTGTAAATAGTGCTGCTACGAACGTGGGGGTACATATATTCCTTCTGATGGGTGTTTCAGGCTTCTTACGGTATATTCCTAGAAGTGGGATCACTGGGTCAAATAGAAGTTCCAGTTTTAATTTTTTGAGGTAACACCATATTGTTTTCCATAGTGGCTGCAGCAGTCTGCATTCCCACCAGCAGTGTACTAGAGTCCCCTTTTCTCCACACCCTTGCCAACACTTGTTGTTTGATGATCTGTTGATAGCGGCCATTCTGACAGGTGTGAGGTGGTACCTCATTGTTGTTTTAATTTGCATCTCTCTGATGATTAGTGATGTTGAGCATTTCTTCATGTTTCTTGGTCATTTGTATGTCCTGTTTGGAGAGGTGTCTAATTAGCTCCTCTGCCCATTTTTTAATTGGGTTCTATGTCTTCCCTTTTGTTGAGTTGTATGAGCACTCTTATCTATTTATTTTGGAAACGAACCCCTTATCTGATATATCATTGGCAATTATGCTCTCCCATACAGTGGGTTGCCTTTCTATTTTGGTGGTTGTTTCTTTTGCTGTGCAGAAGCTTTTGAGTTTGATATAGTCCCATGTGTTCATTTTCTCCTTTGTTTCTGTTGCCTTGGGTGATGTATCAGTGAAAATTCTGCTGCGTATGATGTCTGAAATTTTGTTGCCTACCTTTTCTTCTAGGATTTTTATAAATTCACCAGGCACATTTAAATCTTTTCTCCATTTTGAGTTTATTCTTGTGTAGGGTGTAAGTTGATGGTCTAGTTTCATTTTTCTGCAAGTAGCTGTCCAATTTTCCCAGCACCATTTATTAAAGAGGCTGTCCTTACTCCACTGTATGTTCTTGCCTCCTTTGTCACATATTGAGCATAATGTCTTGGGTCAATTTCTGGGTTCTCTGTTCTGTTCCCCTGATGTATATGCCTGTTCTTGTGCCAGTACCAGGCTGTTTTGATTACAGTGGCTTTGTAGTATAACCTAATATCTGGCATTGTGATCCCACCTACTTTGACCTTCTTTTTCAAGATTGCTGTGGCTATTCGGGGTCTTTTTTGGTTCCATATGAACTTTTGAAGTATCTGTTCTAGTTCTGTGAAAAAAGGCGTTGGTATTTTGATGGGGATTGCATTGAATCTATAGATTGCTTTGTGTAGTATGGACATTTTAATGATGTTAATTCTTCCAACCTATGAACAAGGTGTGTGTTTCCACTTTTTTATATCTTCCCCTATTTCTTTTTTCAATGTCCTGTAGCTTTCTGCAAATAGGTCCTTTACTTCTTTGGCTAAATTTATCCTCTAGGTATCTTAATTTTTTTTCCACAATGGTAAATGGGACTTTTTTTAGTTTCTCTCTGTGAGTTCATCATTGGTGTATAAAAATGCCAATTCCTTGACGTTAATTTTGTATCCTGCTACTTTGCCAAATTCACTTATTAAGTCTAGTAGATTTTTGATGGAGTCTTTAGGGTTTTCTATGTATAATATCATGTCATCTGTGAATAATGACAGTTTCACTTCCTCCTTTCCAATTTGGATCCCTTTTATTTTTTCTTCATGTCTGATTGCTGTGACTAAGACTTCCGGTACTATGTTAAATAAGAGTGGCGAAAGTGGACATCCCTGTCTTGTTCCCGTTCTTAAGGGGAATGTTTTAGTTTCTGCCCACTGAGTATGATGTTGGCTGTAGGTCTTTCATATATGGCCTTTATTATGCCGAGATATGATCCCTCTATTCCCACACTGCTGAGCGTTTTTATCAGAAATGAATGCTGGATTTTGTCGACTACTTTTTCAGCGCCTATTAATATGATCATGTGGTTTTTATCTTTCATTTTGTTTATGTGGTGTATCACATTTATTGATTTGTGACTATTGTACCAGCCTTGCATCCCTGGGATGAATCCCACTTGGTCATGGTGAATAATTTTTTTGATGTATTGCTGGATCCAATTTGCTAGTGTTTTGTTAAGGATTTTGGCATCTATGTTCATCAGGGATATTGGCCTGTAGTTTTCTTTCTTTGTAGTGTCTTTTTCTGGTTTTGGAATTAGAATTATGCTGGCCTCATAAAACAAGTTTAGAAATCTTCCTTCTTCTTGAATTTTTTGGAATAGCTTGAGGAGAATGGGTGTTTGTTCTTCTTTGAATGTTTGGTAAAACTCCCCTGTGAAGCCATCTGGGCGTGGGCTTTTGTTTGCTGGGAGAGTCTTGACTACATCTTCAATTTCTTCTGTTGTTATTGGCCTGTTCAAGTTTTCTATCTCTTCCCAGTTCAGTTTTAGGAGACTGTGAATTTCTAGAAATTTGTCCATTTTGCTCAGATTGTCAAATTTGTTCAGAATATTTGTTAACAATCCTTTGTATTTCTGTGGTATCAGTTATTTTTTCTCCTCTTTCATTTCTGATTTTGTGTATTTGGGTTCTTTTTGTTGTTCTTGTTGTTCAGATAGAGTGGGAGGGAGAGAGAGGACGAGACAGAGAGAGAAACATTGACGTGAGAGAGACACATTGAGTGGCTGCCTCCCACAAGACCCAACCAGGGCGGGGAACAAACTGCAACCAAGGTACATGCCCTTAGCGGGAACCGAACCCGGGTCTCTCTAGACCACAAGCCAACGCTCTAACCGCTGAGCCAAACCAGCCAGGGCTCTTTGCTTCTTGGTGAGTCTAGCTAAAGGTCCGTCAATCTTGTTTATCTTGTTGAAAAACCAGCTCTTTGTTTCATTGATCCTTTGAATTGTTTTTTTGGTTTCTATGTTGTGTATTTCTGCTCTGATCTTTACTATTTCCTTCCTTCTACTTGCTCTGGGGTTTTCTTTTTGTTTGCTTTCTAGTTCTTTAAATTGTGAGGTTAAATAGTCAATTAGAAATTTTTCTTATTTCTTGAGGTAGGCCTGCAGTGCTATGAATGTCCCTCTCAGAACTGCTTTTGCTGCACTCCATAGATTTTGTGTTGTTGTGTGTTCATTTTCATTGGTTTCCAGGGCGTTTTTAATTTCTTCCTTGATCTCCTCGGTGACCCGTTCATTGTTTAATAAGATGCTATTTAGCCTAAGGGAAACCATCTTAAAAACAAAATATAATGTATAATCAATGGGAAAACATGACCAAGACAATGGAATGCAGAAGAAAAGCACTGCCTTCATAGAACGCACAAGCCAGCAGGAGAGACCGGCAAATGAGCAGCTGGGAAATAATCAGTGTTACCGAGAACAGCAAAGCAGGATTAGTGGGTAAAGTGTGGGGGGGGCGGGGGGAGACACATGTAGAAAACAGTGCAATAAGAACACCCGTATAGCCCTGGTCAGTTTGGCTCAGCAGTTAGAGCTTCGGCCCTCGGACCGGAGAGTTCTGGGTTCAGTTCCCACTGAGAGCACATACCTCGTTTGCAGTTTGTCCCCAACCCCAACCGGGGTCGTGTGGTTGGCAGCCACTCACTGTGTCTCTCTCACGTTGATGTTTCTCTCTCTCTCTTTCTCCCTCTCTCCCTCCAGCTCTATCTGAAGATAAATGCAAAAATGTCCTCGGGTGAGGATAAAAAAAATAAATTAATATAAAAACAGCACCCGTATACCCTTAACTCAAACTCACATTGCTTGTTCTCTTTTTTCCTGAGACAACTAAGTTGAAGCACAGGAACTTCGGAAGAGACAGGTATTGTACGCAGGGTGTTATGGGGGGCCTCTCGGGGAGGCAAGCCACACGACAGGGCCTGCAGAAAGAAACGTGACCCACGCGTGCTGGGAGCGGCAGGAAGCCATGTGACAGGGGCACAGGAAGTAACAAATGAAGGCAGACAGGCAGCCAGGCTCGGATCATAACCCACAGACCATGATATGGATGGGAATATAATTTAAGTATTTAAATATAAAAGCCACTGCCCAGCCAGTGTGGCTCAGTGGTTGAGCGTTGACCCATGCACCCAGAGGTTGCCAGTTCGATGCACCGTCAGGGCACATGCCCAGGTTGTGGGCCTGATTCCCAGTGAGGGGCGTGCAGGAGGCAGCCAGTCGATGTTCTCTCTCATTGATGTTTTTATCTCTCTCCCTCTCCCTTCCTCTCTCTCTCTCTCTGATATATCAGTATGGGCTAAGTAAATAAATAAGAATGTGAAAGCCACGCTGGAGATCTGGGCGCAGGCCTGATGGGTTCGGAACGCGTCTCTGCAGCTGTGCTGAAAACATCTGGGCTGTGGACAGTGTGAGAAGCAGCTGCAGAGAAACTCGTGAACAGGCTATCGCGCCTCCTAAACACAGCTGGGGCTCGAACCAAGATGGGGGAAGTTCAGAGGGGAAGGATTGGCTCGGGGTGTCTCCCAACACTGGGCTCCAGGACTGAGGGTACGAGGCACGAGGCAAGACGGAGATCGACGGTTAACTCGAAAGCTTTGGCCTGAGCAACAGGGCGAACACCGGTATGAGTTACTGGAAGGGAGAACTCTGGGGAGGGGCGTGTCAGAACCAGAGTGATTTGGGGTATTCTCGCACATTCGAGGAGACGCCAAGCAGACCGGATTGGGAGTGTGGGGTTCAGGGGGAATCGGCCTGGGAGGGAAGTGTCGGGTTCCTTGGCGCACAGGTGGGGACTGAGCGAGCCTTCCGGGGAGCGAGCAGAGGTCAAGCAGACAGCTGAGGTCTTCGACCCGAGGACCCCAGGGTCATCAAGGCGGGAGTCCCCAGGGAAGCCAGACAAGGACACGAAGAGGGGGGGGTGTGGCCAAACCAAGAGAAAGGAGACATTCCTAAAAGAGGGGAGCATTCACCGCTGGGTGACTTCAGAGTTCTATTCGGGGCTTTGAAACACAGTCAAAAAACTAAAAGGCTTCAACGCTGAATGATACTCCGTTAGGTTATAACATCCTGTATTTCTTTTTTCAAGAATAAAGAGAAGGTTGGTTACAAGAGAACACGCTTAAGTGTACAGGTAACCATCAAATCCACCCTCATCCCGAAAGCTGGTCACACCTGTTCTGGTCTGAGAGGCCACGCTGAGGATCGCTCACCTGCGCCCACAGACATCCCTCCCCCAACTCCACACAGGTGTCAGCCTCAAGCCTGAAGCTACTAAGTAATAAAACTCCATCGCGATTTGCGTCCCGGGCTGCACCCTCTGAATGCTCTCCGCAGTGAGCCCGTCACCCCCGACCCCGCTGGAGCATCCTCTGACCTGATTTTGGCTTCCACACCCACGGAGACCGGGGAGCTCGCCGCCTCTTCCGACAGGGAGCGCTGCAGGGCCGGGGGCCGCTGGCTGCCGTCCGCCTCCGCCTCCGCATCCTCCTCCGCAGACTGCTCTTTGACCTCTGCTGCATGGCCAACGAGAAGAGAGCGTCATTGTCGCATTTCCACTCATCTCTGGCGAATTTATCTTAAAACACGTGTTGGGGGAAAAGAGGGACACAGGTGACGATGCTTCGCTAACAGGGAAAGTTCATGTGCATGAGGGATGGCATCGGTCATACTTCTTCTCTAGTGCGACATGATCGTCGCATCATGGAAACACGGCATGCTTTTCCGGTCCTCAAGTCACCCTCCACTCTGAGGAGGCTCCTCCTGGCAGTCACGGTTAAAACCAGTATGTTCAGGTCTATAGGAGTGCGTCTACACCACACACGCGTTGCAACGCGACTCATCAAAAAATATTTCTTCGCAATGTACAAATTGAGATGATAAATGTAAAACAGTCCGTATGCCCTGTAATTGTCAGCCACCCCGAAAGCCGCAGGGCTGAAAAGAACCCACCTTCATGCCAGCACCCTTTCAACCACCCTCAAGACTGCACCCCGAACCCCTCACGAGTGCCTTCTAAGGCCACGTAACCGCTGAGAGGCTTTTCAAACACGATCACCCCGAGTACCTTTCTTCTCTGTAAACGGAAGACTTTTCTCCTGGATTCTGGACAGTACTGAGCATCACCTCTCCACCTGCCTGCGGGTGCAGGTCCGCGTTCTTGGCTCGGTCCTTCCTAACTTCACTTAGACTTTTCTGCACCGCCCCTCCCCCACACATGTCATAGTCCCTCAAGCTCCTCCTCTCTGTCTGTCCTCCTTTTACCACCAAATTTCACGAAATGGGACTTGGGACTGAGTGCACCATGCTCCCAGCCCAGCCAGCGGCCCCTCCACCACGGACGGCTGCAGAAGCAACACTCTGGAGACCTCTCGCAATCTTCAAGCGATCCGGAAATTCACCGGACACCGAGGGCTACCTCCTCCTCGGCGAGATGACCTCCTGCCTTGTAAGCAGGGAGATGCACCAGATGTCCGCAGGCTCTGGCGTCATAAAGACCTGTCCTGGTACCAGCTCTACCAACTACTAACTCGACAACCTTCGGTACAAGCGCCCTCTCTCAGCCTCGTAAGCTTGCTTGTAAGTTAGAAGAGGTTCTAACCTCTGTCCCTTCTGCCGGTTCTGTTAGACCTTGAAATCTCGTAGGTCCCGCCGGCGCTCTTCTGTGAGGAACGCGATTGTTATCCTGCTCTCGAGAGTCTCCTCTGGACTTCGACTTTCTTAAATCGGCACCTCTAGCCCTGACTCCTCTCCTGAGTGCCGGACCCGACTTACCATCCAGCCGCCGGGACAATGACCCTCGCATGGAACCTCGCTCTCATTTCTCAATCAGCACCTCCTGTGGACGCCCCCACTTTTGTGACTATCAAAGTCTTCCAGATTCAAAATGAATCTTAGGGAAGTATTTTGACAAATGAATAATCTGGAGAACTGTTGCCTGCCTGGCCAGTGTGCTCAGTAGTTAGAGCATCAGCCCACGAACCTAAAGGTCTTGGGTTCAATTCCTGGTCAAGGACAAGTACCTGGGTTGCAGGTTCAATCCCCAGCCCCGGTCAGGGTTGTTTGGGATATGACTGATTGATGTGTCTCTCTCACATCTATGTTTCTCTCTCTCTCTCTTCCTCCCTCATTTCCATTCTATCTAAAAATCAATGGGAAAATATCCTCAGGTGAGGATTAGCAAAAAAAATAAATAAATAAAAGGAGACTACAAATAATTGTAAATACTGTCAAATCATAAAGCTAATGATGAAATGAGGCATCAAACAGATGGTTTTGGTTTTCCTATTTAAAATAACATGTTTCTGCCCTGGCCGGTTTGGCTCAGCGGTTAGAGCATCGGCCTGCGGACCAGAGTGTCCTGGGTTCGGTTCCTGCTAGGGGCATGTACCAAAAAAAAAAAAAAAGAATAATGTTTGAAAAGTTTCCAAATGTAATAAAAACTATAAAAATTTAAAAAAATAAAAATAAAAATAAAATAAAATAACATGTTTCTTTTAAAAACTGAAATTGAAAAGTTAGCCATAAATTAAGTTCTTATGGGGCCTATCAATCATGGTGTCTGACCCTGGCCAGTTTGGTTCAGCAACTGGAACATCAGCCCATGGACCAATGAGTCGTGGGTTCGATTCCAGTCAAGGGCACGTACCTCAGTGGCGGTTTGTCCCCGGCCCTGGTCGGGTCGTGCAGGAGGCAACCAGTTGATGTATCTCTTTCATGTCGATGTTTCTCTCTCTCTTTCTCCCACCCCCATCCTCCCTCCCACTCTATCTGAAGATAAAATGGAAAAATATCCTCAGATGAGAATTTAAAAAAAGCAATCATGGTGTCTGTCCTGCCTACCCCTAGACACAAAAGGGACATAGCTGAAACCAAATCTACAAATACAACATACATTTGCATCAAAAATTATAAAAAGATTTGCAATGTTTACTACGTTAACTTTTTTTTGTTTCTATACAACAAGAGTCCACCCCGCGGACAAAATGAAAGTCTATGCCACAGATGGACAGAAAGTCCCGATAATCTGTATGTACCCCCCAAGCTACTCAGAGCCAGAGTGGGCAAGGAGCTCCGCAGATGAGCAGGGCACACAACCCTCTGGGGAAATGGACAGACCCATACTCTCTCATGTATTCAACTCTTAAGTCGGCCACATCACTGAGCAGCTGTGGACTGTATTTCCCAGGGTTTTGGCAGCTGAGCCTGGCAACTTCTCACCAACAGAAAATGACCGGAAGTGACCACACAGCTTCTACCTCCCCTGGAAGGACTCAGCTATGCCCCCCTTTCTATGCACACGGACGCATCAGCCACCTGCTGCAGCAGTGCAAGTGACAGCGACACGCTGGGGGCACAGAGAGTCACGGGACGGAAGGAGCCTGGGTCCCCAGACCACCACTCGGAGCAGGGACGCCCCGTCAGCCGGGGCCTCTCGCTCACAGATCTGTTCCACGGGAGAAGGCCTGCTTTGTTTAAGTCGCGGCTGCACTTTGGGTCTCTGTTACGGCAGTTCAACCCTAAGTAACACAGACATGGGGTCAGGGGGGGGAAATGCCACAACAAAAGTGTGAAATAGGCGGGTCGGTGACCAGGTGACGGGGTCGGTGATTCTGGAGATTGGAAATCAAATGACCCTGTGATGTCATATCAAAATATGTGCTAGACCTCTGAGCTGCCACGCCGTGGACAGCACGTATCTGGCTGTCCGCAGCCCACCGGTAGGAGTGCGCCCCTGAACCCCACCCTGGCTGGTGCCTGGAGCAGGTAAGCTCCACCCTTGAGGGTGATGAGAGAGACTGTATCCTCCGCCCCACCTGTGCTTATTTGATCTGCGACCACTAGGTGGCGCATGTGTGGTGACTCTTCTAAAGAACCCATCCAGGTCGGGGTTCCTGAGGGCGTGACAGGCGTGCCCATCTTTCGGTGACATGGACTCTGTGCTGGGCACAGCTCGGGGGAAGCAGATGTCACTGGGATAGGATGATAAACCAAATCTAAAGCCTGTTTCACCTCCCACAACTCTTACGTAGTCCTGAACAGTTGGTCCTGCGACGCAAAAAAGTTTAAATTGACAGCAAAGGACGTTTGCCGGGGTCGCCAGAACCAAAGCCTTGGAAGTGAACGGTGCAGAACCTGGCATCCTCGCCGGGTCACTGGCTAGCAGTGTGCCGCCGGCCAGTCACGTGGCCACGTCTCCAGTTCAGTGTGGGAAACCATCGCAAAGGCAGCGAACTCACACCACCTCGTACACACCTGTCTTCCGGACGAGAAGAGGTGCTGCGTGTAAAGCCGTAGCCCTCTGCCTGAAGTGCGCGGAGGTGCGTGGCCGCTGCTCCGCCTGCCTGCCTGCCTGCCTTCACAGGTGGCACGCCAGCGCCGGGTTAATGCCCCGCCCGGCGGGCACCGGCCCCAGACACTGCACTCCTGACGGCAGACCACACCTTCTGAAATTGCGTTGTCAGAAGTTAACAGGAATGAAGAGAGCTGACTCAGCACCTTCTGGCCGTGTGCCACTTTTCACCAAACAAACTCACTACCGTGTACCACGCGTTCTACTCAAACGGCAGCCAGCAGAAACACAGAACGGGGTCCTTATCGGCAACGGATCCAGCCAGGAGACAGCAAGTGCACCACCAGGGTGCAGTCTGCCAAGATGACGTGACAGGTAAAGGGAAGAGGTGGGGGTGCAGCTGAGAAAGGATTGCGAGGCCTAATATCTTCATTCGAAAGAGAAGGAAACTGAAGTCTGAAAGTCAAACCAGAAGCTCAAGAGCACTAACAGGGAGCAATGCTGGGAGTCAAAGCCAGGGGGCGCTCTTCCCACCAGCACCCGGGCATTACGGCCTGGCACAGTGCTGGACCAGGCTTTGGGGAGACATGCTCACAGTGCCCTAGGGCCCTGTCACCAAGGAACGGTAGTTGAATATGAGGCCAAATCTGAAAATACGGAGTTTTTCCTCTTTCTGTGTTAAGCACGACTAAGATTATAGAGAAGGCACCTCACAGCCAAGTTCACAGAAATGAAACATGTTGGTTGGGGACAATTATGGAATTACTGCCCTGACAGGTGAAATGATCCTTTGAAAGGGCTACGTGTGTCCTACGACTGCACCCGGCAAACTCACCAACATGACCGAGAGACAGCCTAGAGGACGTCAAACATATTCCAGCGCCGGATACGGGCTCCGTCATCGACAGACATGCCCTCGAAGCATCATATGGTTCAAGAGTATTTCTACTGTGTCTAACCGAGTGTTCCAGGATCTTGGAGCGAGAGGTTGCACCTCTGTTTTACTAACCACTGAGGTGCCGAATTCTAAACGCCCGTCTCTGTGACCGCTCGCACTCCGAGCTGGCGCAGTGGCGCCTCACACCGGCAGGAAGCGGGCGGTCTCATCATCACGTTCCGTTTGCAGAGAGCTCCAAGTATCTCTTACCCTCATCACTACTTCAAAATTACAGCCATCATTAACTCAGATGTCACAACGAAGGGTACATGTAAAAACGGATTACAAAACTATAAATTTGGCTTTTTACTGTTTTGATCATATTTCAATCCCGAAATCTCAACGGTTAGTAAACCTCACAACCACCGTATGGCGACAGATGCCAGGCCCGGGATTTCACCCCAGCTCACAGCTCAGGGGTTTCACCCCAGCTCAGGGTCACTGCTGCACAGGTGCTGGCCGAAGACACGAGGCTCCTGGGCCCACGTCGAAGGACTCCCATGGCTCACTGCAAGGCCAGCGGCAGGAGCATGAAGACATCGGCTTCCTCTGGGCCCCCAGCCTCACGGGGGCGGCACCAGGAGCCCGAATGTTCGCACACGCGGTGAAGCACACGACCAGGACGGACGGGACACAGTGTGGGGAACCTGCTGCTTCTGAACAAGCCCGCGCTGTGTCCCAGAGGGAGACACGGCCGCATGCGTCCAGGCTGCCCGGTGCAGGTGGCCCAGACGGGGGAGCGGCCAGGGCCTTCCTCCGGGCCTGCTCAACAAGGTGCGCAGGGGGAGCCGCCGCCCACAGCCGCTGCTGCCATCTCCAGGTTAGAGAGGGGGAAGCCAGGGAGAGGCTGACGAACTCTGCTCCAGAACGCAGTCCGCAACCCTGGCCGCGGTGCTCAGTGGTTAGAGTGTCGCCCCATACACCGAAAGGTTGCGGGTTCAACTCCTGGTCAGAGCACATCCCTAGGTTAGATCTCCGGCTGGGGCACGTACGGGAGGCAACCAGTCTCTCTCTCCCTCAAATCTATTAAAACACATCCTCGGGTGGGGATATAGAAATAAAGGGCGCAGAGGGGCCTGGACTCCAGCACAGACCATCTGGCTGCAGAGCCTGAACCGACTGCTGCCCGGAGGAGGCGTGTGGCCGCAAGGTGACTGGGGAAGACTAAGTGACCGCAGATGAGAGCAAGAGGGGCCCCACTGAGGCCGCGGTGATTCTGAAAACCATGTCACGATGCGGGGGGCGGGCCAGAGAAACGCGGAATCTGCAACAGCAGGAAGAGGAAGGTTAGTCGAACCCTGGCCGTGCGGCTCTGTGGTTAGGGCATCAGCCTGCGGACCGAATGGTCGAGGGTCTGATTTCCTGTCAAGGACACGTACCTGGGTTGTAGGTTTGATCCCCGCCCCAGTTGGGGCGCGTGTGGGAGGCGACCAATCAATGTGTGTGTGTGTGTGTGTGTGTGTGTGTGTGTGTGTGTGTCTCTCTCTCTCTCTCTCTCTCTCTTCCGCCCCCTCCTTTCCACTCTCTCTAACAATCAATAGGAAAACATGCTCTCAGGTGAGGATTAACGAAAACAAACAAGATTAATCAAGGAAGACAAATTAACACACACAACCAATGTGCATAATTATTACGACTTGAGAAAACAGACGAAATGGAAAAAGTATTCAAAGGTTCTGTGGAAGAAAACATGCTCAAAACAGTACAGATCGAATCTGTACATCAACGCAGCTCCCCCAAAGCAGCAGAAAAACTAAGCAGCTACCTGTCCCTGCCCTTAACACAGGCAGCAGAGGGAATCACCTCACACGGAGACAGCTCCCCGAGAGGATGCGGACAAGGAAGCAGGTACGGCCGAGACTGACCGGCTTCCATCAGAAAGACGCTGACTCAGGGGCAGGGGGTGGAGATGCACCGACCAGGCACTCTGGGGCAATGGCGGGCCAGAATGAAGTCAGCTCGAACCCATCTTACTTCTGAACAGGACCGTGTCCCTTCTTTCCTGGGATTTGAGTTATTTTATTTTTAATAACAATATCCTACTGACTGATTCTAATAACGGACATCAGGTTTCATGTACTATCCAAGGGGAGATAAGAGATCATACATTCTACCCAGATGTATTCTGAGTTGCACACTCAGAACAGAGAGCACAGTCGTCACCATGAACTCATGGTCCCCAGTCACCTGTGCCCCTAGGTCCCTGGAAAATTAAAAAATCAAAACAAAACTATCCCTAGAGGAGAAAAAAAAAATCAGTATATTTCTACCAAAAAAAAAAAAAAGTGAAATATATTGTCCAGCACACGAGCACCGGTCGTCAGTTCCAGTTCCAGGAGGAGGCCGGACAGGGTGGGCAGAATGGGCCGTCACAGGAACCACCTGATTCACTGTGTCAAAGGTGATAAAACCCACGCATTCAAATTTTCAGGAGGCGAGAGAAAGTAGAAAAAGTAATGCTGTGCCCAGCCAGTGTGGCTCAGTGGCTGCATGCCGACCCATGCACCAAGGGGTCGCCGGTGCGATTCCCGTCAGGGCACATGCCCAGGTTGTGGGCCTGATCCCCAGTGGGGGGCATGCACGAGGCGGCCAGTTGATGTTCTCTTTCATCAATGTTTCTATCTCTCTCTCTCCCTCTCCCTTCCTCTCTACAATCAATAAAGGAAAAAAAATTTTTTAATAAAAAGTAATGTTGCAAACTAATAGATTTTAAATTATGTAAATAGGCTCAACTGGTATATCTGACAGCAGATTAGACAGAGTAAGACGGGTATAAGTGAGCTAGAAGGTCTACGTGGAATGATCTGTCTAGAATACAGGACAGCCCTGGCCAGCTCAGCTCAGTGGTTAGAGCACTGGCCCACGGACCGAAGAGTCTCAAGTTCGATCCCCAGTCAAGGGCACGTGCCTGGGTTGCAGGTTCGAACCTTGGCCCCCTTCGGGGCCATGCAGGAGGCAGCCACTGATGTGTCTCTCACATGATGTTTCTGTACCTCCCCTCCTTCCTCCCCCTCTATCTAAAAATCAATGGAAAAATGTCCTCAGGTGAGGATTTAAAAAATAAGGACAAAGATAAATAGAATAAAGGGACCAAAGAATGAAAAAACACAAAAGAGGAGCTAAATGGCAACAGACACAGGGACCCAGCCGGATGAGCGTTTAACCAGAGAGGAGGAAGAACGCAGAGACAGTATCTGAATATGTAACAGCTGAGCACTTCCCACAACCAACGAAGGCGGCAAGAAACCTCGAATTCCAAAATATAGAAAGTGTGCCAAAACGACACAATGTGATAATATTAGAAACTGATAAAAACAAAAAGAAAATCTGCACAAATACTTAGAAAAATTGTTCAAGTCTCTCAAGCAGCACCTCCCAAGTCAAAGGGGAGACCAAAGCGGCAACTGGAAACCACTCAGAAAATAAGGATGATGAGAATAATATCCAAACCTAGTGAAAACACCAGAAAACGTGACGAGACAAGAATCGCAAGCCTTAAACACTCTTGTTTTTCTTTTAGTTTAGTAATTAAGGCAAATTAATGGACCAAACATTTACTCCATAAGCTAGCTGGAAAGAACAGCCACAAACATGTCCACAGCTCACACGAGACTGGCAGTGAGTTTAGCAAGACCGCAGAGTACAAGGCAAATATGCAGAAATGTGCAATAGGAAACCGGTTTTTAAGTGTATCGTCTCGTCAACAATTCACACCAGGTTACCGTGATTAAGCGCGTGCTCGGTGTCCGTAGCTTACTTTAAAAGGACACCAGGCGCTGCATCCGCGCGCAGGCTGGTGCTAATTCCCTCTTTGGGATGGGTGTGGGCGGGAGCTTCCTACTCCAGCAGCGCAAGGCCCACACACCTACACTTAGCTCCCAGAGTCTCAGCTCATCTTCCCCCTCAGCGCGCCGAGGGCGGTGCTAATTAGCATAATGGTGTTAACACTGTTTTCATTGGTGAAGGTGGTGACTCATTAATCAGCTGGGACGGTAGTGGTGCCCTCTGTGGCTGGCTGCCACACTCCAGCCCCAGCCCCAGCCCCAGCCCCAGCCCCAGCCCCAGCCCCAGCCCCAGCCCCAGCCCCAGCCCCAACCGGGTCTGGAGCTCCCAGCCTGCAGGCCCCGTCCTGAGGGGTGATGCCTCAGGCTCCACCCCTGCCCTGCCCCTACCCAGCAGAGAAATCTTAGTATTCTGGTGGCTTGACCTGGCCATCTGTAAGGGAAACCATACCCTTATTGGAGACCGAAATGAACCTCCTTTCTTTTTTTTAAATCCTCACCTGAGGATATTTTTTCCATTTATCTTCAGACAGAGTGGGAGGGAGGTGGGGGGTGGAGGGGAGGGGGCGGGGGAAGGAGAGGGAGAGGGGAGAGAAAGACACACACACACACGGATGTGAGAAAGGCACATCGACTGGTTGCTTCCTGCATGACCCTGACCAGGGCCGGAGAGGAACCGAAACTGAGGTACGTGCCCTTGACCAGAATTGAACCCAAGACTCCTTGGTGCAGGGGCTGATGCTCTAACCACCGGCCAGGGCAGGAATGAACCTTTTCTATTGGATGCAGACAGACTCTCTAAAAGGGGTGCAGTCTGTGGTGTGCTGAGCTTACAGACAGGACGTTTGATTTCTAACGTGGAGTGTGCCTGCCGGCTAATAAATGTTTGAGGAGTACGGCAAAAAAAAATGTATCATCTATAACGGCCTCCCAAGAATTGAAATAACTAACAACACATGAACAGGCCCTGGCCGGTTTGGCTCAGCGGTTAGAGCAATGGCCTGCGGTCTGGAGAGACCCGGGTTCGGCTCCCGCTAAGAGCATGTACCTCGGTTGCAGTTTGTCCCCGGCCCTGGTTGGGTCGTGTGGGTGGCAGCCACTCGATGTGTCCCTTTCACGTTGATGTTTCTCTCTCTCTCTCCCTCCCACTCTATCTGAACAAAATATCAAAAAATGTCCTCGGGTGAGGATATAAAAAAAAATAAATAAAACATGAACAGGATCTGTATAATGAAAATTACGAAATGCCGATGAAAGACACCAAGGGAGCCCCAAATGGGGAAACATGCCAGGGTCACGGAATGGAAGACAACACAGCAAGGTGTCAATTGTCCCCAAACTGATACTCGGGTTTAACACAACGTGAATGGAAATCCCAGGAGGAAGCCCTGGCAGGGTGGCTCCGCTGGTTGGTGCACCATCCCGGACACCACAGGCCGCGGGCTCGCTTTCTGGTCAGGGCACAGACCAAGCTTTCAGATTCAATCCCCTGCAGGGGCGCTTACAGGAGGCAACTGATCAATGTTTCTCTCTTCCTCTCTAAAATCAGTGAAGAAAACATATCCTTGGGTAGGATCTTTTTTTTTTTTCCCTTTATTAATTTTAGAGAGAGAGGAAGGGGGAGAGAGAGAGATGGAAACATCGATGAGAGAGAACATTGACGGGCCGCCTCCTGCATGTCCCCACTGGGGATTGGGTCCACAACCTGGGCATGTGCCCTGACCGGGAATCGAACCAGTGACCTCTTGGTGCAGGGTCGACGCTCAACCACTGACCCATACCAGCTGGGCTTGGGTAGGATTTGTTATAAAAATGTCTCCCGCCCTGCCAGGTTTGCTCAGTGATTAGAGCGTCGACCCGTGGACCAATGAGTCGCGGGTTCGATTCCGGCCAAGGGCACGTACCTCGTTGGTTGCAGTTCATCCCTGGCCCTGGTCAGTCGTGCAGGAGGCAACCAGTCGATGTGGCTCTATCACATCGATGTTTCTGTCGGTCTCTCTCTCTCTCCCTCCCTCCCACTCTGTCTGATGAGAAATAGAAAAATATCCTCAGGTGAGGAATAAAAATAAGTAAATAAATAGACAGATAGATAAATTAAAAGTCTCCCCATAAAAGTAAGGTCCAGACACTTCTGGCTATATAAAACTTCTAGAAACACAAGCTTAGAGAAGTCTAATGCCTGAGATTTCTGAAAAAGGGGGTGGAGTGGGTAATCACAGAAGAGGTGATTCTTCGAGAAGGACTGGGGTGATTCATGGAGAGTGGCCCACACAGTGAGAGCCAGGACCAGCCTGCACTGGGAGTCCCCCTCAGGGGCACGGGGCCTGCCCCAAGCCCAGCTGAGTCAGAGCACTGGGCGAATGTGTCCCTCACTGTGAGTTCACTAACACTGGAGGGAGGGTTCACGCCAATGCTCACCAAGTCTCCCCAGGGGTTCCCAACCTTCCTGATGCCGCGACCCTTTCACACAGCTCCTCGTGTTGTGCTGACTCCCAACCGTAAAATTATTTTCATGGCTACTTCATAACTGTAACTTTGCCCCTGTCAGGTCTTAGGCGACCCCCGCGAAAGGGTCGTCCGCGAACCACAGGTTGAGAACCGCTGCTTTAGACAGAAATGATGTACCAGGGATGGTAGGGGGCAAGTCCCCCCAGGTCGGACATTAAAACTCACAAACCAAGACAAAGTTCTCATTTTAAAAACTGTCAAGTTGGGCAGAAAACAGAACAGCAGTTGCCCGGGGCTGAGACCCGGGGAAGGGGGGGAAGTTGGTCAGAGGTGAGGTTGTAGTTGTACGGGATGAGTAAGTCTGGAGGTATAAGGTGCCTGAGGCCTGTAGCGAAGACTGTACTGAAGACTGGAAATTTGCTGAAGAGAGTGGATTTCCGATCCAAAGAAAGCAGAAGCTATGTTCATTTCAGACACACGGCAAGTCAACGTTATCAAGAATCACCAGAGGGGTCAGTTCTCCTAAAACACAAAGTAATCTTCAACGCGTGTGCAACAGTGTCAGAATATGTGAGGTGAAAACCGACAGAATGACGAGGACGGACAGATAAATCCAGCACCAAATTCGGGGCTGTTAACACCCAGGTGTCAGAATGAGATAGGTCCAGCGGGCAGCCCATCAGCCAGGGCACCGCTGAGCTCAGCACCACCATCAATCACGGGGGCAGAATGGACAGCCACAGACTCCTCCAGCCAACGGCAGAACACACAGTCCTCTCCAGATCATAGGCTGCAGTACCAACAGCCCACACCCTGGGCCATAAATGAAATGTAAAATAATAGAAATCACACACGGCCGGCTTCCAGAGCTCAATGGAATTAAAGTAGACATCAAGAACAGAAAGATAGCCCAGCCGGCGTGGCTCAGTGGCTGAGCACCAACTCTGCACCAAGAGGTCGCTGGTTCGATTCCCAGTCAAGACACATGCCCAGGTTGTGGGCCCGATCCCCAGTGGGGGGCGTGCAGGAGGCGGCCGAGAGATGTTCCTCTCTCACATCAATGTGTCTTTCTCTTCCTTCCTCCCTCTCTAAAAATAAAAATAAAAACATTTTAAAAATTAAGCTAAAGGTAAACAAAGTATCAACGTGAACAGGTGTTGATAAGCCTTCACTCTCATATCACGTTGATGTAATTACTAGCAGCATCACTACAATGGAATGATATAACTAATCATCCCCAAAGCCTAGATTTTTAGCTCTAATCATATCCTCTCTATTAAAAAAAAAACTAGGACTCAAGAGAGTTGACTTTGCATCTTGGGGTAGAAAGAACTAAGAAATGGGCTTGGCCCTGGCCGGTCTGGAGCACCAGCCCATGAATGAAAGGGTCATGGGTTCAATAATTTCAGGTCAAGGGCATGTACCTGGATTGCAGGTGTGATCCCCAGCCCCACTCAGGGTCGTGCGGGAGCCAATCAATCTATGTATCTTTCTCACATCAATGTTTCTCTCCCTGACTCCCTCCCTCTCTTCCACTCTCTCTAAAAATCAATGGAAAATATCCTTGGGTGAGGATCAACAAAAAAAAGAAGGAAAAAAAAAAAAGAGAGAGAGAGCGCCCTGGCCGGTTTGGCTCAGCGGTTAGAGCGTCGGCCTGCGGTCTGGAGAGTCCCGGGTTCGGTTCCCGCAAAGGGCACGTACTTCGGTTGCAGTTTGTCCCCAGCCCTGGTTGGTTGTGCGGTGGCAGCCACTCGATGTGTCCCTTCACGTCGATGTTTCTCTCTCTGTGTCTCTTCCTCTCTCTCCCTCCCACTCTATCTATACAAAAAATGGAAAAATGTCCTCGGGTGAGGAAAAAAAAAAAAGAGAGAGAGAGAGAGAGAGAGAGATGGGCTTGAAAACATTGTCACCAAGGAGCAAGGGGCGTTGACACATTGTGAGATTATTTTAAAAAGACTGAGAAGCCAGCTGCACAGGGCCCCCCACTAGCCACACTATGACAACTTGAACAGTAAAAAGAACATGTTTCATTATAATTAGCTAAATCATAATTAACCAATTATAATGAACTAAAACAAGTTTCGAAGCTCTAATTATAGACTGGATCTCAAAGAAAAGTGGACTTCCTCTTCTCCAGTGCCGGGCACCTGGCGTGTTCCATCCGTGAGGACGGCGCGCAGACTGGCGGCGGCCGCCGACCACAAACACAGGCCGGCCCTCCTACCGCCGGAAGTAACCCAGGAGCCCGGGGCTGGCGTTCTTGCTACTTTCCCCATAACCGTTAGATCCCCACCATTTACACCCCGCACACCCCCTAAAGAGTGCTCATCGTAATAAATACTCTTCTAGGACAACAAATCATACAGTCAGTGGGTCAGGACACGGACTCTACAGGAATAAAACCAACCTTGGGCCCTGACACACGCACAGGAAGCTACAGCTTTGCACCGACGCGAGTGTGGTTTCAGACGGACCCGAGAGGTCCGGCTCTCCTCGCTGCCTGGGTTTATCTGCAGGGGGGTGGTTCTAACAACTGTCCTTTGTCCTTTTCCTTACTGTCCTCCTTGTCCTACGTGTCCGCTGAGAGAGCTGGAAAAAGGTCTCTTCCCGGACAGAGACAGAGCGCAGCCCATCACACTGGGCTTTATTTCACGCGAGGACGACAGGCCAGGGTGAAACGTGTATCGTCCTGCTCCTGTGAAAACCTCTCACGAAGCTGTATTTGCCTTGACATTTCACAGGAGGTAATGCGAGAAGACGGTTTACTTGTGGGCTTACTCCTTTTCAGGTAAGACAAAATCAAGTTCCAGAATTCGAGTTTTGTGGTGATGTTCCAAGCAACAAAGACCAAACGCGCCCAACGCCAGAGGAAGGACGGTGTCTGGTGCGCCCCGGTACTCGCGGGGGCCAGCGTGGCGGTTAGCCCAGGGGGCCGGGGGGCGCGGAGAAGACAAGGCTGGCCTGGCGGCCAGGGTCAGGCCCGCGGAGCTTGAAGACCGCGGTGTGGACCTGGGTTTGAGGATCGCGGAGGCTCAGGAGGGGTGACAGAGAAGTAGGAGGCTCTTCCCTCAGCTGCGAAGAGCACTCTGGCATCACCTGGGGGACAGAGGAGACTGGGGTGACAGCAGAGAGCAGGCAGGAGGCTCTGGCAGCCGTCCCGTGAGCAGTGCGGGACGGGAAATGCGGCAGTGGGGACAGGCTGTGAAGGTCAAGCCCAAGGGCTTTCCGACGGGCTGCATGCATCAGTCACAGGCTGCCTGACGGGGCACACGAGCTACGTCCTCGGCCAACGCCGGCGGCTCACCGCCTGCACCCATACGCCCGGCAGCGCGGCCGGTGTGTGCTCGCACCAGCACCACATCGCGGGACCGCTCAGGGGAGCCGGTGCCACATGCAGGTCTGACCGACACGCTGTGGCTGGCCCACGACTGTGTGTTGAGGCTGAAGGACAGGGTGTCGCTGCCGAGCTGGAAACACCGGAGGAGGAGGTTTCAGGCTGACAGTGAAGAACCCCAGCCCCGGCAGGTGTGGCTCAGCGCTTAGAGCGTCGGCCTGCGGTCCAGAGAGACCCGGGTTCGGTTCCCGCTAAGGGCACGGACCTCAGCTGCAGTTTGCCCCCGGCCCTGGTTGGGTCGTGCGGGTGGCAGCCACTCGATGTGTCCCTTTCACGTCGATGCTTCTCTCTCTCTCTCTCTCTCTCCCCCTCCCACTCTATCTGAACAAAATATCGAAGACTGTCCTCGGGTGAGGATAAAAAATAAAAAATAAATTAAAAAAAAGAACTTGTCACCATTATGGAGACAAAATGTCACTTAAAACTTCAAAGACCTTCCCTAGAAGTAAGTGTATAAAGTAGAGACAAATAATTAAATAAAAGGGGGGAGCCATACGTATAGAACTAATGGAGAACTTGTGTAAATGCGGGTTGGAAGTCACACGGCGATGACAGGTGAAATGCAGAATTTCTGAACACCAGGCTTCCCTCCTGTCGTCTGCCTGCCCGGCCCCTGCTGGGGAGAGGGTGCAAGTCACAGACTCTGACAGCCCCCGAGAATTATAACCATGTGATACCAACACATTTGACACCGGAAGTATTGTAGGGAAGACAGAAAGATGAAGCCCTCTCTACCTTTCCTCCAAACACTGCGTGACATTCTCTAGGCATCACGATGACATTCGGCCTGAGACGCAGCCCACCGCCGCATCCAGATTCCATTCAGCAGCTGCTAAACGCGCGGCCAGTGACTGACCACCTCACACAGCATCCTCCGATGACAGCAGGGAACCGCGTCCCCGACACCTCATCAAATCACGAACTTGGGGTACATTTTGGAAACCTTTGGGCCACCTATTCCCCCCACCTCTTCAGACACAACACACACTGGCTGCACCTGTCACCTAACAGTCCGGCAGACCAGGACGTGGCAGGTCCGGCTGAACCAGCCGTTCACAGTGTCCTTCCCCCTCACACATCACAACACAAATCAGCTTTCAGCAAACATCACACGGCTCACGGACCAGCAATATACTATGAGCGGTTATACGGGTGGCCTGGAATTACCATTTATTCCAGTTTCAATCTCCTTTAATTAAAGATTCCTCCATAGACGTTACACAACTTCTACTAAGTCAGGGCTGGGGAGGGTTCTCTGTCTTTTCACTTTGTTAGGACTTATCAAACTATTTCGGCACAGGAAATTTCAGAACTCAGTGTACAGCAAAATGCTGATGTGCAAATCATGATGTCCATTTCTATCATCTTTATTCAGTTCTGATACCTGTTTCCACGATATTCTCCGTTTCTGCAGTCTCCAGCCCATCCAAGCTGTCCTCATCTTCCACTGTAGATTTTCCTCTACTCCGAGGCCTACAAAGAAACAAACGTGCACCGTTAAACGTTAAACTGTAAGGCTCAGTATGACACTCAATGTAAAGCACCAGTTGAAGGGTGCGCAGACCAAAACGACAGAGACAACTTTCCTAACACGTCACCATATTAAATAGCAATCCAACCCCTCCCGCAGTCCCCTCACACCCGACGGGCGGACACCGTGTGTGCGGACAGGCCCCGGCGCCGTCGTGACTTCACGCGCGTCCTCGCTTACTCTGCTCTTTCAGCTCTGGCCCTGTCAGCTAACCTTCAGACGATGCCTCTGTCTGCAGGCGCAGCTTCTGATCACCTAACAGGCTCCATGCAAAGCTCGTGGAGGGTGATGCGGCTACTTGTGATGACGTAAGGAGTGCTGCCCCGGCAGGGGTGTTTTTAAGAGCGTGATGCGTACCCGTCAACCACTCAGAGAGGAAAAATTCTAAGTATTACACATGATCTAGTCACATCCACCTTGCAAGTGTGATAAAATTTAATTTATAAACACTTCAGGGAAGTAAACATAAGAGTCGGGGTGCTTCTTTGACCCGATGCAATTCAAAAACAAGACAAAAAAAAACAAATGCCTTTAAATTTTGTCACGTCTCCGTAAATAAGGGAGAGTAATGAATCAAGAAATTAACACACTGCGTACCGCACAGAAACCTCTACGTCACACGCCAGGGACGGCACGTTTTCGGGCAAACTGCACGTTAGAGTCTGGGCTGCACTCACTTGAACCAGCAGATATCCCTTCCCCAGCTACTTCAAGAACACAGAATGATGTGCTGTTTTTCGAACTTTGACCCTCAGGGCGAAGAGTCACAAATACAATAATCCTATATTACCCTGAGTTTCAAAACCTGAAACAGCTAAGGCAAGTGCAAACCCAAGTTAACTCGTGTGTGGTCCGTTTGGGCAGGAAAACACGAATTAACTCGTGAGCGGTCAAAACTGTGTTAGCACATATAGTAAGAAAAAACATGACATTTTTCAAAAAACCTTAGAAACTGACAAAGCCGTATTCAGATTTTCAGCACAGTATTTATTACTTAAAAAGAAAAGATACAAGTGAACTCAGTATTTAGTTTAAAAAAGTCACTGAAAGAATAAAAAATATAAAAAAATAAAGCAAAAGGATGTTTTAAATAGGAAATCCATTTAAACCTACTTTTAAAAGCACACTCAATGATTAAAACCAAAAAGGAGTTATAAATTTTTTTAAATAAGAATTTTAAGATAGAGAGGAAGTGAGAGGGAGAGAGAGATGGAAACATCTATGTGAGAAACACTGACAGGCTGCCTCCTGCACGCCCCCTACTGGGGATCGAACCCGCAACCCCGGGCATGTGCCCTGACTGGGAATCGAACCAGCCACCTCTCGGTGCACGGGACAACGCGCAATCTACTGAACCACACCGGCCAGGCAAATAAGAATTTTTTTAAATGATCAAAGTCCAAATGGTTTTATAAGTGAATTATTACAAATTGTCAAAAAGTCATCTCTACACCCCCCCAAAACAATTAAAAAGAAACACCTAAACCAAAACTCTAAAAAACATAGCCAGAAAAAAATATGAATTAAAAAAATATAAACAGCCCGGCCAGTGTGGCTCAGTGGATTGAGTGATGTCCCACGGACTGAGAGTTCCCGGTTCGATTCCCAGTCAGGGCACATGCCCAGGTTGTGGGCTCCATCCCCAGCGGGGGGCATGCAGGAGGCAGCCGGTTGATGTTTCTCACATCAATGTTTCTCTCCCTCTCTCTTCCTCTCTCTGTAAATCAATTTTTAAAAATTGGGGGAAAAAAATCTAAATAATATACAAGTAAATGTAATGAATACAAACATGATTCAATATATAGAAATTTATCAAAATAACACACCAAAGAGCCAAAACAGCATTGTTTCAAATTTCAAGAGGGGGCGGGAGCCAAGCAGAACTAAACTAGAGACTACAAAGACTTCATGTTGCGTATTAATGTTGATCAATTAGAACCAACTTAAGTTCCTAACACAACATAGGAGACGTCTACTCAAAGCCGCACGGCAGTAGTAAGAAGATTCGACGTCACCATCAGCCATTAACCACTAGAAAACCAGACAGAATAGGAGGCGCAGCCATGATCAGAACTGGACAGCAGGCGGGGGGGACAGGACCGTGATCCCTGAACAAAGGGAAGCAAACGGGGTGAGGTGAGCGCTGCCATCTCGAAGGCCATCCGCCTGGGCTTCGTGAGCTGCACAGACAGAAACCATCAGTCCAGGAGGCCGAAGGAGGCTACAATGACAGGATGGACTCTCCGTGCTGGGCAGGTAGGAGCTCCAGAAACCTGCCTACGGGCACCCGTGAGCTTTGACCTGGATGCCAGGCTGCACAACTGTGGTGTAAAGCCCCGTAGGGGCGAACACGTATGACTTCAGGGAAGAAGTTACAGGACAGCTGTGATGCAAACAAGTCCCCGAGCTCAGAGAGCCAGGGTGCTCAGACCTCAACGCAGAGACCACAGAGGAACGAACCGGCCTTGGGGAGCAGGGCTCACACCAGGGTGCTCAGACCTCAACGCAGAGACCAGAGGAACGGACCGGCCTTGGGGAGCAGGGCTCACACCAGGGTGCTCAGACCTCAACGCAGAGACCACAGAGGAACGCACCGGCCTTGGGGAGCAGGGCTCACACCAGGGTGCTCAGACCTCAACGCAGAGACCAGAGGAACGGACCGGCCTTGGGGAGCAGGGCTCACACCAAGGTGCTCAGACCTCAACGCAGAGACCACAGAGGAACGGACCGGCCTTGGGGAGCAGGGCTCACACCAGGGTGCTCAGACCTCAACGCAGAGACCACAGAGGAACGCACCGGCCTTGGGGAGCAGGGCTCACACCAGGGTGCTCAGACCTCAACGCAGAGACCACAGAGGAACGGACCGGCCTTGGGGAGCAGGGCTCACACCAGGGTGCTCAGACCTCAACGCAGAGACCAGAGGAACGAACCGGCCTTGGGGAGCAGGGCTCACACCAGGGTGCTCAGACCTCAACGCAGAGACCAGAGGAATGAACCGGCCTTGGGGAGCAGGGCTCACACACGCTATTCTAGGCCTGGAAGAGCTGACCAGTGTAAAATCACAATGACCCACAACCAACTCCGCTGCCAGGCAAGCAGAGCAGCTCAACACCAATAAAAGCATCACAACAAAAACTCCCTCGGCAGCAAGGAAGTCACAGTAGGTGGCATCCAACAGAAATGCACAAGGTATGAGACGCAGGAAAATGTGAGTCACAATAGTAAGAAAAATCAAGGAAAGGAAACAGAGAACAACGAAGATGAAAGAATGGACAAGGCAGGACATTAAACCAGTTACGATCAATATGTCTCACGTGCTCACGAAGGTCACGGAAAATAAATATGAGCAAATGGGAGATGCTAAATATAAACAAATGGAACTCAGACAAGTAACATCAAAAGATAACACCAGCCCTGGCTGGTTTGGCTCAGCAGCAGAGCGTCCTCCCACGCGCCGAAGGGTCAGGGTTTGTCTCCCGGTCAAGGGCACGTGCCTCGGTTGCAGGTTCGATCCTTGGCCCTGGTCAGGGTCGTGCGGGAGGCAACCAATCTATGCGTCTCCCTCGCATTGATATGTGTGTGTGTGTGTATGACTCCCTCCCCCCCACTCTACCTGAAGATAAATAGAAAAATATCCTCAGGTGAGAATTAAAAAAAATTTTTAAATGGAAGATTAGCCTCTGATTAGAAATAACAAAAGAAAACATAACTGATCTTACAGACATAGCAAAAAACATCTATCCGAAATTAAAGGGCGGGGTGAAAAGGGACGCAGCTGTGAGGTGGCTTTCCTCGCGGAAGCACACGGACCCTGCGCTGTCTGCAGGATGCACTGGAGGAAGGGACGCTTCGCCCAACTCACCCTAGGAGGCTGGCATCACGCTCACGGCAAAGCGAAGGCATAACCAACACCCATCATAAACAAACAACCTGTTCCACAGAACTAAGAAAGGGATCCCTCTGCCACCCGATTTCCCTAGATATTGTAACTGTCATACCAAATTACAACAATAGAAAAAAATCACAGCCTGTTTTTCATTTTAAAACACACATAAGCAAGCCCTCGCCTGTGTGGCTCAGATGGTTGTGCGTTGCCCGTACACCAAAAGGCTGTGGGCTCCATCCGGGGTAGGAGGCAGGCGGGGGGAAGCTGGTCAATGTTTCGCACTCTCTCTTTCTCCCTCTCTCTCTAAAAATCAATGAAATAATCTTTTTATTTATTTATTTATTTATTTATTTATTTTTTTTAATCCTCATCCGAGGACATTTTTCCATTTTTTGTACAGACAGAGTGGGAGGGAGAGAGAGGAAGAGAGAGAGAGGGAAACATCGACGTGAAGGGACACATCGAGTGGCTGCCACCCGCACGACCAACCAGGGCCGGGGACAAATTGCAACCGAGGTACATGCCCTTAGCGGGAACCGAACCCGGGCCTCTCCGGACCGCAGGCCGACGCTCTAACCGCTGAGCCAAACCGGCCAGGGCTGAAATAATCTTTTTAAAAAATAAAGGAGAAAATACACACACGAAACTCAAGCACGGGATCCAGCTCTAGATATAATGTAGAAATAAATATGCTGACTTTTTTTCCCACGGAACACAAGTATAAAACATGAAAATAACCTACGGAACAACTATTTGAGTTTCCTTAAAAAGACATAACAGCAGCCCAGCCGGTGTGGCTCAGTGGTTGAGCATCGACCCTGCACCAGGAGGTCGCCGGTACGATTCCTGGTCAGGGCACATGCCCAGGTTGTGGGCCCGATCCCCAGTGGGGGGCCTGCAGGAGGCGGCCAGTCGTTCTCTCTCATCAATGTTTCTATCTCTCTCTCTCTCCCTCTCCCTTCCTCTCTCTAATATCAATAAAGAACAATAATTTTTTTAAAAATACACAAGAGCAGGTTGATCAGGAACAAACACCAAAATGCAACGTACTGACAAACTGTCCTCGACTTGACCTCTCCGTTGTCCGGCGCGTGCTGAGTGGACTGAAGCAGTCTGACACCCAGCAGTGCGTCCGAAAGACAGCGCACTGAGCCACCTGCAACCCGCCCGCAGGGGGCCGACCATGACCAGGGGGCCGACCGTGACCGAGCTGCAGACCTCGGCCCAGGTCCCAGGCTGACCACCGGGCGCTGCACACGGCGCGGGGACAGCCCGGCAGAGGCTCCTGCCACCCACCCACGAGGCAAGTGGTCGCCTTCTCCTCGGCCCCTTGGACACCACACTCCCTCGCGCTCCTACACGTTCTCCGGCGGCTCCTCTCCTTCCTTACTGACCTCTAAGTGGTAGAGTGTCCAGGACTCAGGCATAAAGTCTCCTCTCTACACACAAAGGCGCATTCCCTGGACATCGCAGCCAGTCTCTTGACGTTTATGCTGTCGATGGAAATCCCTCCGTTCCCCACCTGTCCGCTGAATTGCAACTCACATTTTACTATCTGCCCCACGTGTCGACTTGGATTCAAACACGTATTTCAAAGTTAACATGTCAAATCCAAATAGGATTCCACCCCCTACCCACCCCTGAAACTCGCTCTTTCTCCAGCGTTTCCGTCTCAGTCAAGAGTGGTATCAGTCACCTGAGTAGCTCAGCTTCATAACTATTTATTTTTATTTTGTTTAATCCTCACCCGAGGATATTTTTCCACTTATCTTCAGATAGAGCAGGAGGGAGGAAGGGAGGAACAGAGAGAGAAAGAGACATCAATCCGCTGCCTCCCACACGACCCCAACCGGGGCCGGGGACAAATCGCAACCGAGGTACGTGCCCTTGGCCGAAATCGAACCCAGGACTCTTTGGTCCACGGACCAATGCTCTAATCGCTGAGCCAAACCGGCCAGGGCTCAGCTTCATAACTTGACGCTGCTCTCTCATACCCCATGTATCGTATCAGCAAATCCCATCCGCTCTCCCTTCCAAATATGATCCAAATATGAAAACTCTTATCAGTCACCCTGTCACCGCCTAAGGCGACCATCATTTTTCCTGGTTACCGTTACAACTGGAAATTATACAACTCACCTGCACTGAGTATTTAGAATGTAAGGGCACTCCTACTACCATCTCTGTTTATGGATAAATAGAACGGAGCTCAGTGAAGATAATGAGTATGTTAACGTAACGACTATGCAAACTCAACAGGCCTAGCTCCATGGCCAACATCCCTATCCACTGGCTATGAGTGACCCCGTCCCCACGCTCACCGGCCCACAGCCTCTCCGAACAATCACTAATGATCTCCTAAAACCTTAAAGTAAACCAGCTCCCTCTCCTCCTCTCAGCCCTGCACTGGCTGCTCAGCACGCCCGGAACAGAGCCTGCACAGCCTCCTTGGTGTGGCCGCCTGGCTCCCTCCGATGTCGTAGGCCAGGGGTGGGGAATGTCCAGCCCGCGGGCCGAAGGAGGCCCACAAATCAGTACCAGCCAACATCACACACCTCACCAAATTAGCTTGACCTGATACAGCAGCTAATTTGTAAGCTGATCATTTTGTACGGACCTCAAATGATGTTGCAAATATCCACATGCCCTGAGCAGAACAAGGGTCCCCGGTCCGTCTAGGCAGACGCCTCCTTCCACAGCCTTGCCCTGGGGTGCAGCACCTTCATGAACACGCCTGAGATGCAGAGCGTAACCTCCACGGGGCCGGGCCTCTGCTCTGTTCACTCCCGCACCCCCCCAACCCTCTCAGTACCGCACACATCACAGGCACTCAGCTTTGCTGAACGAACACAATGGTTCTGCACCTCGGGGGGAGAAACACAGACTTAATAACCAGAACTGAGATAACTGCCTAACTATCCTAAAGATACAAATTATAGTTCCACTCCCCACTGAGCAGAAAAATACAATTTCACATGGAGCCAAAGTTTTTTCTCTTTCTCTCCCTTTCTTTTTTATTTATTGATTTTTCGAGAGAGAGGAAGGGAGATGGAGAGAGAGAGGGAAACATCGATGAGAGAGAGCATCAACTGGCCGCCTCCTGCATGCCCCGCACTGGGGATCGGGCCCACAACCTGGGCATGTGTCCTAAGCAGGAATCGAACCGGCGACCTCTTGGTGCATGGGTCGACGCTCAACCACTGAGCCACACCAGCTGGGCTCTTTCTTTTTTTATCCTCACCTGAGAATATGTTTATTGATTTAGAGAGAGGGAAAAGGAGAGAGAGAGGGAAAGGGAGAGAGAGAGAGGGAAACATCAATGTGAGAAACACTGATCAGTTGCCTTCCGTACACACCCCAATTAGGGATCAAACCTGCAACATTCCAACCAACGGGGCCCCCCAGCCAGGCTGGGGTCAAACTCTAAAAGAAAGCCATGCATTACAATCCTGAATGTATGTCATCAAGGTAAATAAAGGAAAAATAAGAAGTTTTAACACCACAAGGGCATAAACGAGACTGTCATCATTAGCAGATATTATCACCAACATCCACCTAGAAAACACAAATCAATCAACCAAAAGGCTAGAACAGTTCTAGATTGTCGGATCAACACAGTAACAGAAACATCAACCACTGTCCCACGCACCACACTGAATTCAAACGTCACGAAAAGATCAAGTTATTAGGAGTCGTACTTTAATGAAAAGTACAATAACACTTACTTATGAACATCAAGAAAACACCAAGTAAATTGAAAGACAAACCCGACAGAAAAGGGGACAGAGGACATCAACAAGCGATTCA
Source organism: Molossus molossus (assembly GCF_014108415.1). Classification (NCBI taxonomy): domain Eukaryota; kingdom Metazoa; phylum Chordata; class Mammalia; order Chiroptera; family Molossidae; genus Molossus; species Molossus molossus. Next base: position 109,998,601 of record NW_023425401.1, read on the forward strand.
CACACAGACAAACGAATCAACCTGTACACCATGACGTGTTCAACCTCACCAAGTCGTCAGGGAAATCCAACAGCGAGACGGAAAGCGAAAACTACCGACACTGCCCACAGACAAAGCGGGGGAGGGGGGGACACAGGAGGGACCAAGGCTCACAGGAGCAACAAGGGCATGAAGGTGCGGCGTACACAGGAAGGCCACCGCGCAGGATCTACCCAAGTGCAAAGCATGCACACCGTTCGCTCTACGACTTTCAAGACAGCTCTACCCAACCTCACGTGCATGAACACGTTGGTGACATACACGAGGACGCTCACGACAGCACACACAACACAGAAGCAGATCGCAGGGAACACTGAGGTCGAGGATGGGCTAGCCCTTCGATGACGTTCAGTCTCTCATCACCACAAACAGTAAGAACAGAGAAAGAGCCCAGCCGGTGTGGCTCAGTGGCTGAGTGTCGACCCTGCATCAAGAGGTGGCCGGTTCGATTCCCGGTCAGGGCACATGCCCAGGCTGTGGGCCCGATCCCCAGTGGGGGGCATGCAGGAGGCGGCCAATCGATGTTCCCTCTCATCGATGTTTCTCTCTCTCCCTCTCCCTTCTTCTCTCTCTAAAATCAATAAAGAAAAAAATTTTTAAAAGAAGAAAGATCCTAAGACCTAGTTCAACAAGAGCGCGCTACAGAAGGTGCACGATTCCAGGGATGTTTTATACGTGTGTGCGAACGTACAGGTGTGCATTTGTGATTGGTAAGCACAGACATCTGTGCACAGGTGTATCCACAAACAACCCAACCGCTATTCTAAATATCCTAAAATATTCTAAAATATTTAGATATTCTAAAATACCTAGAATGCCACACACAACGGTAACTGTCCTCTCTGCAGATGTGAAGGAACACCAAGGACCAAGGAAGGGCCTTTCGACTCCTTGTGGGTTTTTGTAAAGAGCATGTAGTCATCTATAGTTTAATAGACGGGGGAGGGTACAGGATGTTCTGCCTTGGGAACCACTGGGAGAGTGTTTTATCTTTTATGCTCTCGGCGTTCAGGGGTCATTTCTTATCCCGTCTATACAGCAAACCTTCCCAAGTCAGACAGCTTGTGTATCTAACGATAGTTCTTAGGAGTCGCATGCAAAACTAAAGGAGTCGTTCATGGTGTTTGGGACTTGTTTGCAATAAGAGTTAGAAATGCCTCTGTGACAAAAGTCTACGGCCTGATTGTCAACCTGATACTTCGAACCATTACTGGGTCCCTATAACACCAAAACCACCTCGAAACTGAAAATGTGTGCCAATTATTTGGATTATTAAAAAATAAAATAAAATCCTTGCAACCGTTTTGTTCAATAATCTGATATATCTCTATGATATGAACATATGCACATACATACACACGTGCATGCACATGCATACATACATATACACACATGCATACATACATATACACACATGCATACATGTACACGTGCATACACACACGATAAAAACAGCGTCACTGCATTACTGTTCTCTGGTCAGAGTATAATTTGCCCTTAAGCCACCAACAATATGCCACTTCCTGGATAACATTAAATAATTTTTCTTAAAAATATTAATAATACAGTATGTTTTTTTAATCCTCACTCGAGGATGTTTTTGCATTAATCTTCAGATAGAGCGGGAGGAATGGGGGGAGGGAGAGAGAGAGAGAGAGAGAAACATTGACATGAGAGAGACACATCGACTGCCACCCGCACAACCCCAATGGGGCCGGGGACAAACTGCAACCGAGGTATGTGCCCTTAGCGGGAACCGAATCCGGATCCCTCTGGACTGCAGGCCGACGCTCTAGCTGCCGAGCCAAACCAGCCAGAGCTACAGTACTGTTTTTAAGAGGAAAAGAGCCCGGGCCGGGTTTGGCTCAGCGGTTAGAGCTTCGATCTGCGGATCAGAGAGTCCCAGGTTTGGTTCCCGCTAAGGGCATGTACCTTGGTTGCAGTTTTTCCCCTGCCCCAGGTGGGATTGTGTGGGTGACAACCACTTGATGTGTCTCTCTCGTGTTGATGTTTCTCTCTCTCTCCCTCCCACTCTATCTGAAGATAAATGAAAAAGAAAAAAAAAAGTCCTCAGGTGAGAATTAAAAAAAAGAGAGAGAGAGGAAAAGGGCCAGTCCATTGTGGCTCAGTGGACTGAGCATCATCCCATGGACTGAGAGGTCCCGGTTCGATTCCCGGTCAGGGCACATGCCCGGGGTTGCAGGCTCAATCCCCAGTAGGGGGCGTGCAGGAGGCAGCCAACTGATGTTTCTCTCTCTCTCTCTCTCTCTCTCTCTCTCACACACACACACAAAATCAATAAAAACATATTTTTAAAAAATAAAATAAGAAAATAATTCTCAGTAGAAAAACAAAGACTAATAAAGAATATGACCGGCCCTGGCCAGTTTGGCTCACCGGTTAGAGCGTCAGCCGGCAGACCAGAGAGTCCCGGGTTCGGTTCCCACTAAGGGCACGTACCTCGGTTGCGGTTCATTCCCAGACCCCACTGTGGTCATGCGGGTGGCAACCAGTCGATGTTTCATATTTAGCCTTGTACACTAATATATAGGATTGTCCAATAATAGAGAGCTGTGAAGTTGGAGCATGTGTTGAGCACCATTCAAAAAACAGAAATGAAAAACACAAGGAAGAGACCATGCAAAGATCCATTTTTCAGAAGGTCCTTGAACTGAAAAATGACAAACCTGAAACTCAGACCACTGTTTACCTGGAATCTCCTTTCTAATAAGTCTCCTTGCAGGGAGGGGTCATGGGAACTGCACTTTCTGGGACATTCTATAACCCTGAAACTGCCTTAAGAAATTAAATGTTTTTAAAATGTCTTGACCCATTTACGAAAAAAAAAAAAAAAACTTGTGTTCTAGTGAACTATCTTCAAAACAATGTTTTGTGGTGAAATATGGAAAAATAGGATGAGCAGAAGCACAGAAATAAACGTCTGGAAGGGAGATTTATTAACAAAAAGGATCAAGAATCACAACTGCACCAAATTTCTCAGCAGAAAGATTGCACGTAGGAAAAAAAAAACCCAAACACAAACATGGAGGGGGAGGGAAAGATCTGACAAACAATAAGTATAAAATAAAATGACAGAAATAAATCCAAACATATAGCAGTAATTATAAATTATCGATAAGCAATACCTATAAAACATGTGAATAAAATCCCCAGCAGGAAGACAAAAATTACCACCTTAGATTATGAACAAAACAGTTTTAAACTATAAAGAGACATCTAAGCATAAAGGCAAAAAAATAGTTGAAAATAAAGTTAGAGAAAAATACTTTAAAAAGTGTTCCATCTCACAGATAACGAGAACAATGACGTGTACAACAATATTAAGACATTTCTCACCTACTATATAGGGAATGTTTTAAATCTGATACCGAGAGCTGATTTATTTTTATTTATTTATTTTATCCTCACCCGAGGACATTCTTCCACTTTTTGTTCAGATAGAGCGGGAGGGAGAGAGAGGAAGAGAGAGAGAGGAAGAGAGAGAGAGCAAGTGAAACATCGATGTGAAAGGGACACATCAAGTGGCTGCCACCCGCACAACCAACCAGGGCCAGGGACAAATTGCAACCGAGATACATGCCCTTAGCGGGAACCGAACCCGGGTCTCTCTGGACTGCAGGCCGACGCTCCAACGGCTGAGCCAAACCAGCCAGGGCCCAAGAGCTGATTTAAAAACAAAAACCTACGGCAACAGGGACTTGCCTGCGTCCGCAGATGGGAGTGAACCGTGCTGTGCGCAGAACACTCGGCGGCACCCAGAGGGGCTGACCGATGGCTCCGGCACACTGCACAGTTCCCACCACCACTGACCAAGTCCCTACCCAAGATACTACACAAAAGTGCAAGTAGCTTTCAAAGAGGAGGGCAAGCTTGAAGGAAAAATGACGCCAGTTAACTTCCAAAGATTCAGGAAGTTCCCAGAAGAAAACCTGAGACCGAGGAGGAAGGCAGGGCCGCATGTCACCGTTCCCACACGAGCGCTGAGCGGAAAGCTCCCACGAGAACCCCGACTTCGGGGGTCCCCACGGGCTGAGACAACGGGCAGCCAGGGCGGGCGAGTCGGGGCAAGTGTCACGGGGGAGCATCGGCGTAGTCACCGATGGGGAGCCCGGTGGATTATTCCTTCATGTTCCGTTCTGGACCGATATGCATGCTAATATTTCTGGGGCAGACAGCACACAATGCAGACAGAAGGTGTAACTACCACGGGGGGAGTGTGGAAACAGGATGGAATACGGGCGCTATCTCAATCCAGAGTGGAAAGGAACACACCGGTCAGTGCGTGGACAGAGAGGAGCCCCCGAGGGGGAGGAGCCCCGGACGGAGAGGAGCCCAGGAGGAAGAGGAGCCCCCGACGGGGAGGAGCCCCTGACAGAGAGGAGCCCCTGACGGAGAGGAGCCCCCCGACAGGGAGGAGCCCCCGAGGAAGAGGAGCCCCCGACGGAGAGGAGCCCCCGACGGAGAGGAGCCCCCGAGGAAGAGGAGCCCCCGAGGAAGAGGAGCCCCCGACGGGGAGGAGCCCCCGACGGGGAGGAGCCCCGGACGGAGAGGAGCCCCCGACGGAGAGGAGCCCCCGAGGAAGAGGAGCCCCCGACGGGGAGGATCCCCCGAGGAAGAGGAGCCCTCGACGGACAGGAGCCCCGGATGGACAGGAGACCCCGACGGACAGGAGCCCCCGATTGACAGGAGCCCCCGACGGACAGGAGCCCCGGAGGTGGGGGACTAAGCTGCCGGAGGCTGCAGCCCACATACACGACCGTGACTCCGTGACTCCGCTGAGACAAAGCTCAAAAGCAGGGACACCTGAGCATGTATCACACAGGGATACACAGGAACGTGCTTTGTAACAACTGTGAGAAGAACCAAGAAAATGTTCAACATTCCGGCTGGTTACTCTGGACCGGAAGGAGGGGAAGGAGGGGTATTTAAGGGACGGCAACAATATTGGGTAAAACCTCCTGTTCTTAAACTGCAAGGGAGGTAACACAGGTGTTTGTTATTCTGTAAACTAGACACATCATTATATACAAAATTACATGTAGAAGAAACGGACACAAAATTTAAAGTTAACTCAAAAAAAAAAAAAAAGACTCCCTCCACTCCAACTACCCCAGCCTCCCCCAATCCTTTCTTCCAGACCCCAAACAGGTCTCCTCCCAAGCCACCCACTCAGTGCTGTTGTGTTCCGGATACCATCTCTTCTACAGATGCCGCTCACTCTTTTTTTTCTTTCTTTTTTTTTTTTTTTATCTTCACCTGAGGACATTTTTCCATTTTTTGTTCCGGTAGAGTGGAAGGGAGGGAGGGAGGGAGGGGGAGAGAGAGAGGGAAACATCGATGTGAAAGGGACACATCGAGTGGCTGCCACCCGCACAACCAACCAGGGCTGGGGACAAACTGCAACCGAGGTACATGCCCTTAGCGGGAACCAAACCCGGGTCTCTCCGGACCGCAGGCCGATGCTCTAACCGCTGAGCCAAACCGGCCAGGGCCGTTCACTCTTATTGAAACTGTGATTTGTAATTAGCTATTCCAACAATGGGGGTGTCTCTCTTTTCTTTTTACTTTTTGTTCCCCATCTAGACTAAGTTCCCTACAGCAGAAATACCTCTTTGGTGCTCCCCCCGACCCCCAGAACCGGCCAGACCTTGCGTGCACAAAGTGGACATTCAGATGTCCATTCTTGTCCATCCTCATATACCCGGACATTACTTTCCAGTCTCATGTTCCTTAGTCAGTTAACATGAAACTGATAACGATGAACCATGAAACACAATCAACTATCTCAAGCTCCAACAGTTCCTTCACTCTGTAAAAAAAACTTTCTTTAGTATGTTAAGTCAGAAGTCCTGGGTTTGGGGGACACTGCACTTAATTTTCTGCGTTTGATTTTCTACTTCAAAGAACCCTCTTGTGCACTCCCCCTCCCATAACCTAGCTTCTGGGAAGAACCCTCATACTGTGCCCCCGGCTCATCTCCCAGCCCCCCTCTATCCAAGGCCCTTACAGGCCCCTTCTTAGCAATGTCTACACTCCCACTTCCCATTCTCTCCCCTGAACCCGTTTTCCCAAAACATTTTGCAGAAATCATGTAAAAAACTAACAAAAAACCCAAAACCTAGTTACATGCTGAAAGATGCATTGATAATCCGAATTCTAGACCTTGTTTCAAAATAACCCACAGGGGAGGGTGGGCGGCACAGATGGAGTGGGACTGACCACAGGGGGACAGCTGTTATTCTTTTATTTTTTTTTTTAAATATTTTTATTGATTTTTTAGGGAGAGAGAGAAACATCGATCAGCTGCCTCCTGCACGCCCCCTACTGGGGATCGAGCCCACAACCAGGGCATGTGCCCTGACCGGGAATGGAACTGGGACCTCTCAGTCCATGGGGCGACGCTCAATCCACTGAGCCACACCAGCAGGACAGGGGAATCGCTGTTAAAACTAAGTGATGGGGCCCTGGCCGGTTTGGCTCGGCGGTTAGAGCGCCGGCCTGTGGTCCAGAGAGACCGGGTTCGGTTCCCGCTAAGGGCACGTACCTCGGTTGCAGTTTGTCCCGGGCCCTGGTTGGGTCATGCGGGTGGCAACCACACGATGTGTCCCTTTCACGTCGATGTTTCTCTCTCTCTCTTCCTCTCTCTCCTCCTCTCTCTCCCTCCCACTCTATCTGAACAAAAATGGAAAAATGTCGAGTGAGGATAAAACATATAAATAAATAAATAAACTAGGTGATGGGAACATGGGGGGATCAATATAAACATCTTACTTTTAAACATATTCAAAACTCCATGATGAAAGGGCCCTAGAAATACTTATTTACTACTTGGATCAAACCACACAACAGAAAAGTGCACCTAAAGTAAAAGGTCTGAGCCGGCGGGAGATGACATCACAACGCAAGGCCAAGGTAGAGCGAAATGGCTCTACTGCATGCGCCTGGGTGCCGGCGGGCTGAGCGAGAAGGGTCAGCCTCGAAGCAGGGTTGGGGTGTCGGTTATATATTCTACTTTAACTTCCAGCAGTTCCTGCTGATGTACTCCGTCTGGCCCGTGGTCCACTTTGCAGGTGGACTGGTCTGGTATACCATCTCGCATCTATCTGCTGGGTTATCCATTGCCTTGTGGACAATCCAGATAATCCTTATCCGTCCTCAACAGAAGGCTGAGCAAAGGTCATGCAAGCGACACAATTTCCAATGTCCACCTTTTGCAAGCTTTTCCCCTTACCCTTTAAAACGTTACTAAGACGTTTATAAAGCGGTATCGCAGAATCTGCACATCAGCAGGATTCATTCAACTCGATACCCATGAATGAATCCCTCCCAAACATCCCGGGTAAGACACCCAGCCTCGACGCCAATCCACACACAGCGCGCAACGCCGCCGCCCAGATGGAGGCGCAAGCGGGAATCAGACACACGCGCCAAACCTAGAAGACGTGCGCACGGGAAACAGACAGCGGAGTGTCTCAAGCTCAGTGAGCACACACCAGTCAGCAGCTGGGAGGAGACATCACTTTAGGGTTAGTGAAGCCTTCACAAAGAAGGGTGGGAAGGGTTTCGGGCTGAAAGTGGAGAGAGGGAGGCGAGAAAGTACTAATTCAGGTAGAGAGAAAGCCTCGAGCAGGTACAGGCGGGGGTGACAGCCACACTCAGAAGAGAACAGAAAGTGTGGACAGATGAAACGGACTCAGGATATGGGAAGGACGTGAATGTCCCACTGAGATGTTTGAATAAAATTCAGCAGGGAGGTTCTGAATGTTGTATGGCAAAAAAAAAAAAGGCGTCAGAACCCATCACACTGGGAGAAATAACCCTGCCCGTGCACCAGCCCAGATTAGGGAGTGAGACCTGAAGGAGGTGCTCCATGGACACCTCGTTCCGGGATTAAGCAGCCTGAACAGTTAGTCCAAGTCTGAGTCTGTTTTTAAATCAAAGCCACAATCGGGTTGTTCGTGCACTCAGCAAATACTGGGGTGCTGGCAGGGCGCTGTTCTGGGGGGCCCCAGTGATCCTTATGTACCAGTCCTGGTCTGCACACGAGAGCAGTGCTTCTCGACTTGGGAAGGGGGCGTATTTAACACACACGCACACCCACAGTTGGCAACGTCCGAAGACATCTGGTGGGTGGAGTCCAGGGTCGCTGCCAAACATCCCTCGAGGCCCAGAACAGCCCCCAACAAGGAAGCGGCCGGCCCCAAACCTCGGCAGTGCCCAGAGGAGCGGCCCCTCTCGTGCCTCTTCCCAATGCTCAATGCGTGTGACGTCCATGTTCTTACCTCTGCCCCTCGGCGGCGGCCTGAAAGAATCTTAGGACAGGCACCACACCATGTCCACAGTGGCGGGACCAGCACACCGTGATCTTACGACGTGGCCTAAACATCTATAAGCTCACATTTCACAACAACTTTTAGAAAGAAAACTGCCTCTTGGCGTCGGCTGTGCTCGAACACTCAGGCTCAGAGGTCCAGTACGGCTCGATGGCTCCTTTCCCTGTGTCCCTCCAGCAGGGGGTCACCGCGTCCTGCCCCTTCTCTCCAGGCCGCGCCTCTCTCCTACCTGTGTCTGCCCCGGCCCAGGGCTGCCTCCCAGTGTCCGCCTGCACTCCACCCATCAGGGCACCCACCACATGTCGATTAGAACCCACTCCTGAGGCTTGGCGCTCAAGGTCTTTTTTAACAAGTGACCACAATCGACCTTTTCTTTTTCTTTTTCTAAATACGTTTTTGAGGTGGTTGTTGTTGTTTTTAAATCCTCACCAGAGGACATTTTTGCATTTATCCTCAGAGCGAGAGGGAGGGAGGAAGGAAAAGAGAGAGACAAACATCGACATGAGAGAGACACATCGAATGGTTGCCACCCACACAATCCCAACCAGGGCCGGGGACAAACTGCAACCGAGGTACGTGCCTTTAGTGGGAACCAAACCCGGGTCTCTCTGGTCCGTGGGCTGGCACTCTAACCACTGAGCCAAACCAACCAGGGCTAAATGTTTTAATTTATTTATTTATTTTTCCTGAGAGAGAGAGAGGAAGAGAGAGATACAAACATTGATGTGAGAGAGAAATATGGATCGGCTGCCTCCTGCACGCCCCCTACTGGGGATCGAGCCCACAACCCCAGCATGTGGCCTGACCAGGAATCGAACGGAGACTTCTCAGTCCGTGGGCCTGTGCTCAATCCACTGAGCATACCAGCCGGGCAACAATCCACCTTTTCAATTCTTTCTCCCAGTACCGCCCTCAGGAATACCCCATTTCAGCAAAATGAGTTACTTTGGGGCACAAACAGCCTCTCTGGATCAGAGAGATCAAAAGTCACGCAGGCTTAATTCAGACCAAGGGAATCCTGACCTACCTCCTGGGCTCGCTGTCCTTCCTGACACCCTCGATTCACGGTCCCCCCTCTGAACTCACCCTTCCCTCCAGAGTTACCACCTTCTCCGAGGTGCTCACGATACGGATGCCGTAACACAGCCCCCCACCAACATCGCCCGCCCCAGCCTGGGGCCTTCGGGCCACCTCATCGGCAATGGGGGCGCCACTTCCTTTTAATTACTGGTTCTCGTCTCTGTCCGGGCAGCTGGGAGTATGAGTGATTCAACCTACGCTGAACGAGGGGTAAGGAGGCACACACCTTCCCAAGCCAACCTCCAATGCCCTTTACAGACTTTTTTAAAGTAATAATTCCTAGCATTACCAAGAAAATAGACAGGCGTATTCACATATTATCGGTAGGGGCATACTTGGTGCAATCACGCACGCTGCTACGGGTGAATACTGACAGTCATTCCTCCATCGAGGAATTCATCACGAGTAAATAACAAAGCGCACGACGGGTCGCTGTCAGGAAGACCAGCTGCTATGGCCTCCACCTCTCAGAGGCTGAAAACCTCCTCCTGGTCCAACAAGAGGAGACCTTTCCGATGGGTCATCTATCTCCCTGAGCCAGGTAATACCTGCGGCTACTACACTCCCGGCGCCGTGGTTACCGACGGAAATCTCATGACTACCCTCCTCGGCGTGAAAACAAGCAGTATGATCCATATACCTTTCACGTATGTTTTATAGCATGGGTTTTCTCTTTCCGAAATGTTTTCTACACATGTAGATGTTGAGACAAAACATTGTTATTTTCTTTTGCTATATATATATATACCTTTTTTTTCCCTCACCCGAGGATATTTTTCCATTTTTTGTACAGATAGAGTGGGAGGGAGAGAGAGAGAGAAACATCGACGCGAAGGGACACATCGAGTAGCTGCCACCCGCACGACCAACCAGGGCCGGGGACAAACTGCAACCGAAGTACGTGCCCTTAGCGGGAACCGAACCCGGGTCTCTCCGGACCGCAGGCCGACGCTCTAACCGCTGAGCCAAACTGGCCAGGGCTATACATACTTTTTTGTACAGATAGAGTGGGAGAGCCCTGGCCGGTTTGGCTCAGCGGTTAGAGCGTCGGCCTGCGGTCCTGAGAGACCCGGGTTCAGTTCCCGCTAAGGGCATGTACCTTGGTTGCGGTTTGTCCCTGGCCCTGGTTGGTTGTGTGGGTGGCAGCCACTCGATGTGTTCCTTTCACATCGATGTTTCTCTCTCTCTCTCTCTCTGTTCCTCTCTCTCCCTCCCACTCTACCTGAACAAAAAATGGAAAAATGTCCTCGGGTGAGGAAAGAAAAAAAAAAAAAAAAAAAACTGCCCTGGCCAGTTTGGCTCAGCGGTTAGAGCGTCGGCCTGCGGTCCGGAGAGACCCGGGTTCGGTTCCCGCTAAGGGCACATACCTCGGTTGCAGTTTGTCCCCGGCCTTGGTTGGTCGTGCGGGTGGCAGCCACTCGATGTGTCCCTTTCATGTCGATGTTTCCCTCTCTCTCTCCCTTCCTCCCTCTCCCTCCCACTCTATCTGTACAAAAATAAATAAATAAATAAATAAAAAATAAAAAAAATAAAAAAAAAAACAGATAGAGTGGGAGGGAGAGAGAGGAAGAGAGAGAGAGAGAGAAACATCGACGTGAAAGGGACACATCGAGTGGCTGCCACCCACAAGACCAACCAGGGCCGGGGACAAACTGCAACCGAAGCACGTGCCCCTAGCGGGAACTGAACCCGGGTCTCTCCGGACCGCAGGCTGATGCTCTAACCGCTGAGCCAAACCGGCCAGGGCCTTTTGTTATATTATTACTTTAATTGACATTAAAAATTATATTGCTTTTTTTTCAGATATAATAAACATTTTAAAGGCCTATTTATTATTGAATGGCAATCTTACAAAACCTAAGAAACCTTGGGTGTACCTGTGGGAAGAACATTTTCAGTTGACATGTTAAAACATTCCCCCATCACACACACACACCCACACACACACACGTGTGCCCACGTGCACCTCAATGATCCGATCAGATCCTCAGCTACACTGGGGATGCCACTCTGACACGGGCTGGGCAGCGAGTGGACCAGAGACCCCAGCAAAGACTGTGCCGACACAAGACTAAGGCTGAGCCCGGAGCCCGGAAGCCTGGAGGGGAACAACTGCATGACAGGTGCCATGGGACTGGTCTGTGTGTGCTGGGTGACGAGAAGGGTGTCATTCAACCAGGAAGGCTATACTGGGGGGGGCGGGGGGAGGTGTCCGGAGGCCGGATGCTTAGGTCCCATCTCACCTCGACCTCCACAAGGGGCGTCACCCTGAGCGCATTTGCTCATCTGTACAACGGGGTGAGGGGTGCAGAGGACAGGGCCCGGCCCTGCGGCCAGGGTTAGTATCATCGTTACCCACAGCTCTGACACGACACACTGTGCCTCTGGGACAGCAGTGGTCGCTTCTCAACCATTAGCCACTTTTTTTTATTTTTGTTTTTTGGTTTTTTTTAAATCCTCACCCAAGGACATTTTTCCATTTCTTATACAGATAGAGTGGGAGGGAGAGAGAGGAAGGGAGAAAGAGAGAGAGAGAGAAACATCGACGTGAAAGGGACACATCGAGTGGTTGCCACCTGCACGACCAACCAGGGCCGGGGACAAACTGCAACCGAAGTACATGCCCCTAGCGGGAATCGAACCCGGGTCTCTCCGGACCGCAGGCCGACGCTCTAACCGCTGAGCCAAACCGGCCAGGGCCCTAGCCACTTTTTTTTAAGACAGCCTCCTTTCCAGCCTCGCCAGGTGCCAGGGTCCGAAAAGAACAGGAGCCAGGACTCTAGAAGGAGGGCCGAGGCCGAGCCCGTGCTGAGGGAGGGGGACGAGGAGTAAGCCGGGGGGGGGGGGGGGGGGCCAGCTCCCGGACAGTTCAGGAGCAGGGCACCTGAGTCACTGCAGGGAGCTGCCAGAGCCATCTTCCCAGCAGGGGGTCTGCATCGCTCATGGACAAAACCTTTCAAGGACTCTCCGTGCCCTTCAGAGTTAAAACAGAACTCCTTCAACTGATTTAAAATCCCCACCACCTCTTCTGCCAAGCGCACTGGGCTCCGGCCACACTGAATGTCCTCAGGAGAAACTCCCTCTGTGCTGTCTAAGCTGGGTGACGGGTCTGCAGGGCTTCACGGGACTGCGCCACCCGTCTGCACGTGGGCACACTTTCCACGGCGTGTACGAGTGGCTACAGGGACCGTAAGTCTGAAACACAGCAAGGAGGCCTGGATGGAGCCGCACATGAATTTGACAACACGACAAGACAATGAAGAAAACCTACGCCTCCACCACCCTTGGAAAATAAAAATACAACAAAAAGCAGAAATTACACACAAAGAAACTCAAGAAGCATTGCGTCTTCCGGTGGCGTCTGGCTGGACGAGGGGTGAACAAACCAATCTGGGACTCGGGGTGCTGAGGGGAACCCAACCACGGCATTTTATAGCATCTACTAAACACATGCAATAACACTGTTCATCAGAACAGATGATCCTCAGTGATCTCTCCTTGATAATAATGGAAATTCTTGGGCCTAAAAATAATAAAGTTGGAGAAGTTTTAATTTATAATTCAGGTGTGTGAATCTAGACAGACTTGCATTAGAATTGGTTTACAATTTTTAAAGTTACAAAAAACTACCCAGCCGGTGTGGCTCAGTGGTTGAGCACTGGCCCGTGCACCAAGAGGTCGCCGGTTTGATTCCCAGTCAGGGCACATGTCCAGGTTGTGGGCCAATCCCCAGTGCAGGGCATGGAAGCAGAAGCCAATCAGTGTTCTAACGCTACTAAAAACTTGTAATCACAGCCCTGGCTGTGTGGCTCAGCTGGGTGGAGCATTGTCCCCTACAACTAAAGGTCTCAGGTTCAATTCCCAGTTGGGGTGTGTACAGGAGGCAACCGATTGATGTTTCTCTCTCTCTCTCTCTCAATTTTGTTAAAGTTTTTTTTAACTTGTAACACAGACTCTAGTACTGAATAGGTTAAAATATTTGGAATGGGCCTGCTTTAACAACTGCTTTTTAAAAACTTCCTATACTTTTATACATTTTAGTGGATGCATGAAATTTTCACTTTACAAATTCATTTCTAAAGCTACCATATTGAGCCCTGGCTGGTTTGGTTCAATGGTTACAGCATCGGCCGGCCCATGGACTGAAGGGTTGAGGGTTCGATTCCCGGTCAAGGGCATGTACCTGGGTTGCAGGTTCAATCCCCAGTCCCGGTAGATGCTTGTGTGAGAGGCAACCAATCAACGTGTCTCACTCACATCCATGTTTCTCCACCCCACCCCGTCCTCCTCCTCCTCCCCCCTTCCTCCCTTCCACTCATTCTCTCTAAAATTCAATGGAACCGCTAACCTTGGGGGAGGATTAACCAAAAAAACAACAACAAAAACCTACCATATTGGGTTGAATCATGTCCCCAAAATTCATGTCCATCTGAGAAATGTGCTTAATCAGCATCGAATCAATAAATCAAGCTCATAGATTCACACAAAACCAATGTTAGCACATCGATGATGTAAGACAAACATGAAACTAGTCAACTTCGTACTGATGGGGCTTTACTATACGGTATTTCATACACTCACACGCCCACAGATATATCACCTTGTCTGGTTCCGAAACCATGTCTGGTTTCCCCAACTGAGCACAACCCCGTAGTAATTCCTTGCCACTGTGTACACTGCTCAGCTGCTCACACTGAGTTCAAAGAAACTAATTTTTTTTTCTTTATTGATTTTAGAGAGAGAGGAAGGGAGAGGGAGAGACAGAAATATTGATGAGAGAGAACACTGATGGCCGCCTCCCGCATGCCCTCCAACTGGGGATCGCGCCCACAGGGTGGGCATGTGCCCTGACCAGGAATCAAACCAGCGGCCTCTTGGTGCATGGGCCGACACTACTCACCCACTGAACCATACCGGCCAAGTCAAAGAAACTAATCTAATTACCCCAACCACATAAATTCATATGCCCACAGGAGTAAGAACAGAAAACTTCCCTGGAAATAAAAGTTATTACTGATTGCAAGAGTAGGACAGTGTTATAGGCTGAATTGTATCCCCCCAGAATTCACGCTGAAGCCTTCACACACACACCCAGTACCTCAAAATGGGACTGTATTTGGAGACAGGGCTTTTAGAGACGTAACTGAGTTAAAATCAGCTTGTGAGAATGGGCCCTAATCCCATATGACCGGTGTCGCAGACGGACAACCAGGTGAGGTCACAGAGAGCAGGCAGCCACCTGCATGCCCAGGAAGGAGGCCGCAGAAGAAACCGCCCCCCGACACCTCCATCTTGGACTCCCAGGCTTCAGAACTGTGTGAGAGTAACTCCTGTGGCTTACACGACCCCGACTGCGGTGCTCTATGACCCCCACGCTGACTACGAAAGGAGCGTCTCATTCATCCTGATCGTGTCCGTGGAATTGTTTTGTTGGGGTTTTTTTAGAGAGAAGAGATGGGGGCGGGGAGAAACACTGATGTGAGAGGGAAACATCTACCGGCTGCCTCCTGCATGCCCCACAACCCGGGCACGTGCCCTGCCCGGGAATCCCACCTGCAACCTTTCGGTGCACAGGACGACACCCAACCGACGGAGCCACACCCGCCAGGGCCACGGGTATTCTTCAAGCCAGGAGAGGTTATGTGAGCAGTGGGATTACGGACATTTCCATTTTCTTCTTTATGTCCCTCTGTATTTAAAAACCTAAAAAAATGCCACTACACTAGCAACATCATTGAATACTCTAGCCATCAGAGTTTACCGTACTCTGGCCGCATTGTATCTTACTATTTCTGATTTGAAACAAAATAATATGCGACGTTAAAATAAGATATATTTTTGCCCGGCTGGTGTTGAGCGCCAACCCTGCACCAAGAGGTCACCGGTTTGATTCCCGGTCAGGGCACACGCCCAGGTTGTGGGCCCGATCCCCCGTGGGGGGCGTGCAGGAGGCGGCCAATCGGTGTTCTCTCTCATCGATGTTTCTCTCTCTCCCCCTCTGCCCCTCTCTCTAAAACCAATAAGGGGAAAATATTTGAGCTAAGATATCCTTGTGTCTTCGGCAGCTCCGCAGGAACTGGAGAGGTGGGCACTGACTGGAGAAGAGCGCGGTGGCGAACACTCCCTGGAGACTGGAGACTCCGTTACAAAGTACAGCGACAAGGGACAATCTCAGACCCTGTGAGTCAGGCACTTCTACACATTATCAGTCAATGCTCCTAACAACCCAGCCGGCAGAGGCCGATCCCATCTCTCCCAGAAGGAACCTGGGCTCAGAGAGATGAAGTAACGGGTCACGGTCACACCGTTAGGAAGCAGAAGTGCTGGGTGGGGCTCAAACCCGAGTCTCCAAATGCCTTACCGTCGCACCCTGGGTCCAGCGACAGCCCTGACAGCTGAGGCAACATCTGCTAACACCTGCTCCATGCACTCTGCTGCGTGGGTGAGACGGAGCCATGACTCAAGGCCTCTCCTCCCGGACCCAGACCTTCCCCAGGTTTCCCTCCCTGCGTAACTAGCGCTCGAGGCCCTCAAAGAGCGACGAGAGAGAGAGAAAGGCAAAGGGCCCCGAGTCCAAGGCCTGGAAAAATCCTGGCTTTTTCACTTACCTAAATTAACAACTTCCTCGACAGTAAACGGGATCTGGGTTTGTTTTAAAAGGCGGGGGGCGGGGTGTGGATCAAGTGATACATGTGAGACCGCGGGAAGGGGCCTGGCACACACACGGCAGACACTAAATAAATGTGACTGAAGCATGGATACTCACTGACAAACTCTACAGGGCTGAGCAGACCTAGACGTTTTTTGCTTTAATTTTTTTTTTTTTTAATTGTTTCCGCCATCAGTTAGATCCGCTGAACAGCTTTCCATGGGGGGACGCCTTCATCCCCAGTCCATCAGTGACACCTCAAAAATTTAAAGCCACCATCAAAAAACTGACGTTGCACAGAACTTACCACAGACTGTGGCAGACTGATTCTCTCTGTCCCACAGCCGGGCAGAAAGGGACAACTGTCTGCTGGGACCGGGACTTTGCTCGACTTCCCTAACTGTCTCTTCAGGAGTCAGTCCCCTCACTGCTGGCGCGACCCTGTCCTCCTACAACACCTGTGGCTGAACACTCAGAGCGAAAAACCGACCTGCTGAGCCCTCGTCACAAGCTGGCCTCTCAGACACGAGACACCTATCTCCTGATCACAGGCCTCAGACACCAGAACTCAGGAGTAGTGAGAAGGCACTCCTAAAATTCAGCAACCCATACCTAACGTAAGGGTTTATCCTCACCCGAGGACATTTTTCCATTTTTTGTACAGATAGAGTGGGAGGGAGAGAGAGGAAGATAGAGAGAGAGAGACATCGACGTGAAGGGACACATCGAGTGGTTGCTACCCGCACGACCCACCAGGGCCGGGGACAAACTGCAACCGAAGTACGTGCCCTTAGCAGGAACCGAACCCGGGTCTCTCCGGACCGCAGGCCGACGCTCTAACCAAACTGGCCAGGGCCTAACGTAAGGGTTTAGAGTGGTTCATATGGAAACTAATACCATAATAAACAGTAACGCGAGAATAAACTCTGTTTCGCCTACTCACACTGTGAACCCATGTTTGCCCACCTCTGCCCACAATTTATTCAAAAGTAAAAATTAAAACAAATACAAAAGTGAAAGTCCCGGATCCAAATCCTTACTAATGGAGGCACAACGCCCCCGTAAGACTGAAGACAACCGCATCAGGGCCACCGTGAGCGCGTTCGTTTTGGTCACACCCCACGCGGGAGCTGACCCTCAGCATACTGCGTTTTCATCAGCACTGAGCACTTTACAGACAGACCCAGCAATTCCCACCTCTGTGCCCCCAACCCTTCCACCGCTCGTCCTGTGTGCACACCCCCAGCGCACACCCCCACCCTTCTCGGCAAATACCCACTCCCCCACCAGGAGTCCTTGCTGCGTGGGGCAGGGGAGAGCAACCACTCCGTGAGCCGGAGGCTCTGAGTCTGCGAGGCCACGAGAAGGAAAAATGTAGGCGCCCGTCTTGCAAGAGACCACTTCACTAAGAATGAAACTATCTTGCCGGTTTGGCTCAGCAGACAGAGCGTCGGCCCGAGGACCAAAGGGTTGCAGGTTCAACACCCAGGGAAGGGCACGTACCTGGGCTGCAGGTTCGATCCCTGGTCCCGGTCGCGGTTGTGAAACATACTGATGTTTCTTCTCTCTCTCTCTTTCTCTCTCTCTCTCCCTCCTCCCCCCCCCCCTTCTCCCCATTCCACTCTATCTAAAAAAATAAACAGAAAAATACCCTTGGGTGAAGATTAACAAAACAAAAGAAATCATCTTATGTAGCATTATGCTCCCCTCTGCACCTCCTGGAAAAATTCTCCTGCAGGTGAATTTTAATCGGAAGAAACACATTGTATACAATGCATATGAAACTGGTTTCCTCCTAAGCCTACACATAAACCTTCCCCCCAAAAGTGCTCTGCACAGGACAGTGAACAGGTCGTTAGTTGGAGCCTAGAACCCCAGCTACCCGACGACCACTTGATCAGCGCTGTGACTCTATCCGCATCATGGCACAGAAACAAACCCGTGACTTGCTTAGAGAATCTCCCGTTTTTAAATACAGAACCGGGAACTCGGAAGTTATTCTAATATCCTGTCACCCCCATAAATTCTATTTAAAAAGGACAAAACTAAACAAGATAACCATTCAATCTTTCATGGATATGAAATTATTTCTTTTCTCGCAATTCAACATTAAATGCATTTAGCTTGTAAAAAAGGAGAGACAGCATTCCACTAACCTACCAAAGGTATATTCAAGCGAACACTTTGGAGAGAGAACTAAAGAGGCATTTACTCGCCTCTCGGCAGCCTCCTGGTAAGCGCCCACGTAGGGCGTGCCCACGGGTGCCGTCTGTCTGCGCCCCTGCAGTCCGTCTCCAGCGCCACCGAGACCTGGAAAGGCCTCGAGCACCCGCGCAACTGTGGAAATGACCCTCGCTCGTACACTCACGATGCCCCCTTCAACGACGAAGTGTGGTGTAGGGGGAGATGACAGCTTTTCAAAGGACCCTTCACAGCCGCTTCACAACGACCCTCCCTCCCCACGCCTAACTCCCCCGGTTAGTCATCAGTATCAGCCCTCGGCCACAAGTAAGACGAAGAGCCACTGAACCGCATCACTTCCCCTACTCGGCTCACCGGGCTGCGCATCCGCCGCGCACCATCTCCTGGAAAGCTCGGGGTTCCCTTCACTCACTCCACGTCACTTCGGAACCACCCCGTGGACAACTCCGGCGGCAGCACACACACAGGGCTCTCCTGCTTGGGGAACAACGTCCGTCCCCCGCACACCACGGTCACCCAGCTAAGACGCCCTGAGGCTGAAGCTCAAACACTCTGCCGTCTGATGAGGAGGAAACACACTCCGAACCTTAGAGCGATGCTGTTCCCTTCTTGGAAGTGAAGTATGAACAATTAATCAGACAGGAAAACAAAAATCTCTCATTATACAATCAGCCAGTGACCGGCCTTGTGGGTGAAGGAAGAAAGGGAGGGAGGCCCGGCCCGTGTGGCTCAGTGGTTGAGCGTCGACCCATGTACCAGGAGGTCGCCAGTTCGATTCCCAGTCAGGGCACATGCCCAGGTTGTGGGCCCGATCCCCAGTGGGGGGCGTGCAGGAGGCGGCCAATCTATGTTCTCTCTCATCCATGTTTCTTCTATCTCTCTCTCTCCCTCTCCCTTCCTCTCTCTCCAAAATCAATAAACAATAAATAAGTAGAAGGGGAGGGAGGAACGAGTAAGGCCAACAGATACGAGCTGTGGAGGAGAGAAGCAAGAACAAATGAGTGGAAAGACACGTCTTCACTGCGAGGAGGGTGTGTCAGCCCAGAGACTGTCCCCACAGGGGACAGAGGCACCGGGGAGCTGGGTTCCCTCCCCACCCACCCACGGCGGCCCCCACGGGCACACACGCGGGTTGGCACAGGAGGGCTTGCCAGCGTTCAGGTTGACACGAAGGCACCCGCGGCAGGGAAACTGTACATCAGCATGCGACTCTGCACTCGCCTGCCCGACCGCAACTCTGAGAGAGTCCATTTGCTTCAAAATGTAAAAACTCATCTCAGAGTAAAAAACCTCTTTAAAATATATGGCTTGGAAAGATTCAGAGTCTGTTGTAACAAGAGCTTCTTTTCTCAGGATGCAAAAAATTCTTTACAAATCACTTTTTCCCCCCTTCATTGACTTTAGAAAAAGGAAGGAAGAGGGAGAGAGAGAGAGAAACATTGATGAGAGAGAGCATCAACTGGCCGCCTCCTGCATGTGCCCTGACCGGGAATCGAACCAGCGACCTCTTGGTGCAGGGTCGACGCTCAACCAGTGAGTCACACCGGCCAGGCTACAAATCCTTTTTCAAAGGGGGGAGCAGTGACCCACCCAACACAAAAGGGGTCGATGACATGTATCGCCCACCAACAGCCTTCCCTCCCACGCACCACCTTTCCTGCGGTCAGGGCCTCCCCCCACCAGAAGGCCTGAAAGGAACACGTCTGCTGTCCCGGCCTCGCGGTGCACCTGGGCGTGAGCACGTGCCGGCACAGCACGGGCTCCGGGGCAAGGCTCTGCTCATGAGCAGATGCACACGGCCTCCACTGCTGTGGTCACCTGCAGTGACCTGCAGCTCCCCCCACGCCGCCCCACGCCCCACGCCCGATAACCCTCCACCTCCTCCCTGCCCTCACCGCCTGCAGCCTCCCCAACGCGGTGGCTCCGGCCTCCCCCCTTCTCCTCCAAGTCTCAATGCCACAGCCAGCCGGACCTTTGAGTCTTCATCAGACAAAGTCAGCCCTGTGCTCAAAGGCCCCCAAAAGAGATCTCCTCGCCCCAGAATAAAAGCCAAAGGGCTCCCGATGGCCCAGGAGGCCCTGCCGGTCCGCTCCGGCCAGCACTCAGCTCACCACACGGGCGCTCCGCCGGGTCGTGGGGGCAGGTCTCACACCCCCACCCTTCCGTCTGAACTGCTCTCCCCTACCAGCGGCCCTCTTACCACCCTGAACACGCAAACGGCACCTCAGTGAGGCCTTCCCCGATCACCCCATTAAAAATAACCCAACTCAGCAGGACCGGGGTGGCTGAACATCGACCTTGCACCAAGAGGTCGCCGGTTCAATTCCCGGTCAGGGCACATGCCCAGGTTGTGGACCTGATCCCCAGTGGGGGTCACGCAGGACGTGGTCAGTCAATATTCTCTCTCATTGATGTTTCTCTCTCTCATTTCCTCTCTCTAAAATCAATAAAGAAAAAATATTTAAAGCCCTGGCCGGTTTGGCTCAGTGGTTAGAGCGTCGGCCTGCGGTCCTGAGAGACCCAGGTTCGGTTCCCGCTAGGGGCGCGTGCCTCGGATGCAGTTTGTCCCCGGCCCTGGTCGGTCATGCAGGTGGCGGCCACTCGATGCAGATGGCGGCCACATCCTTTCACATCGATGTTTCTCTCTCTCTCTCTGTTCCTCTCTCTCCCTCACACTCTACCTGAACAAAAAATGGAAAAATGTCCTCGGGTGAGGATAAAAAAAATAAAATAAAAAATTTAAAAAATACAAATGAAAAGAACCCAGCCAGCCTCACCAGCCCCTTCACTTACCATCTCGGACACGCGATCCATTTCACCTGCGCGTCTGTCTGTGTCCTCCCTCACCCCACCAAGAGTAACCTCCCTGAGGGCAATTCCCGTGTCTGTTTGCCGAGAGCTGTTACTTCCCACGTGGGGGCTGAATGATGATTTCAGTGACTTCATCTAGCGACCACCAACAGCGCCGAGGATGGAAGACCCGGGAAGAGAGGCGTCTGGGCCCTGGGTGGTTTCGCTGAGCTACTGGGTTACCATCCGGACTTCTGATCACAGGGTAAAATTTTACCCATCACCTCAAACACGGTAAGTCAAGGCCTGTGTTATCTGAAGCCAAAAGGTACCTGATACAGGACATAGGTAAGTGGTTTGGAGCGGGGGGGGGGGAGGGCAACTGGCAAGTATAGTCCATCTAAGTCAATCACGAGGCATGCAAATTACAATAACCATGAAGTAATGTCACACAGAAAAAAACAAAGCTTAATACATGCACACCCCATTCAACATCACTCACTAGAACACCTGCGGTATTGTTATTTTTTAAATTTTACACACAGACACAGATATCTCACGAGTGCAGTTCCAGCGCCTGTGTCCCCCAGGCTGTGAGTGCTCGGCAGGGTGCCCCCTCTTGGCCAGCAGTGGAACCAATAGGGAGCTCGGGTGAAGGCCTCAGTGCGCGCCTGGCCCCGTGCCCGCCCCCTCCACACCCGGCCCTTACTGCCCACAGCGAGCTCACAGAAGAGGTGCTACTTGTAAGTTGTCCCGTTTTCTTTTTTTTTTTTTTTTTTTTAATCCTCACCCGAGGACATTTTTCCATTTTTTGTACAGATAGAGTGGGAGGGAGAGAGAGGAAGAGAGAGAGAGAGGGAAACATCAACGTGAAAGGGACACATCGAGTGGCTGCCACCCGCACGACCAACCAGGGCCGGGGACAAACTGCAACCGAGGTACATGCCCTTAGCGGGAACCAAACCCGGGTCTCTCCGGACCGCAGGTGGACGCTCTAACCGCTGAGCCAAACCGGCCAGGGCAAGTTGTCCCGTTTTAAAGACCACAACACTGAGCTTCAAAAGGATCAATGACCCACCCCCAACCAAGTAGCTAGTGCGTGTAAGGCTCAGAATGGAAGCTGGACATGTCTGAATGCCCAGGCCCCACACCCTGTCAATGCTCGGGACCGAGCAGTAGCGTGGCAGCACCCCCCCCCCACGGCACAGGTCTGCACCTCCTTCCCTCCACGCACCCCTCTCTCCACGCACCCCTCCCTCCACGCGCCCACTCCCCTCCACGCGCCCCTCCCCCCGTGCGCCCCTCCCTCCACTCGGCTCCCTTTCTGCCTGGACCCTGTTTGGGTTTTCACCCGACAAAAGACACTCAAGGGCCGAACTTACCAGAAGGAAACAGGACAGAACAAGAAGACAGAAATGAAGAGACAATCAAAGGTCCGCAGACGGCCTTGGCCTCCGCTTTCCCCACTGAGAGAAGTGGAGGTGACGGCCGTTCACTGGAATGAACAGGGGCCAGGCGGAGCGGGGGCGGCACTTGCAGACGGCGGCGAGGGTTAAAGAGGTAAACACAGCCCTGGGAGCCGGGCTGGTGCCCGGGAGGCCCTAACAGTCACCGTTATGCAGTTCTGAGGAAGGGCTTCCTACGTGTCACCAGGCGCAGGGCAGAGCACACAGGCTGCGACTTCAAAGGAGAAGGCCCTGGCCGGTTGCTCAGTGGTTAGAGCGTCAGCCCGTGGACCAGAAAGACTGGGGTTCAATTCCAGTCAAGGGCACGTACCTCGGTTGTGATTCATCCCCGGCCATGGTCGGGGTCATGCGGGAGGCAACCAGTCGATGTGTCCCTCTCATGTCGATGTTTCTCTCTCTCTCCCTCCCTCACACTCTATCTGAAGATAAATGGAAAAATATCTTCAGGTGAGGATTTACAAAAAAAGAACCCAACAAACAAAAAGACAAGTACTGCCCTGGCCAGTTTGGCTCAGCGGTTAGAGCATCGGCCTGCTGTCCGGAGAGACCCGGGTTCGGTTCCCACTAAGGGCACGTACTTCGGTTGCAGTTTGTCCCCGGCCCTGGTTGGTCGTGCGGGTGGCAGCCACTCGATGTGTCCCTTCACGTCGATGTTTTCACCCTCTCTCCCTTCCTCTCTCTCCCTCCCACTCTATCTGTACAAAAAATGGAAAAATATCCTCGGGTGAGGATTAAAAAAATAAATAAATAAATAAAAATTAAAAAAAGACAAGTACTGATGTTCACTCGGGGAAGGGGTGGTGGTTCAGTGACTCAGCGAAGAGCAAGTCCTTTTAGAACCACCAGAAACCTATGTCCTGCCCCTATCCCCTCCCCCAGAGGATGCCAAGGGGACAGACAAGCTCTGGGTGGGAGTCCAGGTCACCACCTCCTTAATGGAGAGCTGCTGGTCACTACGTATCAAAACCTAAAACTTACCCGCTCTTTGGTAAGAGAACCCTACATCGAGGAATTCAGCTTCAATAATGTGCCCACAATGACAAGTATACCAGGATGTTCGCTACAAAGATAACACGACTGTAACAGTGACATGGCCATCCGCAGGGAATGGGTAGATAAATAAGGGTTCCTCCGTGCAGTTTAAAACCCGCTTCTCCACAGGGCTCTCTAAGTAAATGACACCACTGTCCACCCACGCAGCTACCGCCAAAAATCTAGAAGACAACTTGAATTCTTTTTTTTCTCAGACTCATTTCATCCAATCCTTTATTAAAGCAAATTTCATCACCCTGGCCGGTTTGGCTCAGCCGTTAGAGCTCCGGCCCGCAGATGGGAAAGTCCCGGGTTCAATTCCTGCTAAGGGCACGTACCTCGGTTGCAGTTTGTCTCTGGCCCTGCTTGGGGTCCTGTGGGTGGCAACCACTCAATGTCTCTCTCTCACATTCATGGTTCTCTCCCTTTCTTCCTCTCTCTGTCCTTCCTGCTCTATCTGAAGATAAATGCAAAAGTGTCCTCGAATGAGGATTTTAAAAAAAGCAAGTCTTATCATAGTAACTTTCAAAACACATATGAGCCCAGCTGGTGTGGCTCAGTTGGTTGAGTGTTGTCCGGTGCACCAAAAGGTTGCCGGTTTGATTCCTGGTCAGGGCACGTCCCTGGATGCGGGTTTGGTCCCTGGTCAGGGCATATACCGAAGGCAGCCGATCAATGTTTCTCTCTCCCCCCGCCCCTCTTCCTTCCTCTCTCTAATCATGTAAATGAATAAATAAGCACACACAGCCCTGGCCGGTTTGGCTCAGCGGTTGGAGCATCCGCCTGCGGTCCTGAGAGACCCGGGTTCAGTTCCCGCTAAGGGCACGTACCTCGGTTGCAGTTTGTCCCCGGCCCTGGTTGGCCATGCGGGTGGCAGCCACTCGATATGTCCCTTTCACGTCGATGTTTCTCTCTCTCCCTCTCTCCCTCCCTCCCACTCTGCTGAACAAAATATGGAAAAGTGTCCTCAGGTGAGGATAAAAAAAAAAGGGAGTAACAGAAAAGAACGAACGAAGAAATAAGCATGGCATTGTAAGAGAATTTCCAAGAACCACCCCCCCAAAAAATTAGTCTTTAGTTTCATGATAGCAAAGAACATATGAAGACCTCATTGAGCGGTTTCAATTTAAAAACAAAACAAAACACATTACCCACAAAAGAACGTGAGTCACCCTGTCATCAGACTCCTTCTCCTCAACAATGGGCACTGGAGACACTGCACCAATGCCCTCCCGACGCTCTCCCAACAAGCTGCATGGAAATCCGGCTTAGTTTGGCTTCAATAAAATACCAGTCAACTAGAAGGGCCAATCAAGATTTTTCAGACATGCCCAGGTTCAAAAATTGACCTCCCACACAGCCTCGCCTAAAAATGCATGTGAGGGGTGTACGGCATCAAAACACGTAACTCCAGAAAAAGTCAAGATCCATAATAACAGAACCAGAGGCCCAGCACTGAGAGTGGTGTGGACCGGGTCTGGGTCTCGTCGGGTCCAAACGGAGGAAAGAGGACTCGCAGAGACCTTTCCTCGGGGGGAAATACTCATGTACACAAAATGCCAGTGACCAAAACAAACTGCATGGAAAGCTGATAACATGGAAGACGGGGGGGGGGGGGGTGTCAGTGAAAAATAAAGCGAGAGGAAAAAAAAGGCAATTCCTAACTCGAAAACCAGAAAGTAATACAGGACAGGAAATCACCTTCTCTTTGCCTCTGCTGTGAACACCTATTCTTATCGTCACAGTAATGCAGAAACTTCTTTGCTTTTCAACAATATAAAACCAAGTCACAGGCGACGTATAAGGGGGTGCAGTACAGAGTGTAAAGGTCTTTCGACCTTGACAGTGCCCACATGAAAATGACCGACACACACAGGCATAAAGGGGGGGTGAGAAAAAAGGAGTACTAATATATATAATATATATTTTCTTACATATATTTTGCATTTATCTTCAGATGGAACAGGAGGGAGAGAGGGGGTGAGAGAGAGAGAAACACTGATGTGAGAGAAACACATCGACTGGCTGCCACCCGCACGACCAACCAGGGCCGGGGACAAACTGCAACCAAGGTACGTGCCCTTAGCGGGAACCCAACCCAAGACTCTCTGGTCCACAGGCCGACGCTCTAGCCGCTGAGCCAAACTGGCCAGGGCGAGAAGTACTAATGTTTTCCTCAATTTTCCTACTCGGGCAAACAAGATACACAATCCATGGGAACAGGAAGGGAAGTCTAGTATGTTACAGGAATTACAAAGGTAACAGAGAAACTAAAGTGGTAACAACTACTGGGAAAGTGAAAGCAAGGAAACCAAATCCTCGTTCATCAGAAATCAATCTCAAGTTGATACATCTTCAAGTGAGCTCTCTTATGCCGTAGGAAGGAGCGAGGAAGGGTTGCTGGCCTTCCTCATAAGCATTTTGGGTCTTGGGGGTTTGTTTCCACTGTCGCAGCTTCTTCGCTGGGAGAAGGCAGCTGAAGGAGAACATTGTAACATTATGTCTTAAAAACAAACTGGGATTTATTTCTTCAAAAGACAAGTGACATTGTGCGGGAGCTCCTGGGGTGACAGGTTCTTCTCTGCATGGACAGCAGTTGAGCACCGTGCACTGTTCGCTGCAGGAGTTCAGGCCCCCCTTCAGCAGTAAGAGCCGAGCGCCCACGGCAGCAACACAGGCGCATCGCACGTCATCTTCCAGGCAAGTCACACACCCCCTTGGCCGTGATCCGTGAAAACCAATAAAAAGCTAAGAAACATTAAAGAACAATTTACCAAATCCCTCCCAAATTAAATGAGAGCGCGCGATCATGCGATCTGACAGTTCAGAAAATTACATTTTTGTTGTCACTAAAATGAACCCAAAGGGGGCGGGGGGGACTTCGGTGTTTCCTAAGGCATTGGGTCGTTCAGAAAGGACACAGCAGCCCTGGCCGGTTTGGCTCAGCGGTTAGAGCGTTGGCCTGCGGTTCAGAGAGACGTGGGTTTGGTTCCCGCTAAGGGCATGTACCTCGGTTGCAGTTTGTCCCCGGCCCTGGTTGGGTCGTGCAGGTGGCAGCCACTCGATGTGTCCCTTTCATGTCGATGTTTCTCTCTCTCTCTCTCCCACTCTATCTGAACAAAATATGGAAAAATGTCCTCTAGTGAAGATTTAATAAAAAAGAAAAATAAAGAAAGGACACAGCACATTAGTCTGTTCTGCATGTTGTGGGGTCTGGACGTTAGAAACGTGTTTACAAAGAAACCACACAACTAGAACAATGATGATTATACAGCAAATGATTTCACATGAAAGGCAGCAACTGTTTTTTTTCTGAAATATGTACTATTGAAGAGTTAAAATTCAAGTTTATCTTGTTAGAATGCATTGTTTCCAAATCAGCGATCTTTACAGAAAAGAAAACATATTTCAGTATTTTTGATGTTGTTGTTGTTAATCCTCAGGCAAGGACATTTGTCCGTTGATTTTCAGATAGAGTGGAAGGGAGGGAGAGAGAAACATTGATGTGAGAGAGAGAGAGACATCAACTGGCTGCCTCCCGCATGCCCTGGACTGGGGTCGGGGCTCAAACCTACACCCAGGTAAGTGCCCTTGACCAGAAATTCAACCCACGACCCTTTGGTCCAGGGGCTGACACTCTAACCGCTAAGCCAAACTGGCCAGGGCTATTTCAGTACTATTTAACCTTACCTTTAGAAAAGTGGCCAAGAGCCCAGCTGGTGTGGCTCTGTGGATTGAGTGTCATCTCATGGACTAAGAGGTCCAGGTTCAATTTCCGGTCAGGGCACATGCCCATGTTGTGGGCTCGATCCCCAGGAGGGGGCGTGCAGGAGGCAGCTGATGGATGTTTCTCTCTCACATCAATGTCTCTCTCTCTCTGTGTCTGAAAAATCAATAAAACATATTTAAAAAAAAAAAAAAAAGTGGCCAAGAAGGATTTTATGCCCTGGGTTAAAAAAGAAAAATCTACTTATAAGTGAGACACTGTTGCTTTGATACCGAATAAAAATTATTCTAGAAGAAACAGTACTGAACATACAATACCAGGTTTTATAAGAAGAAAGTATAACATGCCACCTGAGGTTAAATACATAAATTTTATACGTAATGTATAAGTATATCTAAATATGAAATTGGATGGGTGGACAGGTGCAAGTCTAAATGCGAGTTTGTGAACGTAATGAAGTTAACCCTATATTATCGTAGTTTAACAAAAAGAGAATGTGTTTCATCCATCGAACTGTTTACCTCTCAGCTGAAACAAGTTCCCTAAAACACACTCGCTACAAAATAATTTGTTTTTTAAAAAATAATTTCTTCTGCCCTGGCCGGTTTGGCTCAGCGGTTAGAGCATCGGCCTGCGGTCCGGAGAGACCCGGGTTCGGTTCCCGCTAAGGGCATGTACCTTGGTTGCAGTTTGTCCCCGGCCCTGGTTGGGTCGTGTGGATGGCAGCCACTCGATGTGTCACTTTCACGTCGATGTTTCTCTCTCTCTCTCCCTCCCACTCTATCTGAACAAAATATCGAAAAATGTCCTCGGGTGAAGATAAAAAAATAATAATAATAATAATAATAATTTCTTCTGGAAAAAAAAAATACTACTACTACTAATAATTTCTTCTGGTTAAATTCTAGTAGATCACCAGAACAGATATGTCAAATGCTGGTTAAGGAACCAAAGATTGTCCTTCTCATTTTTTTTTTTGTTTGTTTGTTTTCTAATTAAAACTGGGAGTTAAACACACATGAAGAACTACTTTGAAAACCCTCAAATCTGTAATGCCATACTTGAGCCAACGTGTTTTATTCAGCTTTCAAATTATATAAATATTTCAAAGTACGTTCAAGTCCTAGTACCACTTAAATATTTTACAGAACTATATATTTTCATATACATGCTATTTCTCCAGAATTAGAACCAAAATGCTGAATTATCTTAGAATGGCTAATAAAACTCAAGACACGAAGTGAACACCTTGAGAACAGCAGAGATGCTACTTTATTCCCAGTCCTCATCTATCCATCATCGTCACGTCCAGAAGGTGAAACTTCTATGGTTGGTACCTCGTTTCCAACCCTAGCCTGGGCCACAGACACACGCCCCTCGGTGTGTAGTGTGGCAGAGGGGTGCTCTCGGCTCAGACAGAGAACACAATGCCTCTGCTCTGTCTATTTTTAACAGTCACAATCCAAGCCAAGTCACCCTCCGGAACCAGATGCATCAAGATGATCCTCTGAAAAGAAGCTACTTTTTTCCCTTCGGGTATGAGGGGTTCTGGCTCTTGTTGTTGTCATCTTACACTTCTGGACCTACACCGTGGCCGCTGGGATCAGCCATATTCCCGTCAGAGCCCAGGCCCCTGGAGGAGAACCCCGGCCTCACCGCCCAGCCTCCCACAGCTCGATTCAATGGGGCAGGCTCCCCGCCGCCAGCCCGGTTCTGCCAGCCGGACCCCCTGCGGCACCCACTGCACAGGGCAACACAAATGAGCACCAAGGGTCTCTCTTGCGAGCTCTTCCTAGGGTTCTGGGCACCTCCTGCCACACACCCCCACTACCCCAACACTCACAGACACACTCCCGGGAGCCTACAAGAAAGGGGGGGGAGGTAGGTGGAGGTAAAGCACAGACCGAAGAGAAAGTAGATCTCTGTGCAGCAGGCACCTCAAAAAGGTGGGATGGATTTTTGCAGAGCCCAGACCGGAGCCCTGCCACAAACAGCCAGCGGAGAAACCCCCCACGTTAACTCTTTGCTCACCGTTCCCAAGAACTTTCCCCTCTGCAGATTCATTTCAAACCATCCACGGAGCCTATTGCATTCTCTGATAGTACTCCATGACATTTTGTTGGGAGCAGAGAAAAACAAAAGGAAACATTTTTTGTCACATCCTTAAAACCTTTATGTTAACCCTCCCCCTTTCTAATCTCTCGAGTGAGGAGGTCCTCAGAGGGTCTTCAAGGTCTACCAGCCATGTCCCCCTCAAATATTACTCTTCCAAACCAGAGCCCCCCCCTTTTTTTCTCATTTAACAAAGTTTGTTTTTTTCATGAAAAAGTCTACTTCAGAGGCTGAAACCACTTTTGCCAACTTCTTTCTCCTTTTACTTAGAGATGTTTATCATGATATTTTGAAATATAAATTTTTTTTTAACCACCTTTTCCAAACCTCTAAACACACATCCGTAATTATGGAGAAGGGCCTTCCTGCTCAATAAACAAACAATTCTGCTTTCCCCCCCAAACTTCCTAATACTCCATGAAGCTGGCCAAGTGTTTTCTACTCCCAACACTCAATTAAAAAAAAAACAAAAAACCATTACGTAACTGTAGTCTACTTCTGTTGTTCTAATAAACTAGCTCAGTGATGAGTTAACAGTGGTCTTGGTCACCAACGAGTCCTATTTTTAAATAAACAAACGTCCTAAAAATGGTCAGTGTTGGGGGGCTGCCGGGTCAGAGCAGCCCCAACGGCAGGCCGGTTCGTGGGGCGGTTTCCAGAGGTCAAGAAACTGCCTTTTTCAGATCCGGCATCCTGCCCAATCTTACCAGCTCAGGACCTGCATTATAGGTCAGGGTCTTCTAGGTGACATTCTCCACACCCGAAATGTTACAGGGATGCCACTGACGTGCAGAATACAATGAAAGGAGCTAAGATTTAAGACATGACCAAGACAGCCCCTTGTACAGAGATGCGGCTGCGTGGCTGGTGCTTGGATGGTCACACAAGGGATCAACCCAGGCACTTTGGGCAGGAGAAAAGTGAAAAATAGAAGTTTATTCTTTCGTCTTAACAGAGTTAACCAACGCCATTCCAAAGAATATTTGAGCAGGCACAACGCAAAAAAACGGTTTTCTCGTTTTTATTTCCACTGCAATTAGTTTCAAATATGAGTAAAATTCTATTCGAGTCTCTACCCCAAGATTTTTATCCTAATGAAGTTAAAGTCACAAAGGTCTTTCAGAAAGTGTACTTCACAAGCACACAGATGTGCCGATGGTGAAAACTACCCAACAAAACTTAATAAAAATGTTGTGTTTGGAGAATCATTTCTATCACCATCAGGTCACAGGCCCCCTTCATTCATGGTTTTTGGGTCTGAGCCCTTCCGCCCAGGACACCCCAAGCTGGGGCACAATGGCTTATTCTGTCTGACGGGACCTTGTCAGCAGCAGGAAGATTAATCTAGCCCGACTGGCTTTAATTAACTTATCGTTTCCCCTCACCCACTCCATGGTTCCCCTCATTTCCCCCACAACTTCCCCTAAAATCCTAAACGTCACTACAAGGCCGGTGGCAGAGAGGGGTGGGACCCAGGGCAGGGCGCAGACGACCATTCTGCACCTCGAACCTGCACGGTTTTGTTAACCAGTGTCACCCCGATAAATTCAACAAAAAGGAAAGAATAAAAAACTCTGTGGAAGCACAGAGCTGCTCTTTAGCGGCTGCCAATGTAAATATGAAGGGGAAAAAAGCATAAAGTTACAAAAGAGAGGGGTCTGTGACAGTTAAGTAAAGACACAGACCCAGCCTGCATCTGTGATGGGTTATCTGTGACTCTCAACACGTTACCATCTTTCATTACCACTATGAAGTTAGCTTCTCAGTATTCTCCCTGATAAAAGAGAAGCCCCTAAGTTATTTAAAACAAGTAAGAACCAAACAGGATCAATGCCATGATTAAAACCTAAAGACATTTCTCCTCCCAGTACCGTGTCCTGGTCATGAGATAGAGGATGGGACTGGACAGAAAGGGACATTTAAAAAAAAAAAAAAAAATCAAACGTTCTGACCTTCCAGAAAGTTAATCCTAATGTGCTATACTAATCTACAAATATTCTCCTCCTAAGAAGAATCCAATAAAACCTTAAAGCACTTACTTTTTTTACTTGATTAGTAGGATTAAAAGAAATAAGGGAACCGAACTACACAAAAGATAACTTGCTATATAGCCAAAGACAAAACACTCAGAGCAAATGTCTTATTATGGTACGTAAAGAGGTTAATAGGAAAAACATTAGAATGTCCTCCCACCAATAAGCCATGAACAAAATATGAAGGAGAAATTCACAAGAAATACAAGTAGTAAAATTCAAGAGTTTTCAACAATCCTACTAATCAAGTAAAAAAAATTTTTTAAGCTGAAGTGCAGATTTTCTGTGATTAAACAACAAATATAAAGGGTTTTTTAAATTTTTTATTTACAGTTATTGACTTTTTTTTTTTTTTTTTTTTGAGCGAGGGAGAAACAGGGAGAGAGACATTGATTTGTTGTTTACTTTTTCGTGCATTGATTGATTGATTCTTGTATGTGCCCTGGGATGTTCTAACCAACTGTACTACCCAGCCAGGGCTCAAACATGGTATTAACACTGAACATCTGCTTTACTATTTTTTTCCCCCTAAATTAAATCCTTTAAATTTGTAATCAGTCAACTGAAATTTCACTTTTTTTTTTTTTTTTACCCTCACCTGAAGACATTTTTGCATTTATCTTCAGATAGAGGGGGAGGGAGCAAGGGGGGAAGAGAGAGAAACATAGATGTGAGAGAGACACATTGACTGGTCGCCACTCACCCAACCCCAACCGAACCCGGACTCTCTGGTCTGCAGGCCAATGCTGCAACCACTGAGCAAAACCAACCAGGGCTGGGGTTTCACTTCTGAGGTCCTGCCTTTCCCGCAGGAAATACGAGAGTGGGCGGGCGGAGCAGGGAAGACAGTCCCCGGCCACCCTGGGTCCCCTCACGCACAGAAACCCAGACAAGTGACCACCTGCCCGCACACTGCACGAGGCTGGGCGGGGACGACCCGCTCACCTCAGGGTGGAGGGTGGGTGCGGGCAAAGGCGCAGGAGTGACACTTCGTGACGTCACTGAGCCGCGGGACTGGACAGGTAGTGACTCTGCCGGGTCTGGGAGGTGGCCGCCGCTGACATGCCTGGGCTGGTGTCCACAGGGTGGACACGGGCAGGGGCCTGCACACGCTACATACGGAAACATTTCAGCCCTGGCCGGTAGCTCAGTTGGTCAGAGTGTCATCTCGATACACCAAGGTTGCGGGTTCGATCCCTGGTCAGGGCACATATAGGAATCAACCAATGAATGCATAATAGGTGGGTAACAAACTGATGTTGCGCGCTCTCTCTCTCTCAAATCAGTAAATAAAAATTACAAACAAGCAGCAACAATGTAAACAGAAGGATATAAAACCCTGCACTGTTTACTGGGGACGCAATGTGGAGAAGCCACAGGCTCTGTGTTCAAGACAAGGGACACCTGCGCTGTCCCTCGGCTGTGTCCTGGCGGAACCGCAAAAACCGCGAACCTCACTTCTCAGCCTCAATACCGAACCGAGGGGTTTGTCCCAGTCCTTTCTCACTAATTACACTTTAAGAACTAAAGTGTGTGAAATTTTACTTATGCCCTGGCCGGTCTGGCTCAGCGGTGACAGCGCCGGCCTGTGGACCAATGAGTCGAGAGTTCGATTCCCGCCAAGGGCACGCACCTCAGCTGCGATTCGTCCCCCATCCTGGTCAGGGTTGGGCAGGAGGCGACCATCGATGTGTCCCTCTCGCGTCGATGTTTCTCTCCCTCCCTCTCTCCCACTCTATCTGAAGATAAACAGAAAAATATCCTTGAGTGAGGATTAAAAATAATAATAATATAAAAATAAAGTAAACGAGGGCGGTTACGGTTATCCCTCTGACCCCTCAGTCCCCATCACGTGCACGTGCTCCCTTGGGCACAACCACAGCACGCGCTCGTACCCGCTGCTCCACCTGGGAGAGGAGGGCGCTCCCTCGACACCAGCTGCCCGCTGACCTCCCGCACCGCCCGGGCCACCCCAGCTGCCCTTCACGGACACGGCCGGGAGGACAAAGCCTCCGCCCTCGTCTACATTCACCACAGTTGCCTTCAGAGAACACTGTAGTTTTCAAGGAAAAGTTCTTATTCTGGGGACTATGCACCCAGGGGGTCACTGAACCCTCGCCTTTAAATTATATAAGATTTGGCCTGGCTGGTTTGGCTCAGCGGTTAGAGCGTCGGCCTGCGGTCCAGAGAGACCCGGGTTCGGTTCCTGCTAAGGGCATGTACCTGGATTGGTTTGTCCCCGGCCCTGGTTGGGTCGTACGGGTGGCAGCCACTCGATGTGTCCCTGTCACGTCGATGTTTCTCTCTCTCTCTCTTCCTCTGCTCTATCTGAACAAAAAATAAAAAAATGTTCCTCGGGTGAGGATAAATTATATAAGATTTGGCCTGGCTGGTTTGGCTCAGCGGTCAAGCATAGGCCCAAGGACCGAAGGGCCACGGGTTCAATTCCCGGTCAGGGCCAGGTACCTGAGTTGCAGATTCAATCCCTGGCCCAGGTCAGGAATCGCGGGAGGTAACCAATGGCCGTCTCTGTTTCTCTCTCTCTTCCCTTCCCTCCCTACCTTCCACTCTATCTGAAAATCAATGGAAAAATATCCTCGGGTGAGGAGTAACAATAAATACATTGATTAAACAAAACGAAATGTGTACAGCCACATTCCTGAATGCATTCGTCTGTGTTAAGTGGGGATATATCCAAAGGGATCGGTAACCTAAAAACAGACTAAGAACCACCCCAAGACTTTCAATCAAACCCCCACGAAGAGGGTCTCAGACCAGTGAGACAGTTTTCCTCTCCTCATCGTCCTGAAGCCGTTTGGTGCTGAGGGAATGAATGAAGTGCTTGCTGTGTGTCAGTCACCGTGGGAGCACGTCACGGACCCGAGTGTAACCTCACAACAACCCTAGGAAGAGGGCACTATTTTCCCGCTTAGAAGACGGAGCACCCAAAGCACCAAGAAGGCATCTGCTAAAAATCACACAGCGACTCTGCCTGAAAACTGTGAAGCTTAGAACAAACGTGGCTGTCGGCTCCCGTCCACTCTGCGCTCTCCGCTCAGCTAGCGGCCTTCTGCTTCACCCTCACCTGAGTCACGGAGAAAACGAAGTGGTTTTGCTGTCCAAGACGTCCCTGCCCGGCTGCGTTCAGACAGACCTCGTTCGAGAAAGGCCTAACGTACAAGTGTGCAAGGACCAGGAAAGGGATTTGTCCCAGGATAAAACTTGGTTTGAGATTTTTTTTTTAAAATAAGCAGGTGGTCAGTCAAAATGTAACTGTTTGGACGTAGGAAATCCTGAAGAACCTACAACGAAGTGCTAAAACTAACAAGCACGTTTAGTGAGATACAGAATGCAAGACTAATAAATAAAAATCAGCTGTGGAGCCAAAAAAATCAGGAATGGAGCCCAATCTCTCACTCAAAACCACACTGTGGTAGTCCCCCCGAAGGGGTCTGCCTCACCCCCTTCAACAGAAATCAACTGTATACACTAGCAACAACGTACAAATGAAATTAAGAAACAATTCCACTCACAACAGCAAGGGAAGAATGCAATACTGAGGAGTAAATTTAACAACAACAAAAAGCACAAGACACTGGAAATGAGAAAATACAGCTGAAAGAAACTAGAGAGCAAAACGAAGAGAGACATACATGACTTTATATACTAGAAGAGTGAGGTAGCAATTCCCTCACAACTCACCTCCAGATTCAATGTAACCCCTACCAGAAGCCCAACAGATGCCCTGGCCAGTTTGGCTCAGCAGTTAGAGCACTGGTGTGCAGACCTAAGGGTCTCGGGTTCGATTCCTGGTCAAGGACGTGTACCTGGGTTGCAGTTTGATCCCCAGCACTGGTTAGAACACATGTAGGAGGCAACCAATTGTGTGTGTGTGTGTGTGTGTGTGTGTGTGTGTGTCTCTCTCTCTCTCTCCCCCCCCTCCCTCCCTTCCACTCTCTAAAAATCAGTGGAGCCCAGCCGGTGTGGCTCAGTAGATTGAGCGTTGTCCCATGGACTGAGAGGTCTTGCTTCGATTCCTGATCAGAGCACATGCCTGGGTTGCAGGCTCGATCCCCAGTGTGGGGGGTTGTGCAGGAAGCAACTGATCAAAGTTTCTCACATTGATGTCTCCACTTTTGAAAAAACAAAAATAAAAATCAGTGGGAAAATATCCTCAGGTGAAGAGTCACAACAACAAAAAACCCACTACATTTTTTGGTCGAGATGAACACGCCGACCCTGAAATGTGGACGGAAAGGCCACAGGCAAACAGCTCTGGAAAAGGGCAGAGCTGGACAATACACGACCTGATTTCAAAACCCACCGTAACCCTCCAGGAAGCACGTTTGTGCCATGTGGGCACAAGGACAGACATGCAGACTGAAGGAACAGGAGAGTCCAGAAATAGACCCACACATTCAGGATCGAGTGATTTGCAACAAAGGGGCCAGGACAATTCAACAAGCAAAGGGCAGTCTTTGCGACAAACGGTGCTGAAACAATTGTATGTCCATATGCACATCAACTTAGCCCTTCCCTGACACCATACCCAAAAACTAACCCAACGTGTATGCAGCACTGACCTGAAGGCAAAACCTACCCCTACAAAAGCTTCCCCAGGTAAACACAGATCTTTTCCATCTCGGGTCAGGCAAAGAGCTTTGGACAGGAAACCAAATGCAGAATCCAGAAGGGGAAAAAAAAAAAAATGATGAAATGGAGTTCATCAAAATGAGAAGCCTCGGCATTTCAAAAGACACTACTTAAAAATGAAAAGAATAGCCCTGGCCAGTTTGGCTCAGCGGTTGGAGCATCCGCCTGCGGTCTGGAGAGACCCAGGTTCGGTTCCCGCTAAGGGCACGTACCTTGGTTGCAGTTTGTCCCCGGCCCTGGTTGGTCGTGCGGGTGGCAGCCACTCGATGTGTCCCTTTCACATCGATGTTTCCCTCTCTCTCTCTTCCTCTCTCTCCCTCCCGCTCTATCTGTACAAAAAATGGAAAAAAAAAAAAATGTCCTCGGGTAAGGATAAAAAAAAAAAAATGAAAAGAATAAGCCACAGACTAGGAGAAAATAACTGCAAAACATGTAACTTACGAAGGATTTGTATCAAAAATATAGAAAGAAGCCCAGCCAGTGTGGCTCAGTGGTTGAGCGTCGACCGTGCACCAGGAGGTCGCCGGCTGATTCCCGGTCAGGGCACATGCCCAGGTTGTGGGCCCGATCCCCAGTGGGGGGCGTGCAGGAGGCGGCCAGTGAATGTTCTTTCTCACTGATGTTTCTCTCTCTCCCTTTCCCTTCCTCTCTAAAAGTAAAGAAAAAAAATTACATATACATATGTGTGTGTGTGTGTGTGTGTGCGCACGCGCGGGTGTGTATAAAGAAGGCAAACTATAGATTTTTTTTTAAGCAGTGGTTGCCAGAGCTCAGGGAGAGAGGAGAGATGACTAGGGGAGCACAGAGGATTTGGGGACAGTGACACAGCTCTGGACATTAGAAAGTTAGATACATGTCATCGTACACTTGTCTCATACCAATGAGTTGCGGGTTCAATTCCGGTCAAGGGCATGTACCTTGGCTGTGATTTGTCCCCGACCCTATTTGGGGTCATACGGGAGGTGACCACTCGCGTCCCTCTCACATCAATGTTTCTCCGTCTCTCTCTCTCTGCCTCCCTCCCACTCTGATGATAAATGGAAAAATATCCTCGAGTGAAAAAAAAAAAGAAAAAGACAATTTCAAGCATCAGCAACAATGTAAACCTTCATACAATGCTAATGAGAATATAAAATCTGCTGGCCAGTGTGGCTCAGTGGTTGACTGAGCGTCAACCCATACACCAAGAATACAAAATCACTCAGGCACTTTGAAAAGTTTGGAAGGTCCCAAAAAGTTACACAATCACTAACCACATAACCACCCAATTTCTATTCCTAGGTATCTGCCCAGAGAAATGAAAACATTTGTCCAAAAGACATGTAAGCAAATAATAGCATTATTCACTGTAGACAAAACACCAGAAACAACCCAAAGAGCCATCAACTGGCGAATTCATAACATGTGGTACATCCATACAATGGTATGCTGCTCAGCAGCATAAAAAAGCAAACTACTGGCCCTGACCAGGTAGCTCAGTTGGTTAGAGCGTCGTCCTGACACGCCAAGGTTTCAGGTTCAATCCCCGGTCAGGGCACACACAAAAATGAACCAATAAATGCATAAATAAGTGGAACAACAAATCAATGTCTGTCTGTCTCTCTCTCTCTCTCTCAAATCAATAAATAAAAATAAAAAAATGAAAAAGAAACCATTGATATATGCGACAACATGGGACATCTTTCCAATCAGAGGTCTAACATTTGGTCGTTAGCTCATAGACCTAGGATGAGTACCAGTTATTGGCAAAAAAGATCACCATCTCCCAATTTTGCAGCGTAATCTCAGGTGTCAACCTGCCTGTCGGTACTTCATCTCCTAACCCTAAATTGAAGACACAAGTAGATGACTCTGAGGTCCGTCTGGCTCTAGGACTGAAAGCTACGCATGGATTATTTCTCGATGAAAAAGAGAAAACGGTCAATCAGTGTGGGTTCTCATTCCGGTCCCTGTACCATGACACGTGGGGTACACCCTCCCTACACACCATCTTCCCACTTGTTGCCGAGGTTTTTCTTCTTTTCTGACGGAGAGACAATGTTACTCTTCTGTTTAAAATTCCAATGGCTCCCTACTGCCTACAGTAAAAATATGAAATCCCCAACTTCCTTCCCTTTCCTCCTTTTCTCACATACAGGACTGCGATTTCTCCTTTATGCGCACGGGGAATTTTTTCCAGCCTTCCAGAGGTATAACTGACAAACAAAACTAAGATATCTGAAGTGTACAACATGATGGTTTGATATATATACACACACTGAAAGGATTCCTCCCATCTCGTTAATTAAAACATCCATCACACCTCAGTTACCTTCTCTTCGTGGTGAGGAAAGTTAAGTTCCAGTCTCGTAGCAAATTCCAATCATATAATACAGTGCTTTCACCTATAACCACCTTTTTTTGTTGTTGTTGATCCTCACTCAAGTATATTCTTCCACTGATTTTTAGATAAGAGTGGAAGGGAGGAGAGAGAGAGAAACATCAATGTGAGAGAGACAGTGATTGGTTGCCTCCTGCATGACCCTAACTGGGGCTGGGGATCAAACTTGCAACCCAGACATGTGCCCTTGACCGGGAATCGAACCTGAGACCCTTCCGTTCCCAGGCTGATGCTCTATCCACTTACCAAACCGGCCAGGGCCTAATGAATGTTATACATAAAAGCCTCAGACATTTTCTGACTTATAGCTGTAAGATAGGCTGGAGTTCCTTAAAAAGCAAAGACCAGCCTGGCCGGTGTGGCTCAGTGGTTGAGTGTCGACCCATGCACCTCTTGGTCACCAGTTCGATTCCCAGTCAGGGCACATGCCCAGGTTGTGGGCCAAATCCCCAGTGGGGGGCATGCAGGAGGCGGCCAATCAATGTTCTCTCTCATCGATTCTCTCTCTCCCTTCCTCTCTAAAATCAATAAAGAAAAGTTATTTGTTAAAAATAGCAAAGACCAGCCCTGGCCGGTCTGGCTCAGCGGTTAGAGCATCGGCCTGCGGTCCAGAGAGACCCGGGTTCTGTTCCCGCTAAGGGCATGTACCTCGGTTGCAGTTTGTCCCCGGCCCTGGTTGGTTGTGCGGGTGGCAGCCACTCGATGTGGCCCCTTCACATCGATGTTTCTCTCTCTCTCTCTCCCTCCCACTCTATCTGAACAAAAACTGGCAAAAAAAGTCCTCAGGTGAGGATAAAAAAAAAAAAAAAAATAGCAAAGACCAAAGTGTGGATTCAAATCCTGACTCAGTCTTGTACCAACTAAGGGACCTTCCCAAAACTGCGCCCCTTCGCTGATAAAGCTGAACCTACTCATTCTACCGCGTGTGACTGTTAAACATCAAGTGAAATGACTCTGGTCAGCACTGGACGTGCCTGTGATGGCCACGTTCTGGGTCCTCACTCACCCCTTCTTCCCGTCAAGCTTATTTCTTTTTTTTTTTTTAATCCTCACCCAAGGATATCTTTCTATTTATCATCAGATAAAGCGGGAGGGAGGGAGACAGACAGAGAAAAAAATCATCAATGCGATAGAGCCACATGGACGGGTTGCTTCCCACATGACCCAGACCAGGGCTGGGGATGATCCACACCCGAGGTACGTGCCCTTGGCCAAAACTGAACCCATGACTCACTGGTTCTCGGGCCGACGCTCTACCACTGAGCCAAACCGGCCACAGCTCAGTCAAGATTATTTCATCTTCAAGACTCGACTCAGATGTTTTCTTCCTTCAATCCCCCTGCCTCGAGTTCTCCCTTCTCTAAGTTTCCTCAGTCCTCTGAGGGATCTTCCGCTGTAGGATGCATCACTTTTCCATTACAGTTAGTATGAGAGAAACATCGGTGAGAGAGAACATCAACTGGCCGCCTCCTGCACGCCAGGAATCGAACTGGCAGCCTCCGGGCACATGGGTCGATGATCAGCCACTGAGCCACCCGAGCCGGGCAAAACACACCCCTTAATTAATACCTGTTGTACAACAGACAGTCAGGCGGTCGTACTCAGTGATGGGTAAACAAACACATTCCAAAGTCGGATGTGACTATCTGGACTACAAATAAATGTCACCTGTACGATGTGTATGAGTACTTTTCACCAAGTATGTCTAGTTCTCCCTGCACAAAGAGGCTGGGGTTTCACGTCCTGGTCCCCTTCAAGGCAGGTGCTGCCGCTGACTTTCCAGGGCCAGTGACGTGGGCACAGCACTGGCACGCGCCACGTCTGCAAGTCTGAGCGCCACGGCAGGTCCGCCACGCTCTCCGCTGCCTCGCTTGGCAACGGGAGCCCAGGACCGTCTCCCTCGGCCCAGATTTGGGTGCTGCCGAGCTCCCAAGTCGACCCGATGACCGTGCACTACGAGCAGGAAATACACCCTTGTCGACAGAAGCCACCGAGAACAGAGGCTGGTGGTGACCCCAGCAGGTGCTAGCTACTGACATACAGAAAGTCGTTCACCCTTTCGCTCCCTCACCGTCATCTCTAGTTTTCAGACGGTTCTGCACAAAGCTGGACCTCGGGTGTATTAGAGAACTTTTAAAATAAGGGACAAATTTTAGGAAATTTTTTTAAAGAAAAAAAAAACAACAGACCGTTCAAAGGTTAGCAAAATCATCAAATATTTTGAATGAAAAGATTTTAAAAATTGAAGTACATGCACGTTAAGGTGTACATGGGCGGTATATAAACCATAGCAAGCTATTACTCCCATATTCATCCAAAATAAATGCCTCTAACACTTCCTGACTCTGCTGAGACCAAACACTGGCCTTTGGGGTCCCCAGAGCACCGCAGTCACCACCACACCGAGGTGGGGCTGGCGCTCGACAGGAAATCTACCTGCCATGTCAGGTGGTTCCACATCCTCTCACCGGGCCTGTGGGGATAAAGCAGGTGCTCAGAGTGGCGAAGACGGTTGTCTACTTCTGCAACGCCCATTCCCAGCCTCAGGACAACACTCCACTATCCTGGCAGCACTGAGCTCGGCTAAGGAGCTGCATCCCCAGCCTCCTTGGCAGCTGCATGGGGTACAATGGCTATGTTCCAGCCGAGGATCCACAGGCTGAAGCCTAGGGTACTTCTTAGAAGGGGGTTTTTGTTTTGTTTTGTTTATTGATTTTAGAGAAAGACAAAGGGAAAGGGAGAGAGAAACATCGATAAGAGAAAACATGGATTGGCCACCTCCTGTGTGGTCCCCACTGGGGATTTGGCCCACAAACTGGACAAGTGCCCTGACCGGGAGTCGAACCAGTGACCTCTGAGTGCATGGGTTGATGCTCAACTACTGACGCACACTGGCCGGGCAGAACCCAGGTATTCTGACATACAATCTGTGATACTCCAAATATATATGAGATCTATATATAAGTCAAAAAGTAAAATCAGCCCTGGCCAGTTTGGCTCAGCAGTTAGAACGCGGGCCCGTGGACCAGAGTCCTGGGTTCAGTTCCCACTAAGGGCATGTACCTCAGTTGCAGTTTGTCCCCGGCCCCAGTTGGGGTCATGTGGGTGGCAGCCTCTCGATGTGTCTCTCTCACATCGATGTTTCTCTCTCTCTTCCTCCCTCTTTCCCTCCCACTCTATCTGAAGACAAATGCAAAAATGTCCTCAGGTGAGGATTAAAAATAATAATAAAAATAAAAAATAAAAAGAAAATCATACTTTTTTGAAGGTCGATATTCGTAATTCTTTTATCATTCCATTACATATTATCTGATTATACTACAATCCACGGTGTGACAACAACATTTTAAAATACTCATTTAGCCCTGGCCAGTTTGGCTCAGCAGTTAGAGAGTCGGCCTGCGGTCCAGAGAGACCCGGGTTCGGTTCCCGCTAAGGGCACGTACCTCGGTTGCAGTTTGTCCCTGGCCCTGGTTGGGTTGTGCGGGAGGCAGCCACTCGATGTGTTCCTTTCACATCGATGTTTCTCTCTCTCTCTCTCGCTCTTCCTCCCTCACTCCCTCCCTCTGACTCTATCTGAACAAAATATGGAAAAATGTCCTCAGGTGAGGATTAAAAAAAATAAAAATAAAATACTCATTTAGCCCGGCCAGTGTGGTTCAGTGGATTGAGCATCGTCCCACGGACTGAGAGATCCCGGTTCAATTCCCGGTCAGGGACATGCCCAGGTGGTTTCAGACTCGATCCCCAGTAGGGGGCGTGCAGGAAGCAGCCAATCAATGGTTCTCTATCACACCACCGTTTCTCTCTCCCTCCTTCCCCTGCCCCCACTCTATCTGAAAATCAATGAAAAAAATATATCCTAGGGTGAGGATTAAAAAAAAAAAAAACAAAGTTGGAAAACAATTATTTTTATCATTCACATCTCAGATATATTTTTGTTCTTAAGAGTCCCTTTATTCACAAAACCATCTGCTTCCATTCTATATGGCTATATAATAAGCCACCAAAAAAAACTAACAGATGAAAACAACGTTTTATTTATTCATAAGTTTGCAATCTGGGCAAGGCTCAGATGGCTGGCTTCTCAGCTGGTCTCACTGGTGGTCACCTGACTCGGGGCTGAACCCAGCTGGAACCCTGGCAGAGCAGGGCATCTCTGTGTCCTTGTCGTCCCAGAATCCTTCCCTCTCCAAATGGTCTCTCCAGCAGGTTGTGACCTAGCTTTTTTTTTTATCCTCACCAGAGGACACTTTTTGTTTCTGCATTATAGAAGGGGGGGGGGGGGGAGAGAGAGAGAGAGAAACATCGATGTGACAGAGACACATTGAGTGGTCGCCACCCACACGACCCCAACCAGGGCCGGGGACAAACTGCAACCGAGGTACATGCCCTTAGCGGGAAACGAACCCAAGACTCTCTGGTCCGCAGGCCGACGCTCTAACCGCTGAGCCAAACTGGCCAGGGCCTGACCTATCTTTTTGTATGACACATCAGGGCTCCAAACCTGCAAAAGTGAAGTTCCGGGCATTCTTCAAACTCGGGCCTGAAACTAGCACAGTGTCATTTTTTGCTGCATTTTACTGGTTACAGTGAGTCACAGCTAGACCCAGGAGGGGGTGGCTACACAACAGTAGTGATCCAGTAGGCATGGTTCACTGGGAGTCACCAATGGAACAGATTACATTCTCCCCCTTTATTTACGTGCTGGTTAACACCTCCACGTATGACTTCCAGCATGCCGCAGTCTCTCCAGGCTCAGCTATCTGCCTAAATGTTCTCAGAATTCTCGTCTGGTTTTTGAATTCTGTAACTTTGTAAGTCACTTTTTTATTTATCTTTATTGTTGAATGTATTACAGATGTTCCTCGTTTTTCCCCCATTGACCCCCTCCTCCCCACTCCCGCCCCTCTCGTGCCTTTTCCCACACTGTTGTCTGTGTCCATTGGTTATACATATAAATTCTTTGGTTTATTTCTTCCCTCCCCCCAGCTCCCTTCTCTTTGAGGTTTCTCAGTCTAGCAACCAATTTGTTCTTCTTAATCCCTTCACCTTTTTCACCCATTCCCCCAAACCCCCTCAAATCTGGCAACCAACAAAATATTCTCTGTATCTATGAGAATGTTTCTGTTCTGCCTGTTCATTTTGTTTGTAGATTCCACCGTCGATAGATATGTATTCATTGCCATTTTGTTTCTTCATATATTTTATCTTTTTCTTCAAAAAGACCCTTCAACATTTCATATAATAACAGTTTGGTGGTGATGAACTCCTTTAACTTTTTCTTGTCTGGGAAAGTTTTTATATGTCCATCGATTCTAAATGACAGCTTTGCAGGATAGAGTAATCTTGGTTGTAGGTTCTTGCTTTTCATCACTCTGAATATTTCTTGCCACTCCCTTCTGGCCTGCAAAGTTTCTCTTAAGAAATCAGCTGAATGTCTTATGGGAACTCCCTTGTAGGTAACTGCTTTTCTCTTGCTGCTTTTAAGATTCTCTGTCTTGAACCTTTTGCATTTTGATAATGATGTGTCTTGGTGTGGGCCTCTCGGGATTCATCTTGTTTGGGACTCTCTGTGCTTCCTGGACTTGTATGTCTGTTTCCTTCACCAAGTTAGGGCAATGTTCTGCCATTATTGTTTCAAATAGGTTTTCAATTTCTTGTTCTCTTTCTTCTCCTTCTGGCACCCCCAAGATGCGAATGTTGGCACACTTGAAGTTGTCCCAGAGGCTCCTTACAGTATCCTCATTTTTTTGGATTCTTTTTTCTTTTTGCTGTTCTGATTAGGTGTTTTTTGCTTCCTTATATTCCAAATCGATGGTTTGTTTCTTGGCTTTACCTACTCTACTATTGAATCTGTGTAAATTATTCTTTATTTCTGTTAGTGCCTCCTTCATTCCTGACTGTGCATCTTTCATTTCTGACTGGTCCTTTTTTATGCTCTTGAGGCCCTCACTAAGTTCGTTGAAGTTCTCACTAAGTTCATTGAGCATCCTTATAAGCAGTATTTTGAACTCAGCATCTGTTAGGTTGCTTATCTCCATTTCGCTTAGTTCTCCTCCTGGGGTTGTGTTCTGTTCTTTCTTTTGGGACCTGTGTCTTTGTCTCCTCATTTTAGCTGCCTCCCTGTGTTTGTTTCTGTGTATTACTTAACAAGAGGTATGGGGCTCACTGAGACCAGATGCTGCTTGTTTGAGATAAATTAGGAAAACCTGAAGCAGGATCCAAGCCAGGCCAATCC
Organism: Molossus molossus; assembly: GCF_014108415.1. Classification (NCBI taxonomy): domain Eukaryota; kingdom Metazoa; phylum Chordata; class Mammalia; order Chiroptera; family Molossidae; genus Molossus; species Molossus molossus. Next base: position 110,043,359 of record NW_023425401.1, read on the forward strand.
TATGGTAAAGTAACTGGCAACAGCTTGGGTGGGCCTGAAAGTTGGGTGGGGTGGGGCGGGGCCTCAGGGAGTAACCAGGGCGGGGCTACCAGTGTGAGCCAGGTTGCTGGAGTCCCAGATATGGCTTCTGTCTGCGGCCCCCGGGAAGGGCTCACCAAAGGAACAAAGGCCTCTGACAGCACGTTTGAAACCCCCTCTCCAGCCCTCGCTCCAGTGCCAAACAGCTCAGTTCTTCCCTGTGTGTCTCTGGTGCCCCTCGAGCTGCCTCCCCTCCAACCTTAGAGGGAGAGAGTCCGATAAGTCCATGCACGGGCCCTTTAAGGAGCTGCCTGGGGCTCCAGCGGCTTCAGCTTCCCTGAGTTCCTGCTGGTTTTTCCAGCCAGAAGTTATGGGGACTCTCTTCCTGGCACTGGAACCCTGAGCGGGGTGCCTGCTACAGGACAGGGATCCCTCAGTCCTCAGGAAGGACCTTCCCAGCAGAGGTGTCCTCCTGATTTTTATCCGCCACCCACCCGTAGATGTGGGACCAGCCTGACCCCTCCGCCCTCCTACCAGTCTCGATGTGGCTGCTGCTTTAATTCCGTGGTGGTAGGACTTCCATTCAGCTCGATGTCATGCGGCTTTGAATGATGGTTGTTCTGCAGTTTAGTTGTAACTTTGATGTGGTTGTGGGAGGACGCGATACCACATTTACCTACCCGCCATCCTGACCGGAAGTCTTGTAAGTCACTTTCTACATAACTGGGTGCTTACTCCAAACACATGGTACATGGCATTAGGATCCCAAAGATCAGGAAATTGGGAAGTTTTGTTTTGGGGCTTTGGAGGGGGGGGTTTGGCTTGGCTCCACTAAAAGATGGAATTAAGAACAAAACACACACACTTCACTATGACCATCAACTATGTTGCTTCTGGTGTAAATGGATTAATTACATTGAGGTATAAAGATTAAAAGTGACCCAAGCATAAAAGACATAAAAAATAATTCTAAAACCACCCACTAATAAGTCTCATTTAAGGAGACCTAATCAAAGATCACTATGACAGCAGCTACAAATCCGGTTAAAGAAAGATTCTGAAATGCTTTTGTAACAACATGACTACATATATAGCTTCTAGAGAATTGTTTTGGTTTTTCATGTGTTACTTGTAATAAAAAACATTCTATAGAGATTTCTGCTGACCTAGCTTTTTCATCTTCTTTTCTCTTTATTAAGGACAGCTGTACAGAAAGGAAGTCGTCATTATCTCCCACCCCCAGTAACTGCTACATTATTTTATGCCGTGGCATGTTTAGAGAGTCTGGCATCTCATCCTATGTCTGTCACTAACAAGTTCTATGACATCAGGGAAACATGTGATTGGTAATTAATGACATTGGCAAAAACAATCATAGGAAATTCTTATAATAGTGCTCACTTTGTGCCAGACACTGCTGTGAATTCTACACAAGCACAAATTCACCAGCATCCAAACGAGGTGTGCTCACACGCCCATTGTGCAGATGAGGTGGCGAAGGCATGGAAAAGTCAAGGAACTCCCCACGGTCCAACAGTTCATAAGTGGAACCAGGATTTGAATTCAGACAATCTTGGCTCCAGAATCTGTGATGTCCCCAGAACCGGGTTCTCTCGTTTGTAAAACAAGACTCTGGTTTGTTTGGTTTTTGTAATGTTTTTATTGATTTTTAGAGAGAAAGGAAGGGAGAGAGAGACAGACAGACAGACAGACAGAAAGATAGATAGATCAATGAAGAACATCGATCGACTGCTTGCTGCATGCACCCCACCAAGATCGAGCCCTAAACAGGGGCATTGTCCTGACCAAGAATCGAACCAGTGACCTCTCTGGGTGAATGGGACAACACTCAACCAACTGAGCCACACCGGCCGGGCAAGACTATGGTTTTAAACCACAGATGACTCTTGAACAACATGGGTCCACTTACACCAAATTTTTTTCAATAAATTCTGTAAATGTATTCTCTCTTCCTTATGTTTTTTTTTTTTATTTTATTCTTTTCTCCTTTTTTCTCTTTTCTTTTTTTATTTTACTTTATTTTTTATCCTCACCCGAAAACATTTTGCATTTATCTTCAGAGAGAGCGGGAAGGAGAGAGGAAGGAAAAGAGAGAAACATCAACCTGAGAGAGACACATCGACTGGCTGCCACCCACACGACCCCAACCAGGCCCGGGAACAAACTGCAACCGAGGTACGAGCCCTTAGCGGGAATCGAACCCAGACTCTCGGGTCTGCAGGCCAACGCTCTAACCACTGAGCAAAACTGGCCAGGGCTTAATTTTTTTCTTTACTGATTTTTAAAGAGAGGAGAAAGATAGAAACATCAATGAGAGAACATGCCCCTCCTGCATGCCCCCCACTGGGGATTTGGGCCCACAACCTGGGCATATGCCCTGACTGGGATTGAACCGGTGACCTCTTGGTGCATGGGTCAACGCTCAACCACTGAGCCACACCGGCTGGGCACATTCTCTTTTCTCTAGCTTACTTTACTGTAGGAATACAATGTATAATATATAAGCCCTGGCTGGGTATCTCAGATCATCCTTATATGCCAAGGTTGTGGGTTCAATTCCTGGTCAGGTCACATACAAGAATCAACCAATGAATGCATAAGTGGAACAACAAACCAATATCTCTTTCTCAAACAAGCTCTCTCTCTCTCAAATCAATTAATAGAGAATTTTTTTTTAAAGTTATACACATATTTTTGACTGTGCAAGGGGGTCACCTCCCCTACCCCCCACATTGTTCAAAGGTCAACTGTATTGGCTTTCTTAACATGGCATCAATGCCCAGCCACTGTGGGTCAGTGGATTGAAGGTCTTCCCATGGACTCAGAGGTCCCGGTTTGATTCCAAGTCAGGGCACATGCCCTGGCTGCAGGTTCAATCCCCACTAGGGGGCGTGTAGAAGGCAGCTGATTGATGTTTCTCATCAATGTTTCCATCTCTCCCTCTCCCTTCCTCTCTAAAATCAATAAAAACACATTTTAAAAAAATAAAAATTTCTTTGATGTACATATAAAAGTATATAACCCTCAGAACTATTCGTTTTTTTTTTCTTCACTGATTTTTAGAGAGAGAGAGAAAAGAAGAGGGAGAGATAAACATTGATGAGAGAAAACATTAATTGGCCGCCTCCTGCATGCTCCTCACCGGGGATCAGGCCCACAACCTGGGCATGTGCCCTGACCAGGAATCTAACTGGCGACCTCTTAGTGCAGGGTCGATGCTCAACCACTGAGCCACGCAGGCCGGGCTATTCATGTCTATTATTTATCCTTCCAAATCATTTCCTATGCACAAAATATATACATAGTTTGGGTTTGTGTGCTTTTTACAAAAAAATAGTACTGAACTTACTGCTTTGCATCTCTTGGAAATTGTTTCCTTAAATGTTACGGTAGACAGTCTTTCACCTGGATTCCCGCATGGTTGTCCACAGACCGCTACTTTGTTGTTGCCAATTCTTCTCGACTGTTTTTCTCCTTTGCTCTGCTGCCACGAGCATCTTTGCACAGATACGTGTACTTGCCCATTCATACTGGGACTATATTCCGATTTCCTTTCTCGTGTTTATGGGCTTCTGGAGCCAGTCCCTTCCCCTCATCTCCTAAGGATAAGTATTTCAGTCCTTCTCCTATTTTCTACACTCTCCGTCTTCTCGGAGATTTCTGGTAAGTCACGTCTTTCATCGCCTATCCTGCTCTAGCTCCTGAACCCCAGTGCTACATCCCAACACTCCCAGATAGTTCCATCCTCTTAGCATCTGTGTCAGGAACTTAAAATCGCTCCTCTGCACTGATTGAGACCCCGCTTCCTTTCCATCCACTCTATGGACAAGCGGCCCTCTGCCCTGACTGCCTCACACCAAGCGCTGCCACAGCCTGTGCGCCTCCAGGTAAAGCCTCTCCTATTCCCAAGGGGTGGTTTTCCTGAAATAGCTATCATCACATCAAGTATGAGGAGCTACACTCAGCAAAGTAACGAACACAAAGTAACTTAATAACATTTCTGGCCTCGGGAAGACTGCAAACATCTACTTTTAGAACATTAATTTACAAAATAAAATAACCCGAGCATGGAGCATCATCCAGAGCATCGGTTGAAGACCTGCAGCCTACTCACAGTCCACAGACTGAGCCTAGCCAGGAAGAGTCCCAAATAGTGCTGTGGGTGTTCATTAATTGAAAATACTTAAAAATCAAGAAATTCACATAAAAACCTAAGCTTCTAGCCTCTGTTGAAAAACCAAAGTGCCCGGCCGGTGTGGCTCAGTGGTTGAGCGTCGACCCTGCACCAAGAGGTCGCCGGTTCAATTCCCAGTCAGGGCACATGCCCAGGCTGTGGGCCAAATCCCCAGTGAGGGGCATGCAGGAGGCGGCCAAACAATGCTCTCTCTCATCGATGTTTCCATCTCTCTCTCCTCCCTTTCTCTCTCTAAAATCAATCAAGAAAAAAAATTTAAAAAGAAAAGAAAAACCAGAGCATCTAGAAACGTGTCTCCGTCCACATGGCAACCATCTGCTAGAACTGTCTATTGGCTGCACCTAGGCAGGGCCCGTGGGCTCCTAGGTTTCTCCGGGCTGCTTTCCCCAATCAAAGGCCAGGGTGTCAGCTGTCACTCAGGATATTACAAGCTGTACACAACTCATTTAAATTACCTGCCTGGTCCTTGTAAACAGTTTATAGCCCAGGGACTATAAAGCCCAAACTCATTAGTGTGGCATTCAGGGACCATCACTGTGTGGCCCCAACCCCTTTATGAAGCCTCCTGCTTTAGTCACGCTACAAGAAACCACCTTCAACACCTCCCTCCAGCCTCAGTCATTTTATACACATTGCTACCCACTCCCAACACTCTCGCTTTCTTCTCATCTACTTGGCTAAGCCCTATTGATCCTTCAAGGTCTAATTCAAGTCCTGCTTCCTCCAAATCTTTGCAGAGCCCTCTGGGCCACGGCGAACCTTCCTCCTGGCTGACTGTCCATCCCAGCGTGTCATTGACACGCTCTCGGAACACCGTGCCGAATGAAAGGTCTGAACAGTTACAGGGGAGTGTTTCTCAGGCGCCCTAGACAAGTCCGGCACTGGCGCGGCATACCTAGTGACTGCTGCTGCGAAATGAACAGGAGGAGCAGAGTCGGACAATTTTCCTTTCTTCTGCAGGACGCTTTTTCTACCGAAAGTACAAAAAGAGCTGTGTCATTCCCGCTTCTCTGAGAAAACTTGTGTTCTTAAGTCCTTCATATTCTGCAAATAGAGAGACCGACACTTCCAATTACAAATTCAAGACGGTCTCCACGAACCACAAGCATACGTTCATGTGCAGGTCATCACAAGAAGGGGGGGGGCCTCCTCCCTACCTCACTCAATAACTTCTGCAATTTATACTGCCAAGAAGTTCTGAAAATAGCCGCTTAGCACAGACATGATAAAGAAAAATTTTAAAGAGGGAAGGGATTAATATGTGTGTCAAAATGGAAGGACAGTCCAAACAATAAAGAAAAAAAAGGGACACACACGCATAGTGACTGGAAAGCCTATTCTCTATCAGCTATGTTCAGTTTATGTTCAGTCCAAACGTCTCACAGATTAAAAAACTTTATCAAATCCTGTCAAGGGATCTCACCTGTCCCCAACATGAAAAGCGCACACAGAGAGCATCCAAGTTTCTCTCTGAAACCAGAAACTGACCATTTTCAGTTTGGAAGGACAATGAGGTTCCACGGACACCCCTCAGGCATTACAGTCAGTGGCTTCAGAACACAAGGTTGGACAAGCGCTGTTTGCCCAGAGGAAATCTGATTGCGGCCGGGGACAGCTGTGCAGTTTTACAAACAGGTAGGGGAAAGGTAGAGGGTGGAGCAATGGGCCTCATCACTGTGCAAATTGACTACAATCTGGGCCGGCAGAATTAAATCAGGAAAATAAACTTGAGACTTTTAAATTTACATGGGAGCCCCTGTTTATCAAGTTTACATATTCATAACCACCAATACACTTTACTTATTAAAAATTCTATAGTACACCCTGGCCGGTTTGGCTCAGCGGTTAGAGCGTCGGCCTGCGGTCAGAGAGACCAAGGTTCGGGTTCCCGCTAAGGGCATGTACACCTCGGTTGCAGTTTGTCCCCGGCCCTGGTTGGGTCGTGCGGGTGGCGACCACTCGATGTGTCCCTTTCACATCAATTTCTCTCTCTCTCTTCCTCTCTCTCCCTCCCACTCTATCTGAACAAAAAAAAAAGGAAGAAAAAAAAATTTTATTATTACCCTTAAAACATCATATTCTCAAAGACTGGAGATGCCATGAATAAGAAAAACAAGAACAGGGCGAACTATGATGAAGTCAGGTTAGACAGCTACCGGCTGCTGTTCCTGGACCGGCTTTTCCAACAAAATGAAACATTTCAGTGGGAGCCGGGAGGAGGAGGTCAACAGGAAAGGGGGGGAGGGGGTGCATCTGTAATACTTCCAACAATAAAAATTAAAAAAAACAAAACAAAAACATTTCAGTGCCTAGTTAAGTGCCAGAGATCAGTAATTACTGAAAATTTCCATTTATCTAGTTTCTTTTAAAATAAAAATTCCGCCCTGGCCGGTTTGGCTCAGCGGTTAGAGCGTCGGCCTGCGGTCCTGAGAGACCCGGGTTCGGTTCCCGCTAAGGGCATGTACCTCGGTTGCAGTTTGTCCCCGGCCCTGGTCGGTTGTGCGGGTGGCAACCACTTGATGTGTTCCTTTCACATCGATGTTTCTCTCTCTCTCTCTGTTCCTCTCTCTCCCTCCCACTCTACCTGAACAAAAAATGGAAAAATGTCCTCTGGTGAGGATTAAAAAAAAAAAAAAAAAAAAAATCAATAAAAAGGTATTTTTTAAAAAAATAAAATAAATAAAAAATAAATAAAATAAAAATTCCTATCATAAAAGTTACAAAGTTGCACTATCTCAAAGAGTATAAATAATGATCATGATACCTCTCAACCACAAACTGTTGTTTTATGAAACTGCATATATTATAGTGCAACGGAGTTTTTAAATCACTTATTCCAAGTTCACAGGTATGGAAATAGAAATCCTGTTGGGGGAGGGGTCTCACATTGCCTGCAGCACAGCTACATTTTGATCTGTTGTATGACATCACTAGTTGTGCCTAATTTTTCTACAGCAATAATGCTCAAGGTGGCCTTCTAGTAACAGTAACTGTCCTTTTGTGGTACAGGGCATAAAGAGTTTATATGCAAAGGGTCAAGGACAGTGTGTCAGAAATCCTATCCCCACCACCTGCTGTTTCGGTACCACCCCAAGACCCACCCCATCCCTAATATCAACTTTTGTTGATGTGGTAAGAAATATGGTAAAATATTTTCTTGGCTTCCCTTATATAGTCTAAGAAGGAAAAAAAAAAAAAAAAAGTCAAAGCTTCAGGAAGAGTATCCTCAGCATTAAACAGAACAGTGGTCAGACCTCTAGAGTGTGCCTGCCCTGTTGCAGGGGCTTCTTCACCAACAGGAAGACCTGTGCCTCTCTACTAAAGACTGTGAGCTACTCCAAATAACCAAATAATTAGATAGCCCTCAATTAAGAAAAACTTTTAGACAAATGTCAATGTCACTGTTCCACCTGACTTTAGTACTACAGGCAATTCCTATTAATATACCTACTTTTCAAATTCTGCCTCAAAGACTTAGTAGCTTCAGTTCAAAATTCTTGATTTTAGGTAGTCAACATAATTTTAAAGTAATAATAGTTCATGTAAAACCAGTAACTACATAGTCTGTGCTTTTTTACTTCGATAAAACATAAAAATTATCTAATATTACATACACCTGAAGCAAGATCTGGCCAAAAATAAGTTATCTAATATTATAAAATAAGATGTTTAATTTGTTTGCCTATTAAAAATTCAAACTCTATGAAAGTGTAATTAGCAGTACACAACTACATTTTTCTAATCCAACAATACACAAATCCATCGTTAAAAAAGCGTCATGATGCATCCATCTTCTCTAACAGAAAACCACCCACTTAGTGACATCTAAATAACACTGACAATTTAAAAACCTTTATCTCCACCGCATTTCTCAAAGAATATTAATTTTCATTTCTTACATAATGAATTTGCAAATACTTTTAGCTTTTACAAACCCAAGTCACATTTGCTGTGTATCAGTTTCACTTTCAAGGTTTTCAATATCCAACTAAATACAGGGTCTGTTCTTCAAGTACATATCCTAACACTGTGTAGAACTACCCAGCTGAAAACCCTGCTCTTTGCTTTCATTTCACTTATTCGTTTCCATGTACACGTTTCTAAAACAACTGGAGATCCCATCCTCTTCAAAAGACACCTAATTTTAAAGGATTCATTAAAAAGTTTGGAACCGACCAAGTTACCACTGGCTTAATTTCCTATAAGCAATGCTGTACCAGCTTTCAAATCTAAGAGAGAGAAAGAGGAAACAAACAAACAAACAAAAAAAAAAACACCTCTCTTGAGACTTAGAATGGTTCTAAACATTTTCCAAAGCGTTGATGTTTTTATACTATTAGATTGGTGTCTTCTGCAGAAATTAAAACAATAAAGTGGCAATATACCCCAAATCAACCCTTCTTCTGATGCCGTAGAAGTCGCACTAACACATGCGAGCTCATTTCAATCTCGCAAATGTGTGTGCCCTCACACTTGCCATGTGTATGAGACAGGGGCTTGACAATAATAGATGGGTCTAGTCTTTCTAGAGTAAGAATTTAAAAAGAAACCTTAAACACACATTAATCCCAAATTAATGTTCAGAAAGAAGCCAAGAGGTGCTTTCCAAATAGTGAAAATGGGAAGCAATCAAATTTAAAAACCCTAATATGACTTGGTATGTGTGGCTTTTGAGTGTACAAAAAGTTTAAAGTTACTCCAAACTCCACCTCCCTTCTTCAAATTTCAATTAATACAGGAATAATAATGGGATTTTTATACACCAGGCATTACAATGCAAATGGCATACCAAACCCTCCCTAACTTTGTATCACAAAGAAGCTAATGAAATAGTATAGACATCCTGTACTTGTTTCCCTCATGATATGTCACAGCTCAGTAAGAGCTGGTAATAAAATATGGAGGCAAGCAGAAGGCCCTGAGTTGTTTTCATAGTCCAAGGATAGGAGAGAGAGGGAGAGAGAGAGAGAGAAAGAAAAAAAAAAAAAAAGCACTCCAATCGAGAGCTGCTCGGGGTCCCTGCAACCCTGCTCTGCTCTGCTGCTATTTTAACTAAGTATCAGCAAACGCAACAATGTTACTAGTGAATTCACTCGTACAAAACAACAAAATACAGTATCTACAAATGTGCAGCTTTCCTCCGTCCCGTGCACCCTTCCAGCACCAACAGTTGGGTAGAGAGAGTCGTGCAGTGAAATGAGTAAGCGACACACGCCATTCTACAACTTCAGAAGACAGTCCCAGACCTTCCCTGGCACCAAGAGCCACAAGGGCCGCGCGACTCACTGGCACCAAAACGGGTGTCTTCATCCCCAGGCAAAGTTGCCGCACAGCCGTTCCGTAAAGAGCCAACGCTAGCAATGGAGTAAGCCAAGGCACACAGCGCTGGTGCGCGTTCCAAAGCCACCGAGGGCCGTCCCTGACCCAGTAACTTCCATGGAAGTTCGGCGGCGCTTCCTGTGCGTCCCGTGGGCAAGCGTGCACGGCGCATCGGCCTGCGTTTCCCAAACTTCCTGCACGCGCCGCCTGCAGCGGGGCGATCGCAAGGGAGTCGTGCGTTTGGGTGCTGGGCGCTGTGGCTCGGGGTGGGGGAAGGGAGGAAGAAGTCAAATGACTTCCTAATAGATCGCGAAAGGAGGAAAGCGCAGGTTTGGGAGCCCGAAAAGTTGAAGGGTGACAAAGAACAGCGGCGCTCGTCGCGTCCCGGCCCGCCGCCCCCTCCCCCCGCCGGCCGGGGGACCACCTGGCCGCGGCGTTTGACAGCTCGGCCGGCGTCCCGGGGCGCGCCGCTTTGTAGTTGACAATAAACTCGCCCGGGCACCGCCAGGTGTGCCGCCGTGTTTGTTTTTTAAAAGACCCGGCTAGGCCAGGCGGCGTCCGCGACCAGGGCGCCCCAAAGAGGGGCCCCCCGCAAGCACGGCGCAAGGGCCCAACTAAAAAGTAAAGTGTGGCGGCGGCGGCGGCGGCGCGAGGCGGCGGAGCCCGGCGGGGCGGGCGGTGCGGGGCGCCCGCGGGAGGCCCGGGCGCGGCGAGGGGCGCGGGGCAGGGCGGCGGGCGGGCGCCGGGCCGGGGACGCGCGGCGGGCGGCCCCACCCCCACCCCGCGGGGGCGGCGGGGGCGGCGGGCGCGGGGGGCGGCGGGCCGGGCGCGCGGTGACAGCTCCGGCCCGGCGCCGCGGCTGGCTCCCGGCCTGGCTCCCTCACACTCAACTTACTTCTTTCTGGCTCTCTGGAAAGGGGAAGCGCCATCTTTGCGAGGCCGGCCCCGAGGTCTTTTGTCTGCGGCTGCGGGGCTCGGGGCCGGGGCTCCGGGCTCCTCGGGGGGTGGTGGCGGCGGCTGCGGCTGCTCCGCGCTCTTGTCCTCCTCCGACGACATCCTAGTCACCAGGAAAGACACATGGATCCCGGTCCTCCTCCTGGGGGGCTCCTCCCGCCGCCGCCGCCGCCGCGGCCGCCGCCGCCGCTGCTGCTCGGGTTCCTCCTCCCCGGCTCAGCCTCTCGCATTTCCCGCAGCGCCGGGAGCAGCAGCAGCAGGTACCGGGAGAGGCGGCAACATGGAGCGAGCAGGACACGCACTCACACACATAGGCGCGGGCGCGCGCACCTCGGCGCGCAGGGGCCGGCGGGGGGCGGCGGGCGGGGCGGGCGGCGCGAGGGAGGGGCCGGCGGGCGGGGAGGTGCGGGCGGCGGGCGGGGCGCGGGCGGGGGCCGGGTGCGGGCGCGGCGGGGAAACTGAGGGGTGAGGGGCGCCGGCCGGGTCTCCGCCCGCGCCCCTCCCCCAGGCCGCCCGCCGCGGGGAGGAGAAAGGGGCCGGGCCGCGGGCGCGCGGGGCGGGCGCGCGGGGCGGGCGGGAGGTGGGGGTCGCGCCCGCGGCTGCCCCTCCCCCGCGCGGGCCGCGTCAGGCCGGGCGGCGGCGGCGAAGTTTTGACAGCTGCTCCAGTTGTTGTTGTGGGTTCCGGGCTGCGCGAGCGCCGGCCCCTCAGCGCCCGCCCTCCCGGGCAGGGGAGGAGGAAGTTTTGCGGGTGTGCGTGCAGCACACACCGACACACACACGCACGGCCGTGGCCGCCGCGCCGGGGGTCCCCCGGGCGCCCCGCACCACGGACCTCTCAAACTCGCCGCCGTCTCGCCCACACACGGCCGCCGCGACGCCCCCGCCCCCTCCCCTCCCCTCCCCCACCCGCGGGCCCCGCCGCCCCCCGCGCGCCGCCGCTGCCACTCACGGGGCTGGCTCCGCGCATGCGCCGCCCGCGGACGCGCCGCCGCCGCTGACCTCACCGCCCCTCCCCCGCCCCCGCTCCCTCCTCCTCTGACGCCGCGGCTCCGGCTCCGGCTCCGGCTCGGGAGAGCGCCAAGCTGCGGAGGAGGGAGTCCGGGATCCGGGTCCGGGTGTGCGCGCCGGCCCGGGGGAGGAGGAGGCCGCTGCTGCGCGCGCCCCGGCCGGGCAGCCCGCGCCGGCCCCGTCCGCGCTGCGCCCGCTGCAAGGCGTCCGCGGAGGGGGACCGCTGCGACCCCGCGGGCATCCCGTGCCGCCGGGAGTTTTGTTATTCCAGCGTCGTTTGCAGAACTGATCCGGAAAGGGCTGGCACGGCGGGCACTCCGGAACGGTGGGCCATCCAGGACCACAGCCCCGGGAGACGTCGTGCGCCCGTGCCAAACCCCGCGGCTTGATTGTAGCGTTCAGTGTGGGGTGGCGGACAGTCAGAATACCAAGTACTTCCCGGCCACCTCCTGTCCGGAATAATGGTAAAAGAAAAACGGGCTAGAATCAGAAACCTGAAATGCACACTTTCTCTGGAAGGGTGCCTAAAAATGGGGATTCTGGGTCTCTTGAACAGGGAGGCAGCTGGACAATGTGCTTTCCGTCCACAATTGATGAGGACAGGGCAGTGAAAACGTCATGGATTTGAATCGGGTTGAAACACGACCTGTCAACCCTCTGCAAAAGAAGTAGGGTAAACAGTAATTTAATAAGCATATACTCTAGGCTGCACATGCTGGGCACTTCCTATTTCTTTTCATCTTCACAACAGTTTTAGACTAGGGTAAAATGTGCTGGTTTTTCCAGCTCTTCCTCCCAATAGCCAGAATATAAACTTTAAATTGTGTTTCCTCTTTGGGTAAAATACCCAGTTTGATTTCCAGAGCCTATTCTGATGAAAAGCATCGTTGTTTTTTTTTTTTTGAAATGGTTGAAATGAGGACTCTAATAAGATAGTCATTTGAAATTCCTTCAGGATTTAATCCCTACTGGCTTGCTCGAGTTGACTAAATTTACAGCCATGGGAATTTTGAGCTTGGGGAGAAGTTGGCTTGATAAACGCAAACTATAAATTTAAAGTGTCTATTACGCATAGAAATAGAACATAGCTGTGACAGATGATAAATGTATGAAGTGGCATATTTAAAGTTTATTATTACTCTTTCATATTTCCTACACATGACACTTTAAAGTATACTTCCAGAGATTGGGTTATTGGTCCAAATGTTTATCTGGGTTCAATGCTGAAATTAGAACAGCCATTTCCAACTGTGCACCAAATGACATACCTGGGTAAGGTAGTGTACTTCTTCAGCACGTGGGACAATGTGTCAGTGTGCACACTGCAGTCACTCCCACTGGAGAGACGTTTTCCAAGGAAACAGCTAGGGACTAAGGACAGAAAGTGGGTAGAAGAAACGGAAGGGTAAAGTAGAGGTTTGTGCAGATACTCTGGAAAGATGAAAGATGGTGATGGTGAGTAAGTCCAGCCTTCAGTCTCCATTCCTTCGGCTACTGTGAGCAGAGTTGTAGTTGGGATCTGTTTTAAAAAGGATAATAGGCCCCCCGCTGGTGTGGCTCAGTTGGTTGGAGCATCCTCCAGTACACCAAAAAGATTTGTGGGTTTGATTCCCGGTCAGGACACATACCTAGGTTTAGGGTTCAGTCCCTGGTTGGGATCAGGGCTAGGTCAGGGTGCATACAGGAGGTGATGTTTCTCTCTCTCTCTCTCTCTTTTCCCCTTCCTCCCTCCCTCTCTCTCTCTAAAAAAAAAAATCAATAAACATATTCTTGGCTGAGGATAAAGAAAAGGGACATAGCCCTGGCCTGTTCGGCTCAGCGGTTGGAGCATCGGCCTGCAGACCAGAGAGGCCCAAGTTCAGTTTCCACTAAGGGCATGTACCTCGGTTGAGGTTTGTCCCTGGCCCCTGTTGGGGTCATGTGGATGGCAGCCAGTCGATGAGTCTCACATCGATGTTTCTCTCTCTCTTCTTCCCTCTCGCCCTCCCACTCTATCTGAAGATGAATGCAAAAATGTCCTCAGGTAAGGATAAACAAAAAAAGAAAAAAGGGACATATCCCCACTGGTGTGGCTCGGTGGTTGAGCATCAACCCTGCACCAAGAGGTCACCAGTTTCATTCTCAGTCGGGGCACATGCCCAAGTTGTGGGCCAAATACCCAGTTTGGGGCAATGCAGTAGGTGGCCAATCGATGTTCTCTCCCATCGATGTTTCTGTCTCTCTCCCTCTCCCTTCCTCTCTCTCTCAAATCAATAAAGAAGAAAAAAAAGAAAAGGGCATAGTAGGCTTGTCAGCATGAAGGGATCACAGGCAGAACACACAAAATATAATTGGGGATGCAGAGGAAGTACTCAAGAAATACTTATTCAACATAAGGGTGTTCCATCTCCATTATCCCAATTACACACACAGCTCTGAGAGCACAATGGCAGCACCAATGCAGAAGGCAGGCGGCTGAGGGGCCGCCAGTGATAAAATTAGAAAGGCGTGGATATCTGGAAAGACCCCCCCCCCAAAATCAGAATGTCTACTTTCTGTCCAGGATGTATATTAAATAGGTACTTTGCCCCATATGGTAGATATGCATCAGAGTGCAGTCACCTCTGAAGGGTGGGATTTATAAGGAACTTTCACTTTCTGTATTACATTTCTCTGCAATAATATGATCTTTCAAAGCACATGTAGTAGAATCAGAAATATATATTCAATATTTAAAATGTGGGTGGGGTGAGGGTGTTTATCTGCGACAAAGTAAAAACCACCTCTCATGAACCTGTCACCAAATGAGATTTTCAGAGTCTGGTAAACAAGTGACAGTGACTAAGAATTCATAGTACAGCCCCGGCCGGTTTGGCTCAGCGGTTTGAGCATCGGCCTGCGGTCCGGAGAGACCCGGGTTTGGTTCCCGCTAAGGGCACGTACCTCGGTTGCAGTTTGTCCCGGGCCCTAATTGGGTTGTGCGCGTGGCAGCCACTCGATGTGTCCCTTTCATGTCGATGTTTCCCTCTCTCTCTCCCTCCCACTCTATCTGAACAAAATATCAAAAAATGTCCTCTGGTGAGGATAAAAAAAAAAGTCATATTGCTTTGCATATGTTAGTAATGCATACCATGTACCTGTGTGACAGAAAAACTAAAGGAAGAAACTGAGAAGACATAACCAGAACAATCACCTTCAGAAATAATTTGTAGCCCTTACTGGTGTGGCTCAGTTGGTTGGAGCATCTTCCCGTACACCCAAAAGTTTCTGGTTCAATCCCTGGTCAGAGCACATCCGGGAGACAACCAATCAGTATTTCTCTTGCACATCAATGTTTCTCTCTTTCTCTCTCCCCCTTCCTGTCTCTGAAATCAATTAAAAATAAAAATAATAATTTGTGTATAAGAGTATGAGGCATTGCCCAGCTGGTGTGGCTCAGTGGTTAGGCATCAACCCATGCACGTAGAGCTCTCGGGTTCAGTTCCTGGTCAGGGCACATGCCCAGGTTGTGAGCCAGATCCCCAGGAGGTGGCCAATAGATGGTCTCTCTCATCAATGTTTCTCTCCTTTCCTCTCTAAAAATCAATAAAAGAGAAAATAATGTTTTTAAGAGTATGAGGCATGAGTAAGTAGGCCTTCTCTACAGGGTTCAGCTAGATAAGAATCTTACCCTCTAGCGGTGAGCACGAGGCCTGGCACCACTCAACAAGGTGAACACACAGGAACAAGCAGGCAACTGAAAAATACACATGGAAAAACGTGTAAATAGAAAGATTAAATATTTATATCCATTGTGTATGAGACCATAGTTTTCAAAGAAATGCATCTGGGGGTTGGGGGAAGGGCGGAGGTACGACAAGTCAGCAGAGAGTATGTGTATTCACAAGAGGGTGGTCTAGGGAACATTCTGCTGGCAAGTGTTACAAACTCCCAGAAATGGGTTCTCTCTCTCTCTCTCTCTCTCTCTCTCTCTCACACACACACACACACACACATACACATACACTTTCTTAGACTCCTCTCCATTGATACAAAAGACTATAAATTCCTAGGGCTGTTGCACCAAACGACCACCAACTGGATGACTTTGAACAACAGGTCACTCTCTCCTGATTCCGTCAGCTAGGAGTCCAAAATCGACGTGTCCGCGGAGCT
Organism: Molossus molossus; assembly: GCF_014108415.1. Classification (NCBI taxonomy): domain Eukaryota; kingdom Metazoa; phylum Chordata; class Mammalia; order Chiroptera; family Molossidae; genus Molossus; species Molossus molossus. Next base: position 110,059,008 of record NW_023425401.1, read on the forward strand.
AGTTCCTCTGGAGGCTCTGAGGGAGAACCTGTTCCATGTCCCTCTCCTGGCTTCCGGTGGTTGTCCACAGCCCTTGGCATTCTTGGCTCGTCAGTGCATCACTCCAATGTCTGCCTCCAACATCACGTGGTCATCTTGTCTGTGCGTCTGTGTCCCCACATGGTGTTCTGTGTGTGTGTCTCCTGTTCTTGTAAGGACACCAGGCATATTGGATTCAGGATCCACCCTACTCCAGTATGACCTTATCTTAATCAATTCTATCTGCAGCAATCCTTTCTATAAATAAGGTCACATTCTCCGGTCCCGGGAAGGTTGTAACTACCGAACAAACGGCCTCCATTGTGCCTGCCCGTCTTAGCAGATCAAAGCGTGTGCCGTTGGAAATTTCTATAAAATGGGTTAACTGCATGCGAACTCTTCTGGACACACACACACACAAAAAAAAATTTGTATTTGCGCCCTGGCCAGTTTGGCTCAGCGGTTAGAGCGTCGGCCTGCGGTCCGGAGAGACCCGGGTTCGGTTCCCGCTAAGGGCACGTACTTCGGTTGCAGTTTGTCCCCGGCCCTGGTTGGTCGTGCGGGTGGCAGCCACTCGATGTGTCCCTTCACGTCGATGTTTCTCTCTCTCTCTCTCTTCCTCTCTCTCCCTCCCACTCTATCTGTACAAAAAATGGAAAAATATCCTCAGGTGAGGATAAAAAAAAAAATTTGTATTTGCATTTCTTTTACATCTAATCAATCAATCTAAAGGATAAATAAAATCCAAGTGAATTTAACAATGACTGTGTCCACATAGTAAAATTGAGATTTAGTAGTTCCTTGGCTAGTTTGTTTGTGTAAAGATAGGGGGAGGAGGGAGCCAGTCCAGAATGTACCATTTGGGGCCTATTTAATGAGACGGACTGTCTTTACGGGTCAGAGATGGGTCAGATTGTCCCTTTCCCCTGTGCTGGGTACTCAAACAGGTGAGGGTTTCACAACAGAAAACTACACACTTTTACAATGGAAATGGGACTCAGTCCCATCAGTCACCCTTCAGGTTGAAATCTGAAGTCCTCGGCATGGCTCTCTGGGTCTTGGAGAGCCCCCGGCCTCCTCCGGTCATCTCCTTCCAGCCCCTTCCCTCCGTCCTCACCGTGAGCTCCAGCCTCCAGGACGACTTGTGGTGGAGAACACCCTTTACCAGGTGGTCCCAACCCCTCCTTCACTTTTCCCTTCAGCTCTCTGTAGACTTCGGTTCCGTCCCGGACCACTGCTCTCCCAATGGTAATGGTTCTGTGTTCCTCTGGATGTTTCTGCAACACCTGCGCTTTACCCCTCGCCGCTCCCCTGGCCTGTAACGAACTGCCGATGAGCTGTCTGTACCCCACCCTAAGCCCCGTGGAGACATTCCCCTTTTACCTCTTACTCAGCAGCAGCTCAGTAAATAATTGTGGAATAAGTGAAATAAATGGGAAAACATATGTTAAGCGTTACGAGAAAGGGCTAAGACGATCCTTCACAGGAGTGTTTAACTTTTAAAAAGAAACTGTATCTTTACAAATACTGTATACATGCATACGTGGCTACATTTTATGTTGTTCGTCTTCCACAATCTTCAGACCACATACTACCTGCTTAGAAACATTTCTCTCAGCCAAGATAATGTTGAGGGGGAAATGATTACAGAATGGCATATACAAGGTATCGTACAACCCAATTCTGCAAAACTGTGTCAGTCCACAACTCCCTTTGTATGTATATGTATAAAGTAATCATGTTCACCAAAATGCAAACAAGGATTACCTCTGGGCTGGGATTCCAAAAACATTTACTTTCCTTCCTTCCTTCCTTTATTTATTTATTTATTTTTGGTAGGTGCCCCCAGCGGGAACCGAACCCGGGACTCTCTGATCTGCAGGCCGATGCTCCAACTGCTGAGCCAAACTGGCCAGGGCTCCTTCTTTTTTTTAATTTGTCGATTACAATTGACATTCAATATTATTTTATATCAGTTTCAGGTGCACAGCATCATGGTGACACATAATTTACAAAGCGATCTCCTAATAAGTCCAGTGACCACCAGGCACCATTTATAGTTATTATAGTATTATTGACTATATTCCCTATGATGTACTTTACACATCCCCATTTGCTTTCTTTGTATTTTTCTTTTTAACCTATTTTTGTTGTTGTTGTTAATCTTCAGCAAAGGATATTTTTCCATTGATTTTCAGATAGAGTGGAAAGGAGGGAGAGAGGGAGAGAGAGAGAAACATCAATGTGAGAGAGACACATTGATTGGTTGCCTCTCGCCCGACCGGAACAAGGTCTGGGATCAAACCTGCAACCCAGCCCTGATCGGTTTGGCTCAGCGGTTAGAGTGTCAGCCCTCGGACTAAAGAGTCTTCAGGTTTGATTCCAGTCAAGGGCACATACCTCGATTGCGGTTCGGATCCCAGCCCTGGTCGGTGTCACACGGGAGGCAACCAGTCAATGTATCCCTCTCACCTCAATGACTCTCTCTCTCTCTCTCTCTCTCTCTCTCTCTCTCTCTCCCCATCTCCCCCTCCCACTCTGAAAATAGATGGAAAAATATCCTCCAGTAAGGATTTTAAAAGAAAACAAAAAACAAAACCCTGCAACCCAGCTAGGTACCCTTGACTGGGAATCCAAACTGCGACTTTTTTTTTTATCCTCACCCGAGGACATTTTCGCTGGATGCTACCCACCGGACCCCAACTGGGGCCAGGGACAAACTGCAACCGAGGTACGTGCCCTTAGCAGGAACCGAACCCGGGACTCTCCGGTTTGCCGGCTGACGCTCTAACCGCTGAGCCAAACTGGCCAGGGCTGTATTTTTCTTTTTAACTTTTATAATGAATAACTATCATTTTTATAAAAAGCAATCAAGTTGTGTTTTTAAGGGGAAATTTTTTTTCTCCAAAATTATCCCTTTAGCCTTAATTCTATTTCGCATTCACTGTAATTTTGTCCTTTTCTTTCTCACTACAGTCTTGCCTGTGGACACACTAAGACGATGTCTGCCGCGCGGTCCCGACTCCTGGCTATTCCCATCGGTTTCAGAGTTCTATTTTTTTCCCTTTGGAACATCTGCCATTAAACAAAGTAAAAGGGGTGGGGTTCCCCCCCCCCCGATGAAAATGAATGATATCGCTCTATCTTTCCCCTAATCTCAATAGGGATACTCAGCCCTGGCCAGGCGGCTCCGTTGGTTGGAGCGTCGTCCTCATACGCCAGGGCTGCGGGTTTGATCCCCGGTCAGGGCACATACTGGAATTGACCAATGGATGCATAAATAAGTGCAGCAACAGGCTGATGTTTCTCTCTCATTCTCTCTCCCTTCCTCTCCCTCTAAATTAAAGAAAGAAAGATGTATTCATCCCCCCGAGCTGATGCCAGCCTAACACCGGTGGAAAGGTGTGTTCATTTGGTAACAATCCCTCCCTTGCCGGTCTCCATAGTCCTCTCATCTCTGTTTTCCTCGTGATATTGTACATTATGGGTGCTCAGTAAATATTTGTCAAACCGAAGAAGCAGCAATCATTACTCCAGTAGGCTCTGTATGAGGAAAGGGAGCGAGGGAGGGAGGGGGGATGAGAGGAAGAAATGTACCTGGGGGGGGGGCAACTCCATTTACATTGGTTTTCTACCTCCCTGACCACGGGGAGGCTGGGCCTTTCACTCCTCTGAGTCCATTTCTATTTGTGTGGGGGCCTGTCCGCATCTTTCCCTCCCCGCCTTTGCCAGCTCAGTGACATCACTGTCATTGGGAGGAGCTGTGGCCTCACACACCTGCAAGCTGAAAGACAAACAGACCAACAGACTTCTGAAGGAGGCTGATGAGCAGCACAGCTGGATAAGGTGGCCAAGGAGGCAGAGCAGACAGATGACAAACATGGTTCTCCTCGGCCGTGAGGGCTGCACTGAGCCCCTCCCAGGCGGACAGCTCGGCCGCTTCAGCAGGAATTTGAAGTGGGTGGGTCTTTCCATCTGATTCATTGTCTCCGCACAGTCTCCAAAGTTAAACGAAACTCTGGGGCGGGGGGCAGAGGCGTGTCCCTCATCTGCTGGACAGCCAGGCCTGACTTCAGCCACCTGCAGGCCCTCCTTCTGTGACCTCATTCCCTGCTCCTGGTTCCATGTGCCACTCTGTGAGGTCATCAAGATAAGATCCTTCCGACTACGAAGCGTCAGAGGCCCCTAGAGCCTGGTTCCTGTACAGATCACTTTGGGGTGGCCTTGGGCCCGTGCTCTCGGCAGGTCATCCCTGCACTGAACCTGGAGGGCAGAAGCCCCCAGACACAAGGTGGTGGCCCTTTTGTCCACTGACCCCTTACGTAGCTTTAAAAGTCAGTGTCTGGCCCCGCTGCTGTGTCTGAAGTGTCCCTGCAGCCCGGTGGGCCCCTCTCTGCGGGCCATGGACAGTGGGGCCCCCTCCCCGCAGGAGCTGCCCCAGCGGCTTTGGCCGGGCCCCAGCGGTTCAGCAGCAGAAGAGAAGCACCTTCTCAGCAGCCTGGCCGCGGCCCACACCTTGGCCAGGATCATCCGGCCTTGCTACGGCCCCCACGGCCTCCAGAAGCTCCTGGTGACCGCCAAGGGAGAGACCGTCTTCACTGGGTATGCCACGGCCATCCTCGGGGCCCTGGACCTGGAGCACCCTGCCGCCCGGCTCCTGCGGGATGCGGCCCTCAGCCAGGCCCAGCACAGCGGTGACGGAGTGGCCTTCGTGGTGCTGCTGGCAGAGGCCCTGCTGGCACAGGCCGAGCGCCTGCTGCAGGCCGGCCTGCCCCGAGCCCAGCTCCGGGAGGCCTACGCCGCGGCCACCGCAGAGACCCTGGCCCTGCTGCCCTTGCTGGCCGTCCGCTCGCTGGGGCCTTTGGAAGACCCGTTCTGGGCCCTCCATTCGGTGATGAATACGCACACTCTGTCCCACGCGGAATACTTGACCAAGCTGGTGGCCCAAGCATGCTGGTCGGCCAAGGAGCTGGACGGCACCTTCCGCCCGGAGCAGGTGGGGGTGTGCGTGGTGCAGGGGGGGCAGCTGGAGGACTCGTGCCTGCTCCCGGGGCTGGCCGTGCGCGGGACGCCCCGCGGCCAGGTGACCATGGTGCAGAGAGGCGCCAGGGTGGCTCTCTTTGACTGCGCCTTTGGCCCCGCCTGTCCCAAGGCGCCCTCCAAGGCCCGGCTCTCTAGTCCCACCGACCTCCTTCGCTTCAGGACAGGGAGCGACATCCTGATAGAGAGGCAGGTGGCCCAGCTGGCCGCCGCGGGGGTTAACGTGGCGGTGGTGCGGGGGGACATCGAGGAAAAGAGTCTCTCGCAGGCGGACAAGTACGGCATCATGGTGATTGAAGTGAAGTCGCTGCGGGAGCTGGTCTTCCTGAGCGAGGTGCTGGGCACCCCTTTGATGCCTCACCTGGTTGCTCCCCAGGAGCCAGGGAAATGCCAGCAGGTGTACCCGCAGGAGCTGGGGGAAGGCCTGGCGGTGGTGTTCCAATGGGAACCTGCGGGCACCCCTGCCCTCACCCTGGTCCTCAGGGGGGCCACGAAGGAGGGGCTCCGGGGGGCAGAGCAGGCCGTCTACCACGGCATCGATGCCTTCTCCCAGCTGTGCCAGGACCCCAGGCTGCTTCCGGGGGCGGGGGCCGCGGAGATGGCCCTGGCCAAGCTGCTGGCCGACAAAGGCTCCGCGCTGGAAGGGCCCACTGGGCCCGCGCTCCTGGCCTTTGCCCAGGCCCTGCGGTCCCTTCCTGCAGCCCTGGCGGAGAACGCGGGCTTGGCGGTCTCCGCCGGGATGGCAGACATGACGGCCTCTCACCAAGCTGGGCACTGCCTGGCGGGAGTGGGGCCGGAAGGGGTGATCAACGTGGCCCAGGAAGGGGTGTGGGACGCCCTGGCGACCAAAGCCCGAGGACTTCGCACGGCGGCAGAGGTGGTGCTGCAGCTCGCCACTGTGGACGAAATCGTGCTGGCCAAGGACAGTCCCGCGCGCCAGCAGGACTCGGACCCTCATCCTCGGAGGGCAAAGGACCGCGCATCGCCCGTAGGAAGAAATAAGTAGCAACATCCTCCGAAAAATGGGGGCTGCCATGGAGGCACCATCATCCCCCCCAATAACTGTTTGCCTTACTTATTTCCTTCCGTGTTTGGGACACAGTCCATTTCTTTAGTTAAAAAATAACACGAAAAGTCCTTTTCATGGACTGACTTCCTTTCAGATTCTTGGCTTTTTTTTTATTTCCTGTTCCCATCAGATCCTGTTCCTTTCCTCCAATAAGAGCAGGATTCAATTCTATTAGAGGTTTTTAGATTACGTTCCTGGGGGTGCAAACAAAAAACAAAAAAAAAGTGCAGAAATCTCTTCTCAACTATATGCATATTCCTGCATGATCTAAGGTCGGTGGGTTTTCACCTGGGTGCCACTGTAGCATCCGAGAACATCGCCTCAGGCTCAAAGCAGGGGCTGACCATTCCTGTTGTATTTAGAAAAAGAAAGGAACTTTATTTAAGGCAGGAGGAGGGGGGGGAGGGGGGAGGAGGAGGGGAAGGGGGAGGGGGAGGAAGAGGAGGAGAATGGAGGAAAATCCGCAGGCAGGCAGGCAGGCAGAAATACAAAGATAGGAGCACACAGGTTAAACGTGCACTAAAGTTGTTGTGCAGGGACAGGGAGCTGGGAGCACCTGGCACCAGGATATCTGGGTGTGGCCGTGATTATGACTGGACACCCCTGGGCACTGAAGAGGGTTTGAGCAGGGCTGGGAGCAGACGAGAACACACCACCCAAGCCTTTCCACTCGAACCATCCAAGTCACTCTACCTCTGGGGAAAAGAGCAGAATCCAGGGGCAGAATCTAGGAGACGAGAAGCTGCAATCTCTTAGAATCATAAGATGGAAAAACAAAAGCTTTAAGCATTTGGAGAGAGCCAGACTCAAGGAACAAAGCTCTTATAACAGGTAGATCACCTGGAACCGAGCAAGACGAAATTTGCAAAGATCCTACTGAAACTGGCAAGACGTGAAGTCCTGTAAAGCTGTTTGTGGACAAAGGATGAGAAATGGAAATGTAGAGAACTGGACTCATTGTTACTAATTTAAGAGCTAAAATACCCTTGATGTGTCTTTCCTTGTTTTGTCTTCCCCACTGTAATTTTTTTGTGTGTGTGTGGTATGTGCCCCTAGGGGGAACCGAACCCAGGACTCTCAGGCCAACGCTCAACCGCTGAGCCACCCCGGCCAGGGCTTCCTCGTTGTATTTTACGGAATGTAAGGGCTTTTCTATTTCTCTCCTGCCCTTCAGCCCTGTATTCTCAGGGTCTCAATTCTGCAATAGTGATAAAGACAGAAATAGCCAACTTTCTAAAGCAGTACAAAAGAACTTGATTTAAATTTTATTTAATTATCAAAACATACTTGGGAGAAAGAAGCTGGATTCTCTCTCAGTGGCCGGAAACACATGTGAGCTCCAGAAGAATTAATTGGCCAATGTTACATGGTAAATAGAAAAGGGAACTTCATTGTGTCATTCACTGTTTTATGGCCCCAATCATAAATTTCTCTATTGTGATATTTTGCAGAGATATAAACCTAATGATTACAAAGCAAATATGCCTCAAAATGACCCTCTGAAAATTTACAATTAGACAAAAAGCCATGTTTATTTTGTAAAATAAATAAATAAATAATAAAGATGGCCCTGCTCAGAGAGAACATTTTATAGATCCAAGACATACAGAGATATGACAGTGTAACATAGTATATTTTAAATGTTCTAAGTTTGATACACAAGGGAATTTTTTTATAATTTATTTGAGGCCCGGCTGGTGTGGCTCAGTGGTTGAGCGTCGACCCTGCACCAAGAAGTTGCCGATTAGATTCCCATTCAGGGCACATGCCCAGGTTGTGGGCCCGATCCCCAGTGGGGGGCGTGCAGGAGGCGGCCAGTCGATGTTCTCTCTCATCGATGTTTCTCTCTCTCTCTCCCTCTCCCTTCCACTCTCTCTAAAATCAATAAAGAAAAAAACAATTAAAAAAAAAATAAAAGATCCTCATAGGAGTTGAGGAAGAAATTCCAGGGTGGAGACCGGAGATGCTGATGGAGTTCTGAGCGAGACTGTTCACCGCCCGGTGGGATCCAAGCGGTGAGATGGGGAAAGCAACAAGAGTCTCTGGGAAGGTGGGGGAGATCTAAGAACAGAGGAGGTTCTCTGTCTCCAGCCCAGCACCCTGGAGCCCCCGAGGAGTTCTCTGGGCCAGGAGGATGGAATGGAGTCGGGGCAGGGGAGGGGGAGGGGAGGGCCAGAGGAATGTTCCCTGGCGCCTGAGTGCCGTGCCTGGAGGCAGGTTCCCGCCCGAGGAGGAGGAGGAGACCGAGAACTGACTTGGTTGAGGTCTGAACTGGTCAAGAAAAACCATGAAGAGACTGATTTACTCGGAATTAACTAGACTACGTGTTCTACCATTAGGCAGGAAGGGAGCTGGAAAAAAGAACATTGAGTCCTGGCCGGGTAGCTCCGTTGGTGACAGCATCGTCCCAATGACACCAAGGTTGTGGGTTCGATCTCCATCTGGGCTCATACAAGAAGCAACCGAGGAATGCGTGAAGGGGTGGAAAAACAAACTGATGTTTCTCTCTCTCTCCCTGTCTTCCTCAAAAATAAGTAAGTAACACACACACTAATTAAAAACAACAATAACAACAACACATTGGGATTATTTAGTTATAGACCAACATAGTTCTACACACTGAGTTCAGGGCTTGAAAAGCAACTCTTGGCACATGTAAGACTATTCGAGGAGTTCCCACCGTCCTGCATGCAACGCCAGCAGAGCTGGACACTGGTCACAGCAGAACCCAGACAGACTCCAAGCTTGTGAGCCAAGCAATGCGGCACGTCTTTGAGATGCAATTTTATTTGCTACGCAGGCTAAAAAAAAGAATGGCTGTACGTTTTCTTCTAATTCTGATGCATCAGAAAGGCAAGGTAGATCGCAGCAAACCTTTCTCAACTTCACTGAGCTCACAATGAGGAACGTTTTCATATCCAGATGGCCATTCATCTCTTTAAACTTCTTAACTCCTGTGTATTCTGCTCCCTGTGCCCACTGGCTCTGGAACCCCGAGCTGGAATTGCAGAGGCCTCCACGGGGCTCCTCACCTGGGCTCACCCTCACCGGAGCCACTGAGCTATGCACCAGCACGTCCCCTGCAGAAGTGACGAGACCGAATGCCCACCTTTTTTTCCTACCTTCATTTTGATCGAAACCTATTAAGCCTGGCCGGTGTGGCTCCGTGGTTGAGCGTCCACCCTGCACTAAGAGGTCGCCGGTTGGATTCCCGGCCAGGGCACATGCCCAGGTTGTGGGCCCGATCCCCAGTGGGGGGCGTGCAGGAGGAGGCCAGTCGATGTTCCCTCTCATCGATGTTTCTGTCTCTCCCTCTCCCTTCCTCTAAAATCAATAAAGAGCCCTGGCCAGTTTGGCTCAGCGGTTAGAGCGTCGGCCTGCGGCCCTGAGAGACCCGGGTTCGGTTCCCGCTAAGGGCATGTACCTCGGTTGCAGTTTGTCCCCGGCCCTGGTCGGTCGTGCGGGTGGCAGCCACTCAATTGTTCCTTTCACGTCGATGTTTCTCTCTCTCTCTGTTCCTCTCTCTCCCTCCCACTCTACCTGAACAAAAAATGGAAAAATGTCCTCGGGTGAGGATAAAAAATAAAAAAAAATCAATAAAGAAAAAAATAAAACGAAAACCTATTACAATTTTGTTACTGTAACTAGTTTACAAAAGGTACAAAAATCCATTGCAACATATTGTTTCATGTGAAAACCAGTTTCCAGAACTGCTTACAATGTTTTTTACATTCGATTCTGATGTGAGAATCGACACCTGCCTTAATTCCCGAGACTGAATAGAAAATTTTTCCAAATATACCCAGCTGTTACTGAAATTTAAACTCCCCTTTTAATTCATGGAGATACCACGGACATAAAATATTGTACCGTTTTAGGTGTGCTACACCGTGGTTTGATACGCGTAGGTATTATGAAATGCTCACCACCGTAAATTAACATCCATCTCCACACAATTACACACTTTTTTTCTCCTGATGAGAACTTTTAAGATCTACTCTCTTAGCAAACTTCAAATATACAATACAGTATTGTTAATTCTAATCACCACGGTGTGTCTGTTATACCCCCAGAACTTATTTATCTTATAAATAGAAGTTTGACCTTTTTGGACCTTTTGATTTTCACCCATTTCACCCCCACCCCCACCCTGTCTCCCTCTGACATCACTAATCTGTTCTCAGTATCTATGAATTTGGGTTTCTTTGTTTTTTAGATCCACATAGAGGCAGATCACATAGTACTTGTCTTTCTCTGGCTTATTTTACTTAGCATAATGCTCTCAAGGTTAATTCATGTTGTTACAAAGGACAGAATCCCCTTCTTTTTATGGTGAATGCTGTTCTGTTGTATATATGTACCACTTCTTTTTTTTCTTTTTTCTTGATTTTTAGAGAGAGAAAGAGAGAGACAGGCTTGGGGTCCCACTTGTCATGCACTCATTGGTTGATTCCTATATGTGCCCCTATCTGGGATCTAACCCAAAACCTTGGCGCACTGGGGTGCTGCTCCAGCCAACTGAGCTACCCGGACGGGGCTGTACCACATCTTCTTTATACATGTGTCCACGGACACTTGGGTTGTTTCCAGGTTTTGACTATTGTAAATAATGCTGCAATCAACATGGGGTGTAGATATCTTTTTGAGACAGCAATTTAGTTTTCTCCAGGTTAATACCCAGAAACGGAATTGCTGGACCACAGGGCAGTTCTAGTCAGGTTTCTGAGGAACCTCCATACTGTTCTCCATGGTGACTTCACCAGTTAACATCCCCAGCCACAGAGCACCAGGGTTCACCTTTCTCCACACCCTTGCTGGCACCCCCCCATTATATTACAAATTTGTTAGGTCTCATTGCCTCTCATGTTTTATTTTCTCTGTCTTGCCCCCCCCACACACACACACACTGATTTATTTCAAATCCCTAATCATATATTTCTCACCCATTAAAAATTTTTTTTTTTTCTTTATTGATTTGAGAGAGAGAGGAAGGGAGAGGGAGAGAGATAGAAACTTTAATAAGAGAGAACATCAACTGGCTGCCTCCTACACGCCCCCCACTGGGGATCAGGCCCACAACCTGGACACGTGCCCTGACCGGGAATCAAACCGGCGACCTCTTGGTACATGAGTCGATGCTCAACCACTGAGCCACACCAGCCAGGCCTCTCACCCATTTCTTTATTTCTTTGCCCACGGATTCTACTTTTCCGGTGGTTTCTTGAGGTTCTCATCACGATGAGTAATTAATCTCCTTCGCCTCTCATTTTATGTATAGCTTCCTGAAACACCTGTGTGACCTTATGGGAAAGAATAAAGTTAGGCAGGAAGATAATTCCATGTTTTCTCCCCAGGATCTGGCTTTCCTTTTCATACATTAAATTTCTTTTCTTTCACGTTTTTCAATCTCTACTGATCTCTTCAGCGTTTTACTTTCATAACATTTTTCCTCTTCTGGAAAACCCTCAGACACTCTTATTTTGGACGTAATCAAATAACAGGCGTCCAGAGGTTCACGCGTCCCTGTCATTCTGCACAGTAAACAGTGGCGAGTTCTGGAAGGAAATGTAACGATACTTCGCATCCCAGTGGGGTACAGCGCCTTTATCTCTGCAATCTGAACATGTTAAGTGCCACGCCAGCTACCCGGATACCAGTACTCAGTGTGGTCAGCAAGCAAGGCACCTTGACCAGGCAAATTTGTCATTTAGAAATGTAACAAATTAGGTCCTGGCCGGGTAGCTCAGTCAGTTAGAGCATCGCACCCATACACCAAGGTTACGGGTTCGCTCTCAGGTCAGGAGACAGAAGAATCGACCAATGAGTGGAATAAATAAGTGGAACAACAAATCCATGTCTCTTTCTCTCTCTCTCCCCCCTCCTCTTCCTCCTCTTCTCTCTCTGTCTAAATAAAATAAAATAAAAATAAAATAAAATTTAAACGTGAAAAGGAATATAACAACTTACATGGAAGGTAGCCGGGAAAAACAAGGGTCACATTTGCTACAGTGATGGACACACGACACATGGTAGATGTTCGGCCTGTTGAATGAATGAATGTATGAATGAGTGAATGAAGCTATTTTGAAACCTCAGGGAATGGTGTGGGGCTGTGAAGACACCCACTCAGATCTCCTGCTCCACGGACGGCACCTGACTAAGCCTCTGTGTTCAGAATCCAGCAGCACACTCCCCACAGGGAAGCTCGGGCTCCAGCCCGGCCAGCACCATCTTAGAGCTGCAGGTCCTTCTGCCTCTGTGCCCTCCGCCTCCCCTCCCAGGGGTCAGATCGCCCTGCTTCTTCTGCCTCCTCTTTCTGCCCTCACAGATACTTCCTGCTAGAAGTCTGACTTGGCATCTGCTTTGCAGAGGACCTGAATTAACAGGAGAGGACAAGCCCTAAATGTGAGATTACTCTGAAGCAGGCTGTTTCTTCCTCACGCCGGATTTGTCCTCCCAGGGGAGTGACTCAACAGTCACTGGAAGATAACTTCATTTGTAACCCCACCTCCCACCCGAAGAGCCACACCCCAGGCCCTCCCTAAAGGCAGGAGCCACACCTGATCGGCAGCTTTACCCCTTCCCACCTCAGCTGAGAGAGGCAGACACACAGCTTTCTTGAGAGTTACTATTCATTCATTTCTAGAAGCCAAGTGCCAAGTAAGCTTAGAAAACATACTCTCCCTTTCTCCTCTTAATAAGGCATTATTAGTCCACGATCAGCAATGAAATAAAAAGCCCTTGCACAAGAGGAGCGTCGGATTTACTTCTCCCAGAACCATCACCTCCTCTGGCCCAGGGATGACCATGCGTGCAGACGGGGCGGGTAGCATCAGCCCCACTTCACAGAGGAGGAAACTGAGATTCCGACTAATCTCTGCGGCTGTCAGTTTCCAAGTCTGTCCAGTGAAGGCTTCAACCCTTTGACCTCTCAGTCCTCTTCCGGTTCCAAAATGGTGCGACTTCCGTACGTGGTCTGAAAGCCAGATGAGACGTGGGGTGAGTACCTTCGGTTGGCAGGCTAACTCGCCCACACCATGTACTCTGCAGACAAATGCATGGCTGATGGTTACCAGCTGTCCCCGTGGGCCACACACTGAGCCGAGGACTTACAGGGGCACTGGAAAACCTACTGGGCAGCCATCCCCACCCTCTGCCTAAAAGTATTTAGATCTCAGTTCTACACACTTCCCAGGAGCTGGCCCCATGCCTGGGCTAAGGATATGCTCGGGTCGGTTTAACCTGATCAACACCTTCCACCCTCTTGGCCAGTCCCTGGTCCAGGGGTGGGCCTAGGCCCAAGCGGCCCGAGCCGGGTGAACGGGAGGGTTCTGGCCTGGAGCTCAGGACTAGAAGTGACCTCTGTTCTCCTGGACACGAATTAGGAAGCGCTGGCAGCCTCTCCGTGGCCCCAGGGGAAGCCACAGGATTCCTCGTTGGGCTGATGGTTGTCTGTATCCCTGAAACTATGAGCAAACCACCTAGGCCAAGGCAGACGGTGTAACAGACCCAGAATGACCAGGCCTGGCCAGGCTCACACTGCCTGTTTGGGGCAGTTAGGACTAGATTTCGACCTTCCACCGACCGACCCGGGTTCCCTTGGCCTCAGCAGCTGGAGAATGCTTCCCTGCGCAAGGACTCCTGAGAAAGGTGAGACCGTTCTAGCTGCTGAGTAGACCCGGGAGGGGGGAGGGGGGACGGGAAGGGGCTTCCTTCTCTACTGCTTTCCTGCCTATGGCAGAACCGAGGGCGGAGGAGGACCCAGCCTGGGGCGTTTGTGACACTGAGCCAGTCCCTTCCTCCACCCTAGCCCTCTGAAAGCCACGCCCTCTGAGGCTGCCCTGGAGGAAGAAGGCACTCCCTGCCAGGTATCTGCCCACCTGGGGTCAGGGTGAGGGCAAGGCAGTGACAACCTGCTGGGAACAGCTGGAAAAGAGGCGGGTGGAAGGGTGGTTTGGGGGCAACAAGCGTCTCATCTTCCTTGTCAAAGAATGGCCAGAAATAAAGCACACGGATCCAAGAAGCACAAAAGACGTACAAAGAGAACAGCTATTTTCCCAGCTCTCTCTCTCTCACAGGTGTGTCTGTGCAGTGTTGGCCGAGTGAGACATGAAGGACACTTGGGTGGGGCCATGCGAACACAGCTCACGTACCATTCATTGATTCACCAAGGATTTGTCCAGTACCCACCTATTCTGTGCCCTGGAGATACAGCTCTGGAAAAAAACACAGGAAGGTCTGCCTGCCCAGGAGGGGAAGTGAAGGGGAACAGATCATCAGTAAATGAGATTTCTGTAAGATAGAAAGTCAGGTGGGAGGGGTCCTACTTTAGATAAGGGGTCAGAATGCCTCCCTGGAGGCACACAGGGGCACAGCCTTGTGACAAGGCTGAAGAAGAGCTGATTTAGACAGGTCAGGAAACAACCAAAAAAATGCAAAGGCGTTGGGGAAACCTGCTGGGCAGGAAGATGGTCAGTGTACAGGGTGCAGTGGGCAGAGGCTGGAGAGGCCTGGGGATCCTAGAAGGAAGGGTTTTGGAGGCCATGGTTGGGGTTTCTAGGGGCCCCTGTGGCAGACGGAGCACAGCTGTGTGTCTGCCAGTCTGCACACAGTAGTAAGCCATGGTGGATCTCCTGGTAGACTTCCGTGGACTCTGACCTGGGTTTAAGTTTGAGATCTCTCACTTTAATGACCTTGAGAAATCTACATGAGCGATTTCCTCATTTCAATAATTGTTTCTCGGATTTTGTTTTGTGTTTGAAGCCAAAACTCTTGTGTGGGTATAAGCTCCAAACCTTAGTCTTGTCAATTTATCCTTACAGTCAAAAAACAGCCATTACAGCCATTTATAAAACTAGCACAAATTTCTCTCTCTCTCTCTGTCTCACACACACACACACACACACACACACACACGCACGGCTTAAATTGTTAGAACAATGCGGCACCGATCAGAGTCAATGCCCCACGAAGAACCGATTATGTGGCAGGATGATCAACTTTGTCATTGCGTGCTCACTTGGTCCTTTTAAGAACTCAATCTTGACCCTGCGTCTGGGTAGATCTGGCCGGTCCAGTTCATTTTCCGTTTCAAAACCTCCAAGCAGTAACCCTCTTAGCGTGGACGCTGACCGCGTGTGTCCCTGGTCTCCCGCTGCCTGGGAGGTCCGCTCCCTCGGCCGCGCTCAGGGAGGGTCCGCGCGGCGGGGCGGGGGAAGGGGACGCGCTGAGGCCCCTCCAGCTTGGACACCGGAGGGAACCCGGAGGCTTCGCTGCCTTACTCCAGGGGAGAAAGGAAAATGCGAAGTGACGCGAAGTGGAGGGAAGGGGCAGGATGCGAGCGAGTGGGTCGCGCTGGACGCGAGCCCGTGGGGCAGGCGGAGCCGGGCAGCGCGGGGTGCAGCCAGGCTCGGGGCTCCGGCTCCCGGGGCGCAGGGCAAAGAGTGAGACGTGCGGAGACTGTAAATACTGGGAGTGGAGCACAAACGGGGGACAGGAGCTCAACAGGGAGGACGACGAAGGCGGACGGCTGGAGCCCACCCTCGCAGAGCGACCTGCAGGGCTCGGTTCCCCAAGAGGGACCGTGGGGGGAGGGGCAGGGCGGGGCGCCGGGCCAATGGGAGGACGAGGCGGGGCGCCAGGAACCTCTATACCAATGGGGGGGAAGAGTCGGAGAAAAGGGAGCCAATGGGAGACCGAGAGGGAGGAGGGGCGGAACCCAAAGCAGCGAAGGGGCCAATGGGAGACCGAGACCGGCAGAGCCGGCGGCTGGTGGACCCGGCGCCCCGAAAGGGGAACCCGGAAGGCGGTGGGGGCGGGGAGCCGGGCTGACAACCTGTCAAACCCACTTTGGGACGAACTAGGTCACGCGCCTCCCCGAGCAGGGCGCCCCCGCCCCGCGAGGCCCGGCCGGGCTGCTTCCTGTTCCTGCCGGCGATGGGGGCGGGGCGGGGCCGGGACACCTGCCTCCCCCGCCCCGCGGCCGCCCCGCCGCCCTGCTCGCCGGCTCGCAGCGCTCGGCCGTGGGTCCCCCGACAGCGGGCCCAGCGCGGCCGCAGGTGGGAACGCGGCGCCGCGCGGCCCTGCCCCGCCGGGGGCCCCGACACCCCGGCCGTGCGCACCCGCTCCCTCGGGGCGGCGGCGGCCCGGAGCCCGCGGCCCGCGTTTGCGGAAGCCGGCCGGCGGCGCACTACTTGGCGCGGAAGGACCGCGGCGGAGGGATCCGTGCGCCCGCCCCGCCCGGTCACCTGTTCCCACCGCCGCGGGCCGGCCTCCCTCCGGCGCCCTGGGAGCGGGGCGGAGCGTGCGCCGCGCGGCCCTGCCGGGGCCCTGGCGCGCGGGTGCGGAGCCCCCCGTGGTCCCCCGGGCAGGCGAGGGAGCGGGGCTCGGCCAGCGGGGCGGGAGCCGGACACTCCTCGGCGGGGCCGCACGTGCGCCGCTCCGCGCTGTCCGGCCTCATCGCGGCTGTGGACGCGCCGCGCCTGGTCCAGCCCCGCCGGGGCTCACGTATCCGCGCGCCCGGGGCTCGATGCAGATTCGCCGGGGGCTTTGCAGGCAGTGGACAGACTCGGGTTTTCATTTTTCCTGCTTGGCCATTCACGTTATGTTACCCCCCCTCCACACACACAATGGCCAACTCCTGGACTCTTCTCCCCAATGGTATAAAATCTAAGAATAAAAGGTAGATCGAAAACGCTGTAATTTGAACGCTCCTGTTACATTTTTGACATAGTAATTATTTGAAGTGTTTCATGTCACTGTAGTAGTGACATGAAACGTTTCATTTTCACTCAAATAACATTCAAATGTTAATATATGCAAGGATTGCATTTACACCAATATTTGCATGTGTTTATATGCAAAGCACTGGGTTCAAATACTTATATTACTTTACCAAATGCATATTTCATTAGTCAAAGAATCTTACTTCGTTTTAAAAATGTGGTCTTTAACTGCATTTTGGCTACCGGATTGGGATGAAAACATACTGTATCATCTGTGTACGAAATGTACAGATGTAATTTTTTTACATTTACGAGAAACATGGTAATCAAGAAAGAAAACTAGATAAAGATTTTAAAAAGTAAAATGTCCTTTAAATTCATGAGCTTAAAATATGCATGAGTTTTACCCATCGATCAGCAGTAGCTTTATACTACTAGAAGAAATACCATATTTATGACTCTATAGTATTATTAATAAAAGGTTGGGGTAGATTCCAAATAATTTTTATAAAGATTAAAATCTAACAAAACAACAAAAGACCTTTTATATGTTTTATGGTAGCTAATTCCTAATTGCCAGCTAATTTTCTAAAAGGATTAGTTGTTCTCTGTTTTGACCAATTAGCAACCCAACAGTGTTACAAGCTCTTTGCCCTCATTGGGGATATAAAAAATGTGATCTTTTCTTATTCCAGAAGTGTCATCCTTTTAATGTCAGTTAATACTAAGAAAAAAAGTAAAACAACAAGTGTTTTTCTTCAACAAATAAACCACAAGATGGTCAATAACAGAAAATCAACATGAGAATGGATTGTGTTTTCTTACACACAAAAAATTGCATGACAGAATTTAAATACTAAATATATTACATTAGTAATTAAAACTAGAGATTTTAAAACTTAAGGTGCAATCCTTAAAACCATCATCTTGCTACTTTGGGGTATATTTCCACTCCTTTAACAAAGGTCAGAAACTGTTTCTTAAAAGGAGTGTTTTCATAGGATACGTCATTTTTTTTTAAACTTATAATTTCATAAGAAAGCTAACTCCTTCTACTTTTCTCCTCAAATACAAGAGTTAGAAACATTCTGCCTTAATTATTTCTTCTGTTGTATCCCTTGCTAGCAAATTCTTTGGACTAGATTTGGGAAATTAATTACTTTTATAAATGGAGTTACTGTTTTACCTAAACACTTCATGTATAATACCCTCCCGTAAGGAGGATTTTTATAATTCCCTACCAAAATGCCTTGGCACGGTTTCATTTCTCAGTTGGCAGTGTATTTCCTGGACTGGAAGGGAAGAGCAGGCAACCTCGTTAGTCCTTTTGGAAGGAGGGCGGGTAGCTTTACCCTGGGGTACAGACGTCTTCATGGCAGCTCAGCCTTGGATGTGTGATGGGAAATTCAGCTTGGACAGAAAAGGGGGAGTCTGTGAGGAGGCAATAAACACGCCTTGAGTTCGAGGTTGCAAACCAGTGGTCGACAGATGTGTGTTGCTGGCCTCCCACAATGTTTAGAACATTTTTAATTAGTTTCCAAGACTTAAAAAAAAAAAAAAGTGAGACTTCAGATAAAAATACAGAATTGCTTCTGTTGAAAAATCAGACAGACAGGGCTCACTCCTGGCCGGGCTGCGTGCCGCTGTAGCTGACGAGCTGCTGCCCCCTTTAGACAGGGTGTGCACTCGCCTTTGGGCTCAGCGCAATCGCTTGTTTTAGCCACCTGGCCACAGAGTGGATGTGTTTGGAAAACCTGCTCTGGGTGACACATGATTGTGAAAGACTTGGCCACTGAGAGCACGGAGACCCAGGAAGAAGACATGACCTTCGGGTTAAAGTAAAGCTTAGAAATGGGAAGGTATTGGAATGATATATGGCAACTGGACGTACCTCATTGTTTCTCTTAGTCCCCTAGCATGAGGAAAGGTCACATTGTGTCAAAGTGACAATTTGAATTTAAAAAATGGAAACAATGTTTTTGTGGTATATTTTCCACTGAGAAAGTCATTGCCTTGATTCAAATGAATATGACTGGAAGTCGACTAACAGGACCTAGATTATGTAAGAAGAAGGAATTCCCTGAAGGGCTATAGAATAACAATGATGATGATGATGGTGGTAACAATGTCTTGACATTACTGAGCACTGACTATGTGCTGGACATTGTTGTAAGTGCTTTATCTGAACTAGGTCATTGTATTATATTTGTTACCTCACCTTATTTTTCTTCTTGCAGCTGCCGTTAACCCTCTGAAACCCAGGCGCGAGGTGAGTGCAGTCATTGGTTGTACCTCAGGGTGCCACTAACCTTTGGCCGTCATTGGCCCCCAAAGTGCCCAGATGTTCGTTCTTTCCTGCCTGCCCCTGACTATGCTCCCAGGTTGTCCTCTCTTAGGCCACTTCCTGTCACCGTCTGTGTCTTTTCCTACTGGCTTCAGATTTCTCAGCTCAGCGAGAAAACGCTCCCTTTCTGGGGCAGAGGAGAGAGAAACAGCCAAGAATTGAGGCAACAGATGTGGTAGGAAGAGAAAGAGAAATAAGATCGATAGCACGGAGTACAGAGAAATGGAGATAGAAACAGCCACCACCCACCCTCTCCTCACGGGTCAACGTCAAAACCCACAACAACCCAGTGAGCAGAGCAGCTCAGTAGGGAGGCTGCAGGTGTGTGTACGATGGGCTGTGTGTGCCGATTGCTGGGCGTGTGAAGCAGACCAGCTCCCGCGCTGTTACCGTCCGGGGGGGTCCAGGCACGTCGATGGGGGAAAGTTAAAATAAAATGTGTACTCTCACTCACCCGGTGTGGCTCAGTGGTTGAGCACCGACCCTGCACCAAGAGGTGGCCGGTTCGATTCCCAATCAGGGCACATGCCCAGGTTGTGGGTCCAAATCCCCAGTGGGGGGCATGCAGGAGGCGGCCAATTGATGTTCTCTCTCACCGATGTTTCTATCGCTCTCTCTCTCCCTTCCTCTCTCTCTCTAAAATCAATAAAGGGGAAAAAAGATCTTTAAAAAAAAGTGTACTCTCACATAATGTTTGCAAAAATTTTAATAAGATGGCCCAATACCGTACTCAATGAAGAAAGAGCAAAAAATAAAATTAGATAGAAAGACATATTGAGGAGTTAAAATATCGTTTTAATTTTTTTTCTAAAAATGTTTTTATTGTTTTTTTGTTTTGTTTTTTTTTAGGGAGAGAGAGATAGAAACAGTGATGTGAGAGAGAAACATTGATTGGCCGCCTCCTGCATGCCCCCCACCAGGGATCAAGCCCAAAACCTGGGCATGTGCCCTGACCAGGAATCGAAATGGGACCTCTCAGTCCATGGGAGGACGCTCAATCCACTGAGCCACACTGGCCAGGCTCGTTTTAGATTTTTAATTGATTGAACTGTTACATAGATACGGTATTTAAAAGGCTAGAAGAAAATACGGCAAAATACTAGTGGTTCTGGATTTCCAAAAAAAATAAAATAAAAAGAAACCAAAACAATAGAAATGGACTTTCAAATTTTTTTCTAGTGATTGTAAAGTACTTATATAATCAAAAGAAGGTAAGATAGTTAAGAATGGGGTGGGAGGGGGTGGTCACTAAAAATCAAACTGAGATGCACTTACTGAGTTTTAGTTCCACGAGAGAGGAACTAACAGCTACAGATGTTACCATCTCCGGATCTCAAAACCTTTCCTACGGTCTCAAGGGGCCTGGGCGAGAGGGGACGGACGGGTGGCTGAGCAGAACCTACGCCCGGTGCTGGAAAAGTAACTCAAAAGTCCGCGTCGGACTGATGCTGCAGCTGGGGTCAGAGAAGGACGTCTTGGAGCATTTTCTCGTGCCGCAGCTCTTGCAGCCTGCCCTTCCCCCACTTCCTTTGAGGAACCGGTGTGTGATCCAGAACACCTGAGAAGGTGCAAAGGTCGGCTTGGGCCGTGATCACCAAGTACCACGGACGGAGGGGCTTCAACAACAGACACTGATTTTCTCACAGTTCTGGATGTTGGCCTCTGAGACCGAGGTGTCTGCGGGGCTGCCTCGTGTCCTCTGTCTGTGGCCTCATCACCCTTATTTATTTATTCATTTTTTTATCCTCAACCGAGGACATTTTTCCATTTTTTTGTACAGACAGAGTGGGAGGGAGAGAGAGGAAGAGAGAGAGAGGGAAACATCGATGTGAAAGGGACACATCGAGTGGCTGCCACCCACACAACCAACCAGGGCCGGGGACAAACTGCAACCGAGGTACATGCCCTTAGTGGGAACCGAACCCGGGTCTCTCCGGACCACAGGCGGACGCTCCAACCTCTGAGCCAAACCAGCCAGGGCTCATCGCCCTTATTTTTAAAAAATTTTTTTTTCTTTATTGATTTTAGAGAGAGAGGAGGGGAGAGAGAGAGAGAGAAACATTGATGAGAGAGACCATCGATTGGCCGCCTCCTGCATGCCCCCCACTGGGGATTTGGCCCACAACCTGGGCATGTGCCCTGACAAGGAATCAAACCAGCAATCTCTTGGTGCAGGGTCGACGCTCAACCACTGAGCAACACTGCCCGGGCTAGGCCCTAATCTCTTCATAAGGACGCCAGTCTTCTTAGATTAAAGATCCTACCTCCAAATACTGAAGTCCTGGAGGTTAGGACTTCAGTGTGAATTTTGGGGTCATGCAATGCAGCCATACCCAAAGGTGAGGGGCTGGCTGGAGCAGGTGGCTCTGAGTGTGACAGTCATTATCCAGACACTGGGTGACTCTGCGTGAACCGGGAGGATGGATATCAGCTTGCTGGGGCCCTAGTAGAAGTGGAGAGACTAGACAGGTGAACAGTTTTCAAGAGGGAAGAAGGAAAGGTTTGGTTAGAACAGAACTAATAACACTACAGTTAGCTGTGTCCTTTTCTTACGAGCTTTTGGCCAGTTTTCCCTATTTAAATTTCTCAGGATTGAAGAAAACTGTTTGAAGGCCTACCTGTAGATAGGACTCTCCAAAAGTGGCATGAACACTTAACCAAAAGATTGTTAGAACCAAGGAAAGGAAGACAACAGCAGATCTGCCGATCAGCCTGTGTGAGTTTTTAAAGTCTTTCCTTTAAGATGCATGAATTACAGCAGGCCTACCTGGGGGTCTACTCAAAAGTAAATTCATACCTCCAGCCCAGCTGCTTTCAAAGAACTAATGTCTACCTGGCCAGTGTGGCTCAGCGGTTGAGCATAGACTCAAAGAACTCATGTCCATATGCCTGAATGCAAAGAAACACTGTACATCGTACAACCTTTCATGCATTACCTGTGTTAAAAGATGAGGTAGAGCCCGGCCGGTGTGGCTCAGTGGTTGAGTGTCGACCCTGCACCAGGAGGTCACCAGTTTGATTCCCGGTCAGGGCACATGCCCAGATTGTAGGCCCCATCCCCAGTGGGGGGCATGCAGCAGGCGGCCAGTTGATGTTCTGTCTCATCGATGTTTCTCTCTCCCTCTCCCTTCCTCTCTCAATTCAATAAAAAAAAAAGAAGAAGGAGAAGGAGAAGGAGAAGAAGGAGGAGAAGGAGAAGGAGAAGGAGAAGGAGAAGGAGAAGGAGAAGGAGAAGGAGAAGGAGAAGGAGAAGGAGACGGAGACGGAGACGGAGACGGAGACGGAGACGGAGACGGAGACGGAGAAGGAGAAGAAGAAGAAGAAGAGTCCTGGGAAGGTAAAAATAAAAAACGAGAGCAAGGTTCTGGCCGGTCTGGCTCAGCATTAGAGCGTCGGCCTGCAGACCCGAGAGACCCGGGTTCGGTTCCCACTAAGGGCGCATACCTTGATTGCAGTTCATCCCCGGCTCTGGTTGGGGTCATGTGGGTGGCAACTGCTTGATGTGTCTCTCTCCAGTTGATGTTTCTCTCTCTCCTTCCTCCTCTCTCTCCCGCTCTATCTAAAGATAAATGCAAAAACGTCCTCAGGCGAGGACTTAAAAAAATAAAGCAACACACACAAAAAAATGAGGGCAAGGATAGCAATAATCAACAACAACAACAACAACAAAGCGAATTCCAGCCCACCTTGGCCTTGCTGGAGTGAGAGTTTTACCCCAGCCAGAGAGGTCCCCACTTCATTTAGCAGCAGGCTCCGCCCCCTTTGGGGAAAGGTGAGGGTACATGTAATGAATGAGCCATGTCACCACCGTATGTTGCCTCCGTGGGAAGAGAAAGCCTGCTTGTGCCTGCAGTAATCGCTTCTTTGTTTCAGCATGAGGTTGCCTAGCTGGACTGAAGCAAACCTCCAAAAATAAAAATAAAAACCCTGTTTGGCCTCCGTATCAGTTGGTGTAAAAGATTAGTCAGCATTAGCCAGTGACGTTGAGCAGACTTGGACTGGTCTTCCTTCTGTACTTCTTTCTACGCCGGCTTTGGGGGGTTACCTCTCGGGGGAGCCCCCGAGGCGCCGACAGCTCACATGATGCTGGGGACTGAAGGGCAGCTCTCCCAAAGGCACAGGTTGAAGCTCTAACCTCCGGGGTGGCCGTGTCTAAAGACGGGGCCTTTGGGAGGTAACACGGGTTAAAGGAGGTGACAGGGTGGAGCCCTGATCCAATAGGATTAGTGTCCTTACAGGAAGAGAGTCAGCAAGAACGCGCCTTCTGAACGCCGGGACTGGATCAGCAGGCAGCCTGGTCTCGGACACCCCGGACCCCACAGCTGTGAGAACAAAACCGTCTGCTGCTGACGCCACCCAGTCAGGGCGTGGCAGCCCAGACTGACTGACCCTAGTGACCGGTCTACACACCTGGCTGTCTCCTTTCATCCTCCAGGTCTTCCCCCGAATGACCTCTTCATTTCCTTCTTTTGGGAAGAAGTTACGCCCAACCGCCCTGGCTGGAATGTGCCCCTCTGTGTGGGGGGCACCTTGCGAAAGGCATTTACCCCGGTGGGGATCGATTCCGGTTATTCAGTTCCTGTTGATGCTCCTTTGCGTAGGAGGAAGGATTCCTATGCCTGCTGCAAAGCAGAAGCCTGGCACACGGTGGGCAGGACAGGTGAGCGCTCCGTTTTACTGCCGCTGTGCCCATTTTGTTCATCCTCACCCCAGGATCTTTTCCCGTTCATTTCTTTTAGAGAGAGTGGAAGGGAGGGAGGAAGGGAGGGAGGGAGGGAGAGAAAGAGAGACATTGATGTGAGGGAGACATACCGATGGGTTGCCTCCCACATGACCCGGACTGGGGCCGGGAATCATATCTGCAACCCAGGCACATGCCCTTGACCGGGAAGAGAAACCCTTGACTCTTTGGTCCAAGGGCGGATGTTCTAACCGCTGAGCCAAACCGGCCAGGGCCAACTGTGCCCATTTTGTTGAGCAGAAGGGTCTGAGGACCTTTTTAGTTTTCCAGTCACAGCGAAGTGAGGAGAATAGCAAATATTTCTAATGTAGGTCAGGCAGTTAACCTATTCATTCACTAAGTCAAGACCATCTTGGTTCTGTAGTTCATTCAACACGGGCTCGGCGCAGACAGAGAGCGGCTGCTCAGGGGGGTCCTGGCCTCCACGCGTCCGCAGGTAAGGAAGGGACACGCACAGTGATGCAGCTCACAGTTCCCGTGGGGGGGCCCGGGGCCTGCAGCCAGCACGCGGACTCCGGTGCGGGTTTGGCCGTTGCTAGTGCCTGGCCTGGGGCTAACGGTGCCCGCCTTACACAGTTCACGGGGCTGGGGTGGAAATGAGGATGCTCAAGACAAGATAACAGGGTTTTTAAAAATCTTTTTCTTTTCCAAATAGGTTAGTGTAATCCCAGGTGGTACAGAATTCCAAATAGAACAAAGACGGAAGAACACACTTGGGCAGGATGCTGGGCTGGGTTGACTCCGACCTCACGGCTAAGGCTGAAGAGGCTGAGTGAGGACTGAAGAGACAAGCCCCTGCGTGATCCTTATCATTTCTATCATCTTCTTGACAAAAGTCTGTTCTCAAATGGACAGCAGGCTCCAAGACCACACTTCCTTCTAGCTATAGATGGCAAGAGATGTTAGGGCAGGGAATCCAGATGTCAGAAAAAGGAATGGAATTAAGGTTCACCATTGCCCCAGGCACAAGGAACAGTTCATTTTTTGCCAGATTTCTTTCTTTCTTTTTTTTTTTTAATTTTATTTTTTGGTACGTGCCCCTAGCGGGAACCAAACCTGGAACTCTCTGGTCCGCAGGCCAACGCTCCAACCGCTGAGCCAAACCGGCCAGGGCCTGCCAGATTTCTTAATTCCACCTGTGGCTTCAGGGCTGCTTCTTGCCACCTTCGTGGCCGGAAACAGTGCCTGCCGCCCCTTCCCCAGACCCTGCCACCGGAAGCTCTCTTATAAGAAATTTGATCCAGCCCCGCCGGTGTGGCTCAGTGGTTGAGCGTCGACCCTGCACCAAGAGGTCGCCGGTTTGATTCCCGGTCAGGGCACATGCCCAGGTTCTGGGCCCGATCCCCAGTGGGGGGCATGCAGGAGGCAGCCGATTGATGTTCTCTCTCATCGATGTTTCTCTCTCTCTCTCTCTCTTCCCCTTTCTCTCTCTCTAAAATCAATAAAGCAAAAATATAGATTAAAAAAAAAAAGCGCAGAAATTTGATCCAGAGGGATTAAAAGTCTATGTCCATACGAGCTACGAGTGAGATCTTAACCCTGTTCCCTGGGTCCCAGGGAGCCGGTGCACCGGTCCCCTGGGTGAGCCATGGATCAGACACTGTCTTGCTTCGCGGTGCTCCTGGTGGCTGCGTCGGGTCAGCCTTGGGGAAGCGGACTCATCGTCTGTGTTCAGCCGTGCCCGGCTTCCCTCGCAAGGATCACACAGGCAGAGGTGCTGTCACTACCCCAAGGTGCCAGGAGGTGCCCCTTCACCCCTTCGGAGGGTGAGGAGTGGCACGCAGACCCCCTGCTCCAAGCTCCAAGCTCGCACAGTCCCTTCAGAAACTCCCCTGCCAGAGAGTTGATCAGGGTGTTTGCCCGGGAAAGATTCCCGTTGTAAGAGCGATGACGACGGGCAGAACGGGACACGCGGCTGGCTGCACCCTGCACCACAGTCACGGGCGTTATCGGGGGAGGGGAAGGGAGAGGCCGGCTCAGCCAGGGTTCGAGGCGGCTGCAGCGCTCATGGACAGCGCTCAGGCCCCTGGTTTCTCAAGAAATAAATAAAAAACATTGTTTTTGTTTTTTTTTTTATCCTCACCAGAGGATATTTTTCTATTTTTTGTTCAGGTAGAGTGGGAGGGGGAGAGAGGAAGAGAGAGAGAAACATCGACGTGAAAGGGACACATCGAGTGGCTGCCACCCACACGACCAACCAGGGCCGGGAACAAACTGCAACCGAGGTACGTGCCCTTAGCGGGAACCAAACCCGGGTCTCTCAGGACCACAGGCCGACGCTCCAACCGCTGAGCCAAACCGGCCCGGGCTTTTTTTTTTTTCTTTATTAATTTTTGAGAGAGAGGGAGAGAAAGATAGAAACATCGATGAGAGAGAACATGCCGCTCACTAGGGATTGGGCCCACAACCTGGGCACATGCCCTGACCGGGAATTGAACTGAAGACCTCTTGGTGCAGGGTCGACGCTGAACCACTGAGCCACACCAGCCAGGCAAAACATTCTTTTTTTATTTGGAGAGAGAGAGAGAAAAGCACACCCCCTACTGGGAATCTAGCCCTCAACCCGGGCATGTGCCCTTACAAGGAATCAAACCAGTGACCTTCCAGGGTATGGGATGCCAACTGAGCCACCCCAACCAGGGCTCAGAGGACATTCGTGAGACTTGCAAGATGAGAACTGTAGAGCATTGGGTCCTGAGCACCAGCCTGCAAAGGGGCCTGTCGCTGCCTGACTGCCTGACTGCGTGTCCCCAGGGCTAGTCTCCTGGAGGGCCCACGCCTCCAGCTTCCCCCGCAGGCTGCCAGGCCAGGTGTCCTCTCCACGGCGCAGATCACGAGTCGAGGCCCAGGGAGCAGGCAGCTGCCCGAGCAGGCGGAGTGGGTTCCCCGACCCGGAGCCCGCACGCCTAACGCCGTCCACGCCGCCACTCCTGCAAGACGGGCTCCAGAGGGTGTGAGTGCACGGCAGCCGGCCAGACAGGGCCCTTCGCGTCCGGCTGACCGCCAGGCCCTGTCCTCACTGTGGTGCCCTTATTTCCCAGAAGTTCTGTTAACCCGCTCCCAAAGCAGCAGCAGAAGAGGCGTCAGCCACTGGCCCGCCTGGGGTGAGCAAACTGGTCAGGCTGGTTGGAGGCCCGCCTCGGGTGGCCTTCCTTCCATGATTAGCTCAAGCAGGGTCTCGGGACCTGGCAGGACGAAGGTCCCGGTGGCAGCCAGGCCCTGGGACCTAGAGCCTCACAGCCCACACTTCCTGTTTTGCTTCCAGTCGAGTCCACTGAAAGAGTTGGGGTCTTTGAACACAGTCCCCGAAGGATGACTGACCCCCTTGGAAAGTTGCCTCAGCCATTTAGACATAGGCGGTGGTGTGGTAGTAGCTGCTTAGCCCGGGGCTCTCTGGGGTACTTTTTTTTTTTTTCTTTATTGGTTTTAGAGAGAGAAGAAGGGAGAGGGAGAGAGATAGAAACATCGATGAGAAAGAACATCGACTGGCCGCCTCCTGCATGCCCCCCGCTGGGGATCAGGCCCACAACCTGGGCATGTGCCCTGACCGGGAATTGAACCGGTGACCTCTTGGTGCATGGGTTGACACTCAACCACTGAGCCACACCGGCCAGGCTTTGGGGTACATTTTTCTAAAGGTCCTCATTTTATCGTGTCTGCCAAGTCCCGAGCGGTGAATGCTACACCGTAACTGATGTCAGGCTACCGCGGTGATACCCACCTGCTGGCAAAGTCGTCGATATTCTCACAACCTGCCCTTGGCTGAGGGAAGCAGGCACCCCCAGGTCCAGCACACCCGCAGACACAGCCTTTCTTTTTTTCTTTAGTTATTGATTTTAGAGAGAGAGGAAAAGGGAGGGAGACGGAGAGAGAAACATCGCTTGGTTGTTCCGCTCATTGATGCACTCATTGGTTAATTAGTTTTTTGTTGTTAATCCCTACCGAGGATGTTTCTCCATTGATTTTTGTGTTTTTTTTTTAGATAGAGTGAATGGGAGGCAGGGAAAGGGAGAGAGAAAGAGGAGAGACATTGATGCGAGAGAGACATACCGATCGGTTGGCTCCCGCATGACCCCGCCCAGGGATGGGAGTTGAACCCGCAACCCTTTGGTCCCCAGGCTGATGCTCTAGCTGCTGAGCCAGACCAGCCAGGGCCATTGGTTGATTCTTGGCTGTGCCCTGACCGGGGCAAAACCACAACCTTGGCCGTCAGGAGGATGCTCTGACCGATGAGCTGCCCGGCCAGGCCAGGCTGTCTCTCAAGCTCCTCACTGTCACAGTGACTGGGCCAAGGAAGAGGAGCCACAGCCCTGTACCATCTGCCTCACGGCGGAGCAGAGAGAGGTCCCAGTACTGAATATTTTGCTGAGGGTCCTCAGCAAAGACCCAGACTGTAGACGACAGTGTCGAAGGGTCTGGCTGTGGTCACATTGGATGAGTCTGGCTTGGAGGTGGCTGAGGTCTCTACCCCGAGGACGAGAGGCAGGAGTGGCTGGAAAAGCCCTGAGAAAGTCCCAGAGCAGGGACAGTGCCTGGCATGTCAAGCGTGCTCTGGGCAGAAAACTGGGGTGGGGGTGGGGGACGGTAAAAAGAACCAAGTGACTTCAGGATTTAATTTGCTGGCAGAAGAAGTGTGATAATGAAATAACTTATCTGTCCCTCCTTTGCACTAAAATCCCGTTTGACTATTAACTGACTTTCTCTCTAATTTGCCTCCCGTCGCCCCTCCCCCAGCCTCATTACCACAGCCATCATCCCTACTACTATTTAGTTAATTTTTAATTTTTTAACTCCTCACTTGAGGGTATTTTTCTGTTTATCTTCAGACAGAATGGGATGGAGAGAAAGAGAGAGAGAGAAACATCAATATGAGAGGGACACTTCAACTGGTTGCCTCCTGCACGACCCCGACCAGGGCCGGGGACAAATCACAACCGAGGTACGTGCTCTTGGCTGGACTCGAACCTGCGACTCATTGGTCCACGGGCCGACGCTCTACCGCTGAGCCAAACCGGCCAGGGCCCTACTACTATTTCTTATGAAAATCCTCAGGGTGAGCACTTGGGTGTAATCAGAGTTGGCCTCATGACTCTTGGAATGAGTCCCCATTAGGGCAGTGTCACGATGACGTATCTCTTTGGAGTCTGGGAGTGGGCGGAAGGGAGCCATGGGACGGAACGTGTCTTCGGAGCGATTGTTCCTGGGAAACCACCTCCTGGGGTTGGCGCCGAGCCTTTCTCTAAACTGGCTTAGCGTGGCCCTGGCATGAGCAGTGGTCAGAGCGCCGGCCCGCGGACCAATGAGTCGCAGGTTCAATTCCGGCCAAGGCCTGCGGTCCAGACAGACCCGGGTTCGGTTCCCGCTAAGGGCATGTACCTCGGTTGCAGTTTGTCCCCGGCCCTGGTTGGGTTGTGAGGGTGGCAGCCACTCGATGTGTCCCTTTCACGTTGATGTTTGTCTCTCTCTCTCTCTCTCCCTCCCACTCTATCTGAACAAAATATTAAAAACAAAAAAACAAAAAAAAACCCCAAAAAACAAAACAATTCCGGCCAAGGGCAGGTACCTCGGTTGCAGTTCAGGCCCTGGTCGGGGTTGTGCGGGAGGCAACCAGTCGATGTGTCCCTCTCACGTCAATGTTTCTCTCTCTGTCTCTTCCTCTCTCTCTCCCTCCCACTCTATCTGAACAAGGAATAAAAAAAATGTCCTCGGGTGAGGATAAAAATAAATAAATGAAAGATTTCCAAACATGTGTAATGAAATAGTGAACGATGCAGAATGAGGTTCATGAGGGAGTTGGTGGATTTCCTTTCTATTCCTGTTTTGAATACTTTCATACCTGTACTCCAGGAAAAACTTTACATGTAGAGAAATTTACAACGCATAGGAGAGGACTCAGACTGGGAGATAACCCGCGTGTAACTCTCTGTGCAGTAAGCACAGGGATGGCAGTTTTAGGCAGAATACAGGACAGAGGCAAATACATATATACGAGTGTGAAATCTTTTGTTTTGAGGGAGGACATTTTCCTGATGATGATGACGACGACGATGATGATAAAACTGCCATTACTGTATAGTAGGCAATGTGTTAAATATTTTACTTTTATTAAGTCTTATCATCTTAACAGTTGCCCAGCCAGGAAGACCTATGGTTATTCCCCCTTGACAGGCGAGGGACAGAAGCCGAGAGAGACGAGGGGGCTTGGCCGAGGTTCCACCGCTCATCAATCCCCGGGGAGCGGAGCTTCCAACCTGGGCAGGATGGAGCCAGTCTGTAAATGGAGCCAGCTGTAAATGGTTCCTTTGGATGCTTGTATTCCGGTCATTTTCTGTGACTGCACGTAGATGAGGAGGTTAGCGTGTCCTGGGAGGTTAGCCATCACGGAAAGAGAGGACGCCAGAGAAGTGGGGTCCTCAGGGCAGGAAATGGGGGGGATGAAAACAGATTTATCCGTCGGTCAGCAGCCGGGACAGAGTACCCCTGAGGCCTTCTGCAGGGCCTCGTGGGACTCAGCACAGGACGCTACGAATCACTTCGGTAGTTAAGAAGGAAGGTGAAGCCCTGGCCGGTGTGGCTCAGCGGTTAGAGCATCGGCCGGCGGACCAATGCGTCTCGGGTTCAATCCTGGTCAAGGGCACGTACCTTGGTTGTGGTTTGTCCCCGGCCCTGGTCGGGCCCTGTGGGAGGCAACCAGTCCATGTGGCTCTATCACGTCGATGTTTCTCTCTGTCTCTCTCCCTCCCTCTCTCCCTCCCACTCTATCTGATAATAAATAGAAAAATATGCTGCTCAGGCCGGTTTGGCTCAGCGGTTAGAGCATCGACCTGCGGACCGTAGAGTCCCGGGTTCGGTTCCCCCTGGGGGCACGTACCTCGGTTGCAGTTTGTCCCCGGCCCCGGTTGAGGTCGTGCGGGTGGCAGCCAGTCGATGCGTCTCTCTCCTGTCGATGTTTCTCTCTCTTCCTCCCTCTCTTCCAGTCTGTCTGAAGATAAATGCAAAAATGTCCTCGCTTGGGTGAGGATAAAAAAAAAATAGAAAAAAGAAAAATATGCTTGGGTGAGGAATAAAAAAAAAAAAAACTAAATAAAGGGAGGGTGAAGCCTGAGCCCCAAAGCTCGGAATTAACACCCTGTGGTCACACGGACCTCCACAGATGAACACCAAGGACCGAAACACACATCTCGCTGAGGATTTGGGCGTCGGATCCCATGCCAGAGCCACCCGGGCTGTATAATCGTGGGCAGACGACTTATCCTCTGAGCCAGCCTCTGTGGCCTCAGCTCTCATGTGGAGGCACCTCCCCGATGGCATGGGGTGCAGGAAGGGTCCGAGGGGGTCATGTGTGCTGAGCAGTTTGGCTCTGGGCTCCCCATTAGCCTGGCGGGGCCTGGGGGGCTCACTTCCCACCTGATCCCCCCTTCCCTTCCGGTGCACAGAGGGCAGCCCTGCTCCCCGCCTGCCTGCTGCTCCTCCCCCTCACCTTTCAGATTTTTCTCCGGTGAGTCTCTCAGACTCCGGGCTCCATCTTGGCACCTGCTGCTGAAAAGTCTGGAGCTGGCACAGAGGCTGGAGACCCAGCAACGGGCTCCCGTCTTGAGAAACAGAACGTAGAGAAGAGGTCGAAGCGAATGGAAGGTAGATACATTGTTGCAAATCTCTTCCATGTTTGGCTGATGAGCAGACAGCCTGCTGCATGTGGTCTGCCCGGTCTCCTGCCAAGTCCTCTCTGGAAGGCTCTGCCGTGCCCTCCGGAGACGGTGAGGACGAGGAAGGCGAGCAACATCCATCCGAGTACCCGTGTGAGAACAGTCTGGACCTGTGGACGTCCTGAAAAGATCTCAGGAACGCCCCTCCCCGCCAAGGGACCCAGGCCAGCCCGAGAGAACCGCTGGGTTGAGATGATTTACGAGGCATGACTGACAGGCCGCAGTTACAGTGTGCCTGTTGCTAACAGTCACTGCGCGATCGACTGTCCCGTGCCAGGCATGGTTTTCATCTTCGCGACACCTCCATGCAGGAGGCACCATCCATGTCACACGCCAGAAACTCCGTGATGGTAACCAGCACACATTTTGCCTTGACGTACATGTCTGTGTACACTTTTATTTTTTTTCAATCCTCACCCAGGGATATTTTTCCAATTTGTTGTGGGAGATGAAGTGGAAGAGAGGGAAAGAGAGAGAAACATCGACGTGAGAGAGAAACCTCGACGTGAGAGAGACACATCGACTGGCTGCCTCCCACACGACCCAACCAGGGTACGTGCCGGAATCGAACCTGCGACTCACTGGTCCACTGGCTGACACTCTAACCAGAGCCAAACTGGCCAGGGCCGTGTATACCTCTATCACAATGAAATCGGACATTCTTATTTTTAATAATGACATAACATCTCATGACAAATGTAGTTTTTGGATGGTGAGGCTAACTAAGCCCAGCTCCAAAGAGCCACAAACATAAAAGTGCCCTGTTACCTTCTATGGTTCCCTTACTTTTGAAATCTGACTTTGATTTTAATGCATTTTTGAGCCATTTCTAGGGGATGTTAGAAATGAACCAAATCTTTTGCCTTCGAAGTCTAATTCTTCCACTTCTGGTACATCATCCACGGCCGTGAGACCAAACGCCCACCGCTCGGCCGTCCGCACCTGAGGTAAAGGTGCGGGGACGCGGACCTTGAGCGGATGGCAGGCCAGTCCTTTGGTCTCCCCGCCGAGGTTTCGGACCAGGAGTCCCAGCCCCTTCCTCTGCCCTCAGCTCCCTTTCAAGCGCTGGGTTCCGCCGGCTTCTTTCCACCGCACCGCTTTCCAGTCCCGCCCGCGCCGGACCCCAAGGCCCCGGCCTGAGCTCCTTCCTGCTCCTGACACGCAGTCTGCCCCGCATCGACCTGGTCGGCACCTGCCCGGGCTCTTCCCCAGGGGCCGGCCCGCAGCTGCTCTTCCGGAGGGACAGACGCTGCGCCAGGCGCCTGCATCCTCCCACCTCTCCACCCCCACTCTGCCTCCTCCCACCCCTCCACCCCCACTCTGCCTCCTCCCACCCCTCCACCCCCACTCTGCCTCCTCCCACCCCGTGCCCACCCCCACTCTGCATCCTCCCCCCCCCCGTGCTCACCCCCACTCTGCCTCCTCCCACCCCGTGCTCACCCCCACTCTGCCTCCTCCCACCCCTCCACCCCCACTCTGCCTCCTCCCACCCCTCCACCCCCACTCTGCCTCCTCCCACCCCGTGCCCACCCCCACTCTGCCTCCTCCCACTCCGTGCCCACCCCCACTCTGCCTCCTTCCCCACCCCGTGCCCACCCCCACTCTGCCTCCTCCCACCCCGTGCTCACCCCCACTCTGCCTCCTCCCACTCCGTGCCCACCCCCACTCTGCCTCCTCCCACTCCGTGCCCACCCCCACTCTGCATCCTCCCCCCCCCCGTGCTCACCCCCACTCTGCCTCCTCCCCCCCCGTGCTCACCCCCACTCTGCCTCCTCCCACCCCGTGCTCACCCCCACTCTGCCTCCTCCCACCCCGTGCTCACCCCCACTCTGCCTCCTCCCACCCCGTGCCCACCCCCACTCTGCCTCCTCCCCCCCGTGCTCACCCCCACTCTGCCTCCTCCCACCCCGTGCCCACCCCCACTCTGCCTCCTCCCACCCCGTGCCCACCCCCACTCTGCCTCCTCCCACCCCGTGCCCACCCCCACTCTGCCTCCTCCCACCCCGTGCCCACCCCCACTCTGCCTCCTCCCACCCCGTGCCCACCCCCACTCTGCCTCCTCCCACCCCTCCACCCCCACTCTGCCTCCTCCCACCCCTCCACCCCCACTCTGCCTCCTCCCACCCCGCGCCCACCCCCACTCTGCCTCCTCCCACCCCTCCACCCCCACTCTGCCTCCTCCCACCCCGCGCCCACCCCCACTCTGCCTCCTCCCACCCCGCGCCCACCCCCACTCTGCATCCTCCCTCCCGTGCTCACGAAGCCCGTGCGGCCGGGCCCCCCACTCTGCACACGGGACGATGAACTGAGGGCGCTGAGATAGGCCCAGACACCCAACCGCAGCACCACTGGGAGGCACAGGGGCATCATGGGAACCCGGCTGTGCCGCTGAGGCGGGGTTCGAGGTCATCGGCGTTTCCTTTCCCTCTGGCCTGTTTAAGCTCCTCTTACGCTTCAGTTCAAGCGTCTTCTCCAAGAAAACCTCCCTGGACTGGGCCTCAGGTGCCCTTCTCTCCGCCGCGGCACCTGTTACATCGGTACCGGTTTCCTTCCCGGAGACTGGGTTCCACGTCTCATCTCTGAGGCTCCGCCATCCGGCACTCGTCCCTGACAAACAGTGGTGTTTCCTAGGAACAAGTGATACACTCTTTGTAGTGTGTTCCCTGTTCTCTAAAACTGAGTGAAGTCTGTTGGTAAGTTTGTTCGGAACCTGAGCTAAAAATAGTGAGCACGGTTGTTGAAGTGGTGGGAGCCTCCTGGTGCGCAGAATTGGAGGGTGGACAGGTGTGCTTCCCACAGTTTTATTACTTTTTTTTTTTTTTAGGAAAATACAGTCCAAATTTGTTTTGTTTTTGTTTTTTGCAACATAGTCCAAATTTAAGGGAGGTCGCAGACCTAAATTTTAGACCATCGCTCTGACAATTGGTGGACTGCTCTAGGAGCTGACTGCTTTATATTATCTGTTAGGAGTTACTTTGAGTATAACTGTCTGTCTACCTGTACATTTTTGCCACCCATCCACCCACCCAGCATCCATCCACCCGTCCATCCACCCTACACTCATGTTAAGTACTTACTACTTGCCAGCCACTATTCTAAGTGCCAAGATCACAGGTGGACAACAGGGTCCCTGAACTTAGAGGTTGAGTCTGATGGAGATGAGTAGTTACAGCCATGTGGTAATAGCAGACACAGAGGATCAGAAGGGCGGACACTTGATTCTACTCAAAGAGAGTAGAGGAGGCTTCTGAGAGGAGGTACTTGCGCTGTGTTGTGTTGAAGGCCCCAATTTCTCAAGCTGCCTGGCAACCTCCCCGTTACTCTACCTTGCATACGGATATTTGCAGAGTTTTTAAAAGCCTGTAGTAACCAGTACCCATAGAGGGGCCTAGGGTTGCCTTTCAAGAAGAGTGGCCACCCTGGTGTAAACTGTGGTCCTGATGATGTTGACCAGTTGTCTAGCTGGTCCTAAAGGGCAGGCACACCCGTCCAGCACATGTTCAGATAAAGAAGGCGAAGTCCTTTAGGGTGGCTGTGTAGGGTTGTCTCACGGGTTACCCAGTGTCCTCCTGCAGCTGGGCAAAAGGGTTTGACAGCTGGGCAAAGGGATTCGTGTGGCATGAACAGACCCTAACTCCTACTCTAAACCCAACCGAAACAGCAAGTGGGCACGGGGGTCCAGAGTTCTGCTCCCGAAGGGCAGGGAGGAGCATGCACCATGTGGGAAGTGCTCAGCAAGTTGGTTTTCTGATGGATTCAATGCCAGCCACTTGCAGGCACCGGATTATATCCCTAGTTGGAGGGACGTCACGTGGGCAGGTATTTATAGTGAGGAAGGACCCTGCCACCCCTGTTAAGTCTAGAAATATACTTGATTGTCTGCTGGGCCTGGAGGGGCCACGGGAATGAATACACAGGTGATTAGAGAAAGATCTAACTGTCTTGTATACGTTGGCTGAAGCTCTGTCTTTACTGTAACATGAGAGGTGTCCGGTAGCAAGACCAGGGCGGCCCCCCTTGGCTTGTCTGCTGAAAGAGGGCCAAGCGACGTGGTAGGAGAAGCGTAAGGTGCAGACTCTGAGGTCTGGGTTTACATCTTTACTGGGGATGGTGCTGTCCTGCTGCAAACTATCCCTAAACTCACAGTGGCTCAAAACTGCTCCAAGACTCTGACCAAACGTGACTCGGGCTCCCCCTGAGTCCTCTTCTTATTTCTTTCTCTATTTGTTTATTTTAGAGAGAGAGGAAGGGAGAGAGAGAGATAGAAATAGCGATGTGAGAGAGGAACATTGATTGGCTGCCTCCTGCACGCCCCCTATTGGGGATCAAGCCTGAAACCTGGGCATGTGCCCCAAGTGGGAATCGAACCAGGACCTCTCAGTCCATGGGACACGCTCGATCCACTGAGCCACACCGGCCGGGCTGAGTCCTCTTCTTGATGAGGCCTCCATCGTGGCCTGTGGGAACTGCAAAGTCAATCTCAGCACACTGCTGTCCACCCCTCACTCTAAGGGACTCGCACAAACACCAGCCTGGTTTCTGACAGCTCGTGCCCTGGCATGACCCAGCCCCGCCTTGCGCTCTTGCTTGGGAAAGCAAACTGCCAAGAGAATTTTCTGTTTGAGATTTACCCTGACCCAGCACCTGGGTAATTTTCCACTTCTCGACTCTGCTCAGGCCCTCAGTGGCTCCTCCCCCTCCTCCCCCGTCCTTCCCTTGAAACGCCCAGGCTCTGCCCAGATTGGAGCTGAGCTCAGTGTAGGCTGACATCCGACTGCAGCCGTCAGGATAAAATCCAGGTTGTCGCGAACGTCCGGCTCTGCTTCCCTCTGACACCACGGTGAACACGTAGGTGTCCACTTTCACCACGGGGACCTCGCCACAGGGCTGCTTGAGTGTCTCTGTGACATGGCAGCTGGCTCACCCAGCCGAGAGAGAAGGCGGGAGCTGCGGTGTCTCTGATGCCCGAGCCCTGGAAGTCACACGCGCCACTTCCACAATGTTCGATGATTTCGCAGCCCAGCCCTAGTCCCTGGGAGAGGGGCGCTGAGGCTGCGGACACCGGCAGGCAGGACCCACGGGGGTGGGGACCTTCTTGGGGGCCGGCTGCCGTGACTCTGCTAGAATCCGTGTCCTGACCTTGGGCAGGTCTCTGGAACGAGGAGCGGCGGGCTCGGCTTCGCCCGGGGGTCCCGGCTGGCCCTGACTTTACCCTCTGCTAAGGAGAGAGTGAGTCAGTGGATGAAAGAGTTCATGTGCTTCCGGAAGCATTTCTCACAGAGAGCAGCGCATCTGCCAGGGTCTGGCCCAGTTCCTGGAGCTGGGAGGCTTGTTTTGTGGGGGCGGGGGCGGGAGGGTCTCCCCTGACTTCTGAGGTCAGGGAGGTGGGGGGGACGCAGACAAGTGGCCCCTGACGAAGCTGGCTTGGATTAGCCCTGCACAAAGACGCGAGTGGGGCCCGGGCGGGCTGCCCCGGGAGGAGCGGGTCCGTGTCCTCCTTGGAGGAGCGTCCACCTGATGAATGGCTCTGCCCAGAGGGACTCGGCTGCTGGAACCTTTCTCCGGGGAGCCGGCCAGCCCTCCCCTCCTCTTAACTCTGCGTGTGGCTGCTCCCAGCCTCCCCCACCCCAACTTCTCCTTGGGGCAAACCACGGGTCCAGGGTGAACCGGCTGTCCCCTGGCAGCCCGACTGGCAGGAACGAGACGGAGGGGAGCTGGAGGCAAAGCCCCGGCTCCTGGCTGAGAGTCTCTGACTCCTCAGCAAATACAGCCGCTTTCAGAGGAAGGCTCCTGGCTCGTCACCCTCCCGACGTGAGCAGGAGGAAGGGGGCCGCCCCCGGGCCAGGAAGCTGGGAAGGAGCTGCTGTCATGGAGA
The DNA here is from genome assembly GCF_014108415.1 of Molossus molossus. Classification (NCBI taxonomy): domain Eukaryota; kingdom Metazoa; phylum Chordata; class Mammalia; order Chiroptera; family Molossidae; genus Molossus; species Molossus molossus. Next base: position 110,096,525 of record NW_023425401.1, read on the forward strand.
ACGTAGAGAGAAATCCCTCATCCGACATCCCTCGGGAGACCGGTCCCCGGCTCCCTTCTGTCCTCTGCCCGCTCCTCACAGCCTCACAGGACGGGTGCAAAGCCTCATGAAGGGCCACGGCCGCAGGGGAGTCCTGGTCCCTCTCCCGGTCCCCCTTCCCGCCAGAACAGGCTTTTTGAGCTCGCTGACCAGTCATTTGGGGAACTGTTCTTTCTGGGGACAGCTGGCAGATGAGGGGCCGGAGGGAGCCCCTGACAAGGGACAGGAGAGACAGGGCTCTGTGTCCACCCTTCCTCACTCGGCCTCCCCTTTGCCCCGCTGTCCCCGACTCCCCACCCTCCTCCTATGCGGCTCTTTTTCAGCGGGGACCCAGGGGTCCCCTCCAGAGAAAGCAGGGCATCCGTCGCAGGCGCAGGGAGCCAAGTCCGGCGGCTGGGGCCCAGCACAATGCTCCTTTATGTCGCTGTGCAGCCCTTCCTGGCCCGGCGGCCGCTTTTCCAGCTGACTGGCTCAGCACAGTGCCTGGGCCCGGAGCAGAGGCTCTGGAGCGGGGGGGCCCCACCGCGGCCAGGGGTCACCTTCCCACCGCCGGCCCCGTGTCCTGGTAGACACTTCCCTGACCAGAGTTCTGCCCCTCGTCTAGGACATTTCTCAAAGGAGTACTGGGCATGGAGGGGGTCGGTGAGGCCCTGCCGGCTCGGCTGCAGCCCAGGCACAGAGGATGGCGGGCTGATGCCGGAGGGAGGGGGCAGGGCTGCGGGTCGGGGGTTCACCTGCGGACGGACTCCCCGTGCAGCCGGGTGCCCCTCCCGCCGGGACTGTCCTGTGAGCTTAGCCTGGAAGCCAAGGCGGTGGGCGCCCCCTTCCTACTCCCGCATGCGACCTCCTCCTTCCGTCACGGTTACAAGGGTCACGGCGACCTCCAAGAGCTACGAGCATGGCACGAACATTGAACATCGGCTTTACATTTTTTTAAATCTCTAGATTAAACCCTTTGAATTTGTGAGCAGACAACTGGAGTTTCACTTTGGAGGTCCTGCATTTCCCGCGGGAAATATGAGCGTGGGCGGGCGGAGCAGGGAAGACAGTCCCCGGCCACCCTGGGTCCCCTCACGCACAGAAACCTAGACAAGTGACCACCTGCCCGCACACTGAGAGGCTGGGCGGGGACAACCCGCTCACCTCAGGGTGGAGGGTGGGTGCGGGCAAATGCACAGGTGTGACACTTCGTGACGTCACTGAGCCGCAGGACTGGACAGGTAGTGACTCTGCTGGGTCTGGGAGGTGGCCGCCGCTGACACGCCTGGGCTGGTGTCCACAGGGTGGACACGGGCAGGGGCCTGCACACGGTACATATGGAAACATTTCAGCCCTGGCCGGTAGCTCAGTTGGTTAGAGCGTCGTCCCCCTGTGCCAAAGTTGCGGGTTCAATTCCTGGTCAGGGCACATACAAGAATCAACTAATGGCCCTGGCCGGTTTGGCTCAGCGGTTAGAGTGTTGGCCTGCGGTCCGGAGAGACCCGGGTTCGGTTCCCGCTAAGGGCACGTACTTCGGTTGCAGTTTGTCCCCGGCCCTGGTTGGTCGTGCGGGTGGCAGCCACTCGATGTGTCCCTTCACGTCGATGTTTCTCTCTCTCCCTTCCTCTCTCTCCCTCCCACTCTATCTGTACAAAAAAATGGAAAAATATCCTCGGGTGAGGATAAAAAAAAAAAAAGAATCAACTAATGAATGCATGAATAGGTGGGTAACAGATAGATGTTTCTCTTTCTTAAAAAAAAAAAAAAAAATCAGCATATAAAAATTTAAAAATAGCCCAGCTGGTGTGGCTCAGTGGTTGAGCGTCGACCCTGCACCAAGAGGTCGCCAGTTCGATTCCCGGTCAGGGCACATGCCCAGGGTGTGGGCCCGATGCCCAGTGTGGGGCGTGCAGGAGGCGGCCAATCCATGTTCTCTCTCATCCATGTTTCTCTCTCCCTCTCCCTTCCTCTCTTTCTAAAATCAATAAAGAAACAATTAAAAAATATAAAATGTTGAAGTACACCTCTACAAGCCATTAAAGAGACACTGCTCCTCCCCAGGTCTGTCTGCCCAGCCCTCCTCCAGGCAGTTCTCCGAGCTTCTCGAAACCCAGCCGCCTGAGTCCGGCGCAGCTGGGGCCCAGGGCCGGTCTCAGAGCTGCGCGAGGGCCCCGTCAGGTGCTGCACGTAGGAGCCCGGCGTCCCGACGTGTGTCTCGGCAGCGGTGTCTGGAAGGAGCTCGGCTGTGGCGGCGTTAGCGGGTCTGATCCATAGAATCCGAGAGTGAGTCCTGGTCCGCGGGCTGGGGGCAGGGCCCATGGCACGAAACCCGTTCCTAGACATCGCCATTTGATTTATTAATATTGGCAACAGTTCCGGGCCATCCTGCCAACAACGTTCCTGAAATTGGAATCACATGGCGCTCTGCTCGTCCCTGCTGGTGCGGCTAGGCCCTCGCCTCTCCCGGGCAGCACTTTCGCTGGGACCCGATCCGGAGCAGATTGATGGGAGTTTGGAACCGTCGTGAAAAACCTGATCTCATTAGCCAGCCATGAGTCAGGGCCAGGCGCTCTGTCAGAGGCGGGCGCGTCTGCGTAATTAGAAGCTGATGCCGGGGAGCTGATGACGGCGTGAGTTAAAGTCAAACGGGCATCGCTTCGGCTGTGCCGAAACCGGTCCTGCTGCAAGGGTTCCGAGAGGTCTCCTTGGAGGGCGACCCGCCCACCGTAACCGAGCTGGTGGAAAGAAAGCCGTGGTGAATGCACTGAAGGACTGAATGAGCCTGGCCGGCGTGTCTCCGTGGCTGAGCGTGGACCCTGCACCGAGGGGTCGCCGGTTCGATTCCCGGTCAGGGCACATCCCAGGTTGTGGGCCCGATCCCCAGTGGGGGGCGTGCAGGAGGCGGCCAGTCGATGTCTCTCTCATCGATGTTTATCTCTCTCCCTCTCCCTTCCGCTCTCTCTAAAATCAATAAAGAAAAAAATTTTTTTTTTTTAAAGGGACTGAACAAAAGGGACCTTCTCGCTAGGTCCTCTGTCAGCTCACTGAGGCTGGTTCCCGTTCACTTAACTTCACGAGGACACCCCCCGCCCCCCCACCCGGGGAGCACGTCTGAGAAGAGTCAGAGGAGACGCACCAGCCCTGAAGAGGCTGCGGCGAGTTGGCGAGTTGGCGTGAGACAGCGGTGGCGGCCCCTCCGCCCCTTCCAGCGGCGCCCGGGCGGCCGAATCCCAGAGCGCGGTCCGCTGGGCCGCACGGTGGGCCCGAGCACAGCACGCGGTGGGCCCGAGCACAGCGCCGCCGTTTACCGTGAGGCTGCGCGGCGAGCCGTTCCCGGGGCGGGCGCTCCCCGCACGTGGTGTGTCGTGTCCCCCCTGCGCCCTTCTTCACGCGGGGGAGCGGACGCGGGCCGAGTGTCTGTGACGTCCCAGGGGTGCTGGGCTGCGGCGGCGAGCCGGACAGTCTGGAGGGACTATGACCTCGTCCCAAGCAGGTCGAAGGCCATGGGCACGCGGTACCAGCTTGCCCCCGAGCACAGGGGCCTGGAGGCTGCAGGGAATCCCCGGGCGCTGGGAGCCGCTGGAGAAGGAGGGTCTCGGAGGGCGCACGAGGAGCGGGCTCAGCTCGTCTGCACCATCGTGCCCGTCGTTAAAACATTAGAACCCGGAGCCCTCAGGGTCCTCCCCTCGCCCCCATCTTGGTTCCCTCCCCTGGAACCCACGGCCCTCCCCAGTCTGCCATGGGAGGGACCTGGAGGCCCTCCTCCGGGCACACCGGTCAGTCCTGACAGGACTCTGGGTGAGTGTTCAGCATCCCCCTGGCGTGTGAGGGACAAGGGGCACCCCCCTGGCGTGTGAGGGACAAGGGGCACCCCCCTGGCGTGTGAGGGACAAGGGGCACCCCCCTGGCGTGTGAGGGACAAGGGGCACCCCCCTGGCGTGTGAGGGACAAGGGGCACCCCCCTGGCGTGTGAGGGACAAGGGGCACCCCCCTGGCGTGTGAGGGACAAGGGGCATCCCCCCTGGCGTGTGAGGGACAAGGGGCATCCCCCCTGGCGTGTGAGGGACAAGGGGCATCCCCCCTGGCGTGTGAGGGACAAGGGGCACTCCCCTGGCGTGTGAGGGACAAGGGGCACTCCCCCTGGCGTGTGAGGGACAAGGGGCATCCCCCCTGGCGTGTGAGGGACAAGGGCATCCCCCCTGGCGTGTGAGGGACAAGGGGCATCCCCCCTGGCGTGTGAGGGACAAGGGGCATCCCCCTGGCGTGTGAGGGACAAGGGGCACCCCCCTGGCGTGTGAGGGACAAGGGGCATCCCCCCTGGCGTGTGAGGGACAAGGGCATCCCCCCTGGCGTGTGAGGGACAAGGGGCATCCCCCTGGCGTGTGAGGGACAAGGGGCATCCCCCCTGGCGTGTGAGGGACAAGGGGCATCCCCCCTGGCGTGTGAGGGACAAGGGGCACCCCCCTGGCGTGTGAGGGACAACAAGGGGCACCCCCCTGGTGTGTGAGGGACAAGGGGCATCCCCCCTGGCGTGTGAGGGACAAGGGGCACCCCCCTGGCGTGTGAGGGACAAGGGGCATCCCCCCTGGCGTGTGAGGGACAAGGGGCATCCCCCCTGGCGTGTGAGGGACAAGGGGCATCCCCTGGCGTGTGAGGGACAAGGGGCACCCCCCTGGCGTGTGAGGGACAAGGGGCATCCCCCCTGGCGTGTGAGGGACAAGGGGCATCCCCCCTGGCGTGTGAGGGACAAGGGGCATCCCCCTGGCGTGTGAGGGGCAGAAAGGAGTCCGGGGAGGACGTCACGGGGCCTGTGTCGGATGCTCTGAATGGCACGGGGGACAGGAACAGCAGACACAAACTGGAAGGCCACTGCACAGGACCCATCAACCACTGGCCACGGGGCCTCACCAGCCGCTCGGAGACAATCCGAGGCAACGTCACCTCTGGACCTGTCCCCAGAGCCTGAATGTGCCATGTCGGGCCAGGGGATCCCTCTGCGCTGCCCACCTGTCGTCCTCACCACCCACCCATTCTCACCCTCCTACTGGCCAGGCCGCCTCCGCCTCGACCCCTCCTCCCTGTCCACGCCCTTTAGCTCGCGTCTGAGCACCGGGCACCGGGCGGGCGCTTTGAGGACACTGTTCGGTGCGACCCCTTCCCGCCCTTGTCTCAGGAGAGGCCCCCTGCAGGGCGCGGTGGGTGGAGGTGGTTGGCTTGTGCCAGCCCCGTGTAACGAGGCCTGGGCTCCGCGTTCTCCAGCTCCTAGGTGCCCGCCAGCTTTTCCAGTGGCTGCCGTTCCACCCGAACAGAATCCCACCTGCCCCGGGGCCCACCGCTCCCCTGCGGCACCACGGCCCTTGCTTCGTGGCACTTGGTTTTCTTGAGCTTCGCAATGTTGCGTTTTTCACACATGGAAGGCCAGACCCTCCGCCCACAAAAAGGCTATTGGCTTTATTGCAATCCTCGTTTTACTGGGGGGGTGTGTGTGTCTGGAACCGAACCCATAATATCACTGAGGTATGCGTACTTTTATCCTCTTCCTCCGTGCCGCCTACTCAAATCCGGATCACTCTTCCATACTCACTGAAGGCACAGGTTAAACTTTCATCCTCCTGCTTGGCCGGTGTTGCTCAGCGGTTAGAGCGTCAGCCTGTGGAACAGAGTCCCAGGTTCAGTTCCCACTAAGGGCTTGTACCTTGGTTGCAGTTTGTCCCCGGCCCCGGTTGGGGTCGTGTGGGTGGCAACCAGTCGATGTGTCTCTCTCATATCGATGTTTCGCTCTCTCTCTTCCCTTCTCTCTACCTCCTGCTCTGTCTGAAGATAAATGCAAAATTGTCTTCAGGTGAGGACAAAAAGAAAAAAAAGTTATGATAGCCTCATATAGTGAGTTGAGGAGTGTGCTCTTTTTTTTTTTTTTTTTTTTTTAATCCTCACCTGAGGACATTTTTCCATTTTTTGTACAAATAGAGTGGGAGGGAGAGAGAGAGAGAGAAACATCAATGTGAAAGGGACACATCGAGTGGCTGCCACCTGCACGACCAACCAGGGCCGGGGACAAACTGTAACCGAGGTACGTGCCCTTAGCGAGAACCGAACCCGGGTCTCTCCGGACCGCAGGCCGACGCTCTAACCGCTGAGCCAAACTGGCCTGGGCGAGGAGTGTGCTCTTTTTAATGTATCTGGGAAAGTTTGTGTGAGATTGGTTTTATTTCTTTCTTATATGTTGGTAGAATTCATAGGAAAAGCCAGCTGGGCTTGGAGTCTTCTTTGGGGGAAGGTTTTTTATTTTTATTTTTTCCTTTATTAATTTCAGAGAGAGAGGAAGGGGGAGGGAGAGAGAGATAGAAACATCAATGAGAGATAACATTGACTGGCTGCCTTCTGCATGTCCCACACTGGGGACTTGGTCCACAATCTGGGAATCAAAGCGGCGACCTCTTGGTGCATGGTCGATGCTCAACCACTGAGCCACACCAACCGGGCTGGGGGAAGGTTTTAAATTACAAAGTCAACTTCATTTATAGGTATAGGACTATTCAGGTTTTCTATTTCTCTTTGTGTCAGTTTCTGATCAAAATTTTCAAACTTTTACATAAAGTTGTATATCTACTCTTATTATCCTTTGAATTCCTACAAGAACTGTAATGATGTCTTATTTTTCATTCCAAATATAGTTGACCCTTGAACAACATACATTTGAACTGCATGGTCCAGTTATACGTGAATTTTCTTCAAGAAATACCTGCACTGTTTTTGATCGGTTGGGAGTTCATGGATGTGGAAGGCTGATCGTATGCATTGATCTACACCATTTTATATAAAGGACTTGAGTGCTCACGAATTTGGTATCCTGAGGAGGTCCTCAAACCAATCTCTTCCATAGATACTGAGGGACAACTTAAGATTTTGGGAAGTCAAATTTATACACAGCCCTGGCCAGCGTGGCTCAATAGTTAGAGCATTGGCCCATTGATCAAAGGGTCAGGTTGCGGTAGTGCAGGAGGCAACCAATTGATATTTCTCTCTCTCTCTCCCCCTTCCCACTCCCCTTCCTTCCATTCTCTCTAAAAATCATTGGAAAAAAATATGCTTGGATGAGGATTAAAAACAACAAAAAATTATACACAGATTTTTGACACATGGGGGACTTGCACCCCTAATCCCTGCATATTTTTTGGTTCCTCCTTTTTTATTGTAACTTAATTTTTTTTAATCCTCACCTGAGGACATTTTTCTTTTCTTCTTCTTTTTTTTTAATCCTCACCCAAGGACACTTTTGCATTTATCCAGATAAAGCAGGAGGGAGAGAGGAAGGAAGAGAGAGAGAGAGAGAGAAACATTGATGCAAGAGAGACACATCAAGTGGTTGCCACCCACACGACCCCAACCGGGGCCAGTGACAAACCACAACTGAGGTACTCACTCCTAGTGGGAACTGAACCTGGGACTTTCCAGTCTGTGGGCCAACACTCTAACTGCTGAGCCAAATTGGTCAGGGCTCGAAGACATTTTTCTATTTGTCTTCCAATTGAGTGGGAGGGAGGGAGAGAGAAAGAGAAACATTGATGTGAGGGAGACACATCAACCAGTTGCCTCCTGCATGACCTTGATGAGGGCAGGGGACAAACTGCAACCAAGGTACGTGCCCTTGACTGGAATCGAACCCAAAACTCATTGATCTGAGGGCCGTCGCTCTAACCACTGTGCAAAATTGGCCAGGGCAGATCCTCCTTTTTTTTCTTGAGCAGTCTCCTCAGAGATTTGAAAAAGTCTTTTTAAATTAAATAAATAAATAAATAATATTTATTTTTTAATTCATCTTTATTGTCCACTATATTACAGATGTTTCCCCTTTTTTCCCCATTGTCTCCCCTCCTCCCAATCCCGCCCCTCTCCTGCCTTCCCCACACTATTGTTGGTATCCATTGGTTATGCACATATGCATATAAGTTCTTTGGTTTATCCCATCCCTCCCCCCTTCCCTTTGAGGTTCATCAGTCTAACAACCAATTTGTGCTTCTTAATTCCTTCACCTTTTTCACCCACTCCCCCAGCCCCCACCCATCTGGCAAGCAACAAAAAGTTCTCTGTATCTATGAGTCTGTTTCTGTTCTGCTTGCTCATTTTGTTCGTAGATTCAGTTGTTGATAGATATGTATTAACTGCCATTTTATTGTTCATATTTTTGTTCTTCTCCTTCAAGAAGACTCTTCAACATTTCATATACTACTGATTTGGTGGTGATGAATTCCTTTAGCTTTTTCTTGTCTGGGAAACTCTTGATTTGTCCATCGATTCTAAATTATAGCTTTGCAGGATAGTGTAATCTTGGTTGTAGGTTCTTGCTTTTCATCACTTTGAATATCTCTTGCCACTCCCTTCTGGCCTGCAAAGTTTCTTTTGAGAAATTGGCTGACAGTCTTATGGGAGCTCCCTTGTAGGTAACGAACTGCTTTTCTCTTGCTGCTTTTAAGATTCTCTCTTTGTATTTAACCTTTGGCATTTTGATGGTGGTGTGCCTTGGTGTGGGCCTCTTTGGGTTCATCCTGTTTGGGACCCTCTGTGCTTCCTGGACTTGTATGTCTGTTTCCTTCGCCAAGCTGGGGAAGTTTTCCGTCATTATTGTTTCAAATAGGTTTTCAATTTCTTGTTCTCTCTCTTCTCCTTCTGGCACCCCCACGATGTGAATGTTGGCACGCTTGTAAAAAATCTTTTTAAAGTAGCAATTGTTGGCCTTATTGGTTTTCTCTATTTTACGTTTGCTTTCTATTTCATTAATATATATTCTTCATGACTTTATTGTCTTCCTTCTACTTTCATTGGTATTTTCTGCCCTTCCTTTCTAACTTTTTGGGACAGATGCTTAACTCATCGACTGAAAGTCTTTCTTCTTTGTTGATATAGCATTTAAAGCTGCAGTTTTCCTCAAATAATGCAGTTTTGGGGTAGAATGTCCTACTTATGTCATTTAGGTCAGCTCCTTAACCTTGTTGTTCAAATCATATAAACAGGGGTGGCCAAAAGTAGGTTTAACGTTGTTTATGGAAAATAACATAATAATTAATAAATAATACAGAAATAAACTCTGTTTTGTGTACTCCTAACTGTTAACCTACTTTTGCCCACCCCTGTATTCTTACTGATTTTTAAAAATTATTCTATGAATTACTGACGAGTGGTGTGTTAGACTCTCCTGGGATAACTAATTTGACTATTTCTCCTTGTACTTCTGTTGAATTATTTACTTAATTACTGGATATGGGTCTATTTTATTCATTTTTAATTTATTTCTAATTCTTGGAATGTGTGTCTTTGAAGTTGGCAGACTCTGGTACATTACAACCGTTTTCTCCCCATCCTCCCTCCACCTTCTCCAGATCCTCCCACCAGTCCTGTCGTCTGACCAGCTCCTGTTCATCCCTCAGGACTCGGCTTAGTGCTGCTTCTTCCGGGAAGACGTCCGAGTCCCCGGATTTGGAATTAGAGCCTCCTCCTCTGTGTCTCCATGTCTGTGAACTTGAGTTAAAACCTGACATGGTGTTACAGTTTTCTTTTTCTGGTCTGAGTCTTTCAATGTTTTGTTTTTTTTTTTTATCCTCACCAGAGGACATTTTTCCATTTTTTGTTCAGGTAGAGTGGGAGGGAGAGAGAGTAACAGAGAGAGAGAGAGAAACATCGATGTGAAAGGGACACATCGAGTGGCTGCCACCCGCACGACCAACCAGGGCCGGGGACAAACTGCAACCGAGGTACATGCCCTTAGCGGGAACCGAACCCGGGTCTCTCCGGACCACAGGCTGACGCTCTAACCGCTGAGCCAAACCAGCCAGGGCGAGTCTTTCAATGTTAAAAAGAACCTTCTCATCTTCCAAGTCCCGTGACCCTGTGTCCGCCTCTCCCTTCTTCTCCCACCCTGCTCCCTGACGCGATTCACTCGCCGGCGCGTCTCTTCTCCGAGTGTCGTCCGCGAGGCGGGGGTTCGAGCCACGGTCACCTTCCGTTCCTGGAAGATGGCGCCGTGCCTGGCACCCAGCGCGCTCGGTGACTGTGCTCTGGTCCGTTCGACCCACAGCAACCGAACGCGTGCGCACGGCCAGCAGCCGCACGGCCGGAGCTCGATGCCGTCCAGCTGTCGGTTTTTTTGCTTTAAGGATGGGTCATGCGTTGGTGACGCGGATCTCTGATTGCTCAGATGATTAGAAAACTGTCGTCTACGCAGGCAGCCTGAGCTGTCCCTCCGCAAAACGGCAAAGTTGGTGACATCTGTCTGACTGTTCTATTTTCTTTATTGATTTTTATTTTTTATTTTATTTTTTTATCCTCACCCGAGGACATTTTTCCATTTTTTGTTCAGAGAGAGTGGGAGGGAGAGAGAGAGGGAGAGAGAGAGAGAGAAACATCGATGTGAAGGGACACATTGAGTGGCTGCCACCTGCACGACCAACCAGGGCCGGGGACAAACTGCAACCGAGGTACGTGCCCTTAGCGGGAACCGAACCCGGGCTCTCTGTACCGCAGGCCGACGCTCTAACCGCTGAGCCAAACCGGCCAGGGCTATTTTCTTTATTGATTTTTGAGAGGAAGGAAGAGAGAGATAGAAGCATCGATGAGAGAGAACATCGATTGGCCGCCTCCTGCATGCCCCCCACTGGGGATCGGGCCCACAACCTGGGCATGTGCCCTGACCGGGAATCGAACTGGTGGCCTCTTGGTGCAGGGTCCACGCTCAGCCACTGAGTCACACTGGCTGGGCTTCTGTCTGACTTTTGAAAGCTCCCTGCCTCTGCTCTCGGTGGCCCTCTCCCTGACCCAGGCACCCCGCAAACCCTTCCACATTTTCGTCTCCTCCCCACGGGTCTTGTTCTTCGCTTGTCCTCGAGGTTAGAACACGTATGACGAGTGGGTTCGACTTCAAGGTGCAAAGAGCATGGAGCCTCCGGTCTGCACTGTGTCCTGGTGGCGTCGGGGCTCTGAATGCTTCTCCCAACCCCACAGTCCGGGGACGGAAAGAGACAAGGGCAGGGATGACGCGTGGCCGCCGTGTGCTGAGCATCCGCCGTGCGCTTCGTCTGACACGCACGGTCGGTCGTACTAGCAGCCGTCACACCCAGCGGTGCGATGAGACATGTGAGGTCCTCCCCACTGTGCAGGGCGGGCCGGCGGGCCCACTGGACGTGCCTCTAGTCTCACATCCAGTCGGCGGCAGCACCGAAATGCAAACTCTCCACGGTCCGGTTTAATGTGGGTTCTCTGACAACTCCGGTCCAAACTTCCATTTTTTTTTTTTTTTTTTAATCCTCACCCGAGGACATTTTTCCATACTTGGTTCAGATAGAGTGGGAGGGAGAGAGAGGAAGAGAGAGAGAGAGAAACATCGATGTGAAAGGGACACATCGAGTGGCTGCCACCCTCACGACCAACCAGGGCCGGGGACAAACTGCAACCGAGGTACGTGCCCTTAGCGGGAACCGAACCCGGGTCTCTCCAGACCGCAGGCCGACGCTCTAACCGCTGAACCAAACCAGCCGGGGCCAAACTTCCAATTTTCACAGGCCAGGCATCCGGGAACTGGAAGGTGTGGCCCAAATTCTAATCCAAATTATTAAGGTTTCATTGTAGCATTTAGTGCCTGAGGCAAACAAGTGAGGGAGTATTTGGGGGCATGCGGGCCAATTTTTGCTCCTAAAATCACCTCCCCGGATCTCCTATGTATGTGGATTTCGCAATTTTGAAGGTAACAAAGTTGGAATGGAGAGGTAAGAGAGAGCCCCTCGGGTCTTCTCTCCACCAGCTCTGTACTCCAGGGAGCAAAGCAATTATTCCCCGTGCAGTTTTTACCAGGAAAAGGACACACGTTTGCCAAGGATCATTCATCCTTCTTTAGCAAAACAAACCTCCCTCCATTCCCTGGAGAGTCAGTCCGTTTCAGGAGGGAATACACACTGAGTTCTGAGCTTCAAAGAACTTAATGGGGAGCCGCCCTCCCCCCCCAGAAAAAAGAAGTAAAAGAAAAAGGGGGGGGAAGTTTCCATAAAATTCCAGTAAGAGACACTGAATTGGAGGGCAAACCCCTGGATCATCAGAGGGCCAGTGATTATTGTAGCCCAGTTAAAATCCCTGGGAGGTCTGTAACTTTCTGCTCTTGGAACAAGAGGGTAAACATACATTGGCAACATAGCTGCTGGTGTTTTGATCTAAGGGTGGACAGGGCTGTCTGCAGTCTGCTGGCTGAAGAAGGAGCTTCCCGGGGGTCTGAGTAGTTTGAACAGCCCAGCTGGCGGGTCCAGAGTCCTGGCCACAGGTGCTGTTTTAGGAAGAGCAACGTAAGGCACCTTCAGGACTGATTCAGCCCATGACCGTGGGCAGACCACTCAACTCCCCACTGTCCCAGCTCTGTCCACTGGAACAGGCGCGTCTAAGAATTTCTTGGGAGAAACTCTTAGTTCGGAGAGTCTCTGATACCAAGGGTGATTTCTGTGTGTCAATGCATTCATCCCTACGCACGCGCTCAGTGAATCATTCACCCTTCTAGCATTTATTTATCGAGAGCACTGACCAGCCAGCAGGCAGTTGCTCCGTGCTGGGAGTAGGTAAGGGGGGGGGGTGTGTCCTCAGGAGTCTGCGTGCTGCTGGAACTGGGTCTAGACCCCAGCAGGGCTGACTCCGGTGCACATGAACCTTGAGTGTGATCGGAAGGGCGGTAAGTGGCCGCCTGTCCAAAGTTACCGTTCCTGGGTGTTAAATGAGACACTCACGCTCCCTTTGGGTTAAAGCGGCATCTCCCAGGGTGCACCGGACGGAAGGTCCATTTATTCATCTGGCAGGTGTCTATTGAGTGCCCGGCTGCCCAGCTGGGTTCCACCTCCAGGCAAGTTTGAGAAACACTGGACTAAACCAAGGTGAGCCTCTTGTGCTGACTAAGACGTAACGGGACTCAGGACTCAGGCCGCGGGAACCTGGGGCCCTCGCCGTGGGGGGCGAGCTGTAGACCAGTGTCAGGCAGTTCTCACCTCGGGCTGGGGTGCTGAAGGCCCCTCTCAGCATGTGAGCATAGTGTGTGTGTGTGTGTGTCAGGGGGCTGGGGGGTAAAATGAAAGCTATTCATGCACGTATGGTTCACACCTTAACTGGAATCGGAATGCTATACTTCATCAAAATACTCTTCCCAGCCCTGGCCGGGTAGCTCGTGGGGTTAGAGTGTGCTCTCGTTTTGCCAAGGTTGTGGGTTCGATCCTCCGTCAGGACACATACAAGAAGCAACCAATGCACGCATAAGTGGATGACAAATCAATGTCTCTCTCTCTCTCTCTCTCCCTCCCTTCCTTTCGTCCTCTCTCTAAAATCAATAAATAAAAAAATTTAAGCCCGCCCAGTGTGGCTCAGTGGTTGAGTGTCATCCCCTGCACCAAGAGGTTGCCGGTTTGATTCCCGGTCAGAACACATGCCCAGGTTGTGGGCCTGATCCCCAGTGGGGGGCGTGCAAGAGGCGGCCAATCAATGTTCTCTCTTATCCATGTTTCCATCTCTCTCTCTCTCTCCCTTCCTTTCTCTCTAAAATCAATAAAGAAAAAATAAATTTTAAAAACACGGTTCCCAGAAAGTTGATTTGAGGTCGTGTTTCTGAGAAGGCATCTCTTTCAGGGCAGAATCGGGGTGTTCGATGAGCGGAAGTTACTCGGGGGCCCTGTGAACCCGGGCTGTGCTCTGTCAGACGCGAGGCCGTGTTCTGTGTGGCTGGTGCTCTCTCCGGGCTGCTGGGAGGGAAGGGGCCAAAGCAGACCACTGGATGAGGTGGGAACTGCGGGACGCGGAGCCGAGGAACATGCACCAGGCTCGTCAGGGCGAAGGGATCCCCAGGCCAGGCCCCAGCCTGGGTGTCACAGCCGGGCCAGCGAGGAGGAGCCCGGCCTGGGTGCCCCTGGCTCAGGGGGGACTTTTCCAAGGGATTGGTCTCCGGGAGTGTGTTTCTGTTTAGTGAAGAAATGTTCTGGGGTTTGCAGCTGTTTGTTTACCAGATGAAGGCTGCCCGGGGGGCCTGGGGCCTCGGGCCACCGTGATGACAGCAGTGACTGGGGGGGGGTTCATTGCCTGGCGCTCCCCCGAGGGCAGAGCTCAGAGGAACTGCGGTTTGCTCCCTCCTGTCCTAACTATGTTTTCATGTTAGATGATGAGATTAAAACCAAGGAGAAGAAACTTGGAGAAAGGTCTTGACAATGCGTATTGGGAGCGGGGGCGGGGCAGCCCGGCGGGGACCTGGGGGAGGGTGTGTGTCACGGTCCCTCATAAGCCCTCGGAGCTCTGGACCCAGCTGCCTGGCGGCGCCCACCCTCCCAGGAGGCAGCTGGCTCTGCCGGAGCGCTCCCCGAGGTGGAGCAAGGGGACCTAGAGATGCGTCCGTTTGCAGGAGCTTTAAATCCTGAGAACCGGCAGGTACAGCTATGGCGTGTGGGCCCGGAAGTCACCCGGCCCACCTAGAACTCCCAACATGAGGTTTGAGGAGAGACTCCTTTTTTCCGCTCTGGTTATCCTAATTGGAGATGATCGGTGGAGAATCCTATCCAGGCCAGGACTGCTGTCCACATTCACAGACGGGTGGGCACTGCCAGAGACCTGAGCACCCCCGTCTGAGCACTCGGGTCTGAGCACCCCCTGAGCATCTCCATCTGAGTACCCCCTGAACATTCCCATTTGAGTACCCCTGTCTGAGAACCCCCATCTGAGCACCCCCTGGGCACTTCCATCTGAGTACCCCTGTCTGAGCACCCCTATCTGAGCACTTCCATCTGAGTACCCCCGTCTGAGCACCCCCATCTGAGCACCTCCATCTGAGCACCTCCATCTGAGCACCCCTATCTGAGCACTTCCATCTGAGTACCCCTGTCTGAGCACCCCCATCTGAGGACCCCCTGAGCACCTCCATCTGAGCACCTCCATCTGAGCACCCCCGTCTGAGCACCCCCATCTGAGGACCCCCTGAGCACCTCCATCTGATCACCTCCATCTGAGCACTCCCGTCTGAGCACCCCCATCTGAGCAACCCCGTCTGAGAATCCTGCAAACACATTACTTGGCTGCTTCTTTGGGGCCATTTTTTCCCGGGCAAACACTGACCTCACTGAGTTTCCATGACGGCAGGAAGGAGCAATTTGGAACAAGGGGAAGACTCGTTTATGGAGACACGAGTGTGGGACGATGTGGCCACGGGCATGTGCCTAAAAGCAAAGCCAGTGCCCCCTCTTCTGTCGTGGGCCCCTTCTTCTGTCTGCCTCAGGAGGTCCTGGGGAGCCTGGCAGTCCGGCAGAAAGAAGAGGGGCGGTTAGGTAAGGGGTACAGCTCCCCATTGGGCCCAGGAGGAGCCAGGAATGGGAGAGCCTAACTGAATTTGGGGGGATCAGTGGTGGGTTCAGGGGAGACTGACTCCAGGTTCGTCCATCCAGGCTTGGCTCGTGCAGGTCTGTCTCTGCACGGGTCACACCCGGCGCCGAGGTGCCCCCCGCCTGCAGGTGACACAGCGCCTGCTCCCCTCAGGCCCAACTACCTTCCGGGAACTGCCCCCCTTTGGGACAATGGAGGCAACCACATCCCCTCTCCTTCCACTGGGCGCCTTGCCAGGGGCTGAAGACAGCGCCCCCATCCCTGTGCCCAGTCTCCGCAGACCAAGGGGACGAGAATGAGTCCACCCAGGGCCGGGCCGCCCCCACCCCAGGGGGAAACACGTACCTGCAAGCCCCGTACCTCCTGACCAAGCCTCCAGGAGGCACAGGTGACGGTCTGACGGTGGCGGCGCCCGGAGAAAACCTGCCCCTTTGAAGACCTTCTTCCTACCATTGCCAAACCTCTCAAGCAAAGGCTTTATGGCGAAAACCTCTAAAAAGCAACGAGGCGAGAACGTTGGCCAAGGATGCGGTCAGAAGGTGCCCTCGGGCCTCTCTGTTCCTCGTACGGGCAAAGAGCAGCTAACGCGGACGAAGCGCGTGTCACGAGCTGGGGCGTCCTGCGTGCCAACGTCCGCGGAATCCTCCCGACGCTGAGCTGCACGTCCCCCCGTTTTCCAGGCGCGGAAACTGAGGTGCAGTCACTTGGTTGAGAGCAAACAGCTGACCAGGGAGACCGATGTGCCACCCAGGTGGCCCTGACCACCGCGCTGTGCTGCCGCTCGTGGACAGTGACGCGGCAAAAGAAAAGACGCTGATGGGAGAGAAGGAGAGAGGTCACCAGCAGTGGGGGGCACGCAGGGGGCCGGAGGTGCTGCAGTGCTGTGTCGAGCTTTACGTCTGGGAGGAGCGGGGTCTGTGCGTGGATCTGTGAAGTGGCAGCAAGAAGGGCCTGCCGGGGCCGCGGGGGGCGCAGCCTTCCCATAGGGCAGGTTGGCGCCGGGCACCGGGGCCGTGGGGGGCGCAGCCTTCCCATAGGGCAGGTTGGCGCCGGGCACCGGGGCCGCGGGGGGCGCAGCCTTCCCATAGGGCAGGTTGGCGCCGGGCACCGGGGCCGTGGGGGGCACAGCCTTCCCAAGGGCAGGTTGGCGCCGGCCCCGAGACTGTGCCCGTCTTTGGATTCAGAGGTGCTATTTCCAAGGACTTATCCGGAGGATCAGTAAGAAGGCAGACAAAGGTTTGGTTGCAGAGGTACTCACAGTGGTCATGGCGGAGCTGATGTACACAGGAAAGTTAGAAAAATACAGACTGATTAAACAAAACAGGACATGTTCACAGAGTGAGCGACCACATGGTCAATAACAAAAATTACATGCAACACCTGTAATACGCTCAACAATAAAGATAAAAAAATTTGCCTGGCTGGTGTGGCTCAGTGGTTGAGGGTTGACCCCTGCACCAAGAGGTCGCCGGTTTGATTCCTGGTCAGGGCACAGGCCCAGGTTGTGGGCCAAGCCCCCAGTGGGGGGCCTGCAGGAGGCGGCCAATCGATGTTCTCTCTCATTGATGTTTCTCTCTCCCTCTCCCTTCCTCTCTTTCTTTTCTTCTTCTTCTTTTTTTTTTTTTTTTCCTCACCCGAGGACATTTTTTCCACTTTTTGTTCAGATAGAGCGGGAGGGAGAGAGAGAGAGAGAAACATCGCTGTGAAAGGGACACATTGAGTGGCTGCCACCCACACGACCCAACCAGGGCCGGGGACAAACTGCAACCGAGGTACATGCCCTTAGCGGCAACCGAACCCGGGTCTCTCTGGACCGCAGGCTGACGCTCTAACTGCTGAGCAAAACCGGCCAGGGCTCCCTTCCTCTCTTTCTAAAAAATCAATAAAGAAAAAATTAAAATGTTTTAATGTACAATAGAGTTTTAATACATGGCACCCACCCAACCACTTTTTAATAGAAAAATAAACCATTATTTTCACCTTTTTGGGTCAACAGAACAATTATTTGTCTATGCACTGAGAAATGAGCATAAAGCTATATCCCAGGCCCTGGCTGGTTTGGCTCAGTGGTTAGAGTGTCAGCCCTCGGACCAAAGGGTCGTGGGTTTGCTTCTGGTCCAGGGCACGCACCTCGGCTGTGGTTCATCCCTGGCCCTGGTCGGGGTCATGTGGGTGGGGGGGACCAATCGATGTGTCTCTTTCACATCGATGTTTGTTTCTCTGTCTTTCCCTCCCACTCTATCTGAAGATAAATGGAAAACATACCCTTGGGTGATGATTTAAAGACAAAGAAGACACATGCCCGGTTGTAACCCAGGATTATCACTTAAGTAATGGAGTAAAGGGGGTGTATATCATCTTCTTTATTGTATTTACATTTCTTTCTAAACTCAACACATAAAAATCTCATAACAGGAAAATAAAAGTTATTTTTAATTAAAAACAGGAAGGCAGAAGCAGAAAACTCCACAATGAAGAACCCGCTGGGTCTCCGCCGCCCCCGGGGCCCCTGTTGCCAAGGTCCTCGGGGTTCTCTGAAAATGAGGATGGGAGTTGTGTCTCACCATTAAAATAAAACCCCATCAGAATTCAGCAATTTTCTTGTAAAAGAGAGAGTCGGCGAGGGAGTCACAGGCAGAAACAGTTTTGCATTTTCCTAGAATTTGTCCGTTTGTTCATACCTGAGCATGAGTCCCCCGGGAAGAAGAGACTGTTTTGTTTCTGTCTCGACCACAGAGTCTAAAGAGGTGAGGACGCTCAGCCTGCCTACCTCTCTGTGGCCCTGGGACGACCCCTTGGTGGGGACTGGGGGTCTCCGGGCAAATCCCACTGTGTAAGGAACTGTTTCCTTCCTTTATCCAGCGTCTCCTAACCGGTCACGTCTTTGTTACCGAAGTTGGCCTCAGGGGAGTCTTTGGCCCCAGGGATGGGGCAGCTGTCAGCGGCACAGGCGGGTCAGGGGCTCAGCCCAGGCGCTGGGCCCCCCACGGGCTGAGGGGGTGACTGGATGGCTTGAGGCGGCGGAACTCCCGGTGTCTGCGCTGAGACCCGTGGGGAGCCTGGGAGCCCAGTTTCCTGGGGGCCAGCAGGGCGTCCACAGACTCCTGAGGCCTGCAGCGGTGACAGGCGGTGACTCATCAGTGTCCTCGCCGGGCCCCAGGGGGACGGGCCTGGCGCTGACGTGGTTCAGCCCAGACTGGAAAGGTGCCGGCCTGGTTCACAGGAACGCGGTTCTACAAGCCTCGGGCAACGCCCCGCAGGTTTGATGACGCCCCTGGAGAGCAGATGGACAGATGACTGTGCTCTGGCTGATCCGGAGGTTCTCTTCCTGGACTTGCCTTTGGCGGGAGCGGAAAGGGCCCGGGGTCAGGCGGAAAGGCCTGTGCCGACCCGGCCGGCTCCTGCTCTCTCCGGCTCCTGCTCTCTCCGGCTGCGGCTGACCCCCACTTCCACCACCTTGTCCTCGTCCTCGCTGCTCCGCACACTGAGCGCGGCTCCCCTCTGCGGCCACCAGCCTCCACCCCGGGCCGGTCCCGCCCGGTCCACATGGCTCTCCTTGCGTTGTATGCGCCTGCGAAGAAACGTTGGAAGGCCAACTCAGAGGACAGAGGAAGTGCCCGCCAGCTCGTCCCTGGAAGGAGGAGGTCCAGCAGCCGACACTGGCTGGGGCCGAGCAGTCCCGCAGAGGGTCTGGGAGCGGAGGGGGGCCAGCAGGGACCGGTGAGCGCAGCGTCATCTCGGACATCAGTCTGCGGCGGCATCTCGGAGGGAACAGTCGACGCGTCTGTGACTCAGATTTGTTGATGCTTCTCTCCCCTTCCTCTCTCTGTCAAAAAAACTTTTTTTAAATAACAAAAAAATCTTCCTTTTGCCTGGCTAGGGTGGCTCTGTGGATTGAGTGCCCTCCCATGGATTGAGAGGTCCGGGTTCAATTCCCGGTCAGGGCACGTGCCCGGGTTGTGGGCTTGATCCCCAGGAGGGGGCGTGCAGGAGGCGGCCCATTGATGTTTCTCTCTCTCTCTCTCTCCCTCTCTCTTCCTTTCTCTGTTAGGGAACAAACAAATCAATAAAAGCCCCCCCCTTTTAAATTCCTCACCTGAGGATATTTTTATACTTATTATCAGATAGAATGGAACGGCAGGAGGGAGACAGAGAGAAACGTCAATGTGATAGAGCCACATGGACTAGTTGCCTCCCACACGACCCGACCAGGGCTGGGGACGAACCACAACCGAGGTACCTATCCTTGATCGGAATCAAACCCGTGACTCATTGGTCCAAAGGCCAACGCTCTAACCACTGAGCAAACCGGCCAGGGCTATAAAAACATATTTAAAAAAAAGAATAAAGAGAACATCTTCGTGCTACCGGAGGAGAGACATGAGGACTGGACTGACACCTGGTCTGCAAGAAGATGAGAGGGACGCCACCCAGGGCCGAGGGGGGCCACCACCCTTGGTCTTGGACGTGTATTCTCAGCCAATTCCCATTCAACATTCAGAGTAAAAGGAAGACCTCCGGAGACCGGCAGACCCTCTCCGAAAGAGCAAGTGAAACGGAGAAAGGTAAGAAATGCAACCACCGTGAACGAATGGACAGGGCCGTTCTCCGAGAAGGAGGGCTGGGTCCTGGCAGGCACAGGGCTGTGCGAAGAACTGACGAGCGCCGAGGCCTGAGCAAGCGCGTTGACGTAACAGGCGCTGACGGTTTGGAAGGAGCACCCGGAGCTGGGCGGAGGCGGGGCTGGAGGGGAACGGTGGCTCACAGTCCGCGCTTCTGACCCGGCTGGCAGACCTGTCCCAGCGCAGGGCCTGGCGCGTAGCAAGAGTGACCGAACGGACCGATGGCGACTCTGTCCGTGGTTCCTTCCTGGGAACCAGCAGTCCGGTACAGTGAGATGGCCCAGCTCCACGAACCCACGGCAGCGGGGATGTGGGCAGCCAGGGCGGGTTTTGGTGCCTGCTCCAGAGACAGGTTCAGACTGTGCTCCTTCCAAGGGCTCCTGGGAAAACGCCTCTGTCTGGCTGCTCTGTCCTTGGGCCTGAGGCCAGGAATCTCCGAACAGACGCCCTGCGGCTGAGGGAGCGCAGCAGAGGACGCCACGTGTCCAGGGAGCCCACACTTCCTGTCCGACGGTGCCAGCTGGGCCACTCTTTCTCCGTCTTCCAGACCAGGTCCAGATTTTTCACACACAGACCCCCCCTTTGTGTGAGCCCCACTCCTGGCATCAGGAGGATCAGGTCTGCCCGACATCTCCCTCGTTTCGTTCTGACGCTCGGAGAAGTGATTACCTGGAGCCCAGGGAGGGGCTTCACCCATCACCGCGGCTGGCAAGACGCTGTCCCGTGCGTGCCAGCCGTACACGGAGACCGCGTTCGCCGCACCCTTCCGATGTTGGGGCGAAGTGAGGCCGAGGGCAGGGCAGGCCCCGCTCACTGCTCCCCGGGAAGACACCACTGCAGCAGTTTAGGAAGAGTGGGGAGAAATCGTGCCCGTCCCCACTGATGTGTAGGACAGCTGCTGGGTCTCCAGGTGGAGTCTAGAACGGGGCAGGATGCAAGGCGGGTTTGGCCTGGTCACCAGCAGCCGGTGTGCACGGGTCCTGTCGTCCATCGTTCCGGAGAAGACCGTGTCTCCTCATCTGTCTGTGGGGACCACGGTGACTTGGGGACCTTGAAGGTTCGTCCCTGGTCTAAAATGGGTGAGTCACTGCATTTCGGCTGCAGTATTTCCCCGGATTCCCCTGCTGCTTCTCCGCATGAACTCGCTTTCGGCACACAGGTGAGGCCCGCACACGCTCCTGAAGTAAGTTCACACAGGTCCGCTCCGCGTCCAAGCTCTGCGTTCTCGGCTGCAACAGGAATCCAGCCACCTGTTAAGAAGTCTCTCTCTCTCATTTTTAAATATGCTTTCATTGATTTTTATTTTTAGAGACAGACAGAGGGAGAGAAACATCGATGTGAGAGAGAAACACCCATCGGCCGCCTCCTGCATGCTCCCTACTGGGGATAGAGTCTGCAACCTGGGCATGTGTCCTGACCGGGAATCGAACCAGGACCTCTCAGTCCATGGGACACACTCAATCCACTGAGCCACACCGGCCGGACACAAATAGTATCTCTTGCCGATCACGTGCCGAACGGTGTCAGAGCAGGAACAAAGCAAGCGGACAAGCAATAAACACGCAAGCAGACAGCTGTGCACAGGGAGTGCTTTTGGGTAAGAATAACCGTGGGGAGGGAGGGGTTTGTCTGGTGAGAAGGCAGCACCAGCGATGACCTGAGAAAGCCCGCCCATGGCTTCACAAAAGGCGTTGACGCAAAAATAATCCAGCCCTGGCCAGTTTGGCTCAGCGGTTAGAGCATCGGCCCGAGGACCAGTGAGTTGTGGGTTCGATTACAGTCGAGGGCACGTACCTCGGTTGTGGTTTGGTCCCCAGTCCTGGTCAGGGGTCGTGCTGGAGGCAACCAGTCAATGTGTCCCTCTCACATCAATGTTTCTCTCTCTCTCTCTCCCCCCCCATTCTATCTGAAGTTAAATGGAAAAATATTCTCCAGTGAGGATAAGAAAAAAAGGTCCAAACCTGCAGAGGAGTCTCACAAGAGTTTATTTGGGCCAAGACTGGGGACAGGTGCAGAGAAGCAAGATTCCTCCTCTGGAGAGCACCAGTGTTGCAGTTCCTTCCATTACAGGAAGGCGGGGGAAAGGGAACTGGGGGTGGGACCCCAGGATCGTTTCCAAGACCATCTGCTCTCGTGCGGGCTCACACCCCTCCGAGGTATGTTAACCTAGATGCACAGAAACAGTGGACGGCCGGCGCAAAACCTTTCAGTACAGAGGTGGCTACAGGCCTGGGCCGTGACTGGGCCCCGTGGGTGCCCAGGTAGGGACTGATGAGGTGTCACAGCACCCCTCTTCCATCCGCAGGGGTCACATCCCTTCCTCTGGGATTCTCCTCGACGCCAGGCGACAGGCCCATGGTCAGCTTTCACTGTCTTAACCAGAGGCCCAGGGACCTCCCTTCCCTGAAGCTGGAGTCTTCTCCTTACCTTAAGAAATGAAACAGCCCTGGCCGGTTTGGCTCAGCGGTTAGAGCATCGGCCTGTGGTCCGGAGAGACCCGGGTTCGGTTCCCGCTAAGGGCACGTACCTCGGGTGCGGTTTGTCCCCGGCCCTGGTTGGGTCGTGTGGGAGGCATCCACTCGGTGTGTCCCTTTCACATCAGTGTTTCTCTCTCTCTCTTCCTCTCTTTCCCTCCCACTCTATCTGAACAAAAAATGGAAAAAATGTCCTCAGGTGAGCATAAAAAACGAAACAAAAACAGAAACAAATAAATGCAAATTTCCGACACATTGGGTGAATCTTTACCCAATAAACATTACTATTCTGCTTAGGTTACCTCATGTCTTGGTTTTTCAGGTCTAAATGACTGACGATCTTGGGATTCTTAGGTGGCCCTCCCCACCGCACCCCACTTCTGTCTGATGCCCCATGCTATGTCAGCCACCTAATGCCTGGAACTAGGGGTGGTCCTGTCTTTTCAGCCTTGAGCTGCTCGCTGAAATACCCGAAGGGTGATCTGTGTGGCTGACTCTGGTGCATCCAGCCATGGTTTTTGGATTCCGGAAGTTAAGGACACGCGACCCCCAAATGCCTGCAAAACCAACGGCTTCATCCTTCTCCCCGAGATGCGAGAGCCTGAGTTTTCCTCGCCAGCCCACCTGGTTTCTCCCCGGAGACGGGGGCCCAGCTCCGGTCCCAGGCCTGACACTACTCGGGGACCCTGTTTCAGTCTTTTCCTGGACAGACTTACAGCACGGGGGAGGCCTGAGCTACAGACAGGGTCCGCGCTTCGTCTGAGCAGCTGTGGCGGGCAGCGGCCGGGGCCAAGCCGGACAGGTCTGAGCCTGCTCCTTTCTGACACGGAGACAATGCACTGTGGGTGGGCGCATCTCAGGGATGTTTATCGTTAGCGACATTAGGGACGTGTCTAAGGTTTTACATAGTACCTCAACACAACAGGGGTCCTAAATGCTCCAGTTTATTGAAGGGGAGACCGTGTTCCAAGTACTACGATCCGGCTTCTAACACGCATTCTCAGCACGAGCCTGTGGGAGGGCTGTTAGGGTCTGTCCACCGTATTTCCGAACGAGGACACAGAGGACTGGGCTAAGTGACTTATTCGGGGCCATGATGAGCAGGGGAACCCTGGGAGCGGAAGGGGCGTGGTGTGGTTCTGAAGCCTGTCTTCCTCACCGTTCCAATATGTTGTCTCTTCCTTTTCTTTAAACAAATTTTTTTCTTTATTGATTTTAGAAAGATAAACATCGATGAGAGAGAACGTGGATTGGCCGCCTCCTGCATGCCGCCCACTGGGGATCGAGCTCACAGCCTGGGCATGTGCCCTGACCGGGAATCGAACCGGCGACCTCTGGGTGCAGGGTCAACGCTCAGCCACTGAGCCACCCGGGCCGGGCAGCATAGTTATTTTGAGACTCAGCCACACTGTTGCCTGGATGTCACTGTACAAACACCCGAGTTGACTCCTCACCTACTGAAGGACATGTGGGCTATTCCTAAATCCTGGCCGTTTGGAGCAGAGCAGCTGCGAACAGTGTACAAGTCTGTGGGCGGGTGCTCCTCTCCTTCTGGGTCATGGTAGCAGGGGAATGGTTGGCATACAGAGTCGGGTGGTATGTTTACATTTTATTTATTTACTATATATATATATATAATCCTCACCTGAGTGTACTTTTACATTTATCGTCAAACAGAGCGGGAGGGAGAGAGAGAAACATCGGTGTGAGAGAGACACATCGATTGGTTGCCTCCCGCAGGACCCTAACCGGGGCCAGGGACCAACCGCAACCAAGGTATGTGCCCTTCTTTGGTCTGCAGACCGATGCTCTAACCGCTGAGCCAGACCGGCCAGGGCATATGTTTACATTTTAAAAAACCCACCAAACTGATGTCCTCCAGTCTCGCCTTCCTCGAAGGGTTGCCGAATCCCCAAGAGGTGGCAAGTGTGTCCTTCCTCGTGCTGCCCGGGAGCCAGCGCCCCTGGAGGACGACCTTCGCTCGCTCTCTGTCCTGGTCTCTGTCTCTGTTCGCAGTCCCCTCGGGAAGGAGTGTCCCTGTCCCCAGAGGGGCCCCGGGGTCTTGAGAGAGGTGACCATGCCCCTCCAGCTCCCGGGAAAAGACTTCCGTCCCTCACAGCGAGGCCACGTGTCTCTTCTCCTAACCCGTCCCTCATCCCGGTCGTGAAACGCGATCGAGCGACCTGACATTCTCCTTCAAGCTCAACTCGGAAAACACGTCTTACACAGGGGAGAAAAATAGGAAGTCTGTGCTCCGTTTCCGGGTGTCTGTCTGTCCGCGCCCCACGCAGCCGTCCACTTGCTTTGCCGATGCTCTCTGTGCACCGGGCACTGAGCCAGCTCCCAGAAAAGGCCAGGATGTCGTCCTCTTCCAGGGAGGTGGCGGAAACCCTTCTCCCACCAGGGGGTTGGGGGAGGGGGGAGGGAGGGAGCCTCCAGGAGGTCTTTACTACTCAGGGCAAGAAGACCTGCTAATCAATCAATCAATCAATCAATTAACAAGCACTGAGCAAATGGCGTCCAGCAGGAAGCGTGGCTCCCCTTCCGAGTGCTAACCACTGGTCCCTCGGAGGAGCGCGGACAGCACGGGGAGCCGGCAGGGTCCCAGGGGACCGGCAGGTGATGCGAGGCGGCTGGGACTTGCGCTCACGCCGCCAGTGTTCGCCTGTGACAGTGGTTAGAACGTCCGGACGTGCAAGCCGGAGCCATGACGTGTTGACATGCCTGGTGCGGCAGGTGTGCTGAAGCAGCCCAGGCGGGTTTCGGGCACCAGCCTGGACAGGTCCTCGGAGGGGGTTTTCCACGGCCTTTCGGGTACAAGCTCCCCGTGGCCCTTTGCCCTTGAACTGCGCTTGCCCCTGGGGTTCCTGCCCCCATCCCCCTCACCCCTTCTGTGCTTCCCAGAGCTTGCACCTTATCTTCCTCTGTGGGTTGGTTTGTGAACCTCACCGAGGATATTTTTCCATTGATTTTTAGAGCGAGTGAAAGGGAGGGAGGGAGAGAGAGAAACATCCGTGTGAGAGACACATCCACTGGCTCCCACACGATCCTGACCAGGGCTGCGGACCGAACCGGCAACCCAGGTACGTGCCCTTGACCGGAGACAGAACAGAGACCCTTGACTGCGCGGGCCGGCGCTCTAACCACTGAACCACCATGGCCAGGCCATAAATTCGATTTTTATGCACTGACGTAACAACTCTATTTTACTTACTCAGACCATGAAATTGTAAGTGACTTTTTTTTTGTGTCTTTGAAAAGGGACAGAGGTTCCCGTGAAGTAGGTAGACACAGGGACTGTGCTCGAACCCTGTCCACCACTTCGAAATGACGAGGGACCTGCAGGACCATCGGTCAGAGCGCCCCGTCCTCTACAAGGACACGAAGAAGCCGCGTGGAGGCGGCAACAGGAAGAGCAGGAAGACGGCGTTGCTTAGGCAGGGAGTCCAAGGATCTAAAACGGACCTTGTGAGGAGGCCACGGACAGGGCGGACGCAGGCCTGAGAGGGGCCCCCCTTCACCGGCCGGCCGCAGGGGGGCCACAGGCGTGTCTGCGCAGGGGAGCTGCCGTGTGCCCGGGGGAGCTGCCCGGCCCCTCCGCCTCCCCTCCCAGGCCCTCTTCGCTCAGGCCACTGCGGTCACAATAACCCGGTTTCCGTGTGGCCAGCTTCTTCTTAGCTATTTCGTTCCTGAGCTAGGCTACCGTCCTTCTACATCAGAACCCTCGGAAACTGATGCGGGGACCTCCGCCCTCTCACCCTCCCCGCCCACCACTTGTCTTTTCCAGTGAACTGGCTTTTCCCACTCGGCCGTGTCCACTCGGCCGACCTTCCAAGGCCGGAGCCTCCTCTCTGCCCAGGGCCGTCTGCACATTTACATCATTCGAGGGCCATACAGAGGCATCCACCTAAAAAACTGCCTGATCGTGCCCGGCCGGTGCGGCTCAGTGGTTGAGCGTCGACCCTGCACCAGGAGGTCGGCGGTTTGATTCCCGGTCAGGGCACATGCCCAGGTTGTGGTTCAAATCCTCAGTGGGAGGCGTGCAGGAGGTGTTCTCTCTCATTGATGTTTCTTTTTTTTTTTTCCTAGTGTGTTTCGTGTGTGTGTGTGTGTGTGTTCTGGTGGTCAAGCATTGTACCGGGATGCTTGTCCTCTGTGCCATCAGAAGCTAGAAATAGTACGAAATACCAGAACTAGACTACGGTTATCTATTTTTAGAAGATAAGTACTGTGGATTCTTTTAGTCGATTCTTCTTTCTTAGGACAAATAGGGACAATTAAAAATCTTCCCTCTAGTAAGTAATCAACAAATATTTATTGCCTACATATTGTGCAAGGAAATATCTATATGGGATGACTTCCAAATTTATTTCTCCAACCTGGACCTTGATCCCAAAGTCCAGATTTCTCTCTCTGCAACCTATTCAACTTGAATGTCTACTAAACTTATAAAAAACTGAGCTCCCGACCTTCCCTCTCCCTACAAATTTGCCCTCCCATGGACTTTTCTCATTGATGTTTTTCTCTCTCTCTCCCTCTCCTTCCTCTCTCTCTCTCTAAAATCAATAAAGAAAAAAAATCTCCTGATCTCTTTGGTCAGCCCGATTTGGTGAGGTGTGGAAGTGCGCTGGTGTTGATTTCTCGGGCCTTACAGGCCCTTGGGCTGGACATTCCCCACCCCTGCGGCAGGGCAGCCAGAATTCCCTTCTAAAACCTGAGTCACATAAATGTCCCTGCCCAGGACAAAAGTCTCCAGTCACTTGTGATCACAGCTGCCTTAGTTCCAAGATCCTCACAAGGGTCTCGGAGGCCTGCTGTGCCCTGGCCAGGACTCCCCCGAGCTCACCTCCCGAGCCCCTGAGGCCCCTGGAGCGCGGGACCACCTCCTGCTGCACGGCCCTCGCCAGGTCCTCTCCCAGAGTGGCGCTGACAGGCCTGTCCCTCCCTGCAGTCAGGGCTCTGCGGAAACGTCACCTCCCAGAGAGGCCTCCCCTCACCCTGATCCGAAAGGGCGACCTCACCGCCACCCAGCGCCCCTCTCCTCTGCACTTCTCCTCACGGCCACCGCCTGGCGCTGCAGAATGTGCCCTCTGCTCACGCCCTGCGATCACCTGCAGCCCCGTCCTGTCGCCGGCTCCCGGCCGCGTCACGTGTCTGCCAGTGCAGTGACGGACGGATGAATGGACTTGACAACGTCCCACTACGCGGTCTGAGTGACAGAGCCCGCGCCAGCAATGGATGACCTAGGAGACAGGTGGATGACAGGGGACTTCCGTCTCCAGACCGGCGCCCGGAGGTGGGACGTGGCGGACAGGCGGCAGAGCCCAGGCCGGTGGGAGCCCCAGGACCCGGAGTGGAGTGTCGACTGGGAGGACTTTAAAATGACCAATGTTGCCCTGGACGGTTTGGCTCAGCGGTTAGAGCGTTGGCCTGCGGTCCTGAGAGACCCGGGTTCGGTTCCCGCTAAGGGCGTGTACCTTGGTTGCAGTTTGTCCCCGGCCCTGGTCGGTCGTGCGGGTGGCAGCCACTCGATGTGTCCCTTTCACATCGATGTTTCTCTCTCTCTCTCTGTTCCTCTCTCCCCCTCCCCCCGACTCTACCTGAACAAAAAATGGAAAAATGTCCTCGGGTGAGGATAAAAACAACAACAATAAAATGACCAACGTCATCGTTCATTCGGCAGTTCGGTGATGCCCGGGGGTGTGGTGGACGTGGAAGATCCAGGTCACTTTGGTGACGAGGTTGCCATTGTCCTCATCATTCTGCTCCGGGGAATTTGTTCAGTACTTACTGGCACATGGTGTTTTTTTTGGTTTGTTTGTTTTTGCTACAAAACAAAAGCTAAATCAATACAGTCAGTACAACATCGGAGAAGGGGAATTACGGAATCGAGGGAGCAAGGGAGTAAAGACAGTTAGACCCATGCAAAGGGCAGAAGGGAAGACACTATTAAAAGATAAACAGAAAACAGGAACATCTTAAAAATCAGACCAGGCATATCAAGGATCATCAAAAATTTATTTAAAAAATTATTTTCAATTCTCGCCCAAGGACATTTTCCCATTTATCTTCAGACAGAGTGGGAAGGAGGGAGAGAGAGGGAGACAGAGAGAGAAACATCGACGTGAGAGGGACACATGGACTGGTTGCCTTCCGCATGACCCCTACCAGAGCCGGGGACGAACTGCGCATGCCCTTAACCAGAATCGAACCCGTGACTCATTGGTCTGCAGGCTGACGCTCTATCACCAAGCCAAACCAGCCAGGGCTATAGTATAATTTTTTTAAAAATGTTTTTATTGATTTGAGAGAGAGAGGAAGACAGAGAGAGAGGCGTTGATGAGAGAGAAACATCGATCGGCCGCCTCCTGCCTGCTCTGCCCAGGGATCGAGCCCACAACCCGGGCACATGCCCTGACCAGGAATAGAGCTGGTGACCTCTTGGTCCCAGGGACGACGCTCAGCCAACTGAGCCACACCAGCCGGGCAACAGTACAATGTTTTGTTGTTGTTATTCAACTGTTTCGGATAATAGAAAAGGAGCCGGAGAGAGTTCCAACTCATTCTGCAAGGCTGGCGTAACCTTGGTCACAAAACTGGGCACAGACAGAAGGAAAACCATAAACATCAATGCATAGCACCAAACACAGTATCGCACGGCCAGCCCAGCAGCCCGGTAAAAGCTCGGCGTGCGGGGGGACACAGCGGTGGGGTCTACGACCGACATAACCGACGGTACCCACAGGGAACGGCGGGGGAACAGCAGCATTTCGACAGAGGCGACAGCCGTCCTGGAAAACCACCACCTGGGCGCGGACGGAGCTCCTTCCCTGCGATAACAAGTCGGCCTGAGTTTCTGTTCAGGGGAGAGACCACACGCGAAACTGAAAAATGACCACCTGGGAAAAGCATGAAACGACAGAGGTGATGGTGAGAACCAACAGGAACACAGGGGTTGCCACCTGCCAGGGATCACGCTGGGCATTTTACATGAATCATCCGATCCCAGTCAGTAGGTATGATAACCACTGTGATCACTATGTTGTTCCATTTTAACAGGTGGGAACACTGAGGCCTAGAAAGGTCACGCATATGCTGACAGGGTCCCTATCTGTACGGGGCATTTGTTGTTCTGGGTCATTCAGGACGCCCCGTCTCTGGCCCCATCGGCCCGCAGACGCGTGAGCCGGGCCAGCTGCTCGGAGTCTCTGCTGCGCGGAGCTGGACCTTCCCTCCGGGCTTCGGACGCTTGAGGCCACCGACGCCCTGGTGACACAGAGAAACCCTGACTCCGCAGGATGGAGTCATGGTGAAGAGATGAGCAAGGTGACAGGTACACGGAGACAAGCTTGGACCTGGCCCGCTGGGCCCCCGAATGCACCTGTGCCTGAGTTTAGGGCTGCTCCTGGACCCCCAGGTTCTGGGGCCTGCGGGCTCTCTTTTCCTAACTAACCCGGATGGGCTCCCCTGGGAGTCCGGCATCCATAGGGCGAAAGGACTCCACCTGCTGGACGCTGCTCTTACCTGCTCCTCCTGAGGACCCCACGCCGAGGACACCCCGGACACCCGGGACACCCGGTCAGTGTGCAGGGTGCTCTGGGTGTGCACATGGTGGACCTTGGGATCACCTCCGCCTTATTATATGGATCCCTTACTTGACTCCATGAAATAATTTGCTTAAATATGGAGTCCGAAAAGATGGCCCTGCCCGGTGCGGCTCAGCGGTTAGAGCGTCAGCCCGTGGACCGGAGAGTCCCGGGTTGGGTTCCCGCTCAGGGCACCTACCTCGTGCAGTTTGTCCCCGGCGGGGGTTGGGGTCGTGTGGGTGGCAACCAGTCGATGTGTCTCTCTCGCATCCATGTTTCTCTTTCTCTTCCCCCCTCTCTCCCTCCCGCTGTATCTGAAAGATGACTGCAAAAATGTCCTTGGGTGAGGATAAAAAACAAACAAAAAAAGAATGACAAGATGAACAGTGATTAAGGGTACACTGTTTCTGAAGGGTTGAGGGACTGAGAAGAGGTTGCCCCTCCCGGCGCTGTGAGCTCTGTGGCTGGGGTGCGGCGGTCACCGGCTCCTCCCAGCAGTCTCCGCCGGCCCCTGCGTGGCTCGCCCCGGAGCCGTAATGAGGCGGACGGCTCCTCCAAGCACGCCTTTGCCCCTCGGTGTGTGGCTTCTTTGGAACAGAATCAATTACAGAGTTTTATTTTAGCCCATCGCTACAAATTGGTTGTGGGATGATGCTTCTTTGGTGTGGAAAAAAAAAAAAAAAGTCCCCAGATGAGAGATTGACACAGAGCCGAGACTGTCTCCACCGAGTGTGTGGCCCAGACGGGGGGCCTGTTCCAGGTCCATGCAAAGGTGACTGAAAACCTACTCTGTGCCCAGCTCTGTGAAGGAGCCGAAGTGGGCAGGAAACAGCCCAGCTCTCTAACGGCTGTCAGTCTAGTCTGGGAGAGGGCAGGGGACAGGGAAGTCAGGTGGCCGTCCCTGGCTCACCGATGGAGAGGGCGATGCTGATGGTGGGGGAGGCCACGGACAGCTTGTTCTGGAAGCGGAGACACTGGAAGCGTACTTTGGACACCTGTTCCTCTGGGCGGCAGGAAGCTGGATGAGGGCAGATGCTACCAGGTGACCTTCATGCAGGCCGCCTCCTGCGCGCCCCCATGGGGATCTGCCCACGACCTGGGCACCTGCCCTGACCGGGAGTCAAACCAGCCACCTCTCGGTGCAGGGTCGACGCTCAGCCACTGAGCCACACCAGCCGGACCAGATTGTGACGCTTTAAGAACAAATGACCACCTGGCCACCCAGTCACAGCTAAATGCAGCGTGTGACCTGGACTAGCGCCTGACCAACCGCACCGCGGGCGTTGCTGAGGGCGTGGAGAGGTGAGCCCCAGACACTGGGGCACTGAGGAACTATTACTGATTATTACTGATTTTGTTGGGGATAGTAGTAGATGTGGCTACATTTTAAGATATCTTTAACTGAATTAGAATCACACACTAAAGCACTTACAAGGGACACAATACATCTGAGAGCTGCTTTTAAACACTCCAGTGAAAAGAAACGAAAATGGGGGGTTAGATAAAAAAGAAGTAAAGAGCCGGGTGATGGGTGCACGGGGGGGGGGGGGGGGGGGGTTATGATGTCAGCCCACTTCTGGGAGTTTCTGAGCATTTTCACGATAGAAGTTAAGACTCCTTTTCTCCTCCGGGAAGTATTTCCAGCTGCAGGGCAGGGCGGGCCATGCGGGTCCCTCTCTATCTCTAAGTATCTTGGAGGACGTACCCCGAGCCTCTCAGCAGTTTTCCAAAATAAAGACAGGCCCTCCCCAACGTGCTGCCCGCCCAGGGCTGGAGTCCTGCGGGTGCGGCGCCCCGTGGAGCCCGGGACCCTGCGGCTGCGGCGCCCCGTGGAGCCCGGGGCCCTGCGGGTGCGGCGCCCCGTGGAGCCCGGGGCCCTGCGGGTGCGGCGCCCCTGGCGCTGGGCGGCTCCCAGCTGCCAGTCCCCTTAGGGACCGGGCTGCCGGGTTAGGGCCGACTGCCGGCGGCCTCCACGTGCGATCACAGGGCTGGAGGTCCTTAGGGAGAGGCCGGGCGGGGAGAGCCTCTTCCCGCGAGCGCGCGTGCGGACACGCAGCCGCTTCCTGGCGTGTCCTGCGGGCTCCAGAGGCGCCGCGCTGCGCGGTCCCGGGGATGGACCTGCGCGGCCCTCAGGAGCCCTCTGACCCAGGAGGGCCTTCCTTCCCGAGTCTGGTCTGTGCCCGCGCGAAGCCCGTTCCCCGAGCACGGCGCCCTGACGGCTGTTCCTGGACAGACAGACAGACAGCCGGGGAGACACGGAGCGTGGCCGAGGGCGAGGCTGCCCGGGCCGCTGGGGAGCCCGTGCAGGGGGGGGGGCTGAGCTGGGCCGCTGGGGAGCCCGTGCAGAGGGGGGGGCTGAGCTGGGCCGCTGGGGAGCCCGTGCAGGGGGGGGGGGCAGAGCTGGGCCGCTGGGGAGCCCGTGCAGGGGGGGGGGCTGAGCTGGGCCACTGGGGAGCCCGTGCAGGGGGGGGGGCAGAGCTGGGCCGCTGGGGAGCCCGTGCAGGGGGCGGGCTGAGCTGGGCCGCTGGGGAGCCCGTGCAGGGGGGGGGGCAGAGCTGGGCCGCTGGGGAGCCCGTGCAGGGGGGGGGGCTGAGCTGGGCCGCTGGGGAGCCCGTGCGGGGGGGGGGCAGAGCTGGGCCGCTGGGGAGCCCGTGCAGGGGGGGGGCTGAGCTGGGCCGCTGGGGAGCCCGTGCAGGGGGGGGGCTGCCTGGGCCGCTGGGGAGCCCGTGCAGGGGGGGGCTGAGCTGGGCCGCTGGGGGGCCCGTGCAGGGGGGGGCTGAGCTGGGCCGCTGGGGGGCCCGTGCAGGGGGGGCCTGAGCTGGGCCGCTGGGGGGCCCGTGCAGGGGGGGGCTGAGCTGGGCTGCTGGGGGGCCGTGCAGGGGGGGGCTGAGCTGGGCCGCTGGGGAGCCCGTGCAGGGGGGGGGCTGCCTGGGCCGCTGGGGAGCCCGTGCAGGGGGGGGGGCTGCCTGGGCCGCTGGGGAGCCCGTGCAGGGGGGGGGGGGCTGAGCTGGGCCGCGGGCTGGGCTGTGTGCTGTGGGCTGCGGGCTCCTTTCAGAGACTCCCTGGCAGACACTGGGGACCTGCTTCAGGCCGGCGGGGCGGCGCAGCGGGTGGAGCGCTGGCCCACGGACTGGGAGGTCCTGGTTCGAGTCCGCTCAGGGCACGTGCCCGGGGTTGCGGGCTCGATGCCCAGTAGGGGGCGTGCAGGAGGCAGCCGATGGATGCATCTCTCTCACATCAGTGTTTCTCTCTCTCTCTCCCTTTCTCTCTAAAATAGCAATAAAAATATATATTTTTAAAACTTACTTCAGAGCCCTGACCGTGTGAAATTTGTGCCCGGACCCCAGAGAGGACAGGGCGGTTGCTTTCATGGGGACGACTTCAAACCACCTTAAGTTGGATTCTGAGAATACAAGATGCCCAGTGTCTGCTCCTGACCTTCACGGAGCCCTGCTGCCTTTATGGTCCAAACACAGAGAGATGCCAGGGCAACTATTTAAACTGCTGATGGGAAAAAAATGGGAGGATTTCACCCCCACCCCCACCGCCTCACATTACATGTTCGCATTTAATTGAATTAAAAATACTTTTTAAATTGATTCTGAGCCTGGCCGGTGTGGCTCAGTGGTTGAGCATCGACCCTGCATCAAGATGTCGCCGGTTCGATTCCTGGTCAGGGCACATGCCCAGGTTGTGGGCCTGATCCCCAGTAGGGGGCATGCAAGAGGCGGCCAATCGATGCTCTCTCTCATCGATGTTTCCATCTCTCTCTCTCCTTCCTTTCTCTCTAAAATTAATAAAGGAAAAAAAAATTGATTTTGACAGAGAAAGAGGAAAGGGGGGAGAGAGAGAGAGAGAGAGAGAGAGCACGCGATTTGCTGCTCCACCCGTGTTGCATTCGTTGGTTGACTCTTGATTGTGCCCTGGGACGGTCCACTAACCAACTGAGCGCCCCAGCCAGGACTCATGTAATTAAGTTTTGTTAGAACAAAATACACACACACACACACACACACACACACACACACGGAGTTTTCAGTCTTAACCTCTTTTGAAAGTCAGGAATATTGTAATGAATGTGCACTGTTTGGGAAAATACATGTCTGAGCTCATCTTAAACACGTTTCATGAGCAGGACGCCCGTCACAAAGACAGCCCTTGCTTACCAGGGGCTCAGGGACAAAACGCTCCTCCGCAGATTGGACACAATGACCAGCTGGGGTCCAGCCGTGGATGTGCTTCCTGGAAATACCATGCCTCTTTCTGAGTGTTTGTGGAAACCGGACAAGGGATGAACCACACTGCTATTTTGTTCTTTTGCGCAGAGATGAATTCTTGTTCCTCTTGCACTAAGAAGTCTGAAGGCGCCCTGGCCGGTTTGGCTCAGCGGTTGGAGCGTCGGCCGGTACAGAGAGACCCGGGTTCGGTTCCCGCTAAGGGCATGTACCTCGGTTGCAGTTTGTCCCCGGCCTTGGTTGGTTGTGCGGGTGGCGGCCACTCGATGTGTCCCTTCACGTCGATGTTTCTCTCTCTCTCTCCCTCCCGCTCTATCTGAACAAAAAAAAAATGGAAAAATGTCCTCGGGTGAGGATAAAAAAAAAAAAGAAGTCTGAAGGTATTAAAGTAAAACTACTGGAAAGTAAAAAAATATATTATGAGCCGTTCTTAACTATTATTTATTTATTTATTATTATTATTTTTTTTATCTTCACCCGAGGACATTTTTCCATTTTTTATTCAGATAGAGTGGGAGGGAGGGAGAGAGAGAAACATCGACGTGAAAGGGACACATTGAGTGGCCGCCACCTGCACGACCCAACCAGGACCGGGGACAAACTGCAACTGAGGTACGTGCCCTTAGCGGAAACCGAACCCGGGTCTCTCTGGACCACAGGCTGACGCTCTAACCGCTGAGCCAAACCGGCCAGGGCTGTTCTTAACTTTTGACCTCAAATATAACCCAGAGCAACTTTTTTGGGGGTGTGAATCCCAACCTGAGGATATTTTTGCCATTTCTTTAAATTAACTATTTATTGATTTAAGATTTTTTTCCCCTTCATTGTTGAGAGAGAGAGAGGAAGGGAGAGGGAGAGGGATAGAACCATTGATGAGAGAGAACATTGATCGGCCGCCTCCTGCAGGCCCCACTGGGGATCGGGCCCACAACCTGTGCATGCGCCCTGGCTGGGAATTAAACTGGCAGCCTCTAGGTGCATAGGTTGACGCTCAAGCACTGAGCCACACCAGCCGGACTTGCCATTACTTTTTAGAGAGAACTGAAGGGATGGAGGAAGGTGGAGAAGGGGGGAGAGAGAGAGAGAGAGAAACACTGATGTGAGAGAGACGCATTGATTGGCTGCCTCCTGCATGCATCTCAACTGGAGCAGGGGAGCTAACCTGCAACCCAGATGTGAGCCCTTGACTGGGAATCAAACCCAGGCCCTTTGGGTGTATGGGATGACGTTCCAACCAACTGAGCCACACCAGCCAGGGCCACAGTTGTATTCGATTCTGATAATAACCAAAAAAAAAAAAAAAAAAAAAAGCAAAGTAAAACAAGGTCCCATTTTGCACAGAGCAGCATGACAAAGATTAGAGAAGAGGCTAATACTCATGGCTACAAGTCCCTAGGAACTGGAACTGGTATAAGCCTTCTTTCAAACTGCGTATGGAAACAATTAGACAGCAGTGCAAAGATTCCATCTAGACGAATGTCATCAAAACACTTGAAACAATTTGTAAAAGGGAAAAGCAAAGAAGGAAATCTCCAAGAGAGGACTGCCCGACTAAATGACGGGTCCAGGAAACGTCATGTAGCATCCAAAACTGTAATGACATAGACTTTAACGGTGTGGAAAAAATGGCAAAATAGCAAGTGAGAACGAAGCGTGTCATAAAAGCCAGTATGGTCCCAATTTTGATTAAAAAAGAAACCAAAGGTTAAAAAAAGTATCTTTGTTTCCCTGTTTCTTTCCAGATTATTCCTTTGGGTCTCGTCTCCAACATTTAACACTCATTTAATTCTAAGACAATACTTTTTTCATTTCTTATGAGGGACTCTGGAATCAATTAGTGAAATCTACCTACCTACCTACTACCTACCTAAAATAATGCTTAAGAAAACCTGAAAGGATATATACCAGGAAAGTTAATACAAATGTTAATTTTCTTCATTTTTCAAAATGTCTGCCAAAATAGCAAACATATGATGATGATTATTATTTTTATCCTCACCTGAGAACATTTTCTGCACTTATCTTCAGATAGAGCGGGAGGGAGAGAGGAGGGAAGAGAGAGAGAGAAACATTGATGTGAGAGAGACACATCGTCTCCAACATTTAACCCACACGACCCCCACTGGGGACAAACTGCAACCGAGGTATGTGCCCTTAACAGGAACTGAACCCTGGACTCTCCGGTCCGTGGGCCGATGCTCTAACCGCTGAGCCAAACCGGCCAGGGTGCAAACATAGAATTATTTACAAACTAAAAAAAACAAAAAACAAAACGGTCTTATTTTAAATAGCAGTAATGCTTCTAGGAATTGGGTCTAAAGAATTAGTCATGTACCCCTATGTTCATAGCAGCACTATTTACAACAGCTAAGATCTGGAACCAACCCAAGTGTCCATCAGTAGATGAGTGGATAAAAAAGCAGTGGTACATATACACAATGGAGTACTACGCAGCTGTAAGAAAGAAAGATCTCTTATCCTTTGAGACGACATGGAGGGACCTGGAAAGTATTATCCTAAGCAAAACAAGCCAAGCAGAGAAAGACAAATATCACATGATTTCACTTATTTGTGGAATATAGTGAACTAAACAAACTGATGAACAGAAATGACCCAAGACATAGAAGTAGGGTACAGACTGACAAACCTCAGAAGAGGGGGGGTTGGGGAGGAAGAGATAAACCATAGAACTTATATGCATGTATGCATGACCAATGGACACGGAAAACAAAGCTGGGGATGGGGGGGGGGCATGGGGAGGAGGGTGTCAATGGGGGAAAAAGGACAAACATCTGTAACAAAAACAAATTAAAAAAAAAAAAAAGAATTAGTCATGGCCCCTGGCCAGTTTGGCTCAGCGGTTAGAGTCCCTCCCCCACCAACCAGTTACCAGCAGGTGGACTTGCCCCTCCCCCACCAACCAGTTACCAGTAGGTGGACTTGCCCTTGGGCTCTCTTTCTGGGGAACGTGGGCTGAGATGGTGCTGTGCGTCCATGACTAATTTTTTTTTTATCCTCACTAGATTTTTGCATTTATCTTCAGATAAAACGAGAGGGAGGAAGAGAGAGAGAGAGACATCGATGTGAGAGAGACATTGAGGGGTTGACACCCACATGACCCCAACCAGGGCCAAACTGCAACTGAAGTACGTGCCCTTAGCAGGAACCGAACCCGGGACTCTCCGGTCTGTGGGCCGATGCTCTAACTGCTGAGCCAAACCGGCCAGGGTCAGGGCTGTTTTTAT
Source organism: Molossus molossus (assembly GCF_014108415.1). NCBI lineage: Eukaryota > Metazoa > Chordata > Mammalia > Chiroptera > Molossidae > Molossus > Molossus molossus. The sequence goes on from NW_023425401.1 coordinate 110,134,080, forward strand.
TGATTTTAGAGAGAAAGGAAGAGAGAGGGGGAGAGAGAGAGAGAGAGAGAAACATCGATGAGAGAAACAACCATCGGCTGCCTCCTGCACACCCCCTACTGGGGAATCAAGCCTGAAACCCAGGCATGTGCCCTGACTGGGAATCGAACCAATGATTTTTTGGTGCATGGGATGAGGCCCGACCACTGAGCGACACCAGCCAGGGCTCGCCACAGACCGTAACAGGGCTGGCTGGTCTCCCAGGTGTCTTCAGTAGGGTCAGGTGCTTCCTGTCGGCACAGCCCACTGGGGTGGGGGTCACTGCTGGCTCATCCTTCCCTTTCCTGAGTCCTGATAGCCAAGGCCAGCCCAGCAGGCAGTAAGGCCCCACCTGTGCGGGTGTCACCTGCCCTCTCTAGGGGGACACCGAATGCAGACCTGGCAGGAGGTCTCCATGTCAGGTGGTGCACGGGGCTCCTTGAGTTGTGGGGCTGAGGCGGGGCGGCCGTGCGGGGTCTAGGACCTCGGGGGCACTGTGTCCGCGTGTGTGTGCCCCGGGCATGGCCGTGCGGAGTCTGGCTGGTACCACAGAGCAGGGCAGGCAGTGCCCTGGCGGTGTGGACACACCTGGATCCCGTTTCGATATGCAGGTCTCGGAGGGGGAAGAGATGAAAGCATAATCTTTTTTTTGTTTTTTTTTCCTCACCCGAGGACACTTTTTCCATTTTTTTTTCAGGTAGAGTGGGAGGGAGAGAGAGAGAGAAACATCGATGTGAAAGGGACACATCGAGTGGCTGCCACCCGCACAACCGACCAGGGCTGGGGACAAACCGCAACCGAGGTACGTGCCCTTAGCGGGAACCGAACGCGGGTCTCTCAGGACCGCAGGCCGACGTGAAAGCATAATCTCAATGGTGATGGCCAGTCAGCTCCCGGAAGCATCCAGAACAGGCCCTGCTACTGCCACCGGCCCATTTCCCACCCCACCATCCACCCAGACCTCGCGTCCAGCCCCACGTTTTGGCTGACCCGGCCGGGTCGAACCCGTCAGCATCTTGCCCTCGCTGGGCCCTGGCGGCTCCCATTGCTCATGGACCCAAACCTTCTTATGTTACGCTGCTCCCAGATACAGAATCTTCTGAGACTCCCCTCACTTCACACTCACCAAACAAGGTGGGGGCCGGGGGCGAGGATCAATGTGAAATACTGGTGTCTGCGAACCTTTCGTCGGAGAACCATAAACCCACGGCAGGTGCCATGTGTCCCCGTCATCCGACAAGAGGGAGACATTTTATAGGCTGAGCCCGTGGAGAAGACACACTTCTTCTTCTTCTTTTTTTTACTTTTATTATTATTATTTTTTAAATTGATTTATTTTTGTTACAGATCTTTCTCCTTTCCCCCCCACTGATTCCCCTCTCCCCCACCCTTTCTGCCCTGTCCCCAGCTTTGTTGTCCATGTCCAATGTTCATGCATACAAGTTCTGTGGTTTATCTCTCCCCCACCACCCCCTCTCCTGGGGATTGTCTGTACCCCACTTCCACGTCTCTGGGACTACCCCATCCCTCAGACTGTTATTGTTTATTATATTCCACAAGTAAGTGAGATCATATGATACTTGTCTTCCTCTGTTTGACTTGTTTCGCTTAGGATAATACTTTCTAGGTCCCTCCATGTCGTCTCAAAGGATAAGAGATCTTTCTTTCTTACAGCTTCATAGTACTCCATTGTGTACATGTATCACTGCTTTTTTATCCATTTGTCTACCGATGGACATTTGGGCTGTTTCGAGATCTTAGCTATTGTAAATAGTGCTGCTATGAACATGGGGGTACATATATTCTTTCTGATTGGTGTTTCAGGCTTCTTAGGGTATATTCCTAGAAGTGGGATCACTGGGTCAAATGGCAGTTAGATTTTTCAAAACAACCTGGTACTGGCACAAGAACAGGCATATAGACCAGTGGAACAGAACAGAGAACCCAGAAATGAAACAAAGGCAATACGCTCAATTAATATTTGACAAAGGTGGCAAGAGCATACAGTGGAGTAAGGACAGCCTCTTTAATAAATGGTGTTGGGAAAATTGGACAGCTACATGCAAAAAAATGAAACTAGACCATCGACTTATACCATATATAAGAATAAACTCAAAATGAATAAAAGACTTAAATGTGACTCATGAATCCATAAAAATCCTAGAAGAAAATGTAGGCAACAAAATTTCAGACATCGTACGCAGCAGAATATTCACTGATATATCCCCTAAGGCAACAGAAACAAAGGAGAAAATGAACTCATGGGACTACATCAAATTCACAAGCTTCTGCACAGCAAAAGAAACAACCATCAAAACGGAAAGGGAACCCACTGTATGGGAGAGCATAATTGCCAATGATACATCAGATAAGGGGTTAATTTCTAATACCTATAGAGTGCTCATACAACTCCACAAAAGGAAGACAAAGAACCCAATTAAAAAATGGGCAGAGGAGCTAAATAGACACCTCTCCAAACAGGACATACAAATGACCAAGAGACATACGAAGAAATGCTCATCATCACTAATCATCAGAGAGATGCAAATTAAAACAACAATGAGGTCACCTCACACCTATCAGAATGGCCGCCAACAACAAATCATAAAACAAGTGTTGGCGAGGGTGTGGAGAAAAGCGGACTCTAGCACACTGCTGGTGGGAATGCAGACTGGTGCAGCCACTATGGAAAACAATATGGTGTTACCTCAAAAAATTAAAAGAATTAAAAAATTAAAAAAAAAAAGACACACTTCTTTTAATGATGTAGCCTCTTGGATTACTTAGAAAACGCGTAACTTCTGAAGACTGCTGCATGTGTAAGAGGCTTCCGTTGGAAACGCTGAAGGCAGCACAGGCTTACCTCGCCCCGACCCCAAGGTGGCCAGGACTGCTGACCTAACCTGTGTCCATCTGTCCGTCCATCCATCCCTCCACCCACTCATGAAGACATCCAAGATCTGTAACTACCATTCTGGGAAATACCGACCGGTTACAAAGTGCGCTTTCTCTGCCTTTTCTGAGTTTTGATGATGGGAACGCACTTACCGAGCATGACCACGTAGCTGCTCTCGGTGGTGTGTTCCGCAGGACTTCAGGGATGGAGCGTGAAAGTTTCCATGTTTACTTCTGACAGATGAACTTTCCCGCGTCTGGTGAAAGAAAGACAGAGTCAAAGTAAGTTCACATTTTATGTTAATGCGACAGTTTTCCTAACTTTCAGATTGCTGGCTTTTAAAACCCATACTTATTTTTAAGCTGGGGCAAGTCTCCTTCCTGGTGCTACTGATCAATCGGTTCTGTTCATTTATTCGGGCTTACTATGTACTTGCTATATTTAGCCTTCACTTACAGATCTTATTAAGAAATGCATCTCCAACAGATTTTATTTTGTGTTACCCATTATTTGTCAATATTTGAAAAATTAGGTTCTGGGTAATTGTGGTCTACTAATAACCATTCATATTTACTCAGTTTCTTTCTTTTTTTTTTATCCTCACCCGAGGACATTTTTCCATTTTTTGTTCAGATAGAGTGGGAGGGAGGGAGAGAGAGAGAGAGAAACATCGACATGAAAGGGACACATCGAGTGGCTGCCACCTGCACGACCAACCAGGGCCGGGGACAAACTGCAACCGAGGTACAGGCCCTTAGCGGGGACCGAACCCGGGTCTCTCCGGACCGCAGGCCGACGCTCTAACTGCTGAGCCAGACTGGCCAGGGCTTTATTCAGTTTCTTAATACTTAAAGCCTTAAGCTCACAGGAGAAAAGAGTCGCAAATATAAATTTATGAGCACATTTCTGTTGCAGACACATTGGTTGGGCTAACCAAGTCAGTAAAGAACTTTCAAATGTAACAAGTATATTAGATTAGATGAAAGCTCTGTAATGAAAGGGAACGGGTGTAAATTCAGGAAACGGTAACAATGTACAAATTCTGACTGGTCAGTACTTTTTACTTTTGAAAAGTTGTGGTCAATGCACGTAACATAAAACTTTCCCTCTCCGCCGTTTTTGAGTGTGACGGAGGAGCATTCCGTACATTTACATCTGTGCAACCAGCACACTGACTGCCCCCTGCAGAACTACCACTGTCCCCACCCCACAGGGCCCCGCCCCTGGCACCCACCCTCCTACTGTCTACAAATGCAATCATGTTGTAGTTAATACAAGCTTTACTTTTGCTTAAAAAAAAAAGGCAGGGGGTGGGGTGGTAGGTATCAAATTGCTATGATATGTAGATTTCATTGGATATATTTGATACATGTTTTATTTAAAAATGTTAATGTCGGAAATCAAACGTTCTCCTAACCTCTGAAGATATGCATGAAAGTTCTGAATGTTAATTCAAAAGACATACAGTGATACACACGTCGTTTTCCAAATTTCGTTTTGGGAGTATGTAAGTGGAAGGGACGCCCAGTGATCCTGATTCAGTCTCAGTTTTATGCCTTAGAGACTAAATGATTTGCATGGTCACAGGACTCGCTGGCTGGGGGGTGTCGGAGATAATCTAAGCCTCCTGACGCCCGAGAGTTCCTTCCAGCTACAGATTGTGTTGTCCATAAATTTTATACATTTCCATTTCAAACGCACTAGTCACATATAATCTTATGTGCAGATAGATATTCTTGTATAGTCGAGGATCTTTAGTAATTAAAAATACCCTGCCCTGGCCGGTTTGGCTCAGCGGTTAGAGCGTCGGCCTGCGGTCCGGAGAGACCCGGGTTCGGTTCCCGCTAAGGGCACGTACCTCGGTTGCAGTTTGTCCCCGGCCCTGGTTGGTCGTGCGGGTGGCAGCCACTCGATGTGTCCCTTCACATCGATGTTTCTCTCTCTCTCTCTTCCTCTCTCTCCCTCCCGCTCTATCTGAACAAAAAAATGGAAAAATGTCCTCAGGTGAGGATAAAAAAATAAAAATAAAAATAAATAAAAATACCCTACATCGCCCTGGCCGGTTTGGCCCAGCGGTTGGAGCGTCAGCCTGCGGACCAGAGTGTCCCGGGTTTGGTTCCTGCTAGGGGGCACGTACCAAAAAAAAAAAAAATACCCTATATGATTAGTACACTAAAATGGACTTACAGAGGTCGGAGGGGCCTCGGAGGTCATGTACTCAGAAAAACACAGAAGAATAAACTAAGACACCATGAAGCAAACTGCCCCTAGCCTTCAGGAAATTCTGAACCATATTTGAAATGCAAAGACATGAATTATGTGACTACCCATAAATATTTCCTAATCTTTTAAAAGTCAGCTTTTAAGAAACTTCAAAATAGATTAATGGAACCTAATAATTTAAAACTCAAATGCTGTTATTTCCACGACATCTCGGATTATATGTTCATTTGTTCATTGGAAGAAAAATCACATTTTCATTTCTTATATTTTATTTATATTAGAGAGAGCACTTTCCTATTAATTCAAATATCTATCCATTAAATGCAAACATGTTAATGTAATATTAAAAAGTGAAATTTAAATGAAAGCTAGGGACTATCGCATTAAGGTTCCCATGGCAACTCTCACTACACTTCCCAGATTCCGAATGGTAATACGGTCGTTTATTACAGACTCGTACGAAATATTTAAAGATGCCAATAGGCTAATTCATGTCAATGCAGGAGTTCAGCTGCAACGTAGCATAATACAGCAGACTAAGAATACTCTGAATATTAACCCGTGTTCTTCATTTAGACACATCTACATAAAACCTCCTAAATGTTGGATGATTCGTTGGCGCTCGTGTGAAATCACACGATGTTGCGGTTCCCAAGAGGGCTGAATCGGAACCTGATAGCCCTGACACACGAATGCAGGTGTGTACGGTCCAGGCCTGCCTAGTGTAGCGAGAGTTTGACCTTACAGTTTGCAAAGCAGCCAGAGGTAAGTTCCTCATTCGCACAAGCTCAAGGCTCAGGAGCCGAGTTTTGCGGGAGAAGGGAGGCTGCGGCCCAGGCCCCGCCTTTACGACGACTCTCCTTTCTGTTCACCTGTGTGTGTTCACGTACCGTGAACTGTGACGTGTACACGCCCTCTAACAGAGCGGTGTCTTTTTATTTCTCTAAAGGGATGCATTGCACTACTGGGAAGCTATATGTATCAGAATTTAGAAAAAAAAAATCTGAATGTCCAACAGGGGTAGTTCAGGCCAACTATGGTGTGCGGAGCTTTGGTCGGTGAATACGGTGAGGAAAACAAAGCAGGTGTGAAACAGCAGGTTGGGTAAGAAAAAGAACCGGAAAAAGGCAACACTGTATCAAAAACAACGTGTAGGTATGTATAGAGAACAGTCCAGAATGACATACTCTAAATGTCCATGGGAGAGACCTCTGGAGGGTGGGATGCTGACGGACTTATTCCTCCGGTGTATTTTTCTGAACAAGCGGGTACAGTGAGAAAAGGCAGGTATGAGAGGTGGAGAATGCACTGCCTGTGGTTACGGAGCCTTGTCTGTGCTCTTCCGCGGAAGGCAGGCTGGGAGCTGGTACGAACCTGCTTCTGGGGATGCTGACCATAGGAAAAAGTTGCAGCAGATCTGCTTCTAAAAATGTATTTAAAAAATAATCATCATGGAACTTGGAAACCACTTGCATCTTCAAGAATGTGAGATCATGACCTGTCTGCACGAGGGGAACTCTGTGTAGCCATCAGACACTCCCTGCGGACCGTGTCTGTGGGGAAGGACTGTGGGCGACAGGTCGGATGGGGATGCTGTCAGCTGCCGCAGAGAAGCTGGCTGCAGGTAACCCACAACGTTCTGGGTAACCCCGGCAGGTGAGTGAACCGCTCAGCTCTCCTTCCTCCGAAACCTGCCTACAGCGGCAGGAAGGGGGAGCAGGAAAGCCCATGAAGACAAAGAACGGGGCCAGGAGACAACAGCGACACAGTGTTTGGAGGCAGCAAGCCGGCAGCTGGGGCAGGTCTGTGACTGTGACGCGCAGGGAACCCGGGCAGGCGGCCCGGAGACAGGGTGCTCTGCCCATCAGCGATCAGAAAAGGTTCGGGAACTGAGCACATGTGGCAAGTGGAGGATTTGTTTTATTTATTTATTTTAAAATATGTTTTTTATTGATTTTTTAGAGAGGGAGAGAAACATCGATGTGAGAGAGGGACATCCATCGGCTGCCTCCTGCACGCCCCCTACTGGGGATCGAGCCCGAAACCCGGGCGCCTGCCTGAGCGGAATCGCACCGGGACCTCTCAGTCCGGGGGATGACGCTCCATCCACTGGGCCGCACCGGGACCTCTCAGTCGGGGGATGACGCTCCATCCACTGGGCCGCACGGGTGGGCAACCATGACGATTGTTGTGTGTGTGTTTGGAGCACTTCCCTGGCCATGTGTGGGTGTGTTCTGGCACTCAGCGGTCTGGTCTGCTTCTCTGCACCAACACACACTACCGTAATTACTGTGGCTACGCGCCCTCCCATATACCGGGTGTGTCTCCCTGCGGCGGTCTCCTCTGAGAACACACAGCAGCCTTTAGGAGCCTGCTCAGGCCCCCAGGGACAGCGCATCTGCCACAGCGGGTGGGGCCAGCTGACAGCCCCCCCCAACCCCCCTCCCGTTTCATTTCATCTGGATCCCCGGTGGCATTTGCAGTAGGCAGTGCTCTGCGGCAGCTGACCCATGTCCGAGCCGGGCAGGGGTGCCTGGCCTGCCCATCGCGCCGAGGTGGGAACCTCGTCTTCGCCCCGGAGCCCCCTGTTGGGCAGGCCAAGGTGTTCTCCTAGCTGCCCTGCCAGCCTCAGGCTCTTCGCGCCGATCCTCCTTCCTGCCCCGTCCAAGGGTCAGGCCACCAGGCCGGGGCGCTCCCTGCCTGCTCCTGATCCTTCTCTTCCCACATCGTACACTTCTGACCGCTTCGGCCACTGCCTCCCGGGAGGGCTGGACTGTCGCAGGGTCTTGCCTATTCTTGCTCCACTACATTGAAGAATCAGATGGTCAAGTCTCAACGCAAAGCCCAACAGAAACGCTTCGGGGGGGATTTTTAACTTTTTGTTTATTGGTATTATTATTATTTTTTTAAAATCCTCATCCGAAGACATTTTTCCATATTTTTTGTTCAGATAGAGTGGGAGGGAGAGAGAGAGAGAGAGAGAGAGAGAGAGAGAGAGAGAGAGAGAGAGAGACATTGATGTGAAAGGGACACATCGACTGGTTGCCACCTGTACGGCCCAACCAGGGCCGGGGACAAACTGCAACCGAGGCACGTGCCCTCAGCGGGAACCGAACCCAGGTTTCTGGACCGCAGGCCGACCGACGCTCTAACCGCTGAGCCAAACCGGCCAGGGCTGTTGACATGATCTTAACTTTCCCCTCTTTCACCTGCCTTATGTGGCAGGTTACACTGACTGAGTTTCTAGTGCTACACCGACCTTTTGTTCCTGGGATACAGCCAACGTGGCCACGAGGGGGCATCCTAGTCAGATCTTGTTGACTTGTTGGTATTTTTGCACATATGTTCATTAGTGAGAATGGCTTGCAATTTCCCTTCTTATGTCTCGGTCCAGTTTTGGCATCAAAGTGAAGGTAGCCAGATAAAAAATGGGAATCTGCTTTTCTATTCTCTGAAAGGTTCATGTAACAATGATACTGTTTTTCCTTAAATGTCTGATGGAACTCACAGGCGAAGTGATCCCAGCCTGCAGTTTTCTTAGGTCTTAATCCAATTTCTTTAATAGTTATAGACTATTTAGGCTTTTAAAAATGTCTTCTTGCCCTGGCCAGTTTGGCTCAGCGGTTAGAGCGTCGGCCTGCGGTCCAGAGAGACCCGGGTTCGGTTCCCGCTAAGGGCACGTACTTCGGTTGCAGTTTGTCCCCGGCCCTGGTTGGTCGTGCGGGTGGCAGCCACTCGATGTGTCCCTTCACGTCGATGTTTCTCTCTCTCTCTCTCCCTTCCTCTCTCTCCCTCCCACTCTATCTGTACAAAAATGGAAAAATGTCCTCGGGTGAGGATAAAAAAAAAAAAGAAAATACAAAATATGTTGAACTCATGAATTTTATGTCAGGTTTCAAAAGTACGGTTCAAACAGTGCTAAGGGGAAATTCATATACTCAAACCCTTTTGCTTTTAGATGGGAGAGGCTAAACAACAGGAGGTAAATAAGTATTTGCTTACAGAAAAGAATGAAGAGCAAATTAAATCTCACTCCCAAATAGAAAGATTTAATAAAGGAGACATTCATAATAATAATTAATAAAGTAGGAAACATGTAAAAGAGGGTCAACAAAGCCATTTGCTGGTTCTTTGAAAGGGCTAATAAAATGGATGACCTCCGCCTGGCCACTGTGGCTCAATGGCTGAGCGTCAAGTCATGCGCCAAGAGGTCGCCGGTTCGATTCCCGGTCAGGGCAAATGCCCAGGGTGTGGGCTTAATCCCCAGTAGGGGCGTGCAGGAGGTGGTCAACTGATGTTCTCTCTCAGCGATGTTTCTATCTCCCTCTCTCCCTTCTCTCTCTAAAATCAATAAAGGATATTTTGATAAATTGATAACCTCCTGGCTAGATGAGTGAAGAAAAAAGAGAAAAATACACAAATAACCCATATCAGAAATGGAGAAGGGGATCCCACTACAGATTCTACTGACCTTCAAGAGATGTTATTTAGGAACAACTTTATGCAAAGCTTTTGTACAAGGGGCAATAGAAAAATATAGCTTAAGACCGGCACAAGAACCCAGGACTCTCTGGTCTGCAGGCCAACACTCCAACCGCTGAGCTAAAGTGGCCAGGACAGAAAGAATTCTTTCTATTAAAAAATTTTTTTTCTTGCCCTGGCCAGGTTGGTTCAGTGGTTGGAGCATCTGCCCGTGGACCAGAGAGACGCGGTTCCCGCTAAGGGCATATACCTCGGTTGCAGTTGTCCCTGGCCCTGGTTGGGGTCATGTGGGTGGCAACCAGTTGATGTGTCTCTCTTACATCGATGTTTCTCTCTCCCTCCTCAACCCTCTCTCCCTCCCTGAAGATAAATGCAAAAAATGTCCTTGGGTAAGGATTAAAAAAAAAAATTTTTTTTTTTTTCTTTATTGATTTTAGAGAGAGGAAGGGAAAGGGAGAGAGAAACATCGATGAGAGAGAACACTGCCTGGCTGCCTCCTGCATGCCCCTGGCTGGGGATCAGGCCCACAACCTGGGCGTGTGCCCTGATGGGAACTGAACCAGTGACCTCTTGGTGCAGGGTCGATGCTCAACCACTGAGCCGCACCGGCCTGGCTATTGATTCTATTTTTTATCTTTACCTTTAGTAAAGATACCTTCCAACATCTTCACATATTTTGTCTGGTATCTCTGTACATATACCAGACTTCTCTTGATTCGTGTTTAGTGATTTTTTTCATTCCTCTAATACCATGTTTCCTGAATTCTTATGTCCAGATGTCTCTTTGAAATGCCATCTCCGCGTGCTCTTTCAATTTGTCTGGCTGCATTGTTCCTTCTTGTCTTTTAAATGTTAAAAAATCATCTCATTTTTCCTCTATTCGTTTTAAAGTGATACCCTTTCTCCATTCCTGCGTGGTCATTCTATAAATTACAGGACACAACCCCGTATCAGTGCTGATGCTGAAACCTTTCCCTCTCCCGGGGGGCAGGGCCTTAGAACACGAACTCCATTTACCCTCGCGTCCAGGTCCTTTCCAGGTGTTCCAAGTCTGTATACGCTGGGTGTGTATTCATGTTCGCCTGTGGTTTTTTTTTTTTTGGGGGGGGTGTCATTTGTTTCTGCAATTTCTCACTCACAGAGACTTGTCTTTTTGTGAGTCAGGTTACCTTACACTGTATTCCGGACACTGCATCTGAAATTCACTTTCAGAATTTCCTCCGAGGCCCAGGCTGATATGAACACACTCTAGAAAGAGCGTTTCGGTTGGGACATGGGGCACTAAGTCTGGGGTCACTCTACACAATAGACTCATCACTCAGATTTAAGTTACTGACATTTTGCCATTCTTGTTTCATATTTATTTCCCACTTTCGAAAAAAATGTTAAATACATTTAAAATATGATTTTCTGCCCTGGCTGGTTTGGCTCAGCGGTTAGAGCGTCGGCCCGCGGTCCAGAGAGACCCGGGTTCGGTTCCCGCTAAGGGCACGTACCTTGGTTTCAGTTTGTCCCCGGCTCCGGTTGGGGTTGTGTGGGTGGTAGCCACTCGATGTGTCTCTTTCACATTGATGTTTCTCTCTCTCTCTCTCTCTCTCTCTCTCTCTCTCTCTCTCTCTCCCCCTTCCTTCCCGCTCTAGCTGTAGATGCAAAAAAAAAAAAAAGGTCCTCGGGTGAGGATAAAATATGATTTTCTAAGGCTTACGATTTTTTTTGAGCCACCCATGTAATTCGAGGCCACACTGCAGTGTGTGCAAGGGTTGGCTTATTTTTCTCTCCGTCCTGCGGCGCCACCATCCAGGTTCCCAGTGAAACGGGTGTGGTTACGAAGGTTCCCAACAGTGATCGCAGGGGAAGCACGGTCACCCTCGGCCGCTACACTGATGTCTGGCTTCCTTTCTCCGCTGGGCCTTGGCCTGGTGACTCTTCATGAGCTGGGCAGCTCCCGGACACTGTAAACATGCATTTCTACTTTGTCCTCTAAGCCATTCCTAAAACTGCTTATTTGCAATTCCTCTTCTTGACCATTAGGTTTTGTTCTTCCTATTGTTTTAAGTTTCATTAATTTCTGCTATTTTTCTTTTTTTTTTGTTAATCCTCACTTGAGAATATATATATATATATATATATATTTTTTTTATCCTCACCCGAGGATATTTTTCCATTTTTGTTCAGATAGAGTGGGAAGGAGAAAAAGGGAGAGAGAGACACATCAACTGCTTGCTTCCCACACAACCCCAACCAGGGCCGGGGATGAACCCCAATCGAGATACGTGCCCTTGACTGGAACCAAACCCATGACTCATTGGTCTGCGGGCCAACGCTCTAACCGCTGAGCCAAACCGCCAGGGCTGGGAATATTTTTTCATTGATTTTTAGATAGAGTGGAAGGGAGGGAGAGACAGAGAGACAGAAAAACATGTGAGAGAGACACATCGATTGGTTTTCTCCTGCACGACCCCAACCAGGGCCGGGGATCAAACCTGCGACCCAGATATGGGCACCAAACCGGAGACCCTTCGGTCCGCAAGCACTGTGATCCTTTTGGTTGCTGCCTTCTGACAATTGCATTGGTCAAGAGACATGATCTCCATGATTCGGATTCTTTGAAATCTGATGTATTCCCATAGCATGTGACCAGCTTCATAAATTTACTTTTGTGTTTAAAAGAATATGCATTCAGTCCTGGCTGGTTTGGCTCAGTGGTTAGAGTGCTGGCCTGCGGATTGAAGGGTCTTGGGTTCGATTCCTGGTCAAGGGCACATACCTGGGTTGCAGGTTCAATCCCTGGACCCAATCGGGGTGCGTGTGGGAGGCAACCAATCAATGTTTCTCTCTCCCTCCTTCCCTCCCTCCCTCCCACTTCACCTAAGAATCAATGGAAAAATATCCTCAGGTGAGGATTAACAACAAAATAAATAAAATAAAAAATAAAAGAATATGCATTCTTACTTTGTGTGAAGAGTTCTTCATGAGTTCATCAGATCACGTCTGATTTTGTGTTCAGACTCTAGATCTCCGACTCACTGTTTAACTGCTTTACCTCTGAGGTATATTAAAGCACCCATCATGATGGTGACACTGATTTTTCCGTGTAGTTGTCTAAATTTTTGGTTTATATTTTTTTGAAGCTATCTTACTGAGGGCACACAAACTTGAACGATGAATCAACCTTGGGTCACTGTAGCGATCTTCGTTAAAACAGGAACTTACTGCAGCACACGGGTGCACACACACGAGCTTCCTTCGGGTCCCTCTCTGGTTACCCCGTGGCTCTCAAAACTCCTGCATCTGTTGCAGACGTGTTTCTTTAAGAAGCACAGCATGCATCGTTACAAACCCAGTCTAGCCCGGCTGGTGTGGCTCAGTGGCTTGAGCGTTGTCCCACGGAATGAGGACCCAGTTTGATTCCCAGTCAGGGCACATGCCCGGGTTGCAGGTTTGGTCCTGGGGGGTGAGGACACATGCAGTAGGCAGCTGATCCATGTTTGTAACATCAATGTTTCTCTCTCTCTTTCCCTTCCTCTTTTTTTTTTTTATCCTCACTGGAGGACGTTCTTCCATTTTTTATTCAGATACAGTGGGAGGGAGAGGAAGAGGAGAGAGAGAAACATCGACGTGAAAGGGACACATCGAGTGGCTGCCTCCCGCACGACCAACCAGGGCCGGGGACAAACTGCAACCGAGGTGCGTGCCTTCAGTGGGAACCGAACCCGAGTCTCTCTGGACCTCGAACCAAGGCTCTAACTGCTGAGCCAAACCGGCCAGGGCTCCCTTCCTCTCTCTTTAAAAAAGTCACTAAAACTGTATTTTAAAAAATTGAGTCTAATGACCCAAGAGTTCAGTTCCACCCACTTCCTCTCCTGGGCTTTTGCTCCTGAACACGTTACTTTGTTTCTTCTAAAGGCAGCTCCTCACATTGTCAAGGTCACACTTACTCAAGTCTCAAGTTGATCCACATTCTTTGCTCCTTGAGGACACAAGATCTGAAGGCTGATAGCATCTCAGTGAGCACCCCTAAGTGCACTAGGCAAACACGCCGAGGGGCCGAGAATGTTTCCCTGCAGCAAACTAGACCTCTGTGTTTTATACCATCAGCATTTCCGCAGATGTGCTCAGCTGCTTAGTCTTTGCTTTACTCATGGCTGCTTCTTACATCACCGACTTTCTGGGATAATTTCCCTCCTCCTCGAAGTGTATCTTTCAGAAGTTTCTTTAAATGAGGCAATTTTGGTAATAAATTATTATTTTTTTCATCTGAAAATGTCTTTCTTTCACCCTCATTCTTAAATAATCCACTTAGCAGAGCGGTCTGAATGAAAACATTCTGAATGATACAGCATCTGATGGTTGAAGGCTGAAGAGTGTGTACATACAAAGGTGAAAAGGTAAATACTATCTTAATTTTATACAGCATCTCTCAGATGACTGTCTGAAATATTTCTATATGCTTTTCGAACTAGATCTCCCAATCTGTCCTGAGTTCACCTTTAAGAAAAGTATTTTATGATACCCACTTTTTCTTTTTTATAGGCAAATAGGCTAAATTTTCTAAGATTTGTGATCACTCCCTCCTGAGTCTTTGGGTTCTATCTGCCACCTGTTTAACTAAGGGTGTGCCACCTGAACCTCTTTCTTGTTAAGCCTGCTTCTTTTTACAATTATTTAAATGTCTATAGTGTTCAAGAAATCCCACTGGTATAACTTTTAGTTTAAAAGAATTTTTTATTAACTAGCAGTCTTAATTCCTTACAGCATGTTGGATAACAAATCTTTTAAAGATAACTACGTTTGGTCTGGTACATTAATATATAATTATAATTTAAGCTAATATAAAAGTTCATTATTTTTTAATCATGTTCCCGAAGAATAAGTTATTAATCTGTGAATAACGGCTCATTAAATTAACACTTCATTTATACAGAGGAGAAATGGAAAATCCTGTCATGTTCAAGGCTAGATTTCTGCTAAGAGTTGCTACGTTTTTCCTATACATCTTTAAAATGCACGCGCGCGCGTGCACGCATGCTCGTCCAGAGTGCAGTGCTTGATAGGGAAGGTCACTGAATTGTCATCTTTCTCAACAGTTAAAGGAGACGTCTAGACTAGAGCAAAAGAGTCTCAGTCTTAATGAGCACACACTCTTAGCAGGGTTTGGAAAAATAAGCCTATTCACCCTGGCTGGTGTGGCTCAGTGGTCAGAGTGTCGGTCTGCACACCAAGGGTCATGGGTTCGATTCCTGGTCAGGGTACACACCTGGGTGGCAAGTTTGATCTCTGGCCGCAACTGGAGCACACACAGGAAGCAACCAATCGATGCATCTCTTTCACGTTGATGTTTCTCACCATCCCCTCCCCCTCCCTCCCTCGCTCGCTTCCTCTCTCAAAAACTCAATGGCAAAAAAAATATATTCTTGGGTGAGCACTAACAAAAAATTAAAAAAAAAAGAGAGAAATAAGCAGATTCCCCTAAAACACAAATATTTACAAATTACTTGTGTGGCAAGTATGGCCCGTGACAGACACAAACATGTGACGTGAAAAGGGGTGACCTGCAGCTAAAGTGTGTCATGGTCTTAACACCTGAAATCAGACGGATGCCAAGAGGACCTACTGGGGGAGACGGGTGTGCGGGAGCGACAGCAGCGTGACCCGGGGCCACCTCACCTCGGCACCGGCCGGACTGCGGCCCTGGAAGGGCTGCGGGCTGCCGACAGGCTGGCCCCCTCACCCTTCGGCAGAAACAGTTCCTGGGCCAGGGACTGCCACTCCCGAGCGAGGCCACACAGGAGGCCCCGGAGGCAGCTGAGGGTTGGGTGGGAGGCAGTGAACAGGGTGCTAGGAACAGATTATTGCTTTAAGCAGCTGGGACTCGCTCCTGCTGGGGACATTCTGAGAAGTAACAGTGTCCTCTCACCGAGGGGCACCTAGCCCTGACCCTCCCGGTACCGACCCCCAGCCTGGCCCACCTGCTGCCCAGCAGCCTCCGGCACCCCGGAGACGCCTGCAGACGCCCTCGGACTGCGCACACTCAGGTGAGTGAGAGGAGGCCCGGCGTACACGTTGGGCACAGACAGCCGGTGCCACTTCTGTGCCGTGTAAGGGAGGTATGAGCTTCAGTCTTAGTTTCTTTGCAGGATTCTCTGTGTGATCTTTGTTAGATAAGCAAAATTAGAGTCAAAAGTTTTAACTAAACACTGTCATTTCTTTCTGCTCTTCCCACAGGAGAGCTCAGGCACGTATGCGACGTAAGACAACTGGACAGACAGACTGTGTGAGTGCAGATCAATCTATCGAATGCCGACTCGTCATCTTTCCTTAGACCGAGTCTGTGAACGTTCTCAAGCGCTCCTGCTCCACTGCAGCTCAGCACTTCCTGTGCCCCGAGGCGCGTGCTGCCCACCCTGCCCCCACGGACCAGGCGTGGACAGCCGGCCGCTCCCAGCTGGAAGCGACTGGAGAAACGGGAACAGCAACAGGCGGTCTAACACAGCGTCAGCGTTTTTCTATCACGTGACAAGGAGGGACGAGCATTTCAAAACACTTCACAGTCTTCCCTGAGCTGCAGGAGCCCCCCCACGCAACTGCGCCCTGGAATTCAGGGTCTCTGACTTCCCGTCGTTCGCGGTTCGTGGTGTGGAAGGCAGATGGGCAGACGCGTTCCCATCGCTTTTCCAGAAACATCTTACTTAGGCTGAAATGTGTCTGCTATTTCTTCAGTCTTGAAACAAACTCAGTGTATGGTTTACTGTCAGTATCCCGCAGAGGAACCTTCAGCGACCTGGAACAGAGCACCGAGGTGCCCGCGCCCGTTTAGGAACTCCACCCACGTCGGGACTGGGAAGCCCACTCCCTTACGGTTCTCAACTGCAGAACTGGATCACTTCAGCCTATTTAAGACTTTTAAAAATATTTATTTCATTTTTTTCTTCTCAAGACTTAAAAACTTGGATAATATCCTACAAGACTATTTTGATACATATCAACAAAACTCAACTCCACTTTCTCCAATAATGAAACATAGTTTTTTTAAACGGTTACTTTTTAGATGACGCGAAACTAAAGAAAACTGGTTGCTGGCCTGAGAGTCGTCTTTGGAGAAGAACACCCTGTGCCTCACCAGCTGCTGCCAGGCCTTGCAGAGGTAGGGCCTGAAGTCCCCACCGGCGGCCGGGGGGCCCGAGGCGGGGGGCGGGCCTTCCGTGGGGCTGGGGCTCTTGCGCATTAGACTCTGGGTTGTGGCGAACACGGCCAGGCGATACTCGTTCACAAGTTTCTCCAGGAACTGCGAGCATTTCTTCAGAGTGGACTCCTGCAGGTGCACGCTCTCCCCTCCGCTGGCCCGGTCTACCCAGTAGAAGGCCGAGACGCTGTCCAGGATCAAGAGGCGGAGGGAGGGGCGGCGGCAGAACAGCGCCTCCAGCGCGTGGAGCGTGAGCAGGAGCTGGCTGCTGCTGCTGCAGCGCGCCAGGAACAGCCTGCCCAGGCAGCGCGTCACGGCCTCCTCCGAGCTGCGGGGCAGCCTGTGCTCCAGGACCGTGACCAGCCGCAGCATGTCGAAGTGGTAATCTGTGTCGATGAACAGGACTTCCACCTGCAGCCCGCCTTCTGCCCGTGGGAGGATGCACCGTGCCGCTATGTGGTAGAGCATTTCCGTCTTGCCTGTTCCTTCCGGGCCGTGGAATTCAAGGACAGCACCTGTGTGAGACGCAAAAGTGTCCGTCAGAAGGCGGCGGCACGGGAAGTGGAGGCTGAGATGAAAAGTCCGCAAAACGATGAAAAAGACATTCACTGGGACGTAAAGGAAAATCTAAATCCATCTGCTGAAACAAATCTGTACAGGGTAACGCGGATAACCAGGGAAGCCGCCACCGTCTGCACAGCAGGGGGGCGGGGCTGAGCAGCCGGAGGGGCTCTCCAGGGCGGCCCACAGGCACGCCCACCTACCCTGGGGACAGGACAGTCAGGATCAAGCGCCACAGACCTAGGGCTTTTCAAACACTATTTTTTTTAATCCTCACCCAAGGACATTTTTCCATTGCTTGTTCAGATAGAGTGGAAGGAAAGAGAAAAAGAGAGAGAGAGAAACATTGACGTGAAAGGGACACATTGAGTGGCTGCCTCCCTCACGACCCAACCAGGGCAGGGGACAAACTGCAACCGAGGTACATGCCCTTAGCGGGAACCGAACCCGGGTCTCTCTGGTTCACAGGCCGACGCTCTAACCGCTCAGCCAAACCGGCCAGGGCTAAACACTCTGGACTGCTGAGGTGCACACTTCCGGTAGCTGATAGCCCAGCATCCCGTCTCTCCTTCTCCTTAGCGATGCAGCCCCAGGCTCTCCCTCCAGAGCAAGCCCATGGTTCCCTCCCCACCAGGTACCAGCTCCTAAACTGAGGGGCCGCGCGAGACCTGCAGCCAGGGGAGCTGTGGGCAGCGGCAGCTTGTCCCAGGCTGAACCCTGACCTGTCTCCAGGCCTCTTTCCTGCTGCTGCTTCTATCCCAGGCCTTCCTCGTTTCCTGTCCCAAGCTGTGATGAATGGCCTCTCTGAACTTAAAATAAATAAATACATAAAATAAAACCCCAACTGGAGGTGGCAATGTGCCCAAACTGAAAAACGATCTGCTTCGTCTTCCTGCAACGAGGACCCAGCTGTCCCCGCTGTAGCCAGTGGGCCCCTGGGATTCCGAGCCGAGCACCCCGACACAGGTGCCGCTTCTGCTCTGCTGCTCCCTTCTCCTCGGGTGGAGCAGCTCCTGGACGCAGCGGGGGGACAGGGGGGGGCAGGGGCCCTCAGGAGGGGCAGCGGGAGGGCAGCGGGCCCCGGCCCAGCGACGCACAGCCTGCCAGGACACCGCTTCTGCGCGAGGAGAACGAGTTCCATCTGGTAAAGCCCTCGGCCGGGCTCCTGTCACCTGCAGATGAAGCGATCCCTCACTGGGGTTCCTCAGTGCCACTGCATCATGGGTAGAGCGACTTGCGACTGTGCAGTGCCACACGACCAGGGTGGTCGGGGTGGCCGGCTGTGCAGCGCCACACACCTGGAGTGGCCGCGTGACAGCTCTCGGACCTCGAATGCTGTTCGCCCAGCCAGTGAAAACACGTTTCCAAACTGCCTGCAGTGCCTCTTCGCTGAGCGGGTCTCCCTGGAAGCTGTGTCATTGAGGACGGCTTCTGCTGGGTGGCTGCCCTCCTGGCATTACGAAGCTCTCTCACCGGGGACGCACGGGTTCGGACACTGTCCTACCTCCAGAGCTTTCCAGCACCCGCTCCGCACAGGGCCTCCCGCTTCCCGCCCCCACGAGCACCCGCGGGAAGCACTGCCCTGTGAGTCACGGCCGGACCGCGGGACTGGACGCGCCGTCAGAACCGGGCTCCCGGGCCCCAGACAGGCGGCGCCGCTGCGAGCCCGGCTAGTCTCTCCTGCCGTCACTGGTAAGTCACTGTGTGTGGGGATAGTCACACAGAATGTGTGAAAAATCTAGCGAGTTGTCATCATCCTATACTTACGGTAGCATTAAAATTCAGCCAATTTCTTCTACAGAATTACATACAATTCAAAATTTACCAAAAAAAAAAAGATTCTCCCCAAGAGATTCCAGCTTCAAGGAGTGAAACTATTTTCACATTAATAACTGTCCATGGACACTTTTGTTAAAAGTTAACAGAGCTGCCCTGTCCAGTCTGGCTCAGCTGTTAGAGCATCAGACTGCAGATCGAAGGGCTGTGGGTTCGATTCTGGTCAAGGGCACGTGCCTGGGCTGCAGATTCAATGCCTGGCCCCTGTCAGGGTCATACAGGAGGAAACCCACAGATGTGTCTCTCTCTCGTCGATGTTTCTCACTCTCTCTACCTCTTCCCCTCCCTCCACTCTCTAAAAATAAATAAATAAAAATACACAAAAGCTAACAGAGTGACTATAACTACATCCAGCCCAGATGTTCTGTGTCCTCTCTCCTCCTGTATCACGGGGGAGCTAAGCTGCCCCAATGAAAGTCTCTCACTGCCTTAGAACACGGGAGAGTACGCTGCACACACGAGATGAGACGCCACAGCGGACCCGTGGCGGTGAAGGGACGCGGGACGGTTCCGCAACGAGCCTGCAGGTGGTCTGAGACACCGCGGGCCGAGTGGACACGGCGGGGCAACGAGCATAGCGCATGGAGCCCCCCCCTCCCCCCGAGAGTGGGCAGGGACGGTGGAGAGCACGTCACACGTGAGGGGGCTTCTTCTCGTGAGGGGGCTTCGTCGTGACAGCTGGCGCCTTGGGTCCTGGCAGCGACACCGAGGCGGAAAAGCAAACTTCGTCTTCTTCACGATGGTGTTTGTTGCGCCTTGTAACCTTCTGTTGTTGTTGATCCTCACCCGAGGCCATTTCCCCACTGACTCTTAGATAGAGCGAAGGGAGGGAGGGAAAGGGAGACATTGATGTGAGAGAGACACATCAACTGGTTGCCTCCCATACGACCCTGACCAGGCCAGAGATCGAACCTGCAACCCAGGCACATGCCCTTGACCAGGGATCGAACCCGCAACCCTTTGGTGTGCAAGTTGACGCTCTAACCACTGAGCCAAACCAGCTGGGGCTATTGTTATATGATTCTGATTATTTACTTGATTGTATTTCTTGGCTACTTTGCGGTTGGGACTCAAACATTCTATCTCCGACACAAAACACAGCCTCTGCTCCATCAGATGACTTTCCTCTTAAGAACTTTTTTTTTTTTTTTTTATCCTCACCCGAGGACATTTTTCTATTTTTTGTGCAGATAGAGCAGGAGGGAGAGAGAAACATCGACGTGAAGGGACACATCGAGTGGCTGCCACCCGCACAACCAACCAGGGCCGGGGACAAACTGCAACCGAGGTACGTGCCCTTAGCGGGAACCGAACCCAGGTCTCTCTGCACCGCAGGCCAACGCTCCAACCGCTGAGCCAAACTGGCCAGGGCTTAAGAACTTCTTGAGCGACATCTAATGAATGGAAACGGAAGTCCTGCCTGGGTGAGGGCTCCAAGCCCCAAAGTTGATGTTGGAACACAGATTTTGAAGGAAGCTGGTGCCGCAGGGTGGCTTTGGTTAGCAGGTGCGCATGCCCATGACCACGGCTGGGAACAAGGGCTGACGGCAGACGGAGGAGGAGCAGTGTGCCCAGTGCCAGTCTCGCCCCCCCCGCTGCTCCTGCCCAGCAAGAGCTGATGACCAGCTTCTGTCAGGGTTCAGCCCCTTCTCCGAGTCCCGAGGCGAAGGCAGCGACTTCACGGTTCTCAGAAACAGCTTGGGGGTACGCGCACAAACACACTATGTGAGCCCACAGGGGCTTTTAAATCACAGAACCCACGTAAATGCCCTAGCATGAATTCACCTTCCCGTGATTCCGAAATTTTTAAAGAATAAAAACACAGTAACGAAAGTCCCACGAAAGTTGCGCGTTGGGGTAAAGCTGGGTTTTATCTGAAGGTTTATGCAGACGAGCCAAGCTCCACCTCAGCTGACGGGGAGGGGGCGGGGCTCAAAGCGCCTGTCAGGACCGTTGTTTTACTTCTATGGCTGAGCCTCCAGGCCTCCCGCTAGGCGTAGGTGTCTACGACAATACTCTGTGCACATTCAACCTATGACACGGCATCGTTTCCGACTGTGTGTTTACCATGCATCGCAGAGTCTTCGTCAGCAAACAGACGGGGCTCTATTTCCTTCAAAGACCGTCTGCCTTCCAGCCGGGCAAGGAGCTTCAAAGGGAAAAGAGAGAATGAACAATCATAACCTGAAACTGGAGGGGCCTAAAACCCACATTCAGAGAGCTCTCCAAGTGAATATGAAAGGCTTTTCCTAATTTTGAGGTACTGGAGGAAATGATGAAGTAGGGAACATAATTTAGGAGAAAAGCGTTCATTTATTCAGAAAATACTTCATTTTTTGTTTACACACCCAATACGGGTGGCCTGAGTCTTGCCCTCGAAGGAGCTGATGGAGCTGGGTGAAGGACCCAGCTGCTCTTGCAAGGCGCCTGCTGTCCTCGGGCATGACATTGACACAGTCCCCGTCCTCAGGCATGACATGATCTTCCTCACTGTACTCACTACACCTGCCACACTGGTACCAGCGTTTAATTTGTCTGCCAATCGCACTGTCAGCTCCCTACCTGTTGGGGGTACTGGACACAGGAGAAAGGGGGAGAAAGCTTCCCTCGAGGAGCTCCACCTGAGTGAGGGAGCTCAGTGGGGCAGAGGCGGCCACGGCGCAGAGGTTATGAGCAGCCCCATGTGTAGGTCAGCTTGAAGCGCACTCGAATTGCTAGAGCTGATAGCCCAAAAAGAGCAGGAAACGGTAAGTCCAAAGAGCAGAGGTCAGAGCACAGAAGGTCTCAGACGCCATGTTTGGGCGTCTGCTCCCTGGCTCGGACACAGTGTGAGGGGTTTTGAGCTACACAGAGGGGCAGTCGGGCAGTGCGGAGCAGAGAGTCGGGACCCCAGAAGCAGACCTCGGTCACTTCCCTGGGCCTGACTGAGGTTTCTCGTCAGCAAAGTGAGCGTAACGAAGAGCACCCACCGCACAAGGCTGTTGCGGATTTAGTGTGTTCAGAGAACTGCCCTGGTTAGGTAGCTCGGCTGGTTAGTGACGTCCCAGTATGCCAAGGTTGTGAGTTCGACCCCGGGTCAGGGCACATACAAGCTGAGTGCATCAGTAAGTGGAACAGCACACTGATGCTCCTCCCTCTTTCTCTCCTCTCTCTAAAAATCAATTGATCAATAAAAAAATCTGCCCAGCTGGTATGGTTCAGTGGTTGAGCATTGACCCAAGCCCAAGAAGTCACCAGTTCGATTCCCGGTCAGGACACATGCCCAGGTTGAGGGCCCGATCCCCAGTGGGGGCGTGCAGGAGGCGGCCAATTGATGTTCTCTCTCCCTCTCCCTTCCTCTCTCTAAAATCAGTAAAGGAAAAAAAATTTAAGAGTGCTTAGCACTAAGTAGGTGGGAGTTATTATTTCCTGAGTTTTAAACAGACCACGTTGGTGGCTGGTAGGGATGGATCTGAGAGTAACACCAGCCACGGAGGGAGGGCTGGAGGCAGGCCCAGGAATCTGGAGGCGGAGGGCCCGCACCCAGACTGAAGTCAGGGTGGCTGCAAGCAGAACTCGGTGGCTGATTTCAGTGTCAACGAAGGAAATGTGATCAAAGCTGGTTCTCGAGCCTCCGAGTCAGCACAGGTCTGACAACCCTTCTACACCACAAGAGAAGAGTGTGCTATCGCAGTGGGAAGGCAGCAGTCCCCCTGGTGTGTCTTTAACTGGAACAGAGGCTCTGACCAGGTCTGCAGCGATGACGAGGCTGCGCGGTGACGGCAGACCCCACTGTGTCCGGCATGCGAAGGCGCTGTGGCAGGTGGGATGGGACGGCAGGTGGGATGGGGTCGGCAGGGACAAGGTGAAGCCCGCGGACTGCACCGGAGGGACAGAGCACCCTGAGTGCAGCAGAGGGCCTGAGCACCCCAGGTCAAACTGTTCCCTCAGTGCTAAGGCAGCATGTCTGTCACTGCGCTGGTCTGCGCGGCGGGCAAACTGCTGGCGCCCCGCCCTGGTCAGCTTGGCTCAGCGGTTAGAGCGCCAGCCTGCAGACCAAAGGGTCTTGAGTTCAATTCCTGGTCAAGGGCACACGCCTAGGTTGCAGGTTTGAGCCAAGGCCCCAAGTGGGGTCATGCGGGAGGCAATCAATCAATGCGTCTCTCTCATATCAATATTTCCCCCTCTCTCTCTCCCTCCCTCCGTCTCTAAAAACCAATGGATAAATATCCTTGGGTGAGGATTAACCAAAAAGCAAAGGCTGCCAGCGCCCAGCAGCCAAGGCAGTGGGCCCAGCTGTGCTCACACGCAGGGCACGGTTGTCCCTCGCCGCTTCGATTGCGCGGCTTCACCCTGTCACAGTTTCCGAATATAGTATAGCATTTTCCACACGAAGCCGCGACAGGCGAAGCACGAAGTGCCAAGGGACAACTGTATATAAATAAAGACCCCACTCTGCGGAAATTCTTTATCGTGGTAGAGTCTGGAACTGGTTAGCCCTGATAAACGAGGGCCGACTGTATTCCTCACTTGAGGGATGAAAAAACCCAAAATAGCCCTGGCCGGTTTGGCTCAGCGGTTGGAGCGTCGGCCTGCGGTCCGGTCCGGAGAGACCCGGGCTCGGTTCCTGCTAAGGGCACGTACCTTGGTTGCAGTTTGTCCCCGGCCCTGGTTGGGTCGTGTGGGTGGCGACCACTCGATGTGTCGCTTTAACGTCGATGTTTCTCTCTCTCTCTCTCCCTCCCACTCTATCTGGACAAAATATCGAAAGGTGTCCTCGGGTGAGGATAAAAATAAAAAAAAAACCCCAAAATAGCAAAACTAGTTTTACATAAGAATGTCTTGGATGGGACAGTAAACAGTATTAATTCTAGTAACTCAAGACCCTTCAGTACTTTTAAAAAACATATGTTTTTATTGATTTTTTTTTACAGAGAGAGGAAGGGAGAGATAGAAACATCGATGTGAGATACAGCCACCTGCCGCCTCCTGCACGCCCCCTGCTGGGGATCGAGCCCGCAACCTGGGCATGTGCCCTGACTGGGAATCGAACTGAGGCCTCTCAGTCCATGGGACGATGCTCAACCACTGAGCCACATTGGCCGGCACCCTTAAGTACTTTTAAAACTACTCTTTACAAGGACAGAGGAACACAGAGTAGTCAAGAATTTAAACTTGACCAGCCCTGGCCGGTTTGGCTCAGCGGTTTGAGTGTCGGCCCAAGGACCAAAGAATCATGGGTTCGATTTCGGCCACAGGCATGTACCTCAGTTGCGGTTCTTCCCTGGCCCTGGTCAGGGTCGTGAGGGAGGCAGCCAATCAATGTGTCTCACATGATGTTTCTCCCTCTCTGTCTCTCTCCCCCTCTTCCCTCCCTTCCACTCTATCTAGAGATACATGGAAAAAAAAATCCTAACAACAATGAGGTATCACCTCACACCTGTCAGAATGGCTGCCATCAACAAATCATCAAACAACAAGTGTTGGCGAGGGTGTGGAGAAAAGGGGACCCTAGTGCACTGCTGGTGGGAATGCAGACTGGTGCAGCCACTATGGAAAACAATGTGGTGTTACCTCAAAAAATTAAAAATTGAACTTCCATTTGACCCAGTGATCCCACTTCTAGGAATATACCCTAAGAAGCCTGAAACACCAATCAGAAAGAATATATGTACCCCCATGTTCGTAGCAGCACTATTTACAATAGCTAAGATCTCGAAACAGCCCAAGTGTCCATCAGTAGACGAATGGATAACAGAGCTGTGGTACATATACACAATGGAGTACTATGCAGCTGTAAGAAAGAAAGATCTCTTATCCTTTGAGACTACATGGAGGAACCTAGAAAGTATCATCCTAAGTGAAACAAGCCAAACAGAGAAAGACAAGTATCATATGATCTCACTTATTTGTGGAATATAATGAATATAACAGTCTGAGGAATGGGGTAGTCCCAGAGATGTGGAAGTGGGGTACAGACTGACAATCCCCAGAAGAGGGGGTAGTGGGGAAGAGAGAAACCACAGAACTTATATGCATGTATGCATGATCAGTGGACATGGACAACAAAGCTGGGGACAGGGCAGGGAGGGAGGGGGAGGGGGAGGGGGGAATCAGTGGTGGGGGAAAGGAGAAACATGTGTAACAAAAATTAATAATAAAAAAAATATATCCTCAGGTGAGAATTTAAAAAAAAAAAAGTAAACTTGACCTGCGAGAGGTCTGGCCTTTGCGGGGGCTCCTGGGAGGTCACCTCTGAGCCCCGTAGAGCATCCTGCTGAGGACAGAGCTTTTGCCTCCGTGGGGCCTGGAGCCTGGGTGGGCTTTGGGGCAGTGGGGTCTCTGCTGTCACGCTGGGGTCAGCTGTTCCCAGGACGCAGCCCGTGAAGGCGGGACACTGAAGGCCAGGTGGTCTACCTGGGGCACACTATCACACTGCTGCTGGAGAGTCGGCACTGCCCACAGCTCCCCAGGAGAGGACGGCCGGAGGTCTGCACTTGGCATTCGGCCTCTGTCCAGTCACACCTCTTCCCTTGGCTGGTACCAACCTGGAGCGACCCATAACCACAAACAGGGGGCAGGCAATTCTGCGAGTCCTTACGAATTCTTGGACATGAAGGTGGTCTTGGGGATCCCTGAACTTGCAATCAGTGTTACAGTGAGCAGAATCTCGGGGCCCTGAACTCTGCAGCTGGTGTCCGAAGTGAAGGCAGTTTTGGGGGACTTCCCCAACTTCACACATAAAGCATTTTTGCTCCAAATTCAAATATAATGGTTTTCCTCTGGGAAAAGCAACTATATGGTTATTTAGTTGGATCCTCTTTTATTATTTGAACTTGGGAAAACTTGCATCCATCACTGAGTTTGACAGCTTCTCAATACTTACGATCCTTTTGGGTGAACTCACTGGTGAGTTCAACAAGTGTGATTTTTCTGGATAATTACTTAACGAAATAAGTCAATACCTGGAAGATCTGCACAACTTAGTGAACCAGTATTTCCAAATGATCAATGCATGATGTTAAATCATTTCTGGGTAAAAGAGTCACTCCAAGTGTAAGGCAGATCAATGGGTTTTAATGTCTGAAAAATTCACTGATATAATTGTATGTTCTACATTGCAATTAATCTTTTAAAATCCTCACCTGAGGTTGTTTTTTCTATTTATCTTCAGATGGAGTGGGGGGGGGGGGGACATCGACATGAGAGAGACACATCAACTGGTTGCCTCCCACACGACCCTGACCAGGGCCAGGACCGAACTGCAACCAAGGTATGTGCCCTTAGCCGGAATCGAACCCGTGACTCTTTGGTCTGCGGGCCAACGCTCTAACCGCTGAGCAAAACTGGCCAGGGCTACATTGCAATTAATCTTTGTTGAAATTACTACCTGTCGAGTTTTGTTATAGTGGCAAAGAATATCCACAATGCTCTGAAAAGATCTTAAAATGCTACGTTTTCCAACTACATACCTGTGAGCAGCCAGATATTCTCAATATACTTTAACCAGACAATATATAGTAATAGACTGGAGACAGAAGAAGAAATGAGAACCCACTATGGTTTTGAAGCCATGTATATGAATGACTAACTTCCCCATCAGAATGATTAACTTGGGAGGTTCCTTCAATTGTTCACCCTTTAAAAAAAAAAATTTTTTTTTACCGTGATTGATTTTAAAGAGAAAGGAAGGAAGAGGAAGAGATAGAAACATCAATGAGAGAGAACATGGATTGGCCGCCTCCTGCACGCCCCCACTGGGGATCAGGCCCACAACCTGGGCATGTGCCCTGACCGGGAATCGAACCGGTGACCTCTTGGTGCAGGGTCGACGCTCAACCACTGAGCCACACTGGCCAGGCCGATTGTTCGGTCTGACTGTCACTGCTCAGAATGTTTCAACCCCCTCCCCCTCTGAGACTTTCTGGTAGATGGTATCCAAGAAACTATTATTTTCTTGATATGACTCTTGGACATACTCCTCTTACCAAATGTCTGATTTAGCCAATTTGCATCTGACTTTCCACTGTTATTTAAAAATCAAATTTGTTTTCAAAGGATGGAAACTCCCCACCATTCAAATACTCAAAATAATGGCTTACAACGCCAAAGCAGAGCGTACAAGGGCGGGAAAGGGACTCCCAGAACTTGGAAATAGATTTGCTCTTAGATTTAATCTTACAAGGGGTAATATTTACAAGATGTCTTCCAAATAGAAGCACAAAAATACCCTAAAAACCTGACATAAACATGAATGACTTATAGAAATTAAAATGAATGATGACGTGCAGACTTGAGCAGTAAGTAGAAAGCAGCAGTCAGTCAGTCTGGTTTCTGAAGCGCATCCAGGTAAAAGGGACCCAGATGAGTTCTGCCTGGTGTGACCGTCTAACCTCCAGGGGAACGAGCACATCAGGCGACCGGAGCTGGGAGGTGCGGCATTCCTACCACCCGCCGTTGGCCCTGACTCCCTCAGCAGCCTTTCTGAGGTCCAGCCATCGCGGACATGCTCATCTTTGTCTGTTGGGCAGTTTCACTAATATTGTGAAGTGGCAGGTTTGCATTTGGTTTGCACATTAGTATCTCCTAGGTTTTATCACCATAATAAATGTCTAACAACGGCGACTGTTTGTGCTTCCTGCGGAATCAGCTGAATATGATTTAGACGCAGTCTCCCTTTTAATCGTCACATTAACTCTACTTGTCATCATTCTATTTTCAGATGAGAAAGGTAAGACGCCAGAGCCAGGGTAACAGGTCCCTCGGCCCCCAAAGCCCAGAACTCTCCCGCTGCGCAGCAGCCTCAGCGCCGCTGGTGGCCACCGAGTCCCCTGGAGTCTGAGCACAGGGACTGCTGCCCGAAGCTGAAGCCAGTCTGCGGTGCGGTCTAGGCCACTGTCTGGCCTCTTCACTGTCTCCCTAGTCCTCCTCTAACACCAGCGGGCCCACATGTCCTCAGCAGCAGCACCGTCCCTGGAGCGAGCGTGCAGTCTGCAAGGGACAGTGCTCAGTTGTACAGAAAGTCAACACGCCCAGTGGCTTGGTTGGTCGAGCGTCGTCCCTTGCACCGGGAAGTCACAGGTTCGATTCCCAGTCAGGGCACACGCCCCGTTCGAGGGCATGATCCCTAGCAGGGAGTTGCAGGAGGCAGCCGATCGATGGTTCTCTCTTTCGCTCCCTTCCTCTCTTTCTCTAAAATCAATAAAAACATATTTTAAAAAAAAGAGGAAAAACAAAGTACGGCAGGTGCTACAACAGAAACACACATGGGCGCCGTGAAGGCATCAAAGAGGGGTGTCCATTCTGGGCTGTGTGAGAGGCGCCTTTCATCTGAGGGAGACTGAGCACGCGGTTCTCAGGCAGACGCAGAGTGAGACCGACGGCACAATGCTTCTCTTCTTCCTGGTATGTCCTTCCCTGTTCTCTCCACTAAATTCCCGAAGTCCGAGGGAACAAACGAACACACAAAAACTCCTCAAGCACCTCCTTCCACGAAGCTCCACCTGAGAGCACATTCCCCGCCTGTCTCCCTGACTGGGATGGAAAAGCTTGAAAGGAAAGCATCTACCTACCTTGGCTCGCCACCAATTCCAAAACGCTTTGCATTTGGCACAACTTAGCAGCTGCCTGGTATGTTGAAAGTAAACAGGGCACAGGTCGAGAGAAGTGGGGGCAGGGTGGCGAGTATAAGGAACCTCAAACTACTTAGATTTTCACGTATGTGAATAATCTATGCAAATTTCCACTAAACAAGTCCATGGGTATTCTGCTATCATCCACGTGCTTAATATCCACTATTAAAGTCCATTCCAGAGGCAGTCATACATCCCCAGTGCCTGCAAAGCAGAACACACATCACACAGATGTTGTTGAACATATGTAGTCATGGAAACGCTACACCAGAGCAGGAAGGAGTGCTTTGAGTTAACCAGAGAGATAAATGACGCTAAGCAAACGTGTGTCTAAGACTCACTCGGATAAACTCGCTTCCCCGCCCTTCCGTGAGTGCGCCTGCTCACAGATGCACCTTCTCACAGGTGCGCCTGCTCACAGATGCGCCTACTCACAGGTGCGCCTTCTCACAGGTGCACCTGCTCACAGATGCACCTTCTCACAGGTGCGCCTGCTCACAGATGCGCCTACTCACAGGTGCGCCTTCTCACAGGTGCACCTGCTCACAGATGCACCTTCTCACAGGTGCGCCTGCTCACAGATGCGCCTACTCACAGGTGCGCCTTCTCACAGGTGCGCCTGCTCACAGATGCGCCTGCTCACAGGTGTGCACCGGGTTTCAGCAAGCCCAAGGGCTGCCCACAGAAGCCAACCTTCTACCACACGTTCCTAGTGCTGTCCGCCCTACCGCAGGGCTGGTTTACACCTACAAACGGAATACAATTCTGAGTAGTCTCAGTAATGATTTCAGGAGGAAATCTGCTTCCGGAACCACACACCACAGGGAAAGCAGGAGAGGAGATGGAGTGCGGAGAAACCACGGAGAGCAGTGACATCCACACGCGTGTGAGCAATGCAGACGTGGCCCTAGCACGGCAGCGCATTAGATGACAGGACTGGCCCTGGCCGGGTAGCTCAGCAGGTTAGAGCACTGTCCCGAGACGCCAAGGTTGCAGGTTCGATCCCCGGTCAGGGCAACACACAAGAATCAACCAATGAATGCACAGATAAGTGGGACAACAAATCAGTGTTTCTCTCTCTAAAAATCAATACATTAAAAAAAAATAAGTTAGAGAACTAGTTCTTTTTCACATGTGAATTTAGGCTCCTCTGACGCTCTGAAGATTAAATCATCTTTTGGGGCATAGTACTAGGCCTGGCTCATCAATAAAGCTTTCGTCTGAATTATACGTAAAAGACAGCTGTTATTCGTATACTGTGTGGTTAAATCCCACTGTCTGCCCTGGCCGGGTTGGCTCAGCGGTAGAGCTTCAGCCCACACATCAATGAGTCATGGGTTTGATTCCGGCCATGGGCTTATACCTTGGTTGCCCGGTCATGTGGAAGGGTGTTTCTCTCTCTCCTTTCCACTCTACCTGAAGATAAACAGAAAAATATCCTCAGGCGAGGATTAAAAAAAATCCCATTGTTTCTGAGACTACTCCCTGAAGGGCTGTTGCTTTGCTGTTGCAGTTACCCTCACCGGAGGACATTTTTCCATTGAGTTTGAGAGACAGTGGAGGGGGGAGGGTAGAGAGAGGGAAAGAAACATTTATGTGAGGGAGACACATCAATTGGTTGCCTCCCAAATGTGCCCTGACCGGGCCGGGGATCAAACCTGCAACCCAGGTACGTGCCCTTGACCGGGAAAGTCCTTGAGAAGCGTCAACAGGGTGGACGGGAACCACATCACAAGTGAAGAAGCTGCCCTTCTTTAGGAGCAAAAATACTTATTCCATTTTACGGGAGGAATTCAGAGGAAAATCAGTATTACTAATACATACATATGTTATACGTAATATGTTATATGTAACATATACTATTATCAACGCATACTTAATGAAAAAAGCAGGAGTTGCTCTATTAATAACCAATAAAGTAGACTTCAGAGCGAAGAAAATTTCCAGAGACAAAGAGGGACGTTACATAATAAAAGGATCAGCCTGCCAGGAGGACATATGATCCCAACTGTGTACCTATCGAACAGTCTCATACACATACGTAAGGCCAAACTGATGCAGCCAAAAGGAGAAACAGACAGACCCACGATTTTTGTGGGGAACTCAACACCCACCTCTCAGACAGGTTTACTAGGCGGAAAAACATCGAGGATATAAAAGATTTAAACAGAGCAACCGACAGGACCTAATTCATAGATATAATAAAACATTCCACCCAAAGAGAACAGAATATACATTTTTTCAAGTGCCCTTCGAATGGTTATCAAGATGGATCACATCCTGGGCCAGAAAACAATTCACCACACATTTAAAATAACTGAAATCATGCAGTGTGTGTTCTCTGACTGCAACGGAAACAGGAAAAATTAGCCGTGTTGCTGTCAAATTCCTTGTTTTCTCAGTGACACATGAGGTCCGGCAGAATGAGGGCAGAGGGCAGAGGGCAGAGGAGGAAGGCAAGAAACCCACCCACTAAAGGATCACTGAGCACCCAGCGTGGGCAGACTACTGCTCTGGACACGGACCAAAGGAGAACGCCCAGACAAGGTCTGCTCTCCCGTCCCTGCCTGGTGGGGCGGGAGGGGGGCGGAGGTGTGTCCCAGTGTAAATGTCAGGGGCGGTAAGTGTGCGAAGCACAGGGAAGGAACAGACCAGCCCGGAAGGATGACCTTACACAAGATGCCCAGGAAAGGCCCCTCAGCTGGCGGGACAGAAGCCCGAAGGAGTGAGGCGTGAGCCTTGCGGATTTCCGAGGGCACAGCCACCCAGGCGGAGGGGACAGGAACGCAGAGGCTCCGAGGCGGAGGGAGAGCAAGGAGAGGGGAGAGGAGAGAAGGCAGGGGGTGAGATGGGAGGTTGTGCAGGAAATTCGGGTGGCTCTGGACATAACTGGACCGGGAGGCTCTGGAAATCTGAGCAGTGAACAGCCGGCTTGTTGTGAGTGCTCACCCCGAGGACCACGGGGAAAACACGCCTGTGTAGTGGGTGGGAAGGTGGAAGCAGAGACCGAGTAGGAGGCCACTGCAGTGAAGCAGGTGACGTGACCCGGAGTGACCGCAGTCGAGGTAGTGAAGGTTCCGATACACTGAAGGGACAGCAGACAGAATCTGCTAAGGGACTGGATGTGGGCTGATATGGGATATGAGAGAAAAAGATTTCAGGAATGGCTCCGAGGTGTTCGGCTTAGGCAACAGGTAGAGGGAGTCGCATTTCACAGGACAGGTAGGGCTTGGGAGGAAGCCGGCTGGCGTGGCGTGTACTGGGTGTGGCGGTAAATCCAGGCTTCAGCTGCGGCACACTGAAGCTGCTCTCGACTTATTTTTAATTTGTGAAGAATTCCAAACCTACCGAGAAACATTAAGACGGTGCAGTGAACACGTGTATACCTTCACCTAGATTTGCTTATTGCTGACATTTTACCAAATTTACTTAACGTTTCTCTTTTGCTGGGCCACGTCCCTCCAATACTTTAACATCCTGTTGTCTCCTTAGAAAAATCATTTTCTCCTGCACAAGTGTATTATAATTATCACACTAATAAATTTAGCAGCGATACACACACTACGTGTCTTTAATACTCTACTTTCCCTGGATCCAGCATTCAATCGTGAGCGCGTGAAGTTGGGGATGCCTATTAGACACCCATGTGGCTACGCTGTCAGGGAAACAGGACGTGTGTCTGGGATTCGGGAGTGGCTTGGTTTTGATGACAGTGTTTGGAAATGAGAAAGTCAACTCACTACTACAAAATACAGTTAGACTGTGTGCCCATTTGAGGTTGATGGCTCTAACTTTAAAATGGAATCCATCGGCCTCGCAAGGGTTTTCTCCAGTAACACTCCGCGGAGGAGGTAGACACAGCGCAAGCAGACAGCTGGGTTTAGCCTCAGTCAGGAAGGCAGGTTAGGATGTAAGGAGACAGAGGTGACGGGACTTATAAGGGAGTCATGGCGATGATGGTGCGCCGCCCCCTTTCCGGGTCAGAAGGGACGCAAAGAGAGGAGGGGACGGGCGTTCTGAGAGTCTGTCGCACAAAACCAAAACAGTGTTACTGAATAAATACCATTAAACACTGCACGGCACTATCATTCCATTGTAAGTCGTATTCAAATGCTTGTCTTACTGATTATTTTGATCTTGGCAAAAAAGGCCACCCTATTCCTTTTGTAAGAACAAAAAAAGCCCCCAGACCACACTATTATGAACAAATACTTATCGAGTGTTTACTCTGCAGAGAACACTTCTCCTGCTGAGAGGACACAAACAGTAGAGCCCACCTGCCAGAGGCAGAGCTACCAGGGACCTGAGAAACCGCAGTCTCCCGCCCTGCGTGCACAAGGTGACAGCCAAGGGGTAAGGGCTTATCCAAAGTCACAGAGCTGGTCCACGGCAGAGCCAAGCCGAGAACCCAGGCCCCTGGACCGCCCTCCAGTCCCGCATTCTCCATCTCTGCCTCTGAAATCAGGACATCAGAAATGTCTGGAAGAATGCACAAACACTCACTTTGGAGGACGACACTGGGGGTGGGGTTTCCCACTTTTCACTTGAGAACGGGAATTTTCTGTCATAGGCATGTACTACTCTAGTAGCAAATATAGAACGATTATAATACAGTTAACTTTTTAAAAAAAGCTAGACGAGCCTGGCCGGTGTGGCTCAGTGGATTGGAGCATTGGCCTGTGGTCCAGAGAGACCCGGGTTCGGTTCCCGCTAAGGGCACGTACCTTGGTTGCAGTTTGTCCCCGGCCCTGGTCGGGTCGTGCGGGAGGCAGCCACTCGATGTGTCTCTTTCATGTCGATGTTTCTCTCTCTCTCTTTCCCTTCCACTCTATCTGAACAAAAAATGGAAAAAATGTCCTCGGGTGAGGATAAAAAACAAAACAAAAACAACAACCAGACAAAAAACCACACAGAAGGCTTTAGCACACCCATGCTCATGGAAGCACCGTTCACCATCCCCGAAAGGTAGAAACCACCCATGTGTCTAGGGGCAAATGAAGGGAAAGACTAAGTGGGACCGATCCACACGGTGACCTGTCGCTCCGACTAGAAGGGAAGGACATTCTGCCTCAGGGGTGAGCCTGCGGTGAAATAAGTCCGTCACAAAAGGACAAGTACTTTACGGTTCCACTCCTCTGAGGTCCCTAGAAGAGTCATCACAGAGACAGAAAGTAGAATGGGCGGGTGGCAGTGTCAGAAAACAACAACAACAAAACCCACAACACACAGTATTTTGTGTGGCAACCAAAACTGGACACCTTCAATTTTTGATCATCAATTATTACTAGTATATCTTTATCTCACTCGAGGATATGTTCTTTGATTTTAGAGAGAGAGGGAGGGAGGGAGGGATGGAGAGGAAAGAGAGAGAGAGAAACATCAATGTGAGAGAAAAACATTGATCAGTTGCCTCCCACATTTGCCCGACTGAGAATAGAACCTGCAACCTAGGTATGTGCCCTGACCAGGAATCGAACCCATAACCTATGGTGTACAGAACAACGCTCCAACCAACTGACCCACCCAGCCGGGCTATCATCAATTATTTTTAAACTCAAGGCATGTTACCGTCTTTGAGACAACGTGAAGTACACCACTACTGAGCGACGGTGTGTAAATGAAACCACTGGGTGGATGATGCCGAAACAGTGCCAAAATCACTGTGAATCTTTCCTGTACGCTCAGGAGGACATAAATGTAAAAATCCCATTGCTACGGCACAGAAGGTGAGAACGGATTATTCTGTGCTAAGTTGTATTCAAATGCCTGTCTTCTTTATTTATTTATTTATTTTTTAATTCTCACCCGAGGATATTTTTCCATTTTTTGTACAGATAGAGTGGGAAGGAGAGAGAGCAAGAGAGACAGAGAGAGAAATATCGACGTGAAGGGACACATCGAGTGGCTGCCACCCACACGACCAACCAGGGCCGGGGACAAACTGCAACCGAGGTACGTGCCCTTAGCGGGAACCGAACCCGGGTCTCTCCGGACCGCAGGTCGACGCTCTAACCGCTGAGCCAAACTGGCCAGGGCAATGCCTGTCTTCTTTAAATCAAGGGCTCATTATGCGAGGTTTCCACTCCATCAGGACTGCCACAAACTGAATATCCTAGGACTATCCTCTGCAATGCCGTTTTCCTGGAGGAGCCGGTATGGAACGTCTTTCCCCCGCGATTCGCAAGATGTAGGAAAAGTCAGCTATTTGAGAACGGGGTAATTCTAGTGAATTCAAATTTTCAAGCAGCTTTATTTCAGTTTCTTGGGATAGATTCTGACTTCAGATAGCTTCCTCAACACAATGCCAAGTAGAATCCCTCAAGTAAGACTAATGTGCACAGAAAGAAAACACCCCAACGGGATACGCACTTAAGGGAACAGAGGCCTGCTTAGTTGGTTTTGTTAACAGAAAGGAAAGAGAACAGAGAAGCACCCATTGCCCCGTGCCTATTTTTCTCTTCCCCACCCCACTATACTCCAAAGTAACACGAGCGCGGCAATCTGGTTTCGGGTCACTAGACAGGCGTGGCAAGCATAGGACAGGATGCTAAATTCTTTGTTCAAGAAGTTGACTGTGCTGGGCTCCCACTTTCTGGACTAGCTAGGCTTGTTCGGACTACAACTGTAACCCGGTTTCAAACGATCATTGAAATAAGTAAGGTGGAACTGTGGCGGCTCTTATACCAAGCAGTGAGGCTCTGGTGTTCAGCAGTGAGAGTCGGCAAACCCCAGCCAGCAGCCCAAATCCCAAACAGAGCTGGAAACGGAACCTGGGGCAGTGAGGGAGACGGACACCTCGAAAACCGCCTGTTCCAGAAAACATCTATAAACACTCCCACTGGTGACCCCTCCCTTTTCCGAGCTTCCGTAGTGACGGCCTCTGGCCCGTCGTTACATTGTGTCAGGTTTGGGCCATAATCCTAGCGAGCAGAGGGCTCCAGTTTTACCCACATAAGTGCACGCAGGGAGTTTCGCATCTACGGGAATGGCTTCCTCCGGCTCCGCTCTGAGCATGCACTTCAGCCAGCCTCAGGCTGCCCTTCTCGGAGGACTCTCGCCAGGGGCGTGGGGATGATGATAAGGGGCCAGTGCTAACCTGACAAGCTCAGGGACCGCCTGCTCGGCACCCTTGCAAACTCAGAGACCTTAAGTAACCACAAAGGACAGTCTGAAATGAAAACTTTTTAACTAAAAGCAGTTTAAGGCAGGTAGTCATGTCCTAGGCTAGAACCTTCCCTGATAAAAGTCCATCTTTAGCCCTGGCCGGTTTGGCTCAGCGGTTAGAGCATCGGTTCCCGCTAAGGGCATGTACCTCGGTTGTAGTTTGTCCCCAGCCCTGGTTGGTCGTGCGGGTGGCAGCCACTTGATGCGTCCCTTTCACATCGATGTTTCCCTCTCTCTCTCTCTTCCTCCCACTCTATCTGTGCAAAAAATGGAAAAATGTCCTCGGGTGAGGATTAAAAAAAGAAAAAAAAAAGTCCATCTTTATCTTAACTGAGCCTGTCTATTGTCTTTTGCATCTCCGAGAACATTCCTTTGGAATGTCAGGGAAACTCCCCTTTCTCCAGACCCCTCAGGGCTCCCCCAATGCACCAGGGCGGAGACCATACACACCCTCATTGTTATTTTTATCATGTTAATTGTTGACTGCTAACTAGCCTGCACCCACCCAAGTAAAAAATGTATCACCCAATTTATCATCCAATCCGAGAGGTTTCCCAGCTTTGATTTCTCCCACCTCCCCGACCTGTCACCGGTGGATTTCTTGTGACCCACTAGCTCTTCCCTTTGGACTGTAATACATAAGATAAGGTGCAAAACTGCCCCTCTCTGGGGCATTATCTCAATCCGTTGAGATGATGCTTCCCGGCATTTGTCCACATTCTGGCTCAAATAAACTCACAAAAACTCGGTATAGATTAGAATGTTTCCTGCAGTGACTGGGGCCGGTTTCGGGTGCACAGGTGGGGTGGGGTGCACAGGGGGGCAAGTGCATAAGTCTGGCGGGTGCACACAGGTGTGCTGGTGCAAAGGTGGGGTGTGGCTGGGTGCACAGAAGGCGGGACTCGAGGCCCAGTGCGCCCCCGCCCCAGCCGGCTCCCGGCCTCCCGCGCCCGCCCCCGCCCTTCCTCTTTCCTTCTCGCTCACCTCCGTCCCAGACTCCGCCTTATGGAAGTCACTACACATCGCCCCGAAGGCTCGGCGCACCAGGGACTCAACTTTCCCGCCACCAGCGCCATTTACCGCCGGCCTCCGCGGCCCCGCCAGTCAATCAGCCGGTCAGGCGCGCTGACCCGGACGCGAACGTGCGCGCTGCGCCCGCCCTCGGCCGCGGAGGAAGTGAGCATGCGCAGGAGACAGGCATGCGCAGGAGGCGGGTATGAAGGCGAGGGGACGTGCGCAAGAGGCGGGTATGCGCTGGAGTGGGCATGCGCAGGAGGCCGGTATGCGCTGGAGTGGGCATGCGCAGGAGGCGGGCATGCGCAGGAGGCGGGCATGCGCAGGAGGGCGTGGGGTCAGAGGGCGTCAGCCACCATCGCGTCGGAGGCCGAGACACGAGCGCGGCGGGCGACGACTTGCTCCTCCTCCGCTTCATTTCGTTTTAATTAGGTAAAACCCGCAGCACGTCCTTATTTTTGCTTTTACTGTTAACGCAACATTTGCTGAGCAAGCAGGCTTTTTGGGGGGGTCCGCTGGGTTGAAGGCCTCTGGCGGGCCGTCCTGTGGCTCGTGGTGAATTCCGAGGAGGGAGGGAGAAGGGCCCCGGACGGGAGGGCTCGAGAGCGGGGCCGAGCCTGCCGTGTCCGGGTCGCTGGGGGAGAAGGGTCCCGTTGCCGTTGGTTACCGAGCGTCCCCCCGCGCAGGTTGGGCGGATGCGTGGACCCGCAGTGTCTTGCGCCGGTTCCGGGGCTTCGGCCAGAACCGGAGCCGCCGAATGGGTTTTACAACCTACTGTTTCCTTTTTATGTTTCTTATTATTGTTTTTTTTAAAAACCCTCACCCGAGGACATTTTCCCACTTTTTTGTTCGGGTAGAGGGGGAGGGGGAGAGAGAAGCCTCGAGGGAAAGGGACACGTGGAGTGACCGCCTCCCGCGCGACCCCGCCAGGCCCGGGGACAGACCGCCACCGGAGCCCGCGCCCCCAGCGGAACCGGGTCTCCCGGGACCGCGCGCCGACGCCAACCGGGCCGGGGCTGGTGGTGGTGGTGGTTTTTAAACCCACTTTCCAGCGGTTGTAACGTGGTGTCCTGCGGGCTCCATTCCGGTCCCGGCCACGTGCCTGGGCCGCAGGTTCGGTCCGGGCCCTGGTCGGCGTCGCGCGGGAGGCAGCCCACCGGGTGTCGCTCTCACGCGGACGTCTCTGCCCTTCCCGCCCTTCCACTGCGTCTAACAACGAACAGTCGGTGGGGAAAGTCGCGGGTGAGGACCCCCAGGAAGTAAAGGGGAGTAAAGAGGGTGACGATGGTGGGAGCGGTGCTGGTCAGCTCGTCGGGGGCTCGGTATCGACCGGGCCGGGCCTGCGCGCTTCGTGGATAATGACCCACCCAGCCCCCCCTTTCCCGGGCAGGTCCCGCCACCCCCTCGGGTGGAGGAGGAAACGGAGCCGCAGACTGGGCCCACTCTACTTCGTTGCCCACATTGTAGCGGCTCAGGGGGTGGCAGAAGTAACACGGTGTACTCTTGAGTCGTTCTTTGTTTATAGTGAAGCTATTGCAATAATCACCAGCATGTCTTTTTGCATACGAACAACTGTAAACCGACTTTTGCCCACCTCTATACCGGATGAAGGAACAGTATTTCTTCGTTTTTTTTGGTTAATCCTCACCTGAGACTATTTTCCCATTGATTCTTTATTTTTTAATCCTCACCTGAGGATATTTTTCTTTTTATCTTCAGATAGAGTGGGAGGGAGAGAGAGAGAGACACACACATCAGTTGGTTGCCTCCCACGCTGCCCCAGACCAGGGCCAGGGATCACACCTGCAGCCCAGGGAGGTGTCCTTGACCGGGAATCAGCCCAAGACCCTTTGATGCTCCAGGAAGCCTTGTAAAAAGGCAAAGCCTGGGGCACCTTTAGATGCTGATAGGCTAGAGCTGGAGAGACTTCCTTGTCAAAGGTAGGACCAGGTAGGACCGGAGGAGGTGCTTGGAGGAATTGGGACTTGAAGAGGAAGGGGGAGGGCGTCTGGTCCACTCCCTGCAGGGTGGAGCATGGGTGCAGGTGCAGATAAGTTTTGGAATAGGGAGCTCAGAAGGACTGCAGAGGTTCTAGTCAAATGTTTTTTTTTTCCCCCCTCTGAATTAAAAAGCAAGGTAGTAGAAATCCGAGACTTACGTTAAAGTCAAGTAACCTACCCAAATGTTATCCATCTGTGGGCCTTAAAACTTTCCTTAGAAAACAGTCCTTGGTCCGTAGTGGTACCTGGAGCAGCGGGTTTCCTAGAACTGAAGCACTACACTGCCGCAGAGTACGCCAGTAATAGCTGTAGGTAGGGGACTTTTCCTCAGCACTCATTGTCTGCGCTCACATTTAATACTCAGCATGGATTAGCACTGTTTTTTGTTTCCATTGCACAGAGTTTTTCTTCCTCAGTTACAGTCTTGAATTCCAAGATGAATTTTCTGATCTTACCATGGATGTTTATGTCAGATACACCTAAAATCTCCAACCTGGTTCTGTCACTTATCATGACCCTGGACCTTCGTTAACAAAGTGCTGTGATGACTAAATGAAATAATGTACTTAAAACAGCCAGCACAACACCCAGCACAGAATATGGATCCCTTTCATACCCCCCTGTATTTTCAGGTCATCAGTTAACATAGTGCCAAGATACAATAAATACTCAATATGTGACTCCTGTTCACCATGATGGCAGTAATTAGGGGACAGAGTAAGAGGTGAGACTGGCCCTGGCTAGTTTGGTTCAGTGGCTAGTGCATCGGCCTGCAGACCAGAGTCCCAGGTTCGATTCCGGCCAAGGACACGTACCTCAGTTGCAGTTTGTCCCGGGCCCTGGTGGGGTCGTGCTGGTGGCAACCAATCGATGTGACTCTCACATTCCTTTCTCTCTTCGTTCTTCCCTCCCTCCTGCTCTATCTGAAGATAAATGGAAACATATCCTCAGGTGAGGGTTTAAGAAAAAGGAAGAGCCTGTCAGGTAGTTACCAAGGTGGCTGGCAATAAAGGGTGCTAAGACTACGTGCGAAAACATGAGAATATGAGATGGAAAAAACCACTTTTATTGCAAATCCTTTTGAGGAGAAGAAGTGGTTAGGAAGGAAAGGCCCTTGGAAAGCGGGGGAAAGAGCAGAGAAGACGGGACTGACAGCAGGTCACCATGTGCAGGTCAGTGGGTTGTCGCGGGAGGTGAGGTGGCCCAGCCCCTCCACAGCATTCATCCCCTCGTCCTTCTCCCACCCCCTCTTCACCTAGAAGCAGGGTTCTGAGTCTGTAAAAAGAAGTATTCAAAATGTGCTAGATTATATTATTCGCTCCCCAAGCAAGTCCATAAATGTTCATCTAATTCTGGTGGTACTGATGATGGTGATGGCTTGAGTCAAGTCCTTTTCAAACTGGGGTCCTGGATTTCTTGTCAGAAAGGGGAAGTCTTTTTTTTTTTTCCCCCTCCAGTTCTACAAGGAGTCAAAGTTGTTTATATAGTGAACAAAGCAAAGTCATGCCTACTGCCCAGTATGAAAGATTTGGGTTCTGATTTGGATTCCCTAAGCTCAAGTTTCCTCTCCAGTAATGCAACCCACTCCCCCTGCAAGTGTTCCTTACCATTTCCTGACCCGACCCGCAGGTCGAGCAACGAGGACTCTAGAGGGGGAGTGAGGATGAGGAAGGACAAGAGCCATGAGAAATGGAGACAAGACAGGGTTCTGATCAAGTCTCGTTTATTCGGGGGGGGGGGGGGGGAGTTCACATAATATATAGGGGAAAAACAGGTGAAACAGTTAATGAGTATCCCACCTGAGGCAAATTCCAGTAAATACCCCGGTGGAACAAATGATAAGCAAAGAATGGAGTAAACAATTATCTAGAGGAATGCAGACAGTGTATTCAGAAAGACCCTGCCCTGGGGCCAGAGACAGCAGAGCAGACTGCAACAAAATGGATGCCATGCAAAAGTCTCCCACAATTTCCCATTGCCCTGTGGGTACTGGGACTCCCAGAACCAGGGCGAGGAAGTGCTGACTTTGTGGGTGCTGCTGCTGCTACGAGTCAGGCTAACTTGTCAGCTTGCAGGGTTTTTACAGCTCTTGGTATCTTGCACTGAACAGTCTGTAACAGGGTAAATGAAACATTTTGAGTGAACAGAGTGGAAGCTCAGAAGCATGGATGTGACTATAATTGAGACAGGCAGGAAGACTTTATTTTAAAATGGTGGCAGAGTGGAGCCAAAATAGATGAAGGTGGCTTTCATGCTGACCGGAAAATTTTTTAGGCCTTGTTAAACTTTCTTGATAACAGTTTGTATCTAACTCTTAAGATTTGAGGAACTAGAAATTTAAACCTGGTAACAATAATCCCCATTCTAGGGGTTCTAAACAGTAGGAATTTAAACTAATAGCATTGACCATTATTATCAGAACAAACTGTTTTCTGGAATGAAAAAGATTCATGCAAAAATATATTTTTTTCACCTATCTACTTTATTGATTTATTGTTTTGGTGGTACGTGCCCCTAGTGGGAACTGAACCCGGGACTCTGGTCCGCAGGCCGACGCTCAACCGCTGAGCCAAACTGGCCAAGTCACCTATCTACTTTAAAAGCCTAGGGAATAGCATGGGTTTATGACATATGTCTTGTAGGTAGTACTAACTTGCTCGTTGTATAAACTAGAATATGTTTGGTTGCAAGTCACAGAACACTCAGCTCTTACCGACTTAAATAACAAATGGAATTTATTGGTCAGGCAGCTGGAAGTCCAGAGGTAAGACAGGCTTCGAGTTCACTTTGATCGAGAGGCTCAGTTATACAAGTACCCAGTTTCCTTTTTCTCTGGTCAGATTCTTAGTCTCTACCTTGGTCCTCATGGGACTGTGTCCGTACCTGAAACACTGAACAATCGAAGTAACTGGGCTGGTTAGCCGAGGCCTGAGCCACATGTCGGACCATTGGGGTGGAGGTAGGTTCTTAAAAGCTTGTAGGCTCCGTGGAGAGGGGTGGATGACAGTAAATGACAATGACGAACAGAACGAGGTTACAGTAAGCCCTCGGTTCTGCCGACCTCAATTTAATGGACTTTGGATTTAATAGATGAAATTTCCAGTCCATGTCGTATGTGAAAATGAACACCCTGATAATTTTAAAATGCTTTTTTTTTTTTTTTTTTTAATTTATTTAGTGGGAGGGAGAGAGAGGAAGGGAGAGAGAGAGAGAAACATCGACGTGAAGGGACACATCGAGTGGCTGCCACCTGCACGACCAACCAGGGCCGGGGACAAACTGCAACCGAGGTACGTGCCCTTAGCGGGAACCGAACCCGGGTCTCTCCGGACCGCAGGCCGACGCTCTAACCGCTGAGCCAAACTGGCCAGGGCTACAATGCTTTTAACAAAGATTTGCTTATAATTAAATTAACGGGTTGTGTTTTTTTGTTGTTGTTTGTTTTGGTACGTGCCCCTAGCGGCAAGCTAACCCAGGACTCTGGTCTTTGGTCCGTGGTTCGTAGTCTGCAGGCTGACGCTCCAACTGCTGAGCCATACCAGCCAGGGCTGTTTTGTTATTTTTAACAAATTTTAGCAAATAGGCAATATGTTGGAAAAAACACTGTAGTCATTTCTCCAACATAAATAACTATTACATATCTACAACTGTAGTCTACATATTTAAATCCAAGCGTCACTGCTCATACACAATGTTCTGCGTATGATTAACACATGGTCACAGCCTGGAGCGGTAGTAATTGGTTGTTTCCTGGCGTGACTTTCTGCAGCAGTTTTAACTCATGCTGACTGATGTTCCCGCGTGCACTCAGCTACGATCCAGCCGGTGCGTTTGTTTGCTCCCAGTGACTGCTGGATGCACGCATTCACTGGACCTGTTCAGTGTAAATGTAAAATTATGGTAATATTGAAAACTTTTCTGTGAAATTAAACTTTTTATACATAATTTTAATTACACAAATGTGTCTACATAAGTAAAAACAGGGAAACTAGCTAATTTATCAATTTTTGAACATCAGCATTCAGAAAACTTTATTATGTAATGGACTTTCGGTTTTAGCGGACACTCCCTTGCCCACATTAGTCATTTATATGGAGGTTTGACTGTCGTTAGGTGAAGTGGGGTAGATCCTGGGGAGGCAACTTCTACCTCATTGTACCCTCCACAGTGAGCACACGTACACAGCCGCATATCCAGGTCACCTCTTCCGTTCCATGCCCTTCAGTACAGAGGAAATCTTTCCTCACATATAAGGAAATTATTTCAGAAAGAAGGCTTTACAGTTGAACAGCTGCTCTGTGCTAAATGGCTCTTTGCTCCTCGTGGAGCTCGTGTGTCGGTGGCACTAGTCTAGTTCATCAGGCACCTGTTTGTGTGGGTTGTGTGGGCCATCTTCGCAACGTGCTTTTGAAATTAGTTTTAATGTTCCAGAGACATGGTGAAACGTCAGTGTGAGAGGGACACATCAACTAGTTGCTTCCCACACGACCCCGACCACGGCCGGGGCCG
This sequence comes from Molossus molossus, assembly GCF_014108415.1. Taxonomy (NCBI): domain Eukaryota; kingdom Metazoa; phylum Chordata; class Mammalia; order Chiroptera; family Molossidae; genus Molossus; species Molossus molossus. The sequence continues at coordinate 110,177,577 of NW_023425401.1, forward strand.
GACCACAACCGAGGTACGTGCCCCTGACTGGAATGGAACCCGGGACTCATTGGTCCGTGGGCTGACGCTCTACTGCTGAGCCAAACTGGCCAGGGCATGAGGCACTCTCATAAATTGCTGGTAGAAAGGCAGACATGGCCTGGCCAGTGTGGTTCAGTCGTTGAGCATCAACTCATGCACCAAGAGGTCGCTGGTTTGATTCCCGGTGGGGGGCATGCAGGAGGGGGCCAATCAATGTTCTCTCTCATTGATGTTTTTATCTCTCTCTCCTCTCTTCTTCTCTGTCCAAAATCAATAAAGGGAAAAAAAAGAAATGCAAACATGTTCAGTCATTTTGGAGGGGAATTTGGCAATCTCTTAACAAAACTAGACATTAACTTTTTGATACACCAGTCCTGCTTCTAGGAATTAATCCTAAAGTCATGCCTCCAATTCTACTGTTAGGTATATACTCATGAAATCCATTTAAATCAGTTCTGATCTGCCCATATGATTCTGGGTATGCCTGTAACTTCCATGAGATAGTAGCCTCCATTTTTTTCTCTGAAGTGAATTTGGAGTAGATCATAGCTTCTGCTTATTGAAAGTCAGCTATGCCCTGGCCGGTTTGGCTCAGCGGTAGTGTTGGCCTGCGGTCAAGAGAGACCCGCTAAGGGCATTTACCTCGGTTGCAGTTTGTCCCCGGCCCTGGTTAGGTCGTGCGGGTGGCGACCACTCAATGTGTCCCTTTCATGTCGATGTTTCTCTCTCTCTGTGTCTCCCTCCCCACTCTTATCTCAACAAAAAAATGGAAAAATGTCCTCTGGTGAGGATAAAAAAAAAAAAGAAAGCTACGTTCCAGGCACTGTTCTTATTGTTCCGGGCATATGATGGTCAACCCTTGCCTGCCAGGTGTTTATTCTGCCCCTGGTGCCCAGAGAGGGTTAGCGATTGTGGAGTCCTCTAGCTAGTGAGAACCCAGGCATACTTGACTATAAAACTGTGGTCTTCCTAACACATTAAGTTGCTTCCAGAAGATACAAAGATCTAAGGCCTTTTTACAACTCCAGATTCTGTGATTTTTTTTTTTTTTTTTTTTTTTGGGTACGTGTCCCTAGCAGGAACTGAACCCGGGTCTCTCTGGTCCGCAGGCCAACACTCCAACCGCTGAGCCAAACTGGCCAGGGCTGTGATTCTTTACTCTTCAAAAAAATTAAATTTATTGGAGTAACATGGGTTAATAACATTATCTAAATTTTAGGTGTAAAATTTTATAATCCATCATCTGTTTGTTCTGTTGTGTGCTCACCCCCCGAAGTCTAGTCTCCTTTCGTCGTCACGTATTTGACTCCCTCGTGATTTTCTTACTTTCAGGCAAGAAGACGGTCCTCTATCCGTGCCCACCTAAGCCATGGCCCGTGGTCCCAAGAAGCATCTGAAGCGTGTAGCGGCTCCAAAGCACTGGATGCTGGATAAACTGACCGGTGTGTTTGCCCCCCGGCCATCCACCGGTCCCCACAAGCTGAGAGAGTGTCTCCCTCTCATCATCTTCCTGAGGAACAGACTGAAGTACGCCCTCACAGGCGACGAAGTCAAGAAGATCTGCATGCAGCGCTTCATCAAGATCGATGGCAAGGTCCGAACCGATGTCACCTACCCTGCTGGGTTTATGGATGTCATCAGCATTGACAAGACCGGAGAGAATTTCCGTCTGATCTATGACACCAAGGGTCGCTTTGCCGTTCATCGTATTACACCCGAGGAGGCCAAGTACAAGCTGTGCAAAGTGAGGAAGATCTTTGTGGGCACAAAGGGAATCCCTCATCTGGTGACCCACGATGCGCGCACCATCCGCTACCCCGATCCCCTCATCAAGGTGAACGACACCATCCAGATTGATCTGGAGACCGGCAAGATCACCGATTTCATCAAGTTCGACACCGGTAACCTGTGCATGGTGACCGGGGGTGCCAACCTGGGAAGAATCGGCGTGATCACCAACAGGGAGAAACACCCTGGCTCGTTTGACGTGGTTCATGTGAAAGATGGTAATGGCAACAGCTTTGCCACCCGGCTCTCCAACATTTTTGTTATCGGCAAAGGCAACAAGCCGTGGATCTCCCTGCCCCGTGGCAAGGGCATCCGCCTCACCATTGCCGAAGAGAGAGACAAGAGACTGGCGGCCAAACAGCTGGTGAAGTGAGCCGGCGTGCCGCGGTTAGAGGGATCTTTATGCTTCGTTCAGGTTAACACAGCGCGGGGCGGGGGGCCGGGGATTGGCGTGCCCACTAAGGTGTTAGTGTTCATCCACAACCTACATTCGTTCCCTCCTCCTCTGGGCTTAACAGCAGAATGAGTGTGACAGCCCCTACCCTGAGTCAGTCTCTCCCTAGCCTCTTCCTCTGTGCACACCCGGTTAGCTCATCGTGCTTTTCAGCCTGTGGCGGCCCTGAAAGCTCCTGCTCGTTTCTTCGTTGATTCCTTGAGTCGCATTTCTTACGTTCTGTCTCCTGGCCGCATCGGCAGGTGCTCTCACGTGCTCTCTCTGTCTATTTGAGTTTGTAGGTTTCTAGTAAAATAAGTTTTGTTTTGATTGCTTATATAATTGTAATTGAAATGCAGGTATAGATTCTAGTTCATGATAATGGATTGATACTGGTTTATTAAATGTAACGAGCACTATGTACTACCTTAATTTTTCTGTAAATGTAAGATTTCTTTAAAATAAAGCCTATTAAAAATGTGTGTACAAGGATGAGAAGTTCCTGGATAAAAAGATGCTGTTTGAACTGGCAGTTCAGTGCCTTTCAGCACCTTTTATGTTCAAACTAAAGTGAGAGGTAAAGTGACAAATGTCACAATGTTTACTGGTTTTATTTTTTAAAATTTCACTAACTCATGTTCAAAGACTAAAATAGTCCATATAAAATATAAGTTCATAATTTATGAATTTATTTTTAACTACTAGGGGCAAAGGAATATTCTTTGCCTTGTTTAAAGTGTAACTGTTAGGAAGTTCCTTCCCCCCCACTTTAGACTCAGATTATTTTGTTCCTGGTAGTCTCCCCAAACCCCCTGTTGAGCTGAAATACCTAACTTCAGTTTTGATGGTAGCATTTATAAGGGATAAATAATTGATGAGCACAAGAATTCTGGGAATTGCTGAGTAGCTTATGCTCAGCATAAACTGTTTCTAAAGGTACTTGGGCACCCACCCAAAGTGGGCACCACAAAGATGGCAGCGGCATTGGGAAGCACCTGGGGCTGGGAGTGCATCTTTTTTTTTTTTTTTTTTAAGAAAGAAACATTGATTTGTTGTTCCACTTATTTATGCATTTATTGGTTACTTCTTGTATGTACCCTGACCAGAGATGGAACACACACCCTTGGCGTTTGGGTACGGCACTCTAACCAACTGAGCTACCCAGCCAGGGCTGTGCGTGTCCTTTTTTAAGTGCACCTGCAGTGGTCACCCCCCAACCTGGACGTTGAGGCCCAGGCATTGTGCTTGGTTCTGGCATCTCACTGGATCCTGTCCGGCTGCCAGGTTTATTCTCCCCAGCTGTACCTCTAAATCGCCAGTAGCCCCTGCAAAGCCAGGGATCAGGTACAAAGGCACCAGGGGCTGTTTGGCTGAGGGAATTGTTCTGACACATCTTTTGACCACAGATCTGTTTGGACTCGTCTTTTCCCTTCCTGCTCCCGGCAGGTTTCTGCTCTCCTGTGTGGTAGGTCGTGCCTACCAACCATGCTGCCCAGCTACCCACCTACCTGTCTTCCGTGCGCTCTTCCTAACTACAAGCCCGTGCAGTCACATACTGAACGCCAACTACATGTCGGGCACTGTTACTAGGTTCTCATGCATTGTTGGGGAGAAAAAATCCTTCGCCCCTGTTCTCCTGGCTGGATTGATAATGAGATGAACACAACACTGATTAGTAGGAGAAAATCAAGTCACTAATATGTACACCTGTACACGGGCGAGACCCAAGAACATAGTAATTTATCAAAATAGTGGAAGCCACCCCCTTAAGTACCGCCCTCAGCTGAAGGGTGTTGATGAGGTGACCCGGAAGAGCACAGAAAACAAGGGGAAGGTTATGGAGAGTTAAGCCCTGGGCTTCAGTGAGGGTGAAGGCAAGTCTGTTCTGGGAGGGAAGCACCCTTACAGATGCAGATCTTACAAACGTAAATGTTTATAACTTAAGTTCTTATTGATTTTTTTTTTTAGAGTTAGAAACATCGACCTGCTGCCTCCTGCATGCCCCCTCCTTCGCCCTTGTTCGGGGATCGAGCCCACAGCCCCGAACCGGGACCTCTCAGTCCATAGAACAACTCTGTGTCCTCTGAGCCACACCGGCTGGGCATATTATACATAACTTTTACTAGGGTTCTCAGAGCTTCTCCCAGATCTGCTGATTCTTAGACAGTTTCAATAATCAAAATCCCAAAGAGTCATATTTAAAAACATTTTTTTTTCCTTTGTTGATTTTAGAGAGAGGAAGTGAGGGGGAGAACGTCGATTGGCCACCTCTTGCTCCCCACTGGGGACTTGGCTCAACGTGGGCATGTGCCCTGACTGGGAATCAAACCAGTGACCTGTTGGAGCATGGGTCGACGCTCAACCATTGAGCCACACCGACCGGACAGAGTCATATTTTTAAAACAAAAAAAGATTTATTGACTGATTTTAGAGAGGGGGTGGGGAAGAGAGAGATCAATTTTGTTGCACATTTCTGCATCCATTGGTTGATTTGCACCTGCTCTGACCGGAGCGAACCCACAAACTTGGTGTATTGGGATGGTGCTCTCACCAACTGAGCTACCCTGTCAGGGCCCAAAGAGGCATATTTTGGGGTGGCAAATGGTGCTCCCCCTTCATACTCCATGTAAAAATCTCTCATTCATCCCTAACCTCCCGGCCCTAACACCAGAGTTGTTTCCTTTTCTTGGATTCTCATGACTTCTAGCCTTCCCCTTCCTGTCTGTCAGTCCATCTTACAAATGGCCTTAATAGTCACCCTTCTGAAGAGCAGCTCCTGAGCCCACCAGTCAAATAGAAAAATGTCAGTCCTGCCCTGGCCAGTGTGGCTCGCTTGGGCATCGTCCTGTGCACCCAAAGGTTGCCAGTTTGATTCCCAGTCTGGGTACATGCCCGGGTTGCTGGCTCGGTCCCCCGTGGGAGGGCGTGCAGGAGGCGGCCAATGGATGTTTTGCTCTCACATCGACATTTCTCCCTCTTCCTTCCTCTCTCTAATAATAAATCAATTAAAGAAGAAGAAATGAAAAAAGGTCAGTCCTTTGCCCACCCCCCGCCCCCGGCCCTTGCTACTTCTTTGACCGCACCTCCCTGAAGGATAATCATCTGTGGGCTTGTCTGATGTGACGGCTCACTGAGGACATGAGACTGATGTCCAGAAGCCGTTCAGGAAAATCGGCTTTACTCTCCTACACGCGGTCACATCGGCCGCGGACTAGTCTGCTGTTGGAAGGGAAGCTGAGCATTACCAACATGTCTGCAGACCCATGACGACATTCCCAGTGACCCGCAACAAACTCCCAGTAACCCAGAAAACACTTTTCAGTGGCTGCGGTAAGAAAAGCCAGGCTGTGGAAAGCAGACGGCATATTTAATGACCGTGGAATCCCCTTTGGAGAAGTTGGCTTAGGGCCAATAGAAGAAGTAAGCAGACAGACTCCCAGTATTACGGCCTTAATGACACAATTATCACCACCCTCCTTATTTAGTCTGATTCATTCAGTCCTTGGTTTCCCTGGACTCAGTCCTTTTGTTGCTAGCGGAGGTAATAAAGAGTGACTGGCACCTTTCTCCAGCCACCCATTTGAGTAGCTTGAAATGACCTCATACTAGTTTTATACCCTAGCATGATTCAGACTGATGTCATCGGATCCTGCTAAGTGACTACTGACTCCCCAGTGCAATCAGCACCTTCCCAAAAGCTCCCGCAGAGAAGATTCTTAAAAGCCTTTTAAATTGTTTTTGAATGTTGGGCAATGGCTTTAGCCTTGAGTCCGTCATCTCTGTGTTTAATTTCTAGTGTCTTGCATGCAAACAACATGTTGAGAATGAGCCAACCTTCATTTTCAGTTTTTAGTAAAAGCCATCTCCTAGAAAATCTAAATCCAAGAACTAATTTATCCTGGTTGGAGAATATTAGTCAGTGTTTCCACCCACGAGTTATTAATGAGAACACCTGACATTTGAATCCCTTGTCTTATTTTGTTTTTAATTTAAAAAAAAAAAAAGATTTTAGAGAGGGTGGGAAAGAGGGAGAGAAAAACATCAATGTATCATTCCACTTATTGATGCATTCATTAGCTGATTCTTGTATGTGCCCCGACTGGGATCAAACCCACAACCTTGGCGTATCCAGACAATGCTCTAACCAACTGAGCTGCCTGGACAGTCTTAAGGGCTTACCATTTCCCACATTACTGAGTTGAATAAAATATTTGATAATATGTTTACGCAGAATGTGATTCCATCATTTTCAAAGCTGTGCTGTAGTAATGTGCACGCATGACTTCGGGTATCTGAATTCTGTGACAAGACAGGGAATGATGACTTCCCACAGGAAGAAGATCTAGTTTGTTGGCAACGATAGTAATTTATCTCTCTTTTGTTTTCATTTATCTTGAGATAGAGCAGGAGGGAGAGAGAGAAACATCAATGTGAGAGAGACACATCGAGTGGTTGCCACCCGCACGACCCCAGCTGGGGCCAGGGACAAACTGCTGCCGAGGTACGAGCCCTTAGTGGGAATGAACCCCGGCCTCTCTGGTTCGCGGGTCGATGCTCTAACTGCTGATCCAAACCAGCCAGGGCAGTAATTTATCTCTTTTTAAAAATATGTATATATTTTTAATGAATATAGAAAGAGAGGAAGGGAGAGGAAGAGAGAGATAGAAACATCGATGAAAGCCCTGGCCGGTTTGGCTCAGCGGTTAGAGCGTCGGCCTGCGGTCCAGAGAGACCCGGGTTCGGTTCCTGCTAAGGGCACGTACCTCGGTTGCAGTTTGTCCCCATCCCTGGCTGGGTCGTGCGGGTGGCAACCACTCGATGTGTCCCTTTCATATCGATGTTTCTCTCTCTCCCTCCCTCCCACTCTGTCTGAACAAAAAATGGAAAAGTGTCCTCAGGTGAGGATAAAAAAAAAGAAACATTGATGAGAGAGAAACATCAACACAGATCAGATGCTTCCTGCACGCCCCCTGCTGGGGATCTGGTGGAAACCCAGGCATGTTCCCTGACTGGTGTTGAACTGGCAACCTCTTGGTGCATGGGACTAGGCTCAACCACTGAGCCACACCTGCCGGGCTAGTTTATCTCTTTTTATGTACTTGAACTTGAGGTGCCCTTGGGACATCCAGAGACGAATGTGTACTGAACTTCCTCCTGGAGACAGGAAAGAGCTTAGGGAGTAAGGATAATGTAGCAAAGGTGTTAGGGTGCTCTCTGCAACTATGTGGCGCGTGCGCACACACGCGCACAGGACAAAACTGCTACCTGCAGATTTTTCAATCTGAAACCCAGAGAGAGGGAACATCTTCTGAATAATTTTTTTTAATCCTCACCCGAGGCTATTTTTCCTATTTATCTTCAGATAGAGTGGGAGGGAGAGAGAGGGAGAAAAGGGGAGAGAGAGAGAAAAACATCGACATGAGAGGGACACATCGACTGGTTGCCTCCCTGACCCGGGCAGGGGACGAACGGAAACCGAGGTTCGTGCCCTTGGCCGGAATTGAACTTGCAACTTATTGGTCCGGGGGCCAACACTAACCCCTGAGCCAAACCGGCTAAGGTGTCCCGCATAACTTTTAAATCAAATGAAGCAGCCCTGGCCGGTTTGGAGCGTCAGTGGTTGGAGCGTCGGACTACGGACCAGAGAGTCTCGGGTTCGGTTCCCGCTAAGGGGCGTGTAGCAAAAAAAAAAAAAAAAAATCAAATGAAGAAGCAGAGCAATTACTTTAATCCAAAAATACTCTGAGAGGTATATCCTTTCTTGACAAAGGAAGTCACACTCTTGCTGCGACTTTGTAACAATCGGACCAAACAGGGAGACCGACCTGTACTTGTCATCAAAATTGTCTTCGGATATTATGTGTGTTCACAAGAGGGGAGGCTATTTAAACATTTATCCAAAACTTGGAGATGCGGTCCGAAGGTAGGTGGCATGTCCTTTCGAAGCCACAGGGGGTGGAAGCCAGCTGGGACACAACCGGGGGTGGGGTGCGCTCTCTGTCTTTGCTATTGATGGTGCTCGAGTCTGAGGCGCTATGACGGACACTCTGCACTTCGCAGGAACCCACACTTTCAACGTTTCTCCACGGGGAAGGTTTCATTCTCCCCACGCATTCCATTTTCTAAACGCTTTATTGAAAGCAGCTATTTTTTCCCTCATAAGGCTGTTGTAGATTGATGGTGCTCCTTGTGATTAAGGAAATATTGTACTACTTCTATTGAATTTTACTTCCGTTCCTGTGAGTATTCATATTAACTAATCAAATCTTCCAGTTTTCCATGTATCCGTCTAAGACATTGACGGACGGCGTAGTGCCGTCAACGGCCGACAGCAATCCATCAGTCAATCATCAGGCACAGTTACCAGCAGCAAGGCTTGTCGGTCCTTTTCGTCCTCTTCCCCACCAGAGTGACTGTCTTGATAGCTAGAAAGAGTGGCGCAAAAGACGGGCAATATTTTTATTTTCTCGGAGCGTTGAAGGTCTGTATTTTGAATAACAGTCCGCAGCAGGTACAAATTTAAGAAAGATTCGATGCCTCTGGGTACGCATCTTTGTTCTAGATGTCGTGGTGGCACAGAGCCAGGGGGTAAATTGTCCCCGGCAGTTACGCATCTCGAGTGGGAAGCGGATTCAGGCTCCTCATTTCATTTCCCCTGGAGGGCCTGTGCGGCGAGAGATGGGAGTCTCTGGACTTCCACTGAGGTGAGCCGAGAAGAGCTCAGTAAAAGGAACGGAAAGTTACCCGGCCCACGTGGCTCAGCGGTTGTGTGTCGACCCTGCACCAAGAAGTCGCCGGTTTGATTCCCCGACAGGGCACACGCCCAGGTTGTGGGCCAGATCCCCAGTGGGGGCATGCAGGAGGCGGCCAATTGATGTTCTCTCTCATCCATGTTTCTCTCTCTCCCTCCCACTTCCTCTCTCTAAAATCAATAAAGGAAAAAAAAAAAAAAGGAACGGAAAATTAACCGAGTTTATCTTGCTGCTTTTGAGTATCTCTGAGAACAGGTGGTTGTGATAAATGGTCAAACGCATGTCTCTCCCGGCCCCTTTGATAATGGAAGCTGAGCTGTCAGGCTGTACTTGTGGGGACATCCTCCTGGTAGGAGGGGGCTTTGGACCCAAGACCCAAGTTACCCACGGGAACTCTGGGTTCTTTCAGGAGACCAGGTGCCCCTGGAACAGCTTCACCCGCATTTTCTCTGGCAGCCCCTCACGAACTGCACGCGGGAGCTGCCGGATGGAAGGTGTTGAAGGCCCCTAGCTACTGTGAACTTGCGGGAAGGCACCCGGTGCGATGGGTGCTCTCCTGGCCTGGCGGGGAGACGGAGCAGGTGTGGGACGAGACAGTCCACTTCTTTCCAGCCCGGAAGACGTCCAGAAGGCCACTCGCAAAATCTCAACGCGGGTCTTTGCGAAAGGCACCCTTCATCAGACCAATCGTAATCTTTTGTTGTTGTTTAATCGTCACTCGAGGATATTTTTAAAAAATAATTTTTCTTTATTGATTTGAGAGAGAGGCCAAGGGAGAGGGAGGGAGCGATAGAAACATCGATGAGAGAGAACATCGACTGGCCGCCTCCTGCATGCCCCGCCCCCCTTCCCAGGGATCAGGCCCACAACCTGGGCAAGTGCCCTGACCGGGAATTGAACCAGCGACCTCTTGATGCATGGGTCGATACTTACTGGCTGGACTGGAAGAAAAACTTTTTTTTTTCTTTTCAAATGTTTAATAACATGAATTTTTAATTTAAAAAGTTACAAAGTAGTATGTATGTATCATCTTATAGAAGAATGGAAGAAGAACTTTTATCTTCAACTTTCTTCTTTTTAAATGCTCACCTGAGGATATTTTTCCTCTGATTTTTAGAGAGACTGGAAGGGAGGGAGGTGGGGAGAGAGAGAGAGAAACATCGATGTGAGAGAGACACATCGATTAGTTGCCTCCGGAATGACCTTGACCAGGGCTGGGGATTGAACCTGTGACCCAGGTACGTGCCCTTGACTGATCATTGAACTGGCGACCCTTTGATGGGAGGGCCGACGCTCTAACACGTAGCCACACGGGCCGGGGCTGTTTACATTTTTAAAGACACGGGGTCTAGACTTTCAGGCAGTGAGGCAGAGAGCGAGCCCAGAATCAGTGGCACCGGGATACTCACAGCGCCCCCTCTCAATGTCGTGCGGAAAGCGGGGTGCACGTGAAGGTCCTTCGAGGCAGAGCAGCCAGACCGGGAAGTCCCCCGGGATCGTCTCTCTAAGCTGGTCCCATTTTCTTCATCACCTCCTTCCTTCTGTCTCTTAGACCAGTTTCCTGAGAGCCCTGCGTGTTTTCGGGCAGTTGGAGGGTAGCGGGGCTCTGGTGACAACATGCTCAGTGACTGTCTATGTATTTGCGGGACACAGAAGTACATGCCGACCGCGACAGACTGTGGGCGCGATGGGTAACCGATGACAGGGACTTGTATGGGCCAAGCCAGAAATTAGGACACAGACTCTGACAAATACATTTACGGGGACAATGGGACCAAAAAACGGAAGCTGGGATGTGGGCCAGAGACCCGGAGCTGAAAGAGCTGGGCAGAGAGCTGGGAGGGGAGGCTCGCCCCGCAGCGGGGGACTCCTGACACCCCTGTATCACTGTCACAGAGACCTCGATGAACGGCCCACGCTCCAGGCCCCTTCCAAACCGAACGGAGGGGGGCCCCGTGCTTTCTGTGGCCCTGCGGTCGCCGGGACAGTGTCTGCCCTGGGCTCAGCTCCCAGGTGCTGCTGGAATGTCCCCTCACGGGGAACCTGCTTTGATCACAGTTCCTGGCTTCACCTCGCAGAGCCGCCAGAGCTCATCTTGTCTTCCTTCCCCGGACGAATGAAAAATCCCGCCGGCCCCTGAGAACGTTTGTTTCTGTATTTCTACCACTGAAATGTCTTTTCTGTCCCTGTTGCCGTGACGGCTCTCTACGTGAACTCGTTAGTGTCCCCTAATTAATTTCCTCCCTACCCACTCCCTCCAGACGCACACACACACACTGCCCTCCGGAGAAATACGCAGATATTTGTCGTCTAGAATGAAGTACAAATGTCGTAGAACAGCACAGGTTTCTCCAATTTGACATCAGATCCTTCTGACTTCCTTGCACCCGTGCATCACTCTGGACTAGTCTTTTCTGAAATAACCCTCTGTGCCTTTGCAAATGCTGTTCTTTTCTCGCTTTTCATTAACTCATTTAAAAGTGCTTCTCCCTCTGCGGAGCTTGTCCCTGTTCTCTTCGTCGGAATTAATCGTCCTCTCCTCGGGCTCCTGATGACGTCCCCTTTCTACCTAGCGTGTTTAGAGCCCGCCTTGTCCATGTGCTGCCTCCTCTCCACGACCTTACAGGTGTTCTTTATCTTTAGACCCCAATCTCCTGCCCCCTGCCAGCACCTAAAACGTACTTAATCATAAACGCATAAAGTCAGAGCTGAACCAAGAAGTCGCCGGTTCGATTCCCGGTCAGGGCACATGCCCAGGTTGTGAGCCAAATCCCCAGTGGGGGGGCCTGCAGGAGGCGGCCAATCGATGTTCTCTCTCATCGATGTTTCCATCTCTCTCTCTCTCCCTCTCCCTTCCTCTCTCTCCAAACAAAAAAAAAAAGGCCCTGGCCAGTTTGGCTCAACGGTTAGAGCATCGGCCCGCAGACCAGAAAGAAAAAAAAAATGTCAGAGCTGAAATCCAAACCCAGACAGTTTGGTTTCAAAGCCTGCACCAAGTACCAATATAGACTCTTTAGCTCCCAATCACAAAATCTTTAGCACCATGACAGTTGCGTGTCCTTGGTCCAAAGGAAAGGTGCTAACAGGACAGGAATGGTTGAACGTAGCTCATCTCCATTCATGGAAAAATGTATCAAACCTTCAGCAATAGTGGGGATAGGTTTACGTCAAGCCGTTTACATCCCTCAGTTATCCTCCAAATGGCCAGAGTAGAGCTGTGTGACTGTGGCCATGCAGATTGAGGTCGAGAGCATCAGAAAAGCAGCCGCCGAGTACCAGGGCAATGGCGATGTTGAACCTTGCTACGTTACAGGGTCTGGTATTTCTAGAAACTAACTTTAAACGTGGAACAACCCTTAGATCAAGAGATTAAAGCCAGAGGGTATGTGTGTGTGGGGGGACCCAGCTGGGAAAATCCTCCCTTACAGATAAGGACATTACAGCTCAGAGATATTAAGTGACTCATGCATAAACATATTTAAGTTTCTGAGGTGGGATTTTGACACAGTTCTGAAAGGCTGCTAAATTTGGGCTCTTTTTGAACTCTAATCAAGTAAAATTAATAATTTATTTATTAAAAAATTATTGTTGACAGTATTACAGATGTCCCCCATTTCCGCCTTTGCCTCCTTCCACCCAGCATCCCCCCCCCATTTTTTATTGGTATAAACTGATACAATTAAAGATGTCTGGATTAAGATGACAGCATGCTTTTTGCCTTAACTGACAGCTATTTGCTATCAGCTACAATGATCTGGAACACAGTGACTCTTTTTTTTTTTTTTTTTCTGCAGACTACTCTTGCTTAGAACCATCCTGTACCTAGATAAGTGAGCAAGCACAAGAAACAGTAAGATAAGATGTGGAAAAGTTGTAATTCTGTGCTCAGGTTTCAGATATACATTGTTGCAACCAGAGTTTCATCTGGATGAAAAGACAAACTCAGCAGGCAGCCCCCCTCCCCGCCGAGTCCACCCTCCCAACCCGGGTCACTGGTCACGATGACACTGTTCACCTTGGATTTCTCACACCCAGAAGGACCAAGTCAGTATCCAGGAAGATGGTTTGAAACGGCATGGTCTCGATTCATTGCTTCTATTATAATTACATAAGGGTTCCCGCTGTGCGCGTCTTTGGAAATGTTCTAGAATGAACATTAATAAGGAAAGCAGAGGTCCCTGGGAAGCCAACTCTTCCAAAACCTGTTGCTTGTGAGATTTCACCATGGCAAGAAACATTTGGGCTTAGCTCTTGGCAGTACGCTCTGTCCAGATTGCTTGGCATCCAATTATCCTACTCAGCAGTTTCATGCCCTTTGGCAAAAGAATTAGATTTTTATTGGCTACTATTCAGTCTCTAGAACATATAGTGACTGCCTAATGGGAGTTTGTGGATATTTGTTACTGGAACTAGAAAACATTCAAGGTGAAGAGCTCAACATTTTCAAAGTGTGTTGGAAATGATCAGAGGGCCAGGTGAGTCTGAAGGTCGACGGGTTGCTAAGATTCCTTCTGGCCCCAGCATCCGCAACACCTCTGCTCACCAGATGCTGCGCTTGCAACATATTAGCTTTCTCCTGCTTCCTCCATAGGGCCTAGGCAAGGTGCCCAGAACAAAATTGAATTTTTAATATATCCCCATGTGAAAAGTGTGAGCCTCCGTTTTCTTATCTGATGAAGAGAGACATTGATAATATCGACCTTTGGGACTGTCACGACGAGGAAATGTGATGAGGTACCGAAAGGCTTTGCACGCTAAGATCTCCGTGTAACTCAGTTCTCCGATGAGACCTGGATAGGAACCGGTGACAAATACAACCGTCGCTCCGTTTGGTAGAACAAAGGGGCTGATTAACATGCGTATCTTCAGGTTTCGGTATATTCTGACTCTGATGAGAGGCGTCGAGAAGCCCTCCCCCTGTTTTGTCGAAGGACTACACGAAGTGGATAGGAATCGACACTGGAAGGATGCGTGGCTCTGAACGGAGTCCTGAAGGATGAAGAGGGTGGGGTAGGTGAAGAAGAACGTTCTGGACCGAGGCCCTGCCTGAAGACCTGACAACACAGAGGGATGGGCAGGTGCCTCTGTGCCTAGATATGCCACGGGACGTAGAGAGGGCGGAGTCTTGAAAGGTAACTCAGGAGCAGATCATAGGGGACCTTGAATGTCACAATAAGGGGTTGGATCAAATTCCATAATCATGGGAGTCGCTGAAGGTTCGGGGGAAAGGAGACTGACATGATGTATAGACCGCCTGCATGTCGGCATGACGCCTCCCACAGCGGTAGTGTCTGCCCAGGACGTGTCTTGACCAGCAGAAGTGGGGGGGACAGCGTGGCGAGAGGGGCGCTATTGAGCAGTTCAGCAAGAGGGACAGTAGGATAAAAAGCAAGTGGTGGGATGAAATGAACAGGACCTGGCAGCTGAGAGGTAGTGGAGGAGAGAAGGGGAGGAGGAGCCCGGCCCCATAATCACCACGCCGGGTCGATCTGCGGACGGTCCGATCCACTAACCGGTCCTTCCTTAGCAGTCTTGTGTTTTTGGGTCTGTTATCAACTCCGGCACAGCCAACACGCTCCGGCCCGTCAACTGCGACTTGGACCGTTTTCCTGCGCTGTTGCCAGGACCTCTGGGAGGTCCATTGAGGGCAGTGACAGGCGCTTCCTCTTAAAGGAGAATGCCAGCTGCTTTCAAAGGAAGGGGCCGCTCGTTTCTGGGTACTCCTTTCTGCGTCTGCTCCCGCGTGGCAGCAGAGAACGCACAGACATCCCTGCCTCCAGCCCCGCCGTGAAGGCTCGGGGAGCTGCCCGCTGGGTGGGCAGCCTCTCCCCTCCTCGGCCCAGCTCCTGTTCGGTGCAGGAAATTGAGATCCCGTCGTCCCAGGCTCGCTGACTAAATCCCGCTAGACTGACAACCCCGAAGCCCTGAGTATTTCTTAAAGTCGTCCTCATAGCGGTAAAATGCATCCAAAGGTGTTGATTAAGAGTTCGTCTGAGGGGGTGCTGGGTTGGGCAGCAGTCAGAGTCGTAGTTATGAAATGGTTGCACCATCCAGCCGCGGAGGAGATGCTGAATTCTACCTGGAAGTGATCCAGGGTCCACGTTTCTGCCTGCTGGGAGTGCGGGGCTGGGGGCGGAGTGGGAGGCCCTTGTTGGGCAGAAGCACAAAGAGATGCCTCTTTGCTAAATAAAATAAAATAAAATAAAATAAAACCGCCAACTAAAACTTTCCTGTCATCGCAAGGTAGAGAGAATTTTGCAGTCTGTTGGAAGCAGCAGCCCTCCTTAGCAACAGAACGAATAGCTTGTATTTGAAATGCTTCTGATGGAACGCGGCCTGAATTTCTCCGTGGGTGTTCTGCTCTGGACGCTACCCACAGGGTGCCAGCAGCCTCTGATCTCTGGGCGTTTCCCATCTGAGAAGAATAACACAGAAGCGTATGTCGTAATAGACGGGGCGGGGCAAAAGCAGGTTCACGGTCGTGAGTACGCGCAACGGAGTTTATTCTTGTGTGATTATCTAATTATTGTATTATTGTCCATATGAACACCTGCAAGCCTTCTTTCGCCCCACCCTGTCCAGAGAACCCAGTGAAAACCACGAACACAGAAATGACACAGACCAGTCACTTTTATTTGCTTGTGATAATGAACAGCTGATAAAAGTGAATGTTATGCGTAATTGGGGGGTTTAAAAACGGCCCGATGACTTTTCTTGATTGAATAACCATTTTTTTGAGTTTGTACAAGATGCCAGGTAGTCTCCGGTGAACTCAAGATATAAAAATATGTAAGACAGCTTTCTCTCAGGGAGCTGCTGCGGGTACCCCGGGGTTCTGTAAGTGTGACCGGTACCGGGTCACCGTCCGTGCACAGGGGCAGGGGTGCAGGTGCCTCTCTGGGAGCACGGAGGACAGTGAGGGTCTTTTGTGAAGTTGAGGGAAAGCGTCAGAGAGGTGGCAAAGGTCCACCTGGGTCAATAGAATGACTTCTTTTTCTCTATTGACTTTTAGAAAGAGAGGAAGAGAGAAGGAGAGAGTTAGAAACATCCATGAGAGAGAACATCAATCGGCCGCCTCCTGCACGCCCCCCACTGGGGATCTGGCCCACAACCTGGGCATGTGCCCTGACCGGGAACCGAACCGGCGACCTCTTGGTGCGTGAGTTGATGCTCAACCAGTGAGCCACACTGCCTGGGTGGATGATTTCTTTATTTTATTTACTTACTTTTTTTTTTTTTTTTTTATCCTCACCCGGGGACATTTTTCCATTTTTTTGTTCAGATAGCGTGGGAGGGAGAGAGGAAGAGAGAGAGAGAGAAACATCGACGTGAAAGGGACACATGGAGTGGCTGCCACCCGCACGACCAACCAGGGCTGGGGACAAACCGCAACCGAGGTACATGCCCTTAGTGGGAACCGAACCCGGGTCTCTCTGGACCGCAGGCCAACACTCTAACCGCTGAGCCAAACCGGCCAGGGCTACTTACTTGTTTTTTATCCTCACCCGAGGATATGTATATTGATTTTAGAGGGAGAGGAAGAGAGAGAGAGATGTCGATATTGGTTGCCCCCATACTCATCCCACTTGGGGATCGAACCCAATCCCACTTGGGGATCGAACCCACAGCCTAGGTATGTGCCCTGACCAGGAATCGAACCCGCCACCTTCTGGTGTCCGGCACAACGCTCCGACCAACTGAGAATTCCAAGAAGAGGCTGGAGGAGTAAAGAGCATAGAATGAGCGAGAAGAACACGGTTCACTTTGTCATTTCCCTTCTTGCTGACCAAGCCCACCTCCAGCCAGGTATTGACAGCTGTGTGTTTCAGGGGACACGGGGCCCCTCTCCAGCTCGAGTGGGTCATCCTATGTTTTAATATATGAAATGATAATTTTATGTCAAAAGAGAATCTCTCACATTGGCAACAGGACACCCCTGCTGCTTAAAAAGGGCTGACATATCACATCCCACCCCATGACGGCCCCAGTGGCACATTGGTGAACATGTTGATTTCTCAGGACAAAGTCCCCTTTCCTGGAAAAAATGCACAGGAGCAAATGAAGGAGCAAATCCCAGGGGAAGGGGTTGATGGCTGGGGGCCCGGGGCCCAAGGCTCAGAATTTCAGTGGAACACCAGCCAGTGTTTGGGTCACTTTCGGTCCAAGGGCACGTTAAAGCTCAGCTGTGTGGCAGCCTCCATGGCTCGAATCTTGGCGGCGCTGCGCCCGTACAGGCGCTTCATCTCCGCTTGGCGGCGCTCGCGGGCCTCTCGGATGGGGGTTCCACTCGCGGCGCGTCTTGTAACACAGGTCGTGGTGGGCGTTTACACAGTCCTCCGTGCGCTCCAGCCGCTCCGCCGCCGCCGCTCTTCCCGGTGCCTTTCGGTCTCCGCGAAGTACTGGCGGAGCTCCTCAGTGATTTCCATGTTGCTCAGGTTGGTTGTCCTCTGTCCCCTCATCCCAGTCGGTCTCCACCTCCTCCTCTGTGGCCCAAGTTCAGTCTTCCCTTGTGCTGCCACAACGGACATTTGAGGATGCTTCCCAGACCTTGGAGAATGTGAATAACCACAGTGGGAGTCCTGGGAGGCCGAGTGAGGGTCACAGAAGGACTGAGGAGACCCGCCCCTCTGATCATCACAGCTCTGGGAAGACCTCCAGAAGTGAAGTCTTCCACGGGGAATGGAAATAAGACTCCACGGACAGGCATCCTGGTGCCTGGCAGCCAAGCCATTGCTTGGTAATAATGTTGCCAGTCTCTTGCATATACTGGAGGACAAGCCCGAGGCTTGGCAGTTTCCGATGCTGCTGCCTCTGCTGCCGTCTCTGATTGTGAAGGTCCAAATGGGCACCGCGACTCGCGGGCTCCTGGCTTGCTGATCCCAAGTGGGTCGCCCTTAATAGTCGAAGCCCATCACAGCCCATCGCCTCCCCTCACGGACGGCTGCCTTGGCTCAGGCTGGTGTTATGAGTCAGAAGGCGTCTGCTAAAAAGACACGTTGAAGCCCTAACTCCTGGTGCAGGGGACGGGGTCTTCTCTGGAAACAAGGCCTTTGTGGTAGTCAAGTTACGATGAGGTCATTAAGGTAGGCCTTAATCCAGTCTGACTAGTATCCTTATAAGAAGAGAATACCACCCTGGCCAGGCAGCTCAGTTGGTTAGAGGGTCATCCCAATACACCAAGGGTGCAGGTTCGGTCTACAGTCAGGGTACATACAAGAAGCAACCAATGAAGGCATAAATAAGCGGAACCACAAATCGATGGTTCTCTCTTTCTCCCTTCCTCTCTCACTCTAAAAAACATCAGTACATAAAAAAATAAAATTAAGAAAGTAAGAGAATGCCACGTGAAATGGGACAATAGAGGGGCAACACCGTGCGGCTAGAGGCAGAGGCTGGAGTGCTTAACCTACAAGCCAAGGAACGTCAAGGATTGGCGGCAACACCCAAAGCCGGGGAGAAGGCAGGGAACGGAGCCCCTCCTACAGCCTCCACACCTTGACTGTGGCCTTCGACCCTCCAGAACTGTGGGACAAAAATGTCCGTTGTTTCAAGTCACCCAGTTTGAGGTGTCTCGTTAGGGCAGCGCCAGGAAACTCATGGAGCTGGTTGATGAAACTCGAGGGGAAATGGCCAGGGCCTTCTGAAAACCCGTTTTCTAGCTCTGGGCCTTATTGGACACTAACAGGGAAATTTAAAAAAAGGAATGATCATGGGTTACTTAGAATGACCAACCAATCAATTACTTCTCCTAGGGGAAGAGCACAATGCTTTGAATACTAGCTTCGCTACAAGGAACTCTCTCTCCAGAAAGTTCCCAAAAATGAACGTCAAGAAATTGTGACAGGGCAGGAAGCCGAAAGCCGGTACGACCTTCAGTTTCTTTATAACGTGGTAGCAATTTGCCTGCTTTGGTCCCTGGATTCGGTGACAACGTTTGGACGATTCCATCTTTGATACTTGAAAACTTTCTCCTGCAATGATGGGGGTGCGGTGCTAACTCAAATCTCAGGTCATGCATCCTGGCCACGCATTTGTTTTGCTTATTGTTCTTCTAGAGAAGAAATTACGCAGGTGTTCTGCTAGGTATCATGTCTAAACATATATATATACACACACACACACACATATATTTTTTCCTTTCCTTTATGGTGAAAGTTATTCATTCATTCAACAGACATTTGGGTCGCAGCAAGTACTGTGCACACATGTGCAATACCTGTCACCAGTGGTTAAAACAAACGGAAGCTCCATCCGAGTGAGGGCGACCGACTACAAATAGATACAGATACAAATTTGCTTCAAATGTTGCGAAGAAAGCAACAGATTGCTGAGATAGAGAGCAAGGTGCGGGGAGGGGACAACTTCCGTGAGCAGGTGACGCTGGAGCCGAGCCCTGCCGGACGAGAAGGAGCCAGACCACTGACACCTGCCACGTCCCCGGTACATCGGCCAAACAGCCCCAGGTCCGGAGCGGAGGTCCGGCCTGCAGGCCACGAGGCCTCGCGGCTGCACCGAAGCAGGCGGGTGGGCGGGGCTTGGGCGTGTCCGCGCCCTGATTGGCCGGCCGGAGAGGCGTCACGTGGGCGGCCGCGGAGCATCCGGCCCCGGCAGCGGCGCTGCGGAGGCTGCGGGGAGCGGGCGGTGCAGGGCGCGCGGGGCGAGCGCGGCGAGCGGACGGCGGCGGGGCCTCGGGGCCGCCCGCGGGGCCGAGCGGCGCGCGTGCCGAGCATGGCGGGCCCCCTGCCTCCCTGCGTGGTGGACTGCGGCACCGGGTAAGAGGCGCCGGCGCCGAGCACCTGTCCCGCGGCCCGCCCGCCCTCCCCTGCGCCCCGTCCCGGCGCCCCCCGCGCAGGTGGAGGCGGCCCGCCCGCCCCAGGCCGGGAGGCGCCGCGCGGAGGCCGCTCACCTTGCCCGCGGGGAGTCGGGCAGGAGCCGGCCCAGCGCCCCGCCGCCCCTCTCCTCGCGGCGGGGGCGCCCTGCCTCCCGGCTCCCCGCAAGCCAGCCTCAGGCAGGGGGCTGCGGACCCGCCGGCCCCCTGGCCTCCCACGCCCCGGCGTGCCCTGACCTCCCGACGTCCTTCCGACGGGCCTCGGCTGGGCCCCGGGTGCAGCCGCCGCCCCTCGCCGACGGCTCTGCCGCTGCTGCGCGGAGGGCGCGGCATCCACCTGCCGCTGGGCACCTGCTGCTGCCGGGCTGTAGCCCGCGGAGACCCGCCTTCTCCTTTCAAAGATGCGAACCAGAAAGGCTCCCTTTTGAAAAACGAAGTCTAAATTTGGGATAGCCTGTTGGTGGTGTCAGTGGTTTTTCTCCCCCAACCCCCCTTACTCTTTGGGTGGGATCGCTTTGGACGTTGTTTAGGGGGCAGACGTGACCTTCGGAAATGTCCTGTGCTCTCCGCGGCCCGAACGTAGCTGATGTTTGGGAAGGTGCTCACCGAATCCCCGCTAGCTGGTAGCTTAGACATTCAAGGCTGCCTCCTTGCTTCATAGGTGAAGTCCTTAATCAAATAACCTGGAAGGAAAGGTGGATTCTTAAAGATTTTTCAAGAAGGAATTTTAACCTTTTTTTGGGGGGTGGGGTGGGGGGAGTCACAAAATAATCCATGGCGTGTTTACCTTTGCCTTGATTCTTTTCTGTACAGAAATGCAGTTGGTTTAGTTTCCATGACAACCTTGTGGGAGTGTCGTCTTTAATTTGCTTCAGTCCAACTCCTACTGATTTTTTTTTTTTCCCCTTTTGCTGCCGAAGGTACCAGGCGTGGTTACAGGCTAGGGAAAAAACCTGCCTTTTTGCTTGTACTAATTCTTCTTTTTGAGATCCACATTGCACCAGAAGTATTGTGGCTCTTTATTTTAGAGTTCACTTTGCTGCCCAAAACACAGGCCAAAGTCAGGATGGGTATTAATACCCCACAGCTGCCGGGGAATTCATCCCCTCCTCCCAGGTGGCGTGTTCACCCCGCGCCCACCTGAGGTCTGTGGCGTGAGAGCCAAGGCAACAGGTAAAAGTATTTTTCACTCCCACGTTTGCAGCTGAGAATCTTGCTTTTGTATTTTTGGTCTTGTCCGATTATTAAAATCCAAAGCATTTCTTGGTAGTGGTAATAAAAGAATGCTCACAGGTTTGTCACCTTTAATATTAGCAAGCTCGGGACAACTCATTTTTGCTCTGAGTATGTAAAATGCGTGCTCAGTTTTGACCTTCTGAGGTGAGTGATCCCTGGAACTTGTTCCCTTGGGCTTTGGCATAGAGACCTAGAAGCAGTGACAGGGACTCTTCCCAGGGGGTCTCCCATATTCTATCATGGAAACCACTGTGGTCGTCATGCATGCCCAGGGTCCCGTGTCTGGCCGGAAGGAGCCGCTCGGAAGAACCTCAATTTACTCTTCTTCTTCTTTTTTTTTTTTTAATCCTCATCCGAGGACATTTTTCCATTTTTTTGTACAGACAGAGTGGGAGGGAGAGAGAGAAACATCGATGTGAAAGGGACACATCGAGTGGCTGCCACCCGCACGACCAACCAGGGCTGGGGACAAACTGCAACCAAGGTCCGTGCCCTTAGCGGGAACCGAACCCGGGTCTCTCTGGACCGCAGGCAGACGCTCTAACCGCTGAGCCAAACCGGCCAGGGCGAACCTCAATTTACTTAGAGCACATTAGTAGTGCTTATATTTCCCAGAGAGTGAAAACGGTTTTGGATTGTCTTTTGACCTCAAAATAGGATAAAAAGGGGGTAAATGCAGATGAAAACAACCAGGCCCAAGGAAAAGAAGGTGCCTGTGGAGTCACCCTGAGGTGGCCTGTGGCTGCTGCAGGCGGCCTCATGCTTGCTGCGTCTTCCTGTCTGACACAGTGCTGAGTCTTCCCGCTGCACAGTCCGTCTTCAGGGAGGAAGAGACATACCTGCTTCTCAGGAAAAGCTCTTTCTAGTGCTGACTTCCGAAAGGGAAATTCACCTGGAACTGCACGTGGTGGACACCGGTGATTTCGTGCGCAGTGCGCTAAGTAGTAGTTAAAAATATATTTTTTTTCTTTATTGATTTTTAGAGAAAGAGGAAGGGAGAGGGAGAGAGAGAGATAGAAACATCGATGAGCGAGAACATCGATTGGCCGCCTCCTGCATCCCCCCACTGGGGATCAGGCCGACAACCTGGGCATGTGCCCTGACCGGGAATCGAACCAGTGACCTCTCGGTGTACGGGTCGATGCTCAACCACTGAGCCACACTGGCCGGGCTTAAGTAGTATTTTTATTTATTTTTTTTATCCTCACCCAAGGACATTTTTGCAATTTTTGTACAGATAGAGTGGGAGGGAGAGAGAGAGAAACATCGACGTGAAAGGGACACATCGAGTGGCTGCCACCCACACGACCGACCAGGGCCGGGGACAAACTGCAACCGAAGTACGTGCCCTTAGCGGGAACCGAACCCGGGTCTCTCCAGACCGCAGGCCAACGCTCTAACCGCTGAGCCAAACCGGCCAGGGCTTAAGTAGTATTTTTATAGCAAATTTTTATTCTGGTAGGCTAGTATTTTCTAATAAACCCCGAGACAAATTTGCTGAGCACAAGTGTGCTGGGGGCCAGGAGCGTATGGACCAAGTGGGTCTGTTCCATCCCAAGACAAAGCTTTGTTTATTTAAAGGAATTACTGGGAGCCCTGGCCAGTTTGGCTCAGCGGTTAGAGCGTCGGCCTGCGGTCCGGAGAGACCCGGGTTCGGTTCCCGCTAAGGGCACGTACTTCGGTTGCAGTTTGTCCCCGGCCCTGGTTGGTTGTGCGGGTGGCAGCCACTCGATGTGTCCCTTCACGTCGATGTTTCTCTCTCTCTCCCTTCTTCTCTCTCCCTCCCACTCTATCTGTACAAAAAATGGAAAAATATCCTCGGGTGAGGATAAAAAAAAAAAAAAAAAAAAAAAAATAAAGGAATTACTGGGAGACACAGTTTTTAGAGACTACCTACAAATACAGTCTCACTTGGAGCCAGACTCTTTTAAGGAAGATTTCTGTATTTTTTAAACCTATTTTGAAAAAATTTCTAATCTACTGAAAAGCTGCAACACGTATCAAAACAAACTACACATTCTTCATCCAGTTTCGCCGACCATTAACATTTGCTTCATCATTCTCTGTATATCCATGTATATTGTTATTTTTCTGATTTTGTCTAGGTTCACAAATGTCCTACAGATTCTCACCTCTCCCTCATCTGGCACCATACATTCTGTTTGGTTATCATGTCTTTTTATTTTTTTATCCTCACCCGAGGACATTTTTTCATTTTTTGTTCAGATAGAGTGGGAGGAAGAGAGAGAGAAACATCGACGTGAAAGGGGCACATCGAGTGGTTGCCACCCGCACACCCAAACAGGGCCGGGGACAAACTGCAACCGAGGTACGTTCCCTTGGCGGGAACCAAACCCGGGTCTTTCTGGACTGCAGGCAAACACTCTAACCGCTGAGCCAAACCGGCCAGGGCTTATCATGTCTTTTTAGTCTCACTTAACTGGACCAGTTCCTTCGACTTTTTCTGTCTTTCAAGACGTTGACATTTTTGGCAGCCAGTTTTTGGTGTATCCCATTGGAAGGCTTTTTCTCCCCTCAGTGTTATTGAGATGTAATTGACAGGTAATATGGTGTAAATTTAAGGTGTACAACACGTTGATTGCAAAAAAACGGTCATCACCATAGTGTTAGCTAACACCTCCACCGCGGCCTAATTACCTTTTTTTTTTTGTGGTGAGAGCATTTAAGATCTCTCTTAGCAACTTCCTTTTTGGGGCGCGGGGAGGAGAGAGAGAGAAAGAAAGAGAAACATCTATGTGAGAGAGACACATCAATTGCTTGCCTCCCGCACGGGGATCTATCCTGCAACCAGGTACGTGCCCTTCACTAGGAATCAAACCCAAGACCCTCTGGTCTGAAGGCCGACTCTCTTAGCAGCTTTCAAGTGTGTAAGACAGTATCATGAGCTATAGTCACTGTGCTATCCTTTAGATCCCCAGAATGCATTCATCTTAAGAGAAGGCTTAAGAGAGTGATTTGCCTTATTCTCGATAAGGTTCTCTTGGATTATTTGAGTATGGTGGTGTCCACTAGATTTCTTCACTGTCTGCTTACTGTTTTCCCCTTTGTTGTTAATGCCATCTGTGGAGAGACACCGTGTTCTTCCTTAAACATTCACCCGTGAGTTTCAGCATCCACTGGTGATTCTTGCTCTAAGTGGTTATTACAGTGATGCTTGCAAAATTGTGATGAAAAAACAAACCAACAAAACTCTAGTAATGCCTGCATTTATTAGTTAACATTTGACTCTAAGGAAGCACTTCATAGCCCCCATTTATTAATCATCTGCATGGGTTATTATTTTATTCATAGGGTCATAATCCATTATGTCATTCTTACTATATTCAGTAGGTTCTTATCAATTGTTGCCATTATTTGTTTTTTTTGTACATATAGAGTGGGAGGGAGAGAGAGGAAGAGAGAGAGAGAAACATCGACGTGAAATGGACACATCGAGTGGCTGCCACCCGCACGACCAACCAGGGCCGGGGACAAACTGCAACCGAGGTACATGCCCTTAGCGGGAACTGAACCCGGGTCTCTCCAGACCGCAGGCAGATGCTCCAACCACTGAGCCAAACCGGCCAGGGCACCATTATTTGTTTTGATGCTTAAATTGTTTTCAGATTTGTCCAATAGAAGCTCATTCAGCCCGTTTCTGAGTTTTTTAGATATATATAAATATGTAATAGACATATATAAATATCTATATTTTTATATATTTCTTTTATTTTTCTTTCTAGCATTTTGCTATTATCAAAAGACTTCAGTGATAAACTGTGCAGTGCATACATCTTGTATTTTTTGCTGGAGCATCTCTGGGTTATATTTCCAGAAGTGGGATTTCTGGGTCAAAGAGCAAATGCATAATGTGATTTTGCTAGACAGTGTCGAGTCCTACTCAGTAGTGTGCTGGTGGAGACACTAGCAATGTGTATTCTGTTGCACCTACTTTCCACATACTATGTATAAACCATATTATACACCTGTATATGGCAATCACACACACCTGCTTCATGTTTGATGACCGTGGAGTATTTATTTCCCTGAGTGACGAATAGAACATATTTAATCTCCTGTAGTCGATGGCATTTCAGTGTGTCCAGTTTGTTGATTTGTGGTTGTGATACCGTGGTGAACATTCTCGTGCCTGTCTTTGCACATGTGTGAAAGTGCCTGTGTGGGGTAAATTCCCAGCAACGTGCTGTTTGGACTGTAGGGCATGTACCTTTAAACTGTTTGGACCACAGGGTACATGCACTGAACATTTTGGCCGATAGTGCGAAACTTCCCTTTATAATGACTCTTCAGCCTTGACTGTGCCCATGAAGAGTTTACTACCATCCTCTTCAGTATGGGCCCGATTTTGAATGGCTTTGCATTGAACTTAGAGGTGGATTTAGTAATATTTGATGTTTCTTTTGAAACCGTTGACTTCCTATATAAGATACGCTTCCATGTGTTTGCCGGCTTGTATATGGCGAGTTCTTCACACACACCACATACTTGATGGGCGAGGGCAGTACTTGTTCATGTTTCCATTGTGAAAGACATTCTCCCCCCGGTGTGTGTCCTTACTTGTATAGGTTGAAAAGTTGTTGACTGTTGATTCTTCATGTAGTCCCTGGTCATCTTACTGAGTTCCTTTTGCTTTTAGCTTTTCACTTAATTTCCTTAGATAGTCCAGGTCTAAAATTATGATACACACATAAATGTGTGTCTCCTTGTTCCCGGTATTATTCCTTTTATTAGTTTGTGATCCGTATTACCTACTTCTCCCAAACCGATGTCAAGTGAGGGCAATGATAACGGGTCTCCTTGCCTTACTTCTGACTCGAATGGGGATGATTCTGGTGGTTCACTGTCTTTTGATTGAGAGGCCCTCCCCCTCACTCCCATCATCTCTTCCTGGATATTAAATGTTTCTGATTTGAGCCTGTTTTTTCTCTTTCTACTACCAACGGTTGCAGTAAAGATACTTTGTTTCCATAAATGGTGTCACGAATACTCTCCTTGCACAGGTTCTGTGTTTCACGTTGTTTTGCGTTCTGCTCTGTGTGCAGTTGTGCCGTTTGTCTGAGACTATCTCTGATGGGCGCGCCCGCCCCGCACTGGGCTGTCCTCCTGGGGGAGGTTATTGGAATGAGCGCTTCTCAGGGTGTGCTGAGCCGTTTGTCTGAGATCGTCTCTGCTGGGCGCACCCGCCCCGCACTGGGCTGTCCTCCTGGGGGAGGTTATTGGAATGAGCACTTCTCCGGGTGTGCTGAGCCGTTTGTCTGAGACTATCTCTGATGGGCGCGCCCGCCCCGCACTGGGCTGTCCTCCTGGGGGAGGTCATCAGAACAAGTGCTTCTCGGTGTGTGGACAGCCTTCCAGGTAACAGCTTCTCATCGAAGACTGAGATGAGCCTGTGTTGATGATTTTATTAAAAATGTAAATTTGAGTGTCTCCTTAAAAAAATCTTTTAAGCACTCACTTTGTTGTGGTCATTCAAAGTAACAAAACGTCCCGTGTGTGTGCTGTCTCCGGAGCAGCACGGGGAATGGAAAGACCGCATCACCGTCAGGCCATCTGAAGAGCGGCTGCTCGGCCGGTGTTTTCAGTGGGTTCAGTGGCATCAGCACGGTGAGGGAGCCTCACGGGGCGCTGCTCACACGTGAGGATGCTCGTGTATCTTCACGCCAGTCTGCTCAGTCACGGACGTCACGGTGCTCAGTGCTGCTGCCGAGGTGCCCGCTGCCCGTGCGGAGCCCCCCGGGAGGCCGCCCCGTCCACCAGAACGTCTGGCAGCGCTGCCGGGGCTTCGCCAGGATGTGGCTGGATCTGGAGCTGCGGCCTGGGCGCCTGGTCCTCTGCTGCGGGCTGACCCTCTGCTGCGGCCTGGGCGCCTGGTCCTCTGCTGCGGCCTGGGCGCCTGGTCCTGTGCTGCGGGCTGACCCTCTGCTGCGGGCTGGGCACCTGGTCCTCTGCTGCGGGCTGACCCTCTGCTGCGGGCTGGGCGCCTGGTCCTGTGCTGCGGGCTGACCCTCTGCTGCGGGCTGGGCGCCTGGTCCTCTGCTGCGGGCTGACCCTCTGCTGCGGGCTGGGCGCCTGGTCCTCTGCTGCGGGCTGACCCTCTGCTGCGGGCTGGGCGCCTGGTCCTCTGCTGCGGGCTGACCCTCTGCTGCGGGCTGACCCTCTGCTGCGGGCTGACCCTCTGCTGCGGGCTGGGCGCCTGGTCCTCTGCTGTGGGCTGACCCTCTGCTGCGGGCTGACCCTCTGCTGCGGGCTGGGCGCCTGGTCCTCTGCTGCGGGCTGACCCTCTGCTGCGGGCTGGGCGCCTGGTCCTCTGCTGCGGGCTGACCCTCTGCTGCGGGCTGGGCGCCTGGTCCTCTGCTGCGGGCTGACCCTCTGCTGCGGGCTGGGCGCCTGGTCCTCTGCTGTGGGCTGACCCTCTGCTGCGGGCTGGGCGCCTGGTCCTCTGCTGCAGGCTGACCCTCTGCTGCGGGCTGGGCGCCTGGTCCTCTGCTGCGGGCTGACCCTCTGCTGCGGGCTGACCCTCTGCTGTGGGCTGACCCTCTGCTGCGGGCTGGGCGCCTGGTCCTCTGCTGTGGGCTGACCCTCTGCTGCGGGCTGACCCTCTACTGCGGGCTGGGTGCCTGGTCCTCTGCTGTGGGCTGACCCTCTGCTGCGGGCTGGGTGCCTGGTCCTCTGCTGTGGGCTGACCCTCTGCTGTGGGCTGACCCTCTGCTGCGGGCTGGGTGCCTGGTCCTCTGCTGCGGGCTGACCCTCTGCTGCGGGCTGACCCTCTGCTGCAGGCTGACCCTCTGCTGCGGGCTGACCCTCTGCTGCGGGCTGACCCTCTGCTGCGGGCTGGGCGCCTGGTCCTCTGCTGTGGGCTGACCCTCTGCTGCGGGCTGACCCTCTGCTGCGGGCTGGGTGCCTGGTCCTCTGCTGTGGGCTGACCCTCTGCTGCGGGCTGGGTGCCTGGTCCTCTGCTGTGGGCTGACCCTCTGCTGTGGGCTGACCCTCTGCTGCGGGCTGGGTGCCTGGTCCTCTGCTGTGGGCTGACCCTCTGCTGCGGGCTGACCCTCTGCTGCAGGCTGACCCTCTGCTGCAGGCTGACCCTCTGCTGCGGGCTGACCCTCTGCTGCGGACTGACCCTCTGCTGCAGGCTGACCCTCTGCTGCGGGCTGACCCTCTGCTGCAGGCTGACCCT
The DNA here is from genome assembly GCF_014108415.1 of Molossus molossus. Lineage (NCBI taxonomy): Eukaryota > Metazoa > Chordata > Mammalia > Chiroptera > Molossidae > Molossus > Molossus molossus. The sequence goes on from NW_023425401.1 coordinate 110,205,833, forward strand.
CTGCTGCGGGCTGGGCGCCTGGTCCTCTGCTGTGGGCTGACCCTCTGCTGCGGGCTGACCCTCTGCTGCAGGCTGACCCTCTGCTGCGGGCTGACCCTCTGCTGCAGGCTGACCCTCTGCTGCGGGCTGGGCGCCTGGTCCTCTGCTGTGGGCTGACCCTCTGCTGCGGGCTGACCCTCTGCTGCAGGCTGACCCTCTGCTGCGGGCTGGGCGCCTGGTCCTCTGCTGCGGGCTGACCCTCTGCTGCGGGCTGACCCTCTGCTGTGGGCTGACCCTCTGCTGCGGGCTGACCCTCTGCTGTGGGCTGACCCTCTGCTGCGGCCTGGGCGCCTGGTCCTGTGCTGCGGGCTGACCCTCTGCTGCGGGCTGGGAGCCTGGTCCTCTGCTGCGGGCTGACCCTCTGCTGCGGGCTGGGTGCCTAGTCCTCTGCTGTGGGCTGACCCTCTGCTGCGGGCTGACCCTGTGCTGTGGGCTGACCCTCTGCTGCGGGCTGGGTGCCTGGTCCTCTGCTGCGGGCTGACCCTCTGCTGCGGGCTGACCCTCTGCTGCGGGCTGACCCTCTGCTGTGGGCTGACCCTCTGCTGCGGGCTGGGTGCCTAGTCCTCTGCTGTGGGCTGACCCTCTGCTGCGGGCTGACCCTGTGCTGTGGGCTGACCCTCTGCTGCGGGCTGGGTGCCTAGTCCTCTGCTGCAGGCTAACCCTCTGCTGCGGGCTGACCCTCTGCTGTGGGCTGACCCTCTGCTGTGGGCTGACCCTCTGCTGCGGGCTGGGTGCCTAGTCCTCTGCTGCAGGCTAACCCTCTGCTGCGGGCTGACCCTCTGCTGTGGGCTGAACCTCTGCTGTGGGCTGACCCTCTGCTGCGGGCTGGGTGCCTAGTCCTCTGCTGTGGGCTGACCCTCTGCTGCGGGCTGACCCTGTGCTGCGGGCTGACCCTCTGCTGCGGGCTGGGTGCCTAGTCCTCTGCTGTGGGCTGACCCTCTGCTGCGGGCTGACCCTCTGCTGCGGGCTGACCCTGTGCTGCGGGCTGACCCTGTGCTGTGGGCTGACCCTCTGCTGCGGGCTGACCCTCTGCTGCGGGCTGACCTTGTGCTCCAGGCTTCAGGGTGCAGCACTGGGGGGAGGGGGCCCAGCTGTGGGGGGCTTCGGACACCTGAGCTCTGACTTTCCACGGGCGTGTCTGCAGAGCGTGGAGTGTGTGCAGCAGGTGGCCCAACGCAGTGACTCGGGACTCAGAACGTGCTTAAAATAATGGTTTTGTTTTTCTTCCTCAAAAATTTAATTGAAATATTTCAAAGATACAGAAAAATAATATTTTAGACATACAGAAAAATAATAGTAAAAATCGTAACAAAAACATACAGATAATACTGTTGTAGAGTTCATTCTTCTTTGCTTTAAAAAAAATTGTTTTCTTTATTGATTTTAGAGAGAGGAAGGGAGAGGGAGAGAGAGATAGAAACATTGATGAGCCCTGGCCGGTTTGGCTCAGTAGTTAGAGTGTCGGCCTGTGGTCTGGAGAGACCTGTGTTCGGTTTCCACTAAGGGCACATATCTTGGTTGCAGTTTGTCCCCGGACCTGGTTGGGTTGTGTGGGTGGCAGCCACTCGATGTGTCCCTTCACGTCGATGTTTCTCTCTCTCTCTCTCTTCCTCTCTCTCCCTCCCACTCTGTCTGAACAAAATATGGAAAAATGTCCTCGGGTGAGGATAAAAAAAAAAAAAGAAACATTGATGAGAGAGAACATCGATTGGCCGCCTCCTGCATGCCCCCCACTGGGTATCAGGCCCACAACCTGGGCATGTGCCCTGACTGGGCATCGAACCGATGACCTCTTGGTGCAGGGTCGACGCTCAACCACTGAGCCACACCAGCCGGGCTCTATTGATGTAGTTTTCTATATTAACTCACTAACTCCAGGACATACTGTGTTATCATTCTCACTTTACAGATGGAGAAACTGAGGTACAGACAGGTGAAGTAACTTGATTAAAGGTACAAACAGGGTGTCCCCCAAAAAACATATATCGGGTGTCTGTAGATTCTATTATATTTTGAAAGTGAGTTGTATTTTAATAAACACTGGCCTCACACTTACACTTTTTTCATGTATGCAGTGTTTTGGGGCACCCCACTTGGCAAATCGCAGAGCTGGGATTTGAACCCAGTCTGTGCCAGAGAGCAGGTCTTAGCCAGCCCAGTGCACCGCTGCCTCTCAGAGATGCAGAGGGTAGTCTCACACACGTGAATGACGTTGAGCACCTGATCTGAACAAATACTAACATTTTACTGCATTCGTTTCAGTTTCTATTTTATTTATTTTTTTGTGGTACGTGCCCCTAGCAGGAACTGAAACCCGGGACTCTCTGGTCCTCAGGCCGATGCTCAACCGCTAAGCCCAACCGGCCGGGGCTCGTTTCTGTTTCTAACATAACGGCCCCATTGCACAGAAACCAGTGTTTGCTCAGCTGTGAGCAAGTGCATGAGACAGTCTCTGGTCCTCTCTGGCCCGTCAGATGGGTTCCCCGCAGCCCCCTTTCCAACGCTGGTGCTTCCCCGGCAGTCGGACGGTGACCACCTCTTCTTCTACCTGGGCAGCACTCACTCAGCATGTGCCTTCGGGGTGTCCGCCACCTGCCAGGCCAGGGCGGGGAGGAGACACAGTCAAGGAACGAGACACAGCCCTGTTTTGGTCATCATGCAAGTCAGAATCTTAGCGTGGGAATGGGGACTTACTTTAGTGTGAGGGGTGTACTTTGCGGGGTGGATGATATGGCCTGTTCAAAACATAGGCTTAGAAGTGATGCCTTTTTATTCCTGGCCCGCGTAGTTTGACCCTGTTGGCTTCTTTAGCCGTGGGTCAGTAATTCCGTTCATAATGATTGTCTGCAGTACACTCCAGTGAGATCGTGAATTGGGGGTGGTCCGGAACTGCTTCTGTTCAGTCTATGTTGCCTTCCTTCTGAAAAGCCCCCGGCTCTGGTTGGCTTTGAACCCACCCTGCGGGTCTGGTGAGCCCTGGGGTGGGCACTGGTGGGTACACGTGTACTTGGCTAATGCGTGGAACTCGGGAGGGCCCTCAGGTCGGTCCAGGGCCTGGCCTCGCCCCAGCTTTGAATACCGAGACACTGGCCCGGGAGACGGAGCAGTGAGGTGAGGTTGAGTGTAGCTCTACTTTGTCGTCGCCTCAAACCCTTCCACTCTGTGTTCAATGAGGTAATAAAGTCAGTTTCAGCACGGACAGCAAGGGTTTTACTTATTGTAAGCATCACTGTAGAATGGGGGTCCCTGTTCACTGCAGGAGGTGTGATCAGGGTGGGAGGGGGTCACTGTCACTGCAGGAGGTGTGATCGGGGCGGGAAGGGGTCCCTGTCACTGCAGGAGGTGTGATCGGGGCGGGAAGGGGTCACTGTCACTGCAGGAGGTGTGATCGGGGCGGGAAGGGGTCCCTGTCACTGCAGGAGGTGTGATCGGGGCGGGAAGGGGTCACTGTCACTGCAGGAGGTGTGATCGGGGCGGGAAGGGGTCACTGTCACTGCAGGAGGTGGGATCAGGGCGGGAGGGGGTCCCTGTTCACTGCAGGAGGTGTGATCGGGGCGGGAAGGGGTCCCTGTCACTGCAGGAGGTGTGATCGGGGCGGGAAGGGGTCACTGTCACTGCAGGAGGTGGGATCGGGGCGGGAAGGGGTCCCTGTTCACTTTAGCAGGTGGGATCAGGGCGGGAAGGGGTCACTGTCACTGCAGGAGGTGGGATCAGGGCGGGAAGGGGTCCCTGTTCACTGCAGCAGGTGGGATCAGGCGGGGAAGGGGTCCCTGTTCCCTCCAGGAGGTGTGATCAGGGTGGAAGGGCCGCTGTCACCTTCCAGCTTTTCATATTCAGCACTTGGTTCTGAGGGGTCGTCCCCACCTCCTTCATCACTAAAAAAAAAAAGTCGGAGAGTAGCACATGCTCTTGGAACAGACAGTGATATTTTGGCCTTCAGTTCAGTCGAGACTTTGGAAGGTGTCTCGCAGGGTGTCTGGACATAAATGGGCTCGTTCTGAACCGGGGCGATACAGAGACGGCTCTGTCTCGGGGGAGGGGGGCAGTTTCTGACGGACGCCCAGGCATCTGGCGACCCGGAACCACTTGCTGCCCCCCGACGGCCGTGAGGCTGGGAAATCCCTGCGTGGCCAGCAGCCTGGGGGCCCGTCTGCACCCGGGGACTCGGGGTCTTGTCCTGCTCACCGGCCGCTCGGCTTCGGCAGCTGCGTGAACTCAGTGCCTCCGTTGTGTCGTCTGCCGACACGTGGTGGTGCTGACGTTCTTCCCAGGCTGGTGAGCACCGGGACAGCGGAGGGCACTCGGCGTCACCGGGGACGGCGAGATTCACGTATTCACACACGCGTGCAGGGATTTCCCAGTGGAAACCTTCCAGTTGAGGTTTTTGTAACTGCCCGCTGCTCCGACATCAGTACTGAAATCATCATCATTTCTGTCTTTTCTAACTTCCAGGGGATGTCCCGAGGCTCCGTGTTCTAGGGCTTGGAGCGCTGGGGCCGAGGGGGAGAGTCCTGCGATCTGACCGCGTGTCGCTGGCTTTGCTTCCAGGTACACGAAGCTGGGCTACGCCGGCAACACGGAGCCCCAGTTCATCATCCCGTCCTGTGAGTACCGCCGCCCGCGAGGGGCAGGGTGCCGGCACTGCCGCGGCCGCCCGTTTCTCCGGCTGTTCGTCACCTGCACGCAGAAGACTGTCCTGGTTACGGGGGCGGGAATTTGGTGGACGTCTAGGTCCCGATGTGGCTGTCGGCCGCAGCGACGGCCTTGAAAAAACCCCGACTCTCCGATAGCCTTCGTCACTGTCCCTGGAGTCCCAGCCGGGGTGGTGGCCGGGGGCCCTCTGTCGGTCACAGCTGTCTGAGTTCCTTAGGAGAGGCGTCCGCGTCTCTTTAAGGAGAATTTGTAAGTGGTAAGTCAGTGCGGTTTCGTCAGCAGTGTCATGGACCTAATGTCCACTGGGCTCACTAGTCACGGTGAGGCCCGGTGACCGCCAGAGGCCGGGCGACGGTCACTGTGCTCAGCTGTGCTCTGCTTTTGCTCACACTTCAGTGAGTAGACAGGGACAGACCGAGAGGAAGAAATGTGCCCGCGTTTCCCACAGGCGTCCCCGGGGTCTGGCCAGGTGCCGAGAGGGTGACTTCTCCTCTGACGCCGCTTGAATTCCAGGTGGTCAGCGGAGACGGCGCAGGGCAGCTCTGCTCCTGACGTGCGCCGTTCGGGGCTGGTGACGCGGGGACGGCTCTCGTGTCCTTGGGAACCTCCCTGCGCCCGCGGCAGGCTGCTTGCTGGGGCCTGGTGGATCGGGAGCCTTTGGCGCCGTGACGAGGTGTCCGGGACAAGTCTGCTGTGTCCTCACTTGAAATTCATAGTGCGAATCACAGGAAGGGGCTGGATGTCCAGGGCCGGCTGCCATCGGGGTGGGTCTGGGAGGCCTCGGTCCTGGGCCTGTTGGTGCCTTCGCACTGTGTCCTCGTGCGGACTTTTCTCCGCGGCCGAGGGGGCTGTGGTGTCTCCCTCTTCTGAGGACACCAGCCCCACTGGGCCAGGGCCCCATTGTCATGACCTCCCAAGCTCCTCAGAGGCCTTATCCCCAAATGCAGCCAGGGTGGGGGTCAGGGCTGCAGCGCTGGAGGGGACGTTCAGCCCGTGGCAGCTGGCGTGCGCGGGGCCGATGGTCTCTTGTGGACTTGGTCCTTGGGAGGCCCTAGCACTTGGCCGTTCCGGGCCAGTGACGCAGGCGGGGTCTCACCTGCATGAGCGCAGCAGCCAGAGGCGCACCTCGCACCTGTGCCCACGGCACTGCCCGCTAGAGGCTGTCTGCGCCCTGCAGCCTGGGGGGGGGGGGCAGCAGCACCCGCAGGATCTGTTCCCTGGATGGCAGGCCCTCCCAGGATGGGGCTTCGGGACCTTGGCCGTGGCGGAAGCTGGAGGACACTGCAGAGTCCGGTGGGAGGGAAGGAGGAGCTGCCCTGTTGGCTGACCTGGGCAGCTAGGGGTCTGGGCAGAGTCAGGGTGCTGGGCAGGCGGCCCCGCCGTGTTTGTGCTGGAGCCGAACGGTCCTGGTTCCAGAGGCTCCGCACACAAGCCAAGGCTGACACCACGGGCTGAGGTGCGTCCGGAGAGCGGGGAGTGTGGGCCGTGCGGGGCCCAGGCTTGCTGGCCCAGGCGGGCACACAGGCGGGGCTCTGCCGTGTGGGGAGCAACGCTCCACGGGCCCAGAAACCCGCTCCGAGGGGACTGCGGCAGAGGTGGAAACACGGGCTGGTGACAAAGGACGGGGAGCCGCCCTCCTGAGGGATTTCAGTTTCCCACCAGCGATTTTCAGACTGTTTCTGAGGTTTCGCTGGGGCCTGGTCCCGGCACCAGAGCCGTGCGGAGCCCCACCCTGCCCGCAGGGCGGCCCAGCTGGGTCTGACCCTCCTGAGCCTCTGAGAGTGTCCCATTGTCAGAGCATATTGGGGCTCACTGACAGGTCTCAGAAGAGGGGGGTGTGGGGTGATCGCACGCCTGGAAGTTGGTGCAGGCAGGGTGGTCGGGAGGAAGTGTGACCCAGACATTTGATGTTTGAAGGGCCCCGGAGGCCCTGGGAGAAGGTCTGAGGCTCTGGGGGAAGGTCCGGACTGTGCAGGTCTGTGTCGTTTTGTCCCCCGCATGGACTCCTGTGACGGCCTCTCCGCCAGCCTCCCTGTCCTCACCACTCCTCACCCCTGACGACCGTCTGTGTCCATCTCCGCACGCTTGTTGGTTCGATAGTGTCAGGTAAATGGAATCACACAGCACGTGCCCTCTCGGGACTGGCTTTTCCACGTGGCATCGTGCCCTTGGGACCCATCCAGGCCGCCCGCCTGCATCCATAGACCGTCCCTCTGCATTGCCGGCCGTACTGCAGCGTGTGGACACGCCGTGTGTAACCTTCCACTTGCCAAGGGCATCTCGGCGCGTCCAGCTTACAGCTCCGACAGATGAAGTTGCTAGAAACCCTTGTGACAGGCTTAGTGTGGGTGTGAGTTCCCGTGTCCGGGTGAGGACCGTGGAGGGCGGTCACGTGCGTGGCAGGTTAGTGTGGGTGTGAGTTCCCGTGTCCGGGTGAGGACCGGGGAGGGCGGTCACGTGTGTGGCAGGTTAGTGTGGGTGTGAGTTCCCGTGTCCGGGTGAGGACCGTGGAGGGCGGTCACGTGCGTGGCAGGTTAGTGTGGGTGTGTTTCCGTGTCCGGGTGAGGACCGGGGAGGGTGGTCACGTGCGTGGCAGGTTAGTGTGGGTGTGAGTTCCCGTGTCGGGTGAGGACCGGGGAGGGCGGTCACGTGCGTGGCAGGGTTAGTGTGGGTGTGAGTTCCCGTGTCCGGGTGAGGACCGGGGAGGGCGGTCACGTGCGTGGCAGGTTAGTGTGGGTGTGTTTCCGTGTCCGGGTGAGGACCGGGGAGGGCGGTCATGTGCGTGGCAGGTTAGTGTGGGTGTGAGTTCCCGTGTCGGGTGAGGACCGGGGAGGGTGGTCACGTGTGTGGCAGGTTAGTGTGGGTGTGTTTCCGTGTCTGGGTAAGGACTGGGGAGTGTGGTCACGCACGTGGCAAGTTTATGTCTAGTGTTTTTAAGCAACTGCCACAGCGGTTCCCGCCCAGATGGCAGCCACTGCCCCGGGGTCTTGTGTACCCCCCAGACGCTCACCGCACATACGGCAGGCGCACCGGACGCGCTTGGACCAGGGCCGCTGCCTGCTCGCCCTTGGGCCTGGCCCTTCTCCCCCTGTGTGCCCCACACTCACATGTGAAGCCAGCTGGCGTGTTTAGCGTCGGCTCCGTGACCGGGTGTGATTGTTCCCATCTTTGTGTCTCCGCCCGTGTCCTGTCTGCTGTGTGCACCCGAGCCAGGGTCTGCAGCCTGCCGGGCGTGCTGGACAGCGACTGGGTACGGCCTGTGTTCCTTCATTCTGTCACGGGGTCGTTTGCTTCCTGTATGATCGTTAAAAGAAGTAGCTTTTATGTGTGTTGTCTCGGTGGTGGTGGTGGTTCTGAGTGCCACTAAACAGATCTGCTGTGGTTTGGGGTCAGAGTCCTTTGATGTTCGTTTTAGGAGGGATAAGAGAGACTCTGTTGTCATTTAAATGTTCGAGTGTGGTAGTTCTCATCCCCCCCAAGTTCAGGACCTTCTTTAAGGTGGCTGCTCTTGGAGGGTCGTGACCTGCAGTCTTTCCGCCTTGGCCCCTTCGCAGCCTTTCACGTGGTCTAAGTTCCCGCACGGCTGAGTGTGGTCCCGCCCAGAGCGTGGACTCGTCGGGTCCGGCTCGGGCTCGCCCTGCGAGGTCTTCTGCGCTCTCCTGCCCGGAGCGCTCTGCAGTACCCGACCGGGGCCCCGGTGGTCCCGGGTGGCGTCGGCCAGTTTCCAGAGATGAATTTGGTCTGTTTCTGCAGATGGCCCAGTGAGGGCGGCCCGCACGCCTTCCTGGCCCGCTCCCGGCCCGTGGCCCCAGCCGTGCCCACTGCTCTCAGGCGGACACCCCTAGGCTCAGCCAGCACTGCCCAGCACACCTGCTCCTTCAGCCCTGCGGGGTCCTGCCCCCAGATTCGAGCCGCCTTCTCTAGCGGGGGAGAGTGAAAAAGGAGGTGGGCAAAACGATTTCTGTCCGGCATCACTTTCTTTCTTTTTTAATATGTTTTCATTGATTGTTTTAGAGAGGAAGGGAGAGAGAGACACACACACATCCATTGGCTGCTCCTGCACGCCCCCTACTGGGGTTTGATGCCCTGACCGGGAATTGAACGGGGTCCTCTCAGTCCCTGGGACGCTGCTCCAGCTCCACCCGCCGACCCGCACCGGCCGGGCCTGTATCACTTCCTTTTCTCCTCTGTGGCCCTTGCTTCAAGATGCCCGTCTGAGAAAAGGCGTTCCGTCCACTCTTCCAGCTCTACGTTAGCCTGTTAGTAGTAACGATCGGGGTTTTCGGACAATCTGCTTTTTAAAATGATCATATATGTTCACTAATTTATTTTGGAATGAGCTCGATGCAGGTGAGTTCATGGGCACTCGGAGTGGAACCGGGGTTAGGAATTTGAAGGGAAAATCGGATCTTTGTGAAGCTTTCCACGTCTCCTTAACGCGGAAGCCCGCAGGGAAGTTGTGTGTAATTACGAGCTGAGTGTGTCCGTGCATCAGAGCCCACGGATACACTTGTCTCGGCAGGTTGAGCACTGTCTCTGTGATAGGTCCGCCAGCATCTCCCTTTCGGTGGGAAGTCTGTTCTTTTTCTTCTGTAACGAGACTAAAACTATCTTTTAAATCTGCCTGGTGCCGAGTTTTATTAAAATGTGTACGAATAGACAGGCATTATTTTCCAGTTGATTTCTCCTCTTCTGCATCCTATTTTTAATTTTGCCTCCGTCTGTACTGTATTTTAACATTTGGGACCTGTGGATACGTCCTCCAAGAGCATCTGGCTCTGTGGCGTGTCTTGGAGGAAGCGGAAGCCGGGCAGTGTGGCTCCCGCCGGCTCCGAGTGTCCGGCTGAGTCCCGTTCGCCCCGACGGTACTGCCGGCCCTGCGGCGGCTCCCGCAGCGCCGTCTGCTTCTCCGTAGCGTCCTGTGAGCACTGGACCCCGGTGAGCCCCTCACGTTGCAGAGTCGCTCGCCCATCATGGGGATTCTGTCACCCTTTCTTAAGCACGTGAACACGTGTGGACAGTGATGGAGCTCTCGGCCTGTTTCCTTCCTGCTCCAGGCATCGCCCTCCGAGAGCCAGCAAAGGCCGTGGGCCCAGCGCGCAGGAAAGTGCCGAGGGGCGTGGGCGACCTGGACTTCTTCATCGGGGACGAAGCCGTCGACAAACCCGCCTATGCCACAAAGGTGAGCCCCGCCGGCCGGGGAGCTGTCGGAGTCTCCGGGAAGAGCTGCAGATTGAGCCACGCGGTGAGGTGGATCGTGCGTGTCAGCCGAGCGCGTTTTCATTCTGATGTGTGACGAGGCTCCGCTGTCGTGTCTGGCAGGGGACTCGAAGCCCCGCGCGCAGCCTGGCCCCAGACGCTGGGTGGCGCGTGAAGGCGGGCTCTGCCGAGCGGGCGTCACAGATTGGCGGTGAGCCTGTCAGGGACGGTTGCAGATTGATTGATTAAAGAGAAGCACTAAAATGGTTGAAGTAGACATTTGTTCTGAAAACAGAAAGCGCACGATCAGATGGTCCGGTCGATAGGCTGCACCGGCCCGGCCGCTCCTTTGAGAGACCTCCTGTGTCCTGGGAACGGGTGGTCGGAGCAGAAGCAGTTACTGCCAGTCTCTGTGGGAGACTGTCACCTGCTCTCTGTCACCTGCGGTCCCTGCACGAGCTCACCCTCCACGCCGGGGCTCCGGGTTCTGGGGGGCTCCGTCTCCCCGATGGGAACCGAAGCTTGACAGCCTTGGTTTCCCTTGTGTTAGTGGCCAATAAGACACGGGATCGTAGAAGACTGGGATCTCATGGAGAGGTTCACGGAACACGTGATCTTTAAATATCTTCGCGCCGAACCTGAGGACCACTATTTCCTAATGGTGAGCAATGGACGAGGCGGACGTAGCTGTAAATTCCCAGGGGCTGGGGTTCTCGCCTCAAGACAGTCTTCCCAGGGAGTCTTTCATTCTGCTAACGGGACTGGTACGGATTGGGGTGTTCCTTTGAGCAAATAACAGAAGGCTCCACTCAGTGTCGGAAGGCAGGGCTCACTGTCGCACTCTCAGAAGCCGGAGGCGGGTGGTCCCTGGCGGTCATCACAGCCCAGCCGCAGAGGTGAGAGGCGGCCGGTGAGCTGGCCCGGCCGCCGTGAGCTTCCCGGAGTCCGGCCGGCCTGCCAGGTTCTGGGTCACCTCGGGGGGTGTGCTTCGCAGTGAGGTGCCCTCTTAGGATTCTCAGCAACCTTCCCGGCAGATTGGCCCCCATCCTCGCCTAGCCCGGTCCCTAGCAAGGGGGATGGAATTGCTGGACAGGTGTAGAGTCATCAGGATGCTCTGCCTGGGGCTGGGAGGGGACCCTGTCCGATCACCTGGCCCGGGAGGGTAGGTACCGAACAGGCCTCCGACTGCCGGGAAGGTGGAGGGAGGAAACAGCTGATCCTTCCGTAGCCCATGAAGTGAGTGGACGGCTCATTCTTGTTGTTCTTTTTAAATCCTCACCTGAGCCCCGGCCGGTTTGGCTCATTGGTTGGAGCGTCGGCCCGCGGACCAGAGAGGCCCGGGTTCGGTTCCCGCTAAGGGCACGCACCTCAGTTGCAGTTTGTCCCCGGCCCCAGTTGGGGTCGTGTGGGTAGCAACCGGTCATGTGTGTCTCTCACATTGATGTTTCTCTGTCTTCCTCTCTCCCTCCCTCCCACTCTGTCTGATGGTAAATGCAAAAATGTCCTCAGTTGAGGATAAAAAAAAAAAAAAAGTGACATTTAGCTTTTGGTCTTGTCCAATACAGTACATTGTGAATGTTCCCAGCCACACCCAGTCATGTCCTTCCTGACCTCAGACGTGGAGCATTCTCTAGAGTCACCTGGCGTGAACCACGTTACCTCCGAGGCGGTAGTGCCGGTGGAATCTGTCTGTCAGCATCTGTTCAAGCGGGTCCTCGACGGGGCCGACCTCGTGCTCCGGCTGCGTCTCCACAACCCGAAACCGCCCCGCCTGAGCGCCGTGTGGCCTCCTCTGCGTCTCCAGGGTTCGTGGCCAGTCACGGGAGCTGGGATGCTGACAGTGCCTCCGAGGGGCTCTGCCTCCGTGGCCAAAGCAGATCAGAGTGCCACCTGCCATGTGTGGCCTCTCCCTCCCTGGGTGGGACCTGGGGCGCAGGCAGCGTGCCCAGCTCTCCCCGTCTGCGCGCCCACTTTGAGGGACAGCACGCCCCGGCCTGCGGAGCAGGTCCTCACCGGACACGGCCCACGGCCCACGGCTCCTGACTGCGTCTTCTCTGCTTTGGCTGCAGGCTGCTCAGCCGGAACCACTTGCCAGGAAGCCTTGGAGTGTTAGGTGTGAATGTGGAAAAGCCAAGGCCCTTTGCCGAAAACGAACACCTGCCGTGACTGTTGGGAAGTCGCGGGGCCCTCCAGGTGGGACGCCCCGCAGTGCGCCGCCCTCCTGTTCTCAGTCCTGCAGGGGGTCCGCTGCGTGCGCGGGAGGGTGTGGAGAGGCTCCGTGTCCTGGGTCTGCCGTAGCCGTGGTTACTGCAGCAGGGCCCGCGGGGGAAGCAGGTGCTGAGATCTGTGGCCAGGTGACTCCGCTGCGGCACCGAATACGGGCTTCCTGGTGTGGAGGAGTAAGAATTCTACATCCCACGTCCCTCAGTAGCTCACGAAACTGTCGTTTCTGACTGCTGTGCCCAGGTGTCTGAGCAGATGGGGTGCTCATTGCGGCTCCCCGTTCTCATGAAGGTTCAGCTCATGTTTGTCGTGTGGGCTGAGCAGGTAGCACTAGGGAAGCACTCTTCTCCAACATGGAACTGCCCAGTGCTCAAACCGGGTGCACGCATTTCAGAGAATTGCGGTGCCGAGGAGCAGAACGCAGGGGGCCCCGGTGCCGGGGAGCAGAACGCAGGGGGCCCCGGTGCCGGGGAGCAGAACGCAGGGGGCCCCGGTGCCGGGGAGCAGAACACAGGGGACCCCGGAGCCAGGTATCAGCGCACAGGGGTCCCCGGAGCCGGGGATCTAAACCCAGCGGGCCAGGGTACCGGGGATCAGAGCACAGGGGTCCCCGGAGCCGGGGATCAGAACGCAGGGGGCCGGGGTGCCGGGGATCAGAACGCAGGAGTGCCCGGAGACGGGGATCAGAATGCAGGGGTCCCCGGAGCCTGGGATCAGAACGCAGGGGACCAGGGAGCTGGGGATCAGAACGCAGGGGGCCAGGGAGCCGGGGATCAGAACGCAGGGGGCCAGGGTGCCGGGGATCAGAGCGCAGGGGGCCGGGGTGCTGGGGATCAGAGCGCAGGGGTCCCCGGAGCGGGGGATCTGAGCGCAGCCGGCCAGGGAGCCGGGGATCAGAACGCAGGGGTCCGGGGTGCCGGGGATCAGAACGCAGGGGGACAGGGTGCCGGTGATCAGAACGCAGGGGGCCCGGGATCCGGGGATCAGAGCGCGGGGGTCCCCAGAGCCGAGGATCCGAACGCAGGGGGCCAGGGAGCCGGGGATCAGAACGCAGGCGGCCAGGGAGCCGGGGATCAGAACGCAGGGGGACAGGGAGCCGGGGATCAGAACGCAGGGGGCCAGGGTGCCGGTGATCAGAACGCAGGGGTCCCCGGAGCCGGGGATCAGAACGCAGGGGGACAGGGAGCCGGGGATCAGAACGCAGGGGGACAGGGAGCTGGGGATCAGAACGCAGGGGGCCAAGGAGCCGGGGATAAGAGCACAGGGGACGCCGGTGCCGGAGATCAGAACGCAAGATGCCGGGGTGCCGGGGATCAGAACGCAGGGGACCCTGGAGCCGGGGATGAGAACGCAGGGGTCCCCGTAGCTGGGGATCAGAACGCAGGGGGCCGGGGTGCCGGGGATCAGAACGCAGGGGGCCAGGGTGCCGGTGATCAGAACGCAGGGGGCCCGGGATCCGGGGATCAGAGCGCAGGGGTCCCCGGAGCCGGGGATCCGAACGCAGGGGTCCCCGGAGCCGGTGATCAGAACGCAGGGGTCCCCGGAGCCGGTGATCAGAACGCAGGAGGCCGGGGGGCCGGGGATCAGAATGCAGGGGTCCCCGGACCTGGGGATCAGAACGCAGGGGGCCAGGGTGCCGGGGATCAGAATGCAGGGGTCCCCGGAGCCTGGGATCAGAACGCAGGGGGTCAGGGTGCTGGGGATCAGAGCTCAGGGGTCCCCGGAGCCGGGGATCCGAACGCAGGGGTCCCCGGAGCCGGTGATCAGAACGCAGGGGCCGGGAGGCCGGGAATCAGAACGCAGGGGCCAGGGTGCCGGGGATCAGAACGCAGGGGGCCCGGGATCCGGGGATCAGAGCGCAGGGGTCCCCGGAGCCGGGGATCCGAACGCAGGGGTCCCCGGAGCCGGTGATCAGAACGCAGGGGGCCAGGGGGCCGGGGATCAGAACACAGGGGGCCGGGGAGCCGGGGATCAGAACGCAGGGGTCCCCGGAGCCGGGGATCAGAACGCAGGGGGCCAGGGAGCCGGGGATCAGAACGCAGGGGTCCCCGGAGCCGGGGATCAGAACGCAGGGGGACAGGGTGCCGGTGATCAGAACGCAGGGGGCCGGGGAGCCGGGGATCAGAACGCAGGGGTCCCCGGAGCCGGGGATCAGAACGCAGGGGGACAGGGTGCCGGTGATCAGAATGCAGGGGTCCCCGGAGCCGCGGATGCGAACGCAGGGGTCCCCGGAGCCGGGGATCAGAACGCAGGGGTCCGGGGTGCCGGGGATCAGAACGCAGGGGTCCCCGGAGCCGGGGATCAGAACGCAGGGGTTCAGGGTGCTGGGGATCAGAGCTCAGGGGTCCCCGGAGCCGGGGATCCGAACGCAGGGGTCCCCGGAGCCGGTGATCAGAACGCAGGGGGCCGGGAGGCCGGGAATCAGAACGCAGGGGGCCAGGGTGCCGGGGATCAGAACGCAGGGGGCCCGGGATCCGGGGATCAGAGCGCAGGGGTCCCCGGAGCCGGGGATCCGAACGCAGGGGTCCCCGGAGCCGGTGATCAGAACGCAGGGGGCCAGGGGGCCGGGGATCAGAACACAGGGGGCCGGGGAGCCGGGGATCAGAACGCAGGGGTCCCCGGAGCCGGGGATCAGAACGCAGGGGGCCAGGGAGCCGGGGATCAGAACGCAGGGGTCCCCGGAGCCGGGGATCAGAACGCAGGGGGACAGGGTGCCGGTGATCAGAACGCAGGGGGCCGGGGAGCCGGGGATCAGAACGCAGGGGTCCCCGGAGCCGGGGATCAGAACGCAGGGGGTCAGGGTGCTGGGGATCAGAGCTCAGGGGTCCCCGGAGCCGGGGATCCGAACGCAGGGGTCCCCGGAGCCGGTGATCAGAACGCAGGGGGCCGGGAGGCCGGGAATCAGAACGCAGGGGGCCAGGGTGCCGGGGATCAGAACGCAGGGGGCCGGGGAGCCGGGGATCAGAACGCAGGGGTCCCCGGAGCCGGGGATCAGAACGCAGGGGTCCCCGGAGCCGGGGATCAGAACGCAGGGGGACAGGGTGCCGGTGATCAGAACGCAGGGGGCCGGGGAGCCGGGGATCAGAACGCAGGGGTCCCCGGAGCCGGGGATCAGAACGCAGGGGTCCCCGGAGCCAGGGATCAGAACGCAGGGGGCCAGGGAGCCGGGGATCAGAGCACAAGGGTCCCCGGAGCCGGGGGTCAGAACGCAGGGGTCCCCGGAGCCGGGGATCAGAACGCAGGGGGACAGGGTGCCGGTGATCAGAAGCAGGGGGCCGTGGAGGGCCGGGATCAGAACGCAGGGGTCCCCGGAGCCGGGGATCCGAACGCAGGGGTCCCCGGAGCCGGTGATCCGAACGCAGGGGGCCGGGGAGCCGGGGAGTCGGGGATCAGAACGCAGGGGTCCCCGGAGCCGGGGATCCGAATGCAGGGGTCCCCGTAGACGGTGATTCAGAGTCGACAGGGGTCCCGAGCCGGTGATTGACGCAGGGTCCCCCGGCCCGGGGGGATCCGAAAGGCAGGGGTCCCCGGAGCCAGGGATCAGAACGCAGGGGGCCGGGAAGCCGGGGATCAGAACGCAGGGGTCCCCGGAGCCAGGGATCAGAACGCAGGAGGCCGGGGGGCCGGGGATCAGAACACAGGGGGCCAGGGTGCCGGTGATCAGAACGCAGGGGGCCGGGGAGCCGGGGATCAGAACACAGGGGGCCAGGGTGCCGGTGATCAGAACGCAGGCGGCCAGGGAGCCGGGGATTCGAACGCAGTGGTCCCCGGAGCCGGTGTTCAGAACGCAGGAGGCCGGGGGGCCGGGGATCAGAACGCAGGGGTCCTCGGAGCCGGGGATCAGAACGCAGGGGGCCTGGGAGCCGGTGATCAGAACACAGGAGGCCGGGGATCAGAACACAGGGGGCCAGGGAGCCGGGGATCAGAACACAGGGTGCCGGGGATCAGAACACAGGGGGCCGGGGATCTGAACACAGGGGGCCGGGGATCTGAACGCAGGGGGCCAGGGTGCCGGGGATCAGAACGCAGGGTTCCCTGGAGCCGGGGATCAGAGTGCAGCGGGCCAGGGAGTCGGGGATCAGAACACAGGGGACGCCGGTGCCGGAGATCAGAACGCAAGATGCCGGGGTGCCGGGGATCAGAACGCAGGGGGCCTGGGAGGCGGGGATCAGAACGCAGGGGTCCCCATAGCCGGGGATCAGAATGCAGGGGGCCTGGGAGATGGGGATCAGAACGCAGGGCGCCAGGGTGCCGGGGATGAGAACGCAGGGGGCCAGGGAGCCGGGGATAAGAACGCAGGGCTCCGGGGTGCCGGGGATCAGACCGCAGGGGACGCCGGTGCCGGGGATCAGAACGTAGGATCCCGGGGTGCTGGGAATCAGAACGCAGGGGTGCCCGGAGACGGGGATCAGAACGCAGGGGGCCGGGGAGCTGGGGATCAGAACGCAGGGGTCCCCGGAGACGGGGATCAGAACGCAGGGGTCCCCGGAGCCGGGGATCAGAGCGCAGGGGCCCCGGAGCTGGGGATCTGAGCGCAGTGGGCCGGGGTGCCGAGGAGCAGAACCTGGGGTGCCGGGTGGCAGAATCCAGGGGCCCGCTGTGCTGGGTGTCCTAGTCCAGGGGACACTGTGCTGGGCGGGGAAATTGAGTTTTAACTTAAGAAGAGATTTGGAAATTTTGAATAGTTGAGCAAAAAGGAGGACAAATAAAGAGGGAGTATCACCCTTCCTCCTCCTTTTGTTCCATTCGGACCCTAGTGGATTACGGATGGTGCCCCCCATGTGGTGAGGGGACATCGCCTCACTCAGTCTGCAGAACACCAGCCTCTCCAGCAGCACCCTCCCAGCCACACCCAGAGATCTTGTCTGCCAGCACTGGGGGCAGCCCTTGCCCGGTGAGGTGCACAGTGCAGTGAACCTTCCCACACGGCGTGTCCTGATGCACAGTGCTGGTCCCTCTCTGCCCCTCGGGGAGGTGGGAGCTGCTCTGCCCCAGGCCGCCTGTGAGTGTGGTCTGCTTCCTGGTTGCTCAGTTGGCTCCTGGTGGCCCGATGCTGTCATCTCCTCCCAGCCCCACTTCCTTGAGCACTGATGGGTTTTTAATAGTTTTATTTGCTGCAGTCACAGAGAGGGGGGAGTGGGGCAGTATTAGGTACCTGTGTTCAGTGTGCTGGCTTTGTGCAGAAATATGGATTGGTTTTTATGGCAGGGACCAGTTCATTCATTTTGGAATCAATACCAGATGATACTTCACCACTGTTACGAACAAACATGTTTACGCAGCTTGCGTTTGTGTGATGTTTTAATATGTTTGAGGATTAAAAAATGAAAACGCAATACCTCCAAGTTAGAGCTTGTTATAAATAATGGTTTGGGAAAGGTTTATTTAAATCGGCCTCCCCAAGGAACAGTCCTTGGTAGTAAACCGAAGAAATGGAGGGTTGAGGAAGATGTGGCTTTGTGATCCTGGTTCCCGACCCATGAGGATGTGTGCTCAGTACTGTAGAATTGGGTTCCAGAGCCGGGGCGGGGCCTAACTGTACTGTGAACGTCCCTTAAATGGAAGTCTGTGGATTTTCATGCTAGTCTTTCACAGATGAATTGTTTGGTAGAAGCATAGAAAACAGTAGTTTAAACCAGGTGGGGCTGTGTTGCTGAATTTGTGGTAGGGGCCAGTGCCGGCCTGGCAGCTCCCCGGTGTCATCAGGGACCTCTGTGCTCCTGTGTGTTTAGCTTGTGGCTGCATTCCGAGGATGCCTCATCGTCACAAGGTGGCTGCTGCAGCCCCTGTCGGCACCTCTGCGTTCCAGGAGAAGACGGGGTCAGGGGCAGAGGGAGACTCCTACTCAAGTCCACCCTCGGCCTCGTAAGGAGCTTTCCTGGAGGCTGGATCCATCAGCTTTCGGTTCTTACTGGCCAGCACGCAGTCACTTCGTCATCCTCGTCCACAGGGACAGGCTTGACCCCGGGCCTGCCCTGCCTCCTGTGATCGCTCAGTGGTCAGTCAGAAGGCGGAAGGGAGAATGGGCACGGGGTAGGCTGCGGGTTGTGTCTGCTGTGATGATGTCACCACAGGTATGAGCGAATCTGCCCTGACCGGGAATCGAACCCGAAACCTTTAGTGCACAGGATGATGGTCCAACCCATGGAGCCACCCAGCCAGGGCCTGTTTATACTTAAAAAAAAAAAAAAAGTTTTTTAAAATTTATTTTTTAGAGAGATAGAAACATCGATGAGAGAGAACATCGATTGGCCGCCTCCTGCATGTCCCCCACTGGGGATCAGGCCCACACCCTGGGCAGGTGCCCTGACCAGGAATCGAACCGGCGACCTCCTGGTGCAGGGTCGACGCTCAACCACTGAGCCACACCGGCCAGGCCTGTTTATACTCTTCACACCTTTGTAACCTTTCCCTCCTGGCAGCTCTCCCTGCCACTCAGTGAGTCAGTCTGTCTGTCTGTCTCTCCCCCCCGCCCTCTGCCTTCCTCCCTTCCATTCTCTCTAAAAATCCATGGAAAAAATATCCTTGGATGAGGATTCACCAAAAAAAAAAGGAAAAAGAAAACTCGAGTCTGACCGCTAGCTGGAGTCCATGCGCGTGGTCAGTCTCCGGCGGTGCTCTGCGCTCTCCTGTCTGGCTGTAGTTTATCCCCCAACAGGTAATCCACGCGGGGCTCGGGAATCTTACCTGTTTGAAGATCCCTGTTCTCGCAACGCACTCGACGGCAGTGTGGCCCGGTGTACAGCTCCTGGCGCGTAGCTTCCTGCTGTGACGCCTGAGTGTGGCCCGTGTGGCCCGTGTGGCCCGGCGGCCAGCGACGGTGTGCTGACGGCCGGGCTGCCGTGCGGCTCCCGCCCTGAGGGTCTTGGATGGCGCGGACTGTGCCACTGGCCGGCGCTGCGGCAGCGGACGTAGTTTCCTCAGGGCTCTGGACAGGCCCAAGGTCGGGGTGCCCTGAGGCTGGTGTCTGGGGAGGCCTGCCTCCCTGGCGTGTAGGTGGCCACCTTCTGCGGTGACCTCTCATGGCCTCTTTCCTCTGTCCACGTGAGCGAGCGAGCTCTCCGGTGTCTCTTCCTTTTCCAGCAGACGTCAGTCCTGCCCAGTTCGGGCCCAGCCTGATGACCTCGCTTAACCTTACTTCCCTGGAGACCCCTCCTCCAGATGCAGTCGCCCTCGGGTTTGGGGGCTCGGCACGAATTTTTGGGGACGTAGTTCAGTCCAAAACAAAGGGTAATGGGGGCTGTGTTTTTGTTTGTTTTTTTTGGCCAGAAGACCCAGAGAATTTTTTTTTATTCTTTTTTTTTTCCCTTTTGCAGCTTTCAGTATGCGATATAGTCCCACGCTCACTGACGGGGAGACGTTCTCAACGTGCTGCTGAGTGGCTAATGCGGGTCGAGTTCTTCTTGTCTTTCCATGTAATCCGGTCACTTCCCCCTGTCTGACCACGGCTGTGTTTTTAAAACAGATATTTGAATTTTTGGAAATGTCTTTGGCTGTGATCTTTTATTTTTTTAATCCTCACCCGAGGACATTTTTGCATTTTTCTTCAGATAGAGCAGGAGGGAGAGAAGGAGGAAAAGAGAGAAATATCCATGTGAGAGAGACACATGGCGTGGTTGCCACCCACATGACCCCAACCGGGGCCGGGGACAAACTGACCGAGGTCTGTGCCCTTCGCGGGAACCGAACCTGGACTCTCTGGTCTGCGGGCCGACGCTCCAACCGCTGAGCCAAACTGGCCAGGGCCTTGGCTGTGATTTTTTTTTTTTTTTTTTAAATCCTCACCCATGGACATTTTCCCATTTTTTTGTTCAGGTAGAGTGGGAGGGAGAGAGAGGAACAGAGAGAGAGAGAAACATTGACGTGAAAGGAACATATCGAGTGGCTGCCACCCGCCCGACCAACCAGGGCCGGGGACAAACTGCAACCGAAGTACGTGCCCTTAGCGGGAACCGAACCCGGGTCTCTCCGGACCGCAGGCCGGCGCTCCAACCGCTGAGCCAGACCGGCCAGGGCTGCTGTGATCTTAATCCGCTTTATCTTCACACTTTTCTGGGGAGGAGTCTTTCACCTGCCCTTTGCTTCTTCCCGTGGCTCCTTGCTTCCGTCTTTATCTTGTTGTCTGTGTGGCCTTTGGCTAGTTTCTGCGTGGTCCTTCCTGGTCTCTCGGGAATCCCCCCGGACTGGCTGTAGGTGTGAGTTTAGGCGGGGCCGGGGGTGCGGTGACTGGGTGAAGCTGCTTCTCTCTGGGGTTCCCCGCTTCACAGCAGGTGCCTGAGACGCTCACAGAGCCGCCTGGTGCTCTGGGGCCCCGTCTGCTCGCACCCCCTTCCCGCTGCGGCGGGGGCGGCCTGCGCGCTCTCGGGGAGCCCCGTCCTCGTGCTGCGCTCCACGTCCCTGGGCTGTGTTCATGGCCCGCGGCGCCTTGCTCGGTCCGCTGGGTTTCAGGGGCCGTCATCCCAGATGGTTTTCTTCTCTGCCGCTCGCCCTTGGTCTGGGGGGTCACCCAGAGCAGCAGCGCTCAGAGAGGCCTCGGCTCCGCACGGCATGCTTGGGGCCCGCCGGTTTCTCTCGGGGTCCACGCCGGCCCGCGCCTCTGTCAGGGAGGGGCCCTCAGCCTCGGCGCCCACGCTCGTAGGTCCAGGGGCAGCTCCGTGGAGTCTGGGTGAACACTAAACACAGTGACTCTTTTCTTACAGACAGAACCTCCGCTGAACACACCGGAAAACAGAGAATATCTTGCAGAAATTATGTTTGAATCTTTCAATGTACCAGGACTCTACATTGCAGTTCAGGTAAAAGCAGAGTCATTTCCATGATTCCCAAAGGACCTGTCCCAAAGAGCGAGGAATAGCGATTCCAGAGGCTGTGTTGTGAGATGGGCTGTGCAGATACATACACACACACACATTCACACAGACACAGACAGAAACACATTCACACACACATGCACAGACGCACACACACAGATAGAAACACATTCACACACACATGCACAGAAGCACACACATACACAGACACACACAGAAACACATTCACCCACACATACAGACACATGCGCACACACACGCACACACACACAGATACACACATAGGCACAGACACACACAGAAAGACATTCACCCCACACATACAGACACACGCACACACACACGCGCACACACACACAGATACACACATAGGCACAGACACACACAGAAACACATTCACCCACACATACAGACACACGCACACGCACACACACGTGCACACACACAGATACACACATAGGCACACACACACACACACACGCGCACACACACACAGATACACACATAGGCACAGACACACACAGAAACACATTCACCCCACATACAGACACACGCACACGCACACACACGTGCACACACACAGATACACACATAGGCACAGACACACACAGAAACACATTCACCCACAAATACAGACACACGCACACACACACGCACATACACAGATACACATAGGCACAGGCACACACAGAAACACACAGAAACACATTCACACACACATGCACGGGCGCACACACACAGACACACACATAGACACAGAAACACATTCACACACAGATGCACACACAGACACACACAGAAACACATTCACCCACACATACAGACACACGCACACACACACGCGCACACACACACAGATACACACATAGGCACAGACACACACAGAAACACATTCACCCACACATACAGACACACACAGAAACACATTCACCCACACATACAGACATCACGCACACACACCACACGTGCACACACACAGTACACCACTAGGCACAGCAACACAACAAAACATTCACCCCACAAATACGACACACGCACACACACACGGACACATAGGCACAGGCACACACAGACACACAGAAACACATTCACACACACTGCACGGGCGCACACACCCAGACCACACATAGACACATAACACCGTCACACACACCCATTCACACAGATGCACACCACATCACAACAGCAAAAAACATTCACCGACCGCGCACAAACATTCACACCGCACAACAGCACCACAACAAAACATTCAACACGCACACACACATTCACACGCACACACACACACACGCACACGCGCCCCCATTCCTCTCAGACCGGGGTTCTCCAGCCTCGCGTTCGGGAGGGCGCTTCCTCTGGTGGCTTCCTGGGCACCGGAGGGTGTTCATCAGGGTCTCTGCCTCCACCCACCGGCTCCTCCTCCCAAGTGGTCACAGGGCACCGGGCCTTTCCCAGTGTCCCTGGGGGCAGGATGGCCCTGCGGAGAACCAGTGTCCGAGCCCTGGCAGAGCAGGGCTTCCGAGCGGGCCTGGTGCTCTGTCCTTCACAGACTGCACAGTGGCCACCGCAGCCCGGCCGTGGGCCCGCACGGGGAGCGGGTGCACAGAAAGTCCATGCTGAGCCCACGGGAAATCCCGTCTCACTGGCTCTTTGTAAAAGTGGATTGACTTTATCGGACACTTGAGTCCTTCAGTTCAAGTGCACAGAATTGGTCTGTTCCTTGTCCGATTTGGAACTTGAATTTCGGGGGGAAGGCGAAGGAGAGGGCGGGAAAGAGCTGGGCTTGGTCGGGAAGAAAGACCTACTGCCTGACCCTGAGTGCGAGCGTGCTGGGGACGGTCACCTGTGCTGACGGCTTCGTGCCCTGTCCAGGCGGTGTTGGCCTTGGCGGCGTCATGGACGTCTCGGCAGGTCGGGGAGCGCACCCTGACGGGGACCATCATCGACAGCGGGGACGGGGTCACCCACGCCATCCCAGTGGTAAGCAGACTGGTCAGGGCTTCGCTCTGTAGGACTCACCTGACTTGAGGTAAGGGAGCAAATGGAAGAAAACCCCTCCGTAGTCAAAATACCACTTTGAAGTCATAGAAAGGTACTGCGAGTTCTTAAGGCAGGCACGCGAGGACAGAGGTGCCCGACACGCGTGGCCTGGGCAGTTCGGCCGTCGGATGGCACATCGGCACGGTGGCCAGGGCTCTGCCGCACCCGCCGGCACGGTCACCAGGGGGACTTCCCTGCTCACGTTCTAGCTTGGGGACCGGGGTCTGGGGAGCCCGCTCGGGAGTGCTCTGTGACAGGGGCAGCCCTCCCCGCTCTGCTGTAGAGGGTTTGCTGCTGGGGTTTGAGGATTTATTTAAGAGCCGAGAAGATGGGATCGTGTGTTTCGACCTGCAGGGTGTCCCACCCGGTGGCTGTCTGGTTTCAGGTGTCAGAATGTGAGCGAAGCGATTCCCAACTGGGGCTCTAGGGGGCTCCATTTTCTTCCTTTTTTCCTTTTCCTCTTTTTATTGGGTCCAATAAACTATTTAAATGAATTGTTTAAAGTTGTGTTTTGGAAAATAAGTTGAGCCTGCAGGTAGGGAGTATACAGGGGCGTCACACTGGGCCTCATCCTGATGGCCCTCCAGGTCCCCCATGCCCCATGGCCCTCCAGGTCCCCCATGGCCCTGCAGGTCCCCAATGCGCCTCCAGGTCCCACATGCCCCTCCAGGTCCCCCATGGCCCTCCAGGTCCCCATGCCCCTCCAGATCCCCAATGCGCCTCCAGGTCCCACATGCCCCTCCAGCTCCCCGATGCCCCTCCAGGACCCCCCTGCCCCTCCAGGACCCCCATGCCCCTCCAGGACCCCCATGCCCCTCCAGGACCCCCCTGCCCCTCCAGCTTCCCCCTGCCCCTCCAGCTCCCCGATGCCCCTCCAGGACCCCCATGCCCCTCCAGGACCCCCATGCCCCTCCAGGACCCCCATGCCCCTCCAGGACCCCCATGCCCCTCCAGCTTCCCCCTGCCCCTCCAGCTCCCCGATGCCCCTCCAGGACCCCCCTGCCCCTCCAGCTCCCCGATGCCCCTCCAGGACCCCATGCCCCTCCAGCTCCCGATGCCCCTCCAGGACCCCCATGGCCCTCCAGGACCCCATGCCCCCTCCAGCTCCCCGATGCCCGCTCACCGGCCCCTCAAGGACCCCCATGCCCCTCCAGCTCCCCGATTGCCCTCCAGGACCCCCATGCCCTCCAGCTCCCCGATGCCCTCCAGGACCCCCATGCCCCTCCAGGACCCCCATGCCCCTCAGCTCCCCGATGCCCCTCCAGGACCCCCATGCCCCTCCAGCTCCCCGATGCCCCTCCAGGACCCCCATGCCCCTCCAGGACCCCCTCTGCCCCTCCAAGCTCCCCGATGCCCCCCAGGACCCCAATGCCCCTCCAGGACCCCATGCCCCTCCAGCTCCCCGATGCCCCTCCGGACCCCCATGCCCCTCCGCTCCACCGTGCCCTCCAGGTCCCCGCCTGCCCCTCCAGGACCCCCATGCCCCTCCAGGACCCCGATGCCCCTCCAGGACCCCCCTGCCCCTCCAGCTCCCCGATGCCCCTCCAGGACTCCCATGCCCCTCCAGCTCCCCGATGCCCCTCCAGGACTCCCATGCCCCTCCAGCTCCCCGATGCCCATCAGGACCACCCATGCTCCCCAACCCTGCCCCTCCCCTTCCCCCTTGCCCCTCCAGGTCACCGATGCCCTCCAGGACCCCCATGGACCCTCCAGGACCCCCAATGCCCCTCCAGCTCCCCGATTGCCCTCCAGGACCCCCATACCCCTCCAGCTCCCCGATGCCCCTCCAGGTCCCACCTGCCCCTCCAGGACCCCCCTGCCCCTCCAGGACCCCCATGCCCCTCCAGCTCCCCGATGCCCCTCCAGGACCCCCATGCCCCTCAGGACCCCCGACCCTTCAAGGCTCCCCGATGCCCCTCAGGACCCCCCATGCCCATCCCAGCTCCCCGATGGCCCCTCCAGATCCCCCGACCCCTCCGGAAACCCCTTGCCCTCCAGCTCCCCGATGCCCTCCAGACCCCCCATGCCCCTCCAGATCCCCGATGCCCCTCCAGCTCCCCGAGCCCCTCAGGACCCCTGCCCCTCCGCTCCCCGATGCCCCTCCAGGAACCCCCATGGCCCTCCAGGACCCCCCTGCCCCTCAGCTCCCCGATGCCCCTCCAGGACCCCATGCCCATCCAGGACCCCCATGCCCCTCCAGCTCCCGATGCCCTCCAGGACCCCATGCCCCTCCAGCTCCCCGATTGACCCCTCCAGGTCCCCCCTGCCCCTCCAGGACCCCCATGCCCCTCCAGGACCCCCATGCCCCTCCAGCTCCCCGATGCCCCTCCAGGACCCCCATGCCCCTCCAGGACCCCCATGCCCCTCCAGCTCCCCGATGCCCCTCCAGGACCCCCATGCCCCTCAGGGACCCCCTTGCCCTCAGCTCCCGATGCCCCTCCAGGACCCCCCATGCCCCTCCAGGACCCCCATGCCCTCCAGCTCCCCGATGCCCCTCCAGGACCCACCAATGCACCTCCAGCTCCCCGATGCCCCTCCAGGTCCACCCTGCCCTCCAGGACCCCCATGCCCCTCCAGGACCCCCATGCCCCTCCAGGACCCCCCTGCCCCTCCAGCTCCCCGATGCCCCTCCAGGACCCCCATGCCCCTCCAGCTCCCCGATGCCCCTCCAGCTCCCCGATGCCCCTCCAGGACCCCCATACCCCTCCAGCTCCCCGATGCCCCTCCAGGACCCCCCTGCCCCTCCAGCTCCCTGATGCCCCTCCAGGACACCCATGCCCCTCCAGCTCCCCGATGCCCCTCCAGCTCCCCGATGCCCCTCCAGGACCCCCATGCCCCTCCAGACCCCCATGCCCTCCAGGACCCCCATGCCCCTCCAGGACCCCCCTGCCCCTCCAGCTTCCCCCTGCCCCTCCAGCTACCCTATGCCCCTCCAGGACCCCCCTGCCCCTCCAGCTTCCCCCTGCCCCTCCAGCTCCCCGATGCCCCTCCAGGACCCCCATGCCCCTCCAGCTTCCCCCTGCCCCTCCAGCTCCCCGATGCCCCTCCAGGACCCCCATGCCCCTCCAGGACCCCCATGCCCCTCCAGGACCCCCATGCCCCTCCAGCTTCCCCCTGCCCCTCCAGCTCCCCGATGCCCCTCCAGGACCCCCCTGCCCCTCCAGCTCCCCGATGCCCCTCCAGGACCCCCATGCCCCTCCAGCTCCCCGATGCCCCTCCAGGACCCCCATGGCCCTCCAGGACCCCCATGCCCCTCCAGCTCCCCGATGCCCCTCCAGGACCCCCATGCCCCTCCAGGACCCCCATGCCCCTCCAGCTCCCCGATGCCCCTCCAGGACCCCCATGCCCCTCCAGCTCCCCGATGCCCCTCCAGGACCCCCATGCCCCTCCAGCTCCCCGATGCCCCTCCAGGACCCCCATGCCCCTCCAGCTCCCCGATGCCCCTCCAGGACCCCCATGCCCCTCCAGGACCCCCTGCCCCTCCAGCTCCCCGATGCCCCTCCAGGACCCCCATGCCCCTCCAGGACCCCCATGCCCCTCCAGCTCCCCGATGCCCCTCCAGGACCCCCATGCCCCTCCAGCTCCCCGATGCCCCTCCAGGTCCCCCCTGCCCCTCCAGGACCCCCATGCCCCTCCAGGACCCCCATGCCCCTCCAGGACCCCCCTGCCCCTCCAGCTCCCCGATGCCCCTCCAGGACTCCCATGCCCCTCCAGCTCCCCGATGCCCCTCCAGGACTCCCATGCCCCTCCAGCTCCCCGATGCCCCTCCAGGACCCCCCTGCCCCTCCAGCTCCCCGATGCCCCTCCAGGACCCCCATGGCCCTCCAGGACCCCCCTGCCCCTCCAGCTCCCCGATGCCCCTCCAGGACCCCCCATGCCCCTCCCAGGACCCCATGCCCCTCCAGCTCCCCGATGCCCCTCCAGGACCCCCATGCCCCTCCAGCTCCCCGATGCCCCTCCAGGTCCCCCCTGCCCCTCCAGGACCCCCATGCCCCTCCAGGACCCCCATGCCCCTCCAGCTCCCCGATGCCCCTCCAGGACCCCCATGCCCCTCCAGGACCCCCCCTGCCCCCTCCAGGACCCCGATGCCCTCCATGGACCCCCCTGCCCCTCCGGACCCCCATGCCCCTCCAGCTCCCCGATTGCCCCTCCAGGACCCCATGCCCCTCCAGCTCCCCGATGCCCCTCCAGGTCCCCATTGCCCCTCCAGGACCCCCATGCCCCCTCCGACCTCCCATCGCCCCTCCAGACCCCCCTTGCCCCTCCGGCCTCCCCGGCCCCTCCAGGACCCCCATGGCCCTCCAGGACCCACCATGCCCCTCCAGGTTCCCGATGCCCCTCCAGGGCCCCCCTGCCCCTCTCATGCTACCCGATGCCCCTCCAGGTACCCCCATACACCTCCAGCTTCCCCATGCCCCTCCACTCCCCATGCCTCCAGCTCCCCCATTCCCCTCCAGCTCCCCGATGCCCCTCCAGCTCCCCCATGCCCCTCCAGCTCCCCCATGCCCCTCCAGGTCCCTGGCCCAGAGGCAGCCCCGCTGCTGGCCGCTCCTGTGCTGCAGGCACACTGTCTGCATGAACAGGGTGTGTGCGTGTGCGCCTTCTACAGATGCACACTGGGGCCTTATAACAACTGTGCATTTATTTCCATTTCAAAAACAGTCACCATTTCTTTCCGGGAGTGGGAGGACCTACTGATGTGTTTTCATTCCCTCAGGTCTGAGCTCCCTGCAGGGGAGGGGAATGGTGGACATGCCTTGAGTCGGGAGAAAAGTCAGATGCCCCCCAGGCCCCATCCTGTGCCCTCCCGGGTGCCCTTCGCAGGGGGTGGGGAGGGACAGGCAGGACTGAGGGACACCCCGCAGCCTCCTCCGTGCTTGGTGCTCCGCTCCCGCAGGCCGGGCCCCAACCCTCGCTCCTTCTGGAGCTGCTGCCCCGACAGGGACACTGACTGTGGACGCGTCGTCTGCTGACCTGGGGTGCTCCCGAGGCCAGGCAGCGGGGACCTGGGGTGCTCCCGAGGCCAGGCAGCGGGGACCTGGGGTGCCCCCGAGGCCAGGCAGCGGGGACCTGGAGTGCCCCCGAGGCCAGGCAGCGGGGACCTGGGGTGCCCCCGAGGCCAGGCGCGGGGACCTGGGGTGCCGTGGGCCCACCGCCCGTCCCGTGTACAGTCGAGAGGGAAGGCACACATCTCACCCGGGTCGAGGCCGCAGAGAAAGTCGTTTTTAATTTTGTCGTCTGTATCATAGTTCAGTGTTTTCCTAAAAAATTCCATGTCTTATACAGAATTCAGATAAAATAGAGAGGTGCGAAGGAGAAAATGGAATGAGCCGCACACTCCCCCCCAGAACCGCACACTCCCCTGGAGAACCGCACCCCCCAGAACCGCACACTCCCCCGGAGAAGAACCGCACCCCCCAGAACCGCACACTCCCCTGGAGAACCACACCCCTCAGAACCGCACACTCCCCCGGAGAACTGCACCCCCCTGAACCACGCAGTCCCCCAGAACCACACACTCCCTTGAGAACCCCGCACTCCCCCGGAGAACCGCACCCCCCAGAACCGCACACTCCCCCAGAACCACGCAGTCCCCCAGAACCGCACACTCCCCCGGAGAACTGCACCCCCCAGAACCACGCAGTCCTCCAGAACCGCACACTCCCCCGGAGAACCACATGGTACTTTCGCGGGAGGGCCTGGAGGCTCACTCCCGAGCTGCTCGTGGGCACTGTGAGCAGAGTTGGGACGTCCTGTGTCTGGTTTGTGTCCTAATAGTACAGTTTGACCCTAGAGTGATACGTTGTGCATTGGTCGATCCCCAGTAGTATTCCTTGTGGTGAAATACTCTGTAAAAACTATTTAAAAAGTATTTACTATCTACATAAAAGCATAATCCACTTGCTTCTTTATTCTCCTGCTGCTGGACCTGTAGGTGTCTGGGTGTTCTGGGTGCTGAGAAGAAGCAACACTCATTAATGGTTGAATTAGTGTTAGAACCTGTTACCTGTGACCCGCAGGGTACCACTGTTGTGAGTAGTTTGTGTAGCCGATATCCTTACAGCTTGAAGTCGATCTTCACTATTTCAGAAATGTGGACACATCTTTGCTCTCCCTCTTACAGTAGTTTACAAACAACACGGGCGCTGTGGGAAGCCACGTCCATCAGAAGGACACATGGGGACTCAGTCCATTCTTGACCGCTGACGGGTCTCACTGGGGGTGGAAGCATGGGACGGACCCCCGTACAGGGAGGCAGCAGTTCCTGCCGTGCCCTCTGCCGCACGGGCACGGGGCACAGGGGCCGTGTTCTGTGGGACCCGGGTGCCCCGTCCTTGTCGGGAGACATTGCGGTAGGACGTTCCCCTCTGCCCACCAGGGCAGGCTGCATGCGCGCCAGCCTGTGGCTTCCTGGCCATTGTGCCCTCGGAAGGCTGGTGAGGGCCTTGGGCCCCGCCGCGGGCGTGTGGACTCTTGACCGGCCCTGCCAGTGCGGGCCGCCCCTTTCCGGGCCCCGGCAGACAGGCCTCAGCGCAGGAAGGCAGCCCAGGGAGAGCGGGGGCCGGGACCCCTGGGGTCTGAGGTGCACAGTGCTGGGTGAACACCTGCAGCTCCTGGTGCTGAGTGATGCCCAGACTGCGCCGTGTGCTGGACTTGGGGTTCCATCAGCCCCGTGTTGTAACCCTGGGTGTCGCTGGTCCCGCACTGTGCACAGGTCCTGGGCGGGCGTGTCGGCAGACCTCCACAGCCACACAGCTGACTGGCGGGGAACCAGGTTTGAATCCAGGTTGTTAGAATCTTAGTCTTACGAATGTAACCACATTGTTGATACTTTTTTTTCAATCCTCATCTGAGGATATTTTTTCCATTTACCTTCAGATAGTGCAGAAGAAAGAGAGAGAGAGAAAGAACCATCTATGTGAGGGAGAGACGTCGATTGGTTGCCTCCCGCACGACCCCAGCCAGGGTCGGGGACAAACCGCAACTAAGGTACGTGCCCTTGGCCAGAATCGAACCCGGGACTCTTTGTTCCGTGGGCTGATACTCTAACCACTGAGCCCAACCTGCCAGGGCCACATGGGTGAGTCTTAAATAAAAGTAGATTTGCAGTCGGGTCAGCGGTTTGTAGTAAGACTCTGCTGGGGAGCCAGGACGGGCCCCGCGGCCCCGCACACGCTCCGTCCGGCAGCGGCCCGGGTGCCTGTCTTTGCACACCCGGTGCGGGCGCCATTCTGGAGAGGCCCGCCAGTAACGGACCGAGAACGTCGTCACTGCATGGTGATCAGTTTTAAATACGTTTGCATTGATTTCACAGAGAGGAAGAGGGGGAGAGAGAGAAACATCGATTGGCTGCCACCTGCGTGCTCCCTACCAGGGTTCGAGCCTGAAACCAGGCTTGTGCCCTGAACGGGAATCGAACCAGTGACCTCCTGGTGCCTGGGACGACGCTCAGCCACTGAGCCACACGCCGGCCGGGCTTGATATTTTATGTTTTGAACACAGTCACTTTAAAGGACTTGTCCGAGGTGTGGGGGGCTCTCTAAATGCGTGTTAGTGCCTGGGGGGCAGGAAGCCCCCGGGGCCGGGCGCCCCGTGGGCGTTGCTCACTCTGTCTTCTGCCTCCTCTCCCCAGGCAGAAGGTTATGTCATTGGAAGCTGCATCAAACACACCCCCATTGCAGGTAGAGATACTACGTGTTTCATTCAGCAGCTGCTAAGGAGAGGGAGGGGGGAATCCCGCCCGACAGTCCCTGGAGACCGCAAAAGCCATTAAGGTAAAAACAGCCGGGGAACGGGCTGGTTTGGGGGTGAGAGATGGTGTCTGGACGCTTCCCCTCTGACGCCACCCTGCTCCCTCCTCCCCTCCCCTCCCCCTGCCCTGCCTCCCTGCCAGCGTGGGTCTCCCTCTGTTCACCTCGTGGGGTAGGGGCTGAAAGACCGGGCTCAGCCCCGTCCTCTGAGCACCAGTGTGGAGGGTCCGGAGTAGAGAACAGTGATGACCCGACTGGGCGCCCGCTGCGCCGTGCGGCCTCATAGTCTGCCCCTTCCTCTCCGTGGCCCTTCCACCTGTGACCTTTGACCTGCTGTGTCACCTGCTTAGTTATTATGGACCCTCAGCCAGAGTGCAGGCTCCAGGGCAGGGGTCTGCGTTGTCTCTGTGCGCCCCCTGTGCCCGGTGCTCAGGGAACACCTGCTGTGGAGCGGATGACTGCTGTCAGCCCCCACGGCCGTCCGGCCTGCTGGTCCGCGTGGGCGCCCACGAGGGACACGGGAAGGGGAGATGGGGACAGGAACTTAGACACCCTGAGACATCCTTTCAGATGATACTGTAAGGCCGAGATTGACAGCCACGTTGCGCAGGGAGCAGCTGCACGCGTCCCAAGTCGAAGCGTAGTCGTGTCTGCCGTGAGGGGCGGTGGGCCCAGGCTCGGCAGCATGTCCGCGCTGTTCCCCGCCTGGGCAGCTCTCGGTTCCGGGGTGCGCGTGGTGCTCGGGGTCCCTGGCGTCTGTCGGGGGAGGCCCAGGTTCATCAATGCTTGGTGATGTGTGTGTGCGCAGGAGAAATACTGCTACCTTTGCCCTGACATCGTCAAGGAGTTTGCCAAGTACGACGTGGACCCCCGGAGGTGGGTCAAGCAGTATGTGGGCATCAACGCCATCAACCAGAAGCGGTTCCTGGTGGACGTGGGCTACGAGCGGTTCCTGGGGCCCGAGATCTTCTTTCACCCCGAGGTGAGGCGCTTGCTTCTCCAGCCCGTGGAGGTGCCTCGCGCGTGGAGCGTACCGCCACCGCGTGTGCGTGGCGGGGGTTCCCAGTCACGAGCGAGCTGACCCCCGAGCGAGGGCAGGGTGTGCGCGGGGCTCTCTGAGCCGGTCACTGCCCCGGCGGTCTGTCTGCTGGACAGGCTGTTCCCTCTGCTCTCCGCACGGACGCTCTGTAGCCAGCAGCCGGCTGTTATCGACCACGAGTGGTTAGGAAGACGTTGGAGGAGCGACGGGAGACAGTGGGTTAGAAAGGAGCAACACGTGCACGAGTACTCAGGGACCGAGCGCGTTGCCTCTGCCCGGTGGGGGCGGTGACCGTCGGTCCTTCAGGTCTGAGAGCTTGGGTCTGAGCGCGGTCCGCGAGGATCACAGAGATGGTCACTTTAGCTGCTAGTCACAAATGATCATTATTCTGTGGAAGCAGCAATTAAGGGCCAACATTTTAAGGTTTAAATAAAATACATTTTTTTTGGTTAATCCTCACTGGAGGATATTTTTTCCGACCGATTTTAAATTTTTTAATCCTCACCTGAGGATATTTTTCCATTTGTTTTTAGATAGAGCAGTAGGGAGGGAGAGAGAGACACACACATCGATTAGTTGCCTCCCGCACAACCCTGACCAGAGCTGCGGACGAACCACAACCAAGGTACGTGCCCTAGGCTGGAATCAAACCCAGGACTCTTTGGTCCGCGGGCCGCCGCTCCAACCACTGAACCAACCGGCCAGGGCACTGCTGATTTTTAGAGAGAGTGGAAGGGAGGGAGGAGATGGGGAGAGAGAGAGACACATGGATAGGTTGGTTCCTCCCCGACCCCAACCAGCCGGGGATTGAATCCTCAACCCTTTAGTCGGCCAGCCGACACTCTAACTGCTGAGCCAAAATGGCCAGGGCCAATCATTACATTTTTTTTTTTTTAATTCTTACCCGAGGCCACTTTTTTTTGCATTTATCTTCAGATAGAGCGGGAGGGAGAGAAGGAGGAAGAGAGAGAAACATCCATGTGAGAGAGACACATCGAATTGTCGCCACCCACACGACCCCAACTGGGGCCAGGGACAAACTGCAACCGAGGTACGTGCCCTTAGCGGGAACCAAACCCGGGACTCTGGTCCACAGGCCGACGCTCTAACCGCTAAGCCAAACCGTCCAGGGCCCATTACATTTTATTGATTTTTTTTTTCAGTCATTACATTTTAAAGCCACTGTACAGTGACCTTCCATCAAGTGTTGTTGTTTTTTTTGTATCCTGGCTAATTCCTCCATCAGTTGGTATTCCTAAGGGATGACCCTCGTACACAGTGTTCCATGTTCCTTCCTGCGTGTCGCAGGCTGGCTCAACGGTGTCCCGTGTTTGTGCCGTGGGCGGGTTTCCTTCGCTGAGCCACACGTTTCACCCCGAGGGAGTGGTGGTGTCATCGGTCTGCGCACACACGTGGTCACAGACAGGGGTTCATTTGTCGTGGGGTTCACTCCCATGTTGTATTTGAAGGTGTAGTAAATTCTGTGTTTGTTAAAGCTACTATTTTTTAAAATAATTTTTAAAATTGATTTTAGAGAGGAAGGGAGAGGGAGAGAGAGATAGAAACATTGATGAGAGACAACATGGACTGGCTGCCTCCTGCATGCCCCCCACTGGGAATCAGGCCCACAGCCTGGGCATGTGCCCTGACCGGGAATCGAACTGGTGACCTCTTGGTGCAGGGTTGACGCTCAGCCACTGAGCCACACCAGCTAACCTGTTGAAGTTACTTTTCGAAAAGCGTTCGGCTTTGTCCTGCTACGAGAAGTGTGTAACGTTTCTTCTGTGTCCGTATAAACTGCAGTTTGCCAACCCAGACTTCATGGAGTCCATTTCGGACGTTGTCGATGAAGTGATACAGAACTGTCCCGTCGACGTGCGGCGCCCGCTGTACAAGGTAGGACCCCGTCGGGTACTGTGACTCTCCCCAGCCCTGGCCCACCCCGCTCCGGACAGGTCGCCGACGTGGGCTCAGGCTCCCAGGTTCCGGCCCGAGTGCTGGCCAGCAGTTCTCTGAGAGTGTGGTGCCTCCCACGTGGGGAAGCGTGGCCCCGCACACCGGGTCTCTAATTTAGCTCCTCTAGTGTCTTCTGTTGTTTATTTTTTTTATTCCTTACCCGCGGATATTTTTCCACCTATTGTCAGAGTGGGAGGGAGGGAGGGAGAATCATGGATGTGATAGAGCCACATCGACTGGTCACCTCCTGCATGACCCCACTAGGGTCTGGGCTGAACCGCAACTGAGGTACACGCCCTTGACCGGAATCGAACCCATGACTCTCTGGTCCGCGGGCCGACGCTCTAACCGCCGAGCCAAACTGGCCAGGGCTGCTCTAGTATCTTTCATTCTTGTCTGGCATGCTGCACCATTTTACTTCATTATTATTTTTAATCCTCACCCGAGGATCATTTTCCATTGATTTTCAGATAGAGTGGAAGGGCAGGAGGGAGGGAGACAGACAGAGACATCGCTTGGCTGCCTCCTGCACGACCCCAACCAGGACTGGGGATCGAACTGCAACCGAGGTCCATGCCTTTGACTGAAATCGAGCCCGAAACTCCTTGGTCCTCGGGCCAATGCTCCAACTGCTGAGCCAGACCAGCCAGGGCCAGCTAGGCCGGTTTGGACGGGACAGTTTTAATTGTGTTTGTTGGCTGAAAAGGGACGTGGTCCCTCTCATGGTGCCCTGAGCTCCGCTGGCTTTGTCTGATGCCCGTGTAGGCTCGGTGGCAGTGTGGTGTTGCCAGAGGAGGTCAGAGCCTCACGTGAAAACATCAAACAGGAAACGCTCGTGTAGTCGTTTTTCCAAAACTCTGTGATGCAGGGGACTTTGAAACTTAAGAAAATGATAGGATAAAAGGACATATTGCTGGCAGCCAAATACTGAGGGCAGAAAGGGATGGTCAGTGACCCCCGTCACCTCTCACTGACCGCTGCGTGCAGGGGTCATGCTCTCAGCCCAGCCCCAGGCTGCCTCACTCAACCTCTGGTAGCCACTCTTCCAGAGGAGGGACGCCGGCTCTGTGGAGACAGCTTAATATATTTTTTCGTCTACAAGATGGAATACTACGCAGCCTTGAAAAAGAAATGGGTAAATCAGTGTAAAAGCAAGTGAAAAGATGTCAGTACATATTGATAGCTGAAAAGGCAGGTTGTAACATTTGCACACAGCATCTTACTGTGTAAAAACAGTTTGCATCTATATAGAAGGCTAGGTTCTGAAGGACATACACTAAACGTTTCTTTTGGATAGATCAACTTCCATTTTTTCCAGATTTTCTTTTGTTTTTAACTTTAAAAAATTTTTTTACTGTTCAATTATAATTGACATACAATATTATATTGGTTTCAGGTGTACAATGCAGTGACTAGACATTAGATAAGTTACTAAGTGGTCACCCTGATAAATCTAGTACGCATCTGATACCATATACGTAGTTTTACAGTATACTCCCTATGCTGTACTCTACATTTCCGTGACTGTTCTGTAACTTACCAAGTTTTGCTTCTTAGTCCCTTCACCTTTTTCCATCCTCCCCAACCCCCCTCCCATCTAGCAACGGTCAAAATGTTCTCTGTGTCTGTGAGTCCGTTTCTGTTCTGCTTTTCGTGTATTTTGTTCACTAGAGCCCACATGTAAGTGAAATCACAGGGACTTTGTCTTCCTGTGTCTGATTATTTCACTGAGCATAATACCCTCCAGGTCCACCCATGTTGTTGCAGATGGTAAGATTTCCTTCCTTTTTTTTTTTTAATTCTCACCCAAGGACATTTTTCCATTGTTTGTTCAGATAGAGTGGGAGGGAGGGAGGGAGAAACAGCGACGTGAAAGGGACACATGGAGTGGCTGCCTCCCACACAACCCAACCAGGGCCAGGGACAAACCGCAACCGAGGTACATGCCCTTAGCAGGACCCAAACCCGGGTCTCTCTGGGCCACAGGCCAATGCTCTAACCACTGAGCCAAACTGGCCAGGGCAGATTTCCTTCTTTTTTTTTTTTATGACAGTCATATTCCATTGTATATATCCACCCCTTCTTTATTCTTTCATTTATTGATGGACACTTTGGCTGCTTCCATGTCTTGGTTATTGTAAATAATGCTGCAGTGAACATATAGATGTATATGTCTTTTCAACTTAGTGTTTTGGGGTTCTTTGGATAAATACGCAGAAGTGGAATTGCTGGGTCCTCCTTTGTCTCTTGTCGTATAACCTTTGTTTTAAAGTCTGTTTTTGTCTGGTGTAAGTATTGCTCCCCCAGCTTTTTTTGGTTTCTTTGTTTCCATTTTCATGACATATCTTTTTCCATCCATTTACTTTTAATGTCTGTGTGTCTTTTGATCTGAAGTGAGTCTCTTGTAGACATAAATGTAATGGTCTTGTTATTCATTCAGCCTCTATATGGCTTTTGATTGGGGCATTTAATCCATTTGCATTTAAAGTAATTATTGATAGACGTGTTTATTGACCCTTTATTATTCCTATTTTTTATCTTTTTTTCTTCTTCTTAAAAAAGACCCTTTAACATTTCATATAATACTGGTTTGGTGGTGATGAACTCCATTAGCTTTTTCTTGTCTGGGAAGCTCTTTATCTGTCCTTTGATTCTAAATGACAGCTTTGCTGAGTAGAGTAATCTTGGTTGTAGGTTCTTGCTTTTCATCACTTTGAATATTTCTTGCCACTCCCTTCTGGCCTGCAAAGTTTCTGGTGAGAAATCAGCTGACAGTCTTATGTGGGCTTCCTCGTAGGTAACTAGCTGCTTTTCTCTTGCTGCTCTTAAGATTCTCTCTTTGTCTTTAACCTTTGGCATTTTAGTGACGATGTGTCTTGGTGTGGGCCTCTTTGGGTTCATCTTGTTTGGGACTCTCTGTGCTTCCTGGACTTGTGTGTCTATTTCCTTTGCCAGGTTCGGGAAGTTTTCTGTCATTATTTTTTCACATAGGCCCGAGGTGAAGGGGGGAAGATGAGGTTGGGAGGGGTGTGGAGAGGGATGGTGTGGCTGCCATCGCCCACATCAGAGGTTGAAGAGCCTGATAGTCAACTCTGTTTGCGGGGCTGCGGGCGGAGGGGCAGGGCCGAGGCGGGGCTGTCGGCGGAGGGGCGGGGCCGAGGCAGGTTCGCAGGGCGGCCGGGTACAGCTGCTTCCCCGAGGGCACCGGCTGGCTGCTCGGACTGCAAACAGGCTGGACTGCGTGGTTGGCACCAGCGGCCGTGACGGTTCTGTGTGGGCGGGCGACCCCCCCATGGAGACCCCTCTGTCTTCTAGAATGTCGTTCTGTCCGGGGGCTCGACGATGTTCAGGGATTTCGGATGGCGGCTGCAGAGAGACCTGAAAAGGGTGGTGGACGCCAGACTCCGGCTCAGCGAGGAGCTCGGTGGCGGCAGAATCAAGGTGGGGCTGGGCTGGGTGTGTCTGCGCTCACGCCGCCCTCCCTCCCCGCACCCACGCCTCCCTCTCCCCGCCGCCCTCCCCCCGCGCCCACGCCGCCTCCCCTCCCCCCGCCGCCCTCCCCCCGCGCCCACGCCGCCCTCCCTCCCCCCGCGCCCACGCCGCCCTCCCTCCCCCCGCGCCCCACGCCGCCCTCCCCCCCGCGCCCACGCGCCTCCCCCCGCGCCCACCCGCACCACGCCTCCCCCTCCCCGACGCCCTCCCCCGCCCCACGCCGCCCTCTCCCCCCGCGCCCACGCGCCCTCCTCCCCCGCGCCACGCCGCCCCCCCCCGCGCCCACGCCGCCCTCCCTCCCCCCGCGCCCACGCCGCCCTCCCTCCCCCCGCGCCCACGCCGCCCTCCCCCCGCGCCCACGCCGCCCTCCCTCCCCCCGCGCCCACGCCGCCTCCCCCGCGCCACGCCCGACCTCTCCCCCCGCGCCCACGCCCGCCCTCCCTCCCCCCCGCGCCACGCCGCCCCCCTCCCCCCGCCGCCCACCCCGCCCCACGCCCCCCTCCCCGCGCCCTCCCCCGCCCCACGCCCCCCTCCCCACCCCCCCCCGACCCGCCTCCCTCCCCCGCGCCCACGCCGCCCTCCCTCCCCCCGCGCCCACGCCGCCCTCCCTCCCCCCGCGCCCACGCCGCCCTCCCTCCCCCCGCGCCCACGCCGCCCTCCCTCCCCCCGCGCCCACGCCGCCCTCCCTCCCCCCGCGCCCACGCCGCCCTCCCTCCCCCCGCGCCCACGCCGCCCCCCCGCCCCCCCCCCCCCCCCGCCCCCCCCCCCCCCCCCGCGCCCCGCCCGCCCCCCCCCCCCCCGCGCCCACGCCGCCATCCTCCCCCGCGCCCACGCCGCCCTCCCCCCGCGCCCACGCCGCCCTCCCCCCGCGCCCACGCCGCCCTCCCCCCGCGCCCACGCCGCCCTCCCCCCCGTGCCCACGCCGCTCTCCCCCTGCGACCACACGGCTCTTCCCGCCCCCCGCGCCCACGCGGCCCTCCCCCTGCGCCCACGCCGCCCTCCCCCCGCGCCCACGCAGCTCTCCCTCCGAGCACCGCCGGGAAGGGGTGGGGGCTGCTTGTCTGGGCAGCGGAGATCAGGGTGTCTGAGTGGCCGTCTCAGCCACACTGGGTGCCGTGCGGGGTGGTCGTGTGCCCTCCGCCGGTGTGTAGTGGGGACGGATGGGACCGCTGATGCCGCGGCTGCCAGTTCCTGCCCCCGCCCACCCAGGTCGACCAGCACATTTACTCGTGTCCAGGGAGACAGGACCTCTGTGCGCGGAGGGTCCCTGATGTCCTTTGGGGACATTCTCCGTAAACGGAAATGCCTGGTCTTAGCGGGGAGTGACCAGTGTGTCCGCCACCGGGAGCCTTCTCCAGGGGGTGTCGTGGGCCTAAGCAAGCCGGGGTGTCGTGGGGCACAGGGGAACAGGCCCTCGCCTGCTGGAATCACCCCGTTGGCAAATGCCATTTCTCAGAACATTTTTGGGACACGTAGTGTTATTTGGAATTATTGCTACAACACAAAAAATCTCATTTGTTCAGTAAGAAAAATGAACTGGGTTAGTTGCTTGGATTTTTCCCCCTTTTAAAATGCCTTGAGTGTTCCCAAAGAGGAGCCCTCCTGTTTTTATTGTATTTTTAACATTTTTATTAAAATTTTTTTCTTTATTAATCTTTAGAGAGAGAGAGAGGAAGGGAGAGGGAGAGAGAAACATCGATGAGAGAGAACATGGATTGGCCGCCTCCAGCACACCCCCTGACTGGGGGTCAGGCCCACAACCTGGGCGTGTGCCCTGATGGGATTTGAACTGGCAACCTTTTGGTGCAGGGTCGATGCTCAGCCACTGAGCCACACCTGCAGGGCAAGCCCTCCCTGTTCGCCCGCTTTGTTCTTTGTCCCACCTAGGCTGGGGGCTAGGGTGGGGGCTAAAGGCCGGAGGGCTGAGGGCTGAGGGACTGAGGGCTGGGGCCGGGTTCAGGGGGGAGGGGAGGGATTGGGGGGTGGGGGTAGTGATCTAGAGGGTAGGGGGCTGCTGGAGGCTGGGTGCTAGTGGGTTGGGGTGGGGTTGAAAGGTCTGGGGTCTGGGGCAGGGGACTGGGGTTTAGCAGGAGGAGTTTCCTTTCTGAGATAGGTGCCCACAGCGGGGTCGCACGTGAAGGGCCTGCGGGCCAGGGTGGGAGGCCCCTCGTCTGTCCGAGTGACCACGCCCTTCCCTTGCAGCCCCGCCCGGTGGAGGTGCAGGTGATGGCGCACCACACGCAGCGCTACGCCGTGTGGTTTGGGGGCTCCATGCTCGCCTCCACCGTAAGTCCTCCCCCGCCCTGAAGGTTGGGTGCTGTGTGGGGCCGACAGTGCACATTTAATTCTGAGACGGAAAACGTACGGCACTTAGTTCTCAAGGGTCCTTGCTAATTAGGGTGCCGGATAGTAGGGATCAGTGAAGTCCACACAGAATGGGAAGCAGCTGCCTTAATCACTAATTCCAGTGACTTTTTTTTTTGTTAATCCTCACCTGAGGATACTTTTCCATTTTAGAAATTTTTAGATAGAGTGGAAGGGAGGGAGGGAGAGAAACATCTATGTGAGAGAGACACATTGATCAGTTGCCTCCTGCACTGGGGATCAAACCTGCAGCCCAGGTATGGACTGGAACCCAGACCCCTCTGTCCACCCGCCGGTGCTCTAACTGCTGAGCCACACTGGCCAGGGCTCCAGGGTCTTTTCCAAGTAATTGTTCTCACCCTCAGCCTCTGCATAGGTAAGGAATGGCTGAGCGCAGGTCGGTCCTGAACGGGCTGAGCAGGTTTTTAACACGTGCCTAGATGGGGTGGAGCTGCCCAGGCCTGGGGGAGAAGGAGGGGGCTGGGGGAGGGAGGTGGGGGGAGGGCGCTAGGGGAGGTCAGAGAGACACAGCAGACCTGGGGGAAGGAGGTCTGGGGGAGGGAGGGTGGGGGAGGGGGTTGGGGGGGAAGTGGCCGGGGGAGGGGTTTGGGGAGGGGCCTGGGGGAGGAGTTTGGGGAGGACCTGGGGGAGCGGTTTGGGGAAGGAGCCTGGGGGAGGGGGTTGGGGAGGGGCCTGGGGGAGAGGTTTGGGGAGGGGCCTGGGGGAGGGGGTTTGAGGAGGGAGTTTGGGGAGGAGGCTTGGGGGAGGGGTTTGGGGAGAGGCCTGGGGGAGGGGTTTGGGGAGGGGCCTGGGGGAGGGGGTTTGAGGAGGGGGTTTGGGGGAGGGGGCTTAGGGAGGGGACTTGGGGGAGGGGTTTGGGGAGGGGCCTGGGGGAGGGGGTTTGGGGTGGGGCCTGGGGGAGGGGGTTTGGGGAGGGGCCTGGGAGAGGGGTTTGGGGAAGGGGCCTGGGGGAGGGGTTTGGGGAAGGGGCCTGGGGGAGGGGTTTGGGGAAGGGGCCTGGGGGAGGGTGCTGCACTGGCTGCGCCCCACGTGCTGTGTGGCCTCCTGCAGGATGCTCACATCCTCCTGCTCCTTGCCTCCCAGCCCGAGTTCTTCCAGGTCTGCCATACCAAGAAGGACTATGAGGAGGTCGGCCCCAGCGTCTGCCGCCACAACCCCGTCTTCGGAGTCATGTCTTAGTGTCGCCCGACCTCGGCACCCAGTCCTGTCATGCCAGTGAGCAAGTGTCCTTCGGAGCGGGAGACAGCCCCAGCCCCAGCTCCGGGGGCGTGATGTCGAGGGGGGGGGGCTTGTGTCCAGGGCAGGAGCCCCCCAGCGTCAGCTCTGAGAGCAGCTGTGTGCCGGCGGAGTCCCCCTCCCCATTGAGCCCCTCCCCCACGCCCCACGTTCCACCTGAGCCTCTAGTGACCGCGATGCTGCTGAAGGAGCTTAACTGCGGCTTCAAACACCCTTAGGAAAAACAACCTAGACCCTGGCGCAGAACCCCCCGCAGAGGCTGGGGCTGTGAACCCTGTCCCTCCCAGCCTGTTTTTGTAAATAAAATGTTGCAGACTTGAAATACAAATTGATGTTTATATTTCCTGTAATTTTGTATTTTATGGTGTTTGGTACAACTGACTGGTGCTGAGAGTGGCAGGCGCCTGAACCCTGGGCTCTGTCCCCCGCGCCCCTGCACCCTGGGATCTGTCCCCTGCACCCCTGCACCCTGCACCCCGGGCTCTGTCCCGCGCACCCCTGCACCCCGGGCTCTGTCCCCCGCGCCCCTGCACCCCGGGCTCTGTCCCCCGCGCCCCTGCACCCCGGGCTCTGTCCCCCGCGCCCCTGCACCCCGGGCTCTGTCCCCCGCGCCCCTGCACCCTGGGCTCTGTCCCCTGCACCCTGGGCTCTGTCCCCTGCGCCCCTGCACCCCGGGCTCTATCCCCCGCGCCCCTGCACCCTGGGCTCTGTCCCCCGCGCCCCTGCACCCTGGGCTGTGTGCCCCGCGCCCCTGCACCCCGGGCTCTGTCCCCTGTGCCCCTGCACCCCGGGCTCTATCCCCCGCGCCCCTGCACCCTGGGCTCTGTCCCCCGCGCCCCTGCACCCTGGGCTCTGTCCCCTGCACCCTGGGCTCTGTCCCCCGCGCCCCTGCACCCTGGGCTCTGTTATGAACTTTATGGTGATAGGAATATTATAGGGATGCTTTAACTTAAAACCTAGTAACTGGCTCTGGATGGTTTGGCTCAGCAGTTAGTGTTGGCCGAAGACTGCAGGGTCACGGGTTCAGTTCTGGTCAAGGGCACATACCTGGGTTGTAGTTTCAGTCCCAACCCTGGTCGGGATTGTGCAGGAAGCAACCGGTCAAAGTGTCTCCCTCACATCAGTGCTCTGTCTGTCTCGCCCTCCCTTCCACTCTACCTAAAAAATCAATGGAAAAGTTCTCGTGTGAGGATTAACCAAAAAACAATAACAGTGAAAAAAACCTAGTAACTGGTAGGTCTTTCTTTTTTTTAAAAAAGATTTTTAAGGAGAAAGGAAGGCAGGAGGAGAGAGAGAAAAATCGACAGGTTGCCTCCTGCGTGCCCCCACCTGGAATCGAACCGGCAACACCCAGCCAGCTGAGCCACGCGGGCCAGGGCCCGTGTGTCCGACCACAGCAGCAGCCCGCGCAGGCTGCTCTTCACAGCACACCTGTGGGAGCTCCTCTCGGGTTCACCTGGGGACCCACCAGCTGACCCTGAGGGCTTCAGCTTCTGCCGATGTTGAACTCCCAGCCTAGGCTGGGTGGAGGACCGGGGCGCTCAGATTTGTTCCTACCGGGGCGGAGTGTGGGAGGAAGAATCCTCGAGAGGAATCGAGGGTACCGAGGGGCTGGGGTAGATGGCCCCCTGATCAAAGTCCTCGAGGAGGCGAGAGGACACACCTGGAGCCCAGGGCCCTCTGAAAGCACAGGTGCTCACAGAGGACAACCCGGGGGCTCTTCCTTGTAGCCCAGAGGGAAGAGGGAGGAGCCAGTGAGCTGACCAGCTAGCATGGGGACCGGGCAGGTATCCTGGGGGTTCTCTGTGTTGAATTCCCCGAAGTCCAGAAAGGATGGGGAGAAAAGGGGAGTGAGGTTGGGAATGGAGGGGTCTGAGGACTGGAGGTCCGGAGCCCCAAGGTCCAGAGATGGGGGTCAGAGAGGTGAAGCCCTTCTGAGCCATGACAGCCTCACTGAGGTGGTCCTCGTGTAGAGGTTGACTTTGCCGGACATCGAAGACTTGAGGGTGTTGGGTAGATGGTCCAGCTGGGTGCTGGCCTCATCTGGGTGGTGTGGGGCTTTGGAGATGAGAGCAAAACCGATCCAGTTGTCTCAGTCCTGAGTCACGGATGGAGCGGCCATGAGCTGAGCGTTGACCCTGTGCCGGGAACTGTGCAAAGTGCTGACTACGCATAACCTTATTGGATCTTGACAGCATCCTGGGGAATTGGTATTTCTATCACCCCCATTTTCCAGGTGAAATGATGGCGGAAAGGAATAGCCTACTCAAGCTCACACAGCGAGGAGGCAGAGAAGCCACGATCGGATCTCAGGTGTGCATCCGTGACCGGTCCTGTAGCAGTAGGTAGATAACAGCCACCCAGTGGGAGCAGGGTGGGTACACCCCAGGGCATGCGTCTGCAGTGGTTTCATAAGATACCAGCATGTCGATTTTGGAAATGTCAATGGGGAGCTAGAAAAAACCCTCTAGTCCAGTTCCCTTGGTGTGTCATGTAGGAAGTGGCCCATGTTGGATTTTTTGTTTTTGTTTTTGTTAATCCTCACCCAAGGATATATTTTTTTCCATTGATTTTTAGATAGAGTGGAAGGGAGGGAGGGAGAGAGAGAGATACATTGATGTGAGAGAGACACATCGAATGGTTGCCTCCCGCAGGACCCCAGTTGGGGTCAGGGATTGAACCTGCAACCCAGGTACGTGCCCTTGATGCGGAGTTGAACCCGTGACCCTTTGGTCCATGGGCCAATGCCCACCACTGAGCCAAACTGGCCAGGGTTGATATTGGATGTTTTGATGTTGAATTATTTTTATTTTTTAAAATATGTTTTTATTGATTTTTTAAGAGAGAGGAAGAGAGAGAAACATTGATGTGAGAGAGAAACATCCATTGACCACCTCCTGCACCCCCCGTACTGGGGATCAAGCCCACAACCCGCGCATGTGCCCCGACTGGGAATCGAACCGGGACCTCTCAGTCCATGGGACGACGCTCAGTCCACTGAGCCACACTGG
This sequence comes from Molossus molossus, assembly GCF_014108415.1. Classification (NCBI taxonomy): domain Eukaryota; kingdom Metazoa; phylum Chordata; class Mammalia; order Chiroptera; family Molossidae; genus Molossus; species Molossus molossus. The sequence goes on from NW_023425401.1 coordinate 110,249,667, forward strand.
CTGGGAAAATCATTTTTATTTTTGTTCAGACTGCTGTGCCGACATACATAACAAGGCAAATGAGATAGAAGAGAGTCATTAATCCGAGTACTTGGAACCACAGTAGGTCGTAGTAAGTGTTCGATAAATTCTAGCCGTTCTTATTCTGTTAAAAAGCACTTGTGGTGTCCCGAGAGCCCTACTCATCAGAACTGCATTAAAAAAAGAAAAGGTTTTGGTGGGGAGGAGCGAATTCGAGGTCCACGAACTAAATGTTCTGTAGGACTCCAGAGAGAAAACAGTTTAAAAAGATGCTGGTGTATAGTTGTAGAGTCTGCACACCCCCAGACCTTCTCTTACTGTTACATTGTGGATATAACGGAATCACTTATCATCCATATAATTTAAAAAGCCACCAGGTTGCCTGCAGGACACCTGCCCCCCCAGCCCAGCTCCGTGCTGCCCATTATCACCCTCACCCGCTGTGAGACTGTCTTCAGTTTCGGGTACGCGTGTTCTGCAGCTTCAGGGCACACGCTGGGATTTGGGAAGTTCCTCTTTGGGTATCGCTGTGTTATTTCGGCAGCAGGATGGTGAGTAGCATCCTGCAGTGTTCAGCCCCACAACAGATCCCCTTTCCCTGGGGTGCTCTTACCTGTGCCCTCGTCTCCAGCGTCAGCCCTGCAGGAAGACTTCTTTGACCTCCATCGGTCAGCCTCTCCTTACCCAGTTATGCCCTGTGTCCCTCACCGGACTGAGGTCATTGAAAATAGGGGACTATGCCCAGCCGGTGTGGCTCAGTGGTTGAGCGTTGACCCTGCACCAAGAGGTTGCCCGTTCGATTCCCGGTCAGGACACATGCCCAGGTTGTGGGCCTGATCCCCAGTGGGGGGCATGCAGGAGGCGGCCAGTCGATGTTCTCTCATCGATGTTTCTCTCTTTCCCTTCCTCTCTCTCTAAAATCAATAAAGGAAACAAAGAAAGAACACAGGAGACTGACCTTCGCAGTGCGCGGCCCATGGTAGGCGCCCAGCAGTGCCGACTTCGACTCCGGCCCCCACGAAGACGCCACCCCTGCTTCCCCAGGCTGGGCGCGCTCTACTGAGAGGGGGTGCGTGTTTGGGTAACCTCAGAGGAAAGCTGGTGTTGGAGTTCTTGGGGTGCTAACTAGCGTTGCTTTAAGATTTCGAATGGCATGAAGCCTAGCCCTTGCATTGTGGCTGCCGTGGGGGTCCGTTACCTGAAGGGTGACGCGTGAGCCACAGCGCGCCTGTGTGAGTGGCTTCCCCCCACCGTGGTGACCGTCAGCAATGACGTGGACAGAAGAAACCTCCCCGCAGAAGCCCTGCGGACGTGTGTTCCGTGGTGGCACCGGCCACCTCACGCTGCAGCTCACCTACCGTGAGTGAGCGACGAGCTGCCGTCAGGGGAGCGTCCCTCTGCGGGTCCGTTGTCCTCTCTGTCCCCCTCCCCGTCACCTCTGTAAAGTCAGGACTGCGCCTAACGGCCTCGGGAGATTACTCGGGCGCTCAGCTTATATAACACCGAGAGCCCGTCGAGAATATTTCTCTGTTAAATAAGTCCTCACTTAATTGAAGAATATTTCATAACGTTTCTTTTAAAAGCAACTGTCAGGCTTGTTACATAGAAACAGAGTAGCCAACGAGCTGCCGGCTTTAATTGGCAGTGACGTCAATTTCACTTGGTCAGATGGAAAGAATTTGTTTTTTAAAGAGAAAGGAGAGCAGACAACCCTCGGAGGGAAGGGGGTGAGGGGGTGGCAAGAGAGAAACTGAAGAGCTGACATGCACATATATGCACAACCCTGGCCCCAGGCGCAGCGGGAGCGGGCGGGGAGGAGGGTGTCGATGGGGAAAAAGGAGGGACATTGGTAATACTTCCAGCAATAAAGATAAAGTAAAACAAAAAGAAAGGAGCAAAGAAACTATAGCTTGATATTGGTGTCACAGTGGGATTTTCCTCGTGTTAACAGACGAATTCTTTCCATCCTGTTGTGTCTCAGGTGTGTATTCCCTGCAGGTGGATGTCTCAGGGTTTTGTTTTTGTTTTTTTTTAAATATGTTTTTATTGATATTTTATTTTTTTATCCTCATCCGAGGACATTATTTTTTTATTTTATTTTTGGTTCAGTTAGAGTGGGAGGGAGAGAGAAGGGGGGAGAGAGAGAGAGAGAGAGAGAGAGAAACATCGACGTGAGAGGGACATGTGAGTGGCTGCCACCCACACGACCCAACCAGGGCCGGGGACAAACTGCAACCGAGGTACATGTCCTTAGCGGGAACCGAACCCGGGTCTCTCTGGACCGCAGGCCGACGCTCTAACCGCTGAGCCAAACTGGCCAGGGCGTTTTTATTGATATTTTAGAGAGAGGAAGGGAGAGAGAGAGAAACATCGGCTGCCTCCTGCACGCCCCCTACTGGGGAATCGAGCCCACAACCCCAGGCATGTGTCCTGACCGGGAATCTAACCGTGTCCTCTTAGTCCATGGGCCGACGCTCCATCCACTGAGCCCGACAGGGCAAAATTTTTTTTTAAACTTCACCCAAGGATACGTTTTTATTGGTTTTAGAGAGGGGTGAGGGGGGAAGAGAGAGATTGATTTATGTGAGAGAGAAAAATCAATTTCTTGCTGGATTGGGGGTTGAGCCTGCAACCTTGGGTATGTGCCCTGACTGGGAATAGAGCCCCAAGCCTTTCGGTGCACGGGACAGTGCTCCAACCAACTGAGCCACCGACCAGGGCAATGTGCTTTGACAGTTCTAGCAAAGTCCAAGCCCTGGTTACGTCCGGAGAGGCGGGCTGGTGGTTTAACAGATGAGACGCTCTCTCGAGCCACTGGGAGAGGGCCGAGCTGTGGGCTCGCCAGGGACGGAGCAGTATGCTTCCAGCGCCCCCGAGAGGCTGAGTGTGGGGAGATTGATCGAGAAATGTGTGGGGACAGGGTGCCCCAGGAGGCGGCCAGCCGAGGACCAGGGAGTCAAGGACGAGCCCGAGAGGACGCTGGATGGTGTCCCCATTCTCTACCCACCTCAAACCGACAACCCCCAAGTTTCACTTCCTGCTTTCTTTTAGTTCACCCCCCCAGCTTTGTAAAGATACAACCGACATATCGACAGTATACGTGTAAGGTGTGCACCACTACCTCCATTTATTTATTTATTTATTTATTTATTTATTTATTTATTTATTTATTTTTATCCTCACCCGAGGACATTTTTCCACTTTTTGTACAGATAGAGTGGGAGGGAGAGAGAGGAAGAGAGAGAGAGAGAAACATCGACGTGAAAGGGACACATCGAGTGGCTGCCACCCGCACGACCAACCAGGGCCGGGGACAAACTGCAACCGAGGTACATGCCCTTAGCGGGAACCGAACCCGGGTCTCTCTGGACTGCAGGCCGGCGCTCTAACCGCTGAGCCAAACTGGCCAGGGCAACACTACCTCCTTTTGATCGAATGTCTAATCGATCCAAGTTCTGAATTTTACACCTAGAAATAACCCACGTAAGTGCAGATGTCTCATTGGGGCAACTAGCTTTTTGAGGGAGTGGAGCTGCAGAGACAGATGCCAATGTCCTTGCCCCACAAGGACAAGGAGAGCAGAGCGGGGGGCAGGGGGTGCCCATGTGGGGAGAGCAGCAGGCCCCATACCCAGCCCCAGAAACCAGTTCGTCCCTTCACAGGGGTGCTGGGAGAACCCTCGGCCACTACATAAAGCTGCTTTGTCCGCTCCCGGCAAACCACACACTGAGATCACCACGCCCCGCGTCTGGCAGACGTCTGTGTGCAGGTGTGTCGCTCTCGGGCGCTGGCCTGTCGGAGCACCTGGGAAGGTACTCTGCTATCGCAAACATTCGCAGCTCTGGTGCAGACGCGAGGCTTGCTCTAGAATACGGAGCGATGCCTCAGTGCCCAGGGGCGCCACGGGTCTGGGGCGCCAAGGGACACTGCCGCAGCCAGCGTGCGACCGGCACTGGCTGGGGGAGCCCTGATGGAGCAGGCGAGGACCTAGGCAACGTTCGTGAGTTCAAGTGACAGCAAACGGACTGGCGACTGCTTCCAGCTGCTCAGCCCGCACGGAAAATCCGTGGGTATCTACGGGGGGACCTAGATGTCCGGATCCGACGGACGGGTGGTTCGTGACCAGCGGGAGAGGCTGGGCGCTCCGTCTGATGACGACTGGGCCGAGGAGAAGGGGGTTATCTGTTTGTAGCGGTGATCTCTGAAGTCTCACCAGTGGTAGCAATTGGGCTCTGTGACTTTTCTCCCGTGCAGACTCACACCACCAGTGGAGTCCTGTTGTATCTCCCCGTAAGCGTGTGTACAGGCCACAGCCGGGGGAGGGTGTGTGTGTCAGTCTAACTGTTGCCATTTGGCTTTTAACGGGAAATCTATTGATTTCAGCTTATCCCACTGTTACTGCGCATTGGATGTTAACTTTCATGTTTTCTTTTATCCTCACCTGAGGACATTTTTCCATTTTTTGTTTAAATAGAGTGGGTGGGGGAGAAAGAGAGAGAAACATCGACGTGAAATGGACACATTGAGTGGCTGCCACCCACACAACCCAGCCAGGGCCAGGGACAAACTGCAACCAAGGCACATGCCCTTAGCAGGAACTGAACCCGGGTCTCTCTGGACCGTGGGCCGACGCTCTAACCGCTGAGCCAAACCGGCCAGGGCTCACGTTTTCTTTAAAACCCCCTCCCGCTCCCCTTTGCTCGGGCCCTGGGGAGGAGGCTCTCGCGAAGGTAAACTTGGCGCACGAGACCCACCAGGGGCTCGCTGACGGAGTCACGGACTCCCTCACGGCTTCTGTGGGCGAGCATCGACTCGATGACTTCGCGTTCTGCCGAGGGTGTCCCGGAGAGCCTGCGAGGGGGCACACGCATGTCCTCAGGGTCACCGCAGGCCCCAGCAGGTCAGAGGAGGCAGCAGTTTCTAAACCAGGGAGGGAAAGTCCCTGGTACCTGTGATGGCAGGTTTGACGTGTGGCCAGGCTGTGGTGCCCAGGTGCTTGGTCAGGTACCGGCTGGGGTGCCACTGTGAAGGTAGTCCGCGGACGTGGTTCCCAGCTGCTGTCGGCTGACGTTACGTGAAGGAGATTACCCCACGCAACGTGGGTGGGCCTCGCCCAAGCAGTTGAAGACTTTTAAGAGACAAAGCCGAGGGTTCCAGAGGAAACAGGAATTCTGCCTCGAGGTTGACATGGAAGTCCTGCCCAGGTGCCCGCTGCTCCACAACTTTCACACTCAAGACCGGAACATCCACTCAGCCTGAGTCCCCGGACTGCGGCCAACCCCCCGCAGTTCGGACTGGCCAGCACCTTCCATCACGTGAGCCGGTTCCTTAAAGTGAACCTCTCAGCCCCACCCACACACCTGTGTGTCTCTCTTTGGCTCTATTTCTCTGGACTAACAACACCTGCGCTGCCCATCGTCCCTCTTGGCCCGGGGTGTTCTGGGTAATTGCCGAGCCCGGATGAGGCCTTGGAGGAGGCTGGGACCCCGAATGGGAGTCGGCACCAGAGAGGGAACCTGTCTGTTGTTCTGATTCTAGGGGATACTCTTGGTGGTTGATGGGCAATCACACACATGACTGTTCTCACATTAAGTACCATCGAATGACATTAAGTAACTCTTCACCTGATGTTTGTAGGCTTTGGAGGCCCAAGTACCGTGTCGAGCAGTAAGGGGATGAGAGACGGACCAGACACAGAGTCCTGGAAGGGTTGGCTAAGCGTGTCTGGTCACACACCTGGCCGGGGGCTCCCTGGGGGAGGGTGGACAGAAGGAGGCGGGACAGTAGTCACTGGAGCCAGTGGGAGGGGGTCCCAAGATTGGACGTTCATTGTGAGCTGGGAGCCCGCACGGCCGGAGCTCACTGCAAGGAGGACACGCCGACCACCCTGCCACTTTTAAACCCTCATGTCTATCGGATGACCCGTTCAAGTCAACTGAAAATACAGTGACAGTGATGAAAGAATTGACGTTTTTTTTTTTTTTTATCCTCACCCAAGGACATTTTTTGATATTTTGTTCAGATAGAGTGGGAGGGAGGGAGAGAGAGAGAGAGAGAGAAACATCGACGTGAAAGGGACACATCGAGTGGCTGCCACCCGCACAACCCAACCAGGGCCGGGGACAAACTGCAACCGAGGTACGCGCCCTTAGCGGGAACCGAACCCGGGTCTCTGGGGACCGCAGGCCGCCGCTCTAACCGCTGAGCCAAACTGGCCAGGGCAAATTGAAGTTTTTTTTAAAATCCTCATCCGAGGATAATTTTCTATTTATCTTCAGATAGAGTGGGAGGGAGGGAGGGAGAGAGAGAAACATCAATGCGAGAGAGACACATCGACTGGCTGCCTCCCGCATGACCCGACCAGGGCTGGGGACAAATCACAACCGAGGTACGTGCCCTTGACCAGAATGGAACCTGCAACTCATTGGTCCGCGGGCCGACGCTCTGACCGCTGAGTCGAACTGGCCGGGGCGAGACTTGGGTTTTTGCCAGAAAGCAGAGAGCACGGGAGGGGCTTTGAGAGCGGTGACGTGTGTGGACCTGCTCCCGCGTGCGGGCTCGTGTGACTGAAATAACAAATGACGCTGTTAATAAACCAGGAGGAGGTTCTAAGTGAACCGCAGCCCAAGATTGGAGATTAATTTTTTAAAACGTTTCCGAACAAGAAAAATGAAGCAAATACATCCTGACAATTAGGAAGAAATGAAGACCTTGCAAGAAGAGCCAGTTGCCGAAGACGGATGAGGGGCCCCTGGCAGGGCCCGGCGGTCAATCAGCAGGCGGGCCATGCCGTCCTCAGGTCCTGCGGGGATTGGCTCGCTGGCCTTGAGCACCGAGCAGCCAGCCGAGGGAACAGCCGAGGGGGCCGAAGCAGGGAGCCGGCTTCCTGTACCCCCTCCCCACCCCACCCCACCTGCAGGCCACGTGCTGCGGCCACAGCGCTCACCATGCGGGAAGGCCAGGGGCGCGGCCACCACACCCTCCTCTCCACCCCACGAACCCTCCCACCCAACGTCCGCTACTTCAACACCGTGTTTAAAGCCCTGAGCGGAAGAGCTGGAGGCCAGGATTTATTTATTCCTTTTTAACATTTTTATTGATTTTTAGAGGGAGAGGGAGAGGGGGATCGAACCCGCCACCTGGGCACGGGCCCTGACCGGGAATTGAACAAGCAACCTTTTGGTGCACCGGGCAATGCCCATCCAGCGGAGCCACCCCGGCCGGGGTTGGAGGCCAGGACTTAAATCCTGGGTCCTCATTTCTTCGTCGTGTGTACCTGAGTGTGTTTCCTCACCTCTGAGCCTCAGTTTCCCCTCCAGGAAATGGACTATGTCAGCTGAACTGTCAGGGTGGCCAGAGGCGGAAAGGAGGAGGGGGGATGTGTAGTGCCGAGACGCGACATCTCTGGGTGCCTGGTCCTTCTCTCTCTCCCTGCCTTTGTTCCTTGAGCCCTAGGTTTCCAGGGAGGGGAGCGCCCTGTGTCCAGAGGCGCGCGGGGTTCAATCAGACTCAGGGTCCCAGGTTTGCAGGCCGCCTGTGCCAGAGGCGGACACCAGGGGGCGCCCGGTTCAATCGGACTCAGGGTCCCAGGTTTGCAGGCGCCTGTGCCAGAGGCGGACACCAGGGGGCGCGCCAGCACCGCCGACCGACCCACCGACCGCGGTGGGGGCGGGGGAATCACCTGCACCAACCCTCTCAGGGGATTTGATGGCTTGTCATTGCACGGGGTGCCATGAGCCACAGGGCAGGCATTCCGGGACAGCAAGCTTTTTTTTTGGAACTTGACCCTCAGAATAATATTCCTGTAAAATGTTCTGGGACCTTTGGGACAAGAGCCCAGAGGCAGATGGACACCATCACTTTTGGGGAACAATCAGACCGCAGAGGGTGAGTGGTGGCCCCTGCTGAATAATGCAGTGTGTTGACCCTGTGCCCTCCGCAATCCTGACACCCCGCCTCTGGCCCCCCGTCGCACCCCTCCTCTCCGGCGCCCCTTCTCCCAAACCTGCCTGTCGCCTGTTCTCGGGAGGTGGCCAGCGGGTGGTTAGCCAGCCTGGCACCCTGGGCCCAGGAGGCTGGTGTCCTGACGGGCAGGCGGGCGACCTTGCGGAGCAGCCCCGGCTGGGCTGGCTTCGGTCACTCTGCTTCAGTCGCCGTGAGCTGTGTCGGTGAGCACGTGGCCACGCCCACAGTCCCGAGTCCCTGTCGCTGTGACGAGCACCCCGAGGTCACCGAGACGCTGGCTGCCCTGCCTGCGGGTCATCAGTAGGACCGAAACGCAAACGCAAAGGTTCTCGCTCTCCGGACAGGCGTGTTTCTGCAAACCCACCGGTGAGAAGAGTCTCGCGTGGAAAACCACGGCGGTGAGGTGGTCACCCCGCGGCCTCTGTCCTTTCCTGCTGTCCGTCCACGCAGCCTTCTCGACACTCGCCCACGGCCATAACCGACATGGAGTGGGCATGACGGAGCTGCACACGTGTGGCCCGGGGCGGGGAGCAGGTCCTCTCTGCCTCTTGCCTGTCGGGACGGCGTCCCCTCCTCTGTGCCTCTCTTGCTGGCCTGTGACATGGAGACCGTGGCGGGGTCCATGCGAGAAGGCCGCTTGAGGAGGAAGCCAGCGTGCCCACCAGGCGGTGCCTCCTCAGGGACGCCCAGCCGCCTCCCCTTGAGGATGTCGGCCCGGTGACCACGGCGTGGGGGCTGGTGGCGGATGAAGGAAAAAGGCACCGAGCAAGGAAGGAGGAGTAGGAGAGAAGGGCCACCGTGACATCATCAACACATCATGATGACGTCATCCAGACAGCAGTGTTGCCAAAGGTGATGATGGTGCTGTGACCTCTGGAAGCCGGAACGGACCCCCAGAGCATGGGGGGGCCTTCCCTCCCCGCAGCCCCCGCCTCTCAGCACCCGAGAGTCGGCACTTCGCTAACTTCTTTTTCTTTATTGATTTTAGAGAGAGGAGGGGGGAGGGAGAGAAACATGGATGAGAGAGAACATCGACTGGCCACCTCCTGCATGCCCCCCACTGGGGGTCAGGCCCACAACCTGGGCATGTGCCCTGCCGGGGAATCGAACCGGCGACCTCTTGGTGCAGGGTCCACGCTCAACCACTGAGCTCCACCGGCCGGGCTCTGATTCTGTTTTGATCGGGAGCATATTTTGTTCGTGATGTTCCCTAACAGGTGAGGCCCTGTGGTGCTCGTCTTCTCTGACCGGCTCCTCGGTAGCCGGCGGATTCGTACACACACAGTCTCCCATGACAAATGTTCAAGGGAACCCCTAGATGCAAGGGGGCAGGCGCCGAGGACGAGTTCTCCGGAGACACGGCGCCTTAGAGCCCGCGACGCGACCAGTCTCCCACGGCGTGTCACCTCCGACCCTGGGGGCCTGTCCCCTTGGCAGGGGCGTGTTTTCCCCGCGGCGGTGCCCGCTGCTGGGCCCTGAAGATGCCGGTGCCATGGCACACGGGGTGCTCTCCGCATACGCGGGCCCATTTCAGCAGGATTTCCCCAGCACACACGCCCTAAAAGAGCAAACGGAACCCAAATGAAGCAGAAGAAAGGGGACGATAAAGATAACACAGATCGATGAGCGAGACATCAGGTTAACAATAGGGAAGATCAATGGCACCAGAAGCCGGTCCCCGGAACACTGACAAATCTCTACGGCAGCGCCGGTTGGGAGATGAAGAGATGGGGCCCAGGTTACTGGGCTCGGAGATGAGACGGCTGCTTTACGGGGTCCACCCGCTTGAAGGGCAAGAGCATGTTGGGAACAGTGTAGGCCCCCGAATTCCACAACGTAGAAAAAAATGGGTCAATTCCTTGCAAACCTATCAGGACTCGCTTAGGAAGGAGGAGCTATCTCGAGGTCCCGGCATCTGTTAACAATGATGGAATGTGGCACTGGCCGGTTTGGCTCAGCGGTGAGAGCGTCGGCCCGCGGACCACTGAGTCGCGGGTTCGATTCCGGTCAAGGGCACGTACCTCGGTTGCGGTTTGTCCCCGGCCCTGGTTGGGTCGTGTGGGTGGCAACAGGTCGATGTATCTCTCCCACATCGATGTTTCTCTCTCTCTCTCTCCCTCCCACTCTACCTGAACAAAAAAAAAAGGAAGAATGTCCTAAGGTGAGGATAAAAAAAAAAAAAATGGAATGTGTAATTAAAAACCTTCACATACAGAAAACCCCAGCCTTATTGGTGATTTCTACCCAAATCTAAGGAAGACATAACACGAATCAGCATTGCCCTGAGACCCACCACTGAGACGGCACAAGGGAATCAAAGCTCGGGCCAGCAGCCATCGCGAAGTTAGATGCGCGTAGTCCGAATCCAAAAATATAAATACGTAGTACATCGTGGTCCAGTACAGGGTTAGCCCAGGAACGTGAGGTGGACTGGACGTTCCAAAAGCGGTGTGATGCACCATATCTACAAATTCAATAAACGCAGAAACAACACTTGAGAAAACGCTGCCCGGGCCCTGGCCGGGGAGGTCAGTCGGTCACAGTGTCGTCCAAATACGCCAAGGTTGTGGGTTTGACCCCCGCTCAGGGCACATGCAAGAATCCATGAACGAATGCACAAATAAGTGGAACAACACACCGATGTCTCTCTCTCTCAAATCAATAAAAATCGATCAGTAAATAAGATCCTGCCTCCCCACCTGACCTTGACCACACCTGCCGGCCAGGAGAACCTTCACTGTGCTGTGTGTAGATGATGAGGGTCAGCGAAACGAGACGTGCTGGGGACTCCCTGTGAGGACCTTGTCATGGGGAGCGGCGGTATGGACCGTGTCTGTTTGGTCGGGGTGTGGAGGTGGCCGCGCCGTCCCCCTGCACGAGGGGCCCGCTGCCCCAGATGCTGGGGGGACTTGTGTCGGACAGCTTAGCCTCAGCTGCAGAGACCCCCTCTCCTGGGTGGCCCACCGGCAGTGACCCGCAGACACAGGGATGCCGGGACATGAGACGCCCTGCGGACACCTTTGCAGGTCACCTGGACTCCAGGGCTCCGGTGGGGACGGAGGCTTAGTGGAGCTGGGAAGCTTCGGTGCCCACGCCTGTGCCCGAGCCCGTCCCTGGCCCCCCAGGCTGCGTGCCTCCCGGGTGCCTCCCGCAGACTCACACAGCGTTGGCTCCGGGAAGGCGGTGACGGGGGTAGAATCTTCCGGAGTGGTCTCGGGCTTCCAGAAGGGACCCGCATGTAAGACCCACCAGGAAAGAGAAGCCGCCCACGTGCGCGAGCGCCCAAGCCATTTGACGCGAAGCCACCAAGCAGCTGTTTGCGGCGGGCTCGTCCCAAAGAGTCTTCAGCCCCAGCCCATGCGGACCTGGAGTGGAGAAGGTTATGCAGAGCGGACCTGGGTGACCGACAGTGCGGGGTTGCTGACTTCTAGCCCCTACGGCTGTTTTGTGTGGATTGCGTTGACGATGCTCTGGTCCTGTGTCTGCGGGAAACCCGACTCCCCCACGGCCGGCCCTGTGAGAGGATCCGGTGTGTGTTCCCGGGTCCCTGCTACATGTGCTGGCGGCACCGGGAGCAGGGCGAGGCCGCTGTGGTCCCCGAGACCTGGGACGGTCAAGTGTGAGGCCAGGTAGCAGCAGGGGCGTAGCAGAGCATAGGGGGAGGGGCGGGGCGAGAGGTAAAGGCTTCCTCCTCGGGTCCTGTCCCCTGGGTGAACGACCGACCCTGCCTCTGAAAACGAAGGCACCTTCTCTGCCACCATTTCACCCACAGACACAAGCTCTCTGTGATGGCTCCTCCCTCCCTCTTTCCTTCCTTCCTTCCTTCCTTCCTTCCTTCCTTCCTTCCTTCCTTCCTTCCTTCCTTCCTTCCTTCCTTCCTTCCTTCCTTCCTTCTTTCCCTCTTCCCTTCCTTCTTTCCTTACCCAAGGATATATTTATTGATTTCAGAGAGAGAGAGAGAAGGAGAGAGAGAGAGAGAAACATTGATGTGAGAGAGAAGCATCAATCGGTTGCCTCCTGTACACGCCTGGATGAGACTGGGGACTGAACCCGAAACCTAGGTACAGGCCCTGACTGCGCATCGAACCCACATTTTGGTGCACAGGACAACGCTCCGGCCACAAGAGCCACCCAGCCGGGGCCAGCTTTGGTTTCTCGAACCAGCAACAGGCTTTGCTACTGTGTTCAGCTCTTCCTAAGCGCACGCGTGTCCGAGTCGTAAGCCCGCAGGGGTATCTCGCTTGGACGGAGGAGACTGCTCAGGCAGTCGGGGGTGGAGCCAGGGGGCCGTGTGCTCCCGATTCCTGTGAGCGGTGCACCCTCTTCAGGCTCACACGGAGCCCTAGTGAGGTGACCGGGCCAGCGTCTGGTCCTCAGGCGGACGCCAAGCTCTGTTTCAGTGCGCGGACGGGCCATTGGTGGTGATTTGTATGTGGCGTTGGCGTATTGTCTGTTAGCCGGTCCTCCTAGGCACTCGGAACCTTTGTCCGGTTACACAGGCCTCCGGCAGGCTGACCCTGTCTCTCAGCAAACTCACTTCTACCACCTTATCTAGACTACCCTTCCAGCTTTCAGAAAATCAGCGCCAAGTTTTGTATTCACTTCTGAAACCGACGTTAGCATTTTCGCGGCCCAGACGCAGGTCCGCGCACAGATTCCGAGTGCGTGGGGACTGAGAAAGGACCGCCTGACGGGGCAGCTCAGCTCCAGGCCAAGGGGCCGGGGGAGGTCAGACCCCTAGCCCCTGGCTGCGTCTTGCTGTCCCTGAGCCGGTCGATTCCTCCTTCCCTTCCGAGGACGGCTAAGCAGCCTCTGGGAGCAGGGGTTCAAGCGGACGTGGGTCCAAAGGGACCTTGCGGGGAGCCAGACCCGAATGAAGGCTCGTCTCCGGACTTGCCCTGCCTGGGTGATGTCCTCCGTGTCACGGTGGCCACCAAGGAAAAGCAGCCGTAGCGTCGCAGTGACATGCTTCTGTCTCAGCCTCCCTGGTCCATCCCAGCTGGAGGGGAGGCGGAGCTGCTGGGCCCCCTGTGCGCTGGTGAGGGGCAGGACTGAGCGCCAGCCCCGGGCAGGGCGGCGGGGGGCAGGGTCTGCCACGGCGACACAGCCGAGTTATGCCCAGACTGTCGCCCGAGCGGCGGGAGCTGTGGGTGAAAGAAGAAGCAATTAGACAATAAATACGGATTACTGGCTCTGCGGGAGCTCCTGGGGTATCGATTCCAGCCCGAGATGAATACATTGTTATCCTGTTTGACTTGCCGGGGATTATATTTCACCGCTAATTAAAGGTTAGCCGAGGAGGGCTCCTGTGACTATGAAGGGCCCTCGGACGCTGGCAGATTCTAGAAACAGCCGCGTTGTCGAAGGACAGTGAGGACCTCTCGCCGGGGACACCCGGGCGCCGCGAGCCACCTGCCGGAAGTGTGTCGTCAATGGTGCTGTTGCCATTTCACACAGCTGCCCCGGCTGGTGCGCTCAGTGGTCAGAGCGTTGGCCCGCGGAGTGAGGAGTCACGGGTTTGATTTCGGCCAAGGGCATGTACCTCGGTCGCGGTTCGTCCCCAGCCCTGGTCGGGGTCGGGGTGGGGACAGCCAGCCTCTCTCTCTCTCTCTCTCTCTCTCTCTCTGCTGATAAATAGAAAAATATCCTCGGGTGAGGATTTAAAAAAAAAACAATTGCACCTTGCTGCTTTATTGAGAATTCACAAAAGACCATGTGGCCCAACAAGGTGGGGACAGTGACCAGACAGCTACTGTCTGGCTCACTGCTGCTTGAGGTTGACTTAGCCGGTGACAGCCAGCCACGCTGGTGGGTATTTTTCGGTTAAGGGTGTTACGCTCATGTCTGAATGGCCAGCGCCATCAAGTCAGCTGTCATTCGTGTCGACCACGGGCAGCTCTTTTTTTTTATCCTCACCCGAGGACATTTTTCCATTTTTTGTTCAGATAGAGTGGGAGAGAGGAGAGAGGAAGAGAGAGAGAGAAACATCGACATGAAAGGGACACATCGAGTGAGTGCCACCCTCACGACCCAATCAGGGCCGGGGACAAACTGCAACCGAGATACGTGCCCTTAGCGGGAACCGAACCCGGGTCTCTCAGGACCGCAGGCTGACGCTCTCACCGCTGAGCCAAACCGGCCAGGGCAGGCAGCTCTTTATTGAGAGACATTTCAAAGATCTAGGCCGGGGTAGCGTTGCCTCAGTTTTGAACTATCAGAGAGGTGCCTTGATGAATTTTAATACCACTTGGTTTAAACGCAAATGTTAAAATAAATGATTGCTTTGCGGCGGGCCACAGTCGAGCAGGCTGAGACTATCTTTCTATTAGGCACAGGGATAAGATGAATGTCTCAGAGGAGAAACTTGACATGTTATCAATTATTTCATGTAGGGGAATTAGCAGAAAAAAATGCCAAATGTAGCAATTTCCTCTTCTCCAATCACACACTCAGAAGCCATTGTTCATCTGACTTGCAAAGCATCATGACCTCACGTGGATGGTGTTAACAGGGTCCTCACATGTAACACAGTGAAGCAGTTTCCTTTTTTAATAGATTTAAAAATAGGTTTTAATTGATTTATTTTTAAAGAGGAAGGAAGAGAGAGATAGAAACACCCATGTGAGAGAGAAACAGCAATTGGCTGCCTCGTGCACGCCCCCTACTGGGGATTGAGTCTGCAACCCAGGGCATGTGCAGGCATGTGCAGATGTGTACAGTGTGTGCTGGCAAGTTCAGATGTGTAAATTGCGTGGAGGCATGTATAATGTATGCAGGCATGTGCAGATGTGTATAGTGTGTGCAGGCATGTACAGCGTGTGCAGACAGACGAGTTCAGATGTGTACAGCATGTGCTGGCGAGTTCAGGTGTGTATAACTGTGCTGGCGTGTACAGATGTGTACAGTGCGTGCAGGCGTGTGTAGATGTGTACAGCATGTGCAGGTGATTTCAGATGTATACAACGCGTGCAGGCGTGTGCAGATGTGTACAGCGTGTGCAGGCGAGTTCAGATGTGTACAGCATGTGCAGCTGTGTGCAGGTGTGTACAGTGCGTGCAGGCATGTGCAGATGTGTACAGTGTGTGCAGGCGTGTGCAGATGTGTACAGCGTGTGCAGGCGAGTTCAGATGTGTACAGCATGTGTAGATGTGTGCAGGCGTGTGCAGATGTGTACAGCGTGTGCAGGCGAGTTCAGATGTGTACAGCGTGTGCAGATGTGTACAGTGTGTGCAGGCATGTGCAGATGTGTACAGCGTGTGCAGGCGAGTTCAGCTGTGTACAGCGTGTGCAGGTGTGTACAGCATGTGCTGGCACGTGCAGATGTGTACAGTGTGTTCAGGTGTGTGTGGGCTGACATGGCTTTCGTGCCAGCTGTTCTTACGACCACTCCCTGCTCTGACACCGTCCGTGCCCTCTGCCTGATGCGTCCCTCTGTTCGTGTGCCTCTCGCGTTTTGTTCCTCTCACTGCAGCAGGTGAGCTGCGGAGGGCGAGGGCTGGGCGTTCTGGGTGCGGGCCTGGGGCCGAGCAGGAATGGGTGAGGTGTGGGCAGGTTTCCGGGTAGGGGGAACTTGAGGGGGTCTGGGAAGATCAGGTGAAGTAAATGGGGTGGGGCATACGAGAAACTATTCATGGGAATGATGAGAAATGGGAAACCAGCTTGAGCTCAGAGCCGAAGAGCGCCTGCCAGGAGAAATTGCAGTTGGAGCGCGCCCGGGAGGAAGGCGCCCGTCCCCTTGGCATCTGCCCGAGCCCCTCGCATGGTGGGGAACAGTCTCTCCCTCTCAACCTGAAACAGGGTCCGAACCGCGGAGAAAAAGTCAATGAGGAAAGCGACGGGGGACAGAAAATCGCTGACTCCCACACCCATTCTCACCGGAGGAGCTAATGCTGCAAACAGAGCGAGAGAAGGGCAGGAACCGACGCCCTGCGTGGTGGGCGGAGGGATGGCATGAGCCTGTCTCTCAGGCTCTGCCCGCCCCCGTTCTGGGGTTGGGGGCTGAGTGCAGTTCGACTGGTCTGGGAACGCGTGGGAAAGAGGGGTGCAGAGGTGACCGAGGTGACGACACTGGGCACCAAGTCCTTCCTGATGCTTGGCCCCTGACTTCCCTCCTGTAGAGCCCTTACTGAGAAGCCAAGTTCCTTCTCCGCCCATTTGAGAGATAAATCTTCTGAACACCTTTTGCTGCTTTTTACGACCCAGGACCGTCTTCCCCAAGGACCTGGAGCATCCCTTTGAGATGTGAGTATCCAGGGAGACAGCAGCCCTGGTTTTGGTTTCCACTGGAAGGTGGGAGCCCAGCTTCTGAGCGTGCCCAGCTCCAAGCACAGAACTGCCTTCTGTCCCCAATGTGCGCGTTCGCTGTCCTGGGGAACAGGCAGCTGGCAGACAGGTGACGGCATCTCCCCCAGCGCCTTCGCTCCAACTCTTTACAACAAAGATCTTTCCCCTTCGTTCATTTTTAGAGAGAGAGGAAAGGAGAGTTAGAGAGAGAACATCGAGTGGCCGCCTCCTGCGTGCCCCCCACTGGGGATTTGGCCCACAACCTGGGCATGTGTCCTGACTGGGAATCGAACTGGCAACCTCTTGGTGCAGGGTCGACGCTCAGCCACTGAGCCACACCAGCTGAGCTGTGCTCCAACTGCTAACAACCGTCCTGCCCTTTGGTTCAGTGGAGTTGAGCTCGAGCAGAGCTCTGCCCCTCCCCCCCTTTGCAACAGTCTTGATAAAGTCTTCCTTGCCTGTTTAACTTTGTGCAATGTCGCCTGGACAGAGAGGGGGGCCACGCCTGGGGGAAGACACACCCCTTCCTTTTGGGAGGTGGAGAGATGGAGGGGGAGTCCCCGTGTCCCCAGTAATGTGTGTGGCTCATTTTCTAGGTCCTGGGCAGTAAAAATGGGAAGGTGGTTGGTATTGTTGCTCCTGTCTGGGAAGTACCAGCAGCCACAGGAACCAAACCTGCTTCCATTCATATTTAATCCAAGAAGGACAATGGCCACTGGATGACTCCACGTCGCAGTTGGGATGAAGGCCCACGTGGACCATGTGGATGTGACAACCCCTCTGGGAGATTTTCGCTGCCTGCGTGGGCTTCCCCCGGACAGCCCGTCGTCCCGGCATCGGGCTCACTGGATTCGCTGCAGAGAGGAGCTGAGCCGCCCCGTGTCCCTCCCCGTGTCCTGGGCCCGGAGGCGTTCAGGGCGAAGCACGGAGGGGACCTGGTCACTGAGGACGCCAGCTGCAGGGCGGGGGGGGGGGTCCACTGGGTGACTTGGGCTTTGAAGTTAAAGACTCAACTCAGCTGAGGGACATAAATGGCTCCCCAACAAAGTCATTACTTTTCTTTTTTAGTTTCAATGGTCTTTTGTGCTGTTATATATATGTGTGTGTGTGTATACATATATATGTGTATATAGATATATATGTGTATGTATATATATATTTATCTCCAATTTACCATAGATTTTTGTCCTGAATGGTTTGGCTCAGCAGTTAGAGCATCGGCCCGAGGGAGTTGCAGGTTCAATTCCAGTCGAGGGCACGTACCTCGTTGCTGTTTGGTCCCCGGCCCTGGTCGGGGTCGTGCGGGATGCAGCCAGTGGACGGACGTGTCTCTCCCACATCGATGTTTCTGTCCCTCTCCCTCCCTCCCACTCTATCTGAAGATAAAGGAAAAGTATCCTTGGGTGAGGATTTAAAAATAAAAAAGTCCTTCCTCCCTCCTTGCAGCCTAGAAGCTACATATGCTTATCACTTTAGAAGTATTTTTCACTAGGGCTCGCCATTAAGCCCAGGTTTCTCTTCCCTTTTGTTTTCGGTCCCCCCAGGGGTCTGTGACATTTCAGGCGTCAGGCCCGGGACGGGACGAGGGGAACGATGCAGGTGGGGGCAGGGTCAGGAGAGCCTCCGCCCACATTAGAAATGGCATTTGCTGGTTGCGCAGTGCCGGGCAGGCCTGGTCCACAAGCGAACGGCAGGTAAGGAGAGAGAGTGCGGAAGAATCCAGAAGCCATAAAGATACCAGGAGCTCAGTCAGCCCCAGGAGCCGGCTCCCCCAGAGACGAGAGTGCCAGGCGGCAGGTGCCGGGAGGGGCAGGAGAGCCTGTGCCTGGTAGTTGCTGGTCGTGCTCTGGGGCCACTGTCCTGACTTGTTTTTCTACCATGACCACCACTAGTACTACCACTAGTACCGCCTTCACTAGTACCACCATCACTAGTACCACGATCACTACTACCACCATCACTAATACCATCATCACTAATACCACCATCACTACTATCACCATCACTAGTACCACCATCACTAGTATCACAACCACTAGTACCACAATCACTAGTACCACAATCACTAGTACCACCACACTAGTACCACCATCACTAGTACCATCATCACTAGTACCACGATCACTACTACCACCATCACTAATACCATCATCACTAGTACCACCATCACTAGTACCACAACCACTAGTACCACAATCACTAGTAACACATTCATTAGTACCACCATCACTAGTACCACGATCACTACTACCACCATCACTAATACCATCATCACTAGTACCATCATCACTAGTACCACAACCACTAGTACCACAATCACTAGTACCACAATCACTAGTACCACCACACTAGTACCACCATCACTAGTACCATCATCACTAGTACCACGATCACTACTACCACCATCACTAATACCATCATCACTAGTACCACCATCACTAGTACCATTATCACTAGTACCACAATCACTAGTACCACCATCACTAGTACCACCATCACTAGTACCACGATCACTACTACCACCATCACTAATACCATCATCACTAGTACCACCATCACTAGTACCACCATCACTAGTACCACATTCACTAGTACCATGATCACTAGTACCACAATTACTAGTACCATGATTACTAGTGCCATGATCACTAGTACCACAATC
The DNA here is from genome assembly GCF_014108415.1 of Molossus molossus. Classification (NCBI taxonomy): domain Eukaryota; kingdom Metazoa; phylum Chordata; class Mammalia; order Chiroptera; family Molossidae; genus Molossus; species Molossus molossus. Next base: position 110,268,598 of record NW_023425401.1, read on the forward strand.
ACTAGTATCACCATCACTATTACCACGATCACTAGTACTACCCCTACTAGTACCACTATCACTAGTACCACAATCACTAGTGCCACAATTGCTAGTACCACCATTACTAGTACCACAATCACTAGTACCACAATCTCTAGTACCACGATTGCTAGTGCCACCATTACTAGTACTGTGATCACTAGTACCACGACTATCACCATTGCTACTGTCATCACCACCACCACCAGTACCATCACAGCTACCAATGCTCTGCGTGCGCCCGTCCCTGGCCCCTCGGCCCCACATTGACCTCCTGGACGGACGCACCCGAGGGTGTCTGCGTGTGAATTCCAGGACCAGCGAGGTCCAGCTTGCACACGGGCCTGGGAACCTCATCCTGCCCCCTGCGCACGCAGCCTGACCTGAGTCCGCCCCTGCCCTGCCCTCCTGTGCTTTTCTGCAGACGGAAGCAGCATCACTCATGGTGCAGGGGGCCCTCGCGGCAGCAGGACATTTAAATTGTTTCCTTGCAGGTGTTTGGTTTGTTTTCAGTTGAACGGACCGAAAACTAATGGGACCGGCGGGGATAGTTTTCAGTTTTGCTGCTGTCTGGAGGGAATTAACTTATCCCTTTGTAACAGAAGATTAGACCCAACGATTCCTTTTGGTTGGAGGCTCTCCTCAGCCGTGCAGCTTTCTCGGCAATCAAACATGTTAAGTGCTTTATTTTCCCCCCTTTCTTGACTTTCTTTTGGTTATTTTTCTGGCTGGGCTGAGGCATGGACAGATTGGAGCGGTGTTTCCTAAGGTCTGACGGGTGCCTGAAAATGATGCGCCTTGTTTTCTCCTCCTGAGTATCGAAACCCAAACCCGAATGTCTCCTGTGTGTGGGGTAACTGCACAGTCAGATCAGCAGGAGCCAACGACTGGGTCGCTGAGGAGGGACGAGGGCTGGATGGTGGTGGGTCGAGGGCTCTGCGGTCGGACGCCTGGGTTTCAGACTTTGCTGCTTATTGGCTGTGTGACCTTGGCAAGCTATTTATCGTCTCTGTTCTTGGTTGTCCGTATCTGCAAATGAAGAAAAATCAAGAGACTTATCTCCTGGGGTTGTTTGGGAGATTAAAAATACTATTTATAACTCAGAACAATGTCCTGGTACATCGTAAGCATAATGATGGTTGAGCATGTTCTTTTTGTTTTGTTTTTGTTAATCCTCCCCTGAGGATATGTTTTTCCACTGATTTTTGGTGAGAGTGGGAGGGAGGGAAGGAGGGAGAGAGGCACACACATTGATGTGAGAGAGACAGGTGGATTGGCTGCCTTCTGCATGACCCTACCGGGGCCAGGGATCGAACCTGCCACTCAGGTATGTGCCCTGGACTGGAAATTGAACCGGCAACCCTTTGGTTGGTCGACCACGGCTCTAACCTTCGAGCCAAACTGGCAAGGGCTGTTGTTGTCTTTTTAGATTTTCACGTCCAAACAAAGTGACCAGAGTCGGCCGCGGCCACTGTTCAGCCAGTGGTGGGAAATGTCAAAGCCAAGAAAAACGCCTGGCGAAGGCTGGGTCTCCGGACTTTCTTCTTGTCAGCAGAAACAGGTGCATTCAGGGAGCTGTCGTTAACAGTGAGATTTAAGATGTGTGGTCATACAAATCAAAAACCACAGGTCTGCCGGGGTTCCCCGGGACACATTTACGATGAAGAAATCATACTCAAAAAAAGAAAAAAACAGCAAGACGAGCTGAGGTTCCTCTACCCGCTGGGCGATTTTTCCTCGTGAAAGTTTGAATTTCTCATCAAGGCGAGAGGTAGTGTCAGTGGCCTTAGGTATGACCAAGAAAGCAGCGTATCTGCAGAGTGACGTTTTCTTCCCAGATTGTTAGCCTGTCGCTGGCTCGTCCGGGAGCTGCTTGGATTTATGCAGCAGAAGGGATGCTGAGCCGGCTCACTGTGGAAACATGACGCAGCGGAATTCCGACGGGGCGGGGCCGCCGGGACAGACATTCCCCTCCAGGGCCTGGCGACCCTGGGACACCTTCTAAGAAAATCTGTAAGGTGAATGGAGAAACAAAGAAGACGCATGGAAATGGGGGGAAAAAAAAAATCTTCATTCTGAAACCATTGAAAGCCAAGAGTTTGAAGGCAACTCAGAGATAAGACGAATGCCGCACCGTTTTAAAAGCGACGATGCCAAGCAGGGTGTAAAGCAAGATTTGTGCAAAAAAGTGAGCAAGCAGTAGCCATGGAAACCGAAAGTCCCCTAGTGACTGGAAGTCGGGGTAGGCTGTTCACTCATTCATCAAGCAGATTTGCTGAGCGCCAGTCTGGACAAGCCCCCCAAAATATAGTTTATTATTATTTTTTAATCCTCACCCGAGGATATTTTTCCATTTATCTTCAGAGAGTGTGTGAGGGAGAGAGAGAGAGGGGGGGAAAAAATCGACGTGAGAGGGACACATGGACTGGTTGCCTCCCGCATGACCTGGACCAGGGCCGGGGACCGAACTGCAACTGAGGTACGTGCCCTTGACTGTAATCGAACCCGGGACTCTCTGGTCCGCTGGGCCAGACTGGCTGGGGCCCAAAATACAGTGTAAAAGGCAGTTCCTGCAACTTAGAAGCTCACGGTCTTGGAGCGGAGTCTGGTCATCTGCGTAAGGGCCCCACTCCGATCCGTCCCGTGAGCCTCACATGGCGAAAGGTGCGCGTGGGACGCGGTTGCTGGGGCTCCTGCGTTGGGGAGGTGGTCCTGGGTGTTCGGAGAGGCCCCAAGTGTTGCCAGGGTCCTTACAGGAGGGGGTGGAGGTGGGGCCGGAGAAGAGGGCGATGTGACCAGGAGCCAGGCTGCGGGCTTTGAAGACGAGGGGCCAGCAGTCAGAGAACGTGGGGAACACAGCTCCGAGCTGGAACCGCGGCCCCGCGACATGGGCGGTGGCCCAGCGGGACCCAGTGCAGATGTCTGCCGGCTCCACGGGTGTTTGTGTCGCTTTAAGCCCCAAGTCTGTGGCCATCATTCCCGCGCCCGCCCGAGGAGGCGGGAACAGGGGCTTGACTCAGGAGCTCTGTGACGTCATTTGAGGAACTGAGGAGCTGCCCTTGGGAGAACCTGTACCCCTCAACTGCGGACATTAACACGTTCCCACGTTCCTTTCGCCCGCTTCTGGTTCGTTCAGGAGCCGGCGGGCAAACCTCCTTGGTGTCGTCGGGAGATTTCAATAGTAGCGAGAGAGAGACAGAGACAGGTGGAGGAGACCTGGTTAGGACAGGTCTCCATTTTGGGAGACGTATGATGTCATCACACTTTTTAATGTAATGTAATTTAATTTTTCAGACTCTTTAGAACAAATCTTTATTGTTGAGAGTATTACAGATGTCCCCCCTTTCCCTCCCTCTGCCCCCCTCCACCTGGCTCCCGCCCAGCCCAGGCCTTCACCACCCTATTATCTGTGTCCATGGTGGGATAGAAAGCTGTCTATTAATATTTGGGGTAAAGACAAACTATTCACACGTGAATACAGACCCCGCCCCAAAGAGGCAATGCACGTACGCATGTAAGTTCTTCCGTTTATCTCTTCTCGCCTCCCCTCCACCCTTCGCTCTGAGGGGTGTCAGTCTGTACCATGTTTCCATGTTTCCCGTGGTTCTAGTTTATTTATCAGTTTATTTTGTTCATCTAGCTCTACATATACGTGAGATCGTGTGATAGTTGTCTTTCTCTAATGGGCTTATTTCACTTAGCATAATGCTCTCCAGGTCCCTCCATCCTGTCTCAGAGGGTAAGAGATCCTTCTTTTTTCACAGCTGCATAGTATTCCACTGTATACAGAGATAGCTCGAAACTTGTGCATGCAAATACATTTTGGACAGGCTGAGTGTCCATTTGGGGTATTGTGTAGTAGCTCTAATGACACTGCTGTTGTTTTAAAAAAATGTAGATGTTATATGTTCTTTAAAAAAAGAAAAAAAATTTTATTCTTCAATTACAGTTGACATTCCATATTGTTTTGTGTTCGTGTCAGGTGTACAGTACAGTGGTTAGACAGTCATGTATAAGTTCAATTCCTCCCCCCCCCCCATCTCATAGCCTTTGAATATCCTCAAAGTTGGCAACTCTGTCATCTGTGAAGATTCTGGTTTTGGTGACTAGCGCACATTGTCTCCAGGGCCCAGTGATTAGGTGGGATAGAAAGCTGTCTATTAATATTTGGGGTAAAGACAAACTATTCACACGTGAAGACAGACCCTGCCCCAAAGAGGGACCCCGATGAAGTATTGAGTTTCGTTTCTGTGGGCGTGTCTGTGAGAGACGAACATCGATCGGCCGCCTCCTGTGTGCCCCCAATTGAAGAGCAACCCTGGCATGTGCCCGGCCCGGGAACTGAACTGGTGTCCTCCTGGGGCATGGTCAACGCTCAGTCCACTGAGCCACACGAGCCAGCCTCTGGTCTAGAATTTTTATTTTACATCTATTTTAACCTTATTTGGACACCCCACCCCCCTTATCATTCTGTGCTCGTCTGACAAAGAAGATCCCAGTAAAATGGGTGGAGAAAATCCTGAAATGTGTTTTCAGTCAGGGTCTGGCTCCTGTGAGTCAGCTTCAGCCTCAGAGTCACTGATCTGCACAGGTAGGTCCTCTGTGCCATGAAGAACATTGCCGAAGGAACATTCTGGAAACCAGGGCTCCACCGTGTTCCGCGGGGGTCTCTCCAGCCCCCTCCCCTGCTCACTGTGTGAGTTTGGGTCCCGGGGAGCCTTCCCCTGACGAGGACTCTTTGCTTTGCCGACTTCGCATTTGCTCCTGGCTCTTCCCTGACCTCACCTCTGTGTGAACTCAGAATCGTCACCTTTGTTTTAATACATACATTTCTTTTATCAGTAGACTTTTTTTCGGAGTGGTTTTACATTTATAGAAATCTGAGCGTGTTTTTATTTTTTTATTATTATTTTTTTTATCCTCACCTGAGGACATTTTTCTATTTTTTGTTCAGGTAGAGTGGGAGGGGGAGAGAGGAAGAGAGACAGAAACATTGATGTGAAAGGGACACATCGAGTGGCTGCCACCCACACGACCAACCAGGGCCGGGGACAAACTGCAACCGAGGTGCATGCCCTTAGCGGGAACCGAACCCGGGTCTCTTGGGACCGCAGGCCGACGCTCTAACTGCTGAGCCAAACCGGCCAGGGCTGAGTGTGTTTTTAATACATTAATTTCTTTTATCAGTAGACTTTTTTTCGGAGTGGTTTTACGTTTATAGAAATCTGAGCGGAAAGTTCAGAACACTGTCTCCTTCTGCACGCCATCTCTCTCTCTCTCTCTCTCTCTGTCTCTCTTTATCCTCATCCAAGGACATTTTTACATTTATCTTCAGATAGAGCAGGAGGGAGAGAAGGGGGAAGAGAGAGAGAGAAACATGGATGTGAAAGGGACACATCGAGTGGCTGCCACCCACACAACCCAACCAGGGCCGGGGACGAACTGCAACCGAGGTACGTGCCCTTAGCGGGAACCGAACCCAGGACTCTCTGGTCCATGAGCTGATGCTCTAACCACTGAAAAAAACCAGCCAGGGCCCATCTCTCTTTTTTTAATCCACCTGAGGATATTATTATTTTTTCATTGATGAGAGAGAGAGAGAGAGAGAGAGAGAGAGAGAGAGAGAGATGTGAGAGAAACATCCATCAGTTCATGTACATGCCCTGACTGGGGATCAAACCCACACCTGGATGTGAGCCCTGGTCGGAATTGAACCTGTGACCCCTCGGTGCAGGGGTCAGTGCTCTAACCAGCTGAGCCACACTGGCCGGAGTATGCACGCCATCTGTTGGAAGACCTGTGAACTAGCAATGGAACCAGCAGGACGGACAGTGTGTGCCACCCGACGGCCGGGAGCCCAGCGGAGCGGCCACGTCGGCCAGCGCACACTTGGCGGGCTGTGACCGCAGGACCACGCGCCGCACGGCAGGAGGGCGGGACAGCGACCGTGGGCCTGTGAGAAACCCCGATTTCAGAGCGGCGAGGACGTCGAGTCCACCTGTCGCCTCGCTTGAATGTCGTGCCTTTGCTTAGACTGCACGTTCCTTTACACTTAATTTATTAATTTTTTTTATTACAGACGTCCCCCTTTCCAGACCGTTTTCAGCCCGTGTCCCGCACCCCTGAGCTGCTGAGGGCAGCCGTCGTTATTGACCGTGTTAGAAATAAGTGACAGCAAAGGGTTCGCTCAGGGTCGGACCGAGTCCAGGACACCGAGCACGGTCAGCAGGGCGACTCCTCTGACGACTTCTTTGTTCTCTTTGTGGCCCTGCAGCAGGTGATTCATGACAGGTTTTGACAAACAGAAACCTGGACCCACAGACTGAATGAGCAGGCGCAGTGCGGTGCTGGGGTGTTGCTTTCTCCGTGGCTGGGGATGACCACCCGGGCAGGGTTTCCGCACGCCGAGTTCGGTGGGACGGAGAGCGTCTGTATACGTTCAACCGAGCCCTTTCCAACGCTCACCACGTTCTCGGCCGCCCAAGAGAATACTGCTTCTCTCCTCGCTCCTACTTGCTAATTTGTCCTCAAATGTTACCCCCAATTGGAGCGAATCCTAGTCTTTTGTTTTTTTAAAGTCTTTAGACACTTTCATTTAAAAACCTAATTTGCAGGGACTATTGATTTCATTAGCCCGGGGTTGTTGGCTGGGTTCACCTGTCCCCTGCTCTCTTCTGGGACCAGGAAAGTGGACGTGACGGTGACAGGACAGAGTCTGAGCTCAGCTCCCGTGGACAGCTCCGCCGGGGTCTCCCGGGGACGCCCACCCTGCCTCTCTGTCCTCCTCCACCTTCTGGGGACCTTGATGCGCCTGGCTCTTGCAGAAGGCTCCCAGACTTTGGGGAGACACTGAGAGGCATGACGTTGAGGAGAGATGGTGCCTTGGGAGACCACTCCGCCAGGGAGTTGGTTATTTGGGGGCTTCCGTGGCTACAGTGGAGATGCCACGAAGGTCTGATTTCCATGGTGTCCACTCAAGCATTTGTGGAGTGTGTAACTGACGCATGTGGGGACTGGGGAGACCAAGATGAAAAAGACAGGGTTCCCGCTCTGGGCATGCCTGGTCACTAACGGCAAAGGCACACGGGTCTAGTCCGCGGGGACCCGTCATCCAGCAGCGGGGTAGAGAGGATGGGGTGGGACCCAGGGGGCGGTCTACCGGTCTGGCTAGTGTGTGTGTGTGTGTGTGTGTGTGTGTGTGTGTGTGAGATCAACACAAAGTTCAGGCTTTATGCACTGAACCGAGGAATTGTCTTGGCACCCGGTGCCTGGGAAGAGCTTCTAAAGGGCAGGACTTTTGGAGGTTGGGTGGATAGGAAGACAATTTCCAGCTCTGCTAATGGTACAGGACTGCAGAGAGCAGGGCCTCCATGACGAGGGTAGAAATCCCTGTACTCTGGTAGGTTCTCCGTGGTCACGTGGGTGTAACGTGTGACTGGGCTTGTCCACCTGCTTCATTCGTTCGTTCAAATGTTGGCTAAGCACGAGCTCAGGCCAAGACGGAAGTCTTTTTCTTTTCTTTATTTTTATCCTCACCCGAGGACATTTTTCCATTTTTGTTCAGCGTGGGGAGGAGGGGAGAGAGAGAGAAACATCCACACGAAAGGGACACAACACATTGGGTGGCTCTCTCCCACATGACTTCAACCAGGGCCGGGGACGAATCGCAACCGAGGTACATGCCCTTGACCGGACTTGAACCCGCGACTCATTGGTCCGCGGGCTGACGCTCTCACCGCGGAGCCAAACCAGCCGGGGCTGGAGTCTTTTCATCATTCAGTTAGCTCTCGGCAGCACTGGTAGTGGGATCTCACCCAACTTGACTCATGTATGATTTTAAGCTGTGCCTTGGGTTCCTCACACCGCCCTCAGCTGGGACCTCATCCGGGCCTCTCCGCCTATTACTTATTCAGGTTGCTTCTTCCTCTCCTTCTCTGCACGATTGTGTCCTTTTTCATGACTCCGCCTAGTATCTGTGTGCTGATCACACACACACACGGAGAGAGAGAGAGAGAGGTCGGCTCTCCTTAGCTTCCAGGATGACTTGGGCACTTGACCATCTGTTCCTACTCACGGAGAAGCTGACCCTGGAGCCTGGAGCCTCCGTCCTGAACTAGCTGCAGCTAGAACCGCTGCAGGAGGCTTGTCTTCTCGAAAGCCTTGAGTTGGTAAGCGGCTTCCTGGGGTGCTCATAGCCAAGCACCACCGCCTTAAGCCAGACATTTGTTCTCTGGAGACTGGCACTATGAGATCAAGATGTTGGCACAGCCACGCACCTCCAGAAAGCTCTAGGGGAGGACCCTTCCTGGGTGTTAGCTTTTGGGGGTGGCCGCCAGCCCTTGGTGTTCATTGGCCTGCGGAGGCATCACTCCACCCTCGGTCTCTGTTGTCACGAGGACTTTTCCTCTGTGTGTGAGTCTCCGTGTCAACTAGTCTCTCTTTCCTTATGAGGTCACCAGTCACTGGATTTAGCATCCACCCCAATCCAGTAGGACCTCATCTTAACTGCTGCTCAGAGGCTCGGCCATGCAAGGGAACACGTCGCAGGTTCCGGGATGAGGACGGGGACACCTTTGTGGGGGAAATTGATGTGCCGACCATCCAATATCAGAGCAGAGAATGACGTGTGGCAGCAGCACGGTGCCCACCGGGTGCCTTCCCCACACTGCACACTGGGTACGTTGTTTCGAAGTGAATTGGAATTGATGTAGATCGGTTGCTCTCCAATCCCCCTCAGCAGGAGGAGAGTTCGGTGGGAACGTGTTGACCTTCTGCCTGGGAACAGCTGGGGGAGTGGCCCAGGGGTCTGGCCCATGCCTGGGAGGTGGGAGCTGGGATTCCTGATGGACCCGTGATGGAGGGCATTGGGGAGAAAACCGGAGAATAGGTTCAAAGCAGAGAGAGCGCAGCCGAGGCAATATTCCAGAACTAATGGGGCCATGAGGCAGGGAGGGGCAGGGTCTGAAGAGATGAGCAACAACAGTAGCAGTAATAATAATTCATCATATATGTCGTCTGGGCATGCGCTGTTTTAACCGCTGTAGTTACATTGACCTCTCACAAGAACTTTATGAGATAGGTATTGTTCACATCCTCATTATACAGAAGAGGGGACCGAGGCAGGGAAATAACTTGGCAAAGGTCAGGAGCTCGCAAGCGGTCGAGTCAGGATGGAATGTGAGGTCAGTTCAGCTCCAGAGTTCATAAGGTCAGCCCATGTCAACATGCCACAGGTACATTTCCGGTGTCCCAAGTGGTACCTGAAGCTGTTCCTATAGGCTGGGTCCCCAGAAAAGCAAACCTTAGGGGACTGACCCCAAGATGCTGGTTTTAATTGCAGTAAATTCTAAACAGCAGAGCTGACTACACTCAGACCATTGAGAATACTTTGGTTTGTACATAACAGTCAATTCTTTTATTATTGTTGCTGTTATTTCCCATGGGTAAATGTCTCAGGGTTTCCCCCGTTTTCTTGAGATACACATTGACTTACAGCTCTGGATAGGCTTAAGTTATGTAGCATAGTGACTTCTTATGCATATACAATAATGACCACAATGTCTAGTTACAGTCACAAAATGCCTAGTTACAGTAACAGTTACAAAGTCTCATTACAGATATAGTTACAATGTCTCCTCATTACAGTTACAATGTCTAGTTACTGTTACAGTTACAATGTCTCCTCATTACAGTTAAGATATCTAGTTACAGTTACAATGTCTCCTCATTACAGATACAGTTACAGTTACAACGTCTCCTCATTACAGTTACAATGTCTAGTTACTACAGTTACAATGTCTCCTTGTTACAGTTACAAATATCTTTTTCATAGTGTCATTTGCAGCTCTGATAAATCGGTTTCTATGTTAAGTGCCAGAAGGTTTGTTTGTTTATTTATTTATTTATTTTTATCCTCACCCGAGGACATTTTCCCATTTTTTTGTTCAGATAGAGTGGGAGGGAGAGAATGAGAGAGAGAGAAACATCAATGTGAAAGGGACACATCGAGTGGCTGCCACCTGCACGACCCAACCAGGGCCGGGGACAAACTGCAACCAAGGTACGTGCCCTCAGCGGGAACCAAACCCGGGTCTCTCTGGACCGCAGGCCGACGCTCTAATCGCTGAGCCAAGCCGACCAGGGCTATTTATTTATTTTTAAAAATGTTTTTATTGATTTTTTTTAGAGGGAGAGAGACAGAAACATCAACGTGAGAAACATCAATCAGCTGCCTCCTGCACGCCCCCTACTGGGGACTGAGCCCACAACCCAGGTATATGCCCTGACCCAGCATCAAACCAGGACCTCTCAGTGCACGTGAGATGCTCAGTCCACAGAGCCACACCGGCCGGACAGTGCAGCTTGTGTCTGCCTCCCAGTCGCTGTTTCATTACCGTTGTTGTTATTTTCCGCTGGTGTTCCCTGCAGCACTGACAATCAGGGAAGGCCCCGAAATGCAGTCCAGCGCAGGCTGGCTGTTACGGATTCTGCTGACGCTGCTCGCTGCGGTTTTGCGCCCAGCTGGGGAGTGTCCTGCATTAGCATTTTAATTGCTGGCCGGTGGCTCTCCTGTGGCAAGGCTCAGCCCACTCAGGTACATGGAGCAAGTTTCAATTACTTCTTCCCCTGTGATTTACGGGGCCTGGAAGGAACAGCTCCCGTAGCACTGGTGAAGTAATACCCTGAGTGTGCCGAAAGCAATACAGAACATCACAGAAAACAATCGTGTGGGCCAGAGTATGGGCGTCCAGGATCCCTGTTTGGGGGGCATTCCTGGGGGCTCTCAAGGAAACAAAACAAGCAAAAAACCAAATTCCTCTAAATTCCTGGCTGAGGATTATCTCTCTCTCTCTTTACATAGAGTGAAAGGAGGAGAGACAGAGAGAGAGAGAGAGATCAATGTGAGAGAGATGTGAGAGAGACGCATTGATTGGTTGCTTCCCGCACAGCCCCCACTGGGGCCAGGGATCGAATCTGTAACCCAGGTACTTGCCCTTAACTGTGAATCAAACCCCAGACCCTTCAGTCCACTGGCTCATGCTCTAACCACTGAGCAACACCAGCCGGGGATTCATCTACTCTTCTTATAAGTACTCCACTCACATTGGGTCAGGGTCCACCCATAGGACCTCATTTTACCTTAATCACCCCTGCAGAGACCCTCTCTCCAAATACAGTCACATATGGGTTCCTGGGGGTTAGGGCTTCAACTGATGAATTTGGGGGGATACAATTCAGCACATACCAGGAGACAAAGAGACATCAAGAGAGAAACATAAGGCCTGGCTGGTGCGGATCAGTGGTTAGCGTGTTGGCCTGCGCACCACAGGGTGTGGGGTTCGATTCCCAGGCAAGGACATGTACCTGAGCTGCAGGTTTGATCCATGGCCCCAGCTGGGGTCGTGCAGGAGGCAACCGATCGATGTGTCTCTCTCACCTCGAAGTTTCTTTCTCTCTCCCCATCCCCTCTCTCTCCCTTCCACTCTTTCTAAAAGTATCAATGGGAAAATATCCTTGGTTGAGGATGAACAAAAATAAAAAGAGAGAGAAAAATAAACTTGGAGGAAAGGGAGCGGCATGTCCCTTTGGTGGACACGTGTGGGATTACTGGCCGGCTGGGGGAGACCGTGGGGGACGGAGGGGTGACTCCAGCCATTCACATTTGAAGAGCGAAGGGGCCACATGGCGGGAATGTCAGGAAGGGTCAAGGAGCAGCCAGGCCACGTTATTTCCGGACGGCATAGGTGCGAAGGGAGCGAGTGTGTGAGGCGACCAGAGAAACAGTATCTGTCCAGAAAACAGAGACACCGGGCCAGCGTGCGAGTGGGTGACTCATCTCTTCAGCGGTAAAAGTGTGGGAAGCGGCGGGGACTCGGAGCCGGGAGAACTGGCTGGTAGACAAATCTCTCTAATAAAAGCTGGTGACCTCGGGCAAATTGCTTGTCCTGTCTGGGCCTCCATCTCTCACTGGCGTGACAAGGCGGGGGACTCACTGACCCCTCCTCTCCTGCTCGGCGCCAACAGTGTCCTTATTAACGTCGTGGTTGGGGAGAGGGAGGGACCTCCAGTCTCCCTGTGGCCAGTGTGACACTGAGTCATGGCGGTGGAACGTGTCGTTTCAGAGAGCGTCCTGGGGGGACACCAGCTTTGCCAGGAGACAGACAGGGACAGGGCCCCGCTCGGGGTTGGGGCTGCTCTCCGCCCCGCCCTGGGGGGGTGTGATGGATGGAGACCCCTCTTTCCGCCAGCGGCTCCCCCGGCAGGTCTCCTGGCCTCGGGGACTTTACCTGGAGCACAGAAAGGACTATGCCGTCGCCCCCGCCTCACACCGCCGCCCGCATGGCCTTAGTCATGTTCCTCCTCCTCTGCAGACCGACGTGTCCTGGCGCCATGTCTGTAGTTTGGGCTCCTTCAGGGCGACGCTGTCTTACTCATCCCTGAGTCTGGGCACCCAGAGCAGGACCGAGGGGGGACGGAGGCGGTTTGGGAGGGAGCGCTGGCACTTTGGGAGGGGATGCCTGCCCCCTTCGCACCCACCTGGGTCCGGGAGCCCCGTTGCCCTGGTGGCCTCTGCCCTTCCCTTCCTGCCCCTCCCTCCACCCCTCCCTCCCCCGTCCCCGTCCCCCTGAGCTACGGTGGCCCCAGTGCTCGGGTACGTGTCCAGTCCCAGAAAGGTGGACGGAAGCAGTAACACTTGATTTCTAGAAGGATAGCAAAGAATAACACCCCTTTCCAAAGGGGCGCGTGGATTCCCGGCGGCCTGTTCCTGGGAGAGGTGGTCTGTGTCCTTCACCCACCGGATGGGCAGAGAGGACACACCGCAGAGCGGGTGGGAACAGACACAGGACCGCTGCGACTTTGTCCGAATCCAATGCTGGATTCTCATTGATATGGCGTCTATATTTTTTCATTATTAAATAGCCCATTTTAATACAATTGAGCAATAAATACTGATAATGGTGTCCCCTGTGAGTGATTCTGTTAGGAATAATGACTCTTTGATTATGCAGTGATTTGGCTTTTAATTCACACCAGCACTTAATGGGTTCCTGTTCACTCAATTCTCTCCCAGGGTGGTGTGCGGCCGTCCGAGGACAGTGACGAAGGCCCGGGGGTGACCGCATGAAGGGGCAACTCCTGGGTGGGGCCGCTCTGAGCTCTGTGGCCTGCAGGGGGCCACGCGGGGTCCTGGGGCCCAGGGTTGGGGTACCGTGTGCTTCTGGGTCACCTCTCCCTTTTCCCGGCCTGCAGGCTGTGTCCGTCACATGGCTCAAGGACATCCATCACTCGGGAGAAGTCTTTAGGAGCCCATGGCGTGTGGACACTAACTAAGGGCCCTGCCGGAAGAAAGAGTAATCACACGACGAGACCCTAAGGACAGCGTGGTCCTGGACAGGACGGCGGTCGTCAGTAGCGAGGGGTGAAGTCCAGCCCGCTGTCCTCTCTGTCCTCCCCGAGACGCCCTCTGGCCACCAGGGCAGAGCGGACTGGGTCCCCAGTGTCCCCAGCATGGCACCGGGCCCATCATTTCATTCTCTGGGACAGAAGGAAGTGAGCGTCACCTGCTGGGACGGCTCTCCTCGGTGAATTGTCACAAACCAGTCGTTAACGGTCGTCCACCCGCACTCCAAGTGTCCGCGGGGGACCCAGTCTCCTGAGACCTCCTCGTCCGCTCCTCGTGCCCGTTGGAGGGACATCTGCACCCAGTGGCGCGGCGGTAGGTGTTGAACGGCTGCTCTGGTGAAAAATCCCATGTTGTGATTTCCTTGGTGGGACACGCCCCTGCGTCACCTCCAAGCTTCCCAGGGTCTGATGTGGGGGCGAGAGTAGGAGGGAGCTGTCCCCGCCTCCCCTGGACGCACTGTCCCTGCGGTTCGGGCTTCAAACCCACTTCAGCGCTGACCCTCTTTGTTTTGGTTAATCCTCACCTGAGGATATTTTTCCATTGCTTATTTTTTTCTTTTGAGAGTAGAAGGCAGGGAGGAAGGCAGGAGAGAAAGAACATCGGTGTGAGACAGACACATTGATGGGTTGCCTCCCCAATATGTCTCAATGGGGGCCAGGGATCAAACCCCCAACCCAAGTATGTGCCTTTGACGGGGAATCGAACCCGCGACCCTTCGGTGTGAGGGTTGATGCCCTAACCACTGACCACACTGGCTGCCTTTACTTTTTGTTGCTGTGGTGGCTCATGTCACCTGTAGCAGCTCTGAATGATGCAGACTTATTGTCTCAGGGTTTCTGCTGGTCCCAAGCCCAACTTGGGGCTCATACCAGGCTGAAATCTCCCTCCCCCTCCGTCCCCCTCCCCCTCCCTCCCCTTCCCCCTCCGTCCCCTCCCCCTCCCCCCCTTCCCCTCCGTCCCCCTCCCCCTCCCTTCCTCCTCCCTCCCTGTCTCCCCCCTCCCTCCCTCCCCCTTTCTTTCTCCCTCCTCCCTGTCTCCCTCCCTCCCTCCCTCCCCCTTTCTTTCTCCCTGTCTACCTCCCTCCCTCCCCCTCCCTCCCCCTCCCTCCCTCCCTCCCTGCCCGTCTCCCTCTCACCCCCCATGTGAGGACGCAGGGACAGCGCCTCTCTGCAAGCCAGGAAGAGGACTCTCATCAGAAAGGACACTTGCCAATACCTTGACCTCGGACCTCCCGGTGTCCAGACTGGGACAAAGAAATGTCTGTTGTTACGTCACCCCGTCTGTGGTGGCTGTTACCTCAGCCCAGGCCGGCGACATTCTGAAAGTGGACACAGATTGCAAAGGCGGGGGGGTGGCCAGACCAGTGGGGTTCATCGTTCTCAGCCTCGCAGAGCTGACCTCGGACAGACCCTCACACCTGTTGTTATTGTCCCCTCTGTGAGGTGGCGGCCCCAGGGTCCTCCTCTGGCAGCCGCCCGGGCCCACGGAGAGTCAGAAGCCAGGGTCGCAGCAAAGACCTTCCTGCGGGGTTCACGAGGTCCCAGCTGCCGGCACAGAGTGGTGCTGTCCCCGCGCTTCCTCCGGCCGCTGTCTGGTCAGTGCTAGGTGCCACGTGCCGCGCCCAGGGGCCGAGCACACCCGACCCGCTGTTGCCACGGAGCCGCTTGCAGTGTGGTGACACGTACGATCCGTTGGCTCTAAGCTGGAGCTTTTACTTACACTAGAAGCTCCACAGTGTGGGCGGGCGCTGTCCCATCAGCTGCAGGCCCGTGTCTCAGCTGCCCTGGCACCCCGACAGGCCCGCGGACGGCCTGTCCCACCACACGCCCCTGTCCTTGGGGTTCTGGAGGCGGGGAGTCCCAGACCAGGGTGCGGCCGCTCGGTTCCCAGGGGAGGGCTGTGTCCTCGGCCCGCCGGCGTCTGCTTCCTACGTGCACTCGCCTGGCAGGGACACGCTCCTGGTGTCTCTTCTGATAAGGACACTAACCCCTCGGGAGGGCCCCACCCTCACAGCCTCATCGAACCCTAATCCCCGCAACGGCCTCACCTCCAAACACTGTCGCATGGGGGTTAAGGCTTCAACACGGGACACTGGGGACACAGTCAGTTACAGCCGGAGGAGTCCGGCCTCCACGTGCAGTGCCCGCGGCCGCCCGGGTTCCCAGCCCCGTCCCCCCGGATGCCGGCGGCTGCCCTCTCTGCTGGCTCCCAGGGGTCTTCTCCCGGTCCCCTGGCTGGAACACGCTGAGAGGCAGAGTCGGAGGGGACGGTGTTCTGCCCAGCAGAGGCGCAGATCAGCCAGAGCCTGTAATGTAATGTGACTTCTCCTCAGGAAAACAGGGACGTCCGCGGCCAGACCCCGTTTTCCTGCTGGGGGACCCGACCCCAGCCCTCTGCTCGACGCCTCCCGAGAAGCTTGTCGGTGGAGGTTTCCTGGGAAGGTGTCGCCCAGACGCGCTCGGTGTTCTCGGGGGCACCGTTCGGCCGGTGCGGTCCCCTCTTCGTCAAGACTATCGCTTCATTCTCAAGCCTCGCGTTATTTTAGAAGTTCAGGGGGGAGGTGAGTTAGAAAACAGACAGAGGGAAGAAGGAACGACCTCCCAGGAGCTCCTGACTCTCCCCTTTCACCCCGTTCTCCCCGGTCCCTGCAGACGTTAATTCTCGGATCGTCTTAATGACCAGGTGAGCTGCCTGATTGAAGCTTCGTCCTCCGCAATGTGCTTTGACATCACGTCTGAAGTGAAGAAGGACACGTTGCTATTCCTGTTGTTAATGGTGCACCAGAGCTGGGCCGCGTGGTGTCTCCGAAAGTCCTCTGATAGGTCCCATTTCAACCCATGCTTTACACACGCTGTCCCTGTACACAGAAACCCTTGGCCTTGGCGCGTGACTTTCCCCGCAGGCGTCTCCGGCCTTCCCAGTCAGTGTGTGTCATTTCCCGCTACGACGGGAAGGAATGTGATCACAGTGTGATGAACGGCACCTGCAGGCACGGTAGGCGGGGAGCAACCGTGAGGAAGGAGCTGTTGAATTCGGGGCTGTGCTCCCCGCGACGTGGCCATGTCTCTGCCTGTGACCGGGGCCGGGACCCGGCTTCTCACCCCTACCCAAGCCCGCGCCTCAGATGGATTCAGTCAGAGGCAGACCCAGTCCTAGGGGATAGGATCTGCGGTGCGCCAGCTACAGAAGGCAGAGTCTCTTTGTAAGGAGACAAAAACAATCTGAAATCAGCTGTGGCAAGAGTTGCCCAGATTTGGGAATACCCTAACCACCACCCAACTGGACTGCTTGGACGGGTGATTGTATGATATGTGAATTATAGCTCAATAAAGCTTCTTAGAGATGGAGGAATTGTTGGCCGGTGTGGCTCAGGGGGTTGAGCCTCGTCCAGTGCGCCACAAGGTCGCCGGTTCGACTCCCAAGCAGGGCCCATGCTCCCCAGTGGGGGTGGGCGGGAGGCTGCCGAGCGATGTCCTCTCTGTCTCTCTCGTCGATCCAGCTGATACTGGGACAGTTGAATCTGAGGGTCTACAGCAGGATGGCAAACGCAGAACGTGTGGACGATTCCCACTTGCGACCCTTCGGCGGACACGCTTGATTCTCCGCGGAGCTGTCTCCCACTCCGCTCTGGGCTTGGCCGCAGAACCCGCCTTGGACTCAGCATTCCGAGCAGCCACCGATCAAAATCGATCAGAATCGTGCTAGGCTTTCCCCTCGTTGCCACGGGGCGCCGCACGGTTCTTCCACCGCTGGAAAGGAATCAGAAGGGCTCCGGACGACATCCCCGGGCTCCGGAAATACCCGAAAGGACGGGAACGTGGAGACGGAGAACGACCCTTTTACCTACGGGACGAGAAGCTGTGCATCACCCAGGGAAACCTGAGGGACCAGGACCAGAGCTAGATCCCTGCCCCGTGACCTACTGACGTCACCAGAAAGCTTTCCAAAGACGAGGAGGCCCTGTCCTCGCTGCGCGGAGGGAGTGGTGAGATCACGGAATCGCGGACCGGAGGGGCCTGGGCCAGCTTCCCAGGCATCGCGGGACAGGACCACCCAGCCCTCACCTGCAGTCCCGCGGCAGGGAGCAATTTGTCTCGAAGCCTTTCCATCTGGGCTCCCGCTGAGTTAAGATCGTCTTCCCAGACCTCTCGACAAGTGACCCCAGTTTCCCTCTCCAAGGGGGCCCTGCAAGTGGGTGACGGTGTTGTCTCTGTCTGGGAGGACAGAGATCTGACCTAGTTCGGTGCCTGTCCCTCGACACAGCCCTTACCAAGTGAGTGCGGCGCTGACCACCTGGGGGGCGCTGCTGGGTGGGTGGGAGACACTTCCGGGCAGAAAGACATGCTTTGGGGAACTTCCAACAGCTCCATCCACGCAGCAGCTGTTTTCTCCTCCACACAAGGGCCGACGCTCTTGGGGAGCAGGAAGGCCACGTGGGGCGTCTGCAGCCCGGGAGGCCGCACACCAGGCTGTCGTCACACGGGCCCCGCGGAGGTTCCCTGCCCTTTGTCCGGAGGGTCACCGTCCAGTATTTCCTGAGGCCGAGAACAGCTTCTCCGGGCGCAGAGCACCTCCCCGCGCCACGTGGACTGTAGTCATTTTTCCACCGTAGAAGCCGTTCTGACATGAAGAGTGTGCTTCTCCGGGGCATGTCGGAACTGATGGCTTCCCACCAGCCCGTGACAGAGCTGTAGATGATCGGAAACCCCCCAGGGCCAGCTCTCCTGTCCATTCTCTCTCGGGAAGCACCTTGGACTGAAATCCGAATGCCTCCTTTTCACGACAAACGCCCCAACCAGCCGCCGCCGTGAAGCTCTGTTCCTGACAGCGGTGGCCCCGGGGGGAGGGGCAGGCGCCCAGGGTGTCACCTGTCTGCTGCAGCGCGTGGGCGCAGGGGACTATGGGAAAGCCAACCCCACGTTAGGGCTGCCATTCCCCCGGCTCCGGTGTCCGAACGCTGAGTGGAGTAGCTTCTGAGGCGCAGGGGCGTGTCAAGAAGCCAGGATGGTGACAGTTACACTTGACCTTGCCCTGAACACAGAGCCCTTGGCAAAAGGGGACAGACAGCCACAGGGGTGAGCACACCCTGTCGTAGTGAGCACGCTGGTCTTGGTTGCTGGCACCTCCCCGGGGGTTCTGTGAGAGGACCAGAAGGTGTCCAGTGTGTGAGCCCTGGTCCCCTCACCGGACATGCAGAGGAGAAGGCGACTCGGTGTCTGTACCAACCCTGGGAACCCCAAGGGCACTCAGCCTGAGTTACCCAGTTCCCGCGGCAGAACAAAACTCCGAAGCAGGAAAAGGCTCGTCCGACCCACATCCAGGAGACGAGCGGTTAGGATGTGGGGGGCGGACAGCACCCAGCGTCCTTCACAGAAACAGAACCTGTAGGACGTGTGCATGTTCATATGTACGTACGTGTGTACCTGTGAGAGAGAGAATCGGCTCATGCGATCATGGAGCCTGACGAGTCCCAAGACCTGCGGTTCAGAAACCGGAGACCCCGAGGGCCGAGGGTGTGGTTCACGCTAAAGGCTGCAGCCTTGAGACCCACGAAGAGCTCACTGTCAGGCCCCGTTCGAAGGCAGGAGCAAAGACCCGTGTCCCAGCTTGGAGGCGGCTGGGCGGGAGAAAGTCCCTCTTCCGAGGCCTTCGTGTTCATGCCATTCGGGCCTTCGTCTGATGAGACGAGGCCCACCCACTCGAAGCAGGGCCACCGGCTTTCCTCAGGGTGATTCAAACGTTCATCTCCCCCTGAGGCACCCTCACAGCAACACCCGGACTCTTGCCTGAGCAAACGTCTGGACGCCCTGCGGCTCAGTGAAGTTGACACGTCAAATTCACCATCCCAAGTCTCTCTTGTCAACTTGGCTCCCACAAACAGCTCCATAAACCATGCTAAACGTCCCCCTCCCAAAGACGACGACATTCTGCCCAACAAGATAAGCTACCCTGAGTAGGACTGTGTTGGGGGGCAGGCTGAGCCAGGCTCACCCGGAGTCTGTCCCCTGATCAGGGCAGGCACTTGGGCTGGATGTAGGAGAGGTTAGGATTTGGGTCTGTGGATCACACAGTGGTTTGGGTCCACCCACCTTGTCTAGCAGAACCAAGAGCAGACACATTTCTTCTTCTTTTTTTTTTATCTTTACCTGATAACATTTTTCCATTTTTTGTTCAGATACAGTGGGAGGGAGAGAGAGAGAGAGAAACATCGACATGAAAGGGACACATCGAGTGGCTGCCTCCTGCACCACCAACCAGGGCCGGGGACAAACTGCAACCGAGGTACGTGCCCTTAGCGGGAACTGAACCCAGGTCTCTCCGGACCGCAGGCCGATGCTCCAACCACTGAGCCAAACCAGCCAGGTCCACATTTCTTCTTTTTCTTGTTAATCCTCACCTGAGGATATTGTTTCATTGATTTTTAGAGAGAGTGGAAGGGAGGGAGGGGGAGAGAGAGAGAAACATTGATGTGAGAGAGACACATCGATTGGTTGCCTCCTACATGTGCCCTGCCTGGGGCCGGGGATCAAACCTGCAACCCAGGTACGTGCTCTTGACTGGGAATCAAACCCTTCCGTGTGTGGCCGGCGCTCTAACCACTGAGCAAACCAGCCAGGGCAAGAGCAAACAAATTCCCACCACATGCCTGCTGCCCTCAGGTCGCTCAGACAGTCGGATCAACGCCGCGTGAGCCAGGCACAGCCTGAGCGGGGGAGGGAGCCAAGAGGAAGCTCACCACCAAGCTGATGACTCCTCGGCCGAAAGGGCCCTATGTTGTCCCCGCCCCCATTCAGAACGTTCCATTCACTGGCCAATTATAGGCCCGAAGATCAGACTGAATTCCTCGAAGCAACACTTGGACGGGAAGCATCGTAGGTCGAGTCGTTTTGTTAGCATTCCTAAAGGCCTGTGATGAGGAGAACGATGGAAGTCATTAATGCATATTCTCAGCTGCTTTCAAAATTAAATCTGTTCCACCATGTGTTCCACGATTTTATGGCCGTCATCCAGAGTCCTTGGGGGTCGCCGCGTAGAAGGCATCCCCTCAATTCGATCTGCCCGCAATGCACCGCCTTTTCCAGACGCACAGAGGCCTCCGCTCTCCCAGGGGTGGCCAAGGGGGCCTGGGGGGGCAGAGCCGGGCCTGGGGTGGGCCTGCGCCCCTTCTCAGAGCGGGGTACGAGAGGCGTCAGGTGTGACCAGTGCTCTTTGGAGGGACTTTCTGCACTATTCCTGGGGCGTCCTGTGAAAGCTTATTGGGTACGTCTCTGCCTCAGTTGTCCTCCCAGGCTGGGGCCACGGGGCCGCCACCCAGACGAGCCCAGCCCAGGCCGTGGGTGACTGATTCACCACGGTGTCCCCGCCGGTTCTGTTTCAGCGGTGACCACGGTGCTCGGCCAACCTCTGCAGGCCTTTGCAAATCCAGACCCAAACCACAGGGCAGGAAGGCAGGGCTGAGCGGCCGAGGGAGTGTGTCCCTCCCTGAGCTCGGTGTTCATTTGGGGTTGGCACTGGGGTTGGCACTGGGGTTGGCACTGGGTCAGCTGCCTCATGTGGCGTTCAGGAGGGGCCCTGACCAGCGCCCAGAAGACTTGGGGTCGAAGTACTTTACATTCGGAGTTGATGTCTCCGTCAGTCCTTGGGGCGACCGCAGCTGCAGGAAGGCGGGCTCTCCCCCGAGGCCGGGGCCCCACTCCTCCGGAGGAACCTAGGAGATGGGGGAGGGGAGGAAAGGGGGAGGGCGGGTTCATTTCGGGAAATCCCAAATGCTTCGCGGGAGCAAGACCTGGACTTTACTGTGTGTGTGTGTGTGTGGGGGGGGCGCTTTGTTCAGTGTCGTGGGTGACAGTGAACCGGGGTCCCACAGCACCGGGAGGCGTTCTGGGGCTCTTTCGATGTGCCGTGGGCTTCACGGGGCCACGTGGCATCATAGCCAATACTGCTCCTTGGCACCTGGAGCCAGACACGTGACTACTTCCAGCCAATGAGCTGTGAGCCGCAGGCTGTGGCCCCTGGGCTGTCCTGTCAGCCCGGCGTCCAGGCCCACGGCGTCCAGGCCCACGGCGTCCAGTCCCACGACGTCCAGGCCCACGGCGTCCAGGCCCATGGCATCCAGGCCCACGGCGTCTGGTGCTGAGTTGGAGGAACGAGCTGGGAGTAGCAGCCAGTGCCCCGAGTGTCCCCACCCCCACAGAGGGCTTTCCACAGTGGGCAAACGCATGTCTGTGTGCTAAGCGAATGGGATTCTGGAATTTTTGTTTTGTTCTGTCGCTTTAGTGTAGGCGGGCTTACCTCGACTGGCAGAGTCATCGTATATAATTCGGGATCGAGATAACAGAGGGTCAGCTCTCTGCCTACTGCGTCAAGGAGCCCGCGGAAACTTCCCATGTGCTTCTCATTCATTTCGAAGGCTTCTGAGGGCCACGGTGGAGACCGACTGTCAGCCTTGAGGGGTGGGTGCCGCCTCGTGGGTCCCCGTTATCCGCATCACAGTCGTAAGGACTGGGGACAGTCCTCAGGACGCTCCTGAGTTCCCACCAGAGGGAGCACAGCCGCGGGGGCACGGGTGGCTTTCCCTGGGGAGTCCCTGGCTTCTAGCCCCGGCTCACAGCCGAAGGTGGCCGACGGGGACCTCCTGAAGGGGTGGCCCCGGGCCCTGGAGGACCTCTTGGCAGCCGTGCTCAGAAACACCCTGCAGGACTGGCCCCTTGTTCAGGTCTGTGCCCTGGTCATCATTCCTACGGTCGGCGTTGCCGGGGGTACTGATCGCCAAGGAGCACCCAGTGGGATGCGGCCGTCCCGGGCTGCTCACCTGTGCTCCGGCCTCCGACTCCTCCGCGGCAGTGACCCAAAGCCTTCCGCGTGTTTGCCACGCTTCGCCCGGCGCAGCTGAACCCCATCCTCGCCAGCTGTAATCAGAGCCACACTGTTTAAACGTGCGCGTGGCTGGCAGGTAGGTTGAACCACCCCCTTAGCGAAGGGCTCCATCAAGCGCCAGCCTCCGCACCTGCCGCACGGAGCGTGCTCAGCACCATGTTCCCGCCTGTCCGGACGTTCCAACACCTCCTGTCTCTGTCCCTGCTGCCCACTCGTGAGCCGTGACCCCGGGGACTCGTCACACCCTCCCGGCACATTCTCCTCCTGTCTCCCTGGGCCACCGAGGTGGCTTCGTGAGGCTGTCCTGAGAATGATCGCCTCCCTGACCCGTCTGCTCGCCACAGGGAAAGACCACTCAGCGGAGACCAACTTCTCGTATTTCGGGTTCGTTTGAAACGCCACAAGGAGGAAAGTTTCCTGTGGAGAAAGACTTGGGAGGTACCAGACTTTGAATATTGACACTTAAAAGGCACCTGTTTGGCACCTGGGGAGAGAGGTCTCAGTGGGTCACTTAGCGGATACTTCTCGTCCTCATTTCGTTCTGGTTGGCAGAACATCCCGATAGCACCAGGCTCCAGAGCAGCCCGCGCCCGGATCTGAATGGTGGGGGTCTCCAGGGAGGGACCCTCGGCTCCCCAGGGAGCCCCGCCGGTCAGGGTTTGAGATGCTCAGTCTTCCTTCTCATTCCCTTGCCCACCCCCCCTCTGTGAAACTGCAGGCACCTTCCCAGGCTCCTCTAGGTAGAGACCAATGTCCCCGTCCCTCTCCCCCAGGGGACTCTGGGCCATTTCCACCGTCACACTTGTCACGTTGGCGTGACTGTCTTCTCCACCGGACTGGACCGTGCGCTGCTCTCGGGAAGGTGTGCTTTTGGGTTCACTTCCACATTCCTAGGGGCGCCTGACACGGGGCGGGGCCGTGAAGACATCAAGGTTCCGCTCAGCATCCTGTCTCTCGGCTGTCGGCGTGGAACAAACCGTTTGTTATGAAACTGTTGGCAGACGGTGATGTAAAACCATACGGGAGGGATGCCCTGGCTGGTGTGGCTCATTGGATAGAGCATCAGCCCGCGGTCCAGAGAGACCCGGGTTCGGTTCCCGCTAAGGGCACGTACCTCGGTTGTCGTTTGTCCCCGGCCCGGGTTGGGGTCGTGTGGGTGGCAGCCACTCGCTGTGTCTCTCCTTCTCCCTCCCGCTCTCTCTCCTGCTCTATCTGAAGATAAATGCAAGAGTGTCCTCGGGTAAGGATAAAAAACAACAAAAAAAAACCCAAACCCCAAAAACATATAGGAGGAGGCGTCTTGGTCGAATTGTGCAGGGAGCAGGTCCCACTGGGAAACCGAGGAGACCCGAGCGAACGGACTGTTTAGGGAAGACGCAGGTTTGGGAAGCTGATGGGAAAGTGGGGCCCTGGGGTGGGCCGTAGGTGGAGTTGACTGAGAGGAGCTGGGGGACCACTGCCACCGAGGGCGGGGCCTGCCGAGGCCTGTGTGTCAGGAAGGGTGCTGGCGGGCCTGCTGTTGGGAGGTGGAGGGAGCCAGTGTCTAAGGCCCCTGGATGTCTGGCTGCGCCTGTGTGTCTGTTCCCACTGGCTCAGGTCTGAGAGCCCTTTGCCAGAAAACTAGACAGTAGCTCACAGACCTCATATATCTGCTCCGACCCTTGAGGTTCTTGTGTGTATGAGGTGAAGAGGATCCAAGGATCTCCAGGTGTTTTTCAGCTCTTAGAGTCCTCTGAACACCTCGCAGCCCATAGATGGTCCTCTGGTTTCCCCCACGGAATTGTCCACCCATCCATCATCCATCCATCCATCCATCCATCCATCTACTCATTCATCCATCCATCATCTATCCATACAGCCATCATCCATCCATCCATCACCCATCCATCAATCCATCCATCCATCCATCATCCATCCATCATCCATCCATCCATGCATCCATCCATCCATCATCTATCCATCCACCCATCATCCACCCATCCATCCATCCATCCATCCATCATCTATCCATCCACCCATCATCCATCCATCCACCCATCCATCCATCATCCACCCATCCATCCATCCATCCATCCATCCATCATCTATCCATCCACCCATCATCCACCCATCATCCATCCATCCATCCATCCATCCATCATCTATCCATCCATCCATCATCCATCCATCATCCATCCATCCATCCATCAATCCATCCATCCATCCATCATCCACCCATCATCCATCCATCCATCCATCCATCCATCCATCATCTATCCATCCACCCATCATCCATCCATCCATCCATCCATCCATCATCTATCCATCCACCCATCATCCATCCATCCATCCATCCATCCATCATCTATCCACCCACCCATCATCCATCCATCCATCCATCCATCCATCATCTATCCATCCACCCATCATCCATCCATCCATCCATCCATCCATCCATCAATCCATCCATCCATCCATCATCCATCCATCATCCATCCATCATTCATCCATCCACCCATCCATCCACCCATCATCCATCCATCAATCCATCCATCCACCCATCCATCCACCCATCATCCATCCATCCATCCATCCATCATCTATCCATCTACCCATCATTCATCCATCCATCATTCATCTATCATTCATCCACCCATCCATCCACCATCATCCATCCATCCATCCATCCATCCATCCATCATATATCCATCCACCCATCATTCATCCATCCATCATTCATCTATCATTCATCCATCCATCCATCCATCCACCCATCATTCATCCATCCATCATTCATCTATCATTCATCCACCCATCCATCCACCATCATCCATCCATCCATCCATCCATCCATCCATCCATCATATATCCATCCACCCATCATTCATCCATCCATCATTCATCTATCATTCATCCACCCATCCATCCACCACCATCCATCCATCCATCCATCCATCCATCATATATCCATCCACCCATCATTCATCCATCCATCATTCATCTATCATCCATCCATCATCCATCCATCCATCCAT
Organism: Molossus molossus; assembly: GCF_014108415.1. NCBI lineage: Eukaryota > Metazoa > Chordata > Mammalia > Chiroptera > Molossidae > Molossus > Molossus molossus. The sequence continues at coordinate 110,293,915 of NW_023425401.1, forward strand.
CCACCCATCATCCATCCATCATCCATCCATCCATCCATCCATCCATCCATCCATCCATCATCCATCCATCATCCACCCGTCCATCCAAAAGCCCCTCTCACTTGCCATGCTGTGATGAGACCGAGGGCCCCTTAGTGCAGTAACCCTGCTGAGCATTTCCAATGAGGCAGAGCTGGGTGTGAGACCCGATTTCTACGGACCAGGCTGAAGCCTTGAGCACATGATGGTACCTACATTTTCTGAGCCCCAGTTTCCCCATTTGAGGACAATACCTGTTCATTAAGGTAGAACGTCATCTGCCGACACTGATGTCCTTATAAAAAGGGTACATTTGGACAGAGATGGGCATGTACAGAGGGAAGAATGCCACGTGATCGTGAAGGTGGAGACTGGGTGGTGCGTTTACACGGTGCAGCATGCCATGGCATCTGCCACAGGGCGTGAGGTCATCAGAGCCGGAGGTGACTGCCCGGGGGGCCTCTCAGAGTGCCCAGTCCCCCAGTTGTCTCCAGTTCTCAACGGGGTTGGGAGCTTCCAGCACAACGTACAGCAGTGCTCTGCTTCCTGTCTCAAAAAGTCTCGCCATGAAAAAAGTCAGCCAAACTGGCCAGTGCCCTCAGCGATAGCGCTGACTTAGACCCAGGCACCAACTCCTCTCCCGAGGACGGGGCACCGTTGGCGGACCTGCACCAGTCTGCAGGCCACTTGCTGTAGACTTGTTCTGTCCCTGTCACACAGGAAAGTCACCTGGCGTGTGTCCTCTCTGCTCTGCCTGTGAGGTTGATGTTTGACTTTCAGGGCCCGGGGGATAAGCTTTGCCTGCACGCGGCTTTTCTAACAGACTTTCCCCCTTTATTCCAGGGTGGGGAGGCTGATCCATCTCAGCAGATCGTGTCGGATTGTGTCTGCCTGCATCTATTTTATCTTCCCAAACGTCCAAATTTTGTCAGTTGTGAAATATTCGAAGCGCTGACCATGCTTTTGTGGACAACACGCCTATCACGGCAGAGTCTGTGGGATTAATTCTTCTTAATTATGTTAGCGCCGGGCCATCATTCACGTTTATTGATGCTGTCTGCTCATGTCGGGGAGATTTATAGGGACCCGGTTTGCTCCCACATACGAGAGACCACAAACACGTCTTTGCGGCATCCTTGTTCGCACGAGACGGATGCCGTCCGATGATGACAGAGAGCTTTTTGATAAACAAGCATTTGCTTCTCCAAGGTTCCTCTTTGGGAGGGGAGTTGGGAAATCTGGGATTTGATTTTGCAATTCCTGTTTCTTTCCCCCTGTAGGTGAGTTAAAAACTCACTCTTTCCAGGCAAAGCTTCATTTCTAGTCCAGGGAGTATTTTTTGAGAATGATATACAAGTTCACTAGGCAGAATTGGATCATTTTAATGCCCATGGCCTTGACTTTCATATCACTGAGTATAAAATGATTGGATTTAAGTCCTGGCTGATATGACTTAGTTCGTGGGGCATCATCCCAGGCACCAAAAGGTCGCCAGTTCCATTCCCGGCCAAGACACATGCCCGGGTTGCAGGCTCGATCCCCAGCAGGGGGCGTGCAGGAGGCAGCCGATCAATATTTCTCTCTCTCTCTAAGAGTCAATAAAAAACATATTAAGAAATGATTGGCCCTGGCCGGTTTGGCTTAGCGGTTAGAGCATCAGCCCACAGACCAGAGAGTCCCAGGTTCGGTTCCCACTAAGGGCATGCACTGCGGTTGTGGTTTGTCCCCGGCCCCATTGGGGTCGTGTGGGTGGCGACAACTTGATGTGTCTCTCTCTCACGTTGATATTTCTCTTTCTCTCTCTCCCTCCTGTTCTATCTGAAGATAAATGCAAAAAAAAAAGGAAATGCGTCAGAAGAAGCCAGAGTGGGTCTAGAACCACAGACTCGTGGGAGGCCAGAGGTGAAACAGACCCAGACCAGTCCAGAGAGTATTCACCCCGGCTGCACAACGCCATTCTTGGGGTCTGGGGTTCTCAGAGTCACGAGGGATATTCCAGCATCTGTCTGTCTTGAAAGGCCCACAGAGGAGTCTTGTGTTCATCTGGGTTTAAGAAGCACGGATGTGATTGTCTCCGAATCTGGCGACGGGAAGGCAACTGGAGGAACCGTGTCTGTGGTGGGCGGAGGTCCCCGGTTTCCGCAGAGGGCTTTGGGGACGTAAGCCATGGGAACGGAGCTTGAAGCCAGAGGCGATGATGTTGGCCAGTCCGAGTACTGCAGCCGTGAGCCCACAGAGGGACACTCGGTGCCAAGTCCTGGGCTGAGCCCTTCGTGCATGATCTCTTTTATTTTTATTTATTATTATTATTTTTTTATCCTCACCCGAGGACATTTTTGCATTTATCCTCAGATAGAGTGGGAGGGAGAAAGGGAGGAAGAGAGAGAGAAACATCGATGTGAGAGAGACACACTGAGTGGCTGCCACCCACCCACATGACCCCAACCAGGGCTGGGGACAAACTGCAACTGAGGTACGCGCCCTTAGTGGGAACCGAACCTGGGTCTCTCTGGTCCGCAGACTGATGCTTGAACTGCTGAGCCAAACCAGTCAGGGTTACATTATCTCTTTAAAAAAAAAAAAAAATATATATATATATATATATATATATATATTTTTAATCCTCATCCGAGGATATTTTTTCCACTTTTTTGTTCAGATAGAGTGGGAGGGAGAGAGGAAGAGAGAGAGAGAGAGAAACATCGACGTGAAAGGGACACATCGAGTGGTTGCCACCCACACGACCAACCAGGGCCGGGGACAAACTGCAACCGAAGTACGTGCCCTTAGCGGGAACCAAACCCGGGTCTCTCCGGACCGCAGGCCGACGCTCTAACCGCTGAGCCAAACTGGCCAGGGCTAAAAAAATATATTTTTTTATTGACTTTTTTAGAGCGAGAAGAAGAGAGAGAGAGAGAGAGAGAGAGAGAAACACTGATGTGAGAGCGAAACATAGATTGGTCGGTCTCCTCCTGTACGTATCCCAACTGGGGACCAAACCCACAACCTGGGCGTGTGCCCTGACCGGGAATCGCACCGGCGACCTCCTGGTGTTCGGGACAGGGCTCCACCAACTGAGCCACACTGGCCAGGACTTCAGTGCATTGTCATTATACAGCTAGAGTCCTATTCAGCGGGTATTACTATCCTCACTTCATATTCGAGGACACCAAGACCCAACAGGTTCAACAACTTGACCAAGACGACGCCAATAGTCGGCTGGCATCGGGGTGACCCCAAGTTTTCTGGTTGAAGACGCCTCTTTTTTGCCTCCCTGCCGGAGGAAGACAGCCTAAGGAGGAGGCTGGGGGGCGCCCCCTGTAATTGCCTCTGGACGGAAGATGGTAAGACGGAGGTGTGCAGCACCCGTATAGATCTCAGCACGGTGGTCCAGCAAACTCAGGGTGGTCCTCACTGTGCCAGGAAAGACCACCGTAGACAATGCAATGAGAGGGAAAGTCAGGGTTTGAGAAAGGGAAGTGGGGGCACAGGGTGAATGATGGATGATCCGTGGGAGATGGTGATCAAGACAGGGGTGATCCAGGGGGACAGGGACAGATGAGACCGACGGCAATCTGTTAGTCACAGCGGTGGACGTGGGCTCCATATGCCATGCAGGCCACACGGGGGTGGCCCTTGGGAGCAGAGTGAACATGGGGGGGGGGGCATGGGAGACATGCTTTGTTGTGAAAAGAGGGTGGGGTGTCCCTGGTCCCCACAGGAGGGTGAGAGTGGTTTGAATGACTCCACAGGCTGATGGGGGACCCAGACCCCCACTCATGGCTAAGCGGGCACTGTGCCGGTCCCTGCGGTGGGCGGCTGTCTGACCGGAGGAGCTCATCCGCAGAGTGGGAGGGGACTCGGAACCGGGCCCCCGAGGCCGCCCGATTTCACCAGGTGTCAAGTGAGTGTGTACAGAGAGTCTTAATTTCGGGCCTTAAGTCACAGCATCCCTTCCTCAGGAGGTCGTCGCGGTGACGAAGATGCATGACGACGGGGCCCCTGATCGTGGGAAAGATAATTTCACCCTTAGATTTGTTTTTTTTCCTTCTTGAAAAAAAAAAGTCCTATACAAAGAACTGGAAGGAAAAGGAACATTGGGACCAGAGGTAAAAAACAGAAGGGCCAGATACAACTTCAGATTTTAATGAAAAGATCATCTTTTTTTTTTTTTTATCCTCACCCGAGGATATTTTTCCATTTTTTGTACAGATAGAGTGGGAGGGAGAGAGAGGAAGGGAGAGAGAGAGAGAAACATCGACATGAAGGGACACATCGAGTGGCTGCCACCCGCACGACCAACCAGGGCCGGGGACAAACTGCAACCGAAGTACATGCCCCTAGCGGGAACCGAACCCGGGTCTCTCCGGACCGCAGGCCGACGCTCTAACCGCTGAGCCAAACCGGCCAGGGCGAAAAGATCATCTTTTTATGTTCAACTAACAGAACTCTCCCTCTGTTCTCAACATTTAAGATGAGAACTGAAGTCCGGCCTGTGTGGCTCAGGGGGCTGAGCCTTGTCCATGGCCTGAGACGTCCCAGTTCTATTCCCGGTCAGGGCACGTGCCCGGGTCGCTGGCTCGATCCCCAGTAGGGGGCGTGCAGGAGGCGGCCGATCCATGTTCTCTCTCATCGATGTTTCTCTCTCTCTCTCTTCTTTCCTCTCTTTCTAAAAAAATCAACCAAAACATTCAAAACAAACGAAGGAAACAAGGTGAGAACGCTCCTCCCCAGACAGGACGGCGCCGCCCCTGCGGAGGGCCCGGCGGCCGCGGAGCACGTGGGGTGATGGAAGGGACACACACCGGGGGCGGATTCGACATGCAGGCACGGGCCGAGCCTTCCGAAGGACTGAGCATGCGTGGATTCTCCTCCTGATTTAGAAAAGGGCGATGACAAGCGAGTGGGGAAGGAATGGGTACGGACTCATCGATGAGGGGTGGAGCGCCATATGCAATGGAAGACAAGCCCCTGTGGTCCCACGTCCCCAGGTCTGGGTCTGAGCCCCGAACCCATCAGTATTAAGTGCCCAGAACTCAGCAAGTCCCCTCCTCCTCCTCCTGCTCCTCAGCCCCTGTTTATAAAATGGGTGTGTTGTCACCTGCCTTACAATCCCACAGTTTGGGAGGGATGAAATGCTGAAAGGCAAGAAAAGACGTGGCATTTAAGTCAGGCTGGTGTGGCTCAGTGGTTGAGCGTCGACCCTGCACCAAGAGGTCACTGGTTTGATTCCCGGTCAGGGCACATGCCCAAGTTGTGGGCCCATCCCCAGTGGGGGACATGCAGGAGGCAGCCACTCGATGTTCTCTCTCATCGATGTTTCTTTCTTTTTTTAAATAATTTTTATTGCTAAGTTAAGTGACAAGTGTTAGAAAAACAAACTATTACTGTTAAAAGCAGAAAGCCTGGTACATACAGTTTAGAATTGCTGCTACTCAAACTGCTCAGAGTGTTTTTGGAGGTTAACAGGAAGAGGACGATGAAACGATGTGATGTTTTAAACTAGAAACTTAACCTCACTCTAAAGACTTACCTACCTCTTAGCTAATACTACAATCTTTTCCTATCACTTAGGTTCAAGTCCCTCCTTCAAAGAGTCAGAATAACGTGGATTGAAGAGACGTTCGAACCCTTGCCATGTGCCGCTGCTGAGTGTCCATCCTAATTTGTTTTGGCAACATGGCCATTTCTTTTTTAGGTTCATTTTGTGCCCCGGTAAGTAGAGTATCACGCATCTCCTCCAAGTCCCCGGTACTCTTTAGCAACTGCTCATATAACTGTTCGACTGTTCTCGGTCTCTGGGTCTGAACAAGTCTGGATTGTTGAAGAACCTTGTGTGGCTGTCGAAACACATTAGCTAGTTTCTCTTCTCCTTCCTCAGCTCTCTGCACCTCCGTCTCCCACGGCCAAAACCAAGTCAGAAAGTGCTGAGAATATTCTCGCTGAGCCTCCGCCTTCGATCTCGTGGGGTTTTCCAAACACGTCCAGTTTTCTGGCTGCTGGTTGTGGGAGAAGCCTCGGTATACGTCGCCGGTCCCTTTGTCTCTGCGATAAGAGCGTTGTTAATGGCGGCTCCACATCCTTCCGGCGTATTCGGCACGGCACCCCCACACCGTCACCTACTGCAGAGGTCCCTTTCTCCCCACGCCTACCCGTCGCTGAAGTGTTGGCTCCAGGAGCATCCGCCTCTGCACAAGCCCTAGATTTACCTTCTTTCTGAGCCACAGGCTCGCACCTGGTCCTCCACTGGTGTCTCCCCAGCCTTCCCGGGGTGTTTTCTTCTGGGGGGCACCGTACCTAGACGTTTTCCTAAGCCCTTGCTGCGCCGCCTGGATGCTCCTCTCTCATCGATGTTTCTCTCTCTCTCCCTTTCCCTTCTCCTCTCTCTAAAATCAAAAGGAAAAAAAAAATACGTGGTGTTGAAGAACCATACACCGTTATTTCTTGTATCATCTTCGGTAGTCGCCCTGATAGACGTAGGTGTCGTCGCAACACGTGAAGGAACGAGCGTGCCCGTCAGCCGTGAAGGGGCGGGAACGTCCAACGACGAGGTGGACACGCGCCAGCTGGCTGGTTCGTTATGGAAGAGAGACACCTGTCGGTCTTCCCGGCTGCACACGCGCGTTCACGGGGCACAGGGCAGCTGTGGACGCGGTTTCCGCAGTGGGTAGTGCAGATCCGGTCGCCCTCCCTCTGCTGGAGCCCAAGGTGAGTGGCTGTGGCTGTTTTTGCCTCTGTCCTGGCTCTGCGCTGTGGGGCCACCTGGGAGTTTAACCCGAGGGCGCTGCTCACAGCTAAGGCCGCTGGGGTCTCTCAGCTCCCAGTCCCCCTCTTTTGCCTTCACAATCCTACCAGGATCCAGTCAGGGTCCTGGTTATGTGGTCCTCGCAAGCTGCTTTTCCCTGACGATTTGTCTTTATTTTCGTTGTAATTCCAGTTTGGTCCTGGGAGATGGTCTGTGTAGCTTCCGTTCACTCTGTGCCACTTTGGAATCTCTCTTCTTTTTTTCTTTTTAGTTTTTAATTCCTCACCAGAGGATATTTTTCTATTTATCATAGACAGAGTGGGAGGAGGGGAGAAAGAGAGATAGAAAGAAACATCGATGTGATAGAGACACATTGACTGGTTGCCTCCTGTACAACCCCACCAGGGTCGGGGATGAACCGCAACCGAGGTCCGTGCCCTTGACTGGAATCGAACCCACGGCTCCTTGGTCTGCAGGCTGACGCTCTAACTGCTGAGCCAAACCAGCCAGGGCTCTCTTCTTCTTTTTTAAATCCTCACCTGAGGATACCTTTTCTCCATTTTATCTTCGGATAGAGTGGGAGGGAGAGGGAGAGAGAGAAACATCAATGAGAGAGAGACACATTGATAGGTTGTCTCTGGCACAACCCTGACGAGGGCCAGGGACCGAACCACAACCACAACCATGGTATGTGTCCTTGGCTGGAATTGAACCCGGGACTCTTTGGTACATGGGCCGACGCTGTAACTGCTGAGCTAACCTGGCCAGGGCAATTTCTCCATTTTCTATGTGGCTTTATTGAGCTATAATTCACACACCGTACAATTCACCCATCCACGATGTCCAGTTGGGTGTTTTTTAGGATATTCACAAATCCGGGCAACTCTCAGCACAGCTGATTTCAGATTGTTTTCATCCCTCAGGAAGAAACTCTTATTTTTTTCATCCTCACCCGAGGACATTTTTCCATTTTTTGTTCAGATAAAGTGGGAGGGAGAGAGGAACAGAGAGAGAGAGAGAGAGAGAGAAACATCAACGTGAAAGGGACACATCGAGTGGCTGCCACCCGCACGACCAACCAGGGCCAGAGACAAACTGCAACCGAGGTACGTGCCCTTAGCGGGAACTGAACCCGGGTCTCTCTGGACCGCAGGCCGATGCTCTAACTGCTGAGCCAAACCGGCCAGGGCAGAAACTCTGTCTTCTTTAGCTGGCGCACCGCAGATCCTATGATCTCGGGAGTGTTGGGAGCACGGACTGGGTCTACCTTGACTGAATCCTGACTGAGGCTTGGGCTTAGATCAGAAGGGTTTTGCTGAGGTCCACTAGGACCCCTGCATCTTTGTCAGGAGTAGAATTCCACAGTCAGTCCCGTGAGCGAGACATTTTTGCCAGGTGGCTCCCCCCATCTATTCTCGTTCTTTGGGGACAAAGCGTTTGACTTTTTTGAGGTCAAGGCGAACAGCAGGGAGAGCGTTTGGTCTCAAGATGACTTGGCTGAGTAGAGTCAAAACCGCTATCATGGTTTCTCAGTGGGATGCTGTTGGCATTTTGGGCCAGGCAGCTCTCACCGGGTGGCTGCATCCTGTCTATCTCAAGATGTTGTGCATCCATGGTTCCCTCCCCTAACATCTAGTTTGCCCCACGATTCTGTTCCAAACGAGTCCGTCGTATGTCCCGATGTCCCCTCGGTGTAGGAACCACCCTCCGTCAGTTCTCCACCACGACCAGATGAGGCACAGACTGGGATGGGACATCAGCATCTTTCCAGGAGTAGCTGTTCTTGGAGCTATGGCTGTGAGTCCATCCATCCCGTGTCCTTTCCATCTGTGGCGCCGAGCCTGCCTTGGGATTGTACGCGGAAACACGCTGACTTCCTTCCGTCCTTCGGGGCAGAAACCGTTGGATTCTGGACTTGCGGTTTTTAAAAAAAAATTTTTTTTTTTTATCCTCACCCGAGGACATTTTTCCATTTTCTGTTCAGACAGAGCGGGAGGGAGAGAGAGGAAGAGAGAGAGAGAGAAACATCGATGTGAAGGGACACATCGAGTGGCCGCCACCCGCACAACCAACCAGGGCCGGGGACAAACTGCAACCGAGGTACGTGCCCTTAGCGGGAACCGAACCCGGGTCTCTCCGGACCGCAGGCCGACGCTCCAACCGCTGAGCCAAACCGGCCAGGGCTGGACTTGCGGTTTTAAGAGACCTGCCATTTTATTTTTTTACCGGTGATTTCTTCCCACGGAACATCGGCCTTCTATTTGCTTTAACTGCTACGGTCCGGGGAGATTCAGAAATGCCTTCTTCGGGGGCAGTGTTTCCCTTCGCTGGGTAATACCCACTCCCGCCCCTTGGCAGTATTGGCGCTTTCAGAACAACGAGGTCTGGGATTTTCTCACGTCCGTCAAAGCCGCGGCTGAAATAGGGCGTCAAGCCCCCGCACCCGCCGTTCTGCCCGCGAGGGGGCCTCCGCTCCGGCGTGCTGGCCGCCGCGTGATCTCGCGTGGGCGCTCGGAAGGAGCGCTGAGCACTTACACCTTCAGGCCTGGGCCCGCGCCACCTCCTGTGGATGTGAGTTCTCTGAGATGAGGTGACTCGCAGAAGGGTCACGCGTGGGCATCGGTGCCGCGGGCTCGGTCGCTGGCAGGTGGGTGGATCTTGGAGGATGAGAGAATTCTCTTCTTTGTTTTTCTTTTGATTGTTTTTATTTATTTATTTGTTTTTTAATCTTTATTGTTAAATGTAAAATGTATTACAGATGTTCCACATTTTTCCCCCATTGACTCCCTCTTCCCCCCTCCCGCCCCCCTCCCGCCCCCCTCCCACCTTTTCCCACACTGTTGTCTGTGTCCATTGGTTATGCATATAAGTTCTTTGGTTTATTTCTTCCCACCCCCCCAACCCCTTTCCCTTTGCGGTTTGTCAGTCTAGCAATGAATTTGTACTTCTCAATCTCTTCACCTTTTTCTCCCATTCTCCCAACCCCCCTCCCATCTGGCAACCAGCAAAATGTTCCCTGTATCTATGAGAATGTTTCTGTTCTACCTGTTCATTTTGTTTGTAGATTCCATTGTCGATAGATATGTATTCATTGCCATTTTGTTTGTTCATATATTTTATCTTTTTCTTCAAAAAGACCCTTCATCATGTCATATAATAACGGTTTGGTGGTGATGAACTCCTTTAACTTTTTCTTGTCTGGGGAAGTCTTTATATGGCCATCGATTTTAAATGACAGCTTTGCAGGATAGAGTAATCTTGGTTGTAGGTTCTTGGTTTTCATCACTCTGAATATTTCTTGCCACTCCCTTCTGGCATGCAAAGTTTCTTTTGAGAAATCAGCTGACAGCCTAATGGGAACTCCCTTGTAGGTAACTAGCTGCCTTTCTCTTGCTGCTTTTAAGATTCTCTCTTTGTCTTGAACCTTTGGCATTTTGATGATGATGTGTCTTGGTGTGGGCCTCTTGGGGTTCATCTTGTTTGGGACTCTCTGTGCTTGTATGTCTGTTTCCTTCACCAAGTTAGGAAAGTTTTCGGCCATTATTGTTTCAAACAGGTTTTCAATTTCTTGTTCTCTCTCTTCTCCCTGTGGCACCCCCAAGATGCGAATGTTGGCACGCTTGAAGCTGTCCCAGAGGCTCCTTACACTATCCTCATTTTTTTGGACTTTTTTTTTTTTCTTTGCTGTTCTGATTGAGCGTTTGTTGCTTTCTTACATTCCAAATCAATGGTTTGCTTCTTAGATTTACGTACTGTTGAATCTGTGTAAATTATTCTTTATTTCAGTTAATGCCTCCTTCAATTCTGACTGTGCATCCATAATTTCTGACTGGTCCTTTTTTATGCTCTTGAGGCCCTCACTAAGTTCATTGAGCATCCTTATAAGCAGTATTTTGAACTCAGCATCTGTTAGGTTGCTTATCTCCATTTCGCTTAGTTCTTTTCTTGGGGTTTTTTCCTGTTCTTTCATTTGGGACCTGTTTCTGTGTCTCCTCATTTTGGCTGCCTCCCTGTGTTTGTTTCTGTGTATTACTTAACGAGAGGTATGGGGTTCGCTGAGACCAGATGCTGCTCGTTTGAAAGAATTTAGGAAAAACCTGAAGCAGGATCCAAGACAGGCCAATCCTATGGTTAAGCAAGTGGCAACAGCTTGGGTGGGCCTGAGAGTTGGGTGGGGCGGGGCCTCAGGGAGTCACCAGGGTGGGGCTACCAGTGTGAGCCAGGTTGCTGGAGTCCCAGATATGGGGACTGTCTGCGGCCCCAGGGAAGGGCTCACCAAAGGAACAAAGGCCTCTGACAGCACGTTTGTCCCCGAGGAAGCCCCCTCTCCAGCCCTCGCTCCAGTGCCAAACAGCTCAGTTCTTCCCTGTATGTCTCTGGTGCCCCTCGAGCTGCCTCCCCTGCAAGCTTAGAGGTAGTGAGTCTGATAAATCCCTGCACGGACCCTTTAAGGAGCTGCCTGGGGCTCCAGCCGCCTTAGCCTCCCTGAGCCTCAGTTCTCGCTGGTTTTTCCAGCCAGAAGTGATGTCGATTGTCTTCCTGGCACTGGAACCCTGAGCGGGGCACCTGGTGTGGGACGGGGACCCCTCAGTCCTCAGGAAGGACCTTCCCAGCCACGGGAGCCTCCTGATTTTTATCCGCCACCTGTGGGTGTGGGACCAGCCCGTCCCCTCTGCCCCTCCTACCAGTCTGGATGTGGCTGCTGCTTTAATTCTGTAGTTGTAGGACTTCCATTCAGCTCGATTTCAGGCGGTTCTGAGTGATGGTTGTTCTGCAGTTTAGTTGTAACTCTGATGTGGTTGTGGGAGGACGGATACCGCGTTTACCTACCTGCCATCCTCACCGGAAGTCTCGAGAATTCTCTTCTGATTCCCGCTCAGAGAACAGCCGGCCCTCCGCGGGGCTGCAGCTGCCAGCCGGGAAGATCTCCAGCTCACCCGACTGAGGATGTTCCGTGGGGACAGTTCCCTCCTAAGGACATACTTCACATCCGTGTGCCTTACGTTCCTAAACACGGGGGTGGCGTGAGGCCTCCGTTCCAATGTCTGAGTCTTCGTTTATATTATGCTTCATGCCCATAACGCCCTCGCTGCGTTCTTCCTTTTCAAACTATTTCCCACCCGTGTCCAGGTGTGACTTAGAGGCGGTCTCTCCCGTGAAACCCTGTCTGGTGACGACGCCTTTGAACGGGCCGCTCGGCTGGACGCACTCACCCCAGCGGACGACTTTGCCGTCCACGAGTCTCTCTGAGCCACGGAGGGCACGGCGGTGTCACACTTGGCGAAGGAGACACCGCGTCGTGAGGGCTCATTCGTGGGTCGTGTAAAACTGCAGAAGGACCTCCGCCTTCCCGCGCCCGATTCAAGTGCGCCTGCCTGGGGTTCCCAGCCCGCCGCCCCGTCTGTGTCTCTGGTGTCGTCTTGTTCGGCGGGGCAGCCAGGAACGTGTCTGCCCGGCGGCCGCGGCGGCTCCATTCATCCGCTTCCCTTTTACACGTGGTCCTCGCTCTAATTTGTTTTTAATCGTGTATTTAACACACCTAACGACGGAGGCGAAACGGCCTCTTTGACAAATGGGGGAGCGTTTAAATGACTGCTAATTGCTTTTGTTAATTAAAAGCGATGCTTTATGTTGTGTTATTGGTATTCTCCAAAAGAAAACCGGATTAATGACTTCCAATCAATCCTGCGGCCAAAGGACACTCCGGTAGCCGCTGGGACAGCAGGGCGAGCTGCTTCTGCAGAATGACCGCGGCCAGTTCAGGGAGGGTCCCAGCCCACGCCCACCGAGTTCCTGGGAAGCCCGGATGAGGGCCGCAGGTTCAGTCCGCGTTCCGAGGAGGAGGGACACACCCACCTCAGGGTGATTCGAGGATGCTGTAGCGCTGGGACTGATTCTAAGGGACCGGGCTGGGTATAATGGCTGCAGCAGGAGGGCCGGTCCCCCCTTCAGGTCCGAGGGACCAAGGCGGGAGGGTGCTGGAACTTGGACCTGCAGCAGCTGAGTCCCGGGAGAAGGCTGTTTTCCGGGAATCAGTGACCGGGCGGTTGGAGGATCCAGTCAAATCGAAGTGACCTCGCAGAGATGGGCCCAGGTACCTAGCAGCCAGCCCTCCCCTGCGGTTCCCCCAAACTCTTTTAGTTCTTTCTTCTGTTGATCTTCGATCTGAGGATATTTTTCCCATTGATTTTTTTTTTTTTTTTTGGAGAGAAAGTGGAAGGGAGGGAAGGGGTGGAAGACAGAGAGAGAGAAACATTGATGTGAGAGAGACACATCGATTGGTTGCCTCCCACATGACCCCAACCAGGGCCTGGGATCAAACCCGCAACCCAGGTACGTGCCCTTGACCGGAGTCTAACCCATGACCCTTTGGTGCCTGGCCTGACGCTCTATCCACTGAGCCACGCTGGCCAGGGCTCCCCTCTGAACTCTGTTTTTTATCTTTATTTTTTTCTTTATTGATTTTAGAGAGAGAGGAAGGGAGAGGGAGAGAGAGATAGAAACATCGATGAGAGAGAACATCGATTGGCCGCCTCCTGCACGCTCCCTACTGGGGATCGGGCCCACAACTTGGGCATGTGCCCTGACCGGGAATTGAACCGGTGATCACTGGGTGCAGGGTCGATGCTCAGCCAGTGAGCCACATCGGTCGGGCTCCCCTCTGAAGTCTCCTGTGGCCCCTTCTGGCTGGATGGAGCTGGAGTCAGAGTGGGGAGCCCTCGGGGGGACAGGTGTGCGTCCGGCTGGCATCTGTCCGGCAGAGAGCAGAGGAGGGCCCCTGTGGAGCCCAATGGAACTTTGTGGAACTAACATTTGTTTCCGAAATGTCCAGAGGGGGAGGCGTCCTGGCCCCAGAGAGGGAACGGTCATGCTCACCTCCTGCTAACGTTTCTTCCAGAAAGGTTCAACCGCTTTCTATCCCCCCTGCTGACCTCGTCCTGGGCGTTAACTGCCATTCACACCCTGCCCTGGGCCCTCGGAGCCCCCGTGGCTGCAGACAGGGCGCTGATGTGGGGGAAGAGCAGCTCGAAGTGAGACGTGCCGGGAGCCCGCAGTGCCTCTCGCTGCCCACGTGTCATCGTTGACGGCTGGCGCCAGTACCCCCTCCTCCAAGAAGTCTTCCTTGGCTTCGCTTGGGCTCTCACGCCCATAATATGCTGCACAGTCCCCATGTTTCACACGCGACTGTCTTCCTACTCCCGTCTTCAGGTTTTCGTCCTGGGCTGAGACGTGCCTACCTCCTCCACGCCCCTCCCTGCCTCCCGCGGTCCTGGAGTAACGCTCCACGGGGCAGCCTGCTCCTTTTGCCAAAACCCTGGTGGTCGGTCATTACCTCCTCTTTTCCTGACACCCAGCACTTTGTTCCCAGGTGTTCCCTTCACGCAATATTTACAGTCACGTCGGGGCTCCTCGTTACACCCCGGCTCACCCCGGCGTTACTCATCCCCTGCGCGGAGTGCTTGTCTGGTATGGAACAGACCCCCGGTGGGCTGCCTGATTCAGCAGGAGTCCAGGACGCCCCCTCAAGTGTGAACGTCACGTAAATAACAAATACGTTTTTGTTGATGGATTGATTTTAGAGAGAGAGACACACACACACACACGTACACACGCACCTTGATTTATTGTTCCGCTTATTGATGCCTTCATTGGTTGATTCTTGTCTGTGCCCTGACTGGGGATCGAACCCACAACCTTGGTGTATTGGAATGACATGCCAACTAACAGAGCTACCCGGCCAGGGCTACAAATACGTTTTTAGGATAGGTACAGCCCATACCATATTTTGGATATGCCTGTGCTAAATTATTATTCATTGTTTATTCAGAATTCGAACTCAACTGCTCGGTGTCCTGTGGTTTATCTGGCAACCCTGCCAAATAAATTCCTGCGCTCAGAGGAATTGCGTTGTTCCCTTGCAGTGTTGGTAATGCCAAGGACATGTGTGCCATGTACATCTGCTTTGTGTGAGTTTACAAAGAACAGTCATCATCTTAAAGCAATTTACCCCTTCCGTCCAGCTGGTGTGGCTCAGTGGTTGAGTGTTGACCCTGCACCAAGAGGTCGCCAGTTCGATTCCCGGTCAGGGCACATGCCCAGGTTGTGGGCCTGATCCCCAGTGGGGGGTGTGCAGGAGGCGGCCAGTCGATGTTCTCTCTCATCAATGTTACTATCTCTCTCTACCTCTCCCTTCCTCTCTCTTCTAAAATGAAAAAAGAAAACAAACTTAAAAATAAAAGTGATTTACCTCTTCACCTTGGCTGGCTTCCCCATCTCTCTCAGCTCTATTCGTCTGTCTCTGTGTTTTCTTTTCTTTTTTTTTTTTTTTTTTTTAATTTTTTATTATTTTTTTTTATCCTCACCCGAGGCTATTTTTCCATTTTTTGTTCAGATAGAGTGGGAGGGAGAGAAAGGAAGGGAGAGAGAGAGAGAAACATCGACGTGAAGGGACACATCGAGTGGCTGCCACCCGCACGACCAACCAGGGCCGGGGACAAACTGCAACCGAAGTACGTGCCCTTAGCGGGAACCGAACCCGGGTCTCTCCAGACCGCAGGCCGACGCTCTAACCACTGAGCCAAACTGGCCAGGGCTGTCTCTGTGTTTTCTTTAATCCCCCAGTTGCTGGGAGGATTCCGTGGATGTTCTCATAGTGTCCCGAGCCACGCACACAGGGCATCAGAGCGAGTCTAGCTACGAGCGTGGCTGTTCCACCGATTATTCTAAACGGGCATTGACGTATTTCACTGTTGTCAAATGGCCTGTTTATCCTTTTAGTGCTGTCAATGTGTGCTTTATATATTTTTCAGCCTTTTTGGTAGGTGCGTATATGTTTATAATGGTTATAATTTCCTGGTGGTTAGACCCTCTTATCATGATAGAATGGCCTTCTTTCACTCTAGTAAAATGTTTTATTATTTTTATTGATTTTTTTTTTTTTTTTTTTAAGACAGAGGAAGGGAGAGAGAGATAGAAACATCGACGTGAGAGAGATACACTGATCGGCTACCTCCTGCACGCCCCCTACTGGGGATCGAGCCCCCAACCTGGGCATGTCCCTGACCAGGAATAGAACCGGGACCTCTCAGTCCATGGGACGACGCTCAATCCACTGAGCCACACTGACCAGGTGTAAAATTTTATTTTAAACTCCACTTACTCTGGTATTGATGTAGACTCTCCACCTCTGGTGTGGACGCTGTCTGCATACTATTTTTATCCTTTTATCTTCAACCTGAGGCATCTCTGCATCGAAAATGTTCTCCTGTACACAGTTCACCTCTTGCTTTTCATTAATTAATTATTTAACATCCAGCCAGACCACCTCTGTCTTTTGATCAATGTTTCTCTCTCACATAAATGCTTCTCTCTCTTTTTCCAAGCATGTCCTCTGGTGAGGATTAAACACACACACACACACGCACGCACGCACACACACACAAACAACCCCCCAAAAACAGACCTAATGACTGCTCCCGTACCCTGTATACTTGTGAGAGAACCAGACCAGCTCCCTCCTGTTGGCTAAGAGGTAAGGTGGCCGTTAGGTCTGATGGGCTTTTAAGTTAATAGTTGAGCTGTCGGTATTTTGGGAGAGAGAAGACACCACATTAAAAAGGTTATTAGTAACTGTAACTCAGGTGATGAATGTCGGCCAAGACAGGGAGAGGGGACAGCATGAACCCAGGTACAAATGATCACTAAGATCGAAACGGGGGACCTGGAGTCCAAAATACTGGTTAACAGCTTTCACTGTGACCCCCGGCAGGGACCCCAGTGAGCAGGTCCATCATCTGAACCGTCATCAGCTTGTCGTCTGAGGACGTCACTGTCGTCTCCGCCTCTCACATCGGAGGCGAGAGAATGAGAGACCACTGGGGTTGACACGGGAAAACCAATAGCGTTCCGGGGTCCCTCGTGGGAACTCGGAATGGTGAGCTGCCTTCTACCTGGGAACTGGGTTTTGCCAGGGCCAGGAGCAAAGCCTGCAGGCAGGGTGGAGAGTTGGGAGTCTCTCCAGGTGCATGGTTAGGCCTTGGGGGTCTCTTATCTGTCGCTGGTGTTCTTCTGGCCATAAAAATGGTGACGGTGCCCTCAGCACACCCACAGGCCACCCTGCCTTCCTTTGGTTTAGCATTTCTTTTTTTTTTAATCCTCACCCGAGGATATTTTTCCATTTTTTGTACAGATAGAGTGGGAGGGAGAGAGAGGAAGGGAGAGAGAGTAAGAAACATCGACGTGAAGGGACACATCGAGTGGCTGCCACCCGCACGACCAACCAGGGCCGGGGACAAACTGCAACCGAGGTACGTGCCCTTAGCGGGAACCGAACCCGGGTCTCTCCGGACCGCAGACCGACGCTCTAACCGCTGAGCCAAACTGGCCAGGGCTGGTTTAGCATTTCTTAGGAATCCATGGCCAGAGGGTGTCACTGTATCCCAGGCCTAAGTGTTTTTCCCTTGCTGCTGATCGAAGAGGGGGAGAAGGAGAGAGAGGGAGGGAGGGAGGGAGGGAGGAAACAGACTCCATCCTCTGAGTGTCTCTCGAGGATTTATACGCAGTTAGCAGCAGCGAAGTTTGGAGAGAGCCAGTGATTTTTAGGACCTTGTTATATTTAGCAGGATTTATTTATTATTTATTTATTTTTTATTTCTATAACCTTTGAAATACTCCAAAGGTGCTTCCTTGGTCCCATTGTGTCGGAAAGAGCAGACTCGATACGCAAACTGAACCTGACGACATACAAAACTCCTTGTGATTAGAATTTTCAATGGTCATTCATGGGCAGGTGTCGCCAAGATCCGAGGTCACATTCAACAAGTGGGGTGAGCTCATGGAGCCGCTCACCACCATGCGACCGTGCACGAGGCTGGGAAAACGCCTCCTCCCTGGCCTTCCTTGGGCCACAAGCTCTCCTCTTTATTATAATAATTAAAATAGTCAACAATGACTCTACGGATTCCGTGGTGTAAGTTTCGTTTACATACCAGTGATTTAATTTGTAATGTTTTACCTTTGCAAAGGGGCATAGACATCGGTGTTGTTGAGAGATACGCCCTGAGACAGGTTTCATCCGCCCGCCCACAGGCAGACACGGTGTACCAGCTTCCTGTGCACTGTGCTCGGTATGTGCCAGCTTCCCTGCGTGTGCACTGTGCTCGGCGCGTGCCAGCTTTCCTGTGTGTGCACTGTGCTCGGTGTGTACCAGCTTCCCTGCGTGTGCACTGTGCTCGGTATGTGCCAGCTTTCCTGCGTGTGCACTGTGCTCGGTGTGTACCAGCTTCCTGTGCACTGTGCTCGGTATGTGCCAGCTTCCCTGCGTGTGCACTGTGCTCGGTGTGTACCAGTGTGCACTGTGCTCAGTGTGTGCCAGCTTCCCTGCGTGTGCACTGTGCTCTGTGTGTACCAGTGTGCACTGTGCTCAGTGTGTGCCAGCTTCCCTGCGTGTGCACTGTGCTCGGTGTGTGCCAGCTTCCCTGCGTGTGCACTGTGCTCGGTATGTGCCAGCTTCCCTGCGTGTGCACTGTGCTCGGTGTGTGCCAGCTTCCCTGCGTGTGCACTGTGCTCGGTGTGTGCCAGCTTCCCTGCGTGTGCACTGTGCTCGGTGTGTGCCAGCTTCCCTGCGTGTGCACTGTGCTCGGTGTGTGCCAGCTTCCCTGCGTGTGCACTGTGCTCGGTGTGTGCCAGCTTCCCTGCGTGTGCACTGTGGGTGGTGTGTGCCAGCTTCCGGCGTGTGCACTGTGCTCGGTGTGTGCCAGCTTCCCTGCGTGTGCACTGTGCTCGGTGTGTGCCAGCTTCCCTGCGTGTGCACTGTGCTCGGTGTGTGCCAGCTTCCCTGCGTGTGCACTGTGCTCGGTGTGTGCCAGCTTCCCTGCGTGTGCACTGTGGGTGGTGTGTGCCAGCTTCCAGCGTGTGCACTGTGCGCGGGCTGAGCCTCCTCTTGAGCATCGCTGTTCTCAGTTCCTTCCCAGCAGGGCACTCCGTTGACCAGATGCCCGGGAGGGTGGATCTTAGGGTTCGTGTGTTCCCCGCAATTGGCATGTGGTTTTAGCGAACACCATTTCCTCTCTGCTGCCCGACGGCTTCCTGCAGGAAGTTCGGTGCCCAGAACTCTCAGGATGGGAAACTCCCGAGAAGAGAGCAGAGGGATGTTCGCCCCAGTTCGGAATATGATGTCGTCATCACAATGGGGGTCCCCACGCTTGGCCCTTTGGCTGGTTCATCCGAAGAACGTATTAGAAAGCAGAGGTCACCTGGCCGGTGGGCTCAATGGATTGAGCATCCTCCCATGGACTGAGAGGTCCCGGTTCGATTCCCGGTCGGGGCACGTGCAGGGTTGTGGGCTCGATCCCCAGTAGGGGGCGTGCAGGAGGCAGCTGATCCATGTTTCTCATATCGATGTTTCTATCTCTCTCTCCCTTTCTCTCTAAAATATCAACAAAAACATATTAAAGAAATAAAAATAAAAAAGCAGAGGCCTGTACTTTCTCATACAAAAGAAAGAGACAACGGCCGTCTGTTTTCCATCGGTCCCAGGAACGGCCGGTGAGACAGAAGCTGTGTTTGTGCTTCTGTTGCCGGAAGGCTGGCTACGTCAACATAAACTCGCTCTAAACAAGCAGCTACCTGGCTGGACCCCGATGGCTCTGTTAGCTCGTAGGCATGTCTGTGGTGGGCTCAGGCATCTGTGATTTTTTTTTTTATAGCAAAGTGCCTCAGAAAACCCGATATAGGGTCCGTTTGTCAATCAACCTCATCTGCTCGACTTCCGTGCTGTCCACGCCCTGGACGCCTTGGTAAGTCTTTGCTGAACCCTCCTGATTGGACCCTCTCATTCAGGGCCAAGGGACAGAGGAGCTTGTGTCCCCTCCTACAGCTTCAGGGGGAAATCCTTCCGTCTGTTCAATGGCCCCACTGGCCAATTTCCTAATAGACTAAATGTTTTAATGCTTCGGTAAGGGCCAACAGCCTTTGTTTTGTCGGCCGAGACTTCGATACGCCGTAACGTCGTCCACGCGCTGTCACGGGACGGATTCCCGTCGGATCCACACACCCGCCACGCCGCCGCGGGCCCCGTGCTCAGGGGAAAGGGATCAGAAAGAGCGAGCACACCTGAGGAAATGTAATTAAGATGAGAGTTTTGAATTGTGTCATTGATTTTTGGGGGGGAACTTGGCTTTCTATTAGAATAAAAATCACTTTGAAGTGTTGTGGAAAGAGAGGATTAGGAGGGATTTGCATTTTCTAATGGGGATGGAAATCCTTCTGCCGGTCGCCCGAGATGCCTCCGTTACAGATCTAATCCTTCGACGTGAACGATGGCTCTGGTGTGTCTGGCCCAGTGAAACAGCCGTTGGCTGTCAGTTTGGGGATGTTTTCAAGACGAGACCGTGTGGCGGAAGACGTGTCTTGACAGCTCTGTGGTCTGAGCCGAGTCACCGGACCCTCTGAGCGGGTGTAGAACCGAGAGCGCGGTCAGCTTCGAGGGCACCTACCAACCCTCCTCTTCCCGCGAGAGCGACCCAGCCCTGCTGGTGGGGCTCAGTGGTTAGAGCGCCAGCCTGCGGACCGAAGGGTCATGGGTTCGATTCCCGGTCAAGGGCACGTACCTGGGTTGCGGGTTTGATCCCTGGGCCCAGTCAGTGTGGCGCAGGAGGCAACCCATCGATGTGTCTCTCTCGCATGGATGTTTCTCTCGCCCTCCCTTTCCACTCTCTCTAAAAATCAATCCGGTGAGGATTAACAACAACAACAAAAAAGCAAACCCACGGTCAGCCGGCAGGAGTGGGTTCTTTAAAGAATGGGGACACGTGGTTTCTCTCAGGAGCAGCTGTGGGTGGGCAGGATGCGGGGCCGGTCCGTGCGGGGTCAGTGTTGTGGACGCTGTGAGCGGACGTTTTCTCCTTCCCTCCTGGCTGTTCCCGCCTTCTCTCCTTTCCCGTCTTTCCTGGTCTCTCATCCTGTCCTTGGAGCCCCGGCCCGAACAGGGACCATTGCGGGGAGAAGCTGCAGCCCCGAATCGCTCTCTGGGGAGTGGAGAGAGGGACGTAGCTCAGACTGGCTGCCACCTGTCCATCTGTGATGTTAGTTACATACGGGCGGGGCGAAACTTTTTTTTTTTTTATCCTCACCCGAGGACATTTTTCCATTTTTTGTTCAGCTAGAGCAGGAGGGAGAGAGAGGAAGAGAGAGAGAGAGAGAAACATCGACGTGAAGGGACACATCGAGTGGCTGCCACCCGCACGACCAACCAGGGCTGCGGACAAACTGCAACCGGGGTACATGCCCTTAGCGGGAACCGAACCCGGGTCTCTCTGGACCGCAGGCCGACGCTCCAACCGCTGAACCAAACCGGCCAGGGCCAAAACTTGTTAATAATAATAATGAAAAATTCTACCCTCATTAAGGAAGAAGTCACAATACAAGGATCATCTCCGGCCGGGTAGCTCAGCGGGTTAGAGCCTGGTCCCGATACGCCGAGGTTGTGGGTTTGATCCCCGCTCGAGACACGTACAAAGTCAGCCAGTGATGCACATGGCAGTGGAACAACACATTGTTCTCTCTCTTCCTCTAAAAATCCGTAAATTAAAAATACAAATTAAACTCTGTGTTTTGCATACTCCCAACTACAAACCTACTTTTGCCCACCCCTGTGTAAATATCACTCTGCATGGTATATTTCCATCTCTGCACCTGTCTTCACATGAGGGTTCATTCTCCCCTCCGAGAGACCTCTGAGCTGCCTTTCCTTATTGAGTTTATTATTCTTAAAAATATATATATATTTTTTCTTTATTGATTTTAGAGGGAGAGGAAGGGAGAGGGAGAGAGAGATAGAAACATGGATGAGAGAGAACATCGACTGGCCGCCTCCTGCAGGCCCTCCACTGGGGATCTGGCCCACAACCTGGACATGTGCCCTGACTGGGAATCGAACCTCCGACCTCCTGGTGCAGGGTCGACACTCAGCCACTGAGCCACACGGGCCGGGCTTGGGTTTATCATTCTTATGCTCAGCAATAAATATTGAGGGTCAAAAAAAATTCTCCGCGTTGGAAGAGAGTGAGAAGGCACAGCGGCAGAAATGAACGTGGGCCAAATCGGGGAGAGAATCAGACATGTGCACCGGGAGGAGGCAGGGCTGGATTTGGGGGCCACGGAAGCCAGGTGAGCAGTTTGACTTTGAGGGAAGAGGGGTCACGAGCCACGCCGGCTCTGAGATCGCAGCCAGCAGGGGTTCAGCGGGGACCACGTTCCAGGTCGCCACGTGCGGAGGTTGCGGTGACGCCTAAGAGCTCTGGCTCCCGGCCTGCGCACCTGACTTCCCGGTCCTCGCTGGGACCTGCCCGAGCCGTGCGCTCCAGAGGGCGCCGCTGGCGTGTGCGGTGTTTCGGCTGGTTGTCCGCGGGTCTGAGAGACAACGAGAGGCGTGGAATCCCTGGGACAAATGAGCTGTTTCAGGTACTGTGAGCTGTGGAATTCAATGGTTTAGAGAGACAAACACGCAGGCGTTTGGAGGACCCCGCCAGGGCAGAACCCCACCAGCCCCTTCCCGCCTGACACCTGGGAGGAGACGAGGGGACCCCAGCCGCCCGGTCCTCGCGACCTTGCCTGGTAGGAAGCAGCCCTTCATCCGCCCAAAGGTCGAAGGTCGAAGGTCGGGCACTGTGGTCCAGATACCGGGAGCCAGGACGTGAGCTCCGCCCCCACGGGCGTCCACCGTGCTGGTGTCTTCTCCTGTTCCCGTTACACAGACTCGGCCAGAAGCGAACAGACTCGTCCGCTTGCAGAACACAATGCGGCTTTGAGTCTTGGATTTCCGTGTCCCCGTGAACCTCATCAAACTGCTTCTTCTTCGGGTCCCCTACCAGGACAGGGCCTTGTGGGATTGCGGGGGAGATGGTGGCAGGGGTCAGTCAGCTTGGGGGATGTCAGGGCTGGGAGGGGACTTGCGCACCCACCCCCTCCCCAACAAAGAGCCATTCGCTGAGCCGCGTCCAGCTGGCCAGGGTCCCCTCACCTGTCCCTGCCTCCGCGGGTCTGTGTGGCCACTGGTGGGTGGTTCCATGGGACCAGCTGCGTGGAGTCTACAGCCGCTCCTGGGCTGGGGACAGACCCCCGCATTGCTCCCCTGATTCGGGCTTATCCTCCATCCTCTCTTCTTCAAAAAAAAATATGTTTACTTGAATTTATGGGGGTGACATTGCTCTTCAAGTCAGGACATTCCACACAGCGGAGGCAGTTTTCCTCGGGAGCCCCGGGTCCGCACTGCGACTCTCCTGGCGGGACTCGCCGGAGACGCACCTGCTCTTGGCCGCCCCGGCACCCCAGATCCCGGTGTGTGGCCCGGTCT
Source organism: Molossus molossus (assembly GCF_014108415.1). Classification (NCBI taxonomy): domain Eukaryota; kingdom Metazoa; phylum Chordata; class Mammalia; order Chiroptera; family Molossidae; genus Molossus; species Molossus molossus. Next base: position 110,317,032 of record NW_023425401.1, read on the forward strand.
AGGCACAACGCTTGCGGAAGAGCTCACCCCGCCTGGAGCTGGGCTTCGGGAACAGCGTGTGTCTGACTCGGGACACAGCCGCCGCTGGCTTGGGGGGCAGAGGAAAGGACTCCCTCGCTTTGTCCCCAGCGGCAGGCGAGACCATGTTGCGCCCCGTTTCTCACGGTACAGAGCGTGTTCCGCTGTTCCCAGGCCGCTGGACACAGCTACACGGCCCTGGCAGGACGGCAAGGCCCTGAGCTGCCCCCGGGGTCCCCCGACACCCGGTGAAAACCATCCCCCGGGGAGAACCGGACATGTGACCTGCAGAGGTGTGTTTTGTGACTCTGGGTGCTGATTGGAAACATCACTGCAATTCAGCTGAGAATGTTAGATTCTTTTTCTCTCTCCTCTTGTGTTCAAGCCGCCGATACATTTCCTCCTCGCTTGAACCGCTGTCCCGGAAGCTTAGACCAAACTACCGCTAACCCTCGAGCTCCAGAGCTTGTCCTTTCGACGCCTGAACACGGGTCTCCTGGGGAGCGGAACTGCCGGGCGCCCCCCATTCTCGGCAACAGCGAGAGCCCTGGGGGATGGCACAGAGGAAGCCCCCCGGTGCCACCCTCGTGGCCTCTCTTCTCTGCAGTGATTCTGTGATAAAATGTGTTTGGAAAAAATCCACTCCACCAGCAAGTCTACAGAGGTTGGTTGTTTTGAATTTGTATCAGCGGCATAAACAATCTCACATTCCAAATGCAGTGTCTGCAAAACATGCATAATGCAGAGCAGACAGATCTGAGCAAGTAGGACCTTGTTTTAAAATATTGGCTTAGAGCCCTGGCCGGTTTGGCTCAGCGGTTAGAGCATCGGCCTGCGGTCCGGAGAGACCCGGGTTTGGTTCCCGCTGAGGGCACGTACCTCGGTTGCAGTTTGTCCCCGGCCCTGGTTGGTCGTGCGGGTGGCAGCCACTCGATGTGTCCCTTTCACATCGATGTTTCTCTCTCTCTGTCTCTTCCTCTCTCTCTCTCCCACTCTATCTGTACAAAAAATGGAAAAATGGAAAAATGTCCTCGGGTGAGGATAAAAAAATAAATAAATAAATAAAATAAAATAAAATAAAATATTGGCTTAGATAAAAATGTATTCTTCAACCCGTCCGGTGTGGCTCAGTGGTTGAGTGTCGACCCATGCACGAAGAGGTTGCGGGTTCGATTCCCGGCCAGGGCACATGCCCAGGTTGTGGGCCCCATCCCCAGTGGGGGGTGTGCAGGAGGCGGCCAATATTCTCTCTCATCGATGTTTCTCTCTCTCTCTCTCTCCCTCTCCTTTCCTCTCTCTCTAACATCAATAAAGAAAAAATATTTTTAAAAAATGTATTATTCATATCATCTTTTCCCATGGCTTTGAAACGGAAGATGATTCCGGTGGTCAGGTCTAAGTATACACCCGAGTTGGTGCCTTTTTGACCGTGATGTGTTCCCTGGCTCACTGTGAAGGTGGAAATCTCACCTAAGCTCAGGGCTACCACCTCTTCTTCATGTCTTTCTCCCCTTCACCTGCTGTTCCTTCCTTACCTATGTTTTTTGGGGGGTGGGGGGCAGGGAGCGTCATACTTCATAAAATTCTCCTTTGTCTGCGTCCTGCGTAGACTCTCAGGCACCAGAACGGGTGTGTTCTGGCTCGAGGGATGGGCACGAGATTGGGTTGGTAGACGCTCAAAGATCAAGTTCAAAGAGATTCAGCCAAGCTATGGAAACACCCTCAATGTCCTTTGGTGGACACGTGGATAATGGAATAGTATGTTTACATTTTTATCTGACGAAATAAATCATAAGCCATTCATCAAATCGGCACTTCTAAGTTTATAACAGCTTATTTTCCACGTTGACCCTTTTCGATCCTTTATCAATGATGTCTTTTCCTCCTCCTCTTGCACAGTGTGAATGGGGGATGGGTGGGCCCCGGGACCTCTTGCCGTCTTCAGGGCTCTGAGGGCCGAGAATCGGTCACAGGTCTTCCAAGTCCAGCCTGTGTCCCCAAGCCTCTCGCATCCTGCCCTGACACCCCAGCCTCCCCGTCCCCTCCTTTGCGTGAACCCCGTTTGTTCCGGAGGTAAGCGCTTTCTCTGAAATCTGCAGCAGAAGTTTCACTTCCTTACGGGGGGGGGGGAGGTGCATACACTGTCAATTTAATTCTATTTTGCACCGTCACCAAGCTTCTGGGGTCACATAGAGGACAATCGGTGGACAGCCTTGGGTGAAAGGATTTGATTTCCTGGGGGGTCCTCGATGTCACGGCAGGAGCAGAGAGGTGAGACACGCGTGGGGGGGTCCCTTTGAGAACGGGCAATATTCAGTTTATGGGGAAAAGGGGTGCACCGATAATGATGTGTGTGACGAAGGCCACGTTTGCGCTAAGTCACACAGAGCGTAGGCGGGTCAGGATCAGGTGGAGCAGGGACGGCGCCCCGTCTCATTCCCCAGCGATGCTACGGAGTCGAGACTCTCGCCGGACCTCGCTGCTTCCCACATGTGTCCGCGGGTGACCTGCTGTCCAGGCTGCGGTCAGGGCGACCTTTCAGACGTGCAGATCCGCCCTCGCTGCTCCCCAGACAAGCCTGTAACAGCTCCCCGCCGCTCAGCGGACACTCCAACGGCCGCGGCCCCGGACTCCTGCCCGCCCGCCCCACCTCCTGCCGCCCTGCCCGCCCGCGCTGGCCCGGCCACACGGCTCTGTCCCCCTCTGAGCCCGAGCTGACCTTGTCCTCACCTCCAGTTCCCTTCACCTGGTGGGCTTCCTGCTCCCTTTCTTTTTAAAACACAAAGAATGTTTTCTTTATTGATTTGAGAGAGGAGGGGAGAGGGAGAGAGAGAGAGAAACATCGATGAGCGAGAACAGCGACTGGCCGCCTCCTGCACGCCCCCCACTGGGGATGGCCCACAACCTGGGCATGTGCCCTGATCGGGAATTGAACCCGCCACCTCTTGGTGCAGGGGGTCAGCGCTCAACCACTGAGCCACACCGGCTGAACTCAACTTTCTTTTCTGCTGCAAACGCACCCTGGCCGTCAAAGAGACTCAATTCCTCGATTCCAGTCAGAGCGACTGGTTGACGCTGGGTCCTTCCCGAATCCTTCCCAATTCTCCTTTCCTCCTTTTTACTTGGCTCACGGCATCACAGTTCTTACCTCTGCTCTGCCCCTGCCCCTCGCCCTGCAGAGGGGTGACCTCACTGGGCTGCGGACTGGGTGCTTTCCCAGGGGGACCCACAGCCCATCCAGAGAGCTGCACCCACTCATTCCTCACGTGACGTGAGAGATAGATGGGGCTTGTGCACCTCGGTGCTGTTGACGGGCAAACGTACTTCAAAGCCACGTTAGTGCTGATTAAGTAAAAATCGGACGCTGCGTTATCAAGGGGTCTCTGGTTCCTAATTGGCTAGTTCCGGGGGCGGGGGGCATGAAGGCAGGAGACGGCCACGTGTGGTCTGGAGAGTTGTGACCGAGAGGTGGGCAGTGTTTTAAACTCAGCGTATAAGATGTGGCTTCTGAAAGCGTCTTGGGCCTCTCGCTCTGACTCCCGACACGTGAATAATTCAACTCGTCTTACTGAACTGTTCCGCAGAGGTGCTGGTGGTTTTCCTCCCATTTATTGTGTCAGATTTCAGTTAAGAAGCATTTAGAAAAAAAGCAATTAAACTAGTGTCTCTGACCCGTCCGAGGGCTCCTTAAACTCTACTTGAAATGGAGACTTCCCAGCTTAACCCGTTGGTCTCGGGTTAACCATTTCTATTCCATATCTGTGCAAGGGGTGTGGGGGACACACGGAGCCCAGATCTGAGTCATCAACAACGGCACCTCAAAACGTAAAAACTGGGTGCTTCGAGGGAGCATGCCGATGGCGCTCAGTGTGATGCTTTGCCGATGATGAGTTGTACACTTGACACGGGTGTGGTCTGTGAACCAGTAAACTCAATAAAAAAAACGTGGTACTGCCCGGTGGATGTGGCTCAGTGGACTGAGCACCTCCCATGGACTGAGAGGTCCCGGTTCGATTCCTGGTCAGGGCACATGCCCAGATTGTGGGCTCCATCCCCAATAGGGGGCGCACAGGAGACAGCTGATCCATGTTCTCTCACATCGATGTTTCTCTCTCTCTCTCTAAAAATCAATAAAAACATATATAAAAATACTAAAAAACGTGGTGTTCAACTAAACAAACAACCAAAGAGACACATCAAAGGAGCAGTATTTGTCCTGAATACTCAGCAACAATGAACGTGCAGGGCACACCCAACCCTCTTCCCTGTGCCCCGACAGGTGCCAGGGGCGTCAGCGTGTAGACAGCCCTGTTCCACCGGTGGCCGAATGTCGCCTTGTCATCCAACTTCAGTCTGGCTCTGTCGTGACCAGCGGCGGTGGTGACAGCTGCGCGGTGGAACCTGATTGTATGTGCGGTGGCAATGTCACTTCCCGCCGCTCCTGGTGTCCCCGGAGGGGTGCCCTGCGCTTTGAGTTTGCAGAGACACTTCCTCTCCACGTCAAGCACCTCCAAGGGCATAAATACCCCCCGATTCCTTGATTTCTTGGCAGAAGAAGGTTTGATAGCATCGCTGGGCATTTCTAGCGGCCGACCCTCACGTATGAAACCCCTGCGGCGGCTGTGGCCGATCAGAATGCGAAGTCCCCCCGCGTGTCTGACCCGCCCAGGAGTTCCTGGTGGGAACGGATAGAAGCTGGATCGGGAGGAGCCCGGTGGACACGGCTCCGGGCTTCGCGGTAGCTCTGAGGGCGGGACACCGCGCGGCCCCTCCGAGGCCCCGCACTGTCCTACCACGGGGTGTGCCATTCATCGTCCATCAGCTCCGTGCCCACCAGTGACATCTCCCTGGAGTCAGAGCCCGTGGGAGGCCGGCCGGACGGGCGGGTGGTTTACTCGGCGGCGGGGCACCCGCTGTTTCCCCGGCGGTGGTGCACACGTCCCGGAGCCGGGGTGACGGAATGATGCTCACGGCAGCTGGGTCTCAGGGAAGGTCTCTCTCGGTCTCGTGAGCTGTGCAATTTGGTGTGAAACAAAATTCTTCTTTTATTTCTGAGGGGAGGTCATGGCCTCACTGAGAATTAAAAAAAAAAAAAATTTTTTTTTTTAATCCTTGCCCGAGGACATTTTTGCATTCATCTTTAGATAGAGCGAGAGGGAGAGAGGGGGGAAGAGAGAGAGAGAAACATCGATGTGAGAGAGACACATTGAGTGGCCGCTACCCACACGACCCCAACCGGGGCCGGGGACAAACTGCAACCGAGGTACGTGCCCTTAGCGGGAACCGAACCCGGGTCTCTCTGGACCGCAGGCTGACGCTCTAACCACCGGCCAGGGCTCTCATTGAGAATTTGATCACGGGCCCTCCATGAGATGTGTGTTTGTACCTAGTTCTGGGCAGTCTCTGCTCGGAGTTCGATGCGTGTCCAACCACTTGCCTGGTGGCCCTGTTTGTGAAGGAGCGTCTCGAAGTGGACATGTCCAGATGAAGTTCATGACTCAGTAAGAGCCATCTTTCTGAGGTAGGAGACGCGAGAGTCTGTGGTTCAGGTGCAGAGGGGGCCAGTAGTGAAGCTGAACATTTACAGACCACCCTTCATTGTTCCCCTTTGACCACCCAAAACTCGGCTGGGGTTCTGCCCCCCAGACAGGTCTCTGTCCCATGGCTCTCTCCCCGTCCGTTCCTCCAGGCGGTCACCTTCCCTCTCATCTGGGGTAGTGCAGTAACTGCCCCCCGCCTCCCGCTCACTCTGCTCCTACCACCAGGGTGACGTCCATGACCACACATCAGACCACGTGGCGCGGCTCACCTTTGGAAACATCTGAGGTCCCAGGGGCCTCCATCCCCTGCGTATCTCATAGGCTCAAACTCTGTGCCAAGCTGTAGCCGGGCTCAGTGGTTTTCTTTCTCTCTTTAATTTAAAAACGATTTTTATTGATTTTTAGGGAGAGAGGAGGGGGGGAGAAACATCGATTGGTTGCCTCCTGCACGCTCCCTACTGGGGACTGAGCCCACAACCTGGGCACGGGCCCTGACGGGGAATCGAACCGGCCACCCTTTCATACGCAGAATGGCGCCCAACCCACTGGCCCACGCTGGCCAGAGCGCTTTCTAGTTTTTAAACAAGCTAGGCTCAACGGTTTGGCTCAACGGTTACAGCGTCAGCCCTTGGACTGACGAGTCACGGGTTCAATTCCGGTCAAGGGCATGTACCTCGGTTGCGGTTTGGTCCCCGGCTCCAGTCAGGGTCATGCAGGAGGCAGCTGACAGATGTCTCTGTCTCTCTCCCCCTCCCACTCTATCTGAAGATAATGGAAAAATATCCTCGGGTGAGGATTAAATAAACAAACAAACCTAGGCTCTTCTTCTCTGGGGCTAGAGAAGGATTCTAGAGAAAAAAGTGACCCCTAAAATAGAATTTTCATGCGTATGTTGCCTTGTCTCTCCAATCCGGTAGCCAGTTCCCTAGGAGCAAGGATCCAGTTTCATGCTTGTCACCGTCAGTGTCCCCGTCTTCGCCTCCAACAGCCCCCCTTCGTCTGCAGGGCGGGACCGTGCACACCTTCACCCACCACGTTGTTTTTCGGGGCCTGCTGCACAGGGGTTAAGTACGGGGGCCTCAGATTTAGATGCTGAGGTGGTTTCTCTCTCGGTCCAGAACCGCGAGCCCTCGCTGGGAGGCTGGGCATGGAGGCATTGCTGTCACAGGTGTGAGAGGGGCAGGCGCCCCCCCGCCTGGGGAGAGCCGGTCACTCCAAGGCAGGGACAGCCACCGCTAGGCAGTGCTGCTGCTCAGGGGTAGTCAGCGGCTTCCCGAGCGCTCCATTCGCTCCTGGGCTACAGCTGGGAGAACGAAACAGCACCCACTCGTGATATTCCTAACGAGACGAGACAACACCCCGGCAAACCGAGCTTACTGTCCTCCCCCGTGACCGGCTTCGTCCACCCAGAGCGCCGCCGGGAGCCCGGCAGAGCAGGAAATCCAAGCAAGAAGGAAAAGGTGTTTCTCTTTTAGCAACAGCTTCTTCCTTCAGACATAAACACAGCCGCCGTGGTGTCAGGAGTGAGGTTATCTGGGGTGTGACAGGTGGGGTGGGGAGGCCACCCGACATCTTTGCTTGAAGGTTCTCTTAATAAATCCAGAGCAGGTCTTGCCTGGTTAGGACCGAAAGCTTCCGTGCTAACGCAGGTGGAAAATCCTGCCAGGTGCTCAGGTCACCTGGATGCGTGGCTGGCAGAGTTCAGGGAGCAGAGGGAGCTGCCTTGGAAATAGTGGGCTATTGATTGGAGAAAACAAAGCGGTGTGGTTCCTCGGAGCTGGGACATTCTGGGCTGGTTAAAATGATAAGGGCTTGTAGATGAGTGGGTAACAAAGCTGTGGTACATGTACACAATGGAGTACTACGCAGCTGTAAGAAAGAAAGATCTCTTATCCTTTGAGACGACATGGAGGGACCTGGAGAGCATTATCCTAAGCAAAACAAGCCAAGCAGAGAAAGACAAATATCGCATGATCTTACTTATTTGTGGAATATAATGAACAATAAGCTGATGAACAAAATAGACCCAAAGACATAGAAAGAAGTAGGGTTCAGACTGACAAACTTCAGAGGGGGGGGAACGGATGACATAAACCAAAGAACTTATATGCACGTATGCGTAACCAATGGACACAGACAACAATGCTGGGGAGTTGCTGGGGCAGGATGGGGAGGAGGGTGTCTAGGGGGAAAAAAGGAGAAACATCTGTAACAATAAAAATTAATACAAATTGAGGAAAAAAAGCAAAACAATTGATAAAGCTTGTAGGAATAAGTGACATGATGTTATTTTATTTTTTTTTAATTTTTAAAATTTATTTATTTATTTTTTTGTTACAGATGTTTCTCCTTTTTTACCCCATTGGCACCCCCCTCCCCACCCCACACCCGCCCCGTCCCTGGCTTTGTTGTCCATGCCCATTGGTTATGCATACATGCATATAAGTTCTGTGGTTTATCTCTCCCCACCCCCCCACCCCCTCTTCTGAGAGATGTCAGTCTGTGCCCTACTTCCATGTTTCTGGGTCTACTGTATTCCTCAGACTGTTATGTTCATTATATTCCATATATAAGTGAGATCATGTGGTATTTGTCTTTTTCTGCTTGGCTTATTTCACTTAGGATAATACTTTCCAGGTCCCTCCATGTCATCTCAAAGGAAAAGAGATCTTTCTTTCTTACAGCTGCGTAGTACTCCATTGTGTATATGTACCACAACTTTTTATCCACTCATCTACTGATGGACACTTGGGCTTTTCCAGATCTTAGCTATTGTAAATAGTGCTGCTATGAACATGGGGGTACATATATTCTTTCTGATTGGTGTTTCAGGCTTCTTAGGGTATATTCCTAGAAGCGGGATCACTGGGTCAAATGGAAGTTCAATTTTTAATTTTTTGAGGTAACACCATATTGTTTTCCATAGTGGCTGCACCAGTCTGCATTCCCACCAGCAGTGTACTAGAGTCCCCTTTTCTACACACCCTCGCCAACACTTGTTGTTTGATGATTTGTCGATGGCGGCCATTCTGACAGGTGTGAGGTGATACCTCATTGTTGTTTTAATTTGCATCTCTCTGATGATTAGTGATGTTGAGCATTTCTTCATATGTCCCTTGGCCATTTGTATGTCCTGATTGGAGAGGTGTCTATTCAGCACCTCTGCCCATTTTTTAATTGGGTTCTTTGTCTTCCTTTTGTTGAGTTGTATGAGCACTCTATATATATTGGAAATTAACCCCTTATCTGATGTGTCATTGGCAATGATGTTCTCCCATACAGTGGGTAGCCTTTCCATTTTGATGATTGTTGTTTTTTTTTGCTGTGCAGAAGCTTTTTAGTTTGATGTAGTCCCATGTGTTCATTTTTTCCTTTGTTTCTGTTGCCTTAGGTGATGTATCAGTGAAAATTCTGCTGCGTATGATGTCTGAAATTTTGTTGCCTACATTTTCTTCTAGAATTTTTATGGATTCACGGGTCACATTTAAGTCTTTTATCCATTTTGAGTTTATTTTTGTGTATGGTGTAAGCTGATGGTCTAGTTTCATTTTTTTGCATGTAGCTGTCCAATTTTTCCAACACCATTTATTAAAGAGGCTGTCTTTACTTCACTGTATGCTCTTGCCACCTTTGTCAAATATTAATTGAGCATATTGCCTTGGGTCCATTTCTGGTGCCAGTACCAGGCTGTTTTGATTACAGTTGCTTTGTAGTATAACCTGATATCCAGTATTGTGATCCCACCTACTTTGTCCTTGTTTTTCAAAATTGCTGTGGCTATTCGGGGACTTTTTTAGTTCCATATGAACTTTTGAAGTATTTGTTGTAGTTCGGTGAAATATGTCATTGGTATTTTGATGGGGATTGCATTGAATCTATAGATTGCTTTGGGTAGTATGGACATTTTAATGATGTTAATTCTTCCAATCCATGAACAAGGTATGTGCTTACACTTTTTTATATCTTACTTCTTTGGTTAAGTTTATTCCTAGGTATCTTAATTTTTTTGCTGCGATGGTAAATGGGATTGTTTTTTTTGGTTTCTCTTTCTGTGAGTTCATCATTGGTGTATAAGAATGCCGTCGATTTCTTGACGTTAATTTTGTATCCTGCTACTTTTCCAAATTCATTTATTAAGTCTAGTAGATATTTGATGGAGTCTTTAGGGTTTTCTATGTATAATATCATGTCATCTGCAAATAATGACAGTTTCACTTCCTCCTTTCCAATTTGGATCCCTTTTATTTTTTCCTCATGTCTGATTGCTGTGGCTAAGACTTCCAGTACTTTGTTAAATAGGAGTGGTGAAAGTGGACATCCCTGTCTTGTTACTGTTCTTAATGGAAATGTTTTTAGTTTCTGCCCATTGAGTATGATGTTGGCTGTAGGTCTTTCATATACGGCCTTTATTATGTCGAGATATAATCCCTCTATTCCCACATTGCTGAGCGTTTTTATCAGAAATGGATGCTGGATTTTGTCGAATGCTTTTTCAGCATCTATTGATATGATCATGTGGTTTTTATTCTTCATTTTGTTTATGTGGTGTATCACATTTATTGATTTGCGAATATTGTACCAGCCTTGCATCCCAGGGATGAATCCCACTTGGTCATGGTGAATTTTTTTGATATATTGCTGGATCCGATTTGCTAGTATTTTGTTCAGGATTTTGGCGTCTATGTTCATCAGGGATATTGGCCTGTAGTTTTCTTTCTTTGTATTGTCTTTTTCTGGTTTTGGAATTAGAATTATGCTGGCCTCATAGAACATGTTGAAGTCTTCCTTCTTCTTGAATTTTTTGAAATAGTTTGTGGAGAATGGGTGTTAGTTCTTTTTTAAATGTTCAGAAAACTCCCCCATGAAGCCATCTGGGCCTGGGCTTTTGTTTGCTGGGAGAGTCTTGATTACCTCTTCAATTTCCTTAGTTGTTATTGGTCTGTTCAAGTTTTCTATCTCTTCCTAGTCCAGTTTTGAGAGACTGTTTGTTTCTAGAAATTTGTCCATTTTGCTTAGATTGTCGAATTTGTTGCCATATAGTTGTTCATAGTAGCTGTTAACAATCTTTTGTATTTCTGTGGTGTCGGTTGTTACTACTCCTCTTCCATTTCTGATTTTGTGTATTTGGGTTCTCTCTCTTTGTTTCTTGGTGAGTCTAGCTAAGGGTCCATCAATCTTGTTTATCTTTTCGAAAAACCAGCTCTTTGTTTCATTGATCATTTGAATTGTTTTTTTGGTCTCTATGTCATTTATTTCTGCTCTGATCTTTACTATTTCCTTCCTTCTACTTGCTCTGGGGTTTTCTTTTTGTTGGCTTTCTTATTCTTTAAGTTGTGAGGTTAGACAGTCATTTAGAAATTTTTCTTGTTTCTTGATGTAGGCCTGTAGTGCTATGAACTTCCCTCTCAGAACTGCTTTCGCTGCACCCCATAGATTTTGTGTTGTTGTGTGTTCATTTTCATTGGTTTTCAGGAAGTTTTTAATTTCTTCCTTGATCTCCTCGGTAACCCATTCATTGTTTAATAACATGCTATTTAGCCTCCATATGTTGAAATGTCTTTACATGTTCTTGTTGCCATTGATTTGTAGTTTCATGGCATTGTGATCTGAGAAGATGCTTGATATGATTTCAATCTTCTTGAACTTGTAGAGATTTAGTTTGTGTCCTATCATGTGGTCTATCTTTGAGAATGTCCCATGTGCACTTGAAAAGAATGTGTATTCTGTAGTTTTGGGGTGTAATTCTCTATAGATATCTATTAAATCCATTTGGTCTAGTGCTTCATTTAGAGTCTCTGTTTCCTTGCTAATTTTTTGTCTAGAGGATCTGTCCAGTGGTGTCAATGGGGTGTTGAAGTCCCCTGCTATGATCATATTGCTGTCGGTTTCTCCTTGGAAGTCCTCCAGAAGATTTTTAATATATTTTGGTGCTCCTATATTGGGTGCATATATGTTTATCAAGGTTGTATCTTCCTGTTGGATAGATCCTTTCAATATTATGTAGTGGCCGCCTTTGTCTCTAGTTATGGTCTTCATTATGAAATCTATTTTATCAGATATGAGTATTGCTACCCCACCTTTTTTTTTTTTTTTTTTTGCTTTCCATTTGCTTGGAAATTTTTTTCCATCCTTTCACTTTCAACCTATGTGTGTCTTTTGTTGTGAGGTGGGTCTCTTGTAAACAACATATAGATGAGTCATGCTTTCTTATCCAATCAGCTACTCTGTGTCTTTTTATGGGAACATTCAATCCATTTACATTTAAGGTGATTATTGATATGTACTTATTTATTGCTATTTTTGTTTAGTGTGGTTCTATTTTTCTTCCCATTTCTCCTGCTAATTACAGCAGTCCTTTTAACATTTCTTGCAGTGCTGGTTTGGTGCTAATGTATTCCCTTAGCCTTTTTTTTGTCTGGGAAGCTCTTTATTTGACCTTCTATTTTTTTTTTTTTTTTTTATCCTCACCCGAGGATATTTTTCCATTTTTTGTACAGATAGAGTGGGAGGGAGAGAGAGGAAGGGAGAGAGAGAGAGAAACATCGATGTGAAGGGACACATCGAGTGGCTGCCACCCACACGACCAACCAGGGCCGGGGACAAACTGCAACCGAAGTACGTGCCCTTAGCGGGAACCGAACCCGGGTCTCTCCGGACCGCAGGCCGATGCTCTAACCGCTGAGCCAAACTGGCCAGGGCTTGACCTTCTATTTTGAATGATAGTCTTGCTGGGTAGAGTAGTCTTGGATTCAGATCCTTGTTTTTCATGACCTTGATTACTTCATGCCATTCCCTTCTGACCTATAGTGTTTCTTGTGAGAAGTCAGCTGAGAGCCTTATGGGGGTTCCTTTGTAGGTAATCTGTTACTTATCTCTTGCTGCTTTTAGGATTCTGTCTTTAATTTTTGGCATTTTAATTACTATGTGTCTTGGTGTGGGCCTGTTTGGGTTCTTCTTACTTGGGGCTCTCTGTGCTTCTTGAACTTGAATGCCTTCTTCCTTCACCATATTAGGGAAGTTTTCTGTCACTATTTTTTTGAATATATTCTCTATCCCTTGCTTGTTTTCTTCTTCTTCAGGGACTCCTATGATGCGAATATTATTATGTTTCTAGTTCTCGTAAGCTGTGTGCCTGTTTTTTAATTGTTTTTTCCTTTTGGTTTTCTGATTGGTTGATTTTTTTCTACCTTATCTTCTAATTCACTGATACTCTGCTTTTTAAACTTTCCAATGTGTTTTTCATTTCTGATATGTCATTTTTTATCTCTTCTTGATGATTTTTAATTTCCAATTGGCTTATTTTCAGCGTCTCTATGTCCTTACTCATGCTGTTGAGCTTTCTCAAGATCATGGCTCTGAATTCTAGCTCTGTTAACATGCCTAACTGCTCCACATTGATCTCATCTTCAGTGGAGGTCTCTTGCTCTTTCATTTGGCTTCTGTTTCTGTGTTTCACCATTTTGGCTATCATAGTGGGCTTTGGAGCCTATCAAGTTTTCCCTGTGGGTGTTGGTGTTCTGCTGTTTGTGGCTCCCTCTCCTGGGTTTAGATGATCGAGGGAGGACCCACGTTAAACTCCACTGTCAAGTCTTACTTTCCTGGTTAAAGTTGCTAGCCCAGGAAAGTACTGTTATCCTCTAGCTTTTTGCGTGGAGACTAGCAGTTGATGTTACTTGATGGGTTTTGGGTTGTCAGTTGATTGAAAAACTCCCTCAGGTGCTCAGCATAAGGCGATTTCACGAGGGTGGGGCAGATGCTGGTTGTTAATGAGCCTCAATTAGCACTTCAATGGCCCACAGGGTGGGGTTGGATCTCCGAGGGAGGGGCTGCTGCCTCTCCTCAGAGGCCTGGGAAGGAGCAATATGACCACCGTCTTGCATGGCATCAACTCAGCAAAAGCTCTGAGCGCCCTCCAAATCCCGAGTGTCCCCACACAGTTCCAGTCCAGTCTGCCCTCCCTCTGCCGGAGCCCAAGGTGAGTGGCTGTGGCTGTTTTAGCCTCTGTCTCGGCTCTGCGCTTTGGAGCCACTTGGGAGTGTAACCCGAGGGGTCGCTCCCAGCTGAGGTCGCTGCCGACCGTGGGCTCCCAGCCCCCCGCGCCTTCGCAAGCCTACCAGGATGGAGTCAGTGTCTCTGGTTATATGGTCCTCACAAGCTGCTTTTCTGTTGGTTTTTCCCGTTGATTTGTCTGTGTTATAGTTGTAATTCCAGTTTGGTCCTGGGAGATGGTCTGTGTAGCTTCTGGTCACTCCACGCCATTTTGGAATCTCCCGACATGATGTTATTTTAAAAGAAGGTTTTTCTTTTTTTCTTTTCTGTTGAAATAAAAATAGAATCAGGGAGGAAGAAACATGGCAAGTATGCTCTTTCTCGCTGTTGAAGTGAGAAGCCTGTTGGGGAGGTCTGTTCCCAGGGCCTTCAGAAGGGAGCCCTCTGACCCTGAGAACTGCAGAAGTGGGGTTTGGGGGTGGTGACGGAGGACAGTACCCCTAACTGCAGAAGAAGGCTCCCAGCAGCCTGTCAGAACGACGCACTGAAACAGAGGTTCACTATAAAGAAACCTCTTTGGGGGGCTGCTAAATTTCCAGAAACATGGTCAAGAGTGGCTTCATCCTTTGACAACTGTCCACGTTTCCTTAAGAAACAACTGAAGTCTTCGATCCATTTCGAGTTAATTTTTGGGTGTGGTGACAGTAGTTGAGTGTCATTGTTTTGTATGTGACTTTCTGGTTTTCCCAGTACCATTTATTGAAGAGGCTTTCTCTTCTCCATTGTGGTTTTTTTGTTTTTGGCTCCTTTGTTGAAAATTAGTTGCCCATATATATGTGGGTTTATTTCTGTGCTCTTAATTCTGTTCCACTAGTCTCTGTGTCTGTTTTTCGGCCAATACCATGCTGTTTTGATTACTGTTGCTTTGTAGTATAACTTGAAATCACATGGACTACTACTCAGCCATAAGAAAAGATGAAATACTGCCATTTGCGACAACACGGATGGATCTTGAGAACATTGTGCTAAGTGAAATAAGTCAGATGAAAAAAGTCAAGAATCGTATAATTTCACTCATATGTGTCGTATAAATCAGAAAGCAACAAATGAACAAATAAACACTCATGGACACAGACAACAGTGTGATGGTTACCAGAGACAAGGGGTGTGGGGGTGCAGCAAAGGGTCAAGGAGGTCAAATGTACGGTGAAGGAAGAAGATTTGACTGTGGGTGGTGAACACACAATGCACTAGACAGATGACGTATCATAAAATTGTGCACTTGGAACCTGTATAATTTTATTAACCAATGTCACCCCCATACATTTAATACAATTCAAAGAAAAAGAAACAATGCAAGCCTAATCGGTTTTACTAGTTATGTTTCTGGCCAAAAAAATGGTCAGAGTTTACCTTAAAACAACTCCAAAGTCTTTGCTTCTAAATCTCGCATCTACCGTCGGAGCCCAAGGGGTTCAGCACCATGAAATACGGGGAGGCGGCCTGGTGGGGGGAGATGTTCAAACCCTGGTGGTGCTATTATTATAACCTCAGAGGGGGATGTGCCGTCTCAAAGCTTTGCTACGAAGTGTCACAACTCAGATACAATGTTTCGAGGATCAGCCAGGCCACCTTCTCATCATCCCTCCCACAGAGCCTCCGGGGCTAATGAAAACAAGCATTTCACTTCAGCCTGCAGCAGGGCCTACGGGCTTGGACTGGGTCGCTGATGTTTTGATGTAAGAATTGGATGTGGAGTCTAATTTGTCCGGGTGCACTCTTTCCCATTGGGCTGATGGAGGGCTCTGCATTATCCGATTATTCTAGGGAGGACTTTAGATCAGATGGTACACCTTCTAGCCCTTCGACTTCCCCTTAGTTTATGTTCTTTTTGCGACACCCTGCAAAGTGGGAACTCCACGTCCCGTAGGTAAGGCTGGGCTCCTGCTTGTGTCCAGTTTAACTTGTGCATTGACCACTGAGCACGTTCACGGGCTGGGAAACCAGACTCCTGTTTCAGGCTTTGCCACCCCTCCCTGTGGGTGACTAGCATCAGTCAACTGAGACAATATTCTAATTACTTCCTGGCATTATTAGGGCTAAGTGTTCCTTAAAGTTCCGTGTCCATTCTCACCGGGGGGTTCGCCCCATTTCTGTCCACGACTCCAGTACCTGGGAGGGTCACCTACGTCGGAGGAATGTTCAACCCGGGAGCCAAATCGTGTGGGTGTCATGTCCCTGCACCCCCACCTTCTGAATCAGTAACAGCAGAGAGAATGTCAGCAAGGGGTGTATTCCGGGGAGTTCCTGGCAATCGGGGTCAATGTGAGGCCTGCAGAGCTGGGTGACCCCATGTGGCCTGTCCCTTCATCTTGATCCGCATGTCCCCTGTCCAGCCTCATCGGTGAGCCCGTTATTACGGGCCCCCACCATGGCCAGGGGCCTCATTTAGAATAAAAAAGCACATGAAAAGGTGCTCACCTCACTAGTACTTTGGGGAATGCAAGTCACCACCACAGTGAGGTGCCGGCTCTCAGCCACCAGGATGACCATGATCCAAAGGACAGAAAGTGTCAGGTGTCGAGAGGGTGTCGGGAGTTCAGAACCCTGGCCCCCTGCTGGTGGGACTGTGAAACGGCACAGGTGTCGTGGGGACAGCGTGGGCCTTCCTTAGAAACCCAGACATAGCCCTGGCCGGTTTGGCTCAGCGGTGAGAGCGCCGGCCTGCGGTCCAGAGAGACCCGGGTTCGGTTCCCGCTAAGGGCACGTACCTCGGTTGCAGTTTGTCCCCGGCCCTGGCTGGGTCGTGCGGGTGGCAGCCACTCGATGTGTCCCTTTCACGTCGATGGTTCCTCTCTCTCTCCCTCCCTTCCACTCTATCTGAACAACAAAAAAAGAAACCCAGACATAGAGTTATCACGTGATCCCCCCATCTCCCTGTCGGGAATTTATCCAGAAGGATCGAAATCAGGATTTGGAGGAGATCTTTGCACACCATCTTCACTGCAACTTTATTCACGACAGCCAAGAGGTGGGCGCCCCCTGAAGTCCACCGACGGATGGACGGGAACCCGGATGTACAAATACAGCGAATGAAACGTGACGCAGCCTCGGAAAGAAGGGTCCCTGACACACGCCACGATGGGGTGAACCCCAAGGACACCTGCCGAGGGAATGCACCAGACACAAAAGGACAGACACAGCACAATCCTGCTACGCGAGGTCGTCAGTGTCACAGACACAGAAAAGAGAAAGATGACCCAGGGCCCTGGCCGGTTTGCCTCAGTGGTTAGAGCGTTGGCCTGTACACGGAAGGGTTGTAGGTCCAATTCCTGGTCAAGGGCACGTACCTGGGTTGCAGGTTTGATCCCTGGCCCTGTTCGGGGCACGTGCAGGAGGCAACCAATTGATGGGTCTCTCTCATATCGCTGTCTCTCGGTCTCCTTCTTCCTCCCTCCCTTCCACTCTCTCTAAAAGTCAATGGACAAAAAAAACAAATCCTTGAGTGAGGGGTAACAGAAAAGGAAGATGACCAAGGGCCGAGGGGGGCCGAGAGCGTCAGAATCGAGGGGCCGACTTGCAGGAGGGAAGGGGGGAGTTCCCGCGATGCCCCGCCCACAGGGTGAGTATACCGCCACCCCCGAACTGGACGCTTGAAGCGGTTAGGGTGATACATTTCATGCTGCGTGTTTCTCAGCCCACAACACACACAACGCCTGTCACTGGTGGGCTTTTCCCTGCCCACCGTTGGAAGTCACTGTGACGTGGCTGCGGAGTGTCACTGGGGACGATTTAAGGAGCAGATGTCAGCCGATGATCAGCTGTAAACCAACAGTCCGTGTAAATACAAGGCTCACAGCTCACGGCCCAGGAGGTCGCGATCCACGCCCGGGTGCGGTCGAATCGTCGTGACTACGGACACGCTGAGCCCGGCACGCGTGGACAGGAGCTCCCCGACCCCTGCCCTCGGACCAGCCGTGGTCTGGACATCGGCATTTTCCCCGAGGAGCTGTTCACGTGCCCTGACCGCACACGGCGTCCGTCCTCGGGGGCGCCCGGGAATTACACGGGGGCTGGATCCGCAATGCAGTGTGTGGGTGTCCTCCCCGCGTGGGGACATCTGGACTCCAAACTGGGTCACCTCCATCGGCAGCAGGAGGGCTGTCCAAAAGTTCTGGATAAATCCTCTCCCAGTGAATTTCTACGTTTTCGGGTTTGGGAATTGTGGACTTGGGGCTGTGGACCGATGTTAGCGCAGCCCTAGTTTACAGAGGGGGAACCGGTGGTCTGTGGCAGAGGTAGGTGCTCTGCCCAAGGCATCAGAACCGGGCTGCGGGTGTGGGGCGGGGGCGTGGGAGCCGGGCTGTGGGGCGGGGGCGTGGGAGCCGGGCTGTGGGTGCAGGGGTGCAGCTCCCAAGTCCACACTCTTCTCTGACGTGTATCTCGGACCACTTGGTGAGTCGTGGGCGACATGGGGCTCGCTGGGATTCACGCCTCCTTCTTTGCTTTCCCTGCGGGGAAGCTGCATTTGATAGTACGGGGATTGTGGGAGCGGCCGAGTGTGCAGGAGAGCACACTCTGGGGTTCCCTTGAACTTGGTCCCCTTATTGGGGACCCAGGCAGCCTCAACATGGCCCTTGCCTTGTGACCCTCCCTTGCCTGTTCCTCTCGCATGTGGCCGTGCCCTGGTGGTGCTGGGGTTCCATTCATCCCCCTTGTCCTGCCCCCGAGGCCTGGGCAAGTCCCTGCCTCCAGCTCTGTGAGCAGGTGGGCTGGATGTTGCACAGGTGAAGCCCTTGCACAGCCTGACAAGGTGGGGGGCTGGCCGCTTCACCTCTCGGGACAGTTTGGAGGGGTCAGCCCCCAGTCTCTCACAAGCCTTGAGACCCACCCATGGATGCACCTCACGGCCTTTCCTCCGTCCCCTCTTCCTCGGGGCACTGCACACTTGTGACCAGGGCCCTCCGATGCCCCGTGGCTGGGGCTGCCCCTCAGGAGCTGGGCGTCGTCAGAGCCGCGGTCCTAGTGCCACAGGCTGCAAGGGGCCACTTTCTTCCTTCCTGCTTTCTCCACCACTGCTGTAGGGCAACCCTCGCGCCCAGGGGACGGTCACCAGCAGGTCTCAAGTCAGGACTGGTGCTGAATCCGACACCGCCTTCGAAGAGCCGTAATGCAGAGTAGCCCGCGAAAGCACGGAGCGCATTTCTGACCGGAAGCCCCCGACGGCTTTAGTCCGCCCGACCTTCCCAAGTGCACACGGAGGTGCGTTTGTCAGGGCTCACTATTCATGCCACCTGGACCCATTGCTCCCGAAACGCTGACCTCGGTGAACCCCCAAGTCTTCACCCTCAGGCAGGTGCGACCGTAACCAGGCCTGCGGATCAGCCCGGCCACGTCGGCCGCGGCGTTCCCCCGTGGTCTCAGGCGGCAGAGAGGTGGTCTCATTTCTCGGAAGCGTCACCTGTCACCATCGCTTGCCAAGCGGGGTCGGGCTCAGGGCTCATTCCGACATCGCTGCTCACGTTGTCATTCTGCCCGGAGTCCCTCTCCGCCGTTACCACTTAGATGTTAATGTGCCGATTAGTCACGCGCCATCGAGGAAAGCCTTTTCCAATTCCTTCCATTGTTTCATGAATAATAATGTCTTTTCCGTCTTCTTTTTTTAAACCCTCATCCGAGGATATTTCTCCATTTATCTTCAGATAGAGTAGGAGAGAGAGAGGAAGAGAGAGAGAGAAAAACATCGATGTGAGAGAGACACATCGACTGGTTGCCTCCCGCTGGACCCTGACCAGGGCTGGGGACCGAACCTGCAACCCAGCTACATGCCCTTGACTGGAATTGAACCCACGACTCTGGTCCATGGGCGGACGCTCTAACCGCTGAGCCAAACTGGCCAGGGCTCCATTCCCTCTTATACGGGCCCTAATAAGGTCACATTTCCAGGGACCGGGGGGTAGGTGGAGGGTGGGGGTGGGGTTCCACATATTTTTTGGGGAGAAACACAGTCCAGCATAACAGAGTGGAACCCTGTTTGTTTCGGGGGCTCACCGAGAAAGGACACCTTTGGGTTGAGGGCTGGGTGGCGCGAAGCCAGGCCAGCTGATCGGGGAGAAACCTGGCCGCAGAATTCACAGGTGTCTCTTTGCTGCACTTTGAAGATTTCTCACCCCTGCGAAGATGAATAGTGTCTTGTCCACGTGGGCGTTGCTGTCGGCGTGGCTACTGTGGACACGACCCTCACCTCCCGTCAGTGTTTTTCACACGGAACTATCCGAGCTTACACGCAGCCGGCGCGCTGCGGGCCACGGAAGGGTGTCACGTGCGTGGTGAAGTTGGCTTTGATCACCACGGATGTTCTGCCCGTGTCCCCGCAGGGTCGGGAGCCACTGGATGTTCCGAGTGGAAGAACCTGATGAAGATGCTCCGAGGACGGGTTTCCCGTTGACCTTCATACCGAGCGGGGTAAGCAGGAAGGACCGGCCACCCCCAGGCCTGCCGTCCGCCTTCAGGTTCACAGCAAAGCGCCGCTTCGTGGCTGAGCTGTGTCGTGTCAAGTCCGCCGTCTTCGCCGCCACTCCGAGTTGTCTCTCCGAAAAGGCCACCGTGGCCTCAGAGGCGTGCGAACTCCCACCGTGTTTGTCTGCTGCTGGTTGGGCAGATGGCCAACCACGCCGCCGGCTCTGGGAAGTGTGTCCTCATTTGTCACCAGCCGGCGCGGCCGGGCTCCGCTTCCCTTTCTCGCGGTTGACTCACGAGGCAGCAGGTGAAAGGGGGGACGCGTCCCTAGAAGGGAACGCGGTCGGAGGAATCGACGGCCCCATCCTTCCCGTCCCAATGAGCTGTTCTCTCTGCCCGGACGAGACGAGCTTGTCAAGGTGAACAGGGAGGCACCGGCGCTGGATGGAGGCAGCCAGGTGTGGAGTGGGGGCCGCCAGGTGCGTGGATGGAGGCAGCCAGGTGTGGAGTGGGGGCCGCCAGGTGCGTGGATGGAGGCAGCCAGGTGCGGAGTGGGGGCCGCCAAGGTGTGGAGTGGGGGCCGCCAGGCTGCAGGTGGCTTTGGTTTCTCCCCCGCTCTCTGCTCCGGGCAGGTGAGTCTCTGGCCTCGTCACTTCTTATGGGTGCTTAGCAGACACCCATCTCTCTGCCTTCGCTGTAAGTCCTGCTCCACTTTCTGTTGTTGTTGTTGTTGATCCTCACCGGAGGATTATTTCCCATTGATTTTTAGAGGGAGGGAGAGAGAAACACTGATGTGAGAGAGACACAGCACTTGGCTGCCTCCCACATGCACCCCAACCGAGGCCGGGGATCGAACCTGCAACCGGGTACATGCCCTTGACCCGGAATCGAACCTGAGACCCTTCGGTGCACAGGCCGATGTTCTAACCGCGGGGCCACACCGGGCCCTGGCCTCTCCTCTTGGCGGCCAGAACGCACAGCCGCAAGACGCCCTCGGTGGGCTCGGTGAGACGGAGAACGAAGGAGCAGAGGCGGAGTCACACGCCGCAGGTGAGGGGAACTCTGAAAGAGATGCTCCGGAGTCATCATCCCACCTTCGGAATTCCTGTCCGTGAACAAACATTATAAAAGTGAACACGTCGCAGCCCGAGAGAAGCTGTTCAGACTACATCATGAATAAAGCATTCTCACCAGAATCTATGGAGACAGCTTATGGAGCCGAAAGAAACAGGGAAAATAGAAAAAGACACAAGTGGACATTTCATTGTGAGGAAAGACACAAAGGGCCAGTGCATATGGGGGGCCGGCGAAAGGCTGGGAAGGGAGCCGAGCACGCGCCGTGTTCATGGCAGGTGGGACGTTATCTGGGACACTTGCTTTAGAAAAGGAGAGTCACGTTTCCCGTAGGATGGACGCCTGCAGGCCCTGTGACCAGAGCATCCTGTTCCCAGGTGTGTAGACACACAAGCAGCTTTGATGTGCACAGGAGACATGCACAGTGATGTCGATAGCAGCGCCATTTATAATGTGAAATAATAAACAACCTGCGTCCGGCCGGTGCGGCTCAGTGGTTGAGCGTCGACCCTGCACCAAGAGGTCGCCGGTTCGATTCCCGGTCAGGACACCTGCCCAGGTTGTGGGCCTGATCCCCAGTGGGGGGCATGCAGGAGGCGATCAGTCCATGTTCTCACTCATCGATGTCTTTATCTCTCTCTAAAATCAATAAAGAAAGAAAAAGAAAAGAAAATAGATCAACCACTTAAAAAACAAACAAAACAAAAAACCGAGCAAAACAAACCTGGAGGCAACCCAAGTCCCCATGGACACAAGACTGCATTACAGAGGCCTGACCTTGGAGAGAAAAGTCACACCTCGAGCGTGGGACGGTTTCAGCCACGAGGTCACACCTCTCTGCCAGGTGTGGGGCCCGGCTGCCATGTGCTCTAGGGATTTCTCAGCCTCTACAACACGATCGGTAAACACGTCGAACCATCAGGCTCAGCTGATGGGATTCGTGGCCGTCAGGGAGGCTGTTGTCTTGATGTGTTTGTGTCTCAGCAGGAGAAAGTCCAGGACAGGTGTTCACCAGACGTCAGCACCCAGGTCGGCGGGATGGTTAATTGTTTGTGCCGAGTGGCCCGGCCCCGAGGTAGGCAGATTCCGCACGACGTCTGGTGTGCCTGTGGAGTGTTTTCGGCTGAGGTTCACGTGGCCGTCAGTGGACTCAGTAGACGGCCCTTCCGATGTCTGTGAACCTCAGCTACTCCTTGGAACAAGAGGCGGAGCAAAGAAGCATCCACCCCCGCTTTTCCTGTCACTGGTGGACGGGGGACAGCCCATCTTCTCCAGACCTTGGACTGGAACGTGTACCACCAGGCCCTCGAGTTCTCAGACCTTTGGACACAGACCGAATCACGTGACTGGTTTTCCAGATGGCAGATCACGGCACCGCTCAGCCTCCGTGATGTACGGGCCAGTTTCTCGCCACAAATCCGTTAGTATAAACATGCGATCGGCCCTGGCTGGTTTGGCTCAGCGGTTAGAGCGTCGGCCTGCGGTCCTGAGAGACCCGGGTTCGGTTCCCGCTAGGGGCGCGTACCTTGGTTGCGGTTTGTCCCCGGCCCTGGTTGGTCGTGCGGGTGGCAGCCACTCGATGTGTCCCTTCACATCGATGTTTCTCTCTCTCTCTCTCCCTCTCTCTCCCTCCCTCTCTATCTGAACAAAAAATGTCCTCGGGTGAGGATAAAAAAAAAATAAATAAATAAACATGCGCTCGATCGTTAGGGTGAACTATATAGTCATAGAGCCATTCATGATATACATCCTATGTTCATAATTATATCTAAACACATGCTCCTGGGGTGCCTGCAGAACCCTGCTTAGTATCATCTGCTGTACAGGACACTGAGGGGCCGTAGGAGATTACGTTTCCATCGCTTCAGATTGGTGGGCACAGAGAGGTGAAGGCCTTGAAGGGGGTGTGAGGGCGCGAGCTGTCCGTCTTCAGAAGGAAGTCCCATCGGCTGGTTTATAGAGATACAGTTTCAGAGCAATGATTTCTTGCAGCCAGTCCCTGAGATACTGTTGCTTGGCTCTGATACATTGTTTAGCAGGGAACAGGAAAGCAAGTGTGTCCCAGAAGGTTCAGCCCGGCGACAGGAAAACATGTGCCGTCCCCAAGTCTGGCACAGCCACAGGGTCTGTGGGTTCAGGTCTCGCCCTCCCCCCTCACAATTCTTCCGCCGAGTTGGATCAGCCCAACGGGCATTCCAGTTTATCGCGAGGTGATCACAGGTAGCGTTTCCAAGGGGACCTGTTCCAACCTGCACCAGCGGCCGTGTCTTGTGCTTTAGGTGAGGAGATCACGTGTCGGATCATTTCTTTGGGTGGAAGCCGCTTGGCACCTCTCAAGCCTGGAGACCCTGCCTCTGGCAGACACCATGAGAAGGAGCCCACGACATTCCCTAATTTCATGGTCTCTTCCTTTCGCAGACCGTCCTGGCATAGTAAAAATCCAAGGTGGATCTGTAGATACGTGAGCACAGTCTCCGTCCACCTTGGGAGGCCGGTCCGCTGCTGACCGGCTCTGTTTCACATGAGCTGACTGTTTGTGTCCAGCTCTTCTGGAGGACTGTCCCTGTCCTGCTTGGACAGGACAAATGGCTTCCCACATGAGGTACAGGTCGGACCCAGCAGGCTTTGGCGCTACAAACCCGAAACCAGCCACGAGGCACAACCGGATGCTCTGTCTTGTGTTCCGACCATCAGCCACACCCATCCAGTGACCTGTTGCCGTGTTACAGGATGGTAACGATTTGAAACAACTCATCAAGTGTGGTTCTTGCCGGGAGGTGGACTTTCCCGAAGAGACATCGTCATACTGAACAAGGGAGGACGGGGCTGAGCCTGACCGGGGCCCCTTCCTCGGGCCCCTAGAGTCGGGCAGCTCCCAAGTTTGCAGCAACCGCCCCCAGCTCCTCTGCAGACTTGTGGGTAGAAGTTCAATGGCAAAGGCGTCTCCGTGAGAGGCACGCGAGTCCGTGGAGGCCGACAGCTCTCTTTCCGTGTGCGACGCGAGAGAGCGACTTTCAGGTTTCGGGCTGGCCGTCCCGTCGCGTTGCTTGTAATCTAAAAAGCACCCTGCCTTCGAATCCAGTTACCGAGGGCTCCAGCTGGCTTATTAAAAGCAAGTGGCATCAAAGGAAGCCAGGGACCAGAAACAAGGGAACACAAACCTCATGCTTCCGAGCTTGGGCTCCATCGTTAACCCGCTCTATTTCCTAATTAGACGCGTCCCAAGGAGCGGCCAGGGACGCGACATTATATACGAACGGTAAGGAGGTTACACGCAACATAGTTAACTGACAAGAAGCATCTTTTAATTCAGAACCTTATGCAAGAAGAAGGGAAATGATAATAAGCACAAAAGCTTGGCATAAGGCTCTGGTCCCATTGATCTAAATCTCGTGCTGTGGGCCCCGGGGTGGGACTTGCTGGCTTCATGCACAGGTCCACCTGACCTGAGGTCTTTGATGGAGGTGTTTTCTTCCACCGAGTGCCTGCTTTTAGAGAAGTCCAAGCCCTAGGCCATGTCCCCCGTCTTTGTGTTGAAGTGGGGGTGTGGGGGAGGCAAGCGGGTAGCCAGGGCTCAAACCCTTGGGTTTCCCCGCAGTGCTAATTCACAGTCTCTGATAAGATCGGGCCCGTCAGGTTCGAGGGCCACCATTCTCAGGTCTCTCTGAAGGAAATCCGTCTTCCGTCTGCACTTAAAGAGATTATTTCCCAAATCTCCTTGCAGGTCCAGATAACAAGCCACAAAAAAGAGATCGTAATTATGGGTCGTGATGGAAGTATTAGCTCACTGCAGCGGTGACCAGTCTGCAACATATAAATGTACCAAATCAACATGTTGTGCATACCTTCGACTCAGGTAGTGTTAGATGCCAGTTGTATCTTAATAAGGCTGAAAACACATTTAGGAAAATCAGAGATGATTTACAAGGTTAACTGTCCTGAGATGTTTTCCTTGGGAGCTACAGTCAAGTATAGGTTAGATTTTTCAAATCCTACCAGAAGACATTCTCTTGGGATAAAGCATGTTGAGAAGGTCTACTTCCCTGGTTCTGTATTAAGAGCCTTGAATCACTTTGGATTGTTACATATTTGACTTTAGAATCTATTCTGTGGTGATATTAAAAAAAATTTTTTTTCTTTATTTATTTTAGAGAGAGAGGAAGGGAGAGGGAGAGAGATAGAAACATCGACGAGAGAGAACATTGATTGGCTGCCTCCTGCACGCCCCCCACTGGGCATCGGGCCCACAACCTGGGCATGTGCCCTGACCGGGAATCGAACCGGCGGCCTCTTGGTGCAGGGTCGACGCTCAACCACTGGGCTGCACCGGCTGGGGTATTCTGTGGTGATATTAACGAGAAAAATGCTTCCAAGCACCTTTTGTTTTGAGTTGCTCTGCAGGTTATGATGATGCTCTGAGTGCAGAATCTGTTTGGTTCAAACAGAAAACCCACTCGGCACTGGGAAGAGAGGGAGTGTGCGCATGTCACGTAAGACTCAGCGTTATGGCCTCTGTGAACGCGAAGCCGCCCGCTCCCATCCGCCGGCGGTACTTCCAGAAGCCCTTGTCCTCGCCCATCAGCGGAGCCGCGGCCGGCTGGTGCCGCCGCCGCCTACTTGGTTTACAGAATTCCATCGTCTCAAACCCTTCTCGGTGTAGACTGCAGGCGTGTTTAAAACCACGGGCGATGCTATTTCATGTACTTAGGACCCAGACGTCACGCGGTAGGTCACTGGGCTTCCTTTCGGAGACCACCGGCCACTTGATTGCAGGAGAGCCGGGAAGTGACCTCCCCTCCTGCCCAGTCACATGTGTTCCTCTCGGCTCCTCCAACGAGTCAGGAGCAACCACCTGACCTGTGCTCATCAGCCAACGCTGCCCGGGGAGAGGCTACCAGGACGGGGCGGGGCTGCTGACGGACGTAGTGCAGGTGGACCTGGATTTTCTGTGTCGGACTGGATCCGTTTCTCTTCCACAAGGGAGAGCTCAGGCGGCCAGGGCGGACGCTCAGTCTCTGCTCCGTCTCCTGTTTCCTGGGCGGGGATGGTGGGTCCTTGGAGGCTGGCGGCCCTTCCCGGCCCAGGGGGCTCCACGGGCATTGGCTGTACGTCGGGCGCTTGCTGGCTCACACCTGTGTGCAGCTGGCTTTCCTAAGGTGAGAGCGGCGGTGAACGAAGGCTTTTGACCGGCTCGTCTTACCACGAAGAAGTGCAAGCGTGTCATGGACGGGAAAGACAAGAACACAGCCGCTTGGCAGCTGACCGCCAATGCAGCTCAGGTGTCCGCTGGAAGGGCTGCTGTTTATAACCGCGACGCTGCCCCCGGGGCGTGCGGCCCGGGCCAGGCGGAGTGTGAGAACGCAGGCGTGGCCTTTTGGAAATGAGGACACCGAACGGGGAGAACGGAGACACGCGGGAGGAAGTAAGGTCGAGGCGCTGTTCCCCTCGAATGCCGGTGTTTATCCCACGGACGCGCACGGAGCGGGAGCTGTGCCGAGCGAGGTACACGGAGCCAGCCACGGCCAGGTTAGCAAACGGCGCTCGAGGTGAACGGCGCAATGAATGAGCTTGTCCCTGTCTCCCCTGCAGTGGTAACTGTTAATTCAGTCTTTCTGAATAGTACGGTGATCAGCAGAGGGAAAGGGGGGGGCAGAAGAGGGTAAAGGGAGAGACATGGTGATGGAAGGAGACTGGACTTGGGGTGAACGCACAGTGCAGTGTACCGATGAGGCGTTATGGAATTGTACCCCCGAAACCTACAGCATTTTATGAACCAACGTCACCCCAATGAATTCAACGCAAACATAATAAAAAGAGAAATGTTTTGGGGTCCACTGCCTGGCGGTTCTCCTGTCTTCACTGTCCCGCTCTGGCCGGGGCTCCCGGGGTGCCGGCGGGGAGGGCGTAGTTCTCTGTCCGCAGTTGTCTGGCTTCACCCCGGCGTTGGCCGGTGGCTTGTTCGTGAAGTTGCTGTGAGCAGAGAGACCTTCAGTGCCCGAGTGGTTGGCTTGGCCTCTAGCATCCCCGGGAACCGTCATGAGAACAGCCCTGGGTGGCTGCCGGTCCAGGGAGAACGTGGAGACACACAGAACGGAAGGGAACCCAGCCAGCAGCGGCTGAAGCAGGCTGCTCCGGGCCACCCGGAGTGTCACCATCAGAAAAGACAGAACCGCAGTGTTTTGCTCGACAGCTTTAGTGCAGCTGCTCTGACCTTGACATCGAATAGACATCGATCAAATGGGGGGCACGCTGTACAAAAAAGGTTGCGTTTCGGGGACACGCGCTTAGATCTTACACTCCGGTCTTTCACGAACAAGAGTGACTTGAGTTTGGGAATTATTTGAAACCCTGTTCGTCCAGGGGCAGAAGACAGCTTCTCCGCTCGGGCACAGTTCGCCTGCCCGAGCAGCGTCCCAGCCGTCAGCGAACTGTCCCTTGCCGTTCTCACCTGCTTTGCGAAGTGTTCGCCGGGCTGTGGTCTGTCATGGAGCATGTCGCCCCTCCTGTCCTGTCTGGCTCGCCGGGGTCATGCTTCCCTTTGTGGTCACTGCCAAAGCGCCTGGAGAGATTCTGCTGACCTCCTGCCTAAGTCCAGTTCTCACTCAGAGAACCGTGGCCCCGATCGTGCCTGTGGGTAAGGCGGGGGGCAGACAAGCTCGGAGACCGAGCAGCCTGAGGTTTGGTGCTTTCTCTCCAATCTCTGCTGACGCTCGCGCGTCGGACACCCGGCTGCAGAACTCTGACCTTGATTCTGAGATGAGTTCTTTGCTGGGAATCTCCTCACAACTGTTGTAAGTGTCTCTGGAGCAGGCTGCCTCCCCAGCCTCTCGTCATGCCTGGGCCACCAGAGTCCCAGCCCTGAGCGGGGGTCCCACCACGCGGGGACCTCCACACACCCTGTGCTGCTGTCCCGGGGGGGAAGTGAGGATACGCTGATGGAAATGGGGTGGACTGGAACCTCCACACACCCTGTGCTGCTGTCCCGGGGGGGAAGCGAGGATACGCTGATGGAAATGGGGTGGACTGAAATAATCGGTCGTAAATCAGGGGGGTGTCCCCGGAGCTAGGGAGGGACGCTGGATGGTCTCCTGTATTTCCGAGTGAGCTCAGACACCTGGGCGGGAGACGCCTGCTTCAGAGCCCATGGACGTATGGGACACGGGGTGGGGTTAGATGGTCGTGAGAGTGTAAAATTCTGACAAAACAGGACCTAGTATGGAAGCAGGGCCCCGGATCACAGGGAGACATTGGCCAGGGACAGGGCTGGGGTGAGGCTGTAAGGTGAATGGGACAGAATGACACGGCAGTTAGATGAGAGGGTGTCTAAGGGTCCTCGTGCCTCCAACGTTCTGTGGTCCCATCGAGATGTTCGGTGGAAACATTCAGTGGCTGTCCTGATGTGGCCGCCACATCTGCTACTGTAATGGGGCTGGATTGGCCCCTGAATGTCCGGCACGGATACAGTCACGTCAGCCTGAGTTCCAGCTGCTCCATCCATCGGGGAAGAGGGAAGGGGTGTAACACCGGGAGGCGGAGTGTGGAAAACGTTCTCTGCGGAGCAAGATGGAGCATGGAAAATGGACTGAGCCCTGGCCGGTCTGGCTCAGCGGTTAGAGCATCGGCCTGTGGTCCTGAGAGACCCGGGTTCGGTTCCCGCAAAGGGCACGTACCTCGGTTGCAGTTTGTCCCCGGCCCTGGTTGGTCGTGCGGGTGGCGGCCACTCGATGTGTCCCTTTCACATTGATGTTTCTCTCTCTCTCCCTCCTGCTCTGTCTGTACAAAAAAATGGAAAAATGTCCTCGGGTGAGGAAAAGAAAAAAAAAGAAAATGGACTGAGATGATAAAAATAGTTAGCGGAAAATGTCTTCGTGTGTCCAGAGAGTCGGGGAGAGGAAGGCACGGGGGGGGGGTGCCCACGTATCTGGGGGTGTCACGCAGCCTGGACTCTTGAGTTTTGCACGTTTTGGCTGTTTATGGTGACGTTCGAATCTCCCTGACATGGCTCAATCCCAACACGTATTTTATTCACTGAGCTCATCCTCCTTGTATTTTCTAAAAGATGTTTTCACTGATGTCAGAGAGAGGAAGGGGGAGGAAGAAACATAGAAACACTGATGAGAGAGAAACATCCATCGGCTGCCTCCTGCACGCCCCCTCCAGGGGATGGAGCCCGCACCTGGGCATGTGCCCTGACGGGAACCGCATCTACCCTGGTGCGTGGGGCGGGGCTCACTGCGCTGAGCCACGCCGGCCGGGCCAATTCGCACTTCTTAATCCTTCACCTCTTACACCCGTTCCCCAACCTCACTCCCATCTGGTGACCACCGGCTCTCTGTACCAACAAGTTCTCTTTTGTGGGTTCATTCATTGTGTTTGTTGGATTGCACATGGAGGTGAAATCACATGGTATTGGCCTCTCTCCGTCTGACTTACTTCACTCGGCATAATTCCCTCTGGGTCCGTCCGTGTTGTCGCAAATGGCAGGATTTCATCCCTTTTTATATCCCGTTGCATTATATCTTCTTACCCACTTCTGGGGAACTATCCAAGGAAAACTGAAACACTAATTTATTTATCATTCATTCATTCATTCATTTTTTAATCCTCACCCGAGGACACTTTTGCATTTATCTTCAGATAGAGCAGGAGGGAGAGAGGGATGAAGAGAGAGACACATCGAGAGGTTGCCACCCACAAGACCCCAACCGGGGCCGGGGACAAACTGCAACCGAGGTCCGTGCCCTCAGCGGGAACCGAACCCGGGACTCTCCAGTCCGCGGGCCGACACTCTAACCGCTGAGCCAGACTGGCCAGGGCTGAAACACTAACTTAAGAAGGTCCACGCCCCCTACACGTTCCCTGTGGCGCTGTTGACAACAGCCGAGCTCTGGGAACAGCCTGAGAATGAGGGTGATGTTTGAGGGTTCCCCAGCCTGGGGCTCTCCACCGATGCTGCCCATCTGGGGGCCCTAGGACTGGGGCTCCCCGTTCCTGTCACAGGCCTGTTGTTTCTAGTTCCCTGTGGGACCTGTTGTCTGCAGATCCATCTGAGAATGAAAGCCCCTCGGAGAGGTCAGAGGTGGGAGGAAGGGGCGGGGTCCCTTCCGCTGGCTCCCTGCTGGGGACCTGCTCCCCTCCAGGAGGCTTGCCCACGGGGTCGCTCACCTGCTGGGGACCTGCTCCCCTCCAGGAGGCTTGCCCACGGGGTCGCTCACCTGCTGGGGACCTGCTCCCCTCCAGGAGGCTTGTCCACGGGGTCCCTCACCTGCTGGGGACCTGCTCCCCTCCAGGAGGCTTGCCCACGGGTCCCTCACCTGCTGGGGTCCTGCTCCCCTCCAGGAGGCTTGCCCACGGGGTCGCTCACCTGCTGGGGACCTGCTCCCCTCCAGGAGGCTTGCCCACGGGTCCCTCACCTGCTGGTCTTGGCACCCTCGTCCTCAGCTTGTCTGACTGGCTCAGGTGGAGACCACTCCCCAGTGCCGGTCCTGGCGTCTTTGTTCTGTGGTCTGGCTGCCTCCCCACACCTGTTATTTCCACACAGTAACTCCTCAAACGTCCCAGAATCCAGCCTCCTGGTTTCGACGGGGACCCTGCCTGGTACAAGGACGTCCGTGTTAAACTCCTGAACAGAAAGGCTGAAATTCTGGGCATCTTGGGGGCAGTCAGGGTGGAGTGATGTTTCGGTGAGGACCCCCGCGTTGACATCATTGGTCAGTCACCTGACAGCCATGCCGTGTTCCAAGCTGAATCGTCGAAGCCCAGAGCTGTTCTTACCCAAAACCTCATTTGGGTCCAGCAAATGGAACAGATTTTCGAAGGCATCGCTCATGGTGATTAAGCGAATGGTCAGGTTTCTGTTTCATAAATAGCAAACTAGAAATTAGGAGCCTGTCAGAGACATTAGCGCTCACACATAAATAACAGTGATTTCATTAGAGCTGGTAAATTATGCTCCCTGAATTCACGTTGGCCAGCCGGGCGCTTTGCTACATACCCTGTGGGTTTTTTACCCCCAGACGCGTGACAGTTCAGCAAGACACACACGTCGGGTGGGCGATAGACTAGGAATTCAATCGCGAGCAAGTGTATCTGTCTTCTGTGTTTTACACAGTAGCGATCGGCTGTCCTCACGTGTGAGGGTGAAACGCTGAAGGCGCTGTGTGTTCTCGCCCGCTCTCTAAGGCCAGGCGCGGGAAACATGGAAAGGGAATCAATAAGTCAATGATGTTCAATGTTACTTATTTATTGACTTGAGAGAGAGAGGAAGGGAGAGAGAGAGAGAGAGAAACATCGATTTGGTGTTCCACTTTTTGATGCCTTCATTGGTTGACTCGGAAAGGGATTCTGTTTTTGTTTTTTTTTCTTTATTGATTTTACAGAGAGAGGGACAAAGAGATGGAAACATCATGAGACAGAACATCATTTGGTCGCCTCCTGCATGCCCCCCACTGGGGATCGGGCCCCACCACCTGGGCATGTGCCCCGACCGGGAATCAAACCGGCGACCGTTTGGTGCAGGGTCAACGCTCCACCACTGAGCCACACCGGCCGGACCACTGGTTGACTCTTGTATGTGCCCTGACCGGGATTGAACCCACAATCTTGGCATATCAGTGCGATGCCCCCACCGACGGAACCCCCCGGCCAGGGGCTGTCAGTAAAGTTTAGATGCCAGAACAAAGCAGACTTGCTCTTTTACCAAATGGTGTTGATCCCCCGAAACAGGAAGGAGTGAGGATTAAAATAACGCGTAAAAGACAAACGCGTGTTGCGGTGGTTGTCAGCACCAGGAGCCTCATTCCTCTGGTCTACGGGGATCTGAGGAAGGTGGGGGACCAACAGGCAGCCGGGCCGGCGGTCACGGACGACGCCTTTCCGGGGAGGGCCCGTCCCAGCCCTGTTCTCCGCTGAGAGGCCCCGGCTGCTGAGCGGGTGAAAAGGCTGAGAACCCCTGGTGTGCCCGGAAAAGACCCGATTTGGCAGTTTCCACCGAGGAGGCTCATTTGGCTCCAGTCCTGCCCTGGACATTGTACGGCCGTTTATCCTTCAATCGTCACACACTCAGCCCTGCCGTCCACAGTAGCTGCGCAGCGAGGCCTGAGCCACTGGCCAGCAGCTCCCCGTCCACCGAGGCTGCCTGCTGTCGGCCAGGCGGACCAAATAAGCCTATTAATATTCAGTCAGATACCGATCAAGTCCTTGTTCGGCGTGATTTATTTATCATATTGATCGCCCCTGCAGAGCCAAGAGCAATTTACGTGTGCGCCGGCTCGTGTTACCTCGAGGGCGGACAGATAAGACCAGCCGTCATCGTTGGTGTGCTCGCAAGAGTAATTGGAAACTGCTCCTCGGGCGCGGGTGTAACGTGCCAAGCCGTCGTTTGGGGGGAAATCATGGTCTTCGGACAGCGCGGTGGCTTTTATCAGCCGGTATCTCTGTCTTTGGTCTTAACGGACAGTCTTGCTGGTGTTTTTCTTCTAGAAATGGTCCACGAATTGGGGCTACCTGCCGCGCACCTGCTGACGTCCTGGTTTTGCAGCTGATGTATGTCTTGTCAGGAGTTTGTGGGCCCTGATTAAAGCGCCTGTCCTGCCGCCGAGCAGGGGCGGGCAAGCGGCCGGCCGGCCCGAGGCTCTTGGTGCTGAGTGTGGGAAATCTCACGGAGACTTACAGACCCGTGTGGACGGAGGCGTCGTCTTTAATTCTCAATCCACCGTCTTTTCGCTTCAGGACGTGGAACACTGGCTGTCGTGTCCAATCGTGGGCCATGGGCCGTGGGCCGTGGGCCGAGGACAGCATCTTCGGAGATCGCTGTCCAGCCCCAGGGTCGGCGAAGAGAAGACGGCAGGGCGGATGGCTGGGTTTCACCTTCAGCCGGGAAGTGACCGGCTCTCACCCAGTGTCCTGTGCCCAGAACACCTGCCCTGTTCCAGGGGCTATTCAGGTGCAGTGGACACCCGGGGCCACGACATGGCTTGTCCCTTTGAACCCTGCCTCGCGGGGGCTTGTAAAGGGGACGGTCACTGGAACCGAGGGGAGAACCGAGCTGAGCTCCGTCCTTACTCAGGGAAATGGTGAGGGTGAATCTGACCCCGGTCCTCCCCCTTCCATCTGCGGACCCGCTGAGAACCCTCCCCCGCCCGGGGCGCGGCTCTTCCATCGGGGTTCCCACTGCGCCTCCCACACCACACATCCCTCCTCTCTGACACACACTCACACACCACACACAATACACATCACACTCACACACCACACACTACACACCACACTCACACACCACACACCACACTCTACACACATCACACTCACACACACCACACACTACACACATCACACTCAACACACCACACACTACACACATCACACCACACACTACACACACTACACACTACACACTACACACATCACACCACACACAATACACACTACACACATCACACCACACACACCACACACAATACACACATCACACATCACACTCACACACACCACACAATACACACATCACACTCACACACCACATACTACACACATCAAACACACACCACACACTACACACATCATACTCACACACACCACACACTACACACATCACACCACACACAATACACACTACACACATCACACACACACCACACACACTACACACTACACACATCACACCACACACAATACACACTACACACATCACACCACACACACCACACACAATACACACATCACACTCACACACCACACACTACACACATCACACTCACACACCACACACTACACACACCCACACACTACACACACTACACACTACACAATACACACATCACACCACACACAATACACACATCACACTCACACACACCACACACTACACACAATACACACTACACAATACACACATCACACCACACACAATACACACATCACACTCACACACCACACACCACACACTACACACATCACACTCACACACACCACACACTACACACACTACACACATCACACTCACACACACCACACACCACACACTACACACATCACACTCACACACACCACACACAATACACACTACACACATCACACACACACACCACACATCCCTCCTCTCTGACACACACTCACACACACCACACACTACACACTACGCACATCACACTCACACACCACACACTACACACATCACACTCACACACTACACACATCACACTCACACACACCACACAATACAAACTACACACATCACACTCACACACCACACATCCTTCCTCTCTGACACACACTCACACACACCACACAATACACACACTACACACATCACACTCACACCACACACTACACACATCACACTCACACACACCACACACCACACACTACACACATCACACTCACACACACCACACACTACACATATCACACATACACCACACACTACACACATCACACTCACACACAACACACACTACACACTACACACACCACACTCACACACCACACACTACACACTACACACATCACACACACACCACACACTACACACATCACACACACCACACACTGCACACATCACACTCACACACACCACACACTATACACATCACACTCACACACACCACACACCACACACTACACACATCACACTCACACACCACACACTACACATATCACACACACACCACACACTACACACATCACACACACACCACACACTACACACACCACACTCACACACCACACACTACACACTACACACACCACACTCACAGACCACACAATACACAATACACACATCACACTCACACACACCACACACTACACACACCACACTCACACACCACACACCACACACTACACACATCACACTCACACATACCACACACTACACACATCACACTCACACACACCACACACCACACACACCACACTCACACACACCACACACTACACACATCACACTCACACACACCACACACTACACACATCACACTCACACACACCACACACTACACACATCACACACACACCACACACTATACACATCACACACACACCACACACTACACACATCACACTCACACACACCACACACAATACACACATTACACTCACACACACCACACACAATACACACATCACATATACACCACACACAATACACACATCACACACACCACACACAATACACACATCACACACACACCACACACAATAACACACACACCACACACAATACACATATCACACACACACCACACACAATACACATCACACACACACCACACACACAATGCACACATCACACACCACACACATTACACCCCCACACACCATACACAATACACACATCACACACACACCACACACATTACACCCACACACACCATACACAATACACACATCACACATACACCACACACATTACTCACACACAGCACACACAATACACACATCACAAACACACCACACACAAAATACACACATCACACACACACACACACCATACACCCATCACACACACCACACACAATACACACACATCACACACACCACACACACTCACACACACCCCCACACACTCACACACACCATACTCACAACACACACATATCACACAAACATACCACAACATACCACACACACACTATACACACAACACACACAACCACACACACACACTGACACAGCATCACCCACACACCACACACGCACACGTCCATACGTTCACGTAAACCCGTCTGTCGATGTGCTAAGAACCTGGTCCACCCCAGTCCCCAGC
The DNA here is from genome assembly GCF_014108415.1 of Molossus molossus. Taxonomy (NCBI): domain Eukaryota; kingdom Metazoa; phylum Chordata; class Mammalia; order Chiroptera; family Molossidae; genus Molossus; species Molossus molossus. The sequence goes on from NW_023425401.1 coordinate 110,352,879, forward strand.
TCTAACGTTTGGCGGGCTCACTTTAATACCCTCCCTCCACAGATTTCTTCCGCTCCCACCCGAGAGTCCTCCAAATCTCAGTGTTCTCGCTGACTGGGTTAGTTCCACTGACTCCTTCCGACCCCGTGGGCATCCTCCTGACCTGGTACGGACGCCCTTGCTGACCCTGCTGTGTGGCCCCCGCCCCCGGTGCTGTCCTCGGGGGCTGACACCCCTCTGCCTTCAGCCCTCACACGTGGCCACTGCTGCGTCTAGTCTCTCTGTTCACTTTCTCCTGTTCAACAATTGTGCTTCCAGCCCTGCATGCTGGCCTCGTTGTTAAATGTCAGCCAGCCTTTCAAGTGCTTGTAGGAGGGTTTTCCGCATTATTTACCCATAACACTTTTGAAAACAAGACTCCAGCCCTGGCCGGTTTGGCTCCGTGGTTAGAGCGTCGGCCCGTGGACCAAAGAGTCGCAGGTTCAATTCTGGCCGAGGCCACGTACCTCGGCTGTAGTTCAGCCCCGGCCCTGGTTGGGGTCGTGCGGGAGGCAACCAGTCGATGTGTCCCTCTCGCATTGATGTTTCTCTCTCTATTTCTCCCTCCCACTCTATCTAAAGATAAATGGAAAAATATCCTCGGGTGAGGATGAAAAAAAAAAGACTCCATGTGGGTCAATCTAAAATTTGCCCTGATTCTAAGTTTTCCTTAGAAGCCCCCCTTAAAGTTACTGTCCCTGTCCAGGGCACCCCAGACTGCTGACAGCCACTTCTGAGCGCATCCCCCCCTCCTGCCACCTCCCGTCCCCGAATCGCTGGGTGGAAGGGCCCGAGTGTGAATGGAAAAGCAGACTCATCTTCCAAATACAAGCCAAGTGCAAGGCGAGAGGAGGAGGGGTCGATGCGGACCAGACACCCGTGCCTGAGAGACGCCGGGAAAGAAGGGGGCCGAGCCGTAAAATCCTCATGGCGTCCCGGGAATAATTAAACGTGTCCCAGTTCATCGTGTTGAGATTTATGAGCCAATTCGGGGAGCCTTGAAAGTTCGTTTTCTTTTGCTCTTCAGTGGGTTTATTCAGGTGGGACTGGAGGCTTGGTGTTTGGGAGCTTGAGGTCGGAGACGAACAACCCAGGGAACCCACATACGCGCTGAAGCAGGTGAGGGCTGGTGGGCGTGTGGGCTCCCGCCCGGCCGGGCAACCTGGCATCTTCTGAGAGCAACACTGTACATGTCTCTGCTTAGTAACCACTCGGAGTGGCCAGGAAACAGACAACACCTCTTGCTGGTTTGTTTTTAATCCTCACCCGAGGATATGTTTCCATTTCATCTTCAGATAGAGTGGGAAGGGGGGAGAGAGAGAGAGACAGAGCGACACATCGATGTGAGAGAGACACATCGACTGGTTGCCTCCGCATGACCCCAACCAGGGCCGGGGACCAAACCGCAACCGAGGTACGTACCTTTGACCGGAATCGAACCCAGGACTCATTGGTCTGCAGGCCGATGCTCTAACTACTGAGCCAAACCGGCCAGGGCAAAACAACACTTTTTTTTTTATTTTTATTAAAATTTTTTTTTTTCCTTTATTGATTTTAGAGAGAGAGGAAGGGAGAGGGAGAGAGAGAGAAGCATCGATGAGAGAGAACATTGTTTGGCCGCCTCCTGCACGCCCCCCACTGGGCATGGGGCCCACACCCTGGGCATGTGTCCTGACCAGGAATCGAACCGGCGACCTCTTGGTGCAGGGTCGACGCTCAGCCACTGAGCCACACTGGCCGGGCCAACACCTCTTTATTAATATGATTTGTTTCCATCTTTCTTTACGTTCATAACCTGACTGCCCCTCTGCTTCCCGAGTGGGGTTTCTGAGTGATCCGGTGCGTGCCCCGCCCCCGCCCCACTGGAAGTTTCCGGTGTGTTTAACGAGCTGTGGGCTGAGGCTGGCCCCGCTGGGGTAACAGCAGACCCAGGGTGCTCTCGCTTCCCCCGGGCAGCGGTCAGTGCCAGGAACGCGCCATCGCTCACGCGCCCGACGAGCCTGCCTCCCCCTGACGGGCGGCGACACGCTTCGTTCTCAGTAAAGCAGCCGAGTCGCCTTCCCGCCACGGTGTCCCTCTCTGTGCCTGGAATTCCTCCAAGAGGCGGTGAAAAATGAGGAACGGCGTCATCGCTCAATGTCCTTTCCTCTCCGTAGCCGCTTGCGACGTTTCTTTAAAGTCCGCGACGTCTCTTTTTCTTGCATGAACCAGATTTGATTGCGATTAATACAGAGCCACTTGCGTTTTATTAGTCCTCGGCTCTCGACCCAGATTCTACCTTGTCAGGCGTGTGTGGGGGCCGATGCGCCACACCGTCGACACCGTCCGTGCCGGTCCTTGGACAGTCCCCGTGAGGAGCGGGGCCCCGGAGACCCAGCGACTTAGTACAAAGCTCCACATCCCAGCACGAGTTAGGGTGGGGGTGTGGGGGGCTCCTCCATCTCCTGCCCGCGTCCTTCCCACAGATGCAGGTCACAGCTGTGCGCCTTTGTCTCACTAACACACGCGGTCCTGGCTGCGTACCAGCCATCAGAGCTGTAATTCGGCCGGTGCTGTTACCCTCACGTCCCAGAGAAGGGCCGGAGAGGTCAGTGGACCGTCCAGGGGAGCCCGCGCCGGCAGCTGACCGCACACAGAGTCCACACTCCCGCCGTCCGTCCCCGCGGTGCCGTGAGCGGGCACCTGGGTGTCCGTCCTGGTGACACCTTCCCCGCGAGGTCTCAGATCCCCACTGGAAGACACATCGTGGCTCAGTGATCAACATCAAGTCACGTTGAGCTCGGGATCTACTCGCAAGTGACGTCTCAGGAATATTATCTTTCAAATGTCGGTCCTTTGAGGAGTTCAGCAAACACTCCCGTGGCCGGAGGAAGAGGGGGTGAACTTACCTCATGCTTCTTCGTCGTTCCGAGGGTTGTGGAGGGACGGAGAGAGGCGGCATCCCACCCACCTGCCAGGTGTTCTCTCCCCCATGGACACCAACAGCGAAGGGACCAAGAGAAATCCTGCAGGTGACTGTGATCTCATCGGCTGAGACTCCTGCGTGGTGGACAGGCGGGGTCACCTGCTCTGGCTGTCTTCAGCCTTCTCAGCTGTTTGGGGATGAAAGGGAGGGAGGGTCACCCTGTTCGATGCGGGCAGGTGACTCTGTCTCCTCGGTAAGATGGCCCTGCCGCTCCTCAGGGGATCAACGGGCACCATTCTCGAACAGATGAGGCAGATTCCCCACGAGGACAAGTCAGTCTTCTGAAAGCGGAACCGGGAATTTATTCCACGTCCTGCCCCCCTTTGGCTGTGTGAACTTGGGCAGGGCAGACATTTTTGATCTAGATTCTAGAAAACGGGCTGATTCTGATGAACACGATGAGGTCACGGGGTCGACGTGGCGTCTAAGGCGTGCCGGCCCGGGCGGAGGGGCGTGCGCTGGGTGGGGGCTGCTCAGCCCGGAGAAGGAAGGGCTGTCATTTTAGCCCGGTGACGACCTCTGGGCATCTGCAGAAGGCAGGCCCATTAGGTCCCTGGATTTGGCCATGAGGACAGTCACCAAGAACAACGAACAGAATCCATGAACAATACCCACGGACCCATGAGAAACGGCTCAGGGTGCACAATGCATGAAAAAAAAATCTTTAAATTTTATTTTATTTATTTATTTATTATTATTATGTAATCCTCACCCGAGGATATTTTTTCTGTTTATCTTCAGATAGAGGGAGAGGGAGAGAGAGAGAGACATCAATGTGAGAGGGACACATCGACTGGTTGCCTCCTGCATGACCCCAACCAGGGCTGGGGATGAACCATGACTGAGGTCTGTGCCCTTGACTGGAATCGAACCCACGACTCATTGGTCTGTGGGCCGATGCTCTACCGCTGAGCCAAACTGGCCAGGCCTATCCTCAAATGATTTCAGATAGATTTGACCAGTCTCAGCCACAGACAGAGATGCTGAATGAGGAGAGGAGAGAAGCTGAAGAGTTGGGAGAGATGGAGAGATGAAGCAAGAGAGGCCAGGATAGGGTAGTGTCGTGGGAAACAGAGCCATCAAAAACCCAAGTGATAGGGTCCTTGAGGTGAGTGTCACCTCAGCTCTAAGGGGAGGGGGGTTTATTCTTATTTTTGAAATATGTTTTCATTGACTTTTGGAGAGAGGGGAAGAGAGAGAGAAACAAACATCAGTGAGATAAAACATGGACTGGCCGCCTCCTGCACGCCCCCTACTGGGGATCGAGCCTGCAACCTGGGCATGTGCCCTGACCAGGAGTTGAACTGGTGACCTCCGGGTGCATAGGTTGATGCTCGATTAATTGAACCACTTGGCCAGGCTGGAGTTTATTCATTTTTATGTATCCTCACCTGAGGACACCTTTGCATTTATCTTCAGATAGAGCAGGAGGGAGAGGGGGAGGGAGAGAGAGAGAGAAACATCGACGTGAGAGAGACACATAGACTGGTTGCCACCCACATGACCCCAACCAGGGCCAGGGACAAACTGCAACCGACGTACGTGCCCTTAGCAGGAACCGAACCCGGGACTCTCTGGTCTGCAGGCCGACGCTCTAGCCACTGGGAAAAACTGGTCAGGGCAAATTTATCCTTTTTAAAAAAATATGTTTTCATGATTTTTTTAGAGAGAGAGATAGAAACATCAATGTGAGAGAGAAACGTTGATTTGCTGCCTCCTGCACACCCCCCACGGGGTAGGAGCCAGCATCTCAGGCATGTGCCCTGGCCTGGAATCGAACCAGGACCTCTCAGTCCATGGGACGAAGATGATCAATCCACAGAGCCACACCGCTGGGCTGGCGTTTATTCTTGAAATGGTGTCAGAAGGAGAGGCTCAGATATCAAACAGTTTAACTTATTCGTAAACGGGAACCTTTTATCCCAGAACCTTCTATCTGAATTTCACATTCTTGCGATAAAACAGAACCAGAAACAACCCTCGTAATTGGGTGTCGTGTTGCGTTGCATTTCCGACGTTCTACCTAAACGGAAGGCGGGATAAACAATGTTCTGAAGTCAGCATGACCACATTTCTAGACGTTATTTCCAGAGAGGGTTAGAATTTCCTGGACTAAGTAGGAACGGCTGTTCCGGGTGTTTTATAGGGAACCGAGTAGCAAAATGAGGACTGCCGTTTGCTGGGAATCAGCCCTCCCACGAAACGAAGCCAGAGCGCAAGGGGAGGCTGAAGCTCTCGTCGGAAAATCAGGAAAATCGTTCCACGCTGTGTTTTCTAATCTTGAGCAGTTCTCGGTTTCAGATAAGAGGGATCAGGTTGTTAGCTCTTCCAAGCACCACGATGGTGGCAGTTAATGCTGACGGTGTCACCCTGTCCTGTCTAGGTGACGGTCTCTCCTGCCACCGGGGCGGTGCTGGTCAGCGGGAAGCAAACCTCACGCAGGCTGTTCTCGTTACACCACCGCCGGCGTTGCCCGCAGGAGCGGAGCCTTCGGAAGGGTGTGCCGAGAGGGCGTGAGTCCTGCGTCCGCCTGTGCAGCACCCAGAAGCAGGTAAGAACGAGCCAACATTCACACGGCCGTCAGGGACGGTTACGGGCTGGTGCGACCAAGAGGAAGGCGACTCCTTCAGTCGGGTAATCACGCTAAGAGGCTTCCAGAGACGCCCCTTGAGAGAGACCACTGCGGTGTGTCTGGGTTTGCGCAGCCCTCACCATCCTACGATCACACCCGGGGGACTTCATTGCCTCACCGGGGATCGGGCCCACGCATGGTCCCTCAGACGCGTGCGGGAGAAGCTGCGGCGTGAAGCCAAACATCCCCGGGTGCGGAAGGTCAGCTCCCCGGGCCTGTCCGCTCCCCTCGGGGCTGCAGGACGAGGGCGGCCTGTGGGGAGGGTGTGGGAAAGCCAGGAGAGGCCCTGAAGCCGGGGGACAGTCCGCGTCAGCGTCTCATCTGGCATCTCGTCTCCAGAACTCTTGGTGCTTTCTTACCACGGAGAGTGATTTTTCTCTTGGACCGCCAAAGAGCGGGACACCGTGCCTCGTGCGCGTGGCTCCGGCCGTGGGGTCAGGAAGGCGCGGCTCCGCCAGGTCAGGATCCTGCGTGGGAAGTGAGTGGCTCGGAGGCGGGAGGCCCCGGGATGCCCCAGGTGAGACGCGGGGCACAGGCCCCCGGCAGGTGAGCTTGGCTTCCATCCACGTGGACAGTGGCTGCCTGGGGAGTGCCCATCTCACAAGCTCCCTTGCGACACGGCCACAGAGCCGGCGTGGTCAGAGGCTGGTGGGGTCTGCCTCCAGGAAGGACGCCTTCGCTCGCTCTCCTTAGGAGGGGCTCGGAGCAGCGGAGGCGGAGGGATGACACTGTGGGATGCCACAGAATAAAGAGGTGTCTCACCAACGGTCCGTCGCAGCCGTCTTATAGACGCCGGAGCAGGCAGCCGTGCGCTCATGACCAAGGTGGTAACGGACAGCCCCAACCTTGGACAATAAGGGCTGACATAGGCACAGTGGGCTGGACCTCAGGTCGATGCTCCAACCGCTGAGCGAAACTGGCCAGGGTGAAAAAATATTTCTTAAAGAAATATCAAGATGTGCCCTGGCCGGTTTGACTCAGCGGTTAGAGCGTCAGCCTGGGGTCCGGAGAGACCCGGGTTCGGTTCCTGCTAAGGGCACGTACCTCGGTTGCAGTTTGTCCCCGGCCCTGGTTGGTCGTGCGGGTGGCAGCCACTCGATGTGTCCCTTTTACGTCGATGTTTCTCACTCTCTCTCTCTTCCTCTCCCTCCCTCCCGCTCTATCTGTACAATAAATGGAAAAATGTCCTTGGGTGAGGATAAAAAAATTTTTTTTAAAATTGATTTTAGAGAGAGAGGAAGGAAGAGGGAGAGAGAGACAGAAACATCAACGAGAGAGAACATCGACTGGCCGCCTCCTGCATGCCCCCCACTGGGGATCGGACCCACAACCTGGGCATGTGCCCTGACCGGGAATAGAACCCGCGACTTCCTGGTGCAGGGTCGACGCTCAACCATGAGCCACACCGGCCGGGCTCGCCTTGACCTTTCTTGACATTGCCGGCCGGTATGTTCACAGGACTGGACTGACCTAACGTCAGCACATGCTTCATGACTAGCTCCCTCTGAGTGAGGGAGAAGCTTTCTCTCTAGCAAGATCCCCACGAGTCCCTGTTCCATTTGTAGAAAACGGCAGCTCGTCACAGGGCCCACCAGGGCCTGCTGCCGCCTGCGTCTCGGGTGTCACCGCCTGCGTCTCGGGTGTCACCGTCTGTGTCCCTTTCACATCGATCTCTCTCTCTCTCTCTCTCTCTCCCCCACTCTATCTGAACAAAATATCAAAAAATGTCCTCAGGTGAGGATAAAAAGAAAAAAAAAACACGTTATTTTTATTTATGGTTTGACACAGTAATCAATTTTCACATACACGTAATCAATTTTCCCGGCACGACTTATTGGCTCGCGTAGCACTGGTCAATCAGCACTTCGCCTCCGATTTGTAACGTCGTGGATCAATGTCCTGTGTATTAATAGGGGACTGGAATCTTTTCTTTTCCATTATGTACTTGGCATTGACATCCCAGAGTTCAGTGCCGCCGTTCTGTGAGTCTGATACCTAGGAGAAATGTCTCGGCCCATTTCTTCTCTCTTCTTGATCTGTATTCCTAGAGGGTTTAAGAAAGCACATTTTTTTTTTTTTTCTTTTTTTTTTCTTTTATCCTCACCCGAGGATATTTTTCCATTTTTTGTACAGATAGAGTGGGAGGGAGAGAGAGGAAGGGAGAGAGAGTGAGAAACATCGACGTGAAGGGACACATCGAGTGGCTGCCACCCGCACGACCAACCAGGGCCGGGGACAAACTGCAACCGAAGTACATGCCTTTAGCGGGAACCGAACCCGGGTCTCTCCGGACCGCAGGCCGACGCTCTAACCACTGAGCCAAACTGGCCAGGGCAAGAAAGCACATTTTGTTTGAAGCTTTTGTTTCTTTTTCCACACTCTCAGTCATCATCACATCTGCCTTATTTTAAAAGCTTATTCTGAGTTTCCGACGTCTCTGGGCACGTACGTCTGGTTTCTTTATGAGACGGCGGATGTGGTTTGCTTTTGTCTTCAGTCCTAAAGATCTCGCAGGTTCGGTGTGAGCGGCTAATTCTCTCCGGAGTGTTGAAGAGGGCCGGTGTTATTTTAGGTCTCCGTGTGTTGCTCATTTCCAAACCGTTTGAGGTTTTGCTTTGGGAATCTGATCGGAGCGTGGATCACGCACGACCTTCCTAGGCAACGATGCCACGTGCCGGTGGGTAAACCGAGGAACGTGTCCTGCAGAGGCGGTGTACACCGGTGCGGGCAGGGCAGCCGGACACGGAGAAAGGACAGCGGCAACCCTGACCCTGCAGCTGCGGGGGGCAGTCTGGGGACAGGGGCGAGGGGAGAAGTGGCCCGGAGCTCGGAGACGGAAGCGGAGGGTCCCTGGTGGCACTCTGTGCCGACACCCGCTGACCGACACCCGCCAGAAGCCAGAGGCAGGGAGAGAGAAGCCGTCCACGGGCTCAGCCCCCCGGGGGGCAGTTCCCGTTCCCCCAGAACCTCTCCGGTCTACCTGCCTGTCAAGTAAAAGGGGTGTGTCCTCAACAAGGACCATGATGCCCCGGGGGCCCTGAGTGATGTCAGCATGCCAGAAAACTAAAACCGGGGTCACCACCAGCCCGCGTGATAGTCAGGGCTCAAGAGGGAGAAACTCCGAGTCTGGGGTTGGTCAGGGCTCCCGAGTCAGTGCTGTCAGTGTCCACGACTCCTGCGTGTTCCATTGTGCTCTTCCCGGACCTTACGACACGGTTCTTTCATCGTGGTGGTGGTGGTGGGGGGTGTTTCAAGCTTTCATCTCCTGATTTTCCGAATCCCCGGCGTTCCTGTCTTTGGGGGGTGGCTGGCGGTGTCCCACCGGCCAGGTCCTTGGCGCAGGGGCCGGGAGTGACCCTGGGGTTCTGCCGCTTGGGAGACCTCCCTCCTCTCGATACGTCCCAGGGCTGGGACTACGCGCAGAACGTGTCTGCTGTCCCCGGCCTCCGTGTGAGGATGAGGCGGACGGGGAACATCGGCTGCCCGCCCCCCCCTTCAGCGCGTCTGATCATCGGCTTCTCGCCGCCCCCAGAGGGTTCTTGACCTCGCCTTTCGGCCAGCACGTACCACGTGTGCAGAAGGATTTCAGGCCCCACGCGCACAAGGCTGGCAACTCTCGCCTGTGCATTCCCAGGACCACGCGCGGGAGGCCGGGAGGGGCCGTGGAGGGTGCGCACCCCGCCGGACTGGGCGCAGCTTGCATCAGGGCTCAGGCCCCGGCCTCTCCCTGGCCCATCGAAGGGTCTGACTCTTCAGGGGGGCTTCCCCTCCCCACACAGCAGAGTGTCCCGGGCCAGCAGGTGCGGCGACCATTCGCGGTCGCAGGTGAACGAGGAGAGCGACCGGGACAGGAGATGGGAGAAGAAATGCAGGACTCAGGGCACAGGCTGCCTTCCAACGGGAGAACTGAGGGGGAGGGGCCGCAGGTAAGGGCTGACAGGGCCAGGGAATGGGGGTGTGGGTGACAGAGAACCGTGTGAAAGGAAGGGATGAGGGAGAATTTCGGAGGTGATAAAAAGGGATTTAAGTACTGTCAGGCATCCGACATTCCATGACCTTTGATAACTTTGAGAGTTGCCAGTGAAGATCGAAATGAATGCTTCTTAATTCTCCTCCTGTTTGCACAATGTTCTAAAAATACCTGTGACAGCCCGCTGTGGCTCAGTGGTTAGCGTGGACCCTGCACCAAGAGGTCGCCGGTTCGATTCCCGGTCAGGGCACATGCCCAGGTAGTGGGCCCGATCCCCAGTGGGGGGCATGCAGGAGGCGGCCAGTCGATGTTCTCTCTCATCGATGTTTCTATCTCTCTCTAAAACCAATAAAGAAAAATGATTAAAATAAAAATAAAAATACCTGTGACAACTTTGTCCTGGCCCAAACCCAGTAATGTTCTACCTCCCCCCCCCCCCCCCCCCGCACCTTTATTTATCAAAGGACCAGGGAAACACCTTTTCCCTCTGCTTTGATGGACAGACCGCTTGCCCCTCTGTAGATCCTGGAATTGGCCACCAGGAGGCAGGGTTGTCTCTCCTCAGACACAAGGTTAGAGGGTCCCCCCTGAGACTTGCCAGGGACGAGGTTGCTGTTAAAACAGAGAAAGGAACCCTGGCCGGTCTGGCTCAGCGGTTGAGCGTCGGCCTGCGGACCAGAGAGTCCCGGGTTCGGTTCCTGCTAGGGGCACGTACCACAAAAACAAAACAAAACAACAAAACAGAGGACGGGGGAGACAGGGAGCCAGGACCCCAGGACGAAGTATGGGAGACATGGGGACGAGGAAAAGGGCTTTCTAAAAGCACCCTGTTGTGGTGAGATAGGCCGTCTGGGGTACGGTGAGCTCCAGTCTATCTGGAGCCAAGATTAATTTTATTTATTTTTTTTAATCCTCACCTGAGGACATTTTTCCATTTTTTGTACAGATAGAGTGGGAGGGAGAGAGAGGAACAGAGAGAGAGAGAGAAACATCGATGTGAAAGGGACACATCGAGTGGCTGCCACCCGCACAACCAACAAGGGCCGGGGACAAACTGCAACCGAGGTACGTGCCCTTAGCGGGAACCGAACCCAGGTCTCTCTGGACCGCAGGCCAACGCTCTAACCGCTGAGCCAAACCGGCCAGGGCTGGAGCCGAGATTAGACAGCCCGTCGGGCAGCGTGAAGTCTGTGCAGAAGCTGGGGTTCGGCTGTTCCCCAGGGAACATCTGAGGGCCAATGGCTCAGTGAGATGAGCCCTGTGAAGAGGGGTGACTGCCCCCTTGTCCTTCTCCTGGCATCCAGCGGGCATCTAACAATTTGTCCAAGAAATGATTTTGTTTTAAAGAATAGTTTATTGAATTTTAGAGAGAGAGGAAGGGAGACGAGAGAAACATCGATGTGAGAGTGTAATACTGGTCGGCTGCCTCCTGCATGTGCCGTGACTGGGAATCGAACCCACGACCCTTCGGTGCCGGTGATCATGCCCACACAGCTGAGCCACACCAGCCAGGGCATCAAGGAATGGCTCAGCTCAGCGTCTGGCCCCTGCTCAGATGCTACATCCGGGGGCCCAGGGCCCAGCTTCTCATCCGGGCCCTTAGCTGTGTGTCCTTGAGAAATAAGCCCCGATTGTGCCCCATCCCCAAGGTGACTTCACTCACCGACGCGAGGTCTAACCCTACCGAGTGTACATCATGGGGGTCCATGTTTGAAAGGAAAACAGTGGTGATGAATGAGAAATCCAAGTTCCTTCTTTATTATTTTAGATCTTCCAGGGTAAAGTCAACCTGGTATGTGAAGACTCTCAGAGGTCCGGCTAAAGGGAGGCTGGGCTCAAATAATTGTCTGAGCTGGGTTTGCCCGTGGCCTCGGTTCACGAGGGCGGGGGTACCCGTGGCCGGTTTCATGCTGAACCCCCCAGACCCCAAGAGCCCTGGGGCCATGGGAATGCCAGATCGCAGGGTTCTTGGGGGCAGGAACTGTGTCGTCCATCCAGCCACAGGTCTTGCTCTGTGTCCCCTACACACTCCTGCCCACCTGCGTCTTTGACTCTGCAGAGTTTCCACGACCCCCTCGCCGGGCTCCACACGATCCGTGGCTTTGCACAGCCAAACAGGAATCTCAGGTTTGTATTCATCTGTCACCTCGACCGGCAACTTCTTCCATCAGCCACCATCAGAGGGAAACGTGGTCAGTGGGCAGTGCCCGGCCCCACACTGCTCTCCTCTCACCGTCTACTCCGTACCTGCTGATGTCCCGTCGTCTGGTGGTTCTTTGGTCCGGAGTGCTGGCACACCTGTAACCTGCCTTCGGAACACCCTCTCTTCCCGCGTTCCCAGCTGCTGCAGTGTTGGTCACCTGGAGCACCAGGTAAGGGCTTGGGAAGCGATTGCATAAAAGGACGGCCCGTGAGCTCCCCCGTGGAAGCCGAGACTGGACCTGCGAGAGCCTCTCGGCCAGGGGGCTTCTTGCCTTGCTGTCTGGGAAATTCACGCGGGTTCCGACTTGGGGAAAAGGAGGTGCGTTTTCATAGGCGTGTGCTTCCATGAAGTCATCCCCTACATGCATACAACATGTGAATGGGCAGAACCTCCGCCGCGAGAGGCAGGCAGAGCGAACACTGTTTTCCTCGGGGGGGTCGCCGAGGTCACGTAGCTGATACGCGGTTGTGTTCGGCAAGAGCTAGGATGTCCCCACTCTGGCTGCCGTGCCCATTTTTCATTGTGCCTCATCCTCGGGACTTGGGGAGTGAAGGATGGACAGGGGTCAGCTCACTGGTGCTTATAAGGTGTCTCTCTGACCCCTGTTCCAACCATCGACGGGGCAGGAGCCTTTGAATTTGGGCTTAACAAAGAGGCTAACAGGGGTAAATGGAGTGGTTTGAAACGCGCGTTGAGATCCTTCGTCTGCAGCTATGCTACCGACAGGCAGATGAAGTAACGGCGGAGAAACCCCTGCCAAGGATAACACATCGCTTTCGGGCAAGTAGGTACATTCAGCAGAGTGTCTTTCCCAGCTACGCCTCCGAAGTCGAGGACATGAATAATTGAGCGACTTCCTGGCACACTCGATATTTATTTGTAAGCCCGCTCTGGGCGGAAAGAGAGGAAAACACATTTTGCAAACAAGGATCGCATTCTCTGGGCGTTGCTTCGTTTGCCAGACGATTTCCGAATTCGGGTTGCAAGGGAACGCCTCGGTGGGTCTCGTTACTTCCTGGTCGACGTCTGCCGGTGAAATAGATCGGGCTGGCAGGGGGACGCAGACGCCCGCCTGTGTGCACGTCTGAGCCTCGGAGGGGAGAGGGAGCCCGCAGAAATCTGCTCCTCTGCAGTGATCCTCCTACGTCTCAGTACGAGGGTGTGCGGATGATTTTTGCACTTGCCTTTCGGTTCTCCCTAGTTGGGGCTAGAGAGGCTTACAGGGCATGGGTCACTGTTGACTAGATGTGTCCTGTTCTACGGTGTTTGTGCTGTTGTCCTTTTTAGAGCCCCGTTAGGGCCCAGGAGTGGGGAGCACTACCTCTGACCTCGGTCGGCAGGGGCGAGGTCCCTCGCAGAGAGCGCTGGTGCGGCCCGATTCTATTGGTATTTCTGGGGCTCTCTCGGGTCCGACGACGAGCTCAGGTCAAACTTGTGTGAGGAGGACAGTGGCCACTGGTGACATTCACGAAAAGATGGGATTCTGGGAGGTCCACGCGGGGGGTCTGGGAAATGGAGCCAGCATCGGAGGTAACGCACGTGATGAACCGTGTCTCTTTGTGCCTGAAGTCTCACTCATCATACATTCATTTTTTTAAAAACATTATTTTAGGAAAGCAGCTTACATTTGAATATGTTTTTTTTTCCAGTTGATTTCTGAGAGAGGAAGGGAAAGGGAGAGAGAGGGAGGGACATTGATGTGAGAGAGAAACTTGGATCAGTTGCCTCCCGTGTGTCCTAACGGGATCGTACCCACAACCCAGGTATGTGCCCTGACCAGGAATCGAACCCACAACCTTTTGGTGTATGAGAAGACACTCCAATCAACTGAGCCACACTGGCCAGGGCTACAATTCTGTAGCTTTAAAAACGCCCTCTGCTGCCCAGCTGGCATGGCTCAGTGGACGGAGCGTGGTCCCGTGGACTGAGAGGGCCCCGTTCGATTCCTGGTCGGGGCACATGTCCAGGTTGCGGGCTTGATCCCCAGTGGGGGTCGTGCAGGAGGCAGCCGGTCAATGTCTCTCTCTCACACCAATGTTTCTGTCTCTGTTCTGCTCTCTCTAAAAAATCAATAAAAACAAATTTTGCAAAAACGCCCTGGGCTAGTTTTCACACAGGGTTCTGATAGCCGCGTGGGGCAGGCGTTCGAGACCAGCACATTGAGGATGTTTATGGGGAAAGAAGGGCTTTTCGACATAGACACCGTGCCCTTGGTTTAGCTTGTAGACACGATGCTCTTAAGACTCTTTGCATGTGGATATGTGTGTGTGTGTGTTTCCTTATTGGGAACAGACAGAACGGGCCCGAGTGACACTGCGTGGTGTTCTTTGGATTCGTGGACAGTGTTCCGGACCCTTAGGATGGAGGAGATGAAGGATGATGTGTGGGTCAGGCGGGATCCATTAAGCCCTGGAGCTGCCGAGCACGAAAGTGTGTGTTTGGCTCAAGTCAAGGAACACAATCCACCAGAGACAGGATGAACGAAGGGCTCCTTGCCCGGCCAACTCTTCCTCCAAAACAGCGCTGGGCTGGGCCGGCATGATCTCAGGGCTTCTGGGCTGCTTTCTGCTTTTTCTCCCTCCCACCTGACTGCCTGGGGCTGTGCTTACCCGAGGAAAGGCTGAGGGTGTGGAAAGCTTGTGGTCCCTTGTGAGGGTCTATCCCCAAATCTCCAACTTCCGTGAGTCCGATCTGATTGTGCGTCCTCCACAAAGCGTTCCTTAATGACTGGCCCTCACGGTTATGACCTGTTTCCCTTCTCTAAATTGTTGGGTCAACAAGAGAGGGGCTATTATTTTTTTTTTACGGCTAATTTTGTCATCTCATCTGGAGGTGTGATACACAGTTTTGAATATAGAACATGTTCCTAATATTTGTGGAGAAGCTAATCGTTAAAGACAAAGTGTGTGTGTGTGTGGGGGGGGTGGAGAGTGACTTTCTCTCTTCGGTGATAAATAAAACGATGCAATTGATGATCTGTGATCTGATTGTCACCCACGGTGTCTCTGAGGGCTGTTTGAGAAATCTGTTGTGTTCATTTATTTTATTGATTTTTAGAGAAAGGAAGGGGGAGGGAGAGAGAGAGGAGAGTGAGAGAAACATCTATGTGCGTGAGACACAGTTGACCGCCTGTCGCAAGCACCCTGAATAAACCCGACACATTTTGCTGCCTGGGATGACGCTCCCACCAACAGAGCCACACCAGCCAGGCTTAGACATCTGCTGTCAGTGATGTGGGCATCGACCCATGACGGGAATCATGGCTTTGAGGGCAAGGTTTGGGTTTGCAAAGTAAGTGTTTCCCTGAACTCTCGGAATACAGTATGACAGTTTTACGTGGGCAAACTTCACCACTGAGAAATGGCCGTTCCAATGGATGAGATCGTACCTGAAGCATACAGAGAGCTGAGCCATTCCATACGGGGGTAACCAGGCTCCGCAACTGGGGATGGAGGGACAAACCAGGCGTGGTCCAGACTGAAGAAATATGTGGAAGACATGGGCGCCCACATCTGGTGGGGGCTTGTTCTCAGCTGATGGCAGAGGGGAAAGGAGAAAGGCGATCGGAAAAGAGTCTGTATTTCTTCAGCGGGGCGATGCGTTCACAGGTGTTTAATCTATTATACATTAACATGCTGCTTGGACTCTTTGATAATTCAGGAAGCAGAAAGTGATATCCTTTATATTCAATCAACGGGCCAGGTTTAGAAATATGGATATACAGGATGGGCCAAAAGCGGGGTTCCAGCTGTTCGAATGGAAAATAATGCAAGGATGAATAAATAATAGCACAAGAATAAACTCTGTGTGGATATACGCACGTATGAATGTATTCTTAGGCCTGAATATCACTTCTAGGAAGATGTAGGAGCTCGGCCCCTGGGTGGGGGGGCAGGTGGGGAAGGGGAGCGTGGGCTCTCTCATTTGTACACGTGCAAACACTACTGACATTGTGCGGCCGTGCGAGCTTGATGGAGAGCTTGTATAAAACACCGAGCCGAGGCAGCCGGGGAATCTTTATTTTTCATACCCAGATCTTTACGGCTCTTACGGCACAGTGATGTGCTCGCTGGCGCTGGAGAATTTTGAGCTGTTAGAACGTGCTTGTCTGAAGAGGTGGAAGGAGAAAGAATGTCCAGGTAGAGGCTCAACAGCCTGGCTGTTCTCCTCGTGTCTGCAGAAGAGGGTTGGCTGGTCTCAACGCCCTCCTGGGCTCCCGGAGCCACGCCCTCTGGTGCTTCCGGAGCCACGCCCCCTCATGCTCCCTGTGCCACGCCCGCTGGTGCTCCTGGAGCCACGCCCCCTCATGCTCCCTGGCCACGCCCCATGCTCCCGGAGCCACGCCTTCCCAGGCTCCTGTGCCACGCCCTCTGGCGCTCCTGGAGCCACGCCCTCTGGTGCTCCCGGAGCCACGCCCCATGCTCCCTGGCCACGCCCTCCCGGGCTCCCGTAGCCACGCCCCCATGCTCCTGGAGCCACGCCTTCCCAGGCTCCCTGTGCCACGCCCTCTGGTGCTCCTGGAGCCACGCCCTCCCATGGTAGCGCATCTTCTTCCAGCACCGGTCCGCTCGCGCCAAGGCCCCTGCGCACGCGCAAAACCCAGAAGAGAATAAAGCCGGGATGGAGTCTCTGGCAAGGGCCGTGCTGAATCTCAGAGACAAGAGCCGGAACACCGTGACATCACCGCATTTTCCCGGCACAAAGGCTCCAGAGAATGAGAGCATCGTGCTCCGAGGGGGGTGCTCACAAATGTCCTGTTGGCTCCTTGTTAGAAACCGGGACTCTCCCAGCTCAGACGTGTGAGCCTGGGAACAGGTCAGAGGGTCAGCCCAGCTCTGACCGGTCACCTCGGCTTCCACTCGGGGGGCAAAGACGTCGCTGTGTGCCTGCCTTCGCGGTGGGTGCCAGGCTTTGTTCTCCAGACGACTTGGCCACCTGAGCTCAGGTTCTCCGTTTGGCCCAGTTGACCCTCTTCTGTTTCAGCGGCCAGAGCTCTGACGAGGGAGAAGGGAGGGTCTGGAACCCGGACCCTGCATCACCTTCAGCACCCCAGTGGGAAAGCTGGGAGGACCGAGCCATTCTACTGGTCTTGTTCTCCGTGTCGAGCATCCTGAAGGCTGACCTGGGGTCATGGGCTCCTTTGCTAATTCTCCCTAATTCTGTGGCCTCAGACGCTCCGTCGCCTAACGGGAGGAATATGGCAGGCTCCCCTTCAGTCCGGATGGTGGACACCTCCTGATACATCTACGGACCGATAGCTTTTGCCGTGGTTGATCGACATTGAACTTCATGTCCACCCAATCCCATGTGTCTACTATATGCTTTGGAATCTCCGTGATGCACCCTCAGCATCCACGCGGATTCTCTGTTGTTGTTGTTGTTAATCCTCCCCTGAGGATGCTTCCCATTGCTCTTTAGATAGAGTGGAAGGCAGGGAGGGAAGGAGGAGACATCAGTGTGAGAGAGGCACATCCATTGGTTGCCTCCCACACAAGCCGGCGTAGGACTGGGGAGGGCGAATGCAACCTGCAACCCAGGTACGTGCCCTCGACCAGGAATTGGACCCGTGACCCTTCTGTGCACGGGCTGATGCCCTACCCACTGATCCATGCCAGCCAGGCTCAACACTGATTCTTACAGTGCCTGATATTCATAATAACAGCACAGTATTAAAAACCCAACAGTTATTCTTGACTGTGTTCCAGGCACATTGCACATCATGCTTAATTTACACACATGACCTCATCTCATGGTCAGTCCTCTTTTTGGGTTAGTGACCATCATGTCCCCTAATCATGTCCCCTCACGTCAGATGAGGACCCTGAGGCCAGGGGAGGTCAAGGTCACACAACCAGTAAGGACGAAGATGCAAACCCAAGGGTGCTTGTCTACAGAGCCCACAGTCCTTGGGGGTTACTTATGAAGGACTCGGGGTGCGTCTGTTCTTTTTCTCCCTCTGGGCTCTGAGCGGTTTGTTCCAATGAGCGCTCTCTCTCTCTCTCTCTCTCTCTCTCTCCATTTCTCAGTTGGAATTGTCCTGGAAGGGAGAACGGTCTCTTCTTCCACTGACCCACTTCTTCCACTGACCCATTTGTAGGGTTATTTAATTCTATCGGTACAGACTCACGGGCACCCACCCATTTTACTCTAGACGTTAACCCCAACACGATGGTTATTTTAGGTTATTGAATTCTATCGGTGCGGACTCACGGGTTCCCGTTTGATTCTAGGAGTTAAACCCCAACACGATGGTTATTTCATTTGTTTACTTATTTGCTCAAGTGGCGCTAACTGTGCCCCGTGGGACCCCTGCCAGGTCGGAGCCTGCCCCCTTTCCGCAGGAGCACGACTCTGTTCGGTATTTCCTTGTTCCCCAGATCCCGCTGGGCCAAGGTCGACGGGAAAGCGCTGTTCTGGGGAGGGGCTTCACTGCACACGAGGGAGCGGTAAGCTCTCCAGGGTGTCAGGGAACTGTATGTCCCTTGCTTCCGTGTGAACTGGGCACCAGGCCATGGGAGACACCCCCACAGCCACCCCCACAGCCACTCCCACAACCACCCCCCCCCCCCCCCCCTCATGTCGAACACGTGCGGGGAGGAGGCTGGTCAGCATACGGGGCCTGGATACAGCGTGCAGTGGGGGAAGCCCAGAGGCCACGTGGAGATCACTGACAGGGGGAGACTCCCTGGCCCCTTCTGAAGCTGTTTCTTACTGACGGCACCGCGGGAAGTCTGGAGGAGACTCCTGACAATCTCCTTAGTGCGCCTGAGACTGCATCACACGGAAATAACCCACCGATGAAGTAGGGACCCAATAGCCCTGCCGGTGTGGCTCAGTTGGGCGACCCTGCACCAAGAGGTCACCGGATTGATTCCTGATCAGGACACATGCCCAGGTTGCAGGCTTGGTCCCCAGTGGGGGGCGTGCAGGAGGCAGCTGATAAATGTTTCTCTCTCTCTCTCTAAAAATAAATAAATAAATATATAGTTAATCCTCACCCAAGGATATTTTTCCATTAATTTTTAGATAGAGTGGAAGGGGGGTAAGAGAGAGACACATTGATTGGTTGCCTCTGGCAGGGGCTGGGGATCAAACCCACAACCAGGCACATGCTCTTGACTAGGAATTGAACCCTCGACTCTTTGGTCCTTGGGCCCTGACGCTCTAACCACTAAGCCAAACTGTCCAGGGCCAGTAAAAATATATAAACAACAAGAGGAGGGGGCCCAACAGTCCTTGTTTGGGTGGAGGCTTCGAGCAGTGAAAATTCAGAGCCCCTGGGTGGTCCAGTGGCTGACAGGGACATCAGCGGCCTGGCTTCCCCTTGTCGCCTCCCAGGGACTGAGGCCCTCCCTGCCGCTCGGGCGAACGGCCCAGGGCACTCACACCAGGTCCCCCTCCCGTACGGAGGCTGATGCTTCGCGCTGCGGGAAGATTCTCCGTTCCCCTCTGCCCGCTGACCGAGCCCCGTCCTCGGGTCCCTGGAGTCCTATCTCCAGTGTGAACCCTTTTCCCAGAAGCCGACGGCCACTCTGCTTAAGCATTTGGTAATGAGGTCATCTGCGCACTTTGCTTCCGTATCTCGTCCTCAGCTCCAGGGGCGAGGCCTCAATGCGACCGTGAACTTTCCATGGGAAGGGGTCTCTGGGGGCCCGGTGCCTGGGGTCTCTGGACTTTGCTGAGATTTCTGTCGGCGATCCTATCGGTGGGGGAGCCACGGCAGGTTCCGAACAGAAGCAGCGTACAAATGGCACCTGAAGACGGGCACTCTGGCGGCCACGTGTGGCACGGACCATGGGTGGACACGGGTAGGAGGCCCTTGTTTCTCTTCGGGTGACAGGCGACGGCTCCCCTGCAGAGGAGCTGGTGGTGGTGACGGAGACCAGCGGAGTCCGGACCCACGTGTGTGGATGTGACCAGACGGGGCGGTGAGGGTGTGAAGGTGGGGGGAGGGGGCGTGAGGGCCAAGGCCTCACCCGGGCTTGGGGCCGGGGGTCTGTCTGGGACGTGCCGGGCCAGAGGCAGCGGGAGGCGCCATGCCCGGGGGGCACGCAAGCTCGTGGTGTTTGCCGGGGTACAGCCGCGCCGGGCCTGAAACACTCCTCTGGGGGTTGTGTTTTGGAAGATAAACGTGTGCGACCAAGGCGGGGCTATGTGGGGGTGACCGAGGGGGAGGACTTTAAGTGATACTGTCTGCATGCTCCCAGACACCCCAAAGGCCGGAGAAAACAAGGCACTTTTCATCTTTACAGAAGCTCTAAGGGAATTTTCTTCAGCGTTACGGTGATTTTTCCTCAAATGAACCTCGTCGGGAGTTTCTGAGAGGTGTTCACTGTGTCAATGCCTGCCCGAGGCACCCCGGAATTCAGGAAGCCCCCAAGCCGATTGGTCGTCGCTCCCCACGGTGGCTCCCGCATCCGAAAGGAGAAAGAACCGGGCCCGAGAGAGGAAGTGGGTGGGGGTACCCCGAGACTCGGCAGATCTGGTTCACAGAGCAGTGTGGGGGGCTTGGAACAAAGACACTCGGGGAGAGCCCAGTGCAGGTGTCTCAGCTGCGACCACGCTGTCCGCTGCCTGTGACCCCACGGGACGGACTTCCGTCTGCAAAGGGAAATTACGGATGAGACGGGAAGCCTGTGACTTGCTTTAACACCTTTGTCAATGAGTAGATGGTGTGTGTAGGTAAATGTTTTTTTGTTTTTTTTTTAATCCTCACCCGAGGACATTTTCCATTTTTTGTTCAGGTAGAGCGGGAGGGAGAGAGAGGAACAGAGAGAGAGAAACATCGACGTGAAGGGACACATCGAGTGGCTGCCACCCGCACGACCAACCGGGGCTGGGGACAAACTGCAACCGAGGTACATGCCCTTAGCGGGAACCGAACCCGGGTCTCTCAGGACCGCAGGCCGACGCTCTAACTGCTGAACCAAACCGGCCAGGGCTGTAGGTAAATGTTTTAAACTGTGTAAGATTGAGGCTTGTTTCCTTTAAAAACATTAAGAAAAATATTATCATTGTTTTATTCCCCTCATTCTGCAAACCCTCTCCTTGGGCAACCACCAGCCTCTTCCTCGTGTCTAGGGTCTGTCTTTGTTTTTTTATCCTCACCCGAGGACATTTTTGCATTTATCTTCAGATTGAGAGGGAGGGAGAGAGTGGGGAAGAGAGAGAGAAACATCGACGTGAAAGGGACACATCGAGTGGCTGCCACCCACACGACTCCAACCGGGGCCGGGGACAAACTGCAACCGAGGTACATGCCCTTAGCGGGAACCGAACCCGGGTCTCTCTGGTCCGCGGGCCGACGCTCTAACCGCTATGCCACACGGGCCAGGGCTGTTTTGTTTTTTTACTCATTTATTTTTTATTCCACATATAAGGGAAATCATACCGTATATCTTTCTCTATCTGATGTATTACTTGCTTTACTATAAAAAGCATCATTTACTTACACGTATCTAATGAAATGTGTTGGGGTGACACTGGTTAATAAGATTATGCAAGTTCAAGTGGACAGTGTTATCATTCATTGTCCGGCGCACCGGGTGCCGGCCACCCCCTGGAGAGAGAAACATTGATGTGAGAGACCAAAGCTTGCACCCTGTGACCCGGCAACCCCTCTTCTGGGCATCTGCCCGAAACATTCGGGAGCTTTTATTCGTAAAGCTATACGTACCCCCCTTTCATGGCAGCATTACTCACGGTGGCCAAGAGCGTTATTTTATTAGAAAACGTGGGAGTTGAAAGGGGACTCATGTCGCCCAAGAAAGAATGGGTTTAATCAGCGACCTTCCTTCCCAGGAGCAGCTGAGATGCTCTGCAGGGTACGCGGAGCAGACAGGATGCGAGATGTCGCTAACAGACCCGCCAGGTGGCAGAGGGCCGTCGGCAGAAGCAGGTTTGGGCGGAGGGGAGACGGAGAATGCGAGATGAGTTTTTTAAAACAAATCAGAGTGTCTCCTTCTGGATTGGGTGCCAGGCTGGGACCCCAACACTGAGGCCGGTGCCCAAGGGCCGGGCCCTTTGAGGTGGTCGGGTAGGGGACGTGACCTTTGATTCGTTCTTACCTACGGTTTGTCGCGTGAATGGGGTTCGGGTTGGCTGACCAGATTCCAGACGGCAGTTTTCAAACATAACACCTCTTAGGAGCGTATTAAAATATCCAGATTCTTGGGGCTCATAGTGAGTGTGATTTGAGAGTTGGGGTGAGCCCTGGGAATAGGCATTACGACAAGTGTCCCAGATGGTGGCACAGCTGGTCCCCAGACCCCTGGGCCTGTGACCGTGCTCTGGCCGGTCTCCATGCTACTCACGGGCTTCGTCTGTTTGGGCTTTGTCTGTTTGGGCTTCTCCCTCTACGTGCCACTGTGAGCGGAGCCTGTGGGCGAGCCCTTCCAGAGGGGCTGGGGGACCCACGCGGCGATTAAACCGTTCTGCGCCGCCTGATCACGGATTATTTCAGTCTGCAGAGAGCCAGGCGGGCACCAACGTGACAGTGAGCAGAACAGTCGGTGAGTCACCCTCCCGGCTCACTAGATGTTTGCCCACATGGAAGACATTCCCGCACTCGGTCGTGATGCTATGAAATTGAGCCTCCTACGGGCACCTGCCCACGGACTCATTCCCAGGACGCCAGGGTGAGGCACGGAATTAGGTTTTGTTCGGCGGGGTTGCCGGGGAGCCAAATGCGGCTGTTTCCGCGTCCTTCCCGGTGTCTGAAGAGGACGCTGCTCTGTCGTGGTCCCAGGTAGAAGCCGGAGGATGCCCGGAGTCCTCTGCAGAACAACTCTTCTCAAAGCAGTTCTCCTTCCTGTGCCTGGCAGTGATTAAACACAGAAGCCATCCGCCCGACAGGGAGTCGAGTGTGGACCCTCTGGGCACGGAATAGCTTAGGTGGTTTAGGAAAAAGTACCGAGCAAACCCAGTCTCTTCCATATTTTTGGTAGAGGAGGCAGAATTTCCAACAGGTAGAATTTGGGGAGAAAAACAAAAACCCAAGCAAGCCTGGGGGGTTACATCGCTTAGTGGTACAGATGATCCTTTGGGCACGTGCTCATTGGAGGGATGACTTGGATGTCAGCTTTGCAGGCAGAGAAGATGCTCTCTAGCAGTGGCTGATGTGGTTTGCGTTGTTTTTTCTTTCTTTTCTTAAAAAAAAATTTTTTTTCTTTAATGATTTTAGAGAGAGGGGAAGGGAGAAGGAGAGAGAGATGGAAACATGGATGAAAGAGAACCTCGACTGGCCGCCTCCTGCACGCCCCCCGCTGGGGATCAGGCCCACAACCTGGGCATGTGCCCTGACCGGGAATCGAACTGGCGACCTCTTGGTGCAGGGTCGACACTCAGCCACTGAGCCACACTGGCCGGGCAATGTGTTGTTTTTTCAAGCAAGCGGAAGTCTCTGGATGACTTTTCTCCCCTTGTGGGTAACAATACTCATGCTCTACAGCTCTAAGAACAGAACACAGCAGAGCAGCCTGTGCTGGGATCGCAACCATGCCATTAGCTTCATGAGCCGGGTGGCTCTCATCCCTTTGTCCATTCACTCTACACGGCGTGTCCCCAAACACGTATATACAAAGGAGTGTGGTTATAAAGCCAGTGTTCATGAAAGGACATTTCATTTTCAAAATGTAACGGAAACTACAGCCACCCTGTATACATTTTGGGGGACACCCTGGATTTATAGAAGCTCCTAGCGCACAGTTTCAGTACTGGAGCTGTATCAGTGCATCAAGTCTCGAGGTTCTGCGGCTTACGTTCTACTGAGGGTCGGGTCGGACCCCTGGGCCTTTAGTCACCCGGTTTCGGTATGCCTTGGGCAAAGCTGAGGCTCTGGAGGTCCTCACCTGGCCAATGGGTTTATTGTGCTATTAGCACTTCCCACCGTTTCTCTGTCACAAGAATCACCCGGAATTCCTGAGACACCTAAGCTCCCCAGGGACACCCTGATTCCGGACCGGCCGTGGCCACTGGGGCTGGAGTTTGAGCCACGCACGGAATTCCCCGATTTCTAGCAGCCGCATTTGAAATCAGAGGATAAGGGAACCTCGTTCTGATATCTTTGATTTGACCCTGTGTTGTCAAATGATACCACTTCAACAGGGGACCCCTACAGCGGTGCTGGGATATTTACATATTTCCTTCGTATCGAGTCTTCCTAATCTCGCGCGTGCGGTCCATTACCACTCAGCCCCGCGCGGGGGGCGCGTCTCCAGGGCTCAGAAGCCACGCGTGCCAGCGGCCACAGGCTGGCAGCAGGAGCCCGTGAACCTGACCGAGCAAGCAGGGAAGACCAGGCAGCCCTAATATTCCGTGAGCATCGCAGGGGCTGGGAGAGACATCACAGGTCGACCGCCCGGCCGATAAAGAAGACATCATGTTTTCAGAACATCAGTTTCGTTATTACCTGCGGCTCCCAGGCCGCGGCTCCCCTGTGCTTGGCGTCGGGGCTGCCTGACGCCTCCGTGAGCCGCCCCGGGGTGCGCGCTGCCTCTCTGTCCAGGTGGGAGATTGGCAGGCGAAGGGGGTCGTGGTGGGGTAACGCGATGTGCGACACTACGCCATTCCCAGGTCGTGAGGGCGCGGAGAATTCAAGCTAGGAGGATCGTTAAAATAAAGGAATGTAAAAAGATATAGAACGTGATGATTAAGAATGAATGAATAAATCTAAGAGAAAGACTGGATGAGGTGGACCCCATACAAAGTAGAAGCTTCTGCCCTGGCCAGTTTGGCTCAGTGGTTAGAGCGTCGGCCCGTGGACCAGAGGCCCGGGTTCGGTTCCCGCTAAGGGCATGTACCTCGGTTGCAGTTTGTCCCTGGCCCAGGTTGGGGTCGTGTGGGTGGCAACCACTCAAGGTGTCTCTCTCACGGTGATGTTTCTCTCTCTCTCTTCCCCCCCTCTCTCCCTCCCTCTCTATCTGAAGATAAATGCAAAAGTATCCTTGGGTGAGGATAAAAAAACAAGTTGAAACTTCTGCCCCTCAAAAGGCACCATGAAGGAAACAAAAACACAAGCCTCAGATTGGGACAAAATACTTGCAAATCACATATCTTATAAACATATAATTACCATACAGCCCAGCAGGTCACTACTAACTATGTATGTATCTGAGAGAAATAAAAATATATACCTACACAAAACTTTGGGGGTGAGTGTTGATAGCAGCATAATTTATAATAGTCTAAAGCTAGAAATAACCCAAATGTCCATCAACTGGTAAATAGATAATAAAATGTAGTATATCTCTATATTTGTATTAATATCTTTATCTATCTATGTATCATCTATCTATCTATCTATCTATCTATATCTATCTATCTAGGACTTTAGTACTCAGCCATTTAAAAGAGTGAACTATTAACAGCCCAAGTGTTCATCAATAGATGAATGGATAACAAAGCTGTGGTACATCTATACAATGGAGTACTACGCAGCTGTAAGAAAGAAAGACCTCTTATCCTTTGAGATGACATGGAGGAAGCTGGAGAGTAATATGCTCAGCGAAATAAGCCAGTCAGAGAAAGACAAATACCACATGATCTCACTTATTTATGGCTCATCATGAACAAAATAAGCTGATGATCAAAAGAGACCCAGAGACATGGGAGCAGGGACCAGACTGAGGAACCTCAGCGGGAGGCGGGGGAGGGGAGAGATGAAGCAGAGAGCTGCTGTGCAGGTGTGCACGACCCATGGATACAGACGCCAGCACACTGAAGGGGGAGGGAGAGCGGGATCGGGGGAGGTTTCTAGGGGGAAAGGTGGGGGGACACCTGTAATACTTTCAACAATAAAGACAAAAAATAAGATAAAAGAGTGAATGACTGGTACACGGCAACCTGAATGAATCTTAAAAATAATCATGTTTATTTATTTAGTTATTATCCCCTGAAAATGGTTAAAGTGTAGCATTTGAGCCCTGGCCAGTTTGGCTCAGGGAAGTCAGGTAAAATGAACACAGGCTGTAGGTCTCCACTCACGGAGAATTCTACGTCATGCAAATTAACGAGTGTTGACGGAAATAAAAGCACTGGTTTTTGTCGCTGGGTGGGGACAGGCCGGGGGGCAGAGGGGCACAGTGATTCTTTGGTGGCTGTTATTGTTAAAGCCATCAAACAATGCACTTTACTTATTTGTTTATTTTTATCCTCACCCGAGGACATTTTTGCAGTATCTTCAGACAGAGCAGGAGGGGTTGGGGAGAGAGAGAGAGAGAGAGAGAAACATCGACGTGAAAGGGACACATCGAGTGGCCGCCACCCACACAACCCCAACCGGGGCCGGGGACAAACTGCAACCGCGGTACGTGCCCTTAGCGAGAACCGAATCCGGGTCTCTCTTGCCTGCGGGCCGACGCTCTAACCACCGAGCCAAACCAGCCAGGGCTCAAATGATACACTTTAAACACTTGTAGTTTATTACATGCTAATTCCACTTCAATAAAACTGTTTAAAGCGTACCCGGAAATGAACCGAGGAGGGGAAAATCACACACTCCAAAAACTGGACACAAAGAAAGGCAGAGAAGAAAGGATTAAGCAGGAACAACAGGAGACCCGCAGAAAACATAGAGCAAAAGCAGACTGAAATCTAATTACACGAGAGGCGAATGTTCCGTACCCTCGAATCAAGAGACACAGATTTTCAAACTTGATAAAAATGCAAATGTTGCCTGAGAGAGAAGCCTTTTAGATTTAAGGACACAAGCAGCGAGAGAATAGAAGGGTAAAAAGATATATTCTGTGCCGACCGGGATTGCGAGAGAGCTAGATGGATAATATTAATATTACAGAAAATAAACTCAAAGACAAGAAATGTAGCTAGAGTCAAGAAGGGTCAGTCCATAATAATAAAAAGGGTCGCCCTGGCCGGTGTGGCTCAGCGGTTGGAGCGTCGGCCTGCGGTACAGAGAGTCCCGGGTTCGGTTCCCGCTAAGGGCATGTACCTCGGTTGCAGTTTGTCCCCGGCCCTGGTTGGTCGTGCGGGTGGCAGCCACTCGATGTGTCCGTTTCACGTCGATGTTTCTCTCTCTCTCTCTTCCTCTCTCTCCCTCCCGCCCTATCTGAACAACAACAACAACAACAAAATAATAATAATAAAAAGGGTCAACACACCAGGAATACGTAAAAATTACGAGTGTATAAACAACTAAAAACAAAGTCCCGAAATGCATGAAGTGGAAACTGATCTGTTGGAAAGGAAGATGCGGTCGGACAACTCGGGAATTTACGTTGGAGGCGGTGATGCCCTTTCAGTCAGTGACCGAATGACTCGACGGAAGAAGTCAACAAAAACGTAGGAAGAAGGAAAAACACAACCAACTCCGCAGTGGAATGAAGAACGAGCTCCCCGTTACATTCCCATCTGTGGTCTGAGGCTAACATTTCAATGCAATCACTGAGTTTATTTAAAACATAAAAGAATTTGAATATTATTGATCAAGCGTCCCTTCGAGCGCTTCGAGCTATTGCCCTGAAAAGGTGATTTCGACGATGAGAATGTATTTTTTTTTTTTAAACCAGAAATGCATATTTGCGGCACCACATGAAATGTCAATGTTAAATGTTATGGAGGTTTCATCCAATTATCATGCAAATGAGCCACGGCTAGGAAAATACCTGGCTCCTGTTTCCTGTTCCCATTTATCGGAAGACCTCTTTGCACACGGCTCTCGTGGGGAAGGAGGCAGAGGCCGGCCGCGCTCCCGGAGGGACCGTCTGACGCCTGGATTGAATCCGTGGAAGGAGACCAAGGAACATGATGGGACGTGACCCCTTTGCTTCCTGACAAACAACATGGAACACTAACTACGAACACATCCAACCCCAGACAGTCACGTGGCAACAAAGTGCAGTATGTCTTAGCGCTGAACTTCTCCGAGAAAGAATCTTTTCGAACAGTCCAAGGTCTCCAACACCTCCCTCTTGAACCCTCTCTTACGATTTAGGTGCCATCAACGCTTGCTTAGGGTCTCAGAGCCCTGTCTAGGTTCCCTGTCCCTCTCGTCTGCACCCTCTGACCTGGCCGTCAGATATAATCAACTCTCACCCTTGGGTCCGCTTGAGACTTGGCCTCCGAGTTCACTGTGGCTGCAGGGGAATAAGGGTCCCCACACCCGGCTCTCCAGTGAGACTTGGGTCAGACTCCAGGTGTCTCACCTTGTGTCCCAGCTCTGACCCAGTGCCTAGACGTCCGTCTCAGATACCTGCTCTCCCAGGTCTCCCTGGAGCCAGGGGTTGGACCACCTGCTCTGCTCCTGCTCATCCGCACAGCTCTGCCTCTGTTCTCCCCAACACTCCTCACCCCCTCCCCCGGGCCCCCTCCCCCTGCACTGACCCCTTGGTTTGGGTACCTGACTGAGAGAGTTCGTTTGCCTGCACGCATCAAAACCCAACAACATACAAACAGGAGTTTGCAGCCAAGTAATGGCTTCTTAGTTGAGGAGATGGCGCGATGCCTGAAATCACAGGTGAGCTAATTCTCAAAGACCTGGCTTCCCGGAGATAGATTATATAGGGAAAGATCATTCATCCTGGTGGCGAAGGGAGCTGGGGTCGTGATCTCTACTGACGGATGGGTGCTAGGGTTGGGGGTAATTGATCATTACGTCTGGTCCTGATTTCAGCCGTGGAGCCATTCTGTCTGATTTCGCAAGGATTCGTTCGGTGGGAATGTTCCGTTTCCTGGCTTCGGAGCTAAAAGGCAGCTGAGGCCAGGATGTCATCTTTAGTTTGACGGAAAACTGTCTCTGTTGTCAATAGACCCAGGACCTTGTTCCTAAGACTACCGGAGGCTGACCAGCACCTCGTCCTCCCCAACCCTTAGGTCTTCAGGCTGACATCTAACTGCTGAGCCAAACCAGCCGGAGCTAAGTGACATGATTTGAGACACAAAGTCTATGCAGAATAGCCTGAGCGTGAAGAGTCATGATGGGTTGGATCTGACGGAGCATTTTTGTGGATCTCGAAGAATGAATATTCAGTTCTGAAAGCCCATCTTTATTTGAGAGACACGTGGATAAAGACATCTGTTGACTACAATTTGGAGAGGACAGCAAAGACTTGCGCGGGCAGACATTTCTTTGAATCCCGTAAGCCTTAGAAACCAACAACTACCAGAACAAGCTTGGGAAGCTTTTAGATTGCCCATTATCCTAATTTATTTCTTCTATCTCAACGCAAATGGGTACTCACTCCGTCTGGTACTAAGACGGCGTAGAGACATCTTAAAAATTTAAATGAAAAGGGAGGATGCAAAACATTAAAAAAGTGATCACAGTTCTCTGAGAGCCCAGTAAATACATGTTGACACCTGCGAATCGATTTTTCTTCTCCACGTCCTTGTTACCAAGGCGAAAAGCGTCGATTTCTATCCTGGCTACTGGTGGAAGACAAACTGTGGGCTCATCTCTCAAGGTTTCTTCTGTGACTGAATTCACACAGGACTGTGAGAATACCACATGACCGAAGAGACAGCGCATTTAAACAGTTTTTGAAAACATGCGTACATACCGTGCAATGGGAGAGGGCACTCCGCTACATTCTCTTAGTTGCTGGCGGATTGTTCTTTCACTAGGGTGTAGCACAGGTGTCCTCCCTGCAACTTATTGTCCTGGCTTCATCTAGCAAAGAACAGAAAGAAACCTATTCGACTATGGGCACCAGATTGCCCCTGTCAAATACCAGACGTCGCCCAGGGGCTGTCGGCATGCAGGGTACCAAACGCGCACGTCTGAATTCTCCGTCCTGCGGTGCTCCGGGCGAGGACTTTCAACGTGGCTCATTAACGTAAGACACGCACGTTCTGGACACGGTCATGCGTGAGGATGGGCTGCCGTGCCGATGCGTGAGAGTAGAAATTGGGGAGTGCCCCGGAGGGCCACCGGGGTGTCTGCAAGACAAAAAAGAAATAGGCGCTCAACTTTTCAGACCGAAGTAGTCTTTCCCACGTGAGGTGATGGGACCCAGACACCTGCCCATCCACGGGCGCCCAGGAGATCTAAGGGGGAGCGTTGACTCCTCTTCATTAAGTTGTTGACTGGTTTTTCTCACCTGCTTTGAATAAAATGGATGTTGGTGGATCTGAAGAATAAGTGACAAGATTCATCACCAACCAGTCTGAGAAACTCACCTGGGAGGGAGTACGGTTCTTTCTTTATTATTTTTATCCTCACCTGAGGGCATTTTTGCATTTATCTTGTGATAGAGCGGGAGGGAAAAAGGGAGGAAAAGAGAGAGAGAAACATCGATATGAGAGAGACACATCGAGTGGCCGCCACCCACACGACCCCAACCAGGGCCGGGGACAAACTGCAACCGAGGTATGTGCCCTTAGCGGGAACCGAACCCGGGCCTCTCTGGTCTGCGGGCCGACGCCCTAACCGCTGAGCCAAACCAGTGAGGGCGGGAGTACAGTTATTGATCCCTGTCCTCTTAGGTGTTTCGGTGCATCCGATTCTAACTATTTAATTTCCATAGGTTGGAGGCTGAGAAGATTAATTTTGCCTGAATTGGCTTTGAATTTTAAGATACGAGTTACTGTTTTCAACACGTTTCTCTGAAAGGGACAACAAAGCTTCTCCAACACATTATGTTTCGTCCCCTAGATGAAAGGAACCCTGGGTGGGCAGCGGCGGGGGAGTCTCAGCAGCGTGGGAGACGCCTCGTGACCTTGGAGGTCCCTGGCTAGCTCCTTCTCCTCAAGAAAGCCAGCCAGAAAGACACCCGTGGGCGGGGGGGGGGGGGCTGGAGTCCTTCAAAGATGTCTTTCCTTCCCTCGCTCCCCGTTGGTGGCAGTCCTGAGAAATGACCTATTGCCCGGACCGCGAGGCTCACTATCGGATTCTCCATCGAGGGTGGCCAGTCCCATGAGCTCTCCTTCTCCCCCTCCGTCCTGGGCTCGGGGACTCAAACGGAACTGTAGCAGTAATGGCTCAACTCTACAGATTTACGAAGAAATGTGGGATTGTTCACTTGCCGTGGTTAAAGCATGGTTAAAGTGCACCCCGATAAAGCTATTCAAATGGCGCATGCTAAGGGACCTGAGCAGACACCTCTCCAAAGAGGACACACAGACGCCAAGAGACATAGGAAGAGACGCTCGACGTCACCAATCACCCGAGAGATGCTAATTGAAACCGCGATGAGGCATCACCTCGCCCCTGTCGGAGTGGCTGTCATCTAAAGCACACCGGACAAGTGCTGGTGAGGGTGTGGAGAGAGGGGAGCCCCGTGCACTGCTGGTGGGAATGCAGACGGGGCAGCCACTGTGGGAAACAGTATGGAGTTGCCTCGAAACATTAGAAATGGGAACTGCTGTATGTCCCACTTCTGGGATTGTATCCGAAGAGACCTAAACACTAATTCGGAAGAACATCAGCACCCCATGTTCATTGCACTGCTATTTACCATCACCAAGGTCTGCAAACGGCCCAAGTGCCCACCGGTGGACGAGTGGATAAAAAAGCTGTGGTACAACCCGGCCGGTGAGGCTCAGTGGTTGAGCGTCGACCCTGCACCAAGAGGTCACCGGTTCGATTCCCGGTCAGGGCACATGCCCAGGTTGTGGGCCCGATCCCCAGTGGGGGGCATGCAGGAGGCGGCCAGTTCATGTTCTCTCTCATCGATGTTTCTCTCTCTCTAAAATCCATAAAGAAAAAAAAAGCCATGGTACATTTACACAATGAAATACTATGTGGCCATAAAAAGATGGAAATCTTACTTGTTGTGACAGCATCACTTATTATGCTCAGTGAAATAAGCCAGTCAGAGAAAGACAAATACCGGGTGATCTCACTTATATGGGGAATCTAATGACCAAAAGAAACTGACGAACAAACTAGAAACAGAGGCAGGGATACATGGGACAGACTGACAGGAGGGGACACTGGATGAAAGACAGTGAAGGGATTAAGCAAAACAAAATGTGTATATATGTGCATACACCCACACAGACACATAACACACACACATAACACACACAGACATATAATACACACGCATAACACAAACACAGACACATAACACACACACATAACACAGACAGCAGTGTGGTCACAGCAGAGGAATCGGGGGTGGGGGAGGTGGAGGTGGACAAAGGGGGGGAGGGGATGGAAAGAGGTTTGCTTGGGGCAATGGGTACACGAGACCGTGTGCAGATGATGTTTTATTGAGTTGTCCGCTTGGACCCTGTATGGTCCTGCGAAACAATGTCACCCCAATAAACTCAGTCTAAAAGAACTGTCTGTCCTGTATCTTGTTGCTGTGAGCGGACCTGGCTCCTTATGCTGACAGGACCCCGTCATCTTCGCTGTTCGGGGTGCCCTGCCCGGGGACAGCCTGGCGTTCAACGCCTCACGCGTTCCTAAGAACCAGACGCCTCGTGAGAACGTGACGCTCCCCATCCTGAGACGGCTTTCTGTGCAGTGCTCCTTAGCCGCTGCTGTCAAAGGCCATCTCTCCTGGCAGCTGGTTCCAGTCTGAGGGCCCTGGGGCCATCTGTCACTGCCTCGCAGAGGCGCCTCGGGCCGTGCCCGCCTCCGGTCCCAGCCTCCGCCTCAGCGCTAACAGAATCCTGGCCTCCCTCCCTCTGCCGTTCGAAGCCACGCGGAGCAGCAGCGACCCGGACCTCTGCCGGCTTCCCTCTGCAGCAGCCCTGCTGGGGCGACCCTCGCTCTCGGGGCTTGAGAACCCAGTGCCCAGCGCGCATGTGTGTGTGTGTGGCGGGGGCGCGGGGCTTGGGGAAGTGATCAGGTGTGACCCCCTAAGTGAAACCAGTGCCCTCATTAACCAGGCTGGAGAAAGCTCCCTGGCCCCTTCACCGGGTGAGGACACAGCGCAAAGGTGCCTTTATGAACGGACAGGTGGGCCCTGGCACCTGCCGGCCTTGAGCGTGAACCTGGCCTCCAGACCGAGAGAAAGAAATAACCGTCTGTGGTACGTTGTCACAGCAGCCCCAACGCACGGCCCAACATGCAGGTGAATTGCTCCACGTGCCAGGGAGAAGTCAAACCAGCCCTGGCTAGTGGCGCAGCTGGTTGGAGCGTCGTCCTGTGCACCGAGAAATTGCAGGTTCGATTCCCAGTCAGGGCACATGCCTAGGCTGTGGGTTTGATCCCAGTTGGGGTACATACAGGAGGCAACTGATTTCTCTCTCTCTCATGTCTCTCTCTCTCTCCCCCCCTTCCTTTCTCTCTCTAACATCAATAAACATATCCTCAGGTAAGGATAAAAAAATAATAACTAAAACCAAGGGCAAGAAAAGGGGCAAAGGGAAAAATTGGTAAATTCCACATCTGGGTTTATGCTTCACAGACACTGGAATTTTTTTTTTTTTTTATCCTCACCCAAGGATATTTTTCCATTTTTTTGTACAGATAGAGTGGGAGGGAGAGAGAGGAACAGAGAGAGAGAGAGAAACATCGATGTGAAAGGGACACATCGAGTGGCTGCCACTCGCATGACCAACCAGGGCCGGGGACAAACTGCAACCGAAGTACATGCCCTTAGCGGGAACCGAACCCGGGTCTCTCCGGACCGCAGGTCGACACTCTAACCGCTGAGCCAAACCGGCCAGGGCGACACTGGAGTTTTTGAAAGGAGAGGAGAGAAGCATTCTCCCCACACCTGGTTCTACTTGGGTGAGGGCTGCTCTCTCTGGTCCTTCGTCACGTGAAACGTTCAACCCAAACCCGACCACTCAACCGACCAACCCACCGAGAGACAAACACTGATTGGCTCTGCCTCCACCCACACCCTCCGCCGGAGGAGAAGAGTTAGCGCTGAACCCACCCCCGGGTGTGGCGGACACACATTCCAGTTCCGACCA
Organism: Molossus molossus; assembly: GCF_014108415.1. Classification (NCBI taxonomy): domain Eukaryota; kingdom Metazoa; phylum Chordata; class Mammalia; order Chiroptera; family Molossidae; genus Molossus; species Molossus molossus. The sequence goes on from NW_023425401.1 coordinate 110,386,495, forward strand.
CGCCGCCGTGGGGACCGAGCCGAGACCCCGCAGACGTCGGAAGGACACTGTCGGAGGCTCTTCTCCTGGGAAAGAAGGTCTGGTCTTGAGCACGGACGGTTCACAGGAAACTCAACGGCAGCCACGTTGGGAGGAAAAGGAGCCTCTAACCGTTGTGACGAACGTCGTTCTACCACACTCCACACCCACCGGAGAGAAGCCACGTGTTGTTTTCGGTAAGTGAGTGGATCGACTTATTTATTAAAAAAAAATTTTTTTTATTTATTGATTTTTAGAGAGAGAGGAAGGCAGAGGGAGAGAGAGATAGAAACATGGATGAGAGAGAACATCGACGGGTCACCTCCTGCACGCCCCCCACTGGGGATCGGGCCCACAACCTGGGCTTGTGTCCTGACCGGGAATCAAACCGGCGACCTCCTGGTGCAGGGTCGATGCTCAACCACTGAGCCTCACCGGCCGGGCACGAGTTATTTATTTTTATGATGAACTTCATGGCCTGACCCTCAGAAAATGACGTTGCCAAATAACGTACCGTCCGAACCAGGATGGAAAGTGGAAGGAGGCACCACGAACCAAATGCCACAAGACTGAGACACAACTTTCTTGGGGAAACGGAGTCCGTCAGTTACCTTAGACTTAATAAAGAACATTCCTGAAAGTCTCAATACCCCCCCCCATCTCTTGTCACGTGACATAGGGAATTTCAAGTGCAGTTTCATTTGCTTTGCAGGCGAGCTGACCCGGCACCGTCGGAGACTGGGAACGGAGGGTGAGGGCAGGACTGGGGGAGGGGGTGGGCAGAAGAAACGGGGAGACAGCAGAGCCGGGGTGGAGCCTCCCTGTCTGGCTCGGGTTCCCCATGTTCGTCGGCTCGGCTACCACGCAAAGTGCCACAGGGGGAGTTTCTCTCAGGGTCCAGGAGGCGGACGTCCGAGTTCCAGGTGTCTGCGTGCTGGTGCCCTCGGGGCCTCTCTCCTTGGCGGGCAGACAGCTGCCTTCTGCCCGTGTCCTCACCTGGTCATCTCTCTGGGTGTGTCTCAGCAGGGCTGGGGAACCTTCCTCCTGCCAAGGGCCATCTGGGTATTGATAACCTCATTCGCGGGCCGTACAGAATGATCAACGTAAAAACCAGCCTGCTCCATTCGGTCAGGAAGCGTGTGATGTGGGCTGGTGTCGACTTTGCGGGTCTCATGCAGCCCACGGGCCGGGCATGCGCCACCCCTGAGGACAGTCAGGTTAGATCGGGGCCACCCTATCGACCTCATTTTGACTTGCTCACCTCTTCAAAGACCCTGTCTCCCAATACAGTCACATTCCGAGGTCTGGGTGTTTCGGGCTCCATATACGAACCTGGGACACAGTTCAGCCCATGACATGACCTTTCCTGCACACGTGTGACTGCAGACGTGGGCTCTGCTGTGGGGACCCAGGTGCCCCTGCCCTTGGCCTCCTGGCTTTTCCCTCCCCTGGTGCCCGCTCAGGGGACTCAGGCACCCCGCAGTCCTGGCCTCTGTGCTTACAGACAGTGTGAACAGGGAGCTGGGGAGACAGCAAGCATGGCCAGCCCCCCGGTGTTGATGGGAAGTGTCAAGAGAGTGTCCATCTTTATTTTTTATTTAATTTTTTAATTTTTAATTTTAATTTTTTTATTAATTGGTTTTAGAGAGAGAGGAAGGGAGAGGGAGAGAGAGAAACATCGATGAGAGAGAACATCAATTGGCCGCCTCCTGCACGCCCCCCACTGGGGACTGGGCCCACAACCTGGGCATGTGCCCTGACCGGGAATTGAGCCTGCGACCTCTTGGTGCAGGGTCGACACTCAACCACTGAGCCACACCGGCCGGGCTAGAGGGTGCGCACCTTTAAACTGAGCACCTGGAAGTGTATTCCTGCCCTCCCCCACCCTCCTGCCGAGGGATCCAGGGGCTGGTGCCGGTGGGGTGTCAGTTTCTGTGACTGTGTTGACGTTTCTGGTTCTAACAGCGCCAGGAACACGCTGCTGATGAGGATGCTGCCAGTTAGGGAGAAACTGTTTACACAGCTGCTGAAGACACGGAACAGCCTGGTGTGCCAGGGGTGTCCAAGGGGCCAGCTCGGGGTGTCCACAGAGAGCCAGCTCGGGGTGTCCACAGGGGCCAGCTCGGGGTGTCCGCAGGGGCCAGCTCGGGGTGTCCACAGGGGCCAGCTCGGGGTGTCCACAGGGGCCAGCTCGGGGTGTCCACAGCAGCCAGCTCGGGGTGTCCACAGGGAGCCGGCTCGGGGTGTCCACAGGGGCTAGCTCGGGGTGTCCACAGGGGCCACTCGGGGTGTCCACAGCAGCCAGCTCGGGGTGTCCACAGGGGCCAGCTAGGGGTGTCCACAGGGAGCCGGCTAGGGGTGTCCACAGGGGCCAGCTCGGGGTGTCCACAGGGGCCACTCGGGGTGTCCACAGGGGGCCAGCTCGGGGTGTCCACAGGGGCCACTCGGGGTGTCCACAGGGGGCCAGCTCGGGGTGTCCACAGGGGCCAGCTCGGGGTGTCCACAGGGGCCAGCTCGGGGTGTCCACAGGGAGCCGGCTAGGGGTGTCCACAGGGGCCAGCTCGGGGTGTCCACAGGGGCCACTCGGGGTGTCCACAGGGGGCCAGCTCGGGGCGTCCACAGGGAGCCGGCTGGGGGTGTCCACAGGGGCCAGCTCGGGGTGTCCACAGGGGCTGGCTAGGGGGCCTCTCCACTGAGGGCGGGAGGGGGGTGTGCAGTCGGCACAGGGTCAGACCCTATAACGGGAGAAGGACAGGGGCGGTCCTGGTTCCGGGCGTGTTCCTACCCACCACCAGTCACAGGGCCAGCGGCCCCCTGGGCCCCGGAGAGAGCAGGGACTTCGCAAGCCCAGCTCGCGGTGTTTAAAGTGGACCAGAGGGAGAACTGCCCCGCTGACGGGCCCCGCAAATCCTTACAGGAGCTGTCAGCACAGGGGTTCTTCTTTCCCAACGGTCCCCCTGCTGCCCCTTGGGACCTGCCGCCAGCCGGGCAGAGCCCTCGCCCAGGGACCAGTGATGAGCAACCGTGCCGACCACGGGTCACTGCTCCAGGTCCCTCTGCTTCCAGCGTCGTCTCCCAGTGCCGGCTGTGGTGCTGCTGGCAGCCCTGTGGTGGCTGGGTGGACGCTGCTGCTCACCCTGCGTCCTTGGCCATGGGGCAAATGGGGGCAAAGTGAGGCCCCCCCCGAGCCCGGTCCCGTCCGCAGGCCCCCCCCGAGCCGGTCCCGTCCGCAGGCCCCCACGGAGCCCGGTCCCGTCCGCAGGCCCCCCCCGAGCCCGGTCCCGTCCGCAGGCCCCCCCCGAGCCGGTCCCGTCCGCAGCCCGCCGGGCCAGCCGTCTTTGGGAAGGACGACATGTGCTTGGTGAGACGCATGTTGGTCTGAGAAGCAGCCGCTGCCGGTGCGTGAGCTCAGGCGGGACCAGCCCGTCTGGTGCAGCTGCGGGCTCGTTTCTCCCACACCGGCGTCTCTGTCCCTGGCGTGCTCTGGGCTGGCAGCTGCGGCCAGGAAGTGGCAAGAGCAGGTGCAAACTGAGGCCCTGCCCGGACGGGCTCTGGAGGTTGGGTGGTCACTGCTGTTTCACCAGGGGACATCGAACCTTCACGAGTGACGGATCCCAAATCCCAGAACCCGGTGCCGCCCGGCAGGACGGCTCACTGCTTCTCACCACGGGGTGCACCGGCCCTGTCCAGTAGCACCCCCGACACAGACAGAGCAGGAGGAGGACGAACGTGACAGAAAGCCCAGCAGTGGACGGGCAGCGGGCGGGGGCGGTGTGTGTGAGACCTGAGGGTGAGCAGTCACTATGGGGCCGGGGGGCCGGGGGCCCGGGGGCTCGGCAGAGTGTGGTGACCTGCTGTCTCAGACAAGCTGGCCGAGCGTGGCCCCGGGTGGGAGGCAGTCCACGTTCCGTCACAGGTCTGCCCTGACTGCCCACGCGCCAGCTTGCTGCCTCCTTTGAAGCTCATTCTGCAAAGCGCTGTGCTGATGGCACCTGTGAGTCCGTCTGTGCCCTCGCCAAGGCCTGCGCCCTCTGGCACCTGCTGCCCCATGCACAGGTGTCAGCCGCAGCCGGGGCCAAGGGCCGAGCCCAGAAGTCACCACCTGTGATCCGGGCGGCTCTACGGCCAGATGGCCCGGTTCTCCCACGGTTGCCTCTCAACGTGCCTTCCACCTCTTTTACCTTCTTTGCACCTGCGGTGCCACAAAGGCGCATTCATGCAGGTGTGACTGTGACTGTTACACTGATGGGGACACTGAGGCGTGAGATCTGGAGACACAGGCTGCCGATCACCCGCTCAGTGCCCACAACCCGCCAAGACACCAGTGTGGACAGCAGCCTGCTAGCGGCGTGAAGGACAGAGACAGGTCACCTGACCACCAGGCTCTCGGGTCACACCTCGCAGGCCGTGGAGCAGAGCAGCGGCTCAGATGGAACCCGAGCTCCGACCCCCGATAACGACGCTCCCCGGGGGTCTCCTGACCTCCGCTGTGCTTCCGAATCAATGCATAAAGTGGCAACAGCAAGGAAAAGGCCCGATCTTCAGAGGGATTCGAGGCACATGAGAGAAGCGCCCCACGCTGTCAGCCTGGACCCGTGGGAAGAGCCCCCTTACTGATGAAACAAGAACAGGGGCTGCTTCCCGCGCACCCCGCCGGTTGTAGCTGCGAGGGAGGCAGTGAGCCCCGTCTGTCTGGAGTTCTCTGAAGTGACATCTCATCGCAGTTCTCGCGAGAGCACAGGTGGCGTTGCATCAGGGCTAACAGCACCCCTGCCAGGCCGCAGGTGGACTGTCTCCCACCGAGCCTGCCCGCCCTGTCACGGAGCCGCGTTCCCGTGCTGAGGGTCTGCCGAGGGCACTTCTCCCGGGAGACAGTGTTTGCGCCGGGGGAGGAGAAGGTTCCGGAAGACTGCAGTGCGGTCAGGCCGGGCACCGAGAACATCGGTGGCCCGCGGGTGCCGTGGGCGCAGGAGGACGAGCGGGCACGTGTCCCGGTGAGCGTTCATGGTCGGCGCCACCTGCCTGCGTGTCTGTGTGACATCTCATCACAGGCGGCGAATGTGAACCTGTCTGCGTCGGCTGGGAGCCAGCCCATGCTGTGACCGACAGAGAAGCCCCTCGTGGGGTGTCAGCTGCCACAACTAACATTTCTCTCTTGTTTCTGTCACAGAAGTTCTGCCATCCAAGCCACTGTTGGCAGCTACGGCAGAAAATGCTTTCTTTTTAGGCTGAAACACACACACACACGCACACATGTGCACACACAGGCATGCACATTCACACAGGCACACATAGACACACATGCACGCACACACAATCCACACCTGCAGGTGCATACATGCACACACTCAGATGCGCACACACACACATGCACACACACAGGCACACAAACACACACACATGCACACACAATCCACACCTGCAGGTGCATACGTGCACACACTCAGATGCGCACACACACACATGCACACACACAGGCACACATAAACACACACGCACGCACACACAATCCACACCTGCAGGTGCATACGTGCACACACTCAAATGCACACACACACACATGCATGCACACACATAGGCACACATAGACACACACGCACGCACACACAATCCACACCTGCAGGTGCATATGTGCACACACTCAGATGCGCACACACACACATGCACACACACAGGCACACATAAACACACACGCACGCACACACAATCCACACCTGCAGGTGCATACGTGCACACACTCAAATGCACACACACATGCATGCACACACACAGGCACACATAGACACACACGCACGCACACACAATCCACACCTGCAGGTGCATACGTGCACACACTCAGATGCACACACACACACACATGCAGGTTCACACATGCATGCACACACTCTCTGTCTAGCAGGGTGGCGCTATTGCATCCCAAGGATGCTCCCAGTACAGCCCAGCTTCCTCCCTCAGCCCTTGCTTCCTCAGGTCGCCTCCTGCTTAGGGGCTAGGTCACACCTGGTGTCCATTCGCGTCCTAGTGTGCACAGTACAACAGGAGCGTGGCCTCCTGTCAGTGAGGCTGCTCAGGGATTAGGTCCCAGCTTGAGTTCAGCTCCTCCCTCCCTTGACCCCCACACGTGAGTCAGCTCACGGCCAGACACTGAGCAGAGTCTGAGCGATACAGAGATGAAGTCAGGCACAGCATGTTGGCCGGGCTCGTCAGTCAGCGGAGGGCATTTTCTCCCCCAAATTAAGATCTGTTTTGGAATAGGAGTGCTCCCTAAGCAAGGGGGCACTTCTGTTGACCTCACGGCCCAGCATCCCTCGACTCCAGGCCACGTCTTGGGGGTTAGGGCCCTTTGGTGTCATCTCCAGCTTCCACGGGGACCACGTGGGGTCTGGGCAGTGAGGGCCATGCTCAGGGCCACTAGTCCAGTGTCCCAGCCACCAGATTTGGGTTTTGAAGCAGCAAGACAGACAAGTGGATTCAAAGCGTGCAGACAAAAATCTTTCTCCCGAGACCGAATCAGCCGCACGTTCACATCACTGGAAGGTCCCCCGACTCCAGCCCCCCAGTTCCACCCACCCAGACGCCTCTGCTTTGGAAACAATAGGGGTACAACCTCTCCGGGAAAGCCAGGCTGCTAACGGGAAATTATCACGTCTCACAGGACAGGGCAACGAAGGGAAAAAATGGCCTTTCATGTTGACATAATTATTGTGGCTTATTTTCAGGGACACAGATGATCACGATTCCACGGACTAAATTTAACCCAACTTTAAATTGCATGGAATTGTCGCGGCCGGCAGCATACACAAGGGTTGTTGGAGAAGATGTAACTTGTTAGCACGGGCAGACATTTTTCTTGGTCCCAGAAGCATCATTGTTCAAGTTAAACTGTATGCGGAATGTGTTCAAGCGGGGGTGGGGCGGGAGCTGCCTCTCCCTGTTCCTCCGGAGGGGGCGTTGCCTCCCTGCGGCCACCACCCCGTCGAGGGTTTCGGGGGCTCAGCCTGAAGCCTCCTGTGGTCCACTGGAGCAGCTGGGGAGCAGAGCACCCCTGTCACAGGCTTCGTGTCAGGTCTCCCACGTGTTACTGGGGGACCTTGTTCGGATGACTGCACCTCTCTCTGCTGGTTTTACAAATCATACAGTGAGCTCCAGGGCTCACGCAGAGGCTGGGGTTGTGTCCAGCGGAGTACATGCTCGATACGTCCCCTTTTCCGAGGTTTCGTAACACGTGGTCAGCTGAGGTCCAAAAATATGAGCTGAAAAGTTTCGGCACCAACTCCTTCCTAAGGCCTGAGTAGCGAGACGCAGTCTGTCACCGTCCTGCCTTATCCGCCTTATCCCCCTGTCCAGCGTCCCCAGGTCGTCGCCGTCCCAGCCCCGTAGTGGCCGAGGAGCCGGCTGAGTGGAGAGCACGCATTCCCGTAACTTTCGTCACAGCCTATGGCCATCCTGTTCTAATTCTACAGCTATTGTTGTTCATCTCTCGCTCTGCCTGACTTATAGACTGAACTTTATCATTGGCGTGTACGCACAGGGTCAAACACCGTACCTGTAGGGCCTGTACTATGGCGCGGTTTCAGGTGTCCACCAGGGTCTGGACGGTGGGGTTCCTCCGCAGGTAAGGGCGGGGCGGGGCGGGGCCGACTGTCCTTCAGTGATCACTGACATGGGGTACGAAAGCTCCCTGCAGCAGGGTCATCGGGCCAGAGCTCCCCGGGAGACAACAGCGGAAATGCAATCGGACACACAGTGCCCTCGGACCTTCGGAGTTTGCAGTCACCAGCTTTGACGTTACTGAGAACTAGAGTGTTACACTGTAGCAATACGTTACCTATCAACGGATACTTTTGAAAGTTCATGTACACTTCGAGGGACACGAGACAGAGAGAACTGGACTTCCCCACTCCCTCCCACCAGTCTGTCTGTGAGCGAAGAGAAGTGACCACGCTGAAGGGACAGAGACGGACAGGACAGTGCGGAGAGGGTTCGAAGGGGCCCCTCCGACCGGCTGCTCTGCCGCCCGGTTCAGGAGCACGGAGAAGGCCGGACCTGAGCCCTCCCCGCCGCGTGGGTGCTCCCCCCGAGGTGTGGACACAGAAAGATTCCCTCTCAATCGCGTTGCAACCGCTGACAACCCCAGTGCCATCGACTCTCCTGGCGGCACCTCAGGGCAGTCCACTCCCGGTTCCAGAACGTCGGTCAGGAGCGCCCGAGCCTCCGAGTGAGGCGCGAGAATTCTTTTAAAGGCTGTCTTTCTGTCCGACACGAAACAGGATGATGACATCGCTCTGAGATGTTCCTCTCACTCTTCCATTCGCTTTCTGATTGTGGGCCGGTCGGAGGACAAGCCAGGAGGTGCCTCCTGTGTTTATTGTTGTCCTGTCGCAAGGGGCCGGGATCAGCAAAGAGGGCCGCTGGGGCCGGGGACTGGGGTCGCAAGGAGGGAAGAAGGAGTTCATCTCCTCCCTCCCACTATTCCTGGGGCCTGGGAGACAGCCGCTGGGGTCCCGGCTGAAGCCGGGCCAACCACTTGCAAAGCAGAACATTAATTCCTGAGCCCTCCCCACCTGGGTCCCTCTGTGAGAAGGCAGGGACCGGCACATTTTAACTTGCATTTGAATGCACGGCTGAAAACAATCCATTGTAAAATCCATTATCCTTTTTGACTGGATGTCTGGAAATCACCATTTATCAACCCTGCCAGTGAAGAGGCTGGGGTTCCAAATGCAGAACAAGCCACGTCCTAGCCGGGCTGTTCCAGTGGGGGGATGTACCCCAACTGTCAGAGGTGGGGCTGCATGGAAATAGGATCTGAGGTCCCTCCAGACTCTTCCCATCCCCCTTCCTCGCTCCTGCCCACCCCCCCCTCCAGGTAACTGTCTCCAGGACTATGTCAATTCTGTAGGGTGGTCCCTGCCTTGAGGGGAGAAATTCCTTCTCCCAAACGGGACCGAGAGTCACCGGTCACCTAAGTTGGTGGACAGCCTCTCACGGTGACCAGCGCAGACCACTCACTGGTGAGACCGGCAGTGACACCATCATTCTGTGACAGGGTTGCCGGTTGACACATAACCGGGGCCCTGAAGAAGGAGATTAACGGAGACACAGACACTGATCGAGGAAGGTCAAGTACGTCGGTCACCCCGGGTGGGGGACAGGCAGCAGTTCCGTGGTTCTGGAGCAAGACCAGGGCCCACGGCAGGCCTGGCCACCAAGGAGAGGAGCCGCCCAAATGTAAGAGCTGCCAAAGACTTGACCTCATTAGAAGTTATGACAAAGAAGGTCCGGCCCGTGCGGCTCAGTGGTTGAGCATCGACCTTGCACCAAGAGGTCGCCGGTTCGATTCCTGGTCAGGACACATGCCCAGGGTGTGGGCCTGATCCCCAGTGGGGGGCGTGCAGGAGGCGGCCCGTCGATGTTCTCACTCATTGATGTTTCTCTCTCTCTCCCCTCCCCCTCTCTAAAATCAATAAAGGAAAAAAAAAATTGAAAAAAATTATGACGAAGGCTACTTGGATTTGAGTGTTGTGGGCCCTTGGTCCAGGTCTCGGGAAAAATAATAAAATTCTGCCTCCTGTCGGAATTGGCACAGACGCGGGGAATCGCTGCTCCCGTCAGTTAGGAATTCGCGCCACCACACGGGAGAATTGAGCATCACTCGGTGTGCTCACCTGCGATATTTCATTTTTTAATTTTTTTCAGTGGTTGACGCTCAGCCACCGAGCCACACCGGCCGGGCTCATCTGCGCTATTTTAGGGAGACCTCCCGTTTCCTGATTTCCCCAAAGATTGTACGTACACGCGGCCTCAGTTCTTCCCCGTCTCGTCACAGCGGTTCCCACGAGCGGCCACTCGGCTTCCCCGCTCCTGAATCTGGGCTGGCCCTGCGGGTTGTTCTGAGCGGCAGATGGGGACAACGGGAAGGTGTCATAGGTCCAAGCCAAGACCTCAGGAGAATTTGCACGCGTGTGCTTTTGCTCATGGGAATCTGCCCGGCATCCGTGAGGCCAGCCTGCCGGAGCGTGAGAGACCTCACGGAGCACAGCATCGTCCCGGCCAAAGCCACCCTGACGCAATCAGCAAACCCATTCAGCTCCCCTGCTGACCTGCGGGACAGCCCAGCCAGGTGAGACCCAGGGGCCCGGAGACGCTGCAGCAATAACAGATGAGGGCGCCTACATCACTTCGGTTTAGAGCTGACTGTGCAACCACACCTTGCTGACACGGGTCATGATCACCCCTGAAATCTGTGGCGTGCATTTTGGATACATGTTTGCTTCAGAGAGGGACTCCCGTCATGCTTCTAAAATTGACCTTGATCTTCTCCAGCTTCGGTCTCAACTGGTCAGATGGAAAACCAGACGTGGTCTTCTTCTTCTAACCAGCTATAGCAAGTTCCCAACCTTTGTCTGAGCAGTTAAAAAATTTGGAACAATGGACGTTTGACCTGTGAGCCCCGCACCCCGGCCCTTTAACGGCGATGAGCCCAGACAATTCCCGGGACACTGCCTGTGACACCGCAATTATTATAAATACCAGGTGACGTTTTCCGACTCCGGATGAACTCAGGTGAATTTATTTATTGGAGGGGAATTGAGCAAAGATTCACTTAGCCACAGTGACATCGAAGACTTAATACCGGCGTTACGATTTGAATCCTGACTTTATTGCATTTATAAAAATGATACACGCTCCCCATCCAAATGTTCAAGCAGTTAGGTTTAAAGAACGCAGTAAATCACGTTGGCTCCTCGAAATCACGAGTGTTGTCATGTTGAGAATGCCATTTCGGATATCTCTCCCCTCGGACAGATACGTAGGAGGAAGGGGAGGGAGACGAAGAGATGTCTACGTGTAGTTTTCAGAGTCTACGTATTTTTAATTTCGAGAGTATGACATGTAATAAATCCTTGATTCTATTTAGGGGGAGAAAGTGAAGCATCCAGATTCGGACACGTGTGGGTTCATTCCTTAGGGACGCGTTTCTTCGCGCGTGTTGGAGACCTACGGAAGAGGGAGGGTCAAAGTCCATCCGTACCCTCGGGCCTCACCTCTTCCCTGTCGTCACTTCGTCTGGGTTGGGGCCCATTTATAAAGAGGGGCTGCGGCTGTGTGTCGCTCTTTGTCTTGCTCTGCCTTTCAATCCTTGCCTGGGGCCCCCTGGGGCTGTCACCCTAGAACCCTACTCAGCACAAATGCACATTGGAAGAGCCAGGAGTCAACACCCAGGGGAAGACTTTTGGGCCAACGTTAAGTTGTTCCTCTTTTCTCCACCATCCCAAATGGGTGGGTCTCGGGGTAACCGGGCCACAATCTTAGGAATCCAGTGACCGTTCACCCGCCACAAGAGCTCCTTGACCCCACGTGTGCGCTGCCTGCCCCTCTCCCCTCCCCCATTGTGTTCCTCTCTCCAGCTCTCGGGAGCTGTGTGTACTCCAGTAGTAACAGCTCACGCCTCTAGCCTCCAGGTGTCTGCATTGTTAAATTCATTCTAAGATACTGATACCAGACTTTGGACAGGCTGCCCTGAGCCCTCATTTTTACCTGACTCACCCTTGGGCCCTTTCTTTGGCCGGCCTAGCCACGTTGTAGCAAGAATCCTGCTAAATCGGTGTAGTGAGCACCTCCCCCCAGCCTTGCTAGCTGATCAAGGCCCTCACGCATCCCCCTCCCCAATTCCCCATCATTGCTGTCCAAGTCCTTGGCCTGCCTTCAGCAAGAATCCCGTTACAGCGACTCAGCAAGAATCCCGTTATGTTGACTCAGCAAGAATCTCATTTTGTCGACTCAGCAAGAATCCCCACACATCTTGGATGTCGCCTCTTGTCAACTCTCTGGTCACTGACGGCCACCTGCTGGGCGGCTGTGAATCCCCCCCTGTCCTTGCCCCGCTGGGAGCTGAGCCCGATCCCCCTCTGTGGCCCTCAATGCACACGCGTTGGACTGAAGGATGAGTACGTGAACGTGGGAAGGTGCGCTACCTGGTCACCGAGCCCGCGTGTATGGCAGCCCTGAATGGAGACACAGTGAGATGATGCAAAGCAACATCCTCATGTGGTGCTTGACATTCGTAGTCCATAAATATTCCATATGAAAAGTAATAATGAGGAACAGCCTTGTTTTCCGACTCTCGGTGGTGTTCTGTGAAGAGCTGCATTCCAAAGTCTCTCTCTTCTCTTCAGCGGGGAATCAGGAGTTTCAGCCCCTCCCCCCCTCAAAGGGCACCTCCACGTGGTCAGTTAGCAGGGAGGATTTTTAGGATTTTGTTGACTTACTTTTCCTCATCAATGTTCCTGGGGTGAGGGTGGGGGTGAGACCTGGGGCTACCCTGAGCTACATCACAATCTCCTTTATTTTATTTTATTTTTTTTTTCCATTTTTTGTTCAGATAGAGTGGGAGGGAGAGAGAGGCAGAGAGAGAGAGAGAGAGAGAGAGAGAGAGAGAGAGAGAAACATCGATGTGAAAGGGACACATCGAGTGGCTGCCACCCGCACGACCAACCAGGGGCCGGGGACAAACTGCAACCGAGGTACGTGCCCTTAGCGGGAACCGAACCCGGGTCTCTCTGGACTGCAGGCCGACGCTCTAACCACTGAGCCAAACTGGCCAGGGCCACAATCTCCTTAAAAAAAAATTCTCACCCAAGGATAGTTTTCCATTTATTTTCAGACACAGTGGGAGGGAGGGAGGGGGGAGGGGGAGAGAGACACACTGACCGGCTGCCTCCTGCACGACCCTGACCAGAGCTGGGGATCGAACCGCAACCGAGGTATGTGCCCTTGACCAGAATCAAACCTGCAGCTCTCTGGTCTGTGGGCTGACGCTCTAAGTACTGAGCAAAACCGGTCAGGGCCATAATCCCCTTTCCCGCCGTCCTGTGAGGGATGTCATACATAGGTTACGTGTTACATCCATTGACCTCTTCCTAGCTGCGTGTTGCTGTTGAGTTTTTGTGGGTATTTATTAGGTACTTGAGGGATGGAAATGGTGTGACTGTCACTCTGCACCTTCACTGGGACCTGTGAGAATCCCTGCCTGCAGGGTACTGTGCTTATTACCTCCAAGGCACTCACTGCTGTGAGAAGACCTGATACTGTGACCAGCTTCCTCTGTGCCGGTCACTGACTCTGTCCCAGGCGTGGGACAAACTCTGGGCCTGGGAAGGGGAGTGGCTTCCTGGAGGCAGGACCAGGGTCAGCGTGCTGGACACAGGGACCAACGTCAAGGCAGAGTCTTGTAAAGACCGGCAGGGAGGGAAGAGATGAGGTCGCCGTGTGTCCTTGAGGCTGTCACCAGACTGAAAGGCCCGGCCTTGGGCCCCGGGAAGAAGCCGTGTGCGGCCTCACCCCCTCACCACGGCCCACCCGCTGGGCTCACTGCCCCCGGCGTGGAGACAGGGACTCCTCTCAGACCCTTCTCCAAACAGGGACAGTTCCTTGTCCAGTCTCCTCAACAGTGAGCTACAGTGACAACACCAGCGCTCTCGGGACAGGGGCAGCGACCTTCTGTCTCTGCTGCCGTTCCGGGTCTAAATCAGCTCCGTGGGTTTGGAAGGTAACTTGACAGAACCTATTAGAGTAAACGTACATTTGCATCTTGACACAGAAAAGCACCTTTGGGGGATCTGGCCTTTCAGAATGAGACCATCAGGCCGTAAGAACAGACGCACGGAGATGTCTACCCAAGTGTGGTTGATGGCGGTGACCGTGGGAGCTGGCTGGTGGCCGTCAGAGGGACCGTCATCCCGCCGCGGCGCTGGGCACAGAGCAGCCGTCGGGGAACACGCCTGGCGTGGATTACAGAGGGGCAGTTTCTGAGTCACCGACACGAGTCGAAACGGAGTCTTTCTGTCTTGCGTGTGTGTGTGTGTGTGTGTGTGTGTGTGCTGCGTGAGCACAAAGCGTGGGAGAAAGCACATCAGGGTTTCGCTGTGGATCACCGGCGCGGGGGCGGGGAGGCCGAGAACGAGCTGGCGTCCACCTGGGATTGCCCGGGTCGATGGTGGATTTAATTGGTTGCAACAAGCAAGCAGCGCGTATAACTTTTGCAGGTTGAAAGGGAAATCCAATCAGGTAATACAAAATAAATGAAATCTCAGCCGTTTGTGGCCTAAGGGACGCAGATGGAAGAGGGGTCAGGGGTTAGCAGTCTCTACCTGTCCATGTAACTCCCGTGTCAGGTGGGCAGCCTCACCCAGGAGCTCACCCACAGTCAGCAAGCCACAGGTCCCGTGCCCACAGGGAGAGGCCCCGCCCCTTGGAGAGAGCCCCGCCCAGCGGAGAGCCCCGCCCCGTGGAGAGGCCCCGCCCCTCGGAGAGCCCCGCCCCACGGAGAGGCCTCACCCAGCGGGAGCTCCACCCAGTAGCGGAGAGAGCCCCGTGGAGAGGCCCCACCCAGCGGGGCACACACTGCTGCCACCTGCCGTGCTTCAAGGCGGTCATTCCGCCCTCTGCGGGTCCAGTTCTCTCTTGTGCAACCCTCTGCGGGGCACCACAGTGTCCCCACGACGTCCCTTCGTCCAGTCAGCTCACGGAGAACTACCCCAAGTCCGATAGCCGGTCCCATTTCGAACGCACAGCCATATGACTTCGGGGGACCCTGGACCCCGCCTGAGCAGGAGAAGGTGTCGGTTCCCCGAGTGCAAGGCACCATACGACTCAGTGTGGCAGAGTTAAGACACCAGGCTACCCCTCCGTTCTCCACGTACGTAACCTGTTCATGACCACGGCTGGGTCGAAACGGGGCCTCATCGCCAAAGGTTCTGTGGGAAAGACGGATGATGTCCCCAGCATAGGGCTGGGACTCAAACCAGCACCTGCTTGACCCTGAAGCCCGGCGGAAATCAGACGGGAAGCCAGGCCCGGGGACCCAGGTGTGTGGTCATCGCAGAGAAGGGCGAGCGGCCAGGCCTCTAGGTCAACCATCGTGTGGGGAGCGGATCGGCAGCAGAACTGGGGTTCGGCGCTCATGCATCAGAGGAGAGGTCTTTGGCGCAAGGTCTGGAGTCGGCTCTCTTCAGCTGACCTCTCCTGGGAGACCCTCCTCCTGGCACCGTCAGGGCCCGACGGGAAGAGGACCCTTTCCTGACACTGACCCGGCCTCTCTGCTTAGACGCATCCAAGGCTGGAACTCCCCTGCTCCAAATTCTCCGCGGGGGACCTCGGGAGGGCGCCCCTGACCTCTGAACCACATGCTGTTTCAAACAGTTCCAATCGCTCAAGTGTAGCATGTCCCTGGCCACCCTGGCGGAATCACGGGGCGTTACGGGCATCAGGACGTGGCACAGTGTACACCAGACGTTCACGGTCTGATGGCCTCTTCTGCCGCCTTGAACGGAAACCGCCCCCTAATTCCTTTGTCCGGTGTCCCAGCGTTCTCCAGCTCAGGTCTTTCAGCTCCGTGGTTAAGTTTATTCCCAGGTGCCTTCTTTTTCTGTCGTCGCAATGGTAAGTGGGGTTGTTTCCTTAGTTTCTCTTTCTGACTGTTCATTATTGGTGTATAAAAATGCCACCACTTTCTGGAAGCTGATTTTGTCTTTTCTTTTTTTTTATCCTCACCTGAGGACATTTTTGCATTTATCTTCAGCTAGAGTGGGAGGGAGAAAGGGAGGAAGAGAGAGAGAGAAACATCGATGGGAGAGAGACACATCGACTGGTTGCCACCCACACGACCCCGATTGGGGCTGGGGACAAACTGCAACCGAGGTACATGCCCCTAGTGGGAACCGAACCCGGGACCCTCCAGTCCACAGGCCGACGATCCAACCGCTGAGCCAGACCGGCCAGGGCTCTGGAGGCTGATTTTGTGTCCTGCAATGTTGCCGAATTCATTTGTTGGATCTAGTAGATTTTTGATGGAGTCTTTAGGGTTTTCTATGTACAGTATCATGACGGTTCCACCCCCTCCTTCCCAGTTCGGACGCCTTTTATTTTTTCTCCTTGTCCCACGGCGGTGGCTAAGACTCCCAGTACTACGTCGAACTCGAGTGGCGAAAGCAGACATCCCTGTCTCGTTCCTGATCTGAAGGGAAACGCTTCTGGTTGTTGCCCGTTGAGGCTGATGTTGGGGTAGGTTTGTCCTATGTGCCTTGCTTATGTGGAGGTGGGAGTCCTCCATTCCCACCGTGCGGAGGGCTTTTATCACAGGTGGTGCTGGCTTTTATTCTGAAATCGCCTCCTCTTCAGTCGACAAGATCGGTTCCCGGTTCCGGACAGAGAACATGGGGCGGTGAGGCTGGGAGCTGGCTGGGTTCCCGGCTCTGACTGACAGCTGTCTGTTTCCTCTGCTCCCCAGTGGACAGAAAGCCCACCCTGGACACAGCTGTTATGAGGACGGAAGGACGTATGCAAACGAAGTCACAGGAAACTTCCACCACGGGGCGTTCCCTGTAAGTACGCAGTATCTCCGGTCCTTGGTCTCATGACGTCAGTGACAGAATGCTCTTTGCCTTCCTTCTCTCCGGCAAGGACTGGACTTACGTGTCCTCTCATGCTCCCATTGTATCCTGAGCCTTCTGTCTGTATGAAGTGAGGTTAACATACATGAACGTGATATAGGGTAGACATGTAATGTGTCTTTAATGCGAGTCATGAAGAAGAGACCTTCGGTCCGCTCCGGAGATCCGTGGACTTGAACTGCCGTCCTGCGGTGGGGACCCAGGCTCCTCCGTCTCCAGGGGAGACCTCTCGTGTAAAGTGGGTAGGGGTAGGTGGGGCCGGTTTCTGGTCATGGTAGGGTTGGGGTGCTCCCCACAGCACTTCCTTTGGGGTCTCCCACGGGTCCCACACGAGAGGGAAGGGTTCGCGCAGAGGCAGCCGGGACCGGCGTGTGTGTGGGCCCTCGTCCGGAACAGAGAGAGCAAAGCTGATCCAGAGAGATTCAGCCCGGACCCCCAGGGAATCCGAGCCCACGTCACTGAGAAGGTGCTGTCTCCAGACAAAGGGGGTGCATGTAGGTTCCCCATGGACCCAGAGGTAGAGCAGGCGCAGGTGTTAATGGTTTGCCCAGAGGAGCCTTTTGGACGTACCCAGCGTGGGAGGTGCCCTCTCCGTAGGACTCTGTCCACAGCTGGGCACCGGCGCTCCATCTTTGTCCAGGACTCACAGACCTACAGGGACAGTGGCGGATGCCTCGTTGGCTCTGGGTCAGGGGCTTGGGATTGCGGCAGTGATGGCAGTATCATGGGGGGACAGTGGTCAAGGAAGAAGACCCCGTCTTAGGAGTCACCTTCTCTCCCCAAAGCTGTTGCTTGGCCGGAGATGCCTCCGAGCTGGGGGTGGGGGTGAACTCTCCTACTTTGCTGGTACGAGTTGCTTGTGACTGTCCTTTCTTTCTCTTGTTCTCTGATCTTCCCCAAATAACCGACACACTCAGATGTGGTGTAGGGGAGCTGGGACGTCCCTGCCTGCATCACCCCAGGGATGAGGCCGGGTGTGCGCCCCTGAGAAGTCCATTAGGTTCTAGATCTCACAGGGTTGAACGGAGCCAGGGAGCCAACACTTCCCCAGAGGTCACAGTGTGGATCCCAGAAAGACAGGGTTTCCCCCGACATTCAGGGAGACTTTGCAAAACTGAACCCTGACAAGCTCCAGGGTGTATGCACCCCCCAACTGAACCCTACCGTGTGTGACAACTCTCAGTGCCTTGGGGGGCGGTTAATAGATTTCCAAGATTAAAATAAGTGGCCGCAATGAATCACGCGTTTATCTAGTCTACAGAAGTAGGATCTGAATAGCAAAACCAAAGTTGTTTACTCCCGAGTTTGCCCCGGAATTCGGAGATGGTGTTTTCGATTTTCTGTCTACCGTCTCTCCTTCACCTCGGCCGTCCCCGATGGTAACCTCACTCCTGATAAGAGTGATTAATGATGGTGACCAAGCTGTGCTAGACTTCATACCACCTCTCCCGAACTCTAGGTGCTGGCTGCCTTTCTTTAGAGCATTTTCTTCTTCTTCTTCTTTAAAAAATCCTCACCCGGGGATATTTTTCCATTTATCTTCAGATAGAGTGGGAGGGAGTGAGGGAGAGAGAAACGTGGATGTGAGAGAGACGTACTGACTGGTTGTCTCCAGCATGACACTGACCAGGACCGGGGACCAAATTGCGACAAAGATACGTGCCCTTGACCGGAATCAAACCGGAGGCTCTTTGGTCTGCAGGCCGACGCTCCAACCACTGAGCCAGACCGGCCAGGGCTTGGAGCATTTTCTTCAGAAAACTCATAAGTGTACATTTTCCCTCTGTTCCTCTGAGAGGTGAACAGTTTTAAAAGCCTCCTGCCACCCTGACTGGTTTGGCTCAGCGGCTAGAGCGTCGGCCTGCTGACCAAAGGGTCGTGGGTTCGATTCCTGGTCAAGGACACCCACCTGGGTTGCAGGTTCGACCCCCAGTTGTGCGGGAGACAACCAATCGGTGTGTCTCTCTCACATTGATATTTCTCTCTCTCCCTCTCTCCCTTCTACTCTATCTAAAGCTCAATGGGAAATATACACATGTTTCTGGGTGGGGATTAACATATGAACGAGCAAAAATTTAAAACATTGTTCCCTCTGCCCAGCTGGAGTAGGAGACCCATGACCACCTTCATTGCTGTGAGGGCCCTTTGGTGGCTCCCCCATGAGGGCGGAGTGACAACCGAGCTTCTTCCCCAGGCCCACAGGGCCCCTGGTGTCTGGCCCCTCCTGACCTGCGTGTCCCTTCCTGGGCACTTCATACTGTTTTTGGCCACCAGGTCTTCCCTCAGGGGTTTTCGCTTTTCATCGGTTTCTGTCTCACACGTGACCCGCCCACGACTCTGAATTGCTTGTAGCTTCCCATGGTTTTATTTATTTTTTATTTTGTTTGTCCTGCTTTGTGTGTATTTTTTATTAATTTATTTTTGTTACAGATGTTTCTTTTTTTTCCCCCACTGTCACCCTCCTCCCGATCCCCACCCCCCACCCCATCCCCAGCATTGTTGTCCGTGTCCATTGGTTACGCATAGATGCATATAAGTTCTGTGGTTTATCTCTCCCCGACCCGAGCCCTCTTCTGGGGATTGTCAGTCTGTACCCCACTTCCACGTCTCTGGGTCTACCCCGTTCCTCAGACTGTTATGTTCATTATATTCCACAAATAAGTGAGATCAAGTGGTATTTGTCTTTCTCTGTTTGGCTTGTTTCGCTTAGGATAATACTCTCCAGGTCCCTCCATGTCGTCTCAAAGGATAAGAGATCTTTCTTTCTTACTTTCTTAGTTTCTTATGACTTTATGTCCCCTTTCGGGGTGTTGACCCTGGGATCGGGCACCGAGAAACGGCTGACAGAACTGGAGGGACCATTCGTCACCCCCACCCCCCGCTGAGGGCTTCCCGGGGCTCAGATGTCCTCACCAGCACCACAGAGCAGGAGGGTTCTGGGGGTGCCACTGCGTCCGGTCCTTCCCCGAGAGATCACACAGGCTTGCTCAGCGGGGTCACGCTGTCTGCTGCTCCCCTTCTCCTGAGGGGGCTCCTTCGAGCCGAGGCGGGTAAGAACAGGTGTCCTAGGTGGGAGTCTCAGTAGAAACAGCACCTGCCCCTTCTTCGTTCCTCCCAGGAACGTCCGCCCGTCCTTCCAGGCTTATTAGACAGTCCAGCCCAGGACATAAAAACAGACCTCGATGTGCAAACGCTTTAAGAACGTCTGAACGCTCCCCATGACCCAGGGGTGGATCTCTGCTTATCTGCCGATGAATTAAAATAGCAGCAAAAGTATTCTTACGGGGCGCAACGATACAGGCGCATCTTCTTGGGAATACCTTGTGATCCGTTCTTTTTTTTTTTTTTTGGAACAAGGCGCTTTGTAACAACTGATGAAGATTCCAGGAGATGGGCAGGGAGGTCTCCGTGGCAAATGACAATGATGTTTGTCTCAGAGCTGTTTGCCTCCCTTATTTCTCTGGGCTGCGTTAGGGGACCCTTCTCCTCTGCCCGGGTCCATTTGGATATTTATGACACCGTCACGGGCCATGCAGAATTACCCACTTAAACATGAGCCCGCTGTTTGGTCAGGCCGCTTTGGGGAGGCTGTGATGTGAGCTGGTGTTGATTTCACGGGCTGTACGCGGCTCATGGGTCGGACGTCCCCACCTCCGGTCTAGGTTACAGTTAAAGAGATTTCTACTTTCCTTCCTTAATGTGGCCGATGTAACCTGACTTTTCCGGCTCTATCCTGGCCCCCCCGTTGCTGGCCCTCTGAGGGGACCTGAATAATGGGCTGTGTGTCATCTCTGAACACCGATCTCCAAGACTCGCACGTGGAGTTCAAGGGTGAGTTCTGGTCCTTTGGCCTCGTCTTCAGTGCCTGGTTATATTCCACAGGCCACGTGTCATCCCCAAGGAGAGAGACGGGGTAATAAAACTGGCTCAGGTTCCCAGACTTTTATAAGGGAACCTTCTTCACAATGTAGAATGGTGAAGCTAAAATGAAAAGATTCAAGTGCTGAAATAGATAGTTGTCTGGTCTAAGCCCCAAATAACACAGTGGCCCTGCCCGCTGTACTGTGGGCATCAGCTGTGCATCGGGGCCAGGGCACACCACGGGCTGTATCCGTGGGCCCAGCAATGGCACCGTGGACCGGTCCGGCCTCAGAACTCCCCCTCCTGTCTGTCCCCCTTACACCCCACCCTGTGTGGTTGGGGAGGGTGTCACGCACCCCGCAGGACCCTCTGTCCAACAGTTTTCAAAACGTTGACATTCCATTATCCTCATCACGTGTTTGCTACGTAAATGGCTGTAATGCCCTTTGGGGCGAAGGCGGTGAATCATCAGTGTCCACAGTCGCTAAGGTGTTTAAGGTCCCTTGACCTGGACACCAGGCCTCCCCATCCGTGGACTCGGGCTGCAGAGCGGTTCAGGTCGAGAACCTGGCCATGGACCATGGCTTTTATTGGAGAATCTTTGCTCCGTCTTCCGGCCACGTTGCCTCGGTTTCTGGGTTGACAATGACCCTCGCTGTCGCCCATCAGCCTTGGGGACACTGTATTCTGGGAACTGCGTCCACAGCGGTCTGGGTACCGGAGACCCTGGATGACACTTTGACTTTGCTCCTCGTGGAAGAATTGTCCACCTTGCCCTGATGGCTGAGCACCGCCCCCCATTCCTGTTTCTTAGGGATCCCCTCGTCCCCGTCAATGATCGTGAGCCTGTTCTCTGAAAGCTCACGTCCCTGGGAGCTCAGCAGAGCTGGGCTTCTGACCATTGCGTCCTTATTTCTGGGACCTCTGAGGGCAGATAGGCCCTGGGTACCAGCACCTCCGAGCCTCTGACCCTTCATCCCACCGTGGCCGTTCAGGTGACGCTCGGTAACCAGTGGAGGCCACGGATGTCCCAGGTGAGCTCCCGCGCTCTGCGGCGACGTGTGGGGGCTCCCCCGTGGCGGGATTCGTCTACGGCGGGATTCTCCCGTGGACGGCGGTGCCCAAGGCCTGGTCCTAGGGCCTTGGCTCGGCACCCAGAGTTCCCAGGGCTGGGCGGTCTCTCCTGGAAGGCGCCACCAGCTCATGACTGAGTTCTACAGCTCGTTCGGCACGTCGCCCCTTCTCTCTGCGTGAACCCCACACTTGCCCAGCCAGGTTAAGTGTTGACCTGTCTCTGGTTATGGGTCTGGCGGCCAGGAGGGGAGGTGGGGTCAGCCGGGGAGGGCAGGGGGGGGAGGAAGGGGACAGGGCACGCAGCACTTGTGCGGCAAGCTCTCCGGCATCCTGGTTAGGAAATGGGGCACATTCGTCTCCACGGGGAGGACTTGGCTCCTTCCACTGACCCGGAGGGTTAGGGGTCAAGATTTGCGGTTACATCCTCTCAGATTTCCCTCTCCCAAGTCTCAGGGTCCCACACTTCTCAATCACGACCTTGACCTTGGCCGGGGATTCCTGCCGGAGTTGAGAACCTTCTCTGGAGCTGTACTTATTCCTGAGTGCTGGGCTTACATGTGGCCGATGTAACCTGACTTTTCCGGGGTTCCTGCCCTTTGGCCCTAGCAGATGAGAACTTTTTTTGTTATTCCTCACCCGAGGATATTTCTCCATTTATTGTCAGATAGAGTGGGAGAGAGGGAGAGAGAAAGACAGAGAGAAACATCGATGTGATAGAGCCACATCGACTGGCTGCCTCCCGCATGACCCGACCAGGGCCGGGGATGAACCGCACCTGAGGTACGTGCCCTTGACCGGAATCGAACCTGCGACTCATTGGTCTGTGGGCCGACGCTCTAACCGCTGAGCCAAACCGGCCAGGGCTCAGAGGTGTTTAAATAACAACAATACTAATAATGTTCTGTGCAGTTTGTACAGAAATAAAGTGTGTGAAGAAGGACGCACTGTGCCCAGCTGGTGTGGCTCAGTGGTTGGGCGTTGACCCTGCACCAGGAGGTCACTGGTTCAATTCCCGGTCAGGGCACGTGCTCAGGTTGTGGGTCCGATCCCCAGTGCAGGGCATCCTGGAGGCGGCCATTTGATGTTCTCTCTCATCGATATTTCTATCTCTCTCTCCCTCTCCTTCTAAAATCCATAAAGAAAAAAAGAAGAAGCAGGAAGCACAGAGGTGGGCGGGAGAAATGACAGACTGGCCATGACCCGTTGCTCACGCTGGGTGGGCAAGGGTGTTGTGTTATTGGGAATGAGACTCGAGAAGTAAAAGCTGCATCTTCTAAGCTACAGAACAGTCGCTCGAAGAAGCAGAGCTAAGAAGCCTAAGTATCAATGAAACAGACTTGAAAATATACTCGGTCCATTTGGCAAATCCCTCCAATGTCTGGGAATTGAGCAAGATACTTCTCAACAGCCCAGAGTTACACACACACACACACGTGCACACACACACATGCACACATACACACATGCACGCACACGCACACACACGCGCACACGCGCACGCACACACGGGCACACACATATGCACACACACGCACGCACTCACACACATGTGCACACACACGCACACAGCATAGAAAAACTTGGCGAGTGCAGAAAAAGCAGTTGTTATTAAGGAAATTTATAACAGGTAGGTACACATGTATGTAAATAAGTGATTGACTATTTTAGTTCCTAAAGGTTAAAAACGAAGAAGAGATTCCTGAGCCTCAGGAAGTATCATTAAGAACATCATCAAGGACACCTGGGTAGCTCGAGACAGTGGCTGGAGGGTACATGCCCATCACCCCCATTTTTCTCCAGAAATAATGGAGAAGAAGAAGGAAAAATAAAAGTACACAAAACCACGTCGCCGTCAATCCCCCACCATCCTTAGACTCGGTGGTTACGGTGCAGCGCTGCCCCGTTCCCCCCGCCCCGCCCTCCAAGCTCCTCTGTCCCCGGCCCCAACCTGCTTCCCAGGTCTCCCTAGGTCTCCACAAAATAGGGCCCTTGGGGCATGGACTCGGTGCTTCTGAGTTGGCACTTACTGTTTCCAGAGAGTTGCGAATTGGTTTCTTTTCTTGTGGAAGTGAAAATATCTATATGCAGTTGGTGTTCCTCAGTTCCGAGGGTTCATTCGGACAGGGATGTGTCAATGACGGGTGAGCGAGAAGGGGGAACGAAGTCCCTCAGGCTCCGCCCGGGCGTCCGCACTGTGTGTATTTCTGGGAACTTCCTTTCACTGTGGACTCCATCCTCTGGTCCTAACCTTCTTCCAGGGGGCCCCCAGGGGGCTCAGGGGCCACTCCACAGCAGCCCGCACCCTGCCAGCCTCGGGGTCCCTGGCACCGTCTGTGCTGAGGGTTCCCTGAGCCTGGGCGGCACCGAGGGGCCATCTCCTGGACGGCCAGGTGGGTGAGAGTCCTTAGGAGCCTGGGTCTTCCCTTCCAGACCTCCTGACCCATCTCCTCCAGAACCAAGTCCTACTCTGGCCGATGGGACAAGCCCAGGCGTGGGCTGCATTGGGGGA
Source organism: Molossus molossus (assembly GCF_014108415.1). Taxonomy (NCBI): domain Eukaryota; kingdom Metazoa; phylum Chordata; class Mammalia; order Chiroptera; family Molossidae; genus Molossus; species Molossus molossus. Next base: position 110,410,411 of record NW_023425401.1, read on the forward strand.
GACAGAAACAGCGCATTGAGGGATCGATGGCCAGCTGCACCCAGGAATCTGCCACATGATGCTCTAGGAGGATTTCATTGTCCAAACTACCCTGACCCCTTGGTCTGATGAGAAAAGCTCATACTTATGAATAATTTACCCAATGCTCGGCATAGCTCCAAATTATTCACATGAACTTATTTCTTACGATCACTCCATGAAATGGGAGCAGTAACTCTCTTTAATTTACAGACGAGGAAACAAAAGATCAGAGAGGTTAAGAGAGGTGCTGAAGGCGCCACAGCAGAGCCGCATTTGGGCCAAGGCAGCCTGGTTCCAGGGCTTGGACTCCTTTAAAAAAACAATTATGTTTTTCAGTTACAGCTTACTTTCAGTATCGTTTTGTATCGGTTTCAGGTGTAAGCACAGTGATTAGAAGTCACATACTTTACAAGGTGTTCCCCCCGGTATTTCCAGTGCCCACCTGGCACACAGGTATTGCAGTGTTGCTAACTCTACTCCCCGAGCTGAACTTGACTTTCTGGGGCAATGAGTGACTGCCGGTCGGTGCTTCTCACCCCCTCCCCTCTTTCCAACCCCCTCCCCTCAGGCAACCATCGGTCTGTCCTCTGTTGGCGAGTCCGTTTCTGTTTTGTTTATTCTGTTCTTCGGACTCCACATATAAGTGAAATCACACGGCGTTTGTCTTTCTCCGTCTGACACCCCTCTGAGCATAACGCCCTCTAGGTCCATCGGCTTGGACTCTTACCCACGACACCCTGGCGCTGGTCCCCAAACGCGCACTCCGCTACCCACGGTGAGGAACTGGATGCTGATGACCAGACCATCAGGCGGGGCCACGCTCTTCTTGGTGATGACCGCTGAGATAACGAACTTTCCGTGACGCCACTCACTCCTGGCTCTGCATCACCACCTGCCCTTTCTTTACCCTGTGTCCTAGGAGACGCTTTGTTTTTCCGAGACTTTTGTCACCCACAGGGCGAATGCTGGCATTCCCGTGGCACCGTGTCCGTGGCCAGCGCCGAGCCCCCAGATCCCAGCAGCTGGCGCCCTGTGCTCCACAAACACCATCTAGAGCGCAGGGAATCATCTCTCGTCTCCGCCTCGGCCGCCCGATGGGTTTAAAGTCGCTCTGGCAGAATCGTGCTAGAAACCAGTCTGCTACCAACAAAGCCCACGCCGCAGAACGGCAGGCTCGTCGCGGGGTGGCAGCGGCGTGGGTCGGGCCGTGCCTTTGTAGACTCGCAAACCCCTCGCGTGTCCGTTCTCGCCTCTCGCTGCTATTTCTCGGTTTACCAACGAGCCTCTGATGGTCTGGGTTCTCAGGCAGGTGCTCTGTCGTAGACACGCTTTCTCCACTTCGCCGAGGAGCAGAATGAAGAACAGGTGGCATCTCCCCATCATCATCTGGCGCCCCTTAGCTCCCCGTCACGGACCGCTCGGTCCCCGTGTGTGGACAGCCTGAGCAAACCAGCCAGGTTTTGCCGGGAGCACAGACAGTCAAGAACTCACGTTAACGCTCTCCGGGGTCTGGATTGACCGACCGAGACAGCGTTTCTTGCTGAAGAATAAACACGACGAACGGCGCTGTGCGGGTTAATGACGTCAGCGTCCGCGAGGACCCGCAGATGTGACGGCCAGCCTTCGAGCCGCGCCTCTCGACCAGGGCTCACCTGTGCGCACCAGCGGGGAGGGACGATCCGATCCACGCCGGGGAAGTTCTGTGCGGACCTGGCTCCTTCCCGCCGGGCAGATTTCCCCTTCTCGTTGAAGTTTGCAAGAACATCCCGCGTGCTCGCTATTTTAGAAATAATGGTTTTTGATTACTTTATACCCTTTTAACTTAATAGTTCAGCAGTTCTTATCCACAGCCGATATTAAGATATCATTTTTCTTCCCGCGGCCGTGGCGTGGCTCAGATGGATCGCCTGCCCACGCACCCGCGGAGATAAATGAGCTACCAGGAGCCAAACGAAAGATTAACTTCACCGCTTCCCAGAGACAATCCATTATCAGCGTTTTCTTGATTTAATGTATTTGTCTGGGTCTTCTGTCCACAGAATTCTGAAAATATGAACATACTCTAACATATTAGGGTCTGGTATCATGAAATGAGTTATAGCCACAGCAATAAGACATTATGTTTTCCTAATTACAAGAACAACCCACCGTCATTTTTTTTTTTTTTTAGGTGGGAAGGGTAAGAAAGATCAAATATGAAAATAAAAATCATCTCCAATACCATAATTCTAGCAACGGAGGCCGAGGTCCTTAACCAGCCTAAGAGAAATTGTTCCGGTTTTTCTCCCGCACAGGGAGTGGATCTGCACACGTGTGTGTGTGATTCGCTCAGAGACCTGCTGTGCAGTGCGTTTCAGGACACCCTTGGTGATTTACCCCGTCATCACTACTGTTCTACATCATCCGCCGTTTCCGGTCCCTTCAGCACCGTAGGAATGCACGGAGTTCCGGCTTCGGAGCAGCTCTCTCTAATCAATCACACGTCGTTAACTGATTGGGTTGTTTTCCGTTTTAATTACGCAGCGATCAGCGCTGCTCCCCGAGGAGAGCCCTGGCGTATTCCGCACAGATCCGATACTTCTGGAGATGAAATCCACCCCCCTAGGACTGCTGTGCCAGGAAGAACACGCACCTGTGGTCTTTTTTCTTTTTTTAATTAAAAAAATTTTTTTCTTTATTGATTTTAGAGAGAGAGGAAGGGAGAGGGAGAGAGATAGAAACATGGATGAGAGAGAACATCGACTGGCCGCCTCCTGCAGGCCCCCCACTGGGGACAGGCCCACAACCTGGGCATGTGCCCTGACCGGGAATCAAACTGGCGACCTCTTGGTGCAGGGTCGACGCTCAACCACTGAGTCACACTGGCCGGGCCTAATTTTTAATTTTTTAAATTAATTTATTTTTGTTACAGATGTTTCTCCCCTTCCCCCCATCGACACCCTCCTCCTGATCCTCCACCCCCCACCCTGTCCCCAGCATTGTTGTCCATGTCCATGGTTATGTATACATGCATGTACGTTCTGTGGTTTATCTCTTCCCTCCCTCCGACTCCCTCTTCTGAGGTTTACATCTATAGTTTCTTTTTTTTTTTTTATCCTCACCCGAGGACATTTTTACATTTATTCTCAGATAGAGCAGGAGGGAGAGAAGAGGGAAGAGAGAGAGAGAAACATCGATGTGAGAGAGACACATCGAGTGTCTGCTACCCACACAACCCCAACGGGGACCGGGGTCAAACTGCAACCGAGGTCTGTGCCCTTAGCGGGAACCAAACCCGGGTCTCTCTGGTCTGCAGGCCGATGCTCCAACCCATGAGCCAAAGCGGCCAGGGCTGCACCTGTTGTCTTTTAATGCACACTGTAAACCTTCTTTCCCAAAGACGGCATCGCTCGCTCTCGGACCCGCGCGGGCCTTTCCTCAAACCCTCCCACAGCTCGTGTGTGTGTGTGTGTGTGTGTGTGTGTGTGGTGTGTCTGTGGCGTGTGTGTGTGCATGTGTGTGTGTGTGTGTGCGTGTGCGTGTGCGGTGTGTGTGTGCATGTGTGTGTGTGTGGTGTGTGTGTGCATGTGTGTGTGTGCATGTGTGTGTGTGTGGTGTGTGTGTGTGGTGTGTGTGTGGTGTGTATGTGTGCGTGTGTGTGTGCGTGTGTGTGCGTGTGCGTGTGCGTGGTGTGTGTGTGTGGTGTGTGTGTGTGTGTGTGTGTGTGCGCGCGCGCATAGGGCACCGAGTGCATTCAGCTAAACAATGATATTTTCAGCCCCAGCTACACCCTGACCGGTCCTATGCCTGCTGGGACGGGGGTGTCGTGGCTGGGATGGGGGTGTCGTGGCTGGGACAGGGGTGTCGTGGCTGGGACGGGGGGATGGTCATGGCTGAGATGCGGGGATGGTTGTGGCTGGGACGGGGGTGTCATGGCTGGGACGGGGATGTCACGGCTGGGACGGGGGTGTCGTGGCTGGGACGGGAATGGTCGTGGCTGGGATGGGGGTGTCGTGGCTGGGACGGGGGTGTTGTGGCTGGGACGGGGGTGTCGTGGCTGGGACGGGGGTGTTGTCGCTGGGACGGGGGTGTCATGGCTGGGACGGGGGTGTCGTGGCTGGGACAGGGGGATGGTCATGGCTGAGATGCGGGGATGGTTGTGGCTGGGACGGGGGTGTCGTGGCTGGGATGGGGGTGTCGAGGCTGGGACGGGGGTGTCGTGGCTGGGCGGGGGTGTTGTGGCTGGGACGGGGGTGTCGTGGCTGGGACGGGGGTGTCGTGGCTGGGACGGGGGTGTCGTGGCTGGGACTGGCCGCAGGCCCCTGAAGGCGGGAGGGTGAGCACACCCCGCTGTCGTCCTGCTTCTGGGCCCACGCCTGCCTGGGGCTCCCGGGGAGACCAGCGACACGGAGGCTGCACACAGACCAGCATCTGAAGGGCGGGGCCCCCGCAGCAGCCCCCTGCTCCCCTTGCATGTGCGTGGCCCCCGTTCCCCCTCCGTGTTTAGGGCACGGCTCCCTGGGGTTTTCTGCCACCTGCTGCCAGGTCCCACGACAGGCGCTGTGACCTCGATCCAGTCGGTTCACATTTCTGTGCAGAGTTCCCCAGCCTGTCGAATGGGCCTACGGGAGCGGGGTGGGGGGGGGCTGGCAGGGCCGTGAGGTGATGTCCAGGGTCCCTCCAGCCTTTCATGTCGCGGTTCTGCCCGGGCCCAGGTAGCCCCCTCGCGGCCTAGAACGCGGCCCGGAAGCCCCCAAGCCGGCTTCTCGTGGGGGTCGTCCATGGGCAGACGCGACGGGAGGAGCTGCTCCTTCGAGGGCCTCTCATCAGGTGAATCTGCGTGTTTTCACGATTCGCCCTTTTGGGTAGATTCAATTCTTAGCAACGTAGAGCCCCGTCCAGTCAGATCTGCCAGCTAAACTGTGAGATCCTTCAGGCCAGGGCCGTGCACCAAAGACCGCCTCCGTTTCCTTATGAGGAAAATAGAAGGGTTCTCCAGAGTCATCAGCGTGGTGAGCAAACACGGCCATTGGTCTCCGCTTGGGGACAAGGCTGTTCTCCGTCACTGCAGGAAACCTGTGGACGGGAACTCCGTGGGCGCGCTCACGAGAAACCCTTCTCGCCCGGGACCACGTCCGGCTCGGGCAGCACTTTGGCGAGGTTTTCCACTTCGTGCTGGGGTGGAGCTGGAAGGGCCCACACCTCGTGACTTGAAGTACGAAGGAATTCAGACCATTTTACCCAGTGAACCCGAGTCAGTCAGCTTTGCTCTGGGTCCGAGGCTTCCTCTTTGCAGACAGGCCCAGCACGATGGAGCAAACGCCCCCTTCCTCGGGGTGATGAGTGATGCAGGTCCCTCCCCGCAGGTTCCCACGCTCGGGAACAGGGCCCGGGAGGAGCAAACCAGCAGTCGCACTGGAAAGATAAGGAGCCCGGCCCCCAGGGAGGATCGATTTCCTTTCTCCTTGCAGCCAGGACGACAGACACTGCTGGGACCCTGAAGCCCAGGGGGGCTGCAAGCTGGGGCTTCTCAGACGCGATGTCCGCCTGGGACAAGACGGACACTGGGGTTTCTCTGCCGTCCTCCGCCGGTCCCTTGACGGTGCGGGCTCTGGGCATGTCCCCCGAGGGCGAGAACTGAGCGTTAAATTTACCGGGAAGTGTTTCCAAGGCCAGGGAGCAGAGCTTGAGAAACTAAATAAAGAACCGTTTTAAAGTATTCAAACCACTGGTCTTAACCTCTTTGGAATACCGGGCCCCCTTGAGCACTGGATGAAAGCTAGGCCCCCTATCTGAAATAAATGATCATATAGATATATATACAAACTTTTGCAAATGGAGTCAGACAATTGCACGGCCTGTGGGGGACCATCCGCAGGCCCAGGAAGGTTGAGAAGGAGCCGTTGGCCCTGACAGCCGGAGCCAAGGCGCAGACAGACACGCTGAGTCCCGCTCAGTTTCTCAGGGACAATGCGATTATTCTTTAGTGGGGAGGGAGGAGGGAGGAGGGGGAGAGCAGGAGGGAGGAGGGGGAGGGGGAGGGCAGGCGGGAGGAGGGGGAGGACAGGAGGGAGGAGGGAGGAGGGGGAGGGCAGGAGGGAGGAGGGGGAGGGCCGGAGGGCAGGCAGGTGGAGGGCAGGAGGGAGGAAGGCAGGAGGGAGGAGGGAGGAGGGAGGAGGGGGAGGGCAGGAGGGAGGAGGGGGAGAGGAAGGGCAGGAGGGAGGAGGGGAAGGGCAGGAGGGAGGAGGGAGGAGGGCAGGAGGGAGGAAGGCAGGAGGGAGGAGGGAGGAGGGAGGAGGGAGGAGGGCAGGAGGGCAGGCAGGTGGAGGGAGGAGGGAGGGGGAGGGGGGAGCCTGCATATTTAGGTGTTCAAAGCCCACATGGTGGTCCGAAGAGTGTACTGATTTCTCTCGGGGGCAATAGCCCACAAAGCCCATTAAGCCCATTTAAGCTGACGTGGGACACATCGGGGTCCTTACAGGTTCCACACCCCTGGAGAATGAGGCTCCGTGTGAACGGTGTGGTTTCGACTTCTAATCCTGCGCCACCTTCTCCATGCTTGTTTTTGGTTTCTGGTGAGCAAAGGAATGTGTCTTTTTATTTGTTTGTTTGTTTATTTATTTATTTCAGGGGGGAGCGCAAATGCAGCCCCCACAACCACGAAGGATGCAGTGGAGCCCCCCCCGCCTGTGGGGGTGGCGGGGTCAGCGCACCCCGTGACCTCAGTGTCTCCCCTGCCAGGGAGGCATTATTTTTATTTATTTTTTTAACTAGGGGGCATGAGAAGGGCCTGCATGTCATTGGGATGAGGATCAGGGGGGAAAGGGACATACTTTGTGTCAAGAAAACGATCTTCAACTCAGTGGAAGCCTCGAGGAGACAAGGGGCGGTGTCACCTCAGGACCAGACGGCCGGCGCCCCAGCGACAGCCCCGGTCCCATCCGGAGTAGCAACCTCTCCTCACTTCCAAAGGCTTCTCGGGAAGGTTCAGATGGAGGGGTTCTCTAACCAAGGGCGGTGGCACCCCAGCAGAGCCGGGGGTCCCCGGGTGAACATGTACCTACCCCCGAAACCCACCTTTCAGGGGTGAATGGCTGAGATCCAGGAAGCCCAGGGAGGGTGCTGGGAGGGCCGCGCTCTGGTCCCGCCCCGTGGGGTGCCAAGGAGGTGCTTTCTTTCTTTCATTAGAGAACACAGTGCAAGATTGCCCGGCCGCAAATGATTGATTGCCCGGCAGCGAATCATTGCCCGGCCGCAAATGATTGATTGCCCGGCAGCGAATCATTGCCCCGGAAAGCTGTGTGTAGGGGCGGTGGGGCAGGGGTGGTCCTTGCGCATCAAGGGCCAGAGTAGAGTGGAAGACACCGGGCCCTGGCCGGGTAGCTCCGTTGGTTGGAGTGTCCTTCAATACGCCAAGGTTGCGGGTTTGATCCCCGCTCAGGGCACATACAAGAGTCAGCCAACGAAGGCGTCAGCAAGTGCAACGACAAATCCGTGTTCCTCTCTCGCTCTCTCTCAAATGAATACATAAATAGAGGAAGACACTGGAGCGAGCACGAGAACATCAGTGAGTAGAATCCTACCAGCCGTAAAGAAAAAGAAAACAAAAGGCAGAAAAAAAAAACCAACAGAAAGACAAGAGGGGGCCGCGGTCCCCCCCACATACGCAGGACCGAGCGTCTGCCCTTCCATTCATCCATCCGTTTACTCGCCGAGGAAGTATTTCTCCCTCTCGTGTTTTGTTCGAGTCACGTTGATGGGCGCTGAGATTTTGGTCTGAAACGAGAGAGTCCCTGCTCCACAGAGGCCCCGTTCCAGCAGAGGGGAAGGGTACGAAGGCACGACTACCTTGTCCCTCCGAGGCCCTGGACCCTGTCCTCCGTGGCCGTCGAGAAAACCGGCAGGACGCGTCAGAACCCACGTGTCTGGCTCTCTGGAAAGGAAGCTGGGGCCTGCAGCAATGCCAGGACAATGTCCCCAAGAAAACCACCGCATCTCGGCGCAATCGGCCAGCTGTTGGCATTTTAGCTCGCTCTGCGCCAGGGCCCCTGTCTGCAGCTCTGTGGGGCCTAGAAAGCCAGTAAGTCTCCCATGGTGACCAGGAGCCATCCTCGGAGGGGGCAGAATGGCGCAGCCCGGGCAGCCTCAGCATCAAGTCCAGGGGGCTGCAATCTGCACCCAGGCCAGGAGGTCTGTCCAGCTGCCCCGCACCGAGGTCCCCTTCCTGTCGTGGCCGTGGGTTGGCTCATCTCTCCGTTACTGTTACAGGAGCTCCGCCCAGGCCCAGCATCCTGGGCTTCATCACCAAGGCCCTGAGCGCTTTCCACATTTGTGTTCTTTCTGTAATGCACTCTTTGTGCTCAGTCTCTCAACTCCACCATCAGTCTGGTCTGCTCGGGGGCCACTTAGCAAAAGGACACACGCCTCTGTGTCTTCCAGAGCTGCTTCCGACATCGTCAGAATACATGACCGGTGCACATAACCCCAACACATCTGGGATGCTTCGTTTATGTGGCAACTTGACTGGGCCCTGGGGTGCCCAGGTGTTTAGTCGAACATTGTTCTGAGTCTGCGAGGGTGTTTTTGCATGAGCTTAACATTTGAATTGGTAGACCCGTAAAGCAGATTGCCCTCCCTAATGTGGGTGGGCCTCATCTAATCAGTTGAAGGCCTGTCACAGAGGGTCCCCACATGTGCACTGTGACCTCACTGCAGACCTAGCAGGTTGCTGAGATCCTTAGGTGGCATTTTACCATTTCAACCCTCCCATTCCAGGAACACAGAGCTGAAGGGCTGGCATGAAAAACTGACCTTCTTCCTCCTTCAGCGTTTATTCTTGCACAAGTCTGCAGCGAGGATATGATTAACTGGGATATAATGGGTCGGGGTAGCTGAATCCTTCGGTTGGTCAATAATCGCCGCAAGCCTGGCGTAGAAATCTTTCTGAGTCCAGGGAGACATTCATTAGTCGCATACAGTTTCTCATAAAAACGGCAGAAAGGGTACTTGGGAGGAGCTTGAACACGAGACCCACAGCCTCCGTCCCTGGTCTTCAACTCAGTGTAAAATCGACTACAGCCTGTCAGAACCCCATTGGGAAAGATGGGCCTCATGGTCACGGCGACTTAAGGAAAAATATAAAGAAATTGTGGACTTGAAAGACACCAGCTCTTTGGAGGCCGAAAAAAAGCAGAGAAGGAATTGGCGTCAGACTGAAAACTGTGGCTCCAAAAGGAAATAAAACCATTTATTAAGAAGTTACTCTCTGAGCAAAGATCTCTTCTCTTATTTCCACAAAAGGATCAGGACCCTGAGTGACGCTGAGCGGGGGCAGGAGGGGCGGTTGTGACGGAGCAGGCAGAGGGCATGTCCCCGGGAGCTCGTGTCCCCGGTCCGGCGGTGAGATCTCACGGAGACACCGCGGCCGAGCGCAGATGTGATCCACCGTGCGCCGCTGAGGCGACACCGCGTGTTAAACAAAACGCCGAGAACCGAGAGGGTCTTGACGGTGCATCTGAACAAAACCCACTTCGTAGAACCGCGCGTTCGACCTGACCTCACTTATCAGTCAGTAGCATGCAGGCAGCTCTGGGGCAGGAGAACTTGATGCTGAACAGGTCGGAGAGAGGAACACGCGCACCAGACTGTCCTGCAGGATCCGGGCGGCCGTGGGAAAATGGCTTCGACATTCTGAGCCTCAGTTTCCCCATCTGGAAAATACACGGGGGACATGACCCAAGGCAGGAAGAAAACGTTCCAGTTGGGGTAGGCAAGCATGTTGCAGGAACGTAACTCTTCAGATTCTCATTGGGGTAAAAGCAGTTGTATTCCTCATTCATGGTACGTGTCCGCTGGGGGCGGAAGAAAGACTCTTCAGCGTGGCCACTCAGGGACCGTGCTGGTGGGGCAGCCGCTCCCTCAGGCCACACACTGAGCGTTTCCTATCAGCGTTTCAGGGGACAGGACGACGCTCAACCAACTGAGCCAGTCCGGCCAGGCGCTGGGCGAGGTCTTCGGGTGCCCGCCATGCCGCCCTGGCCGGTGTGGCTCAGCGGTTAGAGCCGCGGCCAGCGGAAGGGTCGCGGGTTTGATTCCTGGTCAAGGGCATGTATGTGGGTTGCAGGTTCAATTCTGGGCCTCGGTCGGGGTGGTGCAGCAGGCAACCTGTTGATGTCTCTCTCCCGTCGATGTTTCTCTCTCTCTCTTCCTCCCTCCCTTCCGCTCTCTGAAAATCAGTGGGAAAATATCCTCGGGAGGGAATGAACAACAGAAGTGCCAGTTACGGTCTGAGTTAGTGGGGCTCCAGTGAGGTTGTCCATGGCTAGGTCAACTAGAGGTCAGAGCTGGTGATACATTTTTAGCGGTTTTTTAGAAGGCGCCCTGGAGGTCCAGCCCAGCACCGGAGCCTCTGGAGCAGCGACCCTGCCCCCATCCCATCCCTATTCGCTCTGAAGGAGAGACAGCCTGAGCATCACCGCCCTGTCAGACCTGAAGAGCTGAGCGATTGATGGTTTCGTTTGAATAAACATTCTGGTAATGAATAGATGACGCATAGTAAATCAATCAGAGCTGAAGAAGAAACGCTTAACATGAAGATGACAGGGAAGCATTGTTTTTCCTTCCGTCCATTCTAGTTACGAACACCGAGGTCAAGGTGCGTGTCATGGAACAGGGTCTTATTTGTGTTCGCTTTTATTGTCATCGTGGCCACAGAAGCAATGCACCGCCAGTCAAGAGGCTGCCCCGGACAGAACCTTCCACAAACGAGATTACAGTGTTTGGAAAACACACATAAAATCACGACGAGCAGGTTTTATGCGATTGGGTTTAAATATCCTTCCAGTGTTTCTGAAAAAGTAATGTGATAATACCTCCTGTCCCTCTTTGCCTCAATACCTTCACTTCTTTAGTGTGAGAACAGAACACATCCTGAAAAATGTATGAGCCGGTGCAGTTTTCTGTGAGTTGGAAGGGAAACTGCTCAACCCATCAAGACACCCTCCCTGGACTCTCCGGCACAGCCCACGCCTCTGCTCTGGAGAAGCGAGCCTGGTTTTGCAAATCAACACTTGCTTTCTGAGCCGTGTCTTGGGAAGGAGGGTTTGATCACGCCTCTGTGGGGACAGCCGGTAGTTTTCCATTCTGTAAGCATCTTCCACTTTACCCCACACCCTGGGCTCATCTGGAAATGCTCCCTCCCCCGGGCAAGAAGCGTGCTCAGGGCTCTTTTCCAAATGCAATTCTTTCACCGCCTCTGAGGTCGGTCACCACGACACTCCGGCCACTGCAGAAATGGAATTCTACCGTGAACGGGGCCTTCCAGTGACCTCCTGTAATCCCCCCGTCCTCCCTCTTCGTCTTGATAGGCTCAAGTTCCGTTTTGCAATGGACCTTCCAGACGAACAGACCGAGATGGCGATTTTTATACCCTTCTGTCATTCTGCCCGTCACCACCTGGAAACCTCCGACGGATGGATACAATGTTGCTCCTGAAATGGGAGGTTGGGAGCTTGAACCTCAGTGTCCCTGTGAGAAGGCGACACCGAAATGTCTACGTAAAAATTACAGGATGGACCTAGAACATGGTGTGGAGCCAAAGACAAGGAAAATGGGGGAGGGGGGGATAAGGGCATGTCAAAGGTGCCAGGAACCAACTCTCAGTGATAAAACCAGAAACAGGTTGAGAAAGAAAATAAATGCCGGTGGTATTTGATTATAACCGAAAGTATCAAATGAACATTGCCGAGTCTCTGCCGAGATCCGTAAGGGATGGAACAAATCAATACATGAACAAAGGAGACATCTTCCTCCTAGAAGAATTCCAATGAACAGGGAAGTGGGAGGAAGGCAGGGACATAGAAAATCACCGTGAGACGGGAGAACAGTGACTTCGGAAAGCGAGATCCCCGAGCGGAAGCTAAAAGGAGGGGTCTGATTCCAAGGCGCTTTGTGATGGGCGTCCTAGGCTGCCCGTCGGATCACCCAGCGCAGCCCTAAGCAGCAGCTGGGCCATGGAATAATTTCAGACTTCGGATGGCACAGAATTAGTCACATATGCTACAGATCAGACGTGATTACTCTCGGCACAGGGCAGCGGTTCTCAAGGTGGGGTGCGGGACGCCCTGGGCTCCTCAAAGCCTTCGGTTCACGGGGGTCCTTCAAGTCAACATTATTTTCACAAAAACACTTCGTCTTTTTTCTGTTCTCACGGTCTCAAGGGCTAACCACTTTCCATACGTTTATAATTTAACACCCCCGGGAGCCTGCTTGGACCACTTTTATTTGCTTCACACAGGCGAGACGGACACGTCGTGAAATGCGGAAGGGACTGGCCTCCGTCATGCGCTTCTGACACGGTTCACCGGGGCACTAGCTCCTCATCGGACAGCCCTGGTCGAGGGAGGAAGGAAGATGTTACTGCATTAACCCCTCCTCCTGGTCCCAACCACAGTGCCCGGCGGGGCTGAAGCCGTTCCAGAGAAGATTGTAGCAGAACGTGAAATTCGGGTGCATCTGGAGGGGATGCTTACCAGAGACCACAGATCACTGTTTCCCTTTTTAAGTCTTAGTGTGGGTTGTCGGCCTCAGACAGACCTTGGTTGTTTGTTTATTCATTCATTTATTTAATCCTCACCTGAAGATATTTTTCCATTTGTCTTCAGATAGAGCAGGAGGGAGGGAGAGAGACATTGATGTGAGAGGGACACATCAACTGGTTGCCTCCCGCACAACCTGACCAGGGCCCGGGACAAACTGCAACCGAGGTACGTGCCCTTGATCAGAATCGAACCTGTGACTCTTTGGTCCCTGGGCTGATGCTCTAACCGCTGAGCCAAACCGCCAGGGCAAGACAGACCTTGTTTTGAATGCAGTCTTTATACACTTTGATGCACACGGCAACAGCTTGGAAAACGAGGCTCTGGGAGGCCAGGAGCTCAGGGGGGGTCAAAGCAAACAGGCTTTTCCTTCAGAAGCTGACACACGAAGCCCCCTCAGCAGCCGAAGGGGCTTCCCCGCGGCTCTGTTCCTGGTGGCCGCAGACAGAACGCAGGTTTCAGGACAACGGTCTGCAAGGAGGCGGTGGCTCCACCGGGGTCGTGGGAGAAGTCATGAGCTCCCGTAATAAAATTAATCCCATCATTTGCTTGCCTTAAATCTGATTAAATTAAAGGACAAAAAGAGAGCAGACGCCAGCAGGGTCCTGCAATGGCCAGGGCATGCGCGGACGAGCTGGGAGGCACGTCCTGGTGGCCAGGGCACGCGCGGACGAGCTGGGAGGCACGTCCTGGTCTCCGGCCTGTCTGGTCCGGTGCTGAAAACAACTTCACTTCCCTTAGTGCACCGGCCGCGCGTTGTCAACAGTGCGCCCTCGAGTCTGCAGCCGCCGCCCACCTCGGTGCCGTTGGTGACAAACAGGCGGCCGTGTTCCCGCGTCGGCACAGCTCGCCACGGGGTGCGGGAGCCACAGCATCTGGGTTTGGATCCCGGTTCTGCTGCCTGTTTATTGACCTTGGCAGCCTCGCCCGAGCCTCCCTCTGCGCCGGGGTCTGTGAGAAGGGTGATGGGGATAAGACGAGATGCGATGGACGAAACGGGAATGATCGCAACAGTGACCCTCATCGTCGGTGTGTGAATCTAATTAGACCATCTTTATATACATCACTGTAAACAGTGCCCGGCACGGGCTAAATGCTACAGAATTGTAGCAAATACAGTGACTGTGTTATAAGGATAACATTAATTATAATACAGTCACAGCAATTGCTGTAGATATAATTAATTATATATATTAATATTTATAGATTACTAAACTTAACCAGAATTGCTAAAATTAACAGCACTTATTCTATGCCAGAAACTACTCAAATGAATTAATTTATATATGCATATGTTTAAAAATTTTTTATTTTCTTTATTGATGCTAGAGAGAGGGGAAGGAAGAGGGAGGGAGAGATAGAAACATCGATGAGAGAGAACATCGATTGGCCGCCTCCTGCATGCCCCCCACTGGGGATTGGCCCACAACCTGGGCATGTGCCCTGACCAGGAATTGAACCAGCAACCTCTTGGTGCAGGGTCGACGCTCAACCACTGAGCACACCAGCCCGGCTATATATGTAATATTTAAATACACGTGAAAGGCATCTTGCCTAAAGGGAGAAAATATTTGCAAATCATACATCGGATAAGAGGTTGACATCCAAAATATATAAAGAATTTATACAACTCAGTAGTATAAAAAAGTAAAAACCAAACAATCTGATTTAAAAATAGGTAGAGGGCCTGAATATACATTTCTCCGAAGAAGACATACAGGTGGGCAGACACATGAAAAGATGTTCAGCGTCACTAATCATCAGAGAAATGCAAATTAAAACCACCGTGAGCTGTCACCTCCCACCCGTCAGAATGGCTATCGTCAATAAACCCACAAACGACAGGTGTTGCGAGGGTGCGGAGAAGAGGGGCCCTCGCGCGCGGCTGTGGGGATGCAGACGGGCGCAGCGCTGTGGAGCAGTGTGGAGCGTCCTCTGAAGATTAAACATGGGGCTGCCGTTTGGGCCAGTGTCCCTCTTTGGGGCATTTCTCCAAAGAAAAGGAGAGTACTAACTTGAAAAGACATCTGCACCCCCATGTCCACTACACCATTCTTTACAATAGCCCAGACGTGAGAGCAACCTAAGTGACCGTCAACTGTCAAATGGATAAAGATGTGGTACATATACACAATGGAATATTATTCAGCCATAAAAAAGGAAACCCTGCCATTTGTGACAACATGGATGGACCTTGAGGGCATTAGGAGTAAATAATAGTAATTAATAAGAGATGTCAGAGAGGAATAGACAAATGCCGTGCGATCTCATTTACGTGGAGGATAAAGCCGCCACCGCCAAGGCCAGAGATACGGAGGACAGCCTGGCGGTCCGCGGAGGTGTGAGGGCGACGGTGGGCAAAGCGGTGGAAGCGGGTCAAAGGCACAGACTTCGGATTCTTAGTGGATAAGTAAAGAAGTCCTGGGGATGCCGTGTACTGCGTGGTGACCGTTAGCTGGACGGTACCGTGTACTCGAAAGTGGCCGAGGGAACAGATCTTCAGATTTCTCATCACAAAACAAAACGAATTCTAACCACGTGGGCGATGGATGTTAAGTAGACTTATCGCGGTGAGGATTTCATCACACACACACGTCGAGTCATTATGTTGCACCCAAGAAAAGAACACATGTTACGTGCCAATGATAACAATGAAAAACAAATCAGTAACAAGTGGAAACCAACTCTCTGGCTCTCTTGCCTCCCAGACGGCCAGCCCGGTTTCCAGTGTCTGTGTTTCCTTCCTTCCCTCCGCCTTTCCCTCCGTGTCGCCTCCAAGGGCGGGGACCCAGGGTTTGCTTCCAAAGACGAAGCCGTGGTGACCAGACGGGGAGTTTTCTCTCCGGACCCTCTCGAAGATGCCTCTAATTCCTGTCTTGCTCCCTAGGAGTGATCCAGTTTGCTGAAGGACGTTTTCGGCGTCTCCAAGGAGGATGAGAACTGCCGACGGGGGGCTGTCCGGCTCCGCGCCTGCTCCCCCAGCCCCCCACCCCCGGCGGGACTTCCGAGCCACGCCGTGTTCAACTCCCTCCTGGTTCTGTGAACACGAAGTGAGCAACCGGCTCCTGCAGCAGCTGCTGCTGAACTTTTATGTTCTTTTACCGAGGCAAAGTGCAAGCAAAAAAAAAAGACAACACAGATGTCCTTTGCTAAATATCAGCCACGGAACATCCCACGCCACCCGCCCTGGAAACAATGCTTGTGGCTTATTCGTTGCCGACTGTCTGCTGGACGCCGGTGATTGTTCCGTCTGCCCGGTACCATCTCAAAGGCGCTCGGATCCCCGGTTCACGGGGGAGGATGCTGGAGGCAGGAGGTGAAGGGACTCCCCAACGTCACCTTGCTGCCGGAGAGCAGAGCCGGAATTTTTACCGTTACCCCTCAAAGCTCCGTCTTATGAAATCTGCAGGCCAGAGAGAAGGAAGAAACAGGAGATGAGGAAGCAGGTGGAGGAGGCGGCCGCGGAGAGCCTTAGGCCCTGGAGTGGGGAGGGGTCAGGCATGGGGTGGGAGGTGAGACCCCTCCCCCTCCTGGCCCCTGCCTACCACGGGAAGGGAACGACCATACGGTATATAGGGACTCGTGTCTGATTTAAATCTGACTGCTCCAGTCCCAGTTTAACCATCAGGGGAATGATTCTTCGAGGATTAAGTAATCCTTCCAACTGCCCAGTTATTCTCCAGGATCAAAAACTGCAGCCCCAACCCTAAACCTCGGTGGGTCCCGTCTGCTTCGATTGGAATCATTCTTTCTTTATTTTGTTTTAATCCTCACCCGAGGATATTTTTCTACTTATCTTCAGGTAGCGTGGGAGAGAGAGACAGGGAGAGAAAGGGAGAGAGAGACACACACATCGACTGGCTGTCTCCCGTACGACCCCGACCAGGGCTGGGGACGATCTGCAACCGAGGTACGTGCCCTTGGCCGGAACTGAACCCGGGACTCATTGGTTCGCGGGCCGACGCTCTACCTCTGAGCCGAACTGGCCAGGGCTGGAATCATTCTTGAAAGGCCTCTGAATTTGCTGGCAGAGGCTCTGAACCCCGAAAAGATCACAACAGGTCATCCCCGACCCATGAGGATTCAAACGGAAAAGGCACCAAAACAGAGAGAGACCCCAAAGTCCGGATTCGACACTCATTTTCTTGAAACGTCAATGATTACCTTATTTTAAATATTTCATCTCCCTCTGTTTGTTCGACCAGTTCCTCCCGGGGGCGGGGGTGGGTAGAGTCCTACACCCAAACAGATCACCTTGTCGCCCTTCCGTGAGAAGAGCTGCGACCCCGGGTCCAGCAGAGGCAAAGCCACGGACCACGGGCGGGCGCCGGACAGACACCTGTTGGTGTCGACCGCGAGCAGTTCCCGCTGAGACGTGTCCGTCTGTCCGCGGGGCTCGGCCGGCTTTTCCTTGTCGTCCCTGCTCCCCCGCCTTTGACCTTTGTCTTCTCGTGACTTGTTTTCCCATTTCTGTCACCCCCATCAGGCCGACTCCTCCAAATCCACCAAGTTCGTGTCTCACTATTGACCATCTGCACGTGGGGACCTTCACTGGCTCCTTCGCCTCTCCTGAGACCTCTCGTGTTTGCAGAGGGTCTCTGCTCCAGGTGTGCACTCAGCACCCCATCCTGGCTGGCGACCAGGCCACCTGCTGTGCCGCCCGGCTCCTGGGGGACTGACCCACGAGGGCGTGCGTCCGCCGACATTCTGAGGTTAGATTTCACGATCCCCAACCGCGCACACGCACAGCTCGCGAGCTTGATTCGTTTTTGGACAATGACCGCGGTTGGTGACGTTTGGGGGGTGCTTGTGGCCCCTCGTGTCCACTGCAGGGCGTGGACACGTGGCAGGTCACTGAACCCTCGGCGCTGGGAGAAAGTCGACGTGGTCGCATCAAGCTCCCGGCCCGTGGGTGAGAACAGGAAGGACTGGTGTAAGGTATGCCTCTGGTTTTTAGGTCCCTTAACTCGAACCCTGAAATCCTGAATATGGTCCAGCACAGCGGATACTCAGTAACACAGCCCCCATTTCCTTCAGCCGCACGTGGCGTGGGGAGCTGGGCGCGCACCCCCTTCTCCCCACCTTTGGAAAACCTCACGCCTCTATCAGTTCGCTATCCCTTCAAACAAGCCCACCTGCTCTCTTACCCTTCTTCCCAGCCCTCTCTCTGGCCAAAACGAAACTGCACACGGTAATCCGGCATCTCGGCTTCCAGAAGGGAGCTTGGAGCAGTCTGCGGGAAGACTCCGGGGGAGACTGACTGGCCCGAGACTCAGAGGTGTCGTGCGGAGACCCTGCCCTTGGCTGGGGCCCAGGTGTCGTGGATTTCCTTTGCCCCCCTCGCGGAAACAGACGTTGGTGCCCGTTACTAACCAGTCTTCGCGCAGAGACGGTGAATCCTAGGAACCTCATTTCAATCACCAGCGTGAGGTCATGAGAAAAAGGTGGTGTTTCGCCAGCGCGTTAAGGGTTCTTGGAATTTCCCTGTTGCTTACTTGAAGCAGCTGTCATCAAACTGAGCACCGGACAGCAGGGAGCCATTCCCTGGGCTCGGCCGCCGCTTCTCGGTGCAAAGGACGGGAGCATCCAACACCAGCAAGTACGAGAAAGCCAAGGCGCGTCCTGGCCGGCGTGGCTCGGTGGTTAGAGCGTCGGCTCTCGCACCGAAGGGTCGCGGGTTCGATTCCCGGTCAAGGGCGTGTGCCTGGGTTGCAGGCTCGAGCCCCAGCCCCTGTTGGGGTTGCGCAGGAGGCAACCAGTCGATGTGTTTCTCTCACCTCGATGTTTCTCTCTCTCTCTCTTTCCCTCCCTTCCACGCTGTCTAAAAATCAATGGAAAAAATAGCCTCAGGTGAGGATTACCAAAAAAAGGAGAAACCCGAGTCATGCTGCCAACAGAACAGTCACAGAACCTCGAAACGAGGGTTCCGAACTCTGGGACAGACCCAGATTGCCTTCCCAGACCCCACCTGTTACAGTAAAACATTTCAGACGGTTCGGTTCGCACCCTTCAGACACGCAGCCGGAACGGGACACGAGAGGCCTGATTCCAAGGACTTGTTCTACCCTCCCGCACACAAGCCCTCCTTGTTCTGGAGAACAGGTCTCCCCACAGGCTCTGCAGGGGTCTCGGTACAGGGGGCACACCGTTATTG
Source organism: Molossus molossus (assembly GCF_014108415.1). Lineage (NCBI taxonomy): Eukaryota > Metazoa > Chordata > Mammalia > Chiroptera > Molossidae > Molossus > Molossus molossus. Next base: position 110,429,161 of record NW_023425401.1, read on the forward strand.
CTTTATTTTATTGAATGTATCGGGGTGACATTGGCTCCTCAAACATACAGGTTTCAAGCGCACGACTCAATGAAACATCATCGGCGCCCATTGCCCCAGCAAAGTCCCTTCCCGTCCCCACACCCTAGTCGATTGTATCAATGACAGGGATGATGGTCCCCAAAGCCAGATTTTCCAGGTTGGTCAATTGCCCTAAATAGCGTAGCCTCTGCAAAGGGCGAGGGTGAGAAGAAACGGGATCCCTCCGACCGTAGGTGGAGGCCAGTAGAAGAGATTGAGCAAACACTTGGCTACTGAACAACGAGCACAAATAAAATGCAAAAAGAAAAAAGAAAGAAAAAGTCTTGCGGCACACCCAGAGGAAGTGTTTTCCTTGGGAGCTATCCCAGCTCTGATGTGTCCCGGGAACGGCGCATCACGGATCCACACGCGTGTGTTTGCACTCCATGTGTGCCACGGACGTGCCGTGCAGGAGAGCGTCCGTGTGTCTGGCTCTAGTCAGCAAAGCGATGAGCTGTTTCCTCCGAGCGTTCTCCTTCGGGGAGCTAGCCCTCCATGGCCTGGTCACCTCTTCTCCCTCCAGCTTTCAACCGTGGCATCTTCGGCTGCAAGCCATGCAAACAGCCCTGTGATCAACCCCTAACTGGACAAGCGAACACGGAGGCCTGGCACTCACCCTGGCTCTCACGGATCCTGCAGGGTGTGGCTGAACGGGGGGCACGCTGAGATGCAACAGAGACAGGGATAAACAGGCACCAGGACAGTCTCTGAGGATCGCTGTTTCCCCGGGGCTGTGCTTCTGAAATGAGCCCAATAAATCCCAGCTGCGATCTCAGGGCGCGTCATCATTCCGTCAGCGGACCAGGCTGCCCCCAGCCCTCCATCCCAGACACCTGTCGTCCTTGTTCCCAGAACCAGAGCCGGGGCTGCCGCGGCGAACCCCGCAAACCAGGGCTGAGGGCATCAGAAGTTGACTGTCCCACGGTTCTCAAGGCCGGAAGTTCAGCATTAAGGTACGATGAGGACCACACGCTCCCGACAACCCGTAAGGGAGGGTTCTCCCTGCCTCCTCCAATGTTCAGAGTTTGCCAGCTGTCATTGGCTTGCAGACGCGTCACCCCAATCTCCGCCTCCGTCGCCTCATCTCTGTGTCCCTCTCCTCCTCAGGTGAGCCCATCGGCCCTACTGAATTAAGGGCTTGGCCTTGATTATATCCACAAGGGCTCCAGCCCCAGCTAATACCAACCGCATCCTTAGGCAGTGAAGGTTAGGAGCTCAACATATCTTCTGTGGGGGACACAATCGAACCCACAACAGCGCCACAGCTCTCGGGGGACTCGTCCACTCTTGGCCGGGCCTGGCTGTGCGGGACTGCCTGCCCCCTGCCCATGCCCTGTCCTCTTGGACATTCCGTCGACTGGCGCATCTAACCGCTGCTTCTTCGTCCTCAGTAGCCCTCGCCTTGAAAACTTGGTGTGTTCTGGGTGTCGCCTCAAGGGGGCGGCGCAGGGAAGGGTCCAGGGGAACCGTGGGGGGCAGCAGCACGCCACACAGTGATTCTTTTAGGGAACACGGTCATCGTTTCGAACAGCTGTGGGTGCAGTCTTCAGGGTTTTCTCTATACAGGATCGTGTCATCTGCAAGAGGAGACGTGTTCACGCCCCCGTTCCCGGGTCGGGTGCCTCCCCCTTCCTTCCCTCGCCTGACTGCTCTGGCCGGGACGTCCAGGAGGCTGCTGGGTAAGCGTGGGGAGGGCGGGCACGCTCGTCTGGCTCCCCGTCCTAGACGACAGGCGTCCAGTCTTTCACCATCGAGGCTGATACCCGCTGAGGGCTGGGTCTGCCAATATGGCCTTCATTCGGGGAGGTACTTTCCTTCCATTCCCGTTTTTATGGAGAGTCGGAGGACATGGTGCATATCTACAGGGGAACTCTGCTCAGCCACGAGCAGGGATGAAAGACGGCCGTTTGCGGCAACACGGATGATCGTGAGAGCGTCATGCTAAGCAAAAGAAGTCTGTTGGGAAAAGTCTAGAACCATAGGATTGCACCCACCTGTGACCTACAAAGCGGAAAGCGATGAACCAACCAACAACAAACAAACTCAGGTGCAGGTGACCGTGGTGGTGCCCCGGGGGGCAGGGAGGGTGGGGATGGAGAGGGGAAAGGGGACCAGCCTGTGGGTGGCGAGCACACGAGGCAACACACAGGTGATGTACCAGAGCTGTACACCCGAAACTGACATCCTCTGATGAACCAATGTCGCCCCGATGAAGTTAGCAAGAAAAGAAATGTATTCAGGTCCCCGATGATATGTTAGAGAGACGACAGAATAAAGCCTTTTCTATCCCCTGCCCCTCAGTTTCTCTCCACTGAGGAGGGCACAGCCCAGTGACCCCTTCCATGCTCCGCGCAACAGGGTCTAACACTTCAGCGTGCTGGGGGCGGAAAGTGAAGTCAGTTGGACTCAGCCATCCCCCTAAGAAGGCTCACAACCTAGCACGGACGTCACGTGGGAGGCCACATATGGGTACAAGCAAGGGGATAGCGTTTATAAACAAAGTTCCGCGGAGCTCAGGCGTAGACGGATTCGCTTTTCACTCGGGAATAAGAAAGGCAAATCGAGAGATGCGACGACATGCCCCGTTCTGGCCATGATACCGGACACGGTCGACGCCCAACACAGGGGTACGATCCCCGAGAGAAAGGAAGCCCAAGGCAGGAGCCCCACGTCACACCAGCTGTCCGGCGGTGGGGAGAGTCGCTGAGAAGGAAGCGGGGCTTTTCCTGGGGAGAAGACACGTCGGTGTTTGAGGAACCGCCTGCTAAGGCGGCTGGACTGGGCGGGCCGGCCGCCAGCGAGGAGGGCCCTGCAGAGCGAGGACCCTAGACATCTGAGGGCGTACCCCTCCACCCTAGTGATGCCCACCCTCTGTTCACCAGGGGTCTCCAGGAAAAGCAGCGGAGACTTCCCAGAGCAGCGGCGGCGGCGGCGTAGAGAAGGGAACACCTGCAGGAGGGAGACGTCGTGCGACCCCCCTCCGCCCCTCGCGCAGGGTCCGCTCCAGCGCCCTGCCCCTGGCCACCTGTCACCAAGCCCTAGGCCGTGGCTCTCTACCGGCGGTTTCATTTCCACATGTGTTTGCACGATGGAAGGGCACACAGACCGGGAACGAAACACGACGCTCCGCTAGGGGCTTCACTGCAGACTGCACGCCCGTGGCGCGGCCCCTGTCACGGCGGCGGTGACACCAGCAGTGACCGCAGGGCCTGCCGCACGGCGACGCCCTGTGATGGGAAGAGACAGTGGCCCTTGGGGTTTTAGGACCCGAAAGCAAACTTGATAAAATTACTCAGAGATTGCGCAGTTGCGGGTCATCGGCCCACATTCAGCGAGAAAGAAATGCGAGGAAAGGGTTTTCAGAGGGAAGATGTTCGCTGGATTTTATTTTATTTATTTATTTTTTTTATCCTCACCCGAGGACATTTTTCCATTTTTTGTTCAGGTAGAGTGGGAGGGAGAGAGAGGAACAGAGAGAGAGAGAAACATCGACGTGAAAGGGACACATCGAGTGGTTGCCACCTGCACGACCAACCAGGGCCGGGGACAAACTGCAACCAAGGCACAGGCCCTTAGCGGGAACCGAACCCGGGTCTCTCCGGACCGCAGGCCGACGCTCTAACCGCTGAACCAAACTGGCCAGGGATGTTCGCTGGATTTTAAATAACTGGTCGGGATTCTGTCACTAAGAACACGGCGGTGGCCCTTAGAATGGCATCCGTAAAGAAGACACACAGGAGGACTCGAAGCTGCAGTCCCAGCGGAAGAAGAGACTCAAGCCTCCTTGGTCAGTCGATGTACACAGGTCTGGGGTAGAAGGTTCTGGAATCCCCTCACCTGCTCGTGGGTGCAGAGTCACGTGTTCAAGGAACAGAAAGAGCAGAGCTCGAGGGCTGGGGGACAGGGGACCTGAACGGAGGGACGAGAGAGGTTCTGAATTGTGTCTCAACGCATCCAATACAAAAAAATTACTGATTGATTGATTTGAGAGAAACAGTGATTGGTTGTTCCATTTATCGATGCCTTCATTGGTCGATTCTAGTATGTGCCCTGTCCGGGGATCGAACCCACAACCTTGGTGTATCGGGACCTCACGCTAACCAGCTGAGCTACCCGGCCGGGACCACCCAGTATTTTTAACTATGCAAATCAAAGGTATGCTAGATTGCTGTCTGTTATGTGCTCAGGGTGTCTGAGTTCTGAATGAGGGTCATGTATGTTAAAATTCCCGCCCACTGCACACTCGGAGTAACATGTACGCGTTGAAGGAAAGTCACTCTGAGCTCATCTGCTCCGGTTTACAGAGACGACAACTCTCGACCTCCAGGTCCAGCTTGCACATCTTCCCAGGTGTGGTCCCCCATTCCCTCCCACGCTCACCCGCTCGGTGCCTCACCCAGCCCCGCCCCCCACAGCACACGGTCTGAGCTCTCTCGCTGAGTAACTATGTCCTGTCCACTGCCCCTCCCCCACCTCCTGTCCCCGCCCTGTGGGATCTTTGATATGTTGCTATCTGTCCTACCTCCCGCATCTTCCACTGGGTAGGTATTCAACAAATAGTTGTTGAAACATTGCGTACCTTTTAGAATTCTGGTGGTAGGGAGACTCGGAGGTCAGACCCGTCTGTTCTAAAAGTATGGTTGTACGATGTTCCGGGTCAGCAGGCCGCATCTACCACATCCACACAGAACTGCGGGTTTTACCCAACGTGGAAATAAGATCACAGAGAAGGGCAGAAAGCGGGGGTCCTCTTATTTTTCAGAAAACTGTGACGGTGGTGCAATCCATTACACGGGCCATACTGCATCATTTTTAGTCTAAGCTCTTATGACGTGCAGATAAAGCTCCCATTCTGTCCACAAAGAGAATTCTCTTCCCTTCCAATTACTTGGAGAGAATGTAGATACTAATGGGGATGAAGTTACACGTGGGTACACCCAGCATACTGCCAAGAGAGGTCCGTGCCTAAGAACATTAGCGATACCATCAAGAAACCTGCTTAAATATTTATGGGGTGACTTATTTTTAACAGAGGCGAAGGGATTCATCACAACCAACACCAGGTTCCTGTCGTGACGCGGATAAATGTGTGAGCTTCAATATTAGAATAACATTTAAGAAAACAACCCTTTCATAACTATTTTGTTCGTACAACCCTTACATTTATCCGTCTTTGTCCGGCTTCTAGACATCGTTCTATTGTGCATGTCCTTGGAGGACTTTGGCCTGGGAGATCTCATTAGCTCTGATTTGGACCCGACTTTCGCACAGAGGGGGCACTTCCTGGGGTCAGCCAGGCTTATGCATGAATAAAGCCAGGGGCGATGTGGTCCTCAACAGTGAATGTCCCCAAATACCATTCCAGAAGAAGAGTGTTGCTCTTTGTATCTTTGTAGTTTTCAGCCTGTGGCACAGGATGGCACCGTCATGATGAAATAATTCCACCTACCTGCCCGGTGTCGGTCGGTAGCGTTTGAGGAAGAGAAGAAGATGGAAATGAGAAATGAGTTGGGACGACATGTGGAGGAGTTTTAGAAGCCGTACCACAGAGCTCATTTTTTTCATCGCAGAGAGGTTTCTGAACCCGTTTCAGGGACGCAAGAATGGTCCTAATACAAGGTTGGCCAAGGTTGGTTTACCGTGGTTTGCACGGAAAACAATACAGTAATGAACAGATAACAATACAAGAATACACTCTATTTCACTTACTCACAACTGTAGCCCTGCTGTGCCCCACGAGAGCCCAGAACGGGGCCATCCAGTGGGGTGCCCGTACATTTTGCCAACAGGGAATGGCAAGAACAGAAAACCACCCTTTACGAACGATTTCCCTTCCAGAGCGCTGCTCCCAGCAGCACCGTGGAAGAGTCTGAACCCCGCCCCCGGGAATAAACAGGGACCTTTCGGCAGCGTCTCCCCACAGTCGTCCTCGGGAGCTGGACGTGCGAGGCGACCGCTGGCTGAACTTGGTTCCGATCGCGTGGGAGCCCCGATGCGGTTCCCCCCTCCGAGGTGCAGGACGTCGACGTAGAACAAAGACGCGCTGAGCAAGGAGCTGCGGCCGGTCCCCCGGGCGCACGGCTTGGAGAAAACTATGGAACAAGAGTGAGCGCGTTAGGAAGACCTGTCTCGGGAGGGTTGGAGACTGGCTTTGTCCAGAGGCGGATGAAAAGCCCCTGGAGAGAAAAACTCGCAAGGTGGCACCTGCCCAGTCTCTGGCTGGCAAGGCCGTGCCCTCTGGGCCAGTTTCCGGCACGGACAGTGGGGCGCCCTTCCCCTCACCTTCTCTCCGCGCGCCGGGGACACCGCAGTCTCAGCGACGCTGCAGCCTGTCTGCGGCACAGGCAGGGCCATCCCGAGACGATGATCGAATGCTCGGCAGTTGTCGAGCAAGAGGTAGGATGGAAGGGAGAGAAACAAGAAGAGAAAGACAGAGTTTGACGGAATATTTTCAAGCTTCAGAAAGTATCAGCATTTCCCTGGAGGGCTGGTTAAAATAAGGCCCGCTGGGCCCTGTCCCCAGAGGTCCGGCTCCGCGTGGAACGGGGGACCGAGAATTCGGATTTATCATACGTTCCCAGCTGATGCTGATACTTCTGGCCCAAGGCCCAAACCTCTGGTGAGACATTTGTGAAAGTAAAGACACAGCTAACATCGTACTTATTGATCAAAATGCGATGAATGCCTCCCCAGGCTGGGAAGAAGGCAAGGGTGTCCATCCTCACCACCTTTAGTCAGTATTTTCCTGAAGGGGTGTGTGTGTGTGTGTGTGTGTGTGTGTGTGTATGAGAGAGAGAGAGAGAGAGAGAGAGAGAGAGAGAGAGAGAGAGAATGAGAATCTACTCAGAAAAGCTGAAGGAACAGGCGAGTTGAGCAAAGTTTGACGGCACAGGGCCATGTACAAAAAGCTGCTGTATTTCAATGCATGAGCCAAAGCAGCTGCAAATTGAAATGTAAAAATGAGAGACCTCAAAAGTTATTTTGATGAAATTATCAAAGTATGTACATATCCCACACAGAAAAACTGATCAGCGTTGCTGAGAGACACCAGAGACTACTTCACAGACTCGGAGACGACACGTTCGTGATGAAGGACCCCGTGTCCATCCCACCCCGACTGGCGTGGAGAGGCAAAGCTGTTCCAATCAAAGCCCTTTAGCCTTAAAAAAGAAAAAGAAAAAGAAGAAAATAAATAAAGCAATACTCTAACTAAATACAAAGTGGAAATGAAAATACAACAGAATCAGAATAGTCAAAACAGTTTTGAAAAAGGACCAGAGTTGGAGGACTTACACACTCCCCTGATTTCAAGACTTCACTGGACTCTACACTAAACAGGACAACGTGGCATCAACATCGGGGTGCAACATCCCATGACCCGTTCTATTAAGAAGTCACAGAGGGATTATTTCTTTCATGTGATTCCATTTATATGAAATAATAGAAAAGGCAACGTTCTTACGAAATTCTGATGACCAGTCCCAGAGAGTTGACCCTTCTAGAGTGATGTCCTTTATCATGAGTGTGGCGATGGTCACACAGCTGTATCCATGTATCAAAACTCACCCAGGTGAACCCTTAAAATCAGTGAATTTTATATTTTAACTAACGTACGTCTGATTTTACAAATGAACTACACTGGCCCTGGCCGGTTTGGCTCAGCGGTTAGAGCATCGGCCTGCGGTCCAGAGAGAACCAGGTTCGGTTCCCGCTAAGGGCATGTACTTCGGTTGCAGTTTGTCCCCGGCCCTGGTTGGTCGTGCGGGTGGCAGCCACTCGATGTGTCCCTTTCACATCGATGTTTCTCTCTCTCTCTCCCTTCCACTCTATCTACAAAAAATGGAAAAATGTCCTCGGGTGAGGATAAAAAAAAAAAAATGAACTACACTGGCTCGGTGGAGCTGCCCATAAAGGATACTAACTGCTGACCTTGAATGTCCGTCACGTGAGGCACGCACCACGCCTACGCGGGAGACGGCCAGGCCTCCAGACCTGAGGCCGTCGTAGCTCCGCGGTCAGCGGGAGGGTCTAACCACACTCAACTGGCAACGCACCGCCACCAGCAGAGGGGGACGTGTCCTCTGCGTCACGCAGGAAACGAACATCTGCGAGGAACAGACCCCGCCCGCACTCCTTCAGTTTTGCTGTTCCCATTGGGGAAGGTCCCTAAGCAGGGGGAGATGAGCTCACAGCTAAGGGACCCGGGACAGTGTCACGGTATTTCAACGCACTTCTCGCTGGCGGAGGGGAAGGTGATGCTACACGAAACAGGAGCGCGGGGGGGGGGGGTGTCTGTACACACTCAGCAATCACACCGACGCCCTCGAGGAATCCCCCCGATGCAGTTGGCACGACCAGTACCACAATGACGACACGATCTTACCGGATAAACAGACCGTTCTCACTCATACCGTTATTGGACAAAAGCAAAATAGGTTTTAAAAATTTGTATTGCATTTATTGGGGTGACTTGCCTCGTGGATTGCACCGCCCACGGAGGGGCCTCTGGGCCTGCAGGCTCCTCTCCAGTTATTCCCCACGTTGCAGCCAGACCCGGCCACAGTGCCCTTCTTTCTGAGGTGCAGGAGCAGCCCCACCCCACCCAGGCATCGCTCTCAGCGTCCAACCCCACATGCCAGTCTGGTCTGTCGTTACGGTCATCGCCTGTCGGGTGAGCACAGTTACGCTCAGGCCACAATATGCCCTTTCTTGCCGGGCCCTCCCCAGAAGCCCACACTAGAATGGTCATTACTCCTCCAAGAGCACGGCCCTGCTGTCCACAGGTCGCAGCAGGTGGAGGCGGTGTCCCATCCCGGCGAACCGTACAAGGAAACACATCACGGCAAAAAGGGGGGCGAGCAAGAACCCAGGGATTTAATCATCTGGGACGAACACGGGTATAAATCCCAACAATACTAAAAGTCCACATAATACTGAACCACAAATCCTCCAGAAGATACATTCACAGACAAATTATATGTAATTAGCACCAAAGAGCTCTGTTGAATCGTCACGGGACGGTTCTTAGAGTGTATCTATGTTCCAAATTCATTATTTCTGGATTATCTTTAAATGGAGAGACCCTTCAAAGTTTAGGACTAAAGCCTTGTCCTAATAGCGACATCAGATTGGCATTTAACTGTCACCGGAGCTGTTTTCCTAACACACCACGATGTGTTTCATTAGTATTTCAACAGTATCCATTTTTTAAAAACAGCAAATGTTACTTTTTTTAATCCTGAGAAGCAATCGAGAATAGAAACAAATGTAAAAACCCATTTTCTTCGTTTCTGTGAATGGGCTGAGCTGTCACAAACTGTCCTCTGGCTGGAACTCACTCCGTCCTGTGTGCCTGCGTCCCTGGGGAGACGGGGGGGGCAGCGGCCACCTGTGAGTCACCGGCCGGGCAGAACCGGCACCGAGCGCTTTGTGAGGGCCAAGTGGGTCTCGCACACATGGTCACGAGGGTCTTGTCGTCGCTGAGCGATACCCGCGGTCTGGGCGATGAGGAAAGCTGACCCGAGGAGGGGTGTGGGGAGAGCAGAGCCCACACAGTGGCCATGCAGGATGTGAGGGCTCCTGGAGGGGGCCTGGGTGGACATTAGGTAGTGGGGGAGGAGACGCCAACAAGTGGGTGACACGCAGCCTAGATCATGGTGGTAAAGGCAAGATACAGGGGTGTGTGTGTGTGTGTGTGTGTGTGTGTGTAAAAGGCTCTTGTATCCTCCTCCTTTCCCCCAAATTAGTGGCATAATGACCAGTAGCCTCCATGCATAACTATCTATGCCAGGATGCCAGCACCAAGTAGGTGCTTAGAGAGAGAGAGAGAGATAGATGATTGATAGATAGATAGATGATAGATAATAGATAGATAGATAGATAGATAGATAGATGATAGATAGATGATAGATGATAGATAGATAGATAGATGATAGATAGATAGATGATAGATAATAGATAGATAGATAGATAGATGATAGATGATAGATAGATAGATAATAGATAGATGATTGATAGATAGATAGATGATAGATAATAGATAGATGATTGATAGATGATAGACAGATAGACAGATGATAGATAATAGAGATGATAGATTAGAGAGATGAGAGATTGTTCAGAAAGAGAGAATAGATTAGATAGATACATATATAGATAAGTAGATAGGATATAGATAGTATATAGAGAGGTGATAATTTTGAGAGCGGTAAATGATAGATTAGAGAAAGATATGGCAGATAGATAAAGAGAGATAGATTAGATAGATAGATAGACAGATTAGATGGATGGATGGATGGATGGATGGATGATGGATGAATGGATGGGTGGATGGGTGGATGGGTGGATGGGTGGATGGATGATGGACAGACAGATGTTGGTGAAATTAGCTGGTTCTGTGGGGCTCTGGGTCCTGGACCCACTGTCTCTACGGATCCCCAAGGTCGCAGGCGGATGTATATATATAACTGACCAACAAGAGGCAGGACATCTGGGAAGACAAGGGCACCATGAGACATTAGAACGAGGAGCAGATATGAGAGAGCAGGTGGGTGCAGACACCTTTCATAGTTGGCAGAGAGCTGCCTGTGCGCTCTCAAGGGGCTGCGTGGTGCCCTCCACTCCTCCCCTGTAGGGTCGTTCACACACGACGTCCGCGAAGTGTCCTCTGTGTGGGCCCCGATGCGTTCCTTTACCTTTTCCGGAAGCTTCCTTGGGCTGCAGCTACAAGACGTTGTTCACCTTGCTTGTTCCTTGTGCTCCTCGAACTGACACACTGCAGCTTGTTCTGCAGGTGCTTTGGGCAAGGGGTCTGCATCCCTCCTTCGGCTACCCCACGGAGCTCGTGCGGGCAACGCCGAAGGAAATGACCTTATTCTTTCCTTTTTTCAATGAGAGGAGGAGCCGTTTCTGGAGCCTTTCCAAATCTGCGTTGGTTTCGACGTGCCTGGGTCATCCGACAGGGGGACTTCAGCATCGCCGGAGAGGACGATTTTCAAAACTGGACAAGAAGCCGGGAGATCAAGGGCCCGTCTCTTCTCACGAAGTTCGTAACGATCTCGCCTGGGCGCAGTGAATTCACAGACTGTTTTCCCGAGACTGAAACACGATAACTCAGAGGGCACATTGGAATGTCAGCAATAGCCATAGAATCAGATGGTTTAAAAATCAATGTCGGACCTCCCCTTAATGGAACTCAGATCTTTTGTCATAAACTCATTGACTTTCTGCACCGCGACCAGAACCCAGGAGATGTGACCTCATTCATGTTGGTGTCTCCTTCCATCCAACAGCAAATCAATCAGCCCGCCTTTCGCCCCTGTGGAGGAGGGAACGGACGATGAAGCAGGGTCCCGCCCTGAGCGTGGACCGAGACGGGGCCCAGGGAACCGGCGGGAAGACCGTCACCCCACGCAGACGTGTGCTGAGGACTCCGAATGCTGTGTGGACTAGGGAGGGGGACACCTGTTGGAGCCGGAGGGCTGCTCGGAGGAGGTGGGATTGGACTTGGGCTTTGAACATTGCATGACATTTGAAAAGGTAGAAAGAATGTGAGTGGGGATTTAAGGCGTGGGCCACCGAGGGACGATGGGGCTCAGGTAACGTCCGGGGGGGGGTAAGGGGGGACAGATGGCAGCCACATAGAGACAGAGCGCCGGACCACAGATGCAATGGACTTTCCACAGGTAGATACTGGCAAGGGCTTAACTACTTTAAGACTGAATCTAAGGGGAAAATCCTCGTATAAGATATGAGGGTGCTTGAGTCCTCGGCTTGTTCTCCCCCTGCTGGAAGGGGCATCTCCCCAGGTGGCCTTCCCTCCACAAGTCTGCCCATTCGTGCCCTCTGCTGGTGGCTGCTGACTCCGTCCTACATAAGCATGCCCAGCGCTGCAGGTCAGGAAGTTCAGAGACCTGGATGCTACTTCCCAGGGTCTACCACGCCTCGAGTTCTGCGGCCTCCCGCTGGTGGCCATTGTCACCTCCTCGTTCCTTTCCCACCAAGACTCCCTGTGCGTCTGCGTCCGTACGCGGCTGCCAAACGAGGCATGAGGCCGGTGTGCCCCGTCCGTCCGCTGCCGGGGTGGCTCAGTCTAAGCCTGGGTTTGTCATTCACCTTTCACTGGCTTTCAATGTTCTCTCTCTGAGTTATGTTGACGACAGTTTGAAGTTACGGAATTAGGTGGACACACATTTAAAACTGCTGTATCTTCGCCCTGGCCGGTTTGGCTCAGCGGTTAGAGCATCGGCCTGCGTCCTGAGAGACCCAGGTTTGGTTCCTGCTAAGGGCACGTACCTCGGTTGCGGTTTGTCCCCGGCCCTGGTTGGACTGTGTGGGTGGCAGCCACTCGATGTGTCCCTTCACGTCGATGTTTCTCTCTCTCTCTCTTCCCCTCCCACTCTACCTGAACAAAAAATCAAAAAAATGTCCTTGGGTGAGGATAAAAAACAAAAACAAAAAAACTTGCTGTATCTTCACCTGGCCCTCGTGACTCAGTGATTGAGCATTAACTCTGCACCAAGAGGTCAGTGGTTTGATTCCCGGTCAGGACACATGCCCAGGTTGTGGGCCAAATCTCCAGTGGGGGGCGTGCAGGAGGCGGCCAGTCGATGTTCTCTCTCATCTATGTTTCTATCTCTCTCTCTCTCTCCCTTCCTCTTTCTCTAAAACCAATAAAGAAAAAAAAAAATGAAATAATTTAAAGATAAATAGATAAAATAAAATAAAATTGCTGTACCTTCTCGGTGAAGCTATCCATCAACATATAATTGGTATCTTGATTTTTTAAATATGCATTTCCCCCCTTCAAGTATCTATTTCTCGGACATCAGTGTAGCCTCGCCAGCTGTAGGTACTATTAGTTTATCTGCTTTTTCTAAGTTAAAATAAATGAGTGTTTGTCTGACATATCTTTTCTCTTTCCCATCCTTTGACTTCAGTACTTCCTTTTTTGTTTTTGTGTGTGCGTTCTCACGTTTTCTGGCTTTTAACTGGGGAGTTTGGCTCAGTATTGTGGTCACCAAAATGTGTGAATTCATGACTTCCACGTTGCTTGCTTCTTTCTCTTGACGTGTCCTATTTTGTCCCCGTGTCTGCATCCGTCTCCCGTTCTCCGTACTTTGGGGTGGGAAGGGCTGTTCTCCTCGTCCGCTCTCCCTCCCGCCCCCTCCTCCGCCGCGTGGTTCTCCCACCTCTGCGCCCTGTAACCTGCCCGTTTCCCTCGACCGAGCCTGCAGAGCGTCCGACGTGTCTGCGCCGAGCTGACCACCGCGCTCGACTGCCCGCTTCCGACCCCTGTACCCAAGAGCCTGACTTCAAAGACGCGTTTTTCTCTCAAGACACGAATCGTTCTTTTAGGTGGATTCGCCTGTCGTTTTCTTTCTTGACCGTTCATTTTTACGTGTGGACTCTTCCTCTGGAAAGGTTTCGTTTTCCGAAGCACACCCTTTGAGCGTCACCTGTCCGCCAGGGCCGTGTGAGCCCCGGGGGCGGGATTGTTACCCCGAGGCCCGTCACAACACCGGCCAGCACCTCGGGAAGCGAGACTCTTCCTGGGGTGTGGCCTGCTGATCCGCATCCCGGGCAAGCAGCCTGCGCCGGGGCCTCCGTGCGCTTTGAAGGACGCGGCCGGAGGATCCGTTACCGAGCTTCCGTCAGGGCCCGTGTTTCCTTCGTGACGTTTTTATTTTGCCCGCCTCCTGGGAACACAGTTGTGTTGCACGAAGAACTCTTGAGGGAGGACACTGCTCGGCTCGTCGGTCCCGCCGAGAAACTAGCTCTGGGCCTCGAGGGCGTTCTCTCTGGGGAGCGGGGTTGCAGCCTCTGTGGTCCTGCGCGCTCACCGTGACGGACTCAGGGGCTGTGTGCTTCTCCCGGGGACTCTCTGGGCTTCGTATATCTGAGGACCAGCCTCCGCCGTGAGACAGGGTTCCCTGCATTCGCTCTCCACACGGTATCTCCTTCCCACGTTCTTCGCTGTCTCCTTCCGATAGTTGGATGGGATGCATTTTGGACTTTGTTTCTTCATCCGCCCTGTCCCGGGACCCGACTTGCATTTTGATACGACTTCCAGGTGGAGAATTTCTCTGTCAGCATCACTGAGGACGATGATGTCAGTGAGGTCGGAGGCGGGCGGGGGCGGGGAGGGTGGTACTGAGGTCGTGGCCCAGCTCCCACAGTGCCACAGAGACGGACGCCATTCTCCGGCACGCTACCTGGACTGCCCTGGCCCCATGAAATGACCTGTCATTTCTTTCGAGGGCCACATCTCATTCACCTTTCTGCTGCTCTCTCTGAATGGAAAATCCCTCTGTCTGTCCTCACCCGGGTCATTCTCTCTCAGCTCAGGTACCACCCACGGCAGGGTCCTTCTGCAAACTCTCTCTGAGGCTTGGCGCCCCGGACTTCTCTCTCTGAAAGTGCGCGTCACCGTTTTCCAACGAACACGCTCCTGTCGCTCTGTCTCCTGTCTGTCAACCCTCTGAGGGCGGGAGCACTCTGCCATCTCTGTGTTCCCGATGCCCCCGGACAGCCTGGCCTGTGGCTGTTCCAAGGGCTGCTGCCCTTCGTTCTGTTTTGTATTATTAGTCGGTGACATTGTATCTGAACCATAAAATGCTAGGTGTAAAAAGATACCTAGCCCTGGCCAGTTTGGCTCAGCGGTTAGAGCATCGGCCTGCGGTCCGGAGAGACCCGGGTTCGGTTCCCGCTAAGGGCATGTATCTCGGTTGCGGTTTGTCCCCGGTCCTGGTTGGTCGTGCGGGTGGCAGCCACTCAATGTGTCCCTTTCACATCGATGTTTCCCTCTCTCTCTCTTCCTCTCTCTCCCTCCCACTCTGTCTGTGCAAAAAATGGAAAAATGTCCTCGGATGAGGATAAAAAAAAAAAAAAGATACCCAGGTTGCCTTGTATCCACGTGTTACATTGAGAGTTGATTTTGTTGAGGCTTCAGACACTGAGAGCAATTAAGACACGCCCAGACCCAAGTCCGCGTCACATCCTGGACAAGTACAAGTTCACGTGCTTCAAGTCTCATCCTTGGGAGGAGGAAAAGCTGAATAACTGCCAGAAAAAGGAAAAAAAATGAAGGAGGGGACATGGCCCGGGCATGAGAGCAGCTCAGGGTTTGTCAACGCATCAGCTCGCCCAGAAATGGCTCAGCGTGGAGAAGGGGCCTGTTGCAGACTTTCCCCTCCTTCCATTTAAAATATTGAAGGTGACGGAGCAGCAACTCCGGCTCGGTGATCCAGCGCACGGTGATTCGCACCGTCTCCTGACCCATTATTATCAGCTCATCGATGACTCCGAGCGGGAGCTTCCCCGCTGATTTTCGCTGCCGCCCTGGGTAAGCACTGAATGGCCATTTGTTCCCTGAACTTCCCCGCACACAAAGGCAGGGAGCAACGGAAGACGCCCAGGGACTGCAAAGCAGCCTTAGGGGTTCATCAACGGCAGGAACCCTTCATTAGGACGACGTCGGACTACTCAGCGCCCCTGGGAGCAGGAGGCCGAGGCGGCCAGGCCGGAGACAAATGCCCGTGATGTCACGCAGCCAACTGTCCCCAGCAGGTTCATGGCAGATTTCGCACTTGGATCCGTCTCATCGGCTCTCAGGACGGCCCTGGCTCTAGCCCAGCTGACTAGTGCAAAGCCTGGCTAACCAGTGGCGTCATTACAGCTGTCCTAAGATTTCAGGGGTCTTGACGAAGAAAACCAGATCTCCCTTGTCACTGAGAGGTAGCGTTTCTAAGGGGCCTTTCTGTGGGGGGAAAACATCTGAGCTTGAAGTCTCTGCTCGACGCGGCAAAGGGGCCTGTGGAAGGACGCAGAGGAAAAACCGTACCTGCGGTTTCTTTCATCCCTAATGGAAGGTTAGCACCTCCTTCGACCTGACATTTTTACATCACATCGCCGCTATTACAAACACCTTAAAATCTCATTTACGCTCGGCGTGGCTTCCAAACTCTTCCCCTCATTTTAACTTAAAAACCACCTGTTGGCCTGACTGGTGTGGCTCAGCAGTTAGAGCGTCGGCCCTCAAACCCAAGGGTCACGGGTTCAATTCCCCATCAAGGGCACGTACCTGGAACACAGGTTCAATCCCTGGCCCTGGTTAGGGTTGTGCAGGAGGCAACCGATGGATGTGTCTCTCACATCGATGTTTTTTGTTCTATCGTCACCCAAGGACATTTTTTGATATTTTATTCAGATAGGGTGGGAGGGGGAGAGAGAGAGAAACATCCATGTGAAAGGGACACATTGAGTGGCTGCCACCTGCACAACCCAACCAGGGCCGGGGACAAACTGCAACCGAGGTACATGCCCTTTGTGGGAACCCAACCTGGGTCTCTCTAGACCGCAGGCCGACGCTCTAACCGCTGAACCAAACTGGCCAGGACTCAATGTTTTTCTTTTTTTCTTCAATATTTTGTTCAGATAGAGTGGGAGGGGGAGAGAGAGAGAAACATCGATGTGAAAGGGACACATTGAGTGGCTGCCACCCACACAACCCAACTGGGACCAGAGACAAACTGCAACCAAGGTACACGCCCTTAGCAGGATCCGAACCCGGGTCTCTCTGGACCGCAGGCCGACGCTCTAACCGTTGAGCCAAATCGACCAGGGCTCAATGTTTTTTTTTTTTTTTTTTAATTTTCTCTCTTCCTTTCCACTCTATCTAAAAAAAAAAAAAAAAAAAATCAATGGAAAAATATCCTCAGGTGAGGTCAGGGTTAACAAGAAAAAACAAACAAACATCAAAAAAACGCATGTCACTATGTCAAAAATTTATTTTTAAAGTTTAGATCACTACAATTTCTATATATGCTTCATTTCCTTTATATTGCCTTGGTTTTCTTTTCCTTCTGTTTTCATTTAAAATCGTCATTCTTAGGAGGGTGTGCAGACTTCAGCAGACTGTTAGGAGTCCGCATCTCAGAAAGGGTCAGAACCTCGCCTTAAAGGCCAGAGAAGAAAGGAAAACCCAGGACCCCGTGGATGAAGTTCTCCCAATTTGCTCTTGACACAAGAAAAAGCCGATGCCAACCCCGAGTGAAGCGTTGTCCTGTGCACAGAAAGGTAGCCAGTTCGATTCCCGGGCAGGGCACATACCTGGGTGTCGGGTTCAGTCCTGGTAGGGGCGCATATGGGAGCCAACTGATTGATGTTTCTCTCTCACGTTGCTGCCTCTATCATCTATCATCTATCTATCTATCTATCTATCTATCTATCTATCTATCTATCTATCTATCTATTATCTATCATCTATCTATCCATCTATCTATCATCTATCTATCTATTCATCTATCTATCTATCTATCATCTATCAATCCATCTATCTATCATCTATCTATCTATCTATTCATCTATCTATCATCTATCTATCTATCATCTATCTATCTATCTATCTATCTATCTATCTATCTATTCATCTATCTATCTATCTATCATCTATCAATCCATCTATCTATCTATCTATCTATCTATCTATCTATCTATCTTCTATCTATCTATCTATCATCTATCTATCTATCTATCTATCTTCTATCTATTATCTATCTATCTATCTATCTATCTATCTATCATCTATCATCTATCTATCTATCTATCTATCTATCTATCATCTATCATCTATCTATCTATCATCTATCTATCTATCTATTATCTATCTATTATCTATCTATCTATCTATCTATCTATCTATCTATCTATCTATCTATCTATCTATCATCCATCCATCCGTCTCTGTCTCTCCCTTTCTCTCTAAGCATGTCCACGGGTGAGGATGAAAAGAACAAGGAAAAGGAGAAAAGCTGATGTCCCCTGGGGATACACGAATACACAAGGTAAAAGTCAGCTTCGGGGTACTGATGGTGAGCCCAGCTTCCAGACAGAACCCCTTCGAGGTTTCCAGCCAAGATCATTCAGACCCCAAACCTAGGGGGGCCGGAGGCCTGGACCGTGTGCTGGGGTCCCATCTTTTCATGGCAATAAACAAGCCCCATTTCCCGAGTCGGGAAGATCACTTTCACTGGTGTCCGTGGAGGGTGGAAAAGCAGCCCCCAAATTAAGTGAGCAACAAATAGACCAGGCAGCCAGGGCCCCTTCCGGTCACGTCCTTCTCCTCCACAAGGGTGGGGTGAAGGCAAAGAAGCCCCCTCGTTTCTACCTGCGGTCTTAGCAACCCCCTCACAGCCCCTGGGCTGTTTCACTCACACCCTCCTGGGGATCTGGCCCCGCTCACTTCTGATCTGTTTAGAGGACCCTGGGCACAACTCGGTTTCAACCTCTATTTCAATGTTTACAATCTCCTCCTCAAAGTTGTGGGGCCCGTCCCCAGCTCGACCCCTGTTCCAAAAGACAGAAAAGGTCCTGGCCTCAACCTGCGTCTTCCGTGGAGTAACCTGATCTCCGAGGACAGCGGGCGCGGCTCGGATCGTGGAATGTGCTGCCACGCGCCTGCCTTCTCGTGAGACCCCAACCTCGGGCGTCAGTGTTGACTCGGGCTGGAGATGTTGGTCTGAACCCTCAGGGATCCCCAAGCATTTCCGAGGGTGTCACTGTCACCAGGGAGACGTGTCCCTGAGGGGAGTGAGTCCTTCCTCTCTCCCACACCCGACACTCCACCGCTGCTCTCAAGGCTGGGGGCGGGGAGCTAGCTCCTCGGCACGAACGCTGCCTGTCTGCCGCGTAGCTCTGCCCCTTCCGGTGCGCACGGCACAGCGGGCGTTGAGTGAGGGCTGGCCAAGGGTGCACTGAAATGAACTCTCAAGGTTTCAAGCTCAGACTTGTGTGGACCCTCCTGACTCTGAATCGGTAGACCAAGACACTCGTGAAAACCCCGAGAAAGAAAAGCCACCCGGCGACCCTGCGATGCAGGTCAAGGGACAGCGTGCTGTGACGTCCGTCTGGCAGACACGAGCGTCGGCACACCTGCAGGGTTTGACGAACGGTGTGGTGCGTTGTTTCAATTATTGTTATTATTATTATTATTATTTTAAAAACTTTTCTATATTGATGTTTAGAGAGAGAGAGAGAGACATGGATGAGAGAGAACATCGAGTGGCCGCCTCCTGCATGCCTCCCACTGGGGATCGGGCCCACAACCTGGGCGTGTGTCCTGACCAGGAATCGAACCGGCGACCTCTTGGTGCAGGGTTGACGCTAAGCCACTGAGCCACACCAGCTGGGCTCTATTATTGTTAATAACTGATACTAACTAGCAGCCTTTACAAGGTATCAACATGTACTTGGGAAAAGCAGCACAGACTACAAGGAAAACGTCATAGTATTTGCTGCTGAATGGCTGACCTCCCCCTGCTGGATATTAGAGTCGATATCTGGGACCTTAGCTTACGTGGTGCTCTGGACTGAACTGTGCACCCCCCATCCATAAACTGAAGCCCTCACCCCCAGAGCCATGGTATTGGGAGTCGAGGCCTTTGGGAGGGAATTAAGGTTAGATGAGGTCATGAGGGTGGTATCCCCTGATGGGGTTAGTGCCCTTATCAGAAGAGATGCCAGAGAGCTTGTGTCCTCCCTCTCTGCTGTGTGAGGGGCACTGCAAGAAGGTGACCGTCTGAAAGCCAGGTCCTGGCCGGGGAAGGTGGCCGTCTGAAAGCCAGGTCCTGGCCGGGGAAGGTGGCCGTCTGAAAGCCAGGTCCTGGCCGGGGAAGGTGGCCGTCTGAAAGCCAGTCCTGACCGGGGAAGGTGGCCGTCTGAAAGCCAGTCCTGACCGGGGAAGGTGGCCGTCTGAAAGCCAGGTCCGGACCAGGGAAGGTGGCCGTCTGAAAGCCAGGTCCTGGCCAGGGAAGGTGGCCGTCTGAAAGCCAGGTCCTGGCCAGGGAAGGTGGCCGTCTGAAAGCCAGGTCCTGGCCAGGGAAGTTGGCCGTCTGACAGCCAGGTCCTGACCAGGGAAGGTGGCCGTCTGACAGCCAGGTCCTGGCCAGGGAAGGTGGCCGTCTGAAAGCCAGGTCCTGGCCAGGGAAGGTGGCCGTCTGAAAGCCAGTCCTGACCGGGGAAGGTGGCCGTCTGAAAGCCAGGTCCTGGCCAGGGAAGTTGGCCGTCTGACAGCCAGGTCCTGACCGGGGAAGGTGGCCGTCTGAAAGCCAGGTCCTGGCCAGGGAAGGTGGCCTTCTGAAAGCCAGGTCCTGACCAGGGAAGGTGGCCGTCTGAAAGCCAGGTCCTGGCCAGGGAAGGTGGCCGTCTGACAGCCAGGTCCGGACCAGGGAAGGTGGCCGTCTGAAAGCCAGGTCCGGACCAGGGAAGGTGGCCGTCTGACAGCCAGGTCCGGACCAGGGAAGGTGGCCGTCTGACAGCCAGGTCCGGACCAGGGAAGGTGGCCGTCTGAAAGCCAGGTCCGGACCAGGGAAGGTGGCCGTCTGACAGCCAGGTCCGGACCAGGGAACGGCATCAGTTGTCACTTGATCTCAGACCCGCAGCCCCCGGATCTGTGAGAAGTGCATTCCCACTGTCTGAGACACCCCCTCTGTAACACTTTGTGCCGGCGGCGCTGATGCATCGACACGGGATGCACTTCCAGGAGGCAGGGTGATGAATACTTTATACGGGCACGTCCTCCGGGGAGCTTCAGAAAGTGCTGATACACACTGGGACCTTCAGAAATATGTGTTGATTAAATAATCCGTAGCAATTTGGGAGAATGAATATAGCTATGTCTTTTATTGCAAATACAAACGCATACGCACTTGCAAAGGGAATTACATTTTTAAGCCAAAACAAGTGCAGCCCCCATGGGAAAAAAGTAGAGAGGTTGCTAAAAAAATTAGAAACCGAAATGCCTCACGATGCAGCAATTCCCCTTCTGGGATTTATCGGAAGACACCCAAAACACAAAATCAAAAAAGATCTGCACCCCTATGTGCACTGCAGCATTATTTACAACAGCCGAGATACGGAAGCAGCCTTAGTGCCCGTCAGTGGTAATCTTCCGTACATACAGTGAAATAGTACGCGGCCATAAAAAAGAATGAGATCTTACCACTTGCGACAGCAGGGATGGACCTAGAGGGTATTATGCTCAGTGAAATAAATCAGCCAGGGAAAGACCAATACCATATGATGTCACTTATACGTGGAATCTAAAAAAACACAAAATAAACAAGCGAACAAAACGGGAACACGTTCCTAGACACAGAGAACAATTCATGGCGTCAGCTGGGAGGCGGTTTGGGGGGCCGGGTGAGAGAGGTGGGGGATGAGAAGAGATCAGGGGTCACAGAACAGTCACGGGGATGCACAGGGAACAGGCGATACTATTGTAACAACTACGGGAGGTGTCAGATGGGTACCAGGCTTATGAGGGGACAGTCTGTGAGTTCTATAAATGTCTAACCACTCTGCGGCACCCCTGAGACTAATATAATATTGCGTGTCCACTGTAATCGGAAAATAAATGTGGAAAAATGACATGCAGACCTCGAAGCACTCAGAGGTAGGACCCGCTCTCGTTATCATAATAGTTGTGTTCTCCAGAGTCTGCGGAGGCTGACTTAGTGAATTCTACCACTTCCCGGGCAAAACCCAGGGCCAGGTTCGGGTGAGCCTTGGTCCTAACACACTGGTTTTCATCAACCACGGCCCTCGTGTGTGTGTGTGTGTGTGTGTGTGTGTGTGTGTGTCTGCTTCAAGACATCTTATTGATGAGATGCTCGCCCACTGCCTTCCTGAGGTCAGGGCACAAGAAAGGTCCTCAGCAGTGTGCCTGGGGCCGTGTGACGCCCCGAAATCACCCAGGAAAAGCCCCCAAAGGCAGAAGCATGTCACTAGGCAGACCACGGAAGGGCTCTCATTTACGGCGTGGGCTCAGGCGGAAGGGCGCTCCCCTGGCCCAGCTCAGCTGGGAGGATGCGGAGCTCAGCGTGCAGGCCCTGGTGAGGCCTGAGCCTGGGTCTGGGTTCTAAAAAGAGGGACCAGCCCTGGCCAGTTTGGCTCAGCGGTTAGAGCGTCGGCCTGCGGTCTGGAGAGACCCGGGTTCGGTTCCCGCTAAGGGCACGTACCTCGGTTGCAGTTTGTCCCCGGCCCTGGTTGGTCGTGCGGGTGGCAGCCACTCGATGTGTCCCTTCACATCGACGTTTCTCTCTCTCTCTCCCTCCCTCCCACTCCATCTGAACAAAAAATGGAAAAATGTCCTCGGGTGAGGATAAAAAAAAAAAAAAAAAGAGGGAACAGCCCAGCTGGGTGGCTCAGTTGGTTGGAGTGTTGTCTAGTCCACCAAAAAAAAATAAAAGGTGCAGGTTCAGTTCCCGATTAGGGCGCACATGGGAGGCGCCCGACCAATGTTTCTCTCTCACGTTGATGTTTCTCTGCCTCTCTCTCTCTTCCTCTCTCTCTCGATCAAGGAACATGTCTTTGAGTGAGGGATTAGAAAACAATAGAAAGGAAGACAGAAGAGGGAACACACAAGCATCCCGGGGTGTTCCACGTGCGGGCACAGGGCAGCAGGGAGGGCCGCGGGGCGTGGGGGGGGGGGGGAAGAGCCGGCCAAGGAGAAGGCGGTGCTATTTATTGTCACTCTGCCAAGCCCACCAGCCTGATCGTAACACCTACCAACCCAGAGAAAGGACTTCGCCTCATGAATGTTTTATAGTTTTAGAATAATCACCTGCTACCCTGAGCTGACCCTCCGCCATCAGTTAAAAAGCCCGTCTATCTTCAGGAGTGATGCACCATCAGCCCCTACAGTGGGAACCTGACTTGGGACGGCGTCTGCCGAGGACAGGGCAGTAAGGGGGAGTCACCTAATTACCGTCGCCCGGGACACCCCCTCGGGGAAGCACACACAATTCCTTCCACAGTGCGTTTGGAAAACTGCTCCGCCAGCTGGGGGCACCAGGCACCCGCGGACCCTGGTGTACACAGTGAGCAAGGAGCCCGCAGCCCGCAGCCCCGCCCGGCCCGCCAGCATCCTCCGCCAAGTATTTGGAACAGGGCTGTCGGCTCGTGTTACTTTGTATCCGCTGTTCGGAGGACTCCGCTCACAGCACTGAGCGCCCGTCTGTACGTTCGCAGGGGCCACCTGCTCCTGCCCGGGCCTCACGGACAGGGGACCCGATTTTCCCCACCCTTCAGACCACAGCCGAGAGGCCTCACAGACCTCTTCCAGTTCCGGTCACTGTGTGTTTTATGATGAGATACACTCAATGGAGACAGTGGCTGTTAGACTGTACCTCCGAATGCCTTTCAGCAACGGGGTCCCCTTAGAAACAGACCCTAAACCCAGCTGTGCACCAGAGACAGCAGTGGAAGGTGACGCAGGAGCCACCTCTGGGACTATGGGGATGACGGAGCGTCAGGCCAGGGCCTCAGGACACAGACACGCGGGTACTGAATGAGGGGACTCGATTAGAGAACATAGCTCATTAGGGAAAACTCTTCATTAGGGAAAACAGAGTCCTGCCAGACCACAGTGCAGGTCTGATCCCAGTGTGGAGAGAGGGACGGAAGCCTGGCGGGTGCCCTGTGGGGTCCCAGGGCATTCTTGAGTAACAGCTGGCCACCAGCGAGGTCCCACGTCTCCCACGAACAAGCTTCGTGGTCAGCATCCCCGCCATACTCCCTTCTGGCTGGGAAAGCGGAGGTGCCCCCCCCCAATGCCCTGGAGGGTCCCACAGCCCCCCAGCAGGGCTCAGCCCGGCTGCCTGAGGGTGGAGGTTGGCCAGGATTTCCTGGTGGCCACCCCGGGAGCCACAGAAGCAAAGAGAAGCCAGCAGAGTCCAGTTCTAGCGTGGGCACTGGGACCTCGGACAGGAAGGGAGGAATGCCCTCCAAGTTATGGTGACCCAGGGTCGGGCTGGGGTCTCTCTCTGCAAGCCCCACAGGTCAGTTATTTAGAATTGTCACCAGGGGCGAGAACTCCATGACATGCCCAGCTCGCCACATACACCGCCACGGAGCACGGCAGGAGCCTCAAGCCGCCAACCCGGGAGCCTGCAGTTGCAGGTCAGGCTGGAAGTGGCCAGGAGGGTTAGGGCCGGTGCCGGAGCGCTGACCCCTCCCTCAGCATCCAGGGCACCTGCAGCGACCGTGAGGGGCTGTGGCAGCTGCGGCCGAGTGAGCAGGTCGGGACCTCTCCCTGAGGCCTTCCAGCAAGGCGCACAGAGCCCGGGACGCCTGCTTCCTGCGCAGCCAAGGAGCTGCATTTCTCCAGTGCCCTCCCTTTCCCTGCCAAAGGCCTAGGGGAGACCTTTTATTTGTCCTTTTCATTTCATTTTAAAAACAGAACATGATTATATTTAATACACAACTTTGGTACAGCCAAAGATCTTTTATTTCTTTTTATTTTTTAAAATGTTTTTTATTATTTTATTTTTTTAGAGAGAGAGGAAGGGAGAGAGAGAGAAACACCGATGTGATAATCATCAATGGGCCGCCTCCTGCACGCCCCCTACTGGGGATCGAGCCCACAACCCTGGGCATGTGCCCTGACCGGGAATCCAACTGGGACCGCTCAGTCCGTGGAAGGACACTCAGACCACTGAGCCACACCGGCAGGGCACCAAAGACCTTTTCAAAGGTAAACAATCGGCTGTCAATCGGAGGACCAATAGACCGGAGGTGGGTGAGGAGACAAAGGACCAGGACAGATAGTGTCAAACCAGGGCAGAGCCAGCGTTGCAGTGTCGCCAGGGAGGGGACTCACTGTAGGCACCGGAAATGGGTTCGATGGCAGGAGTCCACGGAGGAAGAATCGATCCTGAGAGCAGGTGCTCAGAACAGAACTCCTCCGGTGGGCACTGCCCAGAGCACTCTTGAATTGCTTCACGGTCAGCCTGGGGCTGCACTACCCACCATCTTTCAATAACGGCCCCAAGGGCCATGCGATGAAACGCAGTGACAACCACGAGTGTGGTGGGACTGGCTGGCGAGGGACACGTGCTGTCCCTGCAGGCGGGATCTCATCGCTGTCCCCCGGAGCCCAGAGCTGCTGGAGAGCTCCTCAGGGTGTGACTGAGTTCCCCAGTGCCCCAGAACTCCCGAGATGCTGGGGGGACAAACATGTGCTCGGTCTGAGCAGAGACACACCCCAGAGAGTGGCCACTGACACGTCTGTCAGCGCTCAGCAACTGTTAACAGAAGCTGATGGACGTGGTAGGTGTTCGTCCCAGGAAAAGCCTCATGCCCTGGACCATTTCTCAGTCCTGCTTGTACCTCGAGCAGAAAAGAGTGACCGACAATAAACTCCGTCCGCTTGTCTCTCAGATCCGGGGCTGACGGGGAGACAGGCAGCACTGTAGTTCCAAGTTAACATGTCCCTGGTCTGGGCTCCTGCCCCCCCGCTACAAAGGCTCCCTGAGTCTCCTGGACTTGGTCCCCCCCCCCCCCCAAATCTGCAGAGGCAGCGAATCAAGTCGCTGAAGATACAAATGGGAAGGAACAGGTCACCGGTCACGTTGATGATTTGCCAGGGGCTCAGAGAGGGGCGGTGCGACAGAAACTCCCTGGGGGGCGAACCACCCTTGTGCATTTTGCCTCCGGAAACACCAGAACGGAGCCAGAGAGTCTATAGGAACAGGAAGCGACCCGTCCAGGTGGCCGGTAACAACGAGCCACCCTGCGCTTAGCATCCTGGGCACCTCGATATTTTGGAACCTGTTTCTTGACCTGGAGGGTAGCACTATGATGCCCACCTCCCCGCAGGAAGAGAAATGAGAAAGCAGATTGCCCAACGATGTCCCCTGGGGAGAGCGGAGCCAAGATCCGAGCCAGCACCTGTCTCCACAGCCAGGCTCTGTCTCCCGGTCACACGCGATGCCCCAACAGTCACAGGACAGAAATGTCAGAGTCGCTTCTGAGCTTCTCCAGTGGGCAAAAGCCACCCAACGCCACCACTCACTTCATAAAATAGAGCGGATTCCTGCTTGGGCTTGGGAACAGGATGGGTGTGCGGTCCCCGCCCGCAGACACCGGGGAGGTGATCTGTGACCGACCAGTGTTACCCGGGATAGGGGGACGCTGGTTCCCACAGGGGACCCACCTCCTTCCTTCACTTGCTGGAGGGAGGAGGGAAGGTGGTGGGGCTGGGAAACGCCCACGCGATCCCGAGGCTCGAGTCCCTACATTGTCTCAACTCTCCCTACCAGGACAAATGTGGGAGCTCCACTTGGGGGGCCGCAGCTGTCGCCCAGTGAGCTCCAGGGCCCCGTGCGGACGTGTGACCAACAGGCAAAGCAGCCTTCAGGGCGCGGTGGCCGCTCCCGGTCCGCGTCTCCCCAGGGTCCGTTCTCCGTTCCCCTCTGAAAGCTGCCCAGTTAGGTCACGACCCGAGAGGTGCAGCAAGGAAAACCGAGAGAGGAGAGAGAAACGGAAGCCCCAGGGAGCTGCAAGCAGGCAGACCACGAAACCCAGTGGGTGAGCCCTGCGCCGCCCCCCGCGCGCGTCCTGCGGAACCGCCCCCGCAGGCCCGCCCCTGCGCCGCGCCGCCCGGTCCGGGCCACGTCCTCCTCCGTGGCTGGCAGGGACTCGGCCAAGGAGCCCCGCACCGTCCGGCTCCTCCTCCGCCCCGCCCCGCCTCGCCTCCCCGTGCGGCGCGGGGCAGAGCCTCTCCGCCACCTCCCGACCATCCCGGGAAGACGGCGAGTGGAGAGGCGGCCGCCGGGAGCGCGCCCGCCCCTCGGACCCGCGGTGACAGTCGCGTGCGGTGCGGCGGGGGCCGGGGCGGCACTGACGACGGCTCAGCCCGGGCGCAGAGGAGCCGAGCACAGACCGGGTGCGGTGCGCGGCGGCTCCGCCCTGGGGCGCCGGGCGTGGGTCTCCGAGCTCCCGCGGGTGTCCCACCCCGAGTCGCCCCTCGTGTACCTCCTCGCCCCCCGCTCGGGGCTCCCCTGGGACTTGCTGGGGCTTCTGGTCGGAGCGGCCCGGACGGGTTCCCGGGAAGGCAGCGCCCAGCACAGCGCCCTCGGAGCAGCGGCCAAGGCTCCCTGCGGTCCAGCAGCGCTTCCCCTGCGGCTGGGCTGAGGGCTTCCCGGCCCAGGGCGGCGAGCCCCGCGGAGCCCGGACCCTCTGGAGAGGGCGCCCTCCTCGCTGCGCGCCCAGAAGTTTTGAAGGTGGAGAACTGGGTCCCCAACTTCTCCGGACATGAATCAGACCGCGGGCGTCTCCAATAGCGTCAGGTGTCCCCCGGGCAAAGGCCACAAGGTAAGGGACCCGCGACGGAGGGCTGGTGCGGGACCTGGAGGGCAGGCCGAGGCAGCTGGTTTGGGGACTCCAAGGCTCCTGCCCCTCCGTGCACCTGGGGTCCTCGGGTCCGGACGGCTGTCGGGCGGGGGGCGGGGGGGGGGTGTCTGTGAGGAGAGCTGCTCGTTCCTGGACCCAGAGTCAACGCCAGGCGTGCGCTGTACCTGCGTAGGCGACCCGGCCACCTGAGCCCCTGGAGTGCTGTGCGGGTCCTGCAGGCAGGCGGTAGCTGTCCCCGGGGTCACCTGGCTCTCCGGGAAGGGTCAGCAGAGAGGGCTGGGCGAGCGGAAGTCAGACGTGACCCCTGGGGCGGGAGCTGGCCGGAGAGTCCCCGGAGCGCGCTCCAGGTCTGCGCGCGCGCTCCTGCCCGTGCCGCGGCCGCGCGCTCCGTTCACTTCAACGGGCCGCCACGAACCTGGAGTGACCGACTGGCAGAGAAAGGAGCGCGGGCAGCGGCCTGAGGGACCAAGGCAGAAGCCCCGGTAGCCAGGAGTGCGTAGGACTAGGCCTTGGGGACCGTCCGCTTCCACGCGCGGTGCGCCCGCTGTGCACAGGGGTCCCGGCCTTGGCCGCTGGCCTCTGTGGCTCGGCTTGTGGGTTACCCACGGGAGCCCTACAGCAGGATGCCTGTCAGTGTGCCTGTGAAATATTTAAGACATCTCTCTTACCTTTTAAAAACTGAAAGAAGACGAGTGCTGTGGAGGTTAGGTTTGATCGGTAGCCTAACTCCGCTGTGGGTTTACCTGGTGTTTGCTGCACTTGGGTTTTGCCTTCTCCATTTTACATGCATTGTGCATGTTTGTGAGCATGTTATTAGATTGTTCCCATTGATACCTTCTGGCTGGGGGCGGCCATCGGAGCGGTCGGAGTGCGCAGTGACGTGGGATTAATTTGCCGAATAAAGGGACTCCCGGTCTGCTGGGTTCTGTGAGGTGCGGATCTGGGGCTGAAGACCTTTATTTCAGCCGAGTAATATCCAGGGTTTTCCACTCCAGCCAGGTCTTGGGTGAAATCATTTAATAAGCAAGTCATATCTCTGATCTCTGTGCTCGATAGCGATGATCCGAGGAGTGGTGCTTTTCACATTTACTTGATTGAGTATCCAGAGGAAGTGTCTTTTTAATATGTAGGAGCCGAGGGTACACGATGTTAAATTCAAAGTAATAAAGGTGCAGTGATTTCTTGACCGTGAATCGTATCACCGGGTATGGACTCCAGTGAAATACCCTGGAAAGTGTTCGACCCGACGGAAGGACCGCGAAGGTGCTGGGAACCTGTTCGTCACGAGCTGGGGATCACCCTCTGCCACTAGCCTGGTCCCTGGAATCGTATTAATTCAGTAGACAGTCAGTACTCACGCACTCCGCAAACACTGCACACTCCTATTACGTTCCCAGGACTGAGCACTCAAATGCACATTTAGACATTACCTTCTTTGTCTAGAACACAGGTCTGTTCATGCCCACCCCTCAGGCTTGAAAACCTTGGATGGTCCCCATTGCCTGAAGTCTCTATTTGTCAGAAGTAAAAACAGAAAAAAAAAAAAATCCAATTCCCTTTCTTCCCTTCCTCAAAGAAGAACCCACTTCAGCCGTACTTGCCTTCCGAGTTTGTGGATTTGTAGGTGTCGTTGGTCGCGAAGGTCGCTGTGATGAGATGCCCGTGCTCGACACAGGTGCCTTGTGGGGTCTGCGGGTGTTCTGCGGTGAATGAACAGCAGGGATTCACGGTCGTCTTTGCAAAGTACCCGGAAGATCACTCGAGACTGAGGATAATAGAAAACTCCATGATGCCAGTTTATTTCGGCGGCGGCTTGAAGCACACGTGTTTCCATCGTACGTGCTGTTCTGAGAGTTCGCCCGGAGACCTCTTGGGCGGAAAGGCCTCCCAGGAACGCGTTCCACTGGACCCACTTGTGTGTTGAAGGTTGTTGACTGATCACGGTTGATGCAGTTTCTGTCAGGTGGGTTATTTGGATTTGCGCCTGTGCAGACATCGCTTGGGAAACATTTCTTAGTCTTCCCTTCTACGGGGGCTACTCAGTGGGTGAGTTTAGGCCTCTGTAGAGGTGTTTTCCGCCCCTGGGTTCATTGTAGCTTCCTTGCTTCTGACCTTGGAGGGAAACTGACCGTCAGTTTATTTTTATTTATTTTTTTAATCCTCACCCGAGGATATTTTTCCATTTTTTGTACAGACAGAGCGGGAGGGAGAGAGAGAGAGAAACATCGACGTGAAGGGACACATCTAGTGGCTGCCACCCGCACGACCAACCAGGGCCGGGGACAAACTGCAACCGAAGTACGTGCCCTTAGCGGGAACCGAACCTGGGTCTCTCTGGACCGCAGGCCGACGCTCTAACCACTGAGCCAAACTGGCCAGGGCCTGACCGTCAGTTTAATAGCCGTTAAGGGTCAGTCACAGGCTAGCCAATCCCGCCGTCATTCTCAGTAGGAGCGGGAGGTACTGCCCCTGAAGTGACAGCCCCGGAATTATAGCCACATGGGATTAGGAAATCAAATGTCCCCTTGGGAGCCTGCAGTCATAGCCACCCGTGTCTGTCTGGGGCTGGGCACAGCAACGGCTGGTTAACAGCTCCCTGTGTCCCACGGACAGTCGAGGCCTGACCGACAGTTGGATGCTGCCCAGCGAGGGTCCGCCTGCAGCATTTCCGCGGGGGCGGCAGGTGCCACGGGGCTGGCCGACTTCGCCATCCCTGGTGTGATGCCTTCTGGAAGTGTACTGCCTGTCCTTCCTGTTTCTAAAGCTACAAAATGACACACACTTTATGATACTAGTTACACAGCGATACATGTGTGGAGAGAAGAGAGAGTAAACTGAACTGCCGCTTGGGATGAACTCAGAGTTAGGAAACACCGACTCTTTTCACGACGTTTTCCACTGAAGTCACCTGTGGTCAAAGTGTCCTGCCCTGGCCGGTTTGGCTCAGCGGTTGAACGTCGGCCTGCGGACCCCGGGTTCGGTTCCCGCTAGGGGCACGTACCAAAAAAAAAGTGTGCTGTGTTTTTTTCACACTTCATGAGTATATTTTGTGATAACATTCCTGAACGATATGAACGTTTAAAATCTCAGTTTTGAAAACGTATCTGCCATGGTATAAATACTTTTCCAAATCCAGTGTAACCCTGATGGAAAAAAAGAGCAGGTGCTCTATTATTTACACAAAATGTTCGCATTTCCGTTTTCGTATTGGGAGGGATACTCAGGTCGCCTGCGGCGGAGGGTGTCGGTCACCGACTGCTCAGCATCAAGAGGGGACGAGTCACACCTCGGCGTGCGGTAGTTCGGCTGTATCCGGGTTATTATTCCCTTTGTCACGCGAACACTTCTTTCTTCATCAGTCCCCACTGTCTTAACCTGTCCCTTCTCCGGCCCTGTCCTTCCCTTTGCTGAGACAGAGAAGCCGGGGCTCGGAGAGGCCGCGGGACGGAGTGTCGGGGTGTCGCTGCCGGTGCCGCCGTCCGCTCCCAGCCCCGTTTTCCGACCTCGCTGGAGCATTGTGTTGCTAATGTCCCACCTATTTAGAGGAAAATAAACTTTTATTTTTAAAATATTTTGTTTACTGATCAACTCGGTGCAGTGTTGTACTGAGAGATGGGATTCTGATTGTTCTGTGGGAGGCGTTTTACAATGGTGGGGGGAGGACATGGAGCGGACTGGA
Source organism: Molossus molossus (assembly GCF_014108415.1). Taxonomy (NCBI): domain Eukaryota; kingdom Metazoa; phylum Chordata; class Mammalia; order Chiroptera; family Molossidae; genus Molossus; species Molossus molossus. The sequence continues at coordinate 110,460,092 of NW_023425401.1, forward strand.
CTGCAGGTGACTCGCTGTCCGGTCCCGAAATCGGCGGGCCCCCTTGTCCTTGGGGTGCATGCTTCGCCCACACAAAGGAGATGGACGCAGCCCTGAGAGAGTGAGGTGTTATTGAGACCACCTGGACGGTAAGGGGACTGAACCGCAATGAAAGTTAAGATTCTGACAGGTGGGGGTGCAGGGGGATCTGCTGTGTGCGTAAGGCAGGCCTGCATGTGTTTCCCACTGAGCGCACGTACCTGTCAATCCAGAGCCTTTTCCATTTATCTTCCAATAGAGCAGGAGGGAGGCAGGGAGGGAGGGACTAAGAGAGAGACAGAGAGAGAGAGAGAGACGTCGATGCGAGAGAGACACATTGATTGGTTGTCTCCCTCACGACCCTGACCAGGGCCGGGGACCAAACCACAACCCAGGTACGTGCCCTTGACTGGAACCAAACCCGAGACCCTCTTTGGTCCACAGGCTGATGCTCTAACTGCTGAGCCAGACCGGCCAGGGCGGTCTGCCTGTTTCTTCAGGGTGTCCCTGCCCTCCTGCCGGGAAGCTCTCCATCCAGGAGTCGAATCAACAGTGATCCGAGCTCCTTCTGATGAACTTGGTTTCTTCCTACTGACTTCTACGTTCGACTGCTTGCTTTAACACCAGGACGGGTAGCAGGGGTATGGCCTGAGGCCTCAGTGGGGCTCAGCTGCTGTCATTGTCCCTTTAGGACATTAATAAAACAAAGACCCTGTCACTTCAAACCATGCTGACTCCATAGGAATGAATTCCATGAAGTCTGCTAGCTAGACCCCCCCGCCCCCCCCCCCCCCTGCATTTTTACTTTGCTTTCATGCATAAAAAATAGTTTTTTTCTGGTTATGGAATTCTGAGTTGATAAGATGTTTTTCTCCCAGCACTTGAGAGAGGGTATTCCACTGAAATCCGGTCTCGGTTTTCTTCTACTGAGAAGTGGACAGCCATGCTCCCTGTTTGTAATGGGCCTTCTTTCTCCATTTACTTTCGAGATTGCCTCTCTTTTTAGACTCTTAAAAATTAAATGTATTGGGTTGACAACGGTTCATACGATTATATAGGTTTCAAGTGTACATTTCCATGACACTTGAATATACAGATCATGTGATCTGCATACTGCATTGTGTGCCCACCACCCAAAGTCAGATCATCTTCCCTCACCGTGTATTGGACCCCTTTTCTCCTTACCCTCCACCCCTTCCCTCTGGTAACCATTGTCTGTGTCCATGAGGATCAGTTTTTTAATGTCCCACATATGAGTGAAATCATGTGGTTCTTAACTCTTCCGGACTGACTCAGTTTACCCAGGATGATATTCTGAAGATCCATCCATGTTGTCGCAAACGGCAGTATTTCGTCTTTTCTGGTGGCCAAGTAGTGTTCCCTTGTACAGATGGAGCACATCAAGGTTGTGTCTTGATCTTTGATCTTTGGTAGTTGCGTGTTCTGTGTTTAGGCATGTTCCCCCCCTCATATTTATCCTGCTAGGGGTTCATCTTTGATCCTGAAGTTCACTATATTTGGGAATTCCGCAGCCATTATCTCTTCAAAAATGTTTTTTTTTTTTCTTGTCTTTTTCTTTTTATTGTTTTTATCCTCACCCAAGGACATTTTTGCATTTATCCTCAGATAGAGCGGGAGGAAGAGAAGGAGGAAGAGAGAGAGAGAAACATCAATGTGAGAGAGATGCATTGAGTGGTTGCCACCCACACAACCACCGGGGCCGGGGACAAACCACAACTGAGGCATGTGCCCTCAGTGGGAAGTGAACCTGTGATTCTTCAGTCCACGGGCTGACGCTCCAACCACTGAGCCAAACTGGCCAGGGCTCTGTCCTTTCCTTAATCTGTTGTGATGACAGTGATTAATTTGTTGCACACTTTATGCTGTCCTGTAGGTGCCTGAGACTGTTCCTTTTTTCAAACATTTTCTTCTTCAGATTTGTGATAATTTCTGTTGCTCTATTTTCTACTCCTCTTCTGTTTCTCCATTCTACTGTTAGCCATTCACTGGCTTATTTCATGTGTTATGGCTTTAATTCTAGAATTTCCTTTTTTCATAGTTTCTATTTACCTTGCTTAGGTTTGCTATCTTTTCATTCATTATGAGCACCTTTTCCTTTTAATGAATGGGTCTCATTATAACAGCCAGTATAAAATCCTTGTCTTCTAATTCCAGCATCTGGGTCATCTTGGGACTGGTCTCTATTGATGGTGCTTTTTTCTTGAGAATGAGTCATATTCTCTATTTCTTTGCACGTTGAAGTCATTTTGAATTTTATCCTTGGCATTGTGAATGTTGTGTGGAGACTCTGGATTTGGTTATGTTCTTCTGAGGATTGTTTGTTTGTTTTCATTTTTAGTGAGCACTTAAGTAGACTTTTGTAAGTTTTCTTCTTGTCTCCTTCCTAGGCAACCTGGAATCTCCCAGTACTTGCATGGTTCCGGGGGCAACCAGAGCTTTGGGCAGCATTTATATAGAACTTCATGCTCTCCTACTGATTTTATTCCTAGATTTCCCTCTTACTTTCCAGCGGCTACAGTGGCCCCAAACTGTGTCCTCTCCAAAATCTGCTACCTTTGGGTTGTTCTGCAGAGCCCTCAGATAATCTGGTTTGCATTTCCCACAAAGATGTCGTTATATGTACCATAGCTGTTTGGGCATGAACTGAACTCGTCCATTATTGGGAGTGGAATTCCACTTATTTCATTAGTCAGTTCAGTTCTGAGACTCTAGAATCAGTAGTCGTTGGGGCCTTGCCTACTGTGTTTCTAGCATCAGTGACATCTAGTTTCTGCGATAACTCCACAGCTCACTAGTGTATTCTTAACTTTATTTTTCCAAATCTTTAGTTCAGATGTTAATGCTCCTGTGCACTTGGAAACTACATCCAGGAAAGAATGGTCAACCCGGGGTCACTCACCCCAATATTGCTTTGGTCTGTCTCCCCCTCACCAAAACCGAGTTTAGATCTTTGTGGGCTTCTGGTTCTTGTTGACTCTCCATCTCTTTCTCGTTTTCTCTTCTGTCAGGTTCCCCTCCCCCCCCTTCACTTTCCTACTGTGTATGTTCACCCAGATTCACATTGTGATAAATTATAACTTGTTAAATCCAAAGGCTCTCATTTGTTCCTTTTTTCCTCCCTTAACCCTCTTGTAAACAGCAAACACCAGTTTACTGTTCTCTGCTCTGCGACGTGCCTCTGGCCTCCTTTGCTCTCTTTCCTGCCCGTTTCTTAGATCAGCACAGCTTCTGTCTCACGAGGCACCTCGTCCGCTTTCCGTCGACATGTCTTTGGAACAGAGCAGCCTCCTCCTCCTTATTTTCTTGGGTTAAAGGCTTTCCTGCTTCGGTTTTAGGACACAGCTGGCCACCCACCCCTTTTCTGTGGGAAGCGCTCCCCGAGGGTTCGATCGGCCGCCTACTCACAGCTACTGTGGCAGACGCAGGCAGGGCTCGCGGAGGGCTGATTCCGCCGTAGCATGACTCCGGTCCTGCCTCTCTCCCTCCTCACACGCACGCTTCACCGCCTCCATCCCTGTGCAGGGACTGAGTCATCCCAGGGCCGGCGATCGGCCGAGAGGGAGGTGTCCAGCGTCGCACACGGCTCCAGCCGTTCTTCTCCAGGTGCTTTTGGGCCTGGAAGTTCGGACCTTCCCGCCTGCTCTGGTCCCGGCCCCCACTGCTCCTGCTCTGCTAGTTCTTTCCGAATCCCCACTCCCCCGATCCTGGCCGTGAACGTCTGTCATCTTCTGTGGGAGGGGTGCTGGTTTCCCCTATCGGAGAGGCTCCTCCACTCCTATCAGGTCGGATCTCAAAACAGGAGCAAGCCCCCGAGGTGGTATTTAACTCACTCGTTTTGGAAAGATGGAGAGTCAACGAACCCAACTGGTTAATGAGAGAGCCAGGACGCACTGCCTGGCCCCTCGCTCTCGGCACGTCCATTTAGACCAGGCTGTCTCAGCGTCTGTCTTCTGCATCTGAGTACAAGGCAGGGGCCACACCTGCCGGACACGTGGACATCACACGTGTCTCAGCCTCTAGGACCCGTCACTCGTACGTCATACAGGGTGTCCCCCGAAAATGTATGCAGGGTGTCTGTAGATTCTGTTACAATTTGAAAATGAAATGTATTGTAATAAACACTGGCTTTCTAACTGCACTTTTTGGGTGTGTCCGTTGTGTTGGGACTCCCTGTATTAGCAAGCGCAGGCTCGGTTCACAGTTGGTCTGGCTGACCACAGCCCTTCACACGGATCAAGGAAGCTCACGTGTTCGGTGGGTCATTTCTGAACGAACTAGGAAAGGGAACCGATATAAATAACGCACGTAAGTTCTTTTTGCTGTGCAGAATCTCAATCATCCTGAGGAATTTTACAGCGTTTAATGTGGGGCACGGAGCATCATTTACTTTAACGACTTCCAGGATATTAGCGAACACTATTTATGTTATTTGGGTTTTACATTTTATGGATTTTTAAAATTTTAATTGCCCTCGCTTTCTCAGTAAAACGCATAAAATGTGTGTAAGTGCATAAATTAAATTTCCAGGAAGAGAGGGACGCAAAGGAGCAGTAATTATTTTTCTGGTTTAGCTTGTGCTAAAGTCAAAAGCTGTACCTCAAAGGCAGTATTTTAATGAACTGACATCTTATACCTCATGAAAGAAACAGACTGGAATTTAATGGAGCCCAAATCTGATATTATTTTTGATTAAGGGTTTAGAAGTCTGTGTTTAGTCAGCAGAGTGGGGGAAAGTGGTCTGATCCTTGGTTATGCCGCCACCTACTTTTTTAAGGCCTTAGGAAGTTTGGGTTGTTTGAAAAATATTTTTTATTGATTTCTTATTAGAGAGAAAGGAAGGGAGAGAGAGAGAAACATCCATGTGAGAGAGATACACTGGTCGGCTGCCTCCTGCACGCCCCCTACTGGGGATCAAACCCACAACCCAGGCATGTGCCCTGACCAGGAATTGAACCGGGACCTCTCAGTCCACAGGACGACACTCAGTCCCCTGAGCCACACCGGCCGGGCAAAGTTTGGGTCGTTTTTATACCACACAGGTATTGGTCATCTGCTCTGCTATGCTCTGTATCTTCCCTTTTGAATGAAAATGTTGAATGTAATATTAAGAGATCCTAAGACATTTAAACATGACTCTCATGAAAAATTGTTACCTGACAGGCCCTGGCTGGTTTGGCTCAGTGGTTAGAGCGTCAGCCCGAGGACCAAAGGGTCATGGGTTCGATTCCCGGTCGAGGGAAATCCTCACAAGAGACATTATTTAAAAAGATACGAACAATGAAGCGGTATGCTTCCTCTTCTGTGGTGCATGTGCTCTTGTAGTGGTACAAGGTTCTTTCTTGACTGACTCCTCCCCTGCCAGGTGTGTGATGGAGGAGCCATCCGTGGGCTCCTGGGCCACTCCCTGCCCCCTGCCCGCTGCCCCCTCTGCTACTTGGAACACAGGAGTCGGCCTCCCTCGGACGCAGCGATTCAGACCCGGCTGAACACGTGCTCCTACGTGAATAAATCTGCAGGCTGAGCGGAGCCCCTCAGACACCCTCTTCTGGGATGTCATCGGGATGGAGGGCTCTGTGTGGGCGCTCACGTGACCGACTGCCATGGGTGGCAACTGTTGGGAGAGCAGGCGGGGGGGGGGCGGTCCCTGAGACCTGGTGAGCGGGCCCTGCTCTGGGACATGTGCCCCTGCGTCCCTCTGTGCCTCGCGTCCTGAGACGCACGCACCGTGACGGACCGCGGAGAGGGAAACGTGGAGAACTTGGTCTCGCGCGGGTCTGCTGGGGTCCTGCCCGCCTCTCCCGGTGCCCAGCACAACTGCTCTTGTCATGCAGACTTTGGGGTTCAGTTGCTCTGCCTCCGTGCTCTGTGTCCCAAGGGACAGCGAAAGAGGGAAATAGTGTCACGGAACTGCTTTCGGAGCAGGAGCCGGAGAGGGGGCGACCTTCCAGGCTGGGACTGGCCGGAGCGACGCTGGTCGGAAAGGCCCGCCGGTGAGGCTTTGTGGGAAGAGACAGAGGGAACAGGGCCGGGAAGACGGCGTTGCTGGCGCCGGGGATGTACTTTGGGGAACAGAATGGAAGTGTCCCTTGTACTCTGCTGAGAGAGGTGTCAACACACCCTTCGCGGTTGCTCGCGTGTTGTGTGCTCAGCCGGGGGTCTGGGGGCCGCTGGAGCTGGGGGGCTTGATGTAACATTGAATTGAGGTTCAGGATGGGCGTGGGGCAGGGATCTAGACGGTGCACAAGTCTGGATTCCATCCCTAATACATCTATTTGTTGTTTTACTTGAGGTTCTTTTGCTGGCCTCCCACTTCCCTGCAATCAGGTGAGCTTTGACCGTGGGGATGTGTGATGCGGGAAGCGACCAAAAGTCCCCGTAGGCGTGAGACGGGCCGTGCCTCTCGGGCGCATTGACCCGCGTGCTCGCGAGTCTGTTCGACTCACGATCACCAGCAACCTTCATTTCCCCTCGAACTGTGCCTTCCAAACGAATCTTTAGCTGTTGGTAGCCAGATTGGAGAGTTTTGTGGGTTTTTTTTCCCCCTGGCCCTTTGCCTTATAGCAAGTGTGATTTCAGAGGTTAACATGCCCAGTTCAGTCCGACGGGACAAGGTTAAGTGCAAAGTGCATTTGGAGATCGACGTCCCATCCACTGTGAGCTGCTTTGGGTCTGGAAGCTTCCAGCTGGGCTCCTCTAGCCTCTTTGCTTACCCGTCGGCACCAACTCATCCCCGGTCCTCACTTCTGCAAGGTGGGGTGTGGGCAGAGCGGATGTGGGGTGCCGGTGGAGCAGGACACTGGGTGCTGTTGTATTCCGGTGACCAGGTCTGTCCAGGATTAGTGGACGTTGGATTCTGTTCAAAACCTCCACCGAGACGTCTGGTCCAATGCAAGAGGTCCTTGGTGTTTGGTCCTCTTCGGCTTGGACCCCAAGTCTCTGTGGATGCTCCGCACAGGAGCAAGTGCCCCGCAAGGTGGTCTGGATGGGGCAGAAGCGCTGGGCTGACCCTTCCTCGTGGGGAGCTCGGAGGCAGCGGCCTGTGGTACGTCACACGGGAGTCTGGAAGGTGACTCCAGCTAGTCCTCGTCCTTGTGCCCTGCGGTCACCCCCTGCTGTTCCTGTGCTCCTAGCTGGCTCCCGGCTCCTCCTCCCACATGGCCCATCCCTGGTTGTAGGAACACCCACATGCCCACCCTCACCTATGGACACGCGTGCCCCCGGCGCGGCCCTCTCTTCCCCTTGCCCACTGGAGAGGGGGGCGTGGTTTCGGCTTCTCACTATCAGCGTGTCCCAGGTGGGGACTGGGGACCACTGCTGTGCCCCGAGACCCCGATTCAAGCTCTCTGAGGCCTGTGGCTCCATCTCACTGGTCTCGTGCGGAGAGGCACCCCCACACCTGCGTCCCCCATCCCCTGGGCCAGCCCTCGCCCTCCACCCAGACCGGCCGTGCCAGCGCATGTGGCCGGCTCTCCGCCCTGGGTGTCCTCTCAGGTGCGCCGAGCGATGGCCAACCCTGTCATGTCCTTTACGAATTCTGTCTGACCCCTGAGGCCGGAGGGGTTGTCGGCACCGATTTCCGTGCTCCCCGGTCACCCCCGTGGAAACGGATGCGGGAGCACACCCCTAACCTCGGTTCTGTCCTGACCCGAGAACGTCAGCCAGCCCCCGGCGGCCTGAGTGAGCGCCGGGCCGGGCGCGGGCGGGGAGGAGGTTTTGGTCTGTGGTTGGAGGAGTCATGGGAGCCGGGTTCCCGCTGGGCAGTGGAGAAGGGCATTTTGGTTGAGGCCGTGGTTTACCGGAGGACAGTCGGCATCTTGGTCACACGTTCGGTGCCGTGGTTGCGATGGCTCGTCCACTGCACCCCGGGCTTCCTGCCAGATGTTCGCAGAGGATCCCCGCACAGCCGTCGGGCAGAGCCGGGGCGGGGGGGGGCTCACTGCGCAGTTCCAGGGCGGAGTCCGACACTCTGCGCTTCCCAAGAAGCTGCCCGAGGACGCTCAGCGGGTCCTCGGCCACACTGGGGGCAGCAGGGCTTCGGAGCTCTGGCTGAAGAGCCTAAAACACAGCACGTCACACGCGCCGTCATGTCATGGCGACGACTCACCGGACGCCTTCCGTTTGGGGAAATCCGTACCGCTGTGCTCAGAGCGCTCCCTCATACCCTCGAACGGGGACTGGACGGTCTGGGCCTGCACGTTAGGAAAGCACGTTGACACAGGAGAGAAGTGAAGGCGTCCCACTGCCGGCGACGCGGCCACGGGCTTGGTGGCCTCTCCAAGTCGCCACATCTCCGCACACCGCACTCTTATCGCACTGTTGTGGTGGGTGGTCTCCGGGGGCCTAGCAAGTACTAACGTTGTATTTATAACTGTCGTATGCTTGTCTATTCCGTTCCATTATGTAAAAACACCAAACCAAACCTGGGATCTGACCCTGTCGGCGTACACGTTTTTATTTCGGGGACCGAAGCCGGAACCTGACCTGCAGCGTGTGCTCCGTGAATATTTGTGACTGACGGTGACGCAGGAGAACTTGGAGACATGAGAGTGGGTTCGAGCTGTGCGGGGCCAGGAGGTTTTGAAAGACAGACCTGTATCCCTGAAAGATGGTAACTTCCTAAAGTGAAAACAACACGTTTTATAACATTCAGGCACCTGTAGCTCGAGTTCCTTGTCTCTGGCTTGGGGCGGGGGGGAGGCTGGTGGAGATGCCCTTCGGAAATCTCATAGGCTCAGTAGAGTAAAAAGTTACAAACCTTGTCATTATAAATACAATACAGGTTTGTTGTTTGTGTGTTGTTGTTGTTTTAGGAAACCTCTGTTTCTTTGCTCAGACATTGTAGCGATTCTATACGCATGAAGCCTCCTGCTCAGAATTCGCTCAGACCTCATCCAGACTGCTCAGTCGTCCTCAATAGCTCTTGTGTTCTGACTTCCTAAAGTATCTATTTTGATTCTGTTCACATCAGAACCCACTTAATGTGCAAAATTGTTGCCAGAGCTATGAGCTCTCACTTTGTATACCCTGCTGGGTGGAGGAGAGTCAAGGGAAAGATTGATGGGGGAGGCCACACGGCCTAGTCACTGTCATTAGGAGCCGGGAAATGTCACCGTAACATGTACTAGCCGGCAAAGAGGAGGGGGGAGGGGGAAGGAGGCGTCGTGAATAACTTACCACGTCCGGAGATTCCTGCCTGACGTATCCGAGGGGTGCGGCGAGGCAGATGCTTCTGTTCATCGAGGGGAGCAGGAAGGCACCTGCTTTGACCCTGCCTGTTAAATCACAGCTCTGTGTTCAAGGACACTGCTTCCTAAACGCAACTTTGAAGACAGAACGTCCGAGTTTAAACCCAGTGTCTCACTCAGCTTTCAAAAAGGCGAGACTTCCAGCCACACAGATGAGATCTTATGGGAAAATTTGCGTCTTATTCCGGACAAATACCTCAGTACTACAAAATTTTAAATTTAAATCCAGCCCAGCTTGTGTGGCTCAGTGGTTGAGCGTCGACCCTGCACGAGGAGGTCGCCGGTTCGATTCCCGGTCAGGGCATATGTCCAGGTTGTGGGCCTGATGCCCAGTGGGGGGTGCGCAGGAGGCGGCCAATGTTCTCTCTCATCGATGATTCTCTCTCTCCCTCTCACTTCCTCTCTCTCTCTCTAATCAGTAAAGAAAAAAAATTTAAATCCCTTCCCGGCAAAGTTCCCTTTGTAACACTACTACTCAAATGGCTCCATTTAGATAAATGTCTGCTGTGTTTCTTCTCAAATAGAGACCTGAACAGCGGTGACCGTGGATGGTGGGTGGACTGAGGCTGAGTCAAAAATGGAGACCAGCCCTGGCCGGTGTGGCTCAGCGGTTAGAGCATCAGCCTGTGGTCCCGAGAGTCCCGGGTTCGGTTCCCGCTAAGGGCACGTACCTCGGTTGCAGTTTGTCCCCGGCCCTGGTTGGTTGTGCGGGTGGCAGGCAGCCACTCAATGTGTCCCTTCACATCGATGTTTCTCTCTCTCTCTCTCTCCCTCCCGCTCTATCTGAACAAAAAATGGAAAAATGTCCTCGAATGAGGATTAAAAAACAAACAAACAGAGGCCAGCGTGCACTCTTTGAACATCCTCTCGCTACATTCCAACACTCGCAGTAGAAGACTTACCATTAGAAAAATATTGGTAATGGAATTGGGGTCGCAGGGGAAAAACATTATTCGGCTCTGGGTGGGGTGTCACGGGAGGTAAAGGAGGGTGAATCTGGTATCTGAAGCGATGTGTACCTGGCAGAGGGAATCCCGTTTGAAATGAATGATGCACGCTGACTGTGGGATGGACATGGGTTTTTTTTGGTGTTTTGTTTTTTTTAACTTTCTTTGGTAAGAAGCAGCAGCCTGGAGAAGGAGTGAGTGTCCCTGGGCGGGGATGAGGGCAGACACGGGAAGAGGTTTGTCTGTGGATTGCAAGGCGGAGCCCCGAGTGGGGACACAGCTCGTGGCCCTGGGACAGCCTTCTGTGAAGCGGACTCAGCAACACTGAGCCACCTGCCGGAGGTCAGCCGTCCGTTAGGTGCCGGTCTGGGCTTCGGACCCAGGCGCTGGCTCTCGCGGCTCAATTCTGAACCCGCGCCGGATGGTAGATGGTCGGAGGGAAGTAAATTAATCAAAATGGCCATTTAGCACTCCGGTCATTAGCTGGATTGGCCCTGGAGCACATAGTCTTTCTACAGTAGAGGGGGCAGAATCCACGGGGGTGGGATCCCACCAGGGAGCCAGGCTCTGATTTATTTGTTGAAAGATCATTTATTTTCACAAATTGGTCTCGTATCCGTGAATCTTGCAGTTCTCTCATTAGTTCTAACGATTCGTTTTCGCTGATGCTGTGTTTTGGATCACAGTCCCCACCAGTGACCACAGCCATAGCTCTTCCCCTCTGTGCCTCATTGTTTCTGCGTATTTAGCTTTTCTGAGGTGCGCGGCCAGGGCCTGTGCGTGGCCAGGGACCGTGGCATTGTCCGTGAGAATCACCCGACGTAGCAGCCGGACTGGGGTGCCCTTTGGTGCCGTTCGCTGAGACGGAGAAGAACGAGAGGGGGTGGTCTGGAGGCAGAGATGGTCACCCCTGTGACATAGCCAAGTCAGTATGATGTCTCTTGCTCTGGAAGGAAGTGATGTTAGGATTTAGACCCAGGAATCCTCAGCTGTGGGTCCCCATTTAAACTGTGAGATGACTCCCCAAGGATGCTCAGGGATGTTAAGAGCTGGGCAGTGAGTCCCACCATCCTTACAAGAAAAGGTCAGTCAGCATGCTAGGTCTGGCCTTGTCTCTCATCCACGAGAGGGAGGAGGTCCTCACCCACGAAGGGGACCAGGTCCTCATGCATGAGGGGGACCAGGTCCTCACCCACGGGAGGGAGGAGGTTCTCACCCATAAGGGGGATCAGGTCCTTATGCATAAGGGGGATCAGGTCCTCATGCAAGAGGGGGACCAGGTCCTCATCCATGGGAGGGAGGAGGTTCTCACCCATGAGGGGGACCAGGTCCTCATGCTTGAGGGGGATCAGGTCCTCATGCATGAGGGGGACCAGGTCCTCACCCACAGGAGGGAGGAGGTTCTCATGCATGAGGGGGACCAGGTCCTTATGCATAAGGGGGATCAGGTCCTCATACATGAGGGGGACCAGGTCCTCATCCATGGGAGGGAGGAGGTTCTCACCCATGAGGGGGACCAGGTCCTTATGCATAAGGGGGATCAGGTCCTCATGCATGAGGGGGACCAGGTCCTCATCCATGGGAGGGAGGAGGTTCTCACCCATGAGGGGGACCAGGTCCTCATGCTTGAGGGGGATCAGGTCCTCATGCATGAGGGGGACCAGGTCCTCACCCACAGGAGGGAGGAGGTTCTCACCCATGAGGGGGATCAGGTCCTCATGCATGAGGGGGACCAGGTCCTCACCCACGAGAGGGAGGAGGTTCTCACCCATGAGGGGGACCAGGTCCTCATGCATGAGGGGTACCAGGTCCTCACCCACGGGAGGGAGGAGGTCCTTACCCACGAGGGGGACCAGGTGTCAGCACCACCAGCTGACCCAGCCCTGGGGTGACAGGATGTGGACGCGTACTTGACTCTGCCGACGTCGGACAGCAGTAGGAAGCACTCAGCTGGGGAAGCTGGTGAACTGGTGGAGGTCAGGTGTGGGCTGGCGTGGGGGGTGGGAGCTGTGGGGGCTGCTTACGTGGTGGGGGGAAGGTTCACAGTCTCGTTCTGCTGTGCTCAGGAGGTGTCGCCCTTCCTGAGATGCTTGGGGATGGGAAAGGATTCGAGGACACGTGGAAGGGTCAGGGGTAACTCCCCCTGTGCCCTGCCCCAGGCTCGCCGCTGCCATTTCGTTACAAAGAAATAGATGCTCCTCGCGGAAAAGAACTTGAACTCACTCATCTGAAGGATGCTTGAATGTCCGTCTAATTCGCGAGATGTTATGATGGTGCTTTAAACTGTATCAAGACGCCCGATCAGGTCCTACAGCAGTGACCACTCACCACCGGAGGCCAGGAGCTGCTGTGGTGATCCGAGGGAAGCTTCAGGCCCGCCCCAGGGAAATACACACGAGCTTCTGCCCACATTTTTTTTTTTGTCTTAAAAATTTTTTTTTTCCTCTATTGATTTTAGAGAGAGAGGAAGGGAGAGGGAGAGAGAGAGAGAAACATCGATGAGAGAGAACATCGACTGGCCGCCTCCTGCACGCCACCCACTGGGGACGGGGCCCACAACCTGGGCATGTGCCCCGACTGGGAATGGAACCGGCGACCTCTTGGTGCAGGGTCGATGCTCAACCACTGAGCCACACCAGTCAGACTGTACCCATGTTTTACAGTTAATACTGACTATTCAGACTGGCAGGAACAACCAGGATCATTGTGGTGGTCACTGTAGTTTTCTCCCCAGAATCGCTGCCACCCTTTCTCTCGGGGGGCACCGTGCTGTTTGGGAGGGTTTAGTCCCAACCCCCCGTTTGGCTGGACCATGACTCAGCTACATCAAGTAGAATAATATCTCTTCCTAATCACCCCGAAGAGACCAGTCCCAGTAACTCACGCCCAACCGAGGAGCGTGTGACAGTCTGCAGGCCGTGGCATGGGGGGCACTTCTGCTGGGAACCGCAGGGACCGTGGTGGGCAGGGGAAGCCCGGACTCACGGCATTCATTTGGCTGTTACAAGGGAGGCCAGCTCTGGCCTCCTGATGACAAAGTTGTCAGTCAGCGAAACTCAGAGGCTCCGGAGGACGAAACAGCCCTGAATGAACATGAGGGGGGCCCCTGGTAAGCAGGGTGTGAGCGGTTACCTACGTGTGCCAGACTCCCCCGGGCACAAGCGCTTCTGGGTGTGTTTACTGTTATTTGCAAGAAGATGCATCGGAAGTGACGCGGGCACCCAGCCCCACGGTCACCCAGCCCCGCGGTCACCCAGCCCCGCGGTCACCCAGCCCCACGGTCACCCAGCCCCGTGGTCACCCAGCCCCGCGGTGGTCACCCAGCCCCGCGGTCACCCAGCCCCGCGGTCACCCAGCCCGCGGTCACCCAGCCCCGCGGTCACCCAGCCCGCGGTCACCCAGCCCGCGGTCACCCAGCCCATGGTTACCCAGCCCCGCCTCTGCCGCAGCGCCGGTTTCCAAGGGCGGGTGGTGAGGCCCGGGGTGGCTAAGGGGAGCCGAGGGCTGCCGTCCGTCTAGCACACCGTCCTACCTGCGGGACAGCGGGGCTGTTCCCACGTGCTGTTGGTGCTGGGAGCGAGGGGAGCCATCTCTGGCCACGGGTTTTTCCCCCACTCAGTCTCGGGGCTCACCTATAGTCTCCCGTGGTTGGGTCAAGGTCCCGAGACCCAGAAGAGGGAAATACAACCAGATGACGGATCGGAGCTGACCCAGAGCCCGGCTTCTTCATCCACATGTACACCTGTCGGGTCACCCCTCCCGCTGCCTGGCGCTGCGGAACTCCCCGAGACTCCGGGGGTGGCCTGCAGCGGGCTCACGGGGGGCGGCTGCCCAGCTTCGCCTTGTCACTGAACTTCCCTCCCTGGGAGGCGACCAGACCTGTTATGGAACATGGAGCATATGGTAGACGAGGCCCAGAGGGGACATACATCCAGGGGTTTCCGACGCATCTGCTTGTTTGTTCGCTGCACCCCACTGCCATTTGGGGTAAAGCCACAGAACCGACGTCAGGGGCACAGATGTGGAAGCTGACAAGGAGCATTTCTCGTCCTTGTCTCCCCGAACCCTGTTCAAAAGTTAAGATGGCAGGAGGGACTTGGATACTCTGATGATGGGCGTGTACACTGGCTGTTTTGGGACACTGCCGTCGTCCTAAAGCGAAGGGTGACTGTACCCAACCACCCAGCGAGCCCGCTCCTAAGTGCACACACAGGTGTCACAAGACACCTACAAGAAGATGCAACACTGTTACCAGCCCCGAATTGGAAACACTTTGATGTCCTGTGGTAGACAGGAGAACATAGATGGTGATGCTTTTTATCCACGGGAATACCACGCAACAGTGTAAAAGAATGAAGCGTAGCTACATGCGGCGACAGCGATGACTCTCACGGTTCTGTTTCATTAGGGAAAAGAATCCGTGCCGTGTGTGTAGACACGTAGGGCAGTCGCTGGAACCCAGTATTGACTCCGTAAGTGCTCGTTAGCCATTCTAATGACTTGAAATTTAAAAGAATGTAAGAAGGTGCAATTAGCGCTTGGTGAGTCAAGGAAACAGGTTTCCCTAGTTCTCTCTGCACAGCTAATGTCGCGCGATGTCACACATCATAAAGGTATAGTGAGCGCGTTACAAAGAGCACCTCCGTGTGCTCCCGCCTCGTCCGCGAGCCCGAGGTCGTCAATATGGAAACAATGGGCGTTCTCGGTATTTAGCATGAATTTAACGCTAGCAGACGGGGGTTCTGAACTTGAAAGTATGTACGATGGTGATGCTGGAGGAAATTATTTCTGAACTCCCAGCACTGACTCTACCTTATTCGTTAGTATGTAGCCAGCCTTCCGCCTGTGGCGTTGTTTTTACACGCTGGAGAAGAATCGGATGGTTTAAAGGAGAGACCGTTGATGGTTCTGACTGTCTGAGGTTTCCTGTTTTCGGAGAGAATTAGTTTTGGATGATCTGTTGTCATAAAAGTGACTTAATTCCAGGGGAAGAGATGCCTGATGACTCCCCTTTTCGATTTTAAACAGAGAGTTAAATGTCAGGGTAAGCTCATAAACAGCCCTGTCAGTAGTTGATGGGACATTGGGGTCCGAATGGTACTTCGGGAGTGTGGGAAGAGCTGCTGGTGCATTATTAATAAGCATCTCAAAAACGTCTGTATTTTTTATTTTTTCTGAGATGCTGGATTTTATAAGGAACAGACCAATGGGGACCAGTGAGACCAGGATATAGATTGTATTCATATTTTCTAGATTGGAATAAAATAATGTTAAGCCAAGCCTTAACACGCCAGACCAAACCGAAGACTGGCTCAGCATCCTTAACTATGGAAAGAGAAACATTTTCTGTAGCATAAGCGACTTCTCCATCCCAGGGTACTGGGGCGAGAGTGACGTCATACGACCTCCGAGTCACAGGTAATCCGAACCTGGTCACACCCAGAGCAGTCAGTGAACCGCGGGGGTTGACGTTACCAGGTTGCTATTGTTTTTTTTTATTGGATTTGTGGGGGTGACATTGGTTAATACAACCGTACAGGTCTGAAGGGCATAGGAATGTTGATGAGCTTGGTTCCTAGGAGGGTAGGAGGGAGCTGGGTGCAGAGGAAAGAGCTGGTTTTGTTGGATTATTACAAACCCGAGTCTCTCCGGACTGGGTCTAATTCTGGCCTCTCCCGGGCTCCCCCATCCGTCGCTCTGACCAGTGAGCCTGTTTGGTCTGTTGCTGACCGTAAGCTCCATGAGGTGGGCTCTGGATCTATCCCGATTGTCTACGGAAGGGCCTTGCACATGGGGGTCAATACATAGGCACTGATTGCATCAACGATGCATAAGTTTAGTACTGCATAGGGCCATTTTCACCCCCTATTTTCCATGGTCTTCATTTATTGATCTTTTTCGATCATTTACCAGGTGTCTTTCCATGTTTTTCCCCAAATTGACTATGCTGTACTTTTGGGGGGGGGGAAAGTTTCATTTTTAATATTACGGGGGTCGTGCTCTGCAAACCGGTCTATAGTTCTAGTGCAGCTCTAAGTTCTGCATTCTCTCCGCAGGGAATGGGTGCTCTGGGTCTTCCTTTTTATTTATTCATTTTATTTTTCTGTATTGATTTTTAGAGAGAGAAGAGGGGAGAGGGAGAGAGAGAGAAACATCAATGAGAGAGAACATTGGCTGCCTCTTACATGCCCCCCACTGGGGATCGGGCCCACCACCTGGGCATGTGCCCTGACCGGGAATCGAACTGGCGACCTCTTGGTGCAGAGTCAGTGCTCAATCACTGAGCCACACTGGCTGGGCTCTGTATCTTCATTTTTAAAAGTGTTTTTCTGCCCTGGCCGGTTTGGCTCAGCGGTTAGAGCATCGGCTCGTGGACCAGAGAGACCGGGATTCCGTTCCCGCTAAGGGCACGTACCCTGGTTGCAGTTTGTCCCCGGCCCTGGCTGGGGTCGTGTGGGTGGCAGCCACTCGATGTGTCTCTCTCACGTCAATGCTTCTCTCTCTCTCTCTTCCTCCTTCTCTCCCTCCCGCTCTGTCTGAAGATAAACGCAAAAATGTCCTCGGGTGAGGATAAAAGTGTGTTTCTGTCTTTCGTGGAACTTGCCTGTTTTCTTCAGACAGGAATAAACAACAAGTACCCAGGATTCAGTATTTACATATTTGTTATGATTTCAAATGTAAACTTGGATGCATTTCATATTCTCCCTGAATGTATTTGCTAAGACACCTCTCAGAGATTTGTATCATGATTGGTGTGGACTGAAATGACCGAGACCGTGACTAGTGGGTTTGCTTGCGGGGTCTCGTTACACCAGCGCACCCCAGCCTGGGATATCTGTCCACTGCTCCCCCCGAGGGCGAACTGTCACCCAGGTGCCCGCACCCCCTCCCACAAGTCCGCGTGTCTGCTCCCGTGTCCCTGTCCCGGGACCATCTCCCTGTTCTCTCGGGTAGAAGCTGCACTCAGCTCCCCGAGTTCCTGATCCCCCTTCTCCAGCTCCGCCTGAATTATTTCTCATGATCCCCAAATCCACCAGTCTGATGCAGAGATCAGGTCACAGGTTTTAGTCTCTCTAGAAGTGGGGTGCGTCTGAATTCCCTCTGCGCTCAGGGCGGGGCGAAGCTGACATCTACTTGACCTGCCCCGAAAGGGATTCGGAAGAGCCGATTTAGGGGTGCCGTGACCCACGTATTCACCGGAGCTTCCCTTTTACGTGACTGACGAGGAGGAGCTATGACGAACTGTGATGTATATAGAAACCGAAAGAATTGTTTGATAAGATCAAGACGGTCTTGATAAAACGAAGCGGATAATGTATTTATCTTCTTGTCTGCAAGGCCCCGACTGCGTGGGTGGTCCACAGGGGAGCTGCAAGGGTCCTAAAACCTGCGCACCCCACTGTTCAGTCAGGGGCCGACCTCTTTCCCCCTAGACGGTCAATTAAAAAAAAATGACAACAGCCAACTCAACACTAGCTGTCCGGTGTGAACGAACCAAAACGAGATGAGACCTGTATTTTTTGTCCGATCGGCTATAAACATATTTTCGGCGTGCCGCAGAGTTCCGTCCCTGGCGAACTGCCCGAGACGAGGAGAAAGGCCGGACGGCGCAGGCCGCGCCTGAGGACGCTCGGGACTGGGGCGGGTGGCGTGGGAATCCGAGGACGGGGACTTCCTGGGGAAGGCCATCCGGAGCCTGGCCTGGAACCGGGGCTCGGCCCGGGGTGCGGGGTTCCTCCCTTTTGCGCCCCGGGGACCAGCACGTATTTGAGACGCCGGAAGAACGAAGTCTTCGATCCTCGCAAGTCATTTTTAGGGTCAGAACAGTGGGGACGTGGGTGGGGGGAGATGAGCCCCCTCCTGCCCTTGTCCATTCCAGCCCCTCAGCTAGGATCCGCCGCCCACACACCTTGCCCACCTTATTTGCCCGTTAAAATCTTAGTCTTTGTTCCCAGTTCCAAGGCTCCTTGTAGCTCCAGAGCTTCCTGAAGTCCCCCGGCGAGAATTAATCTGTTTTCTCTGAATTCTCAGCGCTTCGTACTCCCGTGACCCGGCGTGGAAGCCGCTCACGCGTCGGCGTACTCGGACAGAGACGTGTCCAGTGCCTGGTTTGGGTCAGGGGCTTGCTGTCCGAGGCTCGGGGCCTGCCAGGCGATGGGGTAGCATGTACGTGTGACTCACCTTCCTGCAGAGCTGGGGATGCGGGGGTGCCCGTGTCCCCACAGAGCACCTCCAGGGAGCGCAGTGAGGGCCAGGGAGGCTCTGCCGTTGTCACTCATTCCATGTCCCCTCATTTCCGTGGGCATAGCAGCAGGGAGCCTCTCAGCCCTTCCCCTGTGCGAGCGCACGCTCCTCCCCTGCTGCCCCTTGGGCTGCGGGGGGCATTCTCTCACCGCCGCGGGGAGGCCGTGTCTCTGTCACGCTGGCCTTGGGTGGGTAGGAACTGACCCCGCTGCTGGCGGAGGAGATGCAGGGAGGAGCGGACGGAGTGGGAGAAGGTGTCCCTTGCCTGTGAACAAACACTGTCACGGAAACTGGATTCACCCACAGGTGCCGGAAAGCAGGTTTGTGATGGTGGGATGTGACCGAGTGGGGGACCCCGCGGCCTCCTCACGTCCATGTTTTTCCCTGGACGGCTTTGTCGGCTGCAGAATGCTTTCCTCCTCCCCCGCGGCGGGGGGTGGGGTCGGTAAGTTATGGGCTGCATGTAGGAAATTGAAATAAAGATCCTTGAGGATGTGGAAGGAGCCGGGACGTCCCACCTTCACAGACAGTCGAAGTGGAGCTAAAAGGCGGAGGAGACTTGACGGAGAGGTCCCAGTTCCATTCCCAGTCAGGGCACCTGCCCAGGTTGTGGGCTTGATTCCCAGCAGGGGGCGTGCAGGAGGTGGCCGATGTTTCTCTCTCTCTCTCTCAAAAATCAATAAAAACACACTTAAAGGAAAAAAAAGGAGGACTAGTGGATGGTAAATAAAAGTCCCGCTGCGGCCCTGGAAGAGCCCACTGGTCGCTGAGCTGTCCATGGTACCGCTTTTCCGCACCCCTCCCCCCCGGGGGGCCTCTTGAAGTCCTGCTTGGAGTCCTGAGATGGGGGTCCAGCTTCCCACGGAGGGGGCCGTGGTTCCTGGGGACAGTGTGCTGAGCTAACGACCGTGCTGCCTGGCACCCCTGCGTGCAGCAGCCGCGGAGAGGAACGGATACTCAGCTCAGTGCGGATCCGTGGGGTGGGCGCAGGCAGTCCAACCGTCCGCGCTCCCTGTCTGCCCTGTGGGCCTGAGGGGGTAGCGTCCGTCTGGGGCGGGGCCGAGCCTGCAAGGCCGTGCACTCTTCCACAGGGACACGGAACACGCCAGACCGGCACTCACTCCAGTGGGACACGGGAAGTCGGCACAGCCGTGTCGGCAGAGTCCAAGGTTCAAGGTGTGAATCCAGGAAACACACCTACATCTTGTTGAAAATATATAGGCCCCTATCTTTATGGCCCCACTGGGGCAGGAAGGGCGTCACAAATAAGATACAAGCACAACGAATAATACGTAGACGAAAGATAGAAGTCACCGTGCTGCATTTAAAGACATCAGAAATAATTTTTTTTAAAAATTTTTGTTTATTGATTTTTAGAGAGAGAGGAAGGGAGAGGGAGGGAGAGATAGAAACATCGATGAGAGAGAACATCGACTGGCCGCCTCCTGCACGCCCCCCACTGGGGATCGGGCCCACCACCTGGGCATGTGCCCTGACCAGGAATCAAACTGGCGACCTCTTGGTGCAGGGTCGACGCTCAACCACTGAGCCACACTGGCCGGGCAGAAATCACTTTTTTAATAGGGGGGAGGGGAAGCCGCCCACTGCAGAAGGTGCACAACCAGCACATGTCCATCCGGAGTGTCTAGAGGCTCTTCCAGGTCAACAAGTAAAAGAGAAACAACTGAACGTAGAAATGGACGAAGGTTATCATCCAGCTACTCGGGAGAGGAAACCACATGGCCAGTAAGTCTGTCTCACCTTGTACCCATGACCAGGAGAACGCACACCAAGACCAGGGGGGATGTCACTTCCCACTCATCCCGTGGCAGGAACCGCCTCTCTGATGGTGCCGTGCTGCGGGGAGCCCACAGGACAGCCGGGGGAGGTCGCCACCCCAGGTGGAGCGAACGAGGGGGCAATCCCTAACATAAGCCCAGGAACCAGCGAAGCCCTAAAACGGAGACACATGGAAAAAAACAAAAACATGGATTTCTGCATTGGTTGAAAAAGTGAAGACTTGGGAACAAATCTCCAAGGTCGGTGGAAGGAACAGACACGCACGGCGCAGTGTGACACCTGTGGTCCCGTCCGGTGCAGGGGGCAGGTGTGTGGATCAATACGAGGAACCTCAGCTACAGGCCCATGCCGGATGACGCCGTTGCCAAGTGTAAATCGTGGCACGCTGATGGGCACTTACCTGCCCAGGTGTAGATGAAGGTAGCGTGAGCACCTTTTAAAACGTGTGGCCTGACATTCTCAAGGGCAGCCACGTTGCCACACTCGGCGGTATGGTTTTCTTCCTTAGGGCTGAGTGTGCTCCGTTGCCCGTGTGGGCCGTGTCTTCTTTGTCCAGTCGCTCCCCGAAGGCCGCTCCGGCCGCTTCCGTACCACGCATGCTGAGCGAGGTGGGTCAGACAGAAACATTCACTCATCAGTGGGATTTAAAACCAAAGGCAACCAATGGACAAAGAAGAACAAACAAACGAACACCCATAGACACAGAATGGTGGGTACCAGAGGGAGGGAGGATGAGGGGGTGGTAAAGGCTAAAGGGGGGTCCCCTATATGGCGATGGAAGATTTGACCTTGGGTGGTGGGCATCCGAGGCACTATTCAGGTCATCGACATGTGTACTTGAAACGTACACGATCTTATTAACTGATGTCACCCCAATACATGTAACAGCAAAAGAACACTTGGGTGGCCCAATAAACACCAGGTGTAGAATGATGCTGAGCTCCGGAGGGGGAGGGGAAATGCATTTAGAGAGGGAAGCAGAAACCCAACTGCGTTTGGGAATGTGTCCGCCTGGGTGGGGGGTGCAAGGGTCTCTTCTGCTCTGAAACACTGCGCACTTCGAAAAAGAGAAAGGCCGTGGAAAACGGGCTTTCAAAACACCGTGAAGAAAGGAGAGCATTTCCCGGAGCTGAAAAGGACCCCTGGTTCCCGGTGGGAGTGGCCACCACAGGGGACATACTGCCCGTGATCATTCCTATTTAATATGAGCCTGTAGGAAAACGCGAGGACACGGTCCCCAAAGCCAGAAGGCAATGGAGAATACGTTTTATCCTCAGAAAGTAGAGGAGACACGAAAGAACGCAGAGTAAGTTCCTCTAGTCGTGTTACTTGTGGAGGGTGCCTGGCACCCTGCCCGGCTTTGTCTCGTGATCAAATAGTCGTCCGAGCTGGGTATCGAGAGTCCGAGGGTTTCCCCCCAAATATATTGCAGCCCGAATGCACAGTCCCACATCGGTCACCGTCCCCGTGCCTGAACGCGTCCCAGAAATAAAGTCAGTGGGGTGAGGAAGACTAACCTCTACTGTGTGGACAGAAAAGAACACCACCTGCTTGTTTGTGTGCATCTCGCTGGTCTCTCGGCCGCAGCAGAAATGTTCACGAGCTCAAAGCCAGAGATATTTCCTAGTCGTGAAACGTAAACTACAGTGTTCCTTATGGGCTGACTACTTCCTCCCCCCTGGATGTCTGCCTTAACTAATACCAGGCTTTCCCGTAAATAATACCAGCCTTTCCCGGAGTGCCGGCCGTAACCTTAACGGCACCGAGTTAAAATGTATGTTCCACAGGACACGTTTTTTTCTAGTCGTTAGGCAAGTGTCATTGAGGTGCTTTTTGTGAGGGCGTGGGAACTGAAATATCCTAAGAGGGTCTCCGGAGTTTCATGATTCAGCGCTGCCACCGAAATCCGTTCCCTCCGCCGGAGACCACCTCACCGGCGTCAGTCTTACAACACCCTCTTCCCAAAGCCGACTCACCACCTTGACCCAAACGATGACTTGGGTCTCGGTGAACATGTTAATTGGCCAAGTCTTGGTGTTTGCTTTGCTCCGTGGAGGTGGAAGTCCTGATGCAAATAAGAAGCCAAACCGGTGGCCCCAAGCAATCCTGCCTGGCGGTGGTTTGATTGATTCCTCTTCCTGTGACTCCCCACATTCTGCCTCCCCCAGCCCCCCCGCAGGGCCCTTCTGGCCTCCTGTTCTGGTTGAAGTCAGTAAGTGGGCGTCGGTGATGGAAACAGAGGTCAGGGCCCCAGGCTAAATCCTTCTCTCGCAGAACGAATCTGTGTGCACATTTTTTTTTTTTAATGAAGCCACACTTGGCATGAGCGAACCCTGGACTTCGACGAATGTGCTTGAGAATTTCATACGCGCTCTTGAATGTCCGGGAGTGATGGACCCACCGCGGTCAGACTTGGGCGGACAGTTTTCCCTGGAGAATCTTCCAGTAGAAGTGGGGAGAAGGCCCCTGAGATGAAGTGATGATGGGACCGTCTTTCCGTCTCGGAATTTCCAAGTCACTGCCGTTTATGTGCGGTTTGTGTTTTGGCTAAGTCAGCTTCTTTATTTTTAAAACTTTTCTTTCTCAATTTCAGCTGACATTCAACATGGTTTTGTATTAGTTTCAGGTGTACAACGTAGTGGTTAGACATTATATAACTTACCAAGAGATTCTCCCCAATAAATCTAGTACCTACCTGGCACCTTACATAGTTACTGCAGTAATTTTTTTTTCTTTATTGATTTTAGAGAGAGAGGGAGAGGGAGAGATAGAAACATTGATGAGAGAGAACATTGATTGGCCGCCTCCTGCACGCACCCCACTGGGGATCGGGTCCACAACCTGGGCATGTGCCCCGACCGGGAATCGAACTGGCGACCTCCTGGTACATGGATCGACGCACAACCCCTGAGCCATATCGGCCGGGCTACAGCAATTATTGACCCTAGTACCTGTGCTGTACTTGACATCCCTGTGACTATTTCAACTGCCCATCTAGTCTTCTTAATCCCTTCACATTTTTCATGCAGCCCCCAACCCCCTCCCCTCTGGCAACTCTGTCTGTTCTCTGTGTGTACAAGTCTGTTTCTCTTTTGTTTGCTCATTTATTTTGTTCCACGTGTAAGTGAAATTGTACGGCATCCGTCTTTAAAAGGCAGGGGTACTACATCCTGCAGCGGAATATTACTCGGCCATAAAAAGAACGACCTCACCATCCGCGACAGCGTGGGTGGACCTAGCGGGTACCGTGCTAAGGGCACGGAAGTCAGACAGTCTGCTGTCCTTCCTGTGGCATAGGGATGACCATCTGGGGACCCGAGCAGCGTTTCACCTCGTTCTGAATTTAATGTTCTTGCCATGTAAGAAACGTTCTTGCCGAGGGGAGAACCGAGTTTCGGACACATGGTGCACGTTTTCCTTAAGCAAACGAGGAAACAGACGCCAGTTATTAAATACTGTTCCATCTTGATGACAGAAAGGATTGCTTGGTGTGGTTTTTTGTTTGTTTTTGTTTGTTTTAAAGTGGGCTGTTCCGCATTGACCTGGTCCATTTGGTGCCCGTATATATAACTGCTGCAGATGAAACCTCTCTGCACGCCTGCCGATCACATGACAGAGGAAGGGCATGTTCATGGAGGGACAGTGACCTGAGCACAGGGACATGCCCACTGCCCACGAG
This sequence comes from Molossus molossus, assembly GCF_014108415.1. Lineage (NCBI taxonomy): Eukaryota > Metazoa > Chordata > Mammalia > Chiroptera > Molossidae > Molossus > Molossus molossus. Next base: position 110,484,046 of record NW_023425401.1, read on the forward strand.
CACAGACATTCGCCCGGAGTGAAACACTAAGTTGATGGGTGGGAGGCCACGGAGGTTCAGGGCGTGAGGGACTGAGGTGGTGTCCTGTATTCAGCGATGGCTCATTTCTTCTGTGAGCCCAGGGTGGCCATGCCAAGGACAAGATGCACTTCTAAGCGTAAGTGACTTTCTTTCCATCAACCATCTTTCTGAGTAATGTTTACTCTTCGTTTCTAAGAGACACACAATACTGGGGCGGAGGAGGTCATGGACCACAGAACTGTTGGCACCCCGTGTCTTTCTCGTGCACCCCCGCGGGGCCCCTGCTGCTGAGGGGTCTGTGGGGTGCCATCGGGGTCCGCTGCGTGCTCCGTGTGCCGCCGCTGAGTGGCAGTGGCTCCGTCCTCGCCTTGCACGGAAAGCTTAGAATTCATCTTGCACACTTGGCCGGAGCTTCAGGCTGTATGACTCTTCTTATGAAGGCCTGGCCTGTCTCGAGGCAATAAGAAAATATTGATTTAATGATCTCCTGAAGTATTCATCTCTCGAGCTCCAGGGAAAGTACATCCATATTGCAAAAGGGGTTTTAGCAGAGTTCACAGAGATATTGATGTGAATCGTCTCCTTTAAAAAAAATTGATGTGCGCGAGAGAGGGAGGGAGGGAGGGGGAAGGGGAGAGAGAGAAACATCGATTTGTTGTTCCACTTATTACACATTCATCAGCTGCTTCTTGTGTGAGCCCTGACCAGGGATTGAACCCACAATCTTGGCGCATCAGGACGATGCTCTGAGCTGAGCAACCCAGCCAGTGTTGCAAATAATCTTCTCATGGGCCCCTGTCTCTGGCTCTTCATCACCTGGCTCTACCCATGTTGTACACTATCGAAGAATTAATCTCCCTTTTCCTTTTGCACAGGCACGAACACGTCGTGTTTTTGTTTGTTTGTTTGTTTTTGGCTCAAGAGTTAAGCTGGACCATATCCAATAGGAAGAGAGGAGTCAAAGTCGCTGGCCTGGCTTTGAAATCTGTCCGGGCCACAGTCAGGTTTCTGTGTGTCTTATTCACACGGTTCTCAGTAAATCCACGTGACTGAAACCCCCACTCGTCTTGTGACCTGCCGGCACCGTCCTGTCTCCCATCGTGGCTCCGGCCAGACCACGGGTCACAGTCCTCCTTCCCCTTTGCCCCGCTGCACCTGCTCCGACCACGGAGTTCCCCAGCCACGCAGCGCCCTAAGGTCTCCATCGTGCGTCCGCTGCGTACTTTCGGCTCAGCTTTGTTGGTAGTGATGGGAGCAGACCTCCCATCTCCTCAGGACTGTTGAAAGGAGATTGAGGACTACCGTGGCCCGTTCATTTCTTTCTGTGATGATAACATCCACGGTGCCACCCACCTTGAGCAATTGTCTTAACTCTTCCGGGGATCAGTTTTCTGAGCCAACATTTTGTGAGTCCCAGTTACTTTGTCCATAGGACGGGCCGGGTGTTCCAAAGGCCAAGTTCTCACAGCGCCTGGCTGTGTGTCTCTCCTAAGGAGTTGCTGTGGTCGAGGATCACCTCTGGCTCACACCGCGTTTCGCAAATGTGCTCTCGTCTGATTCCCGAGACAGTATTGTGCGGCGGTCCCATCAGGCACTTGGACCCATTCGTCAGGTGGGTAAACTGAGGCCCGGCAGGACAAAACGGCCATTTTTAGAGGGACCTGTTAGCAAGCAGTATTTACTGCAACACTTGGGCATTGTAACCACACTTGGTACCTTTGCCCACTGAATCGTTGTATAAATGAATGACTTGGGGTGGGGCGGGGAGGAGGAGGGCCGTCTCTTCACCCGGAGAGACGATGTGGCGCACAATGTACTTCAGTTACACTAAGGGCTGCATTTCATGACACATTTCACCTCGATTATTTGGGTCAGTGAAAGTAGGACCTTGGTATTTCTCTACCATAACCATGAACATGTGCCCCCAACGGTCCCAGCCACCCAGTGCCCCGCCCCCAACGGTCCCAGCCACCCAGTGCCCCGCCCCCAACGGTCCCAGCCACCCAGTGCCCCACCCCCAACGGTCCCAGCCACCCAGTGCCCCGCCCCCAAACGGTCCCAGCCACCCAGTGCCCTGCCCCCAAACAGTCCCAGCCACCCAGTGCCCCGCCCCCAAACGGTCCCAGCCACCCAGTGCCCTGCCCCCAAACGGTCCCAGCCACCCAGTGCCCTGCCCCCAACGGTCCCAACCACCCAGTGCCCTGCCCCCAAACAGTCCCAGCCACCCAGTGCCCCGCCCCCAAACGGTCCCAGCCACCCAGTGCCCTGCCCCCAAACGGTCCCAGCCACCCAGTGCCCTGCCCCCAACGGTCCCAGCCACCCAGTGCCCTGCCCCCAAACGGTCCCAGCCACCCAGTGCCCTGCCCCCAAACGGTCCCAGCCACCCAGTGCCCTGCCCCCAACGGTCCCAGCCACCCAGTGCCCTGCCCCCAACGGTCCCAGCCACCCAGTGCCCTGCCCCCAAACAGTCCCAGCCACCCAGTGCCCTGCCCCCAAACGGTCCCAGCCACCCAGTGCCCTGCCCCCAAACGGTCCCAGCCACCCAGTGCCCTGCCCCCAACGGTCCCAACCACCCAGTGCCCTGCCCCCAAACAGTCCCAGCCACCCAGTGCCCCGCCCCCAAACGGTCCCAACCACCCAGTGCCCTGCCCCCAACAGTCCCAGCCACCCAGTGCCCCGTCCCCAATGGTCCCAGCCACCCAGTGCCCCGCCCCCAACAGTCCCAGCCACCCAGTACCCTGCCCCCAACGGTCCCAGCCACCCAGGGCCCTGCCCCCAAACGGCCCCAGCCACCCAGGGCCCTGCCCCCAAACGGTCCCAACCACCCAGTGCCCTGCCCCCAACGGTCCCAGCCACCCAGTACCCTGCCCCCAACGGTCCCAGCCACCCAGTGCCCCGCCCCCAAACAGTCCCAGCCACCCAGTGCCCCGCCCCCAAACGGTCCCAACCACCCAGTGCCCTGCCCCCAAACAGTCCCAGCCACCCAGTGCCCTGCCCCCAAACAGTCCCAGCCACCCAGTGCCCCGTCCCCAATGGTCCCAGCCACCCAGTGCCCCGCCCCCAACAGTCCCAGCCACCCAGTACCCTGCCCCCAACGGTCCCAGCCACCCAGTGCCCTGCCCCCAACGGTCCCAGCCACCCAGTACCCTGCCCCCAACGGTCCCCAGCCACCCAGTGCCCTGCCCCCAACGGTCCCAGCCACCCAGTACCCTGCCCCCAACGGTCCCAGCCACCCAGTGCCCTGCCCCCAACGGTCCCAGCCACCCAGTGCCCTGCCCCCAACGGTCCCAGCCACCCAGTGCCCTGCCCCCAACGGTCCCAGCCACCCAGTGCCCTGCCCCCAACGGTCCCAGCCACCAGTACCCTGCCCCAACGTCCAGCCACCCAGTACCCTGCCCCAACGGTCCCAGCCACCCAGTGCCCTGCCCCAACGGTCCCAGCCACCCAGTACCCTGCCCCAACGGTCCCAGCCACCCAGTGCCCTGCCCCCAACGGTCCCAGCCACCCAGTGCCCTGCCCCCAACGGTCCCAGCCACCCAGTACCCTGCCCACAAACAGTCCCAGCCACCCAGGGCCCTGCCCCCAAACGGCCCCAGCCACCCAGGGCCCTGCCCCCAAACGGCCCCAGCCACCCAGGGCCCTGCCCCCAAACGGTCCCAACCACCCAGTGCCCTGCCCCCAGACGGTCCCAGCCACCCAGTGCCCTGCCCCCAACGGTCCCAGCCACCCAGTGCCCCGCCCCCAGACGGTCCCAGCCACCCAGTGCCCTGCCCCCAAACGGCCCCAGCCACCCAGCGCCCTGCCCCCAAACGGTCCCAACCACCCAGTGCCCTGCCCCCAGACGGTCCCAGCCACCCAGTGCCCTGCCCCCAAACGGTCCCAGCCACCCAGCGCCCCGCCGGATCATGACCTGAGCAGCAAGAGGGGACCAGGATACACCCACAGGGCAGGAATGTCCTTCTGTTGCTTTGAGGGACAGGAAGGTGTCCTCATTCTTGTTCCACGTGCCCAAAACAGATGCAAAAGGTGTGACTCTGAGGAACCCGGAGGTGACTCACGGCAGAGAACCGAATTTCCTTCTGTCCCACGGCCGCTCCTCAGGGGTGTCCGGAGGGGCGAAGGGGTTCCCGGTGCAGAGGCCTCTTCCTGCGGTGGTTGGAGCCCGGGAGGACGGAGCCCGCCCTCTGCTGGAGAGTCACTGCGGCTGCGTCCCGAGCCTTCGAGGGAGACTTTCCCTCCCGCGGCCGATGGCTCCGATGGCAAGTGCCCCCCTGGTCTGCCACGTCACCGCAGCTGTGGTTTCTCCCCTCACTCATTTTGGAAAATAGAACTAATCAGCGGACAGTGAGGAGTCCTGGTAGTTTGGGATCAGTTAGGTACTTGATCGGACCCCGGGGACGAAACTGCGCCAGAGTCGAAGACCTCAGCCACGTGGCTGTGAGGGCGGACCTGGGGGTTCAAGGCAAAGATGCTGTCACTCGCCTTCAGGGGGGAGCTGGGCTCCAGTCCCCCGGCTCCGAGCATCAGGGGTGCAGTCCAGGAGGCGGCGGTTCCGTGGCCCTGCCGCTGGACCCGAGCCGGCGAGGGCTGCAGGCTGGGGGACCCCAGGAAGGCAGGGCTCAAAATGCGCATCAGCAGAAGGGAAGGTGCAGACAGGCGACCTCAGGCACAGGCTGGTGTCACCCTACGTCCTCCTCTGGCGAAGCATCATCTAGTCCTGCTCCCGCCTGAAGGATCCAGCGGCGACGCCCGTGCCGTGCGGGAACACCAGCGTGTCCATCTGCACACTCGGCACCACGCTGACGCCGGGCCCCGGGAGCGGACATCGGCTGTGCCGGGGCTGACACGCGCCCACAGATGCGGCCGTTCCCCCGGCTCCGGGCTCGGTCTTCGCCTCTTGTCACTGCAGCTGGGCACCGGCTCCGAGGGAAAACGGGGTGATGTTACCTGTCAAGGGGGAGGGAGCACACGCCCCACACCTGTCCAGCCTGCTGCGTGGCCTGCAGTGTCTAGAACAGGGATTTGCTCGGATCTGGACGCAGCCGGAGGAAAGTGGGTTCAGAAGTTACGTAGCCGCCACTGAGGACGTTGTCACCGACCGTTCCTGGGGCAATAGTAGAAACTGGCGCTGGTCCCCTAGACCAAGGTGTCAGGCTGCAAAGGCAGAAAACTGGCACCCCCCAGTTTACAGACAGCGGGCTCACGTTTGTACGGGTTTGCGCCCTCCTGTCAAGGCTGGTCATCAGCGGCGCTCTCCGCGGCTCAGGTGCCGGCCGGCCACACTGGTCTGTGCCAGGGTGTGGGTCTCGTCTCCGCGGGGCAGGTGCTGTCTCAGCCGAGGTCATTTCAGCGTGACACGTCGGGTGTTTCCGAGCCAGGCCCTGGGTGCCAGCGCCCTGCCGGGGGAGCAGATCTGAGCTGCGCCCTGAATTCCGGTTCTGGTTCCGGACAGGGTCCAGGTAGACGGCGGTGATCAGAGGTGTTAGCTTCTCCTCTGTCTTTGCTGCTGCTGAGACAGGCGCTGCTGGGGGGCTCCCGGTCCTCCCCGGCGTCCAGGTGGGGTCCAGCTCTGGTCATGGTCACAGACACGCCACCACAGCCGGGCGGTCAGGAGTCTTACCACCCAAAGAGCATCCGCTTGTCCACACTGAGGTCAGAAGACAGGGGTTAGTACGGTTTCTTCGTAGAGCATGACCGCTGGCGAACATCAGGTAGACAGGAGTCCCCTCCAGGGGACCGTGTTAGAGGTGTTTCCCTCCCAGATGTAGCAGCTGTCAGTTACAGTGGGGTGATGCATGCTTCCATCTCTGCAAAAAAAAAAAAAAAAAAGGTTTTTGTGTTCAATCCAGGTGTTTTCAGTAATATCTATCCATTGCTGACTGTCCGGTTGTCCCCTGGGTGTCACAAAGGTTGATCAGTTTAGTATTGTTAGCTTAGTATCTCAAGGTCTGTTTATTTTTCCCTCCCGGAGGCTCGCACCACTTAAGTGGCACAACTGAGTTCGTTCAGCTGGAGATGAGCAGGTGCGGGATTTGGACTCAGATCTGCCTAACACCCAAGCTCATCCTGTGCCCTGACACCTCTCTGGAGAATTTCTTTCATGCAAATCCCCTTCCACCCCGACGATGTAAACGCCAGCACCAAACAGCACCAAACGCAGCTTCCGCCCGCCTGGCACGTGGAAAGGGTCGAGGAGCATCTTCCCAAGGGCCGTGCGTGCACGAGGTCCCGCTCCCTGAGCACCCTTTGGGAAGGGGGCTCCTTGGGAAGGGAAAGGCCAGGGCAGTCCGGGAGGGGGAGTAAATGCGACGATGTGTCTGCCAGTTCAACTCCAGTGCTCCCTCGAGTCTCCCAGAGGTGATGGCGGCCGTGCAGGCCGGAGGCTGGTGTGACTCCATCTGCAGAGCAGCGCGGTTCTTCTCTGCTCTGAGCGATTCTTCACCTTCGCCTGAGTTTCCGCGACGCTGGACTCCAGGCGTGGATGAGAACCAGCCGGCAGGGGCACACCCGGCGGGGAGCCCTGGCCTGGACGAGCCAGGGAGGGAGAAGTGAGGAGCACGTCCTTAGATCACGATCGCGGAAACATGTAGAGGGAAAAGAAGGCGAAAGAGACAGCGAGGGGGGACAGGGTCCCCAGCAGCAAAGGGTGTCTGAGCGACGCCGGCAACGGGTGCTGATGGAAACGACCAGAAACCAATGAGGGCGAACGGGCTCCTGTCAAGTTCTACGTATCGCCTACTGCACTCAACTCGGTGTCTTCGTGTTAGAAAGGGGAACTTTCCCCAAGGCTATCTCACACACGCATGCACACACACGCACATGCACACACATGCCTTCACACACACACGCATGCACATGCACACAGATGCACACATGCACACTTGCACATGCCTGCACACAAGCACACATGCACACCCACACACACATGCACACATGTGCTCGCACATGCACACACATGCATTGCACACACATGCACACGCACGTGCACATGCACACACATGCCTTCATACACACATGCATGCACATGCACACAGATGCACAGTGCACACATGCACACTCACACATGCCTGCACACAAGCACATCCGCATGCACACCCACGCACACACGTGTGTGCACACGCATGCACACATACATGCATTGCACACGCATGCACACGCACGTGCACATGCACACACGCATGCACACGCACACACAGTCAGTGGGTGGGTTGGAGTGTCAGAGCCGACATTCTGCCCGGAGCTGATTCAGCCAGAAAATGGCATCTCTTTAGCTCAAACTAAACTAATGCGGTGGTATTTGCTCCGACTGTCTGAGCTGATGCCTGAAACCCTCCCCCACTGAACACTGGGAAACCCAAGCGCTCGGAGCTTTTGAACCACTCTCAGTGCTCAGCCAGGGGCCTCCAGTCCTTAGAAGCGCCCGCAGGACCTGATGAACCAGAAGCTGGCCACTCCCTGCCCCCCAGCTTCTGGTTCAGGATGTGGGGTGTTTCGACAAGGTCCCCGGTGATGCTGATGCTGCGGGTGCAAGAACTACAGGGTCAGAAACTGCTCCTGCGGGTGCCTTATACGCCGCGGTGTGAGTGTCTTCCTTTTTTTAAAACAGGGTACAGAGCGATGCATGTAGCATGCTCTTGTATTTTTTAATATTTTGTTCTGTATTAATTTTTAGAGAGAGGGAGGGAGAGGGAGAAAGAGATAGAAGCATCGATGAGAGAGAACATCAACTGGGCGTCTCCTGCACCCCCCCCCCCCCCAACTGGGGATCGGGCCCACAACCTGGGCATGTGCCCTGCCCGGGAATCGAACCGGCAGCCTCTTGGTGCAGGGTCGACGCTCAGCCACTGAGCCGCACCGGCCGGGTGGTCTAATGATCTTGTACATAATATTACTCTTCTGATTTTCCCTCCCTTTGAAGAAGATAGACGGGAAGGAGCTATGAATTCTTTCACGGGAAAAAACACACGCTGAGAGCAATTACTTCCATCTGGCAGAGAAAATAAAACAGCAACACAGGTGATCGCGTTGTAAGGTATGAAAACAGCGAATCAGTCTCTTCTACCCCTGAGACGAAGGTAACTAATATGACGGACCACTTGTACTTGGAAAAGAAAACACACACTAACAAGAGACCAAAGAAGAAGCCATAAATGCATCAGCCGTCCCTGAGGCCCTCAGGTGTGTGTGTGATCTTCCTGCCGAGGGCCTTGCAGAGGAGGGCGATGGGCCTTGCAGAGGAAGGGCTCCGGGTCCTGTCTCCCAGGCAACAGTCACTCACAGGTCAAAGTGTGGGGGTGCTTCCCTCTCAGGCAGGCTCTCTGCCCTTTCTGTAGTCGCATCTGCATGGAGAGTGAACCCCAGTAGAACCTTTCAAGTGGGTCGCATCCAGATGCCTGAATAATCATGGGGTGATGGATCCAGTGGCCCCCAAACTGTAGCATGTATCAGCATCACTTGGGGGCCTCCTTAAGGTCCGACTGTTGGACCCACTCGGAGTTTCTGATTCAGGAGTTCTGGGTCTGATGCTGGGCCCCCCCAAATCTGCATTTCTGACTTCTTAGTGAGGGTGTTGCTGCTGGTCCATGCTTTGAGGACCACGGGTTTATATCAAAAATAGCTAGACGTGACGGTTATTCGGAACATCACAGGGATATTCCTTTACCTTTGGCCAACAATGAGCGCTCCACCCAGTAGCATGTCCTGTAGGCTTCAAGAAAAAGAAACAGTGTTACTAAATGGATACATTTGCTACTTGGACTTTTTACAAGGGGCGACATTTACACAAGTGCCAGTCTAAGTGGAGATCCCGACGGAAACGTAGTACAATGTTCTGTCCCAGCTTCTCACCGAACGTCCCGCAAACAGATGGCACTGTGCTGATTTCAGGAACTGCCCTCAATCTCTCACTGTGTGAAAACATCGAGAGCCCTGGCCGGTTGGGCTCAGGGTTGGAGCGTCGGCCAGCGGACCAGAGAGACCCGGGTTCGGTTCCCGCTAAGGGCACGTACCTCGGTTGCAGTTTGTCCCCGGCCCTGATTGGGGTTGTGTGGGAGACATCACACATCGATGTCTCTCTCTCTCTCTCTCCCACCTTCCTCTCTCTCTGAAGACAAATGCAAAAAAAAAATCCTCAGGTGAGGATAAAACAAACAAACAAACAAACATCAGAGAACAGGGACACGGTGCTCAGCACCCCCAGCCCCGGAAGGAGCGGATATGTGGAAAGGAACTTCATAACGTTCTGTAATGTTAAATCATAGAAATTAGAGAATGCAATGGAAATGTGTTTCACCCTCTCGTGAAAATCCTTCCGCTTCCCTCAAGGTCACTCCGGCATGTGCCCTGGAACGCGGTGCGGTGTGCGCACTGATTGGACAGGACATTTCCTGAGGGCGGGACACATTGAAAACCCCACCGCTGCCCTGGCCGGTTTGGCTCAGCGGTTGGAGCCGTGGCCTGCGGACCAGAGAGTCCTGGGTTTGGTTCCCGCTAGGGGCACGTACTAAAAAAAATAAAAACAACACCACTTTATGCTCTTCATGCTTCAGCCAGCGTCCCCTCACGTACCCGGTTCCACCGGTTCATTAAATGCAAGCTCAGCCCTTCTTTCCACGTAAGCAAGTGACCCAGGAATGAGCGAGCAGAGTTGCGCTGCTTTGGGTGCGGTGTGGGGACCTGGAGCCGAGGGCGCTGACCTTGGAGGGCCAGCTGGAAGTGACCCTCCTCCAACCACAGGTGGCTCTGAAGGAAGCTGAGTCTTCAAACAGTTTATGGGCAGAGACAGTACGCATTTCTGCCGACCACGCGGTAAAGATGCATCCAAAGGGCCTGGGGGTGGGGTGTCTGTTTGCCGAGAGCAGGAACCGACTCTGCTCGAGTCCTTCCTCCGTGGAACACGATGGTCAAGGTCAAGGTCAAGGTCAAGAGAGCTTTTCTCCTTTGAGCAGAGCTAGTGAAATCAGCAACTGAAGGCCTGTCTGAGGGGCTGTGCCCTTCACAGTACCTCGATCCTTTAGGGAAAGGGTGCCCGCTGAGATGTCAGATGGCAACTGTGCCTGCCAGCCGAGAACCCCGTGAGGGCTGGCAGAGCAGAACCCCACCCCGCGCGCTGTGGTTGGAGCCTCAGAGCACAGACGTGCCCTTGCAATGTCATGAAATGCATCACCGGCCAAACTCATCATCAGGTCGCCGGTGCTACCAAACGTTGTCTTTCACGGCAAATATTACGCAGTGATGGAGATTATTAACCAAGGTGCAGAATCACTGTGGAGATGTGAATATCTGTTCTTAAAGACTTTATGACGTTGCTTACAGACCAAGACGCGTTCTTCGTTTGAAAGTCAGAATGGCACGTATTTTATCCCTTAATGAGTAACCGCCGGGAAGTTTCACAGGGAGGTCTCAGTTCACACGTGACAAGTGATCCGAGTAGCTGAGGTGGCCTTCTTCACACTGTCATGTCTCGGTGACCGCCCCTCCACCCCCATTTCAATGGCTAAGTTCGGGCTACGCACACTCATTTTTCTTGTGCTGAGTGAGGCATTGGATTCAACTTTCTAAGTACAAATGAAAGGGTAGCTCTGTGTCAGCAGGAAGATTTGCGTCTCGTTAAACAATATCACGGTTTGAGTCCACTGAGTTTGCAAGATCTCCTCAAACCCAGTTGGTCCTACCCACGTCTTCAGTTCTCTTCACGGTTTGCTTCTGTGTAGCACACATGCGCGTAAACCTTAAAGCAAGTGGAGTCAGGGGTAAAAAGGAAACGTTCCGAGCACTTACCGCGAACAAAGGACATTGGAGAGACTGGACTGAGACCGAGGGAGCAGCGGTCACCGGTGGGCTGTGTTGTTTTAACACATGTCAGGAAGGGGGCAGGCGAGTCCCTCAGCATGGTGCTTTTTCTTTCTAGTCCAATGTTGATCTTGCTAAAGAAACTTCCAAATACAAAGTAACCATCAGCGCGGCTTTTTAACTGTATACGATCCACATATTTACAATGTAGCCATGCTCCCTCCGCTTCTCGCTGACGGTCAAAGGGCACGAAGAAAAAGGGGCTCTGAGGTGGACGGAGTTACCCTGAAATGTAAATTACAGTAAGAGCTTATGGGCTACATTTATTTTCCTATAAGTGAACATCAAGTATAACTATTTAAGTCCTTTGGTCAATACTGGGAATTTGCCCTTCGCAGAGGTTACAAAAGTTTATCGTCTGAGAAGCAGTAAACACAAAGGCTACTAACCCTAACCCACACCCTAATAATTTAGTGTTGCTTTGAGAACTATCTTATTATTGTTTCGTTTCCATTTATTGCATTCATTTTCATTTTATCTTGTCTAGGTGTGTTTCTTATTTCTAACTTATCATACTTATTCTTTGCCAATCTTATCGACTAAGGTGTTTGATCAGCCATTAGTATTTCAGCTCTCATAAGGCACTATTCTATGTGGTTAATATTCTTACTATTTCCTCACAGTTTTCTCTCTTTTTTTTCCTGAGATACAGAATTTTTTTCTTTTCATTTTTGTATTTTCCGTTGAATCTTTTCCTTTATAGCACCTGCCTGTTTATTCACGGTTAAGAAGTTCCTACTCCAAAATTATCTGAAATTTTATCTGAATTTTCTTGTTGTCTTTAGGGGACATCATGTTTTTACTTTCAAACCTGCAGACCATTGGCTTTTCCTCCACAGTGGGGGCGGGGAAGGGATTTGCCTCACTCATTTCCCAGGGTGATGAGCCTGCGTGGACACGGCTGTAACTAGTGATGTTCTCGCCTTTCAAGGGCTCAGCTCCTTGTTACATCCAGGAAGGCTCTAGAACCATCCGATGGTGTTGCGTTCCCCCAAGTCAACAAGGCTGGCCTGGTGTAAGCTACCTTATCGATACCAGAACCGGAGCTGCCCAAATCAACGTGCAGTTCCCGAACTCTCCCCGGAGCTGTGTTTTTTTTCATATGTTGTGATGGCCTGCCTTTAAGAGTCTTTTCTTGGCTTTCATAGTTTTATGTCTATACATGCTCTGTGGATATGCTTCTTTTTTATTTTAGTACTACTTTTTAAAATATGTTTTTATTGATCTTTCAGAGAGAGAGGTAGAAAGAGGGAGAGAGAAACATTGATGAGAGAAACATCTATCGGCTGCCTCCTGCACGCCCCCTACTGGGGATCGAGCCCACAACCCGGGCATGTGCCCTGACCAGGAATCGAACCGGGACCTCTCAGTCCATGGGGTGATACTCAATCCACTGAGCCCCACCAGCCAGGGCCTCTGTGGATATCCTTCTAATCTGGCCAGCCCGTGTTAACAGTCTCTTGCTTCGTGGTCACACACATCAAGCCTAGTTCTTTTACTCCACAGATCCATCCTCCTTCGAATCCCAGCGTCTGACGTGTAGGGCGTGGGTGGTCTTTTTAGATGCGGCGTTAAGGTGGCTTCTTTCTTCATGTTTTTTAAAGTGTATAACTCAGTGGTTTTGATCGTGTTCACAGATATGAGCAGGGATCATCCCAGCCAATTATAGGGCATCGAATTCAGAACTCACCTTGGAAAGAATCTCTGTACCCTACAGTGGTCCTCTCCCCATCGTCCCTGCCTCTGGCCCCCTACTCTGCTTTCTGTCTGTCTGCCTGGTCTGGACATTTCATACAAATGGCACCCTAACACCTGTCTTCTTATCTTCGTAATTATTGGCTCCAGATGATTTGGGAAGTGTTCATTCATTCCTCTTCTACCGCTTGTGAGAATTCGTGAAGAATTGGTTTTAATTCTTTTCTAATGTTATGATTCACCAGTGAAGTGATCTGGGCCTGGACTGTTCTTAGTCAGTAGGTTTTTAAAAAAAATTTCATCATAGGTTGTGATGGTTAATTGTGCGTGTCAACTTGACTGGGCCAAGGGGTGCCCAGATATTTGGTCAAATGTCATTCTGGGTGTTCCTATGAGGGTGTTATCGGATGAAATGAACATTTAAATTTGTGAACTGAGTAAAGATTTTGCCTTTTCTAATGTGGTGGGCTCTTTTTTTTTTTCATTGTAACCCCCTCTACACCCCCTGCCTTGAAACATTATCTGTTTTAAGGAATCTTTCAGCCTGGACATTAAAGGTATTTCCTGCAGCCCGGCCGGTGTGGCTCAGTGGTTGAGCGTCGACCCTGCACCAAGAGGTCGCCGGTTCGATTCCCGGTCAGGGCACGTGCCCAGGCTGTGAGCCTGATCTCCAGTGGGGGGCGTGCAGGAGGCGGCCAATCGATGTTCTCTCTCATCGATGTTTCTATCTCTCTCCCTCTTCCTTCCTCTCTCTACTATCAATAAAGAAAAAATTTTTTTAAAGTGTTTCCCTACAGAGAAGACTTTGTATTTTCTTCAACCAAAACTGGATTGCCTTGAACTAGTGTTCAACTTGAGGTTTCCGGGGCCACCATTTGATGTGAATGGAGGCTCCCGACCCAGAGGTGGTTAGAAGACATTGGTAGAGGGGCGATGTGCTGAGGGGCGATGTGCAGAGGAGTAATCTGCAGAGGTACATATTTTTTCTTCTTCGCATGATCTGTGCAGTGTCCAGGCTGAGTCAGGTGACGATGCGATAGCCCCTCAGCACAGCCGTGCTTCCTCGGGTCCCCCGGTGTCATCTCTTTGTCCCCTCTTCCGGTTGCCTGGGACCAAGACTTGTCTCTTTTCCTCATGCTTCACAAAACTCCAAATTTCTTCCCACTTTGTCTCTCCTCTGAAGACAAATATTTTTTTAAAAAGGAAGAGTGGTTTAACAGTGTATTCATCTTTCTTTGGGAATGCCACAAGAGCCAAGTTTCCCCCTCAAATGTAATTTGCTGGAAATAGTTTTCCTGGCTGCTTTTCCCCATATATTTCAAAGCTGTGTTTCTAGGGACATAAGGGCTTCTGACTTTTTAAAATGTTCCCCTCATCAATGTGAAATCCCTTCTTGTGTTTTCTCTGCTATTAACTGAGTACCCCACCTTGGTCTCACATGCACACTGCACCTGTCTTCTCTTTCTTAGCATTTGCTTGGTATTAGACCTTTATTTGTGAACTGGGGTCCGTCCCTCTGCTATCATTTTAAGTGTCTTTTATACTGAGTGAAAATTCAAAGCTAATTTGCATTCTGCCTACAAGAACACCTCTGTTACTGTATAGATAAATTTGGACCCATTAGTAATGATTGGGAGGATTCATAGTTTGGGACATATTCCTTCTGTGTTACTTTGTGTTTTCTTCCTTTAATACTTTCCAGGTGCGCACTATTTCCCTTCTTCTAGTCTTTTCTGTTGTTGTAAAACAGCGTCGACGTGCTTAGCGGCTTCAAACACACACATTCTCAGTGTCCGTGGCTGAGAGTCCAGACACAACTGCTCTGCTCGGGGGGTCTCAAACGGGCGGCCCAGTCTGCTGCGGTCACCTCGGAGGCTTCATGGGGAAGGACCCACTTCCCAGACCACGTGCTCACTGGCCACACGCAGTTCGTGGGGGTGGCTGGGCCGCGGGGCTCCGTCTCAGCGGGGTGTGCCTCCTTCCTTGCCGCCCGGGCCTCCCGTCGGAAGCTCACACGCAGCAGCTGGCGTCTTCCAAGCCACAGGGAACAGTCTACAAGAAACGCCGACAGCAGGATGCCCCGCATCGCCGCCACACATCCCATCGCCCGGCCATGCCCTGTCGTCACCGGAGCCCCAGGTCCTCCGCACTGAAGGAGAAGGGACCCAAGAAGCCCACGGATTCTAGGAGGGAGAGTCAGGGCGCCCGCCTCGGGCTCTGCCCACCACACTTTCCGGGCCCTTTTCGGGATTGAGACCATTTTCTTTTTACTTTTACGATGGAGGTTATTCATGGTAACGTTCCTACTTCGACCCCTACTTCCCCAACAGTGTCTAGCGTTGTTCAGAGTAGATAGCCCTCCCCCCAAAATGAGCCGAGGGTTTTAATTCATAATATTTTGTATGGAAAAAGTGTTAGTACCAATCTGGGGTACGGGACGTGGTCAGGAGAGGGAGCCCTAAGCATAACGCTGACTGCAGAGGAGCTACCCGCTGTGGACTCATGTGTGTTCTACCCTCGGGGCAGCGGACTGGGCGTGGTCGCTGACCTCTGAGCCCAGGTGGAAACATTCCCGCCCCGTGTCCGTCTCAAGAGACCTTATTTGCTAATCAATTTGCCAACTGATCGGAATAATGAATTTAGATGCAAGTGTTAATGACGGACAGCGTCTTTTTCTGTCGCCATCCACGGTTGCAGGACGATCAAGTCCTCTGTGCCTCAACGCAAGGGAGGGAGACGCCGGAGGACGCCTGGCTCCTCGCGTGGCTGGGTCTGCTCCACGCCGGGTGCCGACCAGCCCGGACACGGCAGGGTCCCGCGGAGTCAGACGTCCTCCCTCTGAAAGTGCCAAACACAGGTGTGTCCAGCGGTCTGCGCAAGGGGGGACGTCCTGTGCCCTGTTCGCTGTCTCTCTCCGCGTACTTGACGAGAAGGGCGGGACGACAGGCCCCCATCCATTCCTTCCTGCGCCCAAGGAGGTTTTAAAAAGGGAAACACTGTTTCCTTAAAGAGCACGTGCTTTAAGGTCACAAACCGGACTAACGCTTTCATCCAAAATGTTCCATCATTTCCTTTCTCAAACCGGTAAAGCAAAACCCGGTGCAGTCATTCAGAAAATATCAGACATAATTCCAATTTGTGCTTATTCCTCTGTGTGTCCAGGGAACTTAGAAATTCTCTCTCCCCCCCCTCTCTCTCTGTATAAAATTGCTGACATTAGTGGCTCTAGTCAATATTTAAACTGCTAAGCTCAACACAAAATCTGAAATTCTATCAGGAAGGAGCTATTTCTACCACTTGGAAAGTGTCCTCGCTGCCCAGCCCGGCTCATGGCTCCAGGCTGTGGCGCTGGGTGGGAGCCGCAGCTCCGCCGGAGGGGGTCTGGGGTGTGCTCCGATGCCAGTCCGTTGGGATGCTGCCTTTCTTCATTCGGTGCCAGCACCCACTGTCGATGTAGGATTCAGACATCTGTTAAACTAAGGAGAAGGCAGCATGGATATTGTCCCGGGACTAGTGACGATGCTTGTGTATAAGCCCGTCTCTGGAGTATTTCGCACTAAGACACGGCTGTGGGGACACCAGCCGGGTTTGGTGTGCCTGGCGTGATTCCGCTCTGAGCTGCTCCGTACTAAGACGTCACTGAAGACACCACCACGCCCGTGAGGTCTGGGTGCATTTGGATGTGCCGAAGGGACGCTGTCCTTTCTGTACATGAAGGACAGGGCCACAGAGGCAGTGACGTACAGAACTGCCCGCGGCGTGCTCAGGTGACGCCAGGGCCCTCCCCAGCTCCAAGTGTGGTGACGTGTCTTTTTCCAAACACCGCTCGCACCCTGATGTGGCCTCCTGTGAGCTGGTCTTCGACGTACATCTTCCAAGGACCTCGTAGGAGACGCTCTGCTGGTCTGGCTCGGGCTCCAGGTTTTCTGTTGAGAGACTCCGAGCTCAGAGTGAGCTGCCGAGCCGCAGGCGCGTGGTGAGCCCGTCGGTGGGAGAAGGCTCGGCTGGGGGGGGGGGTTGTGGCCACAAGGTTTGCTTCCCAGAGTCCGGGAACACGTCCCCACGGGCTGGCCGGCTGGCCGGCTGCCCACGGGGGGCGGGAGCGGGTCTGGGGCAAAGGGGAAACGGATTCGAGGAGTGTGCACATCCCCTTCTCCAGGGAAACTCTGGGTTCTCACGTCCTCCCCCTGCGTCTCCTGCGATCCCACCCCACCCTGCCGCGCCCGGGCGCACAGGGGCTCAAAGGGTCATGCGGTTCCGGAGCAGCTATTCCCGGACCGGCTACATCCCAAAAGCCTACCTGCGCGGAGCCCCCGCGCCGTGCGGACTGATCACTGAGCTCCTGCAGGGTCCCCTGTGCTGCTCTGTGGTCCTGGGCCTTCCCTTCCGCCCGGAACAGGGAGGGGTGACGAAGGGCGTGGTTCTTTCCTTCTCCACACACAGGGGTTGCTGGCGGGGGTGGGGTGGGGTGGGGGGAGAGAACCTGGCCTGGTCTGGTGGCAGGAAGGGAGGTCTGTAACCGTCCTGGTCCAGGGCAGGGAAGGCAGGCGGCAGGCTGTGTTGTGACGGGGCGTCGTGGGTGATGTGGACCCCCCCACGCTGCTTTGCCATCCATCGCCGTGTAAAGGCACTGGGGGGGGGGGGGGCTCGTCCTTAGCATCTGTCTTGTAGGCTGAGTCTTAGCATCGGGACTGTGGGCCACAAGGTGAGGATAAATCCATAGAGCAGATCAGAGCCCCCAAAGTTGCCCCAGCAGTGAATGCGTCTGTACGGGCTTTGAGGCCGGCGTGGGTGACGGGCCAGACGTGCAGAGGCCGGGCGAGGGTCTGGGAGCAGGCAGAGCTGGGGCTGGGGGCACCCAGTCCGAGGGCTGACAGAGAGCTGTGATGGGCTGATAGCTGTGTCCCCTCAAAACCCAGATGTTGAAACTGAACCCCGATGAGGCAGTATGAGGAGCTGGCCTTGGTGGGGGGGGCTCGGTGAGGTCAGGAGGTGGAGCCCGTACAGGTGAGGTCTGTGCCCCTAGGGGGTCAGGGGAACCCGGCCGCTGCCCAGACCCTGACAAGATGAGGCGCTGGGGGTCTGAAGCCCGGAGGGACGTCCTCAGCCACCCCAGCACCTGGCTCCTGGACTTCCAGCCCCCAGAAGCCGCCTGGTCTGTGGCACTTTGTCACAGGTCCCCGAGCTGCCCGACAGGCTTGACCTGACTGTTCGTCCACCACGGACTCGGCACGCACACTCCGGCCCTGACTCAGACCTGGAACCGGACGAGGACTCAGGAGGCCAACGAGCAAGCGGAAGGGATGAGGCCAGGTGTCAGCCATCGGCGACAGGGGGGGACACCCCGGAGCCCCGTGAGTGGTGACTTAGACCGAGGTGTGCAGGACGGCGTGTGAGACACCAGACTGGCGTCCGTGTTCCAAGCTGGACGGGCCGCCAGTCCGAGACGGACGCTCAGCCTTCGAGTTCTCCCCTGAGCGAGGGACGCCACCGTCTCCCGTCGGTGCGTGGACACGGGGCACCTGCTGGGACGGCTGTGGGTGGCGGCTCCGGGCACGCCTGCTGCGCAGTGACCGCTGAACAGAGGCTGCCGCCGTCATTTCTATTTCCATCGTATCTTACAAACCACCACAGCCGCGCCGGGCACCCAGGGACTGCACCCCATTCGAGGATGTGAGATTCTGAAGGTGGACGCCCTGCCGTCTAAAGGAACCGCTCCTGAGCATCAGATCTCACGTGCTTGGGTCCCCGGAATGTCCCCGTGTCGAGGGACGTGGGGTGTACACAAGTCATCCCTCTTACCCTCTGGCCACCTCCCCGTCTTCTCCTGCTCAGTCCAATGGGAGGCTGCCTTGCTGGGCGGACACCCTTGCCCTGGACCTTCTGCCAGCGTTGGGCTAGTGGTGGCCCCTGCAAGAGGTGGGGGGGGATGTGAGGTCACAGCTGTCACAGGGCCTCCCGCTGCAGCCACCCTCCTGGGGCGCTGTCCCTGCCCCCTGCCTTCAGCCCCTTCCAGCCTCGGAGGGGGAATGGGCCCCCAGGCACGGTCCCTGGTGGGTTTCCCCAAGCTTGCCTACACCTGGAAAAAATGTCCATTTATCAGCTTCCTTCCAGTTCCCGCGTGAGTGCGCCTTGCCCGTCCTGCTGGCCACTTCGCGTCCCGGCCGCCACGCTGGCCGCAGTTCCTGGGCGTGGAGAAGCTCAGGCACACCCAGCACGCAGGCACAGCCGGGCAGAGCGGCGGCACCGCTCTGTGCCCACGCCCTTTGCCGTAATCACGTCGAATACGCTCATTCTGCACCGCACCCCCGAGAAGCTCAGAAAGTAGCAGGTGTGACGAAATTCCCCGCTTCGGACGTGGAAATGACGGTCTCTCCAGCTCCTTTCCCACTTGCTAAATGTGCCTATTTGGTTATCACGGATAATGCTGCTTTTTTATTTTTTATTTTTTTATCCTCACCCGAGGACATTTTTCCATTTTTTGTTCAGATAGAGTGGGAGGGAGAGAAAGGAAGAAAGAGAGAGAGAAACATCGATGTGAAAGGGACACATCGAGTGGCTGCCACCCGCACGACCAACCAGGGCCGGGGACAAACTGCCACCGAGGTACGTGCCCTTAGCGGGAACCGAACCCGGGTCTCTCTGGACCGCAGGCTGACGCTCCAACCGCTGAGCCAAACCGGCCAGGGCAATGATGCTGCTTTTTAAAATCGCATGCAGACAATTAGAAATTTTTAGGTTAATTAATTTGCCGTATTAGCAGGGAAGATGGCATACGTTCAAGGCAATCGGATGAATGTCATTATTAATAATAGTGATCACACCCCCTAGGCGTATTGATAATTTACATGCGTGAACATGGAGTCCTTGCTGTAGACATATTGAAAATTACACTGAGCACAATTTGCAGCCTCAGAATGAAAACTCTCTGCCTGGCTACGCTTTGTAAGTGAGCCGTCTTCAGCGCATGGTTTAATAGAAAGCAATGGTAATTGATTGTCCGTACGTACCGTTCTATTCTGACGTGTCTGGACACCCCAAGGTAAATGGCTTTCCAAGAACGGCACCGTCAGACAGGAGGCGGAAGGAAGGAAGATGACTGAACTCTGACTGGGACTTGGGACGCTAAGAAGCCAGGAGTCGGGTTTGAAGAGAAAGGACCGGCCCGGGGCCGTGGGCAACGAGCTGAGTGCCCCGCGCAGTGAAGAAGACCCGGCTGCGCGGATCTGGTACCCTCGGGGCAGAAACCCATCACCTGGTCAGGTACAGCAGGCATCTGCCCGCTATGGACACGAACGGACGTGAACTCGTCGAAAGGGACGCTGTGGCCATGTGGGGAAGGGTACGCTTGCCGACGTCATGAAACCGGTTTCATAGGATTATGTATTTATTTTTGTTAATCCTTAGCGGAGGGTATCTTTTTATTTTTTCATTGATTTTTGGAGAGAGTGAAAGGCAGGGTGAGGGGGAAGAGAGAGAGAGAGAGAGAGGAACATCGATGTGAGAGAGACACGTGGATTGGTTGCCTCGCGTTCTCACCCTGGCCAGGCTGGGAATCGAACCTGCAATCCGGGTACGTGCTCTTGCCCAGGAATCTAGCCCAAGACCCTTCGGTGCCGGGGCCGATGCTCTAACCACTGTTTCGTTTTCTTTCTTCGAACTCTAGACAGACTGCGTAATGCAAAGGACAGTTTGGGGGCGATGACCCTTTAGGAAAAGGCCTGGAGAAGAAACACCTGTGTTTCCTTCTGGACCCACAGGGACAGTTCCGACAGCAAATGTGTGGGTTTCGCCACACCCATCACTTCCGCCCTCTGGGGGCCATTTCCGCCAGGGCGACCCCACTTCTGTGTAACGTGACTGTAAATTGCGGTTCACAGCCCCTTTCTCGGGTTCAGGAACTTGGTGAACGGCTCACCCGAGGACATTTCTCCATTTACCCTCAGACAGAGTGGGGAGGAGAGAGACAGAAACATCGACGTGAGAGGGACACATCGAGTGGCTGCCACCCGCACGACCCCAACCAGGGCCGGGGATGAACTGCAACCGAGGTACCTGCCCTTGATGAGAATCGAACCCGCGACTCTTTGGTCCGAGGACTGACACTCCAACCACTGAGCCAAACCGGTCAGGGCAGATTTTTATGTTTTTTAGTGATGTAACCATAAACCATACCCATAATACCTTTGAGTTTCCATTTTAGGTTTTTTTTTTTTTTTAATTAAAAGTTAAAATCCTTCTAAGTGTAGAGTCCTTTCAGAGTTGTGCTGTTTTTCCCCTCACAGTCTTTCTAAAGATAGCTTTATTAAGCTCAGCCGGCATGGCTCAGTGGCTGAGCATCGACCCTGCACCAAGAGGTCGCTGGTTCGATTCCCGGTCAGGACACATGCCCAGGATGTGGGCCCGATGCCCAGTGGGGGGCGTGCAGGAGGCGGCCAATCGATGTTCTCTCTCATCGATGTTTCTTTCTCTCTTCCTCTCCCTCTAAAACCAACAAAGACAAAAAAAATTAAGAAGAAAAGATTTATTTAATTGTATGACGTCGCCCAGCCAGTGCAGCTCAGTGGATTGAGCATCCTCCCATGGACTGAGAGGTCCGGGTTCAATTCCCGGTCAGGGCAGGTGCCCGGGTTTTGGGCTGGATCCCCAGTAGGGGATGCACAGGAGGCAGCCAGTTGATATTTCTCTCTGACATCCATGTTTCTATCTCCCTCCCTTCTTCTCTCTCTAGAAAAATCAATAAAAACACGTTAAATAAAATTGCGTGATGTCCACCCTTGGTTGCGAGAGCGGTGAACCAGGCTGTGGTACAGTCGCCCCGTCTTTCACTGTTTCCATCGTCGGGGACACATGTGCTGAACACCTTCTCTCACCAGTCACAGCCTGAGCGTGTGAGGAGGCGAGACAGGCATGACACGCGTGTGCTCCGTGCGGCACAGAGCAGACGTGTGCATGTTGGGATCAGCTATTACCAGTGCTACGCCTGTTCTGAGAGAGCTCAGTGCTTACGTGGCCAGAAGGGCGCCGGCGTGTGACAAGGTCCCTGAGTCGATCATTAATTTTGCTTCTGTTTCTTGGTCACGTGCCAAGGCGGGGTCGCGGAGGCCCAGCCGAGACGCGCGCCCAGGGGAGCCGAGGCGGCCTTGGACTTGGTGGCCTTGCGGCAATGGCGCGTCAGTGACTTGCACCCAGACCGCGTGCCACAGTGGCTGTGTCCTTGTGCGTCATCCTGCAGACCCGTGCTTGCCTCTTCGCCTCCGGAGGGTGGGCTACAGGGGAACACGCGTTCTTCCCAGACGCGGACCTGGCGTTGTCGCCCTTGACTTGGGGGCCTCTGCCTCCGGACTGCGTTTCCTGGAGGAAGGGTCCCAGGGCTTCTCCCACCCTCGTCTGCACCCCCCGCAGCTCCTGGGTGTGAGCACCCTGCGCTCTGGGACCCCTCTGCCCCGCCTCCCCCGGCTCCACCTCCCCAGTAGCTCTGAGACTTTCCCAGACATCACCGAACAGTCCCCAAGCCCCAGCATTTCTGTGCCTGTGTCGCGCCTGTTCTTGTGACCGTGCCGTTGTCCACATCATTCATGGTGACCCCCCGCCCCCCACCAGACGCTGTGCAATACTTGAGGGTGAGACTGTTTCCCGTACGACCGTCACTGTGCTGGGCACATCATCCACGTCGCTGCATGTTTTCCTTAGTTTAGTCCCCAGACACTTCCTCCGAACCGTCGCTGTTATTGTCAGACGCGGACAGAACTCTTCTTCTCCCGGAAGGTGCCTTCCTGGAAATGTATAGGCAAATACGCTGCTATGGAATGACGTCTCCTGGGCAAAACGTCAGCTCACCGTTTAAAGGACGTCAGTAATGAATTGGTCTGTGAGTGAAGAATGGCTTATAATAAGAAAATCATTTTTTCCCCCTATGTACTGTGATGATGAATTTTATGCGTCAGCGTGACTGGGCCACCGGGCGCCCGGGTATCTGGTCGAACATTGCTCAGGTGTGTCTGGGAGGGGGTGTCTGGAGGGGGTCCTCTTGGAATCAGCAGGCTGAGTAGTGCAGATTGCCCTTCTTCGTGCGGGTGGGCCTCGCCCAATCAGTTGAAGATCTGCACGGAGGAAAAGGCAGAGTAAGGGGAAACCTCTCCGACCGTTTGAGCCGAAACGCCCGTTTCCTGCTGCCTTCGAGCTCACACGGCAGCACCCGCTGTTCCTGGGTCTCGAGGCTGTTGACTTCTCTGCAGGAGCGTTGACTCTCCTGCGTCCCGGGTTGCTGACCGCAGACCTTCGACTGCTCAGCCCCCCTTTCCCGCGAGCCAGCTCCGTGAACACAGGCCCGTTTCCGTGCCGCTGGCCCTGTGTGTCTGGCGGACCCTGACTGGTCCTGCCGCCTTGACCGTCACGTGTGTGAGCTGGGCAGCCCACGTGTTTCCTGACAGTGGGGTCCACTTGATGACGTTACACTTGCCACCACCAGAAAACAGCGCCGACAAAGTGACCTGATGCATCTGCTCCCGTGTTGTGAGTATTACCTGGCGTCAGGTGTGCACCTGAGCATCTTTGCCAGAGGCCCCACTTCAGGCAAAGCTACTTTATTTTTTCTTTATTAATTTTAGAGAGAAAGGAAGGGAGAGGGAGAGAGAGAGAACATCAACTGGCTGCCTCCTGCACGCCCCCCTCTGGGGATCAGGCCCACGACCTGGGCATGTGCCCTGACCGGGAATCGAACCAGCGACCTCTTGGTGCAGGGTCGACACTGAACCACTGAGCCACACCGGCCAGGCCAGTCGAAGGTGCTTTAGTCAGCGTCGCAGCAGTATGTACACACATGAAGGATGGAGCAGAAGGGTACCAGAGCAGGTGTGGCTTTACAGCAAGCTTGCGGGGAACCTGCCCGAGCTGAGCGATGCCCTTGAATCGACACGAGGCGGGTGGATGGGCGCTGTGAGTGCTGGGGGACATCACAGATTCTCTCCGCCAGAACCGCACAGAAATGCTCGGGGGGAATCATAAGACGAACATGCCAGGCTTGTGGACAGAGAGCAGGAAACACTGCTGCTGAAACTAGAGACGTTTGCTCCCCTATTCCCAGGGGTCCTTGTTCATCAGTGCAACACAGGAGAAGACATTTGGAGGGTGGGGGTGGGGAGAGAGGTTCTGATGGCCACTCTGTGTTCAGATATTTTTCAATCTAATTGTCTCATAAAATGTAATAACCCTAAGTGACATGGCAATGGAGGGTCCTCCTCTTTTAGGCACTTATTTTTATTTTATTTTATCTTTTTGTAGTATGTGCCCCTAGCGGGAACCAAACCCGGGACTCTTTGGTCCGCAGGCCGACACTCAACCACTGAGCCAAACTGGCCAGGGCACAAGCACTTTTTTTTTTTTTAAATCCTCACCTGAGGATACTTTTCCATTTATCTTCAGATAGAGTGGGAGGGAAGGGGAGAGAGAGAGAGAGAGACATCAGCGTGAGAGAGACACATCAACTGGCTGCCTCCCGCACGACCCCGACCAGGGTGGGGGACCGAACCCCAACTGAGGTATGTGCCCTTGACTGGAATTGAACCTGAGACTCTTCAGTCTGCAGGCCGACAGTCTAACCGCTGACCCAAACCGTCCAGGGCTTTAAGCACTTTTTACTAAACAAAATTTTTTCTTTATTGATTTTAGAGAGAGAGGAAGGGAGAGAGAGATGGAAACATCGATGAGAGAGAACATCGATTGGCGCCTCCTGCATGCCCCCCACTGGGAAATTGGCCCACAGCCTGGGCATGTGCCCGGACGAGGGATCGAACCGGCGACCTTTCAGTGCATGGGTGGACACTCAACCACTGAGCCGCACCAACTGGGCTTCAAGCACTTTTGAAAAAAATACTCTTACTTTCCTTCTGTGTCCCCGATCCGTCTTTCTCTGTTCTCTCTCTTCTGTTGTAAACCCTACCTGATGTCAGGTGTGAAATGAACATTTTGCCAAAGGCCTCAACGGGAAGCAAAGCTGTAATCAGAGTCGCCCCTGCAGTGAGCATGAATTACGGACGGAGCGGAAGGAGGGACGGAGCCCGTAGCTCCCCTGGCGCCCCATGTCCACGGCCAAGTGCAGACGCACTGCAGAGAGTGCACAGTGTTCAGAGTTGCTTTGCTCCTTGAGTCACAGAGTCCCTTCCATATGCCCGCCTCCAGCCCGGTCACTTCTGTGGGCCTTTCTGCCATCAGCCAGGCAGAGACAGGGGAACACGGTGGCCCTGGACAAAAATAGTTTTGGCCAAAAGCTGTTGGCGGAGAGTCGGGAAAAACACGCGGCATGCTACCCGAGTGCTTTCTTTATTAACTCCGAGTTGACTCCATAGCACTCCACTCTCCAGCTGCAGAGAGAGTCAAAGGGAGCTATACAAACGACAGGGTGCAAAGGCCTGTGTGGGTCTGTTTTCTTGATTTTGTTCCCCTCCCCACTTCATTATGCGTGGAGGGGAGGGGCGGGGCAGGGCTTGGGGAAGCAGATCCAATTGGCTGGTCCTTGGTGGGGAAGAGAGGGAGGCAGATTCCAAACGAATTAGCACCACCTCCAACTATGAACACAAGGACCAGCCTAGTGCGGCTGAAATGCAGAACCCAGGTTGGCAGCATTTCCGGTTCACCGGAGGCTGGCTTGTCGTCGCTTGTAGAAGGATGATCTGTGCCCTGTTCCTCTGGACAGAAAAGGAGTCCCTCAGAACCAGGCCACTTCTAAAACGAAGTCATCTGTCCACCACTCTCTGGGCACACCAAATCCACATTCCCTTGTAAATAGGGGCGGGGAGCCTTTTTCCTGCCACCAGCCGAGCTGTTTGGATGCAACCTCATTTGCAGACCATACAAAATTATCAACGTAAAAATTAGCCTGCTCTATGTGATCAAGCATTTAATTAACTCGCCCCTAATGGGTTGGCTGGAACGGCTTCTCTTTGGTGAGGCTGATGTTACTGGTGTTGACTTCAGGGGCCTTCTGTTCCGGCCAGCCCCCTGTTCCCCATCCCTGCTTAAGATGCTGATTTTCAGGCGTTTAAGTTTGGTACCTCTATTTCTAACACCTGCCCCTGCAGATACAACATTAGTTACAAGGACGTTTCAGCTGTAAACCAACTGCTTGTGTGCGCTTATATAGACATGCATTGCGGGTATATGTCATGTGCACATACATTATGCAAATAACACATGCTATATGCATATGTGTAGGCATTGTGGGTAATTGGCATGATCACTGAAGTAGTTGCTGGCCCCTCACTCACTCTCGCACGTGGTTTTTCGTGAATGTAAAAAAATGGAAGGTCTTCTCAAAACCCTCCCAGCTTTCTCCTGCCCGCCACGGGACCCCCGCGGAGGGCGCCCCCCCCCCCCCCCCCCGCAGGCAGGGACGTGAGTTCAAGCCTGTTGCACCCATGCCCCTTTGGAGCAGAGTCCCAGTTGGGGAGCGGCCTGGGCTCTGGTGGAGGAAAACCGCGTGGGGAGCCCTCCTCTGTCTCTTCACCCAGCCACCTGGGCTGGTCAGCGCTAGGATTTGACCATCCTCCGCGTGCGCGTTCTCGGGAGCGCGCATCCGTGTGTGATCCGGAGCGAAACCGTGGTTGAGACTGATTCATCCCAGGAGCGCCCAGGGGTGGCGATGGGGGAGCCAGGGCGCGGTCTCTGGGCCAACTGCCGCTTGGGGCGGAGGTTGGGTCCTGGAGTCAGAGCTGGTTTGGGCCCAGGCTAAAGCCCCCGTGGCTCCGGGGCCACGCAGGCTCCTTGGTGCGGGGCTGGGCTGGGGGCAGCAGATGTGATCAGATCCACAGAAACAAAGGCGCGGGTGGGGTGTGTGTGTGTGTGTGGGGGGGGTCGACGGGGCAGAGGCTCGGAGGGAAGCGGAGCCGGGGAGCCAGGCGCACCGCCCAGGGCTGCGTGCCAGCCCGAGCTGTCCGGCGAGGTGTGGGTGCCCTGGTGCGCCGCGGCCGCCTGTGCCGGTGCCAACCCGGGTGCAACCATGGAGACGCTACGAGTGTCCCCTAGTAACCCGAAACAACGTATTTACAAGCTGCCAGCTCGCCGGCCTTCCGCTTCCCCCTCCGCGTCGCCACACTGGCTGCGAGGAGCACAGCGCGCCCGGCTCCCCCTGCCTCCCCGCCCCTTTGGCGCGAACCAAGTCACCCCCGAGCCTGAGGGGGCGGCGCCACCACGGAAATCACCGTGGTGCGTGTTTGTAAAACGCAGACTACGTGCACGGGCGCACAGGCCCCACGGGGAGGGAGCGTCTTCCTCCGAGGGCCTGTTTGCCCAGGGATCCCCAGCTCTCCCCAAACAGCTGGGGATCCCCTCACCTCCTTGCGCCCGTGCCTTTCTGGTCCAGCCCAGTCCGGGCAGAGCACCCCTGTGTACGCGCGCGCACGCGCACTGCGCGCGCGCGCACACGCCCTCCGGTCCGCCACTGGCTTCGCCGCTGCCCCGCCGGGGCCCCCACCCGTAAGGACAAGTGCGGGGACCGCGGCACCCGGGCTGCCTGCCGGAGGAGCCCCGGAGCCCACACGCCGCCGTGTCCCCGAGTGCGCCCTGCGCGCGTCACGCCGCTGTCTCGGGCTGAGCCAGCCCGACACGCAGGCTGTGGGAGCCGGTCCCACGACCAGTGCTCCTCCCTGGCTCCCACTTTTGTTCAAAGCAGCTGGAAGCCCACAGCCTCCTCGCCGGCTTTTATTTCCCTTCCTCGGCGGCGGCCCACGGGAGTTGATTGCCATTGTGATCGGCCGGAGGAGCGAGCAGGGCGGGCGCAGGTGGGCAAGCCCGAGACCGGCAGGAACCTTCTGAAAGCCAACTCCACCCGGGCGCCGCCGGCCGGTCCGGTCTCCACTTGGACCCCCGCCGAGACGATGGATTAAGTTACTCTTCCCTGGACCAGGAGCCGGGTTCAGACTTGGGGCAAAATGAAGGAAAAGGCGATGATCAAGACCGCGAAGATGCAAGGAAACGTGATGGTGAGTGCGCGCGGCGGGGCGGGGCGGGGCGGCAGGAGGACCTCAGCGAGGACGTGATGTGCGCGCGGGGTCCCGTCCTCGCGGGCCCGAGCCCTCGGCAGCGACCCCGGCCCCATGCCGCCCGCAGCGGCGCCTTCACTTTCCACCGAACCCCACGGTGGCCTGGGGTGCGGAGGCTCAGCCGTTCTTCTGCAGATCGCAACTTTGCGGCTTCTGGTTCCTCTGCTTCGGGCTTGTGGCTGGGGTCTGGGAGGGGGTGGGGTGTGCGAGGTGAGGAAGGGGCGCTGCCCGAGTTCCCAGCAGACCCCCAGGGCCGTGCTGGGGGAAGCGCGGAGAGGGGAGGTCACCGCGGCCACAGAAGGGCCACAGGGCCTGATCCGAACGCCTACCTCGGGTTTGAGTCCCCAGAGCCCAGACCTGTTGGGGTTGGCTGAGCCACTGATTCAATCGGGGTACACCAGTGCTCTGCTGCCCCGTGCGGACCACCGGCAGGGCCCTGCACCCTGGATTTGAGAAAGATGACTCCCCAAGGGTGACTTACCAGTGAGTGTAATCATGGCACGTTGTCCCCTGAGCATTACCGGGCGCCGGGGTGTATCTCAGCGTGGACAACTTTGCTAACTCAGGGCGTGGGCTTCCCGCCTCCACAGGAGCCCACCCCTCGCCGCCCCCGGGGCTCGTGGCCTTGGTGTTCCTGTGCCCGCTGGGGCCGAGGGGTCAGGGTGCTGGTACCTCCTGGTGAGGACAGGGAGGTTGCCATCTTGTTCTGCTGGAATGAGCGTGTGCCGGTGGTGTTTGTTTGGGTGATGTTTTAACCCCTTCCCTTGGGGTAGGAGGGGAGGGAGGAGGGGTTTCTGTTTTTCTGTGGCTCCAGGGTACTTTTTGTAAAGGAGGGGCCCGGGATGGGATTGTTCTGTGGCTTTGGAAGGTGCAGCTACAGATGCTGGACTTCTTTCAGGATCAAGGGCTGGTGTTGAGTCCACGTGATGGGGGTGGGGGGCGGAGGTGTGTTTGAGATAACCCCATCAGGGATCCATTTTGAGGTCTTGGCTTTAAACAAAAAGGGACAAGAAATGAAAAATTGATTCGAATTGAACACATGCTGGGAGGGCTTAACCACACCCACAGCAAGACACCTGTTGCCGGTGGAGGAAGGGGCCCATCTGTTTGGGAGTGACTTCTGGCTGGGGTGTCCGCTGCAGCCCCGGGGGCAGAGGCTGTGTGGGGTTATTCTGCAGGGCCCCCTACCCCCAGACGACCCCCCTCCCCATTTAAGGTCCTTCACCAGTCTGTGGGTTCTCTGGCTGGCTGCTGACCTCATTGATTGTTTGTGTAAATACATCTGGTCCCCAAATTTCCCCACTCCCCGGGAAGCCACCGCTCAGCAGTTTCACGTATAAACGGCAGAAATGTGTATGGAGGGATGTTTTCCAATTAAATCCCCACCCACACCCCAAACGCCTCTTCTATATTATATCTTGTGATGTGCTAATAAAACCTACACATTCAGGACTGAGTCTCACAGAAAGGATTCAAAAGACTGACGATGATAATCACAGTAGTGATACATCGCGGACTCGCTGCCTGAGTCGTTGTCAGAGCGCTGTCTCTGCTCACAAGCCAGACACACATGATGTCATAACCGCATCTTTGTTTTCCATCTTCGGTGACGACTTTTAAGGTGCCCACGACCCCCTCTGTGCCCTCGCTTCAGGAAATGGAGAGGAAAAGAATACAAATGCCCTTTTCACCCGTACTCTGGATGAGAATGCTCCACGCTGTCCCGCCGCAGACGGTCCTCGGTGCCTGGCGTCAATAAGCATAATTACAGCAAGTCGAATGGAGCCCAGAGAATTAGGCAGCAGCTAGTCATGTGTTTAGGATCCCTGATGGCCTGGGAGAAGAATGACATGCAGGCAACTTCGAAGTGTTCCGGCAGTTCTGAAACCGATGCTCATCGCTCTGCAGCCTGGTTTGTACCCGGGCGTGAAATCTCACGCTCCAGCAGAATCCACGCAGCATTCACGGCTGCTCTCAAGTCATCCCCTTGGGGCTTTCTGATCCCTAATTCTGCCTCGGTTGTTTGGGAGACTCTTGCAATTCACAGCCTCCCTCGGACGAGACGGCTGGCACGTTCTTGGTGTTCCTGGTTCCCCCGAGCTGATTGCAATTCCGGGGCTGTTTTGCAACCAGGCTGTTTTGCAAGCCAGGGTCATTGACTCGGGTTGCTGACAGTGGGGGGTCGCACATCTGTCTGCCAGGCAGCGCGGGTGACGTTGGGACACAGAGACACAGAGACACTAACTGGGCTCCCCGCACGGTGCCTCAGCACGCGGAGCCGTCTGGACTCCTGTTTGAGGTTTGCTGTTTGGCAGAGTGACGGACGCGTGGAGCTGTCCGAAGGGCCACAGGATTGCCACGTCCAGGGACCGCCCTGCATGTCCCCGTTTTGCACACCAGTCTCTTCTCACTCATGTTCATATTGTGGGAGGATCTCGGACCTGAGGTCGGTGGTTGACGAGAACGATGACATCGGCACCCTGACCTGTCCTTGTCATACTGGTAATATGGCTCACTTGAGAGCGGATTTGTGTAAAACCCACAGCGTGTGTTAGTCATCATACCCGGGTCAGAAGGGTTATTTCTGACAGCGATTCGATGGTGAAGAGAAGGCACATGTGTTGGTATACTCTCTGGTCTCCTTTTGGGTAAATGGAGGGAATGGTGGTGGTGGGAACACCTGTTTCCTAAGCTTTATTTCTAATACGGCGAGAACTCCCCGCCTAAGCAGGCCGAGTACCTTCTGCCGTTTAATACGTCGAGAGAGAGGCCGAGATGGGTTTTCACTCTCACAACAAAAACCATTTGCAAATAACTGTGTTTTCATAAAAATCGTTGCAGATCCCGGGGGGATGACTTGCATGGTCCCCAACCCCGGTCGTTCTTTGTCACCAGTGTGCCGACATCCTTCTTCCTTCCCTGGTGTTGTTCAGTTGGAACTGGTTGCTTCAGAGGGGCAAACCCTTCTGCAGTAGGTTCTAGGGTCAGTGGAAAAATTTACCATCCCCAATACATTCCCCTCCCCGGCCATGGGAACTTTTCCCAGATGTTGTTGCTTCATGGAGACTAAGTGAAGGTTCGTTAGAAAATGAACGTCTTGGGGACCGCCCTATGCCTGAGGGACAGAGCCCCCCTTCCTTGGTGTGCGTTGATGATTCTACAAGCAGATGGTGGAGACATGTGGGTGGTGACCAGAGTCACGTCATGTCAGAGGAGAGTCGGGAAATAGACGGGAGGGTCAGGGGTCTGCAGGCCACCAGGATGTTGGGGAGACTCGCGGTGGGTTGGTGTGGGGTGGCAGTAAACGCTGCAGTCTGGGAATTCCCTCTGGAGGGAATGCTGGGCTTTTCTTGATGGTCCTTGGAGCCGATCGGAGGTCTTCGGTCACTGGTTGGTTGAAGCTGTGAGATCGTGAGCCAGGGGTCTTTCTGGGTCTGGTCTTCCCCTTCCTGCGTTGCGGAACGTCCGAAACTCCTATGGGCTTCTGCTGGTCGGCGCCTACCCGGGGACGGCAAAGCCGCAGCGTTGCTTCTAAATGAGCCTCTGGGTGTGTTTTCTGAGGGAAATTTTCCTTGTTGAAATGGGTCCCGAAAGTGACTTCTCAGGTCACAGGTTTTCCAGTTGTGGCCGTGGTTCCCGTACGGTGGTGCCTGTGGCTGTCTCCTGACTCCCTTGTTGTTGAGCGTCCCTTTGTAAAGCCACCGGCCCCGTCACCGGCCTCGGTCCGCACCCTGGAGGCCTGCAAGCGTCTCACCCATCTCTCAGGATTTACAGGCTCCGTCAGATGTTCAGTCAGTGGCCCATAAAATACATGTAAGATCGCTACCACTTCCAAATGTTCTCGAAGCCAGCACGGGGTGCTCAGCCAGGATGTCTTCTGAAATGCCTCCCCTAACACGTTGGCGCGTGGGGCTGCCCTGTTTCTCCAGGGTCCACTGCAGGACCCCGGCCATGGCTCACTGGGTCCTCATGTTGGGATGCAGAAATGCTCCAAGTTGGGCTCCTCTGTACCAATAACCTATCCTGGCTGCTAAGTACATGACTCCCAACTGGTTCCCCATCTGGACTTGGAACTCTCTGTGTTACTTCTAGGAGGGGTGGGGCACTCTGACATGTTAGTGCCTCTTGATCACTGGCAGCCAGGAGCTGTAGCCCGCGAATGCTCAGGTGGATGAGTGTGCTGAGCGGACAGACAGGTGTTCATGTCTCTGCACTGTCCACGCTTTGTGAGAAAGGCCCCCGGTTTCAGGTGTGCATTTCCGTCTTTAAGAACTCCTTCAAGTCTGAGTGCGTCAAGTACCATGAGAGAGATCCCCATGCCTCGGCTCCTTTGCGCTCGGGCTACGAGGACACTGCACCTGAGGGTCACTTGAAGGGTGATGTGTCGTTTTCGACAGCACCGAACAGTTCTCCGATGCCTGCTGCTTCCCACAATTCAGCTCAGCTCCAACACTGTCTACCTGGAGATGCTGTCAGAACCTGCAGGTTGGGGGCCCAGTCCCACAAAACTGCCCCCGCTGCAGATACCGGGGTCAAGTCAGGATGCTCTGTGCTTCTGAAAGATCAGCTGGAAGCGAAGGTGTGCACGACCCCCCGATTCCATTACTTGCTAGAGAGCCTCATGAACTTGGGAGGCTGCGGCTGGGGACTGGTGTATTGCAAAGGACATTAAAAGCTGCGAGTGAACAGCCAGAGGGCGAGGTCCCTGAAGAGTCTCAGACACAGGAGCCAGCTTTATCTGATGAGTTTGATGGACAGGATCCCATGTGAGAACTCAAGAAAGCTTGAGTCCCAGCCCTCGTGGGACCCGCGTGTATGCTGAGCTGAGAGTCCAGGGGTGGCCAGAACCAGTCAGCACCCCGCTTTATCTCTGTGGCTTCCTCTGAGGGGGGCAGGCAGCATTCAAGAGGCGGAGGTCCAAGCCACCCCAGGAACAGTGGGTCTTAGCAGCGGCTGGGCCGTGGATTCATCGGAAGGTTTTGAGATTCCTGGGGGCACCGGGTGACCCTCTGGGCAGGCAGACGGAGAATGGTTGGCGGGGGGCAGAGGTTCCCATCCTTGTTGCATGTTTAAATCCTTGCAGGAACCTCAGTAACTTCCAGAGGAGAGCTCCAGGTTACCCACACACCACACACCCCGGCACACATGCCTGGGCACAAGCACACATACGTGTGCACACATGTATGTACACATGGCATCCTGTGTGGTCCCTACACTGCAGCCTGCATAGTAACATGCTTAATGATGTGTCTACTGTGCAGCTGGGATGGGGAACCACTGGGTTAGGGTTAGAGGCTTGTTTTATTTTATATATATATATATACTTTTTTTTTTTCTTTAATGATTTTTAGAGAGAGGGGAAGGGAGAAGGAGAGAGGGACAGAAACATTGATGAGAGAGAACATTGATCGGCCGCCTCCTGCAGCCCCCCCTCTGGGGATCAGGCCCACAACCTGGGCATGTGCCCTGACTGGGAATCAAACCAGCGACCTCTTGGTGCAGGGTCGACACTCCACCTCTGAGCCACATCAGCTGGGCTAGAGGCTTGTTTTAAAATAAATGTCGTTGCCTGGCTGGTGTGGCTCAGTGGTTTGAATGTCGTCCCATAGACTGAGAGGTTCTGGTTCGATTCTGGGTCAACATGCCCTGGTTGTGGGCTCGATCCCCAGTAGGGGGCGTGCAGGAGGCAGCTGATCAGTGTTTCTCTCTCATCGATGTTTCTATCTCTCTCTCCCTCCCCCCACTCTAAAAAAAATAAAATAAAAACACATTAAAAAAACAAACAAAAGAAATGTGGCCTCAACACCTAAGGAGATAATCCGCCTGTTTATCAGAAGCCCTGTGGTTCAGGAAAGTGCCACTGAGTCTGGTTGTGTGGGTTGCGGAGGAGGCAGATGCGTGGGAGGAGAGGTAGACATCCCAGAATAAAGAGCGATGACGTGAGCATGACACACAGAGAGAAAACGAGTCACAAGGGACACAGCCGAGGAGACGCTGCGTCTTTACTGTCTCACCTCTGCTGCGGACGGGGACGGGGAAAGCGAGGGGCTGGAGAATCTGGTCCTCTCCTTCCCTTCACCCCGAGAGGAACATCCCTTCCACCCTTAGACACTCTGTTGTTTGTCTGCGATCCACCTGACACATTGTTTCAAACCCAGTGGCACAAGTCGGTAAAAGAGAGTACGCAGCTCTGGACCACTGGAGACCTTCTGGAATTTGCCATCAGCTCTCCGGGTAACCTCTGCGGCGCCTCTGATCCCTCAGGTGTAAGATCAGGGAGTCTGATTATTCCTGGGGTCCTCCACGCCCTTCCTCAGCGAGGCAGGCCTAGGGCGGGGTCTGCGGTGTGGACCTCAGGGCATGCTCCGCGCCCGAATGTTGACATTAGGATTTCTTCTGCCCTGACTCAGGTGGCAGCTCCCAGGAGGTCACCGGTCTGTCTCCCTTAGCTATTGAAACACCCACCAGGCTCCGGTCCAGCAGTGCAGGGGTGTTCTCGCTTCCAAGAGGGTGTTACTCATCCGTGCAGAGGTGAGGAGCTGCCTGCCCGCCAGCCAGACGCAGGCCCCGTTGGCTGTGCCCTGCTGCTGGACAGGGTGGGGCGGGGCCGTCCCGGGAGAAGCCTGGGGCTGATCCCGTTTTTCTCCATCGTAATGGCATTTGGGAAGGAAGATTTTCCCCTCTCTCTGTTTCTGGTCCCAGCCCCCTAGGGGAAATGCCTCTGTTAGGCAAACACATACTTTCACTTCAGAGAGTCCTCATTTCATTATTTTGGTGACGTATGGACACGTCGAACCTCTGCCCATGAAAATCCAACTAAGAAGTTGAGTAAATGAGACTCACAGTCTTATGTGAGGCCAAGCCTTGGAGTTAAAATGGCACTTTTGGGGGACACCCTGGTCATCATACCCATTCGGCTGCAGTTGCTGATTCTGCCTTCTAATGTTACATTTCGGGAAAATGAGGGTTAATGATTTTCAAGCCAATATTCATTCATTCTTATCAAAATAATTCAGCCATGGACCAGATTCTCTATGCTCAGGTTAAAAAAAAGTAGAATTAATGCACTTTATAAAATCCACCTATAATTGTACTAGAAAACCAAGGATTTTTCTGGTTAAGTAGTAGTTTTCCGGACATAAAGTCTATTGGACCAAATGAAATCCTAAGCATGCCTTATAGAAGGGGATTTCTCTTTTGCTGTTTTTCCGATGACTCTGTAAATTGCTCTATAGTTTCAAGATCTTGCCCTCTCATTTCAAACCCGATGATGTCAATAACTTCTGGTTTGCCTAGTTCCTTTTTAGATCACAAAGTGACTTCACATCCTTGTTTCAGTAGGGTACGGAGCCCCTCGTGTTCGGACAGACGTTCTTTCTTTACTGTGATTGGAAGAGCTCAGACCGGCAGAGGGGCCCCTTGGGGGCAGGGTGGGCGGGGCTCGCGGCTGATCCGGAGGGGCCGGCTTCCTTGCTCCTGGTTCTCTCAGAAGTTCCCTCCCTCTGTCACCGGGAAAGGAAACCTAGAGCCTGGGGGTTGGAAGAGAATCTAGAGGGATCTGGAACACCCCCTCTTCCAATGTTCTCTCCTTCCAGGGTGTCCGCCGTTTCTGGTTGACGCTGTGCAAGGTCACCTTCCTCTGTGTGCTCACTGGTGCTGGGCACTTTGCGTATCTGGGCTGTGCTCCATGAAGCTGAGAGACAGACTTTAACATGCGTCTGCGTCAACTGGGCGGATGCACTGAGCCATGGGTAGGTGGGCCAGACCCCTTTCTCCGGCGGAGGACAGTTGTGGCCGTTGGGAGTCGAAAGGGGTGCCGTCACCTTCAGAGGCGTGGTGAGCCCCGTATCTGGAGGTGATTATAAGTGATGCTTTGTGCAGCCACTGGTGAACTGAGAAACAACGGGAGAAAACGGTGTCTCCAAAAGCTGGGGGGCCTGGAACCCCGAGAGAACGGTCAGTAACTGGGGGGCGTGGCACCAGAGGCATTGGAAAGTAGAACGGGCCTATCAGAAGGTTGAGACAGGTTGGGAACTTCTAGCCACTGACCCTGGGAAGAGAGACAGAGGCCCCCACCCTCCGCTGTGGGGTCACAAGCCAGAAAGAGCAGACCTGGGCGGCAGGCGGGGCCGTGGGGACCACGAGGGACAAGAGCCACCCTGTCTCCACCAGACTCCAGGTCTCACACGCTCTCTGAGTTTGCTCAGCCACCTCTGAGCCTGGGGCCCATCTCCTGGGCGTCACTGGTTTGCGTGTGCATCTTACCGAGAGATCCCTCGC
Source organism: Molossus molossus (assembly GCF_014108415.1). Taxonomy (NCBI): domain Eukaryota; kingdom Metazoa; phylum Chordata; class Mammalia; order Chiroptera; family Molossidae; genus Molossus; species Molossus molossus. The sequence continues at coordinate 110,519,931 of NW_023425401.1, forward strand.
CCCAATGACGTAGATGCGTTGCCCTCTGACTAGTTGGCTGTGCAGTCTTGCTGATGAGTCGCGGTGTATGTCACAGGGCACAGAAGTGTGGGGGCGAATGGAGGGAAAGCCTTCTCAGTGCCTGCTCCTCCTCCTGATTCCCCTGAACCCCACTTATGTCCTTACCCAAGCTTGTTACTTAGTAGCCCCCTCCCTCCCCCGTCATCTCAACCTAAGGGACACAATTCCTGATGCTAAACAGAACCAGGAGTTGGCCGACCAGGACCTGTGGCAGGTCTTCCCTCTGACCCACATTTGGTTTGTTTGCTTGTTTCATTTTCTCCTGAATGATATTTTCCTCTGATAATGGAAGTTTGGGTTCATAAGCCTGCTGGTGAGGGGGTGAGCAAGGAGCCACTGGATTCTGGGAAGGAGAGGAGGCCAAGCCAGTCACCTGGGCCCGACGAGGTGGCCGTGGCCATTTTCATATGTAGATTGACTGGGAAAATGGGCCACTTCAGCCTTGATTTTGAATGTCATTCAAGTTCTCCAAGAGCACCGCAAGTAGCTGCTTTGCAAACAACGGCTGCACATGATTTACCTCTCGCTGCTGTCTGTGCGGAAGAAATGTGCTCCACCCGGTGCGCCAGCATCAAATAAAACCGCGGGCGGGACTCATCAGCATCCACCAGCCTGCAGGAGAGAGTGTGTGTGTGTGCACGGGGCTGTGAGTGTGTGCACGGGGCTGTGAGTGTGTGCACGGGGATGTGAGTGTGTGCACGGGGCTGTGAGTGTGTGCACGGGGCTGTGAGTGTGTGCGTGGGCTGTGAGTGTGTGTGCATGGAGCTGTGGGTGTGTGTGCATGGGACTGAGTGTGTGTGCCTGTGAGTGTGGGTGTGTGTGCACAGAGCTGTGGGTGTGTCTGCATGGGGCTGTGAGTGTGTGTTCATGGAGCTGTGGGTGGGAGTGTTTGCACGAAGCTGTGAGTGTGAGTGTCTACATGGGGCTGTGAGTGTATGTGTGCATGAGCTGTGAGTATAAGTGTGCACAGGGCTGTGAGTGTGTGTGTGCATGCATGGAGCTGTGAGTGTGTGTGCATGGGGCTATGAGTGTGAGTGTGTGTGCAGGGCTGTGAGTGTGTGTGCACATGAGGCTGTGTGAGTGTGTGCATGGAGCTGTGAGTGTGCATGGGGCTGTGTGGTTGTGTGTGCACATGGGGTTGTGTGAGTGTGTGCATGGGGCTGTGTGAGTATGTGTGCATGGGCTGTGAGTGTGTGTGCATGGGCCTGTGAGTGTGTGCTCACATGTATACAGATGCTAGGAAGTGGGTCTTTGCAGCCTCATCCTGACAATAGTCTAAGACCACCCACTGGATTGGATTCATGATCCAGTCGTGAAAACAGTGAGTGACAGTTAGCGGGATGTAGACCCCTGCTTGGTTTCTGAGGTGCAACCAGAGTTGTCCCGACTCAGAAATGTGTTCTGGAAAGAGGTCTCGGAGCATGTGCCTAGACGGGCAGTGTCAGCATCACCTGGGAACCTTAGACATGCATGTGCCCAGGCCCCACTCGGAGGGGGGGCCCACATCTGGACTTGACCCGGTGATCCTGGTACATGGCACGTTTAGCTGTAAACTGACCAGTCGGCAAACTCTCTGTGGTGAGGGGCCAGTTGATTTTTTTAAGTGTCCGTTCCGTCATGGGTTCCTACTGCTATAAAATACAACAAAAGTGAAGTCATTGAAAAAGAAAAGATGCACAGAGTATACCCTGAAATTCTGTATGATGAGATTCAGAGTTATAAAATCACTCTGTCCAGTTGCCAGAACGCTGCCTCAGTGACACACGCTCCATGCTGGTGCTCAGCTCCTGAGAACCCGACACCCCGCTCAGAGTGGCCATGGGCCCCGGGGGCAGGGACGCGCCCATCCGCAGGGGTGGCACAGCCTGGTAGACCATAAAGCTCCTGGTGGGGAATGTGATGGAACAAATTTTCCTTCTGACCCAAAAAACCTCGCCACCGAGTCGGAAGAGCAGGGAGCAGTGTCATTATAGAAGAAGCAGTCGGCCGTGCTGTGAAGATGGAGAGGCGTCTCGCTCTTCTCCTTCGCTCAGTGGGAGGAACAGGTGCGGGTGGGTGTGGCTGGCCCGTCTCTCCCTGGGACACTGGGGTGGCACCTTACCTTGCCTGGTGATTACTGTTCAAAGATGAGGAAGCATGTCTGAAGTTTGAGGCTGACGGGAAGCTTTTGTCGCTATTAAAATGACTGACATACAAACAAGATTCGAACAGGACCGAGAAAGACATTTGGAAAGGAAAGAGGGCGAGGTGGGTGTCTCTTCCCGTATTTTCAAAGGGGAGCATTAAGTCTCTTAGGTTGCATTTGCGTTTGCCTCTACACCCCCCGATTCTTAGGGTGTCATGCCTTACATTTTTCTTTCCAGACTTGTCGATTGCATGCTTTTTGGTAAGGAGCAGGGCTGTGCGTTATAACCCCCAAATCACTGCCTTTCTCCGTGTGACCTGTTCATTTTCAGGACCCTCTAGGGTGGGCGGTGCTGTGGGTAGGGTTAGGGTCAGAGAGATGGCTTCCAAGTTCGCATGTCATTGTTAAAAAAGAATTGGGTATTTCCCCCTCTGCTCTAACATTTTTATTTTTGACTATGATGATTTAAAGTGATTTATTTTCCTAGACATCCAGGACATGTTAATACCTGTTAATAAAACCATTCCAAAGCCTACCACAAAGGGTTCCTTCCTTCTCGGTGCCAGACACACAGGGGATCCGTCCCCTGCTCTGGAGCAGATCCCATATGCCTGTTGCGCTGGGGGGGACAGTCTGCTCCCAGAGCCTCCGTGTGGTGCAGGATGTTCGCGCGGGGCGGTTTCAGGGCCACCCGAACTCTTCGTGGCCGTCCGCCCTGGGAAATGAGCCGGTGTGAGTTTAGGGCCTGAAAGGGCCGGATTGCTGTGGAGTGCAGAGGCCACGTGGGATGGGCATCCCGGGGGGGGGGGGGGGGGGGGGATGGGCGTCCCGGGAGGTGGAGGATGGGCTGTCCCAGGTGGGGGGGGGTGGGCCGTCCCAGGTGGTGGGGGATGGGCATCATGGAAGGTGGGGGATGGATTGTCCCAGGTGGTGGGGGGTGGGCCGTCCCAGGTGGTGGGGCATGGGCATCACAGGAGGTGGGGGATGGATTGTCCCAGGAGGTGGGGGATGGGCCGTCCTTAGCACAGATGGAGTGATGATAATGAAGAACACCCTCTTGAGACTCCTGTCGCCCCAGCCAGGGGCCCGGAGTGACCTCGTTCCGGTTGCTGTGCCTTCGGCTCAGGCGGCAGAGCCCGAGACGCACAAAGGTGCAGCCTCTGCTGATAGCTTCCTGTAGGTTTGCTCAGGTCGCGCGGGCACTGCGTTCTGGAACCTTCCAGTACTGCAGCCACCTGTTTCTGCCTTCCCTCCTTGAACTCCTTCCCCTTGCACACGGACCAGGGGTGGGGGGCTCTCACCGCGAGTCCTGGTGTCTGTGGCAGAGCATCGGCTGTGCCCCAGGAAACACCGCCCTCAGGCCTGCAGACCGAGGGCGCCCCCCAGGACTGGGACTCGGGAGCTCTCTCCCTGCAGGTGCGCTCCTCAAAATGATGGCTCCCGGGTCCTGGGAGGGCCACTCCTGGGTCACCAGACGACAGACGGCCCATCTAGCCCTCCCCACGCATGCGTTCCAGACATGGCAAAGTGCCTTGGGGACAGGGCTTTGAGGCAGGCAGTCTGAGGCAAAGGAGAGGAGGGAAATTCGTTCCGTGTTTTCGACCGGGAGAATTACGTGCCTTATTTTTTAATTTGTGTGCGTCCTTAATGTCAGAACATTCCAACGAATGACCTGTATGGCAGCCAGCAAAGCCACAGACGCGCCCCCAGGGACGGGAGCCCACGCCCGGCTGGTGGCGCTGAGCACTCGAGAGGACAGCAGGTGGAGGCCACGGAGCCTCGGGGGACGCCTGCCACGGTGGCCCCGTCCCTTCTGCGAGGAACCCAAGAGCGGGAAGCACACTCAGCGCAGACTCGGGCGCACAGGCACCTGCGGGGGACCAGCGGCCTCGGGCCCTGTACCCCGCGGGAGGGAGAGGCTGTGGGGGGCTGGGACCGAGGGCCACACTGTCCCGGGACCTGATGCAGGGCAGTGCCCCCGCAGCCTTCCTCCCAAGGGCTCTCGTTGGATGAGCAACGAGGTAGCGCTTGGCAACTCACGTCCGCTCCGCCCCACGGCCGCCCCGATGGAGGTCATGTTACCTCCATTTACAGACGGGCAGGAGGGCGCTCGGTGGGAAACTGCCCCCCGTCTCAGATCAGTGTAGACACAGGTATACTACTGAAGAGCTTCTCACCAAGGTAAGACCCATATTCTTCCTGGGGCGCCACCTGGTTTCTGCCCGGAACCTCCCTGCACCCCTGGAACATGTCAGCCCGCCGGCCCGGTTCCTTCACCCGGAACTTTCTCTCCGTAGACGTCGGCTCCCTCTCTCTAGACCTTCACCCCAAATCGTTCTCCACCGCCTCGTGCAGTCCTATTATTGACTTATTGGGTGGGTTTCCATTCCCAAACGAGAATGGAAGCCCCCCCACGGGGCCCCTTTCGTCGGATTGCTTGTCCCGGGGCCTGGTGCCCGGAAATGCGGGTGCTTCTCCGGAACACGCTCTTCCCCACAACGCTCGTGGGTGTCTCTCTTCCTAGAGTTTGAGGTGGGAGGGATCGTGGGGCCAAGACAGCGAAACTGGATTCGAACCGAGGGAAGAGAGCACCTGCCGCGGTTTCACGGAGAAAGGCCTCGCCGCCTGTCGTGTGCACACACGATCCGTCTGCGTCAGTCTCCGGTTGTGGTGGCGACATCGCAACATTCAGGTTCATAAACTGGGGCCAAAGGGACGTCCTCTGCTGGACGGCAGAGAGAAGTACGTGTCGTGTCCCGTCACAGTCTCTGACGAACTCTTGGCGCCGTTACGTTGTGACACCTCTTTGTAAGTAATTCCCCTGTCGTGTCCTGTCTTTGGGTCAGACGGTGCTGCGTGTCCCGGGGACAATGACCACTTTTCACCCAAGGACACTTTTCCATTTATCTTCAGACAGAGAGGGAGGAGGACAGAGAGAGAGAGAAACATCGATGTGAGAGGGACACATCGACTGGTTGCCTCCCACACGACCTGGACCAGGGCTGGGGGCAAACTGCAACCAAGGTACGTGCCCTTGGCCGGAATCGAACCCGCGACTCCTTGGTCCGCAGGCTGACGCTCTAATTGCTGAGCCACACCGGCCAGGGCTCAGACCTTTCATTTGATACGAGGTAACACCCTCAGTGGTGTCCAGGTTACCACCTTGTAGACAAACCCATACTAATTTCTGCAAAAAAAAGTATATTCACACTATTAAGTGGAATAAATAAAAAAAAAGTATTGCCGGCTTCCTGTCAGTTCTGGGAAATTTCTCCTCCCAGTGAGTTCAGATCGGATGAGACTTTATTCCCAAATGAGGTTCAAAGAGCTTTGTAGGTTATGAAATGGTGGCCCATATAGGTTGAAAGTGTTTCGAAGTCGGGGTGCATGCACGCCGAACTAACATGAATGGGTGTGGATGTGTGGGGTGCAGGCAGGACACCCCAGGAGACCTCAGCGTGGAGGGGGGACCCGTGAGCGCCTGGGCCACACAGCAAGGGCTCCACAGAGGAGAGGCGCCCAGACTGGACCCCAGGGGAGGACCTCGCCCAAAGCTGCACCCTTTCAGCCTGGACCCTGGTTCTTTTCCCCCTGACATCTCAGCTGCCAAAATAGCTCTTTGAATTTGGTGCTCAGAAGGATTCAGAGAGACTAAAAATTGCAGCCTGCTCCACGGGGCTGTTTGCAAGAAGAAAGCGGCGAGTTTGCTGGGAACAAAAGGGTGGACTTGAAAAGGGGGAGAAGGCGGGTGGAAATGTGCCTGCTGTTGAGATTTCTCTGACTCCACATTCCGTCAGCGGGTTTACTCTCACGTTTTGTGAGGGGCCGTCAGATAAACTTTGGAAATTGTGCCTCCGCCTCCGTCTGTTTGCTTCCGCCGGCAGGTACAGTGATGTTCATTTGCCAGGTGACCCTGCGGCCCCCCCATGAGGCGTCTAATGAGCTCGTCTTCAGCTCTTCGAACTGCAGGGAGATAGTCAACCGAGGGAACAACCTGAGCGAGGCGCATAAGCGTCTCAGACCGGCTTTCGAGCACCGCGGCGTCTGTGGAAAAGCCTGCCGTTACGGTGGCTGGTAACCAGGGGCCGAGGTCCCGTCGGCAGTGACTGCGTTTATAGAAGCTTTTCTGTGTACAGCTTGGGTTTGGGAGTCACGATCCATGGTCTCATCTTCCAGTAACAAGGGTCCATGAAAAAGTGCGGTTCCTTCTGGTTCTTGCCGTACCCAGTCTTTGATTTGATCTAGACTATATCAAGAGACGCCCTTCACACAGATCTGCTGTTTCCCTGTTTCTGGAAGCTGCCCGGTGGCATCGTCCTCCATGTAAAAACACCTTCATCGACCTGAATGTCCACTCCCTGTTACTTGTGTTCAGGGGTGTGGAGCTGCCATGTGGACCAGCACCAAGTATATCTCGGCTTAGTTTCGTCACTGGGTATAATCTTCTCTGTCGGAGAAAACCCATCCGGGCTCCAGTGAGCATCCCCTTTGCAAGCTAAAAGGCTGTGGACTCCAGTCTTGGGGGCCATGGTTACATGTTACTTTTCTAGACCTTTAGAAACATTTTTGCATGTTGCAGGGGAGCGAATCCTTGCTACTGCGGGACAGGAGGGTACCGGCCTTTGGAGCTCGAAGGGGGTTCCATCTGGGTCTCGGAGTCGCGATGGGAGCGCGCTCAGTGGCTTCTGGGGGGTGGTCTTCTTTGCAATGCATCACCCAGATGCCCACCCTTGACAGTTAATGTCCTAGAAATAGGGACTTTCTGCAGAATGCTAAGAAGCTGGTCATGTCTCCTGCTGTCTGAACAGCCAGAGAGAAACCCAGATTTCGTCTTCATTGAAAACAGACCATTTAAAAAATATAATTATTTTAAAGTGATTTTAGAGAGAGAGGAAGGGAGAGGGAGAGAAAGATAGAAACATCGATGAGAAAGAACATCAACTGGCCGCCTCCTGCATGCCCCCCACTGGGGATCAGGCCCACAACCTGGGCATGTCGCCTGACCGGGAATCGAACCGGTGACCTCTTGGTGCAGGGGTTGACGCTCAACCACTGAACCACACCGACCAGGAAAACAGACTCCTCTGGCTCAGTCAGTCCCTGAGTCCAGGAGTCCCTGCTCCCCTAGACTCACCTGCAGGCTGTATGTTGAGTTGGGGTGTCGGGAGGGAGCGCGGTTTGGTTTGGGGGCCACCTTCTCCTTGCCCCTCAGAGTTGGATCAGGGACACAGATTCTGGGAGGGAAGGTCTGCTCACAGAGATGTTCTCTTTCCTGTATCTTACCGCTTGTTAATTGAGTCAGCTTGCGACCGTGCCCGCGGTAGTGTGTGTGTGTAACCTGTGGGATGTTTAAACTCCAGGTGTTTTACACATAGAGGTTGAGCCTGGTCCTCATTGGCGATGGCACAGCCCACCCCACCCCACGCCACTGAGCATCACGGTCTGGAGAAGCCAGGGAGGTCCACTCCCGTCCCTCCCAGACACCGAGGTCCCCTTCTAGTGATTGAAATGTCCCAGGAGGACAGAAACCAAGCACCTCCATTCAAGAAACGGTACGAAACCCAGTTGGTGGTTCACATACCTTGCAGGGCTCATATAGGACGATTCCAGCCCCGGGGGCTGGGAGGGGACCACACCCCCTGTTTAAAAAGAGGACTTCCTCGGACCTTTGCCATCATCTCATATCGCATCAAGCTTCAGTGTGAGTTATTCCTCTTTCTGTTGATGGGAAAATAAAGGAAACACTTCAAAGACCTTTCCGAAAGCGGTTTTACCTCCTCGGTTTTGATTTCTAACGGAGGTAGAATTGGAGCGTGACTGCATGAGTTCCCGGTGTCTGACGCCGCCCTTTGGCACGGTGATCGCTGCGGCCCCAGCCTGGTTACAGTCTGGCACCAGGCCGTTGACCCCCTTCTCCCCCTGCACCCGTTTTGCCTCCCCCTCCCCCGTCCTGTCCGGTAACCAGCAGCCTGTCCTCAGAGCCCCGAGTCTGTTTTGATTTCCATGCCAACACCCGTAGTCACGCACTTCAGAAAACCGCAAATTTCTGGCTAAGCAGCTCACGGATCGCGTCTTTGCTGTCATCCAGGGGGAGCCACTCAGGGCTGCAGGAGTCTGGGTGATGTGTCCGCGGTTAGTTTTGAGCAGATGAGACCACGCGGCACCGGACGCTGGCGCCTGCCGGACGGAGCTGTCCCCTCAGTACCCCGCGGCCTGTCTGTCCCTGGAGCTCGGTGCCAGCCGCGGGCTCTGCGCACACCCTGATCATAAGTTATCGTGTCGTGTGGGTCCCCCCCCTCGCTCTCGGGCACTTGGACCGCTGGGGAGGTGGGCGTTCCATTCACAGTGAGACAGCGGTTCGAACGGCCTGTCGGAAGATGTCTTCGTTACTCTTATGCGGCGGGAAGAGCGTGTCACTCAGGACTCCGAGCGGCGGCGTATCGTTTGCTGTCTTCATCGTTTGCTGTCTTCCCACGACTGATGGGATGAATCACTCAGGCCGTTGGGCTGAGGCAGAGGACGAGGGCGTGTTTTTAAACACTGCCGAGTGACATTTCCTCCGCGGGGCCGAGCCGGCCACGGAGAGCCTGGTCTCGTCTGTGCCATTTGCCGAGAGGACGCCCCGGCCCTCTATGTCCTGGCGGGTCTGTGCCCCCCGTGGCGGGGCTGCTGCCGAATTCGCGGCGGAAAGGGATTTCTGAGCGGAAGGTGGATTTCCCTGGTCTCACCCGTGACCGGCGTGTGGCCGGAGAGAAAGCTGGGAGCCTGGCAGGAGATGCTGGGCGTGGCTCCTGCGGTCCAGGCACTGGGGGAGCTGACCGCTGTCCCTGTGCCGTCACCGACACCGGCGTCTGCGTTTGTCCGTGGCTTCTCGCCCGCCCGCCGGGGGGCCCACGGCCTCCGTTTGTGGAAGCCCGGCCAGGACGGAAAGACAGGAGAGCGTGGCCTTGGGTGGCTCCGTGGGACCGGCCCCGCCCGCGTGAGTCCCCTCAGCCCTTCTCTGCACAAGTAATTCCCCAGCCGCTGTGCTGTCTGCTCCACGGAGTCCACGTGGATGAAAAGGAATGTGTTTAACCTTTCCTGGTTTCCATAGGACTTGGGAAAAAAACGAAATCTGCTTGAAGCAAGGAGACGTAAACTCCGGTGGAGGGGGTGGAGGGCCATCCGCTGCGCCCCGTTTGTTGGTACGGGGGGCTTCGTTCCCAGAGTGGACAGACAGGGCCGGCGGCAGGGAGAGGGACGGAGGACTCCAGGAGGAGCTGTTGATGGTGTCGCTCTTTCTCTGTGGCTTGTTTGCACGGACGGACGGTACTTTTCTTCCGGGGTCGTTCAGCCCCTTGCTCTGGAGGCGGTCGATGGAACCGTACAGCTTGACTTGGCCAGTGAAACGCAGGAGAACGTGCCGTGTTTCCTGTCCAAGTGGAGAAGCCGGAAGAAGCCGCTCGGGGTCCCCCGTGGCTCTGTTTCCCTCCTGCCAGGCGATGGGCACATGCCCTGCACAGAGGCCTGGGGCCCAGGGCCGAAGAGTCCGCGCAGGGCGGCTGCTGGCCAGGGTGGACACTCAGCAGGAGCGGGGAGCCCCTGTGTTCCTGTGAGGTGCTGGGATTCTGGGCCTGCTCGTTACACAACACCACCCAGCCCGACGGACTGATACCAGACACCTCAGGTCCTAGCACTCTGCCTCCTAGATTAATGCTTCTTTGTCAGTGCATCTGCCGCATGGGTCCAAAAAGGAGGACTAAATGCAGCCGGCAAAACACACTCAACGCAATGAAAAATGCGCACGTTATATCACACACACACACATATCTGAGTAAAAGAAAACGAAGCCAGAGAAACAGGCCCAGCCCTGCCTGCTACCGTCTGCTGTGATCTTGGGGGTGAGGGGTCTAAGCCAGGGTGAGCAGGGTGTGGACTGAACTCTTTCTAGAAGCCGTCGCACGGAGGGGGCATGACCCTCAGGCTTCCACAGACCAGCTGCTTTCTCGCAGGAGAGCTCCGTGCTCCGTGAGCGGTAGCAGGGTGGGAATTAAAGTGCGTCTGCCGTAGCGGAGCAGGTTTGCAACGGTCTCTGAGATCCGGTGCTGGGTTCGGGCCGTCCACTCGGGTCTGCGGGCCACCTCCCTCGGCTCCCTTTCAGCCCCCAAGTCTAAGTTAAAACATTTTTTTTTCCTTATTGATTTTAGAAAGAGAGGACGGGGGGAAGAGAGAGAGAAACATCAATGAGAGGGAACATGGATTGACCACCTCCTGCATGGCCCCCACTGGAGATCAGGCCCACAACCTGGGCATGTGCCCTGACCAGGTATTGAGCTGGTGACCTCTTGGTGCAGGGTCGATGCTCAACCATTGAGCCACGCCGGTCGGACTAGGTTTTTTTTTTTATAAGTGGTCCTTAACACAGTGTTGCACATGGCAACCAGTGACCTCCTACATTTGATGACATGATAAAATACGATCATGCATCTGTCATGGCAGAAGTACCAGCCTTTGTCAGGGGAGAGAATCCTGCAGGGTTTTTGGGGGGCTGCATTGAGCCCCCCAGGCCCCTAATGTGCCTGGCTTCCAGCCCTCGGGGCACAACCAGGAACCGGAAGTCCGAATTTGTAGAAGCAGGTGCTACACACGGTCTTTGTTCAGCAAAGAAGGACGGATCCACGCGGCCTGGGCGGGAACTCTGGTGTCCGGGGTCTGTCTGCTCTTCTCCGAGAGTAAGTGGGGAGCAGCTTTGCCCTCAAACAGCTTTGGTAGGATTGGACGGGGTGACCCGACTTCACACTTGGGGTCACTGAGGTCCCAGAGAGGTGACGTCGACGGCTCTGTATTTTACTACCTGTTTGTCCAAAGAGAGACGGGACCACAGTTGACGGCTCTGACCACGGTGTCTGTGACGCTGCCTTATTTTCTCCTTCACCCCCAAACCGACTCAGGTGGTTAGTTTGGAGGGGTGGAAATGCTGCAGTACCCCTAGCCCCGTCCTCCTGGCGGGTCCGTCACCCCCAGCTGCCTTCCTGCCCGGATTCACCATCCCTGTGTTTTGCTTCCCAAATACACACGCCATCCGAACAGAAGCCCATGTTTCCTCAGCACTGTCCCTTCGAGAGCAGCCGTCTCTCCTGTTGGGACAGACCAGTAGGTCAGGTTGCCGTCCAAGTCCCCGGAGCCAGGAACCAAACCTGGACGACGTGTCCCCAGAGCACCTGGCTCAGTAGCCCCTGGACCTTCCGGGCCAGGGTGGGGCGGCTGGCGCTGGGGAGCTCCGTAGCGAGAAGGAGGTCCCAGCCCCTCCGGCACCGGGGGCCACGCTGCGGCAGACAGCGCCGGAGCAGCGCCATCACATGGTGACCTTCGGCCTGAAGAAGGACGGGGGGCTCGGCCCTTCACAGCTCCGTCCTCAGCCGCCGGGTGCTCTCCCACCTGTCCCCCATGTGGGTTCAGGGCCCCTCCAGCTCCACTGACTCAGAGCTGCAGGGTGGGCCCCAGGAGTACAGTCTCACAAAGGACACATTTCCGTCTCTGAAGGGTCTGCGTGGATACTCAGAGGAGTTTCCAGACACGCTAAGATAAGACTGTTTCCCCGGACCCCTGTCCAGGTTGGAGCCGCCGTGGTGGACGTTTGCATTGAAAACAGGAAGGACAGCTGTCTCCTCGCCCCCTCGTTCCTGCCCCTTCGCCATCCCCTCGGTGCCTGGCACTGCCCGGTCCCGGCGTCCCTGCCCTTCGCCCCGCCCAGGCCGGATGCGGCGTCTTCTCTCTGGGAAACCTCTTGCCCGTCCCGTGAAGCGAAGGGGGGTGCAGTTCCCCACGGCCCGGGGCGTGGGCTGCACAGGCTCCTGCTGCTGCTGGTCTTGGTGGGGAGCCCGTGTGTGAGGAGGGGCCGAGGATGGGCTGCGGGCACTGTGCCCAAGGAGGACGAGGGCCAGGAGCAGAGCGGAGGGAGGGAGGCTGGACGCTGGCGTCCACGTGTGAGCTGGGTCCCCTCACACCCCGCGTCCTGGCCCGGCAGGGCGGCGGCGTCTGGTGCGCTGGGCAGCTCGGGGGACCGACGCCGGTGGCTCAGACCGTGCCTCTCCCGCCTCCTCTCACAGAACTTTTATTTCTGCTTTGGTTTTCGGCTCCTGTGCAGCAATCGTGGGTCGTGTGACGAACGAGTTCTGCCTGCGGTCACACAGGCCCGGGAGCTGACCTTTAGAAGCTGCCCGCAGGACCTCGTCCGAGACAGGGCAGGCCGAGTGCCCGCCTGAGGCAGCCCGCGCGAGGGGCAGCACCCCGTCCCCCTTCCTCATGGGGCGTCCGGTTCTCCACCCCGTGGCCGCATCTCCCTAATAACGTCTTGTGCAAACGGGCCCGGAGGTGATTATTTGAGGAATTAGGGAGCTCGGAGAGCAAAGGAATGTCTCTGAAGGCGGTTCGTGGCGCCTGTACCTGGCGGAGGGGAGAGAGCCTGAGGCAGAGACCTTCCTGTCTCTCGGGTTCTATACACAGACCCCTGCTGGTTTTGTGGGGATGCTCTGCCCCCTCAGGAGGACCGATCGTGGAAACTGCAGACATGGGCTGATCCGGTACTTCTGACCCGTGTCAGGGGGCCCTTTGGGACTGTCAACCCAACTCATCACACCGGCCAGTCCTTTTCTGACCCGTTTGCCCAACCAGCTCATGCCCGGGGGGCGGGCAGGACTGGGAGCTCGTGAGACCCCCTTTGGCTCAGGACACGTGTGTCCTTTTCAGTTACCTGCCTCTGCTGTCATCCCTTCCTGGGCCGGCCCCAGTTTCAGACACCCCCCCTCCCCAGGAAGCCACAACCCCCCTTCATCCCCGACGGGGTGTGAACGAACAGGGGACCCAGAAGGGTTTTCCCGAGGTTACTGCCAGGAGAACATGTCTGCCAGCCTCAGGGTTTGCGCGAAGCCGTTCTGTTCACTCAACACGGGACGGAGAATTTATATGAAATACCCAACATCTCTCTCAGTCCGAGTCCCGCGAGGGTGGGTGTTTTCAGGAGACTCGAAGGAGCGGCGCTTCCTCCCCCCTCTGGACTGTGGGGCACCGCTCCGGGGCCGTGGCTCCCACTCGGACACGTGAGCATCTGCTGTGTCCACGGAACGTGGTCCGCGTGAAACGGGAGGAAGCCACGCACAAGTCCCCGGGGGCCTTCCTGAGAAGCAGGTTTCACCGTCCCCACTGTACCGAGGATGTGCAGGCCAGTGTCTCACAGTGACGCGGGCAGCTGACCCGTCCCTGGGGACCCTGGAGAGTCCACTCCAGATGTGAATTGTCTAAAGTATATTGAAATCAAATACAATGTTTAATTTTATTCTTCCCTCTGGAGGATTTCAGCAGGAAGGGCAATTAGATTTTGCCAAAGGCAGGCTGGGATCTGCTCTGAGTTCAGGGGAGATGTACCCGCCCCGGAAGGCCCAGGGCCCGGGGGGGCGCCGAGGAGGGCCATGCGGATCCCGCTAGTGAAGAAAGGACATTGGAAGGCGCAGGTTGACTTCCTTCCTACTCCGCACCTGTTTCATCTGGTTTCTCAGCTCCCCTGTCTCTGGGGCACGATAAATCGCACCCTTCCCCACGATGCTTGATTTGAAAACAGGCATTTGGGCCGAGCGCCGACAACGAGTGTACCCCAGCTCTTTCAGGGGCTCCTCACATACAGAATCCAGCTGCGGTTTAAACAGGCTCCCACGGAAGCTCAGGGCCTTTGCACAGCCGAGTGCGTCTTAAGACGAGGAAGTGACTTTTGTAACTTTTCCTCGAGGAGTTTCCCGTTCTCCTTGCCGATCTCGTAACGCGGGGCGGCGGGGGGAGAAAGCCCGTGTGAGTCCGAAGCCCAGCGGCCTGAGATCACTGGGAAGGGGGGCATTCCCCGAGAACCCCGGAAACCCGTGTGCCCGCCCCGTCGTCTTTCCCTTGGGTAGGCCCCCCACTTCTCAAAACATGTTTTCGTCCCCGTTACGCGTCCCGGGTGCCCTCACCTCTGTGTTTTATTTCACCCTGAAAACTGCAAGAACGAAATGGGGTCACGGCCTCTTGGCAGAGAAGGAACCGAGACGAGGATGTCGGGGAGTCTGCCTGAGGTTTCGGGGCTGCTTTGGGGCAGAACCGGGACCACGGAGCGGGTTTCCTTGCAAGTCTTTCCTTCAGTAGAAACGTGTTTAATCTCTTCGAGATACTGTGTGTTGTCGCTCCTTGGAGAATTGTTGGGGTTCAGGAGACAGGTGAGATCCAGAAGGTTCCTTGTGGGGAGAAGTTCAGACCTCCCTCATCCGTGAACTTACGGCAGCGTTTGGGCAAGTCTTTGATGTTTCTTTCTTATTTTAAGTTTTTTGTTGTTGTTGTAAATTTATCTTTATCGTTGGAAGTAGTGTGTGTGTGTGTGAGAGAGAGAGAGAGAGAGCGAGAGCAAGAGCGAGAGAGAGAGAGAGAGAGAGAACGCGCACACTTTCTGGTCCCCTCTTCCTCGGACATGCATTTGTGATTCCAAACCAGGGCTCTGAAAGGTAGCGGCATCTTAGCAACCGTTTCACCAAAACCCTGTTTGGGGGCAGTGAGGGGAGTCACCAAAAATGAAGCAAGTTAGACTGTTCCCTTCTGCAGGAGCTGAGCCTTTGCAAACACTTTTCTTCCACCTTCTTTCCCTTAACGCTCCCGTCTGGTCCCCAAGCTCGCTCACGCTTGCAAGGAGCCCGGATACTGCATCTTCCCAGTCCATCTCGTGTCATTGCAGGGGCCGTTTTGTGACACCTGGAATGAAGGACCCTGTGGTCAGAGACTGGTCCCCAGCAGCAGCTGTTGGCTTCGGGGGCTCGGCCCCCACTTCCAGCAGAGGGGAGGGTGCTGGGTGCAGCGGACCAGAGCCGAGCCCTCGCGGGCACAGCTAAGCTGTCAGCGGACTAGTTTGACTGTGGGAGACGAAGCACAGCCCTTCCAGGGCATGTACGTGTGGGGCTCACATTTGGATGAATGCTTCCGGATCTTATTTCAGGGAACTCCAGTCATCCGATGCTCCTCTTTGCATAAAAAACTCTTTCTTTTATTTCTCACCGGAGGATACTTTTCTGCTTATAGAGATAGAGCGGGAGGGAGGGAGAGAGAGACAAAGAGAAACATTGATATGATAGAGCCACATCGACTGGTTGCCTCCGGCACGACCTGACCAGGGCTGGGGACGAACCACAAACGAGGCACATGCCCTTGGCTGGACTCGAACCCGCGACTCGTTGGTCCGCAGGCCGAAGCGCTAACCGCTGAGCCACACCGGCCAGGGCGTATAGCAGACTCTTAATACCTACCACGTGCCAGGCACAGAGCAGGCGGGGAAACCATGAGACACCCAATCCGGGTGCACGCCAAGAAGCTTGCTGCACCTGGAGAATTCAGGTGCAAATTTAAAAAAATTTTTTTTCTTTATTGAGCTTTAGAGAGAGAGGAAGGGAGAGGGAGGGAGAGAGGTAGAAACACTGATGAGCAAGAACATCGATTGGCCGCCTCCTGCACGTCCCTCCCTGGGGATCGGGCCCACAACCTGGGCCTGTGCCCCGATCAGGGATCGAACTGGTGACCTTTTGGTGCAGGGTTGACGTTCAGCCACTGAGCCCCACTGGCTGGACCAGATGCATAATTTAAACAAAGAAAACCTGGAAGAAGAAACATCGGGTGAAAACAGCCAGGATGCTTGGCTTTAGGGAAGAATTATTCTACTTACGACAGGAGTCCTCTGGGAGACGGCCCTGGAGCACACATTTTGAGGATAGATCATTGGAAATAGGACCAAAAAAAGTCAACTAACAAGGTGCCTGGGCACTTGAGCCTACGGGGACGCTTTTAGACTGTTGGAGACGTTTTACCAGAAGGTTCTGTTTCAGGAGAATCGGATCACGGTGCCCAGAGGCCAAGTGGGGTTCAGCGCCGTCTCCTGGGTCTGCAGGGGGTGACGGCGGCTGGAACTAGAAGGGGGTGCGGGGCAGTTCCTGAAACAGTGCTGGGCGGACAGTTCTGTTTCCTTACCCGGCTCACGCACTAAGTGATGCCTGTCACCTCCCTGTCGGAGTAAGTGTTCTTACCACTTTGGCGCAACATCCAAACAGTGACAGTGTGAAACAGGAGTGAAGATAATACTTACCTGTAAGTCTCATTGCATTTCCTTTAAAAAGACAGGACTCTGGCTGGTGTGTTCAGCGGTTAGAGCGTCGGCCCTTGCGCCAAAGGGTCACAGGTTCAATTCCCGGTCAAGGGCACATTCCTGGGTTGCAGGTTCAATTCCTGCCCCAGTTGGGGCGTGTGTGGGAGGCGGCCAATCGATGTGTCTCTCTCACATCGGCGTTTCTCCCTCACCCTCTCCAAGAGGCAGTGAAAGAAATATCCTCAGGCGAGGATTTAAGAAAACAACAAGGAAAACACCATAGCATAGAAACGAGCGGAGAGCGGAGGCTTCGAAGTCAAGATGCCTGAGGCCCATCATGGCTGTACGTTTCCAGCTCCTCTTGGCCCCCGTCTTCCTGTCAGAGAAACGGGGACAATAACAGCCTCTGCTCCCCAGGGTGGTTATGAGAAGTGAGCAGGTGAAGACGCGAGCAGCTGTTGAACAAGTGCTAGCTCAGAGACTTCAGTCAGTTCCGGTGACGCTTGTTCTTGTTTTCATTCCTGTGACGCCGGTGATGTGCCTTGTGCAAAGTGTGGGGGACGGGGCGCTTGGATTGGGAGCCTGGGGGCGTCGTGTGCGCGTCACCCTCTGTGGAAGGAGGAGGAGCGGGATCGGGGTGCTGAGGAGGAGACAAGCCAATGAAGGCCCCGTAGTGCCTGCCGGGTTCCCGGGTCCTGAATGTTCAGGTGTTGCTGTACTGAGCCTCTCGGGGGCATTTCTGTAACAGACAACAATGAGGAAGGCGAATCTAACCAACCACATCGTCAACACCGGTTCACTCCCGGCCAGGAGCCAGCCAGGGCCCAGGGGGACCCCCCCCCCACCCTCAGAGGCAGCCACGCCCACGCTTTGGGGGAGGTGCCCCCACACACTGGGCCACCAATTGAGGATCATCAATCTTGTTGAAAACAGCAAGCTTGTCGGGAGATACGTCGGGAAGTAATGACATCACGGGAGAGGGAGGTCTGGGGCTCAACCGGGTTGGGAGGGCGAGGACCAATCTTCACGGGAAGTGAAATCGCACACACACCACGGAGGGCGTTTTTAAGAGCTCGGGCCTCGCTGCAGGACCACGGGCCGGGCCAGGGGCGCTCACAGCATCCTCAGGGGACAGAAGGGACCCTGGGCCTCTGAGCTGGTCCCTGCGTCAGCGCGTCCCCTCTGCTGTCCGAGTTAAGCGCCCCCAGCTGGACCCGTAACCTGCCCCCGCCCAAGCCTCGTTCTCCTACCCAGCCTCGTGGTTTCTGCCTCTTCATGTCACCTGTGCCTTAAAGAGAGCGATCATGGACTTCCCTTCCCTTCTCTGTCCCTCCGTGCCCAAGCCTGAGGTCGTCGCAGTGCTCAGGTGGTACCGTGATGCTGCCGCCACTGAGCTGGTCTGGGCCACACCTTTGTGCAAGCGGTGCTGGGGGCTGCAGTCCTGGGCCCACCCGGGGCGGAGGAGGCCCGTGCTGTGGGCACTCCTCCGAAAGCTCTTGGACATCACTCACGCAGTCTGTCGGCGCTGTTGCTGCTTTAGGAACTGGGTCGCCCGTTCCTTAGGTCAGAGTGATGTCTCCTTAGGTCTGTGGTCACCGTCTGATCTGCACCGTCATTCGAGAATTCACGAAGTTAGGTAGTAGTTTCAGAATTCGGGGACTCCTTACTGCCAAGTGGTTCCTTCCACCTTGTTTCATATGCCAGCTGAGAAAAAACTCGCCCTAGAACCACATATCTAGACGAGAGAAGCCAGAATCAAGCCAAAAATGAAGGCAGGGGCCACGGTGGGCGGGGAGCATGGTGGGCGGGGACACTGTGGGCGGGGGCACGGTGGACGGGGGGTGAAGCTGAGCTGCGTGGCTGCTGGCCTGGTCCACCCCGAGGCCCTGAGAAGCTACAGGCACCGCAGCACCGGGCGCCCCGCGCAGGGCCGCTGTCTGAGGCTGACTTGTTTTCCTCCGTGCGGCAGAGCAGACGGGATGGACATGCAGGCTTGTTCCCCGGGGGTTCGCACAGCTGAGCTAGGAAAGGGGCCCACGGGCACGGTCCCGAGCCCTGACACCACATCCGTCCACACTCTGCTTCCTCCATGCATCCCGCACGAGGACGCTTCTTGTTTGAAAACGTCCAGCTCTCTCCATGGGAACCGGTAGCTGGGGGAGCTCCGAGGTCACGTTTGGCCTCTGTGGGTCTGAGGCGAGGACGTCGGAGAGGGACGCCTGTGGTCTGACCTCGGCCGTGGTTCCGGGCTGGGAGGGGTGGACACGGTTCTGTGCACAGGGGAGGGGAGGACGGGCCAGGGCC
Organism: Molossus molossus; assembly: GCF_014108415.1. Taxonomy (NCBI): domain Eukaryota; kingdom Metazoa; phylum Chordata; class Mammalia; order Chiroptera; family Molossidae; genus Molossus; species Molossus molossus. The sequence goes on from NW_023425401.1 coordinate 110,538,545, forward strand.
TTCCTTTCACGATGGAAAATGCGCCCTCATCCGTCCTGCCCTCGTGGACGCCCGTGTCCTGTGCTCTGTGTTCGTGGGAGGCACAGGTGCAGGCCGGTCTGTTCCCTCGCGCACCTGCTGCCGCAGCATCTGGTCACTGTGGGAACCCCACAGCCGAGTCCGCTCTGCCCTGCCCGACCAGCTGGCACCACTGGGCTGAGGCTGGAAAGGGATCAAAACCAACCCGGGGAGGGTGGCAACTGTGAGGACCCGGCTCACGTCCTGTCTGGGGTGAAACATGCCTCAGTCTCCATTTCTTCGCTCCCCACTAGCTTTCTGGGACAGCGTTAGCTGACGGTCCCCGTGCGTCCCCCTCCCCAGCACACGGGAGGGGCCTCTTCTGTTCCACTAGACGGGAACACTTTGAGAACACTGAAGCGACAGGCCCCTCGGCGGCCCAGCGTGTCCCCAAGCCGAACATGTGACCGATGGCTGTGGGGACATCAGTGTCCCACCAGTCACAGCTTCACGGACAGGCGCTCTCCCGGGCCAGAGAGGAGAGGATCGCTCTTTCCCCGCGTGGTAGCGGCGGGAAGACAGGAGGGGCTGGTGGTTGTGGCTGGTCCCTTCATTTCCACTTTGGAGGTGACTTGGGCAGGCGTTCGCCGGAGTTAGTGGGAAAACGGAACACCCCGCGTTCCGGTGTAGGTGGAATCACTGGACGGAGGAACAGAGATGACGGAAAAGAGACTAGGTCACCTCTTAGGACATCAAACAACTAAATTCTGAGACGTGGCCCGTGGAGAGTTTGGGGTGGACGAAGTGCACTTTTCTTATCTCTTTGAAATGGGTGAACTTGGGATTCTGCAGCCACCTGAGTGTGAAAACCCTTTATTTCAAGTCTGTAATTGTCCTGTGAGGAAAAACCTTTGAGGAAGAAGGAACGAAAGGCCGGAACAGGCGGCTTAATCTGTGGCTGTCTCGGCTGCACATCTGGTGAGTCACACAGGTAGATGCGGTTGACCTTGAGCACACGAGCCCCTGGGTGCGGCCCCCGGGTACGCAGACTTTGTTCAGGAAACACTGTAAATGTGTTTTTCTCTCTTAGGATTTTTTTCATAACGTTTTCTTTCTCAAGCTTACTTTATTTTAGGGATACAGTATATGACACCCATAACATACCAAATATGTGTTGATTGACTACGTTATTTATTGGTGAGGCTTTAGGTCACTGGTAGGTTTTGAGTAATTAAGTTTTTTTGGAGTCAAACGTTTTATGTGTGTGTGTGTGTGTGTGTGTTTTAATCCTCACCCAAGGACATTCTTTGCATTTATCTTCAGATAGAGTGGGAGGGGGAGAGGGAGGAAGAGAGAGAGAAATATCGACATGAGAGAGACACATTGAGCAGCTGCCACCCACACGACCCCAACCAGGACCAGGGACAAACTGCAACCAAGGTACGTGCCCTTAGCGGGAACCGAACCCGGGTCTCTCCGGTCCACGGGCCGATGCTCTAACCGCTGAGCCAAACCGGCCAGGGCATATTTTTGACTGCAGGGTAGGTCAGCGCCCCAATCCCTGTGTTGTTCAAGGGTCAACTGTATCCCTTCTCCTTGGAAACAAAGCAAACACTGGATACATTGTTTAAACACTCTTTAAAGAGAGAGAGAGACTGTCTTGGTTACAATGGTTGCACATTCCCGCATCTGACCTTCCAGCTTTTTGCTGAAAATCAAATCCAGCTCTTTTTCTTCCCAGCGCCCATTGGAAACAAAATAGAAAGCCATTAGTCCCTCTGTAAAGATGTCTTCATGGAAGGAATGGCCTTTAAACTCATCCCACGCAGTCGCGTCTTCCTCGGAAATTCTCGTTGCCTCCGGTCTGTTTGTCCAGGTAGAGAAATACGGTATCTTCCTGATTTTTTTTTTTTTTGATTTTTTTTATGGCTTCTTCTGAACTCCTTTCAAGATCTGTGGGTCTCATCTGCAGGCCCCAAACGGGCCTTGGTGTCTTTAATTAAGATGTGGTCCAGCCAGGCACTTGCGTAGATTTTGCAGATCTGAGAAAGTACCCTAGAAAGGCTGGGCAAGCGGAGAGGCTGGAACGGCCCCATCGCAGTGCAGACTTGAAAGGGCTCGTCAGGTGGTCAGCCAGGGCGAGGAGCAGGAAACCACAGACCCACCCCGGAGCCTCTCTTCAGTCACGGAGATGCCGCAGCATTGAACTCTGCTTCCGGCAGGAATCTCTGGTGAGCTGTCCCTTCCAACCCTGCAAGTTCTCGACACTATTAGACGTAGATGGATTCATGCAAACAATGTCATAGAGGATTGAGATTCCAGCAAGTGATACCATTGACGTCTTTTCTTTTTCTTTTTACAAACTATTCATCCGAGTATACGTGTTCATTGATTTTTAGAGAGAAAGGAAGGGGGAGAGAGAGAGAGAATGAGAAATATCGATCGGTTGCCTCTGCTCCGTGCCTGACTGTGACTTGAACCCACACCTTTGGTGTACAGAATGGTGCTCCAACCAGCTGAGCCACCTGGCGAAGGCAACTTCTACTGCTACTCCTGCTACTCCTGCTACTCCTGCTACTCTTACTGCTACTGCTACTTCTACTACTACTCTTTCTTCTTCTTCTTCTTCTTCTTCTTCTTCTTCTTCTTCTTCTTCTTCTTCTTCTTCTCCTTCTCCTCCTCCTCCTCCTCCTCCTCCTCCTCCTCCTCCTCCTCCTCCTGATGATGATGATAATAATAATAAGCATACACTTTAGTTTTGGTTGGTTTCCTTTTGTTTTTTAAATAATTTTTTTATTTTTCAATTACAGTCGACAGACAATATTGTACTCATTTCAGGGGTACGACGCGGTGATTAGATATTTATATAACCTACAGAGAGATTCCCCCTGATACTCCAGCACCCGCTGGGCACCATGCACAGTCTATATCATCGACTCTGTGTCCTGTCCTGGGCTTCACATCCCGGGACTGTGTTGTGACCACCGATGTGTCTTCTCAGTCCCTCGCCTTCTCACCCCGACCCCGGCTGGGGCAAGTGGAGGGCGTTCCCAGCGTCTGGCCCTGTGCGCAGAAGGTGTGTGGTGAGAGCTGCCTGTGGTTTGGTGGTGGCTGCAGTGTTGACCCGCAGGAAATGATGATGAATAGTCTTCCCAGGTCTGAATTGATTTAAAGGTCTGCGTGCGGAGTTGGAACCCACAGAGCTAGCTCTCAGGCCGGAGAAGGCATCTCCCTGGATCTGTGAGACTGTCTGAGCTGTGCCCAGCAGCTCTGGAGGGCGTAAGTGATTGTGCTTTACATGGAGAACTCGGAACGGCTTTTTATTTGTTCACAGTGTTAAGAATTTGACCCTGGCCGGGTAGCTCAGTTGGTTGGAGCATTGTCCTGATGGGCCAAGGTTGCGGGTTTGATCTCCAATCAGGGCACATAGAAGAATCAACTGAAGAAGACACGAATAAGTGGATCAACAAATTGATGTCTCTCTCTCTCTCTCACAATCAATCTTTTTTTTTTTTTTTTTTTGGTGGTACATGCCCCTAGCAGGAACCGAACCCCGGACTCTCTAGTCCACAGGCCAATGCTCAACTGCTGAGCCAAACTGGCCAGGGCTCACAATCAATTTTTAAAACATGTTAGAATTCTGCTCCTTAATGGGAACACATATAGAACTAATGCATTAAATAAGGTGTGTTTCTCTTTTTAAAAAAATTCTCACCCGAGGATATTTTCCCATTTATCTTCAGATAGAGTGGGAGGGAGGAGAGAGAGAGAGAAACATCGTGATGTGAGAGAGACACATGGACTGGTTGCCTCCCGTCCAACCCCGACCAGGACTGGGGACCGAGCCGCAACCGAGGCACATGCCCGGGACTGGAATCGAACCTGCTCCAACCACTGAGCCAAGCCGGCCAGGGCAGGTGTGTTTCTCTTCACCTAGGCTCTCTGCACACTTGTCTCCTGTGACACCATCCCTGCTTTTTACGAGGGACGTTATAGTCTGTTATGTCTCAAGGTGTCATTTTCTTCTGCTTGTCTCTGTGTGTGCATGGTTTCCAAAATGAGCTACAAGCAGACCTGAAACAGTAACTTTAGTTCCTGACCCTCAGAAGAGCAGTGTGAGGCCTGATACAAAGTCTCGTTCTCCAAGCATACATGTCGCCAAACGGAAGAGATGGAGATCATATGTGCAGTCCTGGTTTTGGTTGTTGTTGTCTGGGTTGCATCTTGGAGGCCTTCGATTACAATTCTTACCCCAAGAAAGGACCGCGCATGATTAGACTCCGGCGGAACTCCGCTCGGCCCTGACGGGACCGTCTGAGACGGCGCCTGGGCCCTGGGAGGAGGCCAGCTCTGTCCGGGGCCGTCCAGGGCCACCGGGGTTGCACAGAGACCCTTGTCTGCCGGTTGTGTGTGTTCTGACGGGAGCGCGACAGGCAAGTGGCAGGAAATTTGGTGGTTAGTCATCGTGGTCGGACCTGGGATCCGGCTCCGGAACCTCTGTAAATGAAAACCGATCGTCTGGGAGGAAGCGTATGAATTATTGACCTCAGTGAGTGGCGCGTCGAGAATTGGTTTGGGGGCTGGGAGAACCTAGAAAGAGGCTTAAGGAAGGGAACTCCGGAGGGCACATTCCGGGGGCCACGGCAGGGCGACCCCGTGGGAGCAGCTGTTCCCCGGGGGGCTGTCCTGCCAGGGGAGGATGGTTTCGGGGTGTGCAGCGTGGCCTGCAGGCACCTGGAGGGAAGAATGAACGGAGGGGGGTGAAGGTTCCCTGTGACTCCCGCACCCTCCTCTCTGCTGCTCACATTCCCAGGAGAAGCCAGGTCCTCTCTGCGGCCAGGCCTTGGCCATGGGCACTGGAGCGGCCGCAGATGAGAAGCCCAGGCCCTGCCCGCTCACGTCCGCCGAGTGAGCAGGCCCGGAGGCTCGCGGGGTCTGGGCAGGCTGGCCCTGGGTGGGACAGGAGCAGAGGCTGGGCTGGGGGGAGCCAGACCTCGGGGAGAACCCGGCTATTGAAGTCCTGTCTGAGGGGTGAGTGCCAAGGGTCCCCACTGAAGTGTGAGGCACAGTGACAGCTGGCAGGAGGGGGTCCCCTGGAACACACATCCTGTCCACCACAAGACGACAGCTGACAGTGGGCGGACACGCTGGGTGGTCTCCCTCGATGCTGGGTGGACCCCATGGTGCTGGGGTTCATGGTTCATCATATCTGATCAGACTCGGAATTGGTCCTGTCTACAGACTGAGGACGTCCTTGGTTGGAGTAAGAGATGCTGTTAAGTGGCTGTCGGCAGAAATAGGTTTTATTCCAGGTTCTGCTGCCCGGGGATCCCCCCAGGGTCTGACTGTCCACTTGAGCTCAGTGTTAAATCCCGCCCTTGATGTCACCAAGCGGGCCCCGCTGGTGACGGTCCCTCCCCGCAGCAGGGCGGAAGCTTGTGGAATCCCGTCCTGGCCGCTGCCGGGACAGCCCGACCCCAGCCTCCCGCGGACCGCGGGCGACCTCGCCCAGGTTCATGCCGTCTGTGAGCCGCAGTTCACGCGGAAGCAGAGGCCCCGGGCGCACCTGCACCTCGTGGAGCTGAGAGGGGTAAACGAGGGGACTCACGGGAGGGTCTCGCAGCAGCGGCTACGTTTGCTTGTCCCCGGTCGGCTGCCCTGGATATTTGGTGCCAGGAACGGAAGTGGGCAGCCAGGCGGAGTTTTAGACAGGCGACTGCCTCTCCCAACGGGGACCTCAGGGACCTCAGTCCCGTCTTTTCCGGCCTCACTGCAGCTGGTTCCTCGGGAAGGTGCTCAGCTCCTCCTAAGTGACCCGAGGTTTCGCGGGTGACTCTGCTCGGACTCTTGTATGTCGTCCTGTGGGCCACGCTTCATACCAGCCTGGACAAGACCACACCGGGTGCTCCATGGGGGGGAATGTGAGTGGCGCCCCCTGGAGGTGCGAGGTGTAATGAAGCAGTGGGGGGACCGCTTAGCAGGGGTCTGCTCCCCCATCTCTCCACGCTTCCCTCAGACTGAGGGCGTCGGTCCTCCTGCGGAACAGCCCACGTGCCCAGCTCAATGCAGGACCGTGACGCTGCCGTTGTTCTCCCGACGTCTCAGGCTCTTCCTACTTACGAGCGTGGTTTTCCACGCTGGCTGCTCTTCCCAGTCACTGGGGAGCATTTCGAATGTCCCGTCTGAGGTCCCCTGGAGGCCCAGCCTTCCCGGCTGCTCTGGTGGGTGTCCCAGGGAACCTCACTTGTCTCTGTGTTAGGAAATCCCTCCGATGGGCCGCCAGGGGCAGGACCTCCGGTCAGGTCTCTGGTTTGCTCTCACAACGGCGCTGGCACAGCGACTTGGACAGACGTCTCTGTCCTTGTTTTATGGATTAGGAAGCCAGTACCTAGAGGTTACGACTAGTCTGAGGTCGCCGGATTCGTTGGTGCGTGACTCAGCTCCAGTCTTAGGCCAGCACTTCGGAGATCTTCGTGGCTGACCGGGAACACGTGTCTCTCACATCACAGTTAGCCGCCTGCAGGTGGCTCCCCGGACGCTCCCTGGTCTCGGGGTTCTTCTGTCCTGCTCAGGTCCCTGTCCTGTTCTCCGGAGCCCACATCTCAGGGCGGAAGGCAGGGCAGGGCTCGCTACGCCGGCCTGGCTGTGGTGGGCACCTCTCTGCCCACGTGCCCTCCACCAGAACTCCAGCTGCTGCCCACCCGGAGGGAGGGGTCCCGGGAGCTGCAGTGTCCCTGTGTGTGCAGAAGAAATGACCCAGTTTGCGGAACAGGTGGAGTGGGTTCTCCCATTACTAACGCCCTTTGGACGGTGGAATCAAAGTAGTGGGGACGTTCTGTTTGTTAGTACTGCGTGGCCCCTGGCATTCTATCTGTGATCACAATAACCCCATGAGGTAGTTCTCTATCTCCACCATTTAAAAAATGTTTGTTTGTTTTTCCTTTATTGATTTTAGAGAGAGAGAGGTGAGGGAGAGGGGGAGAGAGAGATGGGAACATGGATGAGAGAGAACATCGACTGGCTGCCTCCTGCAGGCCCCCCACTGGGGATCAGGCCCACACCCTGGGCATGTGCCCTGACCGGGAATCTAACTGGCAACCTCTTGGTGCAGGGTCGATGCTCAACCACTGAGCCACACCAGCCAGACTCCACCATTTAAAAAAAAATCCTCACCCAAGGATATTTTTCCATCTATTTTCAGATCGAGTTAGAAGGGAGGGAGAAAGAGAGAGAGGGAAACATCGATGTGAGAGAGACAGATTGATTGGTCACCTCCCACACAACCCCAACCAGGGCCGGGGACTGAACCACAACCAAGGCACGTGCCCTTGACTGGAATCGAACCCGAGACTTTTTGGTCCATAGGCGGACGCACTAACCACTGAGCCAAACTGGCCAGGGCTCCACCATGTTTAAGGATGAACAAACAGGTTCAGAAATAGAGGTGACTCATACGAGGCCACGCCCCTGAGAAAGGGGGGAGCTGGTGACCGGAGTCACCCCCAGCGCCGGATCCCGTTGAGTTGGCCAGACCACACCTTCCACCCACAGCACGTGGGGCCGAGAAACGTGGGCTGTGGCCTCGGGGGTCAGGCCCGCCTGGCGTGGACCACTGCCGTGTCCTGTTCTGTTTTCCGTCCGTGTCTGAGCGCACCGTGGACGTAGGCTGGAGCACGTCTTCGCTGACCGGGGCGGGGACTGCAGCAGACGCCGCAGGAAGGCTTTGCTGCCACCACTAGAAATCGCTCCTTTCCCGGGGCCGCTCCTAAGAGCGTCGCAGAAGGTGCCCAGCTTAGCCACTGCGGGAGGTGCGGTGACCGGGATGTCATTTCTCACGCGCAGGCCCTCTGTCGTCCGCTTCGCCCCCGCTGTGAGCTGACTGCAGAGAGAAGGTTCTGGAAGCCGGAGGTCCAGGACTCTGTCCCCTGAGTCTCGTTTCTGAGACTCCCGTCCACCTGGCGGTAGGGCTGGGTCCAGCCAGCCCAGCAGAACCAGTGCCTCTGGGACCAGGCGCCCGGCACCGGCAGGAAGCCACCACCTGTCACAGCCTATGGTCCGAGGATGCCCAGCAGCTCCGCCCGACCCGCCAGCCTGGGGCCTCGAACTGTGAGCTCACCCTCCTCGGAAGGAAGTGGGCTTGAGCCAGCTCCCCTTGGCCTTGTGAGCTTGGAACCCGGACAATGACAGGGTCTCTGGGTCCCTGGGAGCCACCCCTGACCCAGCCCTGGCTCCGTGCCTGGCCGGCGCTGCCCTGAGCAGGGAAGTGGGGATCCTGAGGGCCTCTCCTGACACCCCCGCCACGGCGACCACGTGCCCGCTTGTGAGTCTCTCCCGCCCCGCCCCTCGGCCCTCAGCCCGGCAGCAGAGGGAGCGGCCACTGTTTTGCCCCAGAATTGGCCTCTCGCCCACGACAACAGCCAAGGGCGCGGCTAGATCGTACAACGCGAGCGTGCGAACATTTGAAGTGTATGAAACCACGTCCTGAGACACTCGTTAAAACTAGGGCTTTATGATGAGCTTATCTGCCTCCACTTTCCCACCGACGGAAGGAAGTGACATCCCACCCGCCTGAGGTCACCTGGGTGGCGAAAGTGAGACACACCTGGGAGAGGGTGTGTCTCCCTGCTGCCCCGCCCAGCTGGGGGCTCTGTGGAAGGGAGCAGGGTGACCTCCTTGTCCGTCCAAGCCTTGTTCCGTCTCTGACCTTCTTGCCCTGAGACGGCTTGACTCTGAGCAGGTTAGTGCAGCTTCAGAAAAATCGGGTTTTGTCTCAGTCAGATGCCCTGAAGTGAAGACTGCAAACGAGCTTAATCTGTCCACGGTCTGGCTTCGCCACGAAGCCCTCGGAGACAGGGCACAGCAGCTGTCCCTCGAAGGTGCTGGGCAGACAGGCGCCACCACCGCCGGGGCCCTGGCCTGGTCCAGCATCGGACAGAGACCGGACGGCTCGCTGCCCCACCCGCGATTCGGGGATCACGAGATGATGGGAGTCCGAGCTGAACCATCGATGAGACCAGGGTCACTTCTCCATCACACGCTGGGGGCCTGAGGAATTCCTCACGGGTTGATGAGCCTGCCGGCTTGAGCGTCCACCTCTTGTCTTCTTCCCAACCAGACAGGAAAATGCAGGATTCATTTGGTTCTCAACGTCTGTTTTTCTATTTCATCGATCCGGGGAGCGACTGAAGACTGAAGCGCACGGTGGATTCTTTCTTGAATTTTCTCTGCTTTTCTCTTGGGCTGTGTTTGCGATGAATGGAGGGAACTTGGCGTGGGGAGATTCAGGGGGAGGTCCCTGAAGTTGCCCACGGTTTGGACATTTTTATCCAACCCAGCCAGGCGGTTGGACTGAAATTGTGCTGAGAACACATTTTCCCGTGCCGAGTTTCATTGGGTTTCTGGCACAAAATCTGGGAAGATTGGTATTTGGTTTTGTTTTTTTGGCATTTCCAATGCTGGTACGTCTGGCTCCCATCCCGGTTGGAAATAGGAGCAGGCAGGAGAAATAGGTCAGTGGTCGCAGGCAGAGGGGCACCCTGTGAGTGTGACAACACCTAGACGAGACCTCCGAGGTGCTGTCCTTATTCACCGTCGCTAAGGTCCGGAAGCAGCCCGAGTGCCCATCAGTAGACGAGTGGATAACAAAGCTGGTACATGTACACAGTGGAGTACTACGCAGCCAGGAAATCTTACCCTTTGCCACAGCATGGATGGACCTGCAGAGCATCATGCTACGTGAAATAAGCCAGTCAGAGAAAGACAGGCATCCCATGACCTCACTCACATGTGGAATCTAAGGAACAGAATAAACTGACCGACAAAGTAGGACCACAGACATGGAGGCAGGGAACAGACGGACAGATCTCAGAGGGAAGGCGGGAAGAGGTTCATCAGAGAACTTGTGTATATATTCGCATAGCCTTTGGGCGCAGGCGGTAGTGTGGGGAAGGTCTGGGCTGGGGTGGGGGGGTGGAGGGGGGAACGTTGGGGACATCTGTAATACTTTCGACAATAAAACTAGATTTTTAAAAATGCTGCTAAGTGCAGAAGGACCTTCCCCACGGTGCCTCTGGGTCCCCCATGGTCTTCCCGTTGATGGGGTCGTCTTCCCGTGGGCTATGACTGCTCTGTCCCCGGAGAAGGGTCTGGCAAAGGTCCCCTGGTCCAAGTCAGGTCCCCAGGGCCTGGGATGCATCACAGAATTGCCACCCAGGAGGCGGGGTAATGGGGACCCTGAGAAAGCCCCCCCTTCTCGCCCTGAGAAATTAATGCAGGGGCCTCTCCCCCCACGATCGTGGGAACTTGTCCCTTCACGGTGTCCTATCCGGGAACCCAGGCTCGGCCGTGGTGTTTTGGACTCTCCCTCCGAGCGGGCACAGCGGACAGCCCAAAGCGACTCTTGTCTCACTGGTGAGTCAGGAAATAAATCATCTTTAAAGTGGGCTGAGACCCGAAAAATAAGCCTCAGCTCGTGAGCTTGAAAAACACGGACGTGATACAAATCGCCTTCGTCTTTTCGCTAAGAAAACACCGTCCAAGGCGGCAGATGCCGGTGCCGCAGATGATCCCTTCTGCCCAAGGAGTCTCCTCACTTCAGGCAAACATTTTTTTTTTTTTTTTGGAAGCTGCGGTTGGTGCTGCGAAGCCAAGTCCATCAAACAAAAAGAGCAGGTTTTTAAACAAAAGGTTATTCCCCGCGGGGTGAAGCTAGCCGGTTCGCCGAGTGCACACTTGAGATGCTAACAGGAAGTCGGGGCTGGAAAGGAATTGAGCGATGAGCTAACGCACCCTTCCCTTCACAGATGAGGAAACCGGGGTTCAGGAAAGGACGTTCTCCTTCTGTGAGGGGGGAGCCAGAAAGTGGGAGGATTATTACCCACGAACAGTGCTACTCAAGTGACTGTTCTTGGGCTGAAACTATACAAAATGATGGCAACAGTGAGCTCGTCTCTGTGTCTCTTTTTTCCCCTATTACACGAGACCGTCTTTTTATTGTTGTGTTATGATGATGATTATTAAGCAGAAACCTTTTCCAAAGGCACCAGTGATCAAAAACCTAACTGTACGAGCTGAAACAGTGACACTCTTAGATAGAAACGTAAGCATGGAAATTCTAGAACAAGAAAAAAGATAATATCCGAAAAGCACAGAGACATCATTAAGTGTGACCTTGCATTAGGCAATGGTGTCTTCGATGTGAAACCCCAGGCACACAAAACAGAGGGAAAAATAGATGAATTGGACTCTATCAAAATCAAAAGCTTTTGCCCGGCTGGTGTGGCTCAGTTGGTTGGACGTCGTCCCTGCACCAAGAGGTTGCCTGTGTGATTCCCAGTCGGGCACGTGCCCAGGTTGTGGGCTTGATCCCCCAGTAGGGGGTGTACAGGAGGCAGCCGATGAAGGTTTTGTTCTCACATGGATGTTCTTCTCTCTCCCTCTCCCTTCCTCTCTCTCAAAAAAATATTTTTTATTCCTCAGATGAGGATATTTTTTCTAATGATCAGATACAGTGGGAGGGAGGGAGAGAGAGAGAGAGAAACCTCGACATAATAGAGCCACATCGACTGGCTGCCTCCTGCACGACCTGATCAGAGCCAGGGACGAACCGCAACCGAGGTACGTGCCCTTGACTGGACCCGAACCCGAGACTCATTGGTCCACGGGCCGACGCTCTAACTGCTGAGCCAAACCGGCCAAGGAAGTGAAACTATTTTTTAAAACAAAATTAAGCCCTGGCCGGTTTGGCTCAGCGGTTAGAGCGTCGGCCCGCGGTCCAGAGAGACCCGGGTTCGGTTCCCGCTAAGGGCATGCACCTCGGTTGCAGTTTGTCCCCGGCTCTGGTCAGTCGTGCGGGTGGCAGCCACTCGATGTGTCCCTTCACGTCGATGTTTCTCTCTCTCTCTCTGTTCCTCTCTCCCCCTCCTACTCTACCTGAACAAAAAATGGAAAAATGTCCTCGGGTGAGGATAAAAAAAAAAAAATTAAAAAAAATTAAAAACTTCATTGCATCAGGGAAGAGAGAAGACAGAATGGGAGGACATTTCTGGCCCTATCAGGCCAGAGGGTTGTATCCAGAACCTATAGAGAAGACTGTCATTCAGTAACAAAGCAGGAAAATAGCCCCATTAATAAGGGGCACAGATTACGTAGCCCTTTTCACTGACCCCATTGAACTGACCACAGTAGCCGTTGTAAAGTTCTTTCCACGGAACTCTTTCCCCCTGGTTCTGGGTGTGGGTCCCGGTTCTCTGCGTCTGGTGACTTTTCACGGGGTGGAGTGCTCTGTGGATTCGACGTTGTTGAGCGTCCGAAGTTTTCCAATTTCTTGAAAGAGTTTCGGTCTCGGGCCGGGAGGCCGTTAAGTTACTGGCTGGTCCCTCCGGTCCTGTTTGTCTTCGGGGCGTTGTCAGAGCAGGTCCGGTCACCACCCTGCATGTCGCAGGGGCTTCAGCCTCTGAGTCCTGTGCCTCCCGCCAGCGAGGCCGCTGTCTCGGACAGTGTCCCTTCTCCATCCAGAGAGGCTGGAGGCTGGAAAGTGACCCTGTGCCGACAGCCAGGTGGGGTCTCCCGGCATGCTTGGGGCTTCCCTTAACCCCAGGGTCTCAGCCCCGCACGGCCTGAAAACGGTGGTTTTCTGTATTTCATCCAGTTTCGGAATCTCTCCTAATGGGAGGGTGAGTGTGTGACTCATGGTCATGACCAGAACCGCGGCCTGGTCCGAGAGCTTCCTACTGCTTGTGTCCCTTTATGGGGAGCAGTTGAGGACAAATAACATCAGCAAGACTTTTGGAGTTGTGTGCGTTTTGCAGAGAAACCTCAGGTTTATTTAAACAAATTTTTATATATATGTTTTAAAGTTAAACATTTGTTAAAACCAAATATAGTTAAAAACAAGGGATATCTGTTTGCATTAACCTCATACCATTCTACTAGATCAGACGGTAATGTTTTGAAAAATAGCGTAACCTGCTGGTGTGGCTTAAGAGGTTGCTGGTTCGATTCCCGGTCAGGGCACATGCCCAGGTTGAGGGCCTGATCCCCAGTGGGGGGCGTGCAGGAGGCAGCCAGTCGATGTTCTCTCTCATCAATGTTTCCATATCTCTCTCCCTCTCCCTTCCTCTCTCTCTGAAGTCAATAAAGAAAAAAATATTTTTTTTAATTAAAGAAAAAAAAAACATTGTAGATTCCTTATTCTATAAGTGCCAGAACTTAGAGTCGGCTTCCGATGTTCCTAGTCCACCCTCCTGGCTGGACGGGCACCCGCTCCCTCGCGATTTCGCTCCTCAGACCACTCGGTAGGACCCGGCCAGTGGCAGAATCTAAGCTCCTTTCCAAGCCCCGTGCGAACAGCGCCTCTGTTGGCTTTAACCAAGGGGCGTCTGAGTTTTCATCTGATCCTCGTCAAACCGTGGAGGAGAAGAGGTTTAGGGTCACGGGCTCACCATCCTTCCCTGAGTTCCCTCTGCCATTGAGATTCCTTCCTCGTCGCGGTCTCTCTCCATCACTGATTCCGTTTCCGGCCTGTGCACCGCCCCCCAGGTTCCAGAGCTCATGAATCCGTTCAGGCGGGTGCTGACGGCCGAGGCTGACTCGGCGTGTTTGGGAAAGCGCAGCTCAAATGAAGGGAGCCATAGACAGCAGGGGCCGGAGCTCGCGGTCTCAGAGTGATGAGCACTGCGGGACTTCTGAGCCAGCACAAACAGTCTCCGCGGTAGGAGCACATCTTCTTCCAGGGTCTGCCCCTGCTGTGGATACATTGTTTCCAATTTATTCTAGCTTAAGGCCAATCTTGTCTGTGGAGGTATGTGTGTGTGTGTGTGTGTGTATATATATATATATATATTTTTTTTTTTCCTTGAATTTTTTTTCTTTATTGATTTCAGAGAGAGAGGATGGGAGAAGAAAATAGAAGCATCAACTGGCCGCCTCCTGCATGCCCCCAACTGGGGATCAGGCCCACAACTTGAGCATGTACCCTCACTGGGAATCGAACTGGTGATCTCTTGGTGCAGGGGTTATGCTCAATCACTGAGTCACAGCAGCCGGACTGTATTCATGGTTTTGATCAAAATGTTACACAAGCTATTCTGCGACCTCTGTCCGTTCCCTCACACTCTTATTTTACATGCCCGGGTGTGCGAAACATGGACGTTCCCTTCGAGTTTCTCCTGTGTCTCCACAGGAGCCGCAGCTCCGGTCCTGAAAGAACCAGATGGAAGTGGTCACAAATGAACCCACCCAGGTCCATCCGCCCAGTTCGCCATCGCACGACGCCGGCGTGCGGATGATGTCTACCTGGGAAACGCGTTCCGTACGGGGTGCGGCGTGTGCTTTTGCAATAGTCCGGTTTTCCGTGCACCCCTGAAGGTTGTTAAAGGAGAGTTTGGAGAGGATGCTTTCCCGCTAAGGTGTTGCCTTAGTGGACGAGCACGTAAGAAGCATTAGTATGGGTCATTCTTCTCAAAGCTGTGCCGTTGCGGGCGTGTCGAGACCCACGGTTTCCTGCGCCCTCAGCATCTTCTCTGACTTCCTTCTGTCTTTCTTTTCAACAACGTTGACATCGCTGACTTCCATCCGGAACAGCCTCTTGTGATTTTCCCTCGTACTGGACACCTCGAATTCCTCGATGGGTTCCATCCCCTCTGCTTGACTTCTTCATATCAAAACACCACAGAGCTCGAGTCTTGCATGCCTTCTCTTCCCTGATGCATCTCATTTCCTGGTCTTCTATGCCCAACGATAGAAGGATGATTATCCAGGTTTTTGCCCCCAGCCTTGTTTCCACATTTCAACCCCAGACTCAGTTTTCAAAGTGCCCATTTAACACCCTAGTTGCACTCCTCACGCAGTCGGAATGCAACCCCCCACCTCTGCAGCTCACCCAAATCGTTCCTCTGCCACATTTCCCCATCTCGGTAACTGGTGCGCCCAACTGCTCGGGTGCTCAGGTCAGAAACCTTGAAGCTATCGTCCATTCTTTTTTTTTTTTCATCACACCCCATCTAATTTGACAATTCCTGCTCATCTCATCTTCAGTCTCTGTCCCCATACAGTTCACTGTACCGTGTGCTCATGCTACCCTTCGAATTCCAGCCACCATCATCGCTGCCCCGGGTGACTCCCCAGAGGACCCCGCTTTCATTCATTCTCACTCCTGTAATCCATTCTCTTCGCAAGGAAGCTGGGGTGACCCTGGGAACTGTGAATCGGGTGAGATCACTCCTGTGTTCTGTCCGGCTTCTGTGTGGACACCAGAGCCGTAGGTCCGGGCCGGGGTCTGCAGGTGCGCACACCTGTTTGTCTGCCCTGCTCTCTCCAGCTCGGGCCTGATTGGTCCTCTTCCTGTTTCTCTGATGTGCCAAGTTCCTTTCTGCAGTCCAGGTTCCCTCTCCGACATTCCCTCCGCCTGGAGCGACCTCTCCCAGATCTCCACGTGGCTGTCCTTCCCGTCATCTGGCAGCTCAGAGGTCGCCTCCTGGGAGAAGCTGTTGCCCCCCACCGTAGCTGAAGTCTCTCTCCCACCCCTCGGTCGCACCCATTCCTCCTGTTTCATTTTCTTCTAAGCGTGTGTCACTGTTGAAACATGAAACAAGGAAGTCATCCTGAATTATCATTCCATTCCCCAGGAGAGTACAGAGGGCCTATTGTGTTTAATCTTCTGAAACCCGGGCGCCATGAATATTCATGATGTATATTTAAATTTTAAAAAACTGAAACATGCAGCTTTGAACGTGGGCTTATTTGTGTCAGAGTTGCCAAGGAGCCGGTGTGCGTAGTAATACGACCTCTGAATTAAGGATCGGATGGCTTGGAACTTAGGCAAAACTTTGACGTTACCTAGGGTGACCCCGATCCCATGGGCTCATGTCAGCGACTCCTGATATCTTCCTCGTCTTCCTCACCGAGTTGTGAGACCATCAGATGGCATAAGGCGTCGTCAAATACAAAGAGTGAAAACACCTCGCCAGTGTGGGGGTCCTGTGTATGGCACGTTGAAATAGCCCCCTGAGAGCTTTCCTTGGGCAGAGTGTCGAACAGGGTGAGATTCGCGTGAATGAGGAACGCCTCATTTTTAGGGCCCTGGCAAGATTGTGTATACCCACAGGACCGCTGGGTGCCCGGTGTTGCAGGTAGTGGCCAAAGCAGGGTGGTTTGCGACCACCATGCCCGTACCCACCAAGGTGCCACCACTGGCGTGCTCTCTCTCCAGCTGTTCCTCGTCCCATGAGACATTGCCTCCTTTTGGCACTGACCACGACCATCTCTGTGCGGCCCACTGCAGTGCCCACAGAGCCCGACACCACGCCTGGCACAGGCTAGATGCTCGAGGATAAAGTTCAGTAAGGGAGCAGGAAGTGGTGGCTGGTGGGAGAAATGGGAGGAGGCTCCCAGAGGGGTTGAGAGTGATCATATTTTGCCCATTTGGTAGAATTTTCATCCACTCTCAACTAGTCTCAAGGTCCCAGCCTTATTTTTCACCTGCGTGCGTGGAATCCCTCTCTTTGCAGAGTCTAAACACATGCAGCTGCCCCGTGCTCGGGGAAGAAACAGCACCCCGGCGGCTGGCTTCCCCAAAGTGCGGCGGCCCTGACATCCCCCGACTCACGCCGGGGAGGACCTTCCAGGCGGTTCCCGTGCTAAGGGCACGGGTGATGGTGATATTTAAAGAAACATCTGTTGCTCTTCATACTCCGAGGACATCAAGGTGAATGCAGACGCATGGAAACCGAGGAGGGACGCGTTAGGGTGAGGGGGACCCCTCTGCGCCTGTTTGTTCTCAAGGGTCCCTCTGGGGATCAGACAGAGTTCCTGATGGTCTCTCCGCCGCCTCTCCGCCCCGCACACGTCCTTCCGTCTCCAGAGCATTCTGTTCAGCTCTTAAAGCAAGTTGGAGACACATTCAGTAAGGGGAGAAAACGGCCTCAGACGATTCCCAGGCGGACGAACAATGCAGACGTCATCATGGGTGCGCGGTGGCGGCAAACATGTAACAGTGATGATGCGCCCAGAAGCGGGCTTCTTGCTGCTGTTCCCAGCGCGGGGCGCCTTCAGCCGCAGAGCCCGATGAGCTGCTGTTTCTGCTGGTCCCATCTTGCTAAGGGTTTAGCTCCTGTCCATTGAGGTTTGGGACTAATGTAATGTTTCCAAGAGGAAAACAGATATCCTGTCTAAAGCCAGAGGTTCCTCATTCCCTCCCAGCTCCACCAACTATTCCTCTGCCACTTTATTTATCTTTCTTTCTTTCTTTTTTTTTTTTTGTGGTACGTGCCCCTCGCGGGAACCGAACCCGGGACTCTCTGTTGCGCGGCCGACGCTCAGCCGCTGAGCCAAACTGGCCAGGGCTCTTCTGTTTTGGGTTTTTAACTGAAGTTTTCCGTGCCAATTCTGTGTGTGAGGCGCCGTGTCGGAGCTGCAGGGGCCAGTCCTTTCGGGGGACGGTGCGTCACGCGGCGCACAGCCCACGGAGGAGACGCCGTGCTTCTCACACGCCTGCGTCTGCGAGCGAGCCACCGAGAGCCCGTGTCAAGAGGAGACACTCTCAGTGTGGCTCCTGCCGTCCTGGGGGTGGCGCTCTCCTGGATCTAGGAAAGCTCATGAATGACCCAGAATTGGTTGGTCGGAGCTCACGGCTTTTCCCTCTTCACGGAACCGTGACTGAGCAGCCGTTGCCGGTGATGACAGATGATACTTGAATCAACTCAGTCTCTTTAGAGGTCACACAAGCCTCTTTCGGGGCCTCGTGGAAGAGTCCAGGTGGCGTTCACCTGCTCGGGTGGCGGAGGATGCTCACGCGGATGCCCACACCCCTCTGTCCACAGCACGCGTGGCTTGTCCATCTGCTCGTCTCTTGCTGGCCACAGCCTGGGCACGCAGCTGAGCTGACACCCCCAGGTTTTCAGTGAAACCTCATGACCTTTTATAGATACACGCACATGCACACACATGCACACACACACATGCACACACACCCCTACACTCCCATATACTATTTCTACATTCTAAGATGCCACGACCCAGGGTTTTGTTTACATTCTGAATTCTGTATCCACAGGATTTCATTATTTTTCTTCAGATAAAACTACAGTAGAGCCCTGGCCGGTTTGGCTAGTGGTTAGAGCACCGGCCTGCAGACCAAAGAGTCACAGGCTCGATTCTGGTCAGGGGCACATACCTCCGTTCAGGTTTGTCCCCGGCCCTGGTCAGGGTTGTGCAGGAGGCAACCAGTCAATGTGTCTCTCTCACATCGATGTCTCTCTCTCTCTCCCCTCCCTCCCACTCTATCTGAAGATAATGGAAAGATGTCCTTGGGTGAGGATTAGAACAAAAGGAACAGAGGACTCCCACGTGGCATGTGGGCAGGAGCCAGGGTGAGCGGGGAGTTGTGTGGGCAAGGAAGGTGTGCGGGGCCGAAGGAGCCGTGGTCTGCACAGATGGCAGGCGCGTGTGGCCAGGCCCGGCGGAGGGCGGGAGAGCCAGCCCGCAGATCGGTCCACGCCACCCCTCCCCCACCACCAACAGGGCAGCGCCCAGGGTCCCGGGGCCTCCACTCCCGGGGACGCTCGGCACTCAGGGAGCTGTGACTATGCATCGATCACCCAGGAGCCTCCCGACAGCCCAGCGAGGGAGATGGGGCTGCTGCCCTTTGTCCCTGTCATGGTGAGGACAGGAAGTGACAAAGTGGGTCTAAGCTCTTACAGTTCGAGGGGCCCTCTAGCCGTACACACGTCCCCCTCGTGTCCTTCGGCACGGTCACCGTGCGTCCTCCAGGCGTGCCGAGCGCTGGTACTCAGGAGTTCATTCCCGAGGACGGCTTCTCCAGGGCCCAGGGCACCCCCAGCGAGGTGACCCCGAGGGAGAGGCTCACAGCAGCGTCTCCCTCCCCCCCCACCTGTGCCCTCCCCCTCGGATTCAGATGCACCCCAGGGAGGACATCCAGGTCTCCAGTTCCCCTCCAGCCTTCATCCACCTTCACATATAAGTGGGAAACACTGACCCCTTCGTGACTGTGGGGCTGGTGACATCATGAGGACCCCTATCCCCTTGCTTCCATCGGCTCACTCGTTCTTTAGTAAAAGGAAGTAAACTCTGTACAGTTCTGTGTCCAATGCGCCCTCAGCTTTCACGCTCCCCACCCGGGGATCGAACCCACCACCTCGGTTTGTGCCTTGATCTGGAACTGAACCAGCAGCCTTTGGGTGCACAGGATAATCAACGCTCCAACCAACCAAGCCACCGGCCAGGGCTCCTCCAACGATATTCTCTTTTTTATTTTTTTTAATAGTTACTCTAAAAATAGAGAAGACGAGTAGAAAAGATGTGTCTGTGTCTGTTGAGGATACATCCAGTCATTAGACCCGGGGGCTGTCCACACACCTCCCCTGTGCTGACCGGAGGTGGAGTCCTACTTCTAAATGCTTACCTGTGACCTTTGATGTTCTGAGCTTCTATTCACTCCATCTGCCCGGAGAGGACGTTAAGCTGCCAGGCTGAATAATTTCCTTCTCAGCTGCAAAATACTTTTGAAAAAAGGATGGAGGAGAAGGAATTATGGGAGCCAAGATGGCATTTATCATTTGAATTAAAAGACGAAAGCTGGCCGATAGTCCAGCTATTAATCGACGAGTTGTACCTGTGGTTGGGTGCTTACTTCAGAGAGCTTGATGAGTTGATATATTTATATGCGAGCATTCTAAGCATCCAGGCGACTTTCAGGTGTATTATTTTTCCTGTCACTCACAAATCATGTTGCGAAAAGATTGATGGTAATTGAATAAATTGCCCTGTGTACTTAAAGGCTGGGCTTGCTGGAGACGGAACAGATTGATGGGATGGTCAATTTCATTTCTCCCTCTATGCCAATGCTCATCAGGACACCGCTCTCCAAACACAGGGAGTTACAAACACAGGCTGCAGGGGTTTTAAAAAATATTTTTGTAATTGAATTTTAGAGAGAGAGAGAGGGAGAGAGAGAGAAACGTTGATGTGAGAGTGATGAAACATTGATTGGTGGGGATCGAGCCCAAAACCTGGGCACATTCCCTGCCAAGAATTGAACCGGCGACCCGTCTTCTTCGGTGCACGGGACAGCGCCCAACCAGCCGAGCCCCGCTCCAGGGCTCGCAGCCTGCGGTGTGGAAGCTTGGCTTTGGAGAGCAGCGCCGTGTTAGGGAAGCGCAGGAAATCCGCCTTGCGGGCCCGTTCTCTGGACGGCACCCCGGCTGCGGACTTCCCTCCTGGCGCGCACGTTTTGTGATTTGGCGGTGCAGCCCTTGCTGGGGGTTTGCTGGCCGACTCTTACCTGCAGACGTGTCCCGCTCTCCGTGGATCTCCCCGGGCTGTGTCCCTGCAGCCTGAGAGCCAGCTCCGTTGTCTACTTTCTTACTTTGCTTAGAAGCCTGTCGGACAAGCTACAGGCTGATACTTTGTAACATCGAGGTTTCCCGCTTCTGGTTTCCTGTGCTCAAACCTTCTCCCCGGAGCTCTTTCTGGGTTGTAAACGCGCGTGGGAGAACTCGAGGGTCCGCGGCCTTCCCCACGTGGTGGAAACCCCCCCTCAGCCTGGCCACACTCCAGCGAAAGTCGCGATGTCACGTGGGGCGTTGTGAACACAGCGGTGCTTCTGGGAGGACTCCGCACACCGCGAACACCCGTGAGCAGGGAGGATCGAAGCATCCTGTGTGACACGCGGTGCATCCTGTGTGACACGCGGTGCATCCTGTGTGACACGCGGTGCATCCTGTGTGACACGCGGTGCATCCTGTGTGACACGCGGTGCATCCTGTGTGACAGCCCTTTGCGGTCTCTGCGGAGGAACAGGAGCCAATGAACGTCTTGAGGGAAGGAGCGATATCTTGGGAGACAGAACAGGCTGTGCTGAGTGTGCGAGCCCGTCAGACTGGAGAAGAAGGGTGGGGAGGTAGGGGGTGCGAGGGACGGTTTGCGGGGAGCCAGAGAAAACGTTGTCTTCACGAAAATTGGACCAGCGTAGACCGTGTCCGCAGGTTGGGCCGGACGCGCACCCTGTAGCGCTGTTCATCCACCCGCGCTCCCATCCCCCTCCCGAGGAAGGACCCGCCTTCCCGCACAGAGGCAGCCTGGCTGCCCCTCCCTACGGTGAGGGCTCCGGGCTCCCGAGACCTCAGCCTGCGCTCACGCACAGTCGTGTCTGCAGACGTAGGGGCGACTGTGAGGAAGTTAGGAAATGAATCTAATGGGGGTGTGAGCGGCTTAAAAACCAAAATGCGGCGATGAAAGCCGGTGCCTGGTGCGTGGCAGCTGGCAGGACGGTCACGTCGTCTATGAGAGTGTCAGTCTGAATGGATTTCGTTTGTTCGTTTATCAAACCTAGTCCTCTAATCGATTGCAGTCGCAACCGCTTGAGATGTTTTTGACCCCATCCCCCCCTTTATTAATCCTCACAGAGGACATGTTTTTATTGATTTAAGAGAGGGAGGAAGGGGGAGAGAGAGGGAGAAACATCGAAGGGAGAGAGAAGCATCGATTGGTAGCCTCCTGTATGCACCCCAGCTGGGGGTCGAACCCACAACCCAGGTACGTGCTCTGACCAGGAGCCAAATCCGCAATCTTTTGGTGTGTGTACAGGACAGTGCTCCAACTAACTGAGCCACACGGGCCAGGGCTGAACACCCCTCCCTTCCTTTGGTTAATCCTCACACAAGGATATGTTTTCATTGATTTTTAGAGAGAGCGGAAGGGAAGGGGGGAGGGGGAGGAAGAGGGAGAAACATCAGCGTGAGAGAGACACATGGATTGGTTGCCTCCTGCATGACCCCGACGAGGGCTGGGGATCGAACCTGCAATCCAGGTACGTGCCCTTGACTGGAATCGAACCCATGACCCTTCGGTCTGAGGGTCGATGCTCTAACCGCTCATCCAAACCGGCCAGGGCTGAATGCCCGTTTTGACCATGGAAACCAAGGGCGCTGACCAGGGCCCAGTTTCCTCAGCAGGCCCGAGTCCGCAAACCCTGCGCGTTCCCAGGGAAGGCCCGTCCTCAGGACTGGCCCCGGGCTGGTTCTCGGGAAGTGAGCTCCCAGTAGTGGGAACCTTCTGCTCCGTACGATCGTTTCTGCCTGAGGCCTGGGCCACGTGGTACCAGCTGGACCAGCTAGTGTGTCCTAAAGTTGTCATTTATGGCCAAAGCCTCTTTTGCTCTGGGGGAGTCTGAGTAGGTGCAGCCTGCCAGGTGTGCCTACGTGTCCGACCCCCAGTGATGATGCTGGGCACTGGGCTTGGGCGAGCTTCCCTCGGTCCACCCTGGGAAGGATCCACCCTGACATGGTTTCTGGGAGAATGGAGTGTGTCCGGGTGACTCCACCAGCCGAGGACAGCCGGGAGCTTACACCTGCTCACCTGGACTCCGCCGGGTCACCTGTCCTTGTTTCTGATTCTGGTCCGTACCCTGTGGCCGTCATGCGTCAGGACCGCGAGTACAACAGCTCTTATGAGTTCTGTGGATTCCGGCGAACGGTCTCGCCTCAGGGTGGGCTTGGGGGCCGTGACCCCGAGGCCGCGGTAGGAACTGAGGCCCGGGGGAGTAATGGCTTGCTGGGACACACGCCCGGTTGGAGCCTGGACTGTGAGGAGACCACGGGCACCGGGTCAGAGGAGGGGCCACCCCGAGTGCCTGGGTTTTTGGCGCAGCCGTAGGAAGGCGCGACGTTTTCTCCATTCGTAATGACCGTGATCCCTGGACACTGCTTGCTATTCAGATGTCACCGGGTGGCTGTCACCAGGTGAGAGCGGTAGAACCTAAGCGTGTCACCCCGTCTGTCTCCGTCGAGGGAATCGCTGGCAGGAGCCTGGTACCGATTAGCAGGGCTTATCCGAAACGCCATCTCGAGTGGTTCTCCTGTCGCGAGACGTTTCAGCTGGGTCTGTTCCGTCTCGTAAGCAATGACCGCAGCGACATTTCATTTTAAAAACGAGTTTTAATTATGGTATCTGGTGAACCGATGAGAGAGATCTCTCTTCAGCATCCACGCGAATGAAAATCAATATAAAACGCGAATCCAGGGTCTCCGTAGCGGGGCGTGCTGTTGTGTTTTCTTGTTTTGCTTGGGGAAAACAATGCAAGAGATTAGTAGTAAAAACTTTGAGATTTGATTGTGATGTGGGCGTTCTGAAGGGAATTAAACATAGTTGGTCGTTCTTGAGAAATATGAATGCAATGCAGCTTCTTTATAAAAATCACAGCCTTTCCCACACTCCCTTCCGCTCAGGAGGTAGGAATGGATTTTTGAGAATTCTGACTAATTGCTAAGAGTGTCTGAGTTTTTAGGACACTTGCACTTTCTCGAAACATGTCCACGTATTGTTTGCGCCCAGGTCTTCCGTGTCAGCCCGATCACCCTCAGACAGCACGTAGTTCTTGAACAGATGCAGGACCCCGACTTCTGCACTCGGACAGCCCCAGTCCTCCAGGGAAGGCCCCAGCTCAGATGGGATTTTGAGGGGAAGAGAAGAAAGAGACAGTGAACAGCAAACTCTGTTCCTCTGACCTTCGGCATCACCCAGAGTAGCTAGGAGTTTCCATAAAAAAGTGTGTGAAACCCTTCGTGGGAGGCGGGGGGGCGTCCTGACATGGACATCGGTGGACCTTCGGCCTCCATGAGATACTCCTGCTCGGAAGGATCCACCCTGATCTTCAAAGGCTTGGACTTTTCTCCACTGCGCTGGGCTCGTCACCGTTTTCTATGCCAACAGGAACTTTCTCGTCTTCTGCCGGCCATGCTGACTTCCCGAGGTTGGGATCAGTTCATGTTGGCTGTCGGCATTGCTTGATGAGAAAGGACAGCACCCCCTCGCTCTTCACACAGCGAGGTTTCACCAACTAAAGGGCTTTTCTCCAAATTTCTTTCTAGTTTTATGGAGATGTAATTGGCACCGAGCACTGTGTGCGTTTAAGGCGTACATCGTGAACGGTTAGACTTGCATATACAGTGATACCTCGGTTCTCGAACATAATTCGTTCCAGGAGGACGGTCGAGAACCGAATCGTTCGAGAACCGAAGCAATGAAACCCAATAGGAAAGCGTGACTCTCTCTCTGCACTCACACTGATGACGCAAGCAAGGCGCGCTGGGCCGAATGAACGCCATTCGGCTCAACTCGGCTCATCTCGGAAGTTCGAGTTCCAAATATTTGTTCGGATTCCGAGACAAAAGTTTCTCGAATCTCCTGGTCGAATACCGATTTGGTCGAAAACCGAGGCGTTCGAGAACCGAGGTATCACTGTGTACTGGGGAGTGGTAACCGCGTAGGTTTAGCTAGCATGCACGATCGCACGGAGGCAAATGGAAAAGGAAAAACGTGTTCATTTTCTTGGGATGAGAACGCCCGGGTCTCTCTCCCTCTCAGTGGCTTTTCTGCCCCCTGCACAGCATGGTGACCACAGCCGCCACACTCTGCGTGAGGTCCTTCACGCTTGTCCACCTTACAACTGGACGTTCTCACCTCTTGCCTGCCTTCTTCCAATTCCCCCAGTGGAAGTGTGGAAGAAACGATTTTTAAGAGGCGCATCGTAACCCCGAGGGACGGGCTTCTCTGTTCCTGGGGTTTCGGTGCCTCCTGCCTTCCAAAGAATTTTTTTTTTCTTGTATGTTAGGCTCAGATCTGTCTGCATCTTGGACTTTCAAGCAAGATTTCTTCACAGGGGATGTCAGGGATGAAAGGGAGAAAGTTCATCATTGTTGTTACCATTGTCTAACGGAAGCATAGCTTCCTTCAATATGTCTGTAGAAAAACACAGAAGCTTTGATAGTCCCTGTGACCTCCTAGACATTCTAGATGTTTCCCTCTCAAGGGACCTTTGAAGATATCTCGGTGTGTAGGTCACTCTCACCATGAATGCACAGCTCTGCTTGTTTTGGGCCCTGCCCTGCTTCCTAGCCTTGGGGACTGTCACAGAAGTTCAGTCCCTGACAGCTGGTCACTGGAGGGGTCAGCCACAGATTTCAAGCCTCATGCTCTCCCTCTCACAGTTGCAGTTCAACTCAAAGTCCTTGGGAGAAGTCGTGTTCCTGGCAACCCAGATCTCTCTTCCTTAGGAAGCTGTGAAACTTCCAGTCTGTTTATAACCACGTATCTTTGCAAAACAGGAGTTCCATTCTTTCGACCGTAAAAACGCAGAAGTCAGAATCGGCTCTTCAGCTCAAAGGGCGTGTTTCCTTGTCCAAACCAACCCCGCAGTGACAGTCTATTCATTCATCTAAGCCAAAACAGCCATCACGCTCGTACATCTTTAAAAGCAAAAATTTGCTTTAACCTGACTATCTCTTAAAGGTATTATATTGTGATCATTCATGAACCAACACAAACAGATTTTATATTTTGCATACTTTTATAACCTTTTCAAAATAAGGGTTTTCTTTATAATCGAATGTCGGTTTTTTGTTTTTTTTTTAAATATATTTGCATATCAGCTCTGAGCTAAGAAACATAGGCTTTACCAGAGTGACTCAGGGGTTTGTTTCTTGTCTCATTTATGCCTAAATGGATGAAGAAAAGTAGAATCACTGTGCTGAAGAGACATCTTCCTTATCGTCTCTCTTCTAAATTTAAGGGCCTCAGTTCCTGTTCTCTTAAAAATTGATCTCTGCCCTCTCTCCAGTTGGTGGTCACTTTTTCATGTGAAACAATTTAAAGTTTTTTGCCCTGTACACGAGGCCTTCCCAGGGGAACCAATAACATTGCTAATCACAGCTACCTTGAGAGAGTTCCTGTGTAGGAAGTGATTTACCTGGATTATCTCACAAAGTCGATAAATCGTTTGCCTAGAGTCCTACCAGTGAGGGAGGTGGAGTCTGAATCCAGAGATTCTGGCCCTTGGGCTTAGGGTGTGCGATTTTAACTACTCTTTCATTTTTATTTTCATTTTTTTTTTATCCTCACCCAAGGATATTTTTCCATTTTTTTTGTACAGATAGAGTGGGAGGGAGAGAGAGGAAGGGAGAGAGAGAGAGAAACATCGATGTGAAAGGGACACATCG
Source organism: Molossus molossus (assembly GCF_014108415.1). Lineage (NCBI taxonomy): Eukaryota > Metazoa > Chordata > Mammalia > Chiroptera > Molossidae > Molossus > Molossus molossus. The sequence continues at coordinate 110,564,554 of NW_023425401.1, forward strand.
AGTGGCTGCCACCCGCACGACCAACCAGGGCCGGGGACAAACTGCCACCGAGGTACATGCCCTTACCGGGAACCGAACCCGGGTCTCTCCGGACCGCAGGCCGACGCTCTAACTGCTGGGCCAAACTGGCCAGGGCTTAACTACTCTTTCATATGCTATGTACTCATTTGTTATTTTTTTAATTGAATATATTGGGGTGATACAGGTTAACAAAATTGCACAGGTTTTCAGGTGCACAACTTACAGTACATCATCTGGACACTGTCTTGTGTGTTCACCACCCCAAGTCAAGTCTCTCCATCCATCAGCATTTATCCTCCTACACCCTTCTCCACCTCCCACCCCCTCTAGTAATCACTACACTTTTGTTCATGTCTATGAGTTTTTTCCTTTTTGTACAATTCTCCCACCCACCCTACCCCGACAGAACGAACAAGCAAAATAGAGATAGACTCACAGAGAGAAAGTATGCTCTGTACTCATTGAAATATCTTTAGAAATAAATACATATATACTTGTCTGTCTTCTGCTTTGTCCCTAGAATGTGCACATATCTGCAGTTAAGAAGAAAAAAGAAAATATTTTCTCTCTCTTTTGTTCTTTTTTTGTCCTTCTGCACTGGGATTTGACCCTGCAGAGATGCCTCTTGCATCCTCAGGCTGTCTCTCTGTCTCCAGATGAAGAAGGTCAAACTAATCTCCACGGCCTCTTCCAGTATCAGGGGTCTTATTTAAATTCGCCGTGAGCTGGGACCCCTGCCTACAGTGGCCTCCCAACCTGGTGGAGAAACGGTCATTCTTCATACTGACCACAGTGCACCAGAATTTCCTGCGAGGCTCTAAATCTTCCCCGTGAAGAGGTGACCTCGCATCGACACACCCTTTATCTTCGCATGTCTTTAGTGGGGTTGTCTTTGTCTCCTCGAATGACTTCGTACGCTCACCCACCATTGCCCATATTCCTTGGTTGATTCATTTTCCAGAGAAGTAAGAGCCCCTTCATGGTCACAGTTCCCTTTTGAAAACCAGCGACGTCTCACTGTGTATCCTGCCTCCTCGCACCCAGTGCCTCTGTTTTACCGGGTGCCCATTCCCGGGCTAACAAGAGCAAGCCCTATGTATTACGATTGGCTGCTGCTTCCATTCATTCTAGTATGACACCGTTTCTAGACCCCTTTGCGACTTGAATGTGCTTGATCCCTCAGAGATCATTCACAGGCATCAAACAGAATAGTTTCTGGAGACACGTACCATCGTGATGTTGGTAAGAAAGTTCACAGAGATGATCAGGACGAAGGATGTGAATGCTGCAGTTCTAGTAATAGTGTTTACAGCTGAACCACATTATGACCTCTTAACTGTGGGGGCGCCTGAATGACCCTGCTTTTCCTACGCAACTCTTGTCCGGTTGTATTTGTTCCTTCCCAGGAACCGTGCCACCTTTTTTAAAAAAATTCTTTTCTTTATTGACTTCTTAGAGAGAGAGGAAGGGAGACAGAGAGAGAGAGAGATGGAAACATCGATGAGAGAGATCATTGATTGGTCGGCTCCTGCACGCCCCCCACTGGGGATCAGGCCCACAACCTGGGCATGTGCCCTGACTGGGAATCAAACCGGCCACCTCTTGGTGCAGGGTCGACGCTCAACCACTGAGTCACCCCGGCCGGGCGGAACTGTGCCCTCGTAATTCTTATCTGAAGACAGAGATATACCTGGTCAGAGTGTTTCCCAGCAAGAAAGGTGTTTCTGTTGCTGGTAGGATATTTCATAAAGGTTATGGCATAGAAGAAACTCAAGTGCCCCACTGGTCCAATCTTCTGAATTTAGAGCTGAAACATCAGAAATCGAGGGAAGATGTGAGACTCATCTAAGGTCATGCAGACAGGCAGTGGAGCCCGTACCACCCTCCTCACCCCAGACCCTGACCACGCCTTTACAGGGTCCCTGAAGCGAATTTGGGAATGTTCCTTCCTCCTCCTTTGTTCTCCTTCTTCCCCTCATTTCTTCTCCGTGTGCATGTGTATGTAGCTGTGAGATCAGTTGTCCCTCTTTGGTCCTGTTGTTGACTTCTGTCAACATGCAGTCTGTTTTTGGAGTGTGACATCCATCACGCAGCAGTATAAGTGATGACTCCACTCTTTCACCGAATGTCAGTACACATCACGGCACGACCAAGTCATCTCAAGTCACGAACGTAGCTAAGTTGTCCTCGCCAATGTCTGGCCATAGCTGGAGCCGTCTCTTCAGTGATCTTGGCATTTGTGGTTCATTTCAATGTTCTTATCTCCGTTCTCCTTTGCCTTTTATCATCAACATGCTTGAGGGTGGCTCTTGCTTCATGACGACTTATCTACGAGATTGTGGGGTTCATCCTCATCATTAGTTGGATCCCAAGTCTCACACTCATCCGATTCAAATTGAGAGGACCAACCTTTTCCGAAGCGGAGATGTGTATAGAGTGGCCAAGGTCCACATCTTCAACTTGACCTGCTCCTAGACTTCGGTTTCCTGCTAGAACAACCTTCCACCAATGTGAGCCCTCTGGACCCAGCCAACTCCATGCACACTAAGATTTCCAAGCTTACGGGTGTTTCCCAGGGTCTGCTGGTTTTTTTGGAGGTAACGTCTTCACCCTTCCTTTGCGGAGAATTTGCTCACCACCTAATCAGTGAACAGCGCATTCTTCAGTGGCTTCATTGAACAAGGTCATTCTAGGTCATCTTCTAGGTCCTTCCTCAAGGAGAACGAAAAGGCTCCGTGAGAAAAGAATTATGGGGTGGTCCAGAAATGGACTCCCCCCTTGGCCGGTTTGCTCAGTGGTTAGAGCGTTGGCCCACAGACCAAAGGGTTGCGTGTTCGACTCTGGTCAAGTGCACATACCTCGGCTGTGATTCGATCCTGGGCCCTGGTCTGGGTTGTGCTGGGCACAGCCATGGGATGTGTCTCTCTCACATAGTTGTTTCTCTTTCTCTCTCTCTCTCTCTCTCTCCCCCTCCCTCCCCCCTACTTTATCTGAAAATCAATGGCAAAATATCCTCAGGTGAGGATTTAAAAAAAAGGAAATGGATTCCCTTTAAGACTTGAAAATAGATCAATAGAGTAAATCGGTTACACTCTGGAATCCACCTTTGCTATAACAGCAATGATACCATAATTACTTTGGCTTTTAATGTTAAATCATGTGACTCTTCCATTCATCACAGATCATGGGCCAATAACAGAAGCCTGGAGTGGGGTCTCCCTCACTCTTCATCCGCTTTATTTCCTCTCTGCCTCACATCAGATGACTAAACGTCTTTCCTTTTCCCTCATAAGAATTACTTGTGCTCGTGGTCGTAAGGCTAGGGACTGAGGTGTCGGGCTTCTGGTGTACAGATTTCATCTTTACGTACGGGGGACCCTTGAACGGATGGCATGGGTTTGAACCTCTCAAGTTCACTAACACGTGGATTCTTTTCGATAAATGCTGGAAAGGATTTTCTTAATAACATTATTTTTCCATCTTACTTTATTGTAGGAATACAGAATATAATACACATAACATACACAATACCTGTTAATCGACTATTTATGTAATCGGTAAGACTTCTGGTCAACAGTAGGCTATTAGTAGTTAAGTTTTGGAGGAGTCAAAAATTATATGTGTATTTTCTATTGCATAGCAGGTGGTGGGGGGCAGTCAGTGCCCCTAACCTTGGCGTTGTCCAAGGGTCAACTGTACTGATAATCTAGCATTAGATTTCGATGAAGAGGTGACATTCCTTGGAATCTAAAGACCCAGCAGGCACCGCTGTGGTCCGTGTACCTGGTCATCGGCAAACTCAGTAGAAATCATATCCAAAGGCAGGAGGAAGGCAAGAAGCGATTTATTTTACAATAACACTCAAACCTGCGATACTGTTCTGTTGCATCTTTCTTCGTCTTCCCACTTCGAGGTTGATTTAGACCTGTGAGTCTTGCTGCAGACATTTGGGAATCTCTCGGCTGAATGAAAAAAATTCAAGATCACTGCAGAATCAGCGCGTGAGCCGTGTTGAGCTGGGTACTGGGTAGGGAGGCAGCCTTCCAGAGAGGACAGAGGTAATTGACTATGGCCACCTTCGGCCCGACCGGTCCCTGGGAGGAAAGATTTCAGTCTGTTTACATTCTTGAATCCATTTTCTCCGCGCATGTCCTCAGGTGCTCGCTGGAGCGGAACCCGTGTTGGAAACCAGGAGGCTCATTCAAAGGCTCTGCCTGCAGACGCTTGTATTTTTCTGAGGACCACGGGTAGCCCTTCAAACCAATTTTTATAGAGTTGTTTTTTAAAGCATCACGGACGCTGTGATGAAAAACAATACCGCGGCTTTCACAACAATTTACAGGATGAAAAAAATAAGCATTTGACACCACCGGGATTATTTCTCCCCTCTAGTGGTCCAGGATCCGTGCCGGACGCTGGTTATGAACAGCAAGGGCGACGACAGCAGCCCCTCCGTTCACGGAGCTTCTCCTCGGGGGTCGGGGGACACTCAAAGGAGCACCCAGGAGGACAGCTTGTCTGTCTGGGGGGAGTCCAAGGTGCCTGCAGGACAAACACACACAAGGTGGCACATTTTTCAAATGTTTCTTTAAAATCATGCACGGATGTCATAACTGTCAGGACCCAGGAGTGGCTCATGGCCCATGGTTTCTGAAAGGCACTGTTGTGGACAGTAGGGCATCCTGGTGCCACTGGTGTCTGAGTGGTCACTGGCCAGAGCACCTCCAAACAGAGCCTCACACGGTGTCTCCCAAGAGACCGCCTGTGTGAAGATGGGCAGGAGGTGAGAATGGGTGACATGAATTTCCTCCTCCCTCCAACACCTGCTCCGTATACCAGAGAGGTCCCCGTATGACCTTGAATCAGACATGCATCTTTTTTTTTTTTATCCTCACCTGAGGACATTTTTTCCATGTTTTGTTCAGATAGAGGGGGAGGGAGAGAGAGAAACATCGACGTGAAAGGGACACATCGAGTGGCTGCCACCCACACGACCAACCAGGGCCGGGGACAAACTGCAACCGAGGTACAGGCCCTTAGTGGGAACTGAACCCGGGTCTCTCTGGACCGCAGGCTGAGGCTCCATCCGCTGAGCCCAACCGGCCAGGGCAGACATGCACCTTTTTACAAAGGGGCTTCCGGTGGGGAGAGAAGACAGGACCAGCCACCGGGAAGGCTCAGTAATGTGCTTTGCACGAATCAGTGAGTGACTAGCAGGTACTACAGTCGTTAGGGGGGTTCAGCAAGGCCGTAGTCACTTCTACAAAATCACGGGAGGCCTCCTGGAAGTAGTGGCTTTTGAAGAAAGATGATGGTCGTGTCAGCAGGAGATTCAACGTCACAACTTCCCTGGATGTGCGGTGGGTGCGTGACTCACGAGAGTGACACCAGAGTGTCTGGAACACCAGTGGGGACGTTCCCGGATACCGTCGCCCTCAGACAGACCCGGGTTGGAATAGCCGCTCTGTCATACCCACACCCCAGGACTTGCACAATGATCAAGTAAGAGGATGCATGACAAACACACAGCGATAATTCATTACCGAGCGCTTCGTGGATCAAAAGTTTACGGTAAATTCACAGCTCAGTGGAGGGGGGGGGGGTCCACTGAACACCCTCGCTTCCCAGACCCATTGCCTGTTTGTAGCAACACGTGCATGTTTGAAAACAGGACTGAAAATAAGTGGGGAAGCTGAGTTTTCCAAATTAACGCATAGCTTTTCAACGGGCGTGACGATTGTATTCTCTGGGAAGACGTGTGCAGACTTGGCCATCTTTGGGCTGCTTTCTGTGGTCCTCAATGTATCTCTTGTTTCCTTGGAAAGGGTGTTAGCTAGCTCAGCACAGTCTCTAGTCTCTGAAGGTCTCTTTCTCCTATAAGGAGGAGGTTGAGGAGGAGGAGGAGGAGGAGGAGGAGGAGGAGGAGGAGGAAGAGGAGAGGAAGGGAGGAGGAGGAGGAGGAAGAGGAGGGGAAGGGAGGAGGAGGAGGGGGAGGGGAAGGAGGAGGAAGAAGGGGAGGAGGAGGAGGGGGGAGGTGGAGGAGGAGGAGGAGGCAGCCGCAGCATTAGCCAACCCAGGCCAAACCCAGTGTGTTTACCACTGAGCCTCCACTGTCTCCGTGGGCCCCTTGCTGTACTCCAGTTTCACTGACGCCCATTCAGTATCCCACCCGCAGAGGGTCCCCCTGAACCCCGATGTTCCTGGCGCAGGAGCCCGCCTGGGTGCTGTGCCCGTCCTGCACAGTGAACGGGCATTTAGCTCATCATCCACCCCCCACACCACGCACCCTCAGGAACATCCCTGCCGTCTTTACTAAAGGAGAAGCCGGGTTGCGGGGGGCCCACGGCTTGGCGGTAACACTGCAGACGTCGACCCCACAGCGGCTGCTCCAGGCCGCCTGGTGTCCTGCGGTTCCTGAGGGCAGAGCTGTGATCACGGGGCCGCCCTGGGTCTGCAGGCCGAGCCAGGCGGGTTTCCGAACGGCAGCAGCGCCCCCTAGCGGCCGGATCGGGCTGCCGGCGGCTCCGTCCTTGGGCTGCAGGGCAGCCCGGCCACAAGACCACAAGATGCTGTTTGTTTTGTTGCTGTTGTGTTTGCAGTCGGGTGGGTGAGCGCTGGAGGGGCGTCGGAGACAAAGCCGCCAAGGAGCAGGATGTGCCGTCGCTGCAAACGCGGAGGACGCCGTCACAGGGGTGCTGTTGGTGCCGCGGGGTGGGGCTGGGCGACGGCGATAAGAGCAGCCAGTGAGGCTGTGAGTCATGTCTCGTGTCCTCGTCTCCTGCATCGAGGCGGAGACAGCAAACACAGTCCGAACAGTCAGAACCGGCTGCCAGGTGAAGGGAACACGCCGTCCCAGCCTGCTCCTCCCTGCTGCTCCTGCGACCCCCACCAACCGCCTGGCAGCTCGGGGCTGCCTTCAGGGCAGCGCAGGCAGACACGTGTCCTTCACACTCAGACACTCGGACAGCGTGCCGGGGGCGCCCCTCTGCAGGGCCTGCCCCGCCCTGTGCGAGTCCAAAACGACATCTTCGTTTGTGAGGTGATAGAAATGCACGATGCGCAGAAAGGAAGGTCCTTCCCAGGTGTTCCCAGGGTCCCGTGTGCTCACGGAGCTGGGCTGTCTCTCTGTGTCCTCGGTCCTACGGCCGATCGCTGGTGCCCAGCACAGGAGCTCAGCCCGCCTGCTGTGCAGCCTGGTGCTGCTCCCCCCGGGCTCCAGGCTTTGGCTCCTGCCACCTCGGGCTCAGGGCTGCCCGGGGATTCCCAGCCGGTGCTTCTGATGCGGGGTCAACCTTGCTTCGCAGGGGCCTGTGTGGGGCAGCGAGGTGGCCTCCTTAGAAGGAGAAGCCTTTGAGCTGGAGGAGCTGATGGATCTGAGAGTTTTATTGCTTTTAATTTGCTGAAGCAGTGATTCTCCCCCTGGGCCCCCCTGCTTGGGACACGCACTCCTGCTCTGTGGCTTTGCGTCCCTACATGGCGGATATCTCGCGGGACTGTGGTCCCGGTTCCCTCCAGGTGCTGCTGCCGGAGGAAGGGGCGAAGGGCTCAGGAGGTCCCAGCCTGAGGCGTTTCCCAGAACCACGGACAGCAGCGCCGCAGAGCCCGAGAGCCTACTGCGCGGGTTGTGGGCTGTTGACTAGAGGCGGCTGTGTCTTCCTGGAGGCTGAGGATGCAGAAGAGGGTTGGTTCCCCCCACGAACAGCACATCGCTGGAAGCTCTCCAGGGCACGGCGTGCTGGGTGCCGCCGATGGGATGAGCCTCCCAGAACACCCTGCGGGTGCTGGTGGGAAGAGGAAGCCTCCTGCCTTCTCCCCGCTCAGAGAGCCCGTCGTGGGGGAGCCAGGGGTCCTGCGTGTCCGCCAGGGACAGTCGTGGCTCCGTACTGTTCCTCTCGGGGTGGGGGTCCTGGGTCAGTCCAGCAGGTCCACACTGGTAGGACTCTAGGTTGGCATCATTTAAAAAAATTTTTTTTTCTTTATTGATATTTTAGGATGATAGGAAGGGAGAGGGAGAGAGAGATGGAAACATGGATGAGAGAGAACATCGACTGGCCGCCTCCTGTACGCCCCCCACTGGGGATCGGGCCCACAACCTGGGCATGTGCCCTGACCGGGAATCGAACCAGCGACCTCTTGGTGCAGGGTCGTCGGTCGGCATCTCCACCCGCATGGCCATCAACTCCTCTCACGACTGGGTTCAGAGACAGGAAGCCAGAGGGGCCATGCGAGGGGGAGACAAGGGTCCCTCCTCTTACTGCTCTGTTACCAGGGAGGAAACACTTCCGGTAGCTGCCGGGAAACAGTTTACATCTTTAGCCACGTGCACACCCTTAACTTGAGGACAGAAAACCGCTCTTGGTGGCAAAACGTGCGAAGGCAGGGGGGTGGGGGTTGGCTTTTGGGCAACCAAGGGAGGGTTGGTCACAGTCCTCATCATGAGAGCCTAGGACGCGTGTTAACACATGCGCACAGCCCTGGCCAGTTTGGTTCAGCGATTGAGCGTCAGCCTGTGGACCCGAGAGTCCCGGGTTCGGTTCCTGCTAGGGGCACGTACCACCAAATAATAATAATAAAAATATATGCGTACAGAAAAATTTCACCTAATTCCTTCCGGGAAACCAGTGAAAGCTGTTTCGGCTTTCTGCAAAGCACCGGTTCAATGAATCATGGAGTTACTTCTCAGCATGCTGTGCCGTCCCAAGCTGGGGCTATTTTTGAAGTCAACGATCCAGAAGGAAATATCTTTGTAGAAAGCTTCCTTCCCGCTTCGAGGAGTTGGAGCCACCCCATCCCACCTCGGGACATGATGAGAAGGTCAAGGTCACAGAATCTGGGGCCAGGTGAGGGCCGGTCGCCATGAGGTTCTCCAGGTCTTCCCCTAAGAAGACTATTGAGAACCCCAATCATAGTCCTCCCAGTAACGGCTTCTCTCTCCCCTCAAAGACCCGTGACGGAACGGGACAGGGAGGAGTCTACGGGCCGCTTAATTTGTTTCTCTTCCTTTAGCTCTGGGCCAAAAGATGACCCACCTTTAGTCAGAATAGAAGCCAAGGGCGGGGTGCAGCGTCGCGCCGGACGCTCTGAGCTGGCCAGACGGACGCCGTCACGTGAAGAGGCTGTTCTGCCTTCCGTGGGGTAAATCCGAGCAGCTGCCTCCCGGGGACTCCGCTGAGCTCAAGGCCTCACGCCCACAGTGTCTGATCGGAAGACAATACAAGGCCGGTGTCATCAGCGGATAAAATATTAGGCCGGCACGTACTTTGCGTTTCCGGCGAAAGCACCCGTCCTGTCCGAGTGGACCCCCGAGAGTGGCCGGCGTTAAGTGGGTGATTCATATGAAGTGTTGCGTTTTATCTTGGCACACGCCCGAATCCTGTGCTCGGTCTCGTAGTATATTTGGACTGAATGATTATGTATTATTTTTCTCTGAGTAAATGAAGTCCTCCGGAAAGACATTTATCTTATGGATCTGACTGTCTCCACTTGGAAGCTCGGAATTGATTTAGCACGGACAGGCACTTACGTCTCAGTCGGAGCTGCACTGAAGGCCGTGTGTGATGCCGGAGACTTCTCTGAGAGAGAGAAACCAAGGGGTCCCGCAAGACAGATGGAAATGCAGCCCAGGGTGCCGCCTCTGCAGGTCGGCCCAGAAACCCGTTAGAGTTCTTCCAAAGCATCGATCTATATATCCGTCCTTTCTCATGCAGGTTGCAAAGATTCTGTGCGAAGGATGCAATTTGGGTATTGTTGGGTCATAAAAAAATGAGATGAGGGTGACTGGGGGTGCAATACAGAGGATCGGGATAATGGGACCCACTGGGGACTCAAACTGCCGCCTGAGGAACAGGGGGACCCACCTCAGCCTATTGTAGCAAAGAAGCCCCTTTGTGTCTACGGTGAGCGAGAAATAGTGTCTGAACCGCAAGCTTACATGACTCATGCATCGATTTAGCCAACGGGCAATTTCTGTTTACCTGTCAAGCAAAATAGAAACGTAAGTAATTGTTGGGGGCAATACGTCTGTGAGTTCCAAATTACAATGATTGCAGAGGCAATTAGTGATATAGACAAACCTGTCTTTCCCCTCGAGGGGAAGGAGAGTGTGCAGAGTGGGGTACGGTGGGTGGGGGAGTCACCGTGCACAGTGAACTGAATCACCTGCACGATCAGATAAGTGCCTTCATTCAGCTTTACTGCCTTTTTTTTTTTTTTTTTGGTGGTACATGCCCCTAGCGGAAACCAAACCCGGGACTCTCTGGCCTGCAGGTCGATGCTCAACCGCTGAGCCAAACTGGCCAGGGCTCAGCTTTACTGCTTTGAATGCTGCATCAGTGAGACCACCGCGTCTCAGGTCTGACACCCTGTGTGCATGAACCAGGGTTGTGCACGGATCCCTCGTGTATCGGCCTGAGGCAGAGTGAAGACGCAGCGTCTCAGGCCAGAAGTTTATTGTCTTTCCCAGGGTCAAGCCTCATACTTCCCCTTTAGGACCTCCTGTGTGTGTGTGCGTCGGCAGCTGCTCATAAATATTAACGGTGCGCGTACGGTCCAGAGAATGTAATGAAAACCCAAGGAAAGCCGCTGAGACCCCTGAAGGGACGCCAGCCCACCTCGGAGCGTGCAGGTACGTCCCGCGGACGTCTGGAGGAACTCCTGAGCCACAGCGGCGGAAATAATGAAATGGGTTGTATAATGAGCCTTTTAGTGTCCCCGAAAGGAGTCGACGCGGGGAAATGAAGTTCACGGGTCACTTCTCGGCTTCAACGTGTTTATGAACTTCATCGATTTTTAATTCACGAGAAGGTTTTTATAATTGCCTGAAAAAAGCGATGAGGATTTTTTTTTTCTTTTTTAATAAAACCAACCTTTGAAGACGAGACTTTCCTTTCCTTTCTCGTGGTTCTGCCAGGAAGGGCACTTCTGGTCGCCACCGGTGCCCAATCCAGGTGTGTCTGGAGCAGCCCGTGGGGATAGGATTTGAGCTTAGACCATGTGTCTGTCCTGCCTGTCCCTTGGCCGCTACCTCAAACATCTCGATTCTCGGGCGGAACCGTCCGGAAGACGCCCTGCAGGGACCCGCTGCCGACCATCCTGTTCGGCCTCCCAAAGCGCCGCTCTGTCTACATGAGGACGGCGGCCTTTGTGTCTGCCCAGAGGGGCCGTGCCCTCCGCAGAATCCTCGCCAGATACTTGCAGTCACTAAGCCATTTCCCGACAATAGGCCAATGTTTCAGGAACCTTGGGGGTCACCTGGGAGCCCTTTGGAAAAGCACTGTGATTCTCAAACTGGGGTGCCCATCAGACTCCCCTGGGGGGCGAGCCCTGGAGCCTGATTGGTAGGAGCGGGATGGGTCCCCGAAATTTTGTGTCTCACCAGGTCCTACGTGCCCCTTCCCCGGACGTCCAGAGCCAAGTCCTCGAGGGTCACCGTCCGCGGGTAGAACGAGCTCCTCCGTGCTCCACGGGACGGGGGGCGTCATGACGAACACATCTGGGATCTCGTGGTTTCTGAGTCTTTTCCCACTAACATGAGCAGGGCGGTGAGTGTGGCGAAATGAACAAGAAGCTGAGAAAACGCCATCTGTTCACAAAAGGAAGGTGTTCCCAACCCGGCCGAGTCCCTGACGCGGCTGTCCTGGTGCGCTGGACATGAAGGTGAGGACAGAGTCCGTCCGCGCTCCTCATTTCATCCCGGACGCAGCCAGTGCCGGGCACGAAGCAGCGTTCGGATCGTTCCCCACGAAGCGTGTGGAGTACCCGCCGTCGGCGCCCACAGAAGCGTCCCCATTTTCCCCGCGTGGGGGGGGTTCTGTTTCAGGGACGTCGTCTGTACAACAAAGCGCCCCTCCGTCGCGGGCCTCACCTGCAGTTCGCGGCCGACCTGGCCCCCGTCTCCAGAAATGCTCGCCATTGGCCACAACAGCGCGGATCCGAGGGTCCTCTTCCCCCAGGACAGCCGTCACCTCTGTTGGTTAAGAAAAGGAAGCCGAGTGGCAGACGCTAATCAGTGTCCCGTGAACATGGACGCAGACTTCACCTAATTCGCTGGCTCGGAGAAGCCAGCTCGGAGGGGACAAGGGCTCTCGGAGCATCTCCGGCGAATGTGCTCCGTGTACGAATGGAGACATTTCGGGTAACGACGTGGTGATGTCCAGATGGTCGCCGGGGACAGAGACACAGACTCTTCTCTATCTCAAGCCCCCCAAATCTTAAGAGCCCTTAAGGGTCCAGTTTCCAAAGGGGGACGTGGAGAGGACGAATCCCTAACGGAAGGGACGGGAGGTCCTGACCCCCCCCAGGCTGGGGATAAAGTATGTCCACTGTGTGGGCAGCAGCCATTTAGCGGGATCCATGGCTGTTAATTTATTGGTGATCAGCTTTAGTACCTGCGTTGCTTACCCGCGTGGGCTCCTCACGAGGGCAGCTCGCGGTCCGTCCGTCCTGAACAGTGACAACCAGACGTGGCACCGTGACGTGACCTTAGCGGAATGCTTACAGTAAGTCCTCTTGTTGGGTTAAAACGAATGTCTTTCTTTAAAACGCATTGATCTGTCTGTCTGTTTGAACTGACCCCATTCATACTTTAATGCTGTGGTTTTTAAAAGCCAAGAACGGCGGGACGTTCTTTTCCCTCGTGTTGGTGGGTCTGTCAAGACGTCACGCTGCCCAGACCCTAACTGGTCGTCATCTTGCAAAGAGAGATAAAGGTGGAGAGAGAGAGCGCTGAGTTGAGAACACGCTTTGTATTTCTGCATTTAGCGCTGGGTTTTCTCAAGCTGCCTAATTATTTGTCTGATTTCTCCCCGTTCATGTGAGTGCAGGACATACTGGTGTCCAGCGTCTTAGGGACCCCTCCCTGCAGGGAATGCGAAGCTGGCCATTTCTTTTCTCCAAACACCGCTTATTGGAAATGAATTAAGAAATCGGAACGGGGTCCTGCCCTCCTCCTTCCCCTGGAGGAGAGAGGGGAAGAAATTACCGGATATAATTGCCTCCTGGAAATAGGAAAAGCTCTTAGCTAATAAGAATCATGTGCAGGTGGCTGAACTCACTGGCTTTCGGTATTTTTGCTGGGCGTGCAAGGGGACGCGTGCGTGGCCTTCGCTGTCATTTTGGAAAAATGACTACCCGTCGTCCTGTTTGGCGGCATCTGCCTTATCCCAATGACTGATCGCATTTGTTTTGTGGATTGATTCCAGGAAAAATAAACACCCAGTCATGCCTAGGTAGGAAAAAGGGTCTGTGGACATGATTTTTATTTTTATATTTTTTTATTGTTTTTCATTTTTAAAAATGAATTAATTTATTTATTTTGTTGATTTCCGTATTAAGGAATTAAAATGTGGAGATGAGCTCACCCATAGACTATTTTCAGAAATACTTTCGCAGACCTGGCCGGTTTGGCTCAGTGGTTAGAGCGGCGGCCTGAGGACCCAAGGGTCTCAGGTTTGATCCCGGTCAAGGGCAGGTACCTGGGTTGCAGTGTCCAACCCAGGCCCTTGGTGGGGGTTGTGCAGGAGGCACCCAATTGATGTGAGGCGCATCGATGTTTCTCTCTCTCTCCGCGCCCCTCCCTTGCACTCTATCTAAAAATCAATGGGAAAATATCCTCGGGTGAGGATTAACAATAACATCAACAAAAGGAATAACTTCCGCACACTTGCCCAGGAAGCAGGAGTGGACATCCACTTCCACGGAGCATCTCGGAGGCGCGCAGACACAGGCCGGTGGAGGTGGACACGGACACGCCCCCTTCTGCAATGCTCCAGCTGGACTGGGGCCCGTTGCCCAGTGTTGCTCCTCTTCCGAAGCTGTGTCCCCCTAGTTGGGGGCTGAGGGTCCTGAAGAGTTTATTGAAGACGATCAGCGAGCCCGTGATGTGTCTAAACACTGGCTGCCCTAGCTTGCGGGTTTCTGCAGGTCCCCCACGTCACTCATCCTGAAATGGTAACCGGTTTGCTCTTTGCGTTTGGGGCGTCGAGTCCCCACTGTGTAACTGAAGCAATGCTGCAGCCAGGTTTCGGAGTTCAGGGTTCATTCAGGTGTCCGTGCCCATGTCGGCAGAGATGCATGGGTAGGGTTGCACACCAAGTTCAAGAGAGTCTTCCGGCCCTGGCTGGTTTGGCTCAGCGGTTAGAGCATCTGCCCACGGACCAAAGAGTCATGGGTTTGATTCTGGTCAAGGGCATGCACCTCGGTCCCCAGCCCTGGTTGGGGTGGTGCAGGGGGCATCCAGTCGATGTGTCTCTCTCACGTGGATGTTCCTCTCTCTCTCTCTCCCTCCCACTCTATCTGATGATAAATGGAAAATATCCTCAGGTGAGGATTTAAAAACAACAACAAACACTAAAAAAACCAAAGAGCCTTCCAGATGTGCTGCGTTCAGTGTGCAAGGTGGAGGGACGGAGCCCAGCCAGCTGTTGCTGAGCTTGTTCATGGGCCTCCCCAAGCCTGCACCTGCCCCCCCTTTTATTCTTGGTGCCTGGTGTCCCCCACCCCAGCCTCTGAGGGGCCCCTGCTTGTCTTGAACCCCCCCATTTTTCTCGTTTAAAATCAGATTTGCTTTTCTCAACACAAATGTGTATCTCTGCTTTCCCTCCGGTTGTTTATGACTTTCATCGTTGTTCTCATTTTCTAAATAATTTTGAATAGAAATCGCTCGTCCTGTTGTCTGAATGATTGTGTTTTGAAGGCTTTCTGAACTTTGGCACTGAAACAGAACATGGGTTGCGCATAAACCCCTCAAAAATCAATTTATAAACCCTCCAAACACACACACACAAATACACACACACGCACACGCACAGGCACACGCACAGGCATACCACCTGAAGATGAAATCTGGCTTTTCACCCCTGCCTCCCTGGGGGAGGGTTGAGGCCACCAGATTGCCCCGTGGTTCCGGGCTTGATTGAGCCAGTATAGGGCGTATTACCCAGAGAGAGCCAACCTAGTTCACAACGATGCACGTAACTCCCGGAGGCCAGGCGGGGGATGGGGAGAGGACTTCCACTTTGCCCAGATTGTCATCTGAACACTGGCAAGCTCACTGGAGAATATCATTTTTAAAAGTTAGAGACACCTGTGCCTTTATCTCGCTTGTAATCTATGCGTGCTGACGCCCACGGGTCTATAAAGGAGGGCGATAGGTCAACAATCTGCATAGAAATATTCTACTTTGTATAAAATACCTTAGTTCACAAAGTACCTATAGCGTGTCTTGTCCTCGGCTTGTGTGATACGTGTGGGGTATGTCACACATATACACGCGTGTTCCCTAAGGGAGGCCCTAGCGGCCTCTGCATTGACTGAAATGTCAGGAGTGAAGGCCACAGCCCGCAGCATAAATGGGCCTTTCAAGTCCTCCGTAGGAAAGGGAGCTTCCTGGGGTCAAACGGGGGGCACAGCTGGGGAGTCCGGGGGGCAGGGAGCACCAGCTTGTCTATTTGTCTAAACGAGATGACTTTAGAAGTTTAGTTTCATTCCTCGGTAGTCAAAGGGATGCAGGGCGGTCAGCTTTCGCCCGCCCGCCCCAGACCTGTGGTGGGGTGTCTGCCTCGTGGGGGGCCCTGGCCACCCAGGGAGCCTCTGGACCACGGGGGCACTGGTGCCTAGTTTTTCGAGTCACCGTGAAGGAAACGGGATTTCAGACTATCTTCACGATGGCTCTTTGTACAGTGAGGGGCGACCGCGAAGGATCCAACGTGATGGGCGCGGCATCGTTTAGATTAGCACTGCCCCTGGGCTCAGAGCTGGGGGCCTGAGGACGGGACCCGGAGGTGTCCTGCCCCGGAGCTGTAGTCACCGGCAGACACTGTTCCTCCAGGTGACGGAGACAGAGGGCGCAGGAGGGTTCAGGACCAGGCGGGGTCTCTGGGGTCTCTGGGCAGCGGGGCCAGGAGATGGCCTTGGGCTCGGACCCAGCAAAGGCTGGGAGCCGGCAGCTGGGGCTTTACCTGTTTCCTCATAGCAGTAGCCCTAGGGCTCTGAGGGGCAGGGAGCCGCGCTGGGCCCCGGGAGAGGAGGGTGCTGTGCCCAGCTGGCCCTGCATGAAGGAGCAGGGTCCCGGCAGGTGCCCTCCCCCTCCTGTCCCCTCCTCCGGAGTTTGGGGTCCTAGTCCTGGCGGGCCCTTAGGGCTGGGCAGAAAACCCCAGGTTGAAGGACGCACACAGGAGGCAGGGGGCCTTGCAGGGAGGGTGGGGTGGGGTGGGGGAGACTGAGAGCGCCCAGAGTCTCCGCAGGGACAAAGGCTCAGATTCCGGCCGGCGGGAGGGAGAAACCCCAGCGCCTGCGGCCTGGAGCGCCCGCTGAGCGGAGGCCAGGCCGCGTCCCCCCACACGAGGGCGCTGCAGCAGGCTCCATCGCAGCCAGAGAAAGACGGAGCCCTGACCCGAGCGCCCGGACGGGTCCCTGCTCTCCTCTCCTGCCCACCCAGGGCGGGGGCGGGACAAGCTCCGGAAAAGTTGCTGTCATACCACTGCTTCGGCCTCTGCCTGTATTTATGGAAAACGGAGACGGGCTGGGGACGTACACAGATTGGGGACGTGTAGGGGGGAGCTTGAACCCGGTTGTTCTGGGGGCTCCAGAAGGGCCCCCCCATCCCTGCCTTCTCTGACCTTCCCTTCCCTTCCTTTGGAGGCTGGGTGAAGGGAAATGGGTGATTTTCCAAGCGGAGCCAGGTTAGGGAAGGAAAGAGGGCGCTTGGAAAGCCGACTGGGAGCTCCCTCCCTCCAAGCCCTACAGTGCGCCCCCCTCACCCCACGCGCCCCAGGGGCCCTGGCTGTTGCCATTTCAAGTTAGGGGCGCGCGCAGGAGGGAGTCGAGGCTGCTGCCGCCAGGGACGCAGATGTGGGGAAGCAGGCTGTGCTGCTTGGGGCAGAGGACAGGCGCCCCAGCGTGCTGCCCCCCTTCCCGTCCCCTTACACCCTCCTCGCCATCCGCCCTCCTCAGGCGCTCCGTCCCCGCGCTGTGCAGTGCCACCCGGTGGGGCCCAGCACCCAGAGCTCCCAGCAGGCACCCATGACCTGCGAGCTTCCCCTGCCCCCACCGCGCCCCATATACCCCAGGAGCCCGCTCCTCCTCGCCACCAGCCCCCCGCCACCCAGGCGCCATTACCCAGCGGGTGGCAGGCCTCGCGTGGGGAGGAGGAGCCGCGTAGGGGCCGGGCAGGAGCGCGGAGATGCGCTCCGAGGTTCGCTGCTCTGTAGGTGGTGCCCGTGCCGGGGCCTAGGCATTTCCCTCCCTTTATCTTGTTTTGTATTTTCCTTCCTTGAGTGGCTTTGGATAGGCCCTCCGTGGTGGCCGAAGGGAGGAGTTGAAAAAACAGAACAGGAAAGAGAAAGAGAAAGAGAACACGCCCCCAGACCCTGGCCTCCCGGAGCGCCAGGGAGGGGGCGGAGGCGGCTGAGCCTGGCGGTCACCCGGCGGGGACTTGACAGTGGCGCACGGAGGAGCGCAGGCAGCCGCTGGCCTCCCTCCATCCTCATCTTCTTCTCTTTTCCCGGGAGGGGGTGGGGAGCTGGGACGAGAGGAAGAAAGCGAAATAGCAAACCGCCCCGCAGACAGCCAGCGAGAGCGCGCGGGGACCCATGGATTCGCTGTACCAGAGATTCACGGGCAGGATCAACACCTCCCGGTCCTTCCCGGCGCCCCCGGAGGCCAGCCGCCTCCTGGGCGGCCAGGGGCCCGAGGATGAGGGCACCGGGCCCAAGCCCTTGGGAGCCCAGGCGCCCACGGTGGTGCCCCGGGAGCGAGGCGGTGGCGGCGGCAGTGGTGCGGGTGGCCGACCCCGGTTCCAGTACCAGGCGCGGAGCGACTGTGACGACGAGGACGTAAGAGCATCTTGGTGGGTGGGGGGCGGCGCGGGCGTGGGGCGCAGCACAGAGCGAGAAGGGGAGCCGAGTTCGCCTGTGTCTCCGATGGTCTTCAGCCACCCGCCTTTGCTCTCCCCTCCCCCACTGCTCCTGGGAGCGCCCCCGGATTCACTCGCGAGCCGCGATCTCGGTCACTGCTGTCCTGGGCGGGTTTGCGTCTGCCGGGCTGCAGCCAGGAGTTGGTGGATGGGAAGAGCAGTGTTTGGGGGGCTGCGCCCCGGCACGAGGATCTGGCTGCCCGGTCTGGGCTGTGTGGAGGTCTGTTGTTGATGGCGCGGGGCGGTGGATCCCAAGCAGGGAGTTCCGTCTGGCTGTGCTGACAAGTAGGTTGTTCTGTCCGCTTCTGCTGTAAGACAGGGAGGTAATGCCCCGCTCTTTGCCTCCCCTCCCGCCTGTCACTGGAACCCACTCCTCCTGCTCCCCTCCCCTCCACGGTGTCCCCTCACTCTGTGCCCTACATCTCACTTCCACACACTCCCCCGCTGGTCCTGGCCATTTGCTTTAACAACAGCAGCAAAAAATCAACATAAAAAAAATAAAGAAAGGAAAGCACTAGCTTCCGAGGCCCGACCACCTGTGTCAGGGCCGAGCCCGGGTTTCCGGAGGGCGCGAGCCTGCCTGTGCCCTGCGCCCGGCCTTGCGGGCAGCTGTGCCTGAGACTCTGGCCGAAAACTTCTCCAGAAGCAGGTGCCCCGATCTCAGGGCCGAAGCCCTGGTTTCAAAGGTCACATTTGCGTATCACGTGGGGACTGGCGCTCAGGAGGGACACCTGGGGCTGAGGGGGAGATGGCCGTGGGCAGCCTGTCTGTGGGTCCCGTCCAGCTCCTTGGAGGGCCCCAGCCAGGGGGGACCACAGAGACAGGAAACTGCCCCTTTTAGCGACCTCTCTTCCCAGAGCAAAATGAAAAACCCCGGGCAAGTTGTCAGACAGGCAGCGGCTTTGTGTGGCTGCTGTGGCCCCTGGAAGTGTGCAGGGCGTGTCGGGTTGTGGAAGCCACCTTGCTGCCACTGAGACAGTCCCACCTGGGCACCGGTCCCCCACATGCCTCTCAGCCTCCCCTGACACACCCGGAGCCGGACAGGCCCCCGCGTGGTGGTCCTTAAACGTGCTCTTACGTGGGTCCTGCCGTGGTGGTCCTTAAACGTGCCCTTACGTGGGTCCTGCCACGTTGCCATTCGGCATTTCTTGTATAGTACAAGGCGTGTGCATGGGCAGGGCGGGGGTACATGCTTTTGCTGGGACAATTCTGGAAAAAAAGAAAAAAACCACTGAGGTTTCATTGCTGTTGGTCCCTTTTGTTTTGTTTTATGAATAGAGGACCCGGAGACTGTGATAGAGATGATGAAAGTTTGTGGAAGATGGAGATGTGGTTTGCACACACACACACACACACACACACACGCATGCACACACGCACAACTGTATCAGATCTTGCATGAAGTTCTTCTATTTTCTTTGGGATCCCTTGCGGACACCCCTGGTTACAGAGGGAACTGTCAGAGAGAGGACCCTCCCTTCCATGGTCAGGGCCCCAGGGAAATGCAGGAATTCTTCACACATCTGGAAGTCTGTAAGGACCGCTTCTGTTGGGGTTGGGGGAACATTCCAGGGGATTAAACTACTGAGGATCTTGGGAAAGACAATTGAGCTGCAATGCAGACAAGAATGATGCCTTTTTTTTGCCTTAAACCCAACTTAACACCATGGAATTGTGTGGTTTGGAGTGAGGGCGACTGTGCGTTCTCCTCGGCGGACTCTAGGTGTCGCTAGGAGAAAGGTGGGTGAGAGGTTGGGGTTTTGTCTCACATGGTCTCCACCTTATTTTCTTTCTCTTAGTCTGGAGCGTGTACTTCTTCTGTTCCGTTTCACATCTGCCTAGGACTGTTTCTCAGATAAGCAAAGGGAACACACTGGCAGTTTAACAATTTGCCAATGATTGCTACGGATAGGGCTCTGAACAGCACATCCAACCTAATTCCATTAAGTCCAGACATCCATGTTTTCCCTGGAAATCACAGAGGTGGTGTGTGTGTGTGTGTGTGTGTGTGTGTGTGTGATGTAGCTTTAAATATAGTGTATGTATACGTAGTATCCTACGAAATATATGTAAACGTAGTAAAAATGTGTGAATGAACCAATGTCACAAGGCTAATGTACCACCAGTTTCTTAAAACGTTGATGTGGTTTTTCTCAGAAAAGTTCTTCAGGGTTGGAAAAGTTATGTCTAAAAATTTACTCGGCGGTAGGTGTACATTTAATCACCTTTTCTCCACCAATAGGGCGTGATTAGCTAAAGATTAGAGGTACGAGTTAAAGAAACACAGGAGCTATAAATACTGCTTTTCTGATACCGGCCTTCGTCAAGATAAAGAATCTTGAGTAGTCATTTCACTGGTCACATCAATTTACTCAAAATTTTTTCCTTTATTGATTTTAGAGGGAGAGGAAGGGAGAGGGAGAGAGAGATGGACACATCGGTGAGAGAGAACATCGATTGGCCGCCTCCTGCACGCCCCCCACTGGGGATCGGGCCCACAACCTGGGCATGTGCCCTGACTGGGAATCGAACTGGTGGCCTCTTGGTGTAAGGTCAACACTCAGCCAGAGAGCCACAGTGGCTGGGCTTACTGCCCACATTTCGACCCAAAGATTGACATCTAATTTAGGAACATATTGTCCTTCTGTGTATGCATTGGCGAACCCTCGCTCAGGTGGGAGCTGTCCGAGGTGCTGACGCGCTCTCTGCCTTTGGGCAAGGCAGTCTCTAGCCTCCCAAGGCGGAGGCTGGTGGCTTTATGGCACTTCTGCGACTTGTCAGTCAGATGTTCACGGCACAGAAACAGCTTTCCTTCCTGACCCGCCGAGAGGATGGTAACCGTCACACCTTTAGAATCCGGGGTGCTGTTTTCCCTCCCGTCCTTCCTTCCAGAAAGGGGATCTGAAATCGGAGTTCTTGAGCTGTGTGTGTGCGTACATGTGTGTGCGGACATGTACAAGCCTGAAGATGACCGAGAACGGGTGTTCCCCGCCGACATAAAATGTCAGGTCGTCACAAGGTCTAGCAGAGGGAAGCCACATGCTGAGGTTGCACGGCAGGGACTTAACTAGCAAGGTGTTGCTTTTCTGCGCAAACTACACTTGTTAGGGACCTGTGCCTGGGGAGCACCGCAGGAAGCCTGTTGGGTGGGTTCGTTCTAAGATGTCCAGTTTGACTTTGACATGGACATAGAGCCAGCGTGCCCTCTGTCGCGTTTCCTCGTCAGCCTTCGGTTTATTTAAATACAAAGTCAGTTACTTGAGCAACCCCTCGGAGGCGTCCAGAGCTACTTTGATTTAAAATTCATCTCGTAGGTTTAAAGATAAGTTGGCGCCTAAAGGAAACTGTTGCCGGAAGGGACTTTTAATGGAATTTGGTCACTTCGGGAGGAATGAACTGTGACTGATGTTAAAATACTGAACTTTGATCAGCCCGTGGACCAAAGAGTCTGGGATTTGATTCCGGTCAAGGGCATGTGCCTTGGTCAAGGGCACGCACCTTGGCTGCAGTTCAATACCCGGCCCTGGTCAGGGTCCTACGGGAGGGAACCGATCAATGTGTCCCTCTCACCTGGATGTCTCTTTCCTTCCCTCTCTACCACTCTATCTGAAAATCAATGGAAAAATATCCCCAGGTGAGGATTAAATAATAAGTAAAATACCGAACTTTGTCATGCCCCTTTCTCGAACATTTCTTCTTTAAATTTTTTAAAATTAAGATATGGTTGCCGCACCGTATTGTATTTGTTTCTGGCGTATGTATTTTAAAAATTTTTTTTTAAAGGACGTTGGAGGCGCTGGCTCCTGGCAGGGCCAAAGTGCTTTCGAGGTCACACCAGCGTGTTCCTGCAGCCTTCATCTGTGGTGACACGTGATTTCCTAACCATGCAAATGTGATGACAACAGAATTTTAAACAGCACAATTGGATTGAGCAGGAAGCCCTGCTTGTGATGTCTGTGGGCCCGATGGGGCCATTTCCCTGGCCGTGCAGCAACCAGCCAGCCTGCCTCCCTCCTCTGCACCCTGCTTTGCCCTTGGTCTGAAGGCAGCGTCCTAATCACTTCTCCGTGGGATTGACCGACTTTGCGTCTCTGAGGCAGCCTGGCTCCGCACATCTGTCCCTGTGCCTTATTCGTTTTTCTTGTCTGGTTTTCATTGTTACTGTCACATCTTTAATTTCACCCTGTTTTCCTAACATCTGAGGAAAAGACTAAAACGTCCCACCACCTGCGTGATCCCGTGACCCCACCACTCATTTGGCCGTACTCAGGGTGTTCGCTACAGAACGGCGAAGGGGGGCGCAGCGCTGTCGGGACGTCGCCCTGCAAGCCCAACAGCCCCTCCTCATGGTCCCCACACAGCGGGTCCGGGACGTGGGCTCGGTGGGTACGTGTTGCTGCGTCAGTGATAATGGTACCGGGTCTTCCTTTCTCCCCCACTTCTGTCTAAACAGAAACAGAGACCATCTCCATCGGTCTCAACTGCTCCCTCTGGCTGCGGTCTTGTTTTTCTTTCTTCTTCGACTCTTCTCCACAACCAACTCCACTCACCCGGGCCCCGCGACCCTCCGCCCCTCATGTGTCTGGGCGGCAGACTTGCGTTCTTACTGTCTCCCCTGCAGAAGCTGCCCACAAAAGGGCGTCAGTGTCTTTTTAAAATTTTAATGTAATTTCCCCCATCACCGTGTGTGCCCTCCATGCCCTCTTCCACCTGCACCCACCCCCTCACCCCAAAATCACCGCAGTGTCCGTCCTCCCAATTCCCTCGTGGAATGGCCTGCTGCTTCGTCTTTGGTCCTGGCTTGTCTTTGCTTTCGAAGATTGTCTCCCTACACTTCAGGTCTTGGCTCTCTCTCTCTGAATGTGGCCTCCGATTCTTAGGTAAATCATTTCCTCTTCCGACCCTTAGTGGGGGTGGGGGAGAGAACCCTCACTCCCAGTCTGGGGCCCCACTATCCCAGTCTTCCCTCTCATGACGAAGGAGAAGTGAGGTGAGGCAGAGTGAGGATGGAGGGTGCCGAGGATATTCTGCCGCTTCTGATGCAGAATGTCCTGGTCACGGATGTCGCTGTATCCCGCAGGTACGCGCTTCTCCGAAGGTAACTCGGGGCCTTGGAAGGACCTTGGTGATCCCTGTCTTGAGCTGTCTTCCAGGCCTTTGCTCCCCAGGACAAGCACCTCGACACGGGATCGTTCCTGTGGTGGCGACAAGATATCCACAGGGAATGTGTCCCTAACTGTGTCCTTTCCCGCTCCCTGTTCCTCTGCTCAGTCTGGATAACTCTCGGCCTCGTCTTATTTCTCCTTGTTGCCAATCCTTGCGCTTCCTGGCAGGTGCAGGGTCTGTAAGCACAAGCTACATCGTCTCAGGAGCTGCTTCCTTTCTGGTAACATTGTTTCCCTGGACGGCCGCGAGGCCCGAGTGGATTGACGGCCCCGCCGCACCGTGCGCAGCGCTCGGCTGGTTGTCTTCCTGAAACCCCAGCCCAGCCGGCAGGCAGAACCACGGGCGTGCGCACTGCCTGAAACAGTCGCTGTGCCAGTTTGGGTAAAGTGAACAATCACTGTTTACTTTTTTGTGTTTTTTTTCTTTTTTTTTTTTTATTTGCTTTTCCTTCCTTCCTTCCTTCTTCCTTCCTCGTTTGTTTCTTTCTTCCTCCCTTTCTCCTTCCTTCCTTCCTCGTTCGTTCCCCTCCCTTTCTTCTGCCTTCCTTTCTCCTTCCTCCCTTCCCTCACTTCCCCTTCCTCCTTCCTTCCTCCTTCCTTCCTTCTTCCTTCCTCATTTGTTCCTTCCTTCCTCCTTCCTTCCTTCCCTCCCTTCCCCTTCTTCCTCCCTTCCCTCCCTTCCCCTTCCTCCTTCCTCCCTTCCCTCCCTTCCCCTTCCTCCTTCCTTCCTCCTTCCTTCCTCCTTCCTTCCTTCCCTCCCTTCCCCTTCTTCCTCCCTTCCCTCCCTTCCCCTTCCTCCTTCCTCCCTTCCCTCCCTTCCCCTTCCTCCTTCCTTCCTCCTTCCTTCCTCCTTCCTTCCTTCTTCCTTCCTCATTTGTTCCTTCCTTCCTCCTTCCTTCCTTCCCTCCCTTCCCCTTTCTTCCTCCCTTCCCTCCCTTCCCCTTCCTCCTTCCTCCCTTCCCTCCCTTCCCCTTCCTCCTTCCTTCCTCCTTCCTTCCTCCTTCCTTCCTTCTTCCTTCCTCATTTGTTCCTTCCTTCCTCCTTCCTCCCTTTCCTCACTTCCCCTTCTTCCTCCCTTCCCTCACTTCCCCTTCCTCCTTCCTTCCTTCCTTCTCCTTCCATCTCTCACTTCCTCTTCCTTCCTTCCTTCCTTCCTTCTCCTTCCATCTCTCACTTCCTCTTCCTTCCTTCCTCCTTCGTTCCTTTCTCCCTTTATTTATTTTTCAATTACAGTTTCCTTTCAATATCATTTTGTGTTAGTTTCAGGTGTACAGCATACTGGCGAGACACCCCTATACATCAAGTGCCCCCCCGATATTTCCGGGACCCCCTGGCACCGTCGTGGTTACTGCCCTTCATGGGTTCTGTGGCAGTTACAGGACAGTCACGGGGCTGTGAACTGCAGCCCCGGGAATATACGTCGGCTTTAAAATATAATTCAATACCCATTAAGAAGTTGCTGAAATTACGTCTGTAACAAAATCACACACAGTTCCGCTCCTCTCAGCACAGAACACACAGTCAGGAAGGACCAGTGAGAACTGGGAGGGTGGGAGGTGCCTGAGGGGCGAACCCAACCGCAGCATCCGAACCCCGGCATCGCGCCTTGTGGTCTTTTATTTATTCATCTCCTTTTATTTGGAAATGTTTTTTATTGACTTTCCTAGAGAAAGAGGAAGGGAGAGAGAGAAACATTGATGTGAGAGAGAAACATCAACCAGCTGCCTCCTGCACACCCCACACTGGGGATCGAGCCGGTAACCCGGGCACGTGCCCTGACCGGGAATCGAACCGGGATCAGTCCATGGGGCGGCGCTCAGTCCACTGAGCCACACCGGCCGGGCACATCTTGTAGTCTTTTCAGGCTACACGGGTCTCGTTTCACCTTTTTGATTACCTCCCGAGGGGGGAGAACCATAACGAAGGGCTAATCTGTGGGCTTGAAAAATTAATCGGGCGCAGGCTCAGCTGCCTGCGTGTGGATGAGTGCGTGATCTGCTGTGGATTCGGACGCGGGGATTCCAGGGCGTTAGCAAGCTTTCGCTCCCCAGCGCCAGCCTCAAAAAGTACGTTTGCTTAAAGCCAGAGGCGTTGGTGCAAAATGAAAAGTCTGCCTTCCCCGCGGACTGGAGCTCTGGTCTCAGGGAGATGTTTGTGGTGGGCATGGGGCCCTACTGACGCGGCACGCCTTTGATGTCCCAACGCAGGCTTCTGAAACAACTTGCTTGTGTGTTACCTGGAGGTTCAAGGAGGTCTGAAGCAGGAGAGTAACAGAATATATGTATATTTTCCTTTTGATTGAATTGGTTGGAGTGATGCTGGTTAATATAATCACGTCGGTTCCGGGTGTACAGTTCTGTAACACATCATCAGTACATGGTGTTGTGTGTTCACCGCCGTCAATCAAGTCTCTTTCCATGACCATGTACCCCCCTTTACCCTCTCTGCCTCCCCCACCCCAACCCCTCTGGTGATCACCATACTGTTGTCTGTGTCTACGAGGATTTTTTTCTTTTCTTTCCTTTTTGTTTTGTTTGTTTAATCCCTTCCCCTTCTTCCCCTCGCCCCGAAATCCCTCTCCCTCTGTCAGCTGCCAGGCTGTTCTCTGTGTCTGCGAGTCTGTTCCACTCTGTTCATCAGCTTGTTTTCTCCCTAGAGTCCCCGCGCGAGGGGAATCATGTGGTACTTCCTCCGACCGCCTCTTTCATGAGCACAGTACCCGCAGGCCCACCCCGCCGCCGCACGGGGCTGGCTCCAGCAGGTGTGGTCCATGTGTGCAGCGCACGTCACCGCGGCCGACAACGGAAATCTCACCGTGTGGGCCAACGTGGAAGGACCTGGAAGGTACTGGGCCGAGTGAAATAACTCAGAGAAAGACAGATGCCGTGTGATGTCACTTATATGTGGACTCTAAAGAAGGAAACAAATGAACCAACACACCAGAAACAGACCCATAGACACAGGGGACAGAGGAGGGTGTCCAGACGGGAGGGGCTTGGGGGCGGGGGTGGGAAAGGTGAGGGATTAAGAAGCACAGCCCTGGCCAGTTTGGCTCAGCGGTTGGAGCGTCGGCCTGTGGTCCAGAGAGACCCGGGTTCGGTTCCCGCTAAGGGCACGTACTTCGGTTGCAGTTTGTCCCCGGCCCTGGTTGGTCGTGCGGGTGGCAGCCACTCGATGTGTCCCTTCACGTCGATGTTTCTCTCTCTCTCTCCCTTCCTCTCTCTCCCTCCCCCTCTATCTGTATAAAAAATGGAAAAATATCCTCGGGTGAGGATTAAAAAAAAAAGAAAAAAAAAAAGAAGCACAAATTGGTAGTTTCAAGTCACGGGGATGTAAGGTACAGTGTAGGGAATACAGTCAACTGTATTGTGATAACTGTATGGTGCCAGGTGGGTACTTGAAATATCGGGGGGAGATCACGTCGTAAGTTATTTAAATGTCTCACCACACCTGAAACAGACATAATATTGGATGCCATCTGTGGCTGAAAAATAAAAAACAAAGAAGTAAAAAAATCAAGTGAAGGAAAAAACAAAACCAAATGAGGACGAGACACCTCTATAGAAGTCTGGAGAGGGGGCCCCTCGAGTGCTCACCCCCGGGAGGCATTGCGCCCCAGTCAGGACAGCTCTGGTCACCGGGGGGCGTTTCCCGTTCCCTGCTCCTCGGTGGCTTCTGCTCGTGGTTCCCGACGCCACCAATTCCGAGCTGCCTTCATGTGTCCAAAGTGTGTGACATACGTGGTCCCCGGTCCCCCCTCCCCCTCCTCTCGCGCTGTCTCTCGGCTGGTTTCCTCCCCGCCCACCTGCACCGTGTCCTCAGGAGCGTCCATGGGGTACTGGTGGGCTCCGCTGCAGGGCAGCTGCCTGCTTCCCCGGGTGAGGTGTTAGGTCTTCAGCCTGCCATCCGTCTGTCCAGCTCACAGGCTCACAGACGTGCGCTGTCCACTGCCAAGGGAGACCGATGGGCTCCGGGGGCTCCGCTGAATCCAAGTGCCACGCGGGTGCCTCCTCCCGCCGCGGGCACACCACTGGCTCCCACCCCCTTTGGGAGGAAGACGGGCTCAGCTGCAACTTAGGCGGAGGGACGCGTGGGGACCCCAGGGGCAGGAATGCAGGGCAGAGCCAAGTGTTATCACTAGAACCCAAGCTCAGCGTTTGGAGAGGGCTTGCTTCTCGTGTGTAGGGTCGTGGGTGGGGCTCTGCAGTCTTGTGGGTACCCCCCCAAGACTGTGCTCCTCTGTCCCTAAGACGCCGGTGTGGCTGTGTGCCTCCTGGGCTGGAGGAGAGGGGGTGCTGTAAGGGGCTGCACCCTTCCCTTCTGCCATGGAAACCCCGTCTTTCAGATGGTGCCTGTTCCATGGTCTGTAAACCACTGAGATCGTGTTACGACAGCGTGACCCACCCCGAGCGGGTGGGTCAACAAGAACATGACGAGTCACCGTTCTTTATGACCGGACCTCGGTGGTGTCCTCAGAGTAAAAATCGGCTCCTTCTGAGCTTCTGCAGGAAGTTGTTCTCCACCTTCCTGCATCTCACCTGAAACCTTCAGGTCTCCGGGGACTGTGAGGGGCGTTCCCGTGGAGGGAACAGGTGGAGCTCAGCGGCCTCAGCAGCTCCATCCCTTCCTTCCGTGGGGGTCAGGGCGCAGGTGCAGGGGCCCAGCAGGGGCCCAGGAGTGAGCAGACGTGTCGCTAGACAGCGATGACGGAGGCGGGCGGTCCGGCCCTCAGAGCGTTGCCAAGGGCAGCCTGCGAGACGAGGCTGCTGGGCCTGGAGACCCGTGAAGTGACAGAGGTCGAGGGCCGGTCCCAGGCAGAGGCCCTGAAGGTCACCTGAGAAGAGTCTCCGCCCCTGAGCGCGCGTCCCTGGCGGGCGCTCTGCCCTTGTATTTTGCGTGCGTTCGGGACAAGGTTATTTGTGTACAAACGGAAAGGGACGCGTCTTCGTGGAAATAACAGGAAATGTCACAGACCCCCCTGCCGTGAGCAGGGTCCTCTTCCTGCCTCCGCGAGCACCCTGCCTGTGACGCTGCGTCCCCAGTTTGTCTGTGGAAAGGAGCCCCGGGTGTCTGTTCCTTCCTTCCAGATCTTTCATTCCTCTGAGTGGGGAGGAAATTCAGCCCCGGAACGGCTGGTTATACAAGGGGAGGGAAAGCCAGGCGCAGCAGGGGCCTTGTTGCTATAGAAACAGCGGGAGCTGACCGAGGAGCAGGGCCATCTGGTCCCCGTCGGGCGCCGGCCTTACCCAACACGCAATCATTGGCAGTCTTCCTCCCCACTGTCCTGTGCTCCGCCGGTTCAAGGAGAACACCTGAGCGGAATCCTAATGTCCCTGCCAGGATCCTCCCGGTCCTGCCGCCTGCGCTGTGACCGGTCCCTCCTGCCCCCGCCGCTGCAGGGAGGGCCGGCTCGCCCTTCGGCCTCGTGTGGCTCCCGGGCTCCTCACGGGGTCTCTGGCCGGAGATGACCTTGAGCAGGTCTTCTACAGCCCTTGGTATCTGCCGCCCCCTGTCAGCCCCCCAAGAAGCCTATTCGACTCCAACAGGTGCCCAGGAGGAGTTGTCTCCTCCTTGCCCACGACATGCCTCCCTCGGCCCCCATCTGGCTTGTCACGCTGCAGGTCAAGTCCAGGCCCGCAGGCGCCCCCAGCACACTGTGGTGAGGACACGAGGGTCCTGTGGCTCCGGGAAGGAGCCAGGACGGGACCGAACTCGGCAGCCTCGACCCGGACTTCGCCTCCGCCCCGCTCTCTGCAGAATGACCTGGTGCCCCTCCCGAGGGGCTCCAGATACAGGACATTCTGAGAGGAGAGATTTGCAGTCTTCGTTTCCTGTCGCCAGACGGGGCGAATGCAAATGTGGGGTGCTGTGTGTTCCACCACACGAGCCGCGTGAGCCCACGCTGCGGGGCCGCACCCTCCCTCCCGTGGGACCCAGTCTCTGTCGCTCTGACGGTAACCAGGGACGGCGGGCAGGCCCCGTGGGTCCCCGGAAGACGTGCTCAGGGCCAGGTGCCGTCATGAGTATGTGAGCGGGTGCCCGAGTGCCCGCAGTTAGATAAGATGAAGCCGTGGATGGGGAGGAGAGGCCTGGCCGTGGACGGTCCGCGCTCCGACCACCGGGTTCGGATGTAAGTAACCAGAGCGCCTCGGACGCTAAGGACAGAAGACTCAGAAAAGCCCGATTTCGGTGGTGATCACACGAAGAATAAGGACCTCGAGTTCCAGAGCTCAGCATCCGTTCAAGTCCAGGGAGGGGAGGGGGGACTGGTGTGCTCGTCCCCTGCCCCAGGGGGACCCCGGGAGCCCGGGGCGCTGCCACCTGCAAGCAGCCAGGCAGGGTCCCCGAGCAGGTCCTTGATGTCCCTCCCTGTGTCTCTGAGGGGTCAGGGCGAGTGATTTCGGGGGCCGTGGGATGATCCCGGGTCACGGTGCTCAGCTGCTCACTGTCAGTACAGTCACCTGTGGTCACTGGGGACAGGAATGCCTGCCAGGGGGACGCGAGGCCCCTGGGCATTGGGTAGGGGTCTGGAGAGGATCCGGAACTCAGCCTCGCAGGCTGCAGTGAGGTCCAGACGGCTCGGGGGGGCAGACAGCTGGGGGGACAGACGGCTCACAGAGCAGACGGCTCGGGGGGCAGACAGTTTGGGGGGCAGACGGCTCAGGGGGCAGACAGCTGGGGGGACAGATGGCTCGGGGAACAGACGGCTCAGTAAGCAGATGGCTTGGGGGGCAGACGGCTCGGGGGGCAGACAGCTGGGGGGACAGACGGCTGAGAGAGCAGACAGCTCAGGGGGCAGATGGCTCGGGGGGCAGACAGCTGGGGGGACAGACGGCTGAGAGAGCAGACAGCTCAGTAAGCAGATGGCTCGGGGGCAGACGGCTCGGGGGGCAGACGGCTCAGGGGGCAGACGGCTCAGGGAGCAGACAGCTCGGGGGGCAGACGGCTCACAGAGCAGACGACTCGGGGGGCAGACGGCCGTCGGCGGGAAGGCCAGAGGTCTCTGTGGAACAGCACCTCTTCTGTGCCGGGTCCACCCTTGACGCCCATGTCACCCGGCTCTCAGCAGCCGGACCCCGGGTGGACTTTGTGGTCCCGGTTTTCAGACTGTTGCCGACAGGGCCGCCCCCCGGAGGGGGTGAAGGGAGATGTCACAGGAGACACCTCGGGGACGCAGCATGAAAAGACTCGCCACAGACACGCCCTAGACGTCGCAGGAGGGAAGAAAAGTGTGGGCTCGGCGTGAAACCGCCCGGGCATGGATCCGGGGACAGGGATTCACACACAAAGCCAGGGGCCCGCTGCAGTGTCCCTTCCGCATCGTCCTCGGCGTCGAACCACCTGCCTCTCTACTGGCTGTGACGGGAGCAGCTGCCCCTCCGCTTGAAGACACTGCGACGCCCTGAGCCCCTGCAGTGGTTCTGTGGCTTCGCCCTGAACTCGAGGGAGGGGTGCGCCCGGCGCCCGCAGAGCCGAGCACCGAGCACCCTCTCAGGGCAGAAACGAGCCGGGTGTCGCCTGGCCCCGTGCAGGAGGGAGGTCGTGGTCAGAGTTTGGGAGACACTGCATTCCCAGTGGTCGTCTTGTCTGCTCCGAGAGTCTCGCAGGGGACTGGGCGCCTGGTACGCGGAGGTGTCTCTGGCAGGACCTCTCTCGTGTGTGAGCCGCTTTGCGCTAGCGACAGTGTGTGCGGACAGAGGGAGCGTCTCCCTCTTTTGGGAGCACGAGGGAATCTTCGTGTCAGGTGACTTTACGTCGTGTCCAGGTTGAAAGTTCCGCTCACCTGCGGCTGGGTTGTTGTCTCAGGGCTGCCGATGAAAGGCCCAACGTGGGCGGGTTAGGCCAGTGGTGCTGAAGGTCAAGTCCGAGGTCAAGCTGTGGGCCGGGCCACGCCCCTTCCAGCCTCTGGTGGCCCCAGGGGCTCCTGCCTCGTGGCTGCGTGGCCTGGAGGTCTGCCTCCGTGGTCACAGGCCGTCTTCTCTCTACGTGTGTGTTTCCTTCTTCTGAGGACACCGGTCATTGAATCGGAGCTCAGCCCACCCCAGCTAGACCGCACCTCAGCCAGTGACATCGACAGTGACCCTGTTTCCAAATGAGGTCATAGAGTCTGAGGTCAGGACAGCACTGTGGGGACATGAAGCCAGGCAGGGGTGCCTCACAGCTGGGCACGCTAACCAGGAAGGGGGTGTCACGGATGAATCGGGGTGCTGAGACTCGGACAACAGCCAGGCAGGGGTGCCTCACAGTTGGGCATGCTAACCAGGAAGGGGGTGTCACGGATGAATCTGGGTGCCGGGACTCAGAGGACGGCAGCCAGGCAGGGGTGCCTCACAGCTGGGCACGCTAACTAGGAAGGGGGTGTCACAAATGAATCGGGGTGCTGGGACTCGGAGGACAGCAGCCAGGCAGGGGTGCCTCACAGCTGGGCACGCTAACCAGGAAGGGGGTGTCACGGATGAATCGGGGTGCTGGGACTCGGAGGTCGGCAGCGAGACCTCCAGGCCCAGCGGTGTCTGAAGCAGTCCCGACCCCGTGGCCGCTCCCTTCATTCTGCAGACTTCGGACTGGCCTCTCCCGGGCGCTGCGGCTGTGTTGTGGCCGAGGGCATGGCTGAGTGTGTGACAGTGAAGCCCCAGGTCACACACACCTGTTTCTGTCACCCTGTGGTTCCGAGAACTGGCAAGCCAGCCTCTGACAGGGTCGCCGTTGGCTGGAGATGGAAGGTCTTATTTATATTTCTTTCCTCCTTTCTTCCCACCTTAACTAGATTGTACACAGGAGTGCTGGGCAATTAGAACATAAAGAAAGGTAGACAGTCGTCAGACTACAACTAGCAAACCTCTGTGTGATGGGTGCTGTTACAGTGTGCAGGTGGCCAGGCTGTCCAGGTGTGCAGACCACGCCGTCCGGGTGTGCAGGCCACGCCATCCGTGTGTGCAGATCACGCCATTTATGTGTGCAGACCATGCCGTCCAGGTGTGCAGACCACGCCGTTCACGTGTGCAGAACACAACGTCCAGGTGTGCAGGCCATGCCATCCAGGTGTACAGATCACGCCGTTCAGTTGTGCGGGCCACGCTGTTCAGGTGTGCAGACCACGCCATCACACTGCCTAGACCAGGCTGGGTCCTGAGTGGGCCATGTTGTTGGCCTTATTTCTCTCCTGCCCCTCAGGTGTGGGGCATGGGCTCCCGAGAGCCCGAGGCAGGGAGGAGACGTGTACTCACCACTCAGGTGAGCAGTGGAGGTTTGGGGAAGCCAGTCCCAGTCTGCCTGTTCCTAACCCATTCAGAGGAGCGGCTGGGTGCTGCCTGATGCCACCCGGATGTCGGAGACAGTGTGAGGAGAAGCACCAGGGCCCTTCTGAGCCTCTGTCCTTGGTGCTGATCCTTGTGACCATCCCTGTCCCCCCAATCAGCACGCCCCTCTCGGAGCAGGTGTCCTGGTTGAACTGTGCTGTGCCCTCTTCCCTGCGTCTGGGTCACAGTCCGGCCTCTGCTGTTTCGGTGGGAGATTTCAGGGGACGGAACTTCATCTTATGGCCCCTGGTCCTGAAAGTCACCCTAACCCCCTCATCGCTGTGACAGGTTCCCAGGACACCCAGCGTGCAGTGCTGGTCATACTTCAGAGGAAATTATCTGTCTTCCTTCCCTCCTTCCTCCTTTCTTTTTGTCAGTCCTCACCCACGGATACTTTCCATTGATTTTCAGAGAGAGCAGAAGGGAAGGAGGGAGGGAGGGAGAGAGAGAGAAACATTGATGTGAGAGACGCACAATTGGTTGCCTCCTGCACAACCCTGACCAGGGCCAGGGATTGAACCTGAAACCCAGGTACGTGCCGTTGACTGGAATCGAACCCGAGACCCTTTGGTCCGTGGGCCGACGCTCTAACCGCTGAGCCACACTGGCCAGGGCTGCTTTTCTTTCTTGTCCACTGGGATCCGAGCCTCTGGGGCAGGGGCCTCTGGGGTCAGCCTGTTCTGTGGCCGTGACCCCCGTGTGTGTTGACTTCCTCTGCTGGGCTGCTCGCTGTCCGTCCGTCCGTCAGCAGACAGCGCAGGCGGGGAAACGAGCGGTCGGTGGATAATAATTCCCCCGCCGAGCATGGAGAAGTCAGGTGGGGACTTCCCCGGGCGCCTCCTCCACCCCCGATCCTGACATTTCTCCATTGCTCATTATTTCCTTCCCAGACACCTCATCTCACGCTGCGTCCAGTGGAAAAGAAATGGGTCATTTTCAAGCCGTGTCCTTTCAAAAAGCAACAACAACATCTCCCTCGGGTGTCAGGGTTCCTCCCGGGCAGCGGATAAATCCAGTTTGGGGATGGAGAGCAAGAGGGACGCGTTCGGCAGGGAAGGGGACATGTGACATGTCGCAGACTGTGACAGAGCAGCCCCGCCTCCGTCCCCCGACTGCATGTGAGCCTCGGGGACGTTCCGGCCACTTCGCTGTCAGGTGGCCGTCCCTGCCCGCGGCCTGACCTCTGGTCTTCTGTCCGGCCTCCGTGCTCTGTCTGGCCCGTGTGCCTTGGTGCGTAGGTTACCCCTTGCTCCCCGGGTCACCTCCCTTCTGGAAACCCAGTCACCCCCAAGCCCAGCACAGTGTCACCCGCTGAGCTACGCTTCAGAAGTGAGGAGAGGCCGACCAGCAGCTCCTCTTCTCTGTCCCCGGGCACACGCCCTCAGCAAGTACAGAACTCCCCTCAGTGAGTCCAGAACCCCACAGCAAGTCCAGAACCCCATGGCACTTACAGAACCTCATGGTGCATACAGAACCCCACGGAGCATACAGAAACCCCATGATATATACAGAATCCCCAAAGTGTGTACAGAATCCCCACAGCACACACAGAACCTCCCACAGCACATACAGAACCCCACGGCATGTACAGAACCCCCGCAGCATGTACAGAACCCCCTACAGTACATACAGAACCCCCACAGCGCGTACAGAACCCCCATGGCATGTACAGAACCCCCACAGCACATACAGAACCTCCCACAGCACACACAGAACCTCCCACAGCACATACAGAACCCCCATGGCATGTACAGAACCCCACGGCATGTACAGAACCCCCACAGCACACACAGAACCCCCAGAGCACATACAGAACCCTCACAGCATGTATAGAACTCCATGGCATCTACAGAACCCCTCGGAGCATACAGAACCCCCACAGCGCATACAGAACCAGGCGGTCCCTCACATGATCCGCTCACAGGCCCGGTGCAGCCCCCAGGTCAGAGCTAAGGGGTGTCAGCCGGAGGGTCGGAGCTGAGGGGTGTCCGCCCCCGGGTCGGAGCTGAGGGGTGTCCGCCCCCGGGTCGGAGCTGAGGGGTGTCCGCCCCCGGGTCGGAGCTAAGGGGTGTCAGCCTCGCTGGAAGCTGCGCCCACGTCAAGGTCATGCTGGGAGCGAGGGCAGCACAGTGACCCTCCTGACAGACGGACATTTCTTCGTGTGCTTCTAAATCCCGCGCTGTCTGTCTTCTCAAACAGAGGTCCCCGTGAGACTAGCAGAGATGCAGTGACACCCACTTCTGGCC
This sequence comes from Molossus molossus, assembly GCF_014108415.1. NCBI lineage: Eukaryota > Metazoa > Chordata > Mammalia > Chiroptera > Molossidae > Molossus > Molossus molossus. The sequence goes on from NW_023425401.1 coordinate 110,599,196, forward strand.
CGTCCGTCTGTCCAGGGACGGGCAGATGCTTCAGGAAGGCCCGGGTCATAAATGCTCTCGGCGTTGCGGGCCACGTGGCCGGAAAGCAGCCACAGACCACACGTGGGCAGGGGCCGTGGCCATGTTCCCACCAAACTTCTCTACAGAACAGGCAGCGGGCCGGCCGTAGTCCCTGGGGTGCAGTTGGCAGACTCCTCAGTGGGGGTACCGAGAACTGTGAAAATGGGGTGTGGACATCATTGTGGGGGTGGGGCGTTGTCTGCAGACCCCCGCCCTCGCAGGGGCCCTTAGATCCGAGGGGAGACCCGGCGAGTGCAGGCTCTCCTGGCAGGTATGAATAGTGGGGGGGGACCAGCCAGGGGTGCTGGTGCCAGCGCGGCGGGGGCAGGGGTGGGGGTGTTCGGGCTCCTGGGTCTTGTGAGAAAAGGTGACAAAGAAGGTGGGGGTCAGGGAGGGGAAAATGGCCAGTGTGGGGATGGTTCGGGGTCCCACGATGGAGCAGGCGCCCCAGGAAAACAGGAGCTGAGGGCCAGGGAGGCCCAGGGCGTGGAGCTCAGTGGGCGCAGAGTCAGGACCCCACTCCGTCAGGCCGGGCTGGGTGGACGGCGTGGGTAAATCGGATTTCTCTTCCGCGTGTCACAGAGAAGCGGCAGCTTTGAGAGAGGGGGTTTGTCTCCGGACCGTGCGTTTCCAAGGGCATATTAATCCCGAGCTAAGCAATTTCCAAGCTTGTTTGCATAATGAACCCAAAATGCTCCCACGTGGCTTCATTAAGGAGCTGGATGGAGACGCATCCGAAGACGCTTGGCGGGGCGTGCCCGGCGCTGCTGGCCGGCTCCCCGTCTCCGCCACCCGAGCACTGCCCGCTGTCTCTGCTTTCGGTTGGTTTGTTTTTGTTAATTTTCACCCGAGGATATTTTTCCCTGGATTTTCAGAGAGTGGGCGGGGGGAGAGAGAAGCATCGATGTGAGACACACACACAATTGGTTGCCTCCTGCACGACCCCGACTGGGGCTGGGGATGGAACCTGCAACCCAGATACATGCCCGTGACCGGGAATCGAACCCGAGACCCTTTGGTGTGTGGGCCGACGCTCCAGACACTGAGCCACACTGACCAGGGCCCCATAGGTCTCTGACTTAAAATCTCCCCAACCTTTCATGGACCTGGTGTGTCTTCCTTCTTCACGAGATGTCTGGGCCTCCGTGAGCTGCCCGGAGCTGCAGTGTGGACGCACCTGTTGTGTGGACGCACCTGGGCTCTCAGTTCTCAGGATGGGCTGCACCTGCTCCTGGTGCCCAGAGCCCCTCCTCCCAGCTCCCACTGCCTTGCCCGGGGTGGCACAGTGCTCAGGCGCAGGAGCTGATGGAGCACCACCTTGGGGTGGGGGCGTACAATAACCAGCCCTCGTTCCGCCTGTGACCCCGTCACCAGGTGCCCATCCTGTGGTTCCTGGTGGGGTTGCCCTGCGTCCATCTGTCCTCCCACAGATGCCGTGTCTGTGTCCCCTCGTCCCTGCTCATGTCCCCGCCGTCACCTTGCCGTTGGCTCTCCCTGCCTGGGGACGGCCGCCGCTCCTGTGCGGGCTCATCTTTCGTGAGGGGCAGACACCTTCCGAAGTGACGTACACAGAACCGCGACCAACTGTCGCAAGCCACCGGCACAGCGGCCACCGGAGGCCGTCTGTTGTTTCTTTTCGGAACTTGGGACCCGGTGGGTCACGGCTTCCGCTGTTCCTGGAACCAGGTGTTTCCGGAACCATCTCCCCAACTCTCCTGTGTGTTCGTGGGGTCTCGGGCTGATCGCCAAGGCTGACGGTGCTGTGTCCGGGGTGTGTGTCATCAGTTTACGACGAGAGGGAGACAGAGGCGCTCTTCCCCACGTCTGCGATCCCCCGCGGTTTCTGATGGCCCAGCGTTGGCCGCGGGCCCCAGGACCGGAGCCCCATCACCCTGTCCAGGTGGCGTCAGGCACCCACCCCTGGACGGGGCGGGGAGGGGCTGAAGCTTCAGCAGCACAGATGGCTCTGCAGAAGCCAGTCCCTTGCCTCCCCCTCTGGCAGCAGACTTACCCTTTCAGGTCCTGTTCTCCGCTGTCCCCTCCGAAAGCGTGACCCCATGTCCGGTCCCGCCCCAGACGGGAGCCTGGGCCGGCGTCTGCGTTCCCGCCGCGCTGTTAGGGCCCACAGTCCCTTCCCGTTTGCCTTCCACCCGAAGTGCTCCGTGAGGGACGGCGGGGAGGGAGTCCCCGCTAACGTCGAAAGCAAACCCCGCTGAGGGGACACCGATCGGAGCGGAGAGAAGGGAGGCAGGCTGGAGGGCAGTGGCAGGGACAGGACACCCCCTGTCACCGGTCACTGCATCCGATTCCACGTGTTGCTGAGGAAGACCGGCAGGAAGGCCGGAGAGAGCAGAGGCCCTGAACCAGGCGCCCCGTCTCCTCTCCTCCCCAGGGGGGCCCAGGCGGGCCTGCAGGACACTTCCACTTAGGCACACACAGGAGTGCAGCTTCTCCCTCACCGGCCAGTATTGATAAGCAGATCAGACCTGATGACGATGACAAAGAGCACACGTGAGGGCCGGGCCAGGGGGTGAGCGAGCCTCCCGTCACCATCAGCCCCGAATTCCTCGGGGAGGCACTGCCCTCCGTCCCGTGGGCTCCGAAGGGTCTTGAATCGGGCCCGTTCTGCTCAGAGCACCCCAAGAGCCCAGGGGCTGAGGCTCGATTCTTTTCTTAAAGAAAACAACCAAGTCGGTTTTCTTCATTAAGACCCATTTGAAGCAAGGTTGGCCCTCTGTTTACAGAAAATTCACATCGGCGGCTCCGCGCGTTCCCAGGCATCCTGGTTAGTGGAGGGGGCCGGAAACCGTATTCGGGGTGCTCCGACCAGAGCCGATGAAGCGGCTTCTCCTTGGACTAATCTCTGAAAACAGACCAGCGATCTGTAGCAGAGAAAGATAATACCGTGGTGTTCCCGGTAGTCATTCCCCAAGAGCTCCCCACCAGCCTCGCTGACCCGCCGGAGGCCTGAGAGGTTCGGGGTAGCGAATAGGGGGGCTTGGAAATTAAACCCATCAAGGATCATGGTTCGTCTCCGGTGGTAGCCGGTCGTACATGTGCATTGTCATTTACACGTTCAACGAGCTTATGAGGAATTTCCGTTGGAGAGGCTGACATCAAGCAACGGAATGGCCTCAATCAGGGTGCGCCGGGGTCACCCCAACATGGGAGTTCTTTGTCCTGGTCGTATGGACTGACCGCTGGAATCCATCTGGGCTTTTGCTGGAGAAGGGGAGGACCTGTGGTTCGCCACCAGGCGCGTACATGTGTCCTCTTTCGTACCCTCAGGAGACTCTCGTGCGGTCGGTCTTATCATCCCCATTTCACAGATGTGGAAACTGAGTCTAAGAGAGGAGAGTTGACCTGCCCGAGGCGTCGCGGTTCGCGAGAGGCAGAAGCGTGATGAGAACCTGGACTTTCTGATTTCCACGCTTCTAACGTCCCCCTGGTGCGTCCACCAGATGGTCTCATCTTTACCTTCAGCTCCAACTGCTGTGTCTGCACCAGACCCGGGTGGGGGGAGGGAGTGAAGCTCCCCGAAACGTCCACGCACGTGCACACATGGAGGGAGTCACGCAATGAGCTCTTTACATCCCTTACGCAGCCTGATAGTTTCTCACACTGGTCCATGCTGCTCCGTCCATCGAGGTCACTGCTCTCTGGAAGCAAATCCCAGACGCTGTGCAGTTGGCACTGGACACGCCTCAGCCCGTGACTGGCCCTGGGTCCCGTTTGGGTCCGTTTGATGCCTCCATGCTACTAAGCGGTGGGGGGTCATTGAACAGGAGGCTCAGCAGGAAAGGGGATGGGTTTTCCTTCTCTCTTCAGCTTCCCACGGTACCGCAAGGAAAGACCCAGCTAGTGAAAGTAGTCTAAAAAAATCTCCGTCCCTTGAAAACAGGAAAATGAGCACCGTGAAGCAGGTGGAATCCCGGGGTTGTGTGGTTTCCATCCACGGGAAAAGAGGGTCATGTACTTCTCACCTCCGGACAGCAGAGGGCGCAGCTTGCTGGTTGGATTCTGCTGTTGGAATTTGCAGCAGATCTGTTGGGAGGCTGGAGGCACAAAGTGGCGGCTTGTGAAATGTTCCCTGAGCCAACAGAGAGAAATGGTTACGTAGGAACGCTGGGGAGACGGATGTGCTTCTGGGGGGCTGCTGGTGCTTCAGCTAAATTCTAGTCATTTCAGGATTTTCAGGACTGGGTGCGGGGAGGTCTTTGGAGCAGTCAGTGCTTCTCAAAGGTGTTTGTTTATTTCATGATAAAAATAAAAACCATGGCCCGTGGCCAGACACTAAGAGCAGCAATTTTCAACCTGTGTGCCACCAGAGTGTTTAAAAACAGGCTTACCTGACTATTTAGTCTGGGACACTGACCTCGTGTCCCTTAGATGATGTCAAATAAAAAATGACAACGGCCAACTCAACAATCGCCGCCCCGTGTGCAGGCCCTGTCCTCAGCCGTGAGTATGTAGGTCATAGAATAGAGTTACGTCGCATGGTAAGGTTGCACCTGATTGGTTAATTCTTGGTATCGGAAATCCTTATATACAAGTAAAGGCACCTGGGGTTTAAAAAACTCACTTTGGAGCAAGAAGGGTAGGTAATTACCATTATTATTGTTATCAATATTTTTGTAAAGCAATCAAAACTATACCTCTTGTTTTGGTCAGGTCGGCAAAACAATGTATTTTTTGGTGGGCCGCAGAATTGTAGTGGTTCGTGTGTGCGCCACGAGACGAGAAAGGTTGACATCGCTGTCCCAGACCATGCTCGCAGCTCAACGGAGCCGAGCCAGGTGGTGCGGGGACCCCCGGAACCCGCCGCACCCCTGAGTGGTCACGACGGCCGCAGGGTGATGCCTTGGAGTTGTGGGAAGCTCCCCGGCTGTGCCTGGGTGATGGGGGCCTGCCAGGCGCCAGGCTCACAGGGCAGGGGGGGGTCGTTATTCTCAGTGTTGATCCAACACAGCAGTGGAAGTGGGAGGAACACAGGCCGTCGCTCCGATGCTCCTGGTGGGGACGCGTTCTTGCCGGCAAGTGCGCTGTTTGCGTTCCCTGTGCCCACGCCGCGGGGCTGAGCCCGAGCCCGAGGGACGTGAGAACTATCCATCCCCTGTACGGGCTCCCTGTGCTCAGGAGCTCAGGGGCCTGGGCGTCCTCTCTGGTGGCGGAGCAGTGAGGCACCGAGAGGCACGGCTGCCCGAGGCCCCCCCAGCCTGACCCTGGCCTGTGCCGCGCTCTGCGTGGTTTCCCAGTTTGCGTGGTGGGTGGGACCTGCTCCCATGTGCTGACCACAAACAGATGTGCAGAAGGAGGGAGCCCGCGTCCATCCCCATCACTCCCGTGTCCAGTCTTCTGGTGAGAACGTAGCTTTATTCTGTGCAGAGACGCCATGGTCTGTAGCTGCAGGTTTACCCCCGGGAGCTCCTGGGAGCTAGCTGACAGGGACCCCGCGTGGTGCAGGGAGGCCGCCGGCGGGGTCCTGCCCTCCTTGGATCAGCTGCAAGAGGTCCTTCTTCCCGAAATGCCTCTGTGTTTGCAGAGCATTTAACTTTTCTCCGAGTTTTTTTTTTTTTTTTTCCCCAATTTATCTTCAGATACAGCAGGAGGAAGAGAAGGAGGAAGAGAGAGAAACATCGACGTGAAAGGGACACATCGAGTGGCTGCCACCCACACGACCCCAGCCGGGGCCGGGGACAAACTGCAACCGAGGTACATGCCCTTAGCGGGAACCGAACCCGGGACTCTCTGGTCTGCAGGCCGACTCTCTAACCTCTGAGCCAAACCGACCAGGGTTCTCCAAGTTGTTTTTATTGAGTCAATTGGACAGTAACCACTTGACCATGTGGTCTCCTTTAAAAGTCATTGCAGAGAAAGACCAATACCATCCATGGGATTTCACTTCTCTGTAGAATCTAAAGCACAGAGTAAACCAACGGACCTCATAGAAACAGACTCATGCCTTCGGAGGTCACTACACTGGAGGGAGGGCTGGGGAACGGGGCGGAAAAGGCGGGGGGCATTCAGAAGTCCAGATCGGAGGCTACAGCGTGGTTACCGGATGTGGAGTTCAGCTCAAGGAATAGTCAGTAATGCTGCAGTAACTGGAGATGGTGCCTGGTAGGCACTAGACTTGGGGGCGGGGTCACTTTGTAAATGACGTAATTAGCTGACCACTGTTCTGCACACCCGAAACTAATGCAAAACAACATTGACCACCAACTGTAACTGACCGAGTAGCTAACTCAGTGAACAAATGAAATCAAAGTCACCGCTGAGATGATACCAGTGCTCAGAAAAATTTCCAAATGCCCCCTTGTGAACCCTAAGTAGACCACAGACCTAATACTTCTGTTTTGCCTTTGACAAAACCCTGGCCCTGGCCAGGTCTGCCCTCCGGGAGCTCAGCTGTCCCTGGGACTTCCTGGGGAACGAGCTTCTGACTCCGCGAAATAGCTCATCTGTCTCCACTGTGACCTGGTTTAAATGTCTTTCCCACCAGGTGCTCAGGGCTGGAGCTAGAAGGTGATGCCACCTGCTTCTCTCGGATCCCGTAGAGATTCCAGCACCCTGCGGAGAATCCGATACATGCTCTGGGAGGGGGCGGTATGTAGGCAGGATGGTTAAAGAACACATTCTTTTTTCCTTGACTTTATATTGCAACTGCCTTGGACGTCCAGGTACCTGTGCACGCCCGTGGCTTCCTGGGTGTCGCTAACCCTTCACACAGCCTCCACTCTGAAGACAGAGACAGATTTCACAGTGCCAGGAAATTTTAAATGTCTCAGGTGGTTGGATTAGTCCCCAGAGCTCTTTTAGGGACCAAGTCGTGGGCTGGTTGGGGCTTGTGAAAGCTGCCACGTAACGGTTAGTGAAGGAACTGGGAACCTTAGAAACCAGTGTGGGGATGTCATCGTTGTTCAACTATCGCGCCGACTCCTGGGAACTAATGAGTGGTTGCCATAGCAGCGGTGCCTTCTCAGGCCGGGCAGGAGAACACGGAAGGGTTGCGCACACACCTAGCCAGCCGGAGACTTTAATTTTGCCGAGAGAAACTCGCCTGCAGCGGTTTAGAGAACAAACTCTTTTCTCATCTCCCTTCCCAAATTATTATAGAAGAAATGTTTCTTTCTATTGTAAACTTCAAAACGCTGGCGGGAATCCCGCGGGACATGAACACAGGTTGGCTTGTTGTGTAACAATGTAGCTAGACGGGCCCTGCCCTCCGCCCACAGGCCCCTGGACTGGCTCCTGACACGCTAGGAGGGCAGCTGTCCGTCAAGGCCACGGAGGCCTCTGCGTGGCACCGGGGCCTCTCCGTACGTCTCTGGACGGACAGGCCTCCGTGGCCTAGGCTCTGCCTGGTCCCCGTGTGGCTGAGTGAAATCAGGGCTGGGGAACCTGGCGGAAGGGGGACACTCAGCAGGGACGAGCAGGAGCTGTTCATGGACAAGGGCTCGCTCAGGAAGGACGCTCCAATGAGGGGTGAGGCGGAGCCTGAGATTTTCACCCAGAGGACTCCAGGGAGGCGGGAGGGGGAAGGGATCGCGTGAACGTGGCCTGTGTGGGCAGGAGAAAGCCCGTGGCCGGGTGGGCGGAGAGCTGGGAGACGTGGGCAGAGAGACTGGAAAAGGAGGTGGGACTTGGGGCCTCAGGTCCAGGGACTGACCTGGGGTGAGTGACCACAGACCAAAGCCCGCGGGAAGTGTCTTCGGTGTGGAATGTGCGCCACAGGAGGGCGCGTGTCTGTCTCCTACTCTCCTTCCCCGCAGCAAGGACGGCGCCTGAGGCCAGCAGATCTGGCCGCACGTAGCAATTTGGTGACCATAATGGAAAATGGATGTTTAAGATCGTTCCTGAGGGCTTCCTGGGGCCACCTTTTCTGAAACAGGTCTTTGCATCGCTTCATATTGGAAATCACCGAGGCGTGAATTTCCTTGTTGCCTTGGACGATGTCGGCCTTTGGGGACGTAGCACAGACCTCACTCTGTGGGAGAAGACTGAGCAGCACAGAAAATAGTTGATTGAATTGTCTTGGGAAGAGGGTGCCAGTCAGAGCTGGAGCCCTGTCCCCTCAAAGAGCTATGTAGACTCTTGCCCTTGACGACAACTAGATGGATGGATGATGGATGGATGGAGGATGGATGGATGATGGATGGAGGATGAAGGAGGGATGGATGGATGATAGATAATGAAGGAGGGATGGATGGATGGATGATGGATGGATGATGGATGGATGAAGGATGGATGGATGGATGATGGATGGATGGAGGGATGGATAGATGATGGATGGATGATGGATGATGGATGGATGGATGGATGGATGGAGGATGGATGGATGACGGATGGATGGATGGAGGGATGGATGGATAATGGATGGATGATAGATGGGGATGATGGATGGATGGATGGATGATGAAGGAGGGATGGATGGATGATGGATGGATGGATGGATGGATGGATGGATGGATGGATGATGGATGGAGAATAGATGATGGATGAATGATGGATGGATGGATGGGTGGATGGATGGATGGATGGAGGATGGATGGATGACAGATGGATGGGTGGATGATGGATGGATGATGGATGATGGATGGATAGATGGGTGGATGATGGATGGATGGATGGAGGATAAATGGATGATGGATGGATGAAGGAGGGAGGGATGGATAGGTGGATGGACGGGTGGTTGAAGGATGGATGGATGAATGAATAAACCTTATTAAATGTATGCTGAGTACCTGCTTGAATTGCAGAACTCTGCAAAAAGTCCTTTTATATCTCTTCTGCACTCATCTTTATTACAGTTGTATTGTGGGCATAGTTTTGATAGTCCCTAGACTTCCAAGTTTATAGAGGAGAAAACAGAATCTCAGGAGGTTTGGAAACTTGGTCTCAGTTTGAGCAGTGAGTTTATGTGGTGCAGGAAAGAGTGTGGCTTTGGAGAAATATAGCCGGGGTTCAAGTCCCAGCCATTCAAGTGAGGAGCGGCAGGGAGCTCGCAGAATCACAGCAACAGTCATTGGAAAAACACGCGCTGAGTCCCTTAAATGACCGGAAGTGTAGGAAGGCCCCGCCCACCAGAGCCATCCACTCCCTGTCAGCGGGCATTGCCCTTACATTTGACCATGGCCCGTGGACAGGTGACCACTGTTCGTGGACACTTCTCCGCACCTCTTCTCGCAGAGTCCAGGCTTCTGCGCCGTGTCCCAGGCCTGATCTCGTCGGGCTTGTTTCTCCTGCTCCCGTCCCAAACCCTTCTTAACGAGGGTGCTGCCCACAAGCCCGGGGAGAGAAGGGGGTGGTACGTGTTCACGCCCGTTTAGGGTTTTGCTGTGTGTATATTTGTTTGTAACCGACTAGTTGGAACGGCTCAGGGTCCGTTAGACTTTGTGCGCCTCCCCGGGAGGGATCTGATTCCTACTGCCTGCGGTGAGCGAGGGGCCCCGGAGGCCCTCCGTGGAGAATGGGCCTGGGCCCTGAGGTCAGCGGGCTCTGACAGTGGACACTTCCTTTTACCTGAGTTCCAGCGTCCCTTCCATCCCCAGGAGAACCCCACCTCTGCCCGAGGCCTCCCCAGCGGTGTGCAGCTCTCTCTGCCCATTGACCCAGATCTCTCGTCCGCTCCACTCACGTGGCCTCTGTCACACGGTCTCGTGACATCTCTCGTGGAGTGACTAACATTTCACGTGTCTTACTAACTAGACGAACATTTTATGTCTGCTTTTACTGTCTATTATTTTTACCCACATATGGTTCCGACTAAATAAGCTTGGAGAGTTGGCTGAACGCACCCGGTAAGTTCTGGGATTGCATTCCCGTCCCCTGGGGCTCTGCCTCCTATGACAGGGACACACGCGAAGGCAGAGAGGAGCTGAGAAACCGGCCCCTCGCGTTAGGTCGAACTTGAAAACCGGGCCGTGGTTTTCTGTTCCAGCTTCCATGGCACACCAGCTCTGGGTCCCCACCCGAAACAAAGTCACAGCTGTGGTTACAGCTTGGAGACAGTGTTGCACTCATCTGGAAATAGATACAATGTATCAATAGATACACTGACTCTCTGTTTCCCGGAATCCAGCTGCTGCACGCAGAGCGAGATGCGCGGACGTTAAGTGTGCGGACCTGCCCGCGCGTCGGGAGGTCCGAGAGACCAGGAGTCCGCGGGTCTGGGCAGCTTGGAGAAACGCCGGGGACACAGGAGACGTTGACCCACAGGGAAGGGCGACTTGTTGGAGAGTCAGAACCACCTGCCACATGCAGGCTGGAGGCACGGGAGGGAGCCTGTGGTGTGATGGGGTCTGCGGGCGGGAGACGAGTCCTCTCGGTCGGCGAGGCCAGAAACAAACCAGGGCAGGTCCTTCTCCCTTCACTTTGCGTTCTCTTTGGGCCTGGGCGGACCGGATGAGGCCCATCCGCATGGGGGGGGGGCCAGCCCCTTCCTGAGCCCGCCTCTGGAGACACGGACCTCATCTGGGAGCACCCGTGGACGCGGGCTGCCCTGGGCAGTCAGGTCGACGCACACAGTTAGCCATCGAGGAACTAAAGAGTTTAAACAGGAAAGAGACAAGATCTGAAATGTGCTTCTGAAGGATCCATCTGTCTGCCGCCTGCAGGACAGAGGCCGACAGCCTGCTGAGGGAGGAGGACAGCCCGAGGGGGAGACACCGGGCGCGTGCGCAGGGACCGCGTGTGGCCGCTCGGGGCCCGGGTGGCACTCATTTCTTCACGTGGGCTCATTTCCTCTCCTTCCTCTCCTGTCCACTGCCCACCCTACGGCGGGGATCCTCATTCAGACGGCTCCCTGGTCGGCAACACGCGTGTGTGACGTTAGTGCCAAGTTTAGAACCCACCGTCTGGGCTCAGTTGTGCCCACGGTGCGGAGGGGGCTTGTTTCCTGGCGCTGGGTCTCATCCAGGGGTGCCGTCTACTTGTCACATCTCTCTGGTCTCAGCTGGGTCGTCCCGCGATCTTGCCTGGGCGCTCATGACCTTCACATTTTGGAGGAGCACGTACCGGTTTGTCCGCACGCTGTCTGTCACTGCGGTTCGTCCGAGGCTCCCTCGTAGTTAGGATCTGGGCCGGAACCCCACGTGGTCAGGATCTGGGCCGGAACCCCACGTGGTCAGGATCTGGGCCGGAACCCCACGTGGTCAGGATCTGGGCTGGAACCCCACGTGGTTAGGATCTGGGCCGGAACCCTACGTGGTTAGGATCTGGGCCGGAACCCCACGTGGTCAGGATCTGGGCCGGAACCCTATGTGGTCAGGATCTGGGCCGGAACCCCGTGCGGTCAGGATCTGGGCCGGAACCTCCCGTGGTCAGGATCTGGGCCGGAACCCCCCGTGGTCAGGATCTGGGCCGGAACCCCCCGTGGTCAGGATCTGGGCCGGAACCCCCCATGGTCAAGATCTGGGCCGGAACCCCATGGGAAGGAGAGCTGCCCTCTCCACGTTCCATCGGGAGGCAGGTGCGTCCGTTTGTCCCACTGGAGAACCCAACTCCACGCGTCATCGGAGGTTCGGTCTGGAAGGCTGTTCGACTGTCAATCTCTTTGCCATTTGAGAGGGACAAGGAGCTGGGTGGACATTGTCCGAGGCTGTGTTCATCGTTTCCTTCATCACATTCCCCCCCCCCGCCCCCCGCCCCGCCGGCTTCCACATCCCTGGATGATTCTTGCCCGAGTCCAGCATTTTTATGAGGGCCGCCGAGTGGCAATTTTTCCGGCTGTTTGTCCGTCTACCTCTGTGCCTTGGCGTTCTGGAGAAATGCCGTCCCAGCGCGGATCTGCATGGCACCCTCCTGGGGGGGGGGGGCTGATCCGCTGACCGGACCTCCAGGTCCTTCCTGCTGCTGGGGCAGGTGCCACCCTCGCCTGAGATGCTGCGGACACACGTGCGCGCACACACACACACACGGACACCGACACGCTCTGTGGAGACTGTGGCAGCCACCACCAGCCACGACACCTCCCTGTCTCCACCAATCCCTTCCCTCTGGCCGGCGGTCCTCTCCCAACGTTAACAAATGCAAGTGAGGCAGGTGAGACATTGTCACTGCGGGAACCGGGACGCTCAGTGTGGAACTGCGCCAGCCGGGCACACCCACCCCGAGGAGAGCGCTGTCGTCCAAGCGCACAGGATGTCCCCATCGGAGCCTTCCCAGTGCCGAGCCCCTGGGGCCCGGCCCGCCCTACGCTGGCCCTGAGACGGGGAGGTGCCCGCAGGGCCGAGCACGGCGGCGGTGGGCGGGGGCACGGAGGCCCAGTGGGGCGCACTGGTTCTGCACGCGCTCTGCACCCCCAGCCCCTCTCCGTGCTCGCTGAGCTCCTGTGGAAATGCTCCCTCGGGCCGGCCGGCCCTCTGTGGACCGTGGTGGTGTGTGGCCCCTTCACGCTGGTGTGGGCCCCGCTTCTCCGCCTCCTCGGGAGCTTAGATCCCCCCACCAGTCCCAACGGACTGTTCTGGAAGCACACGTGGGCCTCCCTAGATTTCTGGGGGACAATTTTCTCTGCCCCTTCCAAACATGGGGTTTCTAGACCCCACACGCAGGCCCAGAAAGGGCTGCTCGCTCCGCTGCCAGGATTGGGGTGCAGGACGCAGGGCTGGGAGACCCCTGCACGTGCTCAGCTCCAGGGGGGCCTGCGCTGCTCTCTCCCGTGGGCCGGGCGGAGCAGGGCGGCGCCTATGCGCCCAGGAGAAGCATCTCCCTCTCTGGTGCTGTTCTGGGTGATTCGCGGGCACGGGGCATCGGGGGGGGGGGGCACGTGTGCAGGGAAGGAGGGCGCCGGCCTCGCGGGTTTGCCGCAGACGGACCTCCCTCTCGATGCCCAGCAGGGTCGCTTTGCTCCGCTTGGCAGCGGCCCCGACGTAGCTGTGGTCGTCGTCATGGTCACTTGTACCCTCTGTTTCAGGGTCGTTCTGGGGGCCCACTCTCGGCAGGCTTTCAGACCTGTGCGGCAGACACACGGACCCCCGTTTCGCAGACGGGGAAACTGAGGTACAGACTCACGTCAATCTCTTTGCTGTGGTGATGAGGAGACAGTCGCCCGGTGGCTCATGCACTTTGCCCAGTTCACACCGCGGGGCGGTGGGCGACCCTCCCGACGCCCAGCTCGTTCCCCACTTCCTCGTGTCCCTGGCTAACCGGCCCCTCACAGTTGGGGGTGGTCGTTTCCTGGGATCCCCGTTGGCGTGAAAGAATGAGTTTTCCCCGGGCTATTTCCAACTCCGGAAAGATGAGAATCCTGAAGGGGCAGGATGGGTAAGATGGTGCTCGTGTTACATGTAGTGTGTGTGTGTGTGTGTGCGTGTGTGTGTGTGTGAGATGGGCCGTCTGCATCACACAGATGTAAGATTCTTCTCGGGTCTGTTTCTGGGCAGGGTTTCAGGGATGCTTTACTTCTTTTTCTTGTTTCCAGTGACTTTTTTTTTTAGAGAGAGAGAGGAAGGGAGAGAGAGAGAGAAACATCCATCTACACGCCCCCCACTGGGGAGCCAGCCCACAACCCGGGCGTGTGCCCTGACCGGGATCTGAGCTGGGACCTCTCAGTCCCTGGGCTGACGCTCAACCACTGACCACGCCGGCCAGGCCCAGGGGTGCTGTAGAATCCAAACCCACAGACGCTGATTGGAGGGGTGCAGGGGTTCCCATCCATACGCAGCTCCACAGGCTGGTTGCCACGGGGCAGGAGGCTCCTCCTAGGGGAGATGCCCCCCCTGGCAGGTCTGCTTGAGGGTGTGACCTCTGCTGACCCGGCGTCGAGGGCTCAGCCAGTGGGGTCCCTTCGGGTCCTGGAAGAGCCGTGTGTTCTGCGTGTTTTCGGACATCGGGGTCTGGGCTCGGTGGGGAATTCCCTTTGGAATGATCTCGTGGGTGTCAAGAGGGCAGTGGCGGAGGACTTGGCAGAGCCAGGCGGGTGCAGTTGTGGGTGGGTCGTGTCCCAAGGTTGTCTTTGGAGGTCCAGCGTCCCGTGTGGCTGACTCAGCTGTGCCGGCGTGCTGGGCGGGGGGTGATGTGGGAGCTCGCCTGGCCGGTGGCCGGAGTGCAGGTGGTCGGTCCCGGGGCGATGGAGGGAGGAGGGCTGCCGAGGGAGTTTTCCGTTGTCATCATTGGTTGGGGCTGGGGCTGTAGCGATAACCTCTTGAAAGACCTTTCATGACGAGTATCAGCGAGACGAGAAGGCGGGTGAGGATGAGATTCGGGGCCGGGCTCTCCCTGGGGCATTTCCCGGGCACAAAACCGTGACCCCCGTGCGGTGACCCAGCGTCCATGGCGTGGTGAGCAGCTGTCCGTGTCTTCACGTTCCCGTCTCCGGGTCAGGAAATCCCCGAGTCGGGCGTCGATAAACACTCGTCATCGACCCTGCAATTCGAGTTTCGGGAAATGAGAAGAATTACATGCCAGCAGGGGTATCCACACGAGAATGATCGCGTATCAATTAAGCGAGATGCAGAAATGGGCTCGTTAAGGTGGGAGTTACGAGACAAACCTGCTGTACGCGTCGGGTTGCAGAATAAACATCGTAACTCGTGGTATGCGCTCTGTCCGCATAATAAAATATTGTGTCAGCATGAAAATCATCTTTTGGAAGAATTATTCATTATAAAACCAAATCCCTAGGCCCTGCCTGGGTAGCTCAGTTGATTAGAAGGTCGTCCCCATACGCCAGGGTTGCGGGTTCGATCCCGGTCAGGGCACATACAGGTGTCAACCAGTGAATGCATAAATAAGTGGAACAATGAATTGATGCTTCTCTCTCTCAAGTCAATCAACATTTTCTATTTTATGCCCGGTCGGTGTGGCTCAGTGGTTGAACATCAACCCCTGCACCAAGAGGTCGCCGGTTCGATTCCCGGTCAGGGCACATGCCCAGGTTGTGAGCCTGATCCCCAGTGGGGGGCGTGCAGGAGGCGGCCAGTCGATGTTCCCTCTCATCCATGTTTCTCCCTCTCTCTCCCTCTGTCTTCCTCTTGCTCTAAAATCAATAAAGGAAAAAATGTCTATATTACAGCATTGTGGGAAAATAAAATCTGAAATGAGATACAGAGTCCAAGTACTCTAAGTAATGAGTCAGAGTATCAGGAAAGTGTATCTCGGGACGCTGTCCATGCTGCTGTCTCTGGGTGAGAGCAGGTCACAGAACGCTCGCTCTGGTATCCCGTCTGGAACCTTACATGTTGCAGTCGGCGGGGAGAAGGTCGCCCTGGGCTGGGAGCGGCACTCGGGTCCCGACGCCTTGAGAGGGGTTGCTGGTGGCAGTGTGCTCCCGGATGTCCACTTGCAAACATCAGCGTGAGCAATCAACGTCTAAGCTCTTGTCACCTCACGGAATCCCTGGCTCCAGCCCGCCGAGGTGGTCGCGCAGACATGGCAGACGTCTGCAGGGGTGAGTTGGACGTGGCTCCGTGCACCGGGGCCCTCCCCTCCGTCCTGCCTCACAGGAGGCTCCTTCCCTGAGGGCGGCGCTCTGCCCCCCGCTTCATGGCAGGTCCTGGGGTCTGTGTGCTCACACCCCTGCCCTGCACGCCTTCGGCCTCCTGTCTCGGGGGTGTGTGCACCCTCTGGCCTAGCGGAGCAGCCTGTTCCCACCCCCCAGGCACACGCTGCCCAACCCCCAGGTCTTAGCCCGATGCCCTTTCCGGAAGCTTCCTCTGGCCTTGGACTTTGGGTTGATCGACCACCCAGTGGGCTCCGGCAGGGCCGCTGCTCCATTCTGCCAGCACCGTGGCTGACCCAGAGCTGTCTGTGCGGGTTCTGAGTCCAGGGAGGTCCCAGAGGGCCGGGCAGTGACTGCGTGGGTACCCCGCGGGGCTCCCGAGTTCCTCCCTCCCTCCCTCCTTCTTTCTTTTTTTCCTCCAAAATGCACGTGTAGCACCCCGGACACTGGGAAGAGAAGACTCCACAAAGCAAGACGTTTGGAAGGGAGAATGAGAGGGAAGGGATGACCTGTCAGGTAGGAGGGTGGCCGACAGGTTAGCGCCGTCACAAAGATAAGAAGTGTGGGGTCAGAAGCTGCTCTCTCCTTGGGCCTCCAGGGGCCGCATGCACAGCCCCAGCTGTGCCGGTTGGCGGGTCATGGGCTCTGTCCACGTGAGGGTTCTCTTTGCTCCCGAGTCATCGCGTCAGCTTGAATGTCAGAATGTTTGGTACCTTCCTTAGGGGCAATCTCGTATCGGTGTGCACCTCTAATTCCCAAACGATAAAAGGGGGGTGCATGAGCGGATGCGTGGATGCGTGCCTGCCTGCGCCCTCCCCTCTCTGCTCCGTGGTGAACCCCACCGCTCCTGGTCTTCCCCTCTGGTCCCTGCTTCAGTGTTCTCATCACGGCCGCCCCTCTTTTCTTGTTTGCCTGCACCCCAGACGTCACCCCAATGTCCTGCCATGCCCAGCCATCCGCAGACTTTCATACGAGGCGATCGGGTGAAGTGACCAGAGATCAGGGTGTACTGTGCACGGCTCAGGCACCAGCGAGAATTCAAGAGGCCTCCCTCCTGGGGTCGGTGTGTCCACCTGGTTGGCCCCGTCCGGCCTGATTTCTCCAAGCAGACCTGCATCCCTGTCCCCACGCCGGTCACCCGACCGGGACCACGCGGTGAGAGTTACCAAGGCTGCAGGGGGGTGTCTCGCATAAAGCTGGTTCTCGGAGAGGCGCCCCCGCTCAGCAAGCCCTTTTCTCCGTGGCCTCTCCCACCCTCGTCATGGCGGGAAGGAGCCCCACTGCACGAAGCTGACCTGGGCTACAGACCGGGGCCACCGTGTCCCTGAGACGTCTGGGTTTTCCCTGAGGGGGAAACACACCGCGGCGGATTTAGGTGGTGGAGCCCCCTGCGCGAACACGCTGTTCATCGGGTGACCGGTCTGCAGTCCGTTCTCGGTCTGCGGAGGGCCCAGGGCCCAAGCCCCCGACTCTGTTTCCCACTGCGTCGCTTGCCCAGCATTTGGGCCCCCACATCTCCATGTGGCCTGGGGTCACACTCCTCTCGGCCCGGGTCCACCCTCAGCCTGGAGATGCCTCGCTGGTGGGGGGCGGCCATCCGTGCGCCTGGCTGCGAGCGGAGTTATGCTTTCCTGACGCTATTTTTCGGTTAGACCCTGGGAAAGAAAGTTTGCTTCCTGGACGAGTCAGTCATATTCATGAAGCTCATTAGTCAGGCTCTAGGGAAGGAGGTGTGTCTGATCCGCGGCCGGGAGGGCAGGTGGGCGCCGTCTCCCATGCTCTGTCAAGTCAGGGCGACGCCCAGGTGGGAACTCGCTGAAGTCAGGGGCCCGCACCTGTTTCCTGGTGACCAAGCACGCGGGTCCCCTCTCGGAGCCCCGGGGCCCCTCCACAGTCTGCGACCGGCATTCGCTTGGTGCAGGGCACACTGGGGACTCCGCCAGGGCCCTTGGGCTCCAGACGCCTTGTGCCTGCGCTGTTCATTTGTCGGTTCTACACGCCGCGGCCAAACCTGTGAACAATTCATTCGACACGAGTCAGGGTGAACAGAGTGGGACCCGGTTCCGCACCCAGCTTCCCTCCGGCAGACGCGGGTACGTCGGAAGCACTCACAGGAGACGGCGGTGGGAGGGTGTCCTTGTGTGATGGCTTCGTGAACGTGGAGAATCTGAGAAAGCCACGGGGGAGCCCTGGCCGGTGGGCTCAGTGGTTAGAGCGCCGGCCCGAGCACAGCGGGGAAGGGTCGCCGGTTCGATTCCCTGTCAAGGACGCGTACCTGGGTTGCAGGATCAATCCCCGGCGCCAGTCGGGGCGCGTACAGGAGGCAACCAGTCGATGGGTCTTTCTCACATCGGTGTTTCTCTCTCCCTCCTTCCTTCCCTTTCACTCCCTGTAAAATAAAATCAGTGGAAAAATAGCCTTGGGTGACGATGAACAGCAACAAAGTATCCAAAGTGGAAAGAGCTGTAATCAAAGAACTAGTCAAAGGAGTGTCCGTCTGGGGCGCCCGGTCCCGGCCAGTCGGATCATCGCCGAGCCCGACCTCCGACTCCAAGTGACCGGAGGCTTGGCCCGCAGGGCACTGACCCTCATCATCCGTCTCGGCAAACACCCGGCCCTGTCCAGGGGGCCTCTGGCCTCGGAGTTTGCAGCAGCTCCATCTTCGCGGTAAGTCCCGCTGGCTCATCACAGCTCAGCCGGCCGTCCAGGGTGTGTCCGGTGCCCTGGCCCGTGCCCTCTGCACCCGAAGGTCCAGCTGTGACCCACCCGCCTGGATGAGCCCCGAGCCTGCCGAGCCCCCGCCGAGTCTGTGCCTGCGCGTGTCCCCTCCCGACCGCCCCACGAAGACGGGGACAGAGACTTTCTCTGGGTGCCCCCTCCTCCCCCGTGCTCAGTTACTGCTTTCAGAAAACACCTTGACTCCCCAAATCCTCGCCCCATGGAGACTGTCTTCTGTCACAAAACTCGTGGGCTGCTGCCTGTGTGTTCCTGCCAGGGCTGCAGTCCCGTCCCTGCAGGAGCAGGGACCGTCTGGGTCCGCGTGCCGGCCCCGAGAGGCGTTAGTTCTGTGGCGCGTGGTCACTGACCGTGAGGGCGGACAGACTGCCCCGGGCCGAGCAGACGGGTGTGACTCATTCCCAGGAGCGGCTCCCACTGACACAATCAAGAGTATATTAAAAACCGTAGCAATTGTCACAAGAGGGAAACAAACAAACAAAAACCCAGAATCATGAATCGGGGCACCTCTTACAATTGGTTGTGACACAGAACATGTTCTAATTGTTAGAGTCGTTTCTTTGTAGGTTTTTATCCTCTGGGTGGATCGGCCGTGTCCCTGGACGGCGGGGTGCTGGCCACGCGGCAGTGACTCAACCCGTCTGTGTCGGGGTGCGGGTCAGAGGCCCCAGATGAACGAGAAGCGTGAATGACGGAGTGACTGTGACTTGGAGATGCGTGAAGAGGGACCGTTGCGTGGGGAGCCCTGGTCAGGGGTTTGGGAAGCTTTCTTCTCCAAAAAGTGATGCCTGAGCTGAGACCAAAGGGTGACACGGAGCCAGCTGTCCCCCAGGGAGAGGTCAGATTCCAGCAGGGTCCTGCAGGGAGAGAGAAATGGACTCGGGGGACGGGCGTGTGGCTGGCGTGGCTGGGCAGAGGGTGCCCGGAGGCTGTGAATGAGGGCTCATCGCAGGCCTGCGAGGCTGGGGGCCGCGCACAGACGCTGAGTCCGGGGGCCCTGGATGGACTGGCCTTAGGGTGGACGTGGAGTCCAGGGACAGTCCCTGGACAGCGTGCGCCAACACGGCAGGGGACTGGCGCTGTCCGTGGCACATGAGGGCCACAGGCAGGACACCTGACGTGGTTCCAGGCACTGGTAAGGTGGCCTCCAGGCTCGGCTCTGTCATCACTCGGATTGGGGGCCTCACGTGCCCGGTGCCGTCCAGACCAGGCCCTGGAGAAGCGCCTCCGGGCCCCTCGCGGACGTGGGCTGAGCGAGTCCCGCGTCCTCCGGAGCTCATCATGGTAATTTGATTTCGTCTGAAGTTCAGCGGTTTTCATTGCCTTTGAAATCTCATTCGGTTGAAGTGAATAATGGATGAATAATTCATGAAGGCTGGGAAATGAGCGGAAGGGGAAGGAAGAGATGTGTTCGCCCGGACGCAGCCCCGGGCACCTTGTGACCCAGCCCTGGTGCCGCCCGTGTGCGGCCGGCCAGCTCGCTCCCCGGCGCCGGGAGCCCAGAGGGCGCTCACGTCACATGTCCTGATTGGATATAAAACAGTCACATCGGGTGTTTCCGTGGGGCTGAAGTATCACGTCATCGTGACCATTTGCTGGTTGCAAGAGGAGAAACAGGTCCTGGCTCGAAATAATTTAAACACAGATGACCGTCGACATCTGGACGAGGGGACTGTAGACCCTGATGATGCTCTACGGTGCTTTCGACTTTTCTAAGTAAAAACGATAGTTGTTTTCGAAGTTACCGGCGCAGATTTTATTGGTGAGATGTGCATCTTACTTCCAGTAGGACCTGGCCCTTCCTTAGAGGAGGAATAATAAGGATTAGTGGATCTGATTAGCAATCTATTAACCGCCCATCGTAACCCATCAGAGGACACTAAACCCCTGGAAAAGGAAGGCCCTGGATGGGCATTTAAAAAAGTGTTTTAAGACTTAACATAAGGCCTGAGACAATAAAACACACAGAAGAAAACATGTACAAAACTTACGGGCCTTGGTCTCAGAGAGGTTTTTGTGAACCTCACCCCAAAGGCAAGGGAAATAAAAGCAAAAAATACACGCACAGGACTACGTCAAACTAAAAGGCTTCTGCACAGCAAAAGAAACAATCAACAAAACCAAAAGGCAAGCAACCCAGTAGGAGAAGATATTTGCAAATGATGCCTTCGATATTTTGGATAAAGGGCCAGAATCCAAAATATGTAAAAAAAAAATAAAACCCTCAACATCAAAAACAAAAACCCCAGTTCAAACAAGGGCCAAGGACCTGAGCAGACACTCCCCCCAAGAAGACAAGCCAATGGCGAACAGACGGGCGTGCTCGGTGGCAGAACGAGGAGCGGGGACGCTTTCCGAGCTCACCGAGCACCCCCTGTGCCCCTTGGCGGCTGCAGGAGATGTGGGGGCAGTTGTGGTGACGACCCCGAATTCCAGTGAGGGGTCGAGGGGCGGGGCGTGGAGCTGTCCTTGGCTGAGCCTCTGTCCTGTGCAGCCCGGACGCAGTCCTGGTTGCCCCTTGAACCTGTGTTGACCCCACCGTGGCTGAACAACAGCCGGAGTTTGGCAAACAGATGACGACAGAAGAGCGAGAACCGCAAGGGCCCCTATCATAGAGGTGCCTGCCGTCGGGCGGAAGGCGGACCCCGCACATCGATAATACTCGGGATGGAATCAAAGGTGGGGGCTGAGGCAGCGAGGAGTGGTTTTCCACGGGAGTAGCCAGACTGCACTTGTAGGTGGGGTTTCCTAGAAGGTCCCTCTCTTAGCTCTCATCCCACCAAGAGGTGAAGGCAGGGAGCTGTCCATAGACGGGTGGTCACGGAGCAGACGGACCAGGGTCCCAGGACAGCAGCTCTCGTCGTCAGAGCTCGGGAACCTTCCAGGGGCACCCGCTTGCCCGCATGGAAGAGCGGCAGCAGAGAAAGCAGGGCCTGCAGGGCTCAGCTGTAGAGCGGAGGATGGTGAGGGAGGAGTGGGTGGGGAGGGCAAGTCCAGGAGGAGGACCTGAGTGGACCTGCCGTGATCTGGGGACAGAAGGAGCCCAGCCCGTTCAGAACGAGGGCTCCGAGTTCAACTGTGGAAACAGGTGCTGGGTGCGGACAGCAAGAAGGGTCGGACGGTGTCGAGCGCTAGGCTCGATTGGGAGGACAGACAAGCGTATTGGAAGGACAGCCACGCGTGCTGGCGTGATGTGCAGTGATGTGCAGTGTTTATCACCCACGGGAGTGAGCTCCCTCGGGCTTCAATAGCTGAAGCTGAATTCCGTGGAATTGATAGAATGTCTCATGGGCTCAGCCACCGTACCCTTCCGTGTCTCAGCGTCCTCATCTGTACCACCCCCCCCCAAAACGTGGTGAGGATCCACTACGAAAGCCTATGTCAGGCTCTCCCGACAGGGCCTGGCGCAAAATACGCCCCCAGTAAACACCAGCCGTGATGGTTCTCACAGGTGCGTCTACTCCGGTGCACCTGTCAGAGTGAATCATGATTTAATGCCAGAGGCTAATGGGACATATTTATTTCACTTACTTTCTTGTCCGGGCAGGGCTAGCGAGGAACGTAAAAATAAAAACAAGGCAGTGTTTTGTTTCTTCTTTGTTTGCAAGCATGGTTCAGTTGATGAGATTGGATGTCTCTTCTGATCTGTTTCTCCTGTGTCCCTGCACTGGGCCATACAATCCCATTTAAATTTCATGGAACGATTCCACTCATGGTCTCTCAGGGGGAGGGTGGGAGGAACCTTCAGAGTGATTGTGTGTAGGCAGGTGGCATAATTAAGGGTAATTTTCACACCTCATTAGAATATTTTTAGGCATAAGGCAGCATCCTTTTCCTTGACAGAAAAATGGTGACGTGCACATATTCCCAAACTTTCTAAAAAAAGTTTTGCTTCAGTTTCATTTAAACCAGAATGAGCAGGGACTGGTGTACTCCCTTGTCTACTCCAAAAAGTCTTGCTTGCATTCGGGAGGTAATGCACGGCAAAGACTAGGAAGGCTGCCCCCCAATCGGAGAATTAGAAGTTCCCACATCTTCGAAGTCAAGTGAATTCAGGTTGCATGTGATGTGGACGCTAGATATTGTCCCGAGTGTGATGATGAAACCGTCACCAACATTGAGTTCTCGTGCGACACCGGGTGACTCTCTGTCAAGGAGAGATCAATCCGCTGGTAAATCTAAATCAAATATTCCATTATCGACAGAGGAAGAACGGAAAAAAAAAATGTATGCAGCATTCTGGGCAAGGAGTACATTGAAATACAGAACAGGTAGTCCCACCCTGATCCGCATTTAGCCCAGCCCTGGGCCCATCGGCAGGTCTCAGTGAATACCAGGTGGTTTCTAGTTCCGGGGCAAACTCTGTCATCTGTGGCAGAACCGTGCCTTTTGGATTTTCTTGGCCGTCATGTACTAACTGAGTGACCTTGAGTGAGGTCCTTCAACTCAGAAAGGTCTCAGTTCTGTCATCGGCGAAATGGTGTCTACACCACTGGGACGTCATACAGATTAAGCAGGGTCATGTGAGGCCACCTGGCCAGCCTGACCGTGATAATAGAAGCTAACCTTTATGTAATTGTTGAGCTCAAAGGAGAAAGAGTGGGGTCAAAGCATGGAGGTCGTTTCCCAGTGAACCTCGAACTCGAATTTTATCTTCCCAAGAAGGCCTCACTGTACTGCCCCACGCTCTCTCCTGGGGCCCAGGGGTCCCACAGCAGGTGCGGAGAGTCGGGGCAAGGCTCTCGATATGGATGATGTAATTCATCTTTTATCTCAGGGAACCCATCTCATAGAGGTCCACTTCACTATATGTTTCCAAAGAAGAATTTAATAAAGAGTGGTTGGCTAGCTGGCTGGCTGGCTAGATGATTGGATGGATGGATGGATGGATGGATGGATGGATGGATGGATGATTGGATTGATGCATGAATAGATGATTGCATGAATGGATGGTTATATGGATGGATGGATGGATGGATGCATGGATGGATGGATGCATGGATGGACGTTTGCATGAATGGATGGATGATGGATGGATGGATGGATGGATGGATGGTTAGATGGATGGATGGTTGGATGGATGGACAGATGGATGGACAGATGGATGGATCGATGCATGGACAGATGGATGGATCAATGCATGGATGGATGATTGCATGAATGGATGGTTATATGGATGGATGGATGGATGCATGGATGGATGGATGCATGGATGGACGTTTGCATGAATGGATGGTTATATGGATGGATGGATGGATGGATGGATGGTTAGATGGATGGATGGTTGGATGGATGGACAGATGGATGGATGGATGGATGGATGGATGGATGGATGGATGGATGGTTAGATTGATGGATGGATGGTTAGATGGATGGATGGTTGGATGGATGGACAGGTGGACATTTACTTTCTTGAATGTCTTTTGGAAGGGGCTACATGCCTTTTGACAATTTAACAAGCACGGGGACACACAATGTTGTCTGCAATGAGGGTGCCTTGAGTACTTGTCCTGGGTGTTGTGGTCATCCAAAGCAGCCACCCATGACCCTGGTCCCCCAACAGTGCTCATGCAAACCAAACCAGACATGTGTGAGTCCCTGAATAATTCGTCATGGTCAATGTCGCTAAAGCTTTGTCATCTTTATAGATTTTCCAAGAACCAACTTTTAACCTTGTTCATGCACTCTGTTGTTTTCTATTTTCTATTTCATCCTCTTCCTCCCTATTCTTAATTCTTCATTTCCTCTTCTGGCTCTGGGTTTAGTATGCTATTCTTCTGCACGCTTCTTAAGGCGGAGTGTTAGCTTCTTGATTTGAGATTTTCTTTTTAACATAGGTGTTTACAGCTCTAATTAAGGATAATTTCCCCTCCCAGCTTTACTTTCTCCACATCCCAGACTTTTGCCATGTGTTTTCATTTCCATGCAGCTCAAAGTGTTTTTAAATTTCCCTTGTGGTTTATTCTTCAGTTCGCTGGTTATTTATGCTTGCGTTGTTCAATGTGCACAGAGGTGTGTGAGTTTTGCAGTTTTCACCTGTCTGGATTCATTCCATTTCGATCAGAAAAGATGCTGTCTGTGATTTTAACCTTGTAAAGGGCTTTGGCGTCCTGTGGGGGCTGCCACGCCGTCTGCCTGGATCACGCCCCGCGTGCTCGAGAGGCGTGTTCCGCCGCTGTTGGCGGGAGCCGTTCGAAGCGCTACAATGTGATAAAGGACCTGCGTCTCCAACACCTGACAGACGTTCCAGCCGGCACGTGTCCGTACTGTGTCAGCTCCACAACACACCGGGAATAATCCAGTTATACTTTCTGTCTGCAGAGCCACGTTATAGATCCCAAATTTTCTGCCTTTGTGGGACTTGATTATTAGATACGTTACCAGGAACTCAGTGAAACTTTATTTATTTATTTGTGATTTCTACGTGGATAGAATTCAGGCTTCCCAATTCTTTAACCTTCTGTAAGTGGCTGTACCACCACGGAAAACAAACCCGGGGGCGTATTAGTGGACGAGCCCTTTGTTACAGAGATGCACACCTGGTAGGGGCTGTTCTAGTATCAGCAGCTAGACATTGGTGTCATTTTTGAAATGGTTTTTTGGCTCCGGGAGAGGTAGCAAAACTCTCTAGAAATTGTCAATTTGGAAAGCAGTATGCGAGCAGAATTTACATTTTTAGCTGATTAAAAGTAACACGGTGCCATCAAGCTAAGCTGAGTTGCTATGAGGGGGACTGACCTGTAGGTGCAGGTAACCCTACAGTGTAGCATCCAGACGGGGGTCGTCGGAGGGGGAGGGGACCCGCGAATGTCTGGGTGAAGATAACAGGCGTGACTTTGCTCAGCCCTGGGAGGAGCCAGGTGTACCGTCACCTCGCCGAGGTTTCTCGTTTGCTAGGGACAGTTGTGCATGGTCTTCCCTGCCCTGCAGGAGAAGGAGCCCCGGAGGCTGTCCCCTCCGTACATCAGCTAAGCATGCCCTTGGGATGTCCTTGCCAAGAACAACGTGAGTGTTGTTTGTAGCTTGCATTGCGATTTTATGCACATTGTAGAGGCTCTGCTTTTATTTATTTATCTATTTATGTGTCCTCACCTGAGGACATTGTTGCATTTATCTTCAGATAGAGTGGGAAGGAAGGGGAGAGAGAGAAACATCGACGTGAGAGAGACCCATCACTGGCTGCCACCCACAGGACCCCAATGGGAGCTGGGGGCAAATTGCAACCGAGGTACATGCCCTTAGCGGGAACCGAACCCGAGAGACTCTCTGGTCCACGGGCCAACACTCTAACCATTGAGCCAAACCGGCCGGGGCTGCTTTTTTTATTTTAATTTAATTCTATTTTTTACCTTTCCTATTGCTTCGTGCTCCAGTCTTTGCTTGGTCAACATGTATTTGGTGCAGAACGGTGGTGTTTCAAACCTGGCTGAAAAAATGAAAAGAAATAAAAGAAGGATTTGTATGCCAAGACGCACCCCCTGGCTCAGAGCCCTGACGCGAGACGGTGCAGTCAGAGGAGATAATCGCCCTCCGCCGTGGGCCCCTGGGCCGCATCTGCCTGACTTCCTGCGCCGCGCCGGGGAGCCACCCGCGCCGACTCCGCCGTCCTGCGGCCGTGACTGCCGCGGGCGGGTGTTCGCTGGGGCTGCTTGACGCCATCACACGAGGCTCAGAGCCACCGACAGGCACAGAGCTCGTCCCCTTGGGCTGGGCACGTGTTAAGAAAACGCCAAGAGAAAAGGGTATCAAGTATAACACATATTTTTCCTGTGCCAGGAACGTAGGACATTTATGTAAGCGACAGATAAGAATATAATTACAGCCTTTGATGAGGAAATTGAATCATAAAAGCGCTTTGCTGGCTTTGAAGGGCGTCCCCAGCGGGCCCCTCTCGCCCTCTGGTTGCTGCCCGTGCCCCAGGGTGGACGTGGGTGACCCCGGGGGTCCTGCAGTGTCAAGGACGGTGTCTGCCCTTGCCTCCTGCCTCCCTTCTGTGCTCGTGGGGAGCAGGGACATGGGCAGTGTCCCCAGAAACAGCTCTTCCCAAGGGTGGGAGGAAGCTGTTCTCTCCATTGGCACCGCTGCCTGTCCCAGGGAAGGGGTCCAGGTCAGTTCCACTGCGTAGGCGACGCTGAAGTCCTCCTTCCTGCTCCCCCAGAGATCGGGGGCTGAGCCGTGTGGGGTCCTCCCTCCTGCTCCCCCAGAGATCGGGGGCTGAGCCGTGTGGGGTCCTCCCTCCTGCTCCCCCAGAGATCGGGGGCTGAGCCGTGTGGGGGTCCTCCCTCCTGCTCCCACAAAGATCTAAGGCTCAGCCGTGTGGGGTCCTCCTTCCTGCTCCCACAAGATCGGGGGCTGAGCCGTGTGGGGGTCCTCCCTCCTGCTCCCACAAAGATCAGGGGCTGAGCCATGGGGGGGTCCTCCTTCCTGCTCCCACAAAGATTGGGGACTCAGCCGTGTGGGGGTCCTCCTTCCTGCTCTCACAAAGATTGGGGGCTCAGCCGTGTGGGGGTCCTCCTTCCTGCTCTCACAAAGATGGGGGACTGAGCCGTGTGGGGCCCTCCTTCCTGTTCCCACAAAGATTGGGGGCTCAGCCGTGTGGGGGTCCTCCTTCCTGCTCTCACAAAGATAGGGGGCTCAGCTGTGTGCGGGTCCCCCTTCCTGCTCCCACAAAGATCGGGGCTCAGCTGTGTGGGAGTCCTCCTTCCTGCTCCCACAAAGATTGGGGGTTGAGCCATGTGGGGTCCTCCTTCCTGTTCCTACAAAGATTGGGGGCTCAACTGTTTGGGGATCCTTCCTCCTGCTCCCACAAAGATCGGGGGCTCAGCTGTGTGGGGTTCTCCTTTCTGTTTTCACAAAGATCAGGGGCTGAGCCATGTGGGGGTCCCCTTTTGTGTTCCCACAAAGATCAGGGGCTCAGCCATGTGGGGTTCTCCCTCCTGCTCCCACAAAGATCAGGGGCTCAGCTGTGTGGGGGTCCTCCCTCCTGCTCCCACAAAGATCAGGGGCTCAGCCGTGTGGGGGTCCCCTTTTGTGTTCCCACAAAGATCAGGGGCTCAGCCGTGTGGGGGTTCTCCCTCCTGCTCCCACAAAGATCAGGGGCTCAACCGTGTGGGGGTCCTCTCTCCTGCTCCCACAAAGATCAGGGGCTCAGCCGTGTGGGGGGTCCTCCTTCCTGCTCCCACAAAGATCAGGGGCTGAGCCGTGTGGGGTCCTCCCTCCTGCTCCCACAAAGATCAGGGGCTGAGCCGTGTGGGGGTCCTCCTTCCTCTCCCACAAAGATCGGGGGCTCAGGCGTGTAAGAGGCACAGGAGGGAGCGGGAGAGAAGATGAGGAGACAAGGAGGAAGGGAGCAGGACTCCCGGAGGGACACAGCGGGATTCGAACAGGCTGCCTGGCCAGCTTCGCGCTGCCGTCTGCCTTCTCTGCCCCCTGCCTAGCTGGCCTCGATAGCCACTCTCGGTTCCTCCCCCCGATGTTGACTGAAGTGCACAGACTGTTAGTCCTGAAAGGCTCCGGAGAGGACCTGCGTGATCGGCACCCATGTGTCCTGTAGACTATGGCTATTGATGGTGAGCTGGCCCTGGGTTGGGCGTTGTCCCGGGCAATGAAGGGTTGCTGGTTCGATTCCTGGTCAGGGCACATGCCCAGGCTGTGGGTACCATCCCCAATCAAGGTGTGTGCAGGAGGCGGCTGATCAATGTTTCTCTCTCACATCAATGTTTCTCTCTCACATCAATGTTTCTCTCTCACATTAATGTTTCTCTCTCACATCGATGTTTCTCTCTCTCTCCTCCTTTCCCTCCCCCCCTTCTCTCTCAAATTAATAAAAGCACATTTTAAAAAAAAAAATGGGGGAGAGTTAGGTGTCTACTTTCCATCGGGTGCACAGCGTGGTCACTGGTGTGGGGTTGGTGGGGAAAGACGACCAGAAGCGATGAGGAGTTCTGCTTCCGCACAATTCAGTCCACTCATTTACCCTAAGACTTAGGACCTGTTTTAGTCCGATGAGAAATAGGAAACTTCCAGAAGGGAGCGTGGCCCCCAGCGCCGTGGCCACGGCGTCTCACTACCGAGGACTGTCTGTCGTGGCCGGCGGTGCACGAGAGCCACGTTAGGGAAGCGGAAGAGACCACCCGAGGCCTTTCCCTCCCGCGGAGGAGCCGGGACGAGGGTCAGGCCGGAGGTCCTCCCCTCGGTCCATGGGAAGCTTGGTGTAGTGGTCAGGCCCGTTGGGAGGGGTCATCGCCTTCCGCTGCTCCGAGCTTGTGCTGTGTAATTACAGTGTCCCTCAGGGGAGGGATCGAAATCCTATCTGGGGAGTATCGGGCCCGCAGATTTGAGCAAATCAATCACGGGAACGGAGGGGTCTTCCCTGGGCCTCACCGCGGCTGGAGGAACGCACGCGGTCTGTGGGGATGAGCGGGAACCCTGGTCGTCATGGAAATGAAGGCAACTCGAGGAGGAAGTATTTGCAGAAGGTGCCCTTAGGACTGTGGCTTAGATGTGTCTAACGGAGAGGGGGATACAGTCTCATGAACTTGACACACATTCTAATTATAACGGAAATGAATTCAAGTATCAATTGCGGACTCCTCTGGAAAGTTAAACATTAGCCTGAAACCATACAAATAGACGGGTCCTGCATTTTCACACACACACACACACACACACACACACACACTTCCTTCTTTTTCTTCCCATAAATAAAACACAACATCCCTGAAGGAAAAATATGGTGAGCTGAAGCATTTTGCAAATGGATCACTTTTTCCTACATGTGACTTGGGTGGAAGAAACAGTTTCAGTTTTTTAAAAAATATGTTTCTATTGATTTTTTTAGAGAGGAAGGGAGAGAGAAACATGGATCGGCTGCCTCCTGCACGCCCCCTACTGGGGATCGAACCTGCAACCCGGGCATGTGCCCTGACCAGGAATCGAACCCGGACCTCGTAGTCCATGGGACGACGTTCAGTCCACTGAGCCACACCGGCCGGGCATGTTTCAGATTTTATACGTGGAATTCTAGACATTCCACCTGGTCACCATATGTACTGAGACAGAAAAAATCAGTAGCCTCACGTGTCCGTCAACTATCGATGACAGAGAGCTTGGGGTGCACAGCTGATTGGTCGGCTGGCTTCACCTCCGGCTCGTCACTGAATTAAGTGTCCCTCTTGGCTTGCGGCATCTTGTCACCATGCGTCCAGCAAGGTTTAATGTCTTAGGAGGAAAGCAGGTTGTAGTGATGCCCGAGGCCCCGGACGCAGCCAGGCTCACCACCCCGGGAACTCCAGCGGGTCAGTGAACGGCGCCCCCTTGTCCCCACTTCTCAGCTGCAAACTACTGATGCGCTTCTTGCCCCTCCGTCTCCCATCCCCCAGACCTCTTCCCTGAGGTCGCGTGGTCCCCACCCCTGGGTGCCTCTCCTCCCGCTCTCCCGCCCCTGGCCCTCCTTCCACCTCAGTCAAAGCATAAGAGGCTCCTGCTGCCTCTGCCGGAATGATCAGGTCTCCCCTCCTCAGGCAGCAACCAAGAGCCTTCGGTGATGTGGCCGCAGCCACCCAGCCTCATCCCGCACCGCGCCGCCCTGCGCTGCGCACACAGCCGCAGACAGCCCGCCGCGCTGGTGCATGTGGCTGTGCCTCCTGTTCCACGTTCTCCTTTCCCGCGAGGATTCTCCCGACTTCTCTGCTGGCCCTGCAGTCCCAGCTCATGTCAGCCCCGCGGGAAGCCCTCCTGGGACACGCGCGCCCCTCCTCTGCCCCACGCCATGTCGTGTGCAGCACTGTGCTCACTCACGCATCTCGGGCTGTCCCTGGGAACCCTGGACGGGGAGAGAGACAGACAGACACACACACAGAGATAGAGACAGAGTATAGTCATAATCACAATCATTCGCACCCCTGGTAGAAATACACACCGAAAACGGAGCCCCGGGACAGAAGCATTCAGGCTCCTCCCACGTGGTATTTTCTTTCCTTGTCAAAATGTCGTTTTACACACCGCACCGCTGGGGCCCTGGGACGTGTCCCTTCCGGCTCCCTCCCCGGTGCCAACCTGCCCGATCGTGTCGTCTTCCCGAGATCGGTCCCGAGAAGGTTCTGGGTCCAACCGAAGGGCTTGTTCTCAGGAGCAGTCCTTGGCGAGGAGATGGGGGGCACTCCACGGGCATCGAAGCCAGGATGGCGGTCCTCACGGGGGTCACGGGCCAGAGCGCGGGAGAGGTGAGCGTGTTGTGAAGGTGGACACGGGATGGTATCTGTCGGGCCCTGAGCATAACAGCGCTGGGAGGCGCCAGGAAAAGGATTCTCCTTCCGCGTCCTGACTTCATGGATTTTGTTGTTTTGAGCTCGCCAAAGAGCAGATGAAGCAGGGAAGAGGACGGGGTGGGGCTGCCTCCCATCTGCTCCGTGACTCATCGTCTGGGCACAGACTGGCATAACCCCAGGGAGGCAGCGGCCCGACTCCGTGGTGCCCGCAGGACCACGCAAGTCCCCACAGGCTGTGCGGACCTCCCACGGCCTCTGCTAATTAGGTCCCCGCCTCCTCCCAGCGGCCTGCTAATGGAACCAGACGCGCCCCCCGCGGGGGAGCCTCCAGCCCCAGCCTGTGGACTCTCACGCCTGGATGTCAAACCACTCCGTCCGTGTCACGCCGGGTGGTGTTGCCACTCGGCGAGTCTTTGCACGTGGGAACGTTTCCTCCACCCGTGGCAGTTCGGCTGTGACTCGATGACGTGTGTGGTTTCCGAGTCTCCCAGGGCGTTGCCCAGGGTGCGAGGTCACAGGCCGGTTCTTCCTTCGCTGCCGGTCCCCTGGCCACGCCTGTCCCTCCGGCCTGGGACCAGGGAGGAGTCAGTCCCCGTGCCCGAGGGTCAGGATTCTGAGGGTGTGCTCACCGCCCTGATGGCGATGATGGAGATTCGGTCAGGAGCCTGCTTGGGGGGGCAGTGGGGGCAGCAGCAGCGTGTGATTTGGGGTGACCGGAGGAGAAAGGAGAGGCTGCGAGAAAAGGGCTGATCCCAGGCTGGCTCCTGTGAGCTCCCTTCCTCGTGGTCCGATTCCATTCGGGTCCAGGACACGCCCCGGCACCTCCATGCTGACAGCTTCCTCTTCACGATGTGGCCAGAGGGGTAGAACCCCGAGGTGTGTGAGCCGAGGCTCATTCTCTCCCGCAGGGCCCCTTGTAGGGTCTGGCCCCTGAGTATCTCCAGCTTCCACTTCCTGGGGGCCCACGTTTCCTGTGAGCACACACTGCCTGTGAGCACACACTGCCTGTGTGCACATGCTTCCTGTGAGCATACACTTCCTGTGTACACACACTTCCTGTGAGCATATGCTTTCTATGTACACACACTTCCTGTGAGCACATACTGCCTGTGAGCACACACTTCCTGTGAGCACACACTTTCTGTGTACACATACTTCCTGTGAGCACGCACTTCCTGTGAGCATGCACTTCCTGTGAGCATACACTTCCTGTGTACACACACTTTCTGTGAGCACACACTTTCTGTGTACACATACTTCCTGTGAGCACGCACATCCTGTGAGCATGCACTTCCTGTGTACACACACTTTCTGTGAGCACATACTTTCTGTGTACACATACTTCCTGTGAGCATGCACTTCCTGTGAGCATGCACTTCCTGTGTACACTTCCTGTGAGCATACACTGTGTGAGCATACACTTCCTGTGTACACATACTTCCTGTGTCCACAGACTTCCTGTGAGCACACACTTTCTGTGTGCACATGCTTCTTGTGAGCATACACTTCCTGTGTACACATACTTCCTGTGTGCACACACTTCCTGTGAGCATACACTTCCTGTGTACACACTCTTCCTGTGAGCACACACTGCCTGTGAGCATACACTTCCTGTGTGCACATGCTTCCTGTGTGCACAGACTTCCTGTGAGCACACACTTCCTGTGTGCACATGCTTCTTGTGAGCATACACTTCCTGTGTACACATACTTCCTGTGTGCACACACTTCCTGTAAGCATACACTTCCTGTGTGCACATGCTTCCTGTGTGCACAGACTTCCTGTGAGCACACACTTCCTGTGTGCACAGAGCATATGCTTCCTGTGAGCCCACATTTCCTATGAGCCCACACTTCCTGTGGTGCAATAAGGAGCCCCTGGAGTTGTAGAAACCAAATTTTAAAGGCACCCTTCTAACCATAACACAGTGTTTAACCACAATGATTGGAGAATTGCCTCAAAATGTGTTTTGAAAGTAAGGAGAACATAAATAAATTGGTTAAACCTTAAATAAAATGTTTGAAGCTTTGTGCCCTCTGGTTCTCAGGTTTCTGTAGGTCAAAGTGGAGACCGATCCCTCCAGGTCATCTCCAAAGCCCCTTCGATGTGGAATTCCGTGACTTCCCTGCGAATCCAGGTTACACTGGATGCCAGATGGCTGTGGTGTGTGTTGACAGTTGTTAGTGAAAGTAGAATCCGCTCTCCTGCCGCGTTCCAGTGAGCTGGGATGAATGTTTCATGTCCAGGCGTTGAAGGACTCTGGGGTCATTCACAGACAAACCCTCTCATTTTGGGGAACGTGCAGGCTGTTTCTGGCCGCACACCTGTGGGCTGACAATGTGCGCTGACCATGTGCGCCGACAATGACATTCCATTTTAGGAAGCCGTAATTAGTTGTTTATTTTCTTCCTCGATTGAAGAGCCCCATTCGTTGCTTTCCGACAGATTAGACTCTCACCAAACATGTCCTTTGAGAAAGTGTGATTTGTTGTGGACGCACCAGATCTGTTTCCTGACTCTTTCTTCTCTTGTTCCACCCACGAAGCGCCCCTCATTGTACAGACGGACAAGTCGAGGGCTCTGCAGTGCTCACCTTGAGCCTCCAGAAATGTTGTGGTTTTAATTGGGTTGTTTACTGCCCTATGACCCAGAACTGTGCTTGGCACTAGCAGGTGCTCAATAGATGGCATTTGATTGAATGAATGAATGAATGAATGAATGAAGCGTGTTTCTAAATTCCTTTGGGCTCTGCATGGCTTTTGCAGAACCCGTGCTGATGTGCTTCTAACTGGAGAAAAAAATCACATTTGCACCCAACTAGGGTTTCTGTCCAGGACCATTCAAGATAAGCGGCTTATCCTTTTTGTCATGAAAAGACACCCCCAGGAGAATATGCCTCAGTGGTCTCAGCATGAAGACCCACGTTCATGGCAACCCTGAAGGAAGAGCAGCTCAAGATAAACAAAGGACCAGAGAAATGAGCACCTATGGGTTTGATGCAGCGATGGGTTCACGTGACAAATGGCTTTGGGTATTGATTACTGGCCTGTAGCTCATGCCAGCTGCTTGCCGGCAGCACCGAAAATAAAAATATCTGAACCTAAAGCCCAGAACAAGATGTTGGAAGGGCTCTAGCTGAGTTTATCCAATTAATTAAGCATCCCCTAGTCAGAACACACTCTTCCTAGTGGCTTAGGATGGCAAGATACCACTCTCCGAAGAAGTGTACGAAGATTACCACAAGACGAATTGATAATGACCTCACCCTTAATTCCCTCCACACGTACTCAATTAGGTGATTTCAGTACGTGAAACGGGTCATTATTTCCAAGTACGTTGTTAGAAGAACGTCTGCGTTTAAGGGAGATTAGCACAAAGCGCTGGATAATGGCTACAAGAATGGTGTTTGGTTGGCATTCAGTAATTTACTTGGTTTGAGATCTGGGTTTCCAAACAATATGTGGGTTTCCAAACAGATGAACAGTGAACACGGATGTCACCAAAGGCAGTTCCGTGTTTATTCTGTAGAGTATGTTCTTCGAAATAGGTACAAAAGCAGAATGTGGAAACCATACACCGTAACTTTCCGTGTTCTGAGAACGGAAGACAGTTCTAAAAGCTACAAAGGATTGAAAAGTCCCTCATGACATCTCATCTTTAAGACGTAGTATTCAATATATTTGCGGTGGTTACACACGTTAGTTAGTTTTGTTCTTTTCCTGCTCAAATGAATATACAGTTGACTCATGGGGCTGGACCCCCATGGTCGTTTACCAGTGTGACAATGTCTGCTCATGTGACCGAGAAACCTACAGAAAATAAGTGGGTGACCTGTACCCCTTATCACTGGAATCATCTCTTAGGTTTTTGCAATTGTCTGCCCATTTTTACAAAGTGGGCAGAACGTGAACATAAAAATCACGTAAGAACTCGTGCAGGGTGGGGAAGCATAGGTGTTGCTAAGAATGACCCCCTGTCAGACGGACAGCAGCACAGCGAATGTTTGCTGGCCGGCCATGAACACGGGTTTGACACACCTCGATCGGGTCAAAGCGTGCATGGGTCCAAGGTCAGGTGGACCCTCCCAAACGTATTCTTTTCTAGGAGTCTGTGTTAAACAGCAGTCGGCACCTACGGGTGGAGACGGCATGGGAGAGGGGCCGGGGGTCTCGTGGCCGGCCGTGGTGGTCTGTGGCTCGTTCGTGATGCCAGGGTGGTCTCCCGACCGCTCCCTGGGTGTGGAGCCCGTGCTGCGCCGTGGACGGGGATGGAGAAGGAGAGCCGTCCCTCCAGGGGTCAGCTGGCGCCCAAGACAGAATGCTCTGTGGATCCACACATCTTCCGTGGTTCCCCGATCACCGCCCAGGTGACGCACCCCTCGAGCCAGCCGCAGAGGCCACGCAGGCAGGTGGTTGGAGCGTCTGGGGGAGGAAACTGGGCGAGGGAAGTTCTGCTCTCGGAGAGGCTTTGGAGCTGCTTAACATTTTACTTCCGAATAAGGGGAGGGTTAAGGAGGAAAGAAACGGAAAAGGCAGAACATCAAGTAAATTAAAACAAGCAGGAAAACACACAAGTGACCCACGATGTAATCACTCCGCGATGATGGCCGTTAGCAGCCTGGCAAACAGTCCTCCAGAGCTTGTCTGGCACCTGCAGCCGTTCGCGGATCCAGACCTCGCCCCCCCACCCCCTGCCCCCATGGGCGCGCATGTGCGCTTTCCTTACGGAATCGGTGTCCTGCGTTCGGTCACCTGTCTTTGTGCATAGAAATACATTATAGACGATGGCTTCGCGGCCCGGACCGGCACACCCGTCACCGTTCCTAATGGCTGCTCGGCACTCATTTTTGGGGTGAGAGCTGGAGAGATTTAACCCCTGGGTGGTCCCCACTTACTAGCAATGGTGCACCTAGCCTTCTCGTCGGGACACCTGTGCACATTCATTAAAAGTTCCCCTGATCAGGCCCTGGCCAGTTTGGCTCAGCAGTTAGAGCGTCGATCCTCCAACCAAAGGGTTGTGGGTTCGATTCCCAGTCAAAGGCACATGTACCTGGGTTGCAGGTTCGATCCCTGGCCCCGGTTGGCCTTGTGCAGGAGCCAACCAGTGGACATGTCTCTCTCACATCGATGTTTCTCTCTCCCCCTCCCTCCCTCTAGCTAAAAACCATTGGAAAAATATCCTCAGGTGAGGGTTAAGATTAGTATATAGTATAGGGTTAGGGTTGGTATATAGTATAGGGTTAGGGTTAGGGTTAGGGTTAGGGTTAGGGTTGGTATATAGTACAGGGTAGGGTTTGGGTGGCTTAGGGTTAGGGTTAGTATATAGTTAGGGTTAGGGTGGGTAGGCAGACCATCCTTAGGGGGTGGATGGGAAGGCAGGGAGATGTGTGGGGTGAAGCAGTGGTTAGGTCACAGGATTTGAGGCAGGCTCCGCCCCTTCCTTGTGGCCGTGAATGGGTCCCGACCCTCGTCTGGAGATGCAGTGACCACAGCTGCACCTTAGACGTTCCTTGGAGAGCTCATTCGCTCCTGAGAGTCCCAGGGCAGGTGCTGGGTGGGCTTCACTGGGTGGCTCACCCAGGATGGTACATGCTCCCTTGTTACCGTGACGGCTGCAATGTCTGACGCGACGGCAATGAAGCCACAACCTCCAAGGCCGTGCGTGAACTCGGTGCGCTGTTTTATTGAGCTGAGGAAAGGTAGCCCATCTCCACAGGTGCGTCCGCGTCTCAGGCTTCTGAGCTCAGAGGGGAAGTCATCGATTTTCCTGACAGCGTCTTCCCGAGCGAGGGCGCCTGTCTGGTCCACGCAGAGGCTGCCATGGCAACCTGGACTCCAGGTGCCTGGTTCTCTGACGCACGAGTAGCCAGGACGGAGTTTGTCCCCAAGACGCCCTGTCCGTCACAGGCTTGGCTGTCACTGCTGAATGGCGATGGGGACGCTGGGACAGGTATAGACGTCGTCACCCACATCCAGACAACACCAGACTGTGGCTTCAATGGAGCCGTCGGCGTCTGGGGCACACGCGCTGGGCTCGGTCAGCAGGCGGGAGGAGGACCTGGAAAGGGGCTTCAAGGCAAGGAGTTGATGAACCCGAAACCTACTTCTCTTGATCACTTTGGTAGAGGGGTGACTATCCTAAGACAAGAGGACTTGCTCATTCTCTGCTGAAGCCTTGGGGAGCGGAGGGGGTGCCAAAAACATGAAGTCACGTGAGCTCGAGAAGCCCGTTCTTTGGAAGAGGATCACGCGTCAGGAAGAGCCTACAATTGCAGGAGTTAAGACACGCGTTGCTTTGGCCAATGGGGTCCTGTCCACTGGGGCAGAGGGCAGAGTCCCCAACAATGCGGCCGCTCCGCACCGCCCCCTAGCTCCCAGTGGGTGCGCTGTCCCCCTTTTCCCTTTGCCTTTTCGTGACCAGAGCTGCCTTGCCGGCCCTTTGTCTCCAGGCCCTGCTGTTCTTTGCTGTTCGCCCGGCAGGTGACCCTGGTTTCCCTAGAAGATGCCTTTGCTTCTGCGTTAGACTCTGGGACCCTCCCCAGCGTTCATGGTGCGTCGTCATCTCGAAGGGCCTCCTGGAGACGTGGGCCACGTGGGAATTTACCGAGTCTCCGCTCCCCACCTTTTCCCCATGGAGGGTACGTCCTCGGAAGCTGGGAGCCCGACAGTGGAAACTGAGGCTCTCATGTCCCCAGCACACAGGGAGGTTCCGTCGCCCACGTATTTCTCAGCAGGGGTCCCCCTGGCAGCAACCAGGGCTGATCTTGGGGCTCGCTCAGAGCCCCCGGGAAGCCTAGAATCAGGCAGCAGGGCCCACAGCCCCATTTCCTTCACCTCTCTCTCCAGAAGCAGATGAACCGAGGTCCCTGCCCACCGGGTGGGCTTCCTGTCTAACACCAAAGGCCTGTTTTGATCAGCCCAACACGGCGCATTTGCTGGCCTCTGGGGAGGAAAACACCCAATGGGGACCCGTCTTCCCCGGGGGGGGGGGCACGGAGCTTTCTCCCCTCCAGGACAGAGTCCCTGTTCTGTGGACGGAGAGCCAGCAAGTGGCTGTGTCCTGCTGAAAACGTCCCCAGTTACCGGACCCCCCGTGCCCTTCACACTGATCCTTACGTTTGTCCGCAGCCTCTTGGAGGCGTCGCTGAGTCCCAAGGCCCACCCGTCAAGGGGACGCTCGCTGGGCTCCTGTGTTCACAGAGTCACGTGACCGTCACCTCGGTCTAACTGCACAGCGTTTTCTAACCCTCCACGGGCAGCCACGTCTCACTTACCCTCCCCCAGCTGCCGGCAGCCTGTCTGTCTGTTCCGGCCACGCGCCGTGGATGGAGTCGGATGGTCTGTGGTCTCGTGTGACTGGTGCTCACGCAGGGTGGTGTTCATAGACCCGTCCGTGTTACGGCGTGTATCTGGCTCCGTCGCTGTTACGGCTGGGCGGTGCCTGCTTGCACGGGCGTAGCTCAGCCTGTGCTCACTCATTTGTCACTCGGTGGCCGTTTGGGTGACTCGTGAAAAGCATCTGTGAGCAGGCGTGTCTGAGTCTTTCTGGGGACGGGCTGCCTGGGGTCCTGGAGGTCAGGAGTCTCGGGGCAAGAGGTTGGTACTGTGAAACGCTTCTCTCTCTTTTTTTGGTATGTGCCCCTAGTGGGACCCAAACCCGGGACTCTCTGGTCCGCAGGCCAGTGCTCCAACCGCTAAGCCAAACCGGCCAGGGCTTCTCCCTCTTTTAAAGGCTCTGGGTCCCGCCCTGTGTCTCCTCCTCTCTGCTTCCTCGCTTCCTTCATTCATTTCTCCAGCAGGTGAACAGTGAACCCTCCTTGCCGGGCACTTGATGAGTTTCTGGAGCTCCCTCAGTTCACCTCGGTTATGCTTTTACACCAAAGCGGGTGTACTTTCTTCCTCAGCGAGGGAACGTTTTAAACCCCGAGAGTAAATCGTGTTTGAGAATAGCGGCGCCACCTTCTCCGGGCGTCCGACACTCGGTTCCAAGAAGCAATTTCCAGACCCTGGGTTCTGTGCCAGCGGCTGCCTCAGCTGGTGTTTTTCGTGGTCAGTTCGTGTGTGTGTGTCTCAAAGTCTCTGCCCCAGCCCCCCCCAGAGCAGTCCCTTCTGCACTGTTGCCTTGTCCCTGGGGTTGGCCCGTCCTCCACTCGTAATCATGCTTCCAGTCTGCAGCCGTATGAGACCCCTCCGGTTTCAGACGGTCTCGTTGCACGTCTCAGCCCATCGCAGGAGCTCTGCAAAAGTACGTCCGTGCAAAGACCCTGCTCAGTGCTGATGGAGCAGCAAAGCTCGGGCTGAATCATTGCCTCACGACTCAGGTCTTCCCGAGGGGTTGAGTGTGCTTGGGGGGCGCCGGGTGTGAGGCCCCTTGGAGGGGGTCATTGTCAGAGGATTAGCAAGGCAGGAATCAGGAGGCTGGAATGCACACTCGGGAGCTG
Source organism: Molossus molossus (assembly GCF_014108415.1). Lineage (NCBI taxonomy): Eukaryota > Metazoa > Chordata > Mammalia > Chiroptera > Molossidae > Molossus > Molossus molossus. The sequence goes on from NW_023425401.1 coordinate 110,638,140, forward strand.
GGAAGGAACATTCCAGCAGCACGTGGGGCAAGGAGAAACATTGAACCGCGGGCAAGTGGCAGGGAGTTCTGGTATACCACGGGATGGACCTGGGCACCCATCGCTACCCGAAGGACTTTTGAGAATACAGACCTTGACATCTTCCTTGACCCCCAGAGTCCAGCGCGCCAAGGGTGGCATGCAGGTGTGAGTCTTGATACAGAACTTCGCACCCTGGTCGGGATCCTCTCTGCAAGTTGAGCATGGGAACCCGTTAGGATTTGACTCAGAAGTAGGTTTCTGCCACTTGGCACGAGCCTTGGTGGGGCCCTCCCCCAAGGCTGGAGGTCAAAGGTGAGGCTCTGTGTGAGAAGGTACACGGTGTGCGATCTCGTTACGGCCGGGGAGGGTGTACACCCATTAGAGACACAAGTCCGTACATGGAAGGTGTCAAGGGACAGCAAAGACCCTCTGTTTCCAGGTGACCGGGGAAGAAGAGAGCTGTCTGGAGACCCAGCAGTTGAGCGCTCAGTTGGTTAGAGCGTCGTCCCCATACGCCAAGGTTGCGGGTTCGATCCATGGTCAGGGCCTCTACAAGAATCAACCGATGCATGCATCAATAAGTGGACCGAAAATCGTTGTTTCTCTCTCTCTCTTTCTCTCCCTTCCTCTCTCTCTTTCTTTCTAAAAATCAATACAAGTTTTAAACATTGTTTACCAAGAAGTCCTGGCGTGAGAGGTGGACAGTGAGTTTGCCCTTAGAGGGTCCCGTTCGTTCGTTCGTTCACTCGACGAGGAAACGTACAGGGACCACGATCGGCTCGCAGGAGCTAGGTCCCAGCAGCACTGATCTCGTCCACGCGCCCAGCCTGTGGCCCTGGGAGGAAGAGCGTGGCCGTCTTCCCGTTTCCTTCGCTGTGGTGGACGTCACAACCGCAGCCAGGTGTGCGGGGAGGGAGGGTCACCTGCCAGCCGCCCTGCAGAAGCCTTCATGGCTTGGGTGTGGGTTTGAACAATGGGAAGCGTTTTCCAGATCACCAGGAGACTCGCCTTCCGAGCTTCTCTCTTTATTCCTTTCCCTGGCATGCCCCCTTCCTGGTCTGCTTTGTTCTTTCTGTGGGTCAGCTTTTGATTTTCTTTTTTTAATCCTCACCCGAGGACACCTCTGCATTTATCTTCAGATAGAGCGGGAGGGAGGGAGAGACGGAGGAAGAGAGAGAGAGAAACATCGACGTGAGAGAGACACATCGAGTGGTTGCCACCCACACGACCCCAACCGGGGCTGAGGACACACTGCAACCGAGGTACGTGCCCGTCTCTGGTGGTGTGAGCCCACTTCGTGTCAGGTTCTTAACAACCGGGAACCACGCGATCCTTCCCCGGCACCCGGCGTTGGGGTGGTGGGCTCTGGGCGCACAGCTGAAGAGCAGATGCCGTCAATCACCTTGGGCTTCAGAGCTTAGCTGCTTAGGAAAACGACTTCTCAGCCGGCGGGTTTTCTGGGGAGCCGCTCAGCGAGAACCTGACGTCCGCGTGAAGACGGGTTCGGGGTGCCAGTGAGTGCCGAGTGAGCCGTGTCCGGGGCTCCCATTGCCTACGTGCGCCAACCTGCCCGACGTAACTTGCTGTGCCCAGGCCAGCGATCCCCTGGAAACGCCTCCGTGTTTTAAGGGGGATCTTGCGACGGGAGGAGCTCAACTCCGCATCCGCCTTTTACAGCTTTGAAAAGCCACCGTCACCCTGAGGGGTCTTCCCAGCTGCTCCCGCCCGCTGCTTCCCAGGACAGCTTTCTTGAGGGGTGACATCCGCTCCCTCCCAGCAAATGCAGACCCTCCGGGGCTGTGCCCCTTCCCGGGGCGCGGGGGAGCGGTTTCCAGGGGACATTCGAGCTCCCTACTCGGGCCCTACAGCTCGAGCTCTGTGTGACTTAGCAGGAAGGGTCGATTTCCCAGCTAATTCCGTCCCAGTCGGTTTGTTAAGTAGCAGTTCCTGTTCCCGGAAGTGCCCGGCACAGATGCTTCCCTCTCATCTCCGCAAAATGCCTGCGAGATGGTGGTTATCGTCCCTAATTGTCAGAAGAGTAAACTGAGGCTCCAGGGGGATGAGCCTGTGTCCGAGCCCGAGGGCCTGCAGCTGGAGCGGCGCACACGCGTGCGGGGGCTGACCTTGCCTTTCCACGACCTCCGTCCGTCCCCACCCAGGACAGACGGCCTGTCTCGCACCTGCCAGGCCACGGGGCCCCTGACGGCTTGCTTTCTGGGCTTCGGTCCAGTCTGCTCTGTCAGTGAGCCAGGCTGTGTCTTCCCGTCAGATTCAGCGAGGCCAAGGGATGGGACGCAGAGGGACAGGGACGCAGACGGGTGGGCGGCTGCAGATGGCAGCAGGAAGGCAGCCTCCACGGAGGAGCCAGGCGCCGTGGCTGACACAGTCGCTCTACCCAGAGGTGGTGGCGTCCACGGAAGAGCTGCCCGGGTCTCAGGACTGAAGAGCGGACGGAGGGGGGAGAAGGGGAGCTGGGGACCTTGTCATCCGGCTCCAGGGAGATGCTCAGGGTCGATAAAATAAACGGGCTGTGGTGTCCAGGCCAGCTGTTCTAATGCAGGACAGCCAAGACAGACAGACAGACAGACATGCAGCGAATGCCCGCTAGGGCCTGCTGGTCTACCCTTCCAGGAAGATGCTGGTGGGGAGAAGATAAAGAAAATACACCGCCTGTCGCGTGGGCCACGGATCTGACCACCGTCGCCCCCTTTGCTCGGAGGAAGGGCCGTGCGGACTGTCATCATCCTTTCAAACAGGCGGAGGCTGTGGTCTTGCCAAGGCTGGTGGTGTGTCACAGGCGAAGGCGGAAGCTCCGACCTCTGGACAGAGGAGCTGGTCAGAGGTGATGCAGGTCCTGATTGTCACAGTGTCTCAGTCATTGAGTCTGACACGGCTCACGTTCCACTGGCCTCGGGCCTGGTCAGATGGTGGGGACGGAGGTGACTCCGGGGGCTGGGCAGTGCCCTTCTCTCGTGACCGTGGTGGTAGCCATGGGGGTACTTCTTAAGCACTCGCCGGGGAGCAGGCACCGCACGGAGCACCGGGTATTAGCTAAGTATCATCACTTCCCAAGGAGGTCAAGGTCACCGTCCCCATGTGCAGGTGAGGAAGCCCAGGTTGAGGTCGGGGAGGTCTGTTGGGTGCGTTTCTGCAGCAAACGATGAGACTCAACTTGAACTACCCTTGGCTGGAAAAAAAAAAATAGGCAAATCTATGGGTTGGGCAACAGTCCGGCTGGTCTTAGGGGCAGCTGTACAAAGTCTCGGGGGCAGCTAAGACTCCCCGCCCCGCCCCGCCCTGCCCCTCCTCTGGCGTCTTGCCATCATTTCCCGGGGTCTCTGAGGCTTTCTCTGCTCCGTGTGAAGAATCTCGGGCAAGAACCCCAGTTCCTGGCTTAGATCCTGTGCCCGCCCCTTGAGCCGGTTCCACAGGAAGTGTGTCCCCCCCTCGGATAGGTGGGCAGAGCCCATCATAGGTCACAGGCGGACAGTGGGAAGAATCTCGGGCAAGAACCCCAGTTCCTGGCTTAGATCCTGTGCCCGCCCCTTGAGCCGGTTCCACAGGAAGTGTGTTTCCCCCTCGGATAGGCGGGCAGAGCCCATCATAGGTCACAGGCGGACAGAGGGAGCTGGTGTGAATCAGTCACTTCCGTCTCCCCTTCCACGCGAGAAGGGACTGGGTTCGGGTCCCGGTGCCGACACCTACGAGCGATGGGACTGGAAAAAGAACTTTTCTCTCTGTGCGTCTCCGCTTCCTTAACCTTGAAGTGGTGACGCTCACACCTAACCTAGGGGATTCCTGGGGGAGCTCAGGGGATTTTACTCCATCGATCGGTGCCCGGTGCAAAGTAGGTCCTCGTTAACCTGAGCTGATCTGATTGTCACAGTCATTCCTGTGACCGTGACCAGCGTCTTGTCCCAGGTCCCTCCGACAGCTGATAGAGTCAAAGTTACAGCTGGGCTTTGTGTCAAGGTTGAAATGGGGGGATCATCACACCTGGGACGTTCACCCTCACGGTCCACCTTCATAATCCTCAGAAAAGAGTCCGAGAGTCCCCACCAAAGCCTGTGACCCCTGGAACAGTGCCTACCATTTCCTGTTCTTCCCATCCTGTAGATAGCTAACTCTCTCTCTCTCTCTCTCTCTATATACACACACACACACACACACACACACACACAATTGAAAGTAAATGTTGTCCCTGTTTGCTTATAATGCAGAGCCCCTGGGACGGCAATCCCTCCGTGGACACATCTGACATTGGTAAATTATGTTCTATTTTCACTCTCACTCTCATAATGGATGAAACACGGCAAACACTATTATTCTCATTTTACAAAGGAACACAGGGGGATCCAGAAAGGTCATATGACCCCCAAAGGGCCCAAGGTCAAGTCTCCTTTGGCTTCTGTCTCCTCTTAGAAAGGTTGTGCCTCCTTCTAACTGAGCTACTTCCAAAATTATCAGGACACGAGACCCCTTCCTTCCTTCCTTCCTTCCTTCCTTCCTTCCTTCCTTCCTTCCTTCTTCCTTCCTTCCTTCTTCCCTCCCTCCCTCCCTCCCTCCCTTCCTTCTCATTCATTCATTCATTCATTCATTCATTCATTCCCATCCATTCATACCCCAGATATTTAAAAGCACAGCTCTGGCCCTGGCCGGTTTGGCTCAGCGGTTAGAGTGTCGGCCTGCGGTCCCCAAAGACCCTGGTTCGGTTCCCGCTAAGGGCATGTACCTCAGTTGCAGTTTGTCCCCGGCCCTGGTTGGGTTGTGCGGGTGGCAGCCACTCGATGTGTCCCTTTCACGTTGATGTTTCTCTCTCTCTCCCCCTCCCACTCTGTCTGAACAAAATATCAAAAAATGTCCTTGGGTGAGGATAAACAAAAATAAAATAAAAATAAAAGCGCAGCTCTGGGCCAGGGGCCATGGGTTGGAAACAATGTAAGCAAAAAGTAAAGAACTGATACAGAATCAAGAAAGTCTCTAGGCGTGATAGGAACCTGATGAAAACAATTATCTTAGCGGTGACACTGCAGGTGACTTGAGGACGGCAGGGCTGAGTCAGCCAGGGGGCCCGAGCCGCCGGCCACGTGCGGACACGGACAGAGAGCCTTCCGGCGGAGGGAAGGTACCTCGGGGCCTCCGCAGGTGGGCGTCAGCACCCAGCCGTGCCCGCCGGCATGGGTGCCTGGGACTTCCACTCTCGACCTCCTCCTGGGAAAAGTGCCGGTCTGCGTCTGGGACCACAGCCCGGGACATGGTTCCGGCGGACCTGACGGGCCATGCTGAAGTGCTGAGGCCGTGGTGGCCAGGGCTCTGACAGCGTTGGCGTGACTCCCGGTGGCTCTGTGGCCATGCCCCCCACACCCTGACCGGCTCTCTGCCTTCGGAGGGGCACCAGCAGATGGTTTGCTTCTGGCTCGAGTGATGTCCCTCTGCTGTGTCCCAGCGAGACAGCGGTGTTTGCAGGAGGGAAGTCATTCTCACGCCGGCCTGGGTGAGGGGCAGGCCCCACCCGGTGTGAAGGGGCCGCCACCCAGGCGACTGAGGAAGAAAATTCTCAGTGAGAGCAACTCACAGGCTTGTGTTCCTCCTGCTCTTTAAAAAGTCAAATGAAGGCGACAGTCGAGGGTTCGCCGCAGCTTCCCCGTCGGGGTGTGGGGGCCACGTGGGCAGACCCCAGATACCCAGCCGACTTTTATTTTTCACATAAAGACTTTCTCGCCCTGGCCAGTTTGGCTCAGCGGTTGGAGCGTCGGCCTGCAGACCAGTGGGTCTCGGGTTTGATTCTGGCCAAGGGCACGTACCTCGGTTGCGGCTCGTCCCCGGCCCTGGTCAGGTCCTGCAGGGGGCAGCCAGTCGATGTGTCCCTCTCATGTCGAGGTTTCTCTCTCTCCTTCCCCCTCTATCTGAAGATAAATAGAAAAGTATCCTTGGGCGAGGATTGGAAAAGAAGAAGAAGACTCTCCTGTCCCGTCTGTACTTCCTTTCCCTCTGTCCCCAACGTCCTGATGCCTGCTCTTCCGTCAGCGTTTCTCTCCGTCTGCTCTCCTCGCTCGTCACCAGCAGCCCGTCCAGCCTGTCTGTGTCTCCCTCACTCCCCACCACCCCTTCCTCTCGGTGACTCTGACAGATGCTTCTCTAAACTTCTGTCTGCGTGTCTGTCCCATGGACGGGGGGACCCAGATCCACATCTTGCTGAAGGCAGGCTGACCCCTTCCTTCGAGCTCACTGAGGAGCCCCCAGGTGCCGGGGGCTGCTCCCCACATGAGCTGTTTTAGGGTGCCTGTGGAAACCTGCCCTCGCAGGGTCCAGGTGGAAGTCCTTTCCTACGACAGCCTGTTCTCCGAGAGACGTCGGCGTGTTGCGTACGCTCGGTGTCCCACCCAGGCCCCCTGTTCCTGGTAGACGTTGTTCAAACATGTAAGTTCAGCCTGGCTGTGTGGCTCAGTGCTTAGAGCGTTGGCCCTCACACCAGAGGGTCTCCGGTTCGATTCCCGGTCAAGGGCACGTACCTGGGTTGCGGGTTCGATCCCCGGCCCGGGTTGGGGCATGTGTGGGAGGCAACCAATTGATGTGTCTCACTCACATCCATGTTTCTCTCTCCCTCCCTCTCGAAAAGTATTGGAAAAATATCCTCAGTGAGGATGAACAAAAAGTGTGTGTGTGTGTATATATATTCATTTTCCCGTCTCATTTAAGCCCTCTTCGGGAAGAGAGGAATGAAATGGTTGTCCTGTTCCCTTCGGAACACCGGCGCACCGCCCACGAGCCGCCTGAGTCTGGACAGTGTCCGACCTCCCGAGTTTCCGGTTCCCACTGGGAAAGGAGACAGAACACCCACAGTCCACGGCTGGGGAGCAGTCGATGAGCCGACCCACTGAAAGCGCAGGGCACATTTTCTTTTTAATTGGGGAATGACACACGATGACACTCGCCATCGGAGCCGTTTCCCGTGCACCGCGCAGGGGCGTGGAGTACGCTCACGTCCTTGGACAGATCCCCAGGGCCGGTGCGTCCTGGTCAAGCAAAGGCCCCCGTGGGCTTGTGTACATGCTAAGAAACAGGCTCTCCTCACCGGCGGTGAAGCAGCCCAGACGTGTGGGGTTGTAGCCGGAGCCCGCCCGGGGTCACAGACCTGCCTGGAAAGAATTTGTTCTTTCGTTTGGAATTTTCTTGTCCCACCCTTTCTCCATGACTGTAAACCTGCTTCTTTGTAGATGGATCAACATTCGCGAAGTCACAGAACCTATTTGTGTCTGTCTCCCTGGAGGTTTTGATGTCTGTAATGAATTCAAGGGGTTCCTTTTCCACTTCTCAAGCTCCGGCTCACCTCCGCTCCTGACCCCGCCCCTCCTGGCCCCGCCCCTCCTGGCCTCTCCCTCCCCTCCTGGCCCCGCCCCTCCTGGCCCCTCCCTCCCTTTGACCTCTTCCTCTCTTCCTGGCTCCTCCCTTCCCCACTTAGCCCCTCCCTCCCCTCCTGGCCCCGCCCCTCCTGGCCCCTCCCTCCTTTGACCTCTTCTTCCCCTCCTGGCTCCTCCCTTCCCCACTTAGCCCCTCCCTCCCCTCCTGGCCCCTTCCCTTCTGACCCCTTTCTTCCCTGGTCCCCCCTCCTGGCTCCTCCCTTCCCCACTTAGCCCCTCCCTCCCCTCCTGGCTCCTTCCCTCCCCTCCTCTCCCCTCCCCCTTTCTACCAGCTTCATTATCTCATCATAACTTCTCCCTAATTTCTCTTGTGTATTTCTCCTCCCTCTCCTCCCCTCCTCTCATCTCTTCCAGGCTCCCTTCTTCAGTCGCTGCTTCACGTCCAGCTCAGTGAGGTTGACATTGATGCCGCTTTGGCCCATTGCACATGCTTAGGGTTTGATTTTTCAATAAAAAACAGCCCCGGGCAGCGGCAGAGCCGGGGTGGCCGCTGGGCTGACCTCCGTGCTGAGCAGCGCTTTTGTCCGTCGCTCGGCTTCCATTTGGCCAGCCCGGCGGTGGGATAAATTATTCAGGCCGTGGCGAGGGTTCTCGCTGGCTCCCCACCTCTGAAGCGAACCAAACAGGGCTCCAGTCATTTATTCGGCTGCGGAAAGACTTCCAGAGGAATCGATGTTCAATAGGGCAAACCCTCGTTAATTTAACTTGTATTTATTTTTAATATCCTGTAATGTGGAGTTATTTCCCCGTTAAAATATCTTATGCTTGAATTATCCTTAATATTTAATTCTGCCTTCTGGGCACACACACACACACACACACACACACACACACGATGTGACTGACCCGTGTAGTGGACAGTTTGGGCTCCTATGATCTCTGTCCCCCGGATACATTACGGTACACGGCCGAAGGGACTTCGCCCATGGAATGAAGCTTAGTAACTAGGTGGGCCCGGTGTGACCCCAAGAAGCTTTACACGCAGAAAAAATTCCTCCAGAAGAAGGATCTAGAAGGCTGGCTCCTCCCCGAGCCTCCAGAGACAAGGTAGTCCTGTCCACATTGCTGTCCACCTGTCAGACCAGAACCGACAGCCCCGCATCGCGGTGCCGGCTCCTGCCCCCCAGCTCCGTGGTGTTCATTGAGGGTCACTCACGTCCCCAAGTTCATGGTCATTTGTCACAGCAGAAGACAGCGACTGTGGGCTTCGGCTGTGGCTGTTTTCTCTCGCAGGAGAGATTGGCGTTGCCCTCACCCCGGCCATGTGCCTCGGCCACTCTGGCCAGTACCACGTGGCCACCTGGCAGACGTCTTTGTGTGACTTCAAGATGGAGCCCAAGGGGACAGGCGAGACCCCAGGGGAAGGCTGGACGGTGCCTGGGCAGAGGCTGAGTCCTGGGCTTCTTGATCCCTCCAAAGAGCTCTGTGTCCCAAGCCAGCCTCGAGCGACGTGGTAAGACGACCATCCCTCCGGGAATAATGCCGAATGACATGACGCCTTGCAACCCATGACAGGCCATCAGGGGGCCTCTCCCCTGTGCCTGGTCACGGCGTAAACCCAGAGGACCTTGGGGTGGGCCAGGGAGGGTGCCCCGTGGTGACCGACAGCGAGCAACCCATCAGACCACAAACCCTGCTCTCAAACCTTAGCTGCTGTGAAGAAAACCAGAGCATGCGATGTGTTTCGGACCCTTGAATGTGCGGACGTCACACAGAACAGAGGGAACAGAATGAGGGCTCTCAGCATTCGGTGGCCGCCGGCGTCGGATTCGATAGCGGGGGGCCTGAAATTGGGGTTTCCATCGGGAACCCTCCACCTGGGCATTGAGATTCTGAAGCTGAGTTCTTGGTTGCCTAGAACTCAGCCCTGAGACATACAAGGGGTCGTGTCTCGTGAGTGCTGTCCCTGAAGGTCAGATGGTAAATGACCTGTCATTATCTGTAACCCAGGGAGGCGATAAAGGTTTGTTCCTCACGCCCGCCACCCCTACGCCCCGACCACCAACCTGGCACCAGTGACGGCCGTCGCTGTCTTTGCCCCCAAATCAAAACCCGGTCTCACTGGTGTAGGGCTCACCCCTTGCCCTGGGCAGCTGGCCTGGCTTTCTACCACCTTCACTTTTGGGAAGCATAGACAAGGCACCCCCAGTTGCTCCGTTCCTGTGCGCTCTCCCTCCACTGGGCCTCGCACTCCACTGTGACCGCCTGGGCTGTGTCCATGCGCCGCCAGCCCAGGACAGCCGAGATGAAGCAGGTGCTCGCCTCCATGTACGGGGAAACCAATACGTTGTCAGTGTGCCTTTCGGTACCATGTAAACCAAAATGACATCACGGTTGTCGGCTTGCCAGCGGTGTCACGGAGGTGAGGAGTCTCGTCTCAAACACTGAAAACGCCTTGTTCCAGGGCCACACAAGCAAGCGCGAAATACGTTAAAAATACGCTTGTTGACAAAATGCTCGCGTGCGTGTCCGTGTTTATAAAACGGCAGCAATGGTCCCGTTCACCCCAAGTACTGAGGCCCATGAATATCCTTTCGTAAGTGACACGGCTGATGAAACTTTTAGTGTCTCGGAGGAAATATGATGAGTCTGCCCGAATCCAACTTCCTTTAATGCTTTGCATAAAGAGGGGTCAGGGGTGTGCGTCGTCTTATCCATCCTTTCCAATGATTGCCTTTTTTTTTTTCCTGATGCCGAGGTTTTCCATGGTCTGTTTCCAGGCCCTCAAATCCATCAGGCCCCCCTTCGCAAAGCCATATAAATTCAGGTTCATGTGATTTTTATCTGCCATTCATTAAATATCCATCAGCATTTGCCAGGCCTTAGCCCACAGGTCTCGCTAACGAGACTGTTTGCAGGGGACCCGGACACCTGCCCGTGCAGGACCCTCGGCCGGAGTGGCTGCGTCCGCGGCCCTCGTTCCTGGCCATCCACGCCGCTGCGCTCCCGCGCCCGGCCTCCACGACCACGTGGTCAGTAGGCTGCACGCAGACGGGATGCGTCACCCCCCCCACACCCCCCGGCACAGGAACACACCCTTGAAAACCGCTGGTGAGCGGTTCTGAGTTCCAGGAAAGCTGTTAAGCTCAGCGGTGATGCCATTTCTCTGTGTGGGTTTTCCATGCGAAGAGAGTAATGGACCGTCCTCCAGGTAAGAGGGACGTCACTGTCCAGGCGGTGTACCCCCCTCACCCCGCCCGGGGTGCCTGTTTGCTCCTGCCTGCTCCCGTGTCAGGAATCTCCCGTGCTTTGTCGGTTTCGAGTGAGGCATCATCACCCCAAGGTAACCCTTCACGATGACCTTAACCACAGCTCCTGAGGTCCCCGCGCCCCATTCCCTGGAGACACGTCCCGCGGACCCTGACTTCTCACTCACAGCAATGGCAGAAAGTGTGCAGCTTGTTCTACGGACAGATGTGGTAGGCAAGGTGCTACGTTCATAGTTTAGTTGTGCCTTTTGCCACTTAACGAATGTTTCCCGGGTGGGGAGGTCTGGACATGGGGCTCCCAGGGGTCCCCAGCTCAGCCCTGGGCTGTCGGTCTGGGCTGTGGAGTGAGTCCCACTGGTTCAGGGGGGTGAACACGCCCGTCTTCTCGCTGCAAAAATTGCAAAGTACCATCGCACATGGAAATCTTTTAAAAGTCACTGGGGCCCTGGCCGGTTTGGCTCAGTGGTTAGAGCGTTGGCCTGCAGACCAGAGAGTCCCGGGTTCAGTTCCCGCTAAGGGCACGTACCTCGATTGCAGTATGTCCCCGGCCCCAGTTGGGGTCGGGTGGGTGGCGACCACTCGACGTGTCTCTCACGTTGATGTTTCTCTCTCTCTCTTCCCACCTCTCTCCCTCCCGCTCTATCTGAAGATAAGTGCAAGAATGTCCTCGGGTGAGGATAAAAAAAGTCATTTGGGGCCCTGGCCGGGGTTCTCAGTAGTTAGAGCACTGTCCCGATACGCCAAGGTTGCAGGTTCGATCCCCGATCAGGGCACATACGAGAAGCAACCAATGAAGGCATGAGTCACTGAAGCAACAGATCTCTCTCTCTCTCTCTCTTTCTCTCCCTCTCAAAACAATAAATAAAATCTAAAAGTCATTGGGCCAAGTACTGCTTGCTTGGGGAGAAGACACGCCAGGGAGGTAACCATGCACTGTACCAGGCAGGGTGGGCAGGTTATGCCCCAGCAACGAACAACTCCAGAGCTCTGAGGCTGGAAAACGAAAGGGTGTTTCCTGCTCACGCCACGTGTCCACCCCCGGTCTGCAAGGGAACCTCATCGCTGTGACGGATGAGGGTGACCACCAACGGTGGGCTGCGCATTGGCGTGCCGCTGCCTCTGGAGGGTGCCCGCGGTACTGGAGCAGACCTCAGCATGGGCTAAACCACCGGGGAATATCCATCCTCCCCCTTGGCTGGGATCAGGTGCACCGGAACCATGAACAGAAAGTCCTGCCCTCCAGTATTCCAGACACACACTGTCTGTGGTCGGGTCCCCCCAAAGAAGCAAGGACCAGCGGGTCCGGGGAGGGGGACCCTCCGCGTTAGGCAGGCTGATTGTTCTGAGGGGAGACACGGGTTGGTGTCTGTCTTTCTCAAAGCAGAGGTGATCTTGGGTGTAGCCCGAGAGGCAGGAGGAGAGGACAGTCCCCCGGGGGCTGGTTTGGGGGCATCCACAGACCCCTGGTCTCCCCTGTGTCTGCAGCCAGCCGCTGGTAGCATGTCAAGGGGAGCTATTGGCTGCCTGTGCCCAGTGGCGCACACCGTGGCTGGCGAGCTGCTTTAAGAGCCGGGAGGAGCGTGTCTGGTTACAAGCGCCCCGGGCAGAGGGCGTGTGCACCTCCATCAGCCAGGGGAGCCCAGACGTCCTGGCAGACGCAGCGGAGGGCACGCTCTGACCTGTGAGCAGGCATGATCGCCACCAGGCTGCCCAGGGTGAACAGATTCAAACAAATTTGGAAGGTGAGTAAGAGGAGACAAGTCAGCTTATCGGGGGGAAAAAGTTTAATTTGGGGGGAAACCACAGCCAATTCTAACCTGCTGTTGGAGGTGGGCTGCGTGGTACTTGGCGATCACAGAGAACTGCCGTGGGGACCCCGCCGCGCGTGGGGACCCCGCCGTGCTTGGGGGTGCCTTGCCCGAGGCTCAGACTTTATCTTGACGGGTCTGCAGCAGCAGCGTGGCGGCCGGTCCAGCTGGGCTGTTTCCTCAGGGAGGAAGTTTTCTTCCCAGAAAAGGCAGGTTGGCCCAGGAGCCCGGCCAACAGCTAAGACGCTGGCTGCCTCCCCTGTGTGTGGTCTCAGCCTCTGGAGCAGAGTGGATGTGCCGGCTGAGCAGGTCCTGGAAGTGAGTCCGTGTGCTCTGGGGAGCAGTGGTCCGTCCGCAGCTGGTGCGCCTGGGAGGGGAGCTCCGGAAGCCCCGGCTTTGTGCCGCCCTGTTCAGGCATTAGAAGGAGGGAGGGAGGGTCATCCCAGCCTCTCAGAAGCACGGTGCCCTCGCGGGCTGTTCCCGTAATCCTGGGGAACGAGGCCCTCAGTGCCGGGCTGGCCCAAGAACAGGCCGTGCGCAGTCTCCCCTCTGCCTCTTCCCGTGGATGATAAAACACCCCCGAGGGGCCCCTGCTTGCGGTTGTGAGAATCTCCCTTCAGAGGGACAAGTACAGGATTCTTTCCCGGATGGTCATGGGGGACGGGTCAGGGTTAGGGTTGGGGAGGAACGGTTGGTCCCGAAAGCTGACTTTCCATTGCCCCCACCCCCACCCGACAATAATGCGGGATAAAATCATCGGTAAGTTTCTGTTGTTGTTTTTTAACATTGATTGAATGTATTGGTCTGACATTGGTTAATGAAATTATACCGGTTTCAGGTGCAAAGTTCTACACATGTCATCTGCGTATTGTGTGTTCATCACCCCAACCCCGGTCTCCTTTTATCCCCATTGGTCCCCCCTTTCCCCTCATCTGCCTGCCCCTCTTCACCTTCTCGCCCAGCCTCAGCCCCTCCCCTCTGGCGGCTAAAATCATGGCCCATTTCCATCTCGCTTTAACATTATCGGATTGTGTGATTTTCTGGGTGCTGATGTGAGCACCCCGATCCTCAGGCATCACTAGATGAGTTAATGACGGGCAGACGGTGTAGCCGATCATCTCCGAGGCAAGGGGACCTGCTCTGAGTCAGGTCGAGGGCCTGGCGGTGCAGACGCGCTCTGTCCCCGAGACTTAGCGGGTCGTCAGATCCTGCTCAGACTGGTCATACTCCTTAATGAGTTCGCCAGTAATTTTGAAATTGCTTCTTAAGCAAAGAGCTACCTTCCGCTGAGCAGGACCAGAACAACGTCTTCGCCGTTGAAGCGTGTGCGGTGCACAAATGGATGTTTGGTCTGAGGAACCGGGCGCGCAGGGGTCCCTCGAACGGTGCCGCTCCACGGGAGAACCCGGGGCGCACGCACGGCACCCGGCTGCAGGGCCGCCCGCCACCTCCGTGTGGCTCCGGCATCAGACGCCTCATCTCGGCCTGATTGCTCAGTGCCCTTCCTCTCCCGTCTCTGAAGGGATGTGCCCCCCAGCATGGGGATCTCATCTGAGCACCGGAGAACCCCTGACTCCCTGCTCTCATCGAGATGGCGCCTGAAAGAGTCCGGTCACCTGTGGTGAGCGGCAGGCTTCTCGCGGCCAGAGGGCTCTGGAACGTTGTCGGAATCGCACTCGGATCTGAGGAGTCCTTTCCCCGGGATGTCAGGTGCAATGAATTGAAGCCACGTGGGGGGGGTTGTCGATGAACAGGGGGGTCATTTGTACGTAAGCTTCCTTTTAGCCCTTAACATCTGCGATGACCTGAAAATGTATTGCATACCACGCCCCGAGGTTTCAGGTGAGCCCCTCCATCGGCTGCATCTGGAAGGGAGACCTGGGGCCCCCCCCCCGGGCATCCTCCAAGAGAGGGCGGGGCACACAGGCTCCCAAGCTCAGCACCCACGCCGCCCCGCTGCCACAGGGCAGGCTCAGCTCCCTGTGAATCAACACCCAGCGCTTTATAGCCAACAGCACAGTCAGGTCGGGCAGCACCTTCTCAATAGTCTAAAGAATCCCTCCATCATTCAGGGACCGGGGTTGCAATGGGCACTGTAATTACTCTGTAGTCTCAGTTCTGAATTATTCATCTCCTTCCTCACGATGGTTCGATGCTAGTCGCTCCAGACTCTTGGTAATAACATTGTAAAAATCAGAAGAGAGAGCAGAGAAAACAATTTCAGAGACAGGGCCCGCCGAGCGGAAGTGCGCTGATGCAGCCGTTCAAGTGGCCAGCGTCGAAGTCAGTTGTCCACCTTCCTCTGGTCTCTCTGCCTTAGTCCCTGACCCCAGAGTGGTCACAGATCCAGCGAGAACTTCCGCTCACGGTCAGGACGGCTTTGAGGGAAACCCATCATGCTGGTCCATAGTCAGGGTTTCTTTTGAGAGAGGGGTATAGAATTTCAAAATCTGAATGAAAGGTTTGACGCTGCTGATTTATCCTCGTTAGAAACGATGGCAGTCTCCCGCGATGTGGGCAGCTTCTGTGTAATTATATTTTTTTATTGGTAACAAGTGGAAACAGGAGAGGTGTTGTTTGGACAAGTCCATGACTAGTCCACCTGCGGTAGTCAAAACCAGGGGGGTTGGGGGGCCTTTCAGTGGCCTTGCTATTTAGACGGCATGCATACTGTAGCCCGACCACTGATATCGCCAGGCAGCCTGGTAGTCAGTTCTAGGATACCGTGTGAGACCTTTTGCTTCCACTCATGGCCGGCAACAGAAATCTCTGGTCCAGCAAAGCTGGTCCAAGTTTACCAGAGGAGGCAAAATAGATGAGGTTTCTCCCCCGCGACGGTCTTTCTAGTGTTGATACAGTGACATGACTCAACCCAGACCTGCCCATTGAAGAGCAGCCTTGTGGGATTTAGTGGCACAAGGAGCAGGACACAAGAACTCCCATCGTTTTTGTAGTTTTCCCAAAGTGGGTGCTTGACCTCTCTGAGCCTCGGTTTCCTCACCTGGGGAGTTGGGAAGGAGAGGCTGACCAATCCATGTGATTGTCTGTCCAGGTGGTATAAGTTTTTAGAACTGGTCCTGCCCAGACTCGGCCCCACGCCAATTAAGGCAGAGTCACGGTGGGAGGGGCCCACGATGCCAATATATGCTTTAGGTTCCACAGGTCATTCTAAAGGGCAGCCGGATTGAGAACAATTAGATGTCTGCAGGCCCCTTCTGGCTCCAGCATTCTGATGGTTACTAGCAAGGTGAAGGCGCTACACTGTATACTAAGAGGGGGATGGTTGCATCCCCAGGTGAAGGCGCTACACTGTATACTAAGAGGGGGATGGTTGCAGCCCCAGGTGAAGGCGCTACACTGTATACTAAGAGGCGGATGGTTGCATCCCCAGGTGAAGGTGCTACACTGTATACTAAGAGGCCGATGGTTGCATCCCCAGGTGAAGGCGCTACACTGTATACTAAGAGGCGGATGGTTGCATCCCAAGGTGAAGGTGCTACACTGTATACTAAGAGGCGGATGGTTGCATCCCAAGGTGAAGGTGCTACACTGTATACTAAGAGGCGGATGGTTGCATATCAAGGTGAAGGTGCTACACTGTATACTAAGAGGCCGATGGTTGCATCCCATGGTGAAGGCACTACACTGTATACTAAGAGGCGGATGGTTGCATCCCAAGGTGAAGGTGCTACACTGTATACTAAGAGGCGGATGGTTGCATCCCCAGGTGAAGGCACTACACTGTATACTAAGAGGCGGATGGTTGCATCCCATGGTGAAGGCGCTACACTGTATACTAAGAGGCGGATGGTTGTATATCATGGTGAAGGCGCTACACTGTATACTAAGAGGAGGATGGTTGCATCCCAAGGTGAAGGCGCTACACTGTATACTAAGAGGAGGATGGTTGCATCCCAAGGTGAAGGTGCTACACTGTATACTAAGAGGCCGATGGTTGCATCCCAAGGTGAAGGTGCTACACTGTATACTAAGAGGCCGATGGTTGCATCCCAAGGTGAAGGTGCTACACTGTATACTAAGAGGCGGATGGTTGCATCCCCAGGTGAAGGCGCTACACTGTATACTAAGAGGCCGATGGTTGCATCCCAAGGTGAAGGTGCTACACTGTATACTAAGAGGCGGATGGTTGCATCCCAAGGTGAAGGTGCTACACTGTATACAAGGAGGCGAATATTTACATCCCAAGGTGAAGGTGCTACACTGTATACTAAGAGGCGGATGGTTGCATCCCCAGGTGAAGGCGCTACACTGTATACTAAGAGGCCGATGGTTGCATCCCAAGGTGAAGGTGCTACACTGTATACAAGGAGGCGAATATTTACATCCCAAGGTGAAGGTGCTACACTGTATACAAGGAGGCGAATATTTACATCCCAAGGTGAAGGTGCTACACTGTATACTAAGAGGCGGATGGTTGCATCCCAAAGTGAAGGCGCTACACTGTATACTAAGAGGCGGGTGGTTACATCCCCAGGTGAAGGTGCTACACTGTATACTAGGAGACGAATGGTTACATCCCTAGGTAAAGGCGCTACACTGTATACTAAGAGGCGGATGGTTACATCTCCAGGTGAAGGTGCTACACTGTATACTAGGAGACGAATGGTTACATCCCCAGGTGAAGGCGCTACACTGTATACTAAGAGGCGGATGGTTGCATCCCCAGGTGAAGGCACTACACTGTATACTAAGAGGCGGATGGTTGCATCCCATGGTGAAGGCGCTACACTGTATACTAAGAGGCGGATGGTTGTATATCATGGTGAAGGCGCTACACTGTATACTAGGAGGAGGATGGTTGCATCCCAAGGTGAAGGCGCTACACTGTATACTAAGAGGAGGATGGTTGCATCCCAAGGTGAAGGTGCTACACTGTATACTAAGAGGCCGATGGTTGCATCCCAAAGTGAAGGTGCTACACTGTATACTAAGAGGCGGATGGTTGCATCCCCAGGTGAAGGTGCTACACTGTATACTAAGAGGCGGATGGTTGCATCCCCAGGTGAAGGTGCTACACTGTATACTAAGAGGAGGATGGTTACATCTCCAGGTGAAGGCGCTACACTGTATACTAAGAGGCGGATGGTTGCATCCCATGGTGAAGGTGTTACACTGTATACTAAGAGGAGGATGGTTGCATCCCCAGGTGAAGGTGCTACACTGTATACTAGGAGGCGAATATTTACATCCCAAGGTGAAGGTGCTACACTGTATACTAAGAGGCGGATGGTTGCATCCCAAAGTGAAGGCGCTACACTGTATACTAAGAGGCGGGTGGTTACATCCCCAGGTGAAGGTGCTACACTGTATACTAGGAGGCGAATGGTTACATCCCAAGGTGAAGGTGCTACACTGTATACTAAGAGGCGGATGGTTACATCTCCAGGTGAAGGTGCTACACTGTATACGAGGAGGCGAATGGTTACATCCCAAGGTGAAGGGGCTACACTGTATATTAATGAGGTGAATGGTTACATCCCAAGGTCAACGGCTCCACAGCTTATACTGTGGTTCTGGTGGTTCTTCCTCATATTCTAGGCTCTGCAAGAGATGATGAGTTGGAAGCTGTAGGGCAGAGGATACAAAGAATTTAACCCCCCAGAGTGGCTTCTCATGCTAACGGCTTTGAGTATCCAGTGGCCATATGCCTTTTTAACTCCCTAATGGGATATTTTTGGTCTTCAGAGCAATGAACTCTAGTTTCAAGGGTGAAAAATAATACTTCCTCTCAAATAGAAGCTTGCCACGGAGGGCCGATCAGACGGGAGGTACAGAGACGACTACGATGCAGTCCTTGCTTTGATTGATTCACAGTCTGGGGAAGGTGGAGGAAGCAAGTGTTTTGGGGTGTCAGGATCTGCTGTTGCTGACTGTGCAGCTTTCTAGTCTCAAACACTTTTCCTATCCATCCTGAATAAGAAGGAAGGCTCCCCCCCACCTTTGCCCATCTAAAGGGAGCTGAGTTCCGTGGTGAAGGTTTCAGTAGACTGTCCACATTTTTTTGAGACACACAGACTCCCAGACCTCCCCACCAGGTGTTCTGATAGCACATGATGTCACACTGATGCTCAGCAGACATGTGTACACACACAGACCTCCATTTGTTTATTTCCATACAGGCAGAAACAGAGGACTGTTGCATAAGTCATGATACAAGCAAGAAAACCAGCATAACACAGAGCTCACCTCTGACTGGCTCTCAGGCAGCCCCCCGCTCAGGACACTGAGTCTCCCTGCCCCGGACTGACCTCAGTATCTGACCCGCAGGTGATTTCTTTGCGTCTCGGAGATAAATGATGGTCTGAGCACTTGGGTTTGAGTCCCAGCTTTGCCTCAGGAGTTGGGTGAAATGGGGCGGGAGACTTCCCCTCTGTGGACGTTGGCCTCTTTGCTGAGATGTGGTGAGGTGGGAAGGGACCTCCACGGGTGTTCTGGACATGCGGGGTCTACCTGAACCGCTGTCTTCTGTTGTTAGGAAGCAGGGAGGAAATCAGACAGGCCGGCCATTCCTTCTCCCCCGGGGCCAAGCTGCCCACGCGGTTCAGGACAGGCTCTGGCTTCCCAGGCATCACAGTTTGTGTGCGGATCCGCCGCAGCCATCTGCGCGCCACGGTCAAGTTTCCCCTGGGAACCCACGTCTCCTCCGACCTGAGGTGGAGCCCCTCATGCCGCCCCAGTGTTTTAGGGTGCAGATGAAATCTGATACTCTCTGTGAAAGTACAAGCGCATTGGGGGTGCCCGATTGGCGATGCCCAGGATCGCTGCTTGCTGCTGAGGCCGGCAGAGTGCACCCCGCACGGGGCGTTGACTCCTCCAATCGAGTCTCCACTCCGTGGCTCTGTGGCGTGGGAGCCGTCCTGGCGAGGCAGTGGTGCATTCTGGAAGGAAAACACTACGTCATAGCCTCCCAAGATAGCGGAGCAAGTGACGTCATCATCTAGGTTTACGTCTGCAGTTTCCTGTTGACCCTCCTCCCGTGTATCCCCGACACCAATGAGGCTGACTGCTTATTGGAATCTCTCTGAGCTCTGGCTTGTTTTTTAGTATGTATCTTTCGACCCAAACCAGATCCAAGAGGAAAAACAAAGAAACAAAATATAACCCATGCGAACAATTTTCTTCCTCCGAGTCTGTGTGAGTCAAAGAAGCAAGGACGGCAGGCGGGCATTCTGGTGTCGGGGGGAAGCCACCGCGACTCTTCCTTTGGCCTTGACTGCTGTCCCTTTGGAGAACATTCTTAGTGTCTTTTTAACCAACACTCAAAAATTATTAATTTGGCTCTTTAGTCATGAACATTAAAAGCTGGAAGTTAATAAATATTTTATGATCCTGAAGCTCAAATGCGTATGTGATTGATACCGAGGGTTGAAGAACGGAGGGCACGGAGGAGGCCTCCCGATTCCAGAATGTACAAAATCGATGTCAAGTGGGGACCGGTGCTGTCTGGAAGGCTGGGCAGCACCCCGGAGGTCTCCCGGGTAGCTAGAGGTCAGCTTGTCCCTCCTCTTCCAGGGGAAGTTGATGGGGATCCCCAGGGGAGGAAAATAGCGTCATAGTCCCACCACTAGTTTGCCAGAAATATCGCGGCTTCAAAGAAATACATAGGCGCTCTTCCTTCTCCAAGGTGAGGCGTTACTGGGCTAGATTGTATCTTTCGAAACCAGATGTCAGTCTGGGAAGAATCAGCAGACAAGCCTTCCTTTCTCCGAGCCAGCTGCCCTGAGAGGGCCAAGGTACACATTGATTCACCTTGTGTCTTTTTTCTGCAAATGTGTTGGGAGAGTCAGCGGCAGCGTTGGTGTCCACTTCCTGTCCCCTCTGACCCAGAAGAGATTCTTTGGATTTGCTATTGATTAAGCAGATGGGTGGACCTTTCTGCTAGAAGAACAAAACTAAGATAAACAGAGCCTCTCGTTTCCAGAGATCTAAAAAGCGCACGAATTCGCCTTGTGCACCGGCAAAAGCTGCTACTTCTTACGGCAGAAAAGAGCATCATCGCTTAGTGTTTTTCGTGGGGTGGGCTTTCCAAGACTGTACCTAGCCAACAACATCTTTCATCTTGTGCTCGTGGAGAAACCTGCAAAGTTCCTAGTATCAGTCACTTTTTTTTTTTTTATCCTCACCGGAGGACACTTTTCCATTTTTTATTCAGATAGAGTGTGAGGGAGAGAGAGGAACGGAGAGAGAGAGAGAAACATCGACGTGAAGGGACACATCGAGTGGCTGCCACCCACACGACCAACCAGGGCCGGGGACAAACTACAACTGAGGTACGCGCCCCTAGTGGGAACCGAACCCGGGTCTCTCAGGACCGCAGGCTGACGCTCTAACCGCTGAGCCAAACCGGCCAGGGCCCTAGTATCAGTCATTTTAAAAGAAAATGCATCGAATATTTAACAAGGGGAAGCATTCTCGGATGGACGTGCATTCTCAGCCTTGTTTGAGAGCCAGTAACCCAAAGCAGGTTACATTGATCGCAGAGAAGCCCAATGAACAGACATGTGAATAGGGGGAGTGGGGGGGGGGGTCTGTTGATATTTCATTGTTAGGGGAGGAATTTGCTAGATTGAGATTCTGTGCTTTAATCCTGCCAAGGTTGTCTGGACCAAGTCGCTGCCCGGAAAGATGAGTACGTGAACTACAAACATAGTTGTAAGATTTTAAAAACATGGCAACGTAAACATGGTTACTGGCCTCTTAATGAAGAAAAGACTGATAGTTATTTTTGACCATGAATGCACAGAGAACCCTCTCTGGTGCAAAGATGGAATGTTAAGGTTATCTGACTGGTTCTTTAATCATCTCAGTTCCCTTATCCCTCGAAGAGGCCTGGGACTGCTTGTCCTGTAAGGTTTGGGAGCAGTAATGAGACCCCAAATGTAATGTGCGAGCGGAGAGCCTGTCTCTCCTAACAAATGCTTTTTTTCTGTTTTCTCCTTCCATGGACACTAGCCCATGTTTGAGCACTTAGCTACAGCATGCAGACTAAGGTTTCTGTTCTAAGCTAATATTTATTGGATGGATGGATGGATGGATGGATGGATGGATGGATAAATGTAAGGATGGTGAATGGATTGATAATGGATGGATGCATTATGGATGATAGACGGATGATGGATGGATGAATGACGTATGTATGTATGGTGAATGCATGATGGATAGATGCATGATGGATGATGGATGGATGGATAATGGATGGATGGATGGATGGATGGATGATGGATGATGGATGGATAAATGTAAGGATGGTGAATGGATTGATAATGGATGGATGCATTATGGATGATAGACGGATGATGGATGGATGAATGATGTATGTATGTATGGTGAATGCATGATGGATGATGGATGGATGGATAATGGATGGATAGATGGATGATAGATGGATGAATGGATGATGGATGGATAATGGATGGATGGAGGATGGATGGATGGATGATGGATGGATGGATGAATGGACGATGGATGGATGGATAATGGATGGATGGAGGATGGATGGATGGATGAATGGATGATGGATGGATGAATGGATGATGGATGGATGGATGATGGATGGATGGAGGATGGATGGACGGATGGATGGATGGATGAAGTGAGCTTGAATCCTGTTTCTGTCTACATTAATTTATGATTGGCAGTGAATGTCTTAGGAAGACACTCTGTCTGTGTTTAATTAGTTTGCCTGTATTTCTGTCACATTACTGGTCTGAGCATCACCACAGCATCTGAGAACAAGAGGAAAGAATCCTTTCTTCTGCTTTTTATTTTTCTTGCCTGGCCTTCATTAGGAATATGAACATTATTAAGTAGTTTGGCTATTTGCTATTATATATACAGTCATTATACAGGCACTGTTTGTTATTCACCTTTGAATGTCAGACAGCCCTTTGATTTAGGAAGCAGAATTCCGCTCTACAATTTACGAGCGAGGAGAAGGAGGCGGGTACAACACCAGCTTCTAACCTACGCCTTTTAGGGGACAGACGGTGTGTATTTCTTAGTGCTTGAGTGTCTCTCTCCTGCCTGCAGCTGCAGGAATACCAAGAGGGTCAGGATGGATGGAAAGGGTTTTTTAGATCATCATGCTTCTTCGTCTCTGCGAGGGTCTGGAGGGAAAATTAATGCTCCGACTGCTAGGCACCTGTCATGGAATTTTCTTGTTTTTGCAATCTCGGAAGTTGTTGAAAACTCTTCTTTCCTATATGCCGATCCCACCAACAAATAACAAACGTCTCTTACCTCTAAAATCCCCCCAAAGCTAGCTAACACCTGGTCACTGGTCGAGCTAACGGACATTTCCGTTTCCTGACTGTCTCTAGGTACCAGGGGCCGCAGGACGAGTGTGGGCAGAGGCATCGGGCGCTTACTGAGCCTGCTCCCTGGTACGAGGACCTAGTGCAGGAAGCGCCCCAC
Source organism: Molossus molossus (assembly GCF_014108415.1). Lineage (NCBI taxonomy): Eukaryota > Metazoa > Chordata > Mammalia > Chiroptera > Molossidae > Molossus > Molossus molossus. The sequence continues at coordinate 110,661,033 of NW_023425401.1, forward strand.
AGTGTGCGAGGTGCCAGTAGCGACAGGGATAACGTGTCCCGAACATCTCCAACAGGGCAATTAATTTCACCGGGGAGGGAGGGAGCTTGGAAGAACACAAAGAGGGGATATTTCAACTGGAGGCTTAAAAATAAGCACCGAAATCCCCATGTGGACCAGACAGATTCCAAGGAGAGAAAACAGTACAAAGGCATTGAAACAGGAAAACGTATGGGATGTCCTACCAACAAGAGTATTTCACTCCAGCTAGTGGGCGAGGTGTGGGAGGGGGATTTGGAGCAGGGGTGACTGAGATGTCCCGAGGCCAGGTGGTCAACATCTCCTATCAGGGAGCAGGGGCGAGAGCCAGCAATTATTTCCGATAGGAAACCTGGAAATGCATGCATTTCCTTTTTGGAGTGTTCAGCAAATACTACTTGCAGATGATTCCTCCTATAGATGCATGTATTCAGGTGAGCACAACTAGAGATTTGTGGGCATTTTTTCTTCCCTCTTGTTGCCATGGAGGAGCTGAGAAATGATGCGTATGGGCTGCAGGAGTCCTTCTTCGAGGCTGTTTACTTGCAAATTTCGAAGCCAGATGGGAAATGTTGGAACAATTTTGCTATAAATAAAAAGCATATTATACTTTCAGATCTCTGCAGCCTGCACACCGGGCTTTACCTGTGTGTGCAGCTAAGCGCCGGAAACCTAGGGGCTCATGGAGAAACTGGAAAAACCAACATTTGCGTGTGCAATAAATAGACTCCTTCTGGACACACTATTTCGTATATATTTTCCCTTTGGTAGTCTCCTCGCTTGTATTTTTCATGGAGAAGGAAGAGCTGGATACTTTTTGGAGCCACACTTGGGTGAAATGTAAAGGGGCAAGGTTTGGATGGGGGCCTTGAATGGCGGGAATGTTGGAATAAACTGAGGAGTTGGAGTTAGGTGAGGGGACACGTTGGAGGGTGAATGAGGGTTAGCCTAAGCCTGTTCCGGGTTGGCGAGTCCCGTGAACAAGTTTGGAATGCCGGGCTGAGCGTGAGAGAGCTTTTCATTTTATTTTGTTTTGTTTCATTTTATTTTATTTTCTCTTTATTGATTTTAGAGAGAGAGGAAGGGAGAGGGAGAGAGAGACAGAAACATCGATGAGAGAACATCGACTGGCCGCCTCCTGCACAACCCCACTGGGGATCGGGCCTACAACCTGGGCATGTGCCCTGACCGGGAATCGAACTGACGACCTCTTGGTGCAGGGTCGACGCTCAACCACTGAGCCACACTGGCCGGGCTCCGCGAGAGAGATCTTAACACCCTTTGTTCTTCTCGCTGGTGTCCTCTATTATGAATCTTTAAGGATCGATATGAGTTTATTTGAGCCAAACTGACCAGGAAGCAGAGTCCGGTGGACTGAGAAACGGCCCGGGAACGGCAGTTCTGCACCTTGTACGTCTGCACCTGTTGTGTGCGTCACATCAAGGGAGGAGGCACGGGACGCGGTGGATTCACGGCCACAGCTCAGGGGGGCGGGGAACCTCTGAGATCCGGTGACAAGTGCCAGGAATAGACACGCACGTCTTTTACACGCGTGGGCACAGGACAGTTAGCAGGTAACATGACAAGAACAGTGAGGGGATTTGCGGTCTGTGCTCTGGTGCCTGGCTGTGATCTGAGGGCTCCGGAAACAAAGGGCGACACCTTGGCATTGCACAGCTGTGTTACCAGGTGTGTTAGTGTACACGCACACACAGACGCACACGCGCATACACACATGCACATGCGTGCACACACAGACACACATGCACACACATGCAAGCGCATATACACAGAGAGGCACGCACACGCACACACACACATGCTTACGCACACAGACACACGTGCACACACATGCACACATGCGCAAACACACATGCACGTGCATACACACAGAGAGACACGTGCACACACATGCTTGCACACACACAGACACACATGTGCACACACATGCGCACACACATGCACGTGCATACACACAGAGAGACACGTGTGCACACACACATACACACATGCACACAGACAGCTGTGCAGCCTCAGTTAAGGTAAAGAATGACCTCTGGTAGGGAAAACACCTGCCCGGGACGTGACCACCTGCCGTGACCTGCTTTTAGGTAGAAAGTCTTCATTGCAGACCACCCTTTGGGGTTGTTTCGGGTCTGAGTTTGCAGGGCCGCCACGCAGGTCCCCCTGAGCTTGTCAGGTTCAGTGCGTGGCCCCTTCATAGTCCACACCATTTGCCTGGGGGCAGCCCCCAGGGGAGACCCCCGTGCCTGGGGTGACCGGGATCGTGAGGGAAGGGGAAAGGTCCCCAGAGCACTGTCACGAGGCAGCACCCTTGTTAGACCAGGAGGAACACGCAGCTATTTCTGCTCCCTGCCGGCCAGGCCGTGAGGACAGCGTCCTGGCCCCACACTGGCCGGACTGCCTCGGCTGAGCGGAAACACAGGCCTCCGCCGAGGGGTGCTGGCCACAGCCTCTGAGGACAACCAGCTCCCCTCGAGGGTCACATGGTGTCCAGTCTGTGTGAGCTCTGGGGGTGAGTCCAGGCCACAGACGGCTCCACGTCCCCCGCGGCCCGTAGCCTCACCTTGACGAGATTCACGCCTTCTCGGATGCTGGTCACCGTGGAGCCCCAGCGCAGCCCGTTTCCGGTGCCACGGGCTGGAGTCGTTTGAAAGCCGATGTGTATTATTTTCTTACGGGGGGGCGGGGGGCAGCTTATGCATTTTTGCAGGTACGAGGCAGGGACCGGGAGGCGAAGGTGTCGGACTGCAACCAGAGGTGCAGTGGGAGGGAGCTGTCATTCAAAACCAAGATGAGCCCTGGCCGGTTTGGCTCAGCGGTTGGAGCGTCGGCCCGCGGACCAGAGAGACCGGGGTTCGGTTCCCGCTAAGGGCACGTACCTCAGTTGCAGTTTGTCCCCGGCCCCGGTTGGGGTTGTGTGGGTGGCAGCCACTCAGTGTATCTCTCTCACATCGATGTTTCTCTCTCTTCCCTCCTCCCTCTCTCCCTCCCATTCTATTTGAAGATAAATGCAAAAATGTCCTCAGGTGAGGATAAAAAAAAAAAAATCAAGATTAAAAGGTGGGGGCCCTGTGTATATAATTCTTAGTATCTTGTTGAATTATTGACAATTAGCTACATACAGGAAACACATTTAACGTGTGTGATGTTATATGCGTTGGCGTGTGGATACATCCAGGAACCAACCTCACGATCAGGACCAGGAAGGGTCATCACCCCGACGAGCTTCCTCCTGCCCCTGTGATTCCTCGAGCGTGACCCCTCCCCAGGCAACAGCGGGCTGCTTCCCTGCAGGACGCGGGGTCTTCAGTGACAACTCGAGCCGCGGAGAAGGCGGCCGGTGAGGCCTTCGCTGACGCAGAGACGGAAAGTCATCGCCGAAGCGACCGAGGCTGTGCTGGGCGTGCGTGTCTCAGGACATTTCACAATCGGTGGAACTCGCGATTTCCGTCTCCTGGGAGAACCCCGGAGAGAAACTCGTTCCTGCTCCCGGATTAGGTTGTAAGAAGCGCATGTTTCCCCTGCGTGTCCTTTGGAAGAACGGCGACAGGTTGAAAGAAGATGGACACGCTGCTGTCATTACTTCAGTAGTTGGAAAGCACTGGATTGCAGGATACTCGCTCCCGAGAGCATGCGTCTGCCTGGACCCCAAGCTGCACGGCCGTCCAGCGAACGTGTCCCAGGGAGCACACCTCCCGGTCTCCTCGGCCCTTGACACAAGTCACTTAAGCAGGCTTCTTCGAATCGGCTTCCTTTATGAAAAATATTTTGTGCCCTGGCCGGTTTGGCTCAGCGGTTAGAGCGTCGGCCTGCGGACCAGAGAGACCCGGGTTCGGTTCCCGCTAAGGGCACGTACCTCGGTTGCAGCTGGTCCCCGGCCCTGGTTGGTCGTGCGGGTGGCAGCCACTCGATGTGTCCCTTTCACGTCGATGTTTCTCTCTCTCTCCCTCTGTTCCTCTCTCTCTCCTTCCCACTCTACCTGAACAAAAAATGGAAAATGTCCTCGGGTGAGGATAAAAAAAAAAAATTATTTTGTGACCTTCCCTTTCCCCCACCAGCCCCCCCACGTGCTCAGTGAAGGAGCCCGGCTGTGGAGCTGCGGCGCATGGCCTTAGGCGCGGGGGTCACACTGCCGCTCCACGCCGAGACCCTGCGGCCCTGGTGTCCCTCAGCCGGCTGCATACACTGTCCGGTTGTAAGGAAACAGAGGCCATGATGCTCTCGGGTGGGTTCTGTGAAAGTGGTACCTGTATGGGAACAGCCTGGGCTAACTGTGTGGCTGGTATTCTTGAGAGTTTGATGAGATTGGGGGAGCAGTTAGTATGTCTGATCCCCCACAGGCCCTGCCATTGGGTCCTTGTGTGGCGTCCGGTGTGACCCATGTCGACACGAAGAGGCTCGGGCATCATCGCTGTGCCATGGTCCCCGCCCCCCGGAGAAAGTGCCCCTGGCTGTTAAATGGGAATTCTGTCAACGGGCCGGAGACACCTTAGCCGGGGACTTCGCTGCTCCCGCAGAGCACGTGTCTTCTCGGGGGGCAGTTGGGAAGGGGCCTGGGAGTTTCCATGCTGTTTGTCGCTCAAGGTCCTGGCTTGTTTGTCAGCCTCTGGCAGAACGGGGAGCCTTTCGGGCTGGCTCCGAGGGACACGCAGAAGGAATGTTTACCTAACGATTTAGGGGCGCTGCTCGTATAAGGCTGGCTAATGTTCCTCCTGGGGCTCCCCTTTCCTCTGGGACCAAGTGACAGACCCTGATGGGTCTCATGCAAAGGACAGTGCTCAGGTTCTGATTTCCACGGGCTGTGGGCGCCTGGGGCAGGTCTGGTCTGTGGCAGGTCTGGGCACCATTAAGGGGAGAAGTGTGTTCCTTTCTGCCTTGGTTTGTATCCATTCGCTGCAGAGGAGAAGTGTGTTCCTTTCTGCCTTGGTTTGTATCCATTCGCTGCCCGAATTCTAGGTGGATAGATACAAGGTAGCTACAGAGCTAGGTTCAGAGACAGAGAAATGTAACCAATACTTAGCCACACACTAAACAAGTCTGAGTAACTCTCCTCCGCGGCGCTGAATTCCGTTCTGTCCGTCACAGGAGTTAGAATATGGCTCCGATCAGTGCTCGTTCGAATGTTTATATTGTAATAAGCACAGGTCCCCGATGACACCTCGAGACAGCGCCGTCCTTCCCGTCGTCACTGGCGGTACGTTTCCCAGTGGGCAGTCCCCCCGCGGTGTCGTTTCGTCTTGTTCACTCACTGTGCTTTCTGAGTGAGCTCGCTGTAGACTCCCCCGCACTTGTCTGAAACACTTCTGAGCCCGTCCTCACGTGGGAAACCTGCATCGCAGTGTCCCAACCCGGACTCTGCCATCGACGCAGGCGGGACACACACCCCTCCCCACGGGAAGCTCAGGCTGCCCCTTCGTAGCCGCATGGTGTTTGCGTGCGTCCGGAAATGGGGGCCAAAACGCGGTTTGTTGTTGTGTGTCTCCTCCGACAGAAGTAGAGCTGGCTCTGTCATAGCGGACACCGACATGACACTGCACAGTTACCCCTCCCCGGGGTAGGCCAAGCCTGAGAAAATGCCATCACCAGGCTCAGCCATCACCAGGCTCAGCCATCACCAGGCTCAGCCACGTCCCTCGGCGGCTGACCCGCCCCGTCTGCAGTGAGCCGTGTGCTGTCTATCCCGACTGCACTCAGAGTCCAGTCTGCCCGCGTCACAGATATTCATGTTCTATGAACCTGCGTGATCGGGGGAACCGATCGCTGACTTTAAACGCCTGGCTCCCCAACAGGAGGAAAGGGGAAGCTGTGTGCAGAGGGTAAATGGTTTAATTGGCGACTGTGTGTTCGGAACCTATTGTCCAGCCATCACAGTTGGAGGGGACACGCCACGTAGCACGGCCAGGGGAGTAAGTTTTCATCTCTGGCCACACACACCCCAAAACAATCAGGTCCAGGAGTTCGGAGGAAATGGAGCAGCCTCAGTCCTGATAACTGTCTCACCAGAAACCAGAAACCAGTTTTCTTCCTCCGGTGCTGGGCTGCCGCACTCAGAATTTAGAGCATGTTAGATGTGCAGACTTCAAAGGTTCTTTCCTGGCCTAAATAATGTGCCCAGAATCTAGCAGATTGTGAGATTTCACTCACACACACACGTACGCACACGCGCACACACACACATTCACACCCACACGCACACACATGCACACGCACACACACATTCACACACATGCGTGCGCACACATTGGCACACACTCACACACATTCACACGTGCGCACACACATTCGCACACACGCGCACACACATTCGTGCACACGCGCACACACATTCGTGCACACATGCACACACATTCATACACTCACACACACATGCACACGCGCGCACACGCATTCACACCCACATGCACACACATTCACGCACACACATGCGCACACACATTCACACACATTCACACCCACACACGCACATGCACACACACATTCACACATACATTCATACACACGCACATACACATTCACACACATGCACACACATTCATACACACGCACATACACATTCACACACATGCACACACACACTCACACACACATGCACACACATATTCACACACACTCACACACATTCACACACATGCACACACGCGCACACACTGGCACACGCGCGCACACACATGCACACACGCACACACACGCATCTTGGAGATGTCAGGCATTGATGATTTAAGTCGAAGGATTTGGAAATCTCGCCAAGTCTAATGGAGCGGACTTGGACCGAGTGAGAACGTTCTGCAGCAGTGATTTCCCCGAAAGAGTCAAGGGGAGACCCGCAGGGACTGACCCTGCAGGCTGCATGCCCCCTCCCACGGGGAGCGCAGCGAAGGGCCCTGTCTTCCCTTCCCGCGGGCGTCCGGTTGGTGCGGGGGCATCTCGCCTCAGGCACAGGGGAGAGGGTGCCCGTCCGACCCCGGGGGAACAGTCACAGTGCAGGGGTGCTCTCCGCTCAAGCAGGAGCGGCCCCAGCAAGCTGTCCGCAGGGACAGACGCCCCTTCCCTGGCCACGGCGTCTGCATTCACAGAAGGTGGCCCGGTGGGTGTCTGCGGAATGTAGCCTGGCTGGGTGTGTCTTCCTGGGGTCCCTTCTGTCTCTGCTCACGGGAGGACGAGGCACTGGGTGGCGGTAGTCTAGTGGGTAAGACCCTCCCCCCCCCGCAATACCTGCAGGAGAAACCAGGAAAACCTGCCTCAGCTCTGACTGCGGAGACCTGGGATCCGCCCTGGGCCTCAGGCCGTCCTCCCAAACCGTCCCCCGAGTGGAGCACCCGCGTCCAGCCCCCGCCGTGGGTGAGGGTCCTCGGTGCTCACAGCGAGTCGGAAAGGGCCGCGGCGAGGGCCGGCTGCGCTCGGCGGTGCCCAGCTGTCGGCCGCGCGTGGCTCTGGAACGGAAATATCACCCTTGTATTTCTCATGCCCTTCTTGTCAAAGGCAGGGCCCAGACAGATGGCACTGACCTTTAGACACCGATTGAAAACATTAATAGATGTGCACTCAGACCTCGGCACACACTTCTCTAGCGTCACAGGACTTCAGGGAGACGCCTGGAAATTATCCAATACCCTCACCCTCCTCTCCCTCCGTCTCTGTCTCTGTCTCTCTCTCAGTCTCTGTCTCTGTCTCTCTCTGTCTCAAAAACATAGCAGGCCCTGGCCAGTTTGGCTCAGCGGTTAGAGCGTCGGCCTGCGGTCCAGAGACCCGGGTTCGGTTCCCGCTAAGGGCACGTACCTCGGTTGCAGTTTGTCCCTGGCCCTGGTTGGGTTGTGCAGGTGGCAGCCACTCAATGTGTCTCTTTCATGTCGATGTTTCTCTCTCTCTCTCTCTCTCCCTCCTGCTCTATCTGAACAAAAAATGGAAAAAATGTCCTCGGGTGAGGATAAAAAAGAAAAAAAATTAAGCAAAAACAAACAAACAAACAAAAAAAAACCCTCATAGCAAGAAACATCATTCCCCATTCTGAACCCATGATGTGAGGAGGAGGTGCAGAGACCAAGGTCTTTTTACCTCTCGCTGTGCGTCTGCCTGGTTGTGGGAGACACACCTTGAGGAGGGTCCGTCCAAAGGAGCCCCATCGGCCCAGCCAGTGGGGGCTCCCTCCAGCCTTCCACTGTCCACACTGTCACCGGGGCACGTGTAACACCGTCACTGCAGGGGACGTCATCCTGACATGCTGCAAGGTTCCCCCTCCGCGGACCCACCTGGCCCGGGGCCTGGAACCTTCTGTGCTCACTCTGTTCGGAGGAGCCGAGCCCCGGGCCAGCTCGGAGTGGAGCTGGGGCCTTCCCCCTTCATGAGGGGAGGATTTCGAGCAAAGCGTCCTGGGTGACAGCGGCTGGACCGAGCCGGGTGGTACCGGGACGGTGGTGCGCGTTAATTCCCCGCGCGGAGCCGAAAATACTGCCCGATGCGTTGGAAGCAAATCCAGTTAGTGATCTTTATTATGTGACCTCAGTGTGTTCTGGCAACGGGAAGGCACCGTAAGGACAAAAACAAAACGCAGCAAAAAAAAAAAAATTCTCAGAGGAGCTAGTTAATTAAGTTCTCTCCAGAAACCTGGACTCACCCTTCAGCCCTGGGACCAGGCGTTTGGGTGGAGGGAGGGGCCGAGGCCGGAGGGTTGGGCCGGGTCCAGCTGGCAGGGCCCAGGAGAACCAGCTGTCCTGACCGGCCAGGAGACGGAGGGCCGCCCTGCTGGCTGGAGGCTGACGTTTTGAGAAAGAGAGAAAAAAAAGAGAGACGAGAGAGAGAGATCAGTTTGTTATTTCACTTATTCATTGGTTGATTCTTCATTGGATGATTCTTGCATGTTCCCTGACTGGGGATCGAACCCACAACCTTGGTGCCTCGGGATGATGCTCCACCCCACGGACCACCCAGCCGGGGCCAGAGTCTGCATTGTAACGAGACCCCCAGGTGGTGCGTGAGGCCCTGCCCGTGGGCAGCCCGTGTATTTCTGAGTGTCCGAATGGCAGGACAAGGCAGGCTGCTCGGCCCCTGGGACGCACTGTGCCCACGGCCCGCCAGACCCACCCGCCCAGAGCCCTCTGCCCGAGTCCGCAGAGACAGTTACGTCACCACACAGAGGGCAGAAGGTCGGGTTTGAGGCGAGCAGGGGCCAGTTCCCAGGACACAGGCCGCGCTTGGTCCAACGGGAAGAATCCGTAGCCGAGGGCACAGAGATCCCTACAGCTCCCTTTCCACCCGCCAGAAGGAAGGGTTTGTCATAACCCCTTCAGAAGCAGGGTTGGGCCTCTTCAAATCAGGGAACAGCTATTAATGCCCCCTTCCCATCGCCCGGCGGTCCACCCCAGACCCACGGCGCCGGCTCTGGGGAAGGACACGCTGTCTTCATGTCGCAAAGTCGTCCTGGGCTCTGTGGGTCCCTGGCTAGGGTGGGCGTGGATGTCGCCTTTAGCACAGCTCAGTTTTCTGTGTTGTTACTGTTTCTGCCAAATTGCAGACACCGCACACCTGAGCTAAACTCACTGTGACTGTCCGGCCGGTGTGGCTCCGTGGTTGAGCATCGACCCTGCACCAGGAGGTCGCCGGTTTGATTCCCGGGCAGGGCACATGCCCAGGTTGTGGGCCAAATCCCCAGTGGGGGGCGTGCAGGAGGCGGCCAACTGATGTTCTGTCTCATCGATGTTTCTCTCTCTCCCTCTCTCTCTCCCTTCCTCTCTCTCTAAAATCAATACGGAAAAAAAAAAATTCACTGTGACTCAGTGATTTCACCACAACCCCCTCCCCCCATGAAAGAGAAGGAGGAAGGTCCGAGGAAATGATAAAAAATGGTCTGTCCACATTCTGGTCGGAAAGTCCGCACTTAGGCAGCTTCATGTCCCGCAGCCCAGGAACCAAACACCTGGTGGGGTGGGGGTGGGGGGTCAGCCTGGTCCCCATCGCCGCCCTTGTCAAGGTTTAAACTCAAGCCCCACCTCAAGGAAATTGAATTCAAAAAAACAAAAACGTCTCAAAGTACCATTCGGTCATGTCTCTGTTTCGATCCCTCTTGGCAAGAGCACCAAGCAAACCTGTGAGGGAGGGCGTGGCCGTCCCAGGTGGTGTGTGGCTGGCACCTGGCTCGGGAGCTCATTGACCACCTGCGGCGGCGGCAGCAGACACCTGGGCGCTGGGGCTTCGCGTCTGAGTGGCTGGGCTCCTTGGGACTTTTCTGTGGAATTGCTGATCATCCGACTTCCCGTCCCGACACACACACACACACACACACACACACACACTCACACACACGCAGGGTGACGTGGGAAAGGACAGAAACTCAGGGGTGAAGCTTCCAGAGCTCCTGCCAACCGACCGTCATGGGTCTGAAATGTCGATCTATGTGCGGGACCATGGGGCCCAGTTTATGGGCCATTCTAGTGTTGTAATGACCAGAGCAATACTCCGGGTTTTTTTGGGGGGCGGTGGGGGGGGCGGGAGTACCTTTTCTAAAAGCATGTGCACCATAAACAGGCACATTGTTATTTTTTTTATTCATTTTTATCCTCACCTGAGGACATTTTTTCATATTTTTGTTCAGATACAGTGGGAGGAAGAGAGAGGAAGAGAGAGAGAGAGAAACATCGACGTGAAGGGACACATCGAGTGGCTGCCACCCGCACGACCAACCAGGGCCGGGGACAAACTGCAACCGAGGCACATGCCCTTAGCGCGAACCGAACCCGGGTCTCTCTGGACCGCAGGCCGACGCTCTAACCGCTGAGCCAAACCGGCCAGGGTGGCACATTGTTATTTTTAAATTAAATTTAGTGGGGTGGCACTGGTTAATACAATGATATAGGTGTCAGGTGTGCAGTTCTATAAACATCTGTTGTATGTCACATGGTGTGCCCACCACCCCAAGTCTGGTCTCCTTCCGTCACTGTATATTGGACCCCCAGTCCCCTCTTCAACCCCCCCATCTCCCTCCCTCCCTGGTAACCCCCGTGCTGTCGTATGCGGCTGGGAGTTCCTCTGTGTGTTTGTTGCTTTCTGAGTGAAATCGTACTGTTCTTGCCCTTTTCTGTCTGAGTTACCTCACGGGGCGTGATGCTCTCGAGATCCACCCATGTTGCAAAAGCGAGTATTTCATCTTTTCTTGGGCTGAATATATTCCCTTGTATGTGTGGACCACATCTTCTTTATCCATCATCTATCAAAGGACACGCAGGTGGTTTCCATGTCTTGGCCACCGTGAATAATGCTGCAGGAACATAGGGGTGTGCACAGATCTCTACGAATAAATGTTTCAGATGTTTCGGGTAGAGACCCAGAAGAAGGGTTCTAGGTCGTATGATAGCTCGATTCTTGCTTGTTTGAGGACCCTCGGGACCACTCTCCATAGTGGCTGCACCCGTTTACATGCCCACCAGAAGGGGATGAGGGTCCCTTTTTCTCCCCGACCTCCAACACTTGTTATTACTTGTCTTGTGGATAACAGCCGTTCTAAGAGGGTGACGTGGTCGCTCGTCGTGGTTTTGATGGTCATTTCGTTTATAACTACTGAAACGGAGCGTCTTTTCCTATCTCTGTTGGCCATTTGTGTGTCTTCTTGGCCCAATTGTCTATGCGAGTCCTCTGCCCATTTTTTTATTTGGGTTGTTTGTTTTTTGTTGTTGCGTTGTTTGAGTTTGTTATATATATTTGGATATTGGATATTAGCCCCTGAAGGGAGCTTTCATTTGCAAATATCTTCTCTCATTCAGTTGGTTGCCTTTTTTTTTTTTTTTAAATCCTCACCCGAGGATATTTCCCGTGGATTTCCAGACAGAGTGGGAGGGAGAGAGAGGAAGGGAGGGAGAGAGAGGGAGGGAGAGAGAGAAAGAGACATCAGTGTGAGAGGGACACATCCATTGGTTGCCTCCCGCAAGACCCCCACCAGGGCCGGGGATCAAACCGCAGCCGAAGCACATGCCCTTCACCGGAATCAAACCCGAGACTCTTTGGTCCCCAGGCCAACGCTCTACCTGCTGAGCCACGCCGGCCAGGGCAGTTGGTTGCTTTTTTGTTTTGCTGATGCAAGAAGAGCTTTTGTGAACGTGGCCCCAAAGGTAAACCTCTGGTCCTGAAACAGGCGTCCACTCAGCTTTCACTGGCCCGGGGTCGTGTGAACGGGGCATGTTCCCTAAGGACGTGCCCGGCTAACCAGGGCCTGAGCTCCTTCCTCGTCCTTCCACTCGCAGAGTAAGCACTGAAGTCCTTTATCGGCTCCGTTGCCTTCTGCCAAGCGCAGGAGGAAGAAGCCAAAGAGCACTGATGTGACCGCAGTGTGGGGAGGGACCGGAGGGCCACAGGGCGCCCACAGGCTTGGGCTCAGTCCTCTGCCCCAGAGTTCACGTGGGTGCAGGGGGAGGTGGAGACGCAGGGCGGGCAGGAGCGAGCTGATTCATTATTTACTCTCGGCGGCAGCGTACTGGGTATTAATGTTTGCAGAGTGCCCTGCGTGCCGTTAATACAGAACAGGCAGAGTAAATCAAGGGATGGAGGAGCACTTCGCATTTAAAATCCATCCAACGTCGGTGTCCCCATTTTATCGACAGGAAACACACGATCTCTGCGCCCTCGTGGGGAGCTGGGTCCTGCCTTGACACTGCACTGGGGGGAGGTGGCCGGGTGGGATCCTGGGGAGCCAGCCACCTGCCATCACAGGCAGTGGAAGGGGGGCAGAAAGGGCCCTAATCACCATTATCACCGCTACCACCCAGTTCCTGGTTTCCTAATCCGAGCCTTGGGGGCCCTCCCCGCCGCCCCACCCGCCCGAGTCGAGAGCCTTCCAACAGTCGCCAGCACCCTAAATTGCCCAGACTTCTAGCTTCCCTTCCAAGACAACCTGAAGGTCCAAGGTAACTGAAATCTCTTACTGACATTAAATCAGATCATTCCGCCGGCTCTCCACGCGTCTCCAGAATTAAGGGCACGGCGTCCGCGGTCACCTCTCGGGGCCCTGATGCGCAGAGACGTGAATTATTCATGGGTTTTCTGTGGGTCGCAGGAAACCTCACTGAAGCTTTTGTTTCCTAAGGTGTTTGATAGACTCTCCGTGTATGATCACATTAGACGGGGATTGCTGGCAGTAAATTTTAAATGATGTAGTCTGCAGTGTTGCACTCGGAGATGGTGGGAGATGATCCATCATCGTCCTTGTCTTCCCGTTGGCGTGCGGACCCGTAATTCACACTCGGGAACCATCCTTCGGCGCTTCCGGGAGCGCTCGGCCGCTCCGCCGCGGCGTCTGTTTGTGCCCATCCGACGGCATAAATCACTTTTCTATTAAACAGCGGGGCTGGTAATGCAAACATACGGACTTTAAATATACGTAGCTGGCTCCGGTTCCCGGCAGATGAGCCCAAATGAGAGGTCTGCCCGAAACCAGCGAGTGCCGGGGTTTAGGGAATGGTCCTTCGACGGTGGGGCGGCCTCTCCCCGAGCGGACCGAAGAGACGGGCGCACCCGGGTTTGCGGCTGGGTCTGGATTTGGGGACTGGGTAGTGTGCGGAGTTCTTGGGACGTTAACTCTTGGTTATTCGGAAATTTTGCTTGGTAAGGTGCTTTGCCCAGGTGGGGTTTGGAGGTGGCGGAACAGCAGGGGAGAGGATGCTCAAGTCCTGGGCGCAGCGTGGGGTGAGGGCGTTGCCTGCCCCCTGCTACCCCTTTATTCTCAGGTCAGGGGAACACAGCCCACCATTCAGAATGATGGCAGATGTGGGACACTGTTAACCCCCCAACAAGGACACATCCATTTATCAAACCCTCTTACTATGGAGGTGCGGGCCTCGGGCATCTCGGAAGTATCGCTGCTGGGGACTGTCTGTCCAGACTGTCTGTCAGGCTCAGCCTGGCAGGGACCCCGCACCTGCAGCGCTGCCTGGCGGAATGGAGGCTACAGTGCAGCCTTGCTCACCCCTGCAGCCGCACCCCAGACACCCCGTCTGCCCTTCTTTCCGGGTTTCTCCACGTAACAGATTTTTGTTTAACATCACACCTCTTTTATTGGAGTCTTTCTAAACCTTTTATTTTATTTTATAAATTTTTGTTACAGATGTGTCTCCTTTTTCCTCCCCTAAACACCCTCCTCCCCATCCCACCGCCCCCCCCAACGTTGTCTGTGTCCATTGGTTACGCATACATGCATATAAGGTCTTTGCTTTATCTGATCCCTCCCCCCTGACCCCTTCTCTGAGATCCGTCAGTCTGAATTGTACTCCTTTCTATGTCTCTGGGTTTATTTTGTTCATCAGCTTATTTTGTTCATTATATTCCACAAATAAGTGAGATCATGTGGTATTTGTCTTTCTCTGATTGGCTTATTTTGCTTAGGATAATACTCTCCAGGTCCCTCCATGTCGTCTCAAAGGATAAGAGATCTTTCTTTCTTACCGCTGCATAGTACTCCATTGTGTACATGTACCACAGCTTTGTTATCCATTTGTATACTGATGGACACTTGGGCTGTTTCCAGATCTTAGCTATTGTAAATAGTGCTGCTATGCACACATAGGGGTGCATATATCCTTCCTGATTGGTGTTTCAGGCTTCTTAGGGTATATTCCTAGACGTGGAATCACTGGGTCAAAGGGCAGTTCCATCTTTAATTTTTTGAGGAAACACCCTATTGTTTTCCACAGTGTCTGCACCAGTCTGCTTTCCCCCCAGCAGTGTACTAGAGTCCCCTCTTCTCCATCCCCTCACCAACACTTGTTGTGTGAGGATTTGTAGACGGTGGTCTTTCTAACCCATTTAAGACCCTTGCCTACTTTCCTCAGCCAAGGGCACCAAACTATTTTGTTTCATTCTTGGGTGCTGCTGGGCATCGTCATGACTACGTGGGTCTCTCTCTGGATTGCCGGGCGCCTGCCTTGAGCTCACCTGGCCTTTTACCGGTGTCTTCTATCAGGCATGGTCCGAGAGGGGCTTGCGGGGCCTGTGTTATATATCCATTAGGAGTACATAAGCCCTGGAACAATGACTGTGTCTCCTTCCTACAAAGTGGAACGTGAAGGTTTCGTGAACAAGGCTTTTCTTAGCCGTTGCAAGACCCAGAGACCCTTTGTCTTAGCGAGGTGGGCTGTACCTTCTTCCGTATCTCTTGGTTGGTCTTGAAGTCGTGATCGGCAGATGGATAGGGTCCCACCATCTGCGTGGACGGCGTGGAGACTCCTCCACTGAAACTCGAGCGTGAAGAGTGTTGGCCGCGAGCCCAGCTCGGAGGCCGAGGCGGGGTCCCCGCTTCTCGCTCAGCTCCTCCCTTCCCGCCCGCCTCTCTTTCTTCCTCTATTACTTTTGTTAAACAGCCAATTCCATGACCTTTCCAGGCCCGTGACTCAGTGGCGTGGTGTTTTATAACAATAAATCTCATAAAGATGGCTTCCCTTTGAAAATTTTATTAAAACGGTGACAATAATGACTTCATTACTCTTAGATTTCCAGGTCGCCACGTTGCCGGGAGCCCAGCCCGGGGAAGACATCAGAGGCTCGCTGTTAACCTCGTGAAATTAAACATGGGGCGGGCAGACCTCCTTGGAAGCCGGCCAGGCCCCCTTTAGAGAAAGTGGTCCTGACGCATCTCTGCGTTCACCCAAGTCTTTTTGCATTACGTTTTAAAAAGGCATATTAATTTCTGATAAACTGAGAATTTAATTCCATTTTTCCGGAATGAGTTAAGAGAACGTGAAGACCCTTTACTGTGCCTAATTTGGTGGCCACAGGGAGGGACAATCTGTGGACGTGCCTCTGCCGCGTGGTACGTGACCACCTTCCCAGGGACCTGTCAGAACCTCCGGGTTGCTCAGTCTTTCCTCAGACCAGAGTTCACTCTGTGTGCAGTTGCCTCGTTAAGCCTTTGCTCCTGACCACCTCTGACCCTCCCCTCCGCCCACATTGGCTCCAAAGCACAACTCAAACCACGGCCTCTGTATGCTTCCCGATGCCCAGCTTGTCCCCTGTGATACTCTCACCACTCACGTTGGGAACAAAGGAACCGAGATCCGAAAAAAGGTCAAACAGTGCCTACAGGGGTGTTCAGAGGAGGAGACACAGGCACGAGGCTTGAGAGGAGGGGACGGGACAGTGGCATTCACCGCAGGAAGGCACGGCTGTGGGCGCAGATAATGCAACAAAGTAACGCTGATTCTAAACAATGTTTTAAATGTTCAGTCAATCAGCCCTGGTCCGCAGTCCTCCTGTCTGCTTCTTGTTACCCTTGCAAGCGGATCTCTGGGACACAGTGTTGCACATGGTTCTCTGGGACACAGTGTTGCAAAGGGTTCTCTGGGACACGGTGTTGCACATGGTTCTCTGGGACACAGTGTTGCACATGGTTCTCTGGGACACAGTGTTGCACGTGGTTCTCTGGGACACAGTGTTGCACATGGTTCTCTGGGACACAGTGTTGCACGTGGTTCTCTGGGACACAGTGTTGCACGTGGTTCTCTGGGACACAGAGTTGCAAAGGGTTCTCTGGGACACAGTGTTGCACATGGTTCTCTGGGACACAGTGTTGCACGTGGTTCTCTGGGACACAGTGTTGCACGTGGTTCTCTGGGACACAGTGTTGCAAGTGGTTCTCTTAGACACCGTGTTGCAAAGGTTCAGACATCCACAGGCTGGAGGCCTCAGACGTGCAGGGCAGTTCCTCTGTGCCGGCAGCCCCGTCTCCATTTGAAAGGGGCTCCATTTACATTATTTAAAAAATAATAGTATATAATTGCTTTTCAAGTGATAACCCTGGAGAAAATTGGAAGCAATCCAGCGAAGTTGTGCCGCCTGAGGTGAAAAGTGTGCAGACGGAGGGCTAAGGAGAAGCTAGGTTTCCACCCTGAATACTGGCAGAAGCAAAGCCCCTAGCCCCCAGCTCCCAGACCCAGTCCCAGCCCCCAGCTGCCATTCACAGGTGGTTCTGCTGGTCATGAAGGTGAGGTGGCCGAGGACAGGCAGAGCCGATGCACACCTTTCCCACCAGCGCGTGCATGGCTCCCGGGGCGACCTCACTGGTTGTGGATCACTCGTCCGTGACGCCTTCTGCGCATGTGTCCTGAGCATCCGCTGAGTACTGGGGAGTCCAGGCTGAGAACAAACAGCCCGATGATTTGTAATTAGGGAGACAGATAAGACCCAAACGGAACTACGCAACCAAATGTGAAACAGTAACTGTGATCAGTGTCCCGAACCCAAGAGGAAGGTACCAGGTGCTGCTTTGGGCCTGTGACACGAATCGAAGGCAGGCTCAGGGCACTGTGCTGACACCAAGATCTGAAGACGAGCCAAGGGTAACTGGAGGCGGGTGGGGGGTGTTCCAGGCAGAAAGCCAAGCCCTGTGGGGGGAAGGGTCAGGTTGAGAAAAGCCCAGGTCCAGAGAGTGGGAGATGCCCCAAGGGCCATGTTGTAGAGTTTGGTGGCATCCTAAGAGCGACGGGAACCTGTGACAAGGAGGGTCAGAGTGTCCGGCCTGAAGGGGATGACATCTCAGCTGCACATGAGAAAAGGTTCTTCTCCTTCAGGGTAGAGGGCTCAAAGCACAGGAGAGAGAGCTTCTCAGTGGTGACCACGACCGAGGTCCCAGGCCAGGAGCACAGACAGCTTGGACCATGACGACAATGCCGAGGTGCTGGGACGCAGTGCTGATCCATGTGACAAGGTCCTGGGGCTAGGAAAAGGCGGGCTCCCAGGACAGCAGCTGTGCTCTGGGCCCCAAGGTGACAATCTGACTGAACTCGGGGACACGGTGAACCTGCAATGTATCCGAATAGGTCCTCTGGACTCCAGTCAGCTGTGGGGCTTCATCTCGTCAACAGGACATTACGTTAAGACCCAGCTCACATTCAAGTTGCCAAGTACACTGAACAAGGTAATTACTCATCTGAAAATAATTCCTTGATTAACCGGGACTGCATTCCCCCCAACTTACCGTGCACGGAGAGGTTTTAGGGGCGCTGAAGCTGGGTGGGGTGGGGTTGTCATTCCAAAGGGCTTGAGTACTGAGTGCCAGACTGTCCCTATTACCTCAGGGAGCGGGACCCCCAGGTATGCATCTGACAAAACTCGGGAGTGCCGCGCACCCCACGGCCGACGGCCACCTTTCACCCCCCCTTCACAGTGGCCACAGTTTATTTAACCTGCCTGCTGATGGCAGGAGGAACGTGAGCGGATGACACATCGACGGGAGTGAACAGTCTCCCATTCAGACATGTCGTCAGGGATTATTTCTCCGAATCCCACCGGCAGCAGCACATTGAACCGTTGGTGTCATTATAAACTCGACAGCCCAGGCTCAGTAGAATTAATGGAATTAACCCTCGAGCGGGACCTTCGGCTCAGCCGCCCCCCAGTTGTCTGTGGTAGTGCGGGGAGTCCCAGCGAACACCTCGGACCGAATCTGACGCGATATTTGAAAGACAGTTTTGAGGGGCTTTTTCGTTCCTCTTCAGATGCCACATGGACAGTTTCAACAATCGCCAGTTTCAACCGAGCACTGACGCTCCGTCTGTCACCGGCCAGTCCGCGCTCCCTCCGCGTTTCACCGGGGTCCTCGGCTCATCGGACCCCTCCGGAGCGCTTCTCGATTTGATGTCTGCCGCAGAGGCGACACGGAAAAGGTGCCCTTCACTTTGCGTCAGGAATGAAGGTGGCTGGCACAATGTTTGTTTCAAATAAGTCACCATCCTGCTTGGACAGTTACAGAGGGGAGGCCCCGCCCGGTTTAAATAGTCCCGGGAGATAGGCTGCAAGAAGAGAAAGGGAGTGTGGACTGGGAAACGATCCATTTTTCTTCATTTTAAGTAAGACCTTCAAGGGGCTGTCCTAGGTTCCCTGGGGACGGAAGGAGAACTTGAACCAGCATGGAAAGCGATTTTTGAAAATACCATATGTTACTCTCTTTTTTGTTAACCTTCACCAGAGATATTTTTTCCCAGTGATTTTTTTTTTTTGAGAGTGGAAGGAGGAAGACGGAGCGAGAGAGAAACATCGATGTGAGAGACACACTGATTAGTCGCCTCCTTGAATGTGACCTGACGGGGGCCAGGGACCGAAGCCAAGACCCTCTGGTGCCTGAGCTGATGCTCCAACCACTGAGCCACGCTGGCCAGGGCAACATATATTACTTTTGAATGGTGCTTTATACATTTAAAAATATGTTTTAGCATCATAAAGGGGTAAAAGAAAGAAAGTTCTGCCCTGGCCAGTTTGGCTCAGTGGGCAGAGCATCGGCCTGTGGACCAAAGCGTCGCGGGTTTGGTTCCGGTCAAGGGCACGTACCTCGGTTGTGGTCTGGTCTCCGGCCCTGGTCGGGGTCTGCGGGAGGCAGCCAGGTGATGTGTCTCGCTCACATCGATGTCTCTCTCTCTCCCTCCGCCCTCCCACTCTATCTGAAGATAAATATATCCTCGGGGGAGGATAAAAAAAAAAGAAAAGAAGTTCTGGTTTGGGAACGGGAGGTCATAAAGCAAAGTTAAAGTTACGGGATCTGAACCGGCAGCCTGAGGTCTTTGCACTGTTAACAGTCCTCTTCCCGCCCCCGCCCCCCACTATCGAGCTCAGGAGAAGTTCCGTGGCAAAGCAGGAAAACGTGGCCCCGCCCTCAGTAGGCCGTGGTGCGGGTTTGCGCTGCAACCCCCGCCAGTCAGTAACCTGCCCCTCACCGCTCACAGGGCAGAGCAGGCGGAGCAGTCCCGGCCCACGTGGAGAGGGGCGCTGGCCACGGCGCCCTCCCGCCGTCTTCCTCCCAGTGCGTGGCTTCCTCCTCACGCAGGGCCCGTGCCACCCCCTCCCACCAGGTCCTGTGCTTTGGGTCTTAGCTGCAGGCGATGACCTCAGGCCGTAGCCCGTCAGACCTCGACTGTCCCTGTCCGGCCCCCTGTACAAGCGAGAGGCGTGTGTGCGGCTGAAACTGGTGGTGACACGCGGCCGGCACCCCTCCCTGAGGTAGGTGAACAGCTGGGGACACGGCAGAAGCCATCGGACCCTCAGTCGCCCCTCTCTGTCCCTCGTCCCTCTCCACTGCTCACCGAACAACACACACCAGGGGCCACGGTTTTCCGGAGACTCAGTGTGCGGTCTCCGTGGGTTTTCCGGTGCGGGTCATTCCTGCGACTCGGTACGCAGGTGAGTGAGTATATAGTGCCAGGCCCCGTGCAGGTCACAGACGTGTGACGCCGCAGAACCTAAGCAAAGCAGAGCTGCTACAACCTGGAGCTCCACCCAGATCATCCAAACGCCGCGGGCTCTCCAAACGGGACTGGGTCTTGCTGCTCTACTGGAAAGAGCGACACTCTCTCACCCCCAGGTCCGGGCCCGCGACTCCGATCAGTTATTCCCGCCGTGCGGAAGGCGTGTTGAAGGGGATCTGAGGGCTGCGCCTCAGGAGGGAGCCTTCCGGGTCATTCGCTGTCTTCCCCTCGGTGGACCTGACCCGAGACGGGAGCCCCGCGGTTCCTGGAGGGGTCCTCTGTGCTCAGGACCCCACTTAGCATCTCTGGCTCCGTGCAGGTCACACCAGGTCGGGGCGTGGACATGGCATCTCTGACGGGGAGAGGCACGGCCCATGTGACCTGCTCTGATCCCTCTGCCCTTCCACGTAGCGGGAGAAATTGTCGAGAAACCCTGGCCGTTCCCGCGTGGGTCCATAGTGTCGAAATGATGCTCTGTAGGAAGGAAAGGTCACACCCCAGGGCAGGACGGGAGCCAGAGTTCGCGGAGGGCTGGCCGCTGCTCACAGGGTGGGGTTGACACGGAGGGGACCTCCTGAGCGGCCTCCTGGTGTGCGGGGTAAATAACGCGAGAGCCCGGGGCTATTCCTGCTGGCCTGTCCCCTCAAAGTGGGGGTCGGACTCCATGTGGACACTGGGGACGTCTGAGGGAGCCTTCTCCTCACCAAGGAGATGTGTTATTCAGTGCTTTTAAATGGCACATGTGTCAGCGAGGGGGAGTGTCTGAGCGGGGAGACCAATCTTGTCACTTTGGGGAATAATTTGATGTGGGGGATTACAGGTACCATTTTCATCTGCTGCGTGATCGAGCCCCGGTCATGTTTGCCAGCCGAGCCAGGAACGGCGCTTCTCATCACATAAGAAGACGTGTACTTTTCTTTAGGGCTGCGTCCTCAGTTCTGAACACTGTGGACACGCGTTGGAGTGTGAAGAGAGAGATTGGCCCTGGCCGGTTTGGCTCAGCGGTTAGAGCGTCGGCCCGCACACCGGAGAGTCCCGGGTTCGGTTCCCGCTAAGGGCACGTACCTCGGTTGCACTTTGTCCCCAGCCCGGTTGAGGTCATGTGGGTGGCGGCCACTCGATGTGTCTCTCTTACGTCGAAGTTTCTCTCTCTCTCTTCCTCCCTCTGTCGTGCTCTATCTGAAGATAAATCCTCAGGTGAGGATTTAAAAAAAAAAAAATGAGATTTAATCCTCAGGTGAGGATTTTTTAAAAAAAAGAGTGATATTTTCTTTAACACCCCAACAACTCGAGGGAGGTGGAAGGTTTCTTCTCCTTTCAAATTAAGTAGATGAGCCCGGCCGTGTAGCTCAGTGGTTGAGCATCGACCCTGCACCAAGAGGTCTCCGGATCGATTCCTGGCCAGGGCACATGCCCAGGTGGTCGGCCCGAACCCCAGTAGGGGGCATGCAGGAGGCAGCCAATTCGTGTCCTCTCTCATCAGTGTTTCTATCTCTCTCTCCTTCTCCCTTCCTCTCTCTCTCTCTCTATTATCAATAAAGAAAATAAATAAATAAACGATAGTATGAGCTAAGAACAGCAATAACCAACTCATGCCCTGGCTTTGAGTCAGGACAGAGTATCTGGTTTAATCCTTACTAGGAAATACCACTGTTAGTGCCGTGACTTATTATTATATTGCATATTTTATTTATATATAGAATGTACTAGTTATTAATATATGATAATGCATAATACAGTATCATTGTATTTACACAATCTATATGTGTATTGATTCTTTTATGATTATGCTTTCAGTGTCGGCAGTATTTCATTTCACACGGGTTTTTCCCTCTGCCCTGAGCCCGACAGAAACCTTTGAAGCACACGGCCAATATTATCATCGCCGTCTCGCAAGTTAAAAGCCCAGAGTTATTTAAGGATTCCCCGCATCTTCCCCAGCCCCGAAGAGTCTCCTGTTTGATTTCTGGTCAAGGGTACATACCTGGGTTGCAGGTTTGCTCCCCAACCCAGTGGGGATACGTGCTGGAGGCAACCGATCGATGTGCCTCTCTCACATCGATGTTTCTCTCTCTCCCTCCCTCCCACCTCCCTTCCCATCTCTCTAAAAATCATTGGCAAAAAATATCCTCAAGTGAGGACCAACCAAAAAAAAAAAAAAAACATTTCCCCAAAGTCATACTGTAGTTAACAACAGATGAGGACTCAAATATAGGTTATGGCTCTCAAATTCATGCCCCTCTGTGATTCAGGCCACAACATGACCACCGTGGTTGTCATTACTGAACGCTGCTGTGGTCACACGTGAGAGAGCGGGTAGGCCGTGCATTTCTCTGGGGGGCGCTGGTGATGGTCTAACCAGATCTTTCCAACTAACCCTGAAAGAATGTTCCGTGGATTTATTTTCTTTGGGGACGGAGAGCAATGGGAGACTGTCTGCCTGTTCCCAGCAGGGTGCGTCACCTCACCCTCCCGTGGGACTGAGCTGGAGATACGTTCTCAGCCTGTGGGTCGCGACCCCTTTGGGGTGGAACGACCCTTTCACAGGCGTCACCTAAGACAGACCAGTAGCAAAATTACAGTTACGAAGTAGCACCGGAAATAATTTTACGGTTGGGGGGTCACCACAACACGAGGAACTGCATTAAAGGGTCGCGGCATCAGGAAGGTTGAGAACCACTGCTCTAGACCAATTGTGTCTCCTAGAGAGCATCTGACTTCCTGTCGGTGATCGAGACCCTGTATTTTCTTTTCTTTTTTTTTTTTTTTATCCTCACCCGAGGATATTTTTCCATTTTTTGTACAGGTAGAGTGGGAGGGAGAGAGAGAGAGAAACATCGACGTGAAGGGACACATCGAGTGGCTGCCACCCGCACGACCAACCAGGGCCGGGGACAAACTGCAACTGAAGTACGTGCCCTTAGCGGGAACCGAACCCGGGTCTCTCCAGACCGCAGGCCGACGCTCTAACCGCTGAGCCAAACTGGCCAGGGCGAGACCCTGTATTTTCAAGAGAAATGACAGTGCTACACCCCCACAACAACAACAACCACCACCAAACAAAACGTGTGCCTTCCAGTGCCATCGATCTCAATTCCTTCTGTAGACGTGCATTTTTCTGCAGTGCCAAAATATTCCGAAACTCCACTTCATTTATCTTGTAGATTTTAAGAGGAAACAGTTCAACTCCGCTATGTCCGTCTCAGTAGCTAGCGAAGTGTATGCCCCATGATGTAATTCGAGTCATGTTCTAAGACTCTCCCTACGACGATGCTCATCACCGCTGAGTGTTTCTCGAGGGAAGCTCTTTACTCCCCACCACAAGCAAGGACGGAGTGACTACTCTCTCTTCTCGTGGGCCCGCCGTGCCCCACTGCATGCTACTGTCACCCGAGCACAGTCCGCCGGCTTTCGTCCTGTGATGTGTGTTCCTCCCGTGTTAAGAACAGGAAGAGAAAATGACCGCCAAGCCCCCCGGCCTCCATGCTGTGCCTCCCCCGACGGGAGATGGCAGAGAGCGAAATCATCGTAACATATTGGAAGCAGCAGTCTCCTGTGAAATTACAATCCTGGTGGCAGAAGTTAGAGATGCTCAGCTCCCTGATGTGTATTGGTTGGTGTTCCCTACGAACAGTCCCTCCCGGGCCCCTAGATTCGGGATGTGGGCTCGGGCCTGGCTCTTCTCATTCAAGTTTCCGCCAGATTTCTTCAGGGACTGTCGCCGGTTCACCACTGGGATGATGATGACAGCAAGATTGTCTCGCTCGCAAGATTGTCTCGCTCGCAAGATTGTCTCCGCCTTCCTGCCAGCGGTCGGTCGGTGTTGTCTGTCTGTGTGATGGCGACATCCCGGCCGGCTGTGAAATGGTTTAACTGGCATTTCCCAGTGCTGGCGAGCGCCGTGCCGGGGCGTACTGACCGTTCCCGTGTCTTCTTGTGCGAAGTACCTGTTTAATGTTTTAATGTCTTTTTTCCTATTGATTTTTAGAGAGACTGGAAGGGAGGGAGGAGAGAGAGAGAGAGAGAGAGAGAGAAATATCGATGTGAGAAACACATTGATTGGTTGCCTCCCACACGTACCCAGACCGTCGCCAGGGATCGAACCTGCAACCCAGGTGCATGGCACTGACCAGGAATCGAACCGAACCTGCAGCCCTTCAGTGCGTGGGCCGGTGCTCTAACCACGAGCAGCCACGGGTGCGACGGGTCTATTTCAATCTTGTGTCCAATCCCAAGTATTAATGTGTAGGTGTTTTTATACATTGTGGACACAAGACCGTTGTCCACCGGACGGAATTCAATACAACTTGTGAGCAATGGGGTAGCTGGGCGAGGGGAGTCTCGGACGTGACCCTCGTGTCTGGGGGGTGACGGTTCACCTGAAAAGTACGTGCTCTTAATGGAGTGGGGAGAACGTCAGGAACGGCGGGGGAGCTCAGCATGGAGGATGCCGAGGGAGAGCGTGGGGGGACTCACTCGGAAGGGAAAACGGGGGCACTTGGGAAATGATGACAGTGTCCTATAGCGTAATAAGTGTATGCGCTCGTCGAAATGCAACGGCTAGTCTACTTAAGATCTGTGCGTTTGACTCTGAATTTCACCCGATGGGAAAGAAAATAGCGCGTATCTGGATACGAGTCTCGGTTCTTTAATGATCTCAATGACACTGGGGGGGGCAGACCCTGGAGCATAGCTCTGAGCAGGCGGCTCAGAGGCACAGACTTAGATCTGGGATCCTGGGGCGCTGGAGACTCGCCGCGAAGTTGACCACGGTCGTTTTCTCTGATTCTGAGACCCGGTGCTGGTGTCCTCTGGAAAAGTTTGAGAGCACAAGGTAGATAATGAGACACGAGGCTTTCTCTCCCTGAGCTTGTGAGCAAGAGGCCATTTTTCTGGTTTTGCCCATCCCAGACCAGCACGCCAGTCTTTTCTGGAAACCAACTTTTATTTGATGGAGAATGGAAACTATCAATTAACCTATTCGCTGACCCAGGGGAATTCTTAACCAGGGAGAGCGTCAAATTGCTTTTTTATTTCCTTTTTTTTCTTTACCCTTTGTCAAACAATGGTTTCCACTGTCAACGGGCTTATCGGAGCCTAACGTTGGGGTATAAAAATTTCTGATGAAATTATGATTCTGTTTTCTTTCTCTGTGTGTGGGTGTGTGTTTTTTTCAATGTGAATTTGTTTTTTTAAAATGTTTTGTTATGTGCCAAGATTTCTGGGGCACACAGAGGAAACCAGAAATCGGATGTTTGAAAACGTGAAATGCGCTGATAAGGTTTGCATCCTTGTATTTTTCTCTGCTGTCCTTGATAGTTCTTTGAGGGCCTGTCATTTTCAATCAACAGAGAGTGCATGTGATCAGGACAGCTGATAAACTTGTCAATGCCTCTTTATTGACCTAATTTAATTGTTTATTTTTATTGAATTTATTGGGGTGACTTTGGTTAATAAAATTATATAGGTTTCAGGTGTACAGTTCTACAACACATCATTTGAATATTGTGTTGTATGTTCACCACCCCAAGTCAAGTCTCCTTCTATCACCATTTATCCCCCCTATATCCTCTTCACCTCCCCACCCCCTTCCCTCTGGTGATCACCATACTGCTCTCTGGGTCTGAGTTTTTGTTTTGTTTTGTTTTGTTTTGCTTGATCCCTTCACCTTTTTCACCCAGCCCCTGCCCTCCCGATAGCTGTTGGTCTGTTCTCTGCATCTACTAGTCTGTTTCTCTGTTGTTTATTTTGTTCACCAGATCTCTCTTTATTTATATATTTATTTTTATTGATTTTTTTTTTAAAAGAGAGAGATAGAAGCATCGATGTGAGAGAGAAACATCCATGAGCTGCCTCCTGCACGCCCCCTACTGGCAGATCGAACCTGCAACCCGGGCATGTGCCCTGACCGGGAATCAAACCGGAACCTCTCAGTCCATGGATGAAGCTCAGTCCCCTGAGCCACACCGGCCGAGCAGACCCCTCTTGAAAAGATGACCCGCCGCCAGACTCCTGCACTGATGATGGGGTCTGCAGGCAGCCTCCAATCTTCCTTTCTCTCCGAGATATTTGAGAAATTTAAATATCAGAGGCAAATTCCCTGGCAAATTCCCTCAGCTTATATAGATTATATGTCTGTGTTTCAAGGATTTTGTTTGTTGTTGTCTTGGCAGTGGGGGGCAGGGGGGCTTTGACACGATTTCAGGCATTGGTGTCCTGTCTCCGAGCCTACCGTGGGCCATCACACATGACCACACACACGCACTCGGAACTTTGCGCATGGTTGCGGGAGGTCTGTGGACCCCTAGACCTTCGTCTTGTCTTCTCTAGGGGGTTACTGAAGTCTGGATCGAAAGCACGGAATTTCCCTTTCTCACGCAGTCGCCTCTGAAAAGCGCAGACGGGTCCGCCCGTGTTGACCTCGAGTGGGGGGGTGGGCTGTCAGGTGTGGGGTGCGCTCGCTGGGGCAGGCTGGCGGGACCCCGAGGTCTGAATCCCCGGCCTTTGAAAGCAGGCCCTCACTGCGGGCTCCGTCCTCTACCCGAGAGTTCAAGTAGGAGACAAATGGGTTTCTCCCCTCTTTCTGAGCCTGCGTGGGAGCTACAGAAAAATGGGTGTTTCTAGCTAGTTAGGAAGAAATGCCTTCCCAGAGATGAATTCAGACAGCTTTATTTAATGGAGAAATGACCTCATCTGTCTCTAAATACAGTCTTCCCCGGTGGGTTCCATGTGACAGAAAGAAAAATTAGTCTCTTGACTGAAAGGAGTCTGTGTGGAGGGGAAGGGGAGGGAGGGGAGGGAGGCAAAGGAGCAGAAACGCGTGGCGAGGCAGTGGGGGGCTGAGCGGGGTGCAGAGCATCACCGGGAGGAATGCCCACGCCACGGCCGTTCTCCAGGGAGGACGCGTGGACGTGCCGGAACGTGGAGGGCCAGCGGCAGGCCACGTGGGAAGTGTGAGCGCCAAAACCCGAGGCTCACACTGTCCGGATCCGCGGACGTTAGGTCAGCAGTCCGAGCCTCCGTCTCTCCATTTGCGGACGGGATAATACCCAGTGTTGGTCTGAGAAAATGTTCATGGAAGTGTGGCTTGCAGCAGACACGATGCTCCTTCTGTGTCCGCTTCCCTGAGCGGTGACGGGGAGCTACCGACCACCTCTCGCGGCAGAGCGGAGAGAGCTGACAAGGCGGAGGGTGAGCTCCCAGTGTCGGGGAGTCTCGCGGGAGCTCAGCTTCACAGGAAAATCTGCAGATCTGCCTGCTTTAAATTCGCGTAGACAACGCGCTTGCTTATTTTCCACACGTGGACAGACTTCTCCCCCAAAAGCCCGTTCTACACCCCCCCACCCCCACACACGCCACTGTTCCCGGCAACCGCTCTTGAACAAATTTCATTCGAACTTTATTCCTGGTCAGTTGTTACCATTTCCTCGAAGAAGGAGAATGTTCACTGTTGAAGGTTGTACCAGATTAAGAAAAGCAAACATCAGGCGAAGGAAAAAGACTTGGATGTATGCGCTGTGCTGTGCTCGTGGGGAAGGCAACAGCTTCTGAAACCGGGGGGCACGATTGTGCCGATCTCCCGGACCCTTGCGCAGAAGCGGCTGAGCTGCGGTTAAAACCGTTCGTGAGACCTGCCTGCCCCCAGGCACGAGTGCTCAGCGCACCTGCTGGGGAGAGGCTACCTGAGGCTGCTCATCTGCCACGATCCGAATGAAATGGAAACAGAATAAAAATCCGGAATACCTCCAGGGAAAAGCCAGGCGGAAAGGAGATGAAGGGAAAGGTGGGGGGCGGTTCGGAGTGAAACACTCTGACATTCTGTACGGCATGCACACCCCGCCTGTAAAATAAACTCGGGGAAGACGGGAGTGACTGACAAAGGGGTGCCAGCATCATTTCCACAGCAACTGTTCTCTGCCAAGAAAAAATAAACTGGTGATAGTCTCATTTTCCTTGCGGATGAGTTGACCGGGAAGGGAAACAGGAAATCAGGTGCCCTCAGAGAGCTTGTTCTGAGACAGGTAGTGGTGACGTCACTCAGTGCCTCATGCCAGTAAGCAGAAGTGAGCAGAGGTGATGTAGATAAGCGGGGGGCGGGGGGCACCTGCAGGTGGCAGCCGTGAGGGAAGTCTTTGAAGCAGAAAGATGACGCACATTAATTAGATTGTGCGCCACGTGGTCGCCTGCACTGACCTGACGTGGTAACCTTTCTTTAAATCTTGCTGATGTACGGTTGGAAATGAGTTGAAGTTTATCGTTATTTAGAAAAAACATTTCCAATTTTATAGGACTATATATGTGACGAGAAGTCCAGTTTTATAGGACTACATATGTGCTGTTAGCCTGCTGATAATAAAAACGGTGATGATGATGATGATGAAATAATGATGGTAATGATGATGATAGTGATGATGGTGATGAAGATGGTGGTGATGGTGATGCTGATGATACTGATGATGAGGACGGGGTGATGCTGATGCTGATGATGAGGATAGTGATGATGATGATGGTGGTGATTATGGTGATGGTGATGATGATGGTGGTGATGAGGGTGGTGATGATGAAGGTGATGATGAAGGTGATGGTGATGATAATGAAGGTGATGGTGATGATTATGGTGATGATGGTGGTGATGATGATGAAGGTGATGGTGATGATGGTGGTGGTGATTGTGATGGTGCTGATGATGAGGATGGGGTGATGCTGATGCTGATGATGAGGATAGTGACGATGATGATGGTGGTGATTATGGTGATGATGAAGGTGATGGTGATGAAGGTGATGATGATGGTAATGGTGATGATGGTGATGATGCAGGTGATGGTGATTATTATGGTGATGGTGATGATGATGGTGGTGATGATGAAGGTGATGGTGATGATGAAGGTGATGGTGATGATGGTGATGGTGGTGATGGTGATGATGAAGGTGATGGTGATGATGGTGGTGATGATGATGGTGATGGTGATGATGGTGGTGATGATGATGGTGATGGTGATGGTGATGGTGATGGTGATGATGGTGGTGGTGATGGTGGTGGTGATGGTGGTGGTGGTTGTGATGGTATTGATGGTGATGATGATGGTGGTGATGATGGTGGTGATGATATTGATGAGGATGATGAGGATGACGACTTGCTCTCTATAAAGGTGAACATCGTTCTAGATATTTTGGTACATGATTTAATTTATTCATTATGACAATCTTTCTCAGCAGCTGTGATGACCCCTTCTGTAGTGGAAGAAATCGAGTTTGGAGAGGTTGGGGAAACTGTCCAAGATGGCAGCTTCGCCCTTAGTGATGTCCAGTCCAGCCAAGTGCTCGAGGCTGTGCTTGCGTCCTGAGCCCTCTTGAAGTGGAAGATTTCTTTTAGTTTTAATTTTTTTTTTCTATTTATCTTCAGATAGAGTGGGAGGGAGGGAGAAAGAGAGAAACATCTACATGACAGGGACACGTTGATTGGTTGCCTCCTGTACCACCGAGGGCCGGGGATGAACTGCAACCAAAGTATGGTGCCCTTGACCTGAATTGAACCCGAGACTCTTTGGTCTGTGGGCCAATCCTCGAACCACTGAGCCAAACCAGCCAGGGCAGGAAGATGTCTTTTAAATCGTTTGCTTTTTACAGGCCCGCATCTTATTGCAACGCCATGTAGTGCAGGTGTAATTAGAAGTCAGTTGACTTTGATTATTTACAAATTTGGCCTACAGTTTCCTGCTGATGCAGTGAGGGCGGATGTCTCAGCCCACCGTGGATTTTACTGGCTGTTCTGAGTTTCTAAGAAAAATCAGAGCAGGGAGGCCTGAGATCCTCAGACTTGAATGCCTCTTGTTAATTAGGTTACGTGCGAGGCCTCCTTTGGCCAGGGTGCGTGTGGGGCAGGCGGGGGGTGGTCTTAGTTCCATGAGCGATTCCAAGGACGGACACGGGGCTGGCTGGGTGCGTGGGAGCACCGAGGGCTTCGTCAGAAGACCTCGGAGCAGGAGGGAGGCGGCGGAGTCTGTCGCCAGTGGGTTAGGACTGGAAACAGACACTCCAACGCGGGGAGCAACACGAATCACAGATTTCCCTGAGCGTGGGGGCTGGCGTGTGACTGAGGGGGGGTGCGCGGGAAGATCAAAGGGAGGAACACAGGCCGTTGGAAGCAGACGGGAGAGGCCTGCATGAGGAGGAACACCTTGTCACGGAGAAGGGAATAGGTCCTGGAAAATCTGAAGGAAGGTGAGGTGAGGAAGAGAACCTGACTTCTAATTACACACTCAAGATGCGCGAAAACTCCAAGATCCGTATTCGCAGTGTGTTTAGGGCGACTGGTCTGTTCAGGTGGGTGCGGGGGAGGCCTCCGGGGGCATCAGGGGCAGGGGGATGGACGAGGAGGTACACCGGGAACCGGGTGACCTCCTGCCTCCGCCTTCCACAGGACATGCTGAAGGTCACAGTCTGGACACTGAAGCCCATTTCCTGGGCCCGGTGTGAAATGCTAAAAGGTTTTATGCCCGAGCGCACAGGTGGACAATGAGGACACTATTTACAGGTCCACAGGGCAGCAGGCTTAGGTGAATTATATCCAAAAAGTGCGGAGAGAAAAAGCTGGTGAGATGTGGGCGTCAGAGGGGGGGGGCACCCCCAGAGCACTGGAGGGAGGCGGAGGGTAGGGCAGCTTCTGAGTGCTGGGGTGCCTGAGACCCGCAGCCAGGAGGGGCAGGCCAGGTGGTTACCTCTCACTTCCTCCCACACCCCGGGAAGAACAGTGTCCCCTCATCCTTTTTTTTTTTTATCCTCACCCAAGGACATTTTTGCATTTATCTTCAGATAGAGCGGGAGGGAGAGAGAGAGAGACACATCGACTGGCTGCCACCCACACGACCCAACCAGGGCCGGGGACAAACTGCAACTGAGGTACATGCCCTTTGCGGGAACCGAACCCGGGTCTCTCTGGACTGCAGGCCGACGCTCTAACCGCTGAGCCAAACTGGCCAGGGCTCATCCTTTTCCTTTTGGTCCTCTGGCCTCCCGGACCCGTGCTCGGTCGGTCTACCCATCGAAGAGCACACTAGGTGTTGGCAGAACTTGAATGCCTCGGGACTTCAAAATTCTCTGGTTGCATGATGCCTTCAGAGACCACATGATACAATAAAGACATGGTCACATGAACAAGGGTGTCCGTGAAGGAGGGCACCGGGTTTCTGTGTCCCAGACGGCTTGCCGTCTTACTCCGTCCTCTCCTCTTCCCGTCTCCGCGTTGGCTTCGCCGCCTGAAGTCAGCAGCGTCATCTGCTGTCTTCGCCGGTGTGTCTGCGGCGCGCAGGAGAGAAATGCATGACGCGGCCTGTGGAAAGCCGGGATGTTTTATAACCTGTGGGCAAGGATCAGGCAAAACTGTCGTGGCGTCCGAAATCTAAGAACTGATAAGGGGAAGATTTATTCGGCCGTGCACGCCGACGTATAATTAAAGTCTGGCTGAGGCGAGAAAGCCCGCCCTGATGAATTGTGGAATACATTATCGGACGGCTGTGTTAGAAGTCCAATCGTGGTTATAATTTATCTCGATTAGCAGAAAGGTTTCATACACGAGGACATGCCGGGCGCCGATCCGCTCGGAAAGCGTGCCACGGGAGGGCTCTCACACCAGCCAGATGTCGCTGGCTCGGCGGGGGGCCGCTCCCCGGCGTTCCGTCCCCGTCGGGGCACAAGCGAGAGCGAGCGGGACCTGAAACGGAACACGATCCTTCTGCGTCACCGAGGCTGCGAGGTGAAGCGGGACCCTTGAAAACACGTTTCCTGCCAAGGTCTTGCGAGACATTTGGGCCAGGGCTTACCCGCGTAGCTGCATCTCCCAGGCTACACGGTGACGGGTTGGGCCCGGGGGCATTGCCGTCCCTCGCGGCTGCTGAATTTTCTTCCGTCGGCTCAGGCCGTCACCGAACGTCAGAAAGAAACCGCAAGACTGTCGTACTGTGGCTCATCCGTGGTTAGTGATCCCTGTGGACAGATGAGAAGGTGGGGGCCTGGGCTCTCAGCGGGCCGTTCCGGTGAACACGCGCCCCCTCCGAGTCAGATGGTGCCCCGGCTCTTGTGCATTTCCAATGCCAGCCTCGGGCTCCGAGGTGTCGGCAAGGGTTCCAGCTTGGAACTGCCGCCGTGTTTCTGTCTCGACTTCCCTTTGGGGAGGTCACCCGTGTTTAGAAACCGGCAGGAGGCCGTTGCCCTGGCGGGTGTGGCTCAGTGGTTGGAGCCTCGGCCCAGGCACCACAGGGTCAAGCGCATGTACCTGGGCTGCAGGTTGCATCCCCGGCCCTGGTCAGGGTCGTGCGGGAGGCAA
Source organism: Molossus molossus (assembly GCF_014108415.1). Classification (NCBI taxonomy): domain Eukaryota; kingdom Metazoa; phylum Chordata; class Mammalia; order Chiroptera; family Molossidae; genus Molossus; species Molossus molossus. The sequence continues at coordinate 110,693,604 of NW_023425401.1, forward strand.
CCAATGGATGTGTCTCACATCGTTTCTCTCTCTCTTCCCCCTTTCCCTCCAGTATCTCAAAAACAAAACAAAACTGCCCTGGCCGGTTTGCTCAGCGGTTAGAGCGTCAGCCTGTGGTCCAGAGAGACCCGGGTTCGGTTCCTGCTGAGGTCACGTGCCTCGGTTGCAGTTTGTCCCCGGCCCTGGTTGGTCGTGTGGGTGGCAGCCACTCGATGTGTCCCTTTCACGTCGATGTTTCTCTCTCTCTCTCTCTCTTCCAAAAATGGAAAAACGTCCTCGGGTGAGGATAAAAAAAATAAATAAATAAAATAAAATATTTTTTTAAAAAAATCAATGGAAAATATCCTTGGGTGAGGATGAACAAGAATAAAAATTGGAGACTGCAGCAGACGCCAAACACATTTTGCTTGCATGACTTTAGACCCCTTGCCTGTCCCCGGGCACACCTGTCCTGGGCACACCTGTCCTGGGCACACCTGTCCCGGGCTCACTGGCACACCGATGGCTGGCAACTGTGCCTCTCGGAGGATGGACTCTACAAGTAAATTTCCGTATTGTTTTTGTTCTAGCAGGCATATTGATTTAAACCATTCTGCCCTGAGCCCTGTGTTTGGGGAATTGTCACAGTTGTAACTAACCCAATGGCTCCTTCACAGTAAATGTTAAAATTCCAAGAACAGGGAAGCCAGCAAGGCGGCCCCCACGTCCCTTGTGGCTGACACGGCCTGTGACTGTGGCCGTGCTCGAGCCCAGCTCACGACCCCGGCCCACCCTCTCCACCTCCGGCTCTGAATTCACGATGCAGTTCGAAAACCCTTAGGAACCCGGGCTCGTCTCCTGCGACTCCTGCATTTGAGCTAAGACCTTTCTAGTGTCTGGAGGCAACGGTTTAACCGAGAATGGAGGTCAGCTCTAGGTCCAGTGACGTATAGGAAGGACCCTTCTGGGCTGACCTACGATGACGGTGGCAGCCACGGTGGTGGGTTTGCTGAAACAGTGCAATGCTGTTATCGACGGTGCACCTGTTCTGTTTCCAACGCATGGGTGTTCTCTTAGAAACGTGTGCTGTGAGCCAGCAGGTGGTTCCCAGTCCCGTTTGAGAGACAAGGCCACTTTGACTCAGAATTGCTCCCCAGGTATTCCCAGGGTCACCCAGACAAAGATGGGGCAAATCCTGAATTCAAATTCAGGTCCCCTGGTGTGAATGTCACTTGGAGCCACAGTGGGGACGGTGTAGCTATGGCTGAAGAGAGGGGGACATTTTCCTTTCAATGGCCAGAAGGGTATTGAGTAAGACCGCGTCTGGATGACGTCGTGAGAATATTGTTCTGGTGTCTGGGGTAAAGACGTTGGCGCCCAGTGGATGTCCACTCAGCTTCAGGTGAGGAGAGACACAGAATCGTGACTGAGCCACATGGTCCATTCTCACCATTTGCAATAATTATGCCCCCAAAAGTGGCCACGAACACTGAATTAACCGATGCCAAACTCTTGTTCCCGGCAGAACTACAGGGCTGGGTCCCTGTGAGCCTCTGGTCACCTTTTCACCAACCAGTCCACGAAAAGCCTCCTTTTATGTGTGTTTCTGTGTAAAGATACTTGGTTGAACGTCTGTTGTTGAAGGACTAACTTCACACCCCTGGCCAGCAGCAGTGTAACGTATTCCTGGGCGGAGCTCACCTAACACACCTGTCTCCTCCCTAAGCCCCGTGCCGGCCGGTCTCAGGGGCCCTGGGCGGCACCTAGCGCTGAGCTTCCGGAGTCACTTCGAACAGCATGAGCACCGCCAGAAAGTAAAAAACGTCAACAACACGGCACTGAGTGTGTGCCTCCTGCCAGTTCTCACAACTCCCCTCAGTGTGAAAAACCGGTCGGGCCAGGTGTAAGTGTCCAAGACAAGCAGAAGGAATGATGGGTTCGGGGAGACCACTTGTTCCTTTGGTTATGAAAGTAAAGTGGAAAAGGTGGACAGAGCAGAGAAGTCGTCTCTGTCCTCGCTGGGGTCCTGAATGATCTTGGTGCGTTTGCTTTTCTGTGGACAAGCGAGACAGGGCTGCTGGCTCAGTGTGTGACGGGACGCACCTACGGGACGCACCTACGGGACGCACCTGTCTGCTGAGGGACCAGCGAGGGGGGCGGGGCTCTTCCTGCTACGCGGGGGGTGAATGTGGCTCGGCCATCTCAGAGAAAGCGCCAGACCCTCCCTGTAAGGGGATCAAGTGACCACTGTGTTCCATTCGATGGGGGTTCACGGACAGTCCGTCCCCTAGACGTGGAGGGAGCGGCGTTGGTTGAAACACGGCTCTGAAATACCACAGCCACGTGTCCACCTGCTGACATGGTGACACAGCTGAGCTCAGGACACTCTGGGAAACAGTTTTTTTTCTTTCTTTTTTTTTTAATCCTCACCTGAGGACATTTTTCCATTTTTTGTTCAGATAGAGCGGGAGGGAGAGAGAGAGAGAGAAACATCGACGCGAAAGGGACACATCGAGTGGCCGCCACCCGCACAACCAACCAGGGCCGGGGACAAACTGCAACTGAGGTACGTGCTCTTAGCGGGAATCCAACCCAGGTCTCTCGGGACCGCAGGCCGACGCTCTAACCGCTGAGCCACACCGGCCAGGGCTGGGAACAGTTTGCACACTGCAGAGAACCCTCCGTGACTTCCGCCTGCGCCGGCTCCGACGCCCCGAGTGAGGAGTTTGCCCTGGACCTGGCTCTCCACAGCACTGGGAGGAACTTGGGCATGAGCGGGGGGAGCCAGGCGCTGTTGGGGCACAGTGTCGTGGCCGACGCCTGTGGGGGTCCTACAGCAGCCCCTCCCTCACACACAGCATCACACCCGCTTCTCCCGTTAAAATCGGGGCGAGGAAGAACTCGGGCTGCGAGGCGCGGGGACCGGCAGCCGTCATTACCGAGCCCAGGCAGCCAAGTGTGTGATTCACCTTCGGGGCGGCCGCCAAGCCACCGCCTGATCCTGTCAAGGACACTGTCACTCCAAACGTTTTGGAGGCGTTTGAACGTAGTCTCATGTTTCCTGAAAATATTTAATGACATGACATCACAGTCCTTTAAAAAAGGATGCGTGTGTGTTTGCAGTGTACGTGTGTCATGTGTATGAGTGTGGTGTGTGGTATGTGTGTATGGTGTGTGTGAATTGTATTAGAATGTGGTTTCTGTGTGTTGTGTGTGTGGTATGGTGTGTGTTTGTGTAGGGGGTGTTGTGCGTCTGTGTGGTTTGTATATGGTGTGTGTGTGTGTATGGTGTGTGTTGTGTGTGTGTTGTGTGTGTGTTGTGTGTGTGTGGTATGGGGTGTGTGTGTGTGGTGTGTGTGTGTGGTATGGGGTGTGTGTGTGGTATGGGGTGTGTGTGTGTGTGTGTGTGTGTGTGTGTTGTGTGTGTGTGGTATGGGGTGTGTGTGTTGTGTGTGTGGTATGGGGTGTGTGTGTTGTGTGTGTGTGGTATGGGGTGTGTGTGTGGTGTGTGTGTGTGTGTGGTATGGGGTGTGTGTGTTGTGTGTGTGTTGTGTGTGTGTTGTGTGTGTGTGTGGTATGGGGTGTGTGTTGTGTGTGTGTTGTGTGTGTGTGGTGTGTGTGTGTGGTATGGGGTGTGTGTGTTGTGTGTGTGTGTTGTGTGTGTGTGGTATGGGGTGTGTGTGTTGTGTGTGTGTGGTATGGGGTGTGTGTGTTGTGTGTGTGTGTTGTGTGTGTGTGGTATGGGGTGTGTGTGTTGTGTGTGTGTTGTGTGTGTGTGGTGTGTGTGTGTGGTATGGGGGTGTGTTGTGTGTGTGTGTTGTGTGTTGTGTGTGTGTGGTGTGTGTGTGTGGTATGGGGTGTGTGTGTTGTGTGTGTGTGTGGTGTGTGTGTGGTGTGTGTGTGTGGTATGGGGTGTGTGTGTGGTGTGTGTGTGGTGTGTGTGTGTGGTGTGTGTGTGTGGTATGGTGTGTGTGGGGGGTGTGTATGTGTGTGTGTATGGTGTGTGGGGTGTGTGTGGTATGGTGTGTGTGTGGTCTGTGTGGGGGTGTGTGTGTTGTATGGTGTGTGTGTGGTGTGTGTGTGATATGGTGTGTATGTAGGGTGTGTGGTGTGTGTGTGTGTGTGTGTGTGTGTTGTGTGTGTGTGTATGGTGTGTGTCTGTCCCTTTGCAGGTGACTACCGTGAACCCCATGGCTGATCAATCTAGATAGTTTAGTGCAGGGTTAAAAAGGTCCGGTGCGAGATGATAGAATTTTGTGGTTGACTCTCCTCTGTGGTCCCCAGAGGGACCTGGTAGGGGTGTTGCGTTGCTCCGGCGGCAGGTCCTGGGCAGGCACCGGCTTCTGGGGTGACAGGCTTGCTGAGCGAGCCCCCAGAGCAGGTGCCTGTGCTGGGAACCAGAGACCCGGGACGGGCTTCCGACCGCGGCCCTGATGAGAATCGCGTTCGGACCGCAGTCTCGTTAGTCTGATTCTGAATCCTTGGCGGAGTCTTCGGGAGCTGTGGCTGTGCCCCCCGAACGCGGGGGTGGGACCGGAAGCCGAGCCTGTCCTTGCGCGGGGCCCCGATTCAGAGGCGTCTTGCTGAGGAACGTGTTTCCCGTCCCCACCCTTTGGTCCAAACCTCCGGTCCTCTGTCCTGGGGAGATTTCGCTTTCAGTGAGGAACCCCGATCGATAACCGCTCGGCGGGTGAGCCTTGAACAACAGCGCTTGTAACTTCTTCAGAGCTCGGAACCCCTGGTGAACGTGAGGAACGGCCAGCAGGGGGTCTCGAAAGCAAAGTTACCTTTGGCGTGGACAACGACGAAGTCATTGTTTACCCCCAGAACCGCTTTCAGATGGGCCGGCAGCGGGGGACCCCGCTCTGCAGTCAGTGACCGTGTCACAGGCTGTCATTACCGGTGAGAACATATGTATCACCCTGTCGGTTAGCGTTTCTAAGGTTCTGAGGTGGCCCGCACGCAGCGTGAAGGTCCACGGTGTTCCCGCACGCTCTGCAAAGACTTGAGCTGCGGGGACGCCGTGAAGCTCTGCGGGGACTTTCTTTGAAACCCACGCACCTCCGAGGCTGAAATCCAGCTCCTGGCCCGGCTTTGGGCACCGCCGGGCCCTTGGGCTGGTCCTCGGCTTACGTTGCTGTCCGATGCATGATGGCCAGGATTATGTCTGCTAATCGTGAATCAGTCATGAACTCAGTGTGCATCGGGGTTTCATGAATAGGGTCGTGGGTGGGGTCATCACCACTCCAACATCAACGTATTTGCAGGTTAAAAGTGATGGTGAGGAAAATCACCACAGTGATACTTTGTATCCCCTTACGTGTCCTCAGTCCAACGGGACAGGAAGGTTCGTACTGACGCTCACTGTCTGCCAAGCCCGGTCTGAGCACTTCAGTGTTAATACATGGAGTCCGCGCCCGGGCCGCTGTGGGTCACTTGGTTGGACTGTTGTCCCATCCACCAAAGGGTCATGGGTTTGATTCAGGGTCAGCGAACATACCTGGGTTGTGAGCCGGTGTGTACGGGAGGCAGCTGCTCAGTGTTTCTCTCTCACATCAATGTTTCTCTCTCTCTCCCTCTCCTTTCCTCTCTCTCTAAAATCAATAAAAAACAAAGCAAAACCCATGTCCTCAGGTGAGGCTTGAAGTCTATGCATACACATATACACGTGGGGTCCTCGCGGCCACCCATAAAGGGAGGGAAATGATTAAACCAATTTTGCCGACGAGGAAGCTGAGGCAGGGAATGAACTTGACCGAGGGCGCACGGCGTGAGGTGCTTGTTGGGAAGGGTTCACGCGCAGTGGCTCAGCGGCGGACGTCAGGCACCGCAGCGAACGCCGCTCTCCGGCCTTTCACCGGGAAACCACCAGTCTGATACATTCTGCAGCAAGGATACACTTTGAAAAAGTTATACTGAAGGAAATGAGACAGACAGACAGGACACAGGTTGTTTGGTTCCACTTATAGGAACTATGCCGAACGGGCACATGTACAGGTGAAGGAAGCAGAGGTGACCAGGGGCCATGAGGGAGGAAAAAAGCGTCCTATTTAGGTTTACTGGTTATGGGGTTTCTGTATGGGATGATGAAAATGGTGTGAATATTGAGAGTGGTGACGGTTGCCCAACGTCGGGAATGTACGCACAGCCGCAGAGTCGCACACTTCGAACTGGTTACAGTGGCACCTGTTTTGATCGATCACATCGATGTCACCACCGTGGAAAGCCACGGCTACAGGAACCATCTGTGGGGACACGGTTTGAAAAAGTGAGGCCCTGGCAACGTAAGAAATGTTACACATTACGAGGAGGACAGCCGTCTTCCGTTACCCCGTGAGAAAAAGTACCTCTGTCACATTGCGGACCCGTCTCAGCAGTGCGAAGACCGACTCTCCCTGTTGCGCATTTATGAGATAGAGGCGGAGTCCCGATGTGGCCGGAGTCCGGAAAAGACCCAGTCAGCACGAACGTAACAGTGTAACTGTTTGTGTGCTTTCCATTCTGACAGCTGAACTGGGGTAAGGAGGACGAGGGGCCAGCTCTGTAAACTCGGTTGTCCCTCCAGTCTCAAGAACCTTCTGCCGCCTGGCTTCTCTGCCGGGCCGAAGGAGACCGCTAAGAAAACATCGCTCATCCCTCACTATTGTTGTATAAAATATACATGAGCGGTGGCACTGGGGCAGTTCATGGTCTGTGTGCTGCGCATCAGGAAGGGACGGATGGAGTTTTCCGGTCCGTGGGGGCAGAGAGAGCTGGCCCATGTGACAGAGCGGGCAGGACACTCACCGGGACGGGGTGGGTTTTGTCTGGTAATGAGGGTGAGGAAGTGATCCCAGGTCCTGGTCCCAAGTGAGCCTCGGTTTCATCAACAGCCGCGGGCCATGCCATCGTCTCCCTGCTGCACCTTGAAGCAGCCACTTGCCAGTGGTGAGCGATGCTTAGCCCCCGGCGGAGGTGGAAGATGCCACTGAGCCTGGGAGGCTTGGGGCCACCTGCAGCCTCCGGCCCGGACAGTGCGCTCCTGGCTGAAGGACGCAGGGTCATCTGTCCAGCTGGGGGCCGCACCTGCTGAGTGACTTTGCAAAGCACCTTCCCCTCCAGGCAAAGGAATTATTGTGACGACCTCACCGTTCCGGGAAGGCTCCCCAGGTGACTGAGAGCTAGTGGCCGGTGACCTCCAGCCAGACGTCACTGTGGCCTTGGAAACTGTCCAGCCCCGGGGTCAAGGGAACAGCTCTTCTCTCCTGACCCTCCCTGGCCTCCCAAGGCCATTATCCCATTGTCCCCACCCCCACCAGCTCTGCCTCTGGGGTTTCTTGACTTCGGGGAAGTAAAACACACCCCGTGTTTGTCCTCTGGGAAAATTCGAGGTCCCAGCAGCGCAAAGGGCACGGCGGGGGCTGGAGGCCCTGATGCGGACCCAGGACAGCTGTGTGTTTGCTGAGCCCCGGGTCCTCTCGGTGCTCATTGGGCACCCGTTTGAAATGATGGGAACAGAAACATCCGACCTGCCGATGGTCGCGCGCGGGTGTCAGAGCGGTGGTCTCGCTGTTGGACAGGCCGAGGGCGATTTCCTTCCTGGTGGCTGGAGCTCATCCGCGGGGTTGGAGCAAGTCTGCTCCCTGCACAAAGCCTCCCGGCACCACAGCGACGTCATCCGGGTGAGGGAAGCGTGGGGTGTGATGCCCACGGACAGCTCTCAGCAGCCTGCCCTCTGCTGTGGTCGCCTGTCACCCAAGCGTCCTGTCCGGAGGAGAAGGGGAAGGAAAGACAGGAGCCGTGCCGCGGACGGGCGCTGGAGCCGGGGAGGGACGGGGCACCCCGCCTGCTTCCCACAGGCTCCATCTGCTCGGTGGCCGGCACCTCGGCCCCACACACGTGAGAGCTGGACTCCCCGAAGGGCCGGCAGACGGGGCCCTTGTCACTTCCCACCTTCCCTAATTAAACAGCAGGTCCGCAGGGCAGGGACGCGGCCCAGCATGCTGGGGGGAGGGCCCCCGCCTTCTGGTTGGGGGGGGGCGTGTGTGCAAAGATGCTGCTCTGTGTGTCCGGGGCGTCGGGGAGTCGGGCTATTAAGGCGACAGGGCAGAACCTGCCGGGGCGTCTGCAGGACTTCACTGCCCTGGTAGGGGCGCTCTTCGGCAAAAGTGAGCCCGTTACGGGGTGAAGCGTGCGCTGCGGGGGAACGTACTGGGTCTTCGCCCAGCCTGCCTCCCCCTCCTCCGGGCCGCACGCCCCCCGAACTCGCCTGTGGCCACGAGAACCCCTCTGACTTCGGGACCTCACTCCTCTGACCTATCAGGGAGGCGTGAGGGGGACGGGGGGCTCCGGGGCCTGTGAGTCCTGCTGTGGGGACCCAGAGCCAGACAGGAGGCAGGGGACAGAGAAGAGGTGGAGGCCGGCAGACGAGTCGAGACACATGAGGCAGGACCAGGTGAAGGGACTTGGAACTGGACACGGGACACGGCGACGCCGCTGAGCCCGCCTGGCAGGTGCAGCCGGTGACGGACGTCACCCCAGCTAGTGAGGATGAAGCGTGAGCACAGCACAGACCCCCCAGGCACCCCGCCGCCGCCCTCAGTGCAGGAGGGCACACGTCTAGAGGACACGGCGGCAGATGGGGGGCTGCCCCATGGTGCTGACCTTCTTGGGTGACCTTGGGCCGGTGGGGAGCTGGCTCCTTGCATGTCTCACACTCGGCACGTGGCCGAAGAGGAAACCTCTGCACAGTGGGTGTCGCGACAAATGTTTATTGAGCGCCTGCCAGTCCCTGCCCCTGTGGAGTTGGCCCCCAGGTCCACCTCGATGGGGGACAGTTACACGCAGATCATAAAAATCACGGGCAGAGTGACCCCAATACCAGTTTCGGGAAACATTGATTTTGGGGGTGAGTGGAGCACTCGCCACCAGGCTCTGCTCCCCTGGGATCGACAGGCTTTGTCTCACCCCATCTTCCTACTTGTGACGTTCACTGAGCCAGTGTCCGGAGTGCCGACCTCGTGTCATGGCAGAAAGGGCATTTCCGGTGGCCGGCTAATGAGGGGACTGGACCCAGGGAGCAGCCCGTCTGTCGTGGCCACAGTGTTCCAGGAGCACCTGCGATGCTCGGCCGTGGGTGACGTGGAGCGAGAGCACAGTGAGACCTGGCAGGGCCCAGGTGGGTGACATCATAGAGCCCGGAAGGTGGCAGTGACCCCCTGGCCCACTCACGGCTCACTCACAGAGCAGCCGACGCTGGAGCCCAGAGAGCGTCCCGGACGTGGCATTTTGAGGTGCTGGTTTTTGCCCAGCGACCTCGCCCCGGTTCTGTCGGAGACACTGTGAAAGGGGCAATGCACGGGGTCCTTCATCCTTTGGGGTTGTTGTCACCAAGATAACACAGTCTGCGTGGCTCAGAAACAACACAGTGGAGGAGGCTGGACGTCTGAGATCAAGGGGCCGCAGGTCCACTGTCTGCTGAGGACCCGCCACCAGCTTCGTAGACAGTGTCTTCCCGCTGGGCCCACACGCGAGCTCCTTGGGTCTCTGCTAAGGGCACTAACCCCATGCATGAGGGCCCCACCCTCGTGACCTAATCGTCTCTCACAGGCCCACCTGCTAACCGCGTCACAGCGGCGGCAGAGTGTACGGATGACCTTGCGGGGGCGCGCATTCCGCAGGCTCTGAGTCTCCATGTCCGAGTCCTGAGCCCGTCCTGAGCCCGATGAGGGAGCAAGGCGCCCTCGGGGATGTACAAGGGTGGGGAGATGACCACACGGAGAGGGGGCTGAGCAGTGAATGAGGTCGGTCTCTGCGGTGCACCCCATCCTTTCGCGATGGCTGACTCATCGGGTCCACACGGGCACTGAATGGCCGGGGCGTCTCATGTTGACTGGACCTTGTTCGGGGTCTGCCAGAGAATCCTTCGTGTGGCTGCAGCCAAATCTACCCAAACGAAACAGGTCACATCAACCTGTCCCTCTCGCTCTACCCTGGCACGCAGCGGGGCTGGCCTTCGCCCCCAACCCCCGAGTCAGGGCGGGCACCCCTTCCTTCTTGCTGGACCCCCCTAGGTGGGCCTCCCGTCACCATTCACTCTCCGCAGACTCAAACGAGACCTTTCCGAACGGCAAATCCGCACGTGACATTGTATCGCCTAAATGTTTCCAGTCGTGTGCAGCGTAGAATTTGGACCCTGGGTAAACAGGACCCTCGGTGACATGCGCCTTCCCGCCCCCCACCTCCTCAGCACGCGGCCGGGCCCCCTGATTTCCTCCCAGCCCCTTGGGGAACCTTCCGGGACACCCCACCCTTCATTAGACTCAGCGGAGGCCGGTCCTCTCTTCCCTCCAGCCCGGCCCCGCCTCGTCCAGCGGCACCTCTGACAAGGCCCACGCTGATCTCGGCGGTCACCTGGGAACCCCGGGGTCTCCATGAGACCTTGTCTAAAGCAGATGCTCAATTAGTGTCTGGAGATTAAATGAGACAAAAAATAAAATAAATAAGTGACCGGTCAGAGAGATCTGATAATAATACCTCTCTCTCTCTCTCTGTCTCTCTCTCTCTCTGGTTAATCCTCACCCAAGGATATTTTTTCCATTGATTTTTAAAGGGAGTGAAAAGGAGGGAGGGAGAGGATGAGAGAGAGAGAGACACATCGATGTGTTGCCGCCCACAGGACCCCGACCAGGGCCGGGGATCGAACCTGCAACCCAGGTAGGTGCCCTTGACTGGGAATCGAACCCTCGACTCTTCAGTCCGAGTGGGCCGACACTCTAACCGCTGAGGCAAATCGACCAGGGCTGATTACCCTGAATTTCTTGAAGTTCATCCTTCTGGGAGGGCAGGGTTGTTCTTGACCCAGGGACAGATTCTTAGCAGCAGGTTCATGTAGCCCACAGGACGTTTAATGTCCCCCTCAACTGGGTGGGCTGTGGTGGTTTTGTGATTCATACCCTGATGGGTCCCCTACCCTGTTGATGGTGTCTCTTTGTCATTCTGCTCGGGATGGGCTCGGGAAATCATTCCTCATTCCGTAGGTTTCAACTTGGCATCCTTTCCTTTTTTATTTTTATTTTTCCTTCTTATTGAATGTATCGGGTGACACCGTTGAACAAAATTACTCAGGTTTCAGCGCACAATTCTACAACCCATCCTCTGTACACTGGGTTTGTGTGCACCGCCCAAGTCAGGTCTCCTCCACCACATTCCTGCCCGCCCCCCCCCCCCCCCCCCGAAATCTTCTGTCCTGTCTGAGGTGTGGCCCAATGCGGTGCACGTCCGGGTGCTCAGCCCAGGGCGGCCTCTCCTGGCCAGGATCCCTGTCTCTTTGGCAGAGACGTGAGCAAGATGAACACTTGGTGGGCTCTTTGTCGCTCCTGTGCGGACCGTGGTTGGCGGGGACAGGGGCTGTTTCACGAGCGGGCGTGTTGAGCGGGGCGGTCGCTCTGTGTGAGCAGAGGCTGCTGAAGGAGCTTCCCGGACACGATGCGCCAAGGGTCCCACGTGTTCCCCCAGCAGGAGGGACGCGCCGGGGGTGGAGGGGCCCGGGCCTGGGGCAGGTGCAGTGGCCCTCACATGGCACAGGGGCGCCAATCACGACGTTTCCCAAGATAATGACACCCTTGCGAAGAGCTGTGTCCACCGGGTTTTCTGTGGTATTCTCCGCAGTCTCTTCCGATGCCGCTGGGCACAGAAAGTGACAGAAAGCGTTCATGTCATCACAGAGATCTCGTGTCTTGTTCTCTTCGGAGGGTGATTGTCCGCATTTGGCTGTGTCCCCACCGAGTGGCCCTCTCTCCGGCTTCTGGGGAGGGCTGGGGAGGCCCGGCTTCCCATCGGCGCCCACGGAGGGGACGGTCTGATTACCGCCACTCCGAGAGGCTGGGCCGGTGTGTGAAAGACTTTCCGTCGCTTCTGACTTTCCGCAACGGAGACTCGACGGGACTCACGGAGGCGCACGGAGCCATCGAAGCCTGGCTGACGAGCTGAGACGTTCGCGCCTCGTGGGTGTCCTGTGATCTCCAGGACGTCAGAAGTGTCTTCTTTCCCGTGGTCGGCCCCTTCTTCACTCCCTCCTTCGGGAAGTAGTCGCCCGTGGTGGGGGCACGGAGGTTCCCGAGTGCCTTAGGCTGTGGGCCCTCTGTTCCAGCGACACCCAACCGTCACGGAGACACGGCGGAGGTGCCCTGGCTGCGGGCTGAAATGGGGGTGGGCGGGGATCCCCAAGGCCTAGGGAAGGCCCCCAACCCCATCATCTTGGCGGCACGCAGGAGGGTCCCCCTAGACGGCATGGGGACATCTGTCTTTTGGCTTCTGTATGTTCCACCCCCACAGCCTCTCTGGTCTCGTTCCATGTCCCCAGGGCAGCTGGGACCTGTTTCCTAGGCCACCTACCTCTCGCAGTCACGCGTACACTGTGACCCCGCTAGCCCGAAGGCTCCGTGACAGCTCTGTGCGCCACCGTCAGCCTCCAAGTCGTTGCTGATCATGAGGTGCTGGAAATGAGTGAGCTGGTTGTGACGTCCCCGGGGCCTCCTGTGGACAGAGGCTCGGATGTCAGCCTGGGTGACACTCTCAGACGTACCTACTGTGCTGTCGTTTTCTGTGTGCTGAGTGCTGGGGATACCAGGGATAAGACATGTCCCTACGTGACCTCCGTCTAGCCACCAGAAGCCCTATTCACTGGGTCCCTGGTCTGCACCTGCTGGTCCCCGTAGCTCATCCCAAGGTTTCTGCATGCCGTCCGCTGTTGCGCCCAGTTACCCGCTGGAGCCAGCCAGCATGGGGACAGACCTGGGATTTGCAAGGAAGGAATTATTCCGCCCTCAGAGCCCATTCCTTCAACTGATAGACAGCATTTCACACCACTGAGGCCCTGGCTGCCCTGGACAAACCCACCCTGCAGCCAGGAAGCCAGGCAGGGCAGTGGGCAGTGATGCTGTATTGTGAATTCGCACAAGCTGGGATATAAAGAGCAGAAAGGGATCCTGTCTATGGTGAGGTAAGGGGCCACTTGGACTGGGTGTTGAAGGATGAATAGGAGCTCGCCAGATGGACGGGGCTAGGGATGGAGCCGGTGCCAGTGCTTTGGCGGGAGGCGTGGTTTCTTTGACGCTCCTTTGGCCACGCCCTTGCTTGGACAATGCCGTCCAGGAGAAAATACTCAGTACCTTAGATGGCCATGGCTTCCCTGTGTCACCGATTTTAAGTGGCGCCTTTGGGTGTCATTAACAGTCATCTCCAAAGCCCAGTCAGATGTGTTCTGCCATCCGGACTATAGGGGGGTCTCCCTGACAGCCTTCTCTGGGAGTTACTGCCACGGACTGGCTTATTCCTTTATTCGGAGTTGAAAACGAACCATGAGAACTTACAGGTTTGGGGACATGCGCCGTAAGACGTGTTCTCCTTTGTGGGTCTGAAGACTCGTCCTGCCCCTGATCCTATTGTTCAACCAACAACCATCTTTGGGCCAGAGACGGGGAAGTGAGCAGAGCCGGGAGACTAGGGAGGGGTCACCCACGCCGGGAGGGTGCGCCGGGGGTTCCTTCATGGTTGTCCAGTGGAAGACAGTGTGGCAGCAGAGGTGTCCGAGTCCCCCCACGTGCCTGGTGTGACACGGACGGACAACCTGGGAGTTGACTGCACGGCCAGCACTGAGCCAGGCCAGTGAACAGCCCCAGAAATGTCCGCCGGAGCCACTGGAACCAGAAACACGGCGGCCGCTGTCGCCAAGGTCATCCTGGTGGCATGCGGCGCCCGAGACAGAACAGGTGCCCGGCCAGCGGGTGCGGCCGCCCCGCCCGGGTACCAGAGTGTGCCGCATTCCAGGCGGGTCAGGGCAGACAGGCAGAGCCTCGGGAAGGGCACGGGGCCGCTTTCGGCGGAAAAGCGGACATCTCACAGCGAGGTCCTCAAGCTGCCATCGACACACCTGGACCGGAGTTGGCTGAAGGTCCTGTCGCATCCTCGCAGTGACCAGAGCTGTGCCGATCGGCCCCGGAGACGGGCCTGTGCAGCGGGAGGCTGAGCAGCGATGCTGACTTAGAGGGGGCGGCTCCACCCGCAGCGAGGCCAGCGGCCCGTGGATGTCCGCCCGGCCCCTCCTCCAGCCGCGTCCGTGGTAGATTGCTCTCTCCGTCCCCATGCCTCATCTGCCAGGAAATAATTAAAACCGCTCTTGCCCAGGGCTGCCGTGTCAGGGAGGATGGCACCACCTGTGAGGGTGCCGGGGCCCCACACACTGCACTTTCCCCTTCTCCCCCTACGTCCCGCACGAGGTTGGCCGAGGTACATTCTACAGCACGTTGTCCCCAAGGGTCCAGACCTCCCTCCCTCCCTCCCTTCTTCCTCCTCTCTCTTTCTTCCACGCTCCCTCCCTCCATCAGCAAACATCAGATTGTGCTGGACAGGTAGCTTTTGTTTGTCTGTATTTTTGCAAAACCCAGCTTTTGCATGAGTTTTTTGTTATCCGTTGAAAGGTTGGAGTTTGTGTCTATATGCCTATGTGTTTTGTGTACATATGTTTGTGTAAACATACATTTACATATGCACGTAACCACGTGTCAGTGTTCAGCTTGCTTGTTTTTTTGCCCTGAGCTCCGTGTTGGCGACTCATCTGCACACAGTGTGTGTCCTTCTCATCATCCCCAGGACTGCGTGGGGTGCGGCCAGGCTGTCTCCACAGCCCCGCCCCCAGGGTGGACCTCAGTGTGCCCCCAGCTCCTCCCCCCCACCACATCTCCCCCTCGCAGCTCCTCAGGCAAGGCCAAAGGGCGCTGAGTTGGCACAGGTGGTGGCTTCCCTGGCTTACGTGCCCAGTAGTTTCTCCACACACAGAGCCACCGGCTTCCAGGGCCGCTGGACACGGGGGCTCAGGCCAGGCCTCCTGTGCCCCGGGTCTCCAGAGGGGGGATTGTCAGTACCTTGCCTTGTAGGTTTGTAATCAGCAGGAGAAGGGGAAATATGAACATCTTCCAGGTGTGATTTGTCACAGAACCCCTTGGAAGACACCCCATTTTTCACTTAACCAAACAAACATAGGGTGTCCCCCCAAACTGTATACACACACAATTGCAGATTTTATTCGTTTGAAAATGAAATGTATTTAGACTGCCTTTGGACTTTCACAGTGTGTGTACATTTTGGGGGACACGCTGTATTTTTGAGCACGAAGCCGTGGAGGGTGTGTTTGGCAAGTCGTGAGAACAACCCCATTGTCCTTCAAACCGGTCGGCGGTCCCGGCTCCCGGGGCGCTGGCCCGAGGCTGGACCCATCGCGGCCCCCAGCGAGGTGCGCACATCGGGGTGTGGTGCCGGCTCCGCTCCCGCGAAGTCCCCGTCCGAGCAATGACGTGCACCCGATGAAGTATGGCTGGGGACCTGTGGTCATGGGCACAGAGACCCCCGTCCCTGCGCCATGTCTGTGGCCCATGGAAAGCGAGCAGAGAGCCCTGGCCGGTTTGGCTCAGTGGTTAGAGCATCAGCCTGCGGTCCTGAGAGACCCGGGTTCGGTTCCCGCTAAGGGCATATACCTCGGTTGCAGTTTGTCCCCGGCCCTGGTCGGTTGTGTGGGTGGCAGCCACTCGATGTGTCCCTTTCATGTTGACGTTTCTCTCTTTCTTCCTCTCTCTCCCTCCCACTCTACCTGAACGAAAAATGGAAAAATGTCCTCGGGTGAGGATTAAAAAAAAAAAAAAGAAAGCGAGCAGAGAGGCTGTGGTTTCTTCTGAGCACCTCCCCGGGGGCGGTGGTCGGCCCGCAGCTGCAGGGCTGTTCTGTGGACGTGGCTTCAGGGTCATCTCCTCACTGCGGTGGCAGAACCACCCGTGACCAGGCCCTGCGCTCTCCCCACGCTATAGGCCGTGTGGCTGTCGCCTCAGGTGTGAGCTCTGCCTGTGAGAGCAGAAGCAGCCCTTAAACAGGACGCACGTGACCGGCGCAGCCCTGGCCAATAAAACTTTATTTAAACGACAGGACGCGGCCGGGAGCTGGCCCAGGGGACGCAGTCTGTGGACCTGCCTTTCGGGCCAGTCCTTTGCTGTATCGAGAAATCAGCAGAAACGGTTGAATAAGACAGGTCAGCTCCTGCTCCTTCCGAATGTAATCGGCAGGAATGTTAGGGGACAGTCTGCACGCGGCGGTAGGAGCAGGAATCAACCGTGTTTGATGGCGTCCAGCCTGGCTGTGGGTGCTGGGAAACCAAAAATAATGGGCTTCTGTCAGAGGGTTCAGGTCTCTTTTCTGTCTGTGACATCACAGGGAGCAGCGCAGGCGGCTGCGGACGCCCGTCACAAGATCCTCGGGTGTCTGGGCTCCTTCTGTGTCGTCTCCTGGTTCAGGACTGCAGCACGCATTCCCGGAGGAAGAGGGGGAAGGGAGGGAGGAGAAGGACCGGGTCCTGCTACCCGTCGCTTCTACAGCCAGCCTGTCACCGTCGATTTCATGTGTCAACTTGGCTGGGGACCCAGTTTTTGATCCAACTAGATGTTGCGCCCTGGCTGGTTTGGCTCAGCGGTAGAGCATCAGCCCGCGGACCAATGAGTCACGGGTTCAGTTCAGGCCAAGGGCATGTACCGTGGTTGCGGTTCGTCCCCGGCCCTAGTCGGGGTCCTGTGGGAGGCAGCCAGTCAGTGTGCCTCTCTCATGTCGATGTTTCCCTCTCTCCCTTTCTCTCCCTCTCTCTCCCTCCCACTCTGTCTGAAGATAAATAGAAAAATATCCTTGAGTGAGGATTAAAAAAAACAAAACTAGATGTTGCTAGGAAGTTTCGTGTGTGTGTGTGTGTGTGAGAGAGAGAGAGAGAGAGAGAGAGAGAGAGAGAGATTAACATTTAAGAGGCCAGTGCTTTATCCATTAGGCTACTGGGGCTGATAACATTGAAATCAGTAGACTGTGACTAAAGCAGGTTATCTTCCAAAATGTGGGTGGGCCTCGTCTAATCAGTGGAAGGTTATAGGAGAAAAGAGATAGACTGTTAACTAGAGAGCGGGAGTTCTGCCTCCAGATGGCCTTTGGACGTGACCTACAGTGTCGCTGTTCCCGGGGTCTCCAGCCTACCGCCCTACCCTGCAAATCCTGGCAAGCCCGCACTCGAGAGAGTCAACTCGTTAACATCTCTCCTCTCCTCTCTCTCTCTCCGTTTTTGTCTCCAGGGACTCTTACCATTCTGCCCATACTCTTTTTTGTTTTTAGGGAATTGAAAGTTAGCAGTCGCATTTCTTGCAGATGGGTAATGTTGAAAAATTTAAGATGTTCACGATCCTACTCCAAAGACATTTGACGTCTGCCTCGTCGGTACGAGGCAGCCAGCGTGTCTGCTTCTTGTCGGTGGTTTTGTTGTGTGCGCATAGTAGGTGCTCGATAAAGACTTGCGGATGGAGCCCGGCTGGTGTGGCTCAGTGGGTTGAGCATCGTCCCGTGGACTGAGAGGTCCCAGTTCGATTCCCAGTCAGGGCACATGCCCGGGTTGCGGGCTCGATCCCCAGTAGGGGGCGTGCAGGAGGCAGCCGATGGATGTCTCTTTCCCATCAATGTTTCCGTGTCTCTCTCCCTTCCTCTCTCGCTAAAAAAATCAATTAAGAAAACATAAAAAAAAAACAACAACAAAAGACTTGCTGATGGAGTGATTCTTGCAGGGAAGCCGTTTTAGTCGATTGGTGCTCAGAGGGGTGGAGACCAGGAGGGAGCAGCAGCCTCGAGCTGCAGGGGGTCCCGGCCTGAGTCTGCAAAGGAACCTCAGGAGCTGAGCCTGCGCCACCTGGTCGGACACCTGGAGGGGAGAGGGGATCCGGGCGGACCCAGCGGGCTCACGGGAACAGGCCTCTCTCCAGGAGCACCTGCAAAGGACTGCTGAGCCTCGGGTCCCTTCAGTGGGGCCTGCAGGGATCAGAGCTTCTCAATGAAACTGGACAACGGTGCCGGTGATGATGGCGAGACAGCAGCTGGCAGTGTCCTCGCTGGCAGACCAGCCTGCCCCATGCTCCACCAGGCTCCAGCTGCCTGTGCCCCCGGAGGCACAGTGAGGAGCTGGCTCGGCCAAGAACCGGCCTCCAGCACCGTCCTTGCTCAGGGTTGTGACTGCCCTGAACATGCGCAGTCGCGGGCTGAAGGTCGTCCACTGGCAGCCGCCTCTGCCCTGTCCCCTGGGCACTAGCAGCAGTCACCTGGGAAAGGCTGAGATGTTAGGAAGCACCTGAGCCCCTTCCCACGGGCTTCTCCCTGGACACAAAGGGAGGGGAGTCACCACAGCAAGGCCGTAGCAAGGACCTCGAGCTGCCTGTCCCTGCGCTGAAGCCAGGTCATCGGGGGCGCGATGCTGCCCAGGCTCTTGGCAGGTGTCCGAGGAGACACAGGAAGGGGGAGAGAGAGGGAGAGAGAGAGGCAGAGAGAGAGGGAGGAGAAGCAGAACTGGATCTGCTACCTGTACCTTTTGCCACTACTGTGTGACCTTGAAGAGCTTCTTGTTCATTTCAAGCTGTGTCCTCGTAAGTGAAATGGGGCTGATACTCAGTGTGATGGGCTGACTTGTGTCCTTCCCCCGAGTGTATCTGTTTAAGTCCTGACCCTGGCACCTCAGAACACGGCTGTGTTTGGAGAGAGGGCCTTTCAAGAGGTGATGAATAATACACATTTCTCCCAGGAGGACATACAGATGCCAACAGACAGATGGAAAGATGCTCAGCATCACTAAGATCGGGGAAACGCAAAGTCAAACCACAGTGGGATGTCTCCTCAGTCCTGTCAGAATGGCTGCCGTCAATACATCAGCAAACAAGTGCCGGCGAGGCGGCGGGGAAAGGGGACCCCTCATGCACTTGGTGGGAATGCAGACGGGCGCAGCCACTGCGGAAAACAGCATGGAAACAGTATGGAGGGTCCTCCAAAAATCTAAAATGGAACTGCCTTATGACCCAGTGATCCTGCTTTTGGGTATTTATCCAAAGAAAATGCAAACACTAACTTGAAAAGATAGCTGCACCCCTATGTTCATTGCAGTGTTATGTACAGTGACCAAGACATGGAAGCAACCCAATGCCCATCGATGAATGATCGGCTAAAGAAGATGTGGTACTTACTCACAATGGAATATTACTCGGCCACGAAAAGGACCAAGCCATGGCATTTGTGACACCACGGATAGTCTTAGAGGGCATGATGCTAAGTGAAATAAGACAATTACATGTGGAATCTAAAAACAAACAAACGAGAAAGCAAAACAGATCAATAAAAAAGCAGACCATGGGTGTAGAGAGCAAGCAGTGGTTGCCAAAGAAGAGAGGGTGGTGATGGGTAAAAACAGATTCATTTAATAAATAAAGAGGGTCTGCCAAACATAAGAAAAATAAAGTAACGAAAGGGGTTTGAACAAGAGACTGTTTGCTGGGGAACATGTATCGTATCTGGGAATTCTGTGCCCTTCTGTTTTTTTTCAAAGTGGTCCGTGATGGTTAAATAAAAAACAGGTAGAATAAAGAGGTGATTGAGGTAAAATGAGGTCATAGGGGTGGGCCCTGATCCAGTCCGACCGGGGCCCTTCGAAGAAGAGGCGATGAGGTCGCAGACACTCACACAGGGACACAGGCGAGCAGGCAGGGGGAGCACCGCCCTGGAGAAAGACCTCAGGAGGACCCTTGATCCCAGACTCTGGCCCCTGGAACTGTGAGAAAGTAAACTTCTGTGCCATTCCCCAAGCCTGCGCTACTTTGTTGCGGCAGACTTAGCAAACCAATGCAACCTGCACCTGAGAGATGTTGCAGGACTCACTAGATACAATGTATAACATGCTTAGTGTGTTCCTGGCACGGAGTCAGCTTGCTGTTTCCAATAGTCTCCTCTCCGGGCATTTCAGGGCAGTAGGGTGGTCCCCGGGGCATGAACTCCCGAAGTTCAGGTTCTGGTTTGGCTACTTACGGGCTGGGTAACTATGGGTTTCCTATGTCAATTCTCCAAATATCAATCTCCTTTTGCAGAATTGGGGGGGGGGGAGGGCAGCAGAACCCGCCTCACAGAGCTGCTGGGCCTTGGTGGCCCTTGTCATTCCGTCACTGTGGGGAAGAAAGCACTGACTGACCTCCTGCTGCTCAGTGTGTCTCAGGGCAGTTAAAGCCCCTGGGGAACGTGCGGGAAAGGGGAGCAGAGATACTCCCCCCACAGCCCTGTCGCAGCTGGACTCACCCTCAGTGCTTCTCTGAGCCACACTCCTGCAATCTGTAACTACTGACAACCGTGTGAGTTCTCCGTGCTGTTTTCCAGAAGCTTGCCATATTTTAAAAAAATATTCCTTTTTTAAAAAATATGTTTTTATGGGTTTATTTTAATTTTTTATTTTTTTATCCTCACCCGAGGACATTTTTGCATTTCTCTTCAGATAGAGCAGGAGGGAGAGGGGGAGGAAACGAGAGAGAGAGAGAAACATTGATGTGAGAGGGACACATCGAGTGGCTGCCACCCACACGACCCAACCAGGGCTGGGGGCAAGCTGCGACCAAGGTACGTGCCCTTAGTGGGAACCAAACCCAGGACTCTCTGGTCTGCCCTTCCCCCACCCAGCCCCTGGCAGCCACCATGCTGTCTGCTTCTAGGGTTTTCTTATTTTAGACTCCTCTAGAGGTGGGATCCTGCAGAATCTGTCCCCTGTGACTGGCTTATCTCACCCTGAGTGACATCCTCCAGGTCCATCCGTGTCATCACGTTTCACAGGAAGTCCCGCCCTTCCTCTTTTAATAGCTGTCCAAGTCAAGTAGGCAGAAAAGTTGGCCTTGGGACTTGGTGCCAGGAAGCCCCCGGGAAAGGTCTGAGTGGCACCGCCTGCCTGTCCCTGGGCCCGGTTGGCTCCCTCGGTCCCACCAATGGCTCCTGAAGGGCAGAGGTGATGAATGAGGCTGTGGGGGCTTCGGGGTGCCGGCCAGGCGAGCGCCCAGGGATGCAGATCTGATGCCAGCAGGAGGCTCCTGTGCAGCAGGACGAATCTTGCAGGTGCAAAAGCCACAGTCAGGCCTTTACAGGAAGGACGCCGGAGGTGCCCACAGAGAGGGATTTCCTGGTCCCCACTACACTCGCCTGAGCACCCGGGGCACCTCCGCTGGGCTGAGACCCAGGGCCCGGGCCCTCCCCCTGCTGTGGGGCGTCTGACCCGGGCGGGGCCGTGGCCTCTGGGTTAGCAGGGGACCCTTGCGGGGATTTAATAGACCGTGGTTTAAGGGCTGACTCCTCAGGGGTTGTCACTGGAGAGGAAACTGGGTGACAGACCACTTCTGAGATGCTCAGAATGGGACTGAGCTGGTGGAGTATACTTCGTAGCAGAGACTCTGACCTCTCCTGTCACCAAGGTTTTCCCGGGGCCACTGAGGCCCCAGTGTGTGAGGGGACAGTGGCCGGGCCCCCTTTCTGAGTCTTTGATGCTGGACACTCCGTGGCAGGGTTGCTGGGGCACCTCAGTGGTTGCGCTTCTCACTTTGGAGCCTGTGGCTGTGGGGGGTCCTGGCTGGGCCTGGCCGCTCCCTTCAGCAGCACTGCCCAGCGGGGGTCTGCAGAGAGGGGGCTCTGCAGAGAGGGGGGCCTGCAGAGAGGGGGGCCTACAGAGAGGGGGGCTCTGCAGAGAGGGGGGCCTGCAGAGAGGGGGGCCTGCAGAGAGGGGGGCTCTGTAGAGAGGGGTCTCTGCAGAGAGGGGGGCCTGCAGAGAGGGGGGCTCTGTAGAGAGGGGGCTCTGCAGAGAGGGGGGCCTGCAGAGAGGGGGGCCTACAGAGAGGGGGGCCTGCAGAGAGGGGGGCCTGCAGAGAGGGGGCTCTGCAGAGAGGGGGGCTCTGCAGAGAGGGGGGCTCTGCAGAGAGGGGGCTCTGCAGAGAGGGGGGCCTGCAGAGAGGGGGGCTCTGTAGAGAGGGGGGCTCTGTAGAGAGGGGGGCCTGCAGAGAGGGGGGTCTGCCGAGAGGAGCCGGAAATCCTCCCACCACACCTCCTTCCCAGGGCACTTCCCTGCCCAGCACAGCCTCCCTGGAGGGGTGCATAGCCTCCCTGGGGGAGGGGGCGCAGCACAGCCTCCCTGGGGGAGGGGGCGCAGCACAGCCTTCCTGTGGGGGAGCACTGCCTTCCTGGGGGGGCAGCACAGCACAGCCTTCAGGGGGGAGCACAGCCTTCCTGGGGGGGCACAGCACAGCCTTGGGTGGGGGCTCCCACGGGTGCTCTCGTCTGTGCTCTTGGCCGTACCCTGCACCCCCAGCTGCACCAAGGAGATAGCTGGACCAGAATGTAGTTCAGGCCCTGGTAGGGGGTCACCAGGCAACTTTGCCACTCTGGGGTTGGTCTGTCACCCTAGAGGGTGCAGTGCCCTGGATTCTGCCAGTGTGTTGTGTAAAATGCCTGGGGTAGGGGCTCGGGGAGGAGCTGAACCAGAGGAGACTTCCTTTCAACACCTTGGAAACGGAAATGATCCGCTTTGCCTGGTCTCTGCCAGGAGCTACTTGGAGTTTTGCAGAGGAGAAAGCCACCCACGTGCAAGGCCTTTCTTCCCCAGACGTCCAGCTGCAGTGGGGTGGCTTCCTCCCCTGGCCAGCAGATGCCCCACCTGAAGCCCTGTGGGGGAGGCAGAGGGTCAAGGCGAGGGCGCTGGAGGAGTTAACAGAAGGGCGCCCACCTGAGCCTCCCTGAGCGGAGCAGCAGCCCGTCGTCGGGCCCAGGCAGCCAGGCCTGGGCGGGGAGAGTCGGCCGCCACCTCCGATCGGGTCCCTGCTTGCCCTCGGCTGGGACTCGGTGGGCAGCCCTGGCCTTCCCACAGGCTCCCTCCACGGGCTCTTGCCTTTTAACCCAGACACCCCTGAGGTCCCGGCTGATGTTAAAGACAAACAGGAGAGTCTGCGTTAAAAGATGAAACGTAAGTTTTCTGAAATTTAAGGAGAATAAAGGCCGAGATTTCCACCGCTAGCTGCCTGCACGACCCACCGGGCACACAGAGAAGATGTCATTTTGTGGGGCCCATAGACCACCTGCCTCCTCAGAGGCGCCTGCACCTGGCACAAGGGAAAAACAAAGAACACCCCTCCCCCCCTCCCGGGGCTCCTCGTGCCCCCGCCCAGGTGCGACCTGCGGCCCGCTCAGTGGGCGGTGCTGTGGGGCGCGGGTTCGGCCGCCTGGGCCGGGCGCACCCGCCTGGGTTCCTGGTTTGGGTTCCTCCGCGGTTCCAAGGGCCTCCTCCCAGCCCCTTGACACCCCTATGCAGCCTCCTTTCCCACGGCGCTCCCCTTCTCCCTGACTCTCTCTTGTTCCAGCACCCCGCGCCCCTGGCCTCGGCGCCTTCCTCCCTGTGTCCCCTCCCCCGGCGCCCCTTCTCCAGCCCCCTTTCCCAGGGCGCGCCCCTCCTCCCTGTGTCCCCTCCCCCGGCGCCCCTTCTCCAGCTCCTTTCCCAAGGCGCGCCCCTCCTCCCTGTGTCCCCTCCCCGAGCCCCGTCTCCAGCCCCCTTTCCCACGGCGCGCCCCGGCTCCCCGGGCGCCCCCTCTCCAGCCCCGCCGAGCCGCAGCCGAGCATGCGCCGTGCGCCGGGGCGGGCGGGAGCGGCGTGCACACTCGGGCCCCCTTCCTGCACCGCGCGCCAGTTGCCGGTTGCTAAGCAGTTATCATTGTTTCTGTGGCGATTGCGGAGGCTGCTGCTAATTGGAGAAGCCCCGCTAACCGCAGCATCTTCTCTCTTCGGATCCGCTCCCCGCTCTTGGCTCCGGCAGGGGGAACTAGGCTGGTCCGCCCACCCTTCCTCCCCCAGCCTCCCAGAATAGCGTGTGCTTTGGGAAGTATGGACTGAACCCCAGCTCTTTCCCCCGATCGCGCTCGGGTGGCTCCGAAGTCGCCGTCAGATCGCACCTGCCGAGCCGGTGAGCGCCCAGGACCCGAGATCATGACCACGGCCAAGGAGCCCAACGCTTCGGCCAAATCCGTGCAGCAGCAGGAGCAGGTAACGCGGGGACCCTGCCGTGCGCGCGCGCGCGCGGGCCTGTGACACGGAGGAAGTGGGTTTCGCGTTTGTGGTGGCTGTAGCCACCTGAGCCTCGGGGGCAGGTGAGGCGTCCCCCGCCCCCACTTCTATTTTTAAAGGATCCTCTGGCCCCGGCGCATCTGCTGAGGGCAACTTGCTGTGCTGGGACTTGGGACAAAGGCCTCTCCCAGGGCTGCCTCTCAGCTGGTGTCCCTGTGCAGGTTTCCAACCACTTATAATTGGGGGGGGGGGGGGGCGCGGAGAGGTGGGTAGCCCCCGTCGAAGTTCGGCTTATTCTGATCCCCCAGGACTTTTAAGTTAAAAGAAGACGTGTTTAAAGGACTTTTCCTGGGCTAACTGTATCCCTGGCCTCCTTTTCTCCTTAAGGATTTCTGAAGGAATTCATGGCCCGTAGCTGCCGCGGTCCTGCGGTCTGGAAGTGCAGGCTCCCCCTCAGGAAAGCTGGAGGATGGGGAGTCAGGGCCATGGGGGAGCCCCGGCTCCCGGGAGCAGGTCTCCAAGGGCCGGTGCGGGTGGCCAGGACTACACTGGGGTCCCCCACGGCAGCCGGCTGCCAGGGCTCACCCTGCCCCAGAGCCCCCCAGGGCAGGGGTGCGGAGTCCAACAGAGCCAGCAGTGGGTTTGACCACTCATGTTCCTGTCCTTCCTCCCCAGAAGCTCTGGAGGGTGCTCGTCCTTATATCGCTGCAGGTCATGGAAACAGATCCGGGGGGACCCCTGTAGATGCAAAAGGCAGTTTTCGGGCTCTGTACATTATCAGCGTAGAGCGATGTCCCCCCTTTACTTCAGGGCTCTGCTTGCTGGACAGGGGCCAAGGAAGGAGGCCCCTTGTCAGGAAAGCACAGAGCCTTTGGGGGACATCATGTGACAATCCCATTGTCAACTATTCAGAGACTGTGCGAAGGCAAATTCGTGTCTGTATTTAGTACGAGCTGCATTTTGGGGGGTCATTTTCTCCAAACCCATTTTCAATTAGGAAAAGAAAAGACAAAGACCATCTTATTGCTATCACCGTCATCACCCTCAGCTAAAGAACTTCGATACAGTTTGATTTCTTCTGGGAAGAAGCTTTGGTACATACAGGAACCTGCGAGTTCAGATGCTCAGTGGTGGAGCGGGGGTGGGGGGAAAGCTCTGAGCAGACGGAGAAGCTCCCAATAGGCACCGCGAGCCCCTCCCCCAGACATTGATTCAGTAAGGACATCTGTACCCTAGCCCAGCACCCTGTGACTGGGGACCTGCCTCACTCGCTATGACATGGACGTGCCCTGGGCTTCCAGGCTCCGGCGAGGACTCAGGTAGCATTCCTGCCCACGGGCACAGGTAGGGTTAGGGAGAGAGGACACCCATCCCTCGGGCGGCCCTGGAAGGCCGGGTCTGAGTTCCCTAAACGGAGGTGGGCGGCGCCGAACACGTCCGCTCTGCTGACTGCACAGGCCAGGAGAGTGGATGTCGCGGGTGGGTTTGGGAGGGTGTGTGAGCTTTTCTTTGACTCCCTACCTTTGGATCCCTGGAGATCTCCCGGCCGAGCACCTGTGTCAATCATGGAGACATCGGCAGGTGTGACGTGCCAGCCGGTGGCCACTGTGGCTTCCGGAGCAGCTGGAAGGCCCCGGCCCTCCTTCCTCAGTGACATCTTCTTGACCCAGGGAAATGCACGGAGCCCACCCCGCAAAGGGGAACAAACTGAGCGCCGACAGCAGAAACGGGGTGGGAGACGCGAAATGGGGTAGAGCACCGAGGTCTCCAACAAGTGCACCTAGGACCTGCGCGGGGGTCCTGCCGGCGGCTGAACGCAGAGGGGCAGGAGGTGCGGCCCGGACAGACTGTCCCTTCTCCGTCATCAGTATCTAAACGGCATCGGACTAGTTCGTGTCCTTGGACACAGAGCTGCGTGAGCCCCAGACCCGGCCGGTGGGCATGGACAGGGGGCCAGGACAGAGGAAAAGGCTCCATTGAATTTAGGGGAGAGAGAGACAGATTTGCCGGGTAGCGGTTTGGCTTGGTGTGTACGCTGGGGGTCGTTTCGTTGGACTCCCTTCATTGCTGCCTCCCAGTCTCCAACCGGTGCTGGCTCACAGGAGCCCCGTGGGGGACCCTGCCTCTCCTGTGGGAGGCCTTTCTCTGAGGAAGCAGGTGGCGCTCGGTTCTGATGTCCCGCGTTCTTGAACAACTTGCGGCTTTTTCACTAGACTGCCATTTGGTTCTTCATGGGCTAACGGGCACGGTGCCATTGCCGACCTGCCTTGGCTGGAAGGAACTTCTTTGTGCCGAGGGTTATTGCACGTTGATGAAAAAAAATCTCGTGCGTGGCCAGCGTGGCTCAGGTGGTTGAGGGCCTTCCTGAGCACCAGGAGGTCTTCGGTCCGATGCCTGAGTTTGGGGCTCGATCCCCAGCAGGGGGTGTGCAGGAGGCAGCTGAGGGCTGCTTCTCTCTCTCTCCTTTCCTCTCTCTCTCAAATCAATAACATTTTTTTAAAATCTAAGGAAAGGTGTAAAACCCAATGCTTTTACCTGTTAATTAGACGTTGGCTGTTTTCTCCGCTTTGTTTGCCAAAATAGGTACTAAAAATAGATGAATGTGTGAAAAGAGTTTTTTTAAAGGACGCTGCATGAATACATTGGCATACAGCGGAGGAAGAACCGGCTTCTGAAAGGCCACTTGATCTTTAAATGAAGGATTCACAGCCCAGAAATGTTGGGAAACAATAAATCTTCCAGGCTGAATGGATTGAGTTCATCCTTTGGCTTTGAAGCCAGTCGGACGGCAGGTCCCTGGGTGAAACCCGAGGCCACCTTGGCTCACACGAGGTTCCTCCCTACTTCCTGCCCGAGTGGAGCCCAGAAGGGGAGTAGAAAACCTGATGCTCATTTGTTTTAAATTTAGAGTATTCTCAGAGCTTTCTGAATCCCTCCTCGAGAACCCCTCACAATCAGTAAGCCCCAGCCCAGGGGCTCAGGGGGTTGGAGTGCTATCCCAGGCAGCAAACAGTGGAGGGTTTCATTCCCGGCCAGGGCACATACCTAGGTTTCGGGTTTGACCCCCAGTTCGGGTGCAGACGGGAGGCAACTGATCAATCTGTTTCTCTCTCTCTCTCTTCCTCTCCCTTCCTGTCTCTCAAATCAATAAACCTGTCCTCAGGTGAGGATTAAAAACATAAATCAATGAAAGTACAAGTTTGTTTTGAAATCTGCCACCCTCACCTCCGTGACGTCGTACTGGAAAGCAGTGGTCAGTGCCGCCGGGAAGAAAAGTGACGTCACGAACACGGGTTCTCCACGCTCCCCATGAGTCGTGATGCGTTTTGCTCAATGCTGAGCAGGGGTCTGCGTCTACTCGCCACTTCTGTTTGGGGGCAGCGGGTGGGGACACACAGTCAGCGGCTGCGTCCATCACAAAATCGAGGAGTTGGAAAGACCTCACAGGTGTCCCCTGTGACCCGGTCCGCCCTCCCGGGCTCAGGAATCTCACGAATAAACGAGAATGTGTCTTTCCTTAAAGATCTTCAGCCCGGCTGGTGTGGCTCAGAGGCTGAGTGTTGACCCTGCACCAAGAGGTCGCTGGTTCGATTCCCGGTCAGGGCACATGCCCAGGGTGTGGGCCTGATCCCCAGTGGGGGGCGTGCAGGAGGCGGCCAGTCTATGTTCTCTCTCATCGATGTTTCCATCTCTCTCTCTCTCCCTTCCTCTCTCTCTCAAATCAATAAAAAAGAGAAAAATAAAACAAAGGTCTTGGGAAAGCGCCTGTGCATTGGAGAGAGCCCGCGTTCTGTGGGGACGCGGACCCTTCGCTCTGGTACACGCAGTCGCCCCGGGAACTGCCGCAGGCCCGGAACCAGCCCGTCTGATCTGCGTGTAAACACTCCGTTTCGTTGGTTCATCTTTTGTCGAGCGGCGCCGGCCCTCACAGGTGGCCCCGACATGTCTGCTGTCCTGTCACATCACGGGCCCGGGCCTGGCGCTGCCTGAGGGCGACACTGCTTCTCTGACGCGTGGTGACGCTGTGTCCAGTTGGCGCGGTGAACGCGGTGTTGTCAGCAGCACGTTCTGGGTAAAGTACCTTGTACTTCACGGAGACTGGGATTTCGAGCCAGGGTGGGACTCTCCGCGGGCACCGAGGTCAGAGTGGGGGGCAGAACCCCCCGCGGGCACCGAGGTCAGAGCGGGGCAGACCCCCCATGGGCACAGAGGTCAGAGCAGGGCAGACCCCCCCATATGGGCACCGAGGTCAGAGCAGGGCAGACCCCTCCGCGGTCACCGAGGTCAGAGCGGGGCAGACCCCCCGCGGGCACCGAGGTCAGAGCGGGGCAGACCCCCCGCGGGCACCGAGGTCAGAGCACTGCAGACCCCCCGCGGGCACTGAGGTCAGAGCCGGGGCAGACCCCCCCACAGGCACCAAGGTCAGAGCTGGGGGCAGACCCCCCCCACGGGCACCGAGGTCAGAGCGGGGGCAGACCCCCCGCGGGCACCGAGGTCAGAGCACTGCAGACCCCCCGCGGGCACTGAGGTCAGAGCCGGGGCAGACCCCCCCACAGGCACCAAGGTCAGAGCTGGGGGCAGACCCCCCCTGCGGGCACCGAGGTCAGAGCGGGGCAGACCCCCCCGCGGGCACCGAGGTCAGAGCGGGGGCAGACCCCCCGCGGGCACCGAGGTCAGAGCACTGCAGACCCCCCGCGGGCACCGAGGTCAGAGCCGGGGCAGACCCCCCGCGGGTGCCGAGGTCAGAGCCGGGGCAGACCCCCCCACAGGCACCGAGGTCAGAGCCGGGGCAGACCCCCCATGGGCACTGAGGTCAGAGCGGGGTGGGCCTCCTGACTGCACCCCGTGACCCCGCTGGAACATCCTAAGAGGTCAGTTCTGTTTGTAACTGATGACGAGAAAAAGCAAGCAGGCCCCTCAGGGCAGGGAAACGTGTTACGGAGGAACCGAAAGTGGGCGGAAGCCCAGGAGAACCAGGGTCGATATCAGGGCTGTTACGAGTCTCCCGAAGGAGAGGTGTTTTCATGGTTCAGAAAGCAACCCGGCGTCAGTAGCTGTGCTGGGAGGGTCCGTCCTGTCCTGCCGTGATCCGGGTCATCTCCCCACGGAGAGGAACTGGACGGGTCTGGGTGACCACGAGGGGCAGGTTGGGAAGACGGTGCAGAGACATAGGGCGTCCTCGCAAACCTCGGACCAGGCCGGGGGAGCCCTGGGCTGCAGAGCGGGTTGGTGTGTGAGGCTTTGAGGGGGGACTCAAGTCGTGGGTGCCCTGGAGAGAGCGTGTGCTGAACAAGAAAGGAATCTGTGCCTGGGAACCCCGGGTGGGTCCTGGAGCGGGGGGCGGGGGGGCAGCAGAGGGAGGCACGAGGAGAGGGAACAGGGTGGCCGGGTGGTGCGTTTTTTTTAAATCCTCACCAGAGGATATTTTCCTGTTTGTCTTCAGATAGAGTGTGAGGGAGAAGGAGGAAGAGAGAGAGAAACATTGATGTGAAAGACACACACCAATGGGTTGCCTCTTGTACGACCCTGACTAGGGCCCAAGACCAAACCACAAGGTGCGCATACCCTTGACCGGAATCGAACCCGAGACTCTTTGGTCTGTGGGCTGACACTCTAACCGCTGAGCCAAACCGGCCAGGGCAGGGGGTGCTCTCCTTACAGGAGCCAGAGACCTGGCAGCCACACAGTCTACCTGGAAGCCATCACCTGTCACAGTCCGGCGTCTGTAGGTAATTATCAGTCTTCTGAGATGCAGGTCACGTGACATCATAAACCACTCACTAGGCAGGGGTCACCTCAGAGACACATGAGAACCCCAGCAACCCCTGAGGGGCTGTGCGCGGAGCCCAGATTCAGCACCCATGGAGAGCGGCTGACTTTTCTGTCTGAAATATGCTTCTCTGCACCAGACGGGTGTCCCTGGGCCAGGCTGACACTGCCGCTGAGCGCTTAGCAAGACCTCAGGTCCCCCGAGGAGCCGGGCAGGCTCACTGGGCTGGACGGGCTTCCATTCACCTTGGCCAGCTCACCCTTGGCCCCAGCGCCCGCGGAGAGGGTCAGGGCGCCCCGCACCGAGAGGACCGAGCAGTCGCCACGTTGCCGCATCGCGGGGAAGCATAGCCTTCTTACCATCTGTGCTCATGAGCTGTGCCTGGGTGTGGCGGTCACCGGTTTGGTTTTTCGTCGACACCCTTCCCCCTCTGTCCGCGAGAAATGAATCAATTCTGCATGCTTGGGGAGATGCCGCAGGCTGGCAGTCAGGAATTCTGAAAATTGAGGAAAGGGGTATCATTTGAGAAAGAAGGGGTTCTGTGGAAGCTGGGGGAGACCAGAGCTGTAGGAAGATCAGACCAAGGGAGGTCTCGGATTCATGTCTTGTATGTGTCATTTGCAAAGCCCGCGCGTGCTACAATGTTTCTGTTTCAGGGCTTAGGATTGGTTACATTGTGTCATTCTAGGCGGGGTGGTTCTCTCAGACCCTGAAGTGTTGCATATTGTAGCCCATCTTGCCCTGTGATACTTAGACTTTTGTTTTAGTCACAGTAAGCTTTTCCCCCAAGGAAATAAGGCAAGTCGATGGGAAACAGGTAAAAGCACTTGCCCCGTGGCCCCTGGACGTGTCCGGCGCGGCTTCCAAACCGGACGTTTAATTCACAACCTCCTTTTGTGCGGCAGGAAATAGGCTCAGAGAGGTTGAGTCAGCTACCAGAATCACACCGCTGACAGATGGCACGTTCACGGCACAAATCAGCATTTATCGTTATGATTATTTTGCGATCAATCCAGCGATCCCAGGGAAGGCTCACTAAGTAATAATGTACTCGGAAGATTAATGCAAAAACTGGTACTAAATAGGAAATGCAAAGGAAATGCATGAATTAAGCATGACAGGTGCATTACAAACGCCCGTCTGTGGAGATGAGCTGGGAAAAGCCACACGCGTCAGGCCCGGCCAGGTTTCCTGCCCGTGTTTGTCTCACGATTTATGGACTGCCAGCCATTTATTTCTTGTGTTCATTGCAACATTCCTGGAGACATTAGGCTTTTCATAGAAACGTCGCATTTGAGCAATCAGTTTTTTAATGACTTGCTTTGGAAACAAGAAAAATTAGGGTGTGACGAATGTTTTTCTCCCCGGCTTCTCAAAGTAAGCAACAATTAATAAATGCTGCATGCTTGAGGAGAGGCAGCAGGTAATTTCCAATCTCATTTACACATGAATGACCTCGCAGGTAGTAGTTACACAGCAGGTGTTGGCAGATGAGGGGGAGAGAGAGATCCCGTGTCACCTGTGTGCATGTCCGGGGTGGCGGCGGGCGGGGGGGGGGGGACTTGGCTCCGTGGGAGGTCAGGTGTTGAAAATCCGGAGACTTTATTTGCTCACAAGCTTCCTCTGAATCAACAGTAGGTTGATCCTTGTCTTGGGGTTTCAGATGCCTTTGGAGGGTATGACGAACGCCAGGGGCCTGCTCACCAGGAAAAGTCACATAACCTGGGGATTCAGTGAGGCTCACAGACGCCATCTGTCTGTCTGTCTGTCTGTCTGTCGGCTCCGGGTTAAGTGTCTCTGCTCCCTTAGTGTGGCTGCCCAGCCAGCTAGCACGGTCTCTGGATGCATTAGTTGAAATGTGCTCAGTGCTCAGTCCTTCCGGAAATATGGACCAGGTGGCGGTGGCACCTGGGTGCTGTGCGTGGGGGCAGGGCAGGTGGGCGGGGGGTGAGTGGTCAGGACACATGAGTAGGATGCCCCCTCCGTGGTGGGTGAAGGGCCTGCGGGCCCCGTCGGGGCAGGACGTCTGAAGGACGAGCCTGTGGACGTCAGAAGAAAGGACGTAGGCTGTGCTGTTTGGAAGGACTGTTTCCGGAGCCGGGTGTCATGATCAGAAGAAGGTTGGCATTTCAATCTTCGTTATCGTCCGGGTGGCTCTGAAAGGCGAACCAGGAATTTACAGCGCAGGTCCCCAGACGGCAACTTTGCTGAGTGTCAGCACAGACTCTTCACGTCCTGGCTGACTTTCCACCTGTGTTCTCCCGAGGCCCCGTCCCGGGCAAGAGCAGGAGCCCTCAGCCGGGGGTGCTCACCGGGGCTTTCCGGCAGAAGCAGCAGGTTTGACGAAGGGCCCTTGGACTTGAGCATCTCAGGACTTCCTGATGGTCCGTTTGACCTTCCTCGACAACAGCTATGAGCCACTGAAGGACACACGCCGTGTCCGTTCCTTGAGTCTCTCCAACACCAAGCCTGTGGCAATCTGTGTAGAAAATGAATCCGTGAATGAACATACTGTATCCTCTCCAAACCTCCTCCAGGGATGGTCTGCAGAGATCAGGGGTCTGGGATTTTATTCATTTTTTCATTCACCAAATAGATCCAATTTTCGGAGACTTCGAGGAAAAGAAAACCCAGCCCCCTGAATAACCCGCTCACCTGCCGCGCCCCTCTCCGGAAGTCCTGCCCACACCCAAGCGGCCTGAAACCTCGTCTCCACCACACGGGCATGCGCTATGTGCCGCAGGTGTGGGCCGTGCTCCAGCGTGCAGGCCTGCGGGGACTCGTGTCCACTAAATAAGTGAACGTCCTCTCCCTCGCCAACTGGGTAGACGGACGAGACAGCCTGGATGGGAGCAGACCTGAGCGGCGGGCGTGCGCTCACGCTCTGGGCTGACCGGCGGAAACGGAGAGGAGTCGGTGGGGTCCCCTCTGCACCGCCTGCCCGGGCGGCAGGACTCAGCGTGCAGGTTGGGTGTGTCCTCCACCGCTGACGTGGAAGAAGTGATTTGGGGGAACAAAGCAGAAAAGTGGGTCGAGATGAATGGAAGCGGAGGTCCAGAGCATCAGCTGGGCACGGACTGGCCGTCTGTGTGGGACACTGACGGGCTCAGGGGGGATGGGGTTGCAGAGTGGCCAGCAGGGTGACACGGTCTCTTCTGAAGAAACAGATGATAGAGGAACTGGGGGTACAGAGCCCAGGCAGTGGGCGGAGGGCCAGGAGCCCAGCTCCGGGTTGGGGAGCGCTGGGTTACGTTCCCGCCCGGGCGCTGGGCAGCGAGGTGGCACCGGACAACTTGGGTGACCTCAGTGTCCACACCGAGTCAGTGCTCCGGGCAAAACAGCTGCGCCTGTTGTCGCTGCGGTGCCGTCACACGCAAAGACGTGGAGACAGGAGAACACGGCAAGGGCCCAGGTTCTCACCGTCTCCGCGGCCCCACCAGCCTGGTTGCTGCAGCGAGGATGACAGATCCGCGCGAAAGTTTATTTCCAAGGAAGCGTGTTGGCTGCATTGAATACAGGTGTTTATTCCCCCTTAACGGCCGCCGCGCCCAGAATCGGGCAGATGACATGCCGCCTGGAAGCAATCGGTCTGCCGTTTTTGACTCTATTAGACTCGCTCCGGCGCCTGGCGGAAGGGTCGTGCGGAGGCTCGGAGCTTTGCTGGGGTCTGCGCGGTCAGGAGTCTGTTCATTCGCGGCTTATGGCTTCTCTGAGCTGGTTTCTGCGTGACGCCCGCCGGGGTGATCCAGCTCCGCGTGCCAAGTGGCGGCTGCATTTTCACTGTCTTGACACCTGGCAGTGTGGCCAGGTTCCCAGGGGAGAGGACCGTGGCTTGGAGGCATCGTGGTCTCTATAAGTGGATGCACGATTGGGAGATGTGGCGCCTCCGTGGCAGTTTGCAGATCTGTGGATGGCGGTGTCCGTGCGCGAGTGTGGGAACTGTGCTTAAAGAAACGCTCGGTAATTGCGTCCAAGAGAAGCACTAAAGAAAATAAAGGTTATTGTGCCCCGAGACACTGGCCTGTGCCTTCCGCGGAGCTCAGGGAGGCTCAGGAAAATGTTACCAACTTAATACTAAGAAAATAAAATGGTGAGCTTTTCACTGAGATCTTAATTTCGTGAGAGAAACGCACAGAACGTTCTCGCTCTCTGGTAGCTTCTGAGCTAATGTCATGTCTTGAATTTCAGGGCGAGACAGAAAAATGTAGAAAAACATCCCATTTTTAATTTTCAAAAAGTGGAACTTCATGAGCATTTCCCTTGTGGCAGAAGCTTTGCCTCTCACCTCAGCTCACCTGTGTGCACATCGGACGTGTTCACCGGGGTTGTGGGTACGGGGTTGCATTTAGAATGGGCAAGGGTTTTTTTTTGTTTGCTTTTCTTTATTGATTAGAGAGAGAGGAAGGGAGAGGGAGAGAGAGACAGAAACATCGTTGAGAGAGAACATCAACTGGCCCATTCTGCACGCCCCCCACTGGGGATCGGGCCCACAACCTGGGCATGTGTCCTGACCGGGAATCAAACCGGGGACCTCTTGGTGCAGGGTCAATGCCCAACCACTGAGCCACACCGGCTGGGCTGGAATGGGTGAGGGTTTTAATGATGTCGGGCTCATCCTGGTCTTTCTTTTGCTCACTCTTTCTGTGCTTAGGAACGGCAATTCTTTTTTTATCCTCACCTGAGGACATTTTCAGATAGACTGGGAGGGAGGGGGGGGAGAGAGAGAGAGAAACATCGACTGGTTCCCACCCACGTGACCCCAACCGGGGTAACAATCTGGTTTGGCTCAGCAGTTAGAGTGTCAGCCTGTGGTCCGCAGAGACCCGGGTTCGGTTCCCGCTAAGGGCATGTACTTCGGTTGCAGTTTGTCCCCGGCCCTGGTTGGTCGTGCGGGTGGCAGCCACTCGATGTGTCCCTTTCACATCGATGTTTCCCTCTCTCTCTCTTCCTCTCTCTCCCTCCCACTCTGTCTGTACAAAAAATGGAAAAATGTCCTCGGATGAGGATCAAAAAAATTAAAAAAATAAAAAATAAAATAAAAAGAAAAGAGGCGTCTGGACCATTACCTCGGTGTGCTGACTTCAGACGCCTGTCCACACGCCACACCGCTGGGACGTTGTCCACCAGGTTCAAAGCCACAGAGAAGCCGAAGCAGGTCACGTGAGCGCGGGTTATTACGCGGCAGGTCCCCCGCGGACGGGGTGGCGCACCCGCCATCAGACCTTCCCGTGTGGTCCAGCAGGGCAAGGACGGCCCATCAGCCCCGTCGGGGAAACGGATGGATGCGTGGAGGACATTCCAAGCAGACGCAGTGCGTTCCACGCACTCCTTGGGCACGTGTGCAGAGTGCTGCAGGCGTGGAGAGCCTCCGTAAGCTGGGCGATTACCTATAAGGATCGTGTTTCTTTGCCAAGGCTGGTTTTCCCGAGGTGACTCCGAGGCGAGAGTCTGTCGGCGTGTCTGTCTCGCCCTCGCCTCGGGCGCAGGTGGCTGCGGCGATGCTCTGCTTGGCGTGGGAAAGGAAGCGGGGCAGGGAGCTGCGTGGGACAGGAGCCGTGGGCGGAGGGCCGCGTGGAGACCGCGTTCTGTCGCGTGCGCTGCCCTGGGCACGGGACCGGTGTTTGGGGCGAGCTCGGGCCCAGGTGACGGATCGTTTTGTCGAGCCCTCTACAAAAATACACATCTGGTTTCATCACCCGCTGACTCCTGCCCATCTCTCGCTGCTTTGGGTCCCCCAGCTGGAACGTTGTGCTGACCCACGCGCTGGCTCTCGTGCAAGTGGGCGGAACCATCTTTCTGGACGGGGGAACCGCAGCAATAACGTCCCACGGGTGTCGGAGCAGTTCGAGCTCCCCTTCCCCCGGGTCTGTGCGGGCCCCTCTTTCTCCGGACCTCAGCGTCTGGGCGGAGCCGGGCTGCTGTCTTCCACTTCGGTAGAGACTTCCTAACACTTCTGAGTCTTCTCTTTTGCTGGTACCCGCAAGTTCATGACATTTGTTGTTGTTCATCCTCACCCGAGGATATGTTTTTAGAGAGGGTGGGAGGAAGGGAGGAAGAGAGAGAGAGAAACATCGATGTGAGAGAGACATCAATTGGTTGCCTCCTGAACCACCCCAGTCAGGGTTGGGAATCGAACCTGCAACCGAGGTACACGCCCTTGACCAGAAATCGAACCCGCGACTCCAACCAACTGAGCCACACTGGCCGGGGCTCAATAAACATGCCTAATAACCCCAGGAAGGACACCAATATTTCCATCATACACACGTCCCTAAAAGCTGACGCCAAGAGCACATTTTTAATGAGTTCAAATGACGGGCGTAAATGTCACCTCTCTGTTACCTGAGTATCTTTCCTGGTTGGAGGTTTCAGTCGGGAAATGCCAAATAACAGCCACGCATCATCCTGATGGAACCGTAGCCTGTCGCCGTTATTGAGAACAGTAGATCTCGAGTTATTTTCCAGACAGGAACACTCTCTGCGTCGCCGGTGAAGGCTCCTCGGACAGGGATGACCTTCCCTCCATGGTTCAAGGGAAGATGAAACCTCGCCATCTCATATCCTTGGGATTTGGCAAGAATGGATTGAGTCACTCTCCAAAGACCTGTAATAACAGGGATGAATTGTGTCCCTTTCGGGTCATCAAAGTATATATGGAGGCTGTGCCAGACATCTAAGCCTGGGGCTCTGTCTGTGATGGTGTCACCCTCCCGTGGCTTTGGTCCCTCTCGGAAACATGATGGGGTCACATCACTGGTGGTTCCTAGTTCACGCGAGATTAGTCTTTCGTGTGCGTAAGTCATCCCTGGAGCCTGAAAGTCAGAGCTCAATCTCTGCATTTTGAGGACACACGAATGCAGATAGAACGATAACGAAATCTAACCTACGACCCCAGAAACATGAGTTGGAAGGTCTGTGAACTGTGCCCGATACCAGCGGACGCGTGGGTGTCTCCTGTCCAGACCCGGAAGGGCTCGGGTTTGCCCCGTGTCCCGTGTTCAGCAAGAACATGTCATCCTGGCCTCGTTTCCATTGTTCGTGGTAGCCTGTCCGTGGAGCCACACTTGGAAGGGGTCGCAGGCGTCTGTCATCATCTAATGTGTTTCATTGTTCCATAGACATAACACCACTCTGTCCTCCCGTGGTGACTGTCTCTAGAGAATTCGCAGCTCAGCACGGATTCGTGACCTCTCCAAGGTCCACGGCAAATGGAATAATCTCCTGATTTCCCACAAGGAAGGGAGGGAGCTGAGTCCCCTCTTCGGTCGGGATGGTACCCCGTGGGAGGCTGGGCTGAGCTAAGGAGGCAAAAAAAGCATGTGAGTCGGAGCTCTGCTCCCCAGAATTGCACGCTGTTTTTTAGAGAGAGACGAAATTCCTGCATCTGGGTCTCTTCGGATCCACCTGAATATTGTACTTGATGCCTGGTAGCCACAGGCCGCTCTTGGCGTCCGTGTGAAGATGGGTAAACTTCTGGGGGAGGGGGGCAGAGTTCGGCTTCCAGGCAGTGTGGAGAATTCAGAGGGAAAACTTGGCAGGAGGGGAGTCAGGACAACATAGAAGAATCAGAGTTTGTTAGAATTAGGAGGATAATAAAGCACATTATAGGGTTTTAACAAGTGCTTTGTAGGTAGGATGACCACATATCCCGATGTGCTCAGGACAGCCCTGGCTGATGCGGCTCCTTCTGGCTCGAGTTGGACGGCAGTTTCTTTTATTCTCACGAGCGTTTAGGTTTGGGTAGCAAGTCACATGGTCAGCGTCCGGGTTGGCATCTAAAACAGCAACGGATTGAGACGAGGAATCTGGTGACACTAGTTTTGGGGTCCTCGTCCCCTGGACTTCCATCTGGTGCCTACGTCCATTTCTCCTTTTATTTGACTGAGTTTCTCAATACGGGCAAACCCTGTCGCTTCACGGACATTAACAAGGTCTGGAAGCCCCTGTTAGGTCCCTTCTTCCCGTTTCTCATCCAGAAGTTTCTTCTGAACTTCCCGTGGTGGCACGGCCAGGGTTGTTGAGCGGCACAGACGTCTTTCTGAACGTCTGTCACTTGCTACAGTTTCTCTCCTAGCACTTGCTACAATTTCTCTCCTATCACTTGCTACAATTTCTCTCCTATCACTTGCTACAATTTCTCTCCCAGCACTTGTTTCTCTCCTGTTACAAAGTGGGAAGGGACGTCACAACCGCTGTTTGAACCGGAGCTGTCTCTTCAGGAGGCAGGGATGGTGGTTTCACTAGCATCTGAATTTACGAACGTGTCCCCCACCGAAACTTTGGTGGCCGCACAGTTGTCGCCGACGCTGCCCGATTTCAGCACGTCTCCCCTGCGCACCGGGGACGGCGTTTTCTGGTCGGCGTGGCCCCTGGACGGACACAGTGACCGCCGCAGCAGCACCTCGTGAAGCCCCTGTTGAGGGACCGCTGAAGGTGTCACTGAGAAATGGAATTTCCATTTTTATTTCCTCCTAGTTGGTTCAGATGGAAATAGCCACAGGTGGCTGGTTCCAGGTCATTTGTGCAGCCAGCTCCAGGCACTGGTGTTGCTTGGGTGGGGAAAACAGATGAGTCTGAGCCCTGCGTCGGGAGGGCAGGAGATGGGCACACAGGTCTTTACGGGGGAGGGGACAGAGTGAGGTACGATTCGACACCAGGTTCTCTAAAGGGGTGGGGAGGGGCCGTCAGGGCAACTCTGACAACGGATACTTGAGTTCTGATCATGTGTCCACTGCGTACGTCAGGGAGGGACATGAGAAGGAGAACTTCTTGGAAATGGGGACAGTGTGTGCACGTTCTTGACGGGGTGGGGCAGGGGAGGGCCCTGTCCCCCCACAGGAGGGGAATGAGCTTCAGCTCAGGTGAGCTCTCCTGCATGTCTTAGCCCTTTCGTACCACAACACAGACCATCTGGGACCTCGGGCTCCTCGTCAGGACACGAGGAGTTATGACTGGAAGCCTGGGGAGAGGTGGGGTAGAGTCACCAAACTCCAGGCCTGGAAACGATTAGCTTTGGGCCAGGCAGCCACCGAGGTGGCCCCTTCATCCGCGGGTCCCCGTGACAGCCTTCCTTCAGGACGGTGACCACCTGCTTTGGTGCTGCCTTGGATGCTGGGTGGTGTGGAACCGGGCTCCTGGGCTGTCCAGGACGGTGGACGAGTCGTGGCCGGCGGTTGACGGGCCCCAGCCACCGCCCCGTGTCATGCTCTGAGCGCGTGCACCATAGCTGTGTGGTTCCCCCTCTTTCTCGTAGCTGAGACCCCAAAGATCCGTGGCTTCCTACAGAGCCTGTCTAAAGACGGACAGGTACAGGCCCCCGGCAGGCAGAGGGACGAGCTTGGGGATTTATTCATCTACCATGACCTCCACCAGCAGACCCCAGGACACAGGCCATGTGTGTGGCTCTTTGTGAGAAGAACAGACTGACTCTATTTTCCCGGTGACCTGCCTGCGGGCGCAGTACGAAAAGTCCCCGCCACGCGCCGAGGGACCTCGCTGGGACGGCGCCCGCAGACGGCGGATGAGAAGAAAGAGTCTAGTTTTGTAATTGAACCTCCCAGGTCCGCATGATGACGTGTCCCTAGAACCCGCTGTCTATCCAGGGCGGTCACAGTCCCCCGTGGGGAAGCTAATTTTACAGGGAACGGAACAGGGAGGAGACTCCGGCTTCGGAAGAGATTCGTGGGGCAGGGTCACCGGCGTCCCTGTCATCTCTCGAGGTGGGCACAGCCTCACAGACGGTGGGTTCGTTAACTCAGCAGGTGTGGTGAAGTGGAGAGACCTAGTGGGAAGTTAGCAGCTTCCTAAAGGATACAACTGTGTTCTCAGGGTCATGAAAAAACCCTCTTTCACTTCCCAGAACAGGGATCCTCGACAGGGGCCCAGGAAAACCCCCTGACTCCTTGTGCTAGGCGTGCGTAAAGACACCCCCGCTCGCGGATCTGTTTACGCGGGCGCGGGCTGGACGTATGCCTGGCATGGTTCCAGCGGTCTGTGTGCTGGGGCGTGTGGCCCAGGATCACGACCATCGCTGACGAAGGGCTCAAGAGCACGCTCTCCGCGCCGTCTGACCGCGAGCTCCGCCTGGAGTCTGTCCGTCTGCAGACGCTCTCTGCCGAGGCTGCGGCTGACCCTGGATAGGCGTCTGTGAGTCCACACGGTGTCCGTGTGTCCACCGTGACGCAGCTGTCCACGTTTAGACGGGAAGCTCTTCGAGGCTGAAGCTCTAGGACCTGCGGCATCTGAGGAGCTCAGAGCGGGGGTTGGGCGTGGGTCCGGGGGGCCAGGACGAGCAGACATCTGGGGACTCCGGGGTTTCTCCGCAGAGAAGCGAAATGAAACGACGCGGTTGAGAGTGTGTGGGGGGCCCCTCCCCGCTCCGGTGCCCTCCGGCGACCTGACAGCACCTTGGCATCCAGGTCATTGGAAACAGTCGGAGACTCTGGCCTCGGGAGGGAGGTGCCGATGTGGGTCCTGGGCCCTGGAGGGTGCAGCGGGGGCTGGAGGCACAGCCGGAGACAGTGCCCGACCTCGGAGAACCCATGGTGGATGCCGGTGCCACCGACCCCGGTCCCGTTAGAGACGACAGCTCCGAGCCTCCAGAAAGATCACAAATGTGCCCTTGGGCTCTTTTAATAGTTCTGCTGCCGGCACATTGTTGTTCCTTCTCTCGCAGTGTCTTTGAGGAGAGTCTGTCGTCTACCCCACAGCCCCGTGCGGAGAGGCGATGACATGTTTGAGTTGGCGCGGGAACACGCGTAGTTCGGGTGTTTTGTTTTTCCAGCGGAGTGTTGGGAAACCGCGGTGTGTGATTTCCAGGCAGTGTTCAGTGTGAGCGGCACACACATTTCTTTTCTGTGGGTTCCTGGGAAGTGCTCCCCGTGTGACAACCTCCAGGCTGGTCTTGCCAGTCAGGCGGTGAAGCGACGGCTCGCGACGTAGGCGTCCTCCTGCCGAGATCACCAGCCGAGGCCGTGACGCGGGGTCCCGCTCGGAGCGGGGCTGCTGGCCGCACCCCCGCGTGTGAGCTCAGGGTGGATTTCTCTCCCTGACAACTCGGGAGACAGTGGCCACGGGGGAGGGCGCTCGCCTGCCGCACACAGGTCGCTGGTCAGCGCTGGTGAGTTTTCCCGGAGAAAAGACGCAACGGGAATGGACGACCGCCTCCGCCGCGCCTTTCGACATTCGGGTCAGGAAGACAAAGCTGCCTCCAACTCAGGAATCCAGGACCCGGCATCTCACATCATGTA
Source organism: Molossus molossus (assembly GCF_014108415.1). Classification (NCBI taxonomy): domain Eukaryota; kingdom Metazoa; phylum Chordata; class Mammalia; order Chiroptera; family Molossidae; genus Molossus; species Molossus molossus. The sequence continues at coordinate 110,734,539 of NW_023425401.1, forward strand.
CTCCTACTTATTTACTGTTGTTAATCCTCACCCGAGGTTATTCTTCCATTGAGTTTTCTTTTATCCTCACCTGAGGACATTTTTTTGTTTGTTTGTTTGTTTTTTCAGATAGAGTGGGAGGGAGAGAGAGAGAAACATCGATGTGAAAGGGACACATCGAGTGGCTGCCACCCGCATGACCAACCAGGGCCGGGGACAAACTGCAACCGAAGTACGTGCCCTTAGCGGGAACCGAACCCGGGTCTCTCTGGACCACAGGCCGACGCTCTAACCGCTGAGCCAAACCGGCCAGGGCTCCATTGAGTTTTCAATGAGTGGAAAGGAGGGAGAGAGAGAGAAACATCCCTGTGAGAGAGACACATCCATTGTCTGCCTCCCACACGACCCCGACGGGGCCAGGGATCCAGCCTGCAACCCAGGTACGTGCCCGCAACCGGGAAGCGAACCGGAGAACCTTTGTTCCTCGGGCCGGCGCTCTGACAACGGAACCATACCGGCCAGGCCTCCCTTGACGTACTTTTAATGGCTCAGGTTGGTCGTTAGCATTAAATTCTGTTCTGTCCTGATTTCTTTCGAGCCTTTTATAAACGCTCACTCTGGCCCTGGCCGGTTTGGCTCAGCGGTTAGAGCGTCGACCTGCGGTCCAGAGAGACCCGGGTTCAGTTCCCGCTAAGAGCAGGTACCTCGGTTGTAGTTTGTCTCCAGCCCCGGTTGGTCGTGCGGGAGGCAGCCACTCGGTGTGTCCCTTTCACGTCGATGTTTCTCTCTCTCTCTCTCTCCCCCCCCCCCTCCGGCTCTGTCTACAGATAAATGCAAAAGTGTCCTTGGGTGAGGATAAAATAAATAAATAAATGAAAATAAAGCGCTCGCTCCGGCGGACAGAACGTCACAGAACGGAGACAACGGGCTGACTTCACACTCCTTGGTTTCGTCGGCTGGCCTGAGGCACCAGAGGCCAGTAGGCTGCTTCCCCCACATCTTCCCAGACCACGGGTACCCTTCTCAGGGCGAGTGCGAGAGGCGCCGTGCGGACTGGCGACGTCAGCGTGGTCGGTCTGACGGCTGGTTGAAATTATCCTGGTGGCGGGCACAGGATCTGAACTCGTCTTCAGAATTCCCGTCTGGGTGTGTCCGCAGCCAGGCCGACCCCCAGGGCCCTTGGGGCGTGTTCCCCGGCAGGTCTCATCAAACCCGGGGCCCAGGAAAGGCACCTGCGAAACACCCCCGGAGGCGTGGGGATGGGGCGGGTCACCCTGCCCCTGTGCCATTGGGGTGACGGCCCCTGTCCAGCGGGGAGTGGACAGGGTGGAAGGTCAAGCACCAGCTCTAAGTGGCTTTGTGGTGCCCCCTAAGCGCGTGTTGTCTCTTGTCTGGCGCCCGGGGTTGTGCCGTCCTGCACCGACCCGGTGAGCGCGAGCCTGGCGGGCTCTTCCCCCGACGCGTTTCCTGCCGCGCCTGCGTCCTGGCCGGGGCTCCCTCTGGCCTGCGCTTATTTTTATCCTGCACGCGGGCTGTTTCCTGCGCGGAGGAGACGCTTTGCCAGCGCGTCAGAGAGGCGGGGTGGCAGTCAGAGGCTCGAGTCACAGCCTTAACCCTCGGACCCGTGGTCCTGTCCTTGGCTCTCTCTCCACGGTCCTGAGAACCTGCACCTGAGACCCCCCACGGCCCCAGGAGCTGGGATATGTTCCCCAAAAGGAGGAACTCTCCGGCCCGGGGGCTTCTCCGATCCCTGCGTGGTCCCAGCACTGGACAGAGCACCCGGAAAAGGACACTGTCTCGGGGAAAACTGGGCGTGACTCACCGTTCAGACATTGCCTTGTTTATTTCTCTTTTACTGGATTTATTGGGGTGACATTAGCTCATAGAACCATGTAGGTTTCAAGTGCACCATTCTGACACCCCATCTGTGTATTGTACTGTGTGTTCACCCCCAAGTCAGGTCTCCTCCCATCACCCTTGATCCCCTTCACCCTCGTCTGCCTGCTCCTTCCCTCTGGTGACCACCACGCTGTCGTCTGTGTCCAGGACTTGTTGTTTTTTCATTTTCGCGTAATCCGTGCACCGTGTTCACGCAGCCCCGGGACCCCCGCCCCTCTGACGGCTGTCCGTCTGTCCGTGTCTCCGTGGGTCCGTGTCTGTGTTCAGTCTGGTTCACGCCCATTTAAAGTCTGCACGTGCCCAGTGAAGCGGAAACGGCGGTCATGGTATCGGGATGATCGGAGCCACGGGAGGGAGAGAGGCGAGAAGACGCGCGGAGCCGGGAGCGGGCCCCAGACTCGGGGCCCAGGGCCCCTTTCGGAGTGAGCCAGCCTGGGGTCTCCGTGCTGTTCCTCCCTCAGCAGCTGAGAGGCGCCGGGGTCCCTGCCCCTCGGCCTTGCACGGATGTTGAGTCGCGTGAAGGGACGTGAAGGACGGAGGCCCCTGGACACTGGGGAACAGCCACACCGCCCTCCGGTCCCTTCACGCTTCCACAGTGGCGCCGGGCCTCCCCGTTCGCCGTTGCCTGTGTTTTCTTCCTGCTGAACGTGGTCCGGAGGCCGAGGGCGGGGACTCCTCTGCTGCAGGGCACACCCCCCTCACGCGCGTCCGCGACCCTTGCGGTGCCTCCCGAGCGGCCTGGCAGAGGGGAGCCAGCTGCTCCCGCGGTGATTAAGCGCCCGAAGTTGCGTCGACCCTCCGGATCCCTAACCCTGCCCCCGGCCTGACGCGAACCAGCCACATGTTTTCTCTCCTTTTCAACACGGTGCTCAGTTGCCGGGCCGCCCGGGGCCGGTCCTCGGTGGTCACCGCCGACGGCATAAACGCGCAGAGGCCGTGCTGAAATGGGATTTAATAAAACATCGCGCTGCTATTTCTGAGATGGAGTCAGCCGTGCGTGGTGCATTAAAGGAGCTGCTAATTCAGAATTTACGGGGACGGGCGAGGAGCCAGGAGCAGGCCGATGAGTCTGAGGCTCGGATGTGGAGCGGGAGGAGGTGATGCTGGCCGCCTGTCCCCGGGGCAGCGGGCTCTGAGCTCCCCACATGGAACTGACGTCTACCGAGGGGCCTTTGATAAGGACCCCCCAGGACAGAAAAAACTCCCTCCCCACAAGTCCCCAGGAACCGTCTGCAGACATGCTCTGCGTAACAGCCCGTTTGAATTCAGCAGTAATTTGTCGGGCAATTAATAAAATAGATTAAAGTCCAGTCTGGAGTGGTTGCTTTGGCACACGGTTCTGAATTTTTTCCATCGCAACAGATTGGGGGCTTTGCACCTGGTGCATTGACCCGGATGCGGCCGGTGTCCCGCGCGGTTCCTGGGGCCGGGTGGCGATTGTTCTGCTGTGACGGGGCCTCCGCTTCGTGCGCTCGGCCGTTAGAAGCTCAGCGTCGAGGGGTCTTCGCGGCATCTCAGTTGCTGACGTTGCCCCATGAAGACCGAGGGCTGGGCTTGGCACCTGTGACAAACCTACTGTAGATTCCTATTAATCAGCCGCAGAAACGTCTTAATGGGACGGAAATGGACACACGGCCGGCACTGACGTTATTTATAGGCGGTGGACGGGGCGGCGAGTGAGCAGCTGGACCGTGTGTAAGTAAAGAATCCACGGCACGGCCGGCAGCGGCGCCCTCCCGGCCCCACGCGCGTCTCGTCCCCTCTGCCGCCCCGGCGTTGACGCTGACGCAGAGCCAGCCTGCAGAAATGTCCTCGCTGCTCCGACCTTCACGGGGGCTCCTGGGTCGCCGGCCGTGGTGAATCATTCAGCCCGCTGACTTGAATGCGGTAGATTTCCTTGCGTTTTTAAAGATGGAAAACCCAAACGGCTGGTCGTGAGATCTCTTTGTTTAAAAATGTGTTTTATAGACAAAGTGGGGTGAAAGCCAGGGGGAGGGAGCGTGGCAATGGGGGGGGGAGGGTCTGTAATACTTACAGCGATAAAGATACATAAAAAAAACTTTTTAATTAAAATAAATAAATAAAAATGTGCTTTAAAAATATTTTCTTTCGCCCTGGTCAGTGTGGTTCAGTGGTTAGAGCGTTGGCCCTTGCACCACGGGGCCATGGGTTTGATTCCCAGTCAAGGGCACATACCTGGGTTGCAGATTCAATCCCCAGTCCCGGTCAGGGTCGTGCGGGAGGCAACCGATCAATGTTTCTTTTTCTCCTTTAGTGCTTTTAGAGAGAGAGGAAGGGAGAGGGAGAGAGGGACAGAAACATCGATGAGAAAGAACATCAATTGGCTGCCTCCTGCGTGCCCCTGACTGTGGATCGTGCCCACAACCTGGGATGTGTCGTGACCATGGCAACCTCTTGGTGCAGGGTCGATGGCTCAACCACTGAACCACACCAGCCGGGCAATGTTTCTTTCTCACATCAATGTTTCTCTCTCTCTCTCTCTCCCTCCTTCCCTCCCTTCATTCTATCTAAAAATCAATGGAAAAATATTCTTGGGTAAGGATTAACCAAAAAAACAAAAACAAAAAACCCAAAAATCAGGAGTGGGAGGAGATAAAACTGATGGAGGGGGAGGGGAGGGGCATTGCTGTGTCCTGGGTTCCTTCTCTTCTCCCCGGAACCCAGCTTGTTCCTATGAAGGAGGATCCGCTTGGCAAAGTGCCACTCCCTGGGGTGTCCTCAGGCACCCCTCCACGTTGGGGTTCTAGCCCCGCCTCTCCTCCACCTTCTCGGGACCCGTGGGGTCTGTCACCAGCTGGGGTTGATTTCCTGCAGGTGAAAGGTTTTAAAAGGAGCGTTGCTGCCGTCTGTAGGGCCGTCTGATGCCGACGGGAAGGCCTGGGCATCAGGTGAGAACCTTCTGAGGTCAGACCTCGCTCCCTGCCCCGGGGGCCAGCAACCTTGCGGCGATGGCTCGGGACCTCTGTGTCCCTCTCGTCATTTGTAGAAGACGAATGAAAACCAGGGCTGTCGTGGGGACTAACTGAGAGGCTGTGTTTCAAGTGCTTCATCCTTGACACCAACAGGCACAAAAATGAGCAGTCCTGTGAAGGAGCCACTGGTCATGTGGACTGGATCACCTCAGGCGTCCCGGGCATGTGCTAGGAACCGTTACCGTCCGACTACCCTCTGGGCTTTGCTGTTTCTTCTTCTGCCCCACGGAGGGCTGTCCTTTCTGTCCCTCCCATGTGGATGGGATGCCACAGATGTCCTTGACCGCCAAGCTCACCAATGAATCCCCCTCTTACGATTCCCAAGCCAGGATGTATGTGTGTCTTGCCCACAGGTCCCTGGCTGCCGTTCCCCACTGCCAAGGGCAAAGGGGCATTCTGATCGTCAGAATAAGTTATACTGCCCACTCCTGTACATCGTTTCTCCGGACGCCAAGCACCTTCTCAAGGTTACAAGACATTTCTCAAGGTCACAAGATGCTTCTGTGAGTTAAAGTAGACACACCTGTTCATTGCAATAGAAACACTTTGATTAGGGGCAGCTGCTGCTTTCCATGACCTCTCGCCAAATGGATCTCTTCAGGGGGTACCAGCCTCCCTCCCCACTTCCCATCACCTTGGAGACAGCCAGAATTCTGTACACCATCACCTTGGTAACTGACAGAATTCCATACACCATCACCTTGGTGACAGCCAGAATTCCGTACACCATCGCCTTGGTGACAGAATTCCGTACACCATCACCTTGGCGACAGCCAGAATTCCATACACCATCACCTTGGCGACAGCCAGAATTCCGTACACCATCACCTTGGTGACAGAATTTCGTACACCATCACCTTGGTGACAGAATTCCATACACCATCACCTTGGTGACAGAATTCCATACACCATCACCTTGGTGACAGAATTCCGTACACCATCACCTTGGTGACAGCCAGAATTCCATACACCATCACCTTGGTGACAGAATTCCGTACACCATCACCTTGGTGACAGCCAGAATTCCATACACCATCGCCTTGGTGACAGAATTCCGTACACCATCACCTTGGTGACAGAATTCCGTACACCATCACCTTGGTGACAGAATTCCGTACACCATCACCTTGGTGACAGCCAGAATTCCGTACACCATCACCTTGGTGACAGAATTCCGTACACCATCACCTTGGTGACAGCCAGAATTCCGTACACCATCACCTTGGTGACAGAATTCCGTACACCATCACCTTGGTGACAGCCAGAATTCCGTACACCATCGCCTTGGTGACAGAATTCCGTACACCATCGCCTTGGTGACAGAATTCCGTACACCATCACCTTGGCGACAGCCAGAATTCCGTACACCATCGCCTTGGTGACAGAATTCCGTACACCATCGCCTTGGCGACAGCCAGAATTCCGTACACCATCACCTTGGTGACAGAATTCCGTACACCATCGCCTTGGTGACAGAATTCCGTACACCATCGCCTTGGTGACAGAATTCCATACACCATCACCTTGGCGACAGCCAGAATTCCGTACACCATCGCCTTGGTGACAGAATTCCGTACACCATCGCCTTGGTGACAGAATTCCGTACACCATCGCCTTGGTGACAGAATTCCGTACACCATCACCTTGGCGACAGCCAGAATTCCGTACACCATCGCCTTGGTGACAGAATTCCGTACACCATTGCCTTGGCGACAGCCAGATTCCGTACGCTTCCCATCCGCCAGCCTCTGAATATCGAATGCTGACGTCTTCGGCAAGGCTGGTGCACCTCACTCTTCCCCAGACCTGGGCTCTGATTCCCGGGGTAAAGGAAGGAGTCTCTGGTCTTGGCACCTGAGTGCGGACAAAGTGAGGACGTGGCAGCATCTCCTCCCTGCGGTGCCAGTGTGCTCACTCACACTTCCAGTGGGACACCCCTGTGGGACCTGCGTGACGTTGCAGCTCGACATGCACCCTGCCCCTCGGAGCGTCGAGTGCACAGCCAGGTGTGCGGGGACGTCTTGTACCGGGGTGCCTCATGTCGGGACATTGAAGCAACACCCCTTGAATATGGAGCCTGGGGCTGCGAGTCCCTGAAAATGCGCTGATCCTGGCGGGTTTCACTGACAGCGGAACCTCAGTTCTTGAATGTAATTCATGCCGAAGGCTGTTTGGAAACCGAATCATGTGTGCTTCCCATTGGAAAGAATGTAAATGGAATTAATCCATTTCAGATCCCAAATGATTCCATTTTAATCTTTGTTATATACGATACAGTCTCATGTACTGCTTACTCTATAGACACTTCAAAAATAAAAGGAACATGAACTGTAAATGAAAATTTAACTAAAAGTGAAGTGTACGGTAAGGAAAAAAATGAAAATTTAACAATAATAAGCAGCAGCAAAAAATAAAAAACCCACAGAAAGCCCTGGCCAGTTTGGCTCAGCGGTTAGAGCATCAGCCTGCGGTCCGGAGAGACCCGGGTTCGGTTCCCGCTAAGGGCACGTACTTCGGTTGCAGTTTGTCCCTGGCCCTGGTTGGTCGTGCGGGTGGCAGCCACTCGATGTGTCCCTTTCACGTCGATGTTTCTCTCTCTCTCTCCTTCCTCTCTCTCCCTCCCGCTCTATCTGTACAAAAAAAAAAAAAAAAACCCACAAAAATATCCACGGCCCAGTTTCCTGAGAGGTTCACCGCAGGAAGCCTCCTGGGAGGTTTAGGGTGATCGGGCTCAGACTCGAGCGCTCTCCTCTGTGTCGCCTGAGGGACGGTGACCACACGGTCCGCAGGAAGGGCTGCCGGGTGAGGAGCAAAGCTTTCGAGACAGGAGACCTTTGATAGCGAGGTTTGACTGTACACGAACGTTTGCCACCTGTTCCCTTCCCGGTGGCTCTCTCTCAAGATTCATGCAAAGATGATGGGGCAGGAAGCACCCTCCACTCCGGCAAAGCCCACTGCAGCCACCGTGTGCGTCATTCACACACACGAGTCCTTGTAACGTCGCTCTGTCCCGTCGCTCTCAACCACACTCAGGGCCTCTGACCTGCTTCTCAAGTTCAAGTCTCAGAGGACGGCACACAGGGCAGGAGGCCCCCAGTAGCCTCCCTGTCTCGACTTGGGCCGAACACCCATCCACAGACACGATCCACCCTTGATCCGAGGTTTGGAAAACCCACACGGTTGTGCAGTCAATGGAAAAGCTCCACCGGATCATCGTTGAATGAGGCTGTTGAAAAGGGATGCTTCAGGAGGAAATTTGTTTGCAGAACATGAAGAGATTCGAGCGATAATATTTGCAGACCCTTTCATATGCATGAAAAATTAGCAACCAAATCTGGCCGGAACACATAATCTTTATTTGACCAAAGCATGCTATAAAAACGGAATAAACGGCCATTTATCTTCACTGATGGCTAATTACCTGGAAGTCTGATTAAAGGAAAAACTCAATTAACTTAATTAGGGTTTGGGTGTTTAGTCTGCACACATGTAAATACTCCCGTCTCTTCTTCCACATGAACGTTGCTAGAAATAAATTACCGGTTTTATTTGGTCCCACTCAAATGTTGCCAAACTGAGCGACTTGGAAGAATGGGTATTTTACAAACAATGAAGACAGGTGTTGGTAGACAGAGCCTCACAGAGAACAAGAGCCCGTTAGCCAGAATGGGGTGTTTGTGACTAAGTAGTTTCCTTCTTTTTATTCTCAGCAAGAAGAACCAACTTGGGGGGCGGGGTGAACCACCGCCGCCCCCAAGGCAAACGTGCTCTGATAGACCGGAGCCTCTGCAAACCTCAGCATCGCTGTTAGGCATGTTAATTGGGGTTCAGCCTTTTTAGGGTGTGAAGAGCTGGGCAGTAAATACAGTTGCCCCCCCCCCTTAACTGTGGTTTCACTTTCCAAAGTTTCAGTGACCTACAGTCAACAGGGCTCCAAAAATATTAAATAAAAATGCCCAGAAATAAACAATCATTTTGACTTGAGCTCCCTTCCAAGGTGATGAAATCTCACACCCTTCATGTCCCTCCCAGGACCGGAATCGTCCCTTTGTCCTGCTTCCCCACCTGTACACTCTGCCCACCTGGTGACCTTCTCCTTATCAGAACTGTTATCAGAAAGAGATGAGAGAGACCACAGTTGCACAACTTTGATCACAGCCATGGCTGTCATTGTTCTCGTGGATTGTTCGTTCTTGCTGTTAATGTCTTACTAATTTATAAAGTAAACTTTGTCGTAGGTGCGTCTGTCTGTTAGAGAAGACCCTGCCTTGTCTCCCCCGGCGGTTGTGATACCCCGAGAAAAGGCACCTTCTGCGACTCCCATGGGAGTGTGCACTATGGTAGAAAGCTTGATTTCTGCGGAATTACATCCCTGGGTTTCCAAAGTCCCGTTCTACTTCGTCCAGTCAAAGAAGAAGTGTAGCTGGGGTTTCAATAAAGCTAAAATCAGACCCAGTGCCCGGCCGGTGTGGCTCAGTGGATTGAGCGCCTTCCCATGGACTGAGAGGTCCGGGTTCGACTCCCGGTCAGGGCACATGCCTGGGTTTCGGGCTCGATCCCCAGTAGAGGGCGTGCAGGAGGCAGTTGATCAATGTTTCTCTTTCTCATCGATGTTTCTATTTCTCTGTTTCTTCCTTTCTCTCTAAATAATAATAATGATAATAAAAAAATCAGAGCCAGTGCAGTTTCTGTGCTACGTTGCAGCCAGGTCCAGTTCAGCATCAGGCTAGCTGCACCATTAGTCTGTTGCGTGTTGGGGCCCACAGGGCTGTGGGCCCCCCGGGAGAATGCCAGGAAGCTGTGGGGGAGTGGTGAGCCACATGTGCCGCGAGGAACCAAGAGAGCGAACTTCTCTGTTCTGGGATTATATATCCCAAATCTTCGAGGGCTGGCAGTGGCCACACCCATTCTGGCCCATGACTTTTGGTCCTCGGTGTGGTTGATGGGGAAGTACCTACCCTCTATCACCCCAACTTTACTGGTCACACCTCCATCTCCCTTTGTTGGATCCCTTCCCCCAGTGTTTTGCAGGGAACATGCCTAAAACATCTGGCCTTCCCTTTGCTCTTTCGCTGTTATTAAAACTAGTTCATTACAGCGGCATCATGTCCAGGAAAAGAAAAAGGTTCGGTGCCATCTGAGGTTGGCATCTGCCGGTGCCTTGGAGTGAGTCCTCCATGGGAGGGGGCACAACTGTGCCGCCAAAGGCAGAGGAGGCTTCAGGAAGCCCTGTCTCCGTTGCCACCCACGGGTCCGGGGCCTCGGAGCTCCCCGGGCAGATGCAGCTGAAACAGGAGGCCTCCGGAGCGCCCCCAGAGCAGTGTGATGAAATCACCTCCCTTTCTGAGCAACTGAAGGTCAACGGCACTCCTATGAATTTTCTAAAGCGGTCTGGAAGTCGCGGGACGCTGTTCTCCTCGAAAGAGGGGGGGTCCTCCTCTCTGAAATGCCAAACCTACCAGCAGTTCAGTTTCATGCATACAAATAATCGGGCTACAATACTACTTCTGAAAAGCATTTCGGGTTTTCACCAAAATCCCCAAAGTAGCGCAAGTCTTAATTACATCTGGAAACGGGCTTCTGAGGCCTGAGGTCCCCGTGTCCCTGTCATCCCTGACGAGCATCCTGGGCCATTACGGCACAATGGGCACTGTGAGGTAGCAATTACTTACAGGGCGGCGGCCCCGAGGTGAGCCCAGAGCAAACAGCCGTCATCCTGGGCTCCTGGAACGGAGCGGATGAAAGACACTCTCAGGACAGCGTCTTCACGCCGGTGCCAGGAGGCGCCGGTGTCATTATCCGCCTTCTCCCCGGTGCACACTTGCCTGGCATAATTGGACGTTCTCCAAAGTCACAACTTCTGACAATACTTCTAAAAACTGCCGAGCGGAGATTTGGAGAAAAAAAAAAAAAAGAAAGAAGAGTGTTCTTAATGATCTGTTAAGGATGCAACCGGAGTTTCTTTTTTTTTATCCTCACCCGAGGATATTTTTCCATTTTTTGTACAGAGAATGGGAGGGAGAGAGAGGAAGGGAGAGAGAGAGAAACATCGATGTGAAAGGGACACATCGAGTGGCTGCCACCCACACGACCAACCAGGGCCGGGGACAAACTGCAACCGAAGTACGTGCCCTTAGCGGGAACCGAACCCAGGTCTCTCCGGACCGCAGGCCGACGCTCTAACCGCTGAGCCAAACTGGCCAGGGCACAACCGGAGTTTCTGACGGCATCGCCCTCCGCCACCCCTGTTTGTCTCCTGTGGCGCTTTGCAGAGCGTGGCCCGGAAGCCTCGGGGGTTGCTTCTGCCCCTGGTCGGCTCTGAGATTACACAGAGGACAGGGATTGTGCTGGAGTTACCCAATGCCCCCAGTTCTTACGATAGAATCCACAGCAGCGTTGGGCTCTGCCCTGTTTGTTCAGGGACTTTGGACAATGGCATCACCCAGTGAGTGAGAGCTCGGTAGTGGGGTCGAATGTTAGTGGTTTTGCCCTGGCCGGTTGGCTCAGTGGGTTGGGCGTCATCCTGTGCACCAAAGGGGGTTGCTGGTTGGATTCCCGGTCAGGTCAGGGCACATGCCTGGGTTGTGGGCTCCGTCCCCAGCAGGGGGCGTGCAGGAGGCAGCCGATGGGTGTTTCGCTCTCACATCAATGTTTCTCTCTTCCTCTCTCTAAAAATAACATTTTAAAAATCTTTCAAAATAGAGCAGTTTCGATTAAGTATTCCATTTCCATACAAGAGACTGTATCTCCTTAATACCATCTTCTGAGTTGGCCGAGGACAGTCCCGGGCAGCGGAGGCCACAGGGAAGAAGATGACTGGATTTGATGTGTGCTCCCTTTTGATGTCAGCAGGAGCGATCCGTTTTCAGTGATACCCGCAAACACTCCATCGCAGACACAGCCAGTTTCATCCGGGCCGGTGTGCTGAGCCCTGACGCGTCAGCGACACAGTCACTGAAGTTATGATTAGGGCTCATCTCTGGGACCCTGTTGTGTGAAGCGGGGTTTCCGGGAAATAATAAACTTCTTAGACTATTGCTCAACATGGGTGATTGACAGCTGCGTGGGTTCGAGGCAGCGTGCTCATGCCAAGGAGGCCCTGCCCAGCTTTAACACTGCCAGGGCCTCTGTTCCATCTCTCCTCCTCCAAACCTTCGTGCCGGCGAAAGAAAAGGCATGTACTGGGAAAGAGCTGAATGAGAAGCTCAGCCGCTTATTCTGGGAAGACAGTAAGAAGTACGTTTTGAGACTTGCATGTGTTTTTTTGCATGGATAGCCCTCGAGTCAGGAGCTGGCCAGAGCGGCCTCTGGTCCCAATTCTCGGTACTGACCATACACAAAATGCCGACCTCGGGACGCCAAGGTGAGTGAGACCTCACCTCCACCCTCGGAAGGTGCAGGCAGAACCTGGCAGGCGATCTGTGAGTGAGACAGATGAACCCTGTGCAGAAACGACCAACCAGGGCTCCAGGGGAGAGACCCCCGTGATGTCCCCTGGAGCGTGAGGCGTGGACATCCCCAAGTAAATCCCAGTGGGCGGGGTCACAGCTCTGCAGTTCAGGGGGCCGGGCCTTGGCAGGTGCACCCTGCTGAGCACTGGGCTGCAGAGAGTGGGACCCAGTAGCTGAGGCGCTGCAGGTGCAGGACTCACACCCCTTCCCACACCTGCACCTCCATCTCTCTCGGGGCCTGGCTGCCAGCTCAGAGCCCAGAACACCCCCTGTGTATTCCCACCTGGGTGTGAATTTTCACTCACAGATCCCTGCTAATAGCAGGAAGAGAAAGGAAGGTAATAATCGTCATGGTTATAATTATGATCTACCTGGTCACCCCTGTCCTGCACCTGGAGGACACTGCCTGCCCACTCACAGCTGTGCAGTGACAGCACCCAGGCCAGGCACACCTGCACCGTGAGCCCTGGGCGTGTGCTCTCAGAACTCAGCAGCTTATGAGGTAACCACAGTTAATGGGCCACATTAAGGCTCTTGACTCGCGTAGGAAAGAATTCAAAAACAAGTCCAAGTGAGAACAAGGCAAGTTTTCTTCAGGTAGAGAAAAAGAAGCTAGGACCTTGGGTTCCTGGGGACAGAAATTGGGCGTGAGCTCGGGGCTGACTGCCCCCCAATGTCCCCAGGTGGCAAGTCTCACAGGTGCCCAGGCAGACTCGAGAGTGAGGTGTGCGAGTGGTCAGCCGGTTCTTGGGATTTTCTGTTTCCAAGAGTGGGTTGTTCCCAAAGTTTGTGGTGCCAAATTCTGGCTCTGCCTTCCGGTTGCCAGGGCATCTTGGTCCTGATGTGGTTCGTTCTTCCCTCCCCTCACCCCTGACAGTGATGGTATAATGAGCTTTGGGGTGGGTCTCTGGTCAAGTGTTCCTCCCTCTTGGATTGACCTGGTTTTAGCCAGTCCTTGCTGTTGACTTCTGGGACAACCACGGGGTTTTCTGCCATGACTGTGGCCCTTGGATTGTGTGGAGGTCGACCCTGATGAGCGGACAATTCGGCTTATCAGCCCGTGATGTTGGCTCCTCATTCCAGTTGTTGGGAGTTTTCCTTCCTTCATCCTGCCTGGGACTGACTTATCCCACGTGGTTGTCTAGCGGTGCTGTGGGCTTCCAACCAGCTGTGTTTGCCCACCCCTGGGTGCATGGTTGCTGCTACAGCCCAGCACCTGTTGGCTCAGGTGCAGAGGGTGCTGGGTGGCTCCTCGCCTCACCTGTGGTTGTGGGAGTGATGCCCCAGCAGTGTGTGGGGCTCCTGTCCGACTGAGGTCACCCCCTGAGCCACCTGCCCTGTGGTCACCCGACCACAGAGCTGCTTCTCAGTCTGACCCCATCAGCACCCCGTGGCAGAGAAAGAGATTTACAGAGTCGCTGCTGTGAGCTGCCTCCATCGGCCCCTCAGGTTGTGGGTGTTTATGGGCTGGTCGAGGGGTGTACTGATAAGGGGTGTGTTTCTGTTCATTCGCTTATTTTTATTTCAAGAACAAGAGGACTGAACAGGCTCCTTCTCCCTTCAGCTTGGAAATATAGTGCCCATAGGTCACAACGGTGCCCTTAGCCCTGGTCTCTGTGCCCTGGGGGTGGCCACTGGCAGACCCCCGGTCCCCTCTGCGCCCACTGAATTTGAATCTGCATTTAGCAGGCTGCCCAGGGGTCCTGCCACTGGTGTTTCAGAAGGTACCCTGTAAAGAAAATAGGCCGGGGTGTGTGTCATGCACGTGCCCCCCCCAATCCACGGTTTCAGTTCCTGTGATCGACTGATGTCTGAAAAATTTAACTGGAAAATTCCAGAAATGAACCATCCCCGCTCTGTACATGACTCAGCCGTTCGTCAGAGGCTCCACGCTGCAGACGCTGCCCGCCCGCAAGTCACTCCGGCCGGCTTGGGTCCCAGGTCCAGGGTCCAGGCACCCGTGCTGGGGTTCCCTCGCCTCCTTTGCGTAGTAACCGCCCCGGGGCGCACGGGCAGCGATGCCGGCGATTCGGATCCTCGAAGAGAAGCGGAAAGTACCTCCTCGGGGCGCAAAGGTCCAAGTTCTCAGTGGATCAAATTTCCTCGGCTCATCATCACAAGAGGGCAATGTGGTATTTTGAGAGAGAGAGAGAGAGAGAGAGAGAGAACATCCACATAACTTAGTAAGGCATATTGTTCTAATTGTTGTCTTATTAGTAGTTATTATGTTAATCTCTTACTGTGCCTAATTTATAAATTAAACTTTACGAAGGTGTGTGTAGGAAAAAACATTATGTATATATAGTTCCGTATGCTCTGTGGTTGCAGGCACGGGGGGGGTCTTACCCCCACAGATAAGGGGGGGCTACTCTAGTCTATTTGGTGAACTTTTCAGTGACGTTTCTTTTTCTTCCTGGTTGAAGTGCATGTACTTTTCTGGACCAAGAATTTGCTCTGGACTGAAGTTTTGAACTGATGTCGAGGACAGGCCAGCGTGTCCAGGGCCAGATTAGTGACCCCCCGGGAAACGGAAGGGCGCGTGGGGAGGGGGAGGGGCGGGGTGGACCCCGAGCGTCAAGGAGCCAGCCCGTGTTCTGATCTGATCACAGAATGCTGGTGACACCTGTGTGATAGAAGAAGGAACCTTCATTTTCCTGTGTGTTCCTCCTGGCAAGGGACGGGCCTTTCGATGAGCCCGCGGTCTGATGGCAGGGTCTTCCACGGGAAAGACAGAAACACACCGGGCGTCTGGCCGTTAGAGCTGAACGCCGTCCAAAGAAGCCGCGACTCACTGCTGCAAACCGACAACGGACTCTGACAGGCATCTCGACTCGGTGGAGGGAGCCTGCGGTTAAGATCAGTCTGGAGGGCTGGTGGCTTCGTATGAAAATGACAGGCAGGCCCCTGGTTCAGAGGACAAAGAGTGTGCGATTGCCGCTAGTTCCCAAAGAAACCCCCTTGTGAGGACGTGAATCCCACCGTCAAGGCTCCTTCCACATCTGGTCTGTCCTTTACTGCACGGAGTTTCCACTGACGTCCACGGGATTTCTGCTGACATCCACAGAATTTCCACTGACGTCCATGGAGTTTCCACGGACGTCCACAGAGTTTCCGCTGACATCCACGGAATTTCCGCTGACGTCCATGGAGTTTCCACGGACGTCCACGGAATTTCTGCTGACGTCCACGGAATTTCCGCTGACGTCCATGGAGTTTCCACGGACGTCCACAGAGTTTCCGCTGATGTCCACGGAATTTCCGCTGACGTCCATGGAGTTTCCACGGACGTCCACAGTTCCCGCTGATGTCCACGGAATTTCCGCTGACGTCCATGGAGTTTCCGCTGACGTCTACGGGATTTCTGCTGACATCCACGGAATTTCTGCTGACGTCCACAAAAAAGGGGGATTATTTATGAAGCCTTCGCCCTGCGGCCAGGGCGGTGAGAGGCTCAGGGGTTAGAAGCCATAAGGCAGCCACGGTCCGTGTGTGTCTGAGCACCAGCCCTGACTCGGGGACACCAGTAAAATAAAGGGGTCACGTTCCCACATCTCATCATCTACCTGCTGGTGTTTCCGTTGAACTTGACATAAATGGAATAAAAAATGCACATTCCTTCACGCCCATTTAATGTGCTCGACATGATGTCTCAGAGTCCCCCTGAATGTAGCAGGGGTTCACCTTTTGCATTTCTTCAGGGTGTTTTTTGGATGGACACAGCACCTCCTTCTGTTGATGGTCGTCCTGCTAGTAACCCTTCACGTTGTTCCCGGATTCGGTTGGTCTGCCCAATGCCGCGAACGCCCTTGACCTAGGTGCAGTGCGTAGACCCATGGATTCCTACTTAGGATCGCAAGCTATGGGTATGGTTCTACAAGGGATTTCCAAAGTCGTTGCTCCAGTGCTTGCTCCAGTCAGCCATGGGTGAGGACGTCACCTTCTTCAAGGGTGTCCCCTCCTCCCAAACACTTGGAATGCCTGGTTTAGGCTGTGGTCTGGTTGAGGCCGTTGTTGACATCCGGGTAGCTGTGATGGAGTCTTGTTGTCGTGTTAACTTTCATTTCCCCTGATAGCTAAGAGCTAGAGAAGATTGTCCTGTGTTTGTTTTCCATGTCATTTGGCTTCTTTCCTCAAGCGTCTATACCAGCTGTTTGCCCGTTTTTATTGCATTGGGTCGTCTGATGTTCCCTTCCACTTGTTGATTTGTAAGTGCTATTTACATATTCTGGGCCTGAGACCTCCATAGACATATAATTATAAATATTATCTCTCTACAGCCTGCTTGCTTTGTTTTTTTCTACAACAAGAGCTTGTGAGGAGCAGAGTGTTACAATGTGAAGTAAATGTGTCCATCTTTTTATCTAGTGTTCTCTTTCTGTTACCATGTAACAAAATATTTACCTTATTCAAGGATATGACCGTCTGTTCTTTTGTTCCTGTCTGGGAGCTTGGTTATTTCATTATTTAGGTCTGTGGTTGATCCAGAAGTACTTTTTGAATGTGGTGTGACGCAGGGGTCGTGGTTTATTTATTTTCATAGGGGTGTTGAATCAGTCCAGCACCAGGTGGTGAAAACGGCATCATTTAAGCACCTAATGCTTTATTAAAAAAAATAGATATGTGGGTCTATTTCCGAACTGTCTGTTCCACAAGTTTGTTCTTAGACCGAGATCACACTGTTTAAATTACTGCGACTTTAAAAATAAGTCTTGTCAGCAGATAGCTGGCGTCTTCAGATTGCACTTACTGTTCTTTGCCTTTTGCATTTTCTCAAAATGTTTAGAATCAGCTTGTGAAATCACACACACATACCACACACACACACACACACACACACACAGTTGCAATGTTTGAGTGAGATTGCATCCCCTCTATAGAATATGAAATAGATGAGAATCGACACATTTACAATATACAGTTTTGCAGCCCCTGAATGTAATGTGCCCTCCATTTATTTCCATCTTTCATTTCAGAGTTTTCCGTGAACAGATCGTGTACATTTTTTATGAGGTTGCTTCCTACGTGTGTGGGGATTGTTGGTGCTAATGGAAATGCTTTTGTTTCCTTATTATTTTCTTTTTACATTTTATTTTTAAATTATAGATAACATACAATATTATATTTGTTTCTAGTGCACCGCATCATCGTTAGACATTTCTATACCCTACCAAGTGATCCTCCTGGTCGGTCTGGTACCCACCTGACACCACCCACAGTTATCACAGTATTATTGACTCTATTCCCCGGGCTGCACTTTACATCTTGTGACTGTTTCATAATTAGCAGTTGGTACTTTTTTTTTTTTATCCTCACCCGAGGACATTCTTTCCATTTTTTGTTCAGATGGAGTGGGAGGGAGAGAGAGGAAGAGAGAGAGAAACATCGATGCAAAAGGGACACATCGAGTGGCTGCCACCTGCACGACCCAACCAGGGTTGGGGATAAACTGCAACCGAGGTACGTGCCCTTAGCGGGAACCGAACCCGGGTGTCTCTGGACCACAGGCCGACGCTCTAACCGCTGAGCCACACCGGCCAGGGCAGCAGTTGGTACTTCTTCATCCCTTCACCTTCTTCATCCATTCTCACCTCCTCCCTTCAGATGGGCATCAACATGTCTTCTGTGTCCATGAGTTTGTTTCTGTTTTGTTTAAAAGGCAAATCACAGTTTATTGGACCATTTCCCTCAAACCTCTCATTTAACAGGATAATCACTGTTAAATGGAAAGAATTCAGATACTGCATTTTATCCTCCTCAATGTCTATTCTACATGAACCGTGAACAGGGAACACCTGATCTTAATACGTAAAGCGAGAGGCTAAGGGAGAAATTCTCTGTGCAATTAAAGCTTTAAAAATCACACTCGCCTTCTTCGATCTTGCACCAAACATGCAAGTGTCTCTGTCACGCGCGCATTATCTCAGAAAGTGTCTGGTTCGCTGGAATTCAAGTAAGACTCGCTTAATAAGCTCTCGTGGTTCCGCGGTTAAATCGTGCGCCTTGCTCCCCACTTGTAATCTTCAAACTAATGAAACCAGGTCAACTGCATGATGTTTCATTCTAGCCAAATTGCTGTTAATTACCTCAAAGGCTTTGGGAAGGTCGGTCCAGGTTGCCCGTTTCTAGCGTCCCCTGAAACGGCAGGAAAGAAACTCCTTTTCTTGGCGACGCATTCCGGCTCCGGGCCGCTCGGAGCAGGTGGAGATCCAGCTCTCTTACCTGGTTTGTCAAGACTCCGTTTCTGCAGACCCCGGGAGGGGCGTCGCCCAAGGAGCTTTCCGAGACGCGTGGATCACAGGGCCTCCTCTGTGGGTCTGGGAATGGTGGTGTGTCCCTCACCAAGAGACACGCTGCCACTGAACCACTCTGCAAAGATTGTGACCTCAGTCTTTTCCTCTTTTCACGATGACCGGTGTGGACCACATCACGCTCCCCCCTACCGGCCCTGGCTGCACACAGTCATCGTTCACAGAGCAACTGGACTGCCTGGAGTGGGAGGTGGATGTGGTGAGCGGGCGGCCTGGGCCAGGGCAGGGAGGGGAAGGGACCTGGACCCCGAGGGATCGGGGTGCTGCGGAGGCCTCATTAATTCTGCAGGCCCAACGCAGTCCTTAGGGCTCGACCAGGTCTTCAGTGGGTTATGCTTCCGTGTGCACACTGTTTAACAGTGTCCATTTGTAAGCTGAAGGCACGCGCGTGTGTGTGTTTCTGAAACAGCAGGATGCCTGTTATGAGACATGTCGAGGACGGTGGGTCAGAGATGCCGAGGCGAGGGGTGGGGGCAGGAGGGTGGACCCAGCTTAGACAGGCATGAGCCTGCCTCCAGGCCGTCGGGTGGTGTCGGATGTTAACTGTACTGATACTTGAAATATGATCTGGGTGCCCTTGGATAGCAAGCTGAGGGGGACCCTTGGAGGAGCACAGTTCATGGGGTTCTTGGGGAAATGGGGCCGTCTGCAGACCCCCGAGTCCACACCCCATTAGCCTGTCAGGGTCCAGAATCTTAAACGACTTCCCTTCATTTCTTCTCGTCACAGCCCAATGCCAGGCCCAGGCTGCATCCCTATTTCTGGGTCCAACTTGTCCTCCAACCCAGTCCCAGATGATCTCTCACAGACACAGATGGATAATACCCCAAACTACCCGAGAATGGACCTAAGTAGAACAGGGTACACGATGGACTGACCCCCCGGAAATGCCTGGGTCTGTGGCATTGTAGCAAAGACTACGCCGCAGGTCGTGGTTCAGCTCGGTGTACGGAAGCCAGAGTTGCCCTGGCTGGGCTCCTCGGTCGGTCACAGCGCCGTCTGTGCAGCAGGAGTTTCCGGTTCAATGCTCGGTCGGGGCACGTACCAAGTTGCGGGTTCAATCCTGAAGGCAACCACTGGATGTTTCTCTCTCTCTCCCTCTCTCCCTCCCTCTCTCTCTAAAATCAATAAAGAAAAAGAAATTTTTTAAATTACTTCCCGGAGGTCCCCTGAATGCGTTCCCTGAAGTGGTCAGAATTTCATCTACAAACAAACGCCAAAGGCGGTGGTTACACCCAGAAAGAGCTGTTTCGACAGGACTGAGGAGGGGACAGGTAGACAGGTGATGGTTAGGTGGTGCGGGGTCCCTGAACCGAAGGGGTCTGTCCCCTGGTGGGCAGTGCAGCCGATCAGTGAACACTGACTTCTGCAATGAAGAAACGAAACCAGTTTCCGGGCCAGGCCTTAAAGCCGGGAGAACCGGAAGCTACCTCTTAAAACCCTTCCTCTCCTGTGGCTTTGAATCGGGGTTTTCAAAGGCAAAGATTGGACCCTGGCCGGGGAGCTCAGTTGGTTAGAACCTCATGTCGCTTCATCAAGGTTGCGGGTTTGATCTCCGGTCAGGGCACCTACAGGAATCAACCAAAGAACGCATCGATACCGGGATCGGTGTTTCTCTCTCTCCCGCCCTCTCTCTCAAATCAATGAATACAATTTTAAAGTAAAATCAAGGCCAAGATTGAGGGTTAGGGGTGAGAGGTCGTGGGAAAGGTGACTGATTAGTTCTTGTGCGGTCCCGGCGGCTTTACTTAGTCCGATGAGTTCATCTCCCCCGGAACCTACTTCGCCATCATCAGGTGTCTGTCAGTGCGGAGCAACCAAGACCCTGCGAAACACCAGGACCGGGCATCAGTGACGTCGTCCGAGAGCCAACAGGCAGACACTGCCCATCGCGTGGCCACCGGTCACGTTTCAGGGATCTCTGCTGTACACTCGACGAGTGACATTTCTCTTTTATCTCGAGCAAAGAATTCTTTTTTTTTTAAATCCTCACCGGACGATATTTTTCCACTTATTTATTTTATTAAGATAGAGTGGGAGGGAAGGAGGGAGATGAGGAGAGAGCGAGAGAGAAACATCAATGTGAGAGAGACACATCGAGGGGTTGCTTCCCGCATGACCCCGACGGGGCTGGGGATCGAACCTGCAACTGAGGTACATGCCCTTGACCGGGAATCGAACCCGAGACCCTATGGTCCCCAGGCCGATGCGCTAACTACGGAGCCAAGCCGGCCAGGGCAAGCAAAAGGTTCATGTTTTCCCTGGAACTTGCCTTAGAGGCTGCCTGGAGGGTGGACCAGACGGACTTCACGATCTCGAACGCTAGGCTGTGTGACCACAGCAGCGGGAACATCAGTGACAGCCTGCACCTCCCCCTCTGGCCTGTCTGATCGAACATCCACTGTGTACGACTCGCCGCAGGTGACAGGCTGCGTCGTCAGGCGTACGCGAGGCAGAGGCCACCACGGCGGAATGCTTCCCTCGTAGACGTAGTACATGCGGGGTGACCGGCCACCTCCTCCGCCCCCGTGCTGAGCCCTTCCAGACAGAACCAAGCTGCTGGGACCACCAGGGCCACCGGGGTGGATGCAGGGGGCAGAGTTCACGCCACGCCAGTCTGCTGTCCTCGGGGACATCTTTCCGAACTTTCTCTGCACCATCCGCTTTCTTTCTCCTTCTCATCGTGTCCCCCTTTGTACCCAAGGGGGAGCAGACTGAATGTCTGTGTCCCCTGCTTTCATATGTTGAAGCCCTAACCCCCGAGGGGTGGTGTTTGGACACGGCTCCTTCGGGAGGTGATTGGGGTTAGACGAGGTCATGGGGTGGCCCCTGTGATGGCTGGTCGCACCCCGTGCCCCTGCCCAGAGCTGCCCTGCCCACCAGCCTTCCCGGGGGGCATGAGCGTCTGCTCTCCACCACAGAGGGCACACTGGGCGTCTGTCTTTGCTCAGATGGTGCTGGGGAGACTCTGCAGCGTCAGGCCATTTGCTGGACTGCGGAGCCGGCGATGCGCGGGGCCGGCGGCCGGCCGCGGCCTTGAGCAGATGGCTCATTCCTGGGCTCGACACGCGACCGGCCCCGTGGCGCAGGGAGGGCCGAGGCTGGCGGCGGTTCCGCACCTGGACCTCACTTCCCAAGCAGGTTCCGTGAGAAATCACTGAACGGACCACGCGGGTATGTAAACAAACCGACTACCAGGCAACGCTGCTGCCCGCCCGCGGGTTCGCGACTCTCCCCAGCGCTTAGAAACGCCCCTCCCATCGGTCAGCGTGTGGGTCAGAGGGCGGCGGGCTACTTTTCTCCGTGGACAGACACTAGACGTTGCAGCATCACCCTGGCTGGTTTGGCTCAGCGGTTGGAGCATCAGCCTGAGACCAGAGAGTCCTGGGTTCGGTTCCCGCTAAGGGCACGTACCTCGGTTGCAGTGTGTCCCCGTCCCCGTTGGGGTTGAGTGGGTAGTGACCAGTCGATGTGTCTCTCTCACATCGATGTTTCTCTCTCTCTCTTCCTCCCTCTCTATCTAAGGATAAATGCAAAAACAAAAACAAAAATGTTGCAGCATTGCCTGGCCAGTGTGGCTCAGTGGTTGAGCATGGATCCTGCACCAAGAGGTCGCCGGTTTGATTCCTGGTCAGGGCACATGCCCAGGTTGATCCCCAGTGAGGGGTGTGCAGGAGGCGACCAGTCGATGTTCTCTCTTATCGATGTTTCCATCTCTCCCTCTCCCTTCCTCTCTCTCTAAAAAATCAATGAAGAAAAAAAAAAAAAAGTATTTTAATTTTAAAATGTTGCCGCGCGGTTAACATCGCACGTAGCCACGCCCGTGAGTCTGTGGAGCGTGTAAGAAACACACCTGCGTCGGCGAGAAGCTTCCGTCAGCTCTGTGTCTGCTGCACAGACGCCTTGACATTGGTGGTTCAGGCGCCCACACGGCAGCCCACCTGCACCCCCCTCGCGGCTCACTGGGGCGGGTCAGGGTGCCCACGGGTCCGCGCAGCTCGTCCCCCCGGCACCCAGCTTGCGGCCCGGGCCCCACGGGGAGGCTGCCCTGCGGCGGTGTGGCGTCCGCGTGACTGCGATGCGATCTGGCCCCTAACGGGGTTTCTCCTCTTCCGTGCGGTCCGGTGAGAACAGTACTTCCCCAGCCTTCTGCTTTCTGAGAAAGTCCGCAATTCCACGCTGTGTCCTCACCTCGGAAGGAGACCCTCAGCGTGGGAGAGGGCTTGACTTCGTCTTGTATCACACGCCTGGGGTGACGAGCAGACCGAATGAATAGTAACCATTATAGGTGGCAGAGAGTGTGGAGGGGCAAACGGCGGTGGGAAAATGAAATAGAAAACAAACTTCCTCTTCCTCAAAAAGCAATTAGTCTCATCATTATGGTAAGATTGACCACCGACAGGTACGGAACGTGCCGTACGAAGAACTGAGGCCCAGAGTGTGATGTTGACAGTTCGCGACTGGGCTGGAGTGAAAACCCAAGCCGGCAGGTTTGGAGTCCGGACTCTTAGTCACAATTTAATGCAACTTCTAGAACATACGTTCGAATGGGTGGTTCCCTGCAGACCGGACCGCCGCAGCCGCTTGGGCACCTGCCCTGGGTTTCCCGGTGACAGGAGCAGCTATGAGAAGTCGGGTGTGAGTATCAACCCTGTTTTGGGGCGTTGTAGAAGGAGAACCTCACCTTGACTCTAGGTTGGGAACCTAGGGGCGGGAATCTGGACACGATAGAAGAATCTCTTAGCGCCCTCTCCTGTGTACGCGGAAACGGCACGGCAGGCTTCTCGAGGGCAGAGTCCGTGCCCTCCTGCAGGCTGCCGTCCCAGGACCCGGGAGAGAACGGCCGCTCACCTATTTCCGAGTAAATGCTAGTCATTTTGTTCCGGAGCTGCAGGAGACTTTACATCGACTCCTTCCTCTGGGGAGACATTCTCTCTGTGGCCTCATTCAGCCTGTGAACCTGGGATGCGCCGTTATACCGCTTCGAGGAAGGAGTAAGCAGTGGGAGGCGGTTGCGTAAAGACAGATGTACGACGAACCGCCATCAGAAAGTAAGAATGGTGGAAGGCCCTTTGGAAACGCGTTGATGTGACAGCTCAGCTCCACCCACCCTCTCCCAGGTCAGGGAGACGCCCCCAGAACAGAGCTGCCTGGGGTGCAGCAATGGATTTTTTTTTTTATCCTCACCCGAGGACATTTTTCTATTTTTTGTTCAGATAGAGTGGGAGGGAGAGAGAGAGAGAGAAACATCCACATGAAAGGGACACATCGAGTGGCTGCCACCCACTGACCCAACCAAGGCCGGGGACACACTGCAACCGAGGTACATGCCCTTAGCAGGAACCGAACCCGGGTCTCTCTGGACCGCAGGCCGACGCTCTCACCGCTGAGCCAGACCGGCCAGGGCAGCGATGGATTTTTATAAAATTTTGCTTCGAAGATTTACCTTAACAATTCTGGGACGTGTAAAAAGAATGGAACACTTTCTTTTTCAGAAGGGTCTTTCCAGAAAAAAACGTAGGAAGCATCATGGATTTGGAAAATTACGCTTTGCAAGTCCTCATATCCTGGTTGGTCCAGGCAGACATCACCAACGAATGCCCACATCAGGAAGTGACAGGTTCTTGGGGGGCAAAAAATATCCACTAAATCTTGAAGTCTAATCTCATGGATTCTTATTCATTAAAAATGAAAACAATGAAACTTTCCGGTGGAGAGATCCCGCGAACACGACTTAACCAAATGGCCAAACTCCGTGTTGCTGACCTTGCCTACGAGCTGCTCAGTGGGGTGCGGCCCCCACCACCCTTTGTGGGGTTGTGCCAGAACCACCCACGTGCATCTAACCTGAGAAAAGAACCAGGTGACCCCAGACTGAGGGACCTGCTAGAGGACACCTGGCCTGGATTCATGCAGACAAAACTAAACACAACAAAAAGCAAATGTCGTCGTGGAAAACAAAATAAACTAAAAAGTGGGGAGGCAGAGGGGGCCTATATTACAGCGAAAGAGATAAAACAGAAATAACAGCCGAAGCAAGTCGTTCATTTTGATCGGTTCTTGGGTGAAAAAAAAAAAAGAAAGATATCAAAGACAGTCTTGGTTACCGTTTGGGAACTGGAATAGGACTCGACATTAATGAGAATAGTTTTAGTGTTTTAAGGCAGGGATGACCATGTGGATTGGGGAATGTCCTTAAGGAAATTTCTCCTGAAGGAGGTGGGGCATTGTTGATGAATGACTTTCAAATGATTCAACAAAAATTGTGTGTGTGGCCCTGGCTGGTTTGGCTCAGCGGTTAGAGTGTCGGCCTGAGGACCAGAGAGACCCGGGTTCGGTTCCCGCTAAGGGCACGTACCTCGGTTGCAGTTTGTCCCCGGCCTTGGTTGGGGTCATGTGGGTGGCAACCACTCACTGTGTCCCTCTCACGTCGATGTTTCTCTCTCTTTCTCCCCCACCCCCTCTCCTGCTCTATCTGAAGGTAAATGCAAAAAAAAGTCTTTGCGTGAGGATAAAAAAAAATGTGCTTTTGTGTACGGATACATATATGTGTAGAGATACTATGTGTGTGTAGAAAGAGAGAGAGGGAGAAGTGAATACGTAAATGCAGCAACATGTTAGCAATGGGTGATATCTACGTGGAGCACGTCAGGTGTTCATTGGACTGTCTATTCCACTGTCCTGAGCTTTGTGATTCTCTCAAACGGGACGTGTGGGTGCTGGCGGAGGTGCGGTGTCTGCGCAGTGGGGAAGCCCGTCCCCGTCTCCCCGGGCGCCCCCTCCCCGGGCGATGGATTGCCGGGCCCCAGGACTGCAGAGAAAGCACCATCCATCCGCGCGTTCTCCTTTCTCTCCGTACATCTTGTTGTGGGGGGCGGGGGGGCTTGGCGGGGACAGCGGGCTATCTGAGCAGCTTCCTCCCAAGCTGTGTGCTGTGTGGGACCCAGGTCTGGGGCCATGGCCCTGGGTCCGTCCCTGCCTGGTGCCACCATCTCCAGCTCCTGGGCACAGCTGGCCCTGCATTTTCTGGGAAAGGCTGTTTCCCCTCAGCTTCCTCCCTGGGTGACTGGGCGGGGTAGGGATTGTGCCCTCACCTTGCAGGGGTCGAGGTGGGCAGAGAGGGTCAAGCCTCTGAAATCACCCCACCATTTAGGGTCTACAGCACAGTCACCTCCACCCACTCACCTCTGGGGATGCCCCGCTCCTGGGGTGGCGCCTCCCTACCTGCGCGGGCCGTTCGGGGAGGTTCTGGTGCTGGGGTGTCCCGGGCCACGTGCTGAAGGTGGCCTGAGGGTACCAAACATCCACGGTTCTAGTGGGGATTGCTCCTTACTTTCACGCTCAACACTTCCAAACTCTTCTTGGTCTTAAAGGCCACTGAGCAGACTCGAGAGCCTTTGCCACTCAGAGCCGTCCACCCCCGTCCCTGCCTCATTCCCCTCCGCATGTCTTCACGCCCTTCGCGTGTGTGAGCATTTTAAAGGAAGGCAGGGAGCAGACCGCGTATCGCTGTCTCACGACCGTGAGAGCGACGCCCAGGGATTTGTGTGACAACCAGTACAGACAGACATATCTGTGGGTGTGTGTGCATCTATGTGTGTATATGCTGCGTGCACAGGGATCTGTGTGTGTGCGCGCACATGCCCATGTCTGTCTATCATCTAGGACACAAACCTCTAATCTAACAGTCCTTGCGCGTACGCTTTGATGTGTGTGAATGTGCTCCGTTCTCTAAGGGGAAGGTTCTGGCTGAGGTCTCCTAAGTCGAGGTACAACCCGCAGTTGGAAAAACTTCGGTTCCGGTGTCATGGATGACCTAGAGCATCCGGCAAGCCACAGAACTGGGGTGCCGACCCGAGTCCGGACCACTCTGCGAGTGCGTTTGTGGTGTTTGCCTGTGTGGTGTGTACATGCGTGCGTGTGCGTGTGCACAGGCCTGTGTATGCATCCAGGTCTCCATCCACAGTGCACCAGGGTAGCTGTTGGCCGGCTGCCTCTAGGACTTGCCCCCGCCCTTCGAGAATCAACTCCACAAGCACCGTGGGTGGCGTTTGTCACTGGTGTGGAACTTCCGCTTGCGGTCCCCTGGTGGTGATGACCCTGCACAGAGACCCTGTTCCCCTAACAGGGCGGCCCTGTGACCAGCCAGGGGTGGCGTCTGGAGCAGCCAGACCTCTACTTTCCCTGCAAACCAGCTTTCCTTCCACATGGCGGCTCCGTTCTTTTTCCTTTATTGATGCTAGAGAGCGAGGAAGGGAGAAGGAGAGAGATAGAGACATCGATGAGAGAGAACATCGACTGGCCGCCTCCTGCACGCCCCCCACTGGGGACCGGGCCCACAACCTGGGCATGTGCCCTGACCGGGAACCGAACCGGCGACCTCTTGGTGCAGGGTCGATGCTCAACCACTGAGCCACACCTGCCAGGCTTGAGTGGGCTCTTAAGAGAAATGTAGGCGCCCTGGCCGGTTTGGCTCAGCGGTTAGAGCATCAGCCTGCGGTCCTGAGAGACCCGGGTTCGGTTCCCGCTAAGGGCACGTACCTCGGTGGCAGTTTGTCCCCAGCCCCAGTTGGGTCGTACGGGTAGCAACCACTCGATGTGTCCCTTTCACATCGATGTTTCTCTCTCTCTCTCTCCATCCCACTCTATCTGAACAAAATATCAAAAAAAAAAATTTCCTCGGGTGAGGATAAAAAAAAAAAAAGAGAGAGAAATGTAGGTTCATGACTAGCAGTGGTCTTGGGAGGTCGATCGCTGTCAGTTGAAGAAAACTCACACCGGCTGCCACAGAAGCAGAGACCACGGTGCCGGCTAATTTCACGCAGTTGTCCATGTGTCGGAGGCTCAGGTCTTATTTCCTGGGGAGTTGTTTCCATTGAGAAGTGACGTCCTGTCCCAGTGCCCCGAGTGACTGAGTCCTCCCCAGGTGGAAACCCCACTCCCCGCCGCGTGGGCTGTTGGGGGAACCGTTGTTCACGCTGATGGATGAGCGTCCTGCCCTGAGCACTCAGCTCCGCTAGGGTCCCAGCTGGCGCCCCGAAGGGTCCGTGTACACAGAAACGTTGGCAAAGGGTTCAGGGGGGCGTTCTTGCTGGTTTCAGCAACTCCAGAGCCACGGGGGACACAGGGAGGACTTTGAAAGTCACCAGCAAGTCTCCCAGGGACCTCCCACACAGACGAGATAAGGACGCTCCATGGACCCCATTATCTTCCTGCAGTTGCGTCTCGGCAGTTGGAGTTTTCCATTTCAGCACGAAAACAGCACGTTAGTAAAACCAAGGTGATTGTATCCACCTGGGCTGTGCTTATGATTTCAAGAAACTTGGACCTGAATTCTCTTCCAGTGCAGGTAGTCGGGGTTCGTCATTTCACGAGGTGGCCTTCTGCGATTTCGGGGTCTCTTTGCCCTTGACAGTTAACCTTTGTGTCCGGGACAGGGATGGGTTATGGCACCTGTCTGCGGACTTACCTCGGTGTCTAAATATGTGGAAACGAAGAAAATGGGAGCAGGGTTTTATCCTCAGGTCTCTGAGCTGCCTCGCACCTCGAAGATGTAAAGACAGCACACGGATTTTCCTTGCATGCTGACGTTTCCAAAATATTATCGGCAGGTTTATTCCCAGACAAAATTATTGTGATCAAATCCCCCATGGTAACTCTCCTAGGCAGGAATTGAATTTTTTTTTTCCCTGAAAGAATTAAATAGCAAAGCTTTGAAGTCAGATGGGCGATTATTACAAAAGCCAGATTAATGCAATTTGACCGAATTTCCAGACAGTGGCATTGTACCGAGCCTCGTAAGAATCGCTATTATGGCAAACACGTATGTTTACAACGCGTGGGTCTAACACAGTCTAATTTTTTCCCCTGCATAGCAGAACATGTTACTTTCAGAGGCAAACCCTCCCTGGGGGCTTTTCTTGGTAGTCAAGTGATGATACGATGGAAGGAAGCTGGAGTCTTTCATGTATTTATTCATCTATTTGTTGATTCAAAAAATAATTTATTGAGCATCTACCTTACGCCCGTTACCCTGTGGCGCTTAGGTCCATACGGGGAAGGTCAACGACAGAGAAGTGACCGAGCAGAGACTACACCGAGCAGAGATACAAAGGGAGCTGGGTGGGGGTGGAGGCATGAGACCATGGAAGGCCTCCCCCCTAAATGAGGGCAGGCGGCCCTGGGACCACCTGGGCACCAGCTCACGGCACACCTGCAGGGCCAAGGATGGCTTTGGGTTGCCCTTGGCCGGAAGCCCTTGGAGAGGGTCATGCAGAGAAGGAGCAAGACCTGCCTAGGCGCTGTACCTGTCTCCGTGCAGTGCAGACCAGACCGTGTCGGGGTGGGGTTGATCCAAGGCAAGACGGCGCCTGGAGTCAGCTAGGCAGGTCCCTGTGCCATGTGGAGCTGGGTCAAGGGCCGACTGGAGAAGGGTCTTCCGCTGCCTGGGCTGGTGTGGCTTGGTAGTTAGAGCATCGTCCCTCCCACTGAAGGATTGCAGGTTCAATTCCCAGTCAAGGGCACGTACTTGGGTTCGATCCCTGGCCCTGGTCAGGGCTTGTGTAGGAGGCAACCAATCAAGGTGTCTCTCACATTGATGTTTCTCTCCCTCTCTCCCCCCTCCCTCCCTTCCACTCTCTGTAGACATCTGTGGACGAATATCCTCGGGAGAGAACCGAGGAAGTGGATGTGTGGTCTCCCACTCTTCATCAGGGGAAAATAAACCTGAAGTTCAAACCTGGCAGTTAGAGTCATCAACTGCTTTTAATTCGAAATCTAGACGTGTCTCTTCCCTGCACTGACTGACTCGCCGTG
Organism: Molossus molossus; assembly: GCF_014108415.1. Lineage (NCBI taxonomy): Eukaryota > Metazoa > Chordata > Mammalia > Chiroptera > Molossidae > Molossus > Molossus molossus. Next base: position 110,763,984 of record NW_023425401.1, read on the forward strand.
GTCTCCACCTACGTGGACGGGACTTACTTCGAAACACACAAAGGGAGGGTGGTCTCAGCCCCAGGGAGGGTCTCCACGGCTGGGGCATGTAGCTGGGGCAGTTTGCGTCCTGAGATCGAGCTGTCACCATCCCCAGTGGAGGCCCTTCCGCCGGGAAACCAGTGACAGTCGAGTGATTTGCCCAAGTGTGCGCACAGCCGTGGGAGGCTGCAGAGTGAACCTCGCGGGGGTGTGGACGGGTAGTGTTTACGACTCCACAGAAACACTCGCGGGTCTCAGAGGGAGTGTTCAGTGAACGAAGAGCTGCTGGCTGTTGTCCTTCAGACTCGTGTTTGGTCATGGGGGGCACTCAGGACTGGGGAGGAGGTGCGGGCAGGGAGGGACGCGGTGGGGGAGGGGGAGCTCCGGCGTGGGCCGGCACCAGGAAACCGTCCCTTTCCGTTTCTCCTTTAGGGTGCAATAACTCTGCGTTTTGCATTGACTGCTTTTAAAGAAGCATCCTGTACCTTTTGGGTAAGAACGTGCTTTGCTGAGCTGAAGTGTTTGAGTCGAGCTGTGCTCTCCAGTCCCTGAGATGAGGGCACGGACAAGGATGATGATGGCTGTGGTTGCGCGTGTGTGCCCCGTAGGTGGCCCTCTGCTGGGGCATTCATGCTCGCCCTGGCCCATCTGGCTCAGCGGGTGCAGCGTTGGCCTGCGGACCAATGAGTCACGGGTTTGATTCCGGTCAAGGGCACGTACTTCAGTTGCGGTTCGTCCCTGGCCCTGCTTGGGGTCTTTGAGGAGGCAACCAGTCGATGTGTCTCTCTCACGTCAATGTTTCTCTCTCTCCCTCCCTCCCACTCTGTCTGAGCAACAATGAAAAAATATCCCAGGGTGAGGATGAAAAAGAAGAATAATAAATAAAAAGTTCTTGCTCGTTCTATCCTTGATACTCAGAATACCCGTGGGGCGGAGAGGTTACCATCCCCACGGCACAGGTGAGGGACCCAGGCTCGCACAGCAGTAACACGCCCACGGCAGCCAGCCAGCCACAAAACTGCTGTTCAAGCTCTATCCATCCAACCCGAGCCTGCCTGTGACTGTCCGTGTCTAGACTGGACAGGGGTCCGCTTCTGTGGGGGAAGGAGGGAAGAGAGAGCAGGAGAGAAGGAGAGAGACCACTCACTTTGCCTCATAACTTCATGGAGAAAAATGGTCCAATCAGCACCTTGCTGGGTGCAAAGATGCTCATATGGGACAGGGACAGAACGTAGCCCTGGACGAATTGTAGCAACAGTGAGCAATGTAATGTGTCAGTGTATCCCAAAGGGCTGATGTGATGTATCAATGTATCCCAAAGGGCTGATGTGATGTATCAATGTATCCCAAAGGGCTGATGTGATGTATCAATGTATCCCAAAGGGCTGATGTGATGTATCAATGTATCCCAAAGGGCTGATGTGATGTATCAATGTATCCCAAAGGGTTGATGTGATGTATCAATGTATCCCAAAGGGCCGATGTGATGTATCAATGTATCCCAAAGGGTTGATGTGATGTATCAATGTATCCTAAAGGGCTGGTGTGATGTATCAAAGGGCCTGGAGCATAACCTTCACTTTTTATTTCTTTTAGCTGATTTTAGAAAAAGGGGGGAAAGGGGAGAGAGCGAAACATCGATGTGAGAAAGAGACATCCATCGGTTGCCTCTCGCACATGCCCCACTGGGGATCAAACTGCAACCTTTCAGTGTACAGGACGACGTGCCAACTGAGCCACCCCCGCCAGGACCGTGACCTTGATGTTCTACACGTGCTTTGATACACTGTTTCCACCGGTTAGCAAGACACACAGAAGATATTCTTTCCTCCTCACAGTAAAGGATGAAAGGTACGGGGAACAGGAATGAAACGGGCCTGTTCAGAATCATCCAGTTACTTTGGAACAAACCAGAGCCACTCCTGATGGTTTTCCTCACGGCTGTCTAGCGGCGAGCGCAGGTTTAGGTCGGCCCGTCGGAATGTCTGGGTGATGCTCACAGTTCGCCGGCACGGTGACAGTGGGGACGGAGGCGGGATCTGCTGAGCGAGGAATGCAAGAACCCCATTTCTGTTTAAATGCCTCCGCCACAAGCTTCACTGGAAAAGGAGAGAGAATTCTAGGAGCATCAAACTGATGGGAAATGATGGTTCCCCTGCAAAGAAAGGAAAAAGAATGTCTTTCTTATAACATAGCACCTGCATGAGTGAATAAAATTTACCCACGTCGTGTGTGATACGATTTCGGTGGAAGAAATTGTAAGCAAATGAGCCATAATGAATCATATCCCACCGCCGCGTGCTGCTAATACCAAGATTAATTCTCTTCTGATGGGGAAGCTGCTCTAGTTCTGATGGAAATGGTGGTGCTGTTGCGTGTGGGATGCGTGTGAATGTATTTGTTTTATTTTTAAACACGCTGAGCTGTAGATGAATAGGCTGAGCAGCCAGGTGCGTGGCATTTATTTGCTTTGTTCTGTCTGTGGGGAGAGGAGACCAGCAATCCTCCTCCTCCTCCTCCTCCTCCTCTTCTGTCTCCTGGGTTTCATATATTTCTAGCTCTCGGTGCCTTTGGGCTTTACAGTCAATCTTTTAAGTTAAACACTTTCAGAGAGAACATGCATTCCAACTTAATCTTTCTCTGAGTGTGGATTTCCAGATTGATATCCAACAGTGGTGTTGCCGTAAAACATATGGTCCTTCTGGGCACGGCAGAACTATCAGGAAAAATCAGTGCATTCACCTTGCGTATGTCAGAGTGTGACCTTGAGGGGGTAGTGACAGTGTACTGAGACAATACCCTCCAGTTTCTGCAAAGGGAGGTGCCCCCGACCAGGGAAAATGAGGTGCCTCCACACCCCCACATGTCACTCTTGTCCGGGGCATCTGCTCCTGCTGTCAGGGTGGCGTAATTCTCTTGGGGAGAAAATGACATTTCGCCGACCTTGTTCACGGATCACGTGTCTCGTAAGTTCTCCTCTTAGAAGCAGCCAGACCGGGCAGGCCGGCCGTTTTTACAGCACACTGAGCACTTGGGGAGACGCGGTTTAAACACTCTCCAAGGGCGATGCTGTCTCTCCGAGGCACAGTGTTTCCACCAGACCCTCCATTCTGGTCTCTCAGCCGCCCGGCTTGGGTGGGAGCGGCTGACGGGCTTTGTTCGTTAGTGACTCTGAGCCTTCGAGCCCCTGCCTGTCCTTTCGGGGTACACTAGGCGGATGAGAACGAGGCAGTGGTGATGGTGCGTCTTTGGGTCCTGGCATTCAAGAAAAATGATACTATTTGTAAAGAGTCATCCCATTCTTCTGTTTATTTTCATTTGTGTTGACACTATTGCAGGTGTTCCCCACTTTCCTCTCCTTCACCCCCTCTCTCTGGCCATCGCTACACTGTCGTCTGTGTCCATGGGTCATTGCGTATATGTTCACGGGCTAATCCCCCGCAAGGGTGTGGAGGACAGGGAACCCTTGTGCACACCTGGTGGGAACGCAGGCTGGTGCAGCCACTGTGGAAGACACTATGGCGTTTCCGCAAAAAATTAAAAATGAAACTGCCTTTGGACCCAGTGATCCCACTTCTAGGAATATATTCTAAGAATCCCAAAACCACCCTGGCCAGTTTGGCTCAGCGGTTAGAGCGTCGGCCTGCGGTCCAGAGAGACCCGGGTTCGGTTCCCGCTAAGGGCGTGTACCTCAATTGCAGTTTGTCCCCGGCCCTGGTTGGTCATGCAGGTGGCAGCCACTCGATGTGTCCCTTCACGTCGATGTTTCTCACTCTCTCTCCCTTCCTCTCTCTCCCTCCCACTCTATCTGTACAAAAAATGGAAAAATATCCTCGAGTGAGGATAAAAAAAAAAAAAGAATCCCAAAACACCAATCAGAAAGAATATATGTACCCCCATGTTCGTAGCAGCACTATTTACAATAGCTAAGATCTTGAAACAGCCCAAGTGTCCATCAGTAGACGAATGGATAACAAAGCTGTGGTACATGTACACAATGGAGTACTATGCAGCTGAAAGAAAGAAAGATCTCTTATCCTTTGAGATGACATGGAGGGACCTGGAGAGTATTATGCTGAGTGAAATAAGCCAAGCAGAGAGAGACAAACATCACATGATCTGACTTATTTGTGGACTATAATAAACAAAATAAACCAATGAACAGAACAGAAGCGGCGGCGTGGAAGTGGGGTACGGACAGATGGCTGTCAGGGGAGCTGGATGAAAAGGTGACAGGGTTGCTATTCCTTCAGAAGGAAGAAGACTGGTCTCTCCAGTGGACAGTTTGCCTCCCGGGCATCATGCCCTTTGCGGCTTTCTACATACCACTGACCGCAAGAGCAGCCATGTGTTGGGTGGAGCCGGACTCGGACACGAGGACACCTCCATCGGTTCTGTAAGGGGGGGAACATCAGATCCCCCCTGTGAGCTTCACGGAAGTGTCCGGAGGACGGCACAACGCAGCACCCCTATCAGAACTTGGAAGGACCCAGCCAGCGGGGCAGGAGTGTGTACCCCGGCCGTGCAGCCAACAAATACACCGAGAGGTTTTCAGAACATTTCCACTGTGGCTTAGAGCCGTGTCCATCATGCCGTGGGAACCAAGCCCGTCTGCCTGGGGACACCCTGGTGGGAAGACACCGGCCCTGAAGGAGGCCCGGGGTGGCCACACTTTGGGGTGCATTTGGACGGCTTAGGGGAGGGTGTTGTTTTTCTATCCAAGGGGAGGGTGGGGGAGCTTCCAGGAAGAGGCTGACTTTTAACTTAGACTTGGCCGGCAGATATAATTTAACAAGGCCTAGATCTCAGAGGGGCCCTTCGGGGCAGAGAGGACGTGGGCGGGCGGGGGAGCGGGGTGTGTTGGAGGAGGGAGTGGCTCGCTGGGCGGAGGGGCGTGGAGTGGCCCCCAGAGAGCCGTGCGGGAAAAGGGGGCGTGAGTGTTGTTAGAACCTGTTGTTTTAAGAGATTCTGGAATGAACGGAGCCCAGGCAGTGGGTGGTGTAGGGAGCGGTTGAGATCCTGCTGTCTTGGCCTCGGAAAAAGCCAAGCGCCCCCCGTATTGGGGTCGACGCCGCTGGCTTTCCCAGCTGGAGGGTGGTGGGTTCGATGCCCTCGCGCCGTTGAACTTGTCCTGTGCCTGGCCGGGCAGCTCTCCCTGCCGACCTCTCCCTGGGCACGTGGCCCCTTCTCTGTGGTTTCAGTGCCCCAGGGTCCAGCGCCGTCCAAACACACGGACTGGAAGATTCTAGAAATGAACAATCCGTACGTTTTCCATTGAGCCCCCTGCTGAGGAAGGTGACGCCATCTCACGTGTCCCGCTCTGGGACGTGAATCCTGTCCTCAGCCCCTGTTTCCAGCTGGGTCCTCAGGTCCAGGGTCCAGGCACCCGTGCTGGGGTTCCCTCCCCTCCTTTTATTGCACCCGCCGCAGAGGCAAGGGCGACTCGGATCCTCGGAGAGAAGTGGCAAGTACCTCCTTAAGGGGAAGGTCCACGTTCTAGCAGAACAAGGCGTTTCCTCGGCTCATCGTCACGGAGGGAGGGTGAGTCCAGGGCCACAGGTATTTTGAGAGAGACCAGGACCCTATTCACGGGACTTCGGTTACGGTGTATTGCGACAGTTGCTCCATTTCATCATTAGCTGTAGCCGTTCCTCTCTTACTGAGCCTCACCTATAGTTAAGTTGTATCTCAGGTCTGTCTGTTCAGGAAGAACAATGTATCGGTGGGGTTGGTACTGTTGGGGCGTCAGGCATCCGTGGGGGTCTTGGAGTGGGTGCCCTCAGACCTGAGGACACATTGCCGGGGCTCCGTGGAGATGGGCGCCCCGTGCTCTGTGCCCGAGGAGGGGGGCGGGGAGCCACTGAGAGCTGGGGTCCGAGCGGCCCCGCCCAGGTGGAACAGGCTCAGGCGGGAGCGGCGGCTGAAGTGGGGTTTTACACGTTGCGTTTATTGACGTATCTGAGCGGCTCAGGGACGACTCCCCTGCCCCCCGTTGACCCTGTTTTACATGAACCAAAGCGGGGAACAGGCTTCTCGGGAGGAGCGCACGCTGCCCGCTTCCCTGTGCGTCTTGGAGGAGAACATCCCGAGAGAAGCTTTATTCAAAACAAATCCTGGGGAAGGCCGGGATGCTTGTTTATAAACACCCGCGGCGTGCAGGGCCCGCCACTCGCCGCTGCTGTGGGGGCTCGGAAGCATTTCGGCAGGTGTCGGGCACCCCCTGCAATGTACAGATCACGAAGCAATCTCAGGGAGAGGGAGTCGTGCCAGCCCGGTGCCCGGCGGCTCGAGGACATCTGTGCCCTAGTGAGGGCCAGATGCCCCCAGGCCCGGGAAGGAAGCCGGAACAGAGCTCCCGTTTGCCTGGACCACACAGCTCTGAGCACAGTTTGAGTCTTAATTTGTGTCTAATCGTAACTGCCTGCCAGCCCGAGGGCACTGGGTAAGCAGCCTGGTGCGCTCTGTTCCTAGTTAACACTCACGGACCAGGAGGCAGTCTGCGGAGCTCTGAAGAGATTCCCAGCACCCACCCCCGATGAAACGGACCCTAATATTGCGAGGCCAGAAATCAGGACTGGGCAGTCCGTGTCCGCCTCCAGGGGGCCTGTCACCCGGCTGCTTCGCGAACTCACGGATTCAAGCAGCCAGCTGAGCGGGGAGGTCCTGTCTCTCACTGTCCTTGGCTGCTGCCTTGGAATCAAGATCATGCTGTTTTTCTAGAAAAGACCATTCGAAACTAGAAGCCTCTGTCTGCTCAGGTCCTGAAGCTGTTCTCCTCTCCGTGTTTGTCACTGATCACTGAGATGGGGCGGGACGAGCGTGTCTCTCTCCCAGTCCCGGGGATCAAGGAGTCAGAGGTGGCTGGGACGTCCTCAGAGGTCACAGTGGAGCTGTGGGCGCCCGCAGGGTCTGGGGCCAGGCTCCCTCCCGAGGCCAGTGGTCCCAGAGAGGGCGCCCAACTGGGAGGAAGCAGCAGTGACTTTCATACTGTGACCTTGAACGTGGTGCACATCCTCGCTCCTGTTCTATGGGTGGCACAGACCGAGTGAGGTGCATGCAATTTTGGGAGGCTACACATGGGGGTGAATACCAGATGGGGGGACTGGGCCATCTTGGAGGCTGCCCAGCACCGTGGCTACCTTCCTCTTTCTCTTCCGAACCACACAGAGGATCATTCCATCCCATCTAGATCTCCCCCTAGTGGCCGGAGGAGCTTTGGTTCAGCATAAAGACGGGCGATAAGGGATCCCAGGTCCCTGCACGGAACACGGCCTCAGAGAGACAGCTACCGTGTCACGTAGTTGTTTTGAAATGGGGACATTCTATATGCTTTGGAAAGTTTGCATCGTGAGTGATAAAACATTTTAGGATCGTGGGAAAGAACCCTGAGTTAATCGATGTTAATTTTGTCCTTTCTTAACCTTACCGCTATTATCGGTTTAAAATATTACGAAGCACGAACTATTACGTAAAGTGTGTTGTAAAGCTAATTCAAAGGTGATACATCTCACCTCCTTTTATAATCCTCACCCGAAGATATTTCTTCTATTGATCTTTGGAGAGAGTGGAAGGGGGGGTGTGGACATCGATGCGAGAGGCACATGGATTGGTTGCCTCCCCCGACACACACCAACCAGAGCTGGAGATCGAACCTGCAACTCAGGTCCATGCGCTTGACCGGGAATCAAACCCAAAACCCTTCGGTGCATGGGCCAATGCTCTAACCACTGGCCAGGCATCACCCCCTTTTAAAACACTACACTGATTACACTGTGCCCGTTTCTAAGGCGGGGGTAGGGGATTTGAAGAAGCCTCAGAGGAGAAACAGATGCATTTAAAAATAACGACCACTTTGGAAGCTAATATCCAGCTTCCTGTTGCTGTTTTCACTGGTGCCCAGGGTTGTGCTAGTGAGTCCTGGTGACCTTGTGCAGCCTCAGGGGCAGGAAGGTCTGTTCCTCTCCACTCCCGTCCTCTCTGCTGAGCCAACAGCTACCTTTAAAAATCTGGGATGAAAAAGACAGATTTGGTGACAGTTTCCCAGTATCAACATGGGGCACAAGGCTGACGAAAGAGCCCTAAGTAACAGCAGGAAATATTTAGATGTGATGCGAGGCATAGAGACTTCAAAGACACGACGTGTTCAAAAAGCAACTGGAGAGAGAGAAACATCGATGTGAGAGAGACACACCGATCGGTTGCCTCCCACACGACCAGGGCCAGGGGTCACGCCGCAGCGGAGGTCCATGCCCCTGATCAGAATCGAACCCGCAACTCTTCGGTCTGAGGGCCGTTGCTCCAACTGCTGAACCAAACTGGCCATGGCTGTGTTTCTCGCTTTTTGTTTTGTCAGCTAAGTATGTAAAACAGAAAACCAAGTGGCCATCGTTGCATAAAAGACACGTTAGCCTACAAAGTCACCTCTTAAGAGCTGGCCATCAAAGCAGCCTGCGGGAAGACAGAGAGTGGACCGTGGACAGGCACACACTCGGACACACACGCTCTTGGACTTGGCATTGAGCATGAACAGTCAACCAGACGTTTCCCTGAGGACCCAGGAGGAGAGTCGACCTCTGGGCCAGTGGTCTTCACAAAGCATCATCACCACCACTTGGCACCTTGTTAGAAAGGCAGATTCTCAGCTCCCATCCCAGACCTGCTGGGTCAGAAGAGGTCATTGCTATCCCTTAGTGCGTTTTCAAAACACAGTTCTGTCTGAGCTCGTAGCAATCAAAGAGAGAGCAAGGTGGACGTCAGGAGAGCGTGTCCGGAACGCCAGGTGTGGTCTCTCTGGGCTGCGAGCACACAGCTGTTCTGGGGAATAGAAGGGATTTTGCCAACGTGATGAGTCCCTCCTCACCAGCACCCCAGAATCATGTCCTTAAGAGCATTAAATTATACCCCGTCAATGATGACTTGCAGGCACTTGGCTGGGCACTAGAAAGACATAAAGAACTATGACATGAGCCTTTCTCTCAAAACCTTTTCCAATAAGCTATTTCTCCAAAGAGTGTAGGTTTCTCTTATTTGAAAATGGCATTGGGAAAGCAAGACCGAGGGTACCAGGTTTTGCGTCCTGGTGGCTGGCATGAGCTGGAACAGTGGCCCGTAGGAGGCTCGAGCGATGCCCGATGCCCGAGAGGCCAACATTCTTCACCTCAGCAGCCTGGTCGCTCTCCAAGGTGCTGAGCTGGACAGGCTTTGGTGCTGGGGACAGAGAGAAATACGCTATCCCTGTTCACATCCACGATGCTCATGAAGGGAGGAAAATATATTACTTGGATGAAATCAGTTCAGAAGTCTTAGAATTTAACGAGTAGTACCTGTCTCTGCAAACCCTTGGTAAGGACAAGAGAGCATCTCTGGGAAGAAAATCCGAGGCGCTGTCCGTAAGGTCGCGGGTGGACAAAGATCACACGAACTCCGATTGTGCTAACACCGTGGCTTAGGGACGCCCGCCTGGAAATGTGGGGAAGCCCCGGCGTGAAGGGTTTGGTTTAGAGGTTCACATGTCCTGACAGGCACGGTTAGTGGATTTTGGAGAAATCAATAACGAGGTGTGCACTTTTCTCCCAACTCTGCTCATAAACCAGTGCCTTCAACGTCTACCGGGATGAAACTTTCACACCCAGTCTTCCACGGGACTTAAAGTTTTTTGTCTTTTTCCATCATTGAAGCATATGAAATAATGAGATTCTTCCGGTTCTGTGCACAGGTTTGAGGGGGTCCCCATCCCTTTGGGTAACCACTATGGTGACCTACTCTACTGTCTCCCAATATCCTCCTAATGTGTTCATTTCTGGAGATAGGCGGTAAGAACGGGTATTGGTTACAATTAAATAACCAAACGTGGATTTCCACCTTGGCATTATTCATCAACGGACATGAAGATGTTTAATTTTACTTGTATAAGCATCCGAGTCCCAGAGTGTGAGGTATTTTGTTTCTTTCCTTAAAAAAAAAAAAAAGCAAGGTTAGTGTTTTCCCTTAGTGCCTGATTCATTTGCTAGATTAAAAAGCAATTAAAATCATTGTTGAACACCCGGGGGCGTGGGGAACACAATGGATCGTTGCAAGTCTTTCTTTTTATAAGAGATCCGTGCCTGTTTGGTTTCCTTTCACAGTTGACTCTTAGGGAGTAAGCCTTATGTGTCTAGAATCTCACCAGAGATAGTGTTGGTCTGAGAAGGTCCCCTGCCCCCCACCCTGTTAAAATTTCCATGAAATCAGATATTCCTAGGACTGGATATGTCCTTAAAAGGTCACGGAGGACACCCCTCGCTCTCTTTGGTGAAAACCATCCCCGAATGACCTTTATGAAAGAACACCCCCTACCGCTTAGCAGAAATGTCACAGAGGTCATCAGGAGCATCTCTCAATGCCTTTCCCGTGCTTACTACCTCACGGGGTGTCTGCCCCCACCCCCACCCCCCACTGTTCGCAGCTACCGTGGGTTTCCGCCTTCCCCAGGAAGTTTGTCACGGTTCTTCCCAAATGGGGTTGCAAACCTGGATCTGTGAGATAACTAGTCCCCCAGAAGTTCGGCCACTCAAAGCCAGCTGCGCGTGTGAAGACGTTTATGAACTCTTTTGTTTTGTTTTGTTGTTTTGTTTTGTTTTCTCTCCAGGCTGCCTCATGCTTCTTGGCTTCTTTCTGACATTTGATCATAGGTCATTTCTCATTTCGAAACGTTGCTTACCCTGCTTTTGTGGGAGCCAGCTGTCTGCGTCATTCACCTCTGAAGCTCTGAAGCTCTGTGCTTCGGGGTGAGTGATGCCGGTGGCTTAGACTCAGAGCGAGAGCATCCTCAGAGGCTCAGGGGTTCATCCGTGGCCCTCTGGGAAAGCAGGTCATGACTTAGCTCACGCCGCCGTGACCGCCGCAGCGGCCCAGACGGAACTCATTCCGCAGTGTTCTGGGGGCCGGAGGTCCAGGATCGAGGTGCCCGCGAGGGGGGCTTGGGGTGTGGCCCCTCCTCCTGGCTGGTAGATGCCCGGCTTCCCGCTGTATCCTCGCGTGGCCCTCTGTATGCACCTGCTCTCATGACCGCATTGAACCTTCATTACCTCCTTCAAGGCCCGGTCTCCACATACCGACTCACTGGGGGTTAGAGCTGCAACATGTGGATTTGGTGGGGGACACAATTTCCTTTGTCGCAATGGGAGTTCTGTTATCTTGGAAGAAGCTTTCTCTCCGTCTCCCACAGCTCCCACAGCCCAAATGCAACATCTTTTTGTTTTGTTTTTTACATCAACTCTTTTCAACCTCTGCCTTAATGCACCCCACTGGCTCCGTCCTGCCTGTCAGAATGACTTGAGCTCCCCACTTGACGGCTTCTCCCGCTTCCTCCCTGGTTTCTGCTGCACCAAGGTGGCCTGTTCAGCAGAGGGTGCCTGCCCCGTGCCCGAGGGCAGCCTGCTCTGTGTCCCTTACGTGGCCTCTGCCCTGAAACCTTACAGAACGCGGTCCTGTGCTCACAAACCCTCCTTATCCACATCTCCCGAATCCGAGCCCTGCGGGTTGACATTTAGAATATTCAAAGTGGGGTCTGAGAAACACCAGTGCCACCTCCGGCCCCGCCCCAGACCCGCTGAATCTGAACGGAGTCTCCTGAAGGTCCTCAGCGGGTCCTCACGAATGTTTACGTCTGCTGTCGCTTGTTCCTTGATAAATGAAAAACAGCTACCACCCCGTCCTGCGGGCACCTGGCCGACCATTAAATCCTTTTCTGTCCCCGCCACTCAGTTTAAATAGACCGAAGTCTCCAGGGTGTCCTCAAGGGACCCATTTCCCTAAACAGTGCATGTGATGTTTCTGTACCTGCTGTTTTGATTCAGCCAGTCGGAGATCGCAGGTCCGTGCCAGGAGCCTGTCGGAATGCAGGGGCTCCGGGGTGGCACGGGCGGCGGTGACCAGCAGGCCCGCGTGACGAGGAAGGCTGCTGACCGCCGGCGGGGTGCGGCTGTTTCTTCCCTGGTGGCCCTTTTATACAGATACCAGTTTTATCTTTCTGGAGAGAAAATAAAACAGGGCATGTTATTTGAATCTATTTACCTGAAGCCACATGGGAAGTGTTTCTAGTTTTAGACACTTATTTTGTATTAAATACACAAAACGTTTTACAAACATGAATCTGTCCTCTGGTTACATTTTTTTTTTCCTGTCTATCACTGGACTTTCCGACGTATGAACTTGGTTATGGGAGTCAAACACTTTCTCTGCAACTGCTTGAGAAATTCAATAACCGATTATGTAACGTAATTGAAAATTAAGTGAAAATCAAAATGAGTGTAAAGCATGTTTTTTTTCCCCCAACAATCATGCAGGCTGGTGAGCCCGATAAAATAACCTGCTTTCACATGAAAATTAGTTCAGGAGCGTTCTGACTGTCACACGACGTCTTGTAGAACACGTTCATTTCAGCATCACTCTCGTACCGGATTTATATATATCCGTAGATACAGATGATATTGGTAGAGATATAGATGATATTGGTATGGATACAGATGATATTGATAGAGATATAGATGATATTGATAGAGATAGAGATGATATTGTATGGATACAGGTGATATTGATAGAGATATAGATGATATTGATAGAGATAGAGATGATATTGTATGGATACAGGTGATATTGATAGAGATATAGATGATATTGATATGGATGTAGATGGTATTGGTATAGATATAGATGATATTGATAGAGATATAGATGGTATTGGTATAGATATAGATAACATTGGTGTAGATAAAGATATAAATAGCGATTACAGTAAGTGAAGCATACAATTTGTGCATTTCCTGGGTGTCTGAAGCTGTCCTGTGAAACATTTTTATGGAGAGAATGTCGTGATGCCCACGTCTGAGACTGTGGACTCCACAGGGACGCAGCAGCCCCCAGCTCCCCACAGAGACAGTTGAACCCTGGCCCTTAGATGTGCCGTCACTAGGATATTGGCTTCTGATTTCTAGGCGAATAACTTAAGCTACCGTGAACCTGGCTCAGAAATGTGACTCCTCAGACTAACAAAATTCAGTTGCGCTTGAAAAGCTTAGAAGAAAGGGCTTTTCTTTATTTTTTTTAAATTTGTCCTCACTCAAGGACTTATCTTTTTCTGCATTTATCTTCAGATACAGCAGGAGGAAGAAAAGGAGGAAGAGAGAGAGAAACATCAATGTGAGAGAGACACATCGACTAGTTGCCACCCACACGACCCCAACCGGGGCCGCGGACAAACTGAAATTGAGATACGCGCCCTTAGCGGGAACCGAACCCGGGACTCTCTGGTCCGCAGGCCGATGCTCTAATCGCTGAGCCAAACCGGCCAGGGCGAAGGAGGGGCTTTTTTATCAGAAAGACATGATTTTCAGTGGTTGAGTTTCCTCTCCCGTGTCCCTTACGTGATTTTAAAACCTTAAAATGAAGCCCTGGCCGGTTTGGCTCAGCGGATGGAGCGTCAGCCTGCGGACCAGAGAGTCCTGGTTCGGTTCCCGCTAGGGGCATGTACCAAAAAACACCTCTCCCCTTTCATGACATGGAGTTTGAGTCCATCTTCCCAAAGGTTTCTGTTACTTAATCACCTTTAGAAACACTTTAGTGGTGCTCAATTTCCTATCAGATACAATAAAAATCTCCTATCTTGATAGTTAAAGCATCTTAAGTTAACCCCACCCTCTAATGCTTCCAATGTACCTCTCTCTTCCCTCCCTCTCTCCCTCCCTCCGTTCCTCCCTCTCCCTGCCTCCCTCCCCCTCTCTCTCTCCCTCCCTCCCTCTCCCTCCCTCCTTCTTCCTCCCTCCCTCTCCCTCCCTCCTCCTCCCCTTCAGAAATACTCTTCCAAATGACCTACACTTTACAGAACACGTCTCTCGGTTCCTCGGGGTCATCCCTGTTGCCGCAGAACCAGTCTCTCCTAAACTTGGCAGCTTCGAACAGTGTCAGTCCTGGGTCATCTGTCCTAGTTTCTTTGGGTCAGGACACTGGGAGTAGCCTGGCCACTAGGCTTGAACTTGACCCCTCTCATGAGGTCGCAGTCAGACGCTGGCTGGCACCGTATACCCCTGGGGCTGGTCTGGGGAAAGGACCCCCTTTCCGCTCGCTCACGTGGCCGGCAAGTTAGTGCTCCGTCCCGGTCCACGCGGGCCTGTCCACGGCCCACTTGGGCCTTCTCAGGGCCTGCCGGCGGCCTTCTTCCAAAGGAAATTGCCTGAGGCTTTGTCCCAGGCGGACGCTGTGACAACTTATGTAATCCAGCCTCAGAAGTCACATAAGGTCACTTCCACCACAATCTATAGGCTACATGCTGCCAGTGCCGAGTTCCCTGGGAAGGGGACCACACGGGGGTAAATAACAAGAGAGGGACACACGGGGGCATGTGGGAGCTTCCTGACACCAGAGATGCTCACCCGGCCCCCCAGCCCCATCCCCTCCCTCCACCCACAGGTCAAGCCCTCTCCCTCTGTGGGTCTTCCTGACCCACCCGAGAGAGAATGAAACCCATTGGCACATGTTATTTCCACCAGTCTGATGCTTGTGCTGCCCTGGCGTGGACAAGGTTCGTCTCTGGAGCTGAGTTATACTCTAGGTCAATGACTCAGGGCCGGCTCTAACTCAGAATACCCCTCACATGTCCGGGATTCACGAAGACGCCTTGATGAAGCGTACTCTGAGTTCAAGAGGTAATTCCGCCCGGCACAGTATATTCAAGGCCGCCGATGCTGCTTGTTTGGCTAACGTCGCCCGCGTTGCACCAGCTCAAACTTGGTGCGAGGGGCGGGTACTGCACCTTGGCCGGGTGCGGGGGGAACTGGTCAGATAGTCCAGCTCCCCGGGTCCTGAGACCTGAGGCACAATGTGCACGGGACGTGAACTCAGCATCCAGGTCCCTGTGGGTCCCCGCACAATCTCGGCACCCTCCTGAATCAGTAAGAGAAGATTGCATCTACCCTCAGTATGACTTGACGGTTACGTTTTGACCTGGTCGTTGAACTTGCTTAGTGTTATAAATGCTTGAATGGCGGGGTTGGGCAACCCTCTCTCGTCTCGAACATCCAATTCCCTGGCGAGGCCAGAGAGACGTATTTTCAGGGTTGGAGACACAAAGCCCTCTTCCCCGTGAGAGGTATTTATCTTTTGGATTGAATTTGGCATCTCCTTCCCAGCGTCCCCAAACCATCATGATTTTTAGGAGGGAACTGGGCCAAGGGTGGTACTGGACGGGCTTGGAACGGAGCAGGGGCTTCTCTCTGCCCCTCCGCTCTGACGCTGGAGTTTTATAGCCCCGCGGGGAGAAGCACGGCCGTGGTTATTCTGCTGCCACATTCTGGCCTGTCCGTTTAGTTAGCCTTGTTACTAATTTGCAGACATGAGAGTCAAAGTCCTGCTTTCCCGTGGAAACAGAAGCTCAGAGGACCTGGGAAATCTGTCTCATCAGAGGCAGCGTCCGGGAGGTGCCTGGTCCCCCTTTGCTGTCTCTGTTCTTGCAAACAAATAACATGCAAAATCCCTTCAGCGACTCAATTCCGAAGTGGGTTTAGTGGGCTCCGTAAAGCCCTGGTCCCCTCTCGCCTTCTCTGTGGATTCAGCGTCACTCATGACCCAGGTCAAGCCATGCTGCCTCCGATCCCTGGAGACCAGCCTGGAAGGTCACTTTCTATATCTGTCTGCAGAACAGTCAGCCTGTTGCCAAGGATACGAGAGAAGCAAGGGGCCCAGGCTCCTTGATTTTAGGGACATCACCAAGCATCTTCCCATGTGGCTCAATGACACCTGGAATTTCGTAATTAGCACTCGGTCCCGTCTTGGTGGTGATGATGCCCTTCCGCCGGTCTGCACAGAGGTCATCCAGCAAAGCTGCTCAAAGGCAGATTCTGTCTCAGCAGAGCTCAGGTGAGCCCAGGTGCCATGTCAGGTGGCCTGGGAAAGATCACCTCCCAGGACGGAAGAGTTGTCATGTTTATGATTGTAGAACACTGGGCCCTCTCTGCAAACCCATGTCAAAGACAAGCGTAGTCCTGCCCAGGTGGGTCAACAGCCGGTCAGGAAGGTGTGGACGGGATTAAGGGAGCAGAGAGGTGAGGTGCCCACACACAGCAACACCCTGAAACTCATACCTACCCGGAACTGAGCCTGATGGGACAAGGGCAGCCCCTAACTGGGGTGATAATAAAAGGAAGTCACCCCTGCCAGGCAAACTGAACAGCAGGGAGACCCCAGTAAAGTCCCTGGGCCTCTCTCCCCCATCCCAGCCGTCTCCTGCCAGGGCCTCCTGTTGGCCAAGCTGAAGCCACCAGCAAGGCCAGGCAGGGGGTGGCAGTCTGAAGGGGTGAGGGCTAGTCTTCAAGGACACGGAGCAGGTCAGGGGAGGGGGCAGAATGACATCCGGGAAGGGTTGGAGAGAGAACACTGTGCACAGGTACCACGGAGCTTCCTCTTGGAAGACGAGGAGGTCAGAGAGAAAGGGGTGATCTGATGAAGGCCTGAGGTGGCCACACCCTGTGGATTAGAGACCCCATGCTGAACAGTAGAACCCTAGTCCCCGTCCCAGAGCAGCCGTCATATTCTGGCAGCCTGAGTTCTGCCTTCGTAAAGCAATTTGGAGGGAAGGTGCTAAACTGGTGTTTAGAGACACAGGGATATGGTGAGCCATTCCTATAGACGGTGGTTCTCATACTTCAGAGGCTACAAACATCACCTGGGAAGATGCTAAAACGTGAACATTCTCTGCTCCTCCCCCCAGACACAGCAGGTCAGTAGGCTGCACTGGGCACAGGAGGCAGCATCAGGACCTGTTGGCCCAGGGGATTCTGTAGCATCATTGGAGGGACATGCAAAGTTGTTTCAAATCCTTTCTTGTCATGCCCATTGTTTTGTTTGTTTGTTTGTTTTTTTCCCTTCTGTCCTAAAAACTAGATAACTACTCTCTTTTTTTTGGTCCAAAAATCTTTGGCTGACTCTATATGGAAGCAGTAATTAAGTTCTGGCCTGAGCCCTTGTTCTTCAGACTGGTACACTAATTCCTTGCCGTCTCTGTGTAGGTCCAGGTTTCCAATAAAATACCGACTGTGTTCTCTGCCTCTTCATCTGTTACATAATATCCGAAGTAAAATAAATATTCCTTCCCTGGTGTCCATGTCATGGTTCAAACACACGCCTCAATGTTTCCATAACCTGTGGTTACTTTTTAAAACATCCGTTTCACCTGTAACAACCATAAAGGTGTCCTTACATTTTGTTTCGTTTTGTTTCTAATGGACTCTGATAAAACTGAAGCAACACACTCCTCGCGATTCAGTTCACAGCTGAAACTCACCTGGCTGGCTCCCGACATGGACCGCCTCTAGGTAACATGTTGCCACTTAAACGGCAGCATCTGTTTGAATAGTTTCAAGGAGCAATTATTTGAGGATGTGCCATGTAAATAGCTACCCTAAAAAGGCCACCGTGACGCATTTTCCCTTTTCTTACTAAAGCAGAGGCATCTTAATTGATGTTGCCTCACCCCAAGGATCCAGACCACGGCCCCTTCAGATGCGTCTTCTTCGCGACTCTGGGGTGTCACCTGCTTCTCACGCTCTCTGTATCTGATGTCCCCACCTGCTTTCCACGCAGTGCCTTCTAAATTCTTTTCATCCCGTTTCCTTTTGTATCCTGCCTTTAGTGCTGAGCTCCTCACCCGGGAGGAGCTCACCTGTGCAGGGTGCTCTAGTAGCATCTTCTCCTCCGAGCGGTTCTGTCGTCTGGTCTGCAAAGTAACTCATGGAAGACGCAACTGAATCTGCCTCTGGGTATTGACATCTCTCCGGCATTTTTTGATCAGAGCCTGTGTAGACTCTGAAACGTGTCGGTGGTTGTTGCTTTCGTGCTCACGGCTGTGCCAGAGGGGAGAGATTTTCACTTAAATCCTGGCTTCTCGGGGTATTAAGTTTGTGAGAGATGGTGGTAGGAGGGCATTGAGAGAGGCAGAGAGAGAGAGAGAGAGAGAGGACACCAAACCCACTGTGTGTCCCTAGGAACCACTCCCCTGGGCTGTTCCAAGGCGGATCCCCCCCCC
Organism: Molossus molossus; assembly: GCF_014108415.1. Taxonomy (NCBI): domain Eukaryota; kingdom Metazoa; phylum Chordata; class Mammalia; order Chiroptera; family Molossidae; genus Molossus; species Molossus molossus. The sequence goes on from NW_023425401.1 coordinate 110,782,060, forward strand.
TGCCACTGGTGGGGATCGGCTTCATCAGCGTTTTACCACCATCCTCTGAGGTGGGGACCACGCAGACTTTTACTTTCTGTTGGGGGCTCCTCTTAAGTTCCTCTGACCGAATATGACCTGTAGTGCTTTGAGCGCGGTTATGAAAAGATGAGCCGTCCGTAACAAGAATTAATTAAACGAGGCAGTAAAACAGAATCGGGCTTGTGCGTCCAGCAGGCTGACATGGTGAACCTGACAGGCGTGTGTCAACTGTCTTCAGTGTTATTGAAGACCTGTCCCTGCGTCGTCGAGTCATGTGCTGTCCCCAGTGCGGACGCGCAGTGATTAGGAAGCTGTTGCGCCGTCCTGAGATACAGGCGCCATTGATTTTGTAATTTGCTGCTACCTTCTACTGACCGTAAATGGTCCATGATACATAAAAGAAATTTATGTCAGAGCTTTTCACGGGGAATAAATATGAGAAAGAAAATGTGTTTAGACCAGAGACTGGAGCGAGATAATGGGAGAGCCTGTGGTCGCGTTTGCGTGATTTATTCTCTCCCGATCACTTTTAGAGTTGCCGTGTGAATGTTTTCCTTTTGAGGGTATTTGGTTCCACCCTGGCCTGATGTGGGACACATTTCAAGGCCCTGGGGCGGGCGGGGCAGTAACCAATCCTGGTTGTTCTCAGGGTTGCTCTGACGTCAGTACAGACGAAGGACCATTCGCTGGGTCTTCTTCTAGATGTTCCCAAAGGTGGCTTACAGAGTCCTCTGGCGACCCCCCCCCCCATTGTATTGTGGATTAAATGCAGAATACAGACTGTTGTCTGCAGAGCTGCGCTGCTGTTACCTGTGCCGGCTCTGCAGCCTCAGGGTGAGACACGGCCCGGGTGTGTAGCCACGTGGGCACCAGGCTGCACCCTCCGCGCCACGCTGCCTGAGTGGAGAGCCGGCTCGGCCGTTCTCCCGGCTCGTTCCTACACAGCCTTCAGCAGTCAACTGAAATGTCACTTCCTCGGAGAGCCCCGGCCCGCCTCCCTGGCACCCCGTCTCATCTGGCACCCGCCCCGTCCAATACGCCCTCGCTGCACCTGCCTCCTGTCCTTGTCACTAACCTCACGGCGTCACCCTTGGTCCGATGTCCCTCTCTCTCCCTCTGGGTGTGAGGGCAGAGTGTCCTTTGCTTCACCACTCACACCCACGATGGCACAGACTGTGATGCCCGAGACACGCCTCACCTCGGCCGCTGTGAGCTTCACAATATAATCTACGCAGCGTGCAAGCTGTAGCTTCCCGGATGAACACAGCCCGCGACAGCCCAGCACCTCCCTCCGGGGCCGCACCCCGGACGCTCCTGCACCTCACTCCCCCCTGTCAACTGTGACTCCTCTGTGCCCGCCAAGTTACGTGACATCTGCGTTTTACGGAAATGTCTTTTTTTTTCCTTGTTTTTGTAGACGTAAGTGTGGACCCCGTTCTCCTAGCTTGACCATTTGTGAACTTTACGTGAATGGAGTCATTCAGCGTATATTAGTGTCCGACCCATTTCACTCAGAGTTTCACCCAGGCTGTGCTTGTTGGAGTAGGTTGTGATTGATTCTTGTCGGTGTGTAAACATTTTACCGTAGGGAACGTATGTCACCAAGGTGGACAACGCTGTCTGTGTCCCGGTCTCAGGCCTGGGAGCGTCAGGGTCATGGCTGGGGCACTGAGGTTGCAGGTGCAGTTGCTATGGTTATTCGCGTCCCCGTGACCCTGCGGTTATTCGTGTCCCCGTGACCCTGCGGTTATTCGTGTCTCCGCGACCCTGCGGTTATTCGTGTCTCCGTGACCCTGCGGTTATTCGTGTCCCCGTGACCCTGCGGTTATTCGTGTCTCCGTGACCCTGCGGTTATTCGTGTCTCCGTGACCCTGCGGTTATTCCCGTCTCCGCGACCCTGCGGTTATTCCCGTCTCCGCGACCCTGCGGTTATTCGTGTCTCCGCGACCCTGCGGTTATTCGTGTCTCCGCGACCCTGCGGTTATTCGTGTCTCCGCGACCCTGCGGTTATTCCCGTCTCCGCGACCCTGCGGTTATTCGTGTCTCCGCGACCCTGCGGTTATTCGTGTCTCCGAGACCCTGCGGTTATTCGTGTCTCCGCGACCCTGCGGTTATTCGTGTCTCCGCGACCCTGCGGTTATTCGTGGTCCCAGTGACCCTGGAGGTTTATTTCGTGTCTCCGTGACCCTGCGGTTATTCGTGTCTCCGCGACCCTGCGGTTATTCGTGTCTCCGCGACCCTGCGGTTATTTGTGTCCCCGTGACCCTGCGGTTATTCGTGTCTCTGTGACCCTGCGGTTATTCGTGTCTCCGTGACCCTGTGGTTCACCATTTCTCTGAGGCTGCCTGTCTATTAGACTGAACTCGATGCAAATAGCAGGGTTAGACCATTCTTGATGTAGCTGTTTAAAAAAAAAGATTTATTCCAGGCCAGCCAGAATCGACAAGTGCTCACGCTTTCTTGTGGAGCCAGTTGGCACCTAAAACAGCGTCGGTCTCCGGAACAGCCCACAAGAGCCCCCGGACAGTCTGTGGTGTGAGCTGTCAGGATAGCAAGGAGACAGCCCCTCCTGTCACCGCGGGGACAGGACTCCAGCGCTGATCGATGGTGACAGGTGTGGGTTCTTGAGGGTTTGGTGAGGTAATTGCTACATTTCACTCGGCGTTTCTCTGGGAATATAACTGGACCAGCGGAGAAGCCCGTCACTCCGAAGGAAATCGTGTGTCCCGTCGGCAGTGCTTGAGAGCATAGACCAAGCTAGTGATCCGATGTCCACCTGGCTTCCCAGTGCACATCCGGCCTGAACACAGCACGCAGGTGGGGGCGTGTCCTTTGCCGACGAACTGGGAGACCTTGTAGGAGGTGACCCGCGGGGGTGCTGGGCGGCCGGACCGGGTCGCTTCTCATGCTGTGTTCAGCTTCTTTGTCCTCAAGTTCCAGAAACCAGCTTAAACTAGTGTCAATAAGACAGGAAATAAAATGTTTCATAAAGAAACAAGAATATCTTGCCCTGGCTGGTTTTGCTCAGTGGTTAGAGTCTCGGCCCATGGACCAGAGAGTCCTGGGTTCGGTTCCCACTAAGGGCACGTACCTCAGTTGTAGTTCATCCCCGGCCCCAGTCGGGGTCGTGTGGGTGACAACCACTTGATGTGTCTCTCTCCCTCCCTCCCTCTCTCCCTCCTGCTCTATCTGGAGACACATGCAAAAATGTCCTCGGATGAGGATATAAAAAACAAACATAAAACAACCACCAGGAATGTCTTATCACATGTAAGGGAAAATGCATCGGGCCTCGGGAGGAAGGTTGAGTGAAGAGACGGAAAACCTCAGGGTCTCTTCTCTGTCTTTGTTCCTTGTCCCTTTCCTTCTCCTCTCGCAATCATTCTTCCCCTTCTGGGAAACTGCTCGGGGTTCTCCTGAGTCCCCGTGTCTGCCCTGGGCGGTCGACCTCCCTCCTTCTCCTTCCTCATGAGCATCGTCAAGAGTACGTTGGACTGTTTCATCCCATCCCCGACTTCCTGGAGCGGGCTTCTGACTCAGGTTGGTCCAGGACCTTGAGGGGGGCTCCGGGGGCTTGCAGAATAGACACGTGGCCCTGGCTCCCCTGGGTCGGGGAGGTGGTAGCCCCGCTCACTGTGACCGAGGCGCTGCACAGGGTGTCTCTGTACCACGCCGGTTAAATCAGGGTGGCGAGACCTTTGGAAAAAACGAGCTCAGATTATTTTAGTCTGAGTCGTGAGATTGCTGGTGGTTCTCGCCTTCGAGACTTGTTTGTTAGCGACTTAATATTTATCGGGAGCCCGCGGGAACTTCTGGTGTTGAGAGGGGACGTGTCGAGCTTGCCGGAACGCTGCCCAGTCTCCACCTTGGCTCGGCATTGCCGGTGGTCCGGCGGGGCCAGGCAGAGGCTCATTATCCAAAGACGGTTTTGCGACATTGTTCTCCAGACCAGCCATGCGGGAGGGACACAGGCTCAGCGTGACATTCTGCCGCCTGTTTGCGTCGTCTGTTCTCGCCGCGCCGGTTTCTCTCGGCGTGACGTGCAGTGACGCGTCTTCTGACGACCGTGCCGTGGCTTTTGTCGTTTATGGGACAACGTGAGATCTTCACAATATTACGTCAACATAGATCCAACGTAGCCTGAGCTCTGAAGGTAAGGATAAGTTCGATTTTGAATTAATTTCCTAAAGAATCTGTCAGACACAGTCAGTGAAACTGAAGACCTTAGATAAGTCCAGGTCTGGTGTTGCCCTTGTAGGTAAAACATAATGAAGCCCTGGCCGGTGTGACTCGGTTGGAGTGTCGTCTCATCCACCAGAAGGTTGTGGGTTCGATTCCTGGTCAGGGCACATACATAGGTTGTGGGTTTGATCCCTGGTTGGCAACCAATAACCAATCAATGTTTCCCTCTCTCTCCCCCTCCCTGTCTCGCCCCCCCCCCCCCCGTCTCCTTACCGGTTTGCCTGTCTCTCACGGTTCTGCCCCGCCGCAGGCTGAGGGTTCACAACTGCCCTCGTCACCACTGCAGACCTGGTTTCCGAGGGCTGTGCCCGCAGGCGGGAATACCAAGTCCTGTTATGTAAAATTGTCAGCTTCACAGGTTTCCAGGCTTGTAGGATCTGGGGTGCCAGTCCAGTCCCGAAGGCAAGAACACGTGGGTGCTGGAGAGCCCGCGGGACCTGAGAGGAAGCCCTGGAGACATAGCAGGGGGGTCAGGGGCCCAGGGGCGCTCAGAGCAGGGACCTTGAGGTCGTCTCTGTCACCGAGGTAATGCTGACTCCCTTTTCATCGCCAGGCTTCAAGATAGGACCTGGCAGCTAGAGATCACATCTAATTCGTGGCGTCAGCGGGAGTGTGTGAAGGGTCAGATTCCGTCCCCCGCCACCAGCCTGCCCTGCCGTCCGCGACACTCGCTGACCTGGAATCACATGAGACTGTCTCGTGGCCTCAGCCCTCATGCACCCCTCACACACACGGCCGGCAAAAGCACCCGGACCCCGGCAGGCAGAACAGCATTCACAGAGGGGGGGACCCGGGGGAGGAGGGGGACCCGGCGGGCGGAGGGGGACCCAGTGGGCAGAGGGGGACCCGGGTGAGGAGGGGCACCTGGAGAGAGGAGGGGGATCTGGGGGGAGGAGGGGGATCCAGCGGGCGGAGGGGGACCCGGGTGAGGAGGGGCACCTGGGGGAAGGAGGGGGACCCGGGGGGAGGAGGGGGACCCGGGGGGAGGAGGGGGACCCGGGGGGAGGAGGGGCACCCAGGGGGAAGAGGGGAACCCAGCGGGAGGAGGGGAACCTGGCGGGAGGAGGGGGACCCCTGCGGGAGGAGGGTCTCCCAGCTGCAGCTACACCTGCTGGCCCGCCCTTCCCACGGACACTGGCCTGAGTTCTTAGCCAGCCCGCTGCGGATCCACGTGGACCCTCTAGAAATGTCTGCACTGTCCCTTCCCTACACTCGGGTCTCACGACCTGCTGGAAAAGGCCGCTTTCAGTGTGCGGCCAGAGCCCGCGTCCGGCGCCCCTCCTTCGGGGAGCGGGGGAGCGGGCCGACGGGCGCAGAGATGGGTTGTCCGGAGAGAGGCAGTGAATTCACTTCCTCCTGCCCAGTGAGCGGGCCATCTGGCCGCCCCCGCCCTGAGCCAAGGGAAGTGAAGCGCAGAGCTGCCAGCTGCCCGTCCAGGCCGCCAGGCCGGACCCTGCGCCCCTGCCGCCCGGCCCTGCCCCTCCCCCTGGCCGTCTCTGTCTACATCTCCCCGGCTCCCGGCTCCGGTGGCTTCCTCCGCTGACTGGGAAAATCGTCCTCGACTCTCCCTCGGGGAAAATTGTGTCCCGCCCTTCTCCTTCCCTCCCTTTCGCTGTGGGAGGGGGTCGCGGGTGGCACAGGCCGACCTGCCGTGGGAGGTGCACCCGGAGCACGCGGGCGTCGCTGCCCTGCTGCCAGCTGCCCGAGCTCCCGCTCCAGGGACCCAGCCGAAGCTCACATGCTCATGTCCCCCATCTGGGCTTCGGGTGCAGCGATGACAGGTGGACAGACAGCTTGTGACGCCTCCGGGTCCGCTCCTTAGTCGTGTGGGAAGTGAGATGGGCCGCGAGCTCTCCCCGCGCCGGTGGCAGGGTCAGTTCCTGAGACGTCCCGCGGAGTGACGCCGAACCCGGCGTGCTTTCGTGTTATCATTTCCACGTGCTTTCAGACCCGTCTCCCTGAGTCCCAGCAGCAAAGCAGTGACTCCTTTTGTCTTCCCCCCTTCTCCCCTCCCCCCCAGCTTCTGTAGCTTTCAGTTTCTCTTAATTTTTTAAAATCGTCCCCTCAGAGTTCTCACTGGAACCGCTGCTACGGACCCATAGTCTCGAGGGAGCAAGACTCTGCCAGGGGCGGCCGTTCACCCGCGAGGAGGGCGTGGCTGCGTGGCCCCGGCATGGGCGGGACGGCCCTGCTCACGTCCGAACACGGTGGCCTCTGGCTTATGTCAGTCTGTGTTCCTCGCATTCCTGTTGCGCAAGCCCACCTAAGCTCTCAGTCTCTGATCACAGACGACTAACGGCCTTCTGCAAGGGTGGATTCCACATTTCAAACATCAGCAGCCCAGGGCAAGGTTTAACCTGGTTTTAGTTCACCGTTTGCTTTCTTTTCGCCCGAGTTAAAAATGTGAGCAACGACTGTGCCGGTAGGGACAGAGCGATGGCCCGCTCCAGATGTCCGCGTGCAGTTCATCTTTCAGGACAGTCGCTCTTTGTGGCTTCGGTGTCGCAGCTGGGCTCGTGTTCACGCTTTGCTTGTGCCCCGGTCAACGACCGCTTTCCTGCCGGACACGCCGGCAAAGAACGAAGTTACTTCCCGGAAAAGCACACGGACCTGTCTGCTCACGGTCGGTGATGACACTGGAGTAGCTACATGATTTAACGGTGCCGGAATGTTACCAAGTAGCATTTACAAAGTATCTCGGTTCCCTCCGCCAGAATGTTACCAAGTAGCATTTACAAAGTATCTCAGTTGCGCCCGGATGAGAGAACAATGATTCTGTCTGGGAAACCAGGCCAGGCTCCCCCAGAGGTCAAAGATGGAACTGAAGAAGGCAAGGGAAGCCGGCCAGGAAGCACAGGGAACAGAATATTGACCGCGGAGGGGGAGGGGACGTGCAAGGGGGTGACTGGCCCGGGAGCGGTGGACTGGGAGCAGAGGCTGGGCGAATTCACCACCTCAGAGGCAGAGCGAGGGCGTAGACGTCTGTGTGGCGAGGTGCAGGGGACTGTTTTCTTGAGGACAGAAGCCTGGAGCCTCACAGGCTCTGAAGGCAAACGGGAGCCCCAAAGGCGGCCTCACCGCTGGGGGTAATGTATCCCAATAAACCCTAGACGGCCTTTGTCTGTAAGGTGCCGGGATCAACCACTTACCACCACCACAGGCAGAGAAAGAGAACACACGCTCTCTGGTGTCTTCTCTTACAAGGGCACTAACCTAACCCTAATCTCCTCCCAAACGCAGTCTCCAAAGACCACTGCCTCGTGTTAGAGCCTCATGTGTGAATAGGGGGGGACCCGGCTGGGTCTAGAGCAGCTGAGGTGCCTTCCCCCAGCCGCAGCTCAGTGGCTGGTCAGGTGGCACTGTATCAGGGGAGCTCTCTGACCCCCTGACCCACGACGGGACCCCTCTCGTGGCTTCGTCCTTCTTCTCTTCATGCATTTACCTGTTTACTACCTGTCCTCTCCTCCCTGCCCTGACATGAAAAAGGAATATAGAAAACATGGGAGCCGTTCAGCTTGTTGGGTTGATAACGGTGTTGTTGCCTTTTATTTTTCACTGTGGTACCCGAGGTTCTCAGAACAGGGGCCGGAAGAGTAAGCCCTGGGTAACTGTGAGAGGGAGGGAGGGAAGGAAGGGAGGAAGATGGATGATGAAGGATGGATGTGTTGGTGGATAGATGGATGGATCAATGAATGAATGGATAGGTGATGGGTGGGTGGAGGGTGGATGGATCAATGAATGGTTAGGTGATAGGTGGATGGATGGATGGATGGATGGATCAATGAATGAATAGGTGATAGGTGGATGGATGGATCAATGAATGGATAGGTGATAGGTGGATGGATGGATGGATTCATGGATGGATAGATGGTTGAATGGATCAATGAATGGATAGGTGATAGGTGGATGGATGGATAGATGGATAGATGGATGGATGGATGGTTGGATGGATGGATCAATGAATGGATAGGTGATAGGTGGATGGATGGATGGATGGATGGATGGTTGGATGGATGGATCAATGAATGGATAGGTGATAGGTGGATGGATGGATGGATGGATGGATGCATGGATGGATAGATGGTTGGATGGATCAATGAATGGATAGGTGATAGGTGGATGGATGGATCAATGAATGGATAGGTGATAGGTGGATGGATAGATGGATGGATGGATAGATGGTTGGATGGATCAATGAATGGATAGGTGATGGGTAGATGGTGGATGCATGGATGGATGGATGCATGGATGGATAGATAGGTGATGGGTGGATGGATGGATAATGGAGGATGGAGGATGGAGTGATGGAGGGACGAATGGACAGATGGATAGACGGGTGCATAGATGATGGAGGATGGATGGATGAATGGAAGATTTGTTCACCTTATTAGAGAAATGGTTAATATTGTAAGCATGCTTTTCCATTCTACTGGATTTCTATGGCATGTATGTGGTACCAAACAGAACAGGGAATATATTACAGTCTCGTTTTTACCATTCTAGGCAAAAATCTATAATTCTACTGAGAAATGCATTACTGAAGCTCAGCGTTTCGGGAGATAATTTATTAACTTCCTTTGCCCTTCATGGGAAGCAGGGTCATTTCTACTCAGATTTTTAATAATTCAGCTCCTGCAAGATGAGGAAGTCGGAGCAAATTAGATGTTCCAAGAAACACCTATTAATCTGCACTGAAACTCAGAAACTGTGTCTCTGCTCTTGTTTCGCCTGTAAACAGTAAAGGGGGGTGCAGCCCGGGACTAGACAGGAAGTTGGAAAACAAGGAGAACATTGTTTTCCTCAAATTAGCAAGATAGTTGTGATTTGTTTTTCTTCTTTAATTGGTCTCCTATTGTTCTTGTTACAATATTGCTTGTGTAGGAAAAAAGAAATTACCTGCATTGTCAAAAAGGGAATTTTAGCAAACGCACATGCGATTTGATGAAGGTGTCAGCTTTCTTGTGGGTAACTCACCGTGCTGCCTTTGTAAATGGACGAATGTGCGCGGTATCTCTGTTAGCAACGGCGTCGGCGGTCCAGGTCCTGTCCCTTGAGTGGGCCAGTAGGCGAGTCTGTGCAACAGTTAGAACCTCCCAAGCTGCTTGCGTACACGATTCTGCCTGGCAGCGCCGCGCGGCATCGGTCTCCGCGCCACGTGAAATTCAGACACACGGACACTGAGTGCTTGGTGCTTGAGTCCGAAGGCCCCCGTGAACCGTCCTTCCCGGGCCCTGTTTCGTGAACGTCTGTCTTCTGCTCACACAGGCTGGGGCCCAAGTAGGTTTGCAGCGTGAGTCCGCGAAACAGTTCATTCTTGGATTAGTCTGTGTGAATTGTTGTCTTTGTTTCCATACGAACAACTGTAGCCCGACTCTGCCCCCCTCCCTGTATGTGGGGGCTCACCCTCTGTCAGCATCTCTGGTGCTGCCCCGCCTAGTCCTGGGCATCGTACTGTGGGCGCGGTTGGGCCAGGGAAGGGCACAGAGGGCTGGGGGGCTCGCCATTTGTTCAAAAGCAGTTTTACATGAATCAGTCACACTGTGGCAGAGTCGCCTCCCAAAATTCAAGTGCGTGTGCCCGACATGCAGGCGAAGCCACACTCTGGAGAGCCGGAGTTCAGAGACAGGGGAAGGGGGTTCCATCTGGACGAGGCTGGAAGCCAGCAGAGCAAGCGTCCCCAAACGCTGCTCCCCGAAAAGCAAACGTGGGCGTTTCTATGCAGCTGAGGAGTAAGAGGGGGCGTCTCGGGGGACCCAGAGAGGCGTCTGCTTCCTCGGCCGCAGGTAACGTTTCTCCACATCGTCCTCCTGCCGCCCCGGCGTCATGTCCTCCTGCCGGCACGGACACAGAGTTCTGTTGTGAGGACACGATTTCCCCAGTGTCTCGTGACCATGCGTCAGCAAGGTCATCTGTAAAACCCGAGGCAGCATGTAAACCTCCGGTGACTGTCGCTATTGTTCACAGTTCTGTGCTGAACTAGCTATATTTCTCCAGCCTTTCAAGCAAAGTGTGCTTTTCAACGCCTCTCCGGGAACACGCTGCCCAGGCAGCCGGCCGCGCATGCCCAAGACACTTTCTTAATCTTCATACGTGACCAGCACAGCAGCTGCAACGCTTTGTCCAGGGCTATAAATACCTCTCTCCTAATGAAGAATGAAATCACTTTTAGCTGCTAGAACAATCAGGAGCATTGGAATCTCAAGGGCCCGGCTACCCCACTCCCGGCGGGCCGAGAAACCGAAAGCAAAACTTCTCGACTTTTTCTGCAGACCAGCCTCTCACAGGCGTGTTTGAAATGGAATTTGGAATTCCGGATCCGACGTCCAGGAAGCAGGAGTCCAACTAGATCCCTCGTTCGAGCCGGCGGAGCCCGTAACCCTTGTGCCCTTCTCCGATCTTGAAGATCTGGTGTTGAGTTCACACACTGCGTTTTGGAGCGGGGACCTCACCTGAGCAGCGTCTCTGTGAGGACTGTCCACACGGCGCTGGTCGTCGGGGTGGTACTGCTTGGAGACACACGCTCCTCACGAACGTGATGAAAGGGGCTTTGTTCTCTGCAGGCGTGGGCACGGCGAGAAGCGGCGGATCCGCGGGACCCAGTTGCGGGTCCTGAGGCTCCTGGAGAAAACCAGTCCAACAAGGAGTGAGCTTGTCTGTGTAACACTTTGTCCTGATTCCATGCTCACGCTGAGTCTCATTTTCAAGTGCGAAACAAGCCGTTCCTCAATAGATAAACTAAATTCTGGCTGGCACGTAAGGACTCTGGTAGAAATTGCTAAACCGCGGCGGAACTATTTCCTTTCAAGCCTGAAACGGCTCTCAGAATTCTCGCTACTCGGCAGCCTGGGTGGCAAATGTTAGCGGTTTAGAGTTGAACTTTTCTTAATTGGCTAACCTAGAAGAGCCAGCAGTGACTGTTCGGACTCTCGCTTTTCCCAATTTGATTATCTAGATAGTCAGTGTTGAATCTTTGGATGTCGGGCATTAATTATTTGCCATCCCCATAGTTGAGGGCTGTTCTTATGTACATTTGCAGTAATGTGATGCACCCCAAGAACTCGGCCGTCTTGGTGAAGAAGTATTTATGTGTTGCGTTACCTACTTTTTGGGGTCCTCTCCCTTGGACTTGGAGTTAAAAGAAGTTGCACCCGTGGGCTGTAACAGAATACTTTGTGACGTGTGAAGTAGAAATACTCCATTTGCAGTGTGACTGTCTGTCTGTATTGGCCCTGGAGAACCCCAGCTCCCCTTGTATAATTAACAACTATAACTACTAATATATCACTGTGATATTTCTAACTTACTATTAGTGATCAGTATTACTTCGTCTGTCTCTCAAAGGATCCCAGTTTGACCTCTATGTCCCATAATCACAACCATGTGAAAGGAACTAAAAATTCGGGCTCAGCAGCCAGTGTGCCTGGTTGAATTCCCCGGCGTATTCGGCCCGGAGCATCCAGCATCCGTTTTGCAGGTTCTCCGTACACCACCTCCCACCCCCAACCCCTGCTGCAAGGCATATACGGTTCCCTGGCGGGAGCTGAAACCTAGCGTAGGGACAGGTGGGTTACCCCATGAGGACGGGTAACTCAGCTGTCACCTGGGGCACCTGTGAGGGGCTACAGAAGGAAGGGCTCATGCTGGAGAGCAGTGGGCAGAGGTTGATTAACATGGGCACGTCGTACGTGCTAAGTAAGTGGGCGAATCTGGAGCCTGACGTTGACGGGGCGATGTACCTGAGAGACAGGAGAGGACGCAGGGCTGGAAGATGCAACATGCTGGCGCCTGATTCTGTGCGGGTGGCTAGGTTGGCTGAGGCGAAGAGAGCCCCTGACCATTATCACCCTGCGCCGCAGAACCTAGTTTATCGGGTGGAAAAACATGCATTTCCCACGAAAGCTGCCAACGTAATAAAAGCGCAGATTCTTTCTCCAGGTTTAGCCACGGTGCACGGAGGACGGAGCATCGAGGGAAGAGCTCAGCGGAGCTGCAGCGATGAGACCGCGCCTCGTTCTCCGTCTCGCGTGGCGGGTCTGGATTTAAGCGGGAAGTCTCGGTTTGGCGGGCTTTGCTTCGTGTCGCCCCTCACCCAGTTTTCCTGTGTGCTGTCGTTTGCAGGAGCTGGTAGGGAGCAACCCGCCCCAGAGGAACTGGAAAGGTATCGCCATCGCTCTGCTGGTCATCCTGGTCATCTGCTCCCTGATCGTCACCTCGGTCATCCTGTTGACACCAGGTACTTGTCTTCACCCTTGGGACAGCAAGTCCCTTTAAGGCAGAAACCGCCTCATCTACCTGGCCCGTTTTGTTAATTAACTAACTACCTGACACTTAACTGAGTTTCCCGGCTTCTAATTCTCAGGGTGCCCTGTGGTGAGACCATGTTGTAGGTTGTCAGTGAGTAGGAGCAACTGCACAGGCTTTGGGTTTGCTTATGCAATTGTGGACCGAGGGGCATGTGTTAGAATCCGCAGTGGGTGGGGGGCGTCTGTTAGAATCCGCAGTGGGTGTGGGGACTCTGTTAGAATCCGCAGTGGTGGGGGGAATCTGTTAGGATCCGCAGTGGGTGGGGGGCGTCTGTTAGGATCCGCAGTGGGTGGGGGGCGTCTGTTAGAATCCGCAGTGGGTGGGGGGCGTCTGTTAGAATCCGCAGTGGGTGTGGGGACTCTGTTAGAATCCGCAGTGGTGGGGGGAATCTGTTAGGATCCGCAGTGGGTGGGGGGCGTCTGTTAGGATCCGCAGTGGGTGGGGGGCTTCTGTTAGAATCTGGAGTGGGTGGGGGGCGTCTGTTAGAATCCGCAGTGGGTGTGGGGACTCTGTTAGAATCCGCAGTGGTGGGGGGAATCTGTTAGGATCCGCAGTGGGTGGGGGGCGTCTGTTAGAATCCGCAGTGGATGTGGGGTGTCTGTTAGAATCCGCAGTGGGTGTGGGGCGTCTGTTAGGATCCGCAGTGGGTGGGGGTGTCTGTTAGGATCCGCAGTGGATGTGGGGCATCTGTTAGAATCCGCAGTGGGTGGGGGGCGTCTGTTAGGATCCGCAGTGGATGTGGGGCATCTGTTAGGATCCGCAGTGGGTGGGGGTGTCTGTTAGGATCCGCAGTGGATGTGGGGCATCTGTTAGAATCCGCAGTGGATGTGGGGCGTCTGTTAGAATCCGCAGTGGATGTGGGGCGTCTGTTAGAATCCGCAGTGGATGTGGGGCGTCTGTTAGGATCCGCAGTGACTCACTCATGCTCGGTGAGCTTCCAGACAGGCGGCGGCATGGAAACTCAAATGATTTTAGGTGTCACATAGCATTCTGGGTATTCCATCCAGGATGAGTTAGAATCACTAAGAGGACACATATGGAGTGTGGACTCAGGACAGTGCGTATCAGATATCACTGATGAAAGGGAAGAGGGATGACAGAGTCAGAGGCCGCTCAAGAAAGGAAAAAAACACACAAACCCGCAGCAAAAACATGTATATACGTGGACATTGAATGCTTTGAGAGTAAGGGGTGTAGTCCGGCCAGCGTGGCTGGGCACATGCCCAGGCTGTGGGCCCGATCCCCAGTGGGGGGCGTGCAGGAGGCGGCCCACCGACGTTCTCTCTCATCCATGTTTCTCTCTCCCTCTCCCTCCTTCTCTCTAAAATCAATAAAGGAAAAAAATTATTTAAAAATAAAAAGGAAGTCAGGGGAGTAGAAGCTCAGAGGAGAGAAATCCTTGGGGAGGATGAGGTCAGCTGGGAAGGGGTCTGAGCAGCCCTGTGAGAAGCCAGAGCGAAGACGGTTGGCCTGGAAGAGAACCCTACCGGAGCTGTGACAGGAAAACATCCTGTAAGCGGTGTGCAGCTATGTATCCGTGTTTCCTGTTGTGTGGAGCGCCCGTTAGTGTGGACAACAACATGCTCCAGTCCTCGATAAATAGCCCGCACAGGGATTAGCCCACGTAAAAACACCTTAATCGGTACCAGAAGGGCAGACAGATTGTGCTGTATGTTTACACTATCATCATAAAAGTTAAATGAAAAACCAGTAATCCGGACCCCGAAACCCACGCTGGATCAAGTTATCACAAGAAAAGAAACCTAGAGAGCGATATTCGTGGTGCAGTGAATGCAAACACCTGGGCAGAATACGAGCGAGCTGGATCCGGCATGACCGATCGGGATTTATCCCCAGGAAGAAAACTTGGCTTAACATCGAAAACTGCAGTGGGATACACCTGGGTTAATAGAATAAAGGAGGGAAATGATCATTACAATGGGTGAGAATAAACATTTGACAAAGTCCCAAATCTTGTCATAATAAAGCAGTCAGCATACTAGGGATAGAAAGAAACCTCCCCAACCTAGCGAAAGAACCCACAGCTAACACCATACTTACTGGTCAGCACTGACCGCAGCGGTCCTCAGAGCAGAAATAATAGACAAGGACCGACACTCGCACTGTTTCTGTTAACCTTGGGTTGGAGATGTCACCCAAGGCAGGAAGGCAAGGCAGAGGGTGGCGTCTAGCTGGGCAAGAGGGAGCTCTGTCTTGATTCACAAGATGACACGATCTTGTCTGTCTGTGAAAAGTCTTGAGGAATACACGCGTGTGCACATACACATGCACACGCATGCACACACAAGCACAAACATGCGCACACATGCACACACGCGCGCACGCACATGCACATACACGCGCACACACACATACTACAATAACTAACAAAGGAGCTTAGCAGCTTTGGAAATGACACACTTGACACAGAAATCATTTCTAATACTATATACTTGCATTGCGCAAGTCAGAAGGGAAATTAAGAAGTGATTCCACTTACAATCATTTCAATTTTTTTAAATTTTTAAATGTTTTTATCTTTATTGTTGAATGTATTACAGATGTTCCTCATTTCCCCCCCCATTGGCCCCCTCCTCCCCACTCCCGCCCCCCTCCTGCCTTTTCCCACACTGTTGTCTGTGTCCATTGGTTATGCATATAAGTTCTTTGGTTTATTTCTTCCCACATCCCCAACCCCCCTTCCCTTTGAGGTTTGTCAGTCCAGCAACCAATTTGTACTTCTTAATCCCTTCACCTTTTTTCCCCATTCCCCAACCCCCCTCCCATCTGGCAACCAACACAATGTTCTCTGTATCTATGAGAATGTTTCTGTTCTGCTTGTTCATTTTGTTTGTAGATTCCATTGTCGATAGTTTTTTTTATTGAGTTAAGAGAGAGAAATAGAAACATTAATAAGAGAGAACATCGCCCTGGCCGGTTTGGCTCAGCGGTTAGAGCGTCGGCCTGCGGTCCTGAGAGACCCGGGTTCAGTTCCCGCTAAGGGCATGTACGTCGGTTGCAGTTTGTCCCCGGCCCTGGTTGGTCGTGCGGGTGGCAGCCACTTGATGTGCTCCTTTCGCATCGATGTTTCTCTCTCTGTTCCTCTCTCTCCCTCTACCTGAACAAAAAATGGAAAAATGTCCTCGGGTGAGGATAAATTAAAAATAAGAGAGAACATCAACTGGCTGCCTCCTGCATGCCCCCCACTGGGGATGGGCCCACAACCTGGGCATGTGCCCTGACCGGGAATCGAACCGCTGACCTCTTGGTGCAGGGTCGATGCTCAACCACTGAACCACACCAGCCGTGCAGTAAGCATTTTCTAACGGAATTTCAGAATATCAACTCTAGTGAGAACCTGCCTGCACCTCTACACCTTCCGCTCAGTCTGTTGCGCCGTCGCCGACGCACCCACAGTCTCCAAGAAACGTCCCAGTTCTGTGACCTCCTCGGCCCGCGGTCCTCCCAGCCGGAATGTTCTTTCGTCTCCTGGCCACGGGCTCCTTCCTCGAGGAACTCCTTCCAGAGACCCCGCGTGTCTCAAATGTCGGCACGGGTCCTGCTGCTGTTGCCGGGGTCACTGTTGGGGCGTGGCCCTTCCTCCAGCTCGGGCTCCCGCCGCTCTGTGAGCGCCAAGTCGATTTCGGGGTCTCCCTCTGGGATGCTTTGGGCTGGTGCTGCTAACAACACGCCTCCCCTCGGCTGGTCTTCGTCCAGCGCCTTCGAGGCTCATCCGAGCTGCTTTGTCCCAAGCGTAGGATCGGGGGGGACAGGGCAGCACCTGGCGGGGTTGCACACAGACGTTTGGGGTGTGAATCCGTCCAAACGAGACCTCATCCCCGAGCCGTAGACAGCCGGGGACAGCGAGGCGTATGGAGGAGAAGCACCTACGCCTGTTGTCCTTTAGTTCTGGGCGCCCACCATGCTGCCCAGAGTCGGCATTTAATTCTTGCCTGGTGACCGGTCACGTGATACAGCTGAGAGCCTTTCCTGGGGTCCGCTCCTTCCCCTTTCGACCATTCCCGCCGTGTCGCTCATAAATCAGCCTTTCGTTTCCATGTGTTTATCTTTCATTGATTTTAGAGAGGGAGGAAGGGAGAGAGAAACATCATCAGTGTGAGAGAGAAACATCTATCGGATTGGTTGCCTCCCATATGCGCCCCGACTGGGAATTGAACCCACGGCCTTCCGGGGCACGGGGTGATGATCCAGCCAACTGAGAGCCACCGGCCAGGGCAGTCAGTGTTGAAACGAGTACATATGTCCAGACCTGAGGTGTAGGATCATTTAGGGATGCCCCCTGCTGCCCAGCCCCGACCCCCTTACTGTCCTTTCTGACGGTTTGTTAAAAACAGAAAGCGTGCCCTGGCCGGTTTGGCTCAGCGGTTAGAGCGTCGGCCTGCGGTCCAGAGAGACCCGGGTTCGGTTCCCACTAAGGGCATGTACCTTGGTTGCAGTTTGTCCCCGGCCCTGGTTGGGTCGTGTGGGTGGCAGCGATTCGATGTGTCCCTTTCACGTTGATGTTTCTCTCTCTCTCTCTCTCTCTCCCTCCCGCTCTATCTGAACAAAAAATGGAAAAATGTTCTCGGGTGAGGATAAAAAAAAAAACAAAGTGTGGCTGGCTTTGGCTCCGCGCGTGTCGGTCACCATGCTGAATGGCGGTCAGAATGTCTCATGTCCGCAGTTACCGAAAGGCAGAGGTGTAACTGTTCGCTTCCTCTGTCCCCTAGTGGAAGACAACAGCCTGTCTCAGAAGAAGAAGGTCACGGTGGACGATCTCTTCAGTGACGAGCTCCGAGTTCACGACCCCGAGGCTAAGTGGATCAGCGGTGAGTCCCGTGTGCCGTGAGGACCCGCGTGTCCCCTTCCCCGTCCTGGCCGGCAGCCTGGCTCCCAGTGGTCTCTCGCGATCTCTTGGCCGTGGACGTAGCCCCTCTGAGCTCCCACTTGCTGTGATCATGTCATCGTCATTCTGTGGGCGTGCGTGTCCGGTGACGGGGCTGCTCTGTGTCACCTCCCAGAGTCATTACCTCTCCCTCGGAGCTGGGAGCGTTGCTAAGCAACCAGCACGGGGAGCCACACAGCTCAGCTTTCCCTTCCCCCTGTTCTCCTCCACTGTGACCCCCACTGGGGCCAGGAACCTGGAGGGTTCTTCCAGGTGTCGCCGAGCACACACAGCAGGGCACCCCGCGCTCAGCGGCAGACGCAGCCTGTCCCTCAGTCTGGACACAGTCAACCTTTCTTGTGTGGGGGGTGTTTTAAACAGCAACACGGAACAGGGTCGGAGGCCGAAGGGGCATGCTCCCGACGCATGTGTGGCGCAGGGCGTGATCCACTTCCTGTCTGGGTGGGGCGGTGGTGCAGCAGCCACGGAGAGATGCCAGGGACGGCTGGCCAGCCCCTGCAGGCTGGGTGGCACCCGAGTCCTGCTGCCTCCACCAGTGTGGTTTGCGTTCAGTCTTGGCCTCGGCCAAGGCACTTGGAAAGTGACTCTCGGGTCAGGGAACCGTTGTCCTGAAATGCTCGCCATCGAGTCCAAATCCTGGCTTTGGCCGTGAGTGAAGCCCAGAGAGGTTCGGTGACTTTCCTGAGGTCACAGAGCTGGTATGCGGCACGGCCGTGGCTGCAGGCCTGTCTCCCGACTTCCTGGTGAGGGTTCTTCCCATGACCATCCTGTCGAGGGACACAATGTCCTGTGTCTTCTCGCCATCACGCTGCTCCCGAGACGCGCCTGATGCTTCACAAACCGTCACAACCCAGCGAGCAGCTACCCTGCCTCCCGGCTCCTGCCCGGCAGACCTGCCCTCTGTCCGCTCTGGGTCAGGTCTACGCCCCGATCCTCAGATTCGCTTGCGGGAAAGTGGAAGAAGCAGGTGGTTCTTGGAGAGAAGGGATTTCACCCAGGGAATCGTCCACAGATGAGAGCAGTGTGTTGTGACACCCCTCGGGGGGCGGACAGAAACCCCGGCCATGGAGAGAGGGTCCAGGACTCGCGTGTGTGGCTGAGGGGTGATTTTCCCCTTGATCTGGAGCCTGAGCACCTGCCCTCTGTGTTTGCCCGCCGCACGGCCCTGGGCCTGGGCTTGGCGATGGCAGCCTTCGGAGGAGCGCGGAGTCGGTTCGGCAGACAGAGCCACGAGCCACCGACAGCAGCCCTGGCACAGAGGGAGGAGCAGGGTGACCCCGATCTTCCCGAGCAGACAGTTCGAAGACGGCGCATGAGCTCAGACTTAAGGGGGGGTCTGGAGTTTACTGATTAGAAGGCAGAGACCCCTGGAGACATGTGAGACTAAGGTGTCAGTCTGTGCTCGGCCCCGGAGGGGAGAGCCCCAGTTAGCTGGGCGACGGCAGGGGAAGGAAAGAAAAGGAAGGAAAAAAGAGGGGAAGGAAGGAAGGGAGGGAGGGAGGGAGGGAGGGAGGGAGGGAGGGAGGGAGGGAGGGCGGGAGGAGGAAGAGAGGAAATTGTTGAAGGGGCAGAATCTAGGAATAAAACACGCGTCCAGAGACATTGAGCCCTGGACCGGAGTCATGCGGTTCAGTGCAGGTCGGAAAGATACCAGGACACACTAAAATAATACATATGTTCAGGAAGGTGCCACAGTCGCAGACTTGCCCTTCGTCAGCCTTCTACACGACAAAACAACAGGTTTGCAGGCCGAGAAGGGAGGCGCAGGGGACCTGAGTGTCCGCAGGAACTGAGTGGTCCCTCGTGTCGGACGCTGCGTCTCCAGCTCCTTCCTGCTGCGGGTGAGCCAGCGGCCCGGAGCTGTGCGGTCTCCTGGCCGGAGCAAACAAGGCAGAGTTCCTGGATAGCCACAGAGTCGGGGGTTAATGCAGACCGTTGAGCACTGCCCTGGGCCCAGCAGAAACACTACCCTGCCTGTCTGGGCGGGGTAAATATATGCATTAAAGCCCCCTGCAGTTCTACGTAAACCTGTCTTTGGTGTCCGGGAGTTTTCTTAGGAGGGTTCTTTCTTTGCAAAGGTCAACACTGAGCATGAAGTTTTGCTACGAAGTAACCAGGTGTCAGGTCTCCCCAAGATAGGAGGCACCATCTGGGGAGTAAGAGAATTTCCACAATGCTTCCAGCTGCCCTCCCCCCGTCTCTCTCTTCTTTGTCTTCCTGGCGGTCCCGTCCTTCCTGCTCCTGAAAGATGTGATAACTTCAGGCGAATGCAGTGACTTTGCAATGAGTAACTGGGGCTTTATAATTGCCTTTTTTTTTTTTTTTTTTACAAATACCACAAAGCATTTGTTCTTTTTATGCAACAAGTGTAAACGTTAAGATCCAGGGTAAGATTACACTCATAGGATTATTGAGGGATATGGAGCTGGGATGAGCTTTAGAAATTATCAGAATATTCATTCATTCAACTCCTGTTCATTGGATGAGTACAGTGCAGCAGGCAGATGGCTGGGTCCAGAGTAAATAAGCAACGGAACGGTTTCTTGGTGGAAGACTTGGGAGTCACCACCTACCACCAGCACCATCTCCTCCTTCTTCCTCCTCCTCTTCTTCCTCTTCTTCCCCTTCTTCTTCCCCTTCCCCTTCTTCTTCTTCTTCTCCACCTCCTCCTCTTTTTCTTTTTGTCATCTTTATCATCACTTCATATCATATCATCACCATCATCTTCATCATCACCACCATCACCTCAATCATCACTATCATCACTGTCACCACCATCACCATCATAATCACATCATCATCACCTCCATCATCACTACCATCACCATCATCATCACCATCATCACCATCATCATCACACCATCATCTCCATCATCACCACCATCACCATCATCATCACCATCATCACCACCATCATCATCACCACCATCACAGCTATCATCACCATTACCACCATCACTGCCATCACCACCATCACCATCATTATCATTAGCATCAACATCAAGACCATCATCACAATATCACCATCATCATCATCTTCACATCATACCACCACCACCATCATTACATAATCACCCATGTAATGGGAAGTTCCCATGTCTTAAGCGCTTTACACATACTAAATAATTTAAATCTCACACTTACCGTCATTCCCATTTTACAGATGAGGAAACCGAGGTTTAAGGTGTTTAAATAACTTGATCAATAGGACAAAGTTAGCAAGTAGCAAAGTTTGTCCCTGGGTCCCCCTGGGTTTTATAAACTGTGCTCCGCCAGGTCTCCTGTCTCCAGATAATTTATTCCACAACCTCACTGGGTACAGTGTCTGTTTTAACCAAGATTATAGGTTGTGAATATTTCAGAGTTATTTTCATCCCTTAAATTCTTTATTCTAGCATCTCTTATTCCCCCGATACCTGTGTCGAACTAACAAAATACGAGATAAAGAAAAATGGTGTAATTTCCTGTGGAGAAAGAGACCTTTCTTTCTTTCTTTCTTTTAAGTGCATATTAACCACTAACGTTAATAAATGTATCTTGGGTTTGATATTGGAGTTAATTGTCTACAACTAATATACTTTATCAGAAGGAAATGCGTTGGGTTGGAGGTAAATTTCTCCTCACCCATTTTTGTACTAGAGACTTAATTTTTTAAACCTACCTTTTCTGAAAGTGATTGACAGCCCCGCCTTCAAGTTCTCAACTTCCCTGAAGCCCTGGACACGTCCGTGCACGCTTGCAGCCACGGGGGGAGCCGATGAGGTGGGAAGGGCAACAGGACGGGGGACCGCGGAGGTTCGCCCTGAGCCCCCTTGCAAGGCAGGGGCGCGCACTTGGAGCGACTCCAAACTCTCCGCGGGTGACCCCTCTGTGCTCAGCCTAAAGAAATCCCAGGTGGACTCGCTTCAGCTCGCGGGGAATGGGTGCAGCAAACCTCTCCTTTCCCTCAACGTTCTTCGTGTGTCCGTGTGTTAGATCATTCCCGGGGTCTCATTTCTCTCCCCTGAACACGCACCCCCAGCCCCTTCACCCCACATGCCCTGCCAGGCACCCCGCCTTCCCTGTCACAGGCAGCGGGACCAGCTGCGCTCAGTGACCTCCGCCCACTCTCCGCCCACTCGGGAGGCGTCCACCCAGCACTCCCCGGAGCTCCCGTCAGGGTGAGCAGTCACCTCCAGCTCGCTCGGTCCCAGGGTCATTTCCCAGACCTCTTCTTCTTCGACAGGACCCGTCCTCCCTCCGCCTGGGTCCACTTCCCAACTCCACCTGCAGCTCCTCAGTCTCTTGTCCTGTTTCCACCTGAACAGCAGCGCCTCCCAGTCCCTGGCTGGTCCTCCCCATCCCGACAATTCATGTGGGTAGGCCCTGGGCTGGGTCTTTGTGTCCCCCCCCCCCGCCTTTATACCTGCACCCTCCCTGGGCGTTGTCCTCCGGTCTCCTGACCTTAAATATTCTCTGTCTATGAGGACCAGACACCCCCAAAGTCCTCAAGTGTCTCACAGGCATCACAACCTTAACCTCAACATCTCCAATCTGAGCTCTCGTTCTGTGTGACTCCCCCAAAATGAAAGACAGAACACCTGCTCTCCCCATGGCTCTTCCTGTGCGGGTGATGAGAAATCCACTCTCCTGGCAGACGGCCAAACACCGGAGTCACCCTCTGCCCTTCCTCAGTGCCCCCCCGGACCTGTCAGCAGCTCCCCCCCGAAGTACCAGTGCCCACCTGAGCCTCAGCCAGACACGGGGTCTCTATCTGCCAACAAGTCTCTGCTTTTTTCACAGTTCTAGCCCATGTTCAGAGTTTTTCTTTATTCTGTTTGCTTTTCTGTGTTTTTAAATGTGTTGTTTATTTACAGGGGACGTCACTATCATTCTGTATTCGCTTCAGGGGCACAGCATCGTGGTTAGGCGTTGATACACCTTACAAAGGGATCGCCCCGTAAGTCTCGTGCCTGTCTGGCACCCTCTGCAGTTGTTTCGGTATCATCGCCTCCGTTCCCTGGGCTGTACTTTACGTCCTGCGATTGTCTGTTGGCTTGTTTCTTATTCTTCAGCCAGAAACGACCACCGTTCCGTGTTTCCGATCATGGGATCTGGGGGGCGATACGAAGTGCGTGAAGCGGGAACAGCTTGTAGCGTAGATCCGAAACACACTTCCCCGGGGCTCACCGGTGTGTTCCCATGCTCGTTGCCGTATCTCCTGGGGCTCTCATCACACAAATGTGCCTTAGTGTGGCCAGTCTCAGGTGTGAAGGTCTAGGCGGTGCGTGGGGACGAAACCACAGGGGGGCGGCCACCGCGACCGACAGGCGAGTGAGATGCGCCAGCCAACCAGCAGGAGGGACGGCAAGAGGCCACCGAGGATGACCTGCAGATGCTAAGCCGGGTCATCCAGGCCAGCGCGTCCATCCACAGGCGCCGGCTCCGCGCAGTGGTGCGCTCAGAGGGGGGCTGACGAACGAAGACCAAGTGGAAACATCTTGAAGCCCTAAGAGCTGCCGATGCCAGGAGGGAGGGACGACGTGGAAACTGAGTCTGTCTGGGGAGTTGCTGGAGGTCTCACCGGGGAAGAGAGAGGGAGAGTCCTGGAGCGTCCTGGGGGGCCTGAGACAGCAGGGACAGAACCCCAGTGATGCACTGTCCAAGAAGGCTCGGAGGAAAAGGACAGGATTTGGTGATGGTCCATGAAGAATTCATCCAAGAGAAGTCGTCCCTTGGCGGCCACACACTCCACACCGCCCCGCGGCCCGGGCAGTGTTTCCCGAAAGTCACGGGACATTCTGATTCGTATTTGGGGTTTGGCATTTTCCGCTTACTAATCCTGTTTCGGGTGGTAATGGGGGAAAGGGTGATTCTAGAAAACGGTGTCCTCCTTGTGTGTAGCCAGCTCTCTGCGTGTCCCTCGGTGCACGTGGGAACAGGAAGACCGTCTGCTCTGCACTGAGGCTCTGCAGCCGCAGCTCCCCGGGCGCCCCTGGGGGACAGCTTTTCCAAGGCGCCCTGGACCGAGCCCTGGACACTGTCTGATGAGCCCCAGGTGCAGTGGTCTGAGCGCCAAGGCCACCTGCACCCTTCAGGGGCCCTGCTGCCCCTACTGCCCCCCGCTGCCCCTGCTCTCTCCCTGCTCCCCCTGCTGCCCCTGCTCCCCCCGCTGCCCCCGCTCCCCCCGATGCCCCTGCTCCCCCCGCTGCCCCTTGCTCTCTCCCTGCTCCCCCTGCTCCCCCTGCTGCCCATGCTGGCCCTGCTCCTCCTGCTCCCCCCGCTGCCCCCCGCTCCCTCCCGCTCCCCCCAGCTCCCCACGCTCCCCCCTCCACTCCCCCCCGCTTCCCCCCACTCCCCCGCTCCCCCCGCTCCCCCACCACTCTCCCCCACTCCCCCCCGCTCTACCCCCGCTCTCCCCCGCTTCCCCCCACTCCCCCCGCTCCCCTCCACACCCCCCGCTCCCCCCCGCTCCCCCCCCTCCCCCTCCCCGCTCCCCCCGCTCCCCCCGCTGCCCCCCCCCAGCAGTGTCACAGGGGTGTCTCCCAGTGCGCTCTCCTCCCCGCGGTCTGTGGGCGCGGCTGCCACGGGAGACCGTGGGGCTGTGTGTGCCTGCGCTCATTTCCATTCGTCCTCCCTCCGCGAGCACAGAACCTCCGCGTCTCTCGCACTGAGCTGGACACTGAGCTCGGAGGAAACCGCTTCCTTTGAACGTGGGGAAGCATCGGCCGGCTGGTTGATCCTGGAAAAGTGTGTGTCGTCGAAGATGAAATCGGAGACAGGGCCCGGGGCTCAGAGCAACTGGATTTCAGCCTTTGCTTTGCCATCTGTGGTTGTGCGGAAACCCTGGAGGGATTTCTGTATAAAGCTCATGGGGTTTCGACGGAGGGGGGCTGGGTGTGGACTGCTCTGGGTGTCTCCGGGCGGCGGGAAGGCCACGTTTCCCGTCAGGACCACTGAACATCGGAGCCCCCGGGAGTGGGGAAGTCCCCGGGGGCCATTTGTGCAGCTGATGGTGATCGGCCACCGTCCACCGCGGGGAAACGCCCAGAAAGGACGGTTTTCAGAGAGCGAAAATGTTCTTCCACAGCTCGGTGAGTCGGTGGAGAGGATAATGGTCATTATTTGAAGTTATTGAATCAGATCCAGGCGGAGGGACATCACAGCGCCTTACGGGAGCCCGTGGAGGGACAGGGATGGAACTGGGGCCCACGTGTAAACCACCGATTTTTCTCCTCTCTGTCCGTATAGTTCTCAAGATCCGCCTTTTGTCAGAAAAAGCCCAGCAGACTGGCTTTAGGAAGCCCAGAAGGTCTGGGGCTATTGCGATGCGGTGACACCGTCCACGCCACACGCCCACGTCCTGTTCTGTCTCCGTCTCCATGCGGCTCACACCCTCCTAGTATCTGCGCTCAAACCGCCACCTGCCCAGCGTCCCTCCCGGTTCCCCGTAGGCGGCCCTGCAGAGCACGCTGGAAAGAGGGCAGCCCTCAGGGGGGCCCTGCGCGCCCTCATAGCGACCACAGTAGCAGGAACAGTTGCTGTAGCTACTCACTCACCCCCTTCCTCCTGTGCAGTCTTCCCCGAAACCCAGGGAGGTCGGGGTTTGCTTTGGTTTTTTTCCTTACAAACGAGGAAACTCCGACCCAAAGAAATGCAGTTGCTTTTCCAAGGGTCCCAGGGTGGCTGTAGAAATTTCCGTCTCCGGGCGTCCTGCCTCCCTGTGCCTGCTCGGTCTCCTCCGGTCCCCTCTGTCCCCTCTGTCCTCTCTAGACCACAGCTTCTCCCAGCATGTCCCAGCCGGACTGTGTTCCGGGGGGTCCTCATGCCTCTGTCCCTGTGCCCCTCTTTCTGAGAACACCTTTGTTCCGCATTTCTCTGCTTCAGTAACTGAGGCTCGTCCTCAAAGGCTGATCCAGAATCCATTCTCTCTGGGTGTGCTAATTCTCTGCACAGAATTAGCTGCTCACCCCCACCCCGCCCCCGGGTTTCGATGGGACCCTGTACAACTTGGACCAGAGTAGCAGCTGCAGCCTCATCAGGGGGTCCCCAGCCTTGGGGATGCTTCTCAGGGCAAGACGGTGGCCAGCCACACTCTCCCCTCCGGACCCCACGCACCTGCCCGGCCCTCTGCCGAGGGCGCTCCAGCCCCCCCCCCCCGCCCCCACCCTGGCTGCAGGCCCTGCGGAGGTTTAGTGCCTCCCTGGGGCCTGGCAGCTCAGCGGGCTCCGCGGGCTGGCACACTCCCTGGATCTTCTCATCCCTGCACCTTTGACATGATCATTTATCGTTTCAATTAAATTATCCCACCAAGCCCTTAACCACACCAGCCTACGAGAGGCTAATGAACTATCATTGACATCTTTTCAAGCACTGGTCACCTTCTTAATTAATAAAAGCAGAATCACTCCGTCTGTTCCGTAATTGAGTTAATCCCCTCCGCCCCGGCCGCCCCGCACCCACCGTGAATCTAATTTTATGTCCAGGTGGTGGTTTGCGTCTCTCTTCCCCTTGACAGCGAGCTTCTCGGGGACTCACTTGTGCGGCTTTGCTCTGTCCCTCGTGGCCCCGAGTGTCCGGAGCGCGGGGAGGTCCCCAGAAATACTCGGCGACTGAATGCGCGACTCGGCGGTTGGGCATGCGTGTTCGTGGAAAAGGACCGAGGGTCCCCAGTTTCTGGCCGACGGGAGGACAAACAGGTCCCTCTGCTGTAACTGGGAATTTTAAGGACTTGTGCGCGTATTTACAGGGACTGCTGCGTACCCGGTTTTCCTTGCTTTCCTGGGGAGAAGCTGATAGATGGTGAAGAAAACTCTGACACTAGGTTTGTTCCCACTCGTGCTTTTTACTGGCCATCTATGGATCCCGTGCACCTTACTACGTGTCCCGATCTCGGACTCACCCCCCTTTCCCGCACGGTGCGCCCTGAGCACCGTTGCGACCCCCACAGCACAGTTCTCTCTCATTCCCACCAAGTGAGGGGGAGCTAGAAACACCTCAGAAATTACAGTGCAGCACAATGCTTCCTACGCACCTAGTTTAATCAGTACCGGCACCTGGGGCCAGAGAGGTTAAGGCACTTGCCCTGGACGGCTCAGCTGCAGAGTAGCAGAACTGGGTCTTTGCAGGAGTTCTGTGCGACTCGCTCTGAGAACGCCTTCTGGGATTCCGAGCGCTTGCCCGGAGTCCCGCGGAAAGTTTACCCGGAACGAGGCATCGATTCAGTCTTCCCGAGGTTGAGTCCTTCCTGCGGTGTCTGGCAGTGTCTGGAGACCAGGCGGTGTCCCCTGGGTGCTTGGCTCCCCCTCCCGGGAGCAGCCAGTGGCTCATCCGCTTGGCCCTTGGCTGCGCCCAGGGCACAGCCCCACCCTCCTTTGCACTGGCGTCTTGGGAGCCTGGCGTCCTGGGGGCCCCAGCAGAAGCTCCCGGCCACTAGGAGTGGGTGTGTGGGCTGTCCCCAGACCACCAAGGCCAGGACACAGAGGGGAGGGGCTCGGAGTAAAAGGAACATCGGCCTCTTGCTTTGGGAGCTCAGGGAGGGAGGGTCCCAGGGGGTGACATTTGAACCTAATTAGGACTCCGTCAAGTAAAATGTTCGAGGGTACAGGGGGGAATATGGGATTTTGTTAGCAGCGCAGGGGAAAAAGGCTAAGACGAGGATTGTGGCAGGTACAGGAACTGGTCCACCTCTGGGGAGACTGGGGACATGGGAGGTGAGGCCATGGTGCAGGTTGGGGTCAGACCCCAAGTGCCCTCTGCAGGCTCCTCCTAGAGCGAGGGACAGGAGGTCCCCAAGAGGCAAGACCTGCCCTGTTTTATTTCTCAGGTGATGAGGGCGGCGTGTAGGTCTGGGCTGGGAGAAAGCTGTGTGTGTGTTCTTTTAAAAAAATATTTCAGCCCTGGCTGGTTTGGCTCAGCGGTTAGAGCGTCGGCCTGCGGTCCAGAGAGACCCGGGTTCGGTTCCCGCTAAGGGCATGTACCTCGGTTGCAGTTTGTCCCCGGCCCTGGTTGGTCGTTCAAGTGGCAGCCACTCGACATGTCCCTTTCACGTTGTTGTTTCTCTCTCTCTCTCTCTCTCTCTCCCTCCCACTCTATCTGAACAAAAAATGGAAAATGTCCCCGGGTGAGGATAAAAAAAAAAAAAATTTCAGTTTTTCAATTATAGTTGATGTTCAATATCATATAAGTTCAGGTGTACAGGGTGGTGGTAAGACATTTATATACCTTAGGGAGGCAACCCCGTTAATCCTGCACCAACCCAACGCCGTTCATTTTTGTTACAATGTTATTTTTTTAAAAAACGTATTTTTCTTATTCTTTTTTTATTTTTTATTCTCACCTGAGGACATATTTCCATTTTTTGTACAGATAGAGCGGGAAGGAGAGAGAGAGAGAGACATCGACGTGAACGGGACACATCGAGTGGCTGCCACCCGTACGACCAACCGGGGCCGGGGACACACTGCAACCGAGGTACGTGCCCTTAGCGGGAACTGAACCCGGGTCTCTCCAGACCACAGGCTGACGCTCTAACCGCTGAGCCACACCGGCCAGGGCTGTTACAATGTTACTAACCGGATTCCCTGGACTTTCCACCCCGCTGACTCTTCTGAAACGGCCCATCAGCACTTCTCAGCCCCTTCCCCGGACGTGTGCTTGTCCTCAGGAGCCTGTGCCTCCTGGAGCCCGTCACGGGGGACAGTGGGGGACAGTGGGGGACAGGAGGATGGCCTCAGCCCGGCTGCTCCTGCTGATAGGCTCAGACGCCAACAGGGTGAGTCGTGCACACGCCGAGAGCAGGCAGGGGAAGCGGGGAGCCCCCGGAGCCCTGTGGTCGGGGAAGGTGTGAGACAGACCAGGGGCCGTGTTGGGGGCAGCCACCCGCTCTGCCCACGGCTGCAGGGAAAGGCGGGGTCGGTGGGATGCGTCAGCCCGAGGGTCGTGGTTGACATGTCGGAACCAACCCCTCTGAAGATTCGGGTCAGAAGGCGTGGAGCACTCCAACCAAATGGAAGGAGAGGGAACCACTCGGACTGGTTTGGGCTGAAGGCAGTAGCAACCCAAGTAAGTGCTTAACCAACGAGGAAATTGATTTCCTCACAGACGACGGATGAACACGCGGAGACAGACGAAGGATGGCTTGTGTTACCGCCTCCAAATGGTCATCAAGATTCCGCTTCCGCCCTGGCCGGGCAGCTCAGTTGGCTAGAGCGTCATCCCGATACGCCAAGGTTGCAGGTTCGATCCCCAGTCAGGGCACATACAGGAATCAACCAATGAAGGCATGGATACGTGGAGCAGCAAACCCATGTTTCTCTCTCTCTATTTCTCTCTCTCTCAAATCAGTCAATTAAAAAACTTTTTTTTTAAGAATTTGCTTTCTCTGGGTCAGGGTTTCTCAGCCTGGCCTTGTTGACATTTGCAGCAGGTCGTTCTCTGGCTGGGGCTCTGTCCTGCACAGAGCGGGGTCCTTGGCAGCGTCCCTGGCCTCCACCCGCGACCTCTCGGAACACCCACCACCCACACTGTGAAAACTACAGATGTCTCCAGACATCTCTAACGTCCCATGGGGCAAAATACCGCCACCTGTCCAGAACCGCTGGCCTAGGTCCCTGCCCTGACGTCGGTGACAGGTGGCTTCGATCTGCAGACACTTTCCAGAGCAAAAGCAGGCAATTTAGTTTGCCCAGAGAGTGGAGGCTTTGCAGGGGAGGCTTTGCAGGGGAGGCTCAGCAGGGGAGGCTTTGCAAGGGAGGCTCTGCAGGGGAGGCTCTGCAGGGGAGGCTCAGCAGGGGAGGCTCTGCAGGGGAGGCTCTGCAGGGGAGGCTCAGCAGGGGAGGCTCTGCAGGGGAGGCTCTGCCGGGGAGGCTCTGCAGGGGAGGCTCTGCCGGGGAGGCTCTGCAGGGGAGGCTCTGCAGGGGAGGCTCTGCAGGGGAGGCTCTGCAGGGGAGGCTTAGCCGGGGAGGCTCTGCAGGGGAGGCTCTGCAGGGGAGGCTCTGCAGGGGAGGCTCTGCAGGGGAGGCTTAGCCGGGGAGGCTCTGCAGGGGAGGCTCTGCAGGGGAGGCTCTGCAGGGGAGGCTCTGCCGGGGAGGCTCTGCAGGGGAGGCTTTGCAGGGGAGGCTTAGCAGGGGAGGCTCTGCAGGGGAGGCTCTGCAGGGGAGGCTCTGCAGGGGAGGCTTTGCAGGGGAGGCTTAGCAGGGGAGGCTCTGCAGGGGAGGCTTTGCAGGGGAGGCTTTGCAGGAGGCTTTCTGCACCCATCTCTCTCATCCAGAACTCGGCCGTGTGACTGCCCATTTTTTAAAACCTTTCTTTCATTTTGCAGTTACAGTTGGCATTCGGTATTGTATCAGTTCTCCCGTATTGGTAGTCAGGCACTACCCACAGGGCTGCCCCTGATGTTCCCACACCCACCGGGCCCCGGGCCGGGTTGTTCCTGTGGCGTTGACTATTCCCTGTGCTCACAACCCCAACTGCTTCTGTCGCTGACACTTTGTATTTGTTAATCCCTCTCCTGTCTCCCCAGCTCCCCCAGCTCCCCGCCAGCCCCCATGACCATCCTTTTCTTTGCATCTATGTCTGTTTCTGTCTGTTCCCGCCTGCATCTTCATACCCGCAGCTGATTGGAGCAAGATGGGACCACTTGTCCGTGAGCCCTTTGCAGATCCAACCTTGGCTGTTACCTTTTTTTCTCGTCCTAAATATTTTTTTTTAATTTAATTTTTCAGTTGACACACAGTGCTGTATTCATTTCAGGGGTGCAGCATAGCGATGGGTGATTTACATAACCTACAAGGCGCACCCCCTGATACTCCCAGCACCCATGGGGCCATCCATAGCTATTATGATGTTCTTGCCTCTTTCCCTGCGCTGGACTTCACATCACGGGGGCTCTCCTGTGACCACGGATCTGTGCTCCCCCATCCCGCCCCTTCTCACCCAGCCCCCTCCCCCCATCATGATGAAGAACACGGCTCTTGCCTGGGAATCGGAGGCGGCTGCTCCGTTTCGGCTGGAAGCAAAACTCAAGCCCAACAACAGAAACTTCCCAGCAAAGGGACCTACCAGAGACTCGTGAAACTAACAGCCACGCCACGTACGACCACCCTCACATGCTCTCTGAAAATACCCCTGGTGCCTTACAGACAAGCTCCGCACACCTGTGCTTTGCTGGTCAAGTTCTGCACACCTGTGTTTTGGAGGTCGTCAGGGGTGTCCCATAAACCTGCCGAGGGGACACATCCGTCCCGCAGTGGACCGGGATTAAAACCCGACGCCCCGGACGCGTGGGTCGATGATATGAACGATGACATATTCGTCTTTATGAACCGTCCCTGCTGACCAACACTGATGGATTCAGGGCTGTGTCCTCAGTCGCTATTTTTCAGCCGTGTTCAAAGCCTCGGTGGTGCTTGGAGAGTTGTGTGAGACAGCGCCCTCCAGTGTCCAAGGGGACACATGACAACTCAAAGCGGGGCCATTCCCAGCCTAGCTGGGGAATTGATTGTAAGTCCATCACGTGAAGAGACGTATGTTCTTGCCGCCGACGTGTGTGTTGTGTATGTGCAGCCGATCAGCATGGACACTGATGCCATTCGGCCCGGTAACTGGGTGTGTGACCGCTTGATCACTGACCTATTAATACGCTCGTTAATATCTAATGTCACCTCGAGTGTAAATTTAGCTGCCTCTCATTTAGAGCGACATGACGTATCATTGGAGCAGGAACACCGCTTTCTGCCAAAACCCGGAGCCTCAATAATTATTTTTTTAATGTAGCGAGGGGTGATGTGGAAGAGAGACGCGTCCAGGAATAGATAAGTCAAAGGACCAATGGATGGGACCTCATTTTTATGAAATATGACCAGTCTCATCCCTCTCTTTTTTGTCCAGCGGGTCATTACAGCCCCAAACCTCAATACCGTATTTCTGAAAATGAAAATTAAATGCTGCCTCTAAAAACAGCCCTTCTGAGCTAAAAATAGCTAAGTCTGTCCTTAAAAATGTAGGGAGCCTTAAGTGAAAAAGGCAAAACAGTGAATGGGAAATATGCAATATTCATTTTTTTGTTTGCTGTGGAACTCTATCGAAATTTGAAGAGTTTGCCCTGGCCGGGCTGCTCAATTGGTTGGAGCGTTGTCCCCAACACCAAGGACTGTGAGATTGATTCCCTCCGGGCACATACCTAGGTTTGGGGTCCAATTCCCGGTCAGGGAGCATATGGAGGGCAACCAGTCTCTCTCTCTTCCCCACCCCTTCCTCTCTCTCTCTCAATGAATAAAATAAAATAAAATTAGGTGAGCTTTTGAAATCTGTAGTTGGTAGGTTTGAGCCCTCCACCGCGGGTGACCTGGGACACGGGACACACATATCTGGGACTGTGCAGTCGGACTTAGCACATTGAAAGGGACTTTGTCTTTCGGGAAATTAGGGCCACAAATATCTGGTGAATTGAATTGTGAAAAGCAGTTGCATCTTGTCATCACAGAGTTAGAACCAGGGGCGACCCCTTGCCAACCAGGAACGTGGTTTTTTGTGTCTGTTTTTCCCCACATTTTGGATTGCGTTAGGACGGTGCACTGAGCACAGTTAAGCAGCCAATACTGATACGTCATTGTTAACTCAAGTCCACACCTCATTCAGATTTCCTTAGTTTTAATGCCCTCTCCTGCTCCAAGGTCCCACCCCGGTGCCAAGTCTCCCACGCTGCTCCGGCTCTGATAATTTCCCAGACATTCCTGGGTGGTTTGTTTTATTGGGGGGGGGGGTTGTGTTAATCCTCACCTGAGGATATTTTTCCATGGATTTTTAGATAGAGTGGAAGGGAGAGAGGGGGAGAGCGAGAAATGTCGATGTGAGAGAACACATCCGTTGGTTGCCTCCCGCATGACCCCAACCAGGACTAGGGATCGAACCTGCAACCCAGGTACGTGCCCTTGACCGGGAATCGAACCCAAGACCCTTTGGTCCGAAGGCCAACACTCAACCACTGAGCAAAAATGGCCAGGGCTCCTGACTTTGATGACCCTAAGAGGAGGCAGTCAGGTATTTTGAGGGATACGTCAGATCTCTCCTCGCATGTTCTTAAAGGGCAATGTTCCTGCCCCGTCATTAGGCCGGACTTGCACAGGAGGGGACTCTCCCCGCATCGTAAGAGGCACACTCCCCACGAGCTCTGGCCATTGGAGCTGTCCTTGTCCCCCTGGCTGAGGTCTCCTCGGCCCCCTGGCTGAGGTCTCCTCGGCCCCCTGGCTGAGTGGCTGAGGTCTCCTCGGCCCCCTGGCTGAGGTCTCCTTGGCCAGGTGTCTCTGTCGGGTTTCTCTCCTCCCCAGCTTCGCTCGCTGTACTTGTTGGAAGGAAGTCACTGCTCAGAACCTACCCTCAAGGAGCGGGGGACACGCTCACCTGCCTGGGAGCAGGGTGTAGGATCCGGGGGCCTTCTCCACGGGGGCTTTGTCTGTTCTCCACCACACTTACTGATGGGTCTCTCTATATCACTGTAGACTCACAGATACTTATTGTATTCTTTATGTGATAATCCAGTACGCTCCCTTTTTTTTTTTCCTTAATCTCAAATGTTCGGGCTTTGTGCCTCGGACACTCCTGTAGTGTTACCCATGCCTCCACCAGTGGCTGCTTTCTCTTTCTCTCCCAGACTCCCCTCCTGTCCGTCCCTCCCTCTTCCTTCCTCCCTCCTTCCTTCCACTACCACGAGATACTGTCGGTTTACCTTACATGTACCCTCCCCGGCTCTATAATTGGCCATTCCCCGAGGAGTTCAGTTCCTTCTATTTGGTGTTAGGAACCAAACCTGCACTATTTGTCTAGGACACCGTAGCTTCTACGCTGTCCGCACAGCAGACGGAGAAATATGCACGTATTTCTGTGTCGGTCACCACGTGTGTAGTAAGCGCACCATCAGTTCGCGTTGATGTTTCTACACGGAACAGTCTCGCCGTCACATGTCATACATATGTGACACATATATATCGCATTATTCACAAGAGTCAAAGTGCAGAAACAGCCACAAAGTGCTTCAGCAGAAAACAGACACCCGGAGCGTGACTGACGCCCGCGGTGGACAGTTATTCAGCCTTCACGGAGGAGTGGGTTCTGCCGGGCGCCGGAGGACAAGCGTGGCGTGGCGGTGAGTTCCCACGCCGGGCCAGCCTTGTATCGGGGATACGTTCCCCGATGTCCTGGTGGGTGGTTCTCTCTGTGGCTGGATTCGGTTCGCTGCCACGTGGCTGAGGGTTTTTGCATCTGTCGTCGTAAGAGATCCTGGTCTGCAGTTTCCCTGTGATGTCTTTGTCGGGTTTTTGGTGGGTTTTTGTATCAGAGCGACACCAGCCTCGTAGGAGGAGCTCGGGCTCCCCATCATCTCTTGTCATCGCTTCTCCAGGCACAGTGCCTCCCGTCCCTCCTTTAGGCTCCGCAGCGCACCTGTTGAAACCCCTGCGGTCCACGGGTCTCGGACCCTCGTTCTCCTTCGTTCCTCCCTCTTTCTGCTCCTCCGACTGAGTGGCCTCCTTTGCCATCGGGTCACTGCCTGGCCAGACAGTATTTCTGCGCCACCGGGTGACCTTTTCATGTCGACGATGGTGCTTTCGGCTCGATTTCTGTTGGCCTCCCTGTAAAGCTTGTCGATGCCTTTATTGATATTTTCTGTTTGATGACGCACAGTTCTCATTTTCTTCGTTTCTTTAGATGCGGTGTTTTGTTTCGTTTTTTAGTTCTTTGAACATATTTATAGTGGCTAATTCTTTTTTTTAATTTTGATTGATTATATTGGGCTGACATCAGTTCATAGAAATTATATAGGTTTCAGGCGTACGATCCTATCCTCATTATCTGTACATTGTACTGTGTGTGCACCACCGCGAGTCAGGTCTCCTCCCATCACCATTTATCCCCCTTCACCCTCTTCTCCCTCCCCCCCTTTCCTCTGGTGAGCACCCCACTGTGTTTGTCTATGAGGTTCTGGGGTGTTTATTTTGCTTACTCCCTTCACCTTCTCCACCCAGCCCCCAGCCCCTTCCCTCTGGCAGCTGTCAGTCTGTCCTCTGTGTCTGTGAGTCAGCTTCCGTCTCACTCACCGCTTCACTGAGTTCATCAGCGGCCACAGAGGAGTGACATCGCTCGGCCCCGTCTTCCTCTGACGGACCCGCCTCACTGACGTAGCAGCTCGCTGAGATGTGCCCGCTGACGTGTCTGGGCGTCCTCGGGAGCAGTTTCCATTCACTGCTGTTTGCCCTGTGCGTGGGCCACCGTCCCGTTTCTTGGTTCAATACCAGCTGTTGTGTTGTTTTGTTTTGGTACATGCCCCTCGCGGGAACCGAACCTGGGACTCTCTGGTCCACAGGCCGACGCTCTAACCACTGAGCCACACTGGCCAGGGCAACACCAGGTGTGTGAGTGACCGAGCGAGGCGACTGGAAATCAGGTCAGGTTCTCCTGGCTCTCGTCTGTGCTGCTGGTCGTCTGGTCAGTGGCTTCCTGAACCGACTGAAGAAGGTCTGCCTGCTCCCCGAGTGCAGACAGGCCCTGCCGGCGCTGCTGGCTTAGTGGGGAGTCCATGCAACACTGGTTCCCCAAATCCCTTGGACCAGTCACGGTGCCAGCTCTGGCCGGCAGGCTGTGTGCCCCTCAGGGCACGAGGTCCACACTCCGTAGGGCGTCTGCGACCCGGCCACGGTCTCCTTTCCGGCCTGGCCAGTCTCGAGGTCGGCCAGAGGGCGTCTCACGAATCTCCTGGCACACACGCAGCCCGCGCGTGGGAACAGCCGTTAGCGTCCCCAAAGGTGTTTGACTCGTGCTTCATCCTCTCGATCTAACGCCGGCCCCGAGAGCGGTTACTGATCGTCGCTGGCCTCCTCCGTGAGAACAGTGAACCCCTCGGAGAGCCCGGAGCCGGGGAAAGGCCCAGTGGGCATCACCGAGGTTCGGCCTCGGGGGCTCTTCCTGACTCGTCGACCGACTCGCCAAGGAAATGACAGCGCTGTGCACACGACAGTGCCAGGGCAAGCGGAGGGGAGCCGCAGGCGGGGAGGTC
This sequence comes from Molossus molossus, assembly GCF_014108415.1. Lineage (NCBI taxonomy): Eukaryota > Metazoa > Chordata > Mammalia > Chiroptera > Molossidae > Molossus > Molossus molossus. The sequence goes on from NW_023425401.1 coordinate 110,817,561, forward strand.
ACCGTGGTCGAACAGGATGACATTCAGCAACACTCCGGGACAGATTCGTCAGCACGCGGCACGTGCCACGGGAGGGAGCAGCCGGCCACACGGTGCCCCGCTCCCCGGCTTTGCACGGCCCGTTATGACCCTGCCATAAGGGCTGTCCTAACAGCTTTTATGCTTTCAAATGAAACGGCTCTATTCACACATTAGCCAGGAATATAATTTCCCTTTCGCTGCAAATGACCCTCATAGAATTTGTTAAAACATTGAAATTATTAACGCCACACAGTCTTCTGGATTTGTGCCGGCCACGGCTCGCCATCAACGCGCACGCAAGCAGGTCCCAGGTGCTCGGGGAGCCACAGAGCTGTCCAGGGACCAACAGGGAAAGCGTCATTAAGGGCTTGGACAGAAAGTGCCCCCCCCCGAAATCATCACACCCGACGCATAAACATTCTTCACTTTCCTCCTGAGCCGAGCACACTTTTCAACATGACGGTGATGTCACCTCGTCCAGTTCGTGGGAAAAGCTGTTAAATCCGCGAGAGTCTTTCGCACGGCATTCTGGGGGTGTTCTGGCTCCCAGAGAATCCTGCCCCAGAAACGGCAGTTTCTCGGCCCTCTGTTCCTGGTGAATGAACTACCCCGCCAGCTCCTATGCATGAAGTCCTTCAAAGGACGTCATAGCGTTTCTCATGGTGGAATCACTGGTAATTCAGTGGTCATTTTCCCTCACCCTTGGTGGCTTTCGGGCATCGGGCCACATCACGAAATCTTTCCGTCTTTTTTTTCCCTCATCTGAGGATATTTTTCTATTTATCGCCAGATAGACTGGGAGGGAGGGAGAGAAAGGGAGAGAGAGAGAAACACCAACATGCGAGGGACACATCGACTGGTTGCCTCCTGCACGACCCCGACCAGGGCCGGGGAGGGTCTGCAACCCAGGCACGTGCCCTTGGCCAGAATCGAACCCGAGACTCATTGGTCCACGGGCCAACGCTCCACCACGGAGCCACACCGGCCAGGGCAACGCTTTTAGGCTTAACCTTCCTCACTCGTGGTGAAGAAGAGAGTTACAAGCTAAGCTAACAACCGGATCCTCGTTCCCATCACAGTGAGTCCATGGAAGAGGGACACCCTCGTTGAGAGATGGTGACAGTGACGATGGTCCTTCCTGCAGAAGGGGAGCCCCGGCGGAAGTCCAGCACCCAGTCACCGTGTCCTGCGGACCAGATCTCAAGGGGCACATTACAGAGGTCACGGGGAAGGGCAGGGAGTGAGGTCCCCCCCTTCGGCAGGGACGGCGTCTTGTTGAGCTGAATGGCCTCGTGCTGAGCAAACACCCTGCTGTCCGCACGCAGTCTCAGCTGGGAGCCGGTACATTGTGTGAGGGCAGAAATGGCCGCAGACGTTGAGCTCCCAGGGGCCAGGGAGACCACGTTAGTGCCAAGCGTCTGAGACCACTTTAGTGACAAGCGTCTGAGAGCATGCACGACGTGGTGACCTCATTACCCATAGCAGAGGGGCTGCCACCATCTGTTTTGCAGTTTGGGGGCAACGACCTGAACAGTGAGTCCAAAACCACTATGTGTTCTTGTTTTATGAATAGTATCTTGCCCAGCTGCTGTGGCTCAGTGTTGAGTGTTGTCCCAGGCACCAGGAGGTCACTGGTTCAATTCCCGGTCAGAGCACATGCCCAGGTTTCAGGCTTGACTCCCAGTAGGGGGCGTGCAGGGCCGGTCAGTGTTTCTCTCTCATCAATGTTTCTATCTGTCTCCCTCTCCCTTCCAATCTCTCTCTTGAAAAATCAATGAGCCCTGGCCGGTTTGGCTCAGCGGTTGGAGCGTTGACCTGCGGTACAGAGAGACCCGGGTTCGGTTCCCGCTAAGGGCATGTACCTCAGTTGCAGTTAGTCCCCGGCCCTGGTTGGTCGTGCGGGTGGCAGCCACTCGATGTGTCCCTTCACATCGATGTTTCTCTCTCTCTCTCTCCTCCTCCTCTATCTGAACAAAAAGTGGAAAAATGTCCTCGGGTGAGGATAAAAAAAAAAAATCAATGAAAACATATTTAAAAAAATACTCAGCCCTGGCCGGTTTGGCTTAGCGGTTGGAGCATCAGCCCACAGACCGAAGGGTCCCAGGTTCGATTCTTGGTCAAGGGCACATACGTGGGTTGCAGGTTCAATCCCCAGCCCTGGTGAGAGTCATGCAGGAAGCAACCAATCTATGTGTCTCTCTCGCATTCATGTTTCTCTCTCTTTCCCCCTCCCTCTCCTCCACTCCAGCTAAAAATCAGTGGAAAAATATCCTCAGGTGAGGGTTAACAACAACACTTAACAATGGCACCATCTTAAGGAACCCTTCGTGCTATCAACATGTGTTCACTCCTGCTAGGTGCTCATCATTTTCTTCTCCCTAATCCAGCCCGAAGACCCAAATTCGTCCTATTCCGGGTTCCCACCGGGCCTCCCGAGCCACTGTTGCTGCAAATAGCCTTTCCTGTGTCTTCGATGCCATGCCGCTGGGCTCCTGCCGCTGCTCCCCGTTAACAGCTTCTGTCCAGAGGAGCCCACGCCAGAACCTCAGCCCTGGGCGGGGCCGTGGCCGGGTGGCCGGTCACCGGCGGCAGGAGGGGTTCTACCAGGACGCCATCCACGTGTCCCCCTTGGGATGTGAGATGAGATTTGTTGTGGTTCTTGTGTTGAGTGTTGAGTGAGCTCAGTTATCCTAGTCTCGGTGTGGTGGGGGTCACCTGCTGAAACAGGAAGGATTTCGGCAAAGTGGGTGGTACTTCCTCCTCTGGTGGGTTGTGGCTTCCGATGGAAATGTTCTAAGACACGCGGACCCACAGACGCGCGATGCGGCCGTGCTCCTCTGCGCGGAGACGCTCACGGGTCGCTCACAGGAGCAAGACGGGTCAGAGCTAAGAACCGGACCAGCACCAATGGGGCCCGGGAGAAATGTACCCCGTGAGGTGATTCCAGATAACGTGGGTTACAGCCCTTGCGGGCCCACCCCATGAACGCTGTGGCCCGATTCCTGTGAGAAGGAGCAGCAACCTGCGGGCCTACCTGGGGAGGAGCGATTACCTACCCACCCGCTAAGACCTGTCCTTAGACTCAGCGCAAGGGGTAAGGATGGGCACCGGGACCAAGATGAGAAACATTAAGATGCGTGAAATTCAAAAATGGACATGCAGTCGGGATAGCTCTGTGCTGATGGTTTGACTAGACAGCCCCACGGACGGGAACGGCAGAAATGAAATCCGCAGGCCTGGGAAAGCGACTGTCTGCCGACCGTCACCGGTGGCGTCACTGACGGGCGTCTCTTGGGTGTAGTTTATTTCAACACTTAGGTGTTCATTGTTGTCATGGCAATGTGTCGGCTTGTTCCCGGACCCCGAAATGTGACACCTGACTTCCCATCTTCACTCTCATGCTCTCCGCCTTGGTCTCAGCTTTCATTCTTCCCTTGTGAAATATCCCACGACCTGTTGGCGACACGGAGAGCCACCCAGACCTCACGGGACAGGGTCTCTCCCCTCGGAGGAGGCAGACCCAGGACGCAGGAGTCGTGGAGAGAACAGCATGAGCCGAGGGTGAGACGTGGTGGAGAGTATTGGGGGGCCCGAGATCGTGGCCTGTCTGATAGCTCCATGAGGGGTGCTGGGCGGGCACCAGGCATTGCAGACGCCTCCCCACCCCGGAGCTGCGGGGGTGCATGCACGCGGACGGGGGCTCCCACGCACTGTCTGCACGCAGCGCACCTTGGAAAACGTGCTGTGAAGGGACTGAATTCAATAAGCAAACCCTGGGCAGGGTTTGGAAGGTCCGCCCATTGTTCATAACATCGGGTACTTGGCCACTGGTCAGGGGTACGTGTGTGCGTGTGTGCGCGCTCACCTGAGAGCTGTTTGTGTTGATGTAGGTGACATCACCCGGATGTTTGGGGAGGAAACTGTGCTTGAGCACTCCGTGGTACTGAAGATGTTGGCCTTTTAAGTTGCTTGCAACTGGGGGCTGTGCCATTCCTGTTTAATGTCCAAGTGTGCACGCGTACACCCCGCAGCCGCGCGTACACCCAGCAGCTGCCTGAACACCCTGCAGCCGTGCATACACCCAGCAGTCGCCTGTATACCCGGCAACCGTGTATACACCCAGCAGCTGCGCATACACCCCGCAGCCGCCTGTACACCCCCGCAGCCACGCGTACACCCAGCAGCTGCGCGTACACCCTGCAGCCGCCTGTACGCCCCGCAGCCGCCTGTACACCCCGCAGCTGCCTGTACACCCCTAAGCCGTGTGTGCTCCCTGTAGCCGCGCGTACACCCCGCAGCCGCTTGTACACCCCGCAGCCGCCTGTATACCCCGCAGCCGCGTGTACACCCCACAGCCGCGCGTACACCCCGCAGCCGCGTGTACACCCCGCAGCCGTGTGTACTCCCCGCAGCCGTGCGTACACCCCGCAGCCACACGTATACCCCAGCAGCTGTGCGTACACCCCAGCAGCTACGCCTGCCGAGAGCAGGTGCAAACAGACATGGGGAAAATGAGAACCATGGGACGCGGTCATTTAACTCGTCCCCTTGACTGTTCTGTAACCACCAACCTGTGCTTCTCAGCCCCTCCCGTCTCACCAGCCCCCAGCCCCTCCCATCTGGCAGCCATAGGTCTGTTTTCTGTATCTGTGAGGCTGTTTCTGTTTTGTTTGTTTATTTTGTTCTTCAGATTCCACACAGAAGTGAGAGCATAAGGCATCTGTCTTTCTCTGTCTGACTTATGTCCCTCAGCACAATCCCCTCCAGGTCCATCCATGCTGTGGCAAATGGCAAGATTTCTTTCTTTTTGGTGGCCGAGTAATAGTCCATTGTGTATATGTCCCATCTCTTCTTTATCCAACCACCTACTGGAGTAACTGCTCGGTGCCAGGTGGGTACTAGACTTATTGGGGGAGATCACTTCGTAAATTATGTACATGTCGGACTACTGTGCAGCGCCCCTAAAACTAACATGACATAATACTGAACGTCAACTGCAATGGAACATTTTTTTTAAAAAATCCACTTCCTAATAACCAAACATATTTTTCGGCAGGTGACCATTTCCACCGTCATTTCCACTAATCAGAGAGGCCGCGCTAATACATGAGATGCTTGGTCACTCGATCAGCTCCGCCGGTAGCTATAAACTGAGCGGAACACTGGCACATTCAGCGACCGTGGGCAACACGGGGACATACCCAGAAGCTTAGCTGAGCCCACTGTTTGGTAGGTTACCGGGCAGATCAGTTCTTTCTGGAGAGAGTTGACTGGCTGCTTCTTAAACTAGGATCATTGTCCGTGGCCTACGTAACAGTCAGGTTTACAATCCTAACCATTCAGGTTCCGTCTCCCCTTATTTTCAGCTACGCCAGAGTGAGATTTATATCCGTCAACCTAAGTCAGGACCTTTCATAGTAAAACCTCCAGGTAAACATGAAGGCCAGTTCCCGCCGATGCGGCCCAGTTCGTTGACGAACAACACTCGGACCCGCCGCACTCGAGGCTCTCGATGCGCAGCTGGTGCGCTCGGGCGGTGTGACGTACGCCATGCGCTTCCCAGGGTCCGAATTCAGGTGCTGACTCACACGGCCCGAGTAGGAGCACACGAACTGGAAGGACTGTGGAAACCCTTGGTCTTCTGGTCCCACCTGAACAGCGTCCCGTGAAGTCCTGGGAATTTCCAGGGGGGCTGGTTACCCAGATGCTGGTGGCTCTCTGATTTGCTCGGAGGTTTACCGAATAATAGAGCCGTTACATTACAGTCACTTAAAGACCCTCAGAGGATCTTCGATCTTTATAACAACCAGTCACACCTCGTAGTGTTATTAGCAGAGGATTTCTTTGCTGGTCTTTCTCTTGTCTTCACCCACCGAAACCTTTGTATTGGAAAACCCCCTTCCCTGTGTATGTTTTGGGTTTTTTTTTATAGAAGATACCGGTGGAGAAAATAAATTGCCATAAACATGCAATGCACTATACAGGTGGTGTATTATAGAGAATTGTATACTTGAAACCTATATTGCTTTATGAACCGGTGTCACCCCAATAAATTCAATAAAATTAAAAACGAACAAATCCTAATTCTACGGAGAAATTGTTTTGTTTTTTTTTTCTTCCTTGACCACATAAGCTGATGGTGACGATGTTAAATATGGAAGGGAGTGTTTTGTGGGTTTTGGGGGGTTTCCGTATGGTAAGCTTCTTGCAAGTCTAACCATGACCCTGCGAACAACCTAAGAATTGCTCCCCACGAATAAGAATGGACATTGAAAAGATGGTAAAGCCAGTGGGCAGCCCTGGCTTATTTGGCTCAGCGGTTAGAGCCCAGCCCACGGACCAGAGTTGCGGGTTTGATTCCGGTCAAGGGCATGTACCTCGGTTGTGGTTCAGTCCCCAGCGCCGGTTGGGGTTGTGCGGAAGGCAACCAGTCAATGTGTCTCTCTCACATCGGTGTTTCTCTCTCTCTCTCTCTCTCTCTCTCTCTGTATCTGAAGATAAATGCAAAAATGTCCTTGGGTGAGGATTAAAAAAAAAAAGCAAGTGGGCAGTCCATTCATCGAAGACCAACACTGGGCACTCAGGGTTTCCGAGGCAAACTGAATGAGCTGTAGCGCCACAGACATTGTCTCTGAAATCATCCCCGTTCCAAGTAATTCCCGAGCTGAGGTCACCGTTTGTTGGAAGGTCCCTTTTCCCGTCATTCCCAGGTCGTGAGAGGGGCGATCGTGGTGTCGAAGCCACAGTGTGATGGCCTCCCCCCCATCCACACACAGGTGCCACTTCAGCCCAGCAGTCTCGCCCTTTGTCCCCGAGAACTCAGGCTCTCCGAAGTCAGCGCCTCCTCCTGCTGCGAGAAAACCGCCGCGGTTAGTTGCGGTGTGTCCCCGGCCCTGGCTGGGGTCGTGGGGGTGGTGGCCACGCGATGTGTCTCTCTCATGTTGATGCTTCCCTCTCTATCTCTTCCTCCCTCTCTCCCTCCTGCTCTATTTGAAGATAAAGGCAAAAAAGAAAAAAAATGTCCTCGGGGGAGGATAAAAAATGAGATAAAAGGACAGCCCTGGCCACGTTCTTGAAAGGGGACGGAACGCGTCGCCGACTGCCTTTCTGATTGATTCCGTGTCTCCAGCGCCCACAGGACAATAAGACGCTGTGACCTGCAGTCAGGTTGTCCCGACTCACATGGCAAGTGGCCGGCAGGCCTGAGCCAGGAGCGGCGGGAGGGCCCTGAAGCGCAGGGAGCGAAGTCACGGCCGGTGACCCTGCCCCTTCGCGTGAGGGGCTGGGAGGGGCCGAGCCCAGGACCTGGTCGCGGGGACGTCAGCACACGCCAGCTCGGCCAGGCTTGCTTGCTGCGCACTTTGAGGGCTGTAATTTGAAAAGCTTGGTCTCCCGAAAGATAAAACCATTGTGCACCTTCGGAGCCGACGTGGCCTCCCTCTGACGACGTTTGTGATGGAAAACCCCAGAAAGGAAAACCCAGACAGGAGGAAATAAAGGAACCCTTTGCCTCTGCAAACCTAAAGACACATATCTGCACCCCAGCTTGCAGACCTCTGCTCAGAATCCGCGTTATGAACCCGGGGGGCGTGGGCTGGGGGGTGTGCCCATGGGGTCTTCCCCTGGGGCGCCGGTCGCTTCCTGTGACTGGGTCACCGCTGTTCAGGCTGCTCACGCGGAGCCTTGCTCGCCCTCAACTCCCTGCCTGAACGGTCCAGGCTCCTGTTCTTTGGCAACAGCGTCTCTGTCCACCAACTCCTGTGTGTTCCCAAAGTCAGGGACTCCGTCATTTTATTTTCTCTATTTAAAAGGACAGCGCAGCCCTGGCCGGTTTGGCTCAGCGGGTAGAGCGTCGGCCCGCGGACCAGAGAGACCCGGGTTCGGTTCCCACTAAGGGCACGTACCTCGGTTGCAGTTTGTCCCCGGCCCTGGTTGGGGTCGTGGGGGTGGTGGCCACGCGATGTGTCTCTCTCATGTTGATGTTTCCCTCTCTATGTCTTTCTCCCTCTCTCCCTCCCGCTCTATTTGAAGAAAAATGCAAAAAAAAATGTCCTCGGGTGAGGATAAAAAAATAAAATAAAAGGACAGCACAGCACAGCCGGTGTGGCTCAGTGGCTGAGCGTCAACCATGCACCAAGAGGTTTCAGGTTGATTCCTGGTCAGGACACGTGACTGGGTTGCAGGCTCTGTCTCCAGAGGGGGGCATGCAGGAGGCGGCCGATCGATGGTTCTCTCTCCCATTGATGTTTCTCTCTCTTTCTCCTTCTCCCTTCCTCTCTCTGTGAAAATCAATAAAAATATATTTTTTAAAAAAAGAAAAAGTCCGCACAGTGAACACCTAACTAACCACCAGTTGCTTTCAACACTTTCTCCAATTTTGTGTCCTCGGTCCACATTCTTTGCTGAGAATTTTTAAACACGAGTTACACTGTTTTCTTTTATCCCCGAATTCGAACACGTACGCACCTCCAGAGCGTGTTCTCCCTCATGGCCACGGCGTCATCGGATCGACGGAGCTGGCTGCAGCCCCCTCACAGCGTCACATTCCCGGGGCGCACTCAGATTTCCACATTCGCCTCGGCACACGCCCTGTGACCCTTCCCCCAGCTCGGGTTAAATGAAGCGTCCCAGGGAGAGGGGTTCATTCTGTCTCTGCAGCTCCGGCGAATGCAGAAGCTCATCTCCTCCTGGACAGAACTGTCTCCCTGCCTCGGGCCAGTCACGCCGCCGAGGTCCCCACACCCCGATTTGTCCCACTGATTCCTCGTGGAGGGACTGGCACCGGCGTGGAGTCTGGCCGTCCCACCACGAGGGATTCCGATGTCGATTAGTGGGCTTCAGTCACGCCCACCAAATCCCTCCGTGAGAAACGTTTTCCCCATTGAGACGGGCAGGTTTGTCCGGGGCCCCAGGCAACCTCCCTTCAGCGTCCGCCCCGTGGGTTCAGCGTGTGCCGCCGAGCCCTCCCGGAATCGGGCGTGTGGGTAGGGGCTGTGGAGCAATGTTCTGCCTTATTCCTTCCACACTTACGCGTTGGCCGCCGTGTTCTGCGAGGGGGGACAGGCCCGGGGCCCGAGGGGAGAGGACCTTGGATGTCGGGCTAAGCAGTTTGGCCAAAGTCTCTGCCAGAGGAGCCAGGAGGAGAAAAGAGGAGCAAAGAGAGGTGTGGCCGGGTCTGCACAGAGACTGTAGTGGAGGGAGAGGCCACCGGGGGCCACGGCACTCGGACACCGGGCAGGACACCAGCGTGAAGACAGGGGGTCCTGAGCCTTCAGGAGGAAGGAGGGCGGGTGAGGCCTCCGGAAGGTGAGGAACGAAAAGACAGATGACTCCTCAGAGCTGCAGCCGACGCGCCCCGAGAGCGGTGACCCAGGCATCTCCCAGAGCCTCCACATGCCACATGCAAGAAGCGAGGTGCGAACTACATGTTGCCTGTTCTACACGGAGGAATCTGTCATCTTCATCCTCACCCGGGGATATTCTTCTATATATCTTCAGACAGAGTGGGTGGGAGAGGGAGGGAGAGAGGGAGAAACATCAACGCGAGAGGGACACATTGACTGGTTGCCTCCCGCACGACCCCGACCAGGGCCGGGGACGAACTGCCACCAAGGTACATGCCCTGGACTGGAGTTGAACCCACGACTCATTTTTCCGCAGGTTGATGCTCTAACCACTGAGCAAAACCGGCCAGGGTGAGAAATCATTTTTTAAAAGCATTATTAGTAGTTAGCCCTGGCCAGTTTGGCTCAGCGGTTAGACCATCGGCCTGCGGTCCAGGGAGACCCGGGTTCGGTTCCTGCTACGGGCACGTACCTCGGTTACAGTTTGTCCCTGGCCCTGGTCGAGGTCGTGCGGGAGACAACCAGTCAATGTGTCTCTCTTGTGTTGATGTTCCTCTCTCTCTCTCCCTCTCTCCTTCCCATTCTATCTGACCAAAAAATGGAAAAATGTCCTCGGTGAGGATAAAAAAAAGCATTATAGGTAGTTAAATAAAAGTTTTGAATTGCCAGGAAGATAAAAAATTCTGAACTTGCATTGATCAAATAGAGTCGTCACAAAATATGTGAAACAAAAAATTTAAGGGCTGTGCAGGAGAGAACCTACCCATTGTGATGGATGTTAACACAAAATTCTTGATTTTAACACAAGCCAGATTTGTCTTTGATTTGAAAGTTTCAACACCACGATCCACTGAAGGAAAGGTCAAGCAGACAGACATGAGCTCAAAAAGAGGGCATTTTACAATATAACCAACGTGACACACGTGCACTTGGAATTCCAGAAGATGAAGACATCCGTGAAGGAGTAGAGAACATATTTGGCAAATTAATGGCTGAAGGTTCGATGACGATGTGAATTGGCAGATACAAGGCACTCAGCAAACTCCAGCCAAGGTCAACACGAAGCAGCCCCGTCTGGAGGCATCATGGTCCCACTGCTGAAAACCAGAGACCACGGACAACCCTGGAAAGCAACAGAAAGTAAGTTCTTTGTGATGTAGGAAGATGACAGCCAAGGGAAACTCAGGTCCTGATAACGAAGAAAGAGACGCGAGAAATGGCAAAGCATGGATAAAGGCAAAAGACATGTTTTGATGTTTTCTTCTTAATTTCTTTATAAACCCTATTTTGTTATAAGCCACTGGTTCTCAACCTTCCTAATGCCGCGACCCTTGAATGCAGTTCCTCATGTTGTGGTGACCCCCAATCATAAAATTATTTTTGTTGCTGCTTCATAACTGTAATTTTGCTACTGTGATGTCCTAGGCGACCCCTGTGAAAGGGTCATTCGACCATCAAAGGGGTTGAGACCCACAGAACCGCTGTTTCTAGGTGATAATTGTAGCATCATCTTGTGGAATGTATAAAGTATGCTGACGTAACCCACGTAGCTACAGTATCATGGGACCGGACGTGGACTGGAAAACATGACAGGCTTCTATGTGTCATGAGAAGTAGTACATTGTTAACTCTTTGTAGACTGTGCCCAGTGAAGAGTATATACTGTAATCCCCAGGACAACCAATAAAACTAAATGCAAAGAGCCCTGGCCGGTTTGGCTCAGCGGTTAGAGCGTCGGCCTGCGGTCCGGAGAGACCGGGTTCGGTTCCCGCTAAGGGCACGTACCTCGGTTGCAGTTTGTCTCCGGCCCTGGTTGGTCGTGCGGGTGGCAGCCACTCGATGTGTCCCTTTCACGTCGATGTTTCTCTCTTTCCCTCTCACTCTATCTGACCAAAAAAATGGAAAAATGTCCTCGGGTGAGGAAAAAAATAAATAAATAAATAATAAATAATAAATGCAAAGAAATTACAGCTAAAATAAAGGAAATTAAAACTATTCAACAATGACATGAAAGCCAGGAAACATGAAAGGGAGGGACAAGAAGTAGAGGAGACAAGTAGAAAACAAACTAAAAGCCAAAAACACAAAACAAAAAAGATAAACCCAGAGATACCCGTATTTCATAATTGAGCACAGGTGATACACCTACCAGGACAGACCATATCACGGGCCCCAAAATGTCCCCATTCTAAAAGACCGAAATCATGTACAGGCTAACCTTTGCTCCACTGAATTTAAATTAGAAATCTATGACAATAAGAGGGCCAGGGTTAACTTTACATATCTGGAAATTAAGCAACACGTTTCCAAATGATCATTGGGCCCCAACAGACCTGACAAGAAAAATCAGAAATAATTTGGACTGAATAGTAACGTCGTTCAGCCTGGCGATGTTTGTGAGAGGTAGCGAACCCCGTTCGTAGAGGGAAACGCGTATCTTGAATCGTGTTATTAGAAAAGATGGAAGACGCAACCGAAGATCTAATTTGTCACCTCAACAAACCAGAAAGAGGAGAGAAAATGAAAGTCTTCACAAGCAGAAGAAGGGAATAAAAAGGAGAAGGATGTAATTCTGTAAAGAGACCATGGAAAGGATGACACCTTTGGAATTCATCCAGTCTGCACGGTGTTTTTCGTTATTGTGTAAAATGCCTTTATCATCGGTCTGGCTCATTGTTGCCACCTTCGCGCAGAAAAATGGTACTTTTTCTTCTTCCCGTTTTGCATCCTGCCTCTCCTAACAATCCTATCTTCAGAGTTTCCCTTCATTCACGGTGTGCGTGCAAATGTGATGAGCCGTGTTTTATTCTTTTGCTAAGGGGATGATTGATCATACAAAGTATCAGTGTCACTGCAGATGATACAGTGTCGATATTCAAAGATCTCAGAGTAACAGCCCTGTTCCCCCGGGAGTAGCAAAATGAAGACAGGTTCGGGGATGCGGCTGTAGGTCTCTGTGTGCGCAACCACACGGGCGCCACCCCGAAGTTTCAGATATAAGAAATCGGTCCGGTTAGTGCCAGTTACCTCCCATCCCTTATGGTAGCATCTTCCTTAATCTGCTGTCTGTGCCCGCTCCATGTGTCCTACCCAAAAAAGATCTAGAATACTCTAAAACTGTGGTGAGTGTACGTGGCGTTTTGCACCTCAGTGTGTAGAAGAGGAGAGACGATTCAGAGATGAGCTTCACAGAATGTTATGTTAAGAGGGACTGAGTACATTTCCCCATGTTTTAAGGACCCTTTGATTAAATGCAGGATAGTTGTTTTTTGGTTTTTTTTTCAGAAGCAGTCCATTCATTTTCCCTCCGTGTCCGTCACAGGCTTGGTGAGTTCCTTGATGTCTCATGTTTCTTTTTTTCATTTCCTCTCTCGTAGATAAAGAATTCATCTACAGAGAGCAGAAAGGAAGTGTGATACTGTGGAATGTTGAAACTAATCTGTCTACAGTGTTAATAGAAGGCAAAAAAATTGTAAGTACTCATCATTGACCAGAATAATTTCCGTGGTCTCTCCTGCAAGTCAATAAAGCAGAAAATGACTTTGCGTTTCAACTTTCAGGAGAGCCAGACAGAAGCAATGAACTTGTAACACTCCAGGCTGAGCAAGGCTAGATAATGTGAAATTGAAACCGCACTAATTTAATCAGCTAAACGCCCGGTCCCTCCCAGTGTTCCGGAAACTTCTCTGCAGGTGTTGGAAGCAAACGTTGCAGATTGTATATAATTGAAAGATAAAGCCCCAAGGCTTCCCACATTTACAGGGCGTTGTAAGCAGGCATAGAAAATAGTTCAGGACTTGCTCCATCCCAAACTAACTCATCTCGGGGAGAGGGGGGTGACTGTGCTATCGGAGAAATTGGGGTATTCTTTCCCCCACTGAGTGCTAGGGGTGGAGTTCTTTCGACAGCTTGAGGAAAAGAATTTTCTGAGACGCTCGTGGGAGAAGGAGTGATTTTTATTTGCGTGGGTTTACATCCCTGGGTCTCCCAAGTCCCATCCCAGTCACAGGAGTGCAGCTGGGGTTTCAGCAGAGCTAGAAGCAAACCCAGGGTCCAGAGTGTCCGTCCACATTGCAGCCGGATCCACTTCAGCATCAGGCTAGGTGTGGTCCGTGAGTCCACCAGGTGTGGGGTTCGCATGGCCATGGGCCACATGGACGAATACAGGGGAGCCAAGAGCTCGAACCCCTGCAACAAGAGTCCCTAGAGAGCCAAGAGCAGGAAGTTCATTGTTCAGGAGATTAAATATCTCAAATTTCACGCCCTTGCAGAGGCCATGCCCACTCTGGCCAGTGACCTGTTCCCAGGTGTGACTGATAGGCAGGTGCCTTCCCAGTGTCACCCCAACTTGACGGGGCATGCGATGCATCTTTCTCCCCCGTGTTGGCCCCCCGGGGGGTGTAAAGTTGTAGCTTCCTGGTGAAGCTGCCCAAAGACACGCCTATAATATCCGGCCTCTCTTTTGCTTCTTTCTGGATATTAATAGCTGGTTCATTACAGTGGTTCTCGGTGGGGGTGGAAGAAGGTATATGGGGGTAAATGGTGATGGGAAAAATAAAATAAGGGAGAAACCCAATCTCTAACTGCACAGGGAATATTCACGTAGGCAGTGACTGCACTTACTCCAATGACGTAAGTCATGACCGTGCCTTATGGCAGGCACTTGGTCACCACCACGCCGTAATCTGGGGTGCCTGTCTTCCCAGAGACTGAAATGGTGTGAAGATGTGGAGTTTCTGTTCTGTTAAAGATATGTATTAAAAACATTGACCCTGGCCAGTTTGGCTCAGCGGTGAGAACATCCGCCTGCGGTCCAGAGAGACCCGGGTTCGGTTCCCGCTAAGGGCACGTACCTCGGTTGCAGTTTGTCCCCGGCCCTGGTTGGTTGTGTGGGTGGCGACCACTCGATGTGTCTCTTTCACATCGATGTTTCTCTCTCTCTGTTCCTCTCTCTCCCTCTCACTCTACCTGAACAAAGAATGAAAAAAAAAAAAAAAAAAAGATGTGGAGTTTCTGTTCTGTTAAAGATATGTATTAAAAACATTGACTGATGTCCTGGCCAGTGTGGCTCGGTGGTTAGAGCATTGGCCCACTCACCCAAGGGTCACGGGTTCAGTTCCCGGTCAAGGGCATGTACCTGGGTTGCAGGTTCAATCGCTGACTCCAATCAGGACACATGTGGGTGGCAACTAATCGATGTGTCTCTCTCACATCAATGTTTCTCTCTCTCTCTCCTTCCTTCTCTTCCTTTCACTCTGTCTAAAAATCAATGGAAAAAAAATATTCTTGGGTGAGGATTAACCAAAACAAAAAAACAAACAAACAAAAAAACCCATTGACTGAAGTTATGGATTCAAAGTCAATTTAAAGAGAATTAATTTTCTTTTTTTACACTATATTCATTCTCATTATTGGAAGGATGACATCTCCAAGGATAGGCAGTTGATCACATTCTTGTCCGATACGTTGGGGAAACTGAGGCATTTTCAAACTCCGGGCAGTCGTCACGCGTCTCTGGTGCACACGAGAAACGTAGAAATCCTCGGATTCTGGGATCTGGGAGTCACAGGAGACCAGAGGAAGAAAGTAGTCAGCTCTGAGGTTAAAAATAAAACATAATGAAATAAAAACTGTCCTGAGGTTCGGAACGGAACGCATCCTGCCCTTTACATAGACAGGCTGCTGGTACGAGGGGCCCGGCGAGCGGCACCCTGGGACAGTTCCCAAAACAATAGCTTCGTGGAATTCAGTCATTTTCTGCAAAGCGAGAACCAGAAAGAATGAATGTGTCTGCATTTTCGCGTTTAAAAAAAAAAAAAAAAGCATCTTTGGTCCAATGACTGCCCCGTGAAAATCTGATTCAACCCACTAAAAGTCCCGCAGCTGCAGAAATGGTTTTCTGATGGGAATGGAGCGGAGGGACCCTCCAGCCTCGCGCGCTGAGGGTACGTGCGTTTCGATGTCACAGGGAACAGGGTTGCTGGGGGAGCTGCTGTCCTTAGCGATGAAATAGGAGCCTGTGATCCCCCTTCTGTTTCTCCGATCAATAGCTCGTGACACCTCGTGTATTTTAACTGAAGTCGGTTTAGCCAAGTAAGGAGGCAGCGTTAGAAGCCGGGTCAGGAGGAGAAAGGGGGAAGACCTCCTCTTCCAAGTCGGGGGGCTGGCTCCGTAGAGGGTGGTCCTTCTCCTCTTAAAGTGACAGTCGTTGATTGAACAGCAAACACGGACAGCCGATCGGTCGGGTCCCGGCCGCACCGCGTGTGTCCTTCCCTCGAGGCCGTGTTTCCACACTCCTGTGACCAGACCTCAGAAGGAGGAGGGGGCACATCGTTTAGGGGCTGACACCCTGAATCCGAACACAGAAACCCCGGGTTCGGGGCATCATCCCAGCAGCCCAGGACACGGGTCCTCGGGGAGATGCGGCCAGCGTCTGTCTGCTCTCTGTGGTTTCATGGGAAGTCCCGAGAGAAGAGCCTGGGTCGTGGCGGCCCAGGGCGGGAGCCTCTGCCCCGGAGGACGGGGTGGGGGTGACCGTGACCTGGGCTGAGAGCCGAAGGGGATCCTGCCTCTCGTGTTCCGTCCTCTGGCCTTTCGATGACTCTCCAGGTGATCTCTGACTTGAATGCAGATGCTTGGAGATTGTGTGGATGCTGAGAGCCGCCCGGACCAGAGAGCTGAGCTGCCTGTGAGGCCGGCGGCCCTTGTGAGGCCTGCTGACCGTCTGAGGTGGAGAGCTGGGGACGAAGCAGGGAAGGTGGTCATCAGCAGAGTTTTTACATATTCCCTGCCACCGCCCGGCCGGTGCGGCTCCGCGGTTGAGCGTCCGCCCTGCACCAAGAGGTCGCCGGTTCGGTTCCCGGTCCGCACACATGCCCAGGCTGTAGGCCCAACCCCAGGAGGTGGCCAGTCGATGTTCTTTCTCATTGATGTTTCTGTCTCTCTCGCTCCCTCTCCCTTCCTCTCTCTCTAAAATCAATAAAGAAAAAAACAACAAAAAACATTTAAAAATAAAAATAAATAAATAAATATCTCCTGCCACCTGGACCTTTAGCCGCGGTCACCTGGGCGTGTCCCAGCCTCTCGCCGGCCGGCAGCTCCTGGGCCCCTCGGGCTGGCCCCCCGATGCTCTTCCCTGGCAGGCTCGAGGGAAGGGAGGCAGACACGGAGCCAGCCCAGACGGAAAGCTTGTAAGATCACTGATGATGTGGATGGCGGATTCGCACCAGGTGTGACCTGGGGACCCACCTGCCCAGGTGGTAACTGCCCTCCGCTCAGTAGTGAGAGGACCTCAGGCCAGTTGTACGAGCTCTGGCACCTCTGCGGTTCCCCTCGGGAGCGTTGGGAGGTCCGAGAGGGTGTATGGAGCATGTTGGAACGTGGACAGAAGTCACGTGGTCCCACGGTGTGCACCTGGGCCGCTCAGGGCTCAGGCAGGATGGGGGGGGGGGTTCTAAGCAGGAAGACCCCGAGGGTGACTGAGTCAGTGCAGCAGAGGGTGCAGTCTCCACCACCTCGATTTCGGCTCCCTCCCGACAGAAGTTGGGGTCAGGCTGCTACCAGATCTAGGCAGCGGCTTCAAGACTGCTAATTACAGCAAGGGGCACCCTTGGGAACAGGAAACGTCTAACTGAAACAAACTTTCACTTGAATTACGTGTCTGCTACCCCAGGCATGCCAGGACACCCCAATTTACTCTCACGTTTGAACATAATTTAAATGTCAAGCGATATACTATGTGTATGCCCCTGTAAGACTCTTTTGTCAAAAATTTGACAAATTAGAAAAAGGTCTTTGTTCTATTATGTATCCCATTTATTAGCCCATAAAAATGGAAGAGCTGATGCTCAGACTGAGTCTTTGGCTGTTTCGGCAATGGCTGTGCAGTTCCCGGTAAAGCACAAGAAATTTTTCTCTACAGAGTAGAATGCTGACTGCTGTCCTCCCTCCCTCCCTTCCTCTCTGTCTCCTTCCTTCCTTCCTTCCTTCCTTCCTTCCTTCCTTCCTTCCTTCCTTCCTCCCTTCCTCCCTTCCTCCCTTCCTCCCTTCCTCCCTTCCTCCCTTCCTCCCTTCCTCCCTCTCCCTCCCTTCCTCCCTGTCTCCTCCCTTCCTTCCTTTCCCTTCCTTCCTTCCTTCCTTCCTTCCTTCCTTCCTTCCTTCCTTCCTTCCTTCCTTCCTTCCTCCCTTCCTCCCTTCCTCCCTTCCTCCCTTCCTCCCTTCCTCCCTTCCTCCCTCTCCCTCCCTTCCTCCCTGTCTCCTCCCTTCCTTCCTTTCCCTTCCTTCCTTCCTTCCTTCCTTCCTTCCTTCCTTCCTTCCTTCCTTCCTTCCTTCCTTCCTTCCTTCTATTCTGTCTCTTTCCTTCTTTCTTTCTTGATCTCTCTGTACCTCTCTTTTCATTAGCAGCGTCTTTAAAATAGTCTGTGTACATCTTCCCAAGTGGAATTCTGTCTCATGGAGGCTGTAATTCTTATGGAAACGTGGCACCATCTCTCCGACTCTTCAAAGACGTGATAAGGGCAGAACTTCAGGAGGATGGAGTGTTGAAGATTTGGCTTGAGATTTGGGCGTTTAAAGATGGGATAGTCTCTGAGGATGAGATTATTCTAACTCTTCCTGACTTGGATGAAGGAACTAAGCGGACTGACACACTTTGGCTTGACCTTCACTTAATGGGTGTTGACCCAACAGGTCTGCTCAGAACAACCCATTGGGTTGACCTGTGCATGACATTCATGCTTTATATGCCCTTTCTATTGATAATGCCCATGGTGACAAGAAGTGGTAAAGCCAAAATCTGTCGTTCATTGTATCATTTAAAGTGTTGGGGTGTTCAGAAAGCACCTGTGGAGTTGTTCATGATGAATATGAATATGTGTGCCTTTTGACCCATTCCAGGGAATTTTTATAAGTAAATAATCTAAAAGGTAAAATAAGACACACCAAAAAACCCTGAATCTAGAGAAATAAGATGAATAAAAATAGATGACATACAATGTAGCTGAAAATAAGACTTATGAAGGCTATGCAGTAGTATGAACAATAGTTATAGTTACGATGTTATGTTAGATGAACACAGAAGAGGACCATGTGATACTTACACTTTAATTAGCAACTGTAAATTTCATCTGTGTGTATTGAAAAGGCTACAAAGTGAACACTGAACTGTGAAAAGAGCTCATCTTGGTGGGTGGTGAAATTCTGAATATTATTTTCCAGCGTGGTGATTTCCATAATGGCTGTTTCAATGCCACTTATTCAATCTTTTTAATCACATCTTAAAAAATTCAGCCTCGCATTTCAAAGAGATTAGACTTCCTCCAGGGACGAATATGTAAGAGCTGTAGACAGTTTGTAGAAATACTTAGAAGGGAAAACGAGTACATTTTTTTTTTAAAGCCTCCTGTTGTTAGGCTTATGTGAGTTTTCCTCTCTCTTCATGTCTGTACTTGTTATAATTACTAATCTACTTGTTTTAATTACATATTTAAATGACTAAATTAACATTTAAATAAAGTCTTTTGGTTTCTCCCTTGTTCCCCCTTTGATTTTACTTAATCACTAGACTGCAGAATTTGAATTTTCACCCCAGTCTCTAAAAATTCATGAATTCTGCCTCCTCACAGAGAGGGCCATCATGACAGTATCAGTAGACACATCCCAGACTCGAGGGAGAAGTGATGAGCCTGATTGTGCTGTGGAGGAATTTTAGGACAACCTGCTTAAGGGGCCCAGTGAAATGCCCACGGTCTCAGGTGGCATCATTAGCGGTTGACCCTCCACCCAGGAAAGTGACTTGTAATGATTTCTAAGGACAGAAAGTGGCACTCTTTGCTGGTTTCTGTTGGTCTTCTCTTTATATCAATACCGTTATTGACATTCTTGTAACAACAGAGGACCTGTTCATTCCTTTCTTCAGCAAACATTTATGGAGCCTCTATGATGTTCCAGGCGCTGCTGGGCACTAGGAACGCAGACATGACAAAAATTATAATTCTCTTTGTGACATTCGGTCCTGGTCATGAGAGTATAAGATGATCATAATTATCCTTCTTACACACACAATAATTATACAGAACAAAATATGGGGGGGGGGGCAGTTTTCATAGATTGCAAACCAGCCAATTAGGTCATACTTGTGATCCCTGGAAAAAAGGAGAATAAACTAAATGACTCCAGGTATCACCTGAGCTTTCTACTTGCAGGTCTTGGCTGAACTTCAGCACAAGGAAGAAAACGCAAGTCTTTCAGTTTTGCTGAGTTAAAGGGGCATTTCAGATTTCAAAGGAGAAACAGATGGCTACAATGTATGAGACACCGTATACAAGAGGAGGAAGTTAGAGAAATTGCATAGGGCTCCTTTGAGACTTTGGTTGATTGTTGGTCTTTATATCTATAAAGAGTGAAAACCACGAGGCATGACCAAATACAGTTCCGGGTAAAGAATGTTTACAGGATCCTGTAACAGGAAGAATCTCCAGGGTTCACAAATCACAGGAATCATCTGAGTTTCTCTGAGCCATGAGACATTAAGTGGAGACTTCAGCAAAGCCACCCCTTACAAGTGAGGCCCAGTTCCCTCGAAAATCATGGCTATGGAAGAATCGCCTCTTTTTAAAATATCTTTAAAACAAACTTTGAAAGAATCCAATTAATCCACAAGTAATTAACTTCCTGTCATAGACAGTCCAACTTTATTTGAAGGAACACCAAGAAATCCAAGATTCAATGAGAGAAAATTAAAAATATCTGGCATTAGTTTTGTTTTGTTTTTCCACCTTATGCAGAAGCAGGGAAATGTGACCTGTAATGAGGCTAGAAATCAGTCAATAGATGCAAACCCACAAATGACTGAAATAATAGGATTAGCAAAAAAATGCATTGAGACTGCTAACGTACATAGTGTATGTTCCAAATGCTCAAACACATGAAGGAAATCTGAACACAGTGGGAAAAAAAAGTTGAGGATTGTAAAACACCCAAGTAAAATTTCTGGAGATGAAAGATACGATAGAAAATTTTAAAAGGCAAGATTAACAGCAGATTAGACACCACAGAAGAAAAGCACTTTAATAACAATACAAACTGCCTAAAAATTTTAAACAAGATGAAACAAACAAACAAAAAAACAGAGGAAAAAATACATTTTATGGGGAAAAAACTTGAACCAAGCCTCAATGACTTAGTGGACAATATAAAGCATACTAATACACTTGTTATTAAAGTCCCAGAAAGAGAAGAGAGAAAAGAAGGCAAAAGAAACATTTGAAGAATGATGACTGGATTTTTACCAAATTTGATACAAGAATTCAAACCCCAACCATAATAACAGAAACACACACACACAAAAGCATATTACCATCAAGTTTTGGAAAACAGTGAAAAATACACTTGAATAGCCGCAGAAAAGCAAACATAAGAAAGACAGCAGACTCCTCAGCAAACACTGCAGCCTAGAAGACAGTGGAATGACGTCTTTAAGATTCTAGGAGGAAAAAAAATTGTCAGTTTAGACTTTTATATACATCAAAAATATCTTTTAAAAAAATTAAGAACTTTAAAATCTGCCCTGGCCGGTTTGGCTCAGCGGTTAGAGCATCGGCCTGCGGTCCCGAGAGACCCAGGTTCAGGTCCCGCTAAAGGCATGTACCTCGGTTGCAGTTTGTCCCCGGCCCTGGTCGGTCGTGCGGGTGGCAGCCACTTGATGTGTCCCTTTCACATCGATGTTTCTCTCTCTCTCTCTCTCTTCCTCGCTCTCCCTCCCACTCTACCTGAACAAAAAATGTCCTCGGGTGAGGATAAAAAAAAAAAAATCTTAAGAGAATTCCTTGGCCACGCAATACATCAGCAACCCCGCCCGTAGATACCTATTCTATGAAAAAGTAAGCACACATACATACACACACAGTAAAGATACATGGGTGAGGGTCTTTAATGCAACATTATGTATAGTAACAGCAGACTGGGAGCATATCACAGTCAATCCTCACTACTGACAGCTTCGGCATTTGCTAATTCATCTGTGTGCTAGAACTTATTGGTGACCCCACATTAATACTCACGGTGCTTTTGCAGTCGTTCTTGGACATGTGCAGAGTGGCACAATTTGAGTTGTCTGCTGCCTTCTGGTTCCAGCCCTCATACTGCAAACAAGTCTTTGGGGGGGGGGGGAGTCTACATGGTACCCTGTTTTTCACATTTTTGTGGGCTTTTTTGTTGGTAATTATGCAGTTTAAGATGGCCCCCAGAAATAATGCTCAGTGTTGTCCAAAGCGTGAGAAGGCTGTGCTGTGCCTTATCATGTGTTAGATAGATGAGCTTTGCCTAGGCATGCAGCACAGTGCTGCTCACCGTGAGGGCACGTCCATGAATCGACAATATAGATTCAACGAGAAGTCTTTAAACAGAAGCACACAGCAGACAAGGTTATATGTTAATTGGTTGACAAAAATATGGTGACCAGAGGCTCCTAGGAACCTAGCCCTGAATTTCCCTTAGGAACGCTACTCACTAACTCAGTATTTTTGGAGACTTTCTAGATCATAACTGCCATGAATAGCAAGGATCTTCTGTAACTACCCTTTGGCACAGGCTGAGTGAATAAATGAAGATATAGCCACACCACAGCCTGTTTGGCAAGCTTTAAAGATCATTAATTCAAGCTAAAGCAGTTGCTTTAAAGTCATGCTCCATTTTTGTTGCGTGAGAAAGAAAACTACAGTGAGATGTGGGGCTGATGTCGTTTTCAGCTGTGGTCACACATCCTTGTTTGCTTGTGAGACCCTGTATCGAGGGATACACACCAGGCTGACAACTCAGGTCTCTTTCAGGCAGGTGCGGGCATCTGCAAGTTGGAGGGAAACAGCACTTTTCATTAAGTTATTTCTGAAAAATTACCTATGCAGCATGAAAAACATGAGAGTCCTCTACACACTGACTGGCAGATCGCGGTCGGTCCGTGATGGTGAAGGAGCAAGTTACACACCAGTGTGTAGAGGTGACTAGTCGAGGGGAGGTCTGCGCACTGTATGCTTCGCAGAGTGAGAACGAGCAAAGGAAGAGGAGCTAGAGGCAGAGGGAGCTTGGGAGTCTTGTGGGAGAAGGTTTTTGGTTTTCATGTTTATTTCTATTGGTTTGTTTCAGTAGATGCAGTAAGTGTTATTTTGTTGACATTGGAAAACATACAAATAAAATGGGGGAACGCATCAATTCACTGACTAGGATGAAGTTAACCAAAGGTCATAGCCATTTTTTTGTTGTTGTTAGTCCTCACCTGAGGATATTTTTTTTATTGCATTTTAGCGAGAGTGGGAGGGAGGGAGGAGGAGAGAAGGAGAGACAGAGAGAAACATTGATGTGAGAGAGACGCATCGATTGGCTGCCTCCCGCATTGCCCAATCAGGGCTGAGGATCAAACCTGCAATCCAGGTAAATGCCTTTGACTGGGAATCAAACCCGAGACCCTTTGGTGCACGGGCCGACGCTCTAACCACTGACCCACACCAGCACAGACATTAGCAAGGTGGCCGCATACTCCTTTGGTCGGCGAGTCTTCTAGCCGGCAGAGCATCCCTCCAAGATTCCGAGTTATGTTTTATGTGACGCTTTAAAACCCTCCATTCTTTTCTCTTTTAGGGATCTTTGCGAGCCATCAGATACGAAATATCTCCAGATAAAGAATATGCACTTTTCTCCTATAACGTGGAGCCCGTGAGTACTGCGTTTTTCTGCCTGTCAAAGAATTGTTTCTCTAGTCTGATGCCTTGTGAAGTATTTTTCCTTGAATCTTCATGCTTAGCGATCTTTGAGCCACACTGCCACCTAGGAGAAAGGGATGAAAATGCCTTTGATGGGGGGAAAAATCACTCTTTATAGGGTCTATTTTAAAGGATTTTCTTGAAGAGGTGGTGAGAAGTTGTCTTTTGGTAGAGATTTATCTTAACCTGTTGTGCAATTGATGTTTTGCATGTCCTTAATCCTACCATCAATTTCATCCCCAGAACTAAAAGCAGTGAGCAGTTTTCCCCAACCCGAAATAAAATGCTCCCTAGCGCCTCGCCATCACAGTCTTCTAGAAATAAGTCGCACGACCCCTTTCCTCCTGTGTCATCCCTGTTTTGAGCACTTCATCCACGAGCCTCCCGTAAAACGTCTCCAAAATTGCCCGTAAAATCTCATCCCAGGCTTGGGGGCAGCTCACTAGCTCTTCCTTGCTCCCTTTCTCTTTTCCTTTAACATCGTCATATTTTCCAATTAATTTCGGCTCTTTCATTTCACATGAGGAGCCAGAAGGTGAGATGTGTTTGTATCCGTGAGGCAGATGTTCCGCGGGTAAGAGATTAGCGGCTGTAGAAAGGTGTGTTCGTGGAACTTTATTTCCTGGCAAGCAGAATGTGGACTTCCACCACCTTGATCGTCCTCCGGAGACCCCTCTGAGCAGGGCTCCTGCCGCGTCCGTGTGACAGGCAGGCCCCTGCACCGGGATTCGGGTGTTCAGGTCGGAACAGCCCCGGGTGAGTGTCAGCTCCGTCCCCAGGCCCCCCATGGGCGAGCTTGTTGGCTTCCATCCCTTCCCAGCACCCGGAGATGCAAGTCCGATTCGAGGGTGTTTCAGAACTTCTTTTCAAAGCGACACCTGGGCTATTTATTGGACACTCCGATGTTACTGCTCTCGGTGCAGGTCTGTTCTCTGTCTGCAGTTTCCCACGTTCTGGGTTGCTGCTGTTGTTTACGTCCATTATATAAAGGTGTTTTATTTCCTCCACGCAAATTCTTTGGTCACCTCTGTCTGCCTGACTGGAGGACGTGAATGAAGATAGACTGAAAGGCACTGGGTAGCCCTGGGGTCCTGCCGACCCCACACCGGGCCCCGTACTCGCCTCTTCGAGCTCCGAGCGCACAGACCTGGTGTGTGTGGATGACAGAGCATTTCATCTCCTTCCATCACCCTTGGAAACTACCAAAAATGTGACATCCACACCTGAATGTAAGAGAAAAACAACTCAACGGGTGTTTGAAAGAACTTCGTAGGGATAGATGACAGGTTAGTTCTCGGGTGCTCGGGGGGACGGACACAGCCACCACCTGAGTGGGAACATCATAGACGGGTGTCCGGTCGTCCCCCTCGAGGACCTTCTGCTAATGGGAGCGCCCCAACGGCAGGGTGAGTGACCTGGTTGGGTAATGAGCGCCCCGGAGAGACGCCTTCAAAACCCAGTTTTATGTTTGTTCTCCGACGTCCGGTGGCAGAGTCCCACACCTGCCCTTGCGGACGGAGCCTGGTGATCTGATCCGGGAATCTGGGGGTTCTCCTTCCTCCTCTCCAAGTCGCGTCCGAACGAGCCCCCTGGGACCTCATTACCGCTGAGGACCGTTCGGGGAAAGACTGTTCGGCTAAACATGCGGCTTCGCCATAGAACCCCGGCTGGGAACGGAGCCTTCTCGCTAGACGGCGGGCGTCGGCCCCCGGAGGAACACGGTGTGGTTTTTCCCACCTGAGGGGAGATGTAAGAAGTCTGGAGAGGATTTAGCGAGTGACAGCGTGATCGAAGTACTGAGGATGTGTGCTGTGTAAAAATGAAAATCTGCAGCAACAGGTACTTTTAACCTGAATCAAGACGTAACTCTCGCCCTGACTGGGTGGCTAGGTTGGCTGGAGTGTTATCCTGTACACCGAAGGTTGTGGGTTCGATTCCCAGTCAGGGCACATACCTAGGTTGTAGGTTCAATCCCCGATCAGGGCACGTACAGGAGGCAACCAATCCATGTTTTTTTCTCTCTCTCTCCCTTCCTCTCTCTCTAAAAATCAATAAAAACATAACCTCAGGTGAGGATTAAAAAAACGAATTATATATATATATATATATATATATATATATATATATATATATATATATATAAAGAAATAACTCTTCATAGTTTTCAAGTCCTGAGCAGTGATCATGTAAATGACCACCCAAGTGTCCTGTTCGGCTGGGGGGGAAATAGAGCAGAAAAGGCTTGGGATTCGGAAGGAACAGCTGGGATTCATGTTCAGATCAACGTCCTAATCAGATCAACTAAAACACAGACATCCCCAGGAAAAGGGGGTTGGTCTGGGACTGGTTCTGGGGGAAGGGAGGACCCCAGAACTTCTAAGTCTGTCTTTGGAGTCTGTACAATTATCCCTGGGTATTAAAACAATAAAAAAATGTTTTGCATTCAGATAAATTTGAGAACTCCAGACAAACAAAGTTAAATATGTTTTTGGGTTTTTTTTGTATTTGGTTTTTTTACTGCGGGATTTTGGGAAGGTTTTTATCTGGCCACGAGGGTTGTGCGGCGTTTTCCAGACAGGTGTTTCAACAGGTGATTCCTGTGTAATTGTAACAGCACAGGGATCTCTCCCCTCGGATCCTTGCTGATCACACCCTTTCCTGGGCATTTCCAAGGCAGCTAGGATGCTTCGTTTCTACGAACGGATTCAACGTTTCATCCAGAAGACAATCGTAAAATATATGTTTGTATCAACGAACACTCCAACTGCTAGGTGCCTGTCACTTAATAGGATACTTGTCTCGTGGACAATAAAACGTCCGTATACGAGGCTGCCGTTCCAAGTGGGAAATCCAAAGAGTCACATTGCATCAGGAACATGGCCATCCTCCCCTTCGGGGTCTCTCTGCGGCCGGCCCAGAGGTGGACGCCAAACAGCCCAGCCTCACGTGCTCACCAGCATCTCTGACCTGGGTCGTCGGTGAACTGCTCCTATTCTGGGTTCCAGGATGCCTGGTTCTTGTAGCTTTAGAAGGGGGAGAATATTAGGTCCCTGTTGGAGGAAGCCCCGGGCGTCTTTGGAGACTGACCGCCTTCACTGTGCCCACAGTCAGTGGTCTGGCCGTAAGGACTAGTGTGCTGTTCGGTTGGGATGTGACACCAGGTGGAGCCAGAGACGATGGGTCTCTGGGCTCTTGAGCATGATGTTGGAAGGTTCTGGTTCTCCCCGGTTCCATCCTGACCCCCCTGGGGTGTTAGCCAGCTGTCTCTTTCCGCAGAATGTCACCGGGGTCTCCAGGGCCCTCACACTAGCTCTTAGCCTAGTTAATCAGAGCTGTGCAGCGGGAAGTCATCCTTACCCCAGCTCTGATTATTGAGACTTTGCTAGCCTTAGTCATTAACTTCGGACTTACGCCATGACCTTGTAGAATAGGTTATTTGTTTCTTCTTCTTTTGTTTTGTTCATCGTCACCCCAGGATATTTTCCCATTGGTTTTTAGATAGAGTGGAAGAGAGGGAGGGAGAGAAACATCGATGTGAGAGAGACACATCGACCGGTTGCCTCCTGAACAACCCCATACGGATCTGGGGATCAAACCTGAAACCCAGGTACATGCCCCTGACCGGGACTCAAACCCGAGACCCTTCCGTCTGCAGGCTGATGCGCTGACCGCTGAGCCAAACCAGGGCCAGGGTATTCTTAACCCTCTACCTCGGACTTGGCATTTAATAGCCTTCAGCTCAATGAAAGACGTAGGTTTTCTCTTGAAACTAAACATCAGTGGGCCTCGCTGAGGGAATAACTTATGTATTTCTAAAAAAACAACAACAACAACAAAAAAGATGGTTTATCAACTAAGTCAGATTTTCATCATAATTTTTAAGTAAAAGTTGTATGGACTTTGTCCCTGCGTCAACTGCTCAGAATCGCCCGCGTTTATTGTCCTGGGGTCTCGGATGCACCGGGAACGTGACGGACAAACATTTTCTCCACTCGTGAGCCAGAGGCTCTCACACGGTGATAGAGTAATCTCATCTCACAGAGCCCTTCGTCGACGGAAAGGAGAATCTGCAAGTAAAATCTGCCCGTGTGTCTCGGTTCACCCGAGTCTGTTTTTCGCTGTCCACGGGGTGCTTGGCCCTGGGTTTGCTGCTTGTTTCTGTCTAACACGGTCCAGGTCTCTGCCCCAGCCTCTGGCGGCCACTGGCCGTCTGCTGTGTCCTCAGCTGGTAGGAACGTCACCCACCTCTGCCTTCATCTCCGCGTGGCGTC
The DNA here is from genome assembly GCF_014108415.1 of Molossus molossus. Taxonomy (NCBI): domain Eukaryota; kingdom Metazoa; phylum Chordata; class Mammalia; order Chiroptera; family Molossidae; genus Molossus; species Molossus molossus. Next base: position 110,844,951 of record NW_023425401.1, read on the forward strand.
TCCCTGGGTCCTGAGTCGCTGTGTCCAATTTTCCCCTTTTATAAGGACACCAGTCATGTTGCACCAGAACCCTCCCGAATGACCTCGTTTTAACTTGATTATTTCTGTAACGCCCTTGTCTACAAATAAAGTCACATTCTGAGGCCCCCGGGGTTAGGGCTCCAACATATCTTTTGGGGGAGACCACAATCCAACCCCTCACCAATCCTTAAGGGAAAAAGATAGCAAGTTTGGTCATTGTTTTCTGTTCAAACTCCTTTTAAAACAGTGAGTTTCTGCCCTGGCCAGTTTGGCTCAGCGGTTAGAGCGTCGGCCTGCGGTCCGGAGAGGCCCGGGTTCGGTTCCCGCTAAGGGCATGTACCTCGGTTGCAGTTTGTCCCCGGCCCTGGTTGGGTCGTGTGGGTGGCAGCCACTCGATGTGTCCCTTTCACATTGATGTTTCTCTCTCTCTCTCTTCCTCTCTCTCCCTCCCGCTCTATCTGAACAAAACAAAAACAAAAACAAAAATGTCCTTGGGTGAGGATAAAAAATAAAATAAAATAAAAGTGAGATTTTGTTTGCCCAGCGCCGATGAGAGGCCGCGCTGTCCGTCGGTCTCCACCGCGGTGCCTGCGTTTCACAGGTACACGTCCTCTTCAAGTCCCAAATTTTGTAGCAAGAAGCAGGCAGGGCTGAGCCGACACTTCTCGGTGAGGTCGCGGCCGCGTTCCGGAAACCGGCTGACAGGAGCAGCGTGGCGCTCGGTGGCGCCGTGACCCGTGCGCGGCAAACACTGCTTCCAGCCGACGTCGCCGGTGGCACAGCCCCTGGAGCCGTGGCCCGGAGCCGAGCACGGTGACATCGCCTGCCTTCCACCCGGCAACCACGTGCTTGCCATGGCGCTGATTCCAAGAACAAAACCCTGGTGCGTGAGATCAGCAGGTTTGAAATAGATTGCCCGGCTCTGACGGGCAAGGGCCGCGCTCGCCGGGGACCGTCGCACAGTTGCAGCCCAGCCTCGCCAGACCTTCTGTCATCCGGAGGGGAGCGCGGAGACAGGCCAGCTGCCCGGCTCCCGGCCACGCCCTGGCACTGACTGCGCCCCGCGGTGACGGGAAGAAGCCAGAACGATCGATCGGCTGGCGTCTTTACGTGAGCGAGGAGGCTGGGGGAGGTCTGGGGGTCCTGATGTCTCACAGGGCTCGGCGTCATTGTCCCTGCAGAACACGAGTCCAGCCGTGTGCGGCATTACCACCAGCCGCATGGAGGCTGCGGAGGAAAATGGATTATCATCTTCAAATATGGGGGAGAAAGGAGCCCAGTCCTGGCCGGTTTGGCTCAGCGGTTGGAGCGTCAGCCGGAGGACCAGAGAGTCCCGGGTTCGGTTCTCACTAGGGGCACATACCAAAAAAAAAAAAAGAAAGAAAAAGGAAAAAAACAGAAAAAACAAATTAGTCTGACACCACAGACGGTCCCTGGGGTGCCCACCGGCGCAGATGGAGCCCAGACGGGAATGAGATGACCTGTGAGCCATCAAGTTGATAAAAGGCTGTCGGTCGAATCGGGCTTTAGGGACCAACCCATGAAACCGCCCCCGTGGGGCTAATGGTCGGTGTTACCATGGGCCCTGGTGTCAACGCATTGGAGAGTGGCCTCCGTTTGAGATCAGTGTTGGGTGCCCCTGGAGACTAGGTGGGTCTGTCTCCTCCTTGGTCAAGTTTCATAGCAATAATGGATTTCTCACCGAAGTCAAGGTTCTAACGCCACCCACCAGCTTGATTCCCGTGATCTCTGGTACGTGTGGACTGTTCTGAAATTATATTCTGTTCCTTCCACACACCACGCTTTTTCTGTGTTGCTGGTGTTTCCCTTCATTGCATTTGTGGGCGGGGCAGGCGGGGGGGCATCGATCCCGTGTTCCTGGCTGCTCTTTCCGCCCCATCATCTCCGGGCTCATGTCCTGTGTCCTCGCTGTCTAGTATTTCAATTCTACCCTGTGTGACCTGTCTGTGACGAGTCCCAGTGATTGCTACTGCTTTACACGCGCCACTTGGCCTGACCTGAGTTTTCAGTCACTTCCTTGCTCCCACAAACAGCTGCGCCTCGTTCCTGCCTAGGCTGCGTCGTTGCTGCCGGGCACCTGGGCGACCGTCTGCGATGACAGATGACTTCGCTTCTCTGTTTGGCCGTCATCATATAGATAATAGTCTGGCTACAGTATTAGGTTCCTTTTTCTTCCAGTTTTGAAGATGACAATCCATTTTTCTCCCGAGCCTCTCTCGTTGCTGCCGATCGTGATCTGCGTACGCTCTGACTTTCGCTCTGCGGGAACCCTGTTCCCCAATCGCTCCTGCACGCACCCCGCGTGTTCACTGTGATTTATGGGCGTGCGGACCTATTTTATTTACCCTGCTCCCAACTGGTTATGCTCCTTCGGTCTGAGGAGCCACGTTTGAAGTCTGAATGAATTCATACCACATTCTCTTTATTCGGAAAGAAAAAAAAAAATGCCTTCTCCGTTTTGTTTCTTGCTGGAATGTCTCCGGTGGGTATTGCTTTCTTCTATCACCTTATGTCTTTCACTGTCTGTTTCTGTCTCATTATCTCCCAAGGCTACATGGTGTGCCCTTTGCTCGTGTCCAGTTTATCTGTGTCATTGTAACTCTGTTTCATCGGTTGCACAATGGGCCCGTGAGCTTTTTTATTTCAGTGGCTACCAGTTGTGTCATATCTAAAAGTACCGTTTGGGTCTTTTTAAAAGCTTTTAGGTGGAGGGGGAGGATCGCAGGAATCGGCCCTGACTTCTCTGTTGTTGTTGTCAGTTCTCACTCCAAGATCTTTTTCTCCCTTGATTTTTAGACAGAGTGGAAATGGAGGGGGAGGGGGAGAACGAGGGAGAGAGACATGACGTGAGAGAGACACATCAATCTGTTGCTTCCTGCACACGCCCCGCCCAAGGCCAGGGATCGAACCTGCAACCCAGGTGCGTGCCCTTGACCAGGAATCAAACCCACAACCCTTCGGTTCACGGGCCAACGCTCTAACCACGGAGCCACACCATCCTGGGCGTGGTATCAGTCTTCACTTTTCATAGATCCATTGTTCTGTTCGCCCCGGCGTTTTTCCAGAGATTATTACTGCTTTTTCCATTCTCTTTGGAAGTCCAAAGGAAGCCTTGGGGCCTCCGTCTCCCACACCGGACACAGCTGTACAAAGCTCCCATCCGTCCCTCCGTCCCAGGGTTTCTTTGCTCGGCCGCGATTAATTGAGCAGTTGCCCTGCTGCAGGTGGTGATTCAGGTGCTGCCTGGACAGTAGTGAGCGGAAGAGACAGCCTGCCCCCTGGAAGAGAAAGACAGTCCTGTCCCTGCCTGTGGGCCCGTAACCCACTCAAGAGATGAGAGTGGGAAGTGGCCCGTGTGAGTCTGGAGGGAGGGGGGCCGATGCGACCTGCCACCCTCTAGAGGCAACAACAGGCATTGCAGGTCCAGGGTCCCAAAGGGCCTCATCTCACTGAGACTTGACATTGAATCTTGACAGTTCAGGACAATGTTTCCAGTCCTGGCATTTCAGGGGAGAAGGAATGAACGAGGACCCCGAGGTGATAATATACCCAGCCTTCCGTGGGGCACCAAGCCTGGCCGGCGCCCGGGAGGGGGGCGAGCCGAAGCCAGGCTGAAGTGAATTGCTTGCTGCTAGCAGGGGCCGACCTTGACAATGACTTTGTCCCTTCCTGCAGCGGGGTGCCTGCTGTCTAACTGAAAATCTCTCCTCCGAGTTCAGCAACGACACTGGGTTTCTCCAGCCGGAATCTGACCTGTGAAATTAACACTGTGGGGGGGGGTAGGTCAAGTCTTCTCTGGAAACCAAGTGACATCTATTCTACTTATATTTTTATGTTATTTGTGTCTGTGCACTGGTGTGTGTGTGTGTGTGTGTGTGTGTGTGTGTGAGAACTTGCTTCCATTTGCCATTCTGTTAGGTTCTCTTTTTCCTGAATCCACACTGCTTTTCAGTCTTTTCCACCCATCGGACACGTCCTGTCTTAGTTCAAGTCCCGCAGCCTGTGGGGCACTGGGTTTTCCCTTAGTGGACTGTACTTCCCGGTGCCCAGCCTCCGCCTGTGGGAGAAATGGGCCCCGAGTCACCTCTTCCCCGGTTCCTCCAAGCTCCGAATCCGCGTGGCCCCGTAACCCCAAGCTGGCCACCAGGGAGATTCCCCGGCTAACCCGCCCGAGACGAATTTCTCCTGCCATTCCATTAACGGTAGGCAGATCGCCGTGGTGGCCACAACGATCTGTCGCTTCCTGACTTCCGGCTCCCAGGTGTCCCCTAGACGCCCCGATGCACGTCCAGCCTGGCGGGAGGGGCTGCGATCCTTCCGAAGGGAGACTTCTGGTCATTCCGATAAACGACGCGCCTTTCCCACGCACCCAGCTCTCCCTCGGGCCACGCGCCGGATGAGGGCAGAAGGAGTCTCGTCTTGGTGTCCAGTGTCGGCAGGAACACTCCACACGAAACACAGGCTCAGGGAATGTCTGTAGCCCCCACTCCTGAAATTACCACCTGGACCTCTTTCCATGAGAGAGACTCTCTTGGTTCTAGAAATGTTCTAGCCTCCTTGTCTCTCTCAAACACCCCGGAGGAGCTCATTTTCACTCCCACTCAGGGGCCGGCCGTCACCCCCAGAGGCGCTGTACCCCGTCTCCACCAGTGCTTTACCCTGCAGGGGACACGGCTCTTCGTTACGTCAACTTGATACTGAGATCACTGTAGGGTCACACGCTGTCGTGAGAAATCCTGCAGAGAGGTCCCTTACAGTTTGCCCAGTTCCTGCTCATGGGGGCATCTTGTAAAACTCAAGTATGGCCCTGGCTTGTCTGGCTCAGCAGTTAGAGCGTCAGCCCGCGGACTGAAGAGTCTCGGGTTCGATTCTGGCCAAGGGCATGTACCTTGGTTGCGGGTCAGTCCCCAGCCCTGGTCGGGGTCGTGCGGGAGGCAACCAGTCGATGCGTCTCTCTCACGTCGATGTTTCTCTCTCTCCCTCTCTCCCACTTTATCTGAAAATGTATCTTCGGGTGAGGGTTAAAAAAAAAAACAACTCAAGTACAATATCACAACCAAGACTGACACAGATGTTCATTCACAGGTCTATTCACATTCCGTCAGTTATGAGAGAGAGAGAGAGAGAGAGAGGAGAGAGAGGAGAGAGAAGAGAATTCTCTGCTGTCTGACCACCGGGGTACAGCTGTGTGGTGTTGTCAGTGGAGACACAGAACAGCTGGACAGGGAGCTGCCCACCGGCTCCCCCTGACCCTCCCTAACTCCTGGTGACCATCCGTCTATGGTCAGCCTCTAAAATGTTGTCATCTCAGGAGGGCTCCACCAACAGAATCACAGTCTGTACCATTCAGGTGGCGTTTCCGACTTGGCCGTCCCCGGGGGTCCGAGCTGCCAGGCGATGTCGTCCATTCCTTGGTCGGAACAGGTTTCAGCGGAGTGGCGGCCTGCAGCGTGGCTTGGCCCGTGGACACCGCGTTGTTCCGTTTGGGGCTGTCACGGGGCAGGCGGTTGGGAGCGCAGCTCCATTTCTCAGAGATCAGAGTCTAGGAATTCCTGGCTGCCATGGCAACCGGGCTGCATCCGTGAGAAACTGCGGCTGTTTCCAGGAGGCAGGGACGGAAGAGGGGCTGGGCGTCTACATCCTCTCGGGTCGGGTCGTGGCTCCGTTCCAGCCCCAGGCGTGTGTGGTGGCCTTCACTGGACTGGGGTGGTGCTTCCCTGTGCGCCCACCCACACCAGGGAGCTGGCATCGGAGTCGCGGTGACCCCACTGGATGGACATCGGTGGCTCCTGTGATCAGAGGCTATTCAAGGTCACCAGGCTGACCGGGGGAGCCCTGCCTTCCGGACTCACCATCTCAGGTGCTCCCAGTCGGGCTCACCTTCCGACCTCAGAAAGCTGTGATCCTTCAAATAGACTCGGAACAGACTGGGCAGCCCCTTCCCCATTCCACCCGGAGTGGACGTCAGGCTGAGGCTGGGAGCGGGGGAAGGGCCGGGCGTGCCCACCCGGGCCCAGGAGCAGGGGACCCGCCAGGACAGGCGTCCTCTTCATCGGCCTCCCTGAGCTCCTGCCCGTCCTCCGCCCACCTCGCCCACCAGCACCTCCGGCCTCACTGGCCTCCTCTTCCCTCTTCAACCCTGGGTCTCTGCCCTCTGCTGGGCCCCCTCCCGTCCACCTCGTCCTCGTGGCCTGTGCCCCCTTCTCTCTTCAGCTCAGCAGGCGGCCGTGGGGCTCCCGGGGCTCAGCCGCTGTGACTTGTTGGTTCTGCCGGGTCGTAGTGTCCTGCTGCGGGGACCTGAGGCGAGCCCGTGAGCACGCAGGGAGGGGCTCCGAGTGCGCGGAGGAGCGAGGAGGGGGCCCCGCTCCTGAGCTCGGCTGCGGCTCTGGTCCAGGCGGGACTCCGGCCCGGTGTGAGCGGTTTCGCCTTCTTCAGCTGTCTCTTTCCTCTGACCACGCTGCCCCTCCTTCCTGTGAAAGGTGATTCCGAGCCCAGGCTGAGGCCCGTCACTGGGAGCACTTCCCAGTGTCGCCAGCAGGGCGGCAGTAGAAACTCCGACTCCATCCTCGGGGAGCGAGTGTCAGTGTTCAGGGTTGTTCGGGGTCCTGAGCCCGCAGCACTGGCGGCTGGAGCGTCTTCCCCTCAGGGCCCAGGAGGGGGCGTCGCTGCGTCCCGCCTCCTCTAAGGAACAGCACACTGGGTGACGTGTGTCTGTCCTGCTGGGGCCCCGTCCCCATGGCCACGTGCGAACTTGAGACCCAGCTTCCGTCTGTGACCTGCCCCGTGGCTGGATGAGGCTCCCCCGGGGCACGGGTGTCAGGCCGCCCTGGGCGCTGCGGTCCCCTGGGGTCCCACGCGGATGGTGATGGTTGGCCAGGCTGTGAACACGGGGCGATTCCGTTTTTCTGTCCAGAGTGTGCACGGAGCCCATTGGGCCGGACACCAGGGGCCCGGGCCTTACCCCGCTGTCTCTCTGAAGGATCATCGCTGCACCAGAGACCAGACCACATGGCTCCTCACCTGTGAAGTGAGAAGGGCGGGTAATGAGTCGTCAGCGACCCTCTTAGGCTACGATTTCAGCCATCAGACCTATTCCGTGAATAGCCCACAGAGGTGCAGTCACTAACAGTAAGACAACTCGGAGCCCACCAGTTACACACCACATGCCTCCCCCTGTAAGTCATAAAATCTTTGTTTACAGACGTAGCAGTCATCGTAGATCACGTTCAAATTTGTTTCCAACGACTGTTGGTTACATAATGAACTGTTTTTTGATTTTTTTTATTGATTGATTTTAGAGAGAGAGGAAGGGAGAGGGAGAGAGAGAGAAGCATTGATGAGAGAGAACATGGATTGGCCGCCTCCTGCACGTCCCCCACTGGGGATTAGGCCCCCAACCTGGGCATGTGCCCTGACTGGGAATCGAACCGGTGACCTCTTGGTGCAGGGTCCACGCTCAACCACTGAGCCACACCCGCTGGGCTACATAATGAATTTTGGAATACTGAAATGTAGCCTTCGATGATTTCGTGGCAATTACATACGATGCAGTAGTTATCATTGTAACCATTTGTATCAGTCCTTGACATTGAGCACATCATGTCCCTGCTCCCTGAATCCACACGATTTCTCATCACCAGCAGAAACTTTGTAATCACTAGCTGGGAACTTATTCCCTCCCTCCTTCCTTCTCTCCCTCCTTCTCTCTTCTCTCCCTCCCTCCTTCTCTCCCTCCCTCCCTCCCTCCCTCCGGCCCCAGGAGCTCCCATTCTGCCTCCATGAACCCGCCTAGTCTAGCCGCCTGGTGGAAACAATCATATGCTATTTGTCCTTCTGCGTCTGCCCTCTGTCGCTCAGCTCAGTGTTTTAAGAGAATCTTCTTTCCAAGAAGATTTTTAAAAAGTGAAGTCAGTTCGGGGTCCTAGGGTGCTGGGATAAAGCCCCGCCCAGAGGTCCTTGACTGGCATCCTCACTCATAACCACCTGTCCTTCTGCCATGGAAACCTCACATGTTCGCAGGGCGCCATCTGTCCCCGTCACCAGGAGGCCTCCGGTTTTTACCAGGAGTCTCTCGGCCCCTCGGGGTACCCAGTCTGGCACCAGTGACCCGTAAAGAATGCCCTGGGCCGCCGTCGCCGCAGCCGGGTCCTAGTCCTGCCCCTGGAGACGCAGACTGAGCAGCTGCGGGTGGTGTCGGGAATCCGCACTCCCACCTGGAGCCTCGTGCGTGTCTGCAGAGCTGCGCCGTCTGCTGTGAGCACAGTGGCCGCGGTGCGGTGAGCTCAGGACGCCCCCAGACCCTCTTTATTTCCCAGTTGACAGAGGATGGGGCCCAAGGAGTGAAAACACTCTGGGAGGGAGGCAGACAGGGTGGGGAAAATGGGGGACACCTGTAATACTGTCAACAATAAAAATGTATGTATTGCCCAGCCGATGTGGCTCTGCAGTTGAGTGTCGACCCTGCACCAAGAGGTCGCCAGTTCGATTCCCGGTCAGGGCACATGCCCAGGTTGTGGGCCTGATCCCCAGTGGGGGGCGTGCAGGAGGTGGCCCGTTCATGTTCTCTCTCATCCATGTTTCTATCTCTCTCTCCCTCTCCCCTCCTCTCTCTCTAGAATGAATAAAGAAAACACATTTTAAAATATATATATATTCATATACATATATATAAATATGCGATAGGAGGTCTTGGAACCAGGGGTCTTTCCAAAGTACCTCCGTGGGGCTGCTGACGTCACACGTCACGCCCAACACCGGGTGCTGGTCACGCAGCCCCTGCGCCTTCTGCTGCGTCTCTGGATGGGTTTCAGGCTCGCCCACGGGGCCACACTTACCCAGCCTGGGCACTTGCATGGAGGACCCAGCGGGTTGTTTTTGGAATGGAGAACACCCCGTCTGTGATAACGGGGGACAGGAGGCAGGCTCTTCCTCACCCCACACCACTCACGGCACCCACAGCCCACACTGCAAATGGAGGAACCTGCTTTGGGAACGAACACAAGATGTGTCCTTGGGCACTGTGGCCACGTGCGCTGGGGGGTCCTGGATGGTGGTGTCCAGTGTTCTCGCTCTGCCATCTTCATAGCAGTGAGCCGTTGGGGCCTGCCCTCTGGTGGCGGAGACCAGGGGGTCAGGGGCAGCAGGTAAGACGAGCTGCTCAAGACTGAGATGAGACAGTCTGTGACAGGCAAGTGGACCTCACCGCCACCACCCACCTGCCTGACGGCCATGCTCCGTGGATGTCTGCTGGGTGGGTGGGTGGAGGCATCAACAAATAAATAAATGAATACACCTGAAGGGTATTGGTTACTTGAGCACACAGCAGTGTATGAAGAAGGGAGAGCCGCCCTGGCCGGTGGCGCAGTGGTTAGAGCATCAGCCCACTCACCGAAGGGTCCAGGGTGTGATTCCTAGTCAAGGGCATGCACCTGGGTTGCAGGTTCGATCCTGGCCCTGGTCGGGGCACGTGCAGGAGGCAACCAATCGATGTGTGTCTCTCACATGGATGTTTCTTTCTTTCTCTCTCTCTCTCTTTCCCTCTCCCCCTCCTTCCCTTCAACTCTCTCTAAAAATCCATGGGAAAAAATATCCTTGGGCCCTGGCCAGTTTGGCCCAGCAGTTGGAGCATCAGCCTGCAGACCAGAGAGTCCTGGGTTCGGTTTCCGCTAAGGGCACGGACCTTGGTTATGGTCTGTCCCCGGCCCTGGTTGGGGTCGTGTGGGTGGCAGCCAGTTGATGTGTCTCTCTCATGTCGATGTTTCTCTCTCTCTCACCCTCCCTCTCTTCTTCCCACTCTATCTGAAGATAAATGCAAAAATGTCCTCAGGTGAGGATAAAAAAAAAAGATATATATATAGAGATATGTCCTTGGGTGAAGATTAACAAATAAAAAAGAAGAAGAGGAGGGAAGGGGAGAGCCCACTCTGTTGCCTTCCTCTCCGGAGGGAGGCGGTCATTCTTGTCCGGAGACTGATGGGAACTGCAAGGCCGTGCTATGGGAAAACAGTTTGGGGAAAGAGAGGTGACGATGCTTGGAAATGGGGCGAAGGCACTCTGGGTGGTTCGCACGTGCCATGCTTTCTTTGCATGGAAAACTGCCCCCAAGTGGCTTCAGCAGAGAAGGGGACTGACCCGACCACAGCTGGGCGCTCAGGCTGCAGACCCAGGACTCCAGTGATGTGAGCAGGACACAGCGCCCTGGACGGTTCCCGGGCTGGCGTGCACGCTTGCGAGTGTGTGCGCAGCTTTGTCAAAACGCCCACCCTGAGCCGGAAGGACTGGGCTGCGGAGAACCCGGGGTGCCCAGGAACATGCACTCAGCAGGCCCGCCGGGGATTCTGGGGGGTGGGTGCGCCTTGGGCCCCACCTGCTGTGGACCCGGCTCTCGGGACAGCGCTGAGCTGCGTGGGGTGCGCCCTGCTGGCCAGCGAGCCCCAGTGTTTTAGCTCCGAGAAGAGACGCGGAATTGAGCGATCCGCTCCAGGTCCGGGAGGGCTCTTCCTTAATGCCCAGAGGAGGACCTCGGCGAAGGCAAAGGCGCCGCCCGAGCCCACTGGGCCTCACTGGGACCTCACGGCGTCTGGAAACACCCCCTCCCTTCCAGCCCTGCTTTGGAGTCTGTCTCAGAGGCCACACAGGAGGTGGCTCTTCGGTTGTTTCTGGAGCCATCCACACCAGAAGATATATTTAGAGCCCTTTTGTGTAGAGCAGAACTTCGCTGCGCGCAGAATTGCCGATGAGGACGGAGACTCGGAGGCGACTTGAATGCAGCAAGGGCTGCGCTTTCTCCCTGCGTCACGCGTCATTGTAAGGCTGCGCCCGCCTGAATGAGGTTTGTTCCTCCTCCGGCTGCCTGCGGAGACGTCCGGTGTGGAAAGCAGTGACTGGGGCCCAGGGCCGTCGGGGACCCCGCTCCCCTCTGTTTATAGTTGCACACCCTCCTTTGCACAGTTTTGTCTTCACGCCCCGGGGGGAGCCAGATGCCAGGCAGAACTTCCCCAGTTCTGTTTCCCCGGTTCCGCCCCATCAACACACAGAAAATCAAATACTTGGACCCTAGCTGGTTTGGCTCAGCGGCTAGCGCTCCTGCCCCCGAGGACAACGGGTCCTGGGTTCAGTTCCAGGTCAAGGGCACGTACCTGGGCTGTAGGTTTAATCGTCAGCCCCAGTCGGGGTCATGCTGGAAGCAACCATTCGATGTGTCTCTCTCACGTCAATGTTTCTCTCTCCCTCCCTTCCACTCTATCTAAAAATCAGCGGGAAAAATACCCTCAGGTGAGGACTAACAAAATAAATACTTAAAAATGTTTCCTATTAATAATAAATACTTGGAAATCGTCTAAGACTATGAGACATATAGGGACATTCACAGATGAAAGTAAAATCTACTTTTAGAACCAATAATGGAAAACCCACCATACCCTGCATTTTCAAGAGTTTTATTTAAATGTATTTATTTTCCAGTTACAGTTGACTTACAGTGTTATATTAGTTCAGGGGTACAGCGTAGTGGTTAGACAGTTACATAATTTACCGAGTGATCCCCTCGATCAGCCTAGCACCCACCGGGCACCATCCCTAGTTGTTACAACAGTATTGACTCTGTTTCCTGAGCTGACTTCACATCCCCAGGGCTGTTCTGTGACCACCGATCTGTGCTGCTCCGTCCCTCACTTTTTCACTCAGCCTCCCACCCCCTCCCATCTGGCAAGAGGTTTGGGGGTCCCCCCCCCAAGGATGATCGACTCCAGACTGAATTGTTTTCGGAAAGAAGTCATTTACATCGACCTGTTCTCCTCCCTGGGAAGCTGTGTGTTGTATCTTCTTGGCTCCTCATGGTGTCCGTGTGGTGGGGGCTGCCGGGGGGCGTCTGCACCGCCCGGTGCCCCAACCTCCGCGCTCGTCACAAGCGGACACAGCCTACGTGTGACCAGTGACCTCCGCCTTCTCTGCCTTTGTTTCCGTATCTGCTTTCTGCCTTGGTTTCGGACACATTGGACTCGCGAGGGGAGGAAACACCTCCACGGCCCCTGCTTGCCAGGTGTTCTCTTCCCGGCCGTGTTCACCGTCTAGCCTCAGCCACCGCCGCTGCCAGAGCGCCCTCCCGCCACCTCCGGGTGGACACGGAGCTCCTGCCGGCAAACCGACCAGTGACGTCCACCCGGAGGCTCGGGAAAGACATGTGTGGGCGAGCTGGACGACCTCTTATGCAAAGGTGATGACTCAACAATGTGGGTGCTTTCAAAAATTGGAAATGGAGCGCCCGGCCGGTGTGGCTTCGTGGTTGAGCGTCGACCCTGCACTAAGAGGTCACCGGTTCGATTCCCCATCAGGGCACATGCCCAGGATTTGGGTCTGATCCCCAGTGGGGGGCGTGCAGGAGGCGGCCAATCGATGTTCTCTCTCATCCATGTTTCTATCTCTCCCTCCCTCTCCCTCTCCCTCCTTCTCCCTCTCCCTCTCCCTCTCCCTCTCCCTCTCCCTTCCTTTCTCTCTAAAGTCAATAAAGGGGAAAAAAATGTTTTTTTTAAATGGAGCTACCTTCTGACCCAGTGGTTCCACTTCTGGGTACATAACCAAAGAAACCCGAAACACTCATTCAAAAAGGTATATTCACCTCCTATGTTCATTGCAGCCAAGATACGGAAGCAACCCAAGTGCCCATCAATAGACGAGCGGATGAAGAAGCGACGGTCCCTGTCCACAGTGGACTGTGACTCAGCCACAAAAGACGAAACCTTACCATGTGCAACGACACGGATGGACCCGAGGACCCAGCGCCCGGAGCAGGAGCCGTGAGGGCGAGGCACGGAGACCGCGGAGCGTTCTGTAAATTCGGATGACGTCCGCAGCGCGAGGAAGCTTTCCTTATTCTCATCGTGCCTGCTCTGCTGTATGCGCCGGGGGGGAAAAGAAGACCATACCTTAGAGCAAGAAGCACAACGTGTCTGCTCTGAAGAAGAACCAGGAGCGAGTCCGCAGAGTCCGGCGCCACAGCCCCGTGGCGGAGGACGTTGGCGGTCGGGATGGAGGTGAGCATCCCGGGCCGTTCTGAGTGGCCGGCCAAGCAGAGGACAAGGACGCGACGGGTGTGGACGACGCCGGGGCCGGTGTGTGCCTTTGAGGATTAGGAAGGACATTCTCATGGACTGCTGTCCTTGGCTCTCTTCCTAGGGACACCGTGACGGGTTTCATTTGTCTGCGAGGTGAACCGAGTCCCCTGGACCGGCTGCTGGAAATGAGATGTCCAAGTGGAAACTGGACAAAATGATTTAAAAAAAAATAAACAAAGACGAAAGAAAGAAATGAGCTATTTCTGGATGTCAAAGATATACTTGAAACGGGTATTTGGAAACATAATTAGACTCACAGCTGAAATGTTTACTTTTCATCTCTGGAGTATAAGATAATTTCTTCATTTAGTTCGTCCTCATTGTTAACCGGGCGGTCGTGTATACACAGGTGTTCTCAGGGGAACTCGTCGCGGAAACGCATTTTCGTGAAGGACGCAGAGGATGAAAGAAACGTTCTCTGTCCGTGAGCCAGACGGTGGGACTCGGCCCCGCCCAGGGCGGAGCGAGGTCTGGAGAGCAGAGCGGACGTTTGGAGAGAGGAACTCGCCGTATGTGCTCCCTCCGGTTTAAGAAGTTTGATGGAAAACCAGTTGTTCTAGGAGGGGAAAAAAAGGAGAAATCCCTAATCCCAAGGACTGGAAATTACTCTTGTACTTTGGAACTGACAACGGTCCGTCTCCTCGATTTCAACTCCGGCCTGGATTGTCACACAGAACATTTAGTTCCTTATACTTGGGAGGAAGAAACCCTCATGCAGACCAGGAAACACACAGAACATCTCATTCACATCGAGCCTTTCCCTGCTCTTGTCGTGTATCACAGGAGCCAAAGGTCTTTACTTTGTGCTCACTATTTCCACGTGCACCTAGAGACTTGGGGTCCTCTGGAAAAAAACCATTTTTAATCACGACAGCAAGGGTTTGCCTTCGTGAGAACGAGGTAAGAGGACGTGGCAGGCTGTGTGGATGTGTGTGCCAAAGTAAATATGAGAACCTGGGGAGATCGTGACCTTCAGCTTGAGAAAGGACACCTCTCCGGGACGGACCAACTCACTCAGGTTTTCCATCCTCACTCACCTTCCCCATCAGAACTTAGAACTCGCCGGACCAGCAGCCACAGGCGCAGGGACAGGGACTGGGCAGGAATGATTTCGGCAACGTGTTGGGTCCCTGGGGTGGTACCCAGGGAAAGACATGAATGACACAGGAGACTGAAAGTCATCAGGGTCTCGCTCTGTCGTGAGATGAGATTTTGGCAGGATCTTGGGAAGGAAGAGGTGTCGAGGGACGTAAATGATTCCAGAACCAACAGAAGCTGTCAGGTTTGACCAGCTACAGTTGGCACTCACTGGCCCAGGCTTAGACATCTGTGCCCAACACGGAGACAGAGTGAACCTTGTGCCCACCCAGAGCAGAGCGGTGAGGGCAGGGGCCGTCCTCAGTGGGACTTGGGGAATTCTCAGAATGGGGCAGAATTTTGGTGGCCCCTGGGTTCATTTTCTTTTTTTAATTTTTTTTCTTTATTTATTTTTAGAGAGAGTGGAAGGGAGAGGGAGAGATAGAAACACCAATGAGAGAGAACATCGAGTGGCCGCCTCCTGCACGCCCCCGACTGGGGATCGGGCTCACAACCTGGGCATGTGCCCTGACCGGGAATCGAACCGGTGACCTCTTGGCACAGGGTTGACGCTGAATCACCGAGCCACACCGGCCTGGCACTGGGTTCGTTTTCACCACTCCCTGCGTTCTCCTGAAGGCTCCGGGAAGGTCAGCTTCCACACTTGGGTTCACCGGGGCCGGGAACCTTTTCAGTATCGGATACTGTCGTTACCAAAAGTTAGCATCACGGGTCTGAAGTCTGTTTCCTCGTAATCTGTGCTGGTGAGTGTCACTCCTGCCAGGAGCAGAGGACAACAGTCCTGCTCACACCTGCCCAGAGCTCCTTCCGGGCTCAAACAGAGCTCGCCGGGCCCCTCAGACTCCTCTCCTCCCGCCGGACCACCTGCCGTAGCTCCGGGGTCCCAGGCAGCTCTCTTTCCAGACTTCAGCCAACCTGGTCGCCTTCTCTAGAGTCATTTGGCTCTTTGGTCTTACTCCCCAGGAGGTGCCGCCCTCGACGGGGTCCATTCGTTCCCATGTTAAAGGCGTTCTAAGACGAGATGTTTATCGTCTCTTCCCAGAAGGGCGTTGGAGCTGGTTCGCGCCTGTCTCAGCCGCATGCTGAGGGTGCGAGCGTGTGTCTCATGATTCGAGGAAGGGCCTGGAGGGGGTACTGAGCCGAGGCCCCGCCTGAAGCCCCCGACAGTCAGCACGCCACAGAGCGAGTTGGGGCTTCCTGACGCAGGGCGGCCTCTGGGTGACGGGGACATCGTGACACGCAGGGAATTCATTACGAGAACTGGGGTGCTGGTTTTTTAGAAGAAGGTGTCAAGACCAAGATCTAGGAACATGCCATGTAAAGGTCGCGATTCACAAACATTTTTAAGAAAAGGAGACGTCGGTTTCTTTGCCTCATCTCTCCCCACGTCCGCCGGAAGGGGGGATGTGGGGTTCAGTCTGTGCGATCTCCACCGCCTTCTTAAAGGGTATCAGGACACAAGGGGGCGCGGGGCGGGGGGTGTCTGTTGCCTTGACTGTGACGATGGTATCACGGGTGATCACACATGTCCAAACTCAGCAAATGGGACATGTTTAATACATGCTGATCCTCGTGTAACAGTTGGACCTTGAAAAGGCTGCTTTAAGAAGGTTCTGAGGAAACAGAAGGGACATGTAGGGGCATCGCCTTCACGGGGTCTTTCGTTTGCCCCGGCGTCACCTGATGGAACGTCCTCGTCCTTTGTGCACAGGACTCAGAGGGGAAAGACACTCTGGGTGAACCCCGCATTTCCTCTGGTTTTAAAGCCAAGAAAGCTCACATTCTGCAGCTGCTTCTTAGAGGTTTCATTTCCTCCTTTAGGTGTGCGTGGCTGTTGTGTGTGTGTGTTTTCACTCATCGTCCTTGACACCTCATGCAGGTGATTTTTCTGTCTTTCTTTCTCGTACCATTTTGTTTCCACATCTTTGCTTTCCCTGGACCGTCCCTGTCCTGTCCGTGCTCCCCAGAAGCTTAGCCTCTGTCCACATCAGTCACCCGCTCTTATTCCCCTTCCTCGCAACAATGTTCCTCCAGCTCTGGTTACATTCAGTGTCTCTCTGTAGTCGTTACATTGTAGCTCCGGTGCGCAGCAGTGACACACAACCTGTCTAGTTCCTTCCTCCTGTGGTCCAGCCCCGGTGTCCTGCGTGCTGCTCAGGGGAATCTTACTCTGAGCTGGCGGACACAAGCCCTGTCATGTCTAACGTCCTCCACGAGCAGAGGAGAGGATCGAATAAGAACGAGAGATGGAGAGATGGAGCGGAATGGACATCAGGGAAACGCGTTGCGTGTGGCAGCTGGACGCTCCCTGGGGTGCGAGAATGTTCTGATGGGTTAGTCGTGAACGGAAAGGGAGACGGCGTAGATGTCTTCCGAGCTGCATGATCGATAAAAAGAAGGAGCTCGCCCTGGCCGGTTTGGCTCAGCGGTGAGAGCATCGGCCCTCGGACCAAAGAGTCACGGGTTTGATTCCTGGTCAAGGGCACGTCCCCCGCCCGGGTTGGGATCATGTGGGAGGCAACCAATTCATGTGTCTCTCTCACATCGATGTTTTTCTTCCTCCCTCCCTCCCACTCTATCTGAAAAAAAAAAAAATCAATGGAAATATACCCTCAGGTAAGGGTTTAAAAAAAAAGGACTTCAAGAAAAGTGTAGCCAGGTTTGTTTGTTTGTTTGTTTATTTTTTTTTTTTCTTTCTTTATTGATTTGAGAGAGAGAGAGAGGAAAGGAGAGGGAGAGAGACAGAAACATCGATGAGAGAGAGCATCAATTGGCCGCCTCCTGCACACACACACACCCCCCGCCCCGGGGATCAGGCCCACAACCTGGGCATGTGCCCTGACCGGGAATCAAACCAGCGACCTCTTGGTGCAGGGTCGATGCTCAACCACTGAGCCACACCGGCCAGGCCCTGCACTTTCATTTTTAAGGTCCCCATTTGCACTAGATTTACTCTGGGGGCTCCGTTCCCATCCACATTTGGCAGACTAGCGTCTCAGGTTTTATCTGTCTCTACCTCTTAACTCTCTCTCGTTTTTCTTTGAATCCTAGTTCGTGGTTCGGTTTTCCAGACATTTTATTCCATTTCCCATCCACGTAGACTTTATTTCTCTGTGTCTGACCATGCAGACCCAGGTTTGAAGACGATCGTTGGTCATCTCGTTTTTGTTCCCACTGCCCTTACGGGGTTATTCTAACGTGTCCCCTTTCTCGCTGGTTCTGCTCAGAAGGTAGTCACAGAGCTGAAGGTGAGGGTCACTTCGCACATTGAAAGAGGGGTGCAGAGGGATGAGTCTAGGTGTTTGGGAGTGGCACAGCCAGGGGGTAAGTTGAGATCACCTTTTCTGGGTGAATTAAAGAAACAGATCTTCAACCCAAAAAGAAAGTTCCTCACGTTGCGTATTTATTCCACCTGTCGGTCTCCTCGCTTTTTCGGTTCACAGCCGTCAACTTGGACTTGGAACTTCAGAGTTCAGAGACACACTCTCTTAGTTCAGGCAATTTGCAGTGTGTTCGGAGACAGACACACCTCAGATCAAATCTCGCCTGGGTTGGACTTAAATTCCCTAAGATCCCATTTCCCTGCGTCCCAGACATGTCCCCCGTGAGACATGCTTCTCGTGGTATCTCTCACCTGCTGTCCTTAGAGAGGCGGCTTTAAATGTTGGTTCCTGGGCCCTGGCCGGTTTGGCTCAGCGGTTAGAGTGTCGACCTGCGGTCCAGAGAGACCCGGGTTCGGTTCCCGCTAAGGGCACGTACCTCGGTTGCAGTTTGTCCCCGGCCCTGGTCGTTTGTGCAGGTGGCAGCCACTCGATGTGTCCCTTTCACATCAAGGTTTCTCTCTCTCTCTCTGTTCCTCTCTCTCCCTCCCACTCTACCTGAACAAAAAAATGGGAAAATGTCCTCGGGTGAGGATAAAATAAATAAATAAATAAATACTGGCCCCTGGACACTCGCCCCTCCCGAGGGGGCGTCTCTTAGAAGGTGCCCAGGGAAGGGGAGGCAACCTGGGGTCCTGGAGAGCTTGAGAGGGGCTGCCGCCATCTGGGGGCTGCAGGACTTGGAAACATGGCTTCGGTCTGTCACCTTCGCTTTGAAAGCTACGCCCTCCCCTTGCAACGAGCTCTTATCATCGGAAACATGTACATCACCGCACCGGGGACTGGAGCCGGCCGGTGAGGCCTGGCTGGGCGTCTTAATGCCCATCGCGGAGGGTTCTGTACCCCATGGAATTTGCTGTAATTTACAGCAACCCCTCCCCCCAAGTACGTGGGTCTCTCAGTCTCCCTGACGGCCACGGTGGCCTCACTGTTTCTGAGATGCCCTCAGTGGAGGTGGAAATTTGTGCCTAATTCAGTCACAGGCCAGGTAGCCGTGGAGGTGATGTCAAGCCCCCAGCGGCCCCGTAGCCCACGCGCGGATGAGGGAAATAAAACCAACAGCGGACACAGATGAATCCCCCAAGTCAGGGAAGAGGCTGTGCTCCCCGGGCCCCTGGAAAACGACCTGGGGTCTACGCTGTGTGTTAGCGTCACCGATTCTGAAAAATACCAGAGTCACAGCCTTTGTCTCAACGCGACTTCTGTTTTGTTTCTTCTCTGTTGCAGATACATCAACACTCCTACACCGGATATTATGTCCTGAGCAAAATTCCGCACGGGTAAGACCGCTTTTCCACTTTCTCTTACTGGGGAGTCCGTAGATCGGCCCCGCAGGCGAACACGGGCTGGTTGGTTGATTCTTGGGAACTGAGGGCAGGAAACGGACACCTTGATTTTGGACGACACGGGGTGCAGCCTCTGGGACCCCGGCCAGGTAACCACACCAGGGTCAAGGGCATCACCTGAGTCCAGCACTTGCCCCTTGTGATGCCTCCTTCCTGGACCGGCTCCACCCTGCCCTGCCCTGGCTCCCTTGTCACCAGGTGCAGGAGGGGTGAGACGGGCCCTGGGCCTCCCAGGAGAGCTCCCCCTGTCGCCCACACGGCAGAGAGCGCGGCACCCCTAAGCTCACGAGGCCTGTCAGAAGGCACCATCGGGGACCCTGAGTGTGTGTGGGAAGGAAACAGAAGAGCAGTGTGACTTGGGAGCGTTTTCAGTGCTGGGCGACCAGCCCGCACACGGCACGGGAACTTGTCGGGGGCTCTTGGAGCCCGAAGGCCGCAGACCTGCCTCAGTTCCGCGAAGCTGTTGGTTGAGTGGGACACGTGGAGACACCATCGAAGACCCAGGACGTGGGCAGGGGTGGCTGTTTATTGTGTTCGTTTCTACTCTCTTCTCCCTCCTCTTCCTCCCCCTCCTTCCCCTCCCCCATCCTCCCGTAACCCCACCCCCACCTTCCTGTCCCCGCCCGCCTTTCTCCCTGGCACCCTCCATGGTGTCCTCCACATGCTTTGGAAAGGCAAGATGCTCAGGAAATGTGGCGCAGGTCCATGACTACTTGGGGGGAGGCCCCTCATTTTCCCCGCAGAAATGCCAACAGCTGGCGTTGCTGACCTGCGCTGGTGCCCAGGGGAGTGCCCATCACAGCAGGAGCGGGCACAGCCTCCGGGCCTGCTGGCTCTGCTGGCGCAGGGTGGACACAGCCCCGGCCAGCAATCGCGGAGAAAGGTGGCGCATCTGGACTTCGGGCAAACGAAAGACGTGGAGAAGCGCAGCGAGTGAGGTCCCTCGCTCCCACTGGACTGACAATGAGCAAAGCCGAGCCCAGGGGGACTGAAGATGACCCCCGATCGGGACCATCAAGCCCTTGCGGGCGTTTTCCACGGAAAGCGTGTCTCAGATGCCTTCCACTAGGGAGGACCCTCCTGTGATTTTTCAAGCAGATACATATCTCCAGAGGTCAGGACAGGCAGGGTGTAATTATGCCTTGAGATTTATCTACCTCTTCTGGGAACAACGGGATTTATGGCAGAGGGGGCTCCTTCGTGCCGTCTTGTATAAATCAGTGCCACTCTGAACTCCAAAGACGTTTTACGCTTAATACGTGGTGTTCGTGTTTTACTGCGCCCGTCAGAATTTAGGAGAAATGAGTTCCGACAACTTGGCTCAGGAGTTTACCAGACCCCGCCGTGGCCAGGTTACTCAGTTACAGCATCACCCCAGTACACCCAGGGTGCAGGTTCGATCCCCAGTCACATACGAGAACTAACCAGGGAATGTATAAATATATGGAACAAAAAAATCTCTCTCTCCCTTCCTCTGCCTCTCAAAAAATGAATTTAAACAAAGAAAAGAGCTTACCAAACCAGGGCACACCTGAGGACAATACAGTTCACAGTGGGTGACTTGGTTTTGGTCTCAGGATGAGAGTCTCCCAGAGAGGAGCCGCTTTGAGTATTTCTAAAGTAATCCCGGTAATGACCGTTGCCACCATGCCCTGGTTGATGTCCATGCACCTTGACCCCAGCGCCACAGAGAAGCCTTCCTATCTACAGCCTGCAGGGAGCGCCCCCAGCGGGCAAGCGACCCCCCAACAGCTGCAGGGAGTGCCCCCTGGAGCTGGCACCCGGGCGCTGCATGCTGACTCCTGACCCCGAGCTCTCCAAGCAACGCCCTTGGATCACATTGTAGCCCTGAGCACCAGCGTTTACTTGTGCTCATCTGTTTTTTCCTGAGGACTCAGATGACGGGCCGATGTGGCAGAGGCTTGTTCCGCTGACTGGACACAGTGTTGGGTGGGTGAGGGGGTCTGCGGTCCCCTCCAGTCCCCGCGTGAACTCACACTGCAGCTCCAGCCGTAGCCTCGCCCTCCCCCACTGCTCCCGCTTTGTCTCAAGATCGATTTTGGAAAGTGACTCATGTAATGAGTCTCAAATTGTAGCAGCGTCTTTCTGCTGATGAGACGGTGCATTTCTGAGTGGGGGGCTTTCAGGCCTCTGGTTCTCGCTGCATCGGGGAGCCCACTGGCCCCTTGGGGAGCCCACTGGCCCCTTGGACAGCCTGCCGGCAGGTGCTCCACTCGACGGCAAGACAGGGGCCGCGTGCTTACGGCTCGCGCCACAGCTGGGCGTGGGGTGCACAGGAAAGCCCCATTTAACAGGTGGGAACCTCTTTCCTGCCCAGGGCCGTTTGGACATGTATAGCAGCATCCAGGGGCCAGACAAACTATCCACACAAAACTATCCACTTAAACGAGAGCCTGCTGTTTGCTCAGGCTGGTTTGGTGAGGCTGTGATGTGAGCTGGTGCGGATTTCTCGGGCCGGACGTTCCCCACCCCTGATAGAATGAAAACAAGTCTATGAAAATACTTAAATGTACATTGTTCAGAGTTACCAAAACACCTGGAGCTTCTCTTGGCCCTCTGCATGGGGCTCTAGACCTTTCTGCCGTCTTCATCCCTCCTTCCAAACTCTCCGCTTTGAGCCAGAGGCTGTTCAGGGCCCTGGAGGACACGCTTTGTCATTTCTCATTTGACTTGTTTTGCTTTGGCTTCGGGCTTTCCAACCAGTCACAGAAAAGGGTCGAATTAAATTTTCAGGGCCCTGTGAATTCTGCTTTTCTTCCTCTTTGCCAAAGGCAGGAAGAATGGGGTGAGCCTGCAGTCCTGCAGGGTGGGCAAAAGTAGGTCTGCAGTCATCTGTAAGGAAGATAACACAATAATTAATAAACAACCACAGGAGAATAAACTCTGGGTTTGGCAGACTCACACTGTAAACCTACCTCCGTCCTGCACTGTACTTACTGGGTCTATCACCAACCAGAAGGGGGCGCTCTCCAACCCCTGCGTGACCTTCCCCCTTGGCCAGCTCTGACCTTGGTCACTGGAGTCAGATATAATCCTTTCTGCAGGTGACCATTACAGTTATAATGACGCTGCCAAAACAGCTGAATTTTCATCTGTCCAACCCTCTGGTACCTCGGGGTAGGATTGTTTGACGTTCACATACTGAAATGTCAAAAATTATATTCTTGTAGGACATATATCTTTTACACAAATTTGCTTATCGAAAGGCGGATTCAAAGCTAGTTATTTTTGACATAGAGTGTTTCACGAAGGTTTCATGTCAGAGTTCCAACACAACGAAGCAATCTCCCGCAGTCGGGTCCCGGTCAGCCCAACGTCCTCCACGGAGGGTCCGGCACATGTATTCACACAAACTTTCTGAACGCTTAGCTGCTTCTTCACACTTCCTGGCATGACTTCTTCCTTGACCTAACTTCCTCTTTGGTCTGAGTTCTTTTCTAAAAGAGAAAGTATATATTGAACGGGTGGTCTCAGATCTCTCAGGATCACCCTGAAAAGCACACGGAGCATCCGCTCTTCCCGTGAACGAAATCCGGTGTTGGAAAATGCTGGGGGCCTCCCTGGCGTTTGGCGAATAGTCACGTCAGAACAGAAGCAGGGAGGCCTGGCGGGCAGGTGTTTCTGCTTACACACCAGGCTGTCTTCTGTGCACACTGCGGCCCAGGGTTCCAGGCACCTGCCCACAGCATGTAGAAATTGTCTTTCTCTGGAATTCTGGTGGACTTAGGAAGTTACATTCTGCACCTGTGAAGATAACAAACTGAGACATAGATCGATTCCTTCTGCCTGGAATTCCTCTCTGACTTGGTAGGCTGGGAGATAGAGGAGTACACTATGTATTTAGCAAATAGAGATCTACTCTGATAACATGCCCACAGCACCCGGCACCTTGCCTGACGTCATGGTGCAGGAGGGAAGAAATTAAGCCTTGACGTCCCCCAGTCTGCTGCTGACGTTTGGCTCTGTGACCTTGAGGGTCTTAATGTCCACATTTTTTAAAAAAAGATAATAATGCCCACCTTACAGGCACATTATAAAAAGTAAGCGGAATGATATACTCAAAAGGCACAGTGGAGAATTTTGCTTCCAGTGAACAAATGGGAATGCTATTTTTTAAATATTAAAGTATGCACCCAATGTATATTTGTGGTCTCGTAACTAAAAATGATCAGACTTTACGTTCTAGGCAGCTCAGATCCTTTCTGTTACAAAGAAAGGAATGATCTACTGTGCAATAAAATTTCCTCTAATAATCTTTCAAAGCTAAGGGTTGTTCCATGACACTCAGGTAATTACGTGTGATTTGTCATTTTTCTCTTAAAAGAGATGTCTGTCGCCTCAACTACCCACAGTTTCCAGTATTCAGTATTTTTTTTTTATCTCCTCTCAATTTGATCTCCTACTGTCAGTTTTCAGACATTCTTGTCTTGCCCCCAATGGAAGCAGAAAAGACACATACAAGTCAACACATGTTTATTGAAATGCTGTACTAAGCCATGGATGATATCCTGCAGGAGTTCAAAGTCTTGTTGAAAAGAGAAGACTTGGGCTTAGATCTATAATTTAGTGCCCGAAGTGAGTATTTTAAACACTGAACACGGAAGAAGAGACAGCTTGGAGCACCAGGCATATCATGAAGGATTCCGTGGGAGATATGGGCTTGAGCTCAGCCTTGGGGTCGAGTAAGTTTTCTGTTTTTGTTTTATTTTTAATAGGTGGCGACAGAGGGGAGAGAGATTCTAGGTCGAGTACATCATTAAAAGCAGGCTTGGCCTTTGCAAGGGACCAGCATCATCCTGGAATTAATGGGGTGCCAGGCTGGAGCCGGGGTGCTCCCCTGGGGCTCTGCATGGGTTGAGATGAGGCTGAGTAAGCCTGAGTGCGGAGGACCTGGTGTGACGGATGTTTACAGTAGGAACATGCTGAACACTGGGCGGATGGAAATGGCTTCAATTAGTTCTGTGCTCATGTGGAGATGGGATGGAAGGAAAGAGGAGCTTTAGGAGCATGGATTCAATTAGGGGGCCTGGTGGGGAGTAATGAAGGATTGTGGAGCTGCTCGGTCAGTGTGGAAGCCACACTAATGAAGATTATGGGTATCTGGTGTTCTCTTGGAAAATGAAGACAGATGTAAAGTGTTTGCACCCCCGGACCCTGTCATGAAATCTCGGGCAGCCTGGGCCCTGTTGTGAGATGGTCCTGGTGCATGAGAAGAGTCAAAGCAGCAGTGAGAATCCTCAGGGCCGGCGACAGCACCTCTGGGGCCCAGCCTTTTCCTTCCCCGGGCCTTCCGCACAGACACATTTGGACACGGCAGAGCGGGCGTCCTGCCAGACGTCCTGTGGATGCGAGTGTGCATATCCCCTGGGGAAGTCCCAACATGAAGCCAAACTGCAGAAGAAAGAGATGTTGTTAAAATGGCACCGTGTCTCCCTTGTGGCACCCGGGGCGGGGCGGAGAATCCTGCTGTTACCGGCGGGCACATGGTTTCAGCACCACGGTCAGGGCACATGTTTTTCAGCACCACGGACAGCTCCTAGATCAGCCTGTGGGGGCTCAGCTGTTTGTCCTCCTCCCTTCCCCTGCCGACCCCTTCTCTCTCCCTTCCTCCCTCTGGAAAACACCACCAACAAGAAGACCTCTCATCGAGCTTTACCAAGAGAATACGGACTTCAGAAGCAGAGAGGTGGGGATAAATTTCCTGGGTGCCGTTCGCGCCCATATGTAGCGGAGGTACATGCCCGGCCTGTGGGGTCTGTGGGAGGTTGAGGAGACCCTGTGGGGCCACCAGCTGGTGTGCGTGCACACCTACCTCGGTGTTGAGAAGCAGCCCAAGCTCCGTCCGTGGGTGGACTGAGCGCCCTTCCATGACATGGCCGCGTCCAACTCATAGCCCCTCCCACACACTCCTGCATTTGCACAGAAAATACCTTTCAACCTCAGTGTCAACGCTGATCAATTCTGATGGCTTCCTGCAGCTCTGAGGTTTAAAGGGGTCCGGAGCTACGCCCAGGCTCCACAGGAAAGGCCGTGATCGGTGAGTGGTGCCTGCAGCAGGGGAGGACGATGTGGTGTCTTGTACATGCCTGTCCTGCTTCCATGAACCACTCCGACCAGGTGTCCAAGCGCTGCTCCCAGGCCGCCAGTGCCCCTGGGCATCCACACCTCCACGCTTCGTTCTTCCCCACACCACCTACACGTACACCAGGAACTCCCTGCTGAGCCTTCAGTTCCGACGTCGAAACCCCCTCCTGTAAAATCCTCCTCTGTGACCTGGCCCCTAGGGAAATGTGCTTCTCATGTCACTGTCCTTTATTCTTGCTCTGAGTGGCTAGCGAGCTCATTGCCAATGAACCATTCTTCTGAACGAAACATTTGGAAGTGTCTTCAATTTGCATTTTCTTTGTGACGTGCTCCTGTCCCTCACTCAGGGTGTCAGAGCCGGGGGCTTGGCCCAGAGGGGCGTGGGCTGTGTCTGGAACCTGGTGGCCTTGCACAGGTGGCATGACTGATGAAAACACAGTGGGGCTGCACCTCAGGTCTTCCTCTCCTCCCCGTGTGAAGGTCCCACACCACAGGACGCACCCATCAGCAGGAAAAACGCCATCAGGGAGCTGCAGCCACATTCTTTCCCCGAGAGTCACCTGCTGTTTTCTCTCTTTTTAAAAAAAAATAGTTTTGCCCTGGCCGGTTTGGCTCAGCGGTTAGAGCATTGGCCTGCGGTCTGGAGAGACCCGGGTTCGGTTTCTGCTAAGGGCGCGTACCTCGGTTGCAGTTTGTCCCCGGCCCTGGTTGGTCGTGCGGTGGCAGCCACTCGATGTGTCCCTTTCGCATCGATGTTTCTCTCTCTCTCTATCTCTTCCTCTCTCTCCCTCCCACTCTATCTGTACAAAAAATGAAAAAATGTCCTCGGGTGAGGATAAAAAAAAAGAAAAAAAAATAGTTTTTTCTTTATTGATTTTAGAGAGAGGAAAGGAGAGGGAGAGAGAGATAGAAACATCGATGAGAGAGAACATCGATTGGCCGCCTCCTGCATGCTCCCCACTGGGATCTGGCCCACAACCTGGGCATGTGCCCTGACCAGGATTTGAACCAGCGACCTCTTACTGCAGGATCGACACTCCACCACTGAGCCACTCCAGCCGGGCTCACCTGCTGTTCTCAAGGACTCCTGGTGCATCAAGAAGATCCTCACACACATGAAGCCGTTTGAAAATGAGTTTAAAAACATGCAAAATGCATCGTTTCCCAGGCTTCTGGCCGATCCTGCAATCCATGCTCCTGTCCCTTGAATTCACAGCGTGGGAGAGTCTCCCCAGGTGCTGCTGGTCGCGGAGGGAAGGGCCGAACTCACAAAGCAGTGCGGACTCCAGGAGCTGCTGGCCTGCCCCACCCCCACCCCGATCCACCGCAGGAGAGAGGCTGGGACTCAGGAGGGTTTCGGTTCGCATCTGAAGTGGCCTGGCCCCACCCCTCCTTCACTTGTCGTCACTCGGTGACATGAGGATTGTAGTGGGAGCTGAGAAATAACCCTCCTATCTCTTAAACAAGTGACGAGATGTTCCCCAGAAACGTTAACTCCCTGTTCTCTCAGACTCTGAGAGTGGAGGCAGGTGTTTGCTGACCGATGATCTCGGAAAACTATCTAAGGGTATTCGGTAAAAGTCTGCACCAGGGAGCCCGGGTACAACCTGCTCCTTTGTCGTCCGAATCCACCAGGGAAGGACAGACAGTGGTGCCCTGGTTCGTCCTGGGTCAGGGTCTGCCCTGACTGGCGTTTGACATGGGCTCCACCTAGTGGCTTGGCCACGGTCGCCACTTGTGTTGCCTCTGGGGACCCCGTGCTGCAGGGTCTTCGGTGGAAGGGTCACAGGGCCACTTGCAGGTCACACGGAATTAGAGGCATGCATGCTGTAATCGGGGTGAGGGCCAGTCCCCCGAGAGGGGCCGGTTGCATCCCTGAGGTCCGCTCACCTGTCTGGAGACCTTCTCCTGGGGAGGAATGCCCCAGCCCGTTGGCCAGCACCCTGGACAGCCATGCAGGCCAGATGTCTGCAGTGTGGGCTGCACATCCGCTCCTGCTACGAGAAAACAGAGTGTCCAGACTGCGCCAGGAACATGCGACCCACGGGACACACCATGGAAAGGGCACCGCATCCCTTCCCGTCTTGTTGGCCCGTTTTCATGCCTCCTCTCTGTCTTCGCTGTGCTCGACTGTCCCTGCGGGGGCTGCACAGAAAGGCCTCAGCCCTGTGTCCATGGGTGACGTTGGCTCGGATTATACATTGAGGGTGACCTTGACCAAGAAAGCAGAGCTCAGGATTTAGACAGGGGTGGGGAGGAGATGGAGAGACCAGCACACCCTGGTTACGTGTGTATAGTTACAGGGTCGTTGCAGCGTAACTCCCTCATAATAACACTGATGATTTTAAACAAGTTTTCTCCAATGGGTGCCATCCCAGACCTCTACAACCAAGGTAGAAACCACTCTGCCTCCCCAAATAGTTCCGTGCGCCCCTCCCCCACCCCGTGGTGGTCCCCGGCAGCCAATGACACGTCTGTCCTACAGTTTTGCCTTTTCTGGAATGTCTCCTGCATGGAGCCATACTTCCGCGGGCTTCGTCGTTGGCGTGGCGGATTTCCAAGCTCACCCACGCGGCCCCACGCATCTGTGGTTCATTCTCACCGCGGAGGCGTGGTCCACCGCGTGGATGGAGCAGAATCCGGTCAGATGTTTACCAGTGGACACGGCGCTGCTCCCAGCTTGGGGCTGTGGGGCATGGAAGTGCTTGAATCTTTGCATCATGGGGTTCGTGCAGACGGTTTCACTTTTCTAGGGTGAAACCCCCAGAAGCGGAATTGCTGCGTCGTGCAGAACACGGATGTTTGACTTGATAGGCTGCCGGATCGTTATTCAAGCAGTTGCGCTGTAGAGTCCCCTTTATTTAAATTCACTACCCTGTAGGGCTGGGTGTTCTGACCCCCGATGTCCACCCCAGTAGTGACCCCTCCGGACCAATCCCAGCAAAGCGTGTCCTTGTTCACACCTCGCAATAACCTGGGAGGCTGACCCCACCTCACAGAGAAGGAGACGGAAGCTCAGAGGGGCTGAGCGATTTCCCCGAGAACACACAGCTTGTACGTGGAGAGCGTTGGGACTCCAGCCCAGGTCTGAGCCCAAAGGCCACACTCTCTCGTCCTCAGAACGGCTCCCGTGTGACGTCACAGCTCTGGGGATTGATCACGTCGACCAGATAGATGTCTGCTCTTGGCAGGGCCCGGAGGGAGGGGACTGAGGTGAGAAGGCTTAGGTGCCATTACAGGGTGGCACCCTCCCCTCCTCTTCTTCCTCCGCCCCTCCCCCTCTCCGTCCAGCTTTATTGAGATATAATCCCCATACCTCACAATTCATCCACTTAAATTGTACAGTTCGGTGGTTTTTAGTGGATCCCCAGCGCTGAACAACCATCACCTCACTCGATGTTAGAACTTCCGACATCATCCTCAGAATATACTTTGTCCTTCAGCTAACACCCCAGACCCCTCTCCTCGCCTGCCTTTTCGCAGAGGTTGACTGAGCACTGATCTGATCGAGACACTGGGTACATGAGATACAAGTCCCCATTTATTTTATTTTTAATCTCTCTCTCTCTTTTTTATTCATTGGTTTATTTTGTTCATTATATTCCACATATAAGTGTGATCATGTGATACTTGTCTTTCTCTGACTGGCTTATTTAGTTTCCATAAGCCATAACATGATAGTTTCCAGGTCCCTCCATGCTGTCACAAAGGGTAAGAGAGCCTTCTTTTTCACAGCTGCATAGTACTCCACTGTGTAGATGTACCACAGCTTTTTTTAATCCAGTCATCTATCAATGGGCACTTGTGCATGGAAACCTGGAAGAGACTGATGAGTCTCAGAGGGAAGGGGGGTGGGGAAAGATTAACCAAAGAACATACATGCATATATCCCTAACCCATGGACACAGACAACAGTGTGGTGAAGGCCTGAGGTGGGGTGGGAACCAGGTGGAGGTGATCAATGAGGGGAAAGCAGGGGGGTGGGCATCTGTAATACTCTCCACAATAAATACAAAAAATTAATAAATATAAATAAATAAACCATCTCTCTCTGTGACATGTACTAATATTTGTGACCACACATGTCCACACATGTAAGTTGGATGAGGGACATGTCACAACTATTTCAGACTGAGTCACCCCATCAGTCTCTGCGGCAGGACTTCTCTCTCCAAATCCTGCTTCCCAAGAAAAGAAACTGCTGAAACCCGTAGACACAGAGAGGTCGAGAATTAACACAGATGTTGGCCACACAAAGGATTTATGCCAGGGAGGACCCCGCCCTTGATCATTTAACTGTGCAATTTAAGATCCACATAAAAAAAAAGTGATAATACAATTCTATAAATGCTGTCTGAGTTGAAGGTGTATTGACCCCAACCAACAGCCCATTGGCGATTAGACTGGGCTCCATGTGTCCGTCCAACCATCCATCCATCTATCCATCTATTTCTTACACATCAATATGTATGAGTGTCCACAATGTGCCAGACACTTTGCTAAGCCTCGGAGGGTCTTTTATATTTTTAGATTATCCACCATGCTAAGCATATAGGAAGATTCAGAAAACGTGTATTATTTGACATTAAAAATGCTATATAGATACACATATTTTTAGCCAGGAAAGGTTAGGAGCCAGAACAGCAAGTCTCAGCTTTTTTTTTTTCCAGAGGCTGTTTTTGTTGGGAAGCTTTTCAATCCCTCACCTCAGCTTCGGAAGATGAACAAGCAACCTCGCCACACCAATTTACTCCTAAGACCCCACATGATGTATCTGCCCGTTGGCTTATTGCTCCAATGAGCACAATCGGAATGGGCCGCGTGATTATTTTCAGATACAGTGAAGTCCAGATAATTATATTTGTCCTCAATCTTTTTTTTTTTTTTATTACCAATTCATCTCTGCCCTGAGATGATTCTTAGAGAGCCTGGCATGGATTCTTTAAAATAAATGAGTAAATAAAAAGAAGGAGAAAAATGGGGAGAGAGCACGAACCAACACCAAAATAAATAAACGCACACTTTTCATGCGTTCTCAGTCTCTGTCTCTCTGTCACACACACACACACACACACACACACACACAACTGATCATTTCCGTCCGAATGACCATGAACCAGGTCTCAGGGCGGAGCGCAGTGCCAGGGGACCTCAAGGGGCAGAGACTGCTCCCAGGATCTGTCCTCTGATGGAAGCACGTTCTGCGCAAGGACACCCGAGGGAAGCCCCCCGAGAGGTCAGCAGATAGCCCCCCTGGGTTTGCCCTTGTCCACCTCTTGCTTGCAGCTTAATTCCCCAGCAGGGAGAACCTGGCCCTGGTTCTCAGGCACCTCTGCATGTCTGCACAGTCGTCCACCCTGGTGCACACCTAAGACCTTGCAGGACGACTCACCCGCACCCCGGAAAGCAGACTCGCCAGACCGCAGCAGCCAGCGCCTCCTGCCTTCAGCTTCGTAGTGCCCTGCCGAGATGCTGCTTCCAGAAGTTTCTTCCGTTGGTTCCTTTCTCCCCCGCCCCCTTCAGCGTAGTGCTGCGCTCTGTTTGGAAGAGACTCTTCTGTGGTCACAACTTCCATTCCGACTTCCCCCACGTCCTGGTTGTTCTTCATTGTCTGTCTTATTTTGGGGGTGTGACGAGTATTCAAAACCCTGCTGCGGTCTAAGTCCGGGGATTATACCAAAATAACACACCCAGAGGAACGGGGCCCCCTCCTCATCCCGGAGACCTCGCTTGCAGCCCCCTTCTTTTCACTCACCCCGGTGTGAACCAGTCTCTGGTTTCCGGGTTACGCTTCCTGTATTTCTCTGTGTCCTCACATGAGGAGGTCCATGTATGTTTTCCCATGTCCCTCTTTTATATGACGGATCTCACGCTATAGGTACAGTCATTTCCTTTTTGTTAACTTGTCATTTACATGTCGTGTCCTTTTTGTTTTTAAAGTGTTTATTTATAGACTAAACACAACATTGCACATGTGCTGTATAGGAGAAAGGTTAAAACAGGGAATCATTTGAGGGGGTCTAAAATGGATTAATTCAATTTACATTCCTTCTAATGGGAAAAATGCGTCGGTTTTCAAACAGCCTTCCAGAACTAATTAAGTTCGAGAACCGAGGTTTCACTGTAGTCTATTGGGCTTTGCGTGGCTCCAGTTTGGAAATCTCTCCCTATCCGTTCATGGGGACCGCCATTCTTTTTGACAGCTGTATCATATTCCATTGTATGGATGTACCATAGTTTACTCAACCACACATTGTTCCTCGTGTGTTGTAACTACAAAGCGGTGGTGAATACAACCTTCTGCGTGTGTATTTTTGTATCTGTAAAGGTGTATCTTCTAAGAAGTGGTCTGGGTCAAAGGTTAGGTGTGTATTTTACCAGGTATCACCAAATTTCCCTCTGAAAGGGTTGTACCACTTGGCATCCCCACCAGCAAAGCATGAGAACATCCATCTCCCCGCAGCCTCACGACGCACGTGTCATCCTTTTTTGGCTTCCTTTTTTGTTTTTGGCAAGTCTCATAGGCGAGAAGTAACCCAGTCTAGTTTCAAAGTGTATTTCTCTCATTTTGCCTGTTTGGTACTTTCTCATCTGTTCAAGGACTATCTCAACATCTTTTCAGAGACTTGTCTGCTCGTGTCTTTTTCTCCTATTTCTATCATTTTTTGGTCTTTCGTAACCTCAATTTTAGAGCTCTTCGCGTGACAGATGTTAGCCACGGGTCCGTGTGCATCGTGAATGTTTTCTCCCAGTTTCTCTTACGACAGCCTGTCGTGCAGTTCTCCAAAATCTCTGGCGTCCTCAAACGTATCGCGCTGTCACTTTATCGCTTCTGGACTCTGAGCCATCCTTCTCAAGCCTTTCCCCACACGACATCAGACGTACCCTTGTTCATGAGGATACTTTGAGAGAGTGAATCGCCGAACGGTGAGTTCGCTGACGTCCACAGGGAACCTGGAGTGTTAAGACCTCCGTCACTCTCGTCACGGCCTGGGCACCTGGCTGAGTCCTGTCGCTACTGGGCACTAAGCAGGTCCGAGGCCACCTATCGCGTTTTGAGCCGAACTAAGCAGAGACGAGGTCGAATCGTATGTGAGCATTTATTCCCAAAGCTCCAGCGGTATGGGGGTGCAGCCTGCCTGGGAGTTCTGCTCTGACCCCCACCCGGCGCTGCTTATACACGGGTGAGAGAGAAGGCTACATGCAGCCTGAGCTGTGCCCCTCGCAGGGAACACAACCGGGAGAGGGGAGGGAGGGTCCGCGGTCTGGCCTCCGGAAGCCCGGAGTCTGACGACAGAGGCTCATCTTCCCCGGAGAAAGGTCGGCATTCCTGAGGCGAACTCCGGAGGGGTCAGCGTCCGGGCACGGCCGCCAATTCAAAGCGTGGCCTGTCCTTGGTCTGTTCTTCACATGCATCTCTTTTCTGAGTAATGGGCCCATCCAGGCTCCGAGGCATCTTATCTGTTTACAGCCCTGTCATTCCTCTTGGGACACAGCCTCCAGGGTCCTGGGGTCTGTGAGAACCCTCTTATGTGCCGCTAGTGAGGCGAATCACCGTGCAACGGCTGTGGCTCTGTCCTTATTCCGGGCCCTCCCCCCGTCACTCACGGCCATCCCTGACCTGGTGCTTTGTCACCCCATGTTCAGGGGTCCTCGGTCGCTGCAGACCCAGGGACACCACCTACAGCTGCTGGGCATTGCAGACTCTGCCACCTGTCCTAGTGCTCAACTCTGAACGTATCCTGCCCTGTCCTGGTAGGACGGTCGCACACTTCAGAATGCTCTGCTGATCCTTAGCCCCCTTCCCTTCCCTCGGGCCTGTCTCTCTGACTCAGGCAACACCTTGAAACTCAGCATCTTCTTTTCCCAAAGACCATCAGCCACGGTCTCCCTGTCGACGAGGGAGCCCATGTACCGCTGCATCTTCAGCTTGAGAAACATGAGGGCCACACAGCAGGGGCTCCCCGGATGGAAGCCGCCCCCCCCCCCAGCAGAACACAGACTTCTTCCCGGGGAGCGGCGCCACCCCGAAGAAATAGGAGCATCGGTCTTTCCTACACGTTGTAGACAGCAGTAGATACAAAACCTGCTGAGGTGTCCAACACTTAAAAAGTGTTGGGGTTTTGTTTTGTTTGTTTGTTTGTTTTTAGTTTTCTCATCATGACTTTTATCCATTAGGACTTGGGTACATAGGCAGGATTTTATCGAGGTGGTATTGTGCGTGTAATAAATGAAGAATGAAAACTGTAGGTGATGTTTGAAAGGAAAAATATATTCCTCTGAGTCCTCTCTCTCTCTCCCTCTCACTCTCTCTCTCTCCCCCTGGAGAGAGGTATCTATCAACACAAACCAAAGGACGGAATCTGTGCTTGAAGCTGCTGGTCTGGGAAGGTCAGAATGACCGGCATTATGCATAGGGGGAAAAACACCAAAGGAAAAAGACCATCTGCCAGGACAGCCGGAGATGGAGAGATAAATTATGGGACTTGTTGCTATGCATTTTCCGTTTTCATTCGGACTGTCCTGAATATTTTTGAAAAAGTGATCCATACGTTAATATCGTTGTACATTAACCCAGCCATTCATTAACCGGAAAGGAGCAGAGGAAAGATCAGACGCATGCCCAGGAAAGTTGGGGTGACCTAGGGAAGGTGCCGGCCTGTCAGTCACCTTGGGGAACAGAGGTCATTGGCCAGAGTAGGTGTGGTCACTGCGGGAAAATTCCAGACATTCAGACTCCTCAACAAAGGGGTTCCCTCTCTTGCGCGCGAGGGGGCACGCTCCCCTCCATGGACTGATGGCCTGTGGTCACCTGATTCCACGCTGGACCCGGGGATCCAGCCCTGGACACCGGCCCTCCTTCCAGCTCGGCTGAACCCCCGGCTGTGCTCCTCCGGGACCGGACTGAAGGAAATGGGACTTTGGACAAACCGCGGGCTGTAACTGCACGCAAATAAAGGTCACTCATTCTCCCGTGCGAGTCTTAGAAAAGTCTTCTTTTCGAGATGTCATGAGAACCCCCCAGTGGGGAAAGGGATCCCCCACTTCTGCACGTTCTGACTTGGTGGATACGTACCACCGGGGTTCGGCCGGGAGGGACCCGAGTCGGCGTGGTGGAAATTGCGTACGTGCAGAAGACGACTAGTGGAGTCCCAGGAGCGGTCACTTGATAACAGCACAGCTGCTGGAGTCGCTGTGATGGGAGGGGAAGGGAAGGGGGCTCCGCGGAGGATAAAATTATAGCCTCTTAAATTCTTTATTCCCACCAATTCGCTTCGTGTGTTTTGTCTTCCAGGGACCCTCAAAGTCTAGACCCCCCGGAGGTCAGCAACGCGAAACTGCAGTATGCAGGGTGGGGCCCCAAGGGCCAGCAGCTGGTAAGCACCCCGCATTCGGTGACGTGTGTCCCATTTGGCGAAGCTGACGTTGTACAGCCCGGTCTGTGTGTGTGGCTCACACTTCAGATCATGACACGGGGGTATCTGCACGTGTAGAACGTCTGTTTCTGTCCCCATGGAGAATTCTCTTACCACCGGAACAGCGTGTGCCCTGGTGTCGATAGCCAGTGTCTGGAAGGGGTCCCTCGCGGACGCTGTGGGCACAGGTTCCGGGTACATCTCAGAGGTACCCTCAGTGAAAGGCCTGTGGATGGGAATCACCAGACGCGGGGGGTCACTGGGAGTCTCCTTGGTGTAGCTGTTGGAACTGGCTCCTTTCTTTGGAGGGTGTGATGAAGAAGGCAGACCTGTGGTCATTGTGGGGCTCGGCCCCCTGCAGTAGCATCAATGTGTGGGATCCCCCCAGCAGGAGCGGCCTCTGGCTGCACCTCCAACATCTGGGTGCATTCCCGCTCCAACTGGCGAAAGGAGACAGAGGTTCTGATCCCAGGTGTCGGCTGACGTCCTGGTGGGGGTCAGCTCACGCAGCGAAAGGTCTGGGTAAGAGGACGTCCCACGTTCGTTCCAACTCTAGCTTTACATCGTCTAAGACCTCGATCGTCTGTGTCG
The DNA here is from genome assembly GCF_014108415.1 of Molossus molossus. Classification (NCBI taxonomy): domain Eukaryota; kingdom Metazoa; phylum Chordata; class Mammalia; order Chiroptera; family Molossidae; genus Molossus; species Molossus molossus. The sequence continues at coordinate 110,880,041 of NW_023425401.1, forward strand.
CTTTATTTCACGAGATCGTACCGTGCCCCACCCCCTTGCAGAAAGTCCGCACCATTTGGAGATCAGGTGTCACGGTGGCCGACGTCAAGCGACCCTTGTCTTCCGTGTCTTCAGGCTGATCAACTAAAGCTGCATTTAAAAAAATGCCTTTTTTGCCCTGGCCCGTTTGGCTCAGCGGTTAGAGAGTCGGCCTGCGGTCCAGAGAGACCCGGGTTCGGTTCCTGCTAAGGGCATGTACCTCAGTTGCAGTTTGTCCCCGGCCCTGGTTGGGTCGTGCGGGTGGCAGCCACTCGATGTGTCCCTTCACGTCGATGTTTCTCTCTCTCTCTCCCTCCCACTCTATCTGAACAAAAAATGGAAAAATGTCCTCGGGTGAGGATAAAAAAAAAAATTTTTTTTTAAGCCTTTTTTCCTGAAATAGCACAGAGATGCTCCTTCTGACAAGCTTGGTGTGCGATTGTATTGCACAGGCTGCCGACTGTCCTAGGGATTAGACCTGTCTTGTGTCCCCAGTAGGACCGTTCAGTGTTCTTGGCTGCGTGTTAATTTCATGCCCTGGAATCGGTATAAAGACGGGGATGTAGGCCGCAGAGCGAATGCTAAACACGCGGCCGTCGGTGTCGAGAAGCACACTTAGCTGATGGGGATCAGAGTGTGGCGGCCGCTGGGGGACATTCGAGCTGGTACCAATCTGTCCCCTTGGTCACAGCAAAGAAAAAAAAAATGCATCTGTCCCCAAAAGCTCTCTTATTACCCAGAGAAAAGGACAGTTTCACAGGAGATGGTAGACAGGAATGACTGGGCAGGGGCAAGGAGCTGGGGGCTCCTCACCAGCGGTAGGGGGCTCAGTTTCTTCTGTGCTTTGGGGAAATGCAAGTCCCCCGAGGTCGTGATTGCTCCTCTTGGGCTCAGTCCCGCAAGGGCTGGTGTGCGGGCGGACCTTCTGGGTCTTTGAACTTTGAGGAACTCCGTGGTGTCCGCGCCCTGAGGGGGGCGGACACTCTCCCGGGGCGTGGGGAGAGCACCCTGCATCTAGGAGTCGCAGTGACCCTTGAGGGGCCGGCAGTGAATGTCCTAGGCTCGGCAGGCCCCCTCGGGCTCGGGGTCTCTGGCTCCCCTTTGCTGCCGTGGGCCGGCGAGAAGCAAATAGAACAGGTGTTCCCGTCCAACGTTATCTGTGAAGACGCGTGTGGGCGGGCAGGCCGGCCGCTGAGCCCCTGGCCCCTCAGCAGGAGAAGCGGACCCGGACCAGCGCCCCCTTGTGGGTGCTCCTGGCGCTCACCTCCGCCGCCGGCCCTGCGCACACGGAGACCTCTCGGCCCTTTTACCTTAAAGAGGGAACCGTGTCTCCGAAGGAACCCGAGGCTACACAGCCGGACAGCAGCGGAGAACAGAGCCGCAGGAATGTCCCCCAAGGGCTCCGGCACCTTGTGGCTCCTGTGTGAGCGGTTTCAGCGATGTCCGGGGCTGGGACCCCAGAAACCACAGGAAGACGGGCGCTCGGGGAGCTTCCCCAGCCTCTGATGGCCCCCGTGAGGGCCCCTGAGCTGTCAGAGTGGACTCCATCCTGGGGCCCAGACGCCGGTGTGCTGTCGGGGGCAGGGTGGAACCAGGTGTGGGGAGACCTCCGTTCGCGCCCACGATGGTGCCGACTGAGGTCCAGGGTGTTCATGACGGATCCCCAGCTCGTCCCCTACTGAGCCTGGACCTGGGAAAGTGGATGCGGCTGAATGAAATCGGGTTGCAGGAGAAAATATTTGCAAACTGGGGAATGAACACTTTCCGTTGCTTCCCCCCCTCGGTCTGTGTGGAGTTGGTGTACCTAGGATTCAGAGAACACGGACAGCATTTCGGAATCTGCTCCCCCGTCCGCCCGCGGACCAGAGAGACCCGGGTTCGGTTCCCGCTAAGGGCACGTACCTCGGCTGCAGTTTGTCCCCGGCCCCGGCTGGGGTCGTGGGGGTGGCAGCCACTCAATGTGTCTTTCTCACATCGATGTTTCTCTCTCTGTTCCTCCCTCCCCGCTCTGTCTGAAGATAAATGCAAAAATGTCCTCGGGTGAGGATAAAAAGAAAGAGAACCTGCTCCGGGGAGAACTTCCCCAGGCCTCTGCCGTGGCTGCACCTGATCCGGGCAGCCCCGCCCCCGCCGCTCCTTCTGTCTGGGGGGCTCTGCCTCCCCTGACCTAGAATGTGCTCAAACCGCTTTAGGAAGAGCCCTTGTTTCCTCTCTGCTGGGGACCCGCAGCCGGGGCGGCCTCTGTTGTTCCCGCACAGACCTGGGGTTGGGGTCCCCAAGCCGGCACGGGGACCTCCCTGACTCTGCCCACCAGTGTTTGCCTCTGGAACCCGGTGCCACGGAAACATTGGCAAACACACCTACCCAGCCTTAGTCCCCGTAGAGACCACGGCAGGCATCTCTGCTGGTGCCCCGAGAAGACCGGAGACAGAGGGCACGGGTCTCTGTCTGGCTGGCGCCGCCAGGACGCCGGTGGGTGGACAGCTTTGCAGGGACAGTGAACAAGTCCCCTGGGAGACTTGGGGCACAGCGACTTCGGGAGGTGAAGGGTGAGGGAGAGCACAGGCGCAGGCGGGGGCCCTGCCGCAGCAGGGCAGGAGGGGTGCGGGGGAAGCTCTGGGCGGAGGACGCAAGGAGGGCTCCCAGGCTCGCTGTCCGCTTAGAGGAGAAGCCGATTTACTCGCAAATCTCCCAGCAAAGGCCGTGGTGTGGGTGTCAGTCAGCGACGGTTGTCAGTTGTCAGTTGTCTCCTGGAGACAAGAGAATAAAATGAAGTACCTTTCCCGAAACGGGGGCCTTCCAGCCAGACTTTATGAAGAGTTGCCCTCACGGTGCCCGTCAGACCCTAGGGGCCTCCTCCTATGAAGGACGGTCAAGGAACCCTGATGTACGTTGCTTTAGCCTGAGTTGTCCCCACCACGGCCCTCCTGACAAGGTCTCGGGGCAGGCAGACTGACTCACAGACGAGCACTCAGGCCCAGAACTCGGGGTGACCGACGTGACCAGCCTCTGCTGAGGCTGGTCCAGCAGCTAAACGGGAAGGACAGTCCTTTGGTGTGTGCGCAGGTTTGACCGTCATTCATCCACCTGTTTCCTTACTGTTTCAATGACTTCCTCTTCTTTTTCCTTAATTTAATGTATTGATTTTAAAGAGAGAGAGGAATGGAGAGAGAGAGAGAAAGAGAGAGAAACATCCATGTGAGAGAGACACATCGATCGGTTGCCTCCCACACGACCTCGACCGGGGCTGGGGATCGAACCTGCAACCCAGGTATGTGCCCTTGATGGGGAATTGAACCCTCAACCTTTCTGTGTGCAGGCTGACGCTCTAAGCACTGAGCCTCACCGGCCAGGGCTTTTCTAGCCGGCACCATTTTATTGAAAGAGGTTATTGTTGTTTTTTTTTGGTCCGTGCCCCTAGTGGGAACCGAACCCTGGACTCTCTGGTCCGCAAGCCGACACTCCAGCCGCTGAGCCAAACCGACCAGGGCTGTTTTTCTTTCTAACATGTCAACAGGCCGGGAGAGCCAGGGTTCCGTCGCCCCTCACCCGCGTCGCACACCTCCCCGCCCCCCCCACCCCGGACAGAATTTGGACACATTTCTTACGAGTCGTGAAGGGTTCCGAAAACTCTGCGGGGAAGGGAGTTTCCAGTGTCACACCGGGTCACTTACAGAAAAAGAAAACCCTTGTCTTTGAAGCGTTCGGGTCTCTGCTTTGAAGAAAACGATTTTTTCAGGAGCCCATTGATGTTGTAAAAATTCCTGCTGCCGAAATGTCAATGATTCGGCACGAGATGTTGGATGAAAAGATGGTTCTGCAAATACCGAGATGCTGGTTCGGTGACCAAAGGCCGGAGGCCGCGGGTGTGCGGAGGGCCGCGTGGGTCTCCTGCGTCTCCGGGTGTGGCGCCCGGAAAGGTTGGCCGCCCTGGGGGACCGTCAGCTCCCGGGATAGCAAAGGGCCCCGGGAGTGCCCGCACCCCGCAGCACCGAGCCAGCCCCAGGATGGGAAGGGCAGGGAGCGGGATTAGCAAAGCAACAGTGATGAGGGTTTGGCGCGTGTCAGAGGCGACAGGCTGCCCGTTACAGCCAGGACACGCAGGACATGACTCAGGGGCCTGGGTGGGTGTCCCAAGGGGGTCGGTCTCTTCTCCGACTCTTCCCAGCTCATAGGGGGTCAGGGATGCTGCTCGGAAAACGCATCGGCAAGTCCTGTTCTTGTAAGCCTTCGGCTTCGGGGGGGTCCGCAGGTGTCTGTCTGGAAAAGACTGTGATGGGGGGGTAGCGGTGTCCCCCCCGCTGTGCTGCACCCCCAGAAACCGTCCCTTGGACAGAGAGAATGTGCTTCTTATAAAACACCCCGGCGTTCGATCCCAAACATATTCACCTTCGAACTGGAAGCTGTGCCCATCGACCACTGTGTCCCCGCTCGCCTCCGCGCCAGCCCTGGTGGCCGCCACCCGGCCCTCGGTTCCTGCCCGTTTGCTCTCCAGCTCCCACATGTGGGTGGCGCCATGCTGTCTTTGTCTCTCTCTGTCCGGCTAAGAGCGGGGATCGTGGGACGGAGGGGGTGGCTGGAGCTGCGTGCTCATCGCCGCGGACACTCAGACAGCGTCCTGCACGCACACCCCGGACAGCGCCCTGCACTCACACCTCGGACAGCGTCCTGCACGCACACCCCGGACAGCGTCCTGCACGCACACCCCGGACAGCGCCCTGCACGCACACCTCGGACAGCGTCCTGCACGCACACCCCGGACAGCGCCCTGCACGCACACCTCGGACAGCGTCCTGCACGCACACCCCGGACAGCGCCCTGCACGCACACCCCGGACAGCGCCCTGCACGCACACCCCGGACAGCGCCCTGCACGCACACCCCGGACAGCGCCCTGCACGCACACCCCGGACAGCGTCCTGCACGCACACCCCGGACAGCGTCCTGCACGCACACCTCGGACAGCGTCCTGCACGCACACCCCGGACAGCGTCCTGCACGCACACCCCGGACAGCGTCCTGCACTCACACCTCTGACAGCGCCCTGCACGCACACCCCGGACAGCGCCCTGCGCGCACACCCCGGACAGCGCCCTGCGCGCACACCCCGGACAGCGCCCTGCGCGCACACCCCGGACAGCGCCCTGCGCGCACACCCCGGACAGCGCCCTGCGCGCACACCCCGGACAGCGCCCTGCGCGCACACCCCGGACAGCGCCCTGCGCGCACACCTCGGACAGCGTCCTGCACGCACACCTGGCTAACACGGGCGGAGAGAGCCCCGGACCCCTGCTTCCTCCTCCCAGCCCTCAGGCGAAGCAGGTCGCCCAGCCCAGGTCCTCTGGCTGGCCAGTGGTCCCCTCCCCTTCCCCAAAGCCACCAGGGATCGGAGCCGAGATGGGCCCAGCTGCGTCCCCTCGGTCACAGCTGTCCCCAAGGGCACTGCTGCTCAGCTGTTCTAAGCCACCAAGGGGGCAGGGGGCACCGATCAGCACTGACAAACCCAGCCAGGGGAGAAAGATTGATTTTTCCAGCAAGAACGGATCATTTCATGAAATGTCGCCTCCACAGAGAGGACCCGGCTGAGGTGACATCCCATTAATAACTCATAAAAGCCTCTAATCACTTTGGGTTAATTTGGTATTCATTGTAAAAACATTCATCATGGGCCCTGAAGTCCGTGGCTGTAGCCAAGAAATTAATTCCCAGGGATGGAAATCGCCTCTGTATCCTCGAATAATGGACGGAGCGGAGGCAGCGCGTGATTCACTAGCTCACCCAGGGCACCCTTGCACGTGAACACAATACGGCATCATTTTGTGGCTCCGTGGACACGGCACACATCATTCCGTGGCTCTGTGGACGTGGTGTGCATCGTTTTGTGGCTCCGTGGACACGGTGCGGTATCATTTTGTGGCTCTGTGAGCACAGTGACGCAGTGCTGCCTCATTTCATGGCTTCGTGGACACTGTGCGTGTCATTTTGTGGCTCTGTGAACGCAGTGGCGTGGTACTGTGTCATTTCATGGCTCCATGGACACTGTGCGGCATCATTTCGTGGCTCTGCTGGAATCAGTTGCTTTGCTATTCACTTGCACGCAGGTAAATAAGCCGGGTTGTTGGTAACTAACCAGGTGGATGGGCCCGCCTAGCAGAGGCTCCTGCCACTCGTCCTGGGATGAGGAAAATTAGGAAGGGCTCTCGGGCTTTCTCCATCCACCACAGCCTCTCTGAAGGTCAGGGAGCTCAGACCCCAAAAGCAGCTTTGTAATTGGGGTCTCGGGGAAATGAGGGAAGCCAGGGAATTCATCAACTGGGATCCAGTGGAGATTTTTTTTTTTTAATTTTTGCTTCTTTAATGAGTGGAGAAAAGTGAAATTGTGTCATGTTGTATAAACACAGGGCAGGGGCATGAGACGGTTTTCTTAAAACATTATGAAAACGTGTAGTAAGAGCCATGAAGACGTTCCTACCCTGTAAGCACACACATCCCTTCGAAAGGGTTCCCAAAGCTACACCGGCACAGTCATACTTCTGAAGGCTGGGGACACCCTGCGCCGTGTGTCTAGGGAGCAGCAGGCTATTGTACACCCACAGCATGAGCCACCTCACCACCCTTAAAAAGAGGAGGTAGAGCCCTGGCCGGGTTGGCTCAGCGGTTAGAGCGTCGGCCTGCGGTCCAGAGAGACCCGGGTTCGATTCCCACTAAGGGCATGTACCTCGGTTGCAGATTGTCCCCAGCCCTGGTTGGGGTCGTGTGGGTGGCAACCACTCGATGTGTCCCTTTCACGTCGATGTTTCTCTCTCTCTCTCTCTCTCCTTCCCGCTCTATCTGAACAAAAAATGGAAAAATGTCCTCGGGTGAGGATAAAAAAAAAAAAAAAGAGTAGGTAGGGCCTTGGCTGGTGTGGTTCAGTGGTTAGAGCCTCTGGCCATGCACTGAAGGGTCTGGGGTTCGATTCCCGGCCAAGGGCACATGCCTGGGTCGCAGGTTCAATCCCTGGTCCCGGTTGGGACATGTGCAAGAGGCAACCAGTTGATGTGTCTCTCTCCCATCGATGTTTCTCTCTCTCCCTCCCTCCCTCCTTCCCTTCCATTCCATCTAAAAATCAATGGAAAAAATATCCTCAGGGGAGGATTAACAACAACAACATAGTAGGTAGGGCCGTGTAAACACATGCGAACCAGCTCATCCAAGCAATGAGATTAGCACTAAACGTAAGCGGCTCAGTGCATGTTGGCTTGTGGGAAGAGATTATGTGGGCTGGCCAGACTGGGCGTTTTGGCCACTTCTACAGGTGTCTTGAATACACATCATCTATTCACTAAACATTTCAAAGAAAAGGACATTTGTTCTGAGCCACGAGTCTTAGGAATTCCACTGCACAGAGGGGGCCGGAGGGCGGGTTTCGGGGTCCGAGCGTGAACGGCCCTCGGGGGGGACAGCGCCTCGCGTTCCGGCGCCGTCAGGGCACCGGGAAGGTGTCTGCGCGGCCCTTCCGCGAGCTGTCCCGGAACCGCTTGGAAGCCACGCGGTATCGGGAGGGAGGCGGACTTGGGGATGAAACCCAGCCTGGCCTTGTCGAGAACCTCGGCCCTAACTGGATCCGGATGGAAGCAGCGTATTATTCCTCCTGAAGAATCTAATTTAGAAGGGTGCCCGCACCGGCCTGGGCGGTATCAGAGGATTCGGGGTCATCTATCAGAGGTGACTTAAAGGCAGCACCAGAGCCCTGCATTCAGAGGGGGCCCTTAAGGGCAGGTCCCTTCTGCAATGGAGCAAGGAGGTAGAAACTAAAATGACCTTTCAGGCAGCAGGACGTGGGGTGCAGGCCGGCTACATCGGAGCACTGGGCACGCTTCCCGTTTGGATGGAGGGGTCACCTCTTTGTCCTGATTCCTAAACACCTCACAATTGGAAAATGTCACAGTGACGCTCCCATCTCCCGGTCCACGTAGAACCACCGTGACCTTTTCTTCTGCTAAACTGCTCCGGCGTGGTCAGTCCCGGCTGCGTGCCGGTGCCGCACGACCCTCCTTGTCTTCTTCCTCGGCCACGTCTCCGAGGGCCTGGCTTGCCCAGGTCCCGCGTCGCCTGCTCCCTCCGAGCAGAGCACAGCTCCTCAGCCACACCTGCTGTGGACGCAGTCGGGGCGGGGCAGGGATGCAGACTTGCGGGCACGCGGTCCGAAGTTCAGGGGAACCTGAACACCTTGGCGTCACGACCTAGGAAATGCGAGACTGACCACCGGCTGACGCTCGGTGAACCTGGCCGTGGAGAGTCCGAGCAACGCCGTGGCAGGAGCCCCCGGTTTCTGGGTCAGACCCTGGTCCCTGAAGTGTGGGCTGCACTGTGAGGGCTCGCCCAGCGACGGGGTGAGAGTCCCCGTAAAACCTGTCGGGGAGAACTGGCTGAACGAGCACTCTGGCCAAACGGCTGGATTCCTCGCTTTTCCGTGGGAATTCCAAGGATAAAAGCACCCCCGCCCCCCCAACCCCGGAGGTGATTCTGGAGTGTCTAACATCAGAGTGGGAGGAGCCAGACCCCTGCTGTGTGTCCCTCACTCATCCCGCCCCCCGGCAACCCCTTTATGGTGTCCAGGGTGGTCAGCGTCATGGAGACAGGAGGGGAAACCCAGGAACCACTTCGCTCTCTTGGAATAAGACGCACACAGGACCTTTGGGAACATTCAGCAACATCTAAGCCGGTGATTTGCAAATGGTGCCTCCCGACGCTGCTTTTACACAGTCTTCCCGGGACGCGTCCTCTGTAGCCTTTTGTGAGCCCTCACGGATTATTACCAGTTAATTACCGACACCGGAAAGGCCTGTTACTTCACTTTGTAAATCGTCTTTCTTGATCCAGAAACCACTTGCCCTTGGACATGCTTATTCTCAGTCCGTGAGGGTGCACTGCACTTGTCTGACTCCTGGAGCATGTGTGCCTGCTCATGATGGACCCCGGACACAAGTGAGCTTCGGTGATCAATCGATGCGTTGGGGGGGGAGCAGACCCAGTTTTATTTAGTTTAGACTGTGTTTATTCTAATGTACATCACGGCCAGGATCTAGGTCAGCTATTTTCACTTATAACGAGCAGTTCGCAAATCAGGGCATTGATTTTTTCTGTGTGTTCTTCAATTTGGAAACTTAATCACTTACCTGAATGGTTTTAGTTTTTACCATAATGGCTCCGCCGGCCATTCACAAACGGGATCGTGTTTCACAGTGTCCTCGGTGGGGCCTGATCGGAGAGTGCGAATCACATACGACCAGGCCAGCACGCCATTTCAGCGTTGCCCACAGAGGTGCCCATCGGAACCTCCAGCCCAGATCTGTCCTGCGTCCATCTGTGTGGGTGCCGTGCCTGCCAGGACCCCCACGCAGCCCCTCCGCAGCACATGGACTCCGCTTCTCCCTACCCTGAGCTCACCCCCACTTCCCACACCTGCTCTGGCCCCTGCCCAGGGCTGGCCCACCATCTCTTCCGCTACGGGAGTCAGAAAGATGGCCTGCTTGGTTCCTCTGCCTTCCTCTCCCAGCCTGACCCACCCACCAGCCCTGGGAATGTAGTCTTCAGATTATGAGGGCTCATCTTCTCCTCTCCACACCCACCAGCCCCTCACACCTGGATTTTTGCCCCTCACACCTGGACAGCTGCCTGCTTGAGTTCCCTCCCCAACCTACCCTGCCCCAGAAGCTTCTCCGTTCTGCAGATGAGGGGTCTTGTCCATTTTCCTATGTAAACTCTCTCCCCGCTGCCCAGCTGCGGGATAAAGCCCAGACTCCTTCACCCTTCCTGGGGGGCTCTCCCTGACGTCTCCAGCATGACCCCTCCCTGGCTGAGGACCCAAACGTCCCAGGCCCTCTGTTACCCCCATACCTTTGTAATCCCTGTTCCTGCACCCAGAACACACTCAGTTCCACCCCTGCCCCCAACCCCAACCTCCTTTGCCTGGTGCCAGCCTCCTTCTTTCAGATGTCGGCTCATGGCCCCCTGCCTTGGGGAAACCCCCCAGGTCCTCGCCCCTGCGCAGGCGTGGGCCGGAGACCCTCTGCTGGCCACCACTGTGCGCTTGCCGGCCTCACTGCGCCGTCACCAGCCTCACCACGGCGCGCTCACCGGCCTCACCACTGCGCGCTCGCCAGCCTCACCGCTCGCTCGCCGGCCTCACCGTGCGCTCACCGGTCTCACCACTGCGCGCTCCCCGGCCTCACCGCGCGCTCCCCGGCCTCGCCGGCCTCACCGCGCGCTCGCCGGTCTCACCACTGCGCGCTCCCCGGCCTCACCGCGCGCTCGCCGGTCTCACCACTGCGCGCTCACCGGTCTCACCACTGCGCGCTCCCCGGCCTCACCACCGCGCGCTCGCCGGCCTCACCACGGCAGTCCGCGTGCGCACTGGCCGCCCCGGGACTAGAAGGCCTCCCAACTCCTCCTGGGCAGTGGTGGTCTCAGCCCCGTGTAGAGACCTGAGTGTCAGCAATCCTGGGTGGGTGTCCCCGGCTGGAGGAGGAGCACATTCTCGGCTCGGCCCGTGCCCTCGGCGAAAATAGCTGACCGTGATGACAGCATCGCGAACCTCGGGCGCACGTGTCGTTTTCTTCCGTGTTTTCACAGAAGTCAGAGGTTAGCCGACTCCCGGCTGTAGACCCTGACGGATGCATCCCTCCCTGAAATCCTGACCTCTGCGGGCACCAAGCGGTCGTGCCCGCTCATCGGTCATGTCCGAGCTCGGGATCCGTGACATGCCAGTGAACTTCCTGGTTATGTATATACACGTGTGTGTGTGTGTGTATACATATACATACACATACACATACACATATACGTGTATATATAAAATTGCACACGCATGCACTTATGGAATTAACCTAACTTTCTCCATAGCGACACGGCTCCTGTTTCTCTCAGTTGGCTGAGGGGTGTGGCCCTTCAATGGACCGGGAGTCACTGGAGTGCCCTCTGCGGTCTCTGCCAGTCCCTGTACATCGAGTCACCCCAGGACAGGGTTCACGCACGGTGGACTTGCTCAGCCAGCGCCACCTTTCACATTTCCTGGGTCACTGCCTGATGAGATTAGTGGGCTCCGAAACCTTTCCACCAAAAGGCACAGAATAGTCAAAAAACAAAGTAACCCTTCGGGGCGGCAGGGAAGTGGGCATCCAGACAGAGGAAGCTCGCCAAAGTGCACAGTCCCTCACGGAGGCGCAGAGGCCCTCCCCGAAGCCTGCAGGCCCTTGCTGGAGCCCGGAGACTCTCACCGGAGCGCGCAGACCCTCGCCGGAGCCCAAGACCCTCGCTGGAGCCTGGAGACCCTCGCCGGAGCCCGGAGACCCTCGCTGGAGCCCAAGACCCTTGCCGGAGCGCACCCCTTGGCAGCACAGCTGCAGCAGGCACCGCGCGTCCCCGTGGAATCGGATCTGAACAGAAAATTGGTGTCAGCAAGAAGCCAGCCTGCCGAGCCCATGGTCACTGTGCCTGGCACGTCCTGGGTCCTAGAGAACGTGCCAGAGCATCTGTGATGCCCAGCGCGGTGGCACGAACCCTCTCCTCCCACACCCTGCAGTGATGCCGGCCTGGCTGGCGGCTGGCTCGCCTTCAGTGGACCGGGCACCGGGAAGCCACTGTCTGGACTAGCAGGTTCCTGACTCGGGACACTAACTGCAGCAAGACCACCGCCTGGCCCCGTGCGCAGTGGTCCGGGTGTGTCTGGACGAGGGCAGGGCGCAGGCATCTGTGTATCCACTTTCTCCCCTATTTTGTTCTTCAGTTTGTTTTGTTCATTAGATTAAACCAGGTGCACTGGGGGGGGGGGGGAGTTGAATCTCGGGTTTAGAGGCTGCCAGGCAGGACGGGACCCGTGGCCTCTTTAATTAACTCCACAGCCCCATGCACAGGTCGTGGTCATGATTCAACGTCACACAGTGAGCATCCGTGAGCTCTCACTTCTTGTCACCAGGCCTCTGACAAAGGACTGTGTGACCTGCAGAAGGCCAGTCGTCGGAACGTTTCCAGGGAAGCGGTCGCTTCCCAAAGGCGGTGTTTCCTGTCAGGCCGACGGGCGCCAAGGGGCAGATGCCAGCTGCAGCCAGCGGTGGTCCCGGCCCCCAGCTCGCCTGGAAGTTCAGGTCGGGGTGTCCCAGAGCCGTGTGTCGTTCTCCTTCAGCCCTGGGCGGGGAGCGTCGCCCACGTTGACAGAGGTTCTGTGCGGTATTAGTCACTTTCGGGGGGATGTTCTCCAGTCAAACCTGTAAATAACGGAGAGACAGCCCGAGAGGCAGACGCGCGGGATCTCACACAGCGAGACGGCACCGCCTGGCGGTGTCAGTTGGGACAAAAGCAGCCCTGCCTCCAGGGCGCCCCACGCCCAGCACCACGAGGGCACTTCGCAGAGTGGCCTTTCTCCCCGTCTCCCTGCAGCGAGAACACAGAAGGTCGGAAAGTGGCGGTAATTCACCCAGCGTCACGTGCTAGTGGTGGCATCGGGACGGAGCCACGTCCTGGCTGCTTTGCGCTGCTCTGGACCGTGTGGCTGAGCTCGGCACCCTCAGGTGAAAAGCTTTATCTCGGGCCCAGTGGGTCCATGTCTGTGAAAAGTCTGAAAACCCTTTTAAACGCCCTGCGATTAGAAAGCGTTATCATCACTGTGAATGACGGTATTTGCATTCTAGCCACGATACGAACGTGTGAGTGTGTGTGAGTGTGTGAGTGTGCGCACGCACACGCAGTATCTACAAACCGGCCATTCCCTGATCCGGCTCTGGTGGGATTCATCGAACTGTCTTATCTTTCTCCCCACCAGCACCCTACAGGGACCAACACTGACTAACTGTGACACCCCATCTGAGTCCCCTGCAGGGTCCGCCAGGGGCTGCCAGAGGCCCCGGTAAGACGCCAAGCCCAGATCGAAATACGATGCTCCTCGTGGGGGAGACTGGGTCCCGAGCCCAGTGGGACGGCTCTTGCCCGGGGGCAGCCCCTTTGGACAAGGATCGGACAAAGAAAATCCTGAATGTCCCCTTCCCCAGGGGTGACCGACACCCTTCTTTCCGTTGTCCGCGTTGAACTATTTATTGTTTCAGATGCGTATCATATGATCTGGAATACTATTATAATCTATGTAGTAATCTCATAACATCTCAACCGTATTATTAATGAGGGTCTGTATAAAGACCAAAGGATAGATGGGAAGGATGGAGACATAAAATGGTACCCAGGCCCTGGCCAGTGGGCTCAGTGGTTAGAGCATCTGCCCCTGTACCCAAGGGTCTCCAGTTCGATTCCCGGGCAAGGGCTCGTGCCTGGGTTTCAGGTTCGATCCCCAGCTCCGTTTAGGGCGCATTCAGGAGGCAACCAGTCTGTGTGTCTCTCTCACATCAGTTTCTCTCTCTGTCCTGCCCTCCCTCCCTTCTGCTCTCTCTAAAAGATTGATGGGCCCTGGCCAGTTTGGCTCAGCGGTTGGAGCGTCGGCCTGCAGTCCAGAGAGACCCGGGTTCCGTTCCCGCTCTGGGCATGTACCTCAGTTGCAGTTTGTCCCCGGCCCCAGTTGGGTCGTGCGGGTGGCAGCCACTCGATGTGTCCCTTTCACGTCCATGTCTCTCTCTCTCTCTCTCTCTCTCTCTCTCTCCCTCCCTCCCTCCCACTCTATCTGAACAAAAAATGGGAAGATGTCCTCGGGTGAGGATAAAAAAAAATTGATGGAACAAATATCTCGGGTGAGGATTAACAAAAAAATAAGTTAATTAATTTAATTAAATTAAATCATGTCCTCGACTGGACATGCAACATAAACATGACCAAGATCAACCGAAGCACCAAGTCCCGCCCCGCCGTGTCCCTTCTCCCGCCTGAGGATATGTTTTATTGCTTTTAGAGAGAGAGCAAGAGAGAGAGAGAAGCGTTGTGAGATGAAAGGTAGGTTCGACGGGATGATACAACAGGTTTGAGAGAGCAGACCGAGGGTCAAACCTGAACCTAGGTGCCCTGACCGGGAATCAAACCTGCAGCCTTTGGGCGTACAGAACACCACTCCCATCAACCAGGCCGCCCAGCCTGGGTGCCGTGTCCATTTCTGCTCACGCCTCCTGGTGCGCGTATGCGGGCTTTCATCCACACATATTCGATCACTAGTGAGGTTACTCTCTTATAAGTACCTTTACCACTCCTGTCACATCTGGAAAACACCTGTTCGTGCCTCTTCTGGAAAACACCTGTCCGTGCCTCTTCTGGAAAACACCTGTCCGTGCCTCTTCTGGAAAACACCTGTCCGTGCCTCTTCTGGAAAACACCTGTTCGTGCCTCTTCTGGAAAACACCTGTTCGTGCCTCTTCTGGAAAACACCTGTCCGTGCCTCTTCTGGAAAACACCTGTCCGTGCCTCTTCTGGAAAACACCTGTCCGTGCCTTTCAGCTATTTTTCTTTAGGGTGGTTGGTCTCTTTCTTTTTGATATGGATCATTTCTTCACATGTGTTGATTCCAGTTATTTGTCCATTTTATTATTGCCGATATTTTCTCTCATTTTATTGCTTGTCTTTTCACTCTCGTTTTGATATGCTTTTGTAGGAAAAGGTGTTACTTTCAGTAAGACATTCATCTATGGTTTGTCTTTTGTGTGTCTTTTTCAAGAAATTCCTCCATGCTCGGAGGACATAAAGACGCTCTCTTACCTGCCCTTCTAACATTTTGGTGACTTCATCTTTCAAAATGGTCTCTTTAATCCACTGGACATTGATTGGTGGGCAAGGCGCGGCGTGTCCTTACAATTATTTGTTCGTGAGAATAACCAATTGTCACAGACCGTTTGTGGGAAAAGTCTCCCTTTCCCTCCCAATCACCGTCAGGGCTGCTTCTCTTTGTGTCGGTTTGGTTTCAGACCTGTGCTACACATTCCGCTGGTCTTTTGTCCGTCACTGAGACAGAAACACACGTCCTCGATTTCAACGGCTTGATAACAGGCATGACAGGTACGATACGCCAGGTATCGGTGTACCTACTGTACTAGGTGTGTACACGGGTGCAGTTCGTCCCCGACCATGTTCTTAAAGAATGTCTCCAGCACTTTGCACACATGTGTGTGTGCACATACAGGCGTGTGCGCACACACAATCACAGGGTTTAAAACAAGTTTGTTCAGTCCTTTTAAAGGCACTTTTGAGAGGTTAGTTGTACTTGCCTTGAATATACACATCAGTTGAGGGAGAATTTATAAACTTCAGCTACTGAGATTTCCAATACATAACGTAGTTGCCAGTTTAACTCTTTCCAAACATGTCTGCCACTAAAAGTTTTATAATCTTCTCCATAAATTCCTTGCAGGTGTTTGGTTCAAATTCATCCCTAGGTATTGGATGATTTGGGGACTATTTTCTCCATTTTACTTTTTAAAATATCATTTTTTCTACTGTATATTTGCTGGCAAATAGGATTGCAGTTGATGTTTGTATTGATTTTTGTATCCAGCAGCCTTGCTTAAACGCATTCAATTCCAATAATTTGCCTGTGGCTCCTTTTGGAATATGAATTTAGACGAATCCTAGCTTGTCTTTGAAACCTTGGGTCCCAGACCCAGAGAAAGTCTCAGCCTGCTCCCAACAAAGAGAGTGGAAGGGGCCCTGGCCAGTATGCCCAGTGGTTAGAGCCTTGGCCCGCACACTGAAGGGTCTCGGGTGTGATTCCCAGTCAAGGGCATGTCCTTGGGTTGTGGGTTCGATCCCCGGCTCTGGTCATAGCCTTGCAGGAGGCAACCAATCGATGTGCATGTGCGTGCATGTGTGTGTGTGTGTGTGTGTGTGTGTATGTGTCTAAAGATCAATAGGAAAAAAAATATCCGTGAGTGAGGATGAACAAAAATAAAATAAAATAATGGCCATTTGTTACCGTCCGGGTTTGGGGCTCACCACGGTGTCCCTTGCTCATACGGTCGCTGCCTCTTACTGTCAGGCTTTGTCCTCGTGCGCAGAAAACGTCGGCAGGGGAGCCGCTCGTAAGAGCCGGGGTGAACCAGCAGCAAGGTGCCGAGGGTCATTCTTCAGGCCTTGAAAATAGGGGGTTCCCGACGATCACTTGTGTGGTTCCAGGAGCAGCTGCAGATTCTAAGCAGAGATGTACTGACCTTGTGAATCAGGGAGTAAAGCTCATGAACCACCGTCCTTTTCGCCTTTTCTGCGGGTGGTTCTTTCATTCAAGATCAGCTCAGTGGGCGGAGCGTCACCCCCTACACCGAAAGGTCGCCGGTTCGATTCCCGGTCAGGGCACGTGCCCAGGTTGTGGGCTGGATCCCTGGTCGGGGTGTATATGGAAGGCAACTGATCCATGTTTCTCCCTGTCTCTCTCTCCCCCCTTCTCTCTCTCTAAACATCAATAAACACATATTGAAATGAAAAAAAAAATCTTTCAAAAAAAAGGAACTTCTCTCTCCTCTCTCTTTCTGCCAGTGGCTACCTTGCAGGAGGTCTCTCTGAAGGATCAAAGGGTGGCAATTTGGCTCCTAAGAGGAGTTTTCCTAAGACAGTAGCTTCTAATGTAATATGAATTGTAATAAAGTCGCTGCGGTGGGGAGAGCAGCTAATTCCCAGGTGAGGGGCCCGGAAGGAAGACCCTCCCCGCGTCAGTTCTCCCGAGTCTCCTCCGAGTCACGTTTCCCCACCACTCGGTGACACTGTGCAGCTCGAACGTCTCCTGATGCTCTAAGGAGTTTGAGACTTTGCCTTATGAAGGAACGTTCTCGTTTTGCTCAGCTTTTGATGGACTGGTTGTCCATCCCCAAGCTCCCGGCAGATGGCTGGCTGCGTGTGAAAATATCTCAGCACATGCTGCCTGCCGATCTGAAGACGTCTTCCGGCAGCAAAACCAGCCGTCCAGATGTGGGAGCCCCCTGCCCCCTGGTGTGCGGCTCCCAGAGTCGGGACCTCTTGTGAAGCAGACAGAGCGCCGGGTTCACAGGTCACGCTCCCAAAGCAGCGACCGCCACACCTGTCCCTGGGAGGAGTCTGTCCATCGGCGCAGATCCGCGAAGTGTGACGCCGGAGGACCAGCGTCTCCTGGCCGCCCCTCCTCCCCCAGCTCCAGGCTCAGAGCTCCCTGTCACGTGACAAGTCACAGTCATGGGGCTCCTTATGCACACAGAAGGTTCTGGCTAAGTCTGAGCCAAAACACAGAGCGACTTTTCTAAAACACCCTCCCCGATGGTGCTGTAACAGGTGTACACATAGATATACACATGCTCGAAGACCTGTGTTCGGACGTTTGATTGTGTAAGAACATGTGGGAATTGGGGACGCAGGCACATGATGTCCACTCTTCAGGACTACGGGCCACCTCTCCCGCCTCCCTGCCCTTGGGCTTCGGCCACGAGTTAACATGTCTCCACCCTTTTCCAAGCACATGCATGTACACGCATGCACACATGTGCACACGTGGGATCCCTGTCCACTCACCTCATCTCACCTCATCAGTCCATTATGCCACCTGTTCCCTGCCTGCTCCTCATATGTTTAAAAAAAGAAACTGAGATGTGTCACTTTGGACAGTAGTTCAAAAGTTTATATCCTCTGGGTCTGTGGTCAGCAGTGGTATTTGAAGAGAGATGGAGGTGAACTGGTTTGAAATGAGGGGAGGCGTGGAGAATGGAGGGGAGGATTCAGCGGCATGGGCTCCCCTCCGTGGGCTCCCCTGTGGACCCCCTTCCGTGGCTCCCTCCGTGGGCTCCCCTGTGGACTCCCCTCCGTGGCTCTCTTCATGGCCTCCCTCCGTGGGCTCCCCTGTGCCCTCCGTGGCGGCTGTGATCGAGAGCAGGCAGGCGTCCCCCACGGAGGACTGGGTGCGGGCTGCGCAGGCCCAGGGCGCTCCGGCTCTGGGCGGGAGGTGCGGCAGGAGCTGAGAGGCTGCGGCACCAGGTGGGAGCTGAGGTTGCGGACGCATCAAACCAGTGGTGTGAGCCCTGTGCTCGCCGGGGCCGCTCCGGTGCTTGTGCGAGATAAGAAGGAAACGGGACAGTCCGTGGCCTCCAGGGGAGTCCTGTTTGGACAGGACCCAGGGGTATGCCGTAGGCTAAGGGAGCGGTCAGAGCTGTAGAAACGGAACGTCTGGCCTCCCTGTTGTGAGACAAGGGGAATGCGCCAGGCGTCGCTGGGTGCAGAGATCAAATCACCTACCGGGTCACGGGGCGAATTCAGTGCCTCGTGAGCCGAGGAGAGGAGAGGAGGGGCCTGTGGAAGGCCACCGGCTCTGAATGTCCGTGTCCCTCAAATTCACGCGCTGAAGTCCTAACACCCCATCACGTGCTGATGATGTTAGAGGCGGGCCTTCGGGGTGGGTAGGGCAGGAGGGTGTGGTCCCCCTGAATGGCATTAGTGCCCTTCTGAGAGGAGACACTAGCCGGGTGATTTCGGTGATTTCGCTGTGAGCAGGAGGGAGCCCTCACCACAGCCCCACCTGCTGGTGACTGGCGTCCGCGCTGCCCAGACAGGGGGTCCCTTCCTCTGGAGGAACAAATACCTCGAGGGCCCAGCGCTGGGCGTCCCTGTCTTCCCTGCATCTACAGACCATTGGTTATTGCCTTGAATAGTAATCACCATCCACCTCGGGACCCGCATTCAGACAGGCAGTGATGACGAGGTGACAGAGTCACAGTGGAGGTGAAACCCCCTCTTGGACGGTTCCAGTGCCCGCACCTCCGGGGCACCCCCATGGCTCTGCACACCCGCCTGTGTGCTTCAGGCTGGTCTCCAGGGCCTCCCCACAACACTGCCCCCCCCGACAGACAGTGGCGCCTTCAGTGTTTTACCCCCAGTTCCCAGTTTGGGTGCCAGGCTCACGTAGGTACCTGATGTATCTTCATTCTTTACTGATTTTCCCATTAAAATAATGGGAAACCCTGGCCGGTTTGCTCAGCGGTTCGAGCGTCGGCCCGTGGACCAGAGAGTCCTGGGTTCGGTTCCCGCCAAGGGCACGTACCCCGGTTGCGGATTGTCCCCGGCCTCGGTCAGGGTCGTGTGGGTGGCAGCCATTCAATGTGTCTCTCTCACGTCGACGTCTCTCTCTCTCTCTTCCTCCCTCCCTCCCTCCCGCTCTATCTGAAGATAAATGCAAAAAGGTCCTTGGGTGAGGATAAAAAAATAATAATAACAAAACAGAACATAGGATGTAGAAAATACAGAGAATAGAAAATGCCCAGTATGTATAGACAGTGACTATCCATGTTCTACTGGGTGCTTTTTTACAGTTACAGTCATTAGTTTCGGACACATCCCTTTTGCCTACTGTGACACGATGAACATTCCGTGCAACTCACCATTGTCCTGCCGGCTGCCTGGACTCTTCATCACCGTCCGTATGGTAACTGATGAGGCGG
Source organism: Molossus molossus (assembly GCF_014108415.1). Classification (NCBI taxonomy): domain Eukaryota; kingdom Metazoa; phylum Chordata; class Mammalia; order Chiroptera; family Molossidae; genus Molossus; species Molossus molossus. The sequence continues at coordinate 110,899,410 of NW_023425401.1, forward strand.
AACCCCGTGGACCCCAAAACATTCCCGATGTGAAATAAATAAGTGCACATTGTCATCTGAATCCTTAATGCTCACTCACCAGCACCAGTCTTGCTCAATTAAAAAATAGAGAGATTTGTCATTCTGTGATTAAAATTTTTTGGCTCATATGATTCCACTGCATGGTTATTTAAATCGGCATACATTTAATTATATCCCGCGGCTGATTAAATTGACATGTATTTAATAGGACGTCTATTATTTTCCATGAACTAATGCCCATGACGTCTCCCCCGTGGACTACCTGGCTTCATTCTGGGCCCGTTGGTCTTTTTTTGTCCCGGTGTGTGAATAATAGAAAAGGGAGCGGTCAGACAGGCACAGCCGGCTCTCGGAGGGCTCCCGCCTGGCCGGAGCCGGCTGGCCTTCGGGGGTGGGGAGGTCTCGCCGACACGTGCAAAGGTTGCCAGACACACTTTCATGTTCCCGCTCCCCCTCCGGGGAGGTGCTAACGAGCAGAGATCAGGAGCCACAGGAAACAGAAGCCTCATGGCCTGGAATAATCTACAGACGAGATAACGAGGCCCTGGCGGCTGGAGGAGGGTGAGCTGTGTATCACGTCAGCTCCGGGAAGAGCAGATTCCCGGACCAGCCCCCCCGAACCTCACGGCGAGGCGCCCGGTACCAGGAGCTGGCCTTGTCCAGGCAGGGTGCGTCTGGTGTGAAGAAACCCTCAGACTGTGACACTTCACACACCTGAACGACTCAGGTGAGTCGACCCGGAACACCTGGGACAGGTAGCATTTCGGTGTGGGTCACCTTAGGAAGATACTGAGAGATTTTCCCGAGCGGGGGGCGGGGGTTGGAGAGGACGCTTTTCCTTGAACCTGTGAAGGCCCCTCGACGGGGGTCTGTGTTTTGGACATTCGTCGCCCCCCGGGTGGACGGGATGACAGATTCCGTCTCCCCGGGAAGAAGAGGGATTGTCCGTGATCTAGGAGACGCTCTCTCTTGCCGCTGGGCCTCGCCCTTTGGTACCAGCCTGCATCCATTCACCTGAGTGGGGATCCGATGACACCTGATTCGCTGATGTTGAAGGAAAAGGCAGAGAGAAGCAGCCAGGTGAGGGGCTCCCCGAACCCTGTTATTGGAACCGTGGCCTCTGTGCCCAGGATCGGGTGGGCTGATCACACCGACTCCGCTAGCAATGTGTTCCCTGTAAAGGCGCCTCGCGACCTTCAAGTCTCCCTCCCGTGAGCGGCCCCGTTCCCTCCCGGGGGCACCCGTGTTTGCCGGATGGGAGAGTCCACATGGGGACGTGGCGGTGCTGTCCCGCAGCTCCCGGGCAGGGACCAGGGTTCTGCATCCAGGTGCCGTGTTGGCTGGGAACGCACAGAATTCGCGCAGCATGAGCTCGGGGTGGCGTTCACTGCGCAGCTTAGACGAATCTCTCTCAGCGAGTGCGTGGCGCCCGCACGTCCAGGTGCTCAGGTGGGTGCCTGTGGGGTGGACGGCGGTGCTCTCGAACTGGATGAGAACCACCAAGGACCATAGAAGCTCCCCTTCATCAGCGGCATTGCTCCCCCCAACCCCCCATGGATCCGTTTTCCAAATACAGTCGCACGCGGGGAGAAGGGGACACTTCCCTACCCACTGAGTGGCAAAGCAGCCAAGATACAGAGCAGCAGAGCCAGACGAGCAGGTGCGGACCGTATATAGCCTCCGGTGGTCACCCCGTGGGATCCCCAGCACCTCGGGGCATCTTTGAGGGGGGGCACGGAGCACAGGGGCCTGCAGATGTGTTGTGACCGTTAGTGCGCGGGTGCCATCTGGGGCGAGGCCAGGCTACGGCCTGAAAACACCGACTGCACCTTGTGTCCGGCAGTCTTTCTACACAGTCTGCGCCACACAAGTCTCCTTTGCTAAGGGTCACTGTCCCCGTGAACACACGAGCCAGGTTGGGTCAAAACTGCTCGTAACCATTCAGACCCATGACAGCGGAATGTGTTTGTACAAACAGTGACGCATGCTTCACGGCCTAGTTCCGGTGCGTTCGGGGTGCACTCCGTGACGTCTCTGCTGGGAATCGCGGGGTGGCCGGCGGCCGGGACGTGCTGGGGCTGCCCCCAGGGGTGCCTTCGACGGCGAGGGGGTCGGAACAAATCTCCAGGCCCAGAAGTGAGGGAGGGCGCCAGTCTCGGGGAATCGAGGTCAAGTGAAACAAGCCAGTCGGAGAAAGACAAGTCCCATGTGATGTGACTCCTCTGTGGACTCTGATGAACACGGTGAATTGACAGACAAGATAGAAACAGACTCACAGATACAGAGAACAGACGGCCAGCTGCCAGAGGGGCGGGGGTGGGGCTGGGTGGAAAAGATGAAGGGGTTCAGCCAAGAAAAAAACCCTCATAGACACAGACAGCAGTGTGGGGATCACCGGGGGGGGGGAGCGGGGGTGGGGAGGGAGAAGAGGTAGACGGAGAACAGATGGTGATGGAAGGAGACTTGCCTTGGGTGGTGAACACAATACAATATACAGGTGGTGTGTCACAGAACCGTACACCTGAAACGGACGGAATGTTATTAACCGGAGTCACCCCAATAAACTCACTATGAAAAGAAGTCCCCTGCAGGGGAGGGGCTGCCGCCCCCACGTTCTCAGTCAGTGGGACGGATCCAGGGGTCACCTGGGAAGGCGAAGGGCTCCTGAGGGGACCGGAACAGACCACGCGTGCCTGTGTTCACCTGGGGCACAGCCCTGGGTGGAGCGTGAAAAGCCCAGCCGAGGACTCGCCCCAGGTCCCAGGGCATCTGCCCTCCGGGTTTGGCGTTGTGTACCCAGACGGAACTCTTGCGCCACCCTGTGTGCGGACACCGCAACTGAAGGTCGGGAGGAACACGCAGAACACCTTCAGAGCACACAGGCTCCTCCCCGGAACGTTCTCTTCTCGCTTCCTTCCGTGGGAAACACAGCCACGCGGAGGAGGGAGCTCGTGACCGTCACAGCCGAGTCACGTTCTCGTAATATTAATTGGCTACCGCCTCCTTTGATTCCAAATGCATTATAGGCTTAGCACGCATAAAAGGCGTCAAAGTTGTGAGTGATATATCCGACCCTTCGGCAAACTCGTCATGGCAGCTACTGAAATGAAAGGAGGAGGAATCCTCGTGTCTGGACGACTTCCAGCTCATTTGTGGTTGAAGAGAATGGTGTCTGCTCCAGGGGCACCTGGTGGTCCTCTTAGGTCCTTCCTGGCGACAGAAAGGCCAGGCCAACGGCCTCCTTGGCATCGTCAATAAAAATGTCAATAAGCCCATTTCCCTTACTGTGCAAAATCCCCTCTCTCGATGGTCTCTTCGATGATCCTGACAATGTTTTGTAGGTTTTCTTTTAAAACGTTGGTTTGACCTCAGAGGAGGGGCGCAGGGGGATGGATCAGATGAACGAAAGGACTTACATGCGCATGTGCGTAACCAGTGGACATAGACAACAATGCCGGGGGCGGGGCGGGACCCGGAGGAGGGTGTGGGGGGGGACATCTGTAACTAAAATAAATTAACTAACAAAACATAAAAAGTTGGTTTGAGCCCTGGCCACTGTGGCTTCATTGTTAGAGCATGATCCTGTGCACCAAAGGGTCACCTGTTCAATTCCTGGTCGGAGCACATGCCTGGGCTGCGGGCTCCATCCCCAGTAGGGGGCGTGCAGGAGGCAGCTGATCGATGTTCTGCTCTCACATTGATGTTTCTCTCTCTCTCCCTCTCCTTTCCTCTCTCTGTAAAAAATCTATAAAAACCCTTTATTTTTACTTATTTAGTTTCTTGATCCTCGCCCGAGAATATTTTTCCTTTTTTGTTCAGATAGAGTGGGAGGAAGGGAGAGAGAAACATCGACATGAGAGGGACACATCAACTGGTTGCCTCCCGCCTGACCCCAATCAGGGCCGGGAACGAACTGCAACAGAGGTACGTGCCCTTGACCAGCTCAAACCTGTGGCTCGTTGGTCCGCAGGCCGACGCTCTAACCACTGAGCCAAACCAGCCAGGGCCCTATAAAAACCCTTTTAAGAAAAGGAAGTTGGTGTGAATGTCGTTCCTGGTGCAGAGCCGGAGTCCACGGACGCCAGGTGTTTGCAGAGGGACCGCAGGTGCTCCAGCGGAGCTGGGGGGCGGGGGGCAGAGGGACAGGAGGCACAGGCAAACCCACTGATACCTCAGAGGACACATGCACCTCGCAGCCCGGCACCCAAAGAGCTTCAGGGGATCCGACTTTCCCTGGGCCACTAGTTCCTAAATTTGGTTGCACACAGGTCTCACCCAGGGGGTTTTTGAAGATTCAGATGCCTGGGCCTCACCCCCAGAGCCGCTCCTTGGGCCAGGCTGCCATACTGGACATTAGGACTTTTAAGTCCCCACATCATTCTAATGTGCATCAGAATTCGAGAGCCACTGACGAAGGCCACCCCCGTCCCCCAGAGAGTTTGTGGCTGGCCCGGCGTCAGAACTATAGGGTCTTCCAGTCACCCCAACTCTGTAACTGGGCCACCGTCACCCGGTGCCTGCGAGAAGAGCCCCAGACAGACTTTGCCTCGTTGCAGGGTGTCACCCAGACCCCAGGGCACTGCCCACAGGCAGCGATCTGTCCGCTCACCTGGCTGGCTGGGCTATGACGTCTGACGACAGGGACTGACTCCTGCCGGTCCTCCCTCCACGGTCTTCCTGCCCACAAGGCTGGCCTTCTGAGGACTCGAGTCTCACCCTCCTGTGCCCCCTCCCAAGCCTCTGGCAAGGGCTCCCGGGAGCCGGCCGGTGCTGCTGGCTTCTAGTCCAGCCCCCTCCATGGGACAGTCCACGGGGGGCTCTCCGGGTCCTGCCACAGCCCTGCCCACACCAGCCTCTGCCTCTCTCCAGGCTGCCTCCTCTGTGTGACCAACTCCCAGCCCCATCTGCATCCTGCTCCTCATTCAGGTCCCCGCTTAAAATCGCCTCTCAGAGACCTCTGACACCTGCCGCACCGCACGTGGGGCGAGAGGCTGAACAACGGGACAGGACTGCCCGCTTCCCCTTACACGAGGTCCCCGGAGTGTCGGATCCGTGGGGACGGGGAGTCGAGGGGCTGCCGGGAGCTGGGAGGAGGGGACGGGGATTTATTCGGGGGTGACGACAGGGCCTGGAGAAGACGGTGGTGATGTCCCCACAGCAGTGTGGCTGCGTCCGCACCGCCGAGCGGCGTCCTGAGAAATGCGCAAGGGGATCCCTTCGGGCCGTGTATACTTTCCACAATGAGACAGGTTTCCTCTGTCCCTGTCTTGGGACATCCTGAGTGGAGGAGGGCCCGTGTTGTTCCCAGAGCCCCACCCACCCCCACAGGAACACTTCCTGTCTGTGCGTCTTTCTCACTGGCTTGCAGGCGGAATAAAAGCAGGTTCGGTGTCTCGCCCCGTGGATCACTGCACAAGCAGGGGCCGCCAGGTAAATTGTGATGATGGTTACGGGGTGAATCCCAGACTCCCGGGTTCCCAGCCCGCCGGTCTTCGTGGCTGGGGACGGGTGCTGGCCAAACCAGTCAACGCGCGTTGGTGTCCACGTACCCGAAGGTCAGAGGACACATTGTCCGGTCCTGGGATGATGACGTGGGGTGCGCTGTCAGGTCGACGTGGAGTTTGAGTCTCCGAAGAAACTGAAACGTGATTCTGTCTGCCGTGGGCAAGCCCACAGGACCCGAGACGCCCACTGTCCCTCAGATAAAGGCACAGGCGAACGCGAACCACGTGGCTGGTTTGGGACTTTCCAAGAGCACCCTCTGTATAGCCACTTTCTGGGTTAACGCTGGGTTTTTCTCTTCCCACGCTAGATATTCATCTTTGAGAACAACATCTACTACTGTGCACACGTCGGGAAGCAGGCCATCCGTGTCGTCTCGACTGGGAAGGAGGGCGTCATTTACAACGGCCTCAGCGACTGGCTGTACGAAGGTGAGACACGCCACGGGCCCACGGAGCGGGCTCGTGTGGTCGCCACGGTCACGTGGCCACTGTGGTCACGCGGTCACCGTGGTTGTGTGGTTGCCATGGTTTGTGGGTTACCATGGTTGCTGTAGTCATGTGGTCACTGTGGTATTGTGGTCGCTGTGGTTATGTGGATGCCATGGTCATGGGTCACCATGGTCATGTCATCACTGTGGCTGCCATGGTCGTGTGGTCACCGTGGTCACGTGGTCACCATGGTCGTGTGGTTGCCATGGTTGCTGTGGTCGTGTGGTCGCCACTGCCCCTGGTGTTGGCCGTTGTCTTTTCCTTTCACCTTCACTACAAATTAAACTCCCGCTTCTTGAGGTTCAGTTAATGGAAAAGATGCCTGTTGGAGCGTCAGGGAGCGGCGGGCCGTCTGCAGGAGGCTGGAGTGTTGAGCGCTCACCTGGTGGCCAGGTGTGCGGGGCTTTCCAGGACCCAAGCTCTTCGGCCTGAGGGCAGGAGGCGTGTCGGGGGGGCTGTATTGTACCAGGAGGCGACTCCTGGGGCCCCCGGAACGTGCGCAGGTTTCTGACTCACTCCGTCGGCCGAGAGCCTTGTTCTGCCTGGAGGTGGGCGGAGCTGGGAAGAAATGACGGGTTCAAGCCTCCGAAAGGAGCCAGTCCGAGTGAGCCGCTGTCCTGGGTCCCTGCCCACCTTGTGGGAGCCTTCCCACCACGGGGTCCCTAAGGTGCCAGAGGACCCCAGCTGTGTGCGTTATGAAGGAACTGGGACTCCGAGCCAGGAGCTCCGTTCTGAACCCCTATAACCCCTCCATGCTCCTGAGGCCGCCGCTGTCGTGTCGTTGGCCGCTCGGCGCCAGGCTGCATGCTGAGCCCAGGGTCGTCTCTGTGCACACGTGGCCTCCAGCTCAGTCCAGGTGCACGGCCTGACACTGGAACGGCAGCCTGAGCACACACTGGTTGCTCACGGTTCTGGAGGCTGACCGTCCAGGGTCAAGGTACGGGCCCGGTGCCCAGAGAACCGTGCCGACCCTGTGCCTGCCTGGCCCCCATGTCAACCTCAAACTGCTGGTCCCTGCTCACTCATAAGTCACCGTCGTCGGTGTGTGTCTATAACAAGTGCGTTTTGAGTCCCACATCGACCCAGAAAACATCTGCACAGAAGGAACCTCCCCTCAGGGCCTGCCCTCCACAGTGAGAACCGCACCCCTGGAATCACACCCCTGACCCCCCGGTGACACCTGCCAGGGACACAGCTCTCCCCTGTGAGCCCCGGAGACCTCGTAGCTCAGTGACAATTACGCTTTGTGACCGCTGGTAGGCGTTAACGACGCTTAAAACTGCACGTCACCCATGACTTCTACAGCAGGCTCCGGACACGAGCAGGTTGCTGGAGGTACTTTGGTTTCATCAGCACCGGGACGAGCCGCCAGGCGGGGGTGCCGGGCACCGGGCACTGGCTCGAGCAGAGAGCGGTGACTTTGAGCAGCCCGCTTAATGTTTGCAGTATTTAATGAAGCCGGAGTGAGCGCCTCCTGTCTGGCTCCGGTCTCCAGCCCCGGAGAGTGTTAATGACCTTGGCGCGGGCCGCGGGTACATTCCGCCTGGCAGAGAGACGGGTCAAAGGGCTACGCTGTTGAACAGCGGCGCATTCAGCTCCGACACAGAGACGGATGAGGTGACCTGTCCCTCCTGTGCCTCCTGTGCCTCCTGTGCCTTCTCCGACCCGGGGAGCGCCGTCGGGTCTGCGCCTCTGTGCCTCTCGGCGTGAGAACAGGGCACCGACTGGAGGGTCGGGAGCGTGGGGGGGGGATGCGGAGCCACTCTCAGGGGCTCTCAGGGGCCTCCTGCCCCCCCCCCCCCGCTAGGCCAGCTGCAGCTGTGCCCACAGCGTCCTCATGTGTCCCCGCCCTTGCGGCTGCCTCGGGACAGAAATCCCGGTGCAGGCGGGGCTGCGGGAAACAGCAAAACCTCGAGCCTCCATCTCCTTCTGCGGGACCACGTGCAAGAGGGCTGTGACCTCCCTGACTCGTGTCCCAGCCGTTTTCTTGAAAGAACACCGACCGCGGGGCTGTCGGTTCTTCGGTCGCAGAATTAGGGGTGTGGGAGCTGAATGGCCCAGCAGTCGCCTGATCCAGATGTGGGCAGAGTCTCTGCCCAGGGCCAGGGAGCCTGATCCAGATGTGGGCAGAGTCTCTGCCGAGGGCCAGGGAGCAGGGGTTTTAGGTTCCGCAGGTTCGCCTGTCTCTGCGCCACCCTACACACACACACACACACTCACACACACACACACCAGTGTTTGCGCACTGAGAAGGAGCCAGCCCTGGGGATGCTGGCATCCTGGGCCGTCCTGAGCCGTCCCGGGCCGTCCTGGGCTGTCCTGAGCCATCCTGGGCCGTCCTGGGCCATCCTGGGCCATCCTGGGCCTTCCTGGGCCGTCCTGGGCCTTCCTGGGCCGTCCTGGGCCATCCTGGGCCATCCTGGGCCTTCCTGGGCCGTCCTGGGCCGTCCTGGGCCTTCCTGGGCCGTCCTGGGCCTTCCTGGGCCTTCCTGAGCCATCCTGGGCCTTCCTGGGCTGTCCTAGGCCGTCCTGGGCCATCCTGGGCCATCCTGGGCCTTCCTGGGCCGTCCCGGGCCGTCCTGGGCCGTCCTGGGAAGGTCAAGCAGAGGGAGGTCACCACCGCTGTGTCGGGTTCTCCTCATGTGACTCTGGTAAGAGCCAGAGGGCAGGCACACAGGTCAGACTCTGAGCCCTGGACACGTCCCAGAGCCCAGGCCCCGCTCCTGCTCCTGGGCAGGTGAGCCCTCCCCGTGCACAGCGGACGGCACAGGGCCCAGGCCCCCCTCCTGCTCCTGGGCAGGTGAGCCCTCCCCGTGCACAGCGGACGGCACAGGACCCAGGCCCCCTCCTGCTCCTGGGCAGGTGAGCCCTCCCCGTGCACAGCGGACGGCACAGGGCCCAGGCCCCCTCCTGCTCCTGGGCAGGTGAGCCCTCCCCGTGCACAGCGGACAGCACAGGGCCCAGGCTCCCTCCTGCTCCTGGGCAGGTGAGCCCTCCCCGCGCACAGCGGACAGCACAGGGCCCAGGCCCCCTCCTGCTCCTGGGCAGGTGAGCCCTCCCTGCACACAGCGGACGGACGGCACAGGACCCAGGCCCCCTCCTGCTCCTGGGCAGGTGAGCCCTCCCCGTGCACAGTGGACAGCACAGGGCCCAGGCTCGCCCGGCCCATGGCGTGGCACCCGCGCCAGGGGACGGTCCAGGGCTGTCTGTGCCCAGAGGAGGTGACCCCCCGGCTCCGGTCAGATAACCATCCGCACAGGTGCCGTTTGGGGACCAGTGAGCGGGTCTGGCCCTTGTTCTATTAACAAGGAAACTGAGCAGCTGTGTGGCTTTGGGATTTTAAGCAGATGCTTCCAGAAAGGGCCCAGCTGGAGGCTCAGGTCACCCCTCGGCAGAGCAGCCTGTGCCCGGCCCTCAGGGCGAGACCGCGGCCTCCCAGGAGCTCCGCTCGCGATCAGCTCTCTGCTCAACGCCCCCATTTTCGGTTCTGTGTCTGACCCACCTGCCTGCCACTCTCACCTCGTGTCCGCCCATCACCAGGTTCTCAGTCAAGGTCCGGTCTCAGTACCGCCCACCGACCCCCGGAGCCCTGTGCCCGCACCGCTAGGCAGACAGGAGGGACCTGAGGGATTTCCACGCGGCAAAACCTACCCCATAAGGAAGGGAATCCAGGGCTGGTCCGCTGAGCACCCGCACCCATCGGTCACCGTGGGGACACAGCACGGGACCTGCTAAGGGGGAGGGCGGGGAGGGCCGCACCTTTCCCCCGGGAATCCCCGTGGAACGTGCCCCTGGGAGCCCAGCCTCTGCGTGGCCCTCGGGTGGGAACCACGCCTTCTGCAGCAAAGCCAGGTCCTCCCGGGGAACAGGCGCTTCTTGGCCGGGACAGGCCCTCGGGAAGGGACCTAATGCAGGTGGCGTTTGCTCGGACCCCAGTGGCTGCACATCCTCGTGTCCAACACCGTTCAGGCACTTTCTTTCCCATCCTCACCCGAGGACGTTTTTGCATCTTTCTTGAGGCAGAGCGGGAGGGGGAGAGAGAGAGAGACATCGACATGAGAGAGACACATCGAGTGGCTGCCACCCGCACGACCGACCAGGGCCAGGGACAAACTGCAACCGAGGTACATGCCCTTAGCGGGAGCCGAACCCAGGTCTCTCTGGACCGCAGGCGGACGCTCCAACCGCTGAGCCAAACCGGCCAGGGCTGTGGAGGCACTTTGGGAAGAATGATGAATTCCGAGTGAAGACCGGAGAAACACAGATGTCGTAAAACCGAGCATGTGTTCACCCCCCAATTCTCAAGTTCATCCTTTAAACAGTTCCCCCAAGTTCCCATCCCTCGAGGTACAGCCAGTCCAGGGTTCCCCAGTTCCTTTCCAGTTCCTCCGGCACGACTCAGAGCCGGAACCGGGGTCCCAGTGTAAGCTCGTCCTGATGGGCTTCGGAGCTGATGATGAGGGTATCTGTGGCCAACCCCCCAGACATCACATCTCGGGGTGACACCCACAGCGCGCCCCTCCCGCCGGGCAGGGCAGACATTCCGCACGACCGACCCCCCGTCCTCCCACCTGCCTTGCGTCCCTCGTTGTGGGGTCTCGAGTCTCCGAGTCTCAGATAGAAGAACAGGCCTCAGCTCTCGGCCACTCCGCCCCCAAGTGCTCCGCATGCCCGACGCCCCCCGTATTCCTCAGCCAGATTCCAGCTTCCTCGGACTCCAGGTGCAGGATGTACTGGACACTGTTGGCCATTAAAGGAAAAGAAAGTGCCCGGCCGTGTGGCTCAGGGGCTGGGCGTCGACCCCGCACCAAGAGGTCCCCAGTTAGATTCCCAGACAGGGCACAGGCCCAGGTTGTGGGCCCGATGCCCAGTGGGGGGCATGCAGGAGGCGGCCAGTCTGTGTTCTGTCTCATCGGTGTGCCTGTCTCTCCCTCCCTCTCCCTCTAACATCAATAAAGAGAAGGGAAGGGAGCCAGGAATGAGAGGGGATGGTGCCGAGTCGTTGTGGCTGAGTCCGCGCCCCCTGTGATGGGTTCCCCTGCTGTCCTCACCCCAGGACAGTGGGTGGGGACGGGGCTCTCTCTGTGCCCTCGGGTTTTATGTAATGACTTTCATTTCATTGTCGCGTTCGACCGAGTCAGGAAGAGTCATCTCTAAAGGGAAAGAAAGCCGAAGGGGAATTGAAAACTAGGTAACAGGGACCTTTCTGGCTGCTGGGGAGAGGGGGGGCTGGGGCGATGGGGGTCGGGGGAGGGGAGCCTTCCCAGCACAACAGCCTTTGCAGCCTCTGATTCGGTGATGCCGGGAGGGGAAAGGGGTCCCACTGCCCCCCACTGAGATCTCCCAGAGCAGATATCACGGATGGATGATGCTTAGCCAGCATGGGGATGGCATGTGTGCGTGTGCATGTGTGTGTGCATGCATGTGCGTGTGTGTGCATGTGTGTGCGTGCATGTGCGTCTGCGTGCGTGTGTATGTGCGTGCATGCATTTGTGCGCGTGCATGTGCGTCTGCGTGCGTGCATGTGTGTGCGTCTGTGTGCATGCACGTGTGTGCATACGTGCGTGTGTGCGCGTGACAGAGAGAGACAAAGACAGAGCAAGAAAGACACACAGAGACAGAGGCAGAGAGACGGAACGGGAGACAGACAGCGACAGAGAAAGGTGGGTCCCTGCTGAGCTCTCAAATACCCCGTCACCAAAGTCGGACCTTTGATGCATCTGCCCCAATGTCGCTGGAGCCCTAAAACACCGGCCGTCATCCATGCAGGACGAGGGCGAGGGACCCGGTCCTGAACCGCGTGTGGCCGAGTTGCCTTGACCAGCAGGTGGAATTGTGGGGGGCCAGCCGCCCGTCCTCGGTTCTCCCCGTGGGCCCACACCTCATGTGCTAATGGGGCGCCCTCCGGGGCCCTGGGCTGCCCCCCAAAAAAAGCAGCTTCTTGAAAAGTTCCACTTAAATGTCCGCAGCCACGGAGAGAAGCAGTTGGTATCTTCTGCCCCGGGTGTGACGTCTGAGGAGCAGGGAGTCAGGGCCGTCTGTCAGGGACCACGGGTCCACCGGAGGAGCCGGAAGGCAATCTGTGTGAGGGGTTGAGGGGTCGGGGAGCAGAGAGCCCCACCCCGCGGGGGCCCCTCCTGGCAGGTGCGGGGAGGGACGCTGCCCTCTGCTGGCCGGCCACCCACATGGCCGCGTGGCCCTGTGCTCAGGTGTGCGTGTGCTGAAACCGGCCAGTCTCTGGCGAGGACGAGATGCTGGGGTGTGTGACCCACACACGGCAGCGCCGGCGGGCAAGCGAGGCTGCCGGCATCACAGGCGCGGCTCCGTGGGCCCCCCGGCCTGAGGCTCGCTGGTTTCTTTCATAGCCACGCCCCACCCCGTTTACTTCTGCTCCGGGCCCCCGGGGAGGAATGTTCCCTGGTGGAGACACACGGCAGCCGGTGCACGTGGGGACACGTCAGGTTTTCTGTATTTGGAAGGCGGCCGTGTCTCTCCAGATGCGGTTCTATCTGGCAGGTTATTTGTGTCTTGCGCAATCTTCCGGGACACAGGTTTCTCGGGGCACTTTGAACCTGCTCCCACGGGTACAGCTCGGGGGTGCGGGGAACGGGCATCGACCCCCCGTCAGAAGCCGCAGGGCCGTGACCTTCAGGAGTGCTCCTCGGCCCCGTCTTGCCGTCCGCGTTCTGTTTCCACGGGCACTTCGCCTCCTTGAGAGATGACAGTCGGCAGGACGGTGAGCCCAGGCAGACGGGGTCACGGCGTGTTGAGGGGTCGTCTGAGCTGCCGGGCTCTCGCAGGGTAACGGGAGGCCGCTGTGGTCGGCTTCTCTGGCTGGCCAGGCCTGCGGTGTCCTGGGAACAGCTGGGAACCAGGCATCGGAGACTGAGCCGGGCGCTGCCCCCTTGGTCCGGTAAAAGGACCCGTCTCCGGCGGAAAGTCTCCAGTCCGCCGCTCCTCACGGCCCGAGTGGCCATGCACGGCACTGGGAGTCGAAGCCAAGCTCTGACATGTCCTTTGAGCGAGTTCCCGGTGTCCCTGGGCCTCAACTCTCCCCTCTGTAAAATGGGCTCACAGAAGCCCTTCCCAGGAGACGGTGGTGGAGCTCAGAGGACACAGGGCACTGTAGTCCCAAAGTCAGGGTGTCGGCTGGTGAGTGTTATTCCTGCAGCGTTTGCCGAGAGAAGGGATTCGGGGCGCGTGTGTGAGGGTCTGAGCCGGGCTAGGGCATGGCCACACGGGGTCCGCTCACAGGAACTTCTGGGGGAGCTGAGGGTGCTGCTGTTCCTGGGTGGTCCTGGGACAAGGGTGGCGCCGTCTGGGCCCAGCGAGCCGGGGGATCTGAGGGGCCACGTGAATCGTGAGACCTGCCGGGTACCGCGGCAAAGGTGGGGGAGCAGATGGGACAGGTGTGGCCCCGGTGAACCGCCTTCTACCTCGGCCATCTTCACCTGTGGTCCGTCCAGTCCGGCCGCTCACTGGGCCGGGCGTGTGACTTCCACCCTCGGTGTCTCGATGGAGGCCAGCGGCTCTGGACCCGCAGCCCGGCTGCGTCCGAAGGAGCTGGAGGCCTCCAGGGGCGCCTCACCCCGCAAACCACCCGACTCCCCTCTCCATCGAGGCAGCCACCCTGCCCCCTGCGGCCCTGCCCCCAGAGCCCACGCCACCTTCTCGTGAGCACCCGGAGGGGGGACGTCGCCTTGCAGCGTGGGGTCGCTAAGGTGAGGCCAGCAGACGTAGGGGTGGCAAAGGAACTTGTCGTTACTCGGTGACCAAATGTCGCCCGAGGCACTCCTACACAGGGGGGCCCCCCCGGGGTCCCCGCTCAATCTGTTTTTCACTTGAAAGCAGGGAGCGACTGAGTGCTGAGACCCAGAAGATACTCCACACGGCGGTAATGTCCCAGGCGTTGTCCCCGCAGGCTGGAGAGGGCCACTGGGCAGCTGTTCCTAAAGGAAGGGCAGGTGTCTCCACCGAGTGACCGCCTCTCACCCCTTTGCTTGTGCCGTCCACTCTGAGAGCGAGCCGGGCACCCAGGCCGGCGTGGAGCAGGAGAGCTGGTGTCCCTGCCGCGGTGACCATGGAGCTCCCGCAGGGGCCACAGGGAATGCGGAGACAGAGCGGTGGGGACAAGGTGTCGGGCAGGGCTTAGCCCTGAGCTTGGGGCTCTGCCCGGCTGGGCCATCTCTCTCTGTCCAGAATCTCCGCCAGTACCCCGCACCCAGCAGGGTGATGTCCGTGACTGAGTGGCCGCGGGGACCCCCTCCCTCCTCCTCCTCACACATCTGGAGCCACCCTGCCGTCAGGGTGTCTGCCGTCCAACAACGGGGTTCACGACACACGGCTGAGCGCAGACACCGTGCCGGGCTGCTGGTAACTTACAGGCAGTTAACCTTCCTCCTAGAACCACAACAACAGAAAACCCTGAAGCCCCGTTTCCCGTCGGATGCACATTGTCCTCGGTGCGCGTTATTTTGGAAACGTGTTTTCACGGAGGGTGCGCACAGGTTTGCAGAACAGCTGCGGCCGATGACGGGGACCGCGGCTGGGGGACCGTCTCTCCCGAGAGCGTGATGGTGAGCGTTCCCGGGTGCAGCCCAAGAGGAACCAGGAGCCCCCCGAAACAATGTGAAGCCAGTCCTAGCTGGTGGGACCCGGGCTTAGAGCGTCAGCCCGTACACGGAAGGGTCTCGGGTTCGATTCCCAGCCAAGGGCACGTACCTGGGTTGCAGGTTCAATGGTTCAATCCCATGTGCGGGAGCAACTGGTCGATGTGTGTGTGTCTCTCTCTTTCTCTCTCTCTCCCCTTCCTCCCTTCCACTCTCTCTTAAAAAAAAAAAAATTGGGAAAAATATCCTCAGGTGAGGATCAACAACAACGAAGTAAAGCCAGGATGTGCAGGAAATGTTACGTCGAACTCCAAGGCCACACTTTTGCTTCGTGGTGAAATGTCTAACGTTGGAAAAGGACAAAATAAAGTCAGCACTTTTAAGGGACCCCCCGTAAACACAAGCCGGGGTTTCTCTCGGTGGGTAGGTAAGACCCTGTGCAACGGAAATTCCCTTTTCAGAACCTCAGTCCTTCTAACTTTCCGGTGACGATTAACGCGATGATCATCTTTGGCAAAATGCCAGGAAGAAAATTAAAAGTCCTAATAGGGTTGACCATATATTTTACCTAAGACACTCAACCAACCTCTGTAAAGATTATTAAATTAATATCAAGGTCACAGTATTACAGCAGATTTTTTTTTTCTAACTTGAACTCGGTTCAAGAGCCGAATTTTTTTTTTTTTTTTTTTTTTTTATCCTCACCCGAGGACATTTTTCCATTTTTTGTTCAGGTAGAGTGGGAGGGAGAGAGAGGAACAGAGAGAGAGAGAGAAACATCGACGTGAAAGGGACACATCGAGTGGCTGCCACCTGCACAACCGACCAGGGCCGGGGACAAACTGCAACCGAGATACGTGCCCTTAGCGGGAACCGAACCCGGGTCTCTCAGGACCGCAGGCCGACGCTCTAACCGCTGAACCAAGCCGGCCAGGGCCAGGAGCCGAATTTAAAACGATGTTTAGACGGTTCCAGTATCAACCGCAACTGGCCCCAGGCAGTGACCAGGAGAAGGTCGTGTTGATCGAGATGACTTGGTATAGACAGGTGTCCCCACCCGGCCACGCTCATTCTCCCCACGCCACCCACTGGTGCTAACATCACGGACAGGCGCTGGGGTCGTGGTGGACAGGTAGGCAGAGGAGAATGGAGAGGAAAAGAAACCGAAAACAGATGTCATCTCTTCTCGTACTTTCCATACGTCCACTCCTTCATGTACTTGCTGTGTGATGTGAATGAATTATTTCAACCTTTTTTTCCCCCCTTTAATGTCCTTAAGGGGACAGCGCCCCCGTAGAGAGGTCGTTTTCGGAGTTACGTGAAAGTGACTGGCGCACACGCTCACACCGCCTGTGAGTTCTGATGCAAGGAGGGGCAGACAGAGGAAGGGGTCACAGTGAATGACTTTCCGAACCAGGAATGTCACTCCAAAGTCACCTTCGTTTTATTCAGCACTTGGTCTTGGGTCAGCCCTGCCCTCCTAGTCACCATCCCCGGCAACTTTCTTTAATTGTCAGACAGAAACGTGGCCCTGGCCGGTGTGGCTCAGTGGACGGAGTGTCATCCCATAGATGAGAGGTCCCGGTTCGATTCCCGGTCAGGGCACATGCCCAGGGTGCGGGCTCGATCCCCAGTAGGGGGCGTGCAGGAGGCGGCCAATCGATGTTTCTCTCACACCAGTGTTTCTCTCCTTCTCTTCCTCTCTCTCTCAAAAAGTCAATAAAAACTTTTTTTTTAAATTCTCACTCGAGGACATTTTTCCATTTTTTGTTTACATAGAGTGGGAAGGAGAGAGAGAGAGAGAAGCATCGACGTGAAAGGGACACATTGAGTGGCTGCCCCCCTCACGACCCAACCAGGGCTGGGGATAAACTGCAACCCAGGTACACGCCCTTGACTGGGAATCGAACCCACACGCTTCCTTCTGCGGGTCTGTGCTCTAACCAGCAGGCAAACCGGCCAGGGCCCAACCACCACATTTTATAGTCCGAAGTCATCCTTAGTCTGAATGCCGAGAGCTCAGGGAACTACTCTGGCCCTTCGCTGATGGGAGCAGCAAATGCTTTGTTCTCTACCAGCACCAGGCCTTGGCTTCACCCCTTAATCTCCCCCCCCCCTCTCTCTCCCTCTCCCCCCCCCCATCAGTCTCTCTCCCTCTCGCTCTCCCATCCTGGTCAGGCCAGACTGAAGCTGTGTCCCCTCTAGGTCTGAGCGCCAGTCTAGAAACGAGACAGACACAGACGGTGGGAATGAGCACGAGCCGGGCCCTCCCTGGCCTGGGCCCCTCTCACCAAGCAGAGCCCGTCTGACGGGCTTGGTGGCCCGACTTTGCACAGGGGTGTCCGTCTGTCCCCTCTGTCCCGGCAGGGCTTTGCTCTGGGTTCTGAGCGAGGCAGAGGCGTGGCGTCCGTGCGGGGAGGTGTGCGTTCTGTCCGTCTGAGCCCTCGCTGCCGCCAGCCGTGTTGCTGCTGGGGCGTCCCGGGGTCGCCCGTGAGTTCGGGTGTGAGGCTCGGCCCGGCTCCCCAGGCTGGTTTGGGTGGACCCCGTTCCCCTCTCCCTCTGCCCCTGGATTCTGCTCACTGCCGCTGGCTCACTGTGGCCTGCTGGGCTCCCTCCCTGCAGCGCAGAGTCCCCGCCGCACCGTCTGCCGGAGTCTGTCACCGCGGCCGTCCGGCAGGCCAGGTGGGTCTGTGCGGGTCCTTCTGAACCACCTCATCCCCACGCACCTGGAAGTCACCTTGCTGGCTGCTGAGCGCCCTGGAAAATTACAAGCCCGAAGAGGCGGCTGTCTTTCTTATTTTAATATGTTTTTACTGATTTTTTTAGAGAGAGCGGGAGAGAGAGGTAGAAACATCCATGTGAGAGAAACATCGATCGGCTGCCTCCTGCACGCCCCAGACCGGGGATCGAGCCCACAACCGGGGCATGTGTCCTGACCCGGAACCAAACCGGGACCTCTCAGTCCGTGGGATGACGCTCCATCCACTGAGCCACGCCAGCTGGGCTGTTCTTTTGTTTTTCCTTTTTGTACTTCAACAGACCCTTAGGCTTTTGTCGGCTGCAGAAAAGCTTCTGTGTTGATACATGGGGTGCCACGTGGTCCCGGACACTGGAGGCAGAGGGGGCGTCGGAGGTGGCCCCTCGGTGGACAGATGGGGGACTCGTCCAGGTCTCTGGGAAGGAGCAGAGCAGTCCGGGCGCCAGGACCCTGGGACCTTGCATCCATTTCCACTGAGCAGCTGTGCCCAGACCTGCGGAGTGTCCTGGGTGGAAAACCAGTCGGCCAAGGGCTCCGTGGTGGGTGGACCTGCCTGGGTAGTGACAGAGCCCAGTGGCAGGCCCGTGGCACGTTGGGGCGGGGGTCCCCCAGGCTGCTGTCAGGCTCGGGGGGAACACGAAGAGGGCAGGAGAGGAATGAGGATGGTGACGTGTGACGAAGGGCATGGCTCCTGTCATTGTGGCCACAGGTCCCACAACACATCAGGACCCCACTGAGAAGTCACTTTGCAACAAGAGACCTGGTCGCAGCGGCCGTGACGGAGGGAGGGACGAGCCGCACATCGGCCGCGTCCCCAGACCCAGGAGTCTGCCCGTGGCTCCCCTGGCCCAGGGGAGAGAATGGCAGTGGGGTCTCACCAGCCTGGCCCAGAGCCTCACTGCACCCCACAGCCGTGTGGGCCCTGCTGCGGGCCCCCAGAGGCCACGCCGGCCTGCCCGTGCCCACTCCTCCTGCGGCAGCCACGCCGCGCTTTGCCCCGTCGCGTGGTCCTCGCCGTGTTCCCCGCACGCCTTCTGCTCTCCCCACGGGATTCCAGGTCCGGGGTCGCCGTCCTGTCCCTGCAGGCTCAGGCAGCCGGGTTGTCGGGATCGACGCCCAGTGACGCCGTGACTGTGCAGTTCTATTGTCATGGTCTCAGAAGCAAACTGGAGGGAATTCGCTGACACTGCGCATTGACGCTGCGCCAAGAAGGGCCCCTGGGCCTGGGAGCTGGTCGGCACCCAGAGGGGCCCCTGGTCCCAGCTCTCCATCCGCTGCGGGGGGCGTGTCGTCTCTCGGCCGGATAACAAGCAATACAACACTACACGAACGACAGCAGACTTGTCCTTCCTGGAACAGATACGGATTCTGCAGAACTCACCGGCAGCTAAGACTAGGACACGACACTGTGGAAGGGGCGGGATGATGGGTGTTTCCGGCGGGAACCTGAGGAGCAGATCTCGTCTCGTTCCGGTGAAAGTGGGGCCACTTGTTCTGTGCCACACAGATGAGCTGTGTCCTTCCTTCAAGAGCCGGGGCGCACTGGGCCGTGAGCACCTCCTTCTCCCCCACGGCTGTGCACACAGGAGTCTGTGTGTGGGCAAAATAGAGGTTTACATGGTATGCACATATATACCCACAGTATACACAGAGTATACATACAGGATACACATGGTGTACACACAGTATAAACACGGTATATACACAGGATACACACTGTCTACACATGATATACACACAAGATATACACAGTAAGCATACAGGATAAACACAGGATACAATATACACAGAATGTGCATACAGTGTATATACAGTATACACATAGAATACACATATATACTTGATATATACACAGTATACACATATTATACATGCAATATATACATAGTATACACAGTATACACACACAGGATATAAACAATATACACAGAGTGCAGATAAAATATACACATGGTATATACACAATATACACACATTATACACTTGATATACACACAGTATACACACAATATGCAGAGTATACACACAGTATACACATGATATACACACAGGATACACACAGTATATACATGATATACACACAGGATACACACAATATGCACAGAGTATACACACAGTATACACATGATATACACACAGGATACACACAGAATACACATGATATACACACAGGATACACACAATATGCACAGTATACACACAGTATACACATGATATACACACAGGATACACACAGTATATACATGATATACACACAGGATACACACAATATGCACAGAGTATACACACAGTATACACATGATATACACACAGGATACACACAATATACAGAGTATACACACAGTATATACATGACATACACATAGTATACACCTGCTATACACACAGTAGACGTGAACCCCTAGACATCTGCAAGCTGAGCTGGGATTTCCTGGACTCAGCCTCCAACACAGCTTGCTGTCTCACTTGGGTCGTCTTGGGTGTGATCTGCCTTGGCGTGAACTGATTTCCTCTAATACTGTTGTTCAGATCATCTTAAAATAGTAACCCTCAACAGTACCATATAATTCCATTCCAAAAGCACTTGTGATCAAAATCACAACTAAACTACAGAACAGCCAACATTCAGAACCGCCTGAACTCAAGCTGAATGGAAGTCCTACAACTACAAAATTAAAGCAGCAGCCACATCGAGACTGGTAGGAGGGGCGGAGGCAATGGGCTGGTCCCACACCCACGTGTGGCGGATAAAAATCAGGAGGACACCACGGCTGGGAAGGTCCTCCCTGAGGACTGAGGGGTTCCCGTCCCACACCAGGCGCCCCGCTCAGGGTTCCAGTGCCAGGAAGAGAATTCCCGTAACTTCTGGCTGGAAAAACCAGCAGGAACTGAGGCTCAGGGAGGCTGAGGCGGCTGGAGCCCCAGGCAGCTCCTTAAAGGGCCCGCGCACGGACTTACCCCAACTTGCTCCCTCTAAGCTTGGAGGGGAGGCAGCTGGAGAGGCACCAGAGACATACAGGGAAGAACTGAGCTGTTTGGCACTGGAGCGAGGGCTGGAGAGGGGACTTTCTCCTGGACAGACGTGCTGGCAGAGACTGATGTTCCTTTGGTGAGCCCTTCCCCAGGGTGGCAGATGCCACCTTATCGGGGACTCCAGCAACCTGGCTCATACTATTTTCCCTGCCCTCCCTGAGGCCCCACCCCACCCAATTTTCAAGCCCACCCAAGCTGTCTCCAAAGGCTTTACCACAGGATTGGCCTGTCTTGGATCCTGCTTCAGAGTTTCCTAAAATCTCTCAAACAAGCAGCACCTGGACTCAGCGAGCCCCATACCTCTCGTTAAGTAGCCCCAGGCCTGGCACTAGAAGCAACCAGCCTTGGTTCACAGCTTGGCTTTGCCTGGGCACCTCCAAGCCCAGCACAAGGAGCAGCCATCTGCATATTACTCTGTAGCTTATGCTGGTGGTCCCGGGTAGAACACAGGCAGTGGCTGACTTTGCCCCAGAGCCAGCACACCTGGTGGACAGTTTCAGATCACATCAAAACAGCACCACTCAACCACCCCCACAAGGGACATAGTCCATGAGCAGACTCAGTGGGTACCAGAGCCCTGCTGCAGTAAGTCTTGCTCTGTGTGGTGGGCCCTGCACAGCTGATCCTACATGGTAGTTAGAGGCCAGTGGTCAGTGGGCACAGCCAGTCCTTGCAGCAGAACAGCCTGAGTAAATCCCTCCCATTGATGTGCCAACAGCAATCAAGACTCTGTTACAACAGAAGGGTGTACAGTTCACACTAGGGGTGCACCTTGAGGGCACAGCTGGGGTAATCAGGGAGTCTGTGCTACTGGATCCTACAGGACACCTATAATAATAGGCCACCCTATGAAGCCTAGAAGACAGAGCAACTCTACCTAATACATAGAAACAATCACAGAGAAGCAGCCAAAATGAGACAAAGAAACATGTCCCAAATGAAAGAAAAGAACAAAACTCCAGGAAAAGAACTAGACAAAATGGAAATAAGCAATCAGTCAGATGCAGAGTTCAAAACACAGGTTATAAGGATGCTCAAGGAACTTGGTGAGACATTCAAGGAACTTAGTGAGACCTCCCAGGAACTTAGTGAGAACATCAACAACATCAAAAAGGACCAGTCAGAAATGAAGGATGCACTAACTGAAATAAAGAATAATTTACAGGGAATCAATAACAGAGTAGGTAAAGCCAAGAAGCAAGTCATAAAGAATAATTTACAGGGAATCAATAACAGAGTAGGTAAAGCCAAGAAGCAAGTCATCAATTTGGAGTATAAGGAAGCAAAAAACACCCAATCAGAACAGCAAAAAGAAAAAGGAATGCAAAAAAAAATGAGGATAGTATAAGGAGCCTCTGGAACAACTTCAAGCATGCCAACATTTGCATCATAGAGGTGCCAGAAGGAGAAGAGCAAGAACAAGAAATTGAAAACCTATTTGAAACAATAATGGCAGAAAACTTCCCTAACTTGGTGAAGGAAACAGACATACAAGTCCGGGAAGCACAGAGTCCCAAACAAGATGAACCCCAAGAGGCCCACACCAAGACACATCATCATCAAAATGCCAAAGGTTAAATACAAAGAGAAAATCTTAAAAGCAGCAAGAGAAAAGTAGTTCATAGCCTACAAGGGAGCTCCCATAAGACTGTCAGCTGACTTCTCAAAAGAAACTTTGCAGGCCAGAAGGGAGTGGCAAGAGACATTCAAGGTGATGAAAAACGACGACCTACGACCAAGATTACTCTATCCTACAGTGTTATCATTTAGAATCAATGGACATATCAAGAGTTTCCCAGGCAAGAAAAAGCTAACGGAATTTCTTACCACCAAACCAGTATTATATGAAATGCTGAAGGATCTTCTTTTAAAAAAAAGAAGATAAAAATATAAATAATAAAATAGCAATACATACATATCTCTCAACAATGGAATCTACAAACAAAATGAGCAAGCAGAACAGAAACAGACTCATAGATACAGAGAACTTTTTGCCGCTTGCCAGATGGGTGGGGGCTGGAGGGATGGGTGAAAAAGATGAAGGAATTAAGAAGCACAAACAGCCCTGGCCGGTTTGGCTCAGCGGTTAGAGCTACGGCCTGCGGTACAGAGAGACCCGGGTTCGGTTCTCGCTAAGGGCATGTACCTCGGTTGCAGTTTGTCCCCGGCCCTGGTTGGTCGTGCGGGTGGCAACCACTCGATGTGTCCCTTCACGTCGATGTTTCTCTCTCTCTCTTCCTCTCTCTCCCTCCCGCTCTGTCTGAACAAAAAATGCAAAAAAAAAAAGAAGCACAAACTGTTTGTTAGACTGATGAACCTCAAAGGGAAGGGGGGAGGGAGGGTGGGATGGGATAAACCAAAGAACTCCTATGCACATGTGCATAACCAATGGACACCGACAATAGTGTGGGGAAGGCAGGAGGGGGGCCAGATTGGGGAGGAGGGGAGTCAATGGGGAAAAGGGGGGACATCTGTAATACATTCAACAATAAAGATGAGTTGTTTTGTTTTGTTTTGTTTTAAAAAAGCACTTAGACTCACAGTGCTCAAATTTGTGTCCAAAAAAGGGTGTTTCTGAAAAATCAGCCTCCATTCAGTTGGACTCTATCGGTGGGGTTTTCAGGAGCTGGGCTTGCTGTCAGCGCCGGGTGTTCCCTGAGCCCCGAAAGGCGGGCCCAGGGGAGACCTCTCAGGCTGCAGGGGTGCAGTGCCGGGATCAGCGCCTGCTCACCGCGGGGTCCCGCTCCACGTGCTGACTGCCCCCGTCTCTCTGCTCTTTCCCTCAGAGGAGATTCTGAAGACGCACATCGCCCACTGGTGGTCTCCAGACGGCACAAGGCTCGCCTACGCCACCATCAATGACTCCCGGGTGCCCGTCATGGAGCTGCCGACCTACACGGGCGCCGTGTACCCCACGGTGAAGCTCTACCACTACCCCAAGGTAGGCGAGGTGGGAACAAGCCCTGGTGCCCCGCCCCCTCGGAGGTGGTCTGCGCCCCGCAGGGACATGGAGATGCCGCAGCACAGACGGAGGGATTCGGCCCCGTTACCTTCTCTTCACTCCCGTCGGTGGAGTTCAGCTTGTTGGCAAATTTCCTTTCTTTTCAATCACGGAACCGCGTCCATCTCTGGCCTAAGCTTCCTCCGAGCCAAAATAAATCATTCCCTCCACTGTGATTCCCGGTGTCAAAACCCACACTGCCCAAGATGCTCCCTCCTTGTTCCCTTTCTGGGTTTGGCCCCTGAAGGTCAGAGGGACCCGTCTGCCCCCGGGTCCCTGGGTCCACGCTGGGCTTTTGTGAGCTCGGTCAAGTTGCTGGCAGGGGAGCCAGCGGAGGACAGGGTGGGAGGGGCCCGCACTGACCTGCTGTTAGCTAATTAGAGCAGCAAGGTGCCAGGGGGGCTCCACACAGCTAAGTACAGTGTGCTGGACTGTGCCATCCCCAACACACACACACACACACACACACACACACACACACAGGGCAGCCCGCGCTGTCTGACCCTCAGCGGACCACCCACGTATGGAGTGGAGTCCCTTCCATCTAGGAGTGACCACCTTGATCTTACGTGAGCCCTGGGACAGGTGCTCGGAAGTCAGGCTGATGAAACCCCAGATCACTCAGGGGCTGCGGCCTCGTGTTTTCCTGGGAAGTCGCCATGTTCTGGCCAATAGAATCTCTTTGCCCCTTGACACCTCCCAAATCAGAGCTAGGAGCTGGGGGACCCGCCTGACTGCCTTGTCACCGGGCGGATGTCCTCCTTCACCCTGAACTGCTCCCTCTGCAGGGCGCCAGGACACGAGGGCATTAGTCTGATCCTCGGTCCCGCTGAGGCGATGCCACATGGTCCCCTCCAGCCCGGTGCCGCTGGTCCCCAGGACAGAGGGAGCAGAGGCTGAGCAGGAGGTGGTTCAGTTCCTGTTGAAGGACTTCATTTTCCCCACTGCTGGGCCACACTGACGTTCTCCACTTCCAGAATGTTCTCTCCTTGTCTAGTTTCTTTCCCCCTCCCAGTGGTTAGCCCAGTGGAGGGTGCGCACCTGGTGCTGATAGACGGGGGCATTGGAGCCATGAGGGGTGGGCTTCCGAGCACAGGAGGAAGGGTCGGCTCAGTCACCCTGTCCTCCCTCCACGCAGGAGCAGCCTGCCCTCCGCAGCCTCCCGGAGCCTGTGCCTGCCCCGCCAGACCCCGTGGGGCTCAGGCGTCGTCCAGACCGCCGGTGGCTTCCTCATATCCCTGTCCTTTGTCCCCCCCAGGCTGGCTGTGAAAACCCCACCATTTCCCTGCACGTCATTGGCTTAAATGGACCCACCCACGACCTGGAGATGATGCCGCCTGACGACCCACGAATGAGGTTTGCTTCCTTCTCTGAGTCATGTTAGAAAAAATGAACAGTAAGACGAAGTGTCCTTGTTGAAGTTGCAGGGTGTTTTGGGGCTCCGCTGTGTTTTACTGCTGATGAGAAGGGTCATGGTCTCCACCCTCTTTCTGTCATAACCCCCCCCCCCCCGGTGTCCTGGGAAAGGAACGGCAGCCGGACCAGTCTCCCCATTTCTTCCCGGAGTCCGCGGTTCCTGCTCCCACCCAGCTGGGCTCCTGCAGGAAGGGCCCGTCGGGTCGGCCGCACGTGTCCAGCAGGGGGCGCACTCACCAGCCTCTCCATACGAGGCCCTGTAACCGCACTGTCTCTGGCGCCTCGTTTTTGGAGCCGTTATTTTAGGGCACCCTGGGACCCTGCTGGCTCCAGGAACTGGAGTGAACAGCGAGTCCTGCTGCAGGAGCCAAAGCTCCCAGATGGCAAGGTGCCACCATGCAGCGCGGGGAGAGCACCATGACACAGGCGACTACCCCGTTGTCACTAACGTGGTTCAGGTGGGGTTTTTTTAAAAAGTCAGAACAACTGTGTAGCATCTATCAAAGTGAAGTGGTCTGAATGTCGGTTCATCTTGTCCCAAAGTTCAGCCTGGAGGCATGTTAGCTTCCAGAGCCCTCTTTGGTCCTCGGTAAGGGTCTCTGTTGAGGATATTGTCGGGGTCTGGGGAACGAGAGGGGGCGTTGGATTGGCACCAGGGTCCGCGCATTCATAGCTTCCCCGTAAGTCTATAAATGGATCCCGTGAAGCCAAGAGTGATTCCTCCTGAGACTCGGCATACACCCAGCCGCAGTCTTTCCACGACTCCAGCCTGGGTCTCTCCAGTTACAGCCCTTCCAGCAGCTTCCAGAAGGGCAGCAGTCAGGGCCCAGCCACACGGGCCCAGCTCGGGGCTGGATGAGAGAGCGTGTGCTTCTGCTGGTCTTTGGTGCGTGGTGGTGTGGTCTCTGGTGGTGACGTCCACGGTCAGGCCATCTGCCCACATCCCTGAAGCCTGGGGTCTCTGTGGAATTCCACGGGGGTTTTTTCAGCCTTCCTTCTTCAGAGAAGTGTAGATGGTGAAAGGTTCCCCATGCCGGCCCTGGGCTGATTTCCTCCCCCACGCAGCAGTCCCCAGGCCTGAGTCTCGTGCGGCGCCGCCTTGGGGAGCGGGCACTCGGATCGGCTCGGCCGGTGATATTTGTGCTGGGATAGAGACCATTCCACTCCTCACTCCATCTTCTCCCTGCCGACCCAGAGATCTCATCGGTTTCCTGCAGCTCCCGTCCCTGCCTGCCTGCCTCCCGGGCCTGGTCCAGCAGACCCGCTGAATTAATACGGAAAGTCACCTGGAAAATTTAAGCCAGCTGTTGGAGTTCATTGAAAATCTCATTTAGCCAATTTGGTGGTGCTGTTTCTGCAGGCTTGATTAGCTTCAAGGACAATGAAAAATTAGCCTCCGCCCGAGCCTGCGGTCGAGCCCCACCCGCAGGAGCCGGCTCGCTCGCTCTCATTCCCTGCGCTAGTGGCGGTGACACCTTTTCCCCGCAGTGTGAGGCTGCGATCCGTCGTGGTCACACTTTGTCACACGCCTTCTCTGCCACCGTCCCTTGGGGCTTTCCCAAGGTGAGGACAGATATGTCAGAAATCGTCACCACCTGGGAGTTTGTTTGTTGAGCATGTATTATCGGCCAACCGCTAGACGGAGGATGTAATGGGGACGGAAGCGTGGAGGTTACGGTGCAGAGGGAGACAGACTAGGAACAGATGATACAAGCAAGTGAGTAAGCGCAGGCGTGAGGAGGCCGTAAAGAAGCGTGGGGTGTGGAAGAGGGGCCGCCCATCTGGAGGGTTACAGCCTCCTGTTTCACAGTGGTGGCGGCACAGTCGGCATGTGGGACCTGGTGACTCTACTGTGGGGACGTCCTGTGCATTGTGGCGTGTTCAGCAGCAGCCTTGGTCTCCCCCTGCTGTGTGTCCCAGTACCCTTCCCTGGGCTGTGTCTCCACATCCTCCTCCACAGTCGTGGCCCACACTCAACCCCGTGCTGGCCCAGAAAGGAAGCACAGACTTCTTTCCTCCCAGTGTACAAAGTACGGACTCCCTGGGAGATTGGTCCATCTAATCCAACGCAAGCCTTTACAAGGATTAAGGGTAAGACAGAGGTCTTCGGGCAATGGAAACATCACAGAAAATCAGGGTCCTCAATCCAAATGACCTGCTCTTCACTCCACATTATACCACCACCACCTTCATCACCATCACCACCTTCATCACCGTCACCACCTTCACCACCACCATCACCTTCATCACCACCACCACCTTCACCACCACCACCACCACCTTCATCACCACCACCACCTTCACCACCACCATCACCTTCATCACCACCACCACCTTCATCACCACCACCACCCTCATCACCACCACCACCTTCACCACCACCATCACCACCTTCATCACCACCACCACCTTCACCACCACCATCACCTTCATCACCACCACCACCTTCATCACCACCACCACCACCTTCACCACCACCACCACCTTCATCACCACCACCACCTTCACCACCACCATCACCTTCATCACCACCACCACCTTCATCACCACCATCACCTTCATCACCACCACCACCTTCATCACCACCACCACCTTCATCACCACCACCACCCTCATCACCATCACCACCATCATCACCACCATAACCATCACCACCTTCATCACAATCACCACCATCACTACCACTACCACCTTCACCACCACCATCATCACTATCATCACCACCACCATCACTACAACCAACACATTCACCACTACCTTCATCACAATCACCACCATCATCACTACCTTCATCACCATCACCACCATCACCACCACCACCTTCATCACCACCTTCACAACCACTTTCATCACCATCACCACCTTCATCACCACCACCACCTTCATCACCACCACCACCTTCATCACCACCTTCACCACCACCACCACCTTCACCACCACCACCACTTTCACCACTACCACCACCTTCACCACCACCTTTATCACCATCACCACCTTCATCACCACCACCACCTTCATCACCACCTTCACCACCACCACCACCTTCACCACCTTCATCACCACCTTCACCACCACCACCACCACCTTCATCACCACCACTACCACCTTCATCACCACCACCACCACCTTCACCACCATCACCACCTTCACCACCACCTTCATCACCACCACCACCTTCACCACCACCTTCATCACCACCTTCATCACTACCACCACCTTCATCACCATCACCACCATCATCACCACCACCTTTCTCACCATTTCCATCATCATCACCATCACCACCACCTTTATCACAATCACCACCATCATCACCACCATAACCATCACCACCTTCATCACAATCACCACCATCACTACCACTACCACCTTCACCACCACCATCATCACTATCATCACCACCACCATCACTACAACCAACACATTCACCACTACCTTCATCACAATCACCACCATCACCACTACCTTCATCACAATCACCCCCATCACCACCACCACCTTCATCACCACCACCACCATCACTACCACCACCACCATCACCAACACCTTCCTCACAATCACCACCACCACCACACCATCACCACCACCATCACCACCTGACTTGCCTATAGTTGCATTCTTAACGAGGGATAGAACCAGGATGAACACAAGACCCCGACACCTAACCCACTATTTACGTCATTGCTCCAGAGCTATCACACCTACCATGTTTCACTTTGTGCTTAAACTCTCAGATGGCACAAAGCTATACTGGAAGATTTCATTGCAGCTAACATTTCCTTCCTGGTTTCTGTCACCAGGTGTGTGGCCTGAGTTTGGGGTTTGTTAAAGCTCCTTGAGTGATTCTAAAGAGTGGCCAAGGTGGACAAGCCCTTCTCAGTAACAACAGTTTCATGTAGAATGGGAAGACTTTCTCATTGTCAAATGTCCCCCACCCCCATCCCCGAATCTACTCTCCTACCAGTGTATTTCTAATCTAGTCTTTTGTCCTTATGCTAATGACTCTGGGAAGATACTTGTTTTATCTGAACATGACTTACGAGTTTTCTTGAGAGTGTTCTGAGTATGAATTACAAATGCATCAGTGCTCCCTATGGCCTATCTCTGCTTCGACCTCATGTGTCTAAGCAATGACCTGGAAACTTCAGATTCCACACCCTGGTGAGCCTGTCTCGGGGAGAAGTTCAAGGAGATCAACTCAACCTTTAGTGCTCACAGTGTCTGAGGTGGCGTGGCCTTTGTTACCCACTAGGGCAAGGATGCACCTGTGGTGCCTGCGAAATGGAGAAGCTCCAGGCTGGAGAAGGGACAGGTCTTCATTCTGTTGGTCACTGACAAGGGAATTCACAATGTCACTGTTGGTCTCGGGTTTCGATGTTCTCATCAGTAGAAACGGCTGGGGCTTTCGAAGCCGGAAACCTGTGCCTTGGGTGTCCGGACAGGTTGGGTTTCTGGGGAAGAAAGCGTGTTCCGCATCGCTGTGGCCGTGGTGGGCAAGGCAGCCAGACTGTTGCGAAGACACTGGGGACAGACAGACAAGCAACGCTGAGCTGTTTGGCGGGCGAGCGCGAGGCGGGGAGGAAGGAAGTACTGCCCTGCCTTCCCTGTCCCCGTCAGTAGACACCTCTGTTGGCCAACGAGCTCTCCCAGCCAGGAAAGCAGTGTTGACATTCGAGGATGTCAGCAACACACTGGACAAGGTTTCTCAAGGCCACGTCTCAAGGCTGGGTGAGCCGGGTGACGGCAAACTCAGGGCGTCGGCGACATAGTTTACCCCATAGGCCACAGCCAGCAAGTTTGGGGCGTGGGATTGATGGTGGCTGCAGGAGAATGGGGTTTGGCAGAACTGATCATCCCTTGTTTTTAACCGTGCTGGGCGTGCGTTGAGGTGTGACCGGGTGGGACTCACAGCGGCCGTCCCCGCACAGGTGTGTCCATTGCTCTCGTCTTCTCAACGGTTTCCTGTCTCTAGGGCCCTGTTTCTGGAAGGGCTCGGAAGTCGTCCCTTGTGTGCCTTGCTCTTCCTCCGCAGCTACAGGGGAGGAGAGAGGCTCACAGAAGGCCGGCCACCTGACAGCGTCACAGCTGATTCATTCCAGGCCAGGCCCAGGGTCCCGGTCTCCTGTCTGGTGTCCTTGGTGTGCTTCTGTGTCTGCCCTGTCACTCAAGCTCTCCTTGGTTCTCAGGGCCTCTGTGAGGAGACCCTTCCGCACTTACCCCGTGTGCTCACCTGGCATCTTCAGTGTTCCGAGTGCCCTCTCTATCCCAGACCATCTGCTAGTGCCACAGCCGGGGAGCTGAGGAGGTGCGGGACATGGTCCCCCAACAAAGACAGTGGTGAGAAGTGGGGTTACCACTTCCTGCACCCCTGGGCCAGGTGGGCTTCCCAGGGACTGAACCACTCCTACCCCTGCTCCTGGGTTTTTGGATAAATCGCTTATCCGCTCTCCCCAGGATCTGACTGTACGTCAGAGGACAGCTGCGTCACTGTCTTGTGAGCTGAGTTACACGTGATCTGTTGACCACGCCCTTCTCTGTATCCTTCTGTCTCTGCCTGACATCAGCCAGAGTGCCACCCGCCACAGTCCTTTCTCATCGATGACCTCTTGGTCTGTGATGAGCGCCTGTGAAGGGTCTCTGCACCAGGAAGGGGGTGGCTGTCCCCTGGCTGTCATCTGAGGAGCAAAGGCCCACGTGCTGCCGAAAACACTGACTTACTGGAGTTGCTCCTCAGGACTGACAGCCTCTGCCTGGGAGGACCCATTGACTGAAGTGTGACTTTGTCAAAAAAAAAAAAATCTGGGCTTCAATCCAGGGAGACTTTCATCAGAGACTGTGCAGTGCCCAGGAGCAGGTACGGGTGGGTCTATGTTACCATCCCAGGCCTGAGGCGGGGGGGAGCAGTACCTGGACCCTGGGGACAGAGAGCCTTCTGGAGCAAGCCACCAGCAGAGTCTGAGAGCTTGGATTGATGGACAGGTACCCACCCTTCCTCTCTCTCACTCTTCGATCACATACGGGTGCTCCGTGATGCCTTCTGTATAGGTGAGCTTTCCCCTCTCTCAAGTACAGTCAAAGCATGGAGGAAAAGGTGGAGGGGACCTGCAGGGTCACAAGGAAGACATCAGCACATCCTCAACTGACATCGGGAGTCTTGGTGCATGAGGTGCTTGATCCATATTGACTGGGAAGGTCAAGTGGATGGAGGATGGAGGATGGATGAATGATGGGTGGATGATGGATGGATGGATGGATGGATGGATGGATGGATGATAGATGAATGGATGATGAAGGAGGGATGGATGGATGATGAATGGATGGATGATGAAGGAGGGATGGATAGATGATGGATGGATGGATGGATGGATGGATGGATGGATGGATGGACGGATGGATGGATAGATGGGTGGATGGATGATGGAGGGTGGATGTATGATGGAGGATGGAGGATGGATGGATGGATGGATGATGAATGGATGTATGATGGAGGATGGAGGATGGATAGATGATGGAGGATGAATGAATGGATGGATGGATGGATGATGGAGGATGGATGGATGGATGGATGGATGATGGAGGATGGATGGATGGATGGATGATGGAGGCTGGATGGATGGATGGATGGATGATGGAGGCTGGATGGATGGATGGATGATGGAGGATGGTGGGTGTAGGATGATGGGTGGATGGATGGATGGATGATGGATGGGTGGATGGATGGTGGATGATGGATGGGTGGATGGATGGTGGATGAATGGATTGATGATAGATGGATGATAGAAGATGGATGATGAAGGAGGGATGGATGGATGATGAATGGATGGATGGATGGATGGATGGATGGATGGATGGATGATGGAGGGTGGATGTATGATGGAAGATGGAGGATGCATGGATGGATGGATAGATGGATGGATGGAGGATGGATGGATGATGAAGGATGGATAGATGATGGAGGATGAATGAATGGATGGATGGATGATGGAGGCTGGATGGATGGATGGATGATGGAGGATGGTGGGTGTAGGATGATGGATGGGTGGATGGATGGTGGATGAATGGATGGATGAACATACTAACAGATGGACAGATGGTGTGTTCTGAGTGTGTGAAGATGAAGGGCTACAAAAGGGGAACATGAGATTAGCCTACACCTTTCCCTGCCCATGGATCCCTTCAAGCTCCAAGCATAGAAACTGTTGAGCAAGGACTTCACTCCCTAAGAGGGCACACCCGTCCCTTCCCCCTCCCTCATCCTGACAGCCCGCCTGCATTCCTGCCAGCACCTGGGACAGGTGGAAATGTGAGATTATGGGAACTGATACCGAGTAGGACTTTGTCTTACAGTCACATTGTTCCTGCAGCCTGCCTGCAGACAGTTCCACACAGTCACGTGACCGCCCGAGGCCGCGCGCAGCAGCAGGGCACACGCACCATCACGGGAGCACTGGGATTCGGTGGCAGCTCGTTTTGCTCAACGATGCCTTCTATTAGAGAACATCATTTTGTTAAAACGGGTCACTCAAAGTGCTTTTTGCTCTAACTCGATCCACGGACAAACAACGCTTTACAAATGCCAGCGCCAATCTCGGGCTCTTCACTTCTGTGGGCAAACCAGCCCTTCGTCCCTCGCCCCGGACTGGCACACGGCCGTGGGAAGCTTTGCCAGAATTCGGAAGAGCAAGAAGTGACATGGCGCATTAATCCCTGCAAGAGAGACGATGCTCCATCAATATTTTATGGCGAACAAATGGACTGATGAAAAATTCACGCGCTGCTCACCAGGAAGAGCCCCGAGTTCTGACTCGAAGGCGCCTCTGGCTGGAGCTTCGTGGGAATGTTGTCTGATTCTCTCAGCCACGCCGGGCTTTTCAATGAGCACCCCTGTCCCTCCCGGGGGAGCTGCCCTCACCTGGGCTGAAGTTAGGGGGTGCTAGTTTGTCTCCCCACCAACCATGACAACCCCCCCCCCGAAGGCAAGGGTTCTGCCGTGTGATCTGCCAGCCCCGGCCCGTGTCTACCGCACACTGAGTCCATGGCACCTGTGCAGGGGGCATTCAGCTAACACCTTCGAAAGTGCCATTCTTCTGGGGGCCCGTGAGGACACAGGCAGCGGGACCCCTGGTTGGCCCCACCCACGTGGGAGGACACCGGCCTGGGGAGACGCTTCCAAAGGCCCCGTCCTGTACAGTGCAGAGCACAGGTGCGCCCCCCGGGCCGAGCCCCCGGGAGCTCTGAGCGGCCAGGCGCTGGGCCCTGGCGTGCACTGGTCAAAAGGAAACTGTCCAGGGCCAAGTCGACACTCTGGTTCCGTTTTTCTTGTTTCAAAAGGAGAGGGGGAAATACGTGTTCGGTGTGTTTGGCTACATTCTATGTAAAGGCTGTTTTTGTTTGCTTTGGTGAACATTCGGCTCAGAGCTTGGTCAGCGTTGAGAACCTACGGGCAGCCCATCCCTGGCCCCCGTGGGTGACCACTCGGGACCACACCCCTCCATGACACCTCTCTGGACTGAACAGCAAGGATCTTGGTTCAAATTCGCAGCAGGTTCGATTGGGTGGAATTTCACTTTTATTTTCTTCTCCCTGACGCAACCCACGTGCTCAATTCATTGCCCATTGACTCTGATCTTACCCCCTTCAGGGGCGCTTATTTTATCTACTTATCAAAAGGATGGGTGGGTACTACTCATTCCGTGTTCTTTTGCTAGCAGCCGTCTCCTGATTTTTTTGCGTTTAATGGCTCAGTTCCTGAGGAACTTGGAAAAAATACCTTGTCCAGAGGGTGGACACCTGTCCCCAACTCCCCACTGCCAACCCACAGGCCAGGTGTCATCTGGGATCACTAAAATGTTTCTCCAGAGCGCCACACATTTCTCTTTTTTGGTTAATTTTTCATTTATGTTTAACTTTGTATTTTCTTCTTACTAAAGTAATGCCTATCAATGCTTAAAGCAGAATCATACAGAGGGGTCTACAGTGAAAAACAAGTCCCGCCCTCTTCCCCTCAGCCATCCCAACCCCGACTGGAGACAACCTGAGCTCCTTCCCCCGGGGTCCCCTGACTGCAACATCGTATTGTAAAGGATATGTTCATTTCACTGCTTGTTGACTACTTAATGTATTCATTGCATTGTCTTTTTTATTGATGGAAGAGAGAGACAGAGGGAAAAGACCATCAGTTTGTTGTCCCACTTATTTATGCATTCATTGTATGTGCCGTGACCACAACCTATATCGGGGACGATGCTCCAACCAACCGAGCTACCCAGCCAGGGCCTCCGTTGACTTTCTTTATGATAGACAAGAAATTGGCACACTTACCTCTACACCCCTCTACCTTCTCCTCGTATAAGCTTCAACAATACTCCTACAAGTTTCCTTCACCTTATATTACAATAAAAAAATCATAACTCCCCAGTTTGTAAGATGAAAGTTTAGTCCCACCCTTTTCTATCGGTCCCTCCCCTTCCCTTGTCCCTACCACTTAGAAACTTCTGTTCTTTCTATTATATATATATATATATATATAGAGAGAGAGAGAGAGAGAGAGAGAGAGATTGATGGCATTGCATTTTGTCTTACCACCATAACTAAATCTTCCTTTCTTATCTACAGGCTGACTCTAAAGCATTAAAATCTATCGGCAGCATTGACTTTATCAGAGGTAATCATCCATGGCAGAGCTAAGCAGTGTTCTGTGACTGTGTCTCTTTTTTGTTCAGCTTTTCGTTTTTCCTGGAGTTTTGCACTGCTTTTATTTTTCACTTGGACTATTTGATTTTATCATACTTTTTTTTTTTCTTTCAAACTATATCAGGCACTGTTGCAATGCCCCTTCCCCCAGCTCGATCTCCCCAAGTACCCCCACTGCTCTAGTCTGGACGGTCATTCGTGAGAAACATCTGCACTGAAGCCATCCTGGGCCTTCCCTTGGGGGAGCCAGTGTGTCGTCATCTTCCTTGGCTTGCCCCCCCTTTTTTCTGGAGCACATCCTCGAGGTGCTTTCCTAGGGAAGGGCGGTGGGAGGTAAACTTTCTGAATTCTTGAATGCCCAGAAAGTGTCTTTTTCTCACATGTGTTGAAAATTTTAACTGTACAGCACCGGGGTTCGAAACCCATGACCCCTCACATTTGAGGGGCTGGGGTCAGTGCTTCTGGAACTCAGGGTTGCTGGTGACAAGCCTGGTGTTCCTCTGACACCTGTTCCTCTGTGGGTCACGGATGTTCTTGTTCCTGGAAGCTGTGGGGGTTTTGAAACAGCATCTCTAAGTGTGTGTTCATGCATCTCATTCAGAGTGTCCCAAGTGACACCCCTGTTCGGCCACATTTCCCTGCGGGGTGCCATATCGTTCCTGGACCCCGAGTCCCCAGAATCCCCTGTGGGTTCCCCTCTGCAGTATTTAAGGGTGCTGCTTTTTCAACCAGCTCCCCTTTCCTACTCTTCTGTCTGCGTCCTGTCTTCCAGAGACATGGTGACATCGCTTAGCCCCTGTCCTGTCGTCCTTATTAGTGTGGAGCACATCTGCTTCATTCCTTCATCCTCATCACAGCCGAGTTTCCGGAGAGAGAAGACATAACCCAACGTGATACCTCTAATATTGGAACTTAAATCGGAAACCTCCAGTTTATCCTAAATGACCTTCTTATTTAAAAAGTAACCTCTGCTTGCCCGGGCCGGTTTGGCTCAGCGGTTAGAGCGTCGGCCTGCGGTCCAGAGAGACCCGGGTTCGGTTCCCGCTAAGGGCATGTACCTCGGTTGCAGTTTGTCCCCGGCCCTGGTTGGGTCGTGTGGGTGGCGATCACTCGATGTGTCCCTTTCACGTCGATGTTTCTCTCTCTCTCTCTCCCCCTCCCACTCTATCTGAAAAAAAATATCCCCCCCCCCCAAAAAAAAGTCCTCAGGTGAAGATTAAAAAAAAGTAACATCTGCTTTGCAGAAAATAATAACCACTCTCCATCCGTGGACTGTGGGGCATTTTAATAAATATTCCTTTGAGATTTTTTTTTCTAGAAATACATACTTGTTTTTTAATAATTAAGCCATGTTCCCAGCACCGTTGATTGTATAAATCTTTCTTCCCCACTGGTTTGGGATAACACGTGCATAAAATATTAGATGAGTATATAAACTCTTCTGTTCCTATGGAAACCGTGGTGATTTAAGGCAAGTCACCGATTTGTAGACCTCCTGATTCTTACACCAGCAGAAGAACAGCACTGGTAACTTCTGGCATACATCCCTCTTGTGTGGGTTTGAATCTTCTTAAGACCATCCTGGCCATTTTGGCTGATTTGTTCTTGCATAGGAACCTTAGGATTATTTTATTGGTTGTCCCTCCCCTGCGGAAAAGCAACTCCTTGCTCTTTCAATCGGAATCCCCTTGCGTTCTTTAACAAATCTTAAGTATTTACCGTGTGGAAATCTGTGTGAGGTGCTGAAGATACAAAAATGGATAAGATAAATATGCTTTCTGCCCCCTTAACGCCGAACTGTATGATCAAGTCAGTTCTTCCCAAACCGATGATTGGTTTGAAGACTGTACCACGTTTAGTTTCTTATTCCAGGAACATAGCATGTTTCTAGTTCTTTCTCTTCAGGGGGGTCTTGCTCTTTTATCCTTTGTGGTTTGGGTTTTAAGCTTCCTGGGGCAAAAATGGCTCCATGTGTATAATCTTATGAAACATTCACCCGCTATTTCTTTCCTTTTATATTATGTTCATCGCTTAATAAGGACTTTTAATATTTGCATTCAGATTTTGTGATCAAACAGATAACAGTGGAGGACTCGATAGGGAAGAATTGATTTCAGAGGGTGTCTTCATACATGTTACGCCGGTAACTGTGCACCCTTAGCGCTGAATCACCTCAGTGTACGGTGTATTCAGGACGAGGTACTTTCAGCAGGAAAATATTGGTCGGTAAGAACACATTGAAATGTTAAATACCATGAGCCCCGAAACAGGGGAGAAACTTGGTAGCAGGCAGAATGTTTACCCTTTGTCCAAACTTATTACCGGACTGCTTTCCTTAGGACTCAAGGATTCTATCGGAATGTATTTAGGTGTTTTATTAATTTGCCTGGAACTTGGAAAACGCTGCATGGTCAGCGTCCAGGGCTGGGACGAGCCGTCTCTGGCCCCGTGGTTCCTGCAGAGCCGCTCACCCTGCGTGTGTGTGTGTTTTCAGGGAATACTACATCACCATGGTGAAGTGGGCGACCAGCACCAAGGTCGCAGTCAACTGGCTGAGCCGGGCGCAGAACGTGTCCATCCTCACCCTCTGCGACGCCACCACCGGGGTCTGCACCAAGGTACGGGCAGGGTGGCAGCAAGCCCCTGGGCTCGGTCACTGCCACCTGCACACTGCACAGCACCTGCTGGGCAAGGTGGCAGCCTGGCTCCAGGTCGTTGCTTTGGTGCCACCTGGTGGCTGGCTGCAGCACTGCTATACACCCAGGGCTTGTTCATCCAGCGGCCGGCAGTCTTTTTGGACCCTGAATTTTCAGTTCCCAACCGAAGAGAAAACAGGCTGGCGAAGCTGCTCTGCTGTGACTCGGGCGCTGCAAAGCAGTAGCTCCCCCTGCGCTCCATGAATCGCAGGGATCCGTTACGGGGCCTCCACCAAGGGGGGTGGTTGACCCGGGGTTTTGCACACAACGTAGAACAGATCTAGATTATCCGATGGGCTCACTTGAGGAGAAGGGAGGAGAAATGGACACCCCGCGAGGAAGCTGGAAATTGCTGGTAATTCTTTTACCGGTGCCCCTGATGTTGGGGTGCCAGGGACAGAAACTCCATTGCCAGCAACTGCCCCGGAGCCTGGAGGCCAAATCAGCACCTGGGACAGCTCCATTGCACCTTGGGTCCCCTCAATTGTACTCAGGAGCTGTGCCTTGGGGTTCTGAGGTTTGATCTTCGATGATGCATTATCCCACATAATATGTTTTTAACCCCCTTCTTTAAGCCTTGTTTGCTTCGTTTTGTTTTATTGTTGGCAGTATTACAGATGCCCTACAGTGTTTCCCCCCTCCTCCCCTCTAGCCTACGAGGATTGTCACTCAGCGCTGCAAGCTGCAAGGTTGACATGTGTCCGCATGTGCACACACGCACAGATTCCTAAAACAAAATAGCACCTGAGGTTTGCCGGTACACGGGCAGGTGCCTGGTCAGGGGTGACCATCTACGGGGCACATGGCCGGTCAGGGTGACCACTGAATGGTAGAAGTGCCCCACCTTCCAAAGGAGTCCTACCTGCCGTGGATTTGTCCTCATCGCTGGGGAGAGGGACATTTTCTTGTTCGGGGACACGGGTTCAGCTCTGAGCTGCACTGTGAGACACAGCAGAGGCCCGGACCACCTCGTCCTGAGCAGTGGCCCCGTCCTGAGTGGCCACCTCTCTGTCTGTACGCACACAGCTGCCATGCAGGGCAAGTCAGCGGCTTCTGCTCTGCAGACCACACGTGCAATCCCGCCCAAGCCCTTTCTCTGAAGCTCTTATTTCATTTCAGAAACACGAGGATGAGAGTGACGCCTGGCTGCACAGACAGGTAACTGCCCCACGGGTGGGCTCCCGCATTCCCCACGACACCGGCCCCCACTCTCCCTCGGGGAGGCTGGGGTGTGCGCGCAGAGATCAGCATCTCACAATAACTCCCACGGGAACCCCAAGTAGACACCTAAGCGTGCATGCTGGTGAGGGGGGCTGCCCGGCCACCGCCCTGCTCCCTTCCACGGCCCCGAAACACATCTGGGGTTGTCTTGGAAGTCACTGCTCCTGACAACATACAGTGTTTGGTGAAACCTAAGGTCTCAGTTACGTGATGCCCTTTGGGTGAATTAAAATGGTGAGTCGCCCTGGCCGGTTTGGCTCAGCGGTTAGAGCGTCCACCTATGGTCCAGAGAGACCCGGGTTCGGTTCCCGCTAAGGGCATGTACCTCGGTTGCAGTTTGTCCCCGGCCCTGGTTGGTCGTGCGGGTGGCGACCACTCGGTGTGTCCCTTTCGCATTGATGTTTCTCTCTCTCTGTCTCTTCCTCTCTCTCCCTCCCACTCTATCTGTACAAAAATGGAAAAATGTCCTCGGGTGAGGATAAAAAAAAAAATGGTGAGTCCATAAAAGTTGCCTAGCGGTGACCTACCACGGTAGCACAAAACAAAAACATGGGCGATAGTTCTGTTCTCTCCGCGTGGTTTTGGGGGGTCTCATTTGTGGGGGATGCTGCTGGGGTTCAGCACCAGCCTTCCTGGGGACGTGACATCAAACCCAGTCTTGGCTTTGCCATCCTCAACTCCGATAAGAAATGCCCATTAGAGCCCTGGCTGGTTTCTTTCAGTGGTTGGAGCATCAGCCCCTGCGCTGAAGGGTCACGCGTTCGATTCCTGGTCTCCGGCACGTACCTGGGTTGCAGGTTCGAGCCCAGCCCAGTCAGGGCGAGTGCAGGAGACAACCAATCAATGTGTCTTTCTCACATCGATATTTCTCTCCCTCTCTCCCCCTGCCTTCCTCCCTTTTACTCTCTCTAAAAATCAATGGAAAAATATCCTCGGGGTGAGGATTAACAAAAATAAATAAAAAAGAAATGCCCATTAGAGATGAGCTGACTTTGGGTGGTGGGCACACAGTGCAATACACAGATCTTGTAACATAGAAGCCCACACCTGGAACCTACGTGATCCTTTCAATGTCACCCAGTACATTTAATCATATAAAGAAATTAATAAGTCAGTAAAATGCCCCTGTCTCAGAGAGAGGCTCTGAGAATTAGAGATCACAAGAAGTCAGGAGAGGCCTACAGTAACTCACTCCATGACCAAAAAACTAAGCATTAAACTTCCACAAAAAATAAAACCCTAAACATTGGTATATATTTTTTTATCCTCACCCAAGGACATGTTTGCATTTATCTTCAGACAGAGCAGGAGGTAGAGAGGGAGGGAGAGAGAGACAGAGAGAAACATCGATGTGAGAGAGACACATTGATGGGTTGCCACCCACACAACCCCAACCAGGGCCGGGGACAAACTGCAACCGAGGTACGTGCCTTAGTGGGAACCGAACCCGGGTCTCTCTGGACCGGGCCAACTCTCTAACTGCTGAGGCAAACCAGCCAGGGTGGTATATTCTGTTTTTTTTTTTTTTCTCTTTCCATACCTGACATTAGAAAGAACAGGTGGCACCCTGGCCGGTTTGGCTCAGCGATTGGAGCATCGGCCTGTGGACCAGGGGGTCCCGGGTTCGGTTCCTGCAAGGGGCACGTACCAAAAACAAAAAACGAAAAAACAAAACAAAGAACAGGTGGGGCGTTTAGGAAGCTCGCTTCCTTCTCAGCCTACCCCATGGGGTGGGAATTCTGTGGGGAAGTCCCTCCAGATCTGAGTCTGAACGTGGCAGTGGAGAGAACACAGGTGTGCTGAGCCCTGTTCACGGGAAATCGGTGGGCCGGACAGTGCCCCTGTCCCCCGTGGCTCTCCGAGAACATTCTGGCAGCTCTGGGTGGCGTGCCCCTCCTGTCCGTGGGTGAGCGGTCTCTCCCAGCTTTCCAGGCCCTTACCTCAGAGGTGCTGGCCTCAGGATTGGACACTGTTGCTTTTAAATGTATCCATTTAAGCATATCTACTTCTAATCCCTGCCCATCTGATCCCAAAGCAGGATGCCCACTTCCGGCCACTCCTGTTTCCCTGTGCCCACGTTCCGGTGCCAAGTCCAACCTAAGAAAAAATGAAGAACAAGAGCTTGGGGACCCGAGACACTAGCTGGGGCGTTTTGCGGGGACTGGGCCGGGGTTGGGCTGGGAGTCCCCGACTGCCCCCTGGACCGACGGTGTCTAAGCGTAGGTACCCGCAGCGATGCCACGGCGTTCCCCTTACATCGGACAGAACGCCAGAGAGGCGGAGGACCAGGAGAAGCCCTGTCTGTGTAGTTACGTGCCCGCCACTGACGGATTGTACCAGGCCTGTGCCGCGCTTCGTGGACTTTAGAAACGAGTCAGCTGCTCCCCCTGAGAGCGTGAAGGCTGAGCCGTGGCGAGAACCTTCGGCCTGTGGATGGACTCGGGGTTGTTTCCACCGTGAACGAGACGCTCAGTGAAGGCAGCAGACAAGGCCGCCATGGCGTGTTCCCGTGGAACGTCCGCGGTACACGAACTTGCAAAGCAGGAGGCGGTTTCACGATGCCCGCAAAGCAGGGAGCGGGAGCGCCGGCCAGCTGGGCAGACGCCGTATCCGGCCGGTGGGGTTACTTCGCAACGGGATACCCGCGGTGCTCGTACGACCTCGCGGATGCACGGAGGTGCCCCTGTTCGGCTCACGGTTATGCAAATGTTTTATTTTGTGTTATATGAATTTCATCTCAACTTTTGTTAATGATGAACCAGCTAGAGCCTGGAGTCTCCTGGACGGCATAGTGAAGAAGGGGCGTCGGGGGTACACGTGAATGTCAGGGTTCGGCAGATGGGAATCACCTTAAAATAAGTCCCGAAAACGCAAGTGCTTAGCGGTCGGCAGCGGGAGCGGGGAAAATGGAGAGACAGGGAGGTGGCGCACTGGGACCCGGCTCTCCATGGCACGCAGATGAGTGTCTAAGGAGGAGGAGGTGAGGGCAATCTTACCAAGCACCTGCCACAGTGATCTTTCTGCGAGGCGGGGCTGTCGGAAGGGCGGGTCGGAGGGTCTGCCCCCTTCCCTGTCAGCGGCTCTCACGCCTGGCCTGCGTCCGGCAGGTCATCTGCAGTGTGGAGGCCATGGGGCTGTCCCTTCACTCACCCCTTCAGCTCTGCAGAGTGGCCCCAGAGGCTGAGCCATCGGTGAGACTTTTCTGTATTTCCCAGCCTGTATTATCGCCCCCGTGGGAACACCAGGCGAGCACCCAACAGGCAGCCTCGGTGTGATTTGAGAAGCTGAATCTTTCCGCACAAAATCAAGCCAGCACTTGAAAAGCAGCACGAGGTATAATGTTTACACGTTTACAATGTAAACTTGAAA
This sequence comes from Molossus molossus, assembly GCF_014108415.1. NCBI lineage: Eukaryota > Metazoa > Chordata > Mammalia > Chiroptera > Molossidae > Molossus > Molossus molossus. Next base: position 110,941,220 of record NW_023425401.1, read on the forward strand.
GCACGCACCAAGCAAACAGTGAACACTTTTAAACGGCTGTGGGAACCGAGTGGTGCCGTCTCGGGTTTCAGAGGCTCAGTCCTCCCAAAGGAAAAAGGGGTCCTTTCCTCTGAGCGAGATGGTGCTTTCACAGGAGCGCCGGGGTCACAGAGAAAATCCACTTTCAACCATTTGTCATGACGTCCCTTCCGAAGACAACTTTTATAAATGAATCCACAGGTGCTCTTTTTCAAAAACAATCTGTCGTTTTCTGCGCCCTTCAAGATACCGGGAAGTCTTACAAGGTGATTTAGGAACTTATTTGCAGCTGGACCTGCCATCTGCTGCCAGTGAGGCTGCTGAGCACCAGCCATTACAAAGGAATCCCAGATGCTCACCCCTGCTGGCCCAGGCAAAGTGTCGTTTGAGGAGAAGACTGGAGTCTGGGAATTTGTACCAACCTCCCGGAGACGCCGTCTGCTCAGATCATCTGTCTGCTAGTTACTCATTGCCAGGGTAGTGGGGTGAGCTAGAACAAACCCGGGCATCCATCTCAACCTCTGTCTCCCTCTCTTTTCCTCCCATGTCCATCCTGAGGCAGTAGGATCCCCCACAGAGACTCCAATGAGCCAACGAGAAGAGCAAATGTGTGCATGTGCCCCGTGGTGGAGACCCACCAACTTTCCTCTCCTCGGGGAATATTCCAGAGAAAGAAGCAGCCTCCCACCCCGACACACACGCACCCCATCACCACAGCCTGGGACCTTCAAAGTCGGTCCTGATGCAAGTTCACTAGCAGCCCTGCGCCAGACCCATCGCCCTTTGATTAAGAGTCGGTCCTCTAGGTCAATTTCTGACCGTCTTGCTTTAACCAAAATTTCAGTTTTGTGGTTTCAAAATTTGGCCAAGATGAATGATCTGAACCATGGAGAGACTTGGCAGAAAGGCTAACAAGAGTTCACGAAGAATCTCACCAAGGGAAAGGACTCATTTTGCACAGATCTGCTATGGAGAGACCAGACATCGTGTGTGATGAACTCCCTGAGCCCCAGAGAAACTAGAACTGCGTTCCCCCAAATCCATGAGTCAGAATCAGAATTAATATCCAGCTCTCCTAACCCTTGCGCTTTCTCAGTAAAAATCCATTTGCTGCTGGAGACACTGGGTCTCAGAGAGACTCCAGCACAGACTGTCCCATGGATTCATGTAAAGATGACATTCCTGGAACCAGTGCCTTGTTAGGATAAAAACAATGCTTCTAACCAGAATTAATTCTTTACTCTGTATCCAGAATATTTTTCTCTGCCAAAAGTACCAATCCTTCCCCAGGAAAACGGAGGCACCGCTGCGGTATCTGCCCCGCATTTGGCAAACAGAAGTGCGTGTAAAAAGCCCGATGACCTGCCTGTTTTCTCATTTCCTCCACTTCTAAATGCCGTGCCTCCAACTCTAAATGGAAAAATAAATATTTGCAGATTAAAGGTTTCATTTCATTGCAAATGTTCCTGGAGATTAAATGTCATTTTAATCACATGTTAGTTTATTTCTCTGGGCACATTGTATTTGCATGCGTTCGCTCGCCGCGGGGAGATGAGGTTCCGCATGCCAGCTGGGGCTCATTTACTATTCGCGCTCATCTCTGCGAGGGGGGCGCTCCTTGAATCAGAAAATGTGTATCGTACCCAACTAATTGGTGCTCACCAGTGGAAACTTTCAAAACCGGGCTTCCGAGAGGCTGAGGTGATGCTGCACCAAAATCCCGTTTTGCCCATCAAAGTGACAGCTGTCAGTGGGCTGAGCAGTGACTGCTCAGCTTTTAGGGGACTGAGCGGAGACAGTGGCAACTGGCTTTGAATCCAGCCTGGAATTCCCTCTCCCAGGGACAACTGGGGATGTTGCTTTTGTTTCTCATCAACTTTCCTCTAGTAAAAAGCGATGCTGTAGCACAGTGAGCACCTGGGAGGAGGTTTCCTCCCACGATTTCCTAGAATGGATACAATGTTCCTAGGATGGATACAGTGTTTCTAAAATGGATAAGCTGTTCCCAGGATGGATACATTGTTCTAGGATGGATACAATGTTCCCAGGATGGATACATTGTTCTAGGATGGATACAATGTTCCCAGGATGGACACATTGTTCCCAGGATGGATACAATGTTCCCAGGATGGACACATTGTTCTAGGATGGATACAATGTTCCCAGGATGGACACATTGTTCCCAGGATGGATACAATGTTCCCAGGATGGACACATTGTTCCCAGGATGGATACAATGTTCCCAGGATGGGCACATTGTTCTAGGATGGATACAATGTTCCCAGGATGGATACATTGTTCTAGGATGGACACATTGTTCTAGGATGGATACAATGTGTCTCTGTGTGCAGTTCCTGTCCTCTCCTTGATCGGCTGTTCCATGTAAGCTGGATTTGATAAAATAAAATAAAATAAAAAAAACAAAGATAGCAAGGAGAGAATAAAATTTATTTTCAGGCAGAATCAGGTATGGGGTTCAGAATTCTGTTCTTTAGTAGAGATCACTGATGGCCCCGGAGGAATTCTGCAAAACGCCCCAGTTCCAACAGACCTCAGTTAAAGGGGTACACGCTGCTCGGGGCTGCCTGAGCCGTGGGGCTCCCATCCTGCCTGCAGAGCATGGTGACATGCGGGGCCACTCTTTAGTGATGCTTAGCATGTCCCCTGTGAATTCCTCATTTTTTCTCTTGCCTTTGAAAACTGGAGGCTGGACTCCCGATCCAAGGACGGGCCCCCACACAGCGCTATGCTTTCAGCTGCTTGTCTGATTAGAAATTACATAGCAAAGGCCCCGCCAGGAGCGTGTATCCCGGCTCAGCCTCTTGAAAACAAGTGATGCGTTTGCCAGGACTCACAGGGTTGCTTCGCCTACAGAATGAAGAGCCGGTGTTCTCCAGGGATGGACGGAAGTTCTTCTTTGTCCGAGCGATCCCACAGGGAGGGCAGGGCAAGTTCTACCACATCACCGTGTCATCTTCCCAGGTAAATCCCCAAGTTCCCTCAACTGCTGTGCCCGGTCGGGGACGCCCTCTAGTGGCTGAGCATCTCAGCACACTTGTCATCTTCCAGGTCCCTGGATACTAAAACTGGGAGGGGGGCGTTTCCGAAGGTGGGGCAGAGTGGGGCACCGGTACAGGCCTGAGGTTCCGGTGGGTAGTGGGTCCCATTGTGCCCTTTCTGTGGTCACCCCAAGTACAAGTGACACTTCTGACAGGTCAGAGGGGACTTTGGTGTGCATTGTTGGACGTGAGCCTGAGGACTGTACTTGGTATGACGGTCCTGCACCTTTCAGCTTTTCCTCTCCTTCTGCGGAGTATCCCCTACTCTGTCCTGGGACCCAGGGCATGATGGTCCTACACCCCAGCCTCCCAAGGTGTCCCACCCTCACATTAAACCAAATGCCAGTCTTGTTCCGTCACACTGCCGCTAGTGATGGTCATGACCCTGACTCTGGGGTCCGGTTCCGAGGGCAGCCCTGAGCACACCTGTCAGAGCTGAATACAGTGGTGTAGGGCCACGCGACAGCCTGGTGACTGTGTCCTGCTCAGGGGTCACTCTCGGGAGCCTCCCACCTCCTCGCGGGCTGCCCCCCGGAGCTGAACTTTCAGGGACTCTGTCCTTACGAAGAGGTTGAGGGTGACATCCAGGAGCACGACCCTCATGCCCTTGTGTGTTCCATTTGTGAAACAGTCTAACATTATGTGGGACCAGGGCAGGTGCATACAACGATTTAAAATAAGGTTATCAGAGAGCGTCTGTGGATCTAGAGTAGAAGGCTCGTGTTTGCGATGAAGCCCAAAAGGCAGTTTCAGAAACAAAGTGCCAAGAGGGTCCCGGTGGACAGGAGGGGACTGGACTGTGACTCTGACAGGGACCAGTTTTCTCAGAGGCTGAGCGAGGGGCAGATATCGTGTTCAAGCCCCATCGTGACATGACATGCCTGTCTGCACCCGGCGGACGTCGTGTGTCTGTCCCCGTGGTCCTGGTCCCACAGCTCAGGTCCCTGGGCTTCCTCGCACACCACCTTCGTCGAGATTCAGACATGTTTACGTGTCTCCATCCGGCCCAGGCCCTGCCCCATCCACATCTTAGCACGTGTGGGACCCTGTGACGCAGCCCAGCAGCGAGCAGGTCCCCACCCCGCCCAAGAGCCTCTCAGACACGCCCAGCTTCTCCTACACCCACCTGCACCACAGCTTTCATTTCTGTGGTCCCCACGTCCCCGCGGTGTTTGCCTTGGACAGTGGCCTGATTTCATCGCCATCCGATCGGCCCCTGCCTCCCAGGCTCCCGCCACCCAGAACAGCCAGCCCGGGGCCGGTACCTGGGCCAGCCCGAGGCCTGCACACCCCGCGGCAGATCACAGCCCGGTCCACACAGTCCGTGTCTGTCCTGTCAGGGTTGTTGGAACGGCTTGGCTCCGGGACGCTCGTAGCGACAGTGAGCCTGTGACAGGTGTCCCCTCCCTCCCTCTCTCTCCTCACCCTAATCCACCCACGTGCCCATATCTCTCTCCTCCCTCGCTCCCCGTCCCCCATGGAAACGACCACTGATTGGTTCACACATTTTAGAGAAACAGCATCCACAGCACATGAAGTACAGGCCCTTCTCCTGAGATGTGAGTCTCTCAGTGGGGGTCAGGGGGTCCTGGATGCTCAGCGTCACAGCCGGGCTGACACCCGGAGAGGGAGAAGGCTGTGGCTGGGAGCGGAGACCAGGTGGGCCGGGCTGGCGGCACCATCCACACACCAGTGCCCGGGGGGCCGGGGGTGAGGGAGCGAAGTTCGGCGGGGGCCCCGTTCTCGCTCGCTGCTCACGGCCTGTCTGTTCCAGCCCAACAGCAGCAATGACAACATCCAGTCCATCACGTCTGGTGACTGGGACGTCACCAAGATCCTGTCCTATGACGAGAAGCGGAACAAGATGTGAGTGTGGGGGGGACCCTGCGGCCGGGACAGGGCCCTTCCCCCTGAGGCGCCAACCCAGTGGCCGCCTTTCAGAGGGGTCATGGTCGCTGGGCACAGACTGCGGCCCAGCAGCCCCTTCTCCCTGCTTAGACGCCCCGAGGACCTAGTTTCTCTGTGGACATAGTCGTAGGTTCCCACCTGCCAGCCCAGATCCAGGACTGGGAGGGAGCAGGGGTGAAGCTGACTTAGCAGCCAGGCCTGGGGTGAGCCCGCAGGGTCAGGAGCACAGGCCTGGGGTGAGCCCATGGGGTACAGGAGCGAGTCCTAGGGTGAGCCCACAGGGGACAGGGGCGCAGGCCTGGGGTGAGCCCGCGGGGTCAGGAGCAAGGTCTGGGGTGAGCCCGCGGGGGACAGGGGCACAGGCCTGGGTGAGCCCGCGGGGGACAGGGGCGCAGGCCTGGGTGAGCCTGCGGGGACAGGGGCACAGGCCTGGGGTGAGCCCGCGGGGACAAGGGCACAGGCCTGGGGTGAGCCCACGGGGACAGGGGCGCAGGCCTGGGTGAGCCCGCGGGGGACAGGGGCGCAGGCCTGGGGTGAGCCCGCGGGGACAGGAGCACAGGCCTGGGGTGAGCCCACGGGGGGACAGGAGCACAGGCCTGGGGTGAGCCCGCGGGGGGCAGGAGCGATGCCTGGGGTGAGCCCACGGGGGACAGGGGCACAGGCCTGGGGTGAGCCCGCGGGGACAGGGGCGCAGGGGCAGTACTGGTGTGTTGAGTCTTTGCAAGACCAGGCATTAGGCCAAGTCCTTGGGGGCAGCCTCTTATTCGGGTGAGGGAGGCTCTTGCCCCAGGGAGGGTCCCGCCCCATCTGGGACATAAAGGAGCTGAGACGGAAAGGAGCTCCGTGAGCCACCCCAGGTGAGCAGTCAGTCCAGGTGGGCTGGGTCCTCTCAGGCCCCGGGAGCCAGGCCCACGTGCCACTCTGCTCCCTGCTCACCTGGGAGAGCCCAGGTGTGACATCCATCCATGAGGGTGACCGCCCAGGCTTTCTGTCCGGGGTCCTTACTCTCCAGGTTAACATCCTGCAAAGCAACCCCCGCATCTGAATCCAGGGGCCCACGACCACCATCCTCCCCCTACTGCAGAGCCCTGTGGGCAGGTGCGGGGTACCCAGCCAGCTGAGGCTCAGCCGCCCAAATGCAGCTGCACCCGAGCGGGGAGCGGGGAGCGGGGGCCGGGCCGAGAAGGGTCTGCGGCGGGACCTGGGCTGAGGCGCACACCTGCCCGGAGCCCACTAACTCCCGTGCACCTGCCGGTCTTCACAGCTACTTCCTCAGCACCGAGGACCTGCCCACCAGACGCCACCTCTACAGGTACCGGGGACCCTCCCGCGCGCTGGGGGCTCCCTGCCTGGGTGGGCGGCAGGCTGTTGGGGTGCACCTTCCAGGAGCAGCTCCGGGGAGGTGGCAGAGATGAGTTGCTCTAAAGTCTGGAGGGAAATAACCAAAACTGCTCAGGCTGCGCTGCTCCTGTCACATGGATTTGCCCCTGTTTTCTCCCGGTGGAGGCTGGAGGGCTTCTGTGGCCAGGCAGATACTGACTGGGAGGGGGCGCTCTCAGCCGGTGTCCTCGGAGGCACAGCCTGCTCTGGGGACATGCTCCAGTCACTGTGCCAGTTCGAGTTGTTGGTTCTGAAGTGGGTGGGGTGGAAATGGGGCCACCTGTCACCTCCTGGGTGCCTTCCAGACTAGGAGGGTGGCAGCTGGTCACCGCCTGCGTGCACATAGCCACCTAGAGGACATCCTTCCGTGTAGACCTAAGGGCTTGGGCGGGCGACTCCCAGCCCAAGGGAGCTGAGGCTTGGTCTCCCCCTCCCCCAGGTGGCGGCTGTGTCCCCCTGCATCCGCTGGTCCGTGCACGAGAGTCAGGGCCAGCATGAGGGGTGCCTGTGGAGGGGAGCAAGCTGGCAAATCCACAGGGTCACTGTCTTCCCTCCACAGACTCCTCGTCACTGCCCGCGGGTCAGGGCAGCTCAGCTCAGTCCGTCCCCAAGTCCCCCCAAGGCGACCAGGGCGGATGCCTAGCTCTTTCTTTGGCTTCATGTTAGAAGGGCGTCTTCTCCCCCCACCGGGAAATGGCTTCGCTCTCGTAGACGTAGACGGGTTCCGAGTGGGCCCTCCCCGCACCAAGCGCTCAGACGGCAACTCCCTCCGGGCATTTTAACAGACACGCCGCATCTTTTAAATTTTGGAAACACCTTTGAGGCCCTTTTGAGGGGACATCATTGATCAGAGTGGCCCCGAGGTCCCCGCTCCGTGAGGGCCCCTGAGCGTGAGGCGAGGTCTCACTGTTTCGCCGTCTGGGGAGTCCGCTTTGCGAACAGCCGGAGCTCAGCCCGGCGGTGTTTCCGGACATCCTGCTGGTCACTGCCGGCCTTAGTCCCCGCGAGGGGTTCCGGGACACGGAAGCACCCATCCTCAGAGAGCTGCTCTGGTGTGGCTCAGTGGCTAGAGCATTGGCCCTCGGGTCCCAGGTTCAATTCTCAGGCAAGGGCACGTACCTGGGTTGCAGGTTCGATCCCTGGCCCCAGTGGGGTCACGCAGGAGGCAACCAATGGCTGTCTCTCTCTCACATTGATGTTTCTCTCTCCCTCCCTCTCTATCTAAAAATCAATGGGAAAATGTCCTCAGGTGAGGATTAACAAAACAAGAGCCGATCTGTGCTGGGGAGACAGACGTGAACACAGAGTACTCCCTGTCCTCACTTCAGGGTGTGCCCGGGGCCTGCCTGACCACGCTGACCCAGCCCACCACAGAGCGGCGATGTCCAACCTGTCATCTCATGGCACATACAGCGATTTCCCAAATTCTCCCGCACACCAAAAAAATACACGTCTTGCCAATCTGACCCAAAAAACAGGTCTCATTTTGATTCACTCCCACCTGACGGCTCGTATCGTGTTGGCTGTTGTCATTTTTCTTACTTGACCGTCTAAGGGGAAAGAGGTCAGAGCCCCCGACTACACAGTCAGATGTGCAGGTTTTAAAGAAATCGTGCAGCGCGCGGTGGAAAATCGCCGCTGAAGGGGGTCTGTGCTGAGATCTGTCCAGGGACGGGGAAACAGCCCTGCCGGGCGGGGTTCAACAGGAAGGAGGGTGAGGGGGGCAGAGACACCGGACACCTTTGCAAGACAGAGCTCGGCCAGCAGGGGGCCTGGATCTTGACCTCTGCCGGCTTCCTCCTCCCCCGCTCACGCCCCCTCCGTGTGCCCCTCCAGCGCCAACACCGTGGGCAATTTCAACAGACAGTGCCTGTCCTGTGACCTGGTGGGCAACTGCACCTACTTCAGCGCCTCCTTCAGCCACAGCTCGGACTTCTTCCTGCTGGAGTGCCAAGGTAGGTCCCCTGCAGGCCACGTCCGGGTCCCCGCTGGGCTCCGAGGGCTGGCCGCGTCCAGATCCCCACTGGGCTCCGAGGGCGGGCCGAGTCCGGGTCCGTGCTGGGCTCTGAGGACAGGCCGCGTCCGGGTCCCCGCTGGGCTCCGAGGGCGGGCAGCGTCCAGGTCCATACTGGGCTCCGAGGGCGGGCCGCGTCCAGGTCCATACTGGGCTCCGAGGGCGGGCCGCGTCCGGGTCCGTGCTGGGCTCTGAGGACAGGCCGCGTCCGGGTCCCCGCTGGGCTCCGAGGGCGGGCCGCGTCCGGGTCCCCGCTGGGCTCCGAGGGCGGGCCGCGTCCAGGTCCATACTGGGCTCCGAGGGCGGGCCGCGTCCAGGTCCATACTGGGCTCCGAGGGCGGGCCGCGTCCGGGTCCGTGCTGGGCTCTGAGGACAGGCCGCGTCCGGGTCCCCGCTGGGCTCCGAGGGCGGGCCGCGTCCAGGTCCATACTGGGCTCCGAGGGCGGGCCGCGTCCAGGTCCATACTGGGCTCCGAGGGCGGGCCGCGTCCGGGTCCGTGCTGGGCTCTGAGGACAGGCCGTGTCCGGGTCCCCGCTGGGCTCCGAGGGCGGGCCGCGTCCAGGTCCATACTGGGCTCCGAGGGCGGGCCGCGTCCAGGTCCATACTGGGCTCCGAGGGCGGGCCGCGTCCGGGTCCGTGCTGGGCTCTGAGGACAGGCCGCGTCCGGGTCCCCGCTGGGCTCCGAGGGCAGGCACGCCCGCAGAAGGGGGGCCGGCGGCCGGGGAGCTCATTCCACAACAGCTCCGGACCTCGCCCAGCCCATGGTGCCGGCCACCGGGAGCGGGGTCACTGGGTCACCCCTCAGTCTGACACATGCTGTATTTTATATTCCCCGTGGTTACAGGTGACCACGTCAGGGCTGTCGGTGAATCCCACAGTTTGTCTACATTTTCCATGAGAGATCAATGCCCCGTGAGCTCGGGCGGGGGGTCTCACGCACTGGCGGGCCTACACCGTCTCTAAAGGCAGCAAAACCACTTCAAGGAACGAGGTTCTGTGAAGGAAGGTCTCTGGCAGGGAGAAGCACCTTGTCCTGCGACCCAGTTCATGGGTAGTTTACCCCACACTTCAGAAAGAAAAGGGATTTTCTAAAAAGACGTACACGTGGCCCTGGCCGGGGAGCTCAGCTGGTTAGAGCATCATCCCGATACGCCAAGCTTGGAACAACAGATTGATGTTTCTTTCCTCTCTCAAAATCGATAAATAAGTAAAATTTACAAGACATAAATGTATGCCCTAGCCAGGTGACTCGGTTGGTTGAAGCATCATCCCATGAACCAAAGGTTGTGGGTTCGATCCCCGGTCAGGGCACATAGCTGGGTTGCGGGTTCAGTCCCCAGTCAGGGTGTAGATAGGGGGCCACCCATCAGTGTTTCTCACTCCTTGAGTGAGGAGTTAAAAATAAAAAATAAAAAAGACATAACTTTACAAAGACAACGAAACGGATGAGGCGACCCCGCAGCCACGCTGGGTCTAGACCCCTTTTCAGGCATAGATTGTGACTTGGGGGGCTCCCCCCAGCCTCTCAGTAGTGATACAAAATAAAGACACAAACGCCAGGACATTTCAGACTCTGTGTTGCCTGAGGTGGACTGTATTGGGGGGTTTGAGGGCCATTCCAACTTCGCCTCGTCCTGCAGGACGAATAAAGCAGATTTTTTTGAAAAGGGGGCTCGACCCCTAGGACACTGATCAGCTGAGAAGCGGTGACAGAATGTCAGACAGAGAACAGGGGCCACCGGACACTGTGCTGGAAGGGGTGGAAATGGTTTCTGATGCGGAACCTCACCCAGGGGACGGCTGTTGCCCAGGTTTCTGTTGGAGGGCGGCTCCGTCTGCCGCCTACCTGGTGGGGGAGGAGAGAGGTCCTGATGCCGACCGAGTGCCCAGCGTGGTCCTGGCTCCCACTGTGGGGGCACAGCTAGGCAGGGGAGCCCTGGTCCATCCTGGCCCCGTGTGGGTATACGTGTCCTGCTTCCCCTGAAGTTCTTTCAAATACCCCGCACGTCACTGGCGCGATGAGCCACCCTAGAGTGGGGAAATCACGAACACACTGCACCCTCAGCGCAGAAACTGTACCCTCAGCTCCCGACGGGGGGAGGCAGTGCCCAGAAACACGATCCGAGGAGGCTGTACCAGCCGTGAATCCTCTGGGCGTCTGTCCTACCGAGTGTCCGGGGTGCTCACCCGGCAGTGCCACTTCGTCCGACTGAGTGTCGGGAACCGTTAGGAGGCCCCTTGGGGATCCCCGGTGTGTTCTTGGAAAACAGTATTTATTTATTTATTTATTTTATTTAATCCTCATCCGAGGACATTTTTCCATTTTTTGTACAGACAGAGTGGGAGGGAGAGAGAGGAAGAGAGAGAGAGAGGGAAACATCAATGTGAAAGGGACACATCGAGTGGCTGCCACCCGCACGACCAACCAGGGCCGGGGACAAACTGCAACCGAGGTACATGCCCTTAGCGGGAACCGAACCCGGGCCTCTCCAGACCGCAGGCGGACGCTCTAACCGCTGAGCCAAACCGGCCAGGGCCTTGGAAAACAGTATTTAGCCCACCTGTTTCCTGTGAGGCTGCGGGTCCCGAGGACAAGGGAGGGCCCCCGGGCCAGGCTGCGTCCCTGTAATGACACAAACATTTGGGAAGATGCTGAGCTCCAGTCAGTGCAGCCAGACCTCCTGCAAGCCCCCCGCAGGCGCCCGAGTGCCCCTCGGTGACAGCCACACAGACGTGCCCCGCGGGAAAGAAACTGCGTCGTCACGTTCTCATTCACGTCCTCCCCGCCACCCGGCCAGGGTTCGAGCTATGCCCGGAGCCTCTCTGCAAAGTGAGAGCTCGTGTCCTGTGTCCCACAGGAGATGTCCCTGAAAATAAATAAGGCCACTCAGCACGATCGAGGTGACTGTGGAACCCACCCCCTCGTCGCCGTGGCAAGGGGCACCCCGACTGTCAGCCTGCCGCCCCAACCTCCCCCTAAGCCCCCCCACGGCTCCTCACTGCCGGCGCCTGTCCCCCAAAGATTCTGTCTGTGCAGCGGCTTCCCGAGCAGGGGAACCTCCAAGTAAAAAGTAAACCGCACCCCGGGAACCGAACCAAACCGAATGGAAGGGCGTTTGAACAGTAAACATGTCCATGGGTCACCCTGAGAGCGAAAAGCGAAGACTGGAGCATGTCGTACGTTTGGTAAAAGACGGGATCGCCGAAACATGAACGCTCACGGTGGCGCTCCCAGAATTTTAGATCCAGATCCGATCGGAGGTGGCAGCCCCCGGAAGCTGGAGCACAGCCCAGGCCGGCCTTTCTGGCCTCGGTTTCCTCGTCTGTAAAGGGGGTGGACGTCGCCCCTGAAGCCGTACCTGCACTCCTCCCTGAGGTAATGTAATGCGGGTCCACCCGAAGCGAGCGGTGGGTGCTGCCCCAGCCACCCTGACCTCCGGGAGCAGGCGGGAGCAGGAGCCGGCCAAGCCACACAGCCGGCTCAGCATCTGCCGCCTGACCTCCCGCACGCTCACAACGACCTTCTGCTTGACCTTGAGCGTGCAGTTTCTCCGTCGGAAAGCGAAGGGACAGAGGAGGAGAGGCGTGCCCCTCCAGGTGAGGGCGCAGTCCCATCGACGGAAACCCTGGTGCTGGTCCAAGGCCTGCAACACGGACTTGGCACGCACAGCTCACCCGGAAAAAGTGCGAGCCTGCCGCTCACATGTGTCGTGAAGACGCCTTCACGGAACGCAACCCCCCCCCCCCCGCAGGGCATTCCCATCCTCCGCCAGGAGAGCCTGGGCCCTGGTGCCTCGATCTGCCGGAGCTCGGAGCTGGGCGCCCGACTCAGGTAGGAGGACCTTCATGTGTAATCATCGTCCTGTCCTGAGGGGGGCGACCTGGACATTTACGTCCGTTAGAGGGTCAAGGACCGTGCGCCGTCCCTGGGCGTGGGGCAGCGGGGATCTCAGCAGCCCGCGGGGGAGCCTCTCGAGCTAGAAGCTGCCACCCCCTGCTCACCTGTCACCGGATGAAAAGGACCTCAGGACGAATGGAGTGAGGAACCTGGACGTCCGCTTGCCCCTGACTGTTCCTAGCAAATGCTCTCAGACCCCAGCCGGATGCAGGACCCTGAAACCCCCGGTGGCTCGATGGACATCAGGGGCCTCTCTTTGATCCCCGTTGACCACGAAGGCCCTGGTTCAGTTACTGGAAAGTTAGGCTGAGCTGAGTCAAAATTTTAAAAGAAAAAAGAAAGCCTTCTTGAAAGAAAACAAAGCAACAAATCAGGCTGTGGAAGGGGTGTTGATTCTGCGGAAGACACCACTCCTGGAAACACAGGGCCTTTCCGGCCGCCCGTCTCCGCGATTTACCCTCCTTGGGCAGGTGGCCGTTCTCACAGTGTCTGAAAGAGGCAGAGATCATCTTTCATCTCTTGAAATCAGAGTTCTCATCATTTCAGATGAGTCTTTTCCCGTTTAGCATGCGTGGGTGCGTCTCAGCAGTTTTAACCAAGTCTTCCTTTTACTGCCAAGAACTCGCGTAAAGGCCTGGGAGCCGCTTGAGCCCAGCAGCACCTGAGCCCCACTGAGCCCACCTGAGCCCCACTGATCCCCTCCTGAGCCCACCTGAGCCCCCCTGAGCCCCACTGATCCCACCTGAGTCCACCTGACACCCACCTGAGTCCACCTGAGCCCCTCCTGAGCGCTTCCTGAGCCCCTCCTGAGCCCACCTGAGTCCACCTGACACCCACCTGAGCCCACCTGAGCCCCATTGACCCCCTCCTGAACCCACCTGAGCCCACCTGAGCCCCTCCTGAGCCCCACTGAGCCCCACTGATCCCCTCCTGAGCCCACCTGAGCCCCACCTGAGCCCCACCTGAGCCCACCTGAGACCCTCCTGAGCCCCACCTGACACCCACCTGAGCCCACCTGAGCCCCTCCTGACCCCCTCCTGAGACCTTCCTGACCCCTTCCTGAGCCCCTCCTGAGCCCACCTGAGCCCCTTCTGAGCCCCTCCTGAGCCCCACCTGAGCCCACCTGAGCCCACCTGAGCCCCTTCTGAGCCCCTCCTGAGCCCCACCTGAGCCCACCTGAGCCCCTCCTGAGCCCCTCCTGAGCCCCTCCTGAGCCCCACCTGAGCCCACCTGAGCCCACCTGAGCCCCTTCTGAGCCCCTCCTGAGCCCCACCTGAGCCCCTCCTGAGCCCCACCTGAGCCCCACTGAGCCCACCTGAGCCCCACCTGAGCCCCTCCTGAGCCCCTCCTGAGCCCCACCTGAGCCCCACTGAGCCCCTCCTGAGCCCCTCCTGAGCCCCACCTGAGCCCCACTGAGCCCACCTGAGCCCCTCCTGAGCCCCTCCTGAGCCCCTCCTGAGCCCCACCTGAGCCCCACTGAGCCCCTCCTGAGCCCCACCTGAGCCCCTCCTGAGCCCCACCTGAGCCCCACTGAGCCCACCTGAGCCCCACCGGAGCCCCACTGAGCCCCTCCTGAGCCCCTCCTGAACCCCTCCTGAGCCCCACCTGAGCCCCTCCTGAGCCCCACCTGAGCCCCTCCTGAGCCCCACCTGAGCCCCACTGAGCCCACCTGAGCCCCACCTGAGCCCCTCCTGAGCCCCTCCTGAGCCCCTCCTGAACCCCTCCTGAGCCCCACCTGAGCCCCTCCGGAGCCCCACCTGAGCCCCACTGAGCCCCTCCTGAGCCCCTCCTGAGCCCCACCTGAGCCCCACTGAGCCCACCTGAGCCCCTCCTGAGACCCTCCTGAGCCCCACTGAGCCCCTCCTGAGCCCCACCTGAGCCCCTCCTGAGCCCCACCTGAGCCCCACTGAGCCCCTCCTGAGCCCCACCTGAGCCCCTCCTGAGCCCCACCTGAGCCCCACTGAGCCCACCTGAGCCCCACCTGAGCCCCACTGAGCCCCTCCTGAGCCCCACCTGAACCCCTCCTGAGCCCCACCTGAGCCCCTCCTGAGCCCCACCTGAGCCCCACTGAGCCCACCTGAGCCCCTCCTGAGACCCTCCTGAGCCCCTCCTGAGCCCCACCTGAGCCCCACTGAGCCCACCTGAGCCCCTCCTGAGCCCCTCCTGAGCCCCTCCTGAGCCCCACCTGAGCCCCACTGAGCCCACCTGAGCCCCTCCTGAGACCCTCCTGAGCCCCACCTGAGCCCCACTGAGCCCACCTGAGCCCCTCCTGAGCCCACCTGAGCCCCTCCTGAGCCCCTCCTGAGCCCCTCCTGAGCCCACCTGAGCCCCTCCTGAACCCCTCCTGAGCCCCACCTGAGCCCCTCCTGAGCCCCACCTGAGCCCCACTGAGCCCACCTGAGCCCCTCCTGAGCCCACCTGAGCCCCTCCTGAGCCCCTCCTGAGCCCCTCCTGAGCCCACCTGAGCCCCACTGAGCCCCTCCTGAGCCCCTCCTGAGCCCCACTGAGCCCCTCCTGAGCCCCACCTGAGCCCCACCTGAGCCCCACTGAGCCCCTCCTGAGCCCCTCCTGAGCCCACCTGAGCCCCACTGAGCCCCTCCTGAGCCCCTCCTGAGCCCCACTGAGCCCCTCCTGAGCCCCACCTGAGCCCCTCCTGAGCCCACCTGAGCCCACCTGAGCCCCTCCTGAGCCCACCTGAGCCCCTCCTGAGCCCCTCCTGAGCCCACCTGAGCCCCTCCTGAGCCCACCTGAGCCCACCTGAGCCCCTCCTGAGCCCCTCCTGAGCCCACCTGAGCCCCTCCTGAGCCCACCTGAGCCCACCTGAGCCCCTCCTGAGCCCCTCCTGAGCCCCACTGAGCCCCTCCTGAGCCCCACCTGAGCCCCACCTGAGCCCCACTGAGCCCCTCCTGAGCCCCTCCTGAGCCCCACCTGAGCCCCACTGAGCCCCTCCTGAGCCCCTCCTGAGCCCCACCTGAGCCCCACTGAGCCCCTCCTGAGCCCCTCCTGAGCCCCACTGAGCCCCTCCTGAGCCCCTCCTGAGCCCCACTGAGCCCTCCTGAGCCCCTCCTGAGCCCCACCTGAGCCCCACTGAGCCCCTCCTGAGCCCCACCTGAGCCCCACTGAGCCCCTCCTGAGCCCCTCCTGAGCCCACTGAGCCCCTCCTGAGCCCCACCTGAGCCCCACCTGAGCCCCACTGAGCCCCTCCTGAGCCCCTCCTGAGCCCCACCTGAGCCCCTACTGAGCCCCTCCTGAGCCCCTCCTGAGCCCCACCTGAGCCCCACTGAGCCCCTCCTGAGCCCCTCCTGAGCCCCACTGAGCCCCTCCTGAGCCCCACCTGAGCCCCACTGAGCCCCTCCTGAACCCCTCCTGAGCCCCTCCTGAGCCCCACCTGAGCCCCCCTGAGCCCCACTGAGCCCCTCCTGAGCCCCTCCTGAGCCCCACCTGAGCCCCACTGAGCCCCTCCTGAGCCCCTCCTGAGCCCCACCTGAGCCCCACTGAGCCCCTCCTGAGCCCCTCCTGAACCCCTCCTGAGCCCCACCTGAGCCCCTCCTGAGCCCCACCTGAGCCCCACTGAGCCCACCTGAGCCCCTCCTGAGACCCTCCTGAGCCCCTCCTGAGCCCCTCCTGAACCCCTCCTGAGCCCCACCTGAGCCCCACTGAGCCCACCTGAGCCCCTCCTGAGACCCTCCTGAGCCCCTCCTGAGCCCCTCCTGAACCCCTCCTGAGCCCCACCTGAGCCCCACTGAGCCCACCTGAGCCCCTCCTGAGACCCTCCTGAGCCCCTCCTGAGCCCCTCCTGAACCCCTCCTGAGCCCCACCTGAGCCCCTCCTGAGCCCCACCTGAGCCCCACTGAGCCCCTCCTGAGCCCCTCCTGAACCCCTCCTGAGCCCCCACCTGAGCCCCTCCTGAGCCCCACCTGAGCCCCACTGAGCCCACCTGAGCCCCTCCTGAGACCCTCCTGAGCCCCTCCTGAGCCCCTCCTGAACCCCTCCTGAGCCCCACCTGAGCCCCTCCTGAGCCCCACCTGAGCCCACCTGAGCCCACCTGAGCCCCTCCTGAGCCCACCTGAGCCCCTCCTGAGCCCCTCCTGAGCCCCTCCTGAGCCCACCTGAGCCCACCTGAGCCCCTCCTGAGCCCCTCCTGAGCCCACCTGAGCCCCTCCTGAGCCCACCTGAGCCCACCTGAGTCCCCCTGAGCCCCACCTGAGTCCCCCTGAGCCCCACCTGAAACCCTCCCCTGCTGTTCACTGTCAGAAAGCCGAGCTCTGTCACCTCAGTCAAAAGGAGCAGCAGGGAACTTGGCTGTGTAGACTGCAAGCATGACATTTTCACGTTTCTTTATTTTTATTATATTTTTTCTGTCAATCCTCACCCGAGGATATTTTTTCCACTGATTTTTAGAGAGTGGAAGGGATGGAGGGAGAGGGAAACATCAGTGTAAGAGAGCAACATTGATCAGTTGCCTCTCATACACGCCCCAACCGGAAATCAAACCCATAGATACATACCCTGACCGGGAATCGAACCCGAAACCTTTTTGGTGCGTGGGAGGAGACTCCAACTAACTGAGCCACCCAGCTAGGACTCAAAGCCTCTTACTGTTTTACATTGAAATGGGTTCTCTTATTAAAAGTGCCTGTCAGCCCTGGCTGGTTTCTCAGTGGTTAGAGCATCAGTCTGCGGACCAAAGGGTCTCAGGTTCAATTTCTAGTCAAGGGCATGTACCTGGTTGCAGGTTTGACCCCTGGCCCCGGTCGGGGACATGTGGGAGGCAACCAATCAATGTGTCTCTCTCACATCGATGTTTCTCTCTTCCTCCCTCCCACTCTCTCTAAAAATCAATAGAAAAATATCCTCGGGTGAGGATTAACACAAAAAAGTGCCTGTCACGCACCCGGTGCGCCATTTGCGATTTCGAGAGCAGGAACCTACGATGACTGTACAGAGTTAACGAGACACCCTTCATCATCATCATCCGTGAGCTTGTCCAACAACCCGCCACTCCTGTGACCCCGCTGCGTGGCGCCCCTTAGACCCCCGCGTGGGACGTGAGATCCCTCTCAAGGCCCCTGGACACAAAAGTGGATTGACACAAAACTCGGTGATGTGGGGGCGCAGCGGGGAGCCCCAGATCTCAGGCTGATATCAGAATCAGTTGGCCACAGTGTGTGTCTGCGGCATTGATAGGAATTACCGACTCTGGGATGGTATTTTAATCCCTGGAGTGGTTTCAGCACCGAGGCCAGCTCCCCGTTCCCGCCTGAGACTCTCCTCGGTGTCGAGACCTTGAGGGTCAGGCGTGCGGGGTCCAGGAACTGACCAGGATGGTGGTCTGCAGTGTGGCAGCCCCGAGCCCTGGCCAAGTGTCTCGGGTGGCCGGGGCCGTCCTCTCGCCCACCCTGCAGTGGCTCACCTTAACACCGTCAGTGCCCAGATGTGCGGAGGTGAGGACACCGCTTGGTCTCCATGTCTGCACACCTTGCGTGTGGCATCTGCCTGGAAATTGTCTGCTGCACTGACGCCCTCAGGGGACCCAGATGAGGGGATTGAGGACAAGCACTCTGAAGTTTTCATCTATTCCGAAGACATCTTTCCAGCGTCGTGTCCTTTGTAATCATTTTCGTCGGCCGGGTCTCCCCATCCAGGGCAGCCGCAGCAGGTGTAGTCTGATGTTCTGAAATGAGAGAGAACCAGAGATGCAGGAGTGAATGCTTTCTCTCTGCAGGTCTGTGTGTAACGCAAATCCTCCCTCCCCTTTCCATCTGAATGTTTCCTGTCTGGCTGCAGGGTCTTTATTGATAAAAAACAAAACAAACCTTCCAGCCAGCTGCAGTGGCTCAGTGGATTGAGCATCATCCTGTGGACTCAGAGGTCCCGGTTCGATTCCCGATCAGGGCACATGCCCGGTCTGTGGGCTCGATCCCCCATGGGGGCGTGCGGGAGGCAGCTGATCAATGTTCTCTCTCATCAATATTTCTATCTCTCTCTCCCTTCCTCTCTAAAAATCAATAAAAATATACATATATTTATTTTTTTTAAAAAAAAACCCTCCGTGCGGGCTGTCCATTCACTAGCTTCAGTTTGCTTATTCCCTGCTCAGGAACAAGGTAAACGTGGAAGTCAGATATTTAAATAGAGCCGAAACCGTCTCTGTGACGAACCCAAGTGTTTGAAACTTGGACAAGTTTGCAAGGCCTGCTGTTTTTATTGCGTCATCTTCTTACCAGCACAGACTGAGCGCCTTTACGCCGTCGGGGACCAGGAGGGTCTGCGCTGAGGTTCAGATATTCCCACAGGCCCCGGCGGAGACGGGCCTGCCCCCCAGGGACTGCAGAACACCGGGACGGGGCAAAGACGGTCGTAACGACATTATGTCCGCGCAATCTGTGTACATAGGCATGCTCACGCGCCTGTGGGGTGTACACGGGAGAGCCTGCCAGTGGATGTACATCCAGAGTGAAGAATTTCATATCTGACCTTGTTGGCCAAGCAGTTTACAGTGAAGCACAATGACATGCTTTGGGAAGGACACACTGTGTCCCAAGACTAGACAGAAACATTCAGATGCCGGCAGGGCTGGCGGAGAAGCCACCGTGCCCAGAAGATGGTCTTCAGCTCTGTGGAGACAGGAGCATCACCCTCAGGGTGGTGTGGCCTGACCTCCTCGCCCATGTGACCTTCCAGAGGGAGAGTCCATCCCGGGCGCTAACCTCCGGGACCGGGAATGCCGTCAGCCGGGCCTCGCTGCGGAGCCTGCCGAGTCTGCTCCTCCTCCTGGGAACACACCCTAACGACCCTGCTTTCTCCAGTCCAGACCCAGAGACGAGAAGTCGCGTAGCTGGAACCACAGAGGAGCTGGTGGTGGGGCCAGCCCCCTGAGCACATCCTTACACCCGGGAGCCGGAGGGCTGACCGCTGAATCTTCACCTGCCGGCAACTGTGTTCTGGAGGCAGCCAAGCCCGTCTCTGTGCTCACGGCTCCTCTGCCCGATCCGAGCGCCCTCCCTGCCGGCAGACACTTTGTGCGTTTCTGTTTGTGTCCCCGGGACCGGACCCTGTGCCTTCTGCGTGGTGGGGTCGCAGTATATGATGGCTGAAGGGAACCGCATGCAAATGAAGACATCCGAATAGCAGTCGGAGGGTCCTGCGAGTTTCCGGCCACCCATGAAGCAAAAAGCAAGAGTTTGCGGGTTTCGGTCAGTCTGGGCACAGGCAGAGTGAGGGCCTTATAGGTGCCAGTGACCCGGGCTTTGCGTGTCCAGAGCGACGCATCCCATCCGTTAGGGGCAAGGGACGGCTTGGAAGAAACCCAGGTTGCTTCTGGGAGGTGGTGACGAATGCCCCTTTCTGGGCTCTCTGTCCCCTTCTTGAGTGTCCGGGTTCTTTTCAGAAACCTGTATCGAGTTCGTGGATTTAAAAATGAGACGGGCCCTGGCCAGTTTTGCTCAGCGGTTAGAGCGTCCGCCTGCGGTCCTGAGAGACCCGGTTCCCGCTAAGGGCACGTACCTCGGTTGCAGTTTGTCCCCAGCCCTGGTCAGTTGTGCGGGTGGCAGCCACTCGATGTGTCCCTTTCACATCGATGTTTCTCTCTCTCTCTCTGTTCCTCTCTCTCCCCCCCACTCTACCTGAACAAAAAATAATAAAAAATAATAAATAAATAAAAAAAAATGAGACGGGACTAATAACCCAGGGCCCACGCGCTCTTACTGTGCGGACAAGACAAATGTCTGAAAACGCTCGGAGTCGTTTCCGCGTCCGTAAACCCCGGTGGGAAGCGGCCCCTCCGTCACGCTGCACGAGGGCAGAAATGACGCGAGCGGCCCACCCCGCACACGGCGTTCGCGCAGGCGCTGGGGAGGGGATCGTGGCTCCCACGAGGGATAAGGGCGGAGGAGGCGCTGTGTTCGCAAATGTGCTCGCCCCCCGGAGTGCGCTCTTTACTTCTCCACAACGTATCTGCTCTTCGCACGCGCTCCCTTGGGGGAAAGAGGGTCTTCGAGGCAGGGAACAGTGGGGTTCGATACTTGAAACCCGCAGCCCACGTGTAAATCCCTCCCAGGAAATGCTGTGTTTCCAGTTTAAACCCACCGACTCTGCTCACGGCTGCCTGACCCCTCAGGGAGGCCAGGAAGGAGGCCGGGCTTCGCGAAAAGCAGGCAGGACACCCGGTTCCGTTTGGTTTCTGGTAAACGGCACATAATTTTTTAGTAATACGTGCCGAGTACCAGCAGGGCCGCATTTGTACTGAAAGAGGTGTGTTGTCTACCCGAAGGTGCAGTGTCGCTGGGTACCTGCGTTTGGTTTCGGAAGCCCATCTGTGGGTGACGGAGAGGGGCGCATGGTGGGGACCGGGCCCTGGACCTCTGGGGGTGGGGAGCCCTGGCTGAACCGGCCCCATCCTGCCTCGGTGGTCCTGCAGACCCCGTGGGGCTTGGACTCATCTGCTCATCATCGGCCCTTGGAAGCGAGCGAGAAGTCCTGGTGATGGACCCAGGAAGCTGAGCTCCAGCCAACCTGCTACCCAAATAGTACATGTCCTCCAGCTTAGATGTCGCCCCCCGTGTCACTTCCTGGCATCCCAGAGTCCCCAACTCGAAGCACAGAATAAGCCGCACCCCTGACCACAGGGTCCCCAACCGTTCTCCCCCTGCCCACCTGTCTCCCACTTCCTCTCTCTCCCTTCCTGCTCCCAAGGCCACCAGGACCCAAGGGGCGGCTGTCCCTGCTCCTCCCTGTGCACCTGTGATCACTCACAGCATTTGCTGCGGGACAATGTCACGAAGCACCCACTGTGCCCCGGACGCTAGTCCAGATGCCGGGAGCAATGGCCGTGAGTTGGTCCACGCGCAGCCCGGCGCTTGCTCTCGGCGCAGGGCGGAGGACAGTGAGCAGACACACCGGCGATCCGTGCTGCGAGGCCAGCGTGACGGCACGTGGCCGTGACCCCCGTCCCGAGGCGAGGCGAGCGGGTTGGGGCGCAGGCTGACGGTGCGGCCCCGCAGGGTGTTCTGGGTTGGGTGTTTGGAGAAGGCGTTTGAGCAAAGACTTTGTTTAAGAGAAAGACAAGTCCTGCTGGTGTCCAGGGAGGAGATGTCAGGGAGGACGGGCCCCGAGGGGACAAGCGGGGCGTCCAGAGGACCCCCAGAACGTGCAGCTAGAGCAGGAGGGCCGAGGAGGGCAGAGGTGTGGTGAGAGAGACCACGCCTGCCTCTTGATGTGCTTTCACGGTGACATAAAAATGATTTAGGCCCGGCCGGTGTGGCTCAGTGGTTGAGCGTCAACCCTGCACCAAGAGGCCGCTGGTTCGATTCCCGGTCAGGGCACATGCCCGGGTTGTGGGCCCGATCCCTAGTGGGGGGCCTGCAGGAGGCGGCCAGTCCATGTTCTCTCTCATCAATGTTTCTCTCTCTCTCTCTCTCTCCCTCTTCCTTCCTCTCTCTCTAAAACTCAGTAAAGAAAAAATAGTTTTTTTAAAGAAGGCAATCGCAGACCAAAGGGGACCAGGGCCACTTGGACCCGGGGGGACCTGTCCGTCACACTCCCAGGGCTGTCACCGCAGCGACAGCGGGGAAACTGGGACTCAGCTCGACGTTCCGGGGTCATCCCGTTACCCTCATCCATGTTCACAAGTGTCCCGAGGGGCCCGTGGAGGGAACGTCTCCTGGGGGAGCCGGCCAGGGTGGCCAAAAGGTGACTCAGGACCGAGACCTGAGGGGTTCCCCAGAACCCAGGGAAGCCCGTGTAGGATCTCTGTCTAGACAGTAGAAATGACGTCATCGTGATAGAACGCGGGTGATGCTGTGTAAAATGATGTTTTTATGCTATTTCAGTAATTCTAAATATTTGCACTTTTGTGGGGCCGCATAACCGACTGCCCCGTGCTGACCCTTCCCCGGGCCAGAGTTCACTGACGGACGTCGCGTGGTGACCAAGGCTCCAATTGTCCTTTGTGCTCAGATCCACTAACAGCCTGTCTTTGCTTCTTTTCCGGCTCCTCCCCTCGCCTGGTGCAGGTCCTGGGGTCCCCACGGTGACCGTACACAACACGACAGACAAGAAAAGTAAGTGCCTTTTGGTTTTTCCTACACCTTCCTGACACCTGGGAGAAGGGAGACAAACCGCCGGCTCCGTGCGATACTCCAGCCACGTTCTTCCCATTTGGAGCCCAAGAGAGGGGGTCCTGGAAGTTCAGAATGCACCCCGCCCATGGCCAGTATCGCTTAGGTGTGATGGGAGCAGAGGGCTG
Organism: Molossus molossus; assembly: GCF_014108415.1. NCBI lineage: Eukaryota > Metazoa > Chordata > Mammalia > Chiroptera > Molossidae > Molossus > Molossus molossus. The sequence goes on from NW_023425401.1 coordinate 110,963,743, forward strand.
AGTCCCGGGCCGGAGGTCCCACACCGCCACCTACAGGCCGTCCCAGGCCACACACTGCCTCGTATTTGTGTTGACGCTGAGCACCTGCCTGCTGGGCATGTTTTCACTTACACAGCCCATGGGGCAGGGCCAGAGCCTGGGGCCCTTCCAGGCTCCTTGTCCTCCGGGTGCAGGCACCTGGGTGTCAGAAGGGGAGTCCCTTGCCACTGCAGGCCTGGGCTTTCCGGGGGCTGCGGAGGAACGCGCCCTCTGTTTTGCTCGGAGAGACCCCACGCAGGTGGACATGGGGCGTCTTTTATTCTGAAGAAAATGGGTCTTTTTCGTGTTGAATATTTGTTGAAACTCAGGATTACGTAGCTCGTTGCCTGAGGAAGTGTTTCCTCTCCCGAAACACGAAACACGGAGTATGACGCGTGGCGAAACCGCTCCCCCCAGGTCTAGAGCTGGCACGCGAGACAGACCATGTCGCTGTTGGGGGACGCCGGGGGCAGCGGCAGGAGCTCCATGCGCCACTTCTGAAAATTCCCTGGGACGGCTGGGGGCAGGAGGTGCTTGAGAGAGCTCCCACGAGGATTCGCCAAATGCCCTCCGGCAGTGTGACAGTAGCGTCCCTCAGAGATGCCCCTGATCCTGCCGGGAAATGGAGCGACCGGTTTTCACCTGTCTGGTTGGCAGCAGCGTTAACCCGGCCACCGGCTCTCGGTGTCGGCAGACCGAGGGTAGGCGGCCATTGGGGTGCTCTCTGGGAGCTCCCTAAACAAAGAGGTGTCTTTAAGAAGTATTTGAGCCCTGGCCCGTTTGGCTCAGCGGTTCGAGCGTCGGCCTGCAGTCCCGAGAGACCCGGGTTCGGTTCCCGCTAAGGGCATGTGCCTCGGTTGCAGTGTGTCCCCGGCTCTGGTTGGGTCGTGCGGGAGGCAGCCACTCGATGTGTCCCTTTCACGTCGATGTTTCTCTCTCTTTCTCCCTCCCACTCTATCTGAACAAAAAAAAATGGAAAAATGTCCTCGGGTGAGGATAAAAAAAAAAGAAGAAGAAGAAGAAGTATTTGACAGTTGGCCATCGAACTGTCACTCGGTGACCAGTCCCCAGGAGCTCCGGGTGACCATGACCACAGCCTCTCCGATCAAGGCTCCACACACCAACCCCGGTTTCCGCCGATGCAGCGCCAAGTCCCTGACGGGGTCTGACGCTCACGCTGTCTGAACAGGGCGCAGACCCCCCTTGTGACTCAGGAAGGCTGTGGTGACTGGCCCTGGGGAGTGGACAGGACAGAGGGGACTCGGGGCCACCTGCCTGCCAGCTGACGAGCGGCCGGTGCTGTGTGACCCCGAGACCAGAGGCCATGGGGACCTCCGGGTAGTCAGAGGCCCCAGGGGTGAGGGCTCTGGCTCTCCCCCAGCCCTGCCCTGAAATTTGAAATTCCTGTCTCAGAACTCTCTGTCCTTCCTGCCCTGTCCCTTGACCCCAGAGCCACCTGGGAAGGCCGGACATCTTTCCCTTAGAAAATCTCACCTACACACAGAGCCCGGAGGGTGTTCGCAGCTGGGACCAAATCACTGAAAGGCTGGGCCCCTGGAGAGCGTGAGTGTGGGTGGGACCCAGGCGCCCCGTTTGGTGCTGGGAGTCAGACAAGCCCGGCGCCGGGGTGGAAAGTCCGACACGGCCCCGTGACCCCCTGCGTGGACGGGCAGGTGCGGGGGCTGGGCGTCAGGGGACCGGCATTGCTCTGGGACGAACCGCTCGGCTTGAGGTCTCCCTAGACGCACCTGGGCTGGGCGTTCGGGTGTGACGGTGCCCACGGACAGCCCCACAGCGTCTCGTCAGCATGGTCACCAGCGCTAAGATGTGACCTTCAGAGAGAGGGTCCCTCCCTCCCATGTTCTTCCGTCGAGTTTTGTAAAGAAGTAAAACCAGCTCCCCCTGCCCAGGGGCTCCGCGGCCTTGGTGAGATCGTCCTGACGTGGTCCGTTCGGCGTGTCTCTGCTCCCACAGTGCTCCCTTCGGGGAGCCCCCTGCCCCTCCCCATCGTCTTCCTGAGTAACCGCCCACCAGACATCACCCCTTCTCCCAGGTAGGAAGGGACCCACGAGGTGCCCGGAGGTGGCGGCCAGCGTGGAGCGATGGTCCCCTCAAGCCCTCAGAGGCGTCTGTGTCTAGAAAGGTCCGGGCCCCAGGGCTCCAGCACGGGCAGCCCCTCTGGACGGACGGGTGGACAGCAGGTCCGCAGACGGCTCACTCGGGAGCAAAGGCCGTGCGTCTGGTGGGCGAGCCTGCGTCCGGCTGACACGAAGAGCAGACTGACGGCGTGTCCGCCCCTCGGGCACTGGCCTGGGCCTCCCATCTCCGAGGACGCCGGGGGATGGGCCACACTGCCACCACCGCCCCGTTCCTCAGTTAATGGGGACACAGACCCCCTGTCACTAACCAGGTCACCTTCCTAACACGACACCTGAGGCTGAGAGGGACCGAAGGGGACTTAACTTACGGGACCTGCCTTTCAAGTTGCCTGAAATCCGGCTAGCGAGGAAGTAGACGCAGCAGAGGAGAGTAATTACCCGAACTGAGTGGACCGACTCAGCCAGCCGGTGCGGGGGTTCAGGCAGGAGGGGTCCAGCTGGGACGTGGTGTCTAGGGCACCAGTGTGGCGCTGGGACCATACTTGTCTGAGCCTCGTGGCCCTGGGGCAGGGACAGCGTCCATGGTGTCCCGTCAAGGGACACGGGAGGCAGGGTCCAGACTCCGCAGGGAGGGCTCTGTGCGTGAGGAAGCCGTCCGACCACCAGGACGGGCCTGGACGACGGGGGATCTCTGCACCCGCACCGGCACGCGGGCTCACGCACACGCACACACGCACGTGCACACGCACACACGCACAGTCCCACACGCAACCTCCTACACAACGCAGGGAACTGAGCAGGTCGCCCTCCTCTCCTTGACTCATTTGCTTTTGGCTTTCCTAAGACTCTGGTCACTAATTTCCCCAAAATTCAGCCCGGTGGTGATGTCCCAACGCCCAAACCAACGGGGTCTGGGAAGAGCCGGGGGCTGCGCGGCGTCCCTGCTGGGCACCGTCCAGGAGGCGGGCCTGGGGACCAGCCTTTGTTCCTGGGATCGCTAATAGCTAATTCCACCCAGCGTGCGCGGGGGCTCACGTTTAATTAAGGAGTGGCCACTCGGAGGCTGCGGGCGGGAGGCACCGGCGGCCCCCACGTCGAAAGCGGGGTCCTTCGGGGCACTTGCCAATCTTCCCATTTCCTCCGCCGAGCCCGGCCCTCTTTGAATGCAATTATGGGGACAAATAACATGGCTTAACTCCGCTCCCCTGAGGGGCAGCCAGCTCTCTGCTGATAAAACCAGTTGTGTGAGCAATCATTAAACGAGAAATCTAATATTTAACTAAATTTAATAGTCTGCTGCCTCGGTGCCTGTCTGTGAGGGGTGGGATCTCAAAGCGGGGGACGCGCCACGCCGGCGCAGGCGACATGTCCGGGAACAATTAGCCTGCGGCGCCCCACGCGGCGCCACGGCTCCGGGTCCGGGAATTGCACACGGGCATCTCGGTGGCAAGTCTGTGTCCTCATTAACTCCGGGCCAGTCGAACAACGTGTCCCCTGAGTGTCACATCCTCCTCCGGGGTCCACACTGGAGGTAGCTGGGTGAGGGCTGCTGCAGCACATTCAAACGCACGCGTGGGGAGAGGGGCACCCTGTCGAGGCCTGTCGAGGCCCCGTCCAGTCCTCTGTCACTCGGACATGCGGCAGGTGGGGTCGGCTGGGCCATGGCCGCCTTCCCAGCAGCGTGGGGCTGTTCCCCGAAGGGGATGGGCCCATCTCTGTGCTTGTTGGTAAGGACATGGCCCCCGTGTTCCTGCTGATGCTGCTCATGTTTGTGAGTTTCTGTTCCCCGAGTGTGACCCACACGCGTACACCTCCAGGTCCCTTCGCTGTCACACCTGGGTTATGTCACAGGGGAGGTGAAGACCCCAGGGCTTGGAAGGTTGAGGCTGCTGGGGGCCTCTGTGAAGTCCCTGGAGAGTGACTGCCTAAGGTTCATTTTCTTTTTCTTCTTCTTCTTCTTTTTTATCTTTACCCAAGGACATTTTTGCATTTATCTCCAGATAGAGCAGGAGGGGGTAGAGAGGGAGGAAGAGAGAGAGAAACATGGATGTGAGAGAGACACATCGAGTGGCTGCCACCCACACAATCCCAGCCAGGGCCGGGGACAAACCGCAAGCAAAGTGCATGCCCTTAGCGGGAACCGAACCCGGATCTCTCTAGTCCATGAGCCAACGCTCTAACCGCTGAGCCAAACCAGCCAGGGCGTGCCTATGGTTCTTCCTTGTAACTCAGTGTGTGCTTCTACTTTCATCTTTAAGACATTCGTGGCCCTGGCTCGTGTGGTTCAGTGGTTAGAGTGCCGGCCCACAGACCAAGGGGTTGCGGGTTTGATTCCGGGTCGAGGGCACATGCCCTGGTTGGGATTATGCAGGAGGCAACAATGTATCTCTCTTACATCGATGCTTCTCTCTCTCTCTCTCTCCGCCTCCCTCCCACTCTCTCTAAAAAATTCGACAGAAAAATATCCTCAGGTGAGGATTAGCAACAACAAAAAAGACGTTTGTGAGTGTTTCGACGTGATTTGATGAGCCCAAGGTAGAGTCTCTTGAAGATAAATTCCCTTTCCTGTCGGACCACAGATAGTCCCCACGTGGAGGCTAAACGTGAGAAAGGAGAAGGAAGTCGGGGTTTTCTTACATATTGGGTGTTGCAATGAGGTGGAAAGACCATTTCAGTGGGAGATTAACGAGGTGGGGGGATGAGGGGTGCTCCTGTGACTGGAGAAATAGGATGTCTGGTTGTCACAGCCTAGGGAGCAGACTTGGCACAGGTCAGGTGAGGCCCTGCGACACATCGGCAGAAGGGTTAGGTTAGGGTTAGGGTTAGGTTAGGGTTAGGGTTAGGGTTAGGTTAGGATTAGGTTAGGGTTAGGGTTAGGGTTAGGGTTAGGGTTAGGGTTAGGGTTAGGGTTAGGGTTAGGTTAGGTTTGGGTTAGGGTTAGGTTAGGGTTAGGGTTAGGTTAGGGTTAGGGTTAGGTTAGGATTAGGTTAGGGTTAGGGTTAGGGTTAGGGTTAGGGTTAGGGTTAGGGTTAGGGTTAGGTTAGGTTTGGGTTAGGGTTAGGTTAGTGTTAGGGTTAAAGTCGGGTTGGGTTAGGGTTAGGTTAGGGTTAGGGTTAGTGTTAAAGTAGGGTTAGGGTAGGGTTAGGTTTACGTTAGGGTTACTTTAGGGTTACATTAGCGTTTTGGGTTGTCTGACAGTTGACAGGTTCATCTGTACAGAGACCCCGATGCCAAGTAATCTTACGATTAAGGTAAGAAATGTGAATCTTAAATTTTTCAGGAAAATTTAATAAAGATCATATTCCTATTCTCCATTCTTCCCTTGGATAATGTGACCATGGTTTTTCGAGACCACGTTGTCCTAACATATATATGTCATTTGTTTTCCCAAACCAGCAGTCTGGAGATCAAACATACCCTAACCCATAGTGACTATGGTGTAGTGGACTAGGGAACTTCATTCCGGCCAGTGTGTCTCAGTGGTTGAGCGTTGACCCATGCATGGACCAAGAGGTTAATGGTTCAATTTCCGGTCGGAGCACATGCCCAGGTTGTGAGCCTAATCCCCAGTGGGGTGTATGCAGGAGGCAGCCAATCGATGTTCTCTCTCATCGATGTTTCTCTCTCTCTCTCTCTCCCTCTTTCTCTCTCTCTCTCTAAAATCAAATATTTGAAAAAAAAATTTTTCAACAGAAAAGGGAACTTAATACAATGGAAGTATCTCCCATCCACCCAGGCTCCTGACTCGTCAGCCAGGTATCGAAGTCTCCGCATCTTGGGCCAGGTGGTAGAAATTACTCTGGTCGCCTCCCGGACCGGTGTAGGAGTGAGCGGTGTGGAACATGGAAACCTGTGGCTTCAGTACACGTGGCTGAATCTGACTGCTTTCTGTTTTCTCTCCCTCTCAGAACTGTTTGACCTGGAAACCAATGAACGCGTGCAGAGGGCCGTCAACGACCGACAGATGCCCAAGGTGGAGTACAGGCAGATCAAGATCGACGACTATAGTAAGTGCGGGGCAAACGTCCGCTCTGAAATGGCCCCGCTGTTCCCCATGCCCCTCCCCCCGCTGAGGTGTTTTCCCAATCGGTAAGGCTTTATATTCCAAAGAAATACGTCAAAGAAAAGTCCAGCCCACCCCCATCGATGACGTCCTTGACTGATTCAAACTACCACACAGAACCTGGAGGCCAGGTTCAGATCCAAACTTGTGAGAACCCTCACATTAACTGGATATGTATTTTTGTGCTGTTCTTTTGTAAGGAAGAACCAAAAGGCCAGAAAACAAAACAGTGTTGGATTGCTAGTGGATGACAGATGGATGGATGGATGGACGGACAGATGATGGATCATGGATGGATAGATGGATAGATTATGAATGAAAGAATAGATGGGTGGATGGATGATGGATGGATGATGGATGGATGGATGGATGGATGGATGGATGGATGGATGGATGATGGATGGATGATGGATGGATGGATGGATGATGGATGGATGGATGGATGGATGGATGATGGATGATGGATGGATGGATGGATGGATGGATGGATGGATGATGGATGGACGGACGGACAGATGATGGATCATGGATGGATAGATTATGAATGAAAGAATAGATGGGTGGATGGATGAATGATGGATGGATGGATGGATGGATGATGGATTAATGCATGAATGGACGATGGATAGATGGATGGACGATGGATGATGGATGGATGGATGATGGATGGATGGATGGATGGATGGATGGATGGATGGATGGATGATGGATGGATGGAGGATGGATGGATGATGGATGGATGGATGATGGATGGATGATGGATGGATGGATGGATGATGGATGGATGATGGATAGATGGATGGATAGAAGATGGGTGGATGTTTTAATGGTTTAATGGATGGATGGACGGATGGATGGACGGATGGTGGATGAATGGATGGATGGATGGATGGATGGATGGATGATGGATGGATGGATGGATGATGGATAGATAAATGGATGATGGATGGATGATGGATGATGATGGATGGATGGATGGATGGATGGATGGATGGATGATGGATGGATGGATGGATGATGGATGGATGGATGGATGATGGATGGATGGATGGATGGATGGATGGATGGATGGATGGATGATGGATGGATGGATGGATGGATGGATGGATGGATGATGGATGGATGGATGGATGATGGATGGATGATGGATGGATGGATGGATGGATGGATGGATGATGGATGGATGATGGATGGATGGATGGATGTTTGGATGATGGATGGATGGATGATGGATGGATGGATGGATGGATGGATGGATGGATGATGGATGGATGGATGATGGATGGATGATGGATGGATGGATGGATGGATGGATGATGGATGGATGGATGGATGGATGGATGGATGGTTGGATGATGGATGGATGGATGGATGGATGATGGATAGATGATGGATGGATGGATGGATAGATGGATGGAAGAATGAATAGATAGAAGAATGAATAGATAGATGGCTGAATAACACAATCAACTTCCACATGTTTGTTCTGACCCCCATACGTTCGTGTCTGTCTGCAGACCTCAGGACAGGCCCCGTAACTAGCAGAGCCCAGTGAAAACGAGAGTGCGGGGCACGTCATTCACAGTTTCTTACGACAGCAGAGCAGTAAGCCCACAGAAGACCCTTACACGGGGCCATGTGTGTCTGCACAGGTCACGTGCTGGGTAGCCAGCCGGGTGGACCTCCATGGCCAGACTTCAGATTCCTGACACACCCCTGCCCACTGGTCGACCGGTTTTCCAAAACCCTCTCTCAGTTTTCTCACACAGGTTGCTTTCCCCTCAGCCTCTGAGGAGAGATCGCATACCTTTGTGAGGTTCCTCCTCATCTCTCAGCCCACTGCCCCCTTCTCCGGTCCAGTGTGCACACTGCTGTCACGGGGGCATTTCCCACAGCCCAGGGCACTAAGCATGACGCTGTCCCCTCCTCAGAAAGTGCAGGAAAAGACCTTTGGAAACAGCACAGCCTCCCCCTCCTGCCGCGTGAGCTTTGTGTCCAGTGTGGGTCGTCCTCCGCGGCCGGCGGAAGTGAAGCTGCTACGGAGAGTCGGGGAGGTGGGGAGGTGTCCCTGCGGCTGCAGAGCTCGGCCGGGCTGTGGTTTCCTTCTGAGGCTCGGCTTGGAGCAGTCCGCCTTCTGGAGAGACTCGGGAGTGACCTGCCAGCCCTGGCCCAGTCCTGCCCCCGGGCTTATCATCAGTGGCAGGGAGCAGCCCAGACCATGTTTTATGGATATTCGGTGATAAAGTCTGAGCCTGCCTTTCTGCAGGTCCCCGGGCCATTGATCCAATTTGCAAGCCATTAACATTCAGTCGGAATGAGACCCTGGTCCGAGCAGGCTCCCCAGCCTGGGGCGTCTGTAGTAATTCTACAGGGAAAGCTGATAATTCTGATTTAATTGCTAATCTGGGTTGTAGTTAACATCGATAAACAATTTCTTTCTTGGGTGGAGAGGTTGGTTTCGGGGAGGACAGAAGGCACGGGAGAGGAAATGTCTCCCCCCTCGCTGGACGCCACACTGCCAAGGACCTGATCTTGGTGGCCTTGGGCTGCACCAGCTCCCTCCCTGGTGTGTGTGTGTGCGTGTCCGTCCGCCCGTCTCATCCACGTATGAGTCCACGGGCAGACACACACGCCCAACTCCTGCCTGCAAATGGTAGGTGTGCAGAGCCCCCCGGCTTTGCATAGAGTCCCGTGGCTCTCAGCCCCCCCCCCAGGCTGCCGCCCCCAGCCTCAGCACCTGCCCCTCCATGTCTGTCCTCATCCTCATGACTCCCCAGGATCCCTCCTCCACTAAATCACACTTGCATCCGCCCTCAGGATTTCATGCTCCAGCCTGGAGTCTTCCGTGGGCAAGCTCTTCCCGGTGTCCCAACCCCTCCTGTTTGCAAACGGGATCTCAGCTCCCGGGGCAGACATGAAACCTCAGAGCTGTTGGGTGACAGGGAGCCCCCGTGGGGATGAAAATCTCCGTGCCCTTCCTCCTCGGTCCCTAACCGGCTGCCTGTGTTCTGTCTGCCCAGGCCTGTCTGCCCAGATCCTCAAGCCTGCCACCTTCACCGAGACCACCCACTACCCCCTGCTCCTGGTGGTGTGAGTATCCCCGCCTCTTCCTTTCGGGGTGCCAGCTGGGGCCTCAGTGACACCGTGATAAACGAATACTGAACTCTTAAGAACAGGACAAGAGGGAGAAATGATGTCGCAAAGTGAAAACTTAGGATAGCCGTCAGCCAGTGTCAGGTTCTTCCGTGACTGTTGGTGACCCCGCACGTCGAAGGGCGGCGGGCTCGTGTCCCCCAGGGCAGTGTGTCACTGCGGGCTCAGACACGGTCCGGGACACGGGGGGCAAAGTCAGACTGCGCCCGGCAGGACAGGTGTGCTCGGAGGCCCCTGCCCACCGCCTGCCCAGCTGGCCAGATAACGGAGCCGCCTCGAACCCCGAGCGTTTGGGAACACAGAGTCATGCCCGGGCTTCCGTGCTCTGGACAGTCCGGCCCCCTGCCTCCGATTTCGAGAACTGCTCCCTAAGAGCTCTTGAAGCTGCTCTAAGGTGTGGCGTCGGGTGAGGGCGCCCGCCTGAGCGAGCGTGCGCCTCGCTCTCCCCAGGGTGCCGAGGGCTACCTGCACCCCCATCTGCAGGGAAGCACTTTTCAGAGCAGGTGCCGCCCAGAGGGCTGAGCACATCTCGTCGCCTCCCCCCTGGTCGTTCAGGGCCGGAAAGCAGGGCCAGCCCCCCGTTTACTTGGAAGGGGCAGGGATGGGCCGGGCCTGCCCTGGGCGGTTCAGGGACCACAGTGACTCGCCCACCTTGTCAGTGTCAGGAAACCTGATTAAGCAGCTCACCTGGCCCAGCTCCTTCCTGGGTCCTGGGGCTTCAGCGGCAGGAACAGAAAGATGGGAATGGAAAGGGGGGGACGGAAAGGGGGGGACGGAAAGGGGGGAACGGAAAGGGGGGGATGGAAAGGGGGGACGGAAAGGGGGGACAGAAAGGCGGGGACGGAAGGGGGGACGGAAGGGGGGACGGAAGAGGAGGACGGAAGGGGGAAAGGAAAGGGGGGGACGGAAAGGGGGAGACAGAAAGGGGGGGACGGAAGGGGGCATGGAAGAGGGGGAGACGGAAGGGGGAACGGAAAGGGGGGATGGAAAGGGGGAGACGGAAGGGGGGACGGAAGGGGGGGACGGAAAGGCTTCCTTCCAGAGCTGCCCGGGTGCAGATCCCAGATCTAATTCTGTTTTGCAGTTGACCCACTTCCTCACTGTCTGCACGAGTTACAGCTCTTCCCACAACCCCACACACACCACACAACACAGACACTACACACACAGCACAACACACACACACACCAGACACTACACACACAACACAAACACAACACAACACACACACACAACACACACACTACACACACACCAGACACTGCACACACAACACAAACACAACACAACACACACACACACCAGACACTACACACACAACACAAACACAACACAACACACACACACAACACACACACACCAGACACTACACACACAACACAGACACTACACACACAACACAAACACAACACACACAACACACACACACCAGACACTGCAACACAACACACACACACAACACAGACACTGCACACACAACACAAACACAACACAACACACACACAACACACACACAACACACACACTACACACACAACACAAACACAACATAACACACACACACACCAGACACTGCACACACAACACAAACACAACACAACACACACACAACACACACACGCGCATGCGCCGCCCGCCCTCCCCTATCCTGGCAGAAACCCCAGGTGGCAGCATGGTCTCAGGCTGTCACCTTGCAGGGAGGACCAGCCCACCCAGGCTGTCTGTCGGGGGAGGGGGCACCATCTGTTGCTGTTGCTGGGAGGGAGCTGGCCCAGGCCCTGGCCTTCCCTCCTGCTGGTCCTGCCCCGCCCCCAGGAAAGCGTGCAGAAGCCACCCCCACGCCCACGCGTGTGCAGTGAGTGCCAAGCTTCTAGGCCTCCTCCTACGAGGGCCTGTCTGCGGCGCTGGCCGGTGCCCGTGGTGTAGATGCCACGGTGCTGCCAGCCAGCAGGGGTCAGGGAGACAGCCTGCGGGGGGTGGCTCCGGAGACCGTCTCCGAGCGGACAGGCCGCCTGGCTTCCCAGGACACGCCAACGAGACGGGCCACCCAGATGGGTGTGGGCGCTGTTTCTTCTGAGTTACCCAAACAGGAGAATGTCTCCAGCCAGGGGCTCTGCTAGAGGAGCAAACACGTCCTTGTCACTCAGGTGACGGCTGAGGAAGGGGACACTCCGGGACACTCAGGCGCACAGGACCAGGAGGAAGGAAGGGGTCACCCACTGTGGGGAAGGCAGCCCCCAGGAAGAGGGGAGTGTTCTCGAAAGTTTCTCACCCACGCAGAGCCCTTTGGTGACTCCCAACCACGAGCCTCGAGTGGCCGTCTGAGGCCTCAGGCTCATCACCCCCGGGTTGCGACGATGCCGCTCACCCACCCTGGGGACCCACCGGGCATGGAGTCAGCAGGTGGCAGCCAGGGGCAGCGGCCCCTCCCAAGCGAGAACCGCAGCACCTGTGTTCGTTTTTCCAGGGACGGCACCCCGGGCAGCCAGAGCGTGACGGAGAAGTTCGGGGTGAGCTGGGAGACGGTGATGGTGAGCAGCCACGGGGCGGTGGTCCTGAAGTGTGACGGCCGAGGCAGTGGCTTCCAGGGCACCAAGCTCCTGCAGGAAGTGCGGCGGCGGCTGGGCGTCCTGGAGGAGCGGGACCAGCTGGAGGCTGTGCGGTGAGAACCACCCGCCGGGCACGGCCGGGCAGGGCAGGGAGGCGCCTCCCTCTCCGCGCCGTCTCCCCGCGGCCCTCTGGTCAGTGTGCACGTGTTGCCGGCAGAATGGTCCAAAGGGAGTATGTCCCCCAGCAGCGTCCTCCCAAACAGTCGTGGCTTTCCGACAGCGAGGTCGCTTGTCTCTTTCGCCGATTCGAACGCAGTGCGGAGACCGTCAGACCTGGGCCAGCGTCCACACACCTTGGCTCCCTCCACGAGGAGATGGAATGTGAGCGTGGATGGAGCCCGCGACGGGTCCCCGTGCCTGGGAACAGCACCATGCACATGCAGGCGGCCGTCGGGGAGCGGACTGTGGCGGAGAGCAGGTGGCTTAGCCCCCGGGGACGTGCTCCCAGCTACTTGTTGAGTTTTACTGTTGCCCAGGAGAAAAGACGTCAAGCACCTGTGCTGGGCTGCACCTGGCCGCCAGCTCACTGGGTAAATAGAGTCTTCGTAGACGGCGGTGCTCACAGACCGACCACTGAGATGCCCACTCAACCGAATCCACAGACTCGCCCACTCAAGACGGAGGGCCAGGGACACAGCAGCAGAGACCTGAAGACGACCTTCATTGTGAACCGCCGAGCGCGACGCTGGGCCCTGGCTGGTGCGGAGAGGGCGCCCGGAGCCCAATGGGGACGTGCTTGTTGACCGGAGGACGGTCAGCCTGGCAGCCCGTCTCCTGCTGGCGTGGCTGCAGATTGAAAAGATTCCACATCACTGGCTTTTCAAAACGTTTTCTGCCTCGTTTTACAAAGATGGGTGGCGCGCCGTGTGTGCAGAGGCGAGGATTTTGAAATGGCTCACGAGAGAATGTGCCCCCTCTCCTCCAGGGCATTGGGAGCTGGTGGGGGAGGGACAGGCAGCATGTCCAGAGCCCCACGTGCCAGGCAGGAGACCCAGATGAGGGAGAAATTCCTGCAGACCCTCCAGTCCAGGAAGGCACATGGGTGAGATGCTTTTGCCTGGACGTTGACAACGCACACAACGTCAAACGTGTTTTAATGATAAGGAACGATGTTGGATCTGGAAGTCCAGAGGGATGTCAGGACTTGGGGCAGCAGGGTCAGAGACCCAGCGATGTCGCCAAAGACCCAAGCCCTCAGCATTTCTCCATCTCAGCCGATCACAGCGGCCTCATCTTGGGCTGGTTGTCCTCATGTGCACAGAGTGGCTGCCAGGAGCATGTCATCGCATGCTTCTTCATTCACTGCCAGCAGGTTCAGAAAGGAACCACTTCCAGAAAGAAAGGGAGGAGCTTCCCCAAGGCACTCACCACAGCTCTCCTTGCATCTCCCGCCCCCTCCGGAACCCAGAACCTACAAGGGACGTCTGGGCGGTCACCCTGAAACTGGTGGGTCCAAGTTGGCCTGGGAGGAGGACGGAGGAGGAGCAGGTGGACTCCAGGGCAGCAGCCAGCAGTATCCACCAGGAGGACATGTCAGTCAGGCTCAGCAGTGACAGGGACACCCGTCAGCAGCCACGTGGGGTCGCCCCGCAGGGCTGACTGTCCCTCCTGAGTGGCTTTTCCACCTGCTTTGTCCGGCCCTCACTCGCCCTGCTCTGAGCCTCCCCCTGGAACACAGGGGCCTCTCCGGTCCCCAAGGACACGGCGTCCTCCAGCTCTGCGCTCCGGGACAAGAGGGCCGCGGCCTCTTCGACTTGCGGAGCTTTCGGAACACGAGGACTCGGGCCACCATCCGTTGGGAAACAGCAGAACCTGCTGTGGAAAAGAATCAGTGTCGCCACCGCTCCGCCCCCGAAGCTCTGAGGGAAGAACACGGTTCGTCCACACGCGGACCACCAGGCTCCGCTCAAACCCGGGACCTCTGCTGAGCCGGCTGAGGCCCCGGCCTGAGCTTTCGTTCATGAGACAGAAACCCTTTCATTCGCTGAAGAACCCACGAGGCCGGCCCGGCACCCAGCTCCCCGAAGCTCCCTGCCCTTTCAGGCCCCCCAGTTGTCCTCTGCCCCATGTCTGCATCCTGGAGCCTGTGGGGGCACTTCTCACGACACGTGACAAGTCCCACCGCGGGGGGAGGGACGGTCTGTGAACCGTGGTGCGGGAGACACAGTTCCAGGGCACAGGAGCGAACAGCCACCTCGAGGAGCCGCGGGGGCAGGACCTCACTCCCGAAGATGGGCAGGGCCTCACCAGGAGAAAATGGGGGACACATTCCCAAACAGAACATGCTGAAGCCCAGGCTGGGGTTCGAGCCGGGCGCAGTGTGGTGGGCCGTCGGGGGACGGGAGGTGTCAGTGTGGCTAGAAACCCACTGACTGGGTAATTCGGGGAGCAGGGAATAAAGGCAGGGGTGCCTCTGCCACCGACGGGCACATGACAGGGGCCCCTCCCGGAGCTGGGACAGAGGGCAGCTTTGTCCCAGCTCCCGATCCAAGCCCTGAGGCACAGAATGGGACACCTTTGTCCCTGCTGACCCAGGTGCACCCCTCCAGCGTCTGGGGTGGCTGGGAGTCCCATGTGAAGGCGGCGACAGCAGGGGGCAGGGACCCCGGCAGGGCCTGGAGGCCCCCAGAACAGCCTGGCTCTCAGCGGGCAAGCTTACAGGCCTGGGTTCCTTCAGGGTCCCCTCGAGGACACCTGGAGTTTTCACGTGGGCCGCCAGCGAGGTGCACGCAGGAACGATGCACGTCGGAATCCCAGCGTCGGTTTAAATGGGGCCCCGCCCTGGAGATGGGGGGAGCGCAGCCCTGGGCCCTGGGGGTGCACACGAACCCCGCTGCGGCTAACCCTCTCCCTGGGCTTCGCAGGACGCTGCTGAGGGAGCCGTACATCGACAAGACTCGCGTGGCCGTGTTCGGAAAGGTGAGTCGCCTGATCCGATCGCCACCCCTCTCGCGACTGTGACCCGCAGGGTCCGTCCCCAGGCCGGTCCTGGTTTGCCGGGACTGTCTCCGGTCTGCTGGTGCGCGAGCAATGTTTTAGGAGCCGGTGAGTGGAGCTGTGGCCTCTCCCAGGTGTCCAGGGGCGAAGAGGGGCAGCCGCCCGTGTGGTCTGCGGACTCAGGCCTGCAGGCGGCAGGAGCCCCCGGGACAGGGCTCTCGTCGAAACCCTGGTAGGCCGCGGGGTGGTCGAGGAAACAGAGTCAGTGGACTTGGCATTCTGGAGCAGTTCTAGCTAAATTGAGAATAAAGTACAGAGATTTTCTCCTGCTCGCCTCCCCCCCGCCCCGCCACTATCGACACCCTCGTCGGATGGCATGTTTATTACAGTGGTGAACCTATGTTGACACGTCATGGTCCCCCAAAGGCCGCACTTTAGGGCTCACGCCGGTGGTGTTCCTTCCTTGGGTTGGGACAGATGTATAATGGCGTGTCCATCATCACAGTATCATAGAGTGCTCCCCGCCACATCCCCCACATCCCTCCTCTCCCCCCCCTCCCCGGGAACCACTGACCTTTTCCTGTCTGCGTGGTTTTGCTTTTCCCAGAAAGTCACATGGTGGGATCCCCTGGGGGGCTTGTGCATTCTGGCCCTTCCCTGGGCGACTTCTCCATTTCCTTGCTCTCGACTAGACCCTAAAAGACGGTCACACTTAAGCCAAAGAACAAACACGCGAGAATCGACGTCTTTCCACCAGTAATCTGGGGAGACTCGCTCTGTTAACGTTACCGCCGATGAAGATGCCAAAGCCATGAACTTCTATCACCCCGGACGTCAGGGCGCGTCCGCGCCACGCTGGGTTGAGGAGCGGGCATGGCGGGATCCCCCGTGTCTTTTCTCGGCCCGACCGCTCATTTCTGGGCGGCGCAGAGTGACGGCCCCTCGTCTGGACGGACCCCAGCTTATTTACCCGCCCCCTGCTGCTTTTACGTTGTCGAGTGTGAGTCAGAGCAGCTGCCAACACCTGCAAGCCGGGAGCTGGGTGGACGCGTTTTCAGCTCCTTCGGGTGAAGGCCGGGCAGCCCACAGTGAGCGGAGCACCTCCTGCCCCGGGCCCGCGCGGCACTGGGGGGGTCGGGCAGTGCTTGGCAAACACCGACTGCGGGATGGTGTGCCGGACCCGTGGGTCCCTCCGACTGCACAGCGATGTGGCAGACACCAGGAAGATCTTTGATTGTCATTAAGACGAGATATTCCTGTTCTGCTGAAGGAACCCTGTTATGATACGACACTCAGGCATGGAGTGGGCACGGCTTCACCCTCTCCAGAGGTGTGTGGGTTCTCGGCCCCGCCCTCCACAGCAGCACCCACACACTCACGTGCTGACACACTCACACGCACAAGCACACACCGTCACACACACTCACATGCACATCACACTCATACACACAGACACACATAGACACCCACACACACTCATATACACACATGCACACACAGATACCCACACACACTCATATACACACATGCACACACAGACACACTCATACACACACACTCATACACATGTGCGGGCACACACGCACACTCACATGCACACACACTCATACACAGGTGCACACACTCATGCACACTCACACAGACACACACACTCACACACAGACACACACACACACTCATATACACACATGCACACACACACTCATACACACTCATGCACACTCATACACATGTGCGGGCACACACGCACACTCACATGCACACACACTCATACACAGGTGCACACACTCATGCACACTCACACACAGACACAGACACACACACTCACAGACACAGACACCCACACACACTCATATGCACACATGCATACACAGATACCCACACACACTCATATACACACGTGCACACACAGACACACTCATACACACACACACTCATACACATGTGTGGGCACACACTCGTGCACACTCACATATACACACATGCACACACACTCGTACACATGTGCACACACTCATGCACACTCACACACAGACACAAAGACACACACTCACACCTTTGACGGCCCCCATACCCGGGTTGTCCTGGGCCTTTGCCCCCTCCCTCCTCAGGACACCACATCTGTGTCCATTCCCTGGGCCTGAGGGGACCAGGGCACGTCTGTGCGAGGAGGTCTGAAGGCGCGTGGCGGGTAGTGTGTCAGTTTGGCTGTCTCGGGGAGGCCCACATAGAAGCGGGATCTTCGATGTCGACGCCAAGGTGAGGGCAGTGCAGGGATCTGAGGGTTTACCCGAGTACGGGACACCTGCAGCCATCCTGGTGGCCCCTGAGCGGGTCACCACACACTAGGGACCCGGGTCCTAGTCGGCCTCCCTCAGAAGCTCGGGAACCCCCCAGAAGGGCCTGGCTTCGCCTGTAGACAGAGTCGGCCGGAAGCAGGACACAGAGGCCTTGGAAGGGCGTGCTCAGAGCCTGCGCCGCACGGCCTCCGTGCTGTGGGTCCGCTTCAGTTCACGCCCCTCCACCTTCACGGGGCTCAAAACTCAGCCCGAAGAGGGCGAGACTAGCTTCACCTAATAGTGAGCTGGGATGGTATTTGCTTTGCTTTTCTTGCCCCCTTTTAAAACTGTGAACTTTACATTATTTTTTCTTTATTGATTTTAGCAAGAGGAAGGGAGAGGGAGAGAGAGAGAAACATCAATGAGAGAGAACATCAACTGGCCGCCTCCTGCACGCCCCCCATCGGGGATTGGGCCCACAACCTGGGCATGTGCCCTGACCGGGAATCGAACTGGCGACCTCTTGGTGCAGGGTCGACGCCCAACCACTGAGCCACACCAGCCGGGCAAAGTTTACATTTTTTTAAAGCCGCTACATGGAAGGTCCCTTGAGTGGCTGCTATGTCCGAGGCTGTTTTCATGGCTGAGTTACTGACTTTGCTGCCACCCAGCTGTCTTCCTCTTGTTCCCAGGACTACGGTGGGTACCTGAGCACGTACATTCTCCCGGCAAAGGGTGAGAACCAAGGTCCCATCTTCGCCTGCGGCTCTGCCCTCTCTCCGATCACGGACTTCAAGCTCTATGGTAATGCTCTTGCTTCACACACATCCTAGCTCCCCGGGTACCCCAAAGCCTTCAGCTCCGCCGCCCCGCCTGCCCCCACCTCAGGCACCCACAGTCGATAGTGAATGATGTGGGGTGGTAAGGCTCACGGGACAGCTCGGAGACAGGACCTGGGGACGGAGAGGGGTGCCTCAAAGTCGCCTGTCTTGGTGCCCGTGAACCATGTCCCCGCGTACTCGGCCAGCAACCGAAGGGTCAGCCCGCGGTTCTGAGCTCGTGGGGGTGGGAGCAGGAAACCCTGGCAGGGGGTGGAGGTGCGCTGAGACCCCAGAGGGCCTCCCTGCTGCCAGCCTGTGGGCAGGCCCCCGCGGGCTCTGTGTCCCGGGGATCAGGTGGGCAGATGGGCGGCGGAGAGTGCGGCACCGTGCCGTGGGGGCAGAGCTGGGGGCTGAGCTCCTCTCTGCCCTCTGCCTGCCTTCCCCCCGGCAGTGCGGGGACCTGGCCCGCCTGGCCCTGGAAAGAGGGGCCAGAGACCAGGGACAGGTGTCAGGATACCTTGTTGCAGGGACCAGACACAGGTCGGACCTCCCTCTGTGGGACTCAGACCTCTGTGTGGGCACAGATGTGGCACTGTCTTAGGTTTGAGTCCCCCTCCATCCTCCTCCCTCTGGCCGGCCAGCCCCTTTTCTCTGAAGGGGTTTTATGATATTAACCCCTTTTCAAAAGCTCCCATGCTGCACCCTCCTGGTGCCCCACGCCCACACCCGGGCACCCCACAGAGGGGCCCAGACAGCCCCTAGCGCCCAGCAGCCCAAAGGCTCACCACGCTGACCTTTACCACGAGCTGCAGTGCAAATGTCACCGTGTGATCGTCTGAGAACTCTCCATTCAAAACGCTACTCCTTTAAATTCGTTTTCCCATGGGAACGCAGGTAGTATTTTTCACATTGCTCAAACTCAGTGAGCCTTTCTTAGTTTTTTTTAAACTTTTCTGTATTGATTTTAGAGAGAGAGGAAGGGAGAGGGAGAGAGAGAAACACCGATGAGAGAGAACATCGACTGGCCGCCTCCTGCACGCCCCCCACTGGGGATCGGGCCCACAACCTGGGCATGTGCCCTGACCGGGAATCGAACCGGCGACCTCTTGGTGCAGGGTTGGCACTCACCACTGAGCCACACGGCCCGGGCCTTTCTTAATTTGTAATCACGCCGTTTCGAATTTGCGGGCTGGGAGCACACACAGACGCTGCCGCCCCTCCTGACGTCACCGTGTTGTCTCTGCTGCTTGACTGGGGTGTCCCTGAAACCTGTGGGCACTCTTTGGAGCCCTTTGCGGATGGTCACCCAGATGCTCACCCAGAGCCTGGACCGGGTCCAGGGTTCGGAGTGAAACAGAGATGCGCCGAGACTTCAGAACATGAGGAAATCCTGGTGGAAATCTGCTCGGTGTGTGTTCTCTGTCCCACATGCTGAAACGAAGTGGGTGTCCTGTTTCCTTAGGATTCAGACTAAGTAGGTTTTGCTTAATTAACGTGTCGCCTTCCCGCCTGAAACCCAGTCCCCAACGCTAACGTGTTTAGATGTTACCAAGGTAACCATCTGATTTCCGAGTGAAGACCCGAGAGGACGAGTTTGCCTTTTTAAAGACAAATGTTTGCAAGCATCAACCAGTGAGCCCGCCCAGCCCACCCCGTCTCGGGGCGACCCCGAGCCTCGCCCTGCACAGACGGGGTGACCTTGTCTTCCTCTGCTTGTTTGCAGCGTCTGCATTTTCCGAGAGGTACCTGGGCCTCCACGGACTTGACAACAGAGCATACGAGGTAGGCACTCCGCAGCCGCCCTTGGCCAAAGGGCGAGTTTCATCAAGTCGGTCACCTCTTCTCAGAGTTCCTCGCCCCCCACCTCCAGCCCAGCCCGAACCCACACTCCCTCCCACCTGTGGGTCCTGTCCTCTCCTCCCACCCCCCTTCCACCACTCTGTGCACCGAGGGACTGTGACCCCTCGGGTTGGTGTTATTTCCATTCCGGAACTTGGAGGACAAGGGAGACAGTGGGGAAGCTGGACGGAGGAGTCTGTCCCGTGGTCCTCAGATGTGGGGTGGAGGTGTTGGGGAGCCTGGTTCTGCTTTGGGAGAACCCACTATTGCTCGGGGGACAGAAAACTCCTGTGATGCTTCCCACTAAGTCACCCTGTTCAGTGACTCCGGGGACATCCCACACGCATGCCTTCACCTGGGCACAGTGAGGGTTGTACTGAGGGGCAGAGTGGCGGCCCGAGGTTGACACTGTAGCAGGGTGGCCCGAGGTTGACACTACAGCAGGGTGGCCCGAGGTTGACACTACAGCAGGGTGGCCTGGGACTCTGCTCCGGGACCCTGCCCTTCTCCTCAGGGGCCTCCACGCGCACACGCCGCCCCCGCGGTGCGCCCGCTCACTGTCCCCTCGCCCTGCTTGTGCAGATAACCAAGGTGGCCCATCGGGTGTCGGCGCTGGAAGGACAGCAGTTTCTCATCATTCACGCCACCGCCGACGGTGAGGACCGAGGGCTGGGACTCACCGCGAGCTCCGTGAAAGCAGCAGCCCTCCTGGTGTTCCGGGTTTGCACAAACACTTTCCTCCTTTTTTTTATTTTTTAACAGAAAAAATCCATTTCCAGCACACGGCAGAACTCATTACGCAGCTAATCACGGCAAAGGCTAATTACAGCTTACAGGTACGAGTGCGCCCACCTGCTCTGTCCCCGCTCGGAGAGGGGCCGCCCTCCCCACGGAGAGGGAACGCCCGCCAGCCCGTTTCTGCCGCCCACTCACCTGTGCACCGGGTGGGCCACGGGCAGGAGCATCCCACAGGCAGATTAGCACCGGCTTATTGCTCTAGTGGTTACGATAGTTCGGTCCTGCACACAGGAGTTTAAACCCCTTTAGAACGCCCCTCGCCCTCCCCCTCCCCCAGCCAGCAGCCGTGCCACCCACGGTGAGGTCGCGCTGTCCTTGGCATGTGACCCCAGCGTTGACGAGGGCAGCCTTAGCGGCCCCGAGCCTCCTGTCCGGCACCCTCTGGCCAATGTCCACTACGTGCTAGTCGGGTGGTCCCGAGTCCCCTGTGGCTGAGCTGTCCTTAAAGACGGCCGCCTCCCACAACCACCCTCAGCCGCCTCTCTGGCCTCAAGTTCACTCACAGCCCAGGCCCCTTCCCGCAGCACCCTGTTCCTTCGGTAAAACAGGTGTCACCTGATGTCTTTCTGGGTCCAGGGATAAGGGGGGGATCTCCTGTACACCCTGTCCCTCAGGGAGCACCCTGCATGCCCCCCGCCTGCCTCCGCTCCCCATTCCCTGCGTCGCCGTCCTGCGCAGGGTCCCACGTGGGCTGGGGGACAGGGAGCGCTCCCCGCCCAGGTGTTGGCTCAGGTGTTGATGACTGGGTAGGAAGGACGTGGTGAGTGTTACACACGCGTCCCTGTGACATGTGCAGGTCACATAGACCTGGCAGGTGCCGGGGTGGTTTTACACACAGGATGTCTCATGGCAGACGAAAGGGAGGTGTCTGTGGCTCACATGGACCACCCCCTTGACAGAGGCTAAAGCAGCCAGCTGCTGAGCTGTGCACACCCCAGACCCTACTCGGGGTGATGGAAGGGACCCACAACAACGCCACACTCGTAGGCACGGACACCGTAGCAGGTCCTCAGTGAACTGGTAGCAGGAGCCCTGGGGACCCAGGGCAGGAGACATACTTCCTACTAATTCTCTTTTGCTTCTAATATATTCCTCTTAGACTCTTAGAAGTTTAAATGACATGTGATAGCCCCATGACGTCATTAATAGATACTCTAGAATGAAGTGAAGGCCATCCTTCAAAGACATGAAAAGGAAGACAATTCAAAACACAGGGGGCATCCTGGTATCATGGAAAGAACAGGGCTTCTGGGTCCCTTAGACTTGGCTTGAATCGGCTGGGACAGGCACCTTTCTGTGGAAGTGGCGCAGCGCCCCTAGGGTCCCGGAGGTGTCCCTACACCTGGCGAGGGAAGAAGTAGCTCCCACCCTGTGAGCGCCCCCCGCGTTCCAGGCCTCATGCTCAGAGCTTCCCGGGGCTGTAGCGTGTAAGTCCCACAAGACTGTCCAAGCGAGGTTCTCTTCTGGGGTCACCTCCGCTTGGCCCAGCCGGAACGGTACCCATCCACGGCCACGCGGGGCGTGAGTGCTGAGCCAGGAAGCCAAAGCAGGGCGTGGCCCAGGACAGTGGGAGGCTTCCCACGCCCACGCGGGTTCTAGGGAGGCTCCGAGTTCTGGCCAGTGGTGTGGGAGCCGCGGTCCCTGGAGACCTGGGTCCCGCGCACGTGTTCATGTTGCAGATTCAAGACCGTGCGGAGCCCCCGCCCCCCCAACCCAGTGATTTCCAGCGCAGCCCGCCGAGTGCGCCCCAGCGCGCGGCTGAGCCTCCGGGGGAGCGGGCGCTGGGCTCTGGGGGACGTTCACCCTGCGGTGCCTCCCACCTGCCCGCGGGCTGCGTGAGGCTCTGCTCCCGCCTCCGCCCCGCGCTCCGCCGGCAGGGGGGGGGCCCTCACTTCTCCCCTTTCCTTGCAGATCTACCCGGACGAAAGCCATTACTTCCACAGCGCCCCCCTCAGGCAGCACCTCCACCACGCCATCATCAACTTCTTCGTGGAGTGCTTCAGGGTTCAGGACAAAACCCCAGCACCCCCGGCGAAGGAGGAAGAGGAGGACTGAGCCCCAGCACAGCCCAGCGCCCGCGGGGCTCTCCCCGGACCAGAGTCGGGCTGGGAACCCCGCCCCCCGTCCCGCCCGCGCTGGGGTGGGGGGCAGGGAGCGTTCCCGGTCCTTAGCATGTGCGCCGCGGTCCCCAAGGCAGTTTTGCTCCTTCCCGGGTGGAAATGCCCCCTGGCTCCCCAGGGCTTCCAGGGAGCCCGGGCCGGCCTGACAGCACCTCCTGCTGGCCGCGGAGCTGCAGGTGCACCCCGCCCGCCCCAGGGAACCCGGAGGCGCAGTGAGGACCCACCCCGCCCGCCCGGAGCGCCGTCCGCGGCCCAGCCGTCCTGCCTGCTGCAACCCGGGCCTGGGAACGAGCAGAGCCCAAGTGTTCCAAGGGCGCTGCCGCCTCCGGGGCTCCTCCTGCTCCGGGGCGCGCTCCCTCCGCGCCCCGAGCTGCGGCGTTGCGCGCCGTCTGGCTGTCGCTCCGCTAATGCTTAGCCTATGGCATCCGCTGGTGTTTCCATGGTTGTCACCGACGCCGTGCGCGGTCGTGGGTTCTTTCGGTGCCCGTGGGTCTGGTTGGTTGGTTGGTTGGTTGGTTTGTATCCTTGGTTTTGCTTTGTCTTCTTCAGTCCGGTGTGTGAGCGCCGCCTGTTTGGATGGAGAGCCAGACGGGAAGCAGCTAACTGGCCCCTCAAGGTCGGCCTTAGGCAGCGGGGAGAGACTGCGGAGATCCAATACTATTTACTACAGCGAGGACACGCCTCAATAAAAGTTCTCTCCGGCCCGCTGCCTTAGGGTTCGGCTTAGTCTCCTTGTCCGTTTCCATAATGTCCTTAAACCGGTCCTGTTCCTCCCTGATGAGTTGTCAAGTCTGTTAGATGCCATTTGGTTAATGAAAAAAAAAAACATAGACAAAGTGCTGGCTCCACCCCAGGCCTGTCCCCTGGGCTCGGGACGGGAACCCTTGAGGAAGGCGTGGGCCTGTGTGGGCATCGCTTTGGCGTCCGTCCTGCCGCCCTCCAGTAGCCTCGTGATGCTGTACGGTGCCCTCCTCCACCAGACATGCCAAGGGTGCCCTGTGTGTTCCTTTTGTTGTACATAAAGACGGGCATGGCTGCCTGTGCCCCGGCCCCTCCCAGGCTCCCACCCTGCGCCCCCCCTGGCTGGTCCGCTCTCCACAAGCACTATTGGGGAACCCACCACTCCGGCTGCGCCCCTGGGCTCGTCTGCAGCCTGAATGTTGGTCCTGACGCGGGGTCCTCGGCACCTCAGCAGAGAGACCGACCCCCTGTCTGGGTTTCCTTCCGTGGTGTTTGTGGAGAGCGTCGACCTGCTGACCTGGGGACCCCTGGGAAGCGACCTGGCCGTGCTTTTGCTGTTTCGGTGGGTCTGAAGGGGGCGCCAGCTCCGGCCAGGAGACCTGGTGGGAGGGGCGTGAGAATGTGGCATGGCGCGTGTGCTCATCCATGGAATAAAACATTATTTTACCACTCGGAGAGCCCTTTTCTTCTCCAGCACGGCCCCTTAGAGAGTGAGCGCAGCCTCGGGTCGTCTCAGGTGCCCGCGGGGCCCTGGCGGAGGTGCTGCCCGTCCCCCGGAGCCGAGCAGAGGCACCCACCAGCCCCGAGTGCCTGTAGACAGGACAGGACTGGCCAGACCTCCTGAAGCCCAGATTTGTCCGAGAAAACGACTCTGAGCTCCGCCTGGAGAGTTCTAGGGCGAAGACCGGTGTCCCGACCCCAGAGGACAGCTGGGCTCCGCTCAGGCCACGGCACTGCCCCCCCAAGCCGCCACCAGCACCCCGCGCCTGCCGGAAACACTCAGTCCAGCTGGTGCTGGTTCAGTGAGTCTGCTCTGCACAGAGCCAGCGGACAGCAGGGCTCAGCGGGGGAACCGGCACCCGGAGCGGACGGCCCCTCGGAGAAACTGGCTCAGTGCCCACCCTGGGGTCACCCGAACCGTACCCCCTTCTCAGCCAGGAATCAATACAGAGTCTGGGTGGGCAGCCCCCTGGGTGCTGGTCCTGAGAGGCCTGGCTCCTTCTGCAAACCACAAGCTCTGAACCAGCCGTCACCATCTGAATTCTGCGCCCCACCCCCCGACACACACGGACGGGTTAGCTCTAAAGCCCAGCGAAGGCAGGGAGTCAGCCCAAATCACCCAGGAAGCTGCCGCCGCCTGTCCCTTCCACCGGCTGCGCTGTTCCCTCTGCAGCCTGGGCCTCCAGGTCTAGACTGTCCCCCTGGGGTTCTCATGTCACCAGCATCGGGGCCAACGTGGAGCCAGGCTAGCTGGAAAGGGGGGTCAGGGTCTAGATTGTGAACAAGCAACAAAGCTGCGGAGGTTTCCGAGTCCTGTGGCGTCAGGCCTGTTTTCTAGGGCGTCTCCGCGAATCGGCCCAGCGGCACCCGCGAGCTGGTGCGGACACGGGCCGCAGCGGCCTCACCGCTACACCCACGGCCCTCCAACGGGGGCCCGCGTCAGCCCCTCCTGGCTCTTTGTAAAATAGACCCCAGGCCCCGGCACAATGACACACGTGCACACACGCGTGTTCGAGAAGCACCACACGGAAGTCCATGGCTCCATCTGAGCTTGCCTCCCCTTCCAGCACCACAGAACCCGAGCAGGTGACCCCAAGGCATAGTGTTTGGTCCCCAAATATTCGGAATCCTGGGCAACTATTTCTGATGCTAAGAACAGGCCTCTGGCCCTGGCTGGAGGCTCAGTTGGTTGGAGCGCCATCCCGCACCCCAGAAGGTGACAGGTTCGATCCCCAGCAGGGCACATACCCAGGTTTCGTTTTGATCCCTGGTCGGGGTGCATGGGGAGGCAACCGATTAATGGTCCTCTCACACCAATGTCTCTCTCTCTCTCTCTCTCTCTCTCTCGCATGCGCGCTTCCTCTTTCTAAAATCAATTTTTAAAAAAAGAAAAGAAATCCCAGGTCGCTGGATGGCAGCATTTCAGACAAGTAGGAGAGGGGCTGCCCCGCTCCAGCCGGTCCCTGAACCAGCTCAGCCCTGACCAGCCTCCACGGCCTCCGCCACAGTCCCTCCCTCCCTGAACTTCCTTTACATCTAAATCCAGGGTTCACTCTCTACAGGACTAAAGAAGCCTCCAGAACCAGCTACTTCTCTGAGGCTTCTCCACTTCCTGCTTCCCGTGGGCCAGGGTCCACACCCCTTAAACACCACTTGTAACCCCACAACCTCTAGGTCCCAGTTTATTCTGGCAGACATACCTCCCACTAGTGCCCCCACACACGCCGTCCTGCATGTGCCCCCGCGTGCTCACACGCCCGCATCCCCGCCCCCCGGGCCGGCCCTCTGCCCCAGGGACAGGCCTGGAGGAGGAGGGGGGCAGGTGTGACCGCGGGTCACCTGAGCCCCTGGCACAGCACGCAGGCATCTGTCTTGGGGGGCCTCCTGGCCCCGTGAACCCCTGGAGCTGGTCCTAAGACCTGGGGGCCTTCTATTAGAGTAAAACTCCAGCCCCAAAAGCGGAGATACATCCGCGGGTCCCCGATGGGCCTCAGTGCGGGGCCAGGCCAGCAAGGGGCAGTGCCCAGCTGTCCCCCAGCCCCAGGCAGTTTCTCCTGTGTGTCCGGGGTTCAGAACCAGAAATGGGATGGCAGCCCCTGCACTCGCCACCAGCCAGCCACCCACTGCCTCCCTGATACCAGTCTTCCCGATGGCTCCATCTGGCACGACCCTCACAGGGAGGGAGGACAGTGACGGTGACGGTGACGGGAGGAACCAGCCATGACCCTGACGCAGGCGCGGCCTCACCTGTTCGCTGCCATCAGAGCCCCCTTGTGGGGCCAGTGGGGTGAAAGCAGTCAGGCAGGTCTGAGCCCGGTGAGCCCCCCACCCCCGGCCTCAAGGGACGAGGCCAGGAAAAAGCGTGTCCCCCGGCCGGAGAGACGTGGCCTTGCTGAGAGCCCTTCCGGATGGCTGGGTCTCTGTGGACCTGAGGCACATCCACACCTGCAGAGAACTGTGACCGGAGCTTATTTAAGGCCCTGGCCGGGTGGCTCCGTGGTTAGAGCATCGACCCGCTGCACCAAGGCCGCAGGTTTGATTCCCGGTCAGGGCCCATGCAAGAATCAGCCAATGAAATGAATGCATGAGAAGTGGAACAACATCCCTCTCTCTCACATCAATAAGTACAAATAATGTTTTTAAGTTTATTGGAGCCAAACTGGCAACAATGTCGGGAAGTAAGATCTCCAATGCTCCGAGAATAAGAGTTGGCGGTTTCTCTCCTGCATTGGGGATGAAGGAGGGGACGTGGAGGCGGCAGGGACTGGACCTGGGGACAGTTAACAGGGCTGGGTGCTCTCCCGAGGTGGTTACAGTGTCTCATCGGTGCACAGAAGCAAGGGCAGGGCGGGTTTGAGCGAAGAGAACCCCGTTAGTAGAGACGTACATGCCTGGGGCATGACTCCCCCATGACCTGCCTAGGAAGGGATTTATGACCAGATCACGCTGAGGTCCCGTTCCCGTCTCCCCCTTGTCCCCGGTGTCTGACAGCGAAGACATCTCCTGTTGTGGGACTTTGCTCTGCTTTCTGGCTTCGCTTGAGGGAATGAAAGTGCCCAGAAGGGATTGGTACCAGCTGACAAATTCGAAAGCCAAGCAAGAGTGTGGTGAGCAACCTCCTGGGCCTCCGATGCTGCCCCGCGGGCTGGCAGTTCAGCTTTTACAGAGACCTGACCCGGGTCAGGACAGGGGCGCAGGGCCGGGCCATGCACAGCGAGGCAGGACCCCAGCAGGTCCCATGCAGGGCCTCGGCCACCCCACCCCCACCCCCACCCCCACCCCCAGAGTCCCCTTGCTGCTCTCTAAGACGCCAGCAGAGGGCAAGCGCAGGGCCATGTCCAGCCGGCAGCTGGGACTGGAGCTCGGTCCCGGGAGCGAGGGTGAGGCCACCGTGGGAGGCCGGGTACTGCATGCGGGAGTGTCAGGGAGCCTGGAGCGGACATTAGGACCCTTGTCCCCCAGTGCAGGGCGGGGCCAAGGGGCTCAGGGGCAGGCGACTGACAACTCCAGTGACAGGCGGGCAGAACCGAGGACGGAGGTCGGGGAAGCTCAGAGCTGCGTCCCGGTGGGAGGGGCTGGAATGACCACTGAAACCCGTGGGCGCCCCTCGGCCGCTGCGCGCGCCCAGCCCTCGGTCTCAGGCCCGCGGGCCGCCGCCTCCAGCGTCCGCGGCTGCAGCTTGTGGACGGAAAAGGGGACATTTCACAGGGCGACCTGTTCATAAATTCCCGCCTGGGTTCAAGGTGGGAGTCTCACCCAGGTCTGTAACTTTGTGAGTCAAAGGCTTATGTGTGTGTGTGTGTGTTCTTCCATCTTTTTTATTTTTCACGTCATATGAGAAGCTGTTTTTTAATTGATTTTTATTTTTTATTTTTTTATTAATTTATTTTGGTTACAGAGGTTTCCCCTCCCTCCCCCCGACGGATTTCCCCTCCCCCTCAAAGGCTTACCTTTGCCTGAAGCCAGCCCAAGGCACCTGGGTTCACCCACCTCCGAGATGCGAACAGTAATACCCTGGGGGGTGTGAGCACCCCCAGGAGCGCTCGCAACCTCAGCGACCCCGTAACCCCACCCCCCACCCCCTGACGTTTCCTCCTTCGTCTCAGCTGCATAAAAGAAACGGTGAGCCCTGGCCGGCTTGGCTCAGCGGTTGGACCCTCGGCCTGCGGTCCAGAGAGACCCGGGTTCGGTTCCCGCTAAGGGCATGTACCTCGGTTGCAGTGTGTCCCCGGCCCTGGTTGGTCGTGCAGGAGGCGGCCACTCGATGTGTCCCTTTCATGTCGATGTTTCTCTCTCTCTCTCTTCCTCTCTCTCCCTCCCGCTCTATCTGAACAAAAAAATGGGAAAATGTCCTCGGGGTGAGGATTTAAAAAAAAAGAAACAGTGAATGTTACTGGCGTCTTCCTCCCCAGCTTAGGTCATTAGTTTGGCTCAAATAAACTCTTGTTAGCGGTTCTTCACAGGTGTGGACGTTTCTTAGGTCCACAAGCTATAGCAAGAAGCCAATCAGAGACGCCGAGCACCCCACCCCCACCCCCACTGGGCCCGGGAGCAGGGGGCGCGGGGAGCCAACCCGCCGGCAGGTGGCAGCATCGTCCTGAGCTACCTGGCTCCCTCGGATTATTCCAAAGAGGCTGCTTGGGTTCCAAGCGCTTCAGGGATGCCCAAAGCCACTGCGTTGCTAATTTTCCAGAGCTAATTTTGTAACTGTAGGGGGCATTCGCAATTTCGCCATGAATTGTGCAATCTGGTCACCCGTTCTTAAGCTCTGACACTATTGTACCCAAACTCAGAACATAACTTTGTTCTGTTTTATATACAAGCAGAGAGACTACCAAAAGCTCAAACCGGTTTGGGGGAAACAGATCGTGTGTCTGAGGCTATGAGTGTGAGAGCGTGTGTGAGTAGAACAGTGTGTGCAAGCACGTGCGTGCGTGTGTGTGTGTGTGTGTGTGTGGAGAGGATTAAAAAAAAAGAAGACAGTTTGAGGCCATTTGTTGAAAATGCATGAAGCCCGTAGCCCGGTTGGTGTGGCTCAGTTGGCTGGGCGTTGTGCCATGCATCAAGAGGTCACGGGTTTGATCCCCGGTCAGGGCACATGCCCAGATTTGGGGCTCGATCCCCAGCAGGGAGTCTGCCTCCTGGCAGGAGGCGGACGAGTGATGCTGTTTCTCATGGATGTGTGTCTCTCTCATTTCCTCTCAAATCAATTTTTAAAAAGGAGAAAATGCATGTAAGAGCAGCAGGTGGTGACTGAAAGAAACTGCCGTCAAGGCATATTTTCAAGAGCTCAACAGGTCATTGTCTCCCGTGAAATCCCCACGCTCGGGTCAAGCATGGGACAGATAAGCGTGAGGGTGTTGGCCCCTCCTTTTCAGACATCTCGCGTGGCGGTTGCCTTGCCCTTTGTGGCAATGACTCCACGTGGCCCGGGCGTCAGCGAGGGGAGAGACACGCAAAGCTTCGAGGTCCCGACTGCGCCGCAGCCCCACATGGACATTGACGCCTCCCGGCCTGGGATTCATTCTGTAACAATTTCTAACATGCGCACCTCCCAAAGCGTGTTCGGGGGTCAGATGGTGGGGGTGCGCTGCAAGGACGGACTCGTGCGTAGATCATGAGTACTTCGAGGCAGACGGTTCAGAAACTGGGTCACGAAGCAGATGCAGTTGCAGAGATGCACCCGGCGACCACGCCGCGGGAGCGCCGCTCGACCCGGCAGCCGGGTCCAGTGTGCTCAGCGCGTCCGCGCGGCAGAGCGGCTGTGAGTTCGAGGTCACAGGCAGCGCGCGGCTGATGCGGGAAGACTCAGCGGGAAGACTCAGCGGCCTGTGCGCGCAGCCGCTCCCGTTGGGAGCAGGCAGAGGGGGCGGGGCGGGGCGGCGGGACGCGCGGTTCCCACGGAGCAGTGCCGGCTGACCCGTGAATGTCCCTCCCAGACACCCTTCCCTAGGACAAGGGTCACTAGAAAATATTTTGCCTTGAAATTACTTAAAACTGATCCGGCCTGATGGGTCATATACATTATGCAAAAATGATGGGATGACAAGGAATCACTCAGTTCTAAGTTCAAAAGTACATTTATTTAAAATCTGGTCAGAACATCAATATAAAAGGAAAGCTTATAAGGAATAAAAACAATCAAAGTACAAAACACTTCGAATCTTCAAATCCATAATTTAGGGAGAGCAAGTCTTATTTACACCCCTTTACCCTCAGCTCGGCTCCATCAAGTGTGAAAACATTTAAAAACCTGGCAAAGGAATCGTAAAACCTTGATGTGGCTCTTAAAAGTCATTTAATACAAAACATAATTTATGTTGCTCAATAAAATCACACATCTTAAAAGATGTAGTATAATCGTCACTGTTCTCCGGCTTGAACGCGCCTGTCCCTGTGGCTGCAGCTGGAAAACCCTGCGCTCCGGACCGGGCGCCGCGGGGACAGTCAGTTGAATTTATACGTAAGCAGCTGAGGAAAACCACCTCCCGAGACGGGTCCTGACGGCCACCTGCGTCCTCCTCCGCATTCCGCCCCACCCCCAGGGCGCGCTGCCTCCCTCCGCGGTGCGCAGCAGCGGTCCAGGCGCAGCCGCCTCGGGCCCTGGCCCCCGACCTTCACCACCCCCCCACCTTCACCACCCCCCCACCTTCACCACCCCCCGACCTTCACCACCCCCCCACCTTCACCACCCACCCGGCACAGCGCATCTGGCTGTGTTCAGGCCACAGGGATGAAAAAGGCCTGAGATGATACCCCGAGTCCCCAAATCCCTCTTAAGGCAACTCCCCCAAGTGAAGGCAACACAGAGCGCCCCGCACTGTGAACGTGAGCGGGAGGAGTGTGCAGAGACGCACACGAGTGGAAACAAGGCTCCCTCTGCAAACAGCCCCTGGGCCCCGCTCTCCTCCCCCTGGTCGGGACGCCCACAGCCGGGGCAGGGCGGGGTCGGCCCGGCACCCACAAAGGATATGACTCGTAGTCCAGCGTCTGCGTGAGCACCCCCGTGAGCACGAACTCTGCGTTGTGGACATCTGAAAGCGGCGGAAACACGCAGCGTGAAGGGAGTGCGTGCCCACGCACCCCGCGCACCCCGCGCGCGCGCCCGCCGCACGTACCTATGCCGCGGGCGAAGTACTCCCGACACAGGTGGAGGTCGTTCTCGCAGGAGATCAGGATGACCTCGGACAGGCTCTAGGGGAGAAAAGCGGTGTCGGTGCTGGGCGGGGCCGCAGGCCGGGGGGCCGCCCTTCCGCTGCGCCCACCTTATTCTGCTTGTGCTCCAGGAGCTTCCGGAAGGACGGGGGCTTGGACAACACCTTTCCGCCCGCACACTCCACAATGGCTTTCATGGTGGACAGACTGGGGCAAATCCCAGGCGTGATGTAGAAATACTTTGCCTAAAAGTGAAAATACGGGCACGATATTTTTCCCATGCTTGGACTTTTCATTTTTTAGTTAATCCTCACCAGAGTGTATTTTTCCATTGATTCTTAGAACAGAGTGAAAGGGAGGGAGGGAGAGACATCGATTGGTTGCCTCCCACACGACCCTGACTGGGGCCAGGGACTCAAACCTGCAACCCAGGTGCATGCCCTGGACTGGGGATCGAACCCAAGACCCTCCCTTGCGGGCCGACGCCCTAACCTGAGCCACACGGCAGGGCTCCTTTGACCTTTAGAGCACACCATTTTTCGTAATTGTTTCTCCTGGCAATTCTGACCATGTCCCACCGTGGCCCCGCCTCGGGGACCCGGGGTGCCAACGGGAAGGTAAGCGCGTTCCTGTCAGGTCTGGCGGCACAGAGAGGAACCGAGCGCTTGGTCCTGACGGACTGGAAGCGCTCTGTGACGTGAGCCAGAGGACAGACCCTTTTGTCCACTGCTATGAAATCCCACTTGGCATCCCGTCCCCCACGATTCTGCGCCCAACAGCGGACGAGGCTGGCGGACTCCTCTGCTGTCTACACATCTCGGGGGCTCCCAAGAAGTGACGATGGTGACAACGCCCCTGTCTGGCACCCGGCTCCTAAGGCGGCCACAAAGTACCCTCTGTTTAGCGACTCCCGGGGAAACTCAAGCTCTAGAAGCACCGGCCTGTTCAGGCTCGGCGCACCCTCCCTGTTGCCCGCCATCCGGGTGTCCAGCTGGCTCCTGGACCGGCTGAGCGCCGCGGCCGTGCACGAGCCCAGACGCCTGCCCCGCTGGAGGCGGCCCTGCGCCAGCTCCCACCGCCGCTCCCGGCAGAGGCGGGCGGCCTCGGCACCGAGTCGTGAGCACGTTCTCTGCGCCCTGCACGTCGCAAGGCCATTTCCAGTTCTGCTCCTCAGCGCCACGGCCTCCTCCGGATTCCACTCCAGAGGGCGCCCTGGGCGCGCGGCCCGGGCTGCCACAGGGCGCCGGCTGCCCGCCAAGCCACTGCCCCGTCCGCGCACTTCTCCAGGCCTCCTCCCGAGTCACCTTGAAGAGTGGAGAGACGTGCGCCCTTTTCAAGGACTCCTCCAGGCTGAAGGAGAACAGCACCTCGGCCTCGGCATCCCGGAGGAGGTAGGTCTGCTCGTCTGCAAGACAAGACGGGGCGCTCAGCGCGGGTGGAGCGGAGCGCAGGGCCCGGCCACCTCCGCAGCGCGTCCCGCCGTCCCGACCCCCGCGTCCCGGAGGAGGTAGGTCTGCTCGTCTGCAAGACAAGACGGGGCGCTCAGCGCGGGTGGAGCGGAGCGCAGGGCCCAGCCACCTCCGCAGCGCGTCCCGCCGCCGTCCCGCCCCCCGCGGCCACTCGCCCCCAGACAGGCAGGCGCGCCCCACTGGCCAGGGCCTACTTAACCCCCGGAAGCACTGGAAGCCACGCCCACCTCGCCCCTGACCCCGCCCTCCGCCCTCCCCCCTCCTTGCGCCCGCCCCCCACCCCTCACGCCCAGGGAAGACCAGCCTAGTGAGGGGCTTCATTCAGGTCCTGGTGCCTGTGAACGGCCCAAGGTCCCCAGGGACACTCGACTTGATTAGTCAAATGGTATCGATTTACCAAAACACACACCCCTTTGAAGTACATGAAAGTATACAGCGATGTATAAAGAACAGTTTCACCGAGTTCTGAAGACTTCTGAGGATTTTTAATGGACTCGTTTCAGTTTGCGCGTGAACGCAAACAGCCGAGTTAAAGACCACGAACGTCTGCGTGTCCTTGTGAACACGTCTGCCCTCATCTCACGACCGAGCAGGGCGCGGGGTCCAGCCGGCCACGCACACGCCCAAGGCCCGCGACAGGGAGGGGCCCGCCCAGGCGACACTGCTGTCAGGGACCCTGCTCCCCATCCTGCCCCCATTTTCACTGATTTTAGATAGAGTGGAGGCAGGAAGAGATGAGAAGAGAGAGAGAAACATGGATGTGAGAGACACGTCAATTGGTTGCCTCCTGCACGACCCCAACCGGGCCGGGGATGGAACCTGCAAGCCAGGTGCGTGCCCTTGACCAGGCATCAACCCTGCGACCCTTGGTGCCCGGGCCAGCACTGTAACCACGGGGCACATGGATGGAGCTTAATGATTCCTACAAACACAGAACCAGCCCACCAGCCAGCCCAGGGCAGTGAGGCGGACGCCGGGAATGTCTGTGCAGGAGGAGAAAGTGGGGGATTACAAAGTGCACAAGCAGAGCCTTGGGCAGCTCCTGCGGGCGCCCCCGAAGGGAAGGGTCCAGAAGTAAACTTCCAGGACAGAGGAGAGCCAGGGCGCCGGCCGGAGCTGCAGGGAGCTCCCCAAGGGGCAGTCAGTGGGAAGAGGAAGAACCCACATAGGGAAGCAGAGATGTTTGCTGCATGGAAATGAACTCAGGACAAAAGCTTTCAAGTGTCTTTGTCATTAACACCAAGGTGTTACCCTGGCCTGTGGCTCAGTGGTCAGAACACCGGCCCATGGACCAGAGTCCTGGGTTCGGTTCCCACTAAGGGCACATACCTCACACTAAGGGCACGTACCTCAGTTACAATTTGTCCCCGGCCCCGGTTGGGGTTGTGTGGGTGGCAGCCAGTTGACGTGTCTCTCTCACATTGATGTTTCTCTCTCTTCCTCCCTCTCTCCCTCCTGCTCTATCTGAAGATTAAGTGCAAAAATGTCCTCGGGTGAAGATAAAAAAAAAAAAACTAAAGTGTTACCCTGGCCTGTGGCTCAGAGGCTAATTAGAGAGTCGGCCCTCACGCCAAAGGGTCGCAGGTATATGTCCAGTCCAGGGCACGTACCTGGGTTGCAGGTTTGATCCTCTGCTCTGGTCGTGGTCCCGAGGGAGGCAACCAACTGCTGTGTCTGCCTCACATGGATGTTTCTCTCTCCCCTCCCTCCTCTCCCCCCTTCCACTCTATAAAAAAAGTCAATGGAAAAACATCTGCGGATGAGAATTAACAAAACAAACAAGCGAAGAGGCCACCGCTGCTCACCAATAAACTTCTGCGACTTGAAGCTCTCGTCCAGCCACTCGGGGGTCACAATGTGCTTCACCACAGACACAGCCGTCAGGAACTTGACCGTGCGTGTCACCTTGCTGGCGATGAGGTGCGTGCACTTGGGCGTGGACTCGGCAATGTCGCCACCGAGAATGTAGAGCTTCTGCAGGTCACGGGCAGACGAGAGAGGAGTGAGCCCGCCCGGCCCGGGCACAGGCCCAGGCTCAGGAGCACGGCCGGGCACACGCACCAGGCCCAGGCTCAGGAGCATGGCCGGGCACACGCACCAGGCCCAGGCCCAGGAGCACGGCCCAGGAGCACAGGACCAGGCCCAGGAGCACGGCCCAGGCCCAGGCACAGGACCAGGCCCAGGACCAGGCCCAGGAGCACGGCCCAGGCACAGGCCCAGGCCCAGGAGCACGGCCCAGGCACAGGACCAGGCCCAGGAGCACGGCCCAGGCACAGGCCCAGGCCCAGGACCAGGCCCAGGAGCACGGCCCAGGCCCAGGACCAGGCCCAGGCTCAGGAGCACGGCCCAGGCACAGGCCCAGGCCCAGGACCAGGCCCAGGAGCACGGCCCAGGCACAGGCCCAGGCCCAGGACCAGCCCAGAGCACGGCCCAGGCACAGGCCCAGCCCATGGACCATGCCCAGGACACGGCCCAGGCACAGTGCCCGGCCCAGGCTCAGGAGCACGGTCCCAGGCCCAGGCACATGCCCAGCCCAGGAGCACGGCCCAGGACCAGGCCCAGGCCCAGGAGCACGGCCCAGGCACAGGCCCAGGCCCAGGACCAGGCCCAGGAGCACGGCCCAGGCACAGGCCCAGGCCCAGGACCAGGCCCAGGAGCACGGCCCAGGCACAGGCCCAGGCCCAGGACCAGGCCCAGGAGCACGGCCCAGGCACAGGCCCAGGCCCAGGCTCAGGAGCACGGCCCAGGCACAGGCCCAGGCCCAGGAGCACGGCCCAGGCACAGGACCAGGCCCAGGAGCACGGCCCAGGCACAGGCCCAGGCTCAGGAGCACGGCCCAGGCACAGGCCCAGGCCCAGGAGCACGGCCCAGGCACAGGCCCAGGCCCAGGAGCACGGCCCAGGCCCAGGACCAGGCTCAGGCCCAGGCACAGGCCCAGGCCCAGGACCAGGCCCGGCACACGCACCAGGCACAGGCACAGGCCCAGGCCCAGGCCCAGGACCAGGCTCAGGAGCACGCACCAGGCTCAGGAGCACGGCCCAGGCACAGGCCCAGGCTCAGGAGCACGGCCCAGGCACAGGCCCAGGCCCAGGCCCAGGCCCAGGCACAGGCCCAGGCCCGGCGCACCCGACTCCACACTCAGCAGTGAAAGGAGGGCCCACAGGGCCTGTCTCTGTGACCCGTTTCAATAATTCGGGACCTAATGCAAATTCTGTGTCGGGCCAACAGCGCCGCCCTGTGGGCAGGAGGGCCTGGGCTGCTCGTCCGTGGTGAGCGGCAAGCACACCCAGACCACCTGGGCTGAAATGCGTGGTCTGGAGACGCACAGTTCATTGACCGTCTCTATTTTAACAGCGACGGCATGAACAGATACAACCATGACAAATGGTCTTGACCACTGTACTGAGAATTAAAAGTAGAAAAGTGAAATCACAGTAAATGCGTAACACTAGCATTTATCATCATTTCCTTTCCTTAAAAACAACTCCGAGTGAAACGCATGAAGGCCGCAGGACAGGTGGTCACAGACCCAGCCCGCCTCCCCCAGCTGTGGCCAGCTGCACAGGCACACCTGGACTGTGGGCACTGGCATAGGCACACCCGGACTGCGCACACAGGCACCGGCACACCCGGACTGCGCACACAGGCACCGGCACACCCGGACTGCGCACACAGGCACCGGCACACCCGGACTGCGCACACAGGCACCGGCACACCCGGACTGCGGGCACCGGCACCGGCACACCCGGACTGCGGGCACCGGCACAGGCACACCCGGACTGCGGGCACCGGCACAGGCACACCCGGACTGCGCGCACCGGCACAGGCACACCCGGACTGCACACACAGGCACCGGCACACCCGGACTGCGGGCACCGGCACAGGCACACCCGGACTGCGGGCACAGGCACACCCGGACTGCGGGCACCGGCACACCCGGGCACCAGCACAGCTGCCGGCACAGCTCCCGGCCAGAGGACCGGAGGACAGCCCCACACGGGCCCTGGGCAGCCTGCACTGTGCAGAGGGCTGTGCCCGCCCGAAGCCCCTCTCCCCAAGAAGGAAGCGGGCGTGTGAGTGTGGACCAGCTCCTGGCAGAGGGAAGCCTGGCGTTCACCACCCCCCAGCAAGCAGCAGCCCTGCGGGCGGGCGGGCACAGTCACCTTGAGGTACTGCTGGACCTGGGCAGGCTCGAACCCAGTGAACAGCACCGAAGGCGTCAGCTCCGGAGCCAGCTTCTTAGTGGGCGGCGGCACGTCTTCAATTCTGCAGAACAAACAGATGCCAACCCCACTGCCCCCTGGAAGCAGTGGTCTGGAGGCGGCCATGGCTCTGGCACCCTGCCTGAAGGGGGCACGGGGAGGGGCCTGTCCTTTCCTCCCCCTTAGGGAACTCACCCAAAGACAGCCCACACCTGCCTGGCAGGACCACTCCCCCAGGCTCACAGGAGTCTCCTCTGCCTCACCGGTCCCCTCCCCTCCCCACCTCACTGACAGTTATTTAATTGATCGTAAAGAGAGGCAAACGTTCAAGGTGGTCCCGTCCCAAGTTTCCCCATCCCCTTTGCTGCTGCTCTACCCTGCCCAGCCCCACCCCCACCCTGCCCCACCCCCAGCCCCGCCCAGCCCCGCCCCACTGCCCCCACCCTGCCCCACTGCCCCCACCCCAGCCCCGCCCTAGCCCCACCCCACTGCCCCCACCCTGCCCCACTGCCCCCACCCCAGCCCCGCCCAGCCCCGCCCTAGCCCCGCCCAGCCCCACTGCCCCACCCCCAGCCCCGCCCAGCCCCGCCCAGCCCCAGCCAGGCTCTGATGTAGGCACTTCACACTGAACCTGAACCTGAACCTTTCACTTCCTTAAATTTTAAAATCCTACTTTAGCTTTTCATTGAGACAGTCAGTGTAGGTAAAAAGAAATGTTAAGTTTGTATGTGCACTTCGGTAGTTCTGATTTCACTATGAAACCCAGCGACTCCGGGCTGTGTGGGAGGGAGGGAGGAGGAGGGGCCCCGCCCTGCGTCCCTGGCACATCTGGAAGGAAAGAGCTTTCCAGACTGTGGGTGGTGACAGGCTGCCTCGCCGCCGCCGGCCCTCAAGGCCGACCTGTCGCTGACTGGGCCCTCGCTGCTGTGCCCAGCCCGCCGTCCACCATCTGTCTCCAGCAATAAGGTGAGAGACAACCGAGCTGTGGGGCAGAAAGCAGACCCCAAGCCCTCTTCGCCCTGAAACGCGGGAAGCTCCGGGCCCCGCCGGCTCTGAGCAGCCCGGAGCCGCGGGGACGCGTACCTGGCTCTCTTGGAGCACGGCTGCACGCCGGTCCCTTCGCTCTGCTTCAGTTTGGGGGACGGCCTCACAGCCTGGAACGTGAACACCAATGACTGCCATCAGCCTCCCAAGCAACGCGGTGGCTCCCCAGGGACAAGCCGAATGGTGAAGCACCCGAGACAGAGCTGCGGCCTGTCAACCCTGCGACAGCCGGGAAGGCAGCGTGGCCACGGGCCGGAGGAACCAGGGGGCCGGGCAGCCCAGACCCTGCCGCCTCCTGTCACGTCTCGGAACCTCCCCACTTTGACTCCGAGCATTTCGCCTCGTCCTCCGACTTGGAACTTGGAAGACACACTCAATGCGATTACACCCTCTTCAAAAACAAGCCTCCATGAGCCCAGACCCAGAAATGTCACCCGAGGGTCCAGACGTTACAGGGCGATCAGCAGCCTCACCGACGGCACCGTGAGAGCCAGGGCCCGCAGAAGGGGAAGGGCTCCTGGACCCCGCACGGGGCCCCGAACCCTGCTCTCTGAACCCGGCTACCACGCGCCCCGTCCCCGTCTAGAATCCGCACCTTCTCCACAAAGACACTCCCTTTGCTTTGCTATTTGAAGTAACTGCCCCTCGAGCTCACTTCCCACCCGACACACCAGCCGCATCTCCTCAGCACCGCGCTGACCCGACCACGGCACACAGAGCGGGGAGACCCGGAACCTCCCGCCCTCCGATGCAGACTCGGGCTTCACCACCGACCTGCAGGTTCGACCCTCAACCCTACTTCCCCGAGTCAGTCGGGCTCAGAGCCCCTCACGGGCTCAAGGACAGAGGCCGGCGAGGGACCAGCAACGGAGACCGGCCTTCGAGGCGCTGAGCCTCTCATCCTGATGACACCATCTCAGGGCCGTCTCAGAACCGTCTCAGAACCGCAGCTTGGGGTCTGGGAGGGGAACTCTGGCGATCACGTCCCCAGCTTCATCGTAAAAGCCACCAGGACATTCCTTTAGCCCCATGGACCGGGGGAAGGGGTCTCCTTCCACTGCTGTGTCCCAGGGGGTCAGGGGACCCTGTCCCAGTGACTAGTTCAAGCAGAGGGGACCCATGTGGCCACGGCAGGAGGAAGCAGCCAGTGCCCACAGGCTCCCTGGTCGGATCAGGTCTGAGCACAGCGTGAGCAGCACCGGATCCCTGGCAGGAGCCCACCTGTCAGTGGGAGACCCAGCACCTCACCACCTGTGCAGCTGACAGGGACGCGGGGAAGCCAGACAGGACACGCGCATCCGTCATGGAGCACAGCGTCTGAGCACCTCCACCTTCAGTCACGCTTCTGCGAGAACAGCGAGAGCGGGCTGCCTCGGGGACAGGGAAAGGGACAGCCCGGGGGAGTCACCACAACGGCCACATGGGACAGTTCGTCAGGAAGCGTGACAACTGTCCTGCCCACCACACTTCCCAGCGGAGCCCAGACACCTGCACAGAAAGGGCTGCCCCGCGGAGAACGTGCCCTGGCCGGGGGGAGCCACAGCCTGTCCCCGACCGAGCGCCAGCCTGGTGCCCTCTGAGCCGTCAGGAGCCCAGGGCCAGGCACCACCGCAGCCACGCTAGGAGCCTGTCACGGTGACAGGCAGCGACCGCCCACCTGGTGCCGCCCCACGCACGGTGCCGACGTGACCTACCGTTAACAGCTCTGCCGACACTTTCACGGGGACCCTCCACGCGTCTAGAGAGAAGAAACACATTCTCTTTAGCAGACACGTCGTTTGCACAGAGAAGCCCGGGAAGGGCGCTTTGTGGGGCTGGAGCCAGGACAGCTGCGGGCTCAGCTGGCAGACAAGGGACTGTGGCCAAGTCACACTTTCCAGTCGGGGGGAGGGGCAGGCGTCCCTGGGACAGCGGGGCACTGTGCCCTCTGGGAACTGGTGTGGCCTGCAGCGGACCATGTGACGGGAGGTGGCTGACCCCGAGGCCCCAGCACGTGTCCCTGTGTAGTGCCACACTCAGATACGCAGGACGCACCACGGTCCTCAGAGCTGTCTCAGGAAGCAGACCGTGGCTGGACACGAATGTCCGTGGTCAAAGCCACTGAAATGAGCCTCACAGCAGTGTCCCAGAGCAGAGGGTGGAGGACCTCGGGGGAGCTCAGCCCGAGTGCCTGACACTGACTGCGGTGACCATGCGGCAGGCACAGGTGCCGGCCCGTCTCGGCACCGTCAGCCCAGGGAGAGCCCAGCAGGGGCGCAGGTGCCGGCCCGTCTCGGCACCGTCAGCCCAGGGAGAGCCCAGCAGACCCGGCTGGAACTGCACCGGAGGGAGAGAGGGCACGTTTTGGGCCTGCGGCATCGCAGGTCCGCTAACCACTGGACACGGCCTAACTGGGCTCCCGAGTGTCCTTCCGTCGCTAAGGAGCCCTGCTGAGCCCGGCCTCTGGGAGCGGGCGGGCGGGCGGCCCACAGAGGGCGTCTGGGACCCACTCACCCAGGAGGCCGAGCACGAGCTGTGGGGCGGGGGCGAAGGGGTCGGGCAGGTTGAAGGCCGTGTAGCGCGCGCACTGGACCTGCCGCAGCGCCTCGAAGTTCCCCAGCAGGATGTCCCCCAGCCACTGTGCATTCACGCAGGGGATCCTCCACTCTCTGGCCTTCTCGTACTTCAAACCAGTCGGCCTTTGTCGATGGAGAGAACACGTTTGTCACACGTTAGAGCGGGCTACTGGTCCAATTTACGAAAGCCGGTAAAAACACCGCGTCAGAGACCACGGGGACGCCCTGGCGGGCGGCGGGCAGCGGGCGCCCCTCCAAGGTCACGCTGGATCACGCCATCACCAACTCCGTCTCCTTATTCCCGTGACCAGCGCACGGAGCTCACATCTCACTAACTCATCAAACCTCCTCCTAGAGTTCTGTCCGCACAGGTCACCGTGAGCGAGGTCTCTGCCGTCCCGACTCCCGCCCGCTGCCCGGCCAGCTGCTGCGCGGGGCCCAGGAGGGAGGCGGCCGCGCCAGGCGCTTACTCTTTGCAGATGAGGACGGTGTTGCTGCGGCACAGGTAGCCCGTGTACTTGGCCCCGGCCAGGTAGGCCATGAGCTTCAGGTCATCTCTGTCCCCGTCCACGAACCCGGTCACAGAAA
Source organism: Molossus molossus (assembly GCF_014108415.1). Taxonomy (NCBI): domain Eukaryota; kingdom Metazoa; phylum Chordata; class Mammalia; order Chiroptera; family Molossidae; genus Molossus; species Molossus molossus. The sequence continues at coordinate 111,004,953 of NW_023425401.1, forward strand.
TGATCTGGGGGGAAGCGGAGAAGGACAGTGCAGTTTAGTGCAGGACTCGTCCAGGTCTGCGCCATCTCACGTGGACACGCTGCGTCCACCTCCTGGGCGACGTGGGAGACGCCTGGGCGCACATGGGCCAGGCTCCCCTCCCTCTGCTGACCAGTCCTCAGATGATTCGGGCGGAGAACATTCAACCTCTAACAAAGTTCTGCCCGACAGAGAGCACCTCTGGGACACCACTCGGGTTACTTCAGAACGTAAACAGTGTCAGACTGAGGACCCAGGCAAACATCTACGGGCGGGACGCTGACGGGCCGGGCGAGCCCACAGCCCGGAGCCAGACGGTGGCCTTACATGCTGGGAGCAGGGCTTGCCTCCGGGTGGGAAGGCCACGGGGAAGTGCAGGGCCCGGTGCGGGGGCAGCAGCTTCTTCCTCTTGAGCACGGTGTTGAGCCAGTGCGCGGTGACGCAGCGCTTCCTCTCCCGGACGGCCTGCGACACGGAACAGGTCGTCAGCAGAGGGTCCCGGGCCCCAGATGGTAAGGCTGCCAGGCTACAGTCCCACGCGGGAACAAAACACTCCCGTGACATCTACCTCTGTTCACTACAGGAGCAAACGAGTCTACCACCACTCGGGACGTCACCCCACACGAGCGCCCGTGCGCTACGGCAGCGGACCCAGCACCGCCTGAGCACCACCTGCCGGGGGAGCCCAGCGACCGGCAAGCTCACCTCAGAGCTCATGAGGAATGGACCCTCAGGCTAAGCCCTCGCCACTGTGTCTGCCTCACGGGCCCAGACCCGGAAATGGCTCTCCCCTTAGAGGGTCTCCTGGAGGCCACGTGTCACCTACGCATGGACATGGGTCTGGCCACCAAGGACACCTTTCAGGAGGGGGCTCAAGAGGCGGCCCGGACACGGCCCCTGGGGAGCAGGATGTCCAGGGCCACACCCTGTACTCGCGGCGCCCAGAGCAGGGTGGGAGGTTCACCACGCTTCACACTCCCCCGAACCCTACCTCTCTCCGGGGCAAAGACGTAAGAGGCTGGTGCCCAGTCACCTGCCACCAAGGGCGATGAAATAATTTTTTTTTATCCTCACTCGAGGACATTTTTCCATTTTTTGTTCAGATAACGTGAGCGGGAGAGAGAGGAAGAGAGAGGAAGATCGACGTGAAAGGGCCACATCGAGTGGCTGCCACCCACGTGACCTACCAGGGCCGGGGACAAACTGCAACCGAGGTACATGCCCTTAGCGGGAACCGAACCCGGGTCTCTCTGGACCGCAGGCCGACGCTCTAACCACTGAGGCAAACCAGCCAGGGTGAAAACTGTTTGTTTTGTTTTTTATTCCCCACCTGAGGATATTTTTCTATTTATCATCAGATAGGGAGGGAGGGAGAGAGAAGCATCGATGTGATAGAGCCACACTGACTGGCTGCCTCTCGTACAACCCGACCAGGGCCAAGGACGAACTGCAACCGAGGTACGTGCCCTTGACTGGAATCGAACCCGGGACTCATTGGTCTGCAGGCCAACGCTCTCACTGCTGAGCCACGCCGGCCAGGGCGATGATAACTATTTTTAAAGGTAGACACGTCCTCCCGGACACGACGTCTCCACCCAGCCGCAGCCCCAGGACTCACCTGTGCAAACATCCCGCTGACCTGGCTCTCACAGAGCAGGTGCGTGCAGCGGCCGGAGAGCGCGGGGTCCACAGCGCCGCCGTGCGCCTGGATGATCTGCAGGAGGGCAGGGCACAGTCAGGGGCACAGGGCAGCACGGGCGCTGGGCTCTGAGGAGCCGCCCTGCGCCCCAGCGGTCTCCCCACCGTGCGCCTGGATGATCTGCAGGAGGGCAGGGCACAGTCAGCGGCACAGGGCAGCACGGGCGCTGGGCTGAGGAGCCGCCCTGCGCCCCAGCGGTCTCCCCACCGTGCGCCTGGATGATCTGCAGGAGACCAGGGCACAGTCAGGGGCACAGGGCAGCACGGGGCGCTGGGCTCTGAGGAGCCGCCCTGCGCCCCAGCGGTCTCCCCACCATGCGCCTGGATGATCTGCAGGAGACCAGGGCACAGTCAGAGGCACAGGGCAGCACGGGGCGCTGGGCTCTGAGGAGCCGCCCTGCGCCACAGCAGTCTCCCCACCATGCACCTGGATGATCTGCAGGAGACCAGGGCACAGTCAGGGGCACAGGGCAGCACGGGTGCTGGGCTCTGAGGAGCCGCCCTGCGCCCCAGCGGTCTCCCCACCGTGCGCCTGGATGATCTGCAGGAGAGCAGGGCACAGTCAGTGGCACAGGGCAGCACGGGGCGCTGGGCTCTGAGGAGCCGCCCTGCGCCACAGCGGTCTCCCCAGCGTACAGACAGGCGTCGACTGCTCACAGCGGGAAGAAGGTGGAAAGCCCATTACACAGGCTCCTCAGCCCGGCCCCACACATTCGGGCCAGCCGGCGGTGCGGGGGCCTCCTGCGGGGTCAGCGGCACCGACCCTGCCCCTGGGATGATGGCAACAGACTCAGCTTTCAGGGCGAGGGAGCCGCTCTGTGCCCTGGCTGCAGTGGGCACTGGGCACCCAGCCACGGGTTACGCATTACGGGCCTCGTTTCCCCTGAACCAACATCTACCTGCACAGAAGCAACTCACACGGTTCGGTGAGGTGCACGCGGAAAAGCTTGCCTCCCCCCAGCGGCCACGCACTGACCAAGAGCGGAGCGTCCCAGCCGTGCTGTGCTGCCCTCCAGGCGCCCACGACCTCTGCCCTGGGGCCACCTTCTTCCCCAACCTCACACAGCCGCCCAGCCCTGCTAACCCAGGGGCTCTGCTCCACCCTGGCCGCCCCGCTGCCTGCACACCTTCCCCTCTCGCCCCCAAAGGCTTCAGCAGATGTGACGTGACATGTTAAATGCATCCACACACTACAGAACCTGGACCGATGCCTGAGCCTGGACACCCCCCCATCCCAGGTGGCACCCTAGGGGCCAGCGCCGGGTTGCAGGCCGCAAGCATCACTCCTGCCCAGGCCCTGAGAGTCCACCTGGGACTCCCCCCCCCCCTTGTCCAGACCCCACTCCTGCCCAGGCCCTGAGAGTCCACCTGGGACTCCCCCCCCCCTTGTCCAGACCCCACTCCTGCCCAGGCCCTGAGAGTCCACCTGGGATTCCCCTCCCCTTGGTCCAGACCCCACTCCTGCCCAGGCCCTGAGAGTCCACCTGGGACTCCCCCCCCCCTTGTCCAGACCCCACTCCTGCCCAGGCCCTGAGAGTCCACCTGGGACTCCCCCACCTTGTCCAGGCCCCACTCCTGGCCCAGGTCCTGAGAGTCCACCTGGGACTCCCCCCCCCCCTTGTCCAGACCCCACTCCTGCCCAGGCCCTGAGAGTCCACCTGGAACTCCCTCCCCTTGTCCAGGCCCCACTCCTGCCCAGGCCCTGAGAGTCCACCTGGGACTCCCTCCCCTTGTCCAGGCCCCACTCCGGCCCAGGTCCTCAGAGCAGCTGTGCGAGGCACGCGATGGCCACGGAAGCAGAACACACCCCAACCCAGTGCCCTCTGCCTGCCGGATGCACTGCTGCTGGAGACCAGCCCTCAGCACCCTCAGGACTTCATCGCCTGTGCCCTGCAGCCGCTGCCCTGTGCTGCCCACGCCCTCCAGGTGTGTGCTGCTTCTACAGTGCCCAGACCTCACCGCTGAACGCTGGACCTCTCGGACTAACCTTTGCCCCTTAAAACTTCCGTGACAAGGCACGTGGACAAGTAGACACGACCTGGCCTTTGCCCCCACCCCAGGTCCTGAGCGCCCCCCCCAGCGTGCACTTTCCCACGGCACACAGCTGCCTGAGCGGCTCACCCTTGCAGACCGCACTCCGGAGCCCCCGGCGGGCATTCCTTTACCCACCCCTGCCACCCGCCGGGTAGTGTCCTCCTCGGGCCCTCCCGGGACGTGTATCCCCGGGCCCTGCCCCTGCCCGGACTCCGCGGGGTCTGACGTCACCCCTCCCGCTGTCCCAGAAACGTCTCCCTCAGCCTGACGCGTGCGTTGTCAGGAGGTGTCTGCTGTTGTCCCTTCAGGGGCCGCCATGCGAAAGGGTGAATGAGCTGCAGTCCACACCTGGGCTGGCAGACTGGGGCCCCTTCTCACCGCAGTCGGGGTTTCTAACACTCGCCTCTGCGGACGGGGAGATGGCCCTGCGCAGAGAAGGGGACGGTCTCTACCCCTGCTGCCGAGCGCTAACCTGAGTCCACAGCCCGCGCCGTGCACACGGAAACCGGCCCCGACGACAGAGCTGGAGGGAATCCTGGGAGGCCGGGGCCAGCGCGCCCCTCACAGCTCCGTGGACGGAAGCCGGCAGGCGCTCTGCCCAGGCCGGGGGGGCCCACGGAGGAAGTGCGCCCGGCACGGCACAGCGTCTGCGGGGCTCCCGGCACCTCACCCTTTTCCAGGTGGCCAGCAGCTGCTTGTCAGACATCTGCTCGGGGTAATCGGCGATGGCGAACACACAGCCCAGGAGGAAGCCTTCTTCGGGAACTAGAGGGAACGCACGAGAAGAGGACGGTGAAGCCGGGAGCACCGAAGCCCGAGGCCCATCTTGTGAGCTCAGTGTGGACCATGAGGCCGGTCACCGTGGCGGGAGGCGCCCACAGCAGTCTGGGCACAGGTGGGCCACCCCACAGATACACTAGCCTGCCGCCTGCATAAAATGACAGAGGAACCCGCGAAGTCAGCCCAGGCGCTGAAGGCTCGTGAGCCCGGGGTGGCCTGGCATTCCGTGGGCACCAATGTTCCCGCACACGTCCGCCGGCCCACACCCACCACCACAACTCTGCTCTGGCAGGTCCCCATGCTGCAGGAACCTTCTGGGGTGGCTCCTCACCCACGCTCAACGCTCTCGGAGCATCTAGCAAGTGCGAGCCGTGCAGGAGGAAGAGAGAGGAGCCCATTACTAACTCTCCACTGCGGGGTCGTGTCCGAAGAGCGGCTGGTGCGGCTGGTGCAGCTGGTGCTGCTGGTGCGGCTGGTGGGGCTGCGGGGGCTGCGGGGGCGGGGCCTGGGGCTGTGCCGCGTGCGTCTGCATCTGCTGCTGCTGCTGGTGCAGGCGCTGCAGCTGCTGGAGCTGTGCCAGCTGGTGCTGCAGGGGCTGGAGCTGCTGCGGGCGGTGCGGCTGCGGGAACGGGGGTGGCGGCACGGGCTGCGGCTGCGGGAACGGGGGTGGCGGCGGGCCCTGTGGCGGCGGCTGGAGCTGCATGATCTGCTGGGGTGGAAGGTGCAGCACGGGCGGCGGCTCCAGGGCCCCCTTCGCGGAGCTGAACAGCACGGCACCGGCGCTCGCGTGGGCCTGTGGGCCGTGGCCCACCTGCTGCTCCAGGTGCTTGGCAGGTGCAGCCAGGGACTGCAGGATCTGGGAAGCAGAGACGGGAGTCACCACCGCCCCTGGACGCTCCGGCATCGAGGGTGAGGACGGCTCTTGCACCGGTGACACGCAGCAGGCCCGTGGGAGCCTCAAGAACAACACTGCCGCCCTGGCCAGTGTGGCTCAGCGGTTAGAGCGTCAGCCTGCGGTCCGGAGAGACCCGGGTTCGGTTCCCGCTAAGGGCACGTACCTTGGTTGCAGTTTGTCCCCGGCCCTGGTTGGTCGTGCGGGTGGCAGCCACTCGATGTGTCCCTTCACGTCGATGTTTCTCTCTCTCTCCCCCTTCCTCTCTCTCCCTGCCACTCTATCTGTACAAAAAATGGAAAAGTATCCTCGGGTGAGGATAAAAAAAAAACAACACAACACTGCCTTGCTCTCGTCTCATTGAACCCCAACTTCAGTAGAGCCAGGGGCTGGTCCCGTCCCGCTGCCTGGAGCGAAAGCTGATCGAGCACATGAACGAAGCTACAGACAGGAGCCAACAGACCTCCGTGGAGGCCGTGCTCCGGCCGCACAGCCGGACGAGCAGCAGGGGCCACGCAGAGGTGCCCCTCTCCCCCTGGCCGGCCACCTGCCCAGTGCGGCAGGCCCGCCCGCCCCAGGCTTCCCGGAGTGACGCTCAGGCACCTGCAGCCACTCAGCCTCCCCCTCGCCTCCTCCCTACAGCTGCCGACAGAAAAACGGACCCCGTGAGAATCAACATGAAGACCTAGCCCGGGGCGAGCCTCCCCAGACCCAGCGCCCAGCAGAGCCCTGCTCTGGGCACAGCACCAAGGGACAGAACAGATGCCCTCGGCCTTCCTCCACCCGCCCGGGAGCCTGAGGCACGTGCTTCCGCCCAGAGGGAACCCGGCGGGCCGGCCATCCCTGGGGTTCACGCTGCCTCGCGATGACGGGCCGCTGAGGACTCGTGCACGCGGGGGTGGGGGGGGTGCACTGCGGGAGACCACCAGGCCCCATGGCGGGGCAGACAGGTGACTCTGCTATCCTCCCAGTGAATAAAACACGTCACAACGGGTTGTCCCAACTCAACTTCTCACGGTCAATGGGGACCAAGCAGTTCACTGAAACTCAGTCTATACAATGTAACCCTATAAAAAGAACACCTTTCTTTTTCTTTTTAAATTTTTTTCTTCATTGATTTTAGAGAGAGAAGAAGAGAGAGGGAGAGAGAGAGAGAAACATCGATGAGAGAGAACACCAATTGGCTGCCTCCTGTACGCCCCTCACTGGGGATCGGGCCCACAACCTGGGCATGTTCCCTGACCAGGAATTGAACCAGCGACCTCTTAGCGCAGGGTCAACGCTCAGCCACTGAGCCACACCTGCCAGGCACATACCAGTCTTTTAAATAAAACTCTAGAAGTTCAATTTCAACGCAAACCAGAGCTATACAGAAATGTTGAATATGGCCCTGGCTGGTTTGGCTCAAAAGTTAAGAGCGTTGGCCTGCGGACTGGAGAGTTGTGGGTTCGATTCCAGTCAAGGGCACGTACCTCAGTTGTGGTTCGGTCCCCGGCCCTGGCTGGGGTTGTGTGGGAGGCAACTAATCCACGTGTCTCTCTCACATCAATGTTTCTCTCTCTCTCTCTCTCTCTCTTCCCCCCTCCCTCCCTTCTACTCTATCTGAAACTAAATAAAAAAGTAGCCTCAGATGAGGATTTAAAAAATAAAAACAATTTTTAATTGAAAAAACATGTCGCACATGTCTTAACATGTGCCCTCCACTTGACTCCCCCACGCAGAGGCTCAGCCACAAGCGTGACAGCTCTGGGTTCAGTGATGACAGAACGGGTGTAAAACTGAGCCCAGATGCACCCGGAGGCGGGCCCCCGCCTGGAGATCTCACAGGTGAGGTGTCCCCTACGGAGATTCTGTCGGTGCTTCAGAGACCCTTGCTGCGCTCTAAGCGTGAACGACAGGTGACTCTCTCCTCTCCAGGCTTGGAGGTAGCCCCAGTGCCCAGCACAGAGGGGACGTGACCCTAGCACAGCCCAGGCCCCAGCAGCCGGAGCCGCTGCCAGGAAAAGGCACGCGGGGCGGTGGGGACACCTTCGTGTCTGCGGATGGGCCATGAGCACACCCCTGCCCAGTGCAGGCCGATCCCGGGAGGGAGCTGGTGGCTGCACAGCCTTTGGCGCCACTCAACTATTAATTTCGCCGTACATTCCCCCCGGAAGCGACAACCCGCGCTGGGGAGCTGATGGAGGGCGAGGGAATGAGCGCCAGCAGGCACAGTGGGGGGCCGGACCCGCGGCTGCCACCTGCCACGCCCCTGTACCCCAACTCCAGACCTAAGTGGACCCTCACAAACGAGCTCTCGTCAGGACAGCCGGGTGCCTGGAACCAGGGCTGGCGGGGTCGGCCCCGGGCATGGGGGCCACATGAGGGCCGAGGAGGTGGGGGCGAGAGCGGACCGCCGTTCAAGACAGGAGTCTGATTGGAACGCAGGCCCGCGGCGGGCGACCTTGAGACCACCACTGTCCACTCGGCCCCGACCCTCCGCCCCCCTCTGGAGACAAGTCAGTCCTGGGGAGTCGGGGAACGGGACTCTCGTGTGACGAGGCGGAGAGCGTCCCTCCGTCACAGCCGGGCTTCACGTGCGCTCTTGACACAGAAAGTTATGGTCTGCACCGCACGGCTGCTGACCAGCAACCCTTTCCATTCACACGGGGTTTCCATGACTAGCTGCCTCCCCGGCTCCCGACACACTTCCATGCCGAGTCGGTCTGGTATCTCCAACATGTCGGACTCTCCGCTGGGGCACATACCGCTCAGGGGAGAGCTTTTCACTGTGAAACTCCGTCTTCACATCCAGCAGCCAGATGTCCTATTGGTCTCACGCTGCTGAAAAGAGCTCAGGACACCTCTCTGCAACCGGCTCCATGCGTGAGCACCCCACCCGTCCCGAGCACAGTGCCTGGACGGGCCTTCCCATTTACGGGGGGCAGGCACCCAGGGGGACGAGTCCGTCCTCTGACATCAGCCTGCAAAGATGCGCCTGCCCCCGCTGTGGTCACTCACCATTTCAAAGGACATCACTTTACTACTACATCCAAAGAGCGAATTTAGGGAGCAAACCGAGATCCGCTCCATTTGAAAATAATGTTTCTGGCCCATCTGGTGGTGCTCAGAGTTTGAGAACCACGGGGGGATCTCACATCAGCACCGAGAACCACGGGGGGATCTCACACCAGCACCGAGAACCACGGGGGGGGGAATCTCACACCAGCACCGAGAACCACGGGGGGATCTCACAGCAGCACCGAGAACCACGGGGGGATCTCACACCAGCACCGAGAACCACGGGGAGATCTCACACCAGCACAGAGAACCACGGGGGGATCTCACACCAGCACCGAGAACCACGGGGGGATCTCACACCAGCACCGAGAACACGGGGGGGGGGGATCTCACACCAGCACTGACAACACGGGGGGGGATCTCACACCGCATGACAACACGGGGATTCACACCAGCACCGAGAACACGGGGGGATCTCACACCAGCACTGAGGACACGGGGGGGGGGATCTCACACCAGCACTGAGGACACGGGGGGGGGATCTCACACCAGCACTGAGAACCACGGGGGGATCTCACACCAGCACCGAGAACCACGGGGCGGGGGATCTCACACCAGCACCGAGAACCACGGGGCGGGGGATCTCACACCAGCACCGAGAACCACGGGGCGGGGGATCTCACACCAGCACCGAGAACCACCGGGGGGATCTCACACCAGCACCGAGAACCACAGGGCGGGGGATCTCACACCAGCACCGAGAACCACGGGGGGGGGGGGATCTCACACCAGCACCGAGAACCACAGGGCGGGGGATCTCACACCAGCACCGAGAACCACGGGGGGGGGGGCGGATCTCACACCAGCACCGAGAACCACGGGGCGGGGGCACACAAGGTCACTGGGACTGGCAGGGAGCCTCTCCAGCCCAGCCCACGTCCCGCCCCCACAGGACACATCACGCAGGTGGAGCCCCAGGCCCCTGCCCCAGGCTGCCCCTGGCCCTCTCTGCTCTCCGCTCTGACTTCCCCAGGGCCTCCGTCCTGCACAGGCATCCAGGCCCCAGCACTGGCCGGGTGCTCGTCCCCTGCACACGAGCACGGATGCCACCTGGACAACAAGCCCTGCTCCTCGTTCCCAGTCACCCTCCCGGGCTCGGGGCCAGCAGGCCACATGGAATAGAGGGATAGGCGGAGCAGGGGGCCACCCCGAAGGGGTATGCCTGCAGGCACCCGACCCCACACAGCACCATCGCCCCGTGCTCCTCCACAGGCCGTGGGCCCCTTCACGGTCTCACATGCTGGGCAAATAGCCCTAAACACACTTGGACCAAACTGAACATGCGGGCAGAGCAGGACCCGCCAGCACACCCCCGAGTCACAGGGGAGCACACCTGCCCCTCCTCCCCGCCGAGCCCTCCTGAGCAGCCCTGCTGTGGCCAGGGGCGGTGGCCATGGCGACAGGCCCGCTGGGCTCCAATCACGGTGGCAACACCACCCTCCAGAACCTCTGCATCAACTGCGCCAAACCCCTCCTCTCGTCCAGTCCCTGACGCCCCCCCTCGCCTGCCCCCTGGACCTGGCGCCCGCCCTCCCAGCACCTGAGAACACGCACGGTCAGTTCCCCAGGCCGACCCGCGGCAGGGGGAGGAACAGGACGCTTTTACGCGTGTCTAAGCGACAAAGACTGAACCCCACCACTGTTACCCCAACTGCGGTCCTGAGACTCCTAACAGGAAGTGTGTGCCAGGCGCCGACCCGAGTCCTCAGACTCCTCGGGAAATAGCACTCATGGCGTGGACCACGTGGTCCGCCCGCCCTCGCTCCCCCCTCACTCCCCCCTCACTCCCCTCGGCCCCCCTCGCTGCCCCCTCACTCCCCTCGGCCCCCCTCACTCCCCTCGGCCCTCGCTCCCCGCTCACTCCCCTCGGCTCCAGGCCCACTGACCCCTTACCACACAGTACATGCACGATCCTTCTCTTCACAGGGGCCAACCCTTTGCCTGGCACGCTCTCCCTGGGGCTTCCCCTGGCCTCCCTGCTGGTCAACCCTGACCTCCCCGCCCCCACGCCCACACCCATCAGAAGCCCTTCAGTTCAGAGCTGTTCTCGCCTCCCGAAGGAGAGGAGGAGCATGTCCTCCTCACCCACTGTCTGCCTCCAGTGTCCACAGGTGCCCACAGGCCCGACAGACCACCCAGCCCCTTTCTGTGCCGAAGGAACAGCCGTCAAGCGTCCAGGCCCACCGCAGGGACGAGCTCCGGTCGTGACACTGGGAACGCTGTCGCCCACCCACACGCAGTCCGCGTGAGCCGCAGGGGCCGCCGGCCAAGTCCGTTCCTGCCACCAACCTAACCTCACGCTAAGGAAGGGGCAGCCCGTCGCGGCGAGCAGCCACCACGGCCCCCAGCAGGCTGGGCCTTCCCCGGCACACGTGCCCTTCCGTGGAGACGCGTGTGCACACGGCTCACGCTCTCGCAGCGAGCACTGAGGGCACGGTCAGCGTCCTGAAGCAGAAACGATCGCGTCCACGGCATCGGGACAGACCCGGAGACCAGCTCCAAACTCCACTTGCCTCCTTTTTTTTTTATCCTCACCTGAGGACATTTTTCCATTTTTTGTTCAGATACAGTGGGAGGGAGAGACAGAGAGAGAGAGAGAGAGAGAGACATCGACGTGAAAGGGACACGAGTGGCTGCCACCCTCACAACCAACCAGGGCTGGGGACAAACTGCAACCGAGGTACGTGTCCTTAGCGGGAACCGAACCCGGGTCTCTCTGGACCGCAGGCCGACGCTCTAACCGCTGAGCCAAACCGGCCAGGGCCATGCTTGCGTCCTTGTTAAGGAGCTGGTGCGTGAGACAGACTGACCGACGGAGGACAGGCTGCGGGCTCCAGGGGGTGGGGCGGGGAACCAGGCAGCACACTGAGCAGACTGGTGGCTGCAGGGCTGGGGGGGAGCACAGCGTAGGAAACGCAGGTGGCGACACTGCAGGGACTCTGGAGCCAGGTGGGTGCTGGGAACACCGGGGGGCCCACTGTGCGCAGCACGTGACTGTCTGACCACTGTGCTGCACCCCAAAACAACACAAAGCACTGGAAGTCCGAGCACAGACGTAGGCGGCCACACCTGCGAGGACTCGCGCGTGCGGAGCCGGCTCACCTGCGGGACGCCCGCACTGCCGCCCAGGGCTCTCAGAGTCCGCACGCCGGGGCTCCAGGCGGCGAGCACGTCTGGCCTGTCGGAACTCGGGAGGGGTGGCCCCGCGGCCATCACGCCCCCGCGGCCGTCGGGAGGTAAGATGCCCCCGGGTACGGGCGGCACGTTGGCACACAGGTTGATCAGGCCGGGCTCCTTGCCGGTGGGCAGCCTGCGCTTTGCCGCCAGCTGGGGCACCTGGGCGGGCGTCCAGTTCAGGTTCCGCTCCTGCTTCTCCGGGGATGAGTCTGAGGAGTCGTCGAACATCAGCGCGCCCTGGGTTCTCTCGGTGTGAGGCTTGGGCGAGGACGGCTGGTCCCCGGGGGGGGACTCGTCCTGAGAGCTGGCAGGACTTGACTTGTCGTCCGAGCTGCCCTCATTGGGGGACTCGCGCTCCTCGTTCTCGCCCTCCTCCTCCTCCTCCTCTTCCTCCTCTTCCTCCTCGTAAACAATCAGGCGAGGGTGGTAGAGCGCTTCGTCCTTCTTGGTTTTCTCAGATACGCAATCCAGCACCCAGTCCGGGGTCACGATTTTGATGCTTGCTCTCCTCAGGGCACAGGCATACTTCTCCTAGGACAGAGCAGAGTGGGGACGTGTGGTCAGCGGGGTCCTGCAGCTCATGTCCAGCACCCGCCAAGGCCCTCGCCACAGAAGTGCTCACTCCCCTCTGCAGAGGACGTGCCCCAGTGCCCGTCACAGTGCCCCCCCAGCGCCCCCATCTCAGCTCAGTGACCCCCCAGCAACCCCATCCTAGTGGACCCCCAGTGTCCCCATTTCAGTGACCCCCCCAACGACCCCTTATCTGTGGCCACAGGACAGTCTTACACCTATGACAGTCATCTCACCCAAAGGTTTTGTATAAAACTAATTTTTTTTTTTTTTAATCCTCACCCGAGGACATTTTTCCATTTTTTGTTCAGGTAGAGTGGGAGGGAGAGAGAGGAACAGAGAGAGAGAGAAACATCGATGTGAAAGGGACACATCAAGTGGCTGCCACCCGCACAACCGACCAGGGCCGGGGACAAACTGCAACCGAGGTACGCGCCCTTAGCGGGAACCGAACCCGGGTCTCTCAGGACCGCAGGCAGACGCTCTAACCGCTGAACCAAACCGGCCAGGGCTAAAACTAATTTTTTAAAGGACGTTTTAGATACAAGAGTGTGGGGTTAGGGAGTTGGTAGATGGACAATTTGTAACCTTGTGATACACATTCTCGCAACCTGGCCAGCCGAGGATCAAAGTGTGTGTGTGGACAGACAGGTCTGACTGATAGGCAGGAAGATGGCCTTGCTTGCATTGAGTGCTTCTTTTGCATTCGAATAAAAAGGTTTGCAGAGGTGCCACCTCAAGGAAATAATTGACATCAATCCACTTATAACCTGGGGAAACCAATCTGCAAATAAATGGAACTGCGTCCAAAGATCTGAAGCATTTGCTCCCTTGCAAAGCTCCCACTCACTCCAAGCAGCGAGTGCTAGTTCACTGCTGCACTGGTCCCGGCAGGGGGAGAGCCGGCACAGGAGCAGAGACAGGGATCCTGCGCAACCTTCCAACACAAAGGCCGTGAACGCGTGCCGCCTGCCCTGGCTTCCGTGGCTCAAGGCGGGGACGCAGGCAGGGTGCCTGCAGGCAGCACGGCTCCTCGCTCTCCAGTGCTGACCGACCGCCTTCCCGAGGCACCAAGGACGCACAGCCTCTGTCCCACGAGACCACGAGCAGCAAGGGCGAGAGCAGATGGGGCCGGTGGGGGAAGGGACCAGGGCAGCCTCCTTGCAGGGCACGGACCGCGATCAGAGGGCAAGCACCAAGGCGTGAGCATGGGCGGGGTAGACATCTTACACAAGAGGGACGCGGCCAAGCGGCCTGTGAAAGCGGTCAGCTAACGAGCCATTTCACCCGCCTGCTTCCAAAGAGCTGGCCGAGCGCGATCCTCCAGCACACCAGCTGCAGGAGTGAGCTGGCCCACTCAAACCGTCAGTCAGTGCTGGTGCAAGCAGAGCCCACCACGGGACCACGGCCCTTCCCGGTGTCGGCAGCTGTCTGCTCGCAAAGTGTGGCTTACGAAGTCACAACCAAACTGCTGGCACCCAGCTCTGTCTGTGGCCAGGGAATGAGTGTGGCGAGAAGTGGCATTTTGGGGTGGCCCCACTCAGCCCCCAAGACTCTCGCAGGGACCCTCCGGCTCGCTGCGGGTGCTGCCGGCCACCTGCTCGCCTCCCGAGCCAGGCACTCAGACGAGCCCCACGCGCCCGCACGGAGCAGCTGGAGGGAAGGACTGGTGCGTGGAGAAGGGGACCCGTCCAAGACGCGTCAGCCATGACACCGCCCCTGCTCCTTGGTCAGGCTGCCGTGGGAGGGAAGGGCCGACCTCCACCGCAGAGCCTTCTGGAACATTCCTGCACCGGCTATTGGGCAGGGAGGGGGGGGCTGGGTAGATTCCCGGCGTCCTCACCAGGCTCTGACGTAGGAGGCCAGGCGGGGGACAGTCTGCAGGTCTACAAGTCCCAGGGGGAGGCCACCGCCACTGACCTGGGGACCCACCCGTGTCCGGGGATGACAACCAGATGTGTGGTCCCACACACTCCCGATCACAGGGAAGTCACTGGACACATTTATGGCCACACACGGGCGAGGCCTTTCTAAACAGAATGAGGGCCGAGCACAACCACTCCCACGGGGGAAGGGGGCGAGGGCCGAGCACGCCCACCCCCACGGGGGAAGGGGGCGAGGGCCGAGCACGCCCACCCCCACGGGGGAAGGGGGCGAGGGCCGAGCACGCCCACCCCCACGGGGGAAGGGGGCGAGGGCCGAGCACAGCCCACCCCATCGGGGGAAGGGGGCGGGGCCGAGCACACGCCACCCCACGGGGGAAGGGGGGCGAGTGCCGAGCACGCCCCAACGCCCCACTGGGGAAGGGGGCGAGGGCCGAGCACGCCCACCCCCACGGGGGACGGGGGCGAGGGCCGAGCACGCCCACCCCCACGGGGGAAGGGGGCGAGGGCCGAGCACGCCCACCCCCACGGGGGAAGGGGGCGAGGGCCGAGCACGCCCACCCCCACGGGGGAAGGGGGCGAGGGCCGAGCACGCCCACCCCCACGGGGGAAGGGGGCGAGGGCCGAGCACGCCCACCCCCACGGGGGAAAGGGGCGCGTCAGGTGAAGACCCCAGGCACTCAGAGCACTTCCCTCTTTTCTCCACAAGATGAACCCAAACTGTGTGTGCAGGGCCCACCCGGCTCCTGAGGGGACGGACAGTCACCCCCACCTCTGGGACAAGCTGGGACTGAAGGCAGACTGACCTCCAGCGGGAGCAGCTGGGGAAAGGCGTGTCCCGGCAGGCGCGGGGAGGGTGCAGGTGCTTACCCCCTTCGGCTCCGGGACGACCAGGTGCGTGCACTTCCGGTCGAGGCTCAGCTGGCAGGCCCCCCCGTAGAAGGTCAGCAGGGCCCACAGGGCGCTCCTGTCTTCCGGGGACACCTGACAAACAGAAACCAGGCTCGTCACACAGTCCGTCTGCGCTCGTCTGTCCATCCACGTGGGCATTAACATACACCCTGACACAAATCTGCTCATCCACGCTCCTCCCTGCCGAGTGGAATCGACAAGCTCGGGCGGGAACACACGCGCCTTCGCTGCTGCGCACAGGAGAGGAGCTCCCCCGTGCAGGGGGCTGCAGACAGCACGTCCTCTGCCCGGCCCGAGTAGGAGCGCTGTCCACACCCAGCGCGGAGGACGCCGCTCTGCGACAGACATGGGGGGAGCAGTGCTCGTTCCGTCCCCACCGGTGGCCTCAGGCACGTGGAACAGGGAGCCTGCGCCCCAGACGCCCGTGGTCACTGTGCCGGACTCACATGATGTAAACGGGGAAGTGAAAGGGGAGACGCACTGGTCTGCGAGCTCAGGGGGCGAGCACCTTTAACACAGACAGAAGAAGAAGGGCGCCCAGTGAGCTGCCCCCGCGGAGGAGCGGGCTGCGGGGGGGGGGGGGGGCGAGGGCTGCAGGCCTGGTGGCTGGTGCTGGGCTCACGGGGCAGCGTGAACAGCCAGGACTGTGCCTCCACCTGTCCCTCACCCTCGCCCACTGAGGGAAGCAGGGGTGTGACCCCACTTCACAGATATGGAGACGAAGACTTACGAACAACAATCGGAAAAGCTGGCTGTGAGCCCCCAGGACTCGGCCCAGGTCTTGGCCCGGACGACATCCCCACTGTCTGTGCTGCTTCCCTAAGGGCAGCTGCTACCAAAACAGCATCTAGTGAACAGAACCTCGCAGTCTAACACGCACATCTAAGAAAAATAAAGGTGCTAGTGGTAATTCTTTTTTTTTTAATCCTCACCCGTGAACATTTTTCCATTTTTTGTTCAGGTAGAGTAGGAAGGAGAGAGAGGAAGAGAGAGAGAAACATCGATGTGAAAGGGACACATCCAGTGGCTGCCACCCGCACGACCAACCAGGGCCGGGGACAAACTGCAACCGAGGTACATGCCCTTAGCGGGAACCGAACCCGGGTCTCTCTGGACCACAGGCCAATGCTCTAACCACTGAGCCAAACCAGCCAGGGTGCTTATGTTAATTCTAAAATATCACTGAAGCAAGTCAATTTTTTCTAGATAATTCATTATAAGTTAAGGATTATGATTAAGAATTCTGAACTGGCCCAGCCAGTGTGGCTCAGTGGTTGAGCGTCGACCCTGCACCAAGAGGTCGCCGGTTCGATTCCCGGTCAGGACACACGCCCAGGTTGTGGGTCCGATTCCCAGTGGGGGGCGTGCAGGAGGCGGCCAGTCGATGTTCTCTCTCATCGATGTTTCTATCTCTCTCCCCCTCTTCCTTCCTCTCTCTCTAAAATCAATAAAGAACAAAAAGAATTCTGAATTGTCTCAAGTTAATTTTTTTTTTTAAAGAATTGGTAAATAGCATGTCTTTTTCCTTCTGAGTGCCATTATCTGGCTTGCCCGAAATCTGCATTCTGCTCCCGCTGTCACCGCCTCACACAGCTCTAGATGCTGTTTCACTCGCCACCGCTCTGTGCACACTGACACGACTTTCGTAGCACAAACGCTCAACTTCATTATCTTACATCTGTTTAACTCAGGAAGTCACACCACGTTTCAGAAGATTGGATCAAAAGATTATGTTTGCTGGAGGTGTTCACGAGAACATGTACACCCCGCGGCCCCGTCAGAGACTCAGTCCCAGGACAGGACAGATGCTCCACTGAGTCAGTATATGATCTTGAGGCGAATGAAATCAGGAACATAACCCAGAGGTGCCCTTATCACAGACACCAGGCCACGTGGGTGAAGTCGTATTTCACCAAGCGCCGTGATTCTCACGCTAACCCTGCAGGGCCCGCCGCAGGGCCGGCTCGTGGGTCCCACCAGGGTGCCGAGACGCTGTGGGAAGGACATCAGACATCAGATGGGAGGGAGGGAGACCGGGGTCATCCCGTGGTCTCAGAAGCTGCCATGTTGGCTGGACAACTTCTCCTTCCACGACCGTGGGTCGTGGCCTCAGGCGGCCGTCCTGGCCCATTCAGTGAGTCTGTGTCGGCACAGTGTCACAAGGAGGGCCTTTCCACACCAAACTCGACGGCGTGACCTGTGCTGACGGGGTCACGGGGACGTCTCCACTTTCCTCTCATACTTCTCTGTATTCTCCAAGTTTTGTGACTGGGAAAAGCGCCTTTCTTTCCTTCTGAAGCAGTTTGCTAAGCTCAGCTCTACTGTCTCCTGGATGTCTCCTCAACGCCTAAGGCAGCGTCGGGGCGGGTGGCCCCCTCCGCAGCCGGCAGCCGGCCACTTCCAGACCGCGGTGCGCAGCCTGCTCCGGGAGGAGGGAGTCTTCTCCACGGCCTCCCCGTCCGTGACACCTTCGCCTTCTCAGCCCAGACCCTCAGCCTGCGCCCCAGCCCCGAGCCCACCAACAGCCCTGTGTCACTGTCCACCAGCCCGTCCTGGGCCACCTTGACCTGGGGCTGCTACTTCCCAGCAGTGAAGACAAAACTGCAAGTCTAACTTGGCTTTGGGTCGTAAAGACCCGATCAGCTTCCTCCAGGACCCATTCACTGCCTCTATCCTCCTGGGGCGCTAGCCCAGCTCTGGGGGGGGCAGCACGGCCCCGCCCTCCACACGGACCGCTGGCCGCCCCGCCCCCGTCTGCGCTCAGAGACCAGCTCCACTTGGACACCCAGCCAGGAGCGACCCAGCCAGGAGCGACCCCTGACCGGAGCCTGACCCAAACAGGAGCCACCTGACCCAGGATTCCCTGGGCAAGGCATCTCTGCAGGGAGGGTGCCACCCCTCCCCCGCCGCCCGCCAGCACTCTGTCAGAGGCCTGACCACCTGGCTCGGGTCCGAGCGCATCTTCGCTGGCCCCACAGGCAGACCCAAACCCAAACCTTCGTCTGGTCTCGAGACGGGGACTGCCCTTCCCGTGAGTGCCCACCCCACCTGCCAGTCAGCTCACAGCCCAGACCAGCGCCCCTCCAAGGTCACAGGGGTTTAACTCTCTTCTGCTCCTGTGGTTTCCAGATGCTCAGTGAACAGCTGTGACCCCGAACCACCAAGGAAACATCATGACGCAGCCCCCAGGCCCCTTCACCGGTGCACACTCCATCCCCGCCTCCCCCACACCCAGCCCTGTGGCCCCTGCTGTCGCCCCACCTGCTCCGCCTGGAACACCCTCTCCCTTCCCCATCTTCACTGGGGTTCTGCCCGTCCTTCCAGGCCCCTCAACCCGACACCCCCCACCAGGCGCCTCGCCCTGCAGCAGGCGCTGCGGACAGGACAGCGGGCTCTGACAGGCTGGACCCAGGAACCTGCCGCCACAAACAACTCGGCGGGAGCCCACGCCCTGGCCAGGGCGCACTGTGTCTGCGTGATGAGCTGGACCCAGAAACCTGCCGCCACAAACAACTCGGCAGGAACCCACGCCCTGGCTAGGGCACACTGTGTCTGCGTGACAAGTGACACAAACTCACCTTCCCTTAGACGGGCGCTTTGCCCAGCTAAGCCACAGGCCCTTCTCAAACTTACCTGAAGTTACTGTCAACTTGGAACATACGAAGAAATGTATGGAAGACAGTAACATTGACATGACCACAGAAACCACCACTAAAAGGCTTTATTTTAGCCAACGTTGAAGATCATCGTGTAAAGATAGATTTATAGCTCCAATGCGAGAAATACAAATACCAACAAAATTCCTTTTCTTACGAGAAAGCCAATTTTTCAAGGACCTCTATTAAACTGATGTAAAAAAAACAGAGATTTTATAATCTTTAAGAACTTCCAGAATTTACAGGAGACACAGACAAAAACCACAACCATAATTAAGCTTACTTAGTCCTTAATAAATAAGTAAACTTACATAAAGAAGCTCATTTATTGCTTAAATAAGATAGTTTGTACGAAGAGCTGTCTGGCCCATCACCTCACGATTTCAAACTAGATATTTCCTGGTTCCACAATCGTCTACTGAAAAGGCATTTCTTAAAAAGCAAGACTACAACCCAAACTCCCCATCTCGCCCGCCGCCCTGACCGCCGTTCCCAAGGCTCCCTCCGGGACGGGACTGGACTCAGAAACGCCGTCCTCGGGCACAGTAGAGACGGCGTGGGCTCCAGCACAAGGGCCGCTCGGAGTCACCGTCCAACAACTCACTTGAAGCAAATCCCGCTGTGTAATTTTTTTTAAAGTTTAAGTAACAGCAACTTGATTTTCTACAACCGTTTCTGCAGCTCGAGGGTGTTTTTAGTGGGGGGATGAGGCCAGAACACAGGAGAAAGCCCTAGTCCCTCCTTTCCCTCAGCGCCCAGACTCAGGGCCGACATCCGCCCCCTCTGGCAGGTCCGCTGGGTTTACCTGACAGGCTGCTGTGCGCCCCCATGTGGGGTCCTGCATCCTCTCCCACTCACAACACGTCTCATGTCTTTTTTGTTGTTTTTAATTCCCACCCAAGGACATTGTTCCATTGATTTTTTTTTTTTTAGATGGAGTAGAAGGGGAGGGGGAGAATCATCGATGTGAGACATTGATTGGCTGCCTCCCACACGACTCCGGGGCCAGGATCAAACCTGCTGCTCACGTACGCGCCCTTGACCCAGACCAAACCCGAGACCCTCTGTCCGCAGGCCGACGCTCCCCCGACCCCAGCGGCCAGGGCCACTGCCCAGCCCTGCGAACATCCCCAAGTCGGCTCCCTGGGACGCTGGGCGCTGTGCAGATGTGCAGCGCCACGCCTCAGCCCGTGTGCACCAACCCGTCCTGCTCCCACGTCCGGGTGACCCTCTGACCACCGGAGAGCTGCGGGGCAGTGAGCACTGGGAATGCTGACATGGCTGGGGAGGCCACACGGCCCCCAGCACGGATGCTGTCACCACTGTCACAGACCGGAAGGGCCACAAGCTACCACACCGCTACTGAAACGGTTGCCTCTGCCCTGGCTGGGGTGGCTCAGTGGGAGAGCGTCAGCCCTCAGACCGAAGAGTCGCAGGTTCGATCCCAGTCACGGGCACGGACCTCGGTTGCGGTTTGCCCCCGGCCCTGGTCGGGTCGTGCGTGGGGAGGCAGCCAGTCGATGTTTCTCTCTGTCCCTCCCACTATCTGAAAATAAATGTGAACATATCCTCAGGTGAGGGTTAAAAACCAAGGGATACCGGCCTCCGCCGCCGGAGCGCATGGGCCTGACTGCCCGCTCCCCCTGCTCCCCCAGTTCCCCCTCCTCAGGGCTGTGAACCCTCCGCCCCCGCCGCGGGCCTGCGTCTGCTCCCGGTCCCGACGAGCCTCCACTGAGAGTCCTCTCTCTCCGATGAACGCTCCGGGCCATCTTATAACCTCGTTTCCTTTCAAGTTGTAGAGCTTGGCAGTTGGTTAGATAGAAAGACCCTTCACCCAGGACAGCCGCGTGCCCACTGCCGTGCTGAGCAGTCCCGGGGGGCGCAGACACGGGCCCACGGGCCTGCCGCCGCTTACCTGAGACAGGCAGGCGGTGACTCCGAAGAAGGTCTGGCAGGACTCTGGAGAAAAGCCGTTCACTCTGGTGGACAGTTAAGGCTGCAAGGCCACGAGGTCAGCGCCACCTGGGTCTCACTCCCAGACCCCCAGGCACCAGAAGGGGCACCGGGCTGACCAGGTGCAGGGACAGGGAGAAGGCAGCAGCACAGGGCGAGCGGCAGGCTCTCTGAGGGCACCAATGCCAGGGGGCGTGGCACTCGCCAGCACCTGCCCGAGAGCCAGCACACACGCGCACACACACACGCACACGTACGCACACACACGCACACACACTCGTGCAACCCGCAGGCCCGAGCTCCGGGGTCAATGCCACCACGAACTGAACGTGGGCCACACCACCTGAGCTTCCGCTCTCTCTGCTAAAACTGGAGCCTGCAACCCTCTTCCCAAAGCTCTGCGGACCCTCACGCGAGCGTCTGTGAGCCACATGACACGTGGCTGTCCCCGAGCAGACACCGGGCTCGGTGCCGCAGCACAGCCCAGCCGAAGCTCGCTGCCTCTCTGGAGACTGGGGTGTCTGCACTGTCCCTCCGGAGAAAAGCAGACCAGCTGGCCAGGTGAGCTCAGCCGTCGGACTGGACACACGACTGCTCTTTGGAAGGCTCCCTCCCAGGCCCACCGAGAACCCGAGACCGTGCACTGACTGCAGGGCCCGCAGAGCCCAGCACCGTGCCTCCAGCCTTCCCCCCAAGCTCCTGCCGTAGCCCAGGGCCCTCGAAGCCGGGGGGCGTGTCTCAGGGGGTCTCAGTGTTCCCTCTCTGGTCCTTTAAGCGTCCCAGGTGGGCTAGTGAGGGCTCCAAGGTGGGCCTTCCGAAGGAGAGCCTGCAAGGGCGTCTGACTCACAGGACTGGCCTCTTCCCTGCGGAAGTGCCCACTCCGTCCTTCTCAGCTGTGTTCACAGGGAAAGCAAACTCCCCCCAAGCAGACCAGAACCCACTGCTTTAACTCTCACACTGTGAGTGAGAGATCAACGTCTGAGCTGGACCTGCTGAAGCTCTACACCGTCCGAGAACGGCTTACAGAGTCCCGCTCTGTCTGGGCCCACAAACACTTAGCGTGACGTGTGCCCTCTGTCGGCATCGACTCAGTGAGGAATCAACACGTCTGCAAGGATGGCCTGGCCCGGTGGCGGGACGGGGGCTGCAGGACATCACCTCCTTCCTGGGTCAAAGTGTCAGCATCCTAACTGACACGCCCAAGGCACCCTTCAAAGTGGGTTCCAAAGCCAGCCCCTGCTTGGAGGGGCTGGCCCCCAGAGGGAAGCCTGCCCTCCACGTGAGGCAGGAGCAGGGCCTGGGGCCTGGCAGCTGGCCCCGTGCGGGCGGACCTGCGTGCCGTCCCACTCGAGAAGGGCTGCAGGGCAGACCGAGGTCCTGTCCACCTCTGGGCAGGGCCCAGGCCCGGGCAGGCAGCCTACGTGCACTGACGAGCAAACCTCGCCCCAACACCCCCACAAAGAGTGGCGACGATGCTGTCGAGCCAACATGTTCTCGTCCTCGTCCCGTCTTCAAACAATCCACCATGTGGTTCACGGAGACTTAGAATTTTAAAACTATCCCGCCCCACTGGACACCTCAGAAACGACCCGTCTCAGACAGGAACGGTGAGGTCAGGAGAGCAGCGGCTGGGGTCAGGTAGCTCGTCCCAGCCGGGAGCTGCCTCCGCTCAGCCGCTTCCCTTCCCCGGGGTCAGGACAGAGGTCAGACAGCGGAACAGGGGCGCACAGCACAACTGTCCCACCAACCCCTGCCTCACCCGGTGATGATGGCTGCATCCTCCCCCTCCCCCGGCCCCCAGAAAGGATACGGCAGGAGCGCTCCGCACTGCACAGACAGGACCACCCAGGACGGCTGCGGAGAGAACGGGCTCAGTCAACGGCTGCTCCCAGCTCACTCAGGGTGGCGAAGCTCGGCCAGCGCCGCTGCAGTGCAGGCTCGGCGTGACCGCCACGAAGCGCCCGGTCCCCGCACCGGGCGTCCAGGCGCAGGGGCCTCGGGTCAAAGGTTCGATGTCCACGTCCCAGGAGAAAAGCCCACAATCATGACTAAAAACTTAATTCCAGGTTTACTCATATATCACCGCTTAAGCTACTAGGCGCCCTGGAGACTGTCCCCGGACTGAGGCCACCCTGTGCTCACGCAGGGGCCAGGATGAAGCAGACATGGAGAACCAGGGAACCCCAAGAATCGGGAGCTACTTCGCCCGAAGGCGAATGCTAATAAACACAGCAAACCATGAAAACATGATTTGAAAGTTCTAGTGCCTAGCCGGCCGCTGTGGCTCAGGGGCTGAGCGTTGACCCAGCACCAGGAGGTCGCTGGTTCAGTTCCCGGTCGGGGCACATGGCCAGGTTGTGGGCCCGATCCCCAGTGGGGGGCGTGCAGGAGGCAGCCAGTCAATGTTCTCTCTCATCGATGTTTCTCTCTCTCTCCCTCTCCCTTCCCCTTTCTCTAAAATCAATAAAAAAAAATAACATTTTTAATTAAAAACAACGGAAGTGCTAGTGCCTAGAGCAGCGTGTTTGAATGAACGCCCGTCCGGTCCCAGTCCTGAGACGGGCACCGCCCCAGGCGGAAGGCCGCCTGCTCTAAGCTCACGTGTCAGACGCAACGCTGAGGTCAAGGCCAGGGGTGCGGCTCAGGTGAGCAGCCCTCGCCCCTCAGCTGAGCGCACCCCGTGCGGGGCCTGCTGGGTCCCCTCCCTG
This sequence comes from Molossus molossus, assembly GCF_014108415.1. NCBI lineage: Eukaryota > Metazoa > Chordata > Mammalia > Chiroptera > Molossidae > Molossus > Molossus molossus. The sequence goes on from NW_023425401.1 coordinate 111,028,294, forward strand.
CATGAGGACGCCAGGCAGCTGGGAAACCCTCCCCCTGCAGCACGGCCGTCCTCGCCACCCGGGTGCTGCCGTCAGCGAGCAGGGGCTGGGGTCCCAGGCTGATGGGACACTGCACGCTGGGGCGTTCCACAGCCCTACAGCCGGGGGCGGGGGACAGAGTGGCTGCAGGGCCCAGGGGTGGGGACCGCAGGCTGGGCACTGGGTCTCCGTACACGGCCTTGTCTCACGCTTGAGTCTTCCGGAAACACAGCTTGTACATGGAACGCAGTCACAGGGCCGGGAGGCGCCAGCTGAGGGTCCTCCGGCCCTGGTGTCGCTGTGCCAAGTACTTCGTGCTGAAGGACACGCTCATCACTCACTTTCCTCTTTTCTCCTTCACCTTCCAGTCTGGGCGATTCAGACACAGGCGCGAACACGCACGTACGCGTGACATACGTGACAGATCAGGGGACGTTACCACATACAAACTTCATTTCAGGGGCATCACGAAGTATCTGCTACCGACCTTCACCACAGGTAAGTCAAAGACTTCCCGAGCCTCCCCGACCTCGGGGTTGTCCCCGTCTTCCGAGATGATGTGCGAGGCCAGCGCGTTGTAGGACACCTCCTTGGCCTTGCCGGCCTTGAGCAGCTGGATCACCTTGGAGAAACGACACACAGAAGTGGGAAAGACGGCACGTCACGCTGCTCACACAGGTCGCTGTGCTCCGCACACGCCTCCTGCCGAGTCACAGCGGAACATTCGGACAACGTGAAGTAGTGACTCAGGCCGCGGACCCAGCGAGCGGGAGGGAGGCCACGTGAGCCAGGGGCAGGACGGGGTCTCTGCACTGGGCACGGGACCCACCGCCTGCACGCAGCCCCGCGTGCTCACACCAGCTCCGGCCTGGCGCGGTGTTCGCTGCCAGGGGGAAGCGCTCCGGAAGGGAGGCCACAGGAACTGGACACTGGTTTGTCAACTGGCCAGTGCTAAAACTGGTTCCATGACTGTCCTTTTGATGCTGGTCCAAGAACCTGTTGACGACGCTGAGGACTGACTAGACATGAGTGGAATCCATGTGAATTTAAAGAAATCGGCAAGGCCAAAAGGTACACCCCACCCTGGGGAGAGCCGCGTTCACACCGCACCGCGCATGCTCCTTGCGTGCTACGCAGCTTTACTCTAACACAGAAGGCGCTGTCTCTGGGAAGGCAGGAGGGGTTTAAGCAGGTAAGCGCATGAGCAGGTGTTCCCGGGATGACTGTCACCGCCACTCTCCGTGACCAGGTGAAGAGGCAGGGCCACGACCTCCAGGATGGCACCAGGGGCGGGAGGCGCAGGAGAGAGCGGAGTGCTGGGAGCCCAGGGCCATCCAGGGGCCAGCGCACGAGGCCGGGGCAGGACGAGAAGGAAGTCTGCTGAGGCCCCGCTTCGGGTGTCTGTGCGAGAGCTGCAAACACCAGTGCTGTCTAGGAAGACTGGTCCCACCTGCTGGGTTCTCGGCAGGTTAGACAGGTGGCAGCCAGACCTCCCAGAGGGCAGGGATCTGCAGCAGAGCCCTCGGACCCGGACCCGATGGAGGCCACCCATGAGGGGTCCAGTGCCCACACCGCTGAGTTCACGCACGCGTGTGGCAAACTCTTCAGGACACGTCACCGGAGGTCAATAGAACCGGCAGAGATGCCGATGCGCGTCTTAACAAATGAACACACCATGGATACGAGCCACAGACCCGTGCACGGTCTCCCCCTGACCTCCAAGCATCTTTAACTTCAACACACTCAACCTGTCTCCTATCTACCCTCCAGTCTGTTCCGGATCCTACCGCCTTCGCTATGAGTCTGGAGACTCCGTCCTCTCCCCACGCCTACGAAGCACCAAGCCGCCTGTGTCGTGTACACGCACAGGCTGCACACACAGATCCACGCCTGGCCCTTCTGCGCTCCCTTTCAATGCCCACGTCCTGAAACAACAGGCAGCCCTTCTGCCTTCACATCCTCACTTCTACGCGCCCTCCCGGCCTCTCCGACAGCTTCACGTTGGTACTTACAGGGCTTCCGTGGACCATGAGGACGCCCAGAGCGCTCGCCTGTCCAGTCTCCACACCGCCCAGCTCAGCCTCAGGCGAACCTCAGCTCACCCTGCTCCACAGACACCGTCATCTGACGTCTCCCACACACACGGACTCAGCGTGCACCCTCTTCCCACTCCTGCTTATTGCAGGACCCACCAGAAACGACACCTGCTCTGAAACAGTTCAGTGGTGCCTTCCCTCAGGCACCCAGCACCCAGGGTGGCACCTAGGGTAGCGCCCTCGGGTGTGTGGTCTGCTCCGCCCACCGCCTCCTGAGATCCATCTCTCCTGCGCCTGGACCCCTGTGACTGCCGGGCACTGGAAGCCCAGCACGTCAACTTTCTGAGTCAGACTTACAGGAGCCAGAGAATCGGACGTTCTGGCTCTGAACGTTTTAGAAAATGAACTGTTGCAAATCCAGGAGGTTTTGCGAAGGACGTTTTTAAGCCCTTAGATCTGATTTACAGTCGGGGAAATAGGGTTTGACATCAGCTGGTTCCAGTTTTAAATAGTCATGGGTTCCCGTCCCTTGTAAGTGCCCAGTCCCAAATGAGATGGGGGGAGGCTGGAGAGACAGAAAGGGGACTTGTCCGCACCGAGAAAGGCTCACCTTCTCTCCCGGTGGGTTCCGAAGCTGTGGATGTTCAAAGCTAAGGGTACAGCAGAAGGTTCACCTGGGGGTCACCCAGGCCAGTCCAGTTACTAGGACACCAAGCACAGCCCCTAGACCGCTTGCTTCTGGGCTAGCATTCCTTCCCCCCCCACCACGTGCCTCTGCTGAACCCCCTTTGCTGAGCCCCTGTCCACTCTCCACAGGCTCCTCTCGCCCTTCCTCCAGGCTGAGCCCTCACTGGGGAGGAGCCGCCCAGGCCGCAACACTGCAGAGATAAGAGGGGGAGTATCGCACCACTGACCCGAAGAGGCTGTTCCACGAGGATTCACTCCCACGCGGAGGAAGACTGCGGCCTTGTGAGCCGGCGCCTTCCTAAGACAGCGCTCGGGCAAGGCCACCCTAACTTTCTGCAAAAGTTGAAAGGCTGAGTGCGACAGGGCCACCGGGTACTCTCCGCCTCGCCTGCCTGATTCGCCAGGAAAACCAAGGGGTTCGAGTTCACTGGCGGGGAGCGGAGCGCTCCTGCGGCGCACGCAGGCGGGGGGCGGAGGCTGACAGCGCCGGGCGAGCGGACCCCGCCGCTGCGCGAGCCCAGGCCCCGCGGCCAACCGGCAGCGCGGGGGTGCGGGCCGGTACCAGTGCCGCCGCCGAAAGGCGCGCGAGGTGCGGCTGCAGACGAGGCCGCGGCGCCGGGCCCGGCCCTGCGACAGGGGAGGACGGGCCGAGCGGGGACTCGCGGGGCACCGACGGGGACTCCGGTGCTGGCCTCCACCCACGTGCTCTCCCCTCCTCCCGGGTCTGGGCACAGCCCAGGGTCCCAAACACCCCCCAGGTCCCCTCCCTGGGTCCTGTAGAGGCCCCCAAGTCACTTCTCGAGGGTCCCGCAAATGGCCTCCCAGGTGTCCTCCCTGGGTCCCGTAGACCCCCCCAAGTCACTTCTCGAGGGTCCCAAAATCCCCCCCGAGGGACCCGCAAATATCCTCCCAGGTCTCCTCCCTGGGTCCCGTAGACCCCCCAAGTCACTTCTCGAGGGTCCCAAACACCACCCCCGAGAGTCCCGCAAGTGTCCTCCCAGTCCCCTCCTGGGTCCCGCAGAGCCCCCTAGGTCCCCTCCTGAGAGTCCTAAAGACCCCTCCCCGGGTCCCAGAGGCGCCCCCCAGGGGCCCTCCCCGGGTCCCGAACGCGCCCCCAGGTGCCCGCCCTCCCGGGCTCCCGCAGACCCCCAGGTGCCCGCCGTCCCCGGCGCCCGCCCCGGGCCTGCTCGGCGCCAGGCGGCCCAGCAGCCAGGCCAGCGGGCACCGGGCGGCGGGGCCCGACGCTCTGCGCCCGAGCGCGCGCGCGAGCGGGCGCGGGGCCGGGCTGGGGACGCGGCGGCGGGGGCGGCGCGGTACCTGCGGGTCGATGTCGCCCACCGCGTAGTACTTGACCTCCCTGAACATGTCCTCGGGAACTTGGGGCGCCTGGTCCGCCATGGTCGCGGCGGCCGGAAGGCTCCGCGGCGGCTCCCGCCCCGGCCCGCGGGGCCAAGTCCCCTCCGGCGCGGCCCCCGCCCGGTGCAGCAAGTCGGACCCGCGCCCCCGCCCTCCGCGCCCCCGCCCTCCGCGCCCCCGCCCGCGCCGAGCGGCCCAAACGCGGGAGCCGCGCGCGCCCTGCGGGACGCACCATCCGCGGGCCGCCGGGGGGGTGCGCCGAGGGCCGGGCGGCCCCCCGCCCCCGCCCAGCGCCTCTGCTGCGACCCGCGCACCCGGGGACAGGGCCTCCTCCCGGGCCGCTCCAGGGGCAGGGGCCTCCGTGGCCACCGCTTCCTCAGGAGCCGGCCGAGGGCACGCGGGGAAACGCGCGCCCCTCACGTGCGGCCGCAGTGGGCCGGTCCGGGAACCTGGGACCGCGAGGCCCCTCCCGTCAGCACGCGCGGCCGCCGGGCGGCGCATGCGCGCGGCGTGGGGGCGGGGCGCCGGGAGGGCGGCGGCGGCGGCGGCGGCGGCGCTGTTCGGGTTTCGGACCCGGGTCTCGAGCTCCGAGGAGCGGAGCGTCGCCGCTGCTGCCCGACCGGCCCGAGGTAACGCCTCACCCCTGCGGCGGAGGAAGGCCGGGTCCCGGCGGAGAGCGGGCGCCAGTCGGGGTCCGAGCGCCACGGGCCGGCCGAGGTGCTTCGGGGCCCGGCGCGGCCGGTGGGCGTCATCCCGAACCCCACTCCTGCCGGGACCTGCGCGGTGGGCGGCAGCCCGGCTCATCTCCCCGCAGAGCTTCAGACGACATGGCAGTGACACGTTCCCGCCTGATGTCACCCCGCCCTGACGTCACTCCTCCAACGTCACACCTCCTGCCAGGTGGGGATGTATTCCATTTCTGGCCGCCCCTCACCCTGTACGCGCGTGTGACGTGCGTTCTCCCTGGCGCCCTCCCGGCTGCACCGCTGTGACGTTGCTGTGACGTTTCTCTGACGTCATGCGGCCCGCACGGCGGTTTTCATGGTCTCACTCTGACGTCATCTTCCTCGCAGGGCGATGGCGTGATCCCGCTCTGACGTCATCCCGTGCGCTGGAGGAGGCGTAGACAGCCCTGCACGCAGCCCGTGGGCCCTGGTGCGCGCTGCCCGCGCCTGGAGCCCAAGCCCAAGGAGGGCAGTGGGGGTGCGGGCCGCCCCCCAGCAAGTCCGAGCCGCCCCCTGGGATCCTGCGGACCACTTTCTGGTCCCAGGTGTCCTAAGGCTCGACCTACTGTTGCTGCCGCCTGCTAAGCAGAAAGCCGTTTTTAAGTCACTTTAAAATACCTTGCAAGACAATTACTGTGACATCCTCAGGTGCCATGAAGGCGTGATCGATTTTAGTCTGTGCCCACAGGGAAGTTCCGGAAGCGAAAGCTCACACGTCCTTTCTGGACCCGCACTGGCTCATCAACCAGGTGAACACGGTTTGGGTCGCCTTTCCTGTTGTACCTGTGTAAGGAGTGATGTTTCTATGGGCAGAAAGAGAACATCCAGGGAGCCCTTTCATTACACCTGCGTTCTATCGTTCTAATTGTTTCTATGTTTTGTGTTCTTCATTTTTCTTCTTTTGAACAGGGTGAAATAGCCTTATTCGAAAACGAACGAATTTCTTTTACAGATAATAAAAATATTGAATGATTGCCTAAGGAAGAATGGACCGCCCCTTCCTTTAAATACGCAAGAATATATTTGGTATTGACCATTATGACATTTCACATTCACTGTTAAGAAAATGACATTGTAGCCCAGCCAGTGTGGCTCAGGGGTTGAGCATGTCCTGTGCACCAAGAGGTCAGAGGTCACCAGTTTGATCCCAGTCAGGGCACATTCCTGGGTAGTGGGCTTAATCCCCAGTGAGGGGCATGCAGGAGGCAGCCAATCAATGTTTCTCTCTCTCCCTTCCTCTCTAGAATCCAATAAAAATATGTTTTTATTAAAAAAAAAAAACGGAAATGATAGTGTAATAAGTTCTATTTTTTTTAAATATGTTTTTATTGATTCTTTTTAGAGAGAAGAAAAAGAAAGCATCCCTGAGAGAGATCCATGGGCTCCTTCCTGCATGCCTCCTGCTGGGGACGGAGTCTGCAACCAGAGCATGTGCCCTGACCATGAACCTACCAGTGTATGGGATAGCACCCAACTAACTGAGCCACACTGGCCAGAGCAACTTAGTTCTAAATACAGAACAGAAAGTAGGCTCTTTGGTTGACCTGCGTGAGAACACTTGTTTAGCTCTTCTCTTCCTTGGTTAAACATGAACTAAGTATGTAAGTTATATTAAAAGACTTATCAAAACCTACCTCCAGGGGTATTTTATTTTGTAGGTTAAAAAAGAACTCATAACTTTCAGCAGGACAGGTTCACCCTGCTGTGAGTGCTGATAACTCAGGCAGACTCTGGGACTAGGAGATCTGCTATCCAAAATCTCATCCCCTTGTCAGAAAGTGTGACGCACCCACGAACTGGGTACGGTTAGTATGGAGCATGGAGGGCCTCCCTGCTTCAGCATTAGGAAGGCCCGGGGGCAGACTCACACCAGGAAAACACTCCGTAGAGTGTATCAGACACAGCAACTTTGCCAGTGATGAGAAATAAGCATCTTTAGGTGAAACCGAATTTCATGTGCAGAATGGGTGTTCTGAGGAAGTCCGCAAAACCTGCATCATGAAGAATTAATGACCGGAAGACTTAAAGATGGTAGTTCAGTTCTTAAAAATCAGCGCCAGCCCTGGCTGGTTCGGCTTAGCAGTTAGAGCGCTGGCCCGTGGACGGAAGAGTTGTGGGCTTGATTCCCGGTCTAGGGCACGTACCTGGGTTGCAGGTTCAATCCCTAGCCCTGTCCAGGGTCATGAGGGAGGCAACCAATCAATGTGTCTCACATCGACGTTTCTTTCCCTCCCTCCCACTCTATCTAAAAATCAATGAAAAAATATTCTCAGGTGAGAATTAACAAAAACAAACCAACAACAACAAAAAATCAGCACCAAAACTCAAAAAAAGTGATGGTCTGTAAACTCTCCATTCACAAAGTTACAGGAAAAAAGACCATATTGAGACTGCTGTGTGTTATTAATGAATAAGCAGGGTTTTGTTTTTTTTTATCCTCACCCTAGGACATTTTTCCATTTTTTGTTCAGACAGAGTGGGAGGAAGAGAGAGAGAAACATCGACATGAAAGGGACACATCGAGTGGCTGCCACCAGCATGACCAACCAGGGCTGGGGACAAACTGCAACCAAGGTACGCGCCCTTAGCGGGAACCGAACCCGGGTCTCTCCGGACCACAGGCCGATGCTCTAACCACTGAGCCAAACCAGCCAGGGCAGCAGGTATTTCTTATAAGTGACTTTTGTGGTACTGAGAAGACCCATATTAGGGTGATAATAGTATCAGTTCATTAAAAAGAAGCTTTGCATTCTCTGACTTTGATGCAGACACACCCAAATGTAACACTAAGCATGAACACTTACACTTCTTCCAACTAAGTTCAAAGTAGGATCATTTTGTTGCTAATCAACCTTCAGAGGATAAACAGCCTGTTTAAGCTAATTTGATAAATAGAGTAATACTCTTTTTTTTTCCATGCAAAATTAGATACTCCAAGGCTAGAGGGGGGAACGTGTGAAATTTAAAAAGGCAAAAGTAGAACTTGGGGTTATTTAACCTAAACTGTACCACCTGTTGAGAATCTGAGGCAGTTATTAGGTATTTCCAAATGGCTTTTTTAGAAAACACCCCGGTATTGTGTACAACAATCTCAGTGTTGTTCCCACGTGTTCTGTTCTGGTCAGCTGGTCACACACCCCTGGAGATTAGACATTCTCTGCTTGGGAAACCTTTAGTTTGAGTTTACAGGCTACAGCCTTTAACCTTTTCACGCAAGGAAAGAATACTTATGTTAGAGGCATAAACAGGCCCAGGTTTTATCACAGGAGAAGCTGGAAACTTCGAGGGTGTTGTTCATGGGAAACACGCAGCCACCACCCACAGGGTACAGATGCCGCCAGCAGTTATCTGGCTCTTCAGTGCAGAAAAACAGAAACAGGCCAAAACAGTGAAGTACCCCAGTTCTGTCCCCAGAAACAACACAATTGAAATCCTTCCAATATTGATATATTTTTCCTTAAAAAAGAGGTTACACCACACATACTTCTGTTGCTTTAAAAACAAAAACAAAAAACAAGAATGTCCTTCCTACCCGGCTGCTGTGCCTCACTTGGTTGAGTGTCCTCCTCCCAGGCACCAAGAGGTCACGGGTTCCATTCTGGTCAGGGCACATGCCCAGGCTGCGGGCTCGATCTCCAGTAGGGGGCGTGCAGGAGGCAGCCAGTCAGTGTTTCTCATGGCTGTTTCTCTCCCTCTTCCTCTCTCTAAAAACAAATTAATCACAAAACCAAACCAAACCCAAGAAGGTCCTTCCGTGTCGGTGAATAATAGATTTGCATCATTTAATGGAGACAGAAGGCTCCGTTTTTCATGAGCCTTAATTTAATGCAGTCTGTTGTTACACTTTGTTTCCAAGTGCAGTGCAGCAATGAGCCGTCCTCTGAAGGCAAGCATACTGTGAAATGTATCACACGGGTCCCTGCTGCAAGGTGCGCTGTCCCATGCCTCCCCTCCCCCCTGGGCACAGGCCCAGCACACAGCTGAGAAGGCTTACGTCAGCGGTTCTCAACCACCGGCAGTTTTGCCCCCAGGGGTGACTTGGCAATATCTCGGGACACTTGGTTGTCATAACTAGAGGGGAGAGGGTACTACTGGCATCTGGTGGTCGAGGCCAGGAGGCTGCCGAAGCTATGATGCACAGGACAGCCCCCACAACAGAGGCACCCCGTGCAAAATGTCACCGAGACTGCTCTGGAGAAACCTGGCTTAGGATGCTGTTGGAGCCAACTACACATTTCATTGGACTGAAACACAGTTTCTCGCTCAACTTGGTGGCCGCTCAGCTTCCCTCCCAAGAGGCACTCGGGGCTCCTGTGGGAGAGCTGTTGGCTTCCAGCCGAGGGACGGGAGAGAGCAGGTGGACGTTCCATTCCGGAGGCCCCAGCCCCGACTAGAAGGAACAGCATACACCCCGGTCCAGCCACTTCCCTTGGCCAGAACCTGGTCTCCTGGGGCCGACCTAAACCGCAAGGGAGGCTGGGAAATGTAGTCTTCCTATGTGTCCAGAAAAGGCATATGGGATGGAGGGCTTCTCGGTAATTTCTGCTATTTTTTAGTTTAGTTTCGTTTTTTTTTTAATCTACAAATTAAGATTAGAGAATGCAATAGAACATACGACAAAAAATTCTTAAAGATTATTTCAAAAACCATGTTTGCACATAGCTGCTGCCCAGAAATTGTTGGGTTTGGGGTGCTTGGCTTTCCATGGAAAGGACTAATAGTGTTCTTCATGCAGAGCAATCAGATACCTAGCGTAGGCCTGCCACGGCCGTGCTGGGCACCTTCCGTCAGTCTCTCCGTCCGTCCGTCCCTCCACGGTCCAGCTTCACCTGTTCTCAGGCCCAGCCACTGGCTTATGTAAACAGCCTGGATGATAAACACAGACTCCCCTGGACTCTGGCTTCCAGGTGAAGTTAGGGGGTAGGGAACCCAGCAGAGTGAGAGGGGAGGGGAGAGCGGGCGAGGGGCTTATCTCCCCGGTTCCCGTCAGGTTGCCTTGGACGGGTGAAGTCCCCGGTTCTGAGAAGTTCTGTCTCCCCTTCCTCTCCGCCCTGAGACCCAGGTTCACACCTTCCCACGCGCCCCGTCCAAACCTTTGTCGGTCACCCTCCTCCCTCAGCTTTCCCAAGTGGCCCTAACCTGAGTGTGCTGCCCCAGCCGTGACCCTAACCCGTCTAATGGACACGGAACCCCACAGGGACATGGAGAGTGTTTCCCCTCGAACAAGACATGCTTGCCCCCGAAAAACTAGCCCATGCGTGGTCTGCAAGCCTACACCTGGGGGAATGAGTCCTAAACGCAGCAGAGATTTAGAGAAGAGCCCCCCCCCCCCCGTGTGTCCCAACGCGAACATCCGGGCGTCCCAGGAGCACGGTTCGGATTTGAGGTACAGGATAATTCCGTAGCTGTGGTAATTGGGGTAGACTGCTTAGCTGATCCCAGAGGCTGGCCCCAGGGCAGCCTTTGTGGCCTTTGAAGTGGTAAAAATAAAATCAGCATCGAGTGGTACCAATCACTGGGTGTCCAGCACCCGGCAGCATTCACACACCAAGGACCCGGAGCACGTCTGCGTAGAGAGTCGAGCATTCAAATGTGGGGGTGACATGGCGCCGCCGCGGGCACTGCTCACTGTGTGCCACCGTGATCAGACTGGCCACCCTTACCCTCTGTCCCTGTCCACCTGCGCCAGGTACAGGATGTACCTCCAGGGGCACGAGCCCCGAGATTCAGGAGGCCCCTGCACACGGGCTGCCCACCTGCGCGGAGGTGCGATCAGGCGTCTGTCTATCAGAGATCTCTTCAGCAGAACGATTTCCGGTGCTGGGTTTGGGGAGTCCACGCTGGCCCACCTCTGAGCGAACACAGAGGGCCCAGCCATGGTGCGCGGGCCCTTGTCTCTGCACAGAGAGTGGGAACGATGTCCCGAGGAGGGACGGCCGAGAACTAGCGGGGTCCCCGCCTGGACAGGCCTGTAAGTTCAGAGCCCCGCAGGCAAGGGCAGCCTTACTCCCCTGCGCTGTTCCCCGAGGCTTTTCCCGAGGGAAGAAACGCGCATCCCCAGACCATGCTGGCAGGCTCAGAAGTTAGGCTCGGAGAGAATCGGGCTTCTTTGCAAGATACATTCTTCATTTGGCCTCAGACGTTCGCCAAGTGATGAATGAAGACCCTGAGCTAGGACCTGGCTCTGGACCATATCAGACTGACATTTTCCCAGCCGCCCTCCCTCCAGCTTTCTGATCTGCTCCCATGTCCAGGACCTGGGGGCGAACCTCAGTTCTCTCAGGGAATATACTGAGGACGAGAACACCGAGGCCCAGAGAGCTCACAGTCACGAGCAGAATTTGGTCTAAATCCATCTTTTTGGGCTTACTCTAATTCATTAAAAAAATAAAATAAAATAATTGACCCTGGCCAGTTTGGCTCAGCGGTTGGAGCATCAGCCTGCAGACTGGAGAATCCCGGGTTCGGTTCCCGCTAAGGACATATACCTCGGTTGTGGTTTGTCCCAGGCCCCGGTTGGAGTCATGTGGGTGGCAGCCACTCGATGTGTCTCTCTCACATCGATGTTTCTCTCTCCCTCTTCCTCCCTCTCTCCTTCCCACTCTGTCTGAAGATAAATGCACAAACGTTGTTGAGTGAGGATTAAATAAATAAATAAATAAAAATTGAAAGGTATCTAACCAGCCCTGGCCAGTTTGGCTCAGCGGTCAGAGCGTCGGCTCGCGGACCAATGCGTTGCAGGTTCAATTCCGGTCAAGGGCACGTACCTCGGTTGCAGTTCGTCCCCCGCCCTGGTTGGGTCGTGTGGGAGGCAACCAGTCGATGTGTCTCTGTCATGTCAATGTTTCTCTCTCTCTCTTGTCTCCCTCCCTCCCACTCTATCTGATGATAGAAGAAAAAATTATCCACAGGTGAGGATTTAAAAAAAGAAGAAAAGGTGTCTAACCACTATGCTGTGCACCTGAAACTAATAAAAAATAATAATAATAATATAAACTGTAACTGAAAAAATAAATTTAAAAAAATATATAAACTGACAACTCCCCTCCTCCTCAGACTAATTCCGTGTGTACTAGAAGCAGGAACAGGGTGACTCTCCACAGACAGCGTGTACGGCAGGGAGCGCGCACCTCGCCGGGCTGAGCAGGGCCACCGCTCTGTATTTCTGTAGCCCATATGTCCCTTTTGGAACCAAGAGATAATTTTTAGATCTAAATTCAGGACTTCCCGATTTTAATGTCTTGTGTCAGTTTTAATTTTCTGATTTAATTAGTTTCCTAATTAGAAGGGTTAAGTTAATTAACCTCATTATTGACTCTATATTTAATGATTTCTCCTCTATCGGGAGTCACTTAATTTTCAATAATTGGAAAGCTGATGACAAGAGGGAACGTCGCCCTGTTGTTCCCTGGCTGCTGTCCGAGGGTGTCGGGAACGGGCGGCGAGGAGGGAACTCCGGGCCACATGTCACACGCACACACCCCGGGGCTGCTTCCCATTTGCTTCAAAACACGGGGCCTGTGAAAACGGGGTTGGGAGTCAGTCATCTTCACCAAATTAGAACCCAATGGATATACCTTTTATTTAAGGCTCAAAGACATCCTAGAACTCAGCATTTTGTTTAGTTTTTAAAAATATGTTTTTATTGCCCTGGCCAGTTTGGCTCAGCGGTTAGAGCGTCGGCCTGCAGTCCGGAGAGACCCGGGTTCGGTTCCCGCTAAGGGCACGTACCTCGGTTGCAGTTTGTCCCTGGCCCTGGTTGGTCATGCGGGTGGCAGCCACTCGATGTGTCCCTTTCACATCGATGTTTCTCTCTCTCTCTCCCTTCTTCTCTCTCCCTCCCACTCTATCTGTACAAAAAATGGAAAAATATCCTCGGGTGAGGATAAAAAATTAAATAAAAAAAATGTTTTTATTGCCCTGGCCGGTTTGGCTCAGTGCTTAGAGCGTTGGCCTGTGGACCAGAGAGTCACGGGTTTGATTCCAGTCAAGGGCACGTACCTCGGTTGCGGTTCGTCCCCGGCCCTGGTCAAGGTGGTTCAGGAGGCAGCCACTCGATGTGTCTCTCTCACGACGCCATGTTTCTCTCTCTCTCCCACTCCATCTGAAGGTAAAACTGGAAAAAAAAAAAAAAAAAGTATCCCTGGGTGAGGATTAAATATATGTTTTATTGATTTTTTTAGAGAAGAAGGGAGAGGGAGAGAGAGACATCAATGAGAGAGAAACATCGATCGGCTGCCTCCTGCCCACCCCTTGGTGGGGATCAAGCCCAAAACCTGGGCATGTGCCCTGACCTGGAATTGAACCTGCAACCCCTCCGTGCATAGGATGATGCTCAGCCCACTGAGCCACACGGGCCAGGGCAGAACCCAGCATTTTATAATAAGTAGCCCTATCAGACTATCTTAGTCAGAGACAATAAACTAACCACGAAGCATTGAAAACCACTAAATAATTATAACTAGAGGAAACTTTCTGAAGTCATCACTTGGTATAAACGGCTTCATAAAAGACTCAGTTTTCCCTCAGACTTGTCCACGGGTTAAACAGTTGACATTTTGGGGAGACTTAGTATGATAATCATAAGCCTACTATCTGTATGGCTTGTGGAAATCAAACAGGTCTAGTTCACTTGTGTTTACGTATGTATAAATGTAAACATTGGTGGATAACTGTGTTTTCATGACGTACAGAAACGATCAAACCATTACTTTTTTCGAGAACAAAAGAGAGGCTGCATGTAGAAGATGCCTACATTTGCCTTTCCCCCGCTTGTGAAGTATCTTCTGTCGATCTGAACGTCAGTCCCTGCAGGGCAGAGATGGACAGAGACAGCACACAGTGTCCATCTCTGATCCGCAGCACCGGGCCTCCTGGGACCAACCCAGATCTGCCCAGGGGCTCTCGAGGGAAGCGTGGGTGTCGGTACCATTTTAAACCAAACATAACACGTTTAGTGGCCTGAAGCAGTCTGATGGTAGGAAATTCACATTCATGGGACATTGACTGAGCACCTAGGCGCGCGGCAGAGAGGGACGCTCGGCCACCAAGCCGGACCACGGAGTGACGGTTCCACTCCTCAGGCGCATGTTGAATGGCAGCGTGAGTGGTATGGGGTGATGGATCTCCAAGAGGGGAGACAGCCTGGGGATCCGGGTGGTTCAGGAGGGCCTCGTGGAGGAGGTGAGTCTTGAAAGGGCCCCGAGGATGGCGGAGAAGAGGGGACACCCACTGCTGCGTGGAGGAGTAGGCTGAGGTCACACCTGGGCGGGGGATGAACACGGCCAGAGGCAGGCCGGGGAGCAGGCTGTCTGGAGGGAGGTGCGTGGGGGGAGCCATGGAAGACAAACAGGAAATAAGTTGAGGACCCTCGGGGTACACCTCTGCACGGAGAAACCAGCACCACCCGCACTTCTCATAGATTAGAATGTGTCTATGACAAGTCCCTATAAAAATATACAGGTCCGGCCGCTGTGGCTCCGTGGTTGGGTGTCGACCCTGCACCCAAAGGTCGCCGGTTTGATTCCTGGTCAGGGCACACGCCCAGGTTGTGGGCTTGATCCCCGGTGAGGGGTGTGCAGGAGGCAGCCAGTGGATGTTCTCTCTCTCTCTCCCTCTCCCTTCCTCTCTCTCTAAGAATCAACAAAAACATATCCTTGGGTGAGGATTAAACACAACAATACACCTCTCCTACCGAAGTCGCTGGGTTTTGACTGTCGCATTTCATTTCATAAATGGGGCAGCAGGTTCAGAGACGTTAAGCCAGGGCTCAGCCAACGTTTTCCGTAAAGGGCCAGACAGAAAATGTGTCAGGCAGTCTGGCTCACGGGTGTCTGTTCTGGCTTCTGAAGGGCTGTCGCAGTGCAAACAGCCACAGTTAACACACATACCGGCCACCAGAACTCGACTCCCACAGACGGGCGGCGGCCAGAGTTCACCTGCGGGCCCCAGGTTGCTGCTCGGGGCCCCCAGGGTCGCGAACACGCACATGGAAGAAACCACGGCTAACCCCCAACAGGTGTACCTGACCCGGGTCCCTCTTTTACTTCATTGCGATAAGTCTAATCCCGGGAGGCCTGTCCGTATGCTTGACCATCGGGAAGACAGGGGAATTAGGGCTAATTAATTAGTCCAGACTTTGAAATCCGGAGAGAACAGGGCCTCATATTAAGTGCAAACAACCACCCTAAGTAATATATTTGTGGCACTTTCATTAAATTTTCTCTCGAATCTTGGAAAGTATGGATCTCCTGGCTGCCAACATTTTCATCTCGGATAATTACGAAGCCTCCCCAAATAATCATTTCTCGGTTTGGATGCGCAGCGGGGCTCCGTGCCAGCTGCCGCATCTTGATGGAGCTGTTTAATTTGAGGCTTATTAGCAACCACACAGGTGAGAATGGATAAAGTCTTAGCGAGACTCGTTCGTAGCATATCAAATATAAATACCTATTGTGCAGCGATGTTCACGGAAAGAAACATCAGCTCTCATCGAACAAGTTAAAACAACCCAGAGGCTACTGAGATAACTGTAGGGATTTTAGAGACATATTTCCAAGGTATTAATAAAAACCCTTTTTTTTAATTATTTTTTTAACATTTTATAAATGTCTTTGATGTGGCCATTATTGAAATAAAAACCCTTTTTATTACCAAAAAAAAGATAGTTATTTCAACATGCGATGACCTTTTCTGTGGATGTTCACAGCAGAAAACGGTCGCTAAATTAGGTGTGTGGTTTCTTAAATAAGTTCAGATACCTCTCTCTCTCCCTCTTATTTATTTATTTTTTTGTCTTCTACATGACCAATAGTTAAATTTTTTTCCTTTATTGATTTTAGAGAGAGAGAGGAACAGAGAGGGAGAGAGAGAACCATAGACGAGAGAGAACATTGATGCCCCCCCCCCCCCCCGGGGACCGAGCCCACAACCTGGGCATGTGCCCTGACCGGGAATCAAACTCTTGGTGCATGGGTTGACGCTCAACCACTGAGCCACACTGGCCAGGCACGACCAATAATTTTGAACTTTAACTTTAGAACAAATTTAGGGACTGTGACCCCAAAAGGGTGTCACTCAATTCTGAAAACACATTTTTTAAGGTACTAATATATACTATTTTTTTTCCTTTCATCCTAACCCAAGGATATGTTTTTCTTGATTTTAGAGAGAGAGGAAGGGGGAGAGAGAGAAACATGGATGTGAGAGAGACACATCGGCGGTTGCCTCCTGCACGACCCCAACCAGGGCTGTGAATCAGACCTGCAGCCCAGGTACCTGCCCTTGATCAGAATCGAACCCGAGACCCTCAAGGGCTGACACTCTAAATACTGAGCCAAACTGGCCAGGACTCCTTTTCTTTTCTTTTTTTTTAAACTTAAGAACACTACCCCTGCCCTGGCCGGTTGCTCAGTGGTTAGAGCGCCGGCCAGCAGACCGGAGAGTCCGGGTTCAGTTCCCGCCAAGGGCAAGTACCTCGGTTGCAGTGTCCCCAGCCCTGGTTGGGGTCGTGTGGGTGGCAACCAGTCGATGTGTCTCTCTCACATCCATGTCTCTCTCTTTCCCTCCCTCTCTCCCTCCCGCTCTGTCTGAAGATGAATACAAAAATGTCCTCAGGTGAGGATTAAAAAAAAAAAAACACCGCCCCCTAGAAAGCCAAAGACGATGAGGAAAGTCTTCCTAGTCGGGAACAGGAAGGCTACTGGGCGAACCACAAGAACAGCGAAGGAAGGAAGCCGTGGACACGCTCGGCTTGGTGGCCAGGACCCTCCGCTCCGTCCATCGTGACATCGGGGAGTCTCACTGGGGTGAACGAGAGACACTGGTGTCGCCTCGCTGCTGTTCCCCACACTCTCGTGCAGGAAAGAGCCCGTTCCGGACCTGCCGAGGGAAAGGAGACAGCGACCTTGAAAAGCCAAAAAGACAACCTCGGGGAACGCAGTCGCGATGTATTTTCATAGCGCTTTGCCCGGGTGACCATTCCAGCGACTCCATGATTCAGTGGAGTTCTGGCTTAGTCCTAACATGTTTCCCAGGGGGAGAGATTGCAACAATCATGAGAACGTTTCCAGAAGCCTGGATACATCAGAGGGTCGGGCGCATTCCAAGAACATGAAAGTAGCATCGTGAAAGTGAAACATTTACATTTACTTTAGGCTTCGTAATGTGTGTACACGTCATTCCATTTCTCTACCCCAGGTTCCTCCGAGCCGGAGCGAAGCTTCTTCATACTTGTTAGCAGTGGTAGGAGCACATCCACCCCGGCTGGGCAACTTGAATGTCAGTCCGTCCATTTCGCCCGCGTCCCGCAGCCTGTTATTCCCGGGGGTCCTTGCCCGGAACCCACCTTAGGAACAGTGCTTATATCCTGAATCAAATCTTTTCAGGTACAAAATTATTCATTCCAGCCGCCGTAACGCTAAATGAAGACCCGCCCCCCCGAAACGGCAAATGAAAATGAGAGACTTCGTCAGCGTCTCTCATGTTTTAAAAGTGTTTTTATTGATTTTAGAAAGGAAGAAATATCAGCCAGCTTCCTCCCATCAGCCGCCTCCTGCACGCCCCCTACTGGGGATCGAGCCCGCAACCCGGGCACGTGCTCTGGGCTGGCATGGAACCCGGACCTCTCAGCCCATGGGAGGACCCTCCGTCCACTGAGCCCCACCGGCCGGGGCTGTCAGGGTCTTGGGCTGATCTGTGCCCAGAATCATCTTTTCTCCCTTCCTCCATACTTTCACCCCAAATTTCCCCCCTTGTCTCTTCCTCATTCTCCCGCCCCGCTTGACTCAGCGTTATTCTTGCTCTTCACTTCTGTGGTGCTCAGACAGGGGCCAGAAGAAGCTGCAGTTGGCCAAGTGCGACACGCTCAGGGGAGGTTTGGCTCGGGCAGTCGACGTCAGATCCACGGCCCTTTGCACCTGGCACCCTGCCATCATGGTTCAGTTCGCAGCAGTGAGACATGTTGTTAAGATACTCGTTTTTGCGAAGGGATTCATTTCTACTGGCAAAAAGGACTCTTACGTATTCGCGCCGCCACTCAGCACAGTTCTTGACGGGCGTCTATTCTTGTGTCGTGTCCCCAGACGTGTTCTTCTCCCGTGCCACCCCGTGATAATTTGGGGCCCCCTGCTGCTGCCTTAGAGATGACCCGCACATGGGCCTTCTTACTCGTCCACACTTCTGTCTGGAACACAGGGGACCCTTGGTAGTGGGGTGCCCTGTTGGTGGGAGCCAGGGCAGCCCGTGCCTAGCCCAGCGCTTGCTGCCAAGGGCAAGGGGCTTATGGACCGGACCTCGTGGGAAGATGTGGTTGTGAATTCCAGCCATGACCACGTGACCCGCTGCAGAAACGGGACTGATAGTTACGAGTATTTCTCCCTCGCTCTGACCTGACTGTATTTATGCATCAGCGATATTTTTGTGTCTTCCCCCTTCCCCTTCCTACTACCTAACAAGATGCGTAGTTAGCCCCCACCGGTGTGGCTCAGCAGTCAGAGCGTCGGCCCGCAGAGCAAAGGGTCTCGGGTTCGATTCCCGGTCAAGGACACAAACCTGGGTTGCAGGTTCGATCTCCAGCCGCCAGTCCGCGTGCGGGGCTCGTGCAGGAGGCAACCAATCGAGGTGTCTTGCTCATAGCAATGTCTCTATCTCTGTCTCTCTCCCCATCCCTCCCTCCCTCCCACTCTGCAAAAAAAAAAAAAAAAATCAATGGGAAACATATCCCTGGGTGAGGATTAACACCAGCAACAAAAAGAGGCGGAGTTGACCTTCTATGTCAGCGTCTGGTTTCCAGGAGAGCAGAGGTGAGACTTGGCTCAGTGACCACAGGAAACGTCTTTTTTTTTTTTATCCTCACCAGAGGACATTTTTCCATTTTTTGTTCAGGTAGAGTGGGAGGGAGAGAGAGAGAGAAACATCGATGTGAAGGGACACATCGAGTGGCTGCCACCCGCACAACCAACCAGGGCCGGGGACAAACTGCAACCGAGGTACGTGCCCTTAGCGGGAACTGAACCCGGGTCTCTCCGGACTGCAGGCCGACGCTCTAACCGCTGAGCCAAACCAGCCAGGGCAGGAAACATCTTTGAATACAGGACCTTTGCACCTCGCCGGGGAGAGGTCGAGCACGCTTTCCGTGGCTGCAGGGCAGTGGGAGCAGCCTCCTCTGCTGTCTTGATTAGGAAGTTTAGGAGGGTTAAGAGCGTGTCTACGGGTGCCAAGTTGGCAAAGGGTGGAGCATGGTGGCATTGTCTTGATTGAGCAAAGTAGAAACTACATTTCCCAGAATCCTCTCCCCTGCACACTCTGGGTTCGCGGAGGCCACAAGGGACATTTGCCCAGGGTTTGAAGGCATTTTCTTTTTATGCCCCAAAGGCTGCTGCAGGGGCCCGTGGCCCCGTGGAAGCCCACGCGTGGCCCCGTGGCAGCACTCACACTGTAGCATGTGCGCTGCATCCCCGGCAGCGGTGGCTGGGCCCTCCCGCTGCTTCTCCACCTCCTGGGCCAGGGCTGTGTTCACATCCTGCAGCATCTCCTGGAGGACACCCCCTACAAGGAGGGACTGATGTGTATCCCAGACTGTGCTGCCCAGTTGCTCTGATTGAACCGAGAATCGGGATCTTGGATGCACGCAGTCACAAGCATGTGCCAACAGGAACACTGACCTCTGACTCTCCCAAGTCTTAAATCTCATCCCGTCTGCCTGCACCCTCGGGAGCCCGCCTGCTGGTTGCTCTGTCTCGGTACGGATCCCGCCTCTCTTCCTTGAGTCTCCCCAAAAGCTTTTGAGCATGCCCACCTTCTAAAGTCCAAACCGTCCCTCAGCCTGGATCCCCAGGGACCACAGGGATGGCATGGGAGTCCCACGCGGCTGCAGTGGAACCAGACACAGGCGGGGTGTGCACAGGAATAGAGCCAGCTGTTGACAGGTGAGGAAAATTAATGGGGGAGGCGGGCGCCAGCATCCAAGCAGCCTGCAAGCCAGCAGCGTACATAGAAGACACCATCTCTCCCACACTGCACCTCGCTCTCAAGGGGCAAAGTCACCGCGGGTCCGTGTCCTTCCTCCCATCGTCCGTGGGGGTATGAGAGAGGCTCTGCAGCTCCCAGTGACCCCAGTGTAGGCCAGCACCTCAATTTCCCACCCCCTGACTACCGCCCAGAGCGGAGGATGCCATTGACCCGGGATCACGGGGCTTCTCTCGGGAAGAGGAACTCAGCATCTCTTCTGAACCTTTCTCTACACAAACACACACGCCAACAGAATCACAAGTATTCCTGTCCCCTTCTACTTAAAAAATGCAATTACACGATGAGTTCCCACCGAATATATCCTGCCAGACCTCCACACCAATGCATCTAACTGAAAAACAAAAACAAAACCAGCCCTGGCCAGTTTGGTTCAGCGGTTAGAGCGTCGGCCTGCGGTCCAGAGAGACCCCGGTTTGGTTCCCGCTAAGGGCATGTACCTCGGTTGCAGTTTGTCCCCGGCCCTGGTTGGTTGTGCGGGTGGCAGCCACTCGATGTGTCCCTTTCACATCGATGTTTCTCTCTCTGTCTCTGTTCCTCTCTCTCCCTCCCACTCTACCTGAACAAAAAATGGAAAAATGTCCTCGGGTGAGGATAAAAAAAATTATTAAAAAAAAAAACAAAAACAAAAAACAGACAATCATCTCATGGATTCCCCATCGTGGCTCTACCATGATCCGCGGGACCCGAACCCGAGCGCCCGCCTGCAGCTGCTCCTGATTTTCGCCACCACAGACACCGCTGCACAGACGGCTGTGTTCCAGGCCAAGAGCTGGGGCTTGGAGTCCTGTAGGCTCGAACCCCGAGCCTCGGAGGACTGCCCAACCACAGAACGCGCACCTGCTCCACTGCGACGGGTCCTGCCAGGCGACTTCCTCCCCGGATTACGTATCTTCCCACCAGCGTTTCTCATTACCGCCAGCCACGGACAGAGGGCCTTCCGCCACACGCTCACCAGCCGTGCACGTTCTGATACTTTTCACCCATCGAGTTAGACAAAATGAAGAAGACAAGAGGGTGCCTGGGACACTTCACCCACACGTGCCACCATTGTCCTGCACGAGGGTGGCCGGTGACAGCCACCCACTGGCCTGGTCATTCTGTCCTAAGTGTTCTAGTCTGGAGGATGCTCCCTGAGGATATTAAATACGTGTGTGTGTGTTTTGTTTTCAAATGTACTGTATGCCTGTTCCCTTTGGTCCATCACCCACACGCCTCCTTCACAGACTCCCTCCTGCCGACACCCCACCTTCCTGTCTGGAGGACACTGTCATCATGTCGTCCTGGTGGGACCACTTCTCTCGCACGCAGTGGATGATGAGGTGCACCACCCACAGCCTGCCCACTGGGAGGCGCTGTCCATCAGGGCCACCCCGATGGGGCCTGATGCAACCCCGGCTTTCCTGTGCTCGGACCAGCACCCCAGCTGGCTCACCTGGGCACCCCTCCCACCCTGTCTTGCTTCCGATCCGCTTTGAGCCAAGGGCCAGGGGCTCACCCTTGACAGGGGACCAGGTGGTCCAGGCTACTTGCTTGTGGGGTTCCTTGCCCCCCGCCCTGCTGTGACTGCTTCCGTTTGCTTCTCCCCCCGGAGCCCATCTTGGGGGGGAGGGCTGAGGATGCCGATCGTGGTGCTGTGTCTCAGCCCACCGTCACCTCACAGCCGGGCACACCAGACGTGGCACTGCCCACGGCGCAACGTTTCCCGTGCAGATGGCGTGACTCCAGCCAGAACCTGGGAGTCTGTATTGCGACTCTCTTACTGTGTTCACCATAAAACCTCCAAAGAATCTTCTCCATCACAGGCACCCCTGGAACCAGGAGGTTTGCCAAGTCTCCAGGCCCAAGCTGAAGGGTGCTCTTCCCCACAAGCAGGACCCTTGGCAGAGCCCTCTCCTGCTCTTCTCCACCCAAAGTGGGCCGCTGGACCGGGTATCCTTGCGTGTGGATTGTGTTGCCGGTGCCAGCCAAAGTGACAGCCGAGCACGTGCTTCCCCTGTAGTGGCTGGAAGTCCCCAGGACAATCATTTTCTCCTCCACTGTAAGCAACACCCTGCCACGCCCCCGACCACGGGGCCCCTAATCTCCACTGACGTGGCGGGTGCTGGAATCCGAATCTCCCCAGGGTTTATCTCCCTCCCTTTCAAGCTCACGTGTCTTACCAAGGCCGCCAACAGACTTGCTCAGCCAGTTCCGTGAACACCCCGCATCCGCACAGGGGCCCAGGGGGATGTGGGGAGAACGCCCGCCCAGCGGTGACTGAACATTGTGCTCCCTGGCCTCCTTCTCGTTCGTCCTGATCACTGAGCATCACAAAGAGGGTTGGTTTCCATGGGTTTTCGCGACACACATTTCCTGGAACATGGATGTGAACCGGGAACATTCGAAACGTCTTCGTGCACTAATCCGTTGAAAACAAGAGAGCCAACCCCTTCCATGTTTACGTACGTGACGTCTTCATGAACAATAACCATTTCCAAAGAACGGTTGAGGGGCTCTGTCTGTTTCCGCAGGTCTCATCAAGACAGCTGCACTGTGGTGTCTGCTTCTGTGCCCCATCTGCTGTGATGCGTGTAAGTTTACGAAGAACGCCTCGCAGAAATCACAGCTGACAAGTGGAGCAGCGTTTCAATAGTCTTTTCAGATGATTACAGACATCTTTCTGGCATGGCTTTTCAAAACATAGTAATTGGTCCTTTCACCCGGCCAGGGTGGCTCCGTGGATTGAGCGTTGTCCCAGGGACTGAGAGGTCCCGGTTCAATTCCCAGTCAGGGCACATGCCCGGGTTGTGGGCTCCATCCTCAGTAGGGGGCAGGCAGGAGGCAGCCGATCCATGTCTCTCTCTCTCTCACCTGGATGTTTCTCTCTCTCTCTTTTCCTCTCTCTCTCTCTCTCAAAATCAATAAAAACATATTTAAAAAATAATAATAATTGGTCATTTTTTCAAGGGTTTCTGCAGTATGGAATCTCAACACATGCACTTTTGGGGTGCTCTGTGGAGTTAAAAATCCATCGGTCTGTTTTTCCCTTTGAGATGGATCGCTCATCCTCTGTGATGCTGTAGCATCACACCCTGGTCATTTGGGTACTATAGCATCCCTGAATCACCCAGATAATATAGAATCCAGACTTTCCTGATCTGGACACACGTCCCTGTACAGGATCAAAAAAAAAAAAAAAAAAATCGCGTTGGTTATCATCACCACCGGTCTCATCAGAATGGCCTTTATGTTCAAGTCACAGCGGTAAATAGGAGTTTTCCAAAATTCGGATTTTCACTTAAAGCCTCCAATTGTTCAGGTCACCAATCCTGTCCGTCGTCTCCTTTGAAGTAAAGGCTCACTTCGTTTATCTTGAGAAAATGCCCGCCAGATAGCTAAGCCTGAATCATGACCATTTATCTGCCAGGAGTTCTTTCAAGTAAAAATGATGCTTTATAAAAAAAAAAAAATTTTTTTAAAGCCATTAGTTTGACTCACTTCATTTTAATGTAACCATCGCTTTAAAGACCCTATTTCCGAACACAGACGCCCTTTGAAGCACGGGGGTTAGGACTTCAGCGTATGAATTTTGAGGGAGAATTCACCCCCGATTCAGCCCAGAGGTGGTAAGCCAAGAAACTGTGTCCCTTGAAGCTTGTGTGTGTGCGGGGGGGGGGGGGGGGGTACCTGCTTACATTTTGTTTTTGTTTTTTTATTTTGTTTTTTTTTATCCTCACCCGAGGACATTTTTCCATTTTTTGTTCAGGTAGAGTGGGAGGGAGAGAGAGGAACAGAGAGAGAGAGAGAGAAACATCGATGTGAAAGGAACACATCGAGTGGCTGCCACCCGCACAACCAACCATGCCGGGGACAAACCAACCAAGGTACGCGCCCCTAGCGGGAACCGAACCCGGGTCTCTCTGGACCGCAGGCCAACGCTCCAACCGCTAAGCCAAACTGGCCAGGGCTACATTTTGTTTTTTAAGCTAAAATGATGGCTCTGCTTGAAGATACAAAGCTGGAACATCTGATGTTTCCTTTGTGACTGTAATGAGATGCACCAGAATTTCTCCACACACTTGTTTCTTCTGGAAGAGCTCCATGCACGCCTTCTTTATGAGAGCATTCTACTTAGTTGTTAACTTTATGACACTCCAATTTTCACAAAGCATGCTCAGTTATCCCTGGCCGGGCCCCCTGTGAGACTCCTGCTCACTTAACTGTCGATAAGGCTGCTGCACCACGCAGCTCAGGTGGGAGTATAATTGCAAGCTCACGATGCCACTGATGATCTGCACCGGGAGAGCATCGAAAAGGCCTGTGAGCCGGATGTGTGGCTCACCCACTGCGCCTCCGGGGGGCGGGGGGGCTGAACACGAACCCCGGCAGAATTGCTCACAGCATTTTAATTTTTTCCAGGAAGAGGTTTTGTCGTTTACATCACATTCCAGTTGGTTCTGTGACCCCAAGAAGGCGATGTGCTGGGACTCAACACAAGACTTGCCCTTGGCCAGAGGCACACAGTAGCGGTGCCCACAGGCAGCCCCCAGCCGCTCTTTTTCGGGGATATTTGGGGAAGCATCACTGCCAATCATCGCGTAGTTAAGGAATAACATTCTCATCAACGTTTCCCAACAGCATCCTCTCCTCTGGGTCCCAGCACAGGAGGTCCTCTGTCCTCAGTGTCTTCTCTTTACACCACTAGAAGCCAAATCTTCTGACAAGACTGGGTGCTACTTTAAAAAAATTTCTTTTCTATATTGATTTGAGAAGGGGGGGAGGGAGAGAGAGAGATAGAAACATCAATGAGAGAGAATATCAATTGGCTGCCTCCTGCGTGCCCCCCACTGGGGATTTGACCCACACCCTGGGCATGTGCCCTGACCGGGAATCGAACCGGCGACCTCTCGTGCATGGGTCGATGCTCATCCACTGAGCCACACCGGCCGGGCCAGGGTTCTCCTTTTCGAATAGCTTCAAGACTTCTGGCCAAATTTGCAGCCAGTCAACTGTGAATGCACAGGATTTCATGACACCCCTGGTATGCCCTTCAAAAAAAAAAAAAAAAGCTTAAGGTTATTGTATTTTCTTTGTGTTTTCTCATTTTCCTCATTCCCATTCATTTTACCTTAGTCTATCGCGTGTCTGTGGGGGGGAGCCTAACTTCTGGGTAGGAGCTTCCGATATTCTCAGTTATTATGGATGTGTGCATGGTTGTGTGCAGATGTGTGGGGGTAAGAATTAAAGGCGCCCCCTTTCCGTGAGATGGTGCTTTCAGGACAATCCCCAAATGTCCCCTCCCTGCAAGCAAATTGAGTGGAGCCCACTGAAGAGTGTGTGCAGGTTCTCTGTGGGGAAGTGGATTCCGTGTTCTGGCTCCAACACCTCAGCCTCTCTAGGAACAGCAGTAACTACTATCTTGCCTTTTCTCCTTAAAGGAAAACAGCCTTTTAAGGGAAGCGCCGAGGAGGTGGCATGGTGTAAGAGGGAGGCAATCATGGACTGAAAGCTTCCAGAGAAGAAAGGCCAGCGATATTATCTCAGACCCTAAACTCAAACACATGCACTAAGACAAACGGCTACGCAAAAATGAGAACCCCCTCGGGGCTCCCAGACCACCCCTAGGAAGATGTGGGTAGGGGGTGGCGAGAGGACGATTTCAAGGAAAGTTCCTCGGGGAACTTGCTCCCCTCGGGGAACTCGGTTGCGGGGAAGGCGGCAGAACCATGGACAGCACCAGAGGCGGGGATCCGCTCCGGTGCGGAGAGGTGGCAGCACCGCGGACAGCGCCGCGCGCTCCGGGCGAGAGGTGGGGAGGGGCGAGCTTATCAGCTGATGTCTTACGTAGGCTGGATCCCCAGTTTGATAAAGCTGGTCCGGTGGGCACGCCAGGGTCCCCTCTTCGGAGCTGCAGCCCCGGACCAGGTGGGGCGGGGACGGGAGAACAGCAGAAGGCAGGTCCCAGAAAGCAGGTCCCTGCTTGGAGTCCCCGCTTGCCGCCGAGGCGGCCGCCTAGAGAGAGGGGCGGGCACTCAGGCAGTGCTCCTGGAAGTCCTGCTCTGACGCACCACTCTTTTAAGACACCCACACGCTCCGGGGCGCCCAGCTTCTCCCCGACTTGGGAGATGCTCGGCTGCGGGTGACCAGACTGCTGTCTCCGCCAAGGTGAAGAGCCCAGGACAGGTGACAGCTCAGGCGAACCCTGGTTGAGAGACGCAGCCCCTGGTTCTGCTTTCCTCGCCTCTGAGGGGTTCAGACCTGCCTCTGCTTGTAACCCAACGCCGTCCTCCTCGTCACGCCATCTCCCACAGATGCTCACAGGCGCTCCCCAGAAACCCTGCCACTGGCCAGAGGTTGCAAACATCCGGAGGGGCTCCGTGCGCAGTGGCCACCTGATGTCCTCCTGAACGCCCCCTCTGCACGCACCCTGAGCCGGTCTCCTGACCCAGAGATGGATTCGCCTGGGAACCTAACCTTCTCCCTCTCCACCCCGTCCCCTCTGGAGACCAACCTCAGCCTGGGCACCGAAGACTCGCGCCCTAATCCAGTGCACCTCTCCGTCTTCGGGGTGCTCGTGGTGATCTTGCTGGGCTTACTGGTGGCCGCGACGTTCGCCTGGAACGTGCTGGTGCTGGCGACCATTGCCCGCGTGCGCACCTTCCACCGCGTCCCGTACAACCTGGTGGTGTCCATGGCCCTCTCCGACGTGCTGGTGGCCACTCTGGTCATGCCACTGAGCCTGGTGCACGAGCTGTCCGGGCGCCGCTGGCATCTGGGCCGGCGGCTGTGCCAGCTGTGGATCGCGTGTGACGTGCTCTGCTGCACCGCCAGCATTTGGAATGTGACCGCCATCGCGCTGGACCGCTATTGGTCCATCACCCGCCACTTGGAGTACACGCTGCGCACACGCAAGCGCGTCTCCAACGTCATGATCGCGCTGACCTGGGCGCTGTCGGCGGTCATCTCCTTGGCGCCGCTGCTCTTCGGCTGGGGGGAGACCTACACCGAGCGCAGCCGGCAGTGCCAGGTGAGCCGCGAGCCCTCCTACGCCGTGTTCTCCACCATGAGTGCCTTCTACGTGCCCCTGTGCGTGGTGCTGTTCGTCTACTGCCGGATCTACAGGGCCGCCAAGCTGCGGCTGAGCCTCAGGAAGAACAGCGTCTATCCCGCGCCGAGGGCTGCGGAGGTGGGTGTTGCGGGCCCTTAAACACGCTTTGCTAGCACCTGTGCAGGCTTTACCCCCAGTCCACCTCCCCTCGAGTTGGTTGAAAGTGGAACTTTTTAGGGTTTTTTTTTTGGGGGGGGTGCAGGAGGAGGAAGAGAGGGGGGCTGGGTGGAAGACCAGAAGCAAGCATCAGACTGACTTTGCTCAGTATCCCAAGGCCATAGATGCCCTTAATCACCTCTGATGGGTCACTTCCTTATTTGCAAAGCAGGGGGTCTGGACCACCTAGTTCTCCAGGCCCCACAGGGCTCTAACGTTTAGAACAGGGCAAGAAGTCCGTGCCTGGGGCTAATCCTGGGTAAACTGGCAGCTTCCTGCCCTTGGGGGGTGGGGGTGGGGTTCCGAGCAGGAGGGAAGGGCCGGAGGGTGACATGATTTTGCAGGCAGATGACCATGCAGCAGGCAACACAGATTACTCTTTCGACCCAGACTATTTCTTTCTTGGCCAATTACAGCAACTAATTTTGCAAACTGTGGTCTCTCCCGGATCACTGACGGCTGTATCCCAGCTGCGAGATCAAAGATGTTTTCACACCGGACTGGGAGCCGGCCTTTGTTACGGGATCCCGCAGCCCCGGCTGTGCTCTGGGCCCAGCCCCACGACCCCTTGGGCTGTGTGTGCCCCCGGGGAGCAGAGCGCAAGGCCGCCAAAGCATGCCACCCGCCCGCCCTCCACAAGTGGCATTTCACGTGGCAACTGCAACCACCACAGGGAGGGCTCCTTTCTCATTTTTGTTGTTAACTCTTAGCAGTCTGACCCTGGGACCCCAAATGTACGAGGACTGAAGCCAGTGGCTGTGGACCGTCCTCCCCCGGCCCCCAACTCACTGCCAAGGATGGTCCCTGCAACCTCATTAACATACACAAATAGACCCGAGACCCATGCAGCCCCCTCTCCTATCCTCGGCTCTGGGAGAACAAGGTACATTCAATTAAGCACCCTGAGCACGTCTGTGCTCGGCGCAAGGGATGGAAGAATGAAGACGTCATCTTTGTCGTGAAGAGTTGTCTAGGGAAGGACGTGCGTACCTCCTGCCAGTCCCAGAATGACCGTCAGGAGTCAGGTCCAGCCCTAAGCAGCCAGTCAAGCCCAGAGGGACCAGGGGTGGAGGTTAGGGAGGAAGGAGACAGCATCACTCAAGAGGCAAGATGGAAAGGGGGTTAGCTACCTGTCCTTTTATCCAAAACAGTGGTCTCCATCAGGGGTGATTTTACCCCCCCCCCCCCGGGGAGGCATTTGGGATCCTGGGACTCATTTCTGATGATGAGGACTTGGAGAGTGGGCGCTAATAGCACCTAGTGTGCGGAGACCAGGGATGGAGCTAAACTTGGTCCAAGGCCCAGGACAGTGCCCCCCACAGAGAGAATCACTCAGACCAGCATGTCCACAGCGCCAGGTGTGGGCAACCCTGATCTGTTCGATGTCTAACTGGGCAAGAGGGCACCGAAGTGCTTGGAGCTCCTGTGTGTGAGACCCCCCTTCGCCCCAATTCCGGGTCAGGAAAAGAGGCCCACTGCCTCCAAGACCCCTGTTCCAGGGACCCTTGGCTGCCCATCCGCAGGTCAAGACAGTGTCCGGTCTGTGCCAAACACACTTTACCAGGGGAAAGCAGTCAGTGGTGTCTCCGGGTGCCCTGGGAAGGAAGACAGCTCTCCTTCGGAGATAACAGAAGCAAAGCATTGTGACATCTTTGTGCTTTTCAATCTATTTTTTAGCTCGGCTTCATTCCCCCTCCCCCTTGTTCTCTGCCAGATGACTTTGGGGAAAATGCACCCCTCGGCTTGGCAAGGCCACTGAGGGACCCTGCCTGTCTCAGGGGGCTGTCTGTCCTCGTGTCATGGGAAGGGTTAACACAAACCCTGGCAGCAGGTGCAAAAGTTTCCCGATGCAGTCCTACCACGGACTCGCTGGGTTACCTGGGGAACACAGCACTTCCTGCTCTGCGTCGGCTGAGCTCTGCACACACGCACACACGCCCCGAACGCCCAACCCTTGTCAGACAGCGAGGTGGGGGTGGAAAACGTGAGCCAGACAGGCCTTGCCCTTGTCACGGGGCGATGAGGCCATTCCTGAAGCTCAGAACCGAAGGGACACTGAACTGATTGCTCCCCCGAGCACAAGAGAGCCGGGGTTGGGCCGAGCTCTGCAGCTCTTAGGTGGCACTGGGGGAGGAGTGGAGTGCAGGCTCGGGGGGACCTCCCGAGGTGTGAGTGGGTTGCCCTCCCCCTGTGGGCAACTTTGTTAGCCGGTCGCTACTCCCGGGGAGATGACTGGAGCTGGTCCCTCCCCCCTCACCTGGCTGTCAGAGGGGAGGGGCTGGCCCTGGGAAACGGCTTTCGAAAGCAAGTCCACGGGGATGGCTTGTCCTGAGGGACAGAGTGGGTTCGATGGGCTCTGGGCCACAGGACACTCATTCTTGCCCTAGGTTTGTGGGGACACTTTGTCCTCAGTCCCTCGCTCTTTTTTTTTTATCCTCACTTGAGCACATTTTTCCATTTTTTATTCCGATAGAGCAAGAGGGAGAGAGAGAAACATCCATGTGAAAGAGAGACATCGAGTGGCTGCCACCCACATGACCCAACCAGGGCCGGGGACAAACTGAAACCGAGGCACGTGCCCTCAGCGGGAACGGAACCCGGGTCTCTCTGGACCGCGGGCCGACGCTCTGACCACTGAGCCAAACCAGCCAGGGCTCTCAGTCCCTCACTCTTGGTCCTCATTCAGCCAAAGCTTCCAGCGAGACCACCAGGGATGGGGCAGCTCTTCCTCCTGCCGTGGGGAGGGCTGAGGGTCAGCAACCGCGTGGGCCCTGCGGCCAGATCACTGGCCAGGACAGAGCTGTGCGGAGCTTGGAGGGAGCCACGGAGTGTGCGTGACTTGGCGTGCGGCGCCCCCTGAAGGAGGTTCACTCGCACTCCAAACAACTCCGAGACAAACCACAAGCACTGTGGGAAGAGCTGATGGTCTCCCAAGGTACGAGCCCAGACCTTCCGGTGCTGATCAGTACAGGAAGTCCCAAGCTCCCCGTGTCTACCCGAGGTAGCCAGGTGGCCTTTTCTTTAGCTCCCAAAGAGATCATTTTGCCTCATCTGTAGCGTGAATTCAGGAGGCATGAAGTGTTTGCCCTGGGGTAGACGCCTCCCTGGTGGGCCGAGGTAAGACCTACTGGCCAGGACCACTTGGGTGGAGCTCCTCACACGGAGGCCCCCAAGCTCAAGCTGTATCAGGTAACTCTCCACCTTTTTTCTTTGACATCAAAACCTAACTCCCCCGATGGTCACTTTCCCCGGGGATCTTTTCCCTGAAAGAAGGTTATCTCTTTGGACTCCTTTTTTTTTTTTTTTTTTAATCCTCACCCGAGGACATTTTTCCATTTTTTGTTCAGGTAAAGTGGGAGGGAGAGAGAAGAACAGAGAGAGAGAGAGAGAGAAACATCGACGTGAAAGGGACACATCGAGTGGCTGCCACCCGCACGACCAACCAGGGCCGGGGACAAACCGCAACCGAGGTACGTGCCCTTAGCGGGAACCGAACCCGGGTCTCTCAGGACCGCAGGCCGACGCTCTAACCGCTGAGCCAAACCGGCCAGGGCTCTTCGGACTCCTTTGGAAGGAGATGTAGTTCACGGAGGGCATTGGAGAGTTCGTCTTTGGAATGACCTCACGGATGGTCCTGCTGAACACTGACTCTTCTTTCCGGGTAGACACGAAAAAGCCCGATTCCAACACAGGACGAAGAACCCAGAACAAGAGGTGATCAGCCCGGCCAGTGTGGCTCAGTGGACTGAGCGTCATCCCATGGACTGAGAGGTCCCGGTTCTATTCCCGTCAGGGCACACGCCCAGGTTGCAGCTCAGTCCCCAGTAGGGGGCGTGCAGGAGGCAGCCAGTCGATGTTTCTCTCTCACATCAGTGTTTCTCTCTCTCACACACTTCTTCTCTCTCTAAAAAATCAATAAAAACACATTTTCTAAAAAAGAGAGGTGGTCCACTTTGGCAAAGTTGCAGGTATGGTCTAGGTATATTGTCAGGACAGTCACCTCTCCGCGGGGTCATCTGCTCATCCCAGGGTTCTTGGTTTAACTGTCCGCATCCATGCTTCTGCTCCGGGACGCTCTCTGAAGAACCTCAGTTCAGGATTATTTCAGAGTGCATCCAAGCATCAAGGAACATACATGTGTTGTTCATTCTTTTTTAAAGAATACCCGAAAATGATGTTTCTCCAGCACGTTAAAGAGGTGAAGGGTTCTGACACATACCAGCTCTTAGTGTCTGTGCTTACCACCTGCTTACCAATTCTACGGGCTCCGTCACTGAACAGTCTGGCTTTCTGTTTTTGAAAAATTGGATTTTATCAGAGAGACTGGACAAACTGTGTGTCAAATCTGGTATTACCCCTTTTGCTTTTAACAGAATACCCATCAACAAACCATAGTAAGGGAGGGTTTGGTTCCAGAGTGTCAGGGTTCTGTTTGGGGCCAAGATACTTCTTCAATTACAGACACACAATCATGAGATTCCCCCCCCACCCCGCCCCCGCTGGTCACGGATTATACGGTGACTCATGCGCTGTTCGACTGGTGGGCGATAATAAGAGAGGCAGGACGAGGCGATGAGTCACAATGAACCGACCAGGAGAAAAATGCCGGGTGGGTTTTGTTAGCGCCGGGGACCTACTCTGCATGCAATGGACAACTGAAAGGCTTCGTGTAGGTTCTGAGGACGTGTGCACTGATTTCACGGAGGCCTGTCATTTTGCCGAGGCCAGGAGACAAAGCTTCGATTAGCAGGTTTCGAGGTGTGGGCTTCAAGAGGCTAGTCTCCCTGGCCGGGGACCACGTGGTCCAGTTAATCCACCGAGAGCGTGGCCCAGAATGGGGGGTATGTGTGCGAAAAGGCAGACTCCTGACAACACGGAGGATGAATGTGTGCTCTCATGCATCTCGCTCCCACGCATCTGCCTGCGGACTCAAGGGCTGTTGCCATTTCTCCGATAATGTCTCGAATGACACACCGCGTAGGTATGTTCAGCTAATGGGGTCCTGTCTCAGAACAGTGGCATATTCTCTGTGGAAGCAGAGCCCGCCCGCCCCCCCCCGAACCCATAGGTGTGTTACAGAAACTAAAAATCTGCTCTTCCAATAACAATCTGGAAATCTCAGTTGCAAGTTGGTGCACAGGAGTGGTGACGATTTTCACTGCTTGAAGTTTTCCACTAAATAACATGGACTTCCCTGTAAGCCTTTAAAAATGTACTGTGTACACCACACACTGCGTCCTTCGTTTGCCTCCTGGTACACTCAATCTTTTTAAAACAAAGATTTTTTCTTTATTGATTTTAGAAAGAGAGAGATAGAGCCCTGGCCAGTTTGGCTCAGCGGTTAGAGCGTCGGCCTGCGGTCCGGAGAGACCCAGGTTCGGTTCCCGCTAAGGGCATGTACTTCGGTTGCAGTTTGTCCCCGGCCCTGGTTGGTCGTGCGGGTGGCAGCCACTTGATGTGTCCCTTCACGTCAATGTTTCTCTCTCTCCCCCTTCCTCTCTCTCCCTCCCACTCTATCTGTACAAAAAATGGAAAAATATCCTCGGGTGAGGATTAAAAAAAAAAAAAAAAAGAAAGAGAGAGATAGAAACATGGATGAGAGAGAACACCGACTGGCTGCCTCCTGCATGCCCCCCACTGGGGATCGGGCCCACAACCCAGGCATGTGCCCTGACCGGGAATTGAACTGGCGACCTCCTGGTGCAGGGGTCGACGCTCAACCACTGAGCCACACCGGCCGGGCTAATCAATGTTTTTTAAAATAAATTTTTTCTGTTTTGAATTTTTTTGTGAACTTACTACAAGCCCATGTGCTTTCTCCTCTTTAGACAACTAACACCCTCAGCTGAAGGATCTGTCCTTCCCCTGTTTGTATGGAAGGCACGGAGACACCCATATAAGCTGTGTTGTTCCGCATCTAAACAGAGACCATTCCTGCCCTGGCCGGTTTGGCTCAGCAGTTAGAGTGTTGGCCTGAGGACCAGAGTCCCGGGTTCGGTTCTTGCTGAGGGCACGTCCCTCAGTTGCGGTTTGTCCCCAGACTCAGTTGGGGTCGTGTGGGTGGCAGCCAGTCGATGTGTCTCTCTCACGTTGATGTTTCTCTCTCTCTTCCCCCCTCTCTCCCTCCTGCTCTATCTGAAGATAAATGCAAAAGTGTCCTCGGGTGAGGATTAAAAAAATAAAATAAAAAATAAATATAGACCATTCCTCTTGGAACTTTAGTGGGACAGGGCATTGCTGGCTCCTCACAAACCTTCTGCTTACCTTTTCCAGAGGGTCCCTGCTCGGGAGCCCCAGACGCTGTTCACGGTCCGCAACGCCACGGTCACCTTCCAGACGGAAGGCGACACCTACAGGGAGCAGAGGGAGCAGAGAGCGGCCATGATGGTGGGCATTCTCATCGGGGTGTTTGCCCTCTGCTGGATCCCCTTCTTCACCACGGAGCTCGTCAGCCCCCTCTGCTCCTGCGACCTCCCCGCCATCTGGAAGAGCATCTTCCTGTGGCTGGGCTACTCCAACTCCTTCTTCAACCCCCTGATCTACACGGCGTTCAACAAGAACTACAACACCGCCTTCAAGAACTTCTTCTGTAGACAGCACTGAGTCCCAGCGCCTGGGATGACAAAGGGCTATTTCCGTAACTCAGTGAAGTGTCCAGTGTGGTCTGTGTCCCCCACCCCAGCCAGCACCGTGTAGGAGACACTAGTCCTTCACCTTCCCCTGGGTGGCCCCTGATGCCCCACTTCCCCACCGCTAGCTAGGAAGGTGCCGTTCGGCGACCTTCTTTGTCTCATTGAGCTCGTGTTTGCCGCTCTGCGCCTAACAGCTACCGCCGCTGCCCGCCAAGTGCTCCTCCCTCTCCCAAATCTAGCATGGCCATCACCCTTGTGCCTGAGCAGTTCAACAGGGCAGGAGAGAGGGAGACAACAAAACAATCTGGGCAGGGTGCGCGAGGGTTTGCAGAACGCATAGGAAGTGACAATGGCAAGGTCTGGGGCGGGTCTCGGAACCATCATTCCGCGGTGTCGTGAGAGAGTCCCCATTTCACACGTTCCTCCCACGGTCCTCATGAGTTCCGCCGAGTAGTTCTCGTGTGTGTTCTAGTATGTGACCACAAACTATTGTCTCTAAATGTAATAAAGTCCACAGCTGCCTCTCTGTAAGACCAGCGAACATCGACTCTGTGGTTTTGTTCGCGCACACGTGCGCACACACACACACACACACACAAGTATGGGCGAGGCAAATGCTCACACTGGCTAATTTATCCTAAAACGCAACCCGCCCACCTGGAATAGGAACCAGAAGGCAGATCCAACGCCCCCTTCCAGGTCAGTGCAACAGTTCCCGCGCACGGAGGCAGGCACCCGTTCCGTAGCATCTGTCAACCTCGTCTACAGGCTGTGGTTTTGTCGTACGACGTGGATTCGGATGTTGCCGGACCGAGACCTTTCGTGCGGGAATCGTGAATTCACAGGAAAGCAGTTGTCACAACACCGTCGACTCCTTCGCTCCAGTTTTAGAAGCGAGGGCAGCAAAGTCACGATCACCAGACACGGGCCCTCTGGGGGGACAGCGGGCTGATGTGCTTACTGCTCTTTATTTATTGGTGTGTGTGTGCCAGTGATGAGGTCACCGGCAACCGAGGAGAAAGGCGGAAACATGACAAAATGTGGTCTCCGCCCCCCCCCCGCCCAGACACCCCTGTGAAACTCCTGCGGCCGGTAAGTGACGCCGCTGTGTTTGTGTGAGCGTATAAAACCCGGGTCACGGCACCCACCTTTAAAACGATCTCACGCGACAGAACCGTCTGTGTTCTGCCTCCGAATCTGGAAGGCGTGAACGTAAAAATCAGGTAGTACGACCTCCGCGGCCACGACCATACACGTAATTGTGCGTTCTCTTGCAGATAATAAATCATATCAGTTAGGATGTCAGACACGGAACAGCGTGCTCACACGTGGTCCTGGCTTGCAGTGAGCAGGGAAAGACAGGTCACGGCCGTGCAGACAGGCAGCGCATCTCGGGAGGCCCGTTGATCCGTGCGTTTCTCCGGAAACACCTTAGAGAGTTCTCTGTCCCCCACAGTGCCACACCCCCCGTTTCTCAAAACACAGACTGTTTGCTATTGCGTTGGCGTCCCCCCTGGTTCTAGGGACCAGGGAGACAACAGGCTGCTACCACCTCCTGGTGTTAGAACAAGAACGGTGCTTCCAACACGTCACTCAGTGCCCCAGCGCGGCGGACAAACCCCGGCCAGCGCGGGGCCCGCGGGGCGATGGCGTCAGAATCCAGGGGGACATTTTAAACAGTCTATTCCTGCTGCAAGGCCACACCCCTTTTTTAAATTTATTTATTCTACTCCATCATCTCAGCGTCTGTCTTACGGTTCAAGAAGGATTTAGTCCCTTCCGATTTTCCAGTCCGGTGACACCCCAGGAAGATGTCCCACAGATACGGTCACACGTGTCTGGCCTCAAATTCCCCTTGGTCCCTCCCCTCGGGATTCTGCACGCCTTACTGGAGATAGATAGTCTTCTAATATTAATGTCAATCTCCAACGGGGGTTATTAATAGTTTCCTAAGGCAACTAAGTTTCATTGCTGTTATTATTCAACATGTATCCAACACCTCCCAGATGTCGCTCAACACACACCCTGTATAAACACCATCTGCAAAAGACACCCAGAGCCAAACGCTGGGCTGGGCGGAGGGAGGAGTAGCAATTAATTCCTTAGCTTCCATTCCAGTGCCCAGAGCTGTTGTGACTAAGTAAGAAATATCACACGACGCAAGTGCTGACAGTGTCGAGGGTGCAGTTCTAATATCTGTGAATCACGTTCGCTCCTGGCCGCCCGTGGAGGATGAGCAATGCACACACACACACACACACACACACACACACACACACACACAGCAGGGCTCAGCTCTCGGTTCCCCCTCTACGGGGTGGCGCGCTCAGGGGGAGCCGGTGTCTGGGTCGGGTCTCTAACATTAGCTTCCCGCACGGGCCGGGCCGTTCACCCCTGAAGAGACTGTTGGTAGAATGACCTGCCCCCCGGGGCCCAGGAGGAAAGACACTTGAGACCGACGCCTACACCCCTAACGCGCAGAGCGGCTCACCTCCGCCACAGTGCCCGTCTCCCGGGAACCGCTGGGCTTCAGGCCTTGTGACCGGCTCCTCTCGGCGAGGTTCGCTGAGCCAGCCTCTGCGGGGACAGGACCGCAGCCCGAGCTCTGCTCCTCCACCTCCTCTCTGGCAGGCACGGCCCTGGGGGACTAGGGAGAGGCTGAGACCCGAGAAAGGAGGGGCTTCCTGAGACTGCCCGCATCACCACACCTGGCCCTTCACCTGGGCGCCCAGGTGATTCCCGTAGAGTGTTGGGTTCCGCTTGCTGGTTTCGGAAGGTCCCTTAAAGATGCAGCACCTGCCAGCCGCCCAGAGGTCTGCAGGGGCCCCGGCGCCTGGGGTAGCAGCCACACCCCCTCCCCTTCTCACTGCCCCTGCAGCACACTCCTCCTCGGGGGTCTCAGGACAGCTCGTTGAGCTCCTCCTCCGAGCTCGGAGAGCGTAGTCACCTCAGTGGGCCCTGTTGCCCCAGTTCTCAGGGGACCTGCTCCCCCAGTTTCTGCCTCTGTGTTTCCGCCACCAGCCATGTGCCCCTTCAGCTGGAGCTCCCAAGGAGCCCTCCTGACACGTTCTCTGTTACGGGGCTGGTGATCCCCTTCTGGGCTCCCTCTGTGTGCACGGGGCGGGGGGAGGGGCAGCGGGCAACGGCTCCGGTGAGGGTTATGTCCTCCGTGGGTGGCCCGAGTCTGGCTGCTGTAGGTCGACCCCCACAGCCCTCTGTGCCCAGAGCGGGACACAGGCCCGGCAGGTGAACTCTGAGGCATGACGCTCAGTGATGGTCACCTCGGACCCCCGAGCTCGTCTTCTCAGGTCAGCTCCACCGGAAGCCGAGCTTGGGGAAGTCACGGCCCAGTCTGTCCCCCCAGAATTCACGCGTTGAACGTCTCACCCCCCAGTGTCTCGCAAGGGTCTGTATTTGGAGACGGGTCTTTCTTTAAAGGGGTGGTAACGGTCCAACCAGGGCACAGGGGGCGCGGATCCAACCTGACTGGGGTCCCGATAAGAAGAGCAGGTGAGGACACACTCACAGAGGGACGGCCGAGTGTCCACCAGAAGAGGGGCCCCGGAGGAGCCAGCCCTGCCCGCACCCCGAGCTCCCACTTCCAGGCTCCAGGACGGGGCGAGAATCCAGGACGGTGTGCGGAGCTTCGGTACGGCTGCCGAGACGGTGATACACGGATACGGGGGTTCGCCTTAGCGGCAAGGGTGGCAGGCTGGAGCCCTGCAGGTGACCTTCCCGACGTGCCGCGAGGCACAGCTCCAAGGTCAGCTGAAGGACAAGGGGTCTGGTTCACAAAGGCAGACAAACCCAACCTCCCGCCAGGCACCAGCAGCCGCCTATGCCCTCGCCGAGGGCCCACCATCCTGACCCGGAGTGAGTGGGCATGGAGGTCTTGCCCCTGACGGAGCAGGGAGCTCAGAGCAGGGGCCAGAGGGGGTAAGAGGGAGCCTCTCTCACTGGCTCACCCCTCTGGCCCCTCAAGGTGGGTGGTCTCCCTGGGCCACTCAGTGTTCCCACCGCTGCGCCACCGGGAGGGGTCCCAGCCGGTCAGCACAGGCCACAGGAACACCCCTGACAGCGTGCTCCCTTAGGTTCCGTGGCCAAGGGCTGCCTCCCAAGGTCACCAAGTGTTGGCTTTCAGAATCTTTTTGACAGTGGACAGTTTGTCTTACGAGCCGACATTTGTTTCTGTGTTTTGGGGTAATCTCCCGTTCCAATGAGGTCAAAGAGTGGGCGGGTCCAGTGGTTCTCAACCTTCCTAATGCCCGACCCTTTAATACATTCCTCGTGTTGTGTGTGGGCGCATCTGCGCGTGGGGGGGCCCGCCTGGAGACGGACAGAGGAGCGATGTCTCGTTCCTAAGACCCTCGGAAATGTGTGTTTTCCGATGGTCTTAGGCGACCCCTGTGAAAGGGTCGTTCGACCCCCAAAGGGGTCGCGACCCACAGGTTGAGAACCTCTGGTCTAGGGACCTAGCTCCTCCTCGTGGCTGGACCGAGTGCTGGCAGGTCACAGCCCCGTCTCGGGGGCAGCGACGGCAGCCCGGCTGTCCTGTCCACTTGGTCGTGGTTTTGAACAAGGCCAGCAGGCAGGCGGGAGAGAGGGTTCTTGGTGTCCCTGGAAATACGGTAAAAACGGGAGCCCGGAGATGACTCTGCGTGTGCATGTGTGTGTGCATGTGTGTGCACATGTGTGTCCACGTGTGTGCATGTGTGTGTGTACGTGTGTGTGTGATGTATGAGGATGTATAAGGCTGCCAACTTTTTTTGGTGGTTTCACTTTTCTTTTTAAATGTGTAAGAAATGCTTTAAGGTGGCGCTGGTTCATAAAATGACATAGATTTCAGGGGTACAATTATGTCGTCCATCACCTGTATATTGTATCATGTGCTCACCCAACAAGGCTGCCGAATGTCCCAATGGCTAGAGGGCCGACCGGGCGTCTGTGACTGTAGGACCCCATCTGGAAGCAGAAGACAAGGTGCGGCCGACGCCTGTCCGTCACCCGGTCACCAGTCATGGTGCCCCCTCTTTCTGGGTTCCAGTATCTCCTCCCCGTGGTGTTCTCCCTTCATGCGCAAGGACCGCACCCTCCCCCCACGGAGGCCCCGGAGCCTGTGTGACGCAGGCCGGTCGCAGGCTACCGTTCTGTCCGCCGCCGGCTTGGTTTCCTGAGGTCACCGAACGCCGTTCCCCGGTGACTACGGGTCATCCCACCCAGCTCCGGAACAGCCTGCTTGGCGTCTTTATGAGAACCGTGTGAAGTGTCTAACCGCCCACGTTAAGGTGAGGGAGACGGGTCCCCTTTGCGACGCTGGTCATCCTGTCCAAGAACAGAAGGTGTCTTTTAGGAGATTTTAACCCCTCCACCTCTGACCGCTCCCTAACATAGCGTGGGGCCTCAACCCCGAAGAAAATGAGTCAGAGCCTTCAAATCTCCAGCCAGGGATTCACCACGGACTCCGTGCCCTGGACCGGGGACAAGCTCCGGCTCCAGCGAGCAGGCACTGTTCTCCTGGACGGGGCGGCTTCGTCCGCTGGCTCTTCTCCCCCTGCCGTGGCTCTTTCCCGGGAGAAGCAGAAGGACAAACACAGACGCAGACTGAACAGACCCTCAGCGGAGTGGCACCTCGAACAGCGGGACCCGGGTTCCGGGCGCTCTCCAAACAGGAACTAGGAATCAGGAGGGTTTTTCTCAGGGTTTACAAGCAGCGCCCCCTGACATGGTGCCGTTGGGGTCTCCCCTTCCTCGTTAAGGAGCAGCCAGCCAGCCGCCGGGACCCCGCGCACACGGATGCGCCTGTCCTGTCTGCTTTCTGCAAACACCCCCTGCAGAGACCCCTCTTCTCGGCTAAAAGACGGAGACAAAACTAGATATAGTTTTCTGTCCAGCAATCCATACGTGTTCCTTCTTGAACTTGAGGGCCAAAGTATCGGTCATCTTAAAAAAGAAGCTTGAGCCCCAGCTGTTGGCTCAGCGGTTAGAGCGTCGGCCCGCGAACCAGAGAGTCCTGGGCTCGGTTCCGGATAAGGTCATGTATCTTGGTTGCAGTTTGTCCCCGGCCCCGGTTGGAGTCGTGTGGGTGGCAGCCACTCGATGTGTCTCTCACACATGGATGTTTCTCTCTCTCTCTTCCTCCCTCTCTCCCTCCCGCTCTCTCTAAAGATACATGCAAAGGTGTCCTCAGGTGAGGATTAAAAAATAAATAAATGCAACCACTGCCCCTCTCGTCCTTGGTTTCACTGAAACAGCCCCTGGTGCGGGGTCCTGTGAACGGGAGGGACCAGAGCCTGGAACACTCTCACGCACACGACCTGGTTCGCAACAGACCCCAGTCCCTGACTTTGTATTTACTCATCGGACCTGCAGGAAGCCACACCCACTCTGTCCCCTGGGTGCCAGGCGGTGGGAGTCTGAGAACCTCCCTGCAGGCGGGCGGCCCGTAGTTTTTCTAGAAGACTCTGAGCGGCAGATACCAACACGGTCGGTTCCAGTGGGTTCCCTCTCCCTTTCCTGGGTGACAAGGGGCACGAACCCCGTGTCTCTGCTCTGCAGCCCCCAATGGGACGCGTCTGGGGTGATGAGGTTCTGACAACTGAGCATCTCTCCCCTCCGTGTGCGGTCGTTGTGGGGTCTGAAGGCCGTGGGGAGGGCAGGTACTGTCTCCCTGGCGTGGGCCGACTCCTTTAAAAAATAATAAACCGACTTTATTCGCCATTCTTGGGGCGCCTCCGTGCTCTAATTGAACGGTTACATTTGCAAAAAACAAAAACAAAAACACCAACAAGTCATCATTATTTGCCTCCGTGGTCCCTGGAAGGTTCTGAGGACAAAGGAAACCAGACAAAGTAATTGTAATAAAACCGGGAAGCGCCTCGGAAGACGGCCCGGGAAGTCCGGGAGCAGGGGCGCTCTTGGAGAGGGTGAAGGTGCCAACCCTCCGTGACTCTCCGAGGCCACGCCAAAGGGAGTTAGGGGCGCAGGGGTAGGTCCTGGAAGGGGGGAGTCAGAGACACAGGGGTAGGTCCTGGAAGGGGGGAGTCAGAGGCACAGGGGTAGGTCCTGAAGGGGGGAGTCAGAGGCACAGGGGTAGGTCCTGGAAGGGGGGAGTCAGAGACACAGGGGTAGGTCCTGGAAGGGGGGAGTCAGAGGCACAGGGGTAGGTCCTGGAAGGGGGGAGTCAGAGACACAGGGGTAGGTCCTGGAAGGGGGTAGTCAGAGATACAGGGGTAGGTCCTGGAAGGGGGGAGTCAGAGGCACAGGGGTAGGTCCTGGAAGGGGGTAGTCAGAGATACAGGGGTAGGTCCTGGAAGGGGGGAGTCAGAGGCACAGGGGTAGGTCCTGAAGGGGGGAGTCAGAAGCACAGGGGTAGGTCCTGGAAGGGGGGAGTCAGAGGCACAGGGGTAGGTCCTGGAAGGGGGGAGTCAGAGGCACAGGGGTAGGTCCTGAAGGGGGGAGTCAGAGGCACAGGGGTAGGTCCTGGAAGGGGGGAGTCAGAGGCACAGGGGTAGGTCCTGGAAGGGGGGAGTCAGAGGCACAGGGGTAGGTCCTGGAAGGGGGGAGTCAGAGGCACAGGGGTAGGTCCTGGAAGGGGGTAGTCAGAGATACAGGGGTAGGTCCTGGAAGGGGGGAGTCAGAGACACAGGGGTAGGTCCTGGAAGGGGGGAGTCAGAGACACAGGGGTAGGTCCTGAAGGGGGGAGTCAGAGGCACAGGGGTAGGTCCTGGAAGGGGGGAGTCAGAGACACAGGGGTAGGTCCTGGAAGGGGGGAGTCAGAGGCACAGGGGTAGGTCCTGGAAGGGGGGAGTCAGAGACACAGGGGTAGGTCCTGGAAGGGGGTAGTCAGAGATACAGGGGTAGGTCCTGGAAGGGGGGAGTCAGAGACACAGGGGTAGGTCCTGGAAGGGGGGCGTCAGAGACACAGGGGTAGGTCCTGGAAGGGGGGAGTCAGAGACACAGGGGTAGGTCCTGGAAGGGGGTCGTCAGAGATACAGGGGTAGGTCCTGGAAGGGGGTAGTCAGAGATACAGGGGTAGGTCCTGGAAGGGGGGAGTCAGGGGCACAGGGGTAGGTCCTGGAAGGGGGTAGTTAGGGGCACAGGGGTAGGTCCTGGAAGGGGGGAGTCAGAGACACAGGGGTAGGTCCTGGAAGGGGGGAGTCAGAGGCACAGGGGTAGGTCCTGGAAGGGGGGAGTCAGAGGCACAGGGGTAGGTCCTGAAGGGGGGAGTCAGAGGCACAGGGGTAGGTCCTGGAAGGGGGGAGTCAGAGATACAGGGGTAGGTCCTGAAGGGGGGAGTCAGAGGCACAGGGGTAGGTCCTGGAAGGGGGGAGTCAGAGACACAGGGGTAGGTCCTGGAAGGGGGGAGTCAGAGACACAGGGGTAGGTCCTGGAAGGGGGGAGTCAGAGACACAGGGGTAGGTCCTGGAAGGGGGTAGACAGAGATACAGGGGTAGGTCCTGGAAGGGGGTAGTCAGAGATACAGGGGTAGGTCCTGGAAGGGGGGAGTCAGGGGCACAGGGGTAGGTCCTGGAAGGGGGTAGTTAGGGGCACAGGGGTAGGTCCTGGAAGGGGGGAGTCAGAGACACAGGGGTAGGTCCTGGAAGGGGGGAGTCAGAGGCACAGGGGTAGGTCCTGGAAGGGGGTAGTTAGGGGCACAGGGGTAGGTCCTGGAAGGGGGGAGTCAGAGACACAGGGTAGGTCCTGGAAGGGGGGAGTCAGAGGCACAGGGGTAGGTCCTGGAAGGGGGGAGTCAGAGATACAGGGGTAGGTCCTGAAGGGGGTAGTTAGAGGCACAGGGGTAGGTCCTGGAAGGGGGTAGTTAGGGGCACAGGGGTAGGTCCTGGAAGGGGGGAGTCAGAGACACAGGGGTAGGTCCTGGAAGGGGGGAGTCAGGGGCACAGGGGTAGGTCCTGGAAGGGGGGAGTCAGAGACACAGGGGTAGGTCCTGGAAGGGGGGAGTCAGAGACACAGGGGTAGGTCCTGGAAGGGGGGAGTCAGGGGCACAGGGGTAGGTCCTGGAAGGGGGGAGTCAGGGGCACAGGGGAGGTCCTGGAAGGGGGAGTCAGGGGCACAGGGGTAGGTCCTGAAGGGGGGAGTCAGGGGCACAGGGGTAGGTCCTGGAAGGGGGGAGTCAGGGGCACAGGGGTAGGTCCTGAAGGGGGGAGTCAGGGGCACAGGGGTAGGTCCTGGGAGGGGGGAGTCAGGGGCACAGGGGTAGGTCCTGGAAGGGGGTAGTTAGAGGCACAGGGGTAGGTCCTGGAAGGGGGAGTCAGGGGCACAGGGGTAGGTCCTGGGAGGGGGGAGTCAGGGGCACAGGGGAGGTCCTGGAAGGGGGAGTCAGGGGCACAGGGGAGGTCCTGGAGGGGGGAGTCAGGGGCACAGGGGTAGGTCCTGGGAGGGGGGAGTCAGGGGCACAGGGGTAGGTCCCGGAAGCTGCAGAGTCCTGCTGAGCACATGGAAGCGCCGAGGTGGTGTCCGAGTAAAGCGGAGGGCAGGGCCCAGCGATGCCAACACCCATGCCAAGGACCCCTGCTCAACTCCGACCTGAGTCCCTGGCAGGGCCCGCCCGCCCGCCCCTGTTCTCGGAGAACATTCCCGCAGGCCACGCGTGTGCCCACGCGCTGGACCTCGGGCCACTTCCCCGAACAGGGCAGGCGGCCGCGAGCCGGGGTCCTCGCTGCAGATGGGACGCGGCCCCCGGGGCCCTTGTCCGCACACCCAGCCCGCGCCGGGCGGTAAGGAGGCCGCGCTGGGCCGCAGACTTCGCCCGCCCGTGGCGTCTCCGCCTTCAAAGCCACGGGTCCGTTGTTGTGAACGAGGCGCACGAGCAAGAGCAACGGCCTTCTCTGAGAAGCGAAATAAACCGTAGCCGCTGACATTTCAACCACGAATTGAAAACCACTCTCCGTAATGGTTATTGGGACTGCTTCCCAGGAAAGACGCGCACAGTTCACCCCGGAAAACCTCTGCCCCCGCCTGTATGTCCCCGTCTGTTTCCTGCGCCTTGTTTCCAGGTTATTTTCTGAGCTGCAAACCCCAGTGCGCCCCCCCCCAAACACACACACACACGTCCACGCACTGAAGCCCTAGCCCCGGAGGCTTCCCATGGGGAGGGCTGGGAGGAGGTGGGGGTGCGGGCTGGGACGCCCTCGAAATATGAAAAGCAGCCAGCATTGGTCCCTGGCAGGCCTGCGTGTGCAGGTGCCTG
Source organism: Molossus molossus (assembly GCF_014108415.1). Taxonomy (NCBI): domain Eukaryota; kingdom Metazoa; phylum Chordata; class Mammalia; order Chiroptera; family Molossidae; genus Molossus; species Molossus molossus. The sequence continues at coordinate 111,072,228 of NW_023425401.1, forward strand.
GCCAGTGCACTGTGGCCACCGCGAGGTGACCTGACCTTTAAGAGAAACACACCGGGGGGAAATAAAGCCTTCAGAACAGGGCTGGGGAGCCCACAGCCTGGAGGTGGCCATGACTTGCAGGGTCGGGGGTCAGTGTCTCTGGGGGGCAGTGTCTCAGACGGACACCGGGCAGAAGGAGCTGGCAGGACAGCTGGGGCTTGTTCGGGGCCTGTCTTGGGCTCCTGTGACCTTGTCCTGGGCGTTCTCTCTGATGTAAGTCCTTGAGAAGACAGTCCACCTCAGGAACACTTATTATAACCTCAAAATCCAGGGATTGTCCTGGCCGGATTGGCTCAGCGGTTAGAGCGTCGGCCTGCGGTCCAGAGAGACCCGGGTTCGGTTCCCGCTAAGGGCACATACCTCGGTGCCAGTTTGTCCCTGGCCCTGGTTGGTCGTGCGGTGGCAGCCACTTGATGTGTCCCTTTCACATCGATGTTTCTCTCTCTCTCTTTCTCTCTCTCTCTCTCTCTCTCTCTCTCTCCCCCTCTCTCTCCCTCCCACTCTGTCTGAACAAAAAATGGAAAAATGTCCTCGGGTGAGGATAAAAAAAAAAATCCAGGGGTTACGGGCTGGACTCCAAAGCTCAAAACTCCCAATTAAAAAACAATCCCACCCCAGAGGTTCCTGGAGGTGCCCACGGTGGGGGGGAGGGGGGTCCATTCTTTCCTGGCACAGGGCTCCCTGCCCCCAGGGACCGGCCTGGGCGTGGCTGTCCCGCCCTCTGTTCCTACTGGCTGCCTCTGCCCCGTGTCTGAACAGTGAAGGAAAACCAGGGGCGTTGGGTGGCCGCCACCATCAGTGACTCGCTCCGTACTCACAGCAGGGAGGTCACACCTGTGGCACAGACGGGGACGAGGGACAGCAGCCCCGTGACAACGCATGGCCCCAGGACTGCTCGTCACAGCAGTGTCTTCGACGACAGGGAGACCCGGACGCAGTGTGAATACTGAGCGGCGTACCGAGAGGCCATTCCGCTGTGCGCGTGTGCAAAGGCCAGGGAACGCAGCCCCTGTCGAACCCGCCACCCTCTGCGTCCGGAAACCAGGGGGTCGGCTCTGCGAGCTCGGAGCGGAGACCACGCTGACCTGCCGGGGGTGGAAGCTTCCGGACCAGCTGAACCCACGCCCACCCGGGGAGTGTCCGGCCTCGCAGGGACAAAGCACGCCAAGCAACCCGCGTAGGGGTCGGGCTGGACGCCTTTATCCTGGTGATTGCCCGTGATTTATTAGGGTGACAAAGGTCCCTTACAGGAAATCCCAACAAGGCGTGTGTTCTCTTTCCCAGGGTGACCCACACAAGGCATATGTCTGCCCATCTGGTCGCTCCGGAGGCAGCGACTTCCAGACGGCAGGGCGACGGGTTCTGTCCCTTCTCCTTGCCCGCGAGGCCCCGTGATGGGGAGCCAGCCCTCCGCGTGATGAATTATTGATGGAGGAAGCTGTGAGACCGTGAATTTTCAAGGGGGTACATCTGTTTCCCGGATTCTCTGTGTAAGGCAGGAAAAGTACAGTTCACCGACTGGAACAACTTGTCAACCCCGGCTCTCCTTGCTCGGAACAACTTGTCAACCTGGCTCTCCTTGCTCGGAACAACTTGTCAACCCCGGCTCTCCTTCCCCGGGCCGGAGCGTGACAAGGAGGACAAGTTCCTGGACGCAGTGCGTGAACACCCAGCCTGGCTCAGGGTGCGAACACATCGACTGGCTGCCTCCCACACAACCCTGACCAGGGCTGGGGACCAAGCCGCAGCCGAAGTACGTGCCCTTGACTGGAATTGAACCCCAGACTCTTCAGTCCACGGCCGATGCTCTAACCGCTGAGCAGGGTACTTGTCCGTCTGGGAAAGGAGGCCCCGCCCGGTGTGGCTCAGTGGTTGAGCATAGATCCCTGCACCAGGAGGTCCCGGTTCGATTCCTGCTCAGGGCACATGCCCAGGTTGTGGGCTCGATCCCCAGTAGGGGGCGTGCAGGAGGCGGCTGATGGATGTTTCCCTCATCATCGATGTTTCTGTCTCTCTCTCTCCCTGTCCCTTCCTCGCTCTGAAATTGATACATTAATTAAATAAAGTAAAAAGCTCTTACTTTGCTGTCCTGAGAGTCCATTGCTGCCCACAGCACGGGGCAGGGGCATTGCCCGTCTCTGTCTGCCTTGGCCTTTGTACCAGAGCGGAAGCCGGCGTTCCAGATCCACGTTCCAAGTTCTCACCCAGCGCGGGGCGGAGAGAGGGGCCGCAGACTTCGTCCGTGGGTCCGGTCTCCGTCCGCCTCCTCTTCCGGCTCATGTCCCCGGGAACGCCAGTGCTCTGGGCTCCGCCCTGAAGCGTGAAGGGCTCCTCTCGCTGCAGGAGGGTAAATTGACAATATCAGTCATTCCTTTGGCCATTCAGGACTCCGTGACATTTCTGGGAGCTGCGGCTCACTCCCAAAGGGGCAATGAAAAGTCCAGAGGGGCTTCTCCCTGGTGCTGAGGCAGCCATCAGACAGACAGGCCGTTCTCTTAGGAGGAGAAACGTGGGCCCTGTGTCCGCTCAGGGGCGGCCGGGGCTCGACCAGCAGCCCTCACCGACCAGGCGCTAACTTCAGAAGCGTGGTCCCCTTGCAGCGGGAGGCTCGTGTCACTACTGCTTTATTATCATTTGTTTCACGTGAACTGGTTTGGGCCGGAAGTCCAGGCGCGTCGTGGAGTTCCAAAGCATTAGGGAGTCGCTCTGCCCCCATCCACGTCTCTCGTCCACGGAGAGGCTCATGGCTTCAGACCGGCTGCCTCTGTGCATCTGTCTCTGTGTTGGGCTGCAGGAGTCTCCGGGTGCCCTGGGCACCCGGCATCGGCCAGACGGCCCCCTCGGGTGTGGTCTGAGCCATGGACAAGCAGTGGACCACGTGGGTGAGGGCTGGGGGGGCACCCAGGGGCTCTGGTTAGGTGTGGAGAGACCTGCAGAAAAGTGACCAACAGGCTGAGGCTGCCACATTGCAGAAGGACCGTGGGCCAGGCCACGGTGGGGCAGCCCCCGGAGTCCTCACACCCACGTGTCCAGTGCCTCCCTCGGCCTGTGCTGGCGGAGTTGTCCATGAAGCTGTCTGGAAAGGGGAAATCCTGGGAGGAACCCCGTTTATCTGGACCCACCAAAGGGGGCTCTGGGCTGAGAGACCAGACTTGATGACGGACCCGGGGACGAGCTCAGGTCAGCACTGACCCCCTCGCGGGTGCGGGGCCCTGCTCGCCTGCCTGCGGAGTTTTCTCATTTCTTGCCCATTTTCTGTTGCGTAGCGGGTCTTCCTTTGCATTGTCTCAAGTCCATCACAACACAGAGGGGAAAATCCTCCAGCCAACCCTTGATGACTTAACCAACACCAGACTCCGACGGCAGGTCCCCGGACGAAACGCGTGCTCCCCACCTGTAACAGCAGTCCTGAGTCTGAGCCCAGTCTCAGTGGAGAGAGGTGCCATCGGGGCCCTGGAGGTGACCCTTGGCCCCACCAGGGGAACAAGGGGGAGGCGGGTGATTTCCTCAGTTCAGGACTGGTTTCTGGGCAGCGCGCGGTCACTGGCATTGCGGCCACGTCGCAAACCCGGAGACACACGCGGGTGTAAGGGACAGGGAGCACGGGCAAGGTGTTGTAAACAGATATGGGCCCAGCAGGTGCCAGACATATCGGGGGGCCGCTTCGTAAGTTATGGAAGTGTCTCGTCACGACGCTGGACCTCTGAACTAATACACTATTGAATGTCCACTGTGACTGAAAACTAAAAACTGAAAGAGAAACCATATGTACACACCGTAGAAAATGAAATAGAAGAAGATGGGCCAAAATGTTAATAATGATTATCTCTGGGTATTGGGAATATAGGCATTTTCTGTTTTCTTTCAAAATATAAACCAATAGGCCCTGGGTAGATTTCCTCAGCGGTTAGAGCGTCGGCCCGAGAAGCAATGGGTCTCGGGTTTGATTCCGGTCAGGGGCACGTACCTCGGCTGCAGTTCATCCCCGGCCCCGGTCGGGTCGTGCGGGAAGCAACCAGTTGGCATGGCTCTATCACATCAATGTTTCTCTCTGTCGCTCTCTCTCCCTCCCTCCCACTCTATCTGATAATACGTAGAAAAATATCCTCGGGTGAGGAATAAAAATAACTAAATAAATAAACCAATAAAATTCAGAGATCGATGTGAACACATTTCTTTTTTTTTTTTTAATCCTCACCCAAGGACATTCTTGTATGTATCTTCAGATAGAGTGGGAGGGAGAGAGAGAGAGAAACATCGACGTAAGAGCGACATGTCCCGGGGAAAAGCTGCAACCGAGGTCCGTGCCCTTAGCGGGAACTGAATCCGGGTCTCTCTGGTCCACAGGCTGACACTCTAACTGCTGAGCCAAACTGGCCAGGGCAGAACACATTTCTTAATTAACCATTCATTCTGGAGAGAGCTGGGCAGGTCTCCAGTGAGACCGTGTCCTGACACTCACAGAGAGATCATTATTAGGACCTCCCACTCGTCTAGAAATAAAAGTGGCAGAGGACACGAGGGGTAATTTACAGACACAGGGCCACTTCTCATCCTTGACGAAATCAAGGAAACCGTGTCCATGAGCGCACACAGTCAGACATGACCCTCACCTGCCCCCTTACAAAGAACAGTCCCTTTACACGGACCTGCACCTTACTTGCTTTTTCTTTTCTTTCTTTCTTTTTCTTAATACATGTGGTGCTTTTTTGACATCAGCACAGAAAGAATTCCAACTTTGTGAGTGTGAGTGTGTGCATGTGCGCGTGTGCGGTGGGTATTCTTTACGATAAGAGTGTGTATTCTATGGGTGGGCGTGTATATTACAATAATGATCTACGCCGCTTAGAGGTAGAGTTCTGAGGTCAAAGGGGAGAGGATCGACATTTCAGAAGCATTGTGGGTCTCCCTGTTCTGAGGGCCTTTTTTCGTTTTTCAGTTGCGTCATGGGTCTTGACATCCCCCTGCAGACCCTTTTCTTATCTTAGGAAAAGGAACCCTTTGTCCGGGGTGATCCTCGCGCGAGTGCCCCCCTTTGTCTTTTTGGCGGTACGGAAAGGAACGAGCTTCTGCTGGGATCAGCGCCACAGGCGCCGAGATTTATTCATCTTCAATTGTATGGCTTCTGGGTTTAACGCGCCGAGAGGCTCCGTCAGCTCCCGGCTAGGAGAGGACTCTCCCACCGATTCTGCTAGTACTTAAGGGTTTACTTTTGCATTTAGGTCTTTAATCCGTTTGGAAAGTAGCCTGGTATGGGGAGTGCGGTACAAATCCAACGCAATTGCTCGCAGCTGTCTGCGGATTGCCTCCCTGAGCTGCAGACTCCCCCGTAAACCCCTGCGCGCCTCCCTGCAATGGTGGGCAGGTCAGACTGAGGGACTCCCTCCGAACAGAAGGTGACAGAGGCGATGGTGTGACTTCTGAGACCCGGCCATCAGGGAGGGGCTGCCTCTGCCTGGCTCTGCCCTGGGTGGTGGCTTTGTAGGAAGCCAGGGGCCGTGTCAGGAGGACACTCAAGAGCCCTGTGGAGACGCCCTGTGGTGAGGGACACAGCCTCCCACCAACCGCCAGCCATCAGCTCAGCACCCGCCGGAGCGAGCACTATGGAAGGGGACGCCCAGCCCCCATTGCCAGAGTTTCCCGGACGTTTAACTGCTCCAGCTCAGTGGACCCGAGCAGTAGACATAGCAGAAAGAATGCGGAGGTTTTTTTCCACGAGAATAACACTGCCAGCGCCCTTAGCTGTACTACTGACTTCTTACCACTTCATGCACACACGTGCGTGCGCTCACATGCACACGCACACGCACACACCCCTCTTCGCTCAGGACACCACACTCAGAAGATGTGACACTTACCGGCTTTGCGTGTGGTACAAATGACTGAGGGGAGGAACCCAGGACCAGGCAGAGACCACCTGAAGCCCGGCCCCTCTGGAGCAGAGGGGTCACCACCCGGGATAGGAAGGGACAAACAGCCTCGATGCCCAGGTCTCTGCGGCAGCCCGAGCGCACCTCCTGAACGGTTCCCGCTGACCTTATCCTTCCCGGTTGTTCGGATGACGGCGGCTTTGAGGCCGGAACTGATTTCAGGACCCACTCGCTTACTTTCCCACGGCTCTGATGATGAGTTTGCAAACATCACCATCGCCTTGAGCCCACAATGAATGTAAGGGACACTGCTAGGACGAAACCGCCCATTATGTTTCTACAGCTTTGCAAGGGTTTTCACAACAGATCTGAATCCCAAATCTGATTTCCTTCGGTGAGTTGATGGCGTAAGGTGTTCTCTGCTCTCCAAAGCGAAGACCGAACAGTCCGTATCTGCCTCCTTTCTGTGATACTACTTCTGCGGAGGATGGCAGATGGGGGCTAGATTCCTACCCATGTGCGTGGGAAGTAGGGCCCGTGGTTTAGTCGCCGACGGCGGCCCCCCGGGGCTGCGTGCTGAGCAGGTCTGTTGCTGCGTTTGTCCCGTCACAGAACCACAGAACCAGAGGACCATGAGGGTGTCCTTCTTCCTCATCGAAGTAATACCACTCCCTCTTCATTGTATGTTTTATAAAAACCTGTGGAAAGTCCCTTCAGCTCTAAGACCGATGGATCCGGTCGCTAGGTTGGTCCTCTCTCACATACTGGCGGGTTTCTGTCCTCCGGTCTGGATTGACCACCTGTTTCACTGGACCGTTTCCAAATTAAAAAATGTACGAGAAAGTGCCACTGAACCACGATACGTGGGAATCGCTGTGGTCCTGTGACAGGTTCCCTAACAGATTGTCCTCGTGTTGATCCCAACACCGTTCCTGGTGGTTTATTCAGGGGCCCGATAAGTTCTTTTTTATCTTATTTTTATTTACTGCTTTTTAGAAAGAGAGAGAAACATTGACGTGAGAGAGAAACATCGATCGGTTGCCTCCTCTACGTGCCCAGCACGGGGATTGAACCCATAACCTGAGTATGTGCCCTGACCGGGAATCAAACCCGAAACCTTTCTATGTCCCCGATGATGCTCCAACCACTGAACCACCCCGGCCGGGGCCAACATTTTCTTACCAATTACAATGGGCCCCACCTGCTCCTTTGGCTCCTGGGTGGCCCCTCTGGGGTCCTCGCGTGTCCGACCAGGATGAGGAACAACCCGAGGTCCTAGGGCTGGCCTGTCCTTCTCCCCCTCCCTCACGCTGACCCAGGCCCACCCGGATGCGCACCCCCTCGCCGCCCCCAAATCAGAGGTGACTGTTTTGCCACTGTGACGGTTGTCATAGTCTCAGGCAGAGACGACGACGTTGCAACAATGTTGCAGTCCCTGAGAAAATTAAGCCTTCAGCGCCCAGGCTCCATCAAAGCGCACGCCTGCGGGAGAGCCACCGGCCCTCGGCTGATTGTGGGAAATTATGGGCGAAGCCGGTGATTTCGCGTTGGCGGCCGGCTCTGCCGCTGGGAGGGGCGGGGAGCTGCGAATCCTGCCCGCTGGCCATCACAGCCTTTGAGCCAGAGCCCCACTTGAGAGAACATAAATGACAAGGACTGATTAGACCAGGTGTCACGTGGACCGCGTCTCCCCGAGCCGCCCACCATCTAATGCACCATAATTGAGCCGGCGCGCAGGGGCCACGCCGAGGGGGTGAAGCAACGTGGGCTGGAGCTGGCCCTGTCTGGACCAGCCCACCGACCCATCAGCCCTCGGACTTCCCTGTCTCTCCTCACCTGTCCAGCAGGTGAGCCCCAGCCCCAGGCACAGGTAGAGGTCCTTGATAATTAAGGCAGATGGTCGTCGCTGGAGCTGTTCACTGGGCTCCCCGAGAGGCACGCCGCAGAGAAGGCAGGCCCGGTCGAGTTCCTGGGTGCCCACCCCGAGTCCTGGGCACGGCCAGGTGTAACAGAGGGACTCAGAGAGGGAAGAGAGAAGGAAGCTGGGGAGCTCGGGGTCCCTCGGGGCACGGACCTGCTCCAACCCAGAGCAGCGAGGGCCAGGTCAGGACGAGCCACTGTCCACCTTCACCAGCACGCCCTTGGCCGGGGACCCCACGCCCACCTCCCTGACTGTCAGGCGTACAGACTCCACGTGGGCAGAGCGGCTGCCTCCCCAGACCCTAGTGTTGTAACCCAGGAGAGTCATCCTCACTCAGACATCAAGTAATTTTGAATATTAGGAGCTTTATTACCTGCGCAGAGACTGCAGCCAACCTACACAGAGGAGAACTGCAGCCCCGAGCTCAGGGGGAGGGTTGCTTATATAGCACAGGGGTTACTCAAGAGTTTAGCAGAGCAAGCAAGCTGTGTGTACAGAAGCAGATATCAGCAGCTAGTAGCTGTACAAGTTGTTTGTTTTCTATTTCTTAACATTTACTAAACCCTAGCTTTGAATGCCTCATTGTCCCGTCTGGCATCTCCTGATTAGTTAAGCTCATGGTCAATACCCTTGTGGTCATGGCTGATGCATACCTTCCTCTTCAAGAATTTTTGCAAAAACAACTCGGGCTCAAGGAACCCAGGAGAGGTTCCTTCTTCTAGCAGATGGAGAATGACTGGGTTATAACACTAGCATCTGTCTTCCCTGGTCACGACTGTCCTCCCACGCAGCCTGCGTCTGGGGCCCGGCCTGGGCAAGGGCCTCCCTGAGGCCCCAAAGCATGTGGGACGTGGGACGGAGCTGGGGATGCCCACTGCCAGGCTGGAAGCTCTCGGCTGGACTCGTCTCCTGGTTGGGAGTGTGGCTGGCGGCTGCTCTGCCATCTTTTCAGGCCAGTCTCGTCCCGGCCTGGCCCTTGCGGTCTGCTGTGTCGCTGATGGCAGACCGTGCGGGTGTCCACGGGGAAGAACACGGGCTAAAGAAAGGCTTGGGAGCCTGGGTCCCTCATCCTAAATCTGCCCCGACCCGCCTTAGCCTCACGATCCCAGCTGTCTCTGACCTTCCCTCTCCTTCCTCGCCGCATACCGTGTGTCCACAGCGGCCCCCGATGCGCCCCACCGCCCTCACCCCAGGTGCCCGCCCCACTGTGCTTCCGCGATGGCCAGCGCCGGCGTATCAGCACCCCTTCCCGAGAAGAAAATGAGCCTGCACAGGACTTGACGTCACCATCTGGCCAGAGCTGCTGGAGCCAACAGATGGAAAAACAAAAAATAGAAGCAGACCTCAGGGCCTCGGGCTGACACACGCCACCTCCTGGGGCCCGGGGCCTTTCGACCACTTGCCGGCTCGGCCGGCACAGCCGGGCTCCAGCCTGGGCCTGCCCTCGCGGTGTGGGTGACCTTGGGCTGGTGGCGTGTCCTTGGGTCCTCCTCGGAGAAGCAGTAGCAGCGGTGAGAGCTGTAGCCTCAGGACGCTGAAGGGGTGAACGAGGAAAACCGCACAGGGCAAGGACTCGGTGTGAGCCGAGGTCCCGTGGGCATGTAGCTCCCAGTGGGTCCTGCCCGTGGGGTGGACTCACCGGTGACGGAATCACTAGCTCTGTGTGGAAAGCGGATGTATGGAGGGTCCCAGGTGAGCCCTGACCTCACATCGCCACCCACACACAGCCTGCCCTGCTCCCTCAGTGGCTCCTTCCCCAGCCCAGGCCGGGTCCGGCCACCCCAGCGCTGACCTCTGAGTCCGCAGGTGCTCCAGGTCTGTCCCGGGCCGCTCACCCCAGTGACACACAACCTCTCGCCTCCTCCGGCTGCTGGGTGCTCTGGGTGTCCGGAGGACGAGTCGTGGGCCTGTCCTGCGAGGGGTCCCGTAGGAGGAGTGCCCGATTCAGTCGGGTCGTTGGAGATCAAGGACCCCCTCCACGCCACCCACCCCTAAGATACCCGCTGTGGTTTTCATGGGTAGAGAAGGGCCCACCAACCGGGTGGGAAGGAGAAGGAAGGAGACGTGTAAAATGGCAGAGTTGTTTTTTCTTTTTGAATCCTCACCCGAGGATATTGTTTTTTTCTATTTATCTTCTGATAGAGTGGGAAGGAGGGAGGGAGAGAGAGAGAGGAAAAAAGAGACATCAACCAGCTGCCTCCCGCACAACCCCAACCAGGGCCGGGGACCAACCACAACCAAGGTACCTGCCCTTGACCGAAATCGAACCCGCAACTCTGGTCTGTGGGCCAACGCTCTAACCACTGAGCAGCCGGCCAGGGCGATAGTGTTCAAATGCACATACGTTCCAGCATAGGGAACAGAATCACTAATATTGTCATAACAGGGACGGTGCCAGGTGGGCGCCTGAGTTACCGGGTGATCACTTGGTAAATTACATAAAGGCCTAACCACTGCGCAGTACACCTGAACTGATCTAAAATAATATGGAATGCCAACTGAAATTGACAAACAAAAACAAATTCTTTAATTAAAAATAAATAAATTATCAATTTTTTTAAACAAAGAAGGGCTCTGTCCAGCCGGTGTGGCTCAGTGGTTGAGTGTTCACAAATGCACCAAGAGGTCACCAGTTTGATTCCCTGTCGGGGCACATGCCCAGGTTGTGGGCCCGATCCCCAGTGGGGTTGTGCAGGAGGTGGCCAATCGATGTTCTCTCTCATCAGTGTTTCTATCTCTCTCTCCGTCTCCCTTCCTCTCTCTAAAATCAAAAAAGAAAACAAAAATTTAATAAATAAATTAATTAATAAAAAAGAAGGGCTCATCAGACCCTTGACTGCTTCAGCATTTCACCCTACAGATACTTGGGGAGGGTGATTTAGGGTGTCTATACAAGGTGGTGTTCCTTACACTCTGAGGGTTGTCTCAGACCTCCGAGAATCTAATGAAATCGACCTACAAACCTAGTGAAACCTACCTGCTTGCAGAGATGTGCACGCACAGCACACACATGCACACACATGCACACGCACAGCAATGCACTCATGCACATACATGCACACACATGCACAGCAATACATGCACACACGTGCACACTCACAGCACACCCACGTGCACACACACAGCACATATGCACACATGTGCACGCACACATATGCACACACAGCACACATGAGCACACACACAGCACATACACACAGCGCACACACCCAAGGAATGTCCCCTCAAATACTGACATGAGAGGCATCATGGGTGAATTTCGCAAACATATTTAGCGAAAGGAGACAAGTAGAAAGAAAGACACAGCCCCTGACTCTCCTTAGATAAAGTTGGAAAAGCAGAAACACTCAACTCTGGGGCTTAAGTCAGGACAGCGCCCCCTGGGGGAGGGGCAGTTAGTAATGGGGCCAGCACGGCGGCTGAGACGTCCATCCCTTTTGTTTCTCCGTCTGGGAGCTGGTTACACAATGTGTTCACTCTGAAAGTCACTGAGCTGTGAAATCCCAATTTGGGCATTTTCCTGTATGTTTGCTATACTTTGATTAAATTGAGTGGAGTGAAAAGCAAGAACTAGTCAATCAGATATTTGCTTACCCACATTTCTCCATTTTCTGCAATTAATTACAAATTGGGGGATGGGGGAGCGTTTGAGTCTAGGAGAAAAAAAAGAGAGAAGGGAGATTAAAATCAGTATTTTTACTGAAAGCAGTAAAAGGACCCATGACAGAGAAGGAAAGGAAGTCACTCGCAGCCCCGTGGTTCTTGTGATAAAATCACGTCCTGGCCATTAGACGGGAAATGCCTCCTTCGCACCTGTTCGTGGGTAGGCCATGAGCCACCCTCCCTGGACAAAGGGCAGGGAGGGAATTGGAAGTTTCTTTAGTTCTCATAAAGGCTCTGACTTCAAACAGAACAAAATGTCAAGCTTAATGGTCCCTCCGACCACCAGGCTGGAAATCAATTTTTAAAATTCGTTTATTGTGTCGCAGCTGGGTCACCCGCTGACACTGTATTTTCGCAAGAAATTGCAGCTACCGGCTATAAGAACGCTGGTTGGTTGCAAAGAACGGTACCAGAGGACAATGAACCTACGTGGATCGGAAGGGGAACGCTCTCCCCAGGGGCGGCTGAGAAATTAAAGGGGATTCAAATGGATTCTCCTGGAGACCAGTGAGCAGCGGAGCCCCGCCCTCGTCCTGCACCTGCAGGTGGGCCAGGCGGATGGGGGACCTGCCTGTGAATGATGAACCCTCAAGGTCAGGGCCGAAGTCTCGGGAGCCTCTGCGGGCGGGAAGGGGAGAAAAACGTTCTCCTTTTTAAGGACACAAAGTTTTCTTAATTACTCGGGGGGCAGGGGAGAGGTATACCACACTCCTACTCAATTAAGAGAAATGTTTTTATCAGCACAGAGGTCTTTTCTTTGTTCTACACCCACCAGGCCATGAATTCACGGGGACTGGCTCCGCAGCTTGGGCTGGTACCTGGGTTCTCACGGGCGCTCTCGGGGTGCAGGCTGTTCCCTGGGTTCTCACGGGTGCTCTCGGGGTGCAGGCTGTTCCCTGGGTTCTCACGGGTGCTTCTCCGGGGCGCAGGCTGGTCCCTGGGTTCTCACGGGTGCTCTCGGGGGGCAGGCTGTTCCCTGGGTTCTCACGGGTGCTCTTGGGGGGCAGGCTGTTCCCTGGGTTCTCAGGGGTGCTCTTGGGGGGCAGGCTGTTCCCTGGGTTCTCAGGGGTGCTCTCGGGGGGCAGGCTGTTCCCTGGGTTCTCAGGGGTGCTCTCGGGGGGCAGGCTGTTCCCTGGGTTCTCAGGGGTGCTCTCGGGGGCAGGCTGTTCCCTGGGTTCTCACGGGTGCTCTCGGGGTGCAGGCTGTTCCCTGGGTTCTCACGGGTGCTCTCGGGGTGCAGGCTGTTCCCTGGGTTCTCACGGGTGCTCTCGGGGTGCAGGCTGTTCCCTGGGTTCTCAGGGGTGCTCTCGGGGGCAGGCTGTTCCCTGGGTTCTCAGGGGTGCTCTCGGGGGGCAGGCTGTTCCCTGGGTTCTCAGGGGTGCTCTCGGGGGGCAGGCTGTTCCCTGGGTTCTCACGGGTGCTCTCGGGGGCAGGCTGTTCCCTGGGTTCTCACGGGTGCTCTCGGGGTGCAGGCTGTTCCCTGGGTTCTCACGGGTGCTCTCGGGGTGCAGGCTGTTCCCTGGGTTCTCCCGGGTGCTCTCGGGGGCAGGCTGTTCCCTGGGTTCTCAGGGGTGCTCTCGGGGGCAGGCTGTTCCCTGGGTTCTCACGGGTGCTCTCAGGGGGCAGGCTGTTCCCTGGGTTCTCAGGGGTGCTCTCGGGGGCAGGCTGTTCCCTGGGTTCTCACGGGTGCTCTCAGGGGGCAGGCTGTTCCCTGGGTTCTCACGGGTGCTCTCGGGGGTGCAGGCTGTTCCCTGGGTTCTCACGGGTGCTCTCGGGGGGCAGGCTGTTCCCTGGGTTCTCACGGGTGCTCTCGGGGTGCAGGCTGTTCCCTGGGTTCTCACGGGTGCTTCTCCGGGGCGCAGGCTGGTCCCTGGGTTCTCACGGGTGCTCTCGGGGGGCAGGCTGTTCCCTGGGTTCTCACGGGTGCTCTTGGGGGGCAGGCTGTTCCCTGGGTTCTCAGGGGTGCTCTTGGGGGGCAGGCTGTTCCCTGGGTTCTCAGGGGGGCTCTCGGGGGGCAGGCTGTTCCCTGGGTTCTCAGGGGTGCTCTCGGGGGGCAGGCTGTTCCCTGGGTTCTCACGGGTGCTCTCGGGGGGCAGGCTGTTCCCTGGGTTCTCACGGGTGCTCTCGGGGGCAGGCTGTTCCCTGGGTTCTCACGGGTGCTCTCGGGGTGCAGGCTGTTCCCTGGGTTCTCACGGGTGCTCTCGGGGTGCAGGCTGTTCCCTGGTTCTCACGGGTGCTCTCGGGGTGCAGGCTGTTCCCTGGGTTCTCAGGGGTGCTCTCGGGGGCAGGCTGTTCCCTGGGTTCTCAGGGTGCCATCGGGGGCGGCTGTCCCGGTTCTAGGGTCTCCTCGTGGGCAGGCTGTTCCCTGGGTTCTCACGGGTGCTCTCGGGGGGCAGGCTGTTCCCTGGGTTCTCACGGGTGCTCTCGGGGGGCAGGCTGTTCCCTGGGTTCTCACGGGTGCTCTCGGGGTGCAGGCTGTTCCCTGGGTTCTCACGGGTGCTCTCGGGGTGCAGGCTGTTCCCTGGGTTCTCACGGGTGCTCTCGGGGGCAGGCTGTTCCCGGGGTTCTCAGGGTGCTCTCGGGGGCAGGCTGTTCCCTGGGTTCTCACGGGTGCTCTCAGGGGCAGGCTGTTCCCTGGGTTCTCAGGGGTGCTCTCGGGGGCAGGCTGTTCCCTGGGTTCTCACGGGTGCTCTCAGGGGGCAGGCTGTTCCCTGGGTTCTCACGGGTGCTCTCGGGGGTGCAGGCTGTTCCCTGGGTTCTCACGGGTGTTCTCGGGGGGCAGGCTGTTCCCTGGGTTCTCACGGGTGCTCTCGGGGGGCAGGCTGTTCCCTGGGTTCTCACGGGTGTTCTCCCGGGGCAGGCTGTTCCCTGGGTTCTCACGGGTGCTCTCGGGGGGCAGGCTGTTCCCTGGGTTCTCACGGGCGCTCTCGGGGGGCAGGCGGTGCTCCGCAGAACCCAGCACCTCTCTGAGACTCCCCTCTTTTCCTGATCACGTCCCGTCACCCCTGCGGGAAGCCAGCTCGGCTCTTAGCGTGTTTCACGTGCTCAACGCGAACATTCACTCCCTTGGCAGGACCTCACCCTTGTTCCTTCCCCACGCCCGCGCCTGATGGGGGACCCCGTGGACGCCCCGGTTCCGCGCGGGGACAGGGTGGGGCATGGCTGTGGGGCGGCGCCGATCCCCTCGGCCTGTGCCGTAGGGTTTCCTGCAGATCCGCGTGTCTGCGGCCAAAGGAACAGCTTTGTTCTCTGAAAGGACCCCTCTCCCTTGCGAGTCCCTGGAAGGTGGGGTTCCAGCCGGAAAGAGAGAGAAAACCTTCTTAAACAAAACTTCCAAATCAAGCACCATAAAGCACACACGCAAACATGCCGATGTGATGAGATCAAAAGCAACGGTTTCCCCGAGCGCAGGACACGGCCGGCGCGGCAGGCAGAGGGAAGATGCGGCAGCACCCCGCCGACAAAGACGGCAAGGAATTCTCGCCGTGGGAACGAAAGGGCATTGCCCACGTCAGGACGGGCCGAGGGCCCCCAGGCTCACTAACGGGAAAGGAACCCCAGAGGCACAGAGCGAATAGTGTTCCCGCCACCAGCAATCAGAGAAACACAGGTTACAATGTTGCGATAACAATTCACACCCACTTGACTGGAGTTCCACCGGGGAAGCCGAGTGTGGGTGCCCCTGCGTGCTGGGGGGGTCTGGCTGGGAGGTCGTTCCAGAGGGAGAGTCGTCAGATCACATGGCCACGCCCTGCCCCGTGGGACGGTCCCCCCCGCACAGTACCAGGCTCGTCCAGGTGACTTGCCTCAGCATGTGGGATATGAAGGGCACAGCAAGCGCCGAGGCTCGAATGAGCTTGAGGATTTTGTCTTCACCTCTTGTGCACCAAGCCATCCTCCCTAGGAGAACACACCCGGGAAGATGCTGGCCCAGGGAAAACGAAGAGATTTGTGGCACCCACAGCCGGGAGCCGGGCCCACAGGCCCAGCCACACCAGCACCCACCAGCCACAGACCTGGGAGAAGGGCACTAAGACCTCTGAGTCTAGGGTCCGCTGCCCCTGAGCAGCACGCGGACCCGGCTTGTAGGGGGTGGCATCCCCGTAAGACATGTCCACACAGAGTCTGCATAGTGACCTCATGTAGAAAACGGTCTTTGCAGATGCAATTGATTCAAGGATCTTGACATGAGATTTTTCTGCCCTAGGGCAGGCCCTGAATCCAGTGACAAGTGTCCTTACAAGGAAGGAGGTTGATGGCAGAGAAGAAGGCCCCGTGAGGGTGGAGACAGAGATCGGAGCGAGGAGTCTACAGGCCGGGGAACACCGAGGACTGTGGGCCACCACCGGAACTAGCAGGTGGAAGGGACAGGTCCCCCTCAGAGCCTCCAAAAGCAGTCCGCCCTGTAATCTCTCGATTTCAGGCTTCTGGCCTCCAGAGCTCTGAGCGTGGCTGTGGTTTGTGGTATTTACCCCGGCAGCCCTGGACACAAACACCCCGGATGCCGCGGTCACCCTAAGGGAACCTCAGTGCAAGACGCCCGCACTTCAGCCTGCAGCCCATCACCCCTCAGCTGGTGGGGCTGCCAGGAGCCCCCCTTTTTGAGACAGAGCTGGAGAAAGAATCTTTGGCCGAGTCTGGGTCCAGCCGGACCAGAGACATGACACAGGGGTCATGCCTGAGGTGGCAAAAGACGGCGGATGGCTACATCCCTGCCCTGACCCTGGCGTGGGGCTGTGGCTTCTAACAGCGGGCAAGGCACACTGACAAGGGCCAAGTTGAGGATGCAAGAGCTTGAGGCCCAGCCTGTGAGCCCGGCTCAGCCCTAGTGAGCCCAACGCCAACCTGCACGAATACTCCAATCCTGAAGATGGCGCAGCGTCGGCGCCTGCTCCGAGGTGATCAAACAACCCCCTTTAATGAAAACAGACATGGCATCGGGCTGAGGGAGGGAGGTGTCCCAGAGGGCTCCTTGGGCTCCTGGCATCTTGCGGTGGCCACTGTTCTCTTCTGGTCCTTGGTCTCCATCCCAGATGTCCCCCCTCCCCACTCAGCACCGCAAAGCGAGACAGGCACCCTGGGGCTCAGAGGAGAGTCCCAGCAGGGCCAGGAGCCCCCAGGATGCCCTGCAGCGGCGCCCGCTCTCGAGTGATCCAGGGAAGAAGCCGCCACCATCGTTTCTTTCTTCCTTTTTCCTTCCCGTGACAGCAGAGAATCCCCCCCGAGAATGACTCAGCCTGGCGCAGTCCTACAAGCAGAAGCTTGTCACTGTTTGAGTCTTTCCGCAACCCTGGAGGCTGGTGACAGCCCTGCCAGGCAGGAGGAGCGCGTGTATTCACGCGTAGTCATGCATCTAACAAACACAAATTGCGGGAATGCTGCTAATCCCGAGGCGTCGGCTGCAGAGGGCACGGGGGACGCCGAGCCGAGCTCCACCGAAGGGGCGGCAGGAAGGTCGGGAGCTGGTCCGCCTGGAATCTAAGGAACAGGCTCCTGGGCCACCAGGAGAGCGGGCCTGGGGGGCGGCGGCGGGGTCGCCTTCTCGACCCGGCTATCGTCAGAGCCACCCTGCAGGTGACAGCACTGTGGACACGAGCTTTCTCTGAGGCGGTAGGTTTTTAATCAAATCGACATGGTGACAAAGTCACACTCCCCAGGGATGGGGGTGACAGCTGATGGGGGAACAGCAGGTCCCATATTTGTTCAAAAAGGTTCTTAGAAAAACTGCCCCTGGCATCAAGAGTTAAGCAATTGGGCCCCGGCCAGGTGGCGCAGTTGGTTGGAGCGCCATCCCCGACAACAAAAGATTTCGGGTTCGATGCTCAACCAGGGCACAGACCCAGGCTGCATGCTCCATCCCCGTCAGAGCGTGTACGGGAGGCAACCGACGGATATTTCTCCCTCTCTCTCTAACGTCAATAAAAACATGCTTGGGTGAGAATTTAAAAAAAAACAACGTTAAGCAATTAGGCAAATGAAGCCATTGTTTTCTCCCCAGTGTGGGGTGACTTCTTCCTCCGCCTTCCTTGGCATTGGGCACTTGGCAGGGCACAGGCTATCCTGGTAAAGAAGGCCCCTCGCGGCCCTCAGGGAGCCCAGGGGCCTGGGGGTGTTCAGGGGGTCACAGTTACCATAAGCAGGTGGCTCATTAGAGACATCGCTGTCAACGCCACCCACCGTCACGACAGCGATTTACAAGCTGGAATGAACACACACAACAGCCCTACGTCCCCCACTCTCTCTACCCTCCCGCCCCCAAAATGTTCATCCATATCCATTCAACAACTGTTCACATCCGGGTTGGGTCTCAGGCAGGACCCTGCACTGCCAGGCACGGCCACTGGGGGGCGCGCCCACACGCAGCTCGGCCGTCCCGGGAGCCGGCACCCGGTCCAGGCTCTCAAAGCTGCACCGAACTCTTCGTTTCAATCCATCCAGCTTGTTAGTTCTCCTTTGAATGCACCTTTATTGCTCGGGAGCACTGCGTGCCCCTTGAGGGGTTGAGATGTTAGCATCTGCATTGAGATGCTAGAACTGTGTAATCCGCACACAGGGCTTGCTCTTGGGGCCTCAGGAGAAAACGGGGGTCAGGGGGACCGTGTACCCGAGCTTAGGAGCCAGTCAAATGGCACAGTTGCTTCAGG
Source organism: Molossus molossus (assembly GCF_014108415.1). Taxonomy (NCBI): domain Eukaryota; kingdom Metazoa; phylum Chordata; class Mammalia; order Chiroptera; family Molossidae; genus Molossus; species Molossus molossus. The sequence goes on from NW_023425401.1 coordinate 111,090,365, forward strand.
GAGCATTGGAGGGGCAGAGTTTTTTGTTTTTATTTTTTAAATCTTCACCCAAGGATATTGTTCCATTGATTTCCAGACAGAGTGGGAGGGAAGGAAGGAGAGAGAGAAACATCGGTATGAGAGAGACACATCGATTGGTTGCCTCCCGCACGACCCCGACCAGGGCCTGGGATCGAACGGCAACTGAGATGCGTGCCCTTGATGGGAACTGAACCCTCGGCTCTTTGGTCTGCGGGCCAACGCTCTAACCGCTGAGCCAAACTGGCCAAGGCTCGGAGGAGCAGAGTTTTATGTCATGAGGCTGGGTGGGCTACAGTGCCCTCTCAGTTAGAGGTGACAGTGACCACCGACCTCCAGGGAAATAGGAAGGCAACCTTTGGAGTCAAATTCTCCACCAGACAGGAGGCATGGTATCACCACAGAAAAAACTCCACAAAAGGCCCTGGCTGGTTTGGCTCAGCGGTTGGGGCGTCGGCCTGCAGACCAGAGTCCCGGGTTTGGTTCCCGTTATGGGCACGTACCTTGGTTTTGGTTTGCCCCCGGCCCCGGTTGGGGTCTTGTGGGTAGCAGCCACTCGATGTGTCTCTCTCGCATCGATGTTTCTCTCTCTTCCTCCCTCTCTCCCTCCTGTTAAAAACAAAAAACCCACAAATGAACATGTAACTTCACCACGTCTGGGCCCTGATCAGTAGGAAATGCAAGTCCGGTGAAGGTGTCCGTCCGGATGACGAAGCAAGCTGAACAGTGAGGCCCACAGAGGCCCACGCCCTTCACACCTGAGCTGGTCTGTGGCCACATGCTGAGCAGCCACAGGACCCTGATGTGCTCACGCACCTGCCTGGGCCTCCGCGGGTGGGCTGGACCCCAGGGGGCTGGCTGGCACCCCCTTGCCCCTGTGGCTAGCCTGGGCTCCCTCCCAGCACGGCGCCCTCGGGTGGTCAGACTTCACACAGCTGCTGGCCTTGACGAGGGGTCCCTGGTGGGAACCAGCTTTGGTCACTGAAGGAGGAAGTCGAATGCATCTCTCCTAGCCCAGAGCAGGTAACAGGCCAGCCCAGACATGGGGACGGGAGCAAGCACTCCACCGGAGGCTGTGTGTGGTCCCTGACAGCGGACCAGCCCACGCGGGGGTCACGCCGAGCCTTCCTGCGCCTTCCAAACCGCAGAGCGTCCTCAACTCCAAAACCCGGGGCGAGTTCCGAGCCCCCAGCCCCTTCACGGACGCAGACGTGTGGAACGGGCTTGAGCCTGGACTGACAAACACACACGGTCACTGTCTTCCAGCCTTTCTCTCTTCGGGTCCACATTTTGTTCATTTCCCGAGAAGGGACACTGTGCTGTGACGCCGTGTCCGCAGAGCCGCTCCAGAGACCAAGCGAGGAGAGTGACGGAGGGAAGTCGCCAAGGCAGATGGTGCGGCTCTGAGCGGTCGCGTGAAGGTGGCCGGAAGCACCTCTCACTGTCCCGGCCTGGGTCCTGCCGCCTCGTCCTCGGCACTACAGAATCTGGTGGCCCTGAAGCCAGTCTGGGGGGACACCTTGTGAGGCGGAGCCCCCAGCAGCAAGACTCCTTTTATTTTTTTATTTTTATTTTTCTATTAATCAATTTTTATTACAGATGTTTCTCCTTTAGCTCCTCCTCCCACACAGTCTCAGGAAGCCTGAGTGCTTGGGGACGAAATGCGTGGGGTGTTTTTATTCTTTATTGATTTGAGAGAGCGAGGAAGGGAGAGGGAGAGAGATGGAAACATGGATGAGAGAGAACATCGACTGGCCGCCTCCTCTATGCCCCTCACTGGGGATCGGGCCCACAACCTGGGCATGTGCCCCGCCCGGGAATCGAACCTGTGACCTCTTGGTGCAGGGTCGATGCGCAACCACTGAGCCACACCGGCCGGCCGGACCTGAGTGTTTCTATTCACACCACAACTCATCTGCTCGGTGCCTTACCGCCTGACAGGTGACCCGCGTGCCGGACTCAGCCCTCAGCCCCGGGAGGAAGCGCAGCTTCACAAAGGTCAGCTGCTCTTTTGGGGAGTCCCAACCAGGAACGATTTAGAGGGTGGTCCTCATTTTTCCTGGAGAAACAAGCCAAGAACTGTGTCTCCCCTCCTGACGCTGTCCCGTCGGGGGCAACAGAGCTGACTCGGGTGGGCCTGACCCCGGGGGAGGGATTCCACGCCCCTCCGAGTCCCGCCCGCGTGGCCCGCCCAGGGCTCGGCGGAGGGGGCGCGTCAGGTGTGGAGAATGCAGCCTGGACCGAGCCAGGTGTTTGATGCCGGCCAGGGAACATGTGTCACCGTGGGAACATCGCAATAATATCGATAACAGCGGGAGGGGAGAACGAGACCACAGGCCATGCGTGTGACCGTGGTTCGTCTCGGACGCGGCGGCTCTGACCCCGCCAGCGGTTCAGGCCAGCGGCTCCCAACCAGGGCCATCTGGTCTCATGAAAACAAGCAGAGGTCTCATCGTAATGCGCGCTGAGGTGCTTTATCAGCCAAAAAAGAAAAACCACGGGAAATGGGATAACAGAAACGCACGTTGGAGCCGTCGGTCCGCGTTCAATCCTCCGTGAAGAGGTCGCCGTGGTGAACATGAACACACGAAATGTTGGAAGAGAAACTTTCGAAAAGCAAAACGCACAGAGCATAGACAGCGGCTTGACTTACAGGAGATTCTGCGTGTCCCCCCAGTCAGGTTCCCGCTTTCCTGCCTTCTTCAGGTTCTGTGAATATAATTTCTAGTATTTCACGAAGTCATTGTCTTTTGGGCTGTATCTGTTTGTAGTATTTTATTTGCAGTTTCTCCAGGCATTACATATTACCTACATTTCAGTCTACGAGAGTGAATAGTTTACCATCTCAAGTAAACCATAGAGGGTTTACAACCAGACTGGTCCCATTTTTTGTTCATCCTTAGAGAGAGAGAAAGGGAGGAGGGAGAGAGAGGGAGAGAAACATCCATGTGAGGGAGACACATCTATTGGTGCCTCCCGTAGGTACACTGACCAGGGCCAGGGATTGAACCTGCAACCCAGGTATGTGCCCTTGACTGGGAGTCAAACCCGTGACCTTTTGGTGCACGGGCCAGCGCTCTAACCACTGAGCACACTGGCCAGGGCCCGGCTGGTCCCTTTACCCTCCCCTGTGTGTGTCTCAGTTGCCACATCTATTGCATCACATAATTAATAAGCCCAGGAAATGTTGTAATATTTGCTTTTAATGGTCATACATGTTCTAATGCATTTAAGAAGACGACTCTGTTCTGTGTACCCAAGTGTCTACCATTTCCGTGGCTCTAACTTCGTTCACCCACAAAATTGGCCAAGTGATAACCCACAGAATAACTCTAATTTCGAAAAGGAGGAATAACGTAGAAAACAGTTTCGAATCGTAGTGGAACAAAACTCGAGGTTGAGCCCTTGCCGGCGTGGCTTAGTGGTCCAGGTGTCGGCCTTCAAACCTGAGAGTTCGACAGGTTTCCACTCCCAGTCAAGGGCACGTACCTGGGTTTCGGGTTCAATCCCCAGCCCAAGTCGCGGTCATTTGGGAGGCAGCCAGTCAATGTGCCTCTCTCACATCAATGTTTCTCTCTCTCCCTCCCCCCTTCCTTTTCCTCCCCCCTCCCACCCCATCTTGACAACAACAACAACAAAAGCTGGTTAATCCCCAAGCAAAGAAAAAGTGTTAACACTTAAAAACACAGACCAGGTAATGGCGAGGAGGCTCCCTGGGCACTGTGCTGAGCGCTTCCCAAGGCTGCTGCAGGCTGGTAGTGGCATTATTGTTATTCGCTCGATCTCCAGTGGGAGGGTGGGGTTCACAGACCGCCAGGGACTGGCGGAGGTGTCCCCGCTGCCATAACAAACCTGTGGTGTCTGCCTGACACCCCGATGCTCTGATGGGACATCTCCATCCTAATGGCGGTGAGAGACGGGCAGTGACCACTTCATCAGGGCCTGTCTCCGTGAGATCAGCTCAGCCCCTCCCCGCGGGGTCCCGGACCCCTCGAATCTCCGCGCTGACAGCTTCCCAGGGCAGACGGGCTTCTTTCCTGGGCAGGAACGTGGTTAGCAAGGAGCAGGCCCGGACGAGGTGCGCCGGCTCCCACATCTCCCTCTGTTCAGTCGATCGAGATGGACAAGGGGAAACGCTCGTCGAACAGAATTAAACGTATGCGAGCTCTCGGCGTTTTGCTGCCAGACGCCCAACGAGATTATGATCGATCATTCCAGTCGACAGTACTGGGAACACGGGGCTCCATTTGGAAAATGAAACAGAGAACCGCTTACCCCCGCACGCCCCCGGTCATTTCCAGACGGATTCAAGCGCCACATAAAACACACGCTCCGGAGGTTCGAATCCCCGAGAGGGGAACACCGTCTTGGCGTGAGGACGAATACGTAATGTTTACAAACGAACCAGCAGACCACCCGAAAGAACAACGGACCAAAAGATGCACATCGGCAACCAGAAGAAAATAACAGACCTTTGCCCAGTAAATACAGAAAGAGCTGCTGAGCCTCCGGAGCCGGCAGGGAGCGCAGACTGCACCCCCGAGGGGCTGGCGGGAACTCGCAGGGACGAGCTGGCCTCGGCCAAGGCAACCGTATCAGCCTCCTCGGCCTCCTGTGACAGGTGGAAGGAACAACGTGGGCACGTGGACCACGGAGATTCATTCTGGAGGCCAGGCGTCCGAGATCAGGGTGCGGCCGGGCTGTCGTGCACCTGCTGTGGGCTCTGGGATTCATCACCCCAGTCTCTGCCCCACCCCCACGGGTCCCCTGTGGGTCTCTGAGTCTCTCTGTCTCTTGCTTCACAAGGACACCAGCCATTGGATTTAGGACCCTCCCGAACCCCGTGTGACCTTATTTTAACTCGGTTCCTCCTGCAAAGACCCCGTTTCCCAATAAGGAGAGAGGGTCAGGGCGGATTGACCGCTCACGGGGTGCTATTGAACTCAGGACATCGACTCTCCATGTGAAACGCTCACCCCCGTGCCCTATGAGCTTCCAGAAACATTGTCCGCCCCATGCACTGGAACACGTGTCGAAAACTAGACACGGATGAGCCGGTTGACAAAGGCGCCCCCACTTAGCCGAGTGCTCGGACCCAGACCTCAGCGTCCCGTCTCTCCTCCCTCCACGCTCCAGGTCGAGGGCAGAGAAGCAAGTCCTTTCGGTGCTGACTGCAAAACCAACCCGCTTCCCAGCCGCAGCGGCAGCCCCGACGCGGGGCCCACACCTCGGGCCGGGCCCAGGACGGAAGCTCCCTTATCATTCTCTCTGTCCCTCCTTGTCTGTCTGCTTTCCGTGGGTCCCCCAATTCCTGCGTGAGGTCTTTTAAAAACATAAATCAGATTCCGTCCTTCCCCAGCCCCAATCCCTCCTTGGGCTTCTGTTCCGGGTTACTTTCCTCGGGAGCACTGACAGAGGGTGCCCCACGGGGCGGGGGGGTGTGATCGGGTGCCCCACGGGGCGGGGGGGGTGATCGGCTGCCCCCCAGACCCTCTGGGCTCTGAGGACTCAGGCAGGGCCAGCTCCACCGGTGACCACGATCATCGAGGAGACAAATTCTGCCGGCCTTGGCTTCACCTCCGAACGGGGGTGTGTGGACCCCGATGACCTCTGAGGTCCGCTGCACTGTAACTGGGCCCCATCAGATCCGTCTCCAGTTACCACGGAGATGCGGTTGCTATGGGAACGCTGCCAAGGCAGTTAGACGCCGCGTCTCCTGGGTGGGCCGGGACCCTCCTCCACAGGCATGCGTGACTACAGCCTATCCCTGGGCGGGGGTGGTCGAGGGGGGGCGGGGCGGGGTGCAAGCGGGGTCAGGGGCACCTTCGCTCTCGTCCCCACGTCGGTCGGGTCCGTGAGTCCTGCCGTCAGAGGACCATTCTAAAGAGTCCATCCGAGGACACCTGAGGCCCTGGGCGAGAGGTCGGCAGCGGTTTTGCCCGGCTCCAGTTCACTCGGTGGACAGCTCTGGAGCAGAGGCTGGGCCTGGGCATGACCTCGAGGGCGGCTCCCTGGCCTCAGCGCCCATCTGCCCCGGAGGGAGGGCATGGGGGTGCCAGAGACACTGCCGGAGCTGCTTGAGACGGGCGGGGGGCACCCCTTCAAAGCTGAGGAATGCAGCCCGGCCAGTGAGGCTCTGTGGCTGAGCGTCGACCCTGCACCAGGAGGTCGCCGGTTCGATTCCCGGTCAGGGCGCATGCCCAGATTGTGGGCCCGATCCCCAGGGGGGGCGTGCAGGAGGCGGCCAGTCGATGTTTTCTCTCATCCATGTTTTCCTCTCTCTCTCCCTCTCCTTTCCTCTCTCTCTAAAATTAATAAAGAAAAAAATATTTAAGAAAAACAAAAACAAAAAACTGAGTAATGTCAACCTTTTCCTGAATCACAGGGGGAAGGTTCATGGGTAGAATAGCCCAACTTGGAGTTCTGGCTTTTTTCTTCTAATTTTTTTTCTCTCTTTTTTTAATCCTCACTTGAGGATATTTTTCTATTTATCTTCAGATAGAGTAGGAGGGAGAGAGAGAGAGAGAGAGATATCGATGTGAGAGAGACACATCAAATGGTGCCTCCTGCATGACTCTGACCAGGGCTGGGGACGAACGGCAACCGAGGTGGGTGCCCTTGGCCAGAATCAAACGCGAGACTCTTTGGTCCACTGGCCGATGCTCTAACCACTGGGCAACACCAGCCTGGGCTGATAATCCTTTCCTGAGCCTCAGGACACCTGCTGCAGCATTTTTTTTTTTTTATCCTCACCCTCGGACTTTTTCCATTTTTTGTACAGATAGAGTGGGAGGGAGAGAGAGGAAGAGAGAGAGAGAGAAACATCGATGCGAAAGGGACACATCGAGTGGCTGCCACCCGCATGACCATCCAGGGCCGGGGACAAACTGCAACCGAGGTACATGCCCTTAGCGGGAACCGAACCCGGGTCTCTCTGGACCGCAGGCGGACGCTCTAACCGCTGAGCCAAACTGGCCAGGGCTCTTCAGAAGCAAATGGTCAACAGCACTTTCTTCCCTCCCGGCGAGAAGGCTGGAGGGCAGGTGGCGGTGGCCGGGCTGTGCCCGGGCCCCAGGGCGCTGTGGCAGCACACACAGGAGGTCAGGCACGTGCTCCGGACACACCCCGCCAACACCCACGGCCAAGGGCAGGCTGGCAGGGTTGTAGGTATGAGGTGCGTTTCCGGCTGAAATTTTGTTTCCTCCCAGGTGGACTTTCTGCAGAAAGCAAACGCCGCATTAGTAGCCGGTGGTCAGAGCAAAGGCCCGCACACAGGAGGCCACGGGTTCGATTCCCAGGTATCTGGGTTGCAGGCTCGATCCCCGGCCCTAGTGAGGGAGCGTGCGGGAGACAACCAGTTGATGTGTCTCTCTCACATCAGTGTTTCTCTCTCTCTCCCTCCTTCCCTTCCACTGTCTCTAAAAACCAATGGAAAACATAGCCTTGGGTGAGGATTAACAAAAAACAAAACCAGCCCTGGCCGGTTTGCCTCAGCGGTTAGAGCGTCGGCCTGCGGTCCGGAGAGACCCGGGTTCGGTTCCCGCTAAGGGCGCGTACTTGTCCTCGGCCCTGGTTGGTCGTGCGGGTGGCAGCCACTCGATGTGTCCCTTTCACATCGATGTTTCTCTCTCTCTCTCTCTCTCTCTCTCTCTCTCTCTCTCTCTCCCTCCCACTCTATCTGTACAAAAAATGGAAAAATGTCCTCAGGTGAGGATGAAAAAAACAAAAACAAAAAAACAAACAAAGCAAAAAGCAGCCGGTCTCCTGGTTTGTTCCGCGCTGGTTTAGTTTCCAGATTCTGAGTCTCACAGGGTCCACTAACCCTCTCTCGGCGGCAGGACTTCTTGCCAGGACCCTTGCCAGGACCAGTCTGGGCACATCCAGAAAGCGAGGCCCTGAGGCCTGCAGAGACGGGGCGCCAGCGCACAGCCAGGCCCTCGGACGCAGACACGGGAGTGTGCGTGTGCGGAAGCCCACGGAAGCCCGCGCAGGCTGCCGCGTCCTGCAGGTGACTGATTGGGCGTTTAAGGACCGTCCGTATTCACCTCTGACGCCAATAAAGCTCCCAGCCGGTCTCGGACATGGGCGTCTGCTTGGCGCGGGTTCTCATTCCGACCTCGCGTGGACAGCCTGGCAGAGAGGGGCCTGCTGGAGGGAACGTCACAGCCCCGCTGGCTGGGACTGCGGCCTCTCCGTCCCATCCTTGGGCTCAGTGTCCTGTGTGGTGCCGAGTTCCCTTCCTTCCTGCCATGTGACGAGCCTACCGTTGCCCAGGGAGAAGGCAGCTGCCCCGGATCGGCGAGTGCAAATCCCTCTGAAAGAAAACGGTTTTGCACGCGGATGGACTAAAAGAAGTCTGCCCTGACTTTATGCAAGTTATGAAAACACTTAGAAGGCCTTTCAGTGGGACCCAGGAGATGAGGGTTAGGGTTCCCACGGGTGGGGGGGGCAGTGCCCTGCAATGCTTCTCAGTCAGAAGGAGCCTTGGTCAGCACGGTAGGGGGGGGAAGGGGGGGGACAGACCCTCTGGCCACTGAGACTGAGGACCGAGGTGGGGGCTGGGACCAGCCCCTGCCGCCTACACGCAGCTGTGTCTCCTTGGCGCTGGGCTGAGCACAGTCTGTGAGCCCAGGCCAGGCAGGGGTCTGAGCAGCCTCGGCAGCAGGTGAGGCTTAATTTCACACACCCACCTGGCTGGGTTCCAGTTGCCCAGATGTTCGGGCTGATGTTACGTGGGGTGTGTCTAGGTGGGTCTTTCCAGATGAGATCAGCATTTGAATCTGCAGACTGAGCCAAGCATGTGCCCTCCCCGGGTGCGTGGGCCTCATCAGGTCCTTGGGGGCCTGAGTACACCGTCTTCTCCGGCACCCGGACTGGATGTTACACCTGGGGTTCCCACCTGCAGACGGCGGGCAGATCACGGAGGCTGTCAGCCTCCAGAGTCATGTGAGCCGTTCCTAACAGCGACAGAATTACACCTGTGTCCCATCTCTCTGCAGAGCCTGGGAGATGCACAGACACGCAACAGGCCCCAGCAGGCTGTTCTCAGCTCCCTGGTCTAAGCGCTCAGCCTCCACGGCCAAAAAGATGCGCCAGCGCCATCTCCTGGCCGCCCACGGACTGGTCTGTGTGAGCCTGGGGTTTTCTGGGCGCTGGACGGGGGCCAGGGGTCTAACGCTATCAGACAACTGTCCCAGTGTTTGTCTTCGGCCATGCTCACGCACAGGACCCGGGCTGCAGGGAAGCCGGCCTGCCTGTCATCGCCGGCACGCGGAGACCCGCTCAGGGGTGCGGGTCGGCCCAGGGCTGGAGCGAGGCCGGCCTCGATCGAATCCCTGCTCACCTTCTGTTCAGCCGAACAGTAAAGAGATTTTCAAACATGTCAGTAGAGTCGTTTGTCATAAAATACTTATGTTCAAAGACCAAATGTTCTGGGGGAGGAGCATGGGGAGAGTGGATGAAAGATGGTCAAGAGATGAGCCAGGGGACATACATGCGGACACAGACCCAGTGCGGTGAGGCCAGGGCAGAGGTGGTGGGCAGGGCCTGGGTGGAGGTGGGCGAAACGGGGGTGCAGGGTGGGGGGGGACATCTGTAATAGTGCCAACTATAAAAATAAATATATATAAAGGGCAGATTATTGTTATTATTATTATTATTTATTTTAATCCTCACCCGAGGACAATTTTGCATTTATCTTCAGACAGAGCAGCAGGGAGAGAGGGGGGAAGAGAGAGAGAAACATCGATGTGAGAGAGGCACATCGAGGAGCTGCCACCCCCACAACCCCAACCGGGACCGGGGACAAACTGCAATCGAGGTACGTGCCCTTAGCGGGAACTGAACCCGGGTCTCTCTGGTCTGCAGGCCGTCGCTCTAACCGCTGTGCCCAACCGGCCAGGGCGATTATTGTTATTTTTAAATGAATGAATACGTATCTTCAAGTGTTTTGGGTTCTATTTCCTACCGTGGTGAGTTGCTCACTGGCCACTTCTCACACTGTAACCACCATCCAGCCGAGTGCTCTGTGGGTCCTCGGTAACTTCCGAGCGTGGAGGATCCTGGGACTGAATGTCGGAGCCCCACACTGGGGATCCTCGCTCTCGGCCCCTCCAGCAAGCAAACACCCCACCTCCCTGCCATCTGTGCCCTGGCCTCACACTGGACCAGGGCCCGCCCACATGACCTCATTGTACCTCAACCACCTCTTTAAAGGCCCATCTCCAAATACTGTCATGTTCTGGGGCACTTGGTACCAGAAACACTGTGGAAGGCTCTCTGCCTCTCAAACCTCGGTATGATCAGACGGCTTTTCTGGGGGACGCAGCAAAGTGGCGGGTCACCGTGCGAAGGGGTCCGTGTCTCTCTCCAGCAGCTTGTCCCTCTCGTATGTTCTTCATGCAAATGACCAGCTCACTTCCTGGGTGCGCTGGTCCGTGGGACAGGCCGCCGCGGACGAGGACCCCCTCCCGGTCGGGAAGGTGCATCCCGGGCCTCAGCAACCCCACTGGAAGGGAACGGGAGGTGTTGGAGGTGGGCGAGGCTTCTCCGTGGACCTCAGATGGAACCAGGGCCTTCGACACGCGCACACGTGGAGCCGACCTAACCACGGACACAGGCCAGCAAGATGCTTCCTCCCCAGGTGAGGCTGCAGGGAGAAACCTAGGTAAGGCGAGGGGCTGCCTCTGTGCTGGGCACGTCCTGCTGGGACCAGTGCCCAGACCCCTGGGCCACACCCGCCAGGTTGCAACAGTGAGCCCCCACCTGCCCATCCACTGCCCTCCCTGGCGCTCCTCCCCACGGGTGTATCTGCTTCCGCACCGTGGACCTGGGCTGGTTCTGTGCTTCGCCTTGGCCAATAGAACGTGACCAAGACCTAGTTCTGCCCGGTGGGCTCCAAGAGGCACACACGAGCCATTGACCATCAGGTGACCGGGCCCTGGGCACAGCCACGCCCAGAGCCAAGGAGGCCTCCTGACACCTCCCAGGCTTTGTTGCTTAGCCGAGTTTGAGCCGGATGTCTGGCCCCTGTAGCAAGTTCCCTGCATCATGGAGCCTCCGCACCTCACCTTGGCCTCGGGCCCCTCGCAGACAGACCCCAGATCAGCACTCTACTACCTCCTATGGAAAGAATGAAAACCAACCCTGGCCGGTTTGGCTGAGCGGTGAGAAGGTCTGTCCGAGGACCAATGAGTCGCGGGTTTGATTTCAGTCAAGGGCTCCTGCCTCAGTTGCGATTCATCCCCAGCCCTGGTTGGGGTCGTGCAGGAGGCAGCGCATTGACGTGTCTCTCTCGCATCGATGTTTCTCTCTCTCTCTGCCTCCCCCTCTATCTGAAGATATAAGAAAAAAGTATCCTCAGGTGAGGATTAAAAAAAAAAAAACATGAGCCCTGGCTGATTTGGCTCAGCGGTTAAAGCATTGGCCTGCGGTCCAGAGAGACCCCGGTTTGGTTCCCACTAAGGGCACGTACCTCGGTTGCAGTTTGTCCCCGGTTGGGTCATGCGGGTGGCAGCCACTCGATGTGTCCCTTTCACGTCGATGTTTCTCTCTCCCTCCCTCCCTCCCACTCTGTCTGAACAAAATATGGAGAAGTGCCCTCGGGCCAAGGACCACGCAGCACTGCGGTTGGCCGGTCAACGCTGTGTGCCATGTCTGTCCGTAGGTGAAAGGTGTGTGGACCAGGTGGGTGGGTGGGTCCCTTTGGCCGCGGGGGCGGTGGCCTGCCGGGTTGGCGTCCTGTGGCACAGCCTGTTATCATTCCTGTCCCGTCTGCTCCCAGTTCCAACCAGCAGTGAGAGATGCTGATGAAACAAATCTCGGGAACAAGCCCGTCCCCGTGGCCTGACGAGGTGGTTCTCCCCGATGACTCGGACACTTGGCCGCGTCCCCTTGGGCCCCCCGGAAGGGTGTCGGCTCCATGCCCCGGACCCGTGTCTCTCACATCCTGGGAACCACTCATGTTCGGCTGGTCACAGGAGACCTGTGCGGACTGTGGGGACTCGGGAACCTGGAGAGCTCTCGGGCAGGGAGGCAGGGGAGCGTCTCTGGGGGCCTGGCCGAGTTTGGACGGCATGCTCACAAGATCTGAGACAAGCCCCCCAGTTACCTCGGGACAGGGGTGCCGCTCTGGCCGCTGGTTCTCAGAGGGCTGGGAGCTTTCCTGAGGTTCTCAAAGGGCAGGAGCCGTGTGGGGTGTGACAAGCAGGTGTTGTCCTGGGCCAGCTGGACCGGACAAGTGCTCCTGACCCCCGGGACCTGGTGCTCGGGACAGGACGAGTTAGCTTAGTGAGGGGTAACCGGGTTCCTACAGGGCAGTCTCAAGCCTGGGCCACTGGGAGATGATGGCACCGCCTACAGGAAGGCCTCCAGGATTACTCCCACCTCTCTGAGATGGATGGGGCCTCGTTCCCTGGGGCCTCGTTCCCTGGGCCCTGGGGCAGTCAGTCCGGACCAGTTATTCTGCTCCGACCGGCGAAGCCCTTTGTAACTGACTTCAGAGGCTGATACCAGGGTTCCAGGGGAAGGTGCCCCTTTGGAGGGGACCTGAGCTCAGGTTGGGGAAACAGGAGAGAAACGGAAGACAGCCTCAGACCTGACAGCACAGTCTGCGGGGAAAAGTACACACACACCTCGGAAGCCTCTGAGGTCGGTTACAAAGGGCTTCGCTGGTCGGAGCAGAATAACTGGTCCGGACTGACTGCCCCAGGGCCCAGGGAACGAGGCCCCATCCATCTCAGAGAGGCGGGAGTAATCCCGGAGGCCTTCCTGCAGGCGGTGGGCCTCGGGAGAACATCTTGAAGTGAGGAGGAGGCTGTAGGCAGTCATCCAGATCAGAAGTCTGATTCAGAAGTTTGGTCGTAAGAGAAAACACTGAGACAAAGGGGGGGGGAACAAGAGAGGGAGGGACGGAGACAGGCAGAGACTGGAGAGGCCAGGGAGCAGAGGGAAGCCTTTTCGCTCCGGGAACACCCCTCTGAAAGAAACAACGTGAAGCCTTTTCTAGACGTTTCTTCCCATGTTCTTCCCGCTCCTCTCGAAGTGGAGACGCTACAACAGTGTCACGATGTCTGCACACTTCTAGCCGTTCAGGTGGTTTATGGAATTAGAGCCACATTTTCAGGCTGCTGCCAAGAGCGGGGAGACCTCAGCCCGGCCCGCAGCCCACACCTGCGGCCTCCTCACCCCCGACCCTGGAGGCTATTTTTACCCACTCGATGTCCCGTGATTAGTCAGGGTAATTAAGCAGTGGATGGTCACTCAGGGCTTGGCAGCAATAAGCCTAGGAGGCGTCCAGCACGGCCATGAATAAACATCACCTGGAAGATGTCAGGAAGACTTCATTCCACCTCGGAATGTCCAGAAATGGGAGGACAGCGCCCCTGGGGAGGGGACGGCTGGCTGTGGGGGAGGAGGAGGGTCCACTGTGACTCCCTGACCCCAGGCCGACCAGCAGGCGAGCTCCCGGCCCAGGCTCCTCCCGAGTCCTTGCTCCTGCGACAGGCTGCCCACCAGGCGTCTGGGGAGTGTCCCCTCCTTTCAACCAAAGGTCTCGGGACTAAATCGAGTTCGTATGGAGGACTTGCCCGCCGGGCGAAGGGAGGCAGGGCGGGCCTCCCTGCGTGGTGGACGCTCGAGAGGAGCCGGGGCTGTCGGGGGGATTTGGGGTTTTCTGGAGATCAAGGGGGACAGTCATGAAACAGACTCTCACACCTCCACCCACAGGAGCTAATCACAGGCCCCGTGCTGGGCTCTGGAACAATCCGCCACCAAGTCCCGCTGCCGCGGCAGCTCCCAGCCCCTGGAGCGCCCCAGGGACTCTGGGGAGAGTGGGTGAAGGGGTCAAAGGTACAGACTTCCAGGTGTAAGACCATAAAGTCCTGGGAATGTGTGTATAGCGTAACCATAGTAACGGTGCTGTACTGTAGATTTGAACGTCGTTGAGCAAGGAGGCTGCAGAAGCTCTGGTCACAAGAAAAATTACATTTGTAACCAGGTGGGTGCTGGGTGTCCAGTGAACCTAGTGTCGCAAAGTATACAAATGCCAGACCACCAGCTGTGCACCTAAAACGAACACAATGTTACATGCAATTACATCTCAGTTCACAAAGTAAACAGATGAAATTAATAAAAGCCCAGCGACCAGCAGCCATGCTGGTGGACCAGTGGTTTTCCCGGGGAGCTGAAGGTGGGCTGAGCCCCCCGCCGGGCCCTGTTCAGACCGTGCACCCGTGGGAAAGCAGAGAAAAGCCTAACACTTCGACTCTCTGGCCCTTTGCAGAAGTCTGCCCGCCCCCGCCCCAACCCCGGAGCTAAGAGGCTGTCCCCCCAGGAGTTGTGCTTGGTTCGCCACTCGACTAAATCCATGCCTGGAACGTGTCCTCCAACCCACACGCCGTCCGTCTGTCATTCACACCCAGAGGACCACTTGGTGGCGTTCACATCGCGGATCTCCACAGAAACAGCGACGTTCCGGGATCCTGACACGTCCCAAACCGTGTCCGCCCAAAACAGTCCATCACAGACAGCAAGGGACACAGCGCCGGGTGGATTTCAGCATCACCCACAGACCATCCTTCCCACGTGTGGTTGTCACCAAGGAAGAATGTGTCGTTTGACCCAAAGACCCAACAAAAGGGGGATTTCCAAAATTGATTTGAAAGAGAGAGACATTGATCTGTTGTGCTACTCAGTGATGCATCGGTCGATTCCCGTGTGTGCCCTGGCCGGGGATCGAACCTGCAACTTGGCGTATGGGGACGACGTTCTAACCAACCGAGCTACGTGGCCAGGACAACATGGGCTTTTTGAAGGACCCACACCAACACCGCTCCCAGGTTAGCTCTGCAGCATCTCTCAGTGCACTGACCCTGCCACCTGGTCCCTACACGCCGCTGTGCATGGGACTCACACAGAGCTGGTGCACACGGCGCTTCCCTGGCCCCGCCACAGAGACCCTCGTGCGGCAGGACTCCGGCTGACCGAGCACCGGGGCCTCAGGCACTCAGCCCAGCGGATTGAACACGAGGCCCGAGGCTGGGGATCGCTCCAGGAGGAGGAACAAAATGCTTGACCAGAGCCCCAAGTGCAGGCCACACACCGTCATCTCCACCAGCCACGTGGCGTCTCTGTCCCGACCAGCAGGGACCCAGTCGGCTCACAGGAGGTTGCTCCCTGGGGTCAATGGAACAGTGGCCTCTGGCGACGTCCGCGTGCTAATGCCGGAAACGGAGCACCGTAGGGCTCGTGGGCACAGGGAATTGACGGCACCGGGGGACAAAGGGTGCCAATCAGACGGCCTTCCATGGGCAGAATCGCAAGGGGCCTGACGCCGGGGGGGAGGGGAGGGTGGCGGGGGGCGGGGAGGGCGGCGGGAGAGGTCAGGAAGAAGCAGGCTGGGGATGCTGCCGCTGGCTTGCAGGACGGAGGAGGCCCCGAGCCGAGGGACACGGGCGCCTCCAGACGCCGGAAAGGCCAGGAGACAACTGTCCACTGCAGTGCCGGCGGAGCTAGCCCTGCCAGCACCCCGAGGTTGCCCCGGCCAGGCCCCCGTGGGAGCCGGACCTCCCAAACTGCGGGGTCGTCCATGTGACCACCGCGAAGGCAGCTGTCGCTGAGGCTGAGGGGACGTCTGCGAGGACAGAGGCTGCCGGTGCCAGTTGGTTCTGCCCCACCGCTGACCGCTTGGTCGTCTAGTGTCCACGCCCATCATGCCCACCCACGTGTTCTTGCAGGTGTCATGTCAACTGGCCACGCCAGCACGGTCACGATTCCCCGCGGCAGGATGAGCCCCGTCCCACGTCTCGGGGGCAGACCGGCAGCATGCTGGGGGCGGAAGCAGAGGGCGGAAACCCTTCTGGTGACTGTGACGCCTTTGAAGCCACTGCCGCCCGCTGACAGGTGAGTAAACAGCTCGGAGGATCAGGAACAGAGGGGCCTTTCATCAGGTGACACGCCAGTCCTCACGGAAACCGCGTCAGGAGGACACAGACGGCGGAGACACCTGCTGGCGGGTCTCCCGCGGCGCCACGCCGCCGGTTCTGACGAGGGTCCCGACAGGGACCCCGCTTGTCCGGAGGTCCCGGGAAGAAGGGCTCCGGAATTTCCTCCTCGGGCTTTTAGGCTGCCGACCAAACGCATCGCTGACCGTCCGCCAGGTGGGAAGAGCGCGTCCTGCCAGGAGCGTCTGACTGTCCCCTGGACGGGTCCGCGGACGTTGGTTTCTGCTGCTCACACCGTCTCAGGAAGGTCCCTGCTGGCTCCGTTCAGTGGCTGGTTCCCCAGTAACATTTATGCTTTTTCCCTGACCAAGAAGATGTGACGTGTTAGCAAGGAGACCTCTCGGTGGGCAAGGGGGGCTGGTTTCCATCCTGCAGACAGAGCCCCGAACCCGCACCCGGCCCGCAGACGGCCCCGAACCTGCACCCGGCCCGCAGACAGAGCCCCGAACCCAGCACCCGGCCCCCAGACAGAGCCCCGATCCCAGCACCCGGCCCCCAGACAGAGCCCCGATCCCAGCACCCAGCCCGCAGACAGAGCCCCGATCCCAGCACCCAGCCCGCAGACAGAGCCCCGATCCCAGCACCCGGCCCGCAGACAGAGCCCCGAACCCGCACCCGGCCCGCAGACAGAGCCCCGAACCCAGCACCCGGCCCGCAGACAGAGCCCCGAACCCGCACCCGGCCCACAGACAGAGCCCCGAACCCAGCACCCGGCCTGCAGACAGAGCCCCGAACCCGCACCCGGCCCGCAGACAGAGCCCCGAACCCAGCACCCGGCCCGCAGACAGAGCCCCGAACCCAGCACCCGGCCCGCAGACAGAGCCCCGAACCCACACCCGGCCCGCAGACAGAGCCCCAAACCCAGCACCCGGCCCGCAGACAGAGCCCCGATCTCAGCACCCGGCCCGCAGACAGAGCCCCGAACTCGAACCCGCACCCGCCCTGCAGGCAGAGCCCCGAACCCGCACCAAACAGGAGCCTGGCTGAGGCCTCCGGAGGCGGGGCTATGTGCCAGGATGGGCCCCTGGAAGGCTCTGGACGGTGTTGTGTCTCTAATTATGTGGATAATTAGAAGGGATGTCCAACCCCGTAATGAGGCCAGGAGAGGCCAGTGCAGGCAGACTGGTTCCTCAGCCCTGGTGACCTCTCAGCCCACCGTTTGGCCTGGAGTCATAGGCCTCTGCCCGCACCAGCAGCTCAACCTCTTACCGCCATGGGGCACGAGCCCTCCCCCACGGCCTTCCACAGGGCCAAGGATCCTCGAAGTCGCTACCTCATCTGACCTCTGCAGTGACCCACGAGGTCGCTGTGCAGGGGGCATCTTCAGCTCCACTGAGGGCACAGGTCACAGCCCCCCTGGGCTCACCCCTAAAGCTTTCCAGGAGGGTCGCCTGAGGAAGACACAGGAATACAGAGACGTGAGCTCTGGCCCTTAACTCAAGGCCTCCCTTCTCACCCTAAAAATAGACATAAGATCTAAAGTTATGTCTGTCGCCTGGCCGGTGTGGCTCAGTGGCTGAGCGTCGACCCTGCACCAAGAGGTCGCTGGTTCGATTCCCAGTCAGGGCACATGCTCAGGATGTGGGCCTGATCCCCAGTGGGGGGCGTGCAGGAGGCGGCCAGTCCATGTTCTCTCTCACCCATGTTTCTGTCTCTCCCTCTCCCTCTAAAAAAATCAATAAAGAAAAAAACAAAGTTATGTCTGTCTGCCCGTGACACATTGGCTCTCAGCTGTCAGTGCCTGTTTGGGAGGCGACACTCCGCGCCCAGAGGTCCCAAGGACTGCGTCCGAGCTGGACCCAGAAATCTACCTTTCCACCCAGACACCCAGCGTTTCCCACGCAGCTGGTCTTGGTTCGAATCCGGACCCCTGGGGGAGCAAAAGGGCGTGGTTACTATCGAGGCTGGGACTGCGGCTTACGAGGGGCCACCTGGGCCAGCTGGACAGACCCGCCCGGTGCTGACATCCTCTAGGGCATCGTTAGGGCAACGGCGTGGGCGGGGCCATCGAGATTCTGACTCACGCCCATCCTAAACCTCACAAGAGGATTTATGGTCGGTTGTGGGTGAGCACCAGGGGCAGATGTCAGACAGTTGTCCTTCTTCCCTGTGCGTGGGAACTATTTTTCAGTGCACAGGTTGGCTCAGACAGGCAAATTCTTTCAAGGGCCAGTGTCCATCACTGTCCTTTTCATCTTCATCTGTTTCCAAAAAGAATCGGGAGCCACAGCAAATTGTCATCACCTTGTATCACTCTGACATTCCATTCCTCCTGTCTCTCTCTAATAGCCACTCTGCCTGTCTTCGTCCATAGGGAGAGACCTGGTTTCTAGCTCTCTCTGTGGCCACCGAGAACTAAGATTCCTCTCCCAGACTCTCATGCAGGGACTTGCGGCCACGTCCAAGTTCAGGTCAAGGTTTGTGCCCCTTCCAGGAAGTTCCTCAAGGCATAACATTCCTTGCCTGTTCTTTCTTCTGGCTGGAACGTAAACCTAATGGCTGGTGCTCTGGCAGCTATCTTGGGCCGTGAAGTCACCTTGAGAATGGAAGCCAAGCATGGTAGGACAGACGGCTTATGGACAGGGAGTAGATGGTGGGAGCCAGGGGCTGGGGCAGAGGAGGAGGGGAGGTCATGTTTAATGGGGACAGAGGCTCAGTTTGAGAAGCTAAGGAAACGCTGGAGATGATGGTGGTGGTGGTCACACCAAATGGGAATGTACTCAATGCCACTGAACTGTGCCCTTAAAAGTGGTTGTGTTGGCAAATTTTATATTATGTGTATTCTGCCACAGTTTTTAAAAAAGACCCTGAATTCGCCCTGGCCAGTTTGGCTCAGCGGTTAGAGCATCGGTCTGTGGACCAGAGAGGCCCGGATTCGTATCCTGCTAAGGTCACATTCCTGGGTTGCAGTTTGTCCCCGGCCCCGGTTGGGGTCGTATGGGTGGCCACCACTCGATGTGGCTCTCTCATATCAATGTTTCTCTCTCTCTCTTCCTCCCTCTCTCCCTCCCTCTCTACCTGAAGATAGGTGCAAAAATGTCCACGGGTGGGGATAAAAGAAAACACACCCTGATTCATCGCCTCCCCTCCAGACCTGCTTCTCGCGCACCTTTCTGACCTCATGGGGGGCACCGCGTGCTCTTGCTTGCTCAGGGCAGGGGTCAGTTATCCCAGACGCACTCCCCTGAATCCAGCCGGTCACCAGGTCCCACATTCCATCCAGCCCCCTGGGAGCTGCCACGCGACCCCTCCACCCTGGTACAACTCCCATCAACCTGCACCAGACCACCCAGGAGCCGCTTAGAGGGTCCCCAGCCCCATCCGCCGTCCCCAGTCTGTGCGTCACACAGCCATGTGAGGACGTCCTACCCTGTGTTCCCTCCTGCAGCTGGCCAGGGCCGTGCAGCTCCGGCCTGGTCGCCACTGTCCCCTCCCTGAACACCCCCGGCCATCTCCACGCCCTGCACCCATCCAGAACGGGTCAGCTCCTCAACTCCCGAGAGCGTTCCCGATCCAGAGAGTATGGGGGGGTGGCCCTGCCTCAGCTTCCCCGACCTTTGTCTGCCAACAGGTCACCCTGGACGCCCTCTGCAGATACCGCCTGGGGGCTTGCCTCGCGGGCTCCTCCCACCTGGGAAGTCCGCAGTGGCCTCTGACACAGGTTGGCGGATGTGGAAAGGTGGGGGGACGAGGGCTGGTGACCACACACCACCTCGGCCGTCTCCCCGATGGGTGAGCTCCAGACCGACTCCGCCCACCCGGGGCTCTCTCAGCACCCCGGATCTTCCCCGCGTGACTTAAAGGATGTTTACAAGCCTCAGAGACCTCGTGTGCTCTTCAAACGCAAAAGCCGGTCTTGATCAATGCGTGTTAAGAAAGGACACCCCTTTACAAAGCAGAGGTGGCGGCTGGGACGCCCGGAATCCGACTTCCAAGAGCTCGGGGCAGCGCTCTTCTGAAAAACTTAAAAGCAGATGCTGTTAGGGACCAATTTCTGTGCATTTACAAGCACCTGCTGGGCAGATACCGCCTGGGGGCAGAGGGTGCCAGGGCAGGGTCCTGACGGGCGTGCCCCGGAGAAGCGGGGTGCCCTCACTCTTTCCCCAGGTCTCCTGCGCCCCGGGAAACCCTGCTAGGAACCTGGGAGACGCAGGTGACGAAGACAGCGTCCTCGCTTGGGAGCTTGTGGTCCTGGAGGACGTCAGACAGGAGACAGCTGGTGAGATCACGCCGCCAGTTGCAGGAGGTAGTTAGTGGCGGTAAATAGAAATAAAGGCAGGGGAGGAGCAGAGCAGAGGGCGGGAGAAAGGTCGCCTGAGTCAGACGGAGTGATGGAGAGAAGCCCTTTCAGAGGCAGGCGGGGGAGGGTTCTGGGAGGGGTCACTGCTGGTGTTGCTGGAGGAGCCGGGAGGAAGGTGACCTCAGTCCCCACGCTGCCCGAGACTGCCCTGCATGCCTGGCAGCGACGCCCCGTTTCACCAGGGCACACGCTGGGCGCAGGGAGCCCCTGCTGGGCCGGCAGCTCACACTGGCTCACTTTTAGTGAGTGAGTACTATTTTTTTTTTCTTTATTGATTTTAGAGAGAGAGGAAGGGAGAGATAGAAACATCAATGAGAGAAGAACATCGACTGGCCGCCTCCTGCACGCCCCCCACTGGGATCAGGCCCACAACCTGGGCATGTGCCCTGCCCGGGAATCGAACCAGTGACCTCTTGGTGCAGGGTCAGTGCTCAACCCCTGCGCCACACCGGCCGGGCAGTGTGAGTACAGTGCTTGTACCCCGGCAGCAGAGGGACTGGGGGCCGTCTGGAAAGAGAGGCTGGATCCCAGCGCCGATCGTGGGAATGACAGACAGGCCTCCACGTCCCCAACGACCCCCCAGAGGCCCGGCTGTGTGTCTGACAACCGCAGCAGCCCAATTTACCTGTGACTTAGTGACATAGTCACCCCACGAAGCCAGTGGACACGGAGGCCTGTCCATTTGTGTGACTGACCAGGAAACGGGCGAGGGGGCAGGAGGAGGAGGGGACGGGGCCATGGCAGGCGACCCCACGGGGGAGTGGGCAGGGTGCCCCCGGAAAGGCAGGACGATGAGAATCTGGACGGCAGGATGTCACAGGGTGGAGACCCAGGGCTCTGGGCACCTTGCGAAGTATCAGGAGAGAGACTGAGGGATTCCAGGTAGCAGGTGGCTGGCCAGCTCCCTGCGGCCTGTCTGCCCCTCCCTGGACTGCCCGGTGGCTTGGGGCCTTGGGGGTGGAGCCAGGGGACTTGCTCTCCCAGGATGGAGCAGAGAAGCAGAGACACCACTCTGCTCTCAGACAGCCAACCTGGCGGACACTGGGGTTACCACAGGTCGCTCTCGGGATCGCAGGGCGGGGAGAAGAGTAGGCACTTCTTGGCCCAGGGTCAGCCAAGTCCCATGACAGAAAGTGGTGTGACTCGGTCAGCCTTCCAGAATGGCACAACCTCTAGAGGGGTGTTCCCGCTGTGCACAGGGCGAGGGCCAAGTTTCCAAAAACATCCTGTTTCCACACTTGGCTCAGCAGAGAGCGGCGCTTACCCAACCAGCCGCCGAGAGGGGCACAGAGGCTGAGACGTGGGCACAGCTGAATCGCCTGCTATCGCTGGCGTCAGGGGGCCACACCCCCCACCGCGGGGTGGGCAGGTGAAGGGGCCCTCGCTGGGGACAAATGAGTGCTTGTGTTTGCTCTGCAAATAGCCCTCGGCAAACAGGAAGGCCAGGTCTCAGAAGTCCTGGAAGGTGACCCGCCCAGACCCCGGAGAATTCGCTCCAATCACCAACGGCTCACACACGGCCACAGGAGAGGGTTTCTCAACGCGCGATTATAACACCCATTCTGTAGGGCAAAGTGGCTTGTGTACTTGGGTCCCCAACCTTTACCCTGATTGTCCGGTGTCACCCCGCAGCCGGTCACGAGCAAGGGTTTCACCGCCGGCCCAGGCGCAGGCTTGGAGTTCCTTTTCCCGGTGTTCACAACACCCTCATTTGCATGATTAGTATGTCAGAGTCACTGAGCTAAGAATAAACCCGCCGAACACAAATGCACCTGCGGAGCAAAAAGGAAAAGACAAAGAAACGACTCGACACAGCCAAACGGGCAGGAGACGCTGGAATTCCCCCAAAACAGCGTGCAAGGCGCTTGAAATCGTGCCTTCGCTGGGACGACGACGCGGAGCTCGGGGACCAGCCTTCCCGACGCTCCCGGGGAACATGAGCGCCAGGTGTTCCCCACGCGGGTGGGTCGCCATCCGACCCCATCCGACTGTCCCAAAAGCCCCAGAGGAGGGGGTCCCCGCCTGCTCCCGCTCCTTCCTCCCCGGGCCCTGCTGGATATTCCAGGCCTCAGTTGGTGCCGCATCAGCCCAGACCCACCTCTGCCTCTGGCTACAGGCCAAGCCTCTGGTTTCCGGCCAGAACTGGGGGTGGGGTTGTCGCCCAGGGCACAGTGGCCACAGGGAGCAGAGGGGAAGAGAAACCAAAATGATGCCCAAGGGGCCTCCAATGGGTGGGCCAGACCCTCCGTGGACACTGGCCGGGTGCTGGGGAGAAATCCCTGCGTGGACCCCGGGGGCCGTCCGCAGCCAACTCCCTGGAGCGCAGCCTGTCCAGCAGAACCTTCTGCCGCGATGAGAAAGTTCTAGGTCACCCTGCCCCTGAAACACGGCTGGGGTGACTCAGGACGGGGGGCAGGTGCGGCTGGTGCCACCGGATCCGCCGGGGCCCAGAAGGCAGTACGTTCTAAGGGTCCCTAGCAACGGAATTCTTTGGGGGTCAGGTGGAAGGAGCCCCCTGCTTCTACCTAGAATGCTGGCTCCCGAGGCAAGGCTCATTCTGGGTCCCATGTCCCATGCAATGGCACTTGACCTTCGCCATTTCAAGTCGTCCCTGGGCCACATACCGACTTGTTCTAGACGTTCTCAGTCACTACCTTTGCCTGCTGACAAGAAAAACAGAAAAGACTTAAAGGAAAAAAAGGAAGATGCCGGTCCGGAGACGATGACAAAACGAATTGCTCCATTTGGACCTCGGTGACAGAGAAGTCCCAAATGTCCTCAAGGTCAGGGTCTGCGAGTGTGCAAAGGAAACCTGGAGAATTCAGGAATTCTCTTTGAACAGGTTGAGCCACATCAGGGGACTCCCACGCTTTTAGATCCGTTAAAAAAAAAAAGAAAGAAAGAAAGAAAATGATTAACCAAAATAATTAGAAACACCTGGCAAGGTCAAGGAACCAGGAAAAGTCCTTGAGTGAAAAGGCAGGATCCCGGGGTAACTGGAGCACAGCCGAGACGCTAATCTACAGCCCCTGAGCTTTCCTTGGCCCGGGAGGCGGGAAACAGCCGTGGCCCGGCCAGCGGGGAGACCCAGCCCGCCCGGCTGACCTTCCTGCCGGGAGACTTGGACCAGCTCTGAGACTTCAGAGGAAGCAGACATGAGCCAACTTGAGCAGAGTGGGCAGCAGTGAGTCAGAGAGGAGAACGTTACACTTGGGCAATAGTTCTGGGGAACAGACAACCGGGGAGACACGGCCCGTCAGCGCTCCTGGTTTGGACGCAAGGCAGGGGGGCTGCCGAGAGGGGGGACCACAGGAGGGACGTGGCCACAGAACAAGGTGCGCTTCCCGCCACCGCGTGGCTACAGCCTCACCCAGCTGTGCCGTTCACGAGAACGTGTCCCCACAAAGTTCTTAGCAGGGTCCACCCAGCTGCAGCCCGGCGGGGCCCAGCTCGGCCACCTGGCCCGCGGTGTGGGGCGGGGCCACCAGCCAGCGCAGGTGCACGGAGCTTGCCCTGTGGCCCTCCCTCCCCGCTGACCCCGGCTTCCCTCCCGCCCTCGGCTCATTCTGGGCGTAACCGCGCGTTCTTCACTGTGGTTTTCTCTCCTCACTTCTAAGTGAAAACAGGCTCTTACACGTGTGGCCGTCCCTGTAGAACACAGAGACTACGGAAGTTAACCCGTGCCAACCGATGTGTCCCTAAGCGGTCACAGCTCAGGAGATCTACCCACGTCTTGTTTTTCTCAATTAAGGCAAAGAATAAAGTGCACTCTTTAGAGTGCCGACAACACGGGTGTCGCAACCCGGTCACCGACATCAAACATCACCCCGGCAGGCCCACCGCCACATCAAAGGCCTCCCCACCAGCGGGCACTGGATGTTGGGGTGTCTTATGAACACTCCTTGGGTCTGAAGCCCTGGACATGAAGACCCTGGGGAGCGGGACCCCCTTCTGCGGTCCAGCTGGTCCTGCCCCCTCGGGTTCGGAGCAGGTCAAGCTCCGTGTTCCAGGGTGCGGAGGCCCCCTCCAAGGAGGACGTGGGCCCCTTCGTCCAGGTGCTGAGGGAGCACAGACAGCTGAGCCTGCCGTCTAAGGGCTCGAGTTCACAGGGAGGCACCCACATGCCGCACTGCTGGGTCACAAAAACCCCAAGACTCAGGGCCGTAAGAGAGACGGAGGAGAGGAAGGCACCACCCCTCTGAGGGGGTCACAGCAGGACAGCCGAGCCCCACCCGCCCGCCTCGGTTCTACAAACACAATGTCAACCAACACACATGAAATCCTCTTCGTTCTTCTTTATTTGGTTAATACTCATTGAGGATATACTTTCCATTGATTCTTTTTCAGAGAAGTGGGAGGGAAGGAGGGAAGGCGGGAGAGACAGGGACATGGATGTGAGAGAGACACATCGATTGGCTGCCTCCTGAACATGCCCCATCGGGGCCCGGGATTGAACCTGCAACCCAGGTACGTGCCCTTGACCGGGAATTGAACCCGTAACCCTTCCGTTCAGGGGCTGATGCTCTAACCGCTGAGCCACGCCGGCCAGGGCGAAGTCTTCACCTTGGCCTAGTAATCGGGGAGGGCACAGAGCACAGTGGGGGCATCTCTGTGATAGCACCTCGTCCCCCATGACAACCGCCCGCTCCCTGGGGGCACGCGGCTCGGGGGTCCCACAGAGCAGCAGCTGTGACCGGTGTGCACCCGTACCCCCGACACAGAGTCGATTCCCCGGATTGCATGCGATACAGACACAAGCTGCGGGCCCCCCGACGTCCTCGTTCCCCAGGACACACATCGTCTCCCAACTCGTTTGCCAAGGAGAGAGGAACAGAGATCCAGGAAAATGACAGAGGCGGCCCAGGGGAAGACAGCGTACGCGGACCACACAGTGCTCAGGGACACTCCGTGGGAGGACCCTGCGGGGAACTGCGTGCCTGCGTCCTCCTGCAGCTCCTCCCACACCCCTACACCCGCTGAGGAGACACCCCTGCAGGGGGCGCCTCTCTGGGTGTAGGTTAGTCAGAGGTGAAAGAAAGTTTACTTCAGCCCTGGCCGGGTAGCTCGGTGGTTTAGGGAGCTGTCCTGACACACCAAGGTGGTAGGCTCAATCCCCCATCAGGGCACATACGAGAATCAACCAATGCACGCGCCGGTGTGGCTCAGTGGCTGAGCGTCGACCCTGCACCAAGAGGTCACCAGTTTGATTCCCGGTCAGGGCACATGCCCAGGGTGTGGACTGATCCCAGTGGGGGGTATGCAGGAGGCGGGCGGCCAGTCGATGTTCTCTCTCATCGATGTTTCTCTCTCTCCCTCTCCCTTCCTCTCTCTCTAAAATAATAAAGAGATAATAATAATAATAAAAAAGAATCAACCAATGAATGCATCAATAAATGGAGCAACGAATCAACACCTTCCCTCTCTCTCTTCCTCTCTTCCTAAAAACCAATTTTTAAAACGGCAAAGGGTTATGATGAGGTTTCCCCAAAAGCCTTGCTACTCAAAGTGTGGTGCTGGGGAACCGGGAGCCTGAGAACCTGCTAGAATGCAGACCCCGGGCCCCCAGACCCGGCTGATGAGCCCGCAGGCCAGTGGGGTGATGAGTCGGACTGGTCTGGAGTCAGAGCGCGTGGCCTGCAAGGGCGTCAGCTCCCGGCTGTGTGGCCTCGTCTGGGCACAGAGGTGAGGATCCGTGGGACGCAGACAAGTGCGCCCTCCCCAAACACCCTGCCCGCGCGGACATTCACAGGGGTGACGGCACAGACCACCGCCAGCAGTGTCTGGCATCACCAGGAAGAGGACTTTGTGGTAAAATTCCTGGAAGGTGTCATTGACCACAGGGTCAATCATTAACGCCGGGTCGAACAAGCCCCCTGACGCAGGAGCCACCGCAGGTCATGACCGCACAGAGGTCAGGGAAGGTCGTGCATGCTGGGCACACAGGGGCACTGCCCTCCAGCAAAGCAGTCCCCTCTCACGGAACCCGTCTGCTCTGTTGTGTAAGCGAAGCTTTTGTTTCTGCCCTAATTTTATTTGAGGGAAAGTGGAGTGGGGGGGCTGCAGTGGGGGGAGGCAGCAGAGTTTGGGGTGACTGAGCGTGCGCCAGGGCCCCTCGGCCATTCCCCCATTCTGCAGCTCCCTCCCTGTCCTGAGACACAGATGAGTTCCCTGAGGACAGCCAGGTGAACTCGGGGGCCCACGAAAGAGGGGGGCAGAACGCGCAGCTCGGACAGACGGCAGGCTCATTGCGCGCAGACTTACAGCGTGTTTATTGCTCAAGCGCAGGGTCAAAAGTATTTCTGACCTTACTTAAATATTTGTCATTTAAATACATAAATCTGTCTCTCCGTATCTACGTCTAGGGGGAAATGCTCACACTCCCAGAGCCGAGAAGGGGAGGGGTCGGAGAAGCAGCCTCCTGGAGCCGGAGGGCCTGCAGCACCGTCCAGTAGCCGGTAGCGGAGGAAGCAGAGATCAGGGAGCAGGACTGACTCTCCCGGGTCACGTGGCGAGTGGCTGAGTCAGACCCGGGACCCAGAGCCTGGGAGACACAGGCTCAGGTGCTAGACTCCACGCTGCTTGGGAAGTGGGGCCCACACACTCCTTGGCGATGGACGTCTGGGATGGTCTAGGCAGCAATAACGCACAGACGACAGGCAAACTCAGGGGGGCCACCGAGTGGAGGAGATTAGTCTCGCTCTCCGGCTCCCGCGCGCTGAGAGGGGAGGGCGGAGGGTGTTCGAAATGAAACGTAGGATTCTGTTTCCTCCGCAGAAAACTCCCGTCTGAAACTTATTCATCAAAAGGTTTAGAGCTTTTTGAGAAATGCTGTGAAAATAGGAATATATTTAAGGAACTGACAAAGAAGCTTTAATTCAATATTCACTACCCAAGACAGCGCGGGGAGCTTAGGGTGGGAGATTACAGAATCATTATGCAAAGTGCCCCCTAGGACCAACCGCCTGCATGAATGGTCCAAGCCTGAGGCCGCACCTTCGGGGCTTTTCAGAAGTGATGACACAGGCTGAGGGTGGGGCCCGCCACAAGCATTGCCTCGGGCCCCAGCCCCACCCCTACCTGTGGTGTTTCCTGAAGGCTCAAGTTTGCGAACCTGTGGCCGGACTCAGTGAGGGTTCTGCCGTGTGTGGCGGGTCTGAGACAAGCATCGCTCCGTCGGACATCTGGTCGCTCGCCTGTGGCCCGGTGGTACCCTTTTCGTGAGCATCTACACCAACCACTCCGCCCTCCACCAGTGCCACAGGCTCCTCTCCGGTTAAGCTCCTTATTAACCAGGGATTGAATCATTAGTGACAACATGAAGCTGAAACCCTTTTCTCCCCACAGTGATGTATCCTCAGTACCATGTATTGAGAAAACAACCTGGTGTATAACAGATACAGTTACAAAATGTTGCCTCACTCCCCTCCAAGAGCTGAAAATTCACGCCCGTAAAATAAAAACACATCGACTATGACTATTCGACGATGACTCTTCGTGTTCCCGAGCCAACGGGGAGCGGTTCGCTGGGCCAGGAACCAGGGCCCGCTCGAAGGTCATGCAGCCCTGGGTCTGCGGGAAGGACCACCTCCGGGCTTGCTAGGAATGCAGCATCCCAGGCCCCGCCCGGGACCCAGGCATCAGCATCTACATTTTCACAGGGTGCCTGGGAACTGTATTCACATGAAAATCTGAGAAGCCTGCCGTAGCTGGGACTTGATAGATCCTGGGTGGAGCTACTGGGTGTCAAACCCTTTTGCCTTTTTGATGCAAGAAATACCAACTGCTGTCAAAGAGATACATTATCATCTTCAACACCAAGACAGCCATTTTTTTTTTTTTTTTATCCTCACCCGAGGACATTTTTCCATTTTTTGTACAGACAGAGTGGGAGGGAGAGAGAGGAACAGAGAAAGAGAGAGAGAAACATCGATGTGAAGGGACACATCGAGTGGCTGCCACCCGCACGACTGACCAGGGCCGGGGACAAACCGCAACCGAAGTACGTGCCCTTAGCGGGAACCGAACCCGGGTCTCTCCAGACCGCAGGCCGACGCTCTAACCGCTGAGCCAAACTGGCCAGGGCCAAGACAGCCATTATTAAATGCCTCCTGCATGGCCTTGGAGTAGGCTTCTTTTAGAAAAGACAATTCACTTTTCCTTCCTAAATAGGCTGATTTAAATGGAAATCACAACTGGCACCTGGGTCACACACAAGAGGGAGATGTCGAAAAGTCTCTTGAAGAAAGAAGACTTCACCTGACTTCTTGAGGCTCAAGGGAATTTGAAGTTTAGGGACCAGTGGAAAAGGGAGATTTTTATTATTTTATTTATTTATTTTTTTAGGGAGAGAAGAAGAAAGAGAGAGAGAGAAATAGACACATGGGTCGGCTGCCTCCTCATCTGCACACAGGCCTCTGCACACGGGTGGGGGTGGGGAGGCTCAAAAGGGAAGTAAAAAAACAGGCCGCCCTCATGCGTCACATGGCCTAGGTTTGGTCAAGGCAAGGGTGACATCATTTTGGACCACTGTGGTTAATTCAGCAGACCCGAGGGGCTTGAGCGGGGGCTGGGCTGGACGAAGGCAGGGACCTGTGGGCGGTTCCCCCAGGACATAAGAGCTGAGAAGGCAGACAGCTTGGCAAGGCCACAACCCCACGGTCTGTTGAAAGGGCTCAAAGCAGCCTGCAGAGCGGCCTGCTCCGCTGGGCCCGCTGCACCTCACTTCACAGTAAACGCAGCTAAAATATTCTCTTTAGTGAGAAAAATGCCCTCCCGCGGCTGTTGTATTATGCATGGCTTTCCTAGGGGCGGACGATCGCTCTGATGCCTCTAATAGTTTCATCTCTCCGTCCGTGGCAGGATGTGGTTCTCGTCTTCTGACACAGCTCCTGGCACGCCAGCCCCATCGTCGGCGCCTCGCAGGGAAACCAAAGGCCGCGCACCCTGCTTTACAAGCAAAACTATTGACTCAAGCATCTGAAGGCGGTCTCCAGCCTCATAAATAATGTTCCCTGCCAAGTGCTCTCCTTGCAGCGCGTTTCAGCACTGGTTCGGGTCGATCACCTCCTTTTCGGAGACCAGCTTCCCCAACGCTCGCTGGTGGGGAGCAGCTGCGCCCCGACCGACCGTAAGATCCGCCGGGCCTGGCACGGCCTCCAGGACACCAGGGACAAGTGCTGGAGCCAGCCTAGGAGGACAGTACGAGAGGGCGCGGTGCCGGGGACAAGGCACAAAAATAAAAAAAGTCCCCAGAGAAGAGCTTTGTGCTTCCTCTTGTCTACAACTCACACGGCGGTGAGAATAAAAAAAAACAAAAAACCTACGGCCCTGGCTTGTGTGGCTCAGTGGTTAGAGCAGCGGCCCGTGCTCCAAAGGGTCTCAGGTTCGAGTCCCAGGACCTGGGTTGCAGGTTCAATCCCCAGCCCCAGGTGGGGTCGTGTGGGAGGCAACCAGTCAAGGTGTCTCTCTCACATCGATGTTTCTCTCTCTCTCCCCCTCCCTCCCCTCTTCCTCCCTTCCATTCCCTCTAAAAAAATCAGTGGAAAAAATATCCTCTGGTGAAGATTAACGACAAAAAATGTTTAACTTAATTTTTAAAAAACAACATATGGGGCTCATATCTATGCAGATGTTACACCCATAACACCTGTAGCCAAAGCAGGGTGGTGGCAAATGGATTGTTTAAACATTTGTGAAGTTTCTACATTTACCTGAAATGATACAATATTAACTCCAAACAGACAGGGCCAAGCAAAGGGTACATATTGTAATCCGCCAAGCAACCCCTAAAAAAAAGGCCAAAAAAAACCCCAAAACAAAACCCTTTAGCTTCAAAACACTATTGATTCATGAAAACAGAATTTTAAAAATCAGCCAACTCCAAAGACAGGAAAGGGAGAAAAAAGAAGAAAAAGAAAATCAAACAGAAGACTAATAGCAACATTGTATCAATACTTACAACAAATGTAGAGGGTTAAACTCTCCAGAGAAAAGGCAGAGACATTCCGAGGGAATTTTAACAAGCGAGACCCAGTGGCAGACTGTCACCAGGACATGCTGGTCAACTATAAACACACAGATAGGCTGAAAGCAAACAGATGAAAACTCAGGCACACCAAGACCCTGGCATGCAGCTTGGGGCTCTACGCCGAATCACCCCCAAATCGAGAGAAAACCGTTTACCCTGTCGTGAGCAGAGAGAGGTCAGGCCAGAGAGAAAGTCGTCCGCTCCCCTACCCCGTTCTTCTTTCCAGAAGTAAAAACCCAAAGTAGGTTCGCGGCCATGACTTGGTTGTACAAGGTTGTATTGTTTTGGGCTGCATTTCAGGCATGAGGAGCTGACACCCACCCGGGTGCGGCAACAGGTCACTGGAGACGGTCCGGTGTCTCAGAGTACAGGCCATCTGCTTCTTCGGTGAGGTCACAGGAAGGACACGCACACACCCAAACTCCTGGCGGCTGCTTCCCCTTTGGGTGAGACTCTGCTCAGAGGCTACCAACGGCCATCTCTCCCCTCAAGTCCTCACACAGAAATGTCACACCCACCACCCCCATAGCTGAGGAGGAAGTGGGGCCAATACTCGAGTATCGCGACCAAAGGAAATTTCCTAAGATTTCACTGACGGCACCAAAGAACGAATTCCACGCGCTCGCTCTGATCATTCGTTATTTCAACAAAATGAAAAGCGTGGCCAAAGCGCGCTGAACCCCCACCGGAGCGTGTGCCCGTCCAGCTCCCGCGTGGCCGCGACCCCCACACACCATCCTGGTTCCGGACTGCAATGCAGTATTTCGAAGTGTCAGCAGTACCCGGTTCAACCGCAGGGCGATTTGAGCCCAGCTCTGATTTTAAAAGATACAGGGGCACGGGGTATCACCGGGAAGGAAAGACAGGACAAGAGTGTTGGTCGGATGAAAATGTGTGGTGGCCCTGGCCGGTTTGGCTCAGCGGTTAGAGCGTCGGCCTGCGGTCCAGAGAGACCCGGGTTCGGTTCCCGCTAAGGGCGCGTACCTCGGTTGCAGTTTGTCCCCAGCCCTGGTCGGTTGTGCGGGTGGCAGCCGCTCGATGTGTTCCTTTCACATCGATGTTTCTCTCTCTCTCTCTTCCTCTCTCTCCCTCCCACTCTACCTGAACAAAAAATGGAAAAATGTCCTCGGGTGAGGATTAAAAAAAAAAAGAAAATGTGTGGTGACATTACGGCTAATGACACCCTGCTCACACTGAGGAACCCAGTGAGCGGAGATAAGAGCTGATAAGGAGCCCGGGTGTCAGAACCCTGCCGCGTGGGCACGTGACGGGAATTGCACACTGTCCCGTGCGGCTGCACGGTTTCATCAGACGACGGTGCTGCAATGGGTCCTGACGGGAGGGAATACAGGTAAGCAGTGAGCTGGGAGATGTCTGTTGACGCTTTGGGTATGATTTAGGGAAACATGAGGCTATCTATAAATGTCCAGTGATGACACAAGCTACAAAATCTGTCCCCCCCACACGCTCACCCCCACGTAGCCAGTAAAGATCTGTTGTGAAGGAATGTTCCTTAATTTTTTCCGTTGTTGAGTATTTTTATTTCTTTTAAATAATTTTTATGTTTCAATCACAGTTGGCATGCACTATTCTATTAGTTCAGGGGTAAGCATAGTGGTTAGACATTTGTATCATTTACAAAGGGAGTCCGTCCCCCCCCCCCCCCCCCCCCGGATAAGTCTAGTACCCACGGGCACCATCCAGAGTTGTTGCAACATTGTTGACTCTGTTCCCTGGGCGGGACTTCACATCTCTGGGGCTGTGCTGTGACCACCGATCTTTGCTTCTCAGTTCCTCACCTTTGTCACTCAGCTCCCCAGCCCGTACCATCTGGCCACCGTCAGTCTGTCCCCTGTGCCCGCCGGAACTCGGAGATGATAATTCCGTGTCGCTTTAAGCCGCCCAGGTTTCTACCCTGGCTGACACCCACACGATGTCCTCTCCACCGGCGGGAGCCGCCTCTTATCCCGCACGGTGTATGCGGTAGACACGCGCTGAAGGGTTGTGTTGTGTTGTTTTTTTTTACTTTTTTATTGAATTTATGGAGGTGACATTGATTAAAAAACACACGTTTCAGCTGTACAACTCTAACATTCGACCTGTAGACTGTGCTGTGTGTCTACCCCCTAAGCTCTCTGAGATGTGGGGGATCACAGTGTGGGGGGTGGTAGCAGCTTGGGACACAGCGAGACCCGATCGGAACCCTGCAGACCCTCTACCCCAGGACTCACCGTCTCCACCCCTGGAGGAGACGACTCCTTCCAGGTGCTCATGAAGACTAAATAACAGGCCACACTCAGTGTTTAGGTTTTGCGGGTGTAGGGATGGGAAGTTGGTGGATGGAGAATTTGTAACCTTGTGATATGCATTCTCACAACCTGCCAGCCTAGGATCAAAGTGTGTGTGTGGACAGACAGGTTTGACTGGAAGGCAGGAAAACCACCTCGAGCATATATGAATGCTTCGTTTGCATGTGTATAAGATAAGATTTGCACGACATATGTTGGAACACTGCCTTGCGTGGCCAAGGAGTTGTAGGATTCAGGAGGGTCTGGGTTTGTTATTTTTTAGCTTTGAAGTCTCTTTCCACAGTAAAAAGTGAGAGACAGGACTAGGCTGTATGGTTTGCAGAGACGCCATCTCAAGGGAATGATTCTGCAAATAAATTGGGCTGCATCTAGAGATCTGGAGCATTTGCTCCCTTGCTATGCTCCCCCTCACTCCTACCAGTGTGTGTTTGTAAGTCCCTTGCATTGTGCCGACCCCAGCAGGCCGAGAGAGATGGCACACAGAAAAACAGGACTGTGAGGTGCCCTGGGGCGTTCACACCCCTCTACTCCCCACCTCCCCTTCCCTACTCCACACCCTCCCTCTAGGAATCCCACAGCTGATGGCAAACTGGTCCACAGTCTTGACCTCTTCCCCACACTCTCCCACACCATCTGGCTCTGGTGAAACCTGGCTCAGTAAACATCTGCCTGTCCCATGGCTCTCCAGCATACACCTACTGTCCCCATCTGCAGGGACACCATGTCCTCCCACGGACCTCAGTCCATCACTCGGGAGGAGTGTCCCAGGGGAGCCTACAATCCAGATGCCCTCATATCCCTCCCTCAGGAGGCTCCTGGCCATCCTTGACATTTCTTGCCTTGTAGACCATCACTCCGATCTCTGTCTCCACTGTCACATGGCCTCTCTCTACATCTCTTCTTCACACAGGGATACAAGTCAGATTGGATCAAGGGCCAGGCCTGCTGCTATGTGGCCTCATCCTGACTAATCTGCAATGACCCAACTTCCAAATAAGGTTGTATTCTGAGGTTCCAGAATGTCAGGATTTGGGGGGGGGGAGGGGGAGCCTATCCCACCCAGTGTACTCTGGTTGCCACAGCCATCTACCTTCTTCAGAGTCCCGTCTTCACTCCCTGGGGACTCGTGCACCTGGAACACAGCCCAACCTCCACACCCCAAACCTGCCACCAGCCAGAGCAACCTCGCCCCACCAAGCATGACCCATCCACAGCCCAGCCTCGGCATCCCCTGACCTCCACGGCCCTGGTGACTCGTCCCACGCCACTTCAGCCACCCAATCCCAGGGCTACTCCGTGAACTTTGTCATCGGCAGCTGGTGTCCCCAGAAACCACGCGCTCATAAAACTTCCCACGTGACTGCAGTCTCTTCTCCTCCCACTGCATTTCCAGGGACAACTGTGTAGCTGCTGGGCTATACCAGTGGACAGGATAAGATTCCTACCACGGCAGACCTTCCACCCAGAGAGGCACTGTGTCCTCTGTACCCACAGGGGAGGCTGGGGCCTGTCCTCGCTGCATCCTCCTCACCCCTGCACGCCATGGCCCCACCAGTCACTGTCCTAACCCTCCTCATCCCATTGGCCAACTCGTCTGCTGGAAACCCAGTCCAGGGGCCCTGCACAGTGGGCTTTCCTACCTGGAGTGCAGTACCAAGGAGGGTCACCAGCTCAACCAGGTCCTCAGCACGGAGATGCAAACTACTGTCACTTCTATCAGCTTAACTGTGGCCGCTCCTCCTCCTCCAGCAAAAACTGGAGCCCCTGAGGGCAATGCCTCCGGCCCACCAGCCTGCTGTCCTGGGCACTGGGCAGAGGTGGGGCTCCTGCTCAACAGACACCCGCCTCTGGTCCCAGACACCAGGCCCAAACTGTCTTTTTCCAGTCTGGCTCTTTCAACTGGAATCTCCCATCAGCATTTTTATTTGTTCCCACCCTTCACCCCTCCCATTTTAAGAACAAAAGAAAACTCCCTCCACATCATGACCTCTCCATTTCCTAACCCTCTCCCCTCCTGGTCTCCAGGTTGCAGGAGCCTGGCTGCTTCCTGTCCCCAGGGTCCCACGGCCCACATCACCTGGGCCCTCATGGTCTCCTTTGGTGCTGCTGACTCTCCTTTGGGACACGTGTTTCTGGGTTTCGTGATCCATAATGTCTTCCTCCCCCTTGGCCCTTCCATCCGCCGTCCTTTCCCCCGCAGGGCTGTGGGAGGCGCTCTGATCTGTGGCCCACGCCCTCTGCCTGAGCTCTGGTCACCACCTGCAGTGGTCTCTGTCACTGAACAACCGTCATGCAGAATACCACCTCCCACAGCAAAGGGATCCTCTCTGCTAATCATCGCTCTCCTAACCCTTCCAAGCGACTGACGTGAAATGGAGGATGTGACCCAGCTGGACCCCCACAGCACATCCGGGCCCTTCCTGCCCCCGATTCTGCCCCTGTGCCCGCTGT
Source organism: Molossus molossus (assembly GCF_014108415.1). Classification (NCBI taxonomy): domain Eukaryota; kingdom Metazoa; phylum Chordata; class Mammalia; order Chiroptera; family Molossidae; genus Molossus; species Molossus molossus. Next base: position 111,125,471 of record NW_023425401.1, read on the forward strand.
CGGCTGTGGGATCTGGCCACCCAGCAGCCGCACGGACGTGCCGACACCCAGACCCAGGTCAGCAGAGGAGCTAGGACTGTGGGCAAACGTGGACCAACTGGAGACAAGGGACAGAAAGCCGACAGACATGCTTCTTTCTTCCCTTCTCTGAAAGGACTGTCCTCCCCCAGCCTGTCTGGAAGGCGCCCCGTGTTCCAGGCCCCTCGGGGTGTTTCCCTGCACAGCCCCAGCCAGCTCCCCCAGGCCCGGCTTTGAACTTGCTTTTCCTTCTTCAGCTCTTTCCTTCACTCTTGCAGGGGTGACTTTTACCAATAAAGCCTTAGCAAGTGAACTAAGACCCTCCCCAACATATAGGAACACTATCCTGTTATCAAAACGATGGCTCGGCCACTCCACACCCACTGGGGCGACAAGAATGAAAAATCAAGTAACAGCGGGGAAGTCAGAACTTCACACGCTGCCGGGCCGGGGGCTCGCAGGAGTTTAAGGGCTGAATCACCACCTGGCTGGCGAGTCCCCTCCTAGAAGTCCACCCAGGGAACAGAAAACACACGTCCACGCAGAAACTTACCCACAATGGTGCACGGAGGCACTACTGATTGTAGCCAAAAAGCAAAAACAGGGCACTCGGCCATCAGCCGGAGAGTGGGTAAACAAACCGTGGTGTTTCCACGCAGCGGGATGCTATTGATCCACAAGACAGAACGAACGTGGACACAGACGACCACGGATGAACTTGGAAACACTGTACTGAGGCTCACACAAAGCCACGTGGTATCCAATCCCACGGACATGAGGCCACAGAACAGGAACCCTGTAGAGTCAGAAAGGGGATCGGCGCTGCTTGGGGCTGGGCGTGGACAGCCTCTCTCAGCCCCTTTTCGTTGAAGTTCCTGTTTTATCATTACCAACTCACATGATCTCCACGCCCCCAATAAATGAACTTTGGGAAAAATTGATATATCAGGACAACATGGTTTTTTGTGTTTGTGTGGTTGTTTGTTTTGTTTTTAACCCCAGACCTGAATGCTTAAGATACAACACACACAATGTTTCATGCTTCCTCAGCTGTGGGGTCTCTCGGGGGGAGACATGTGGTATTTCGAGTACAAACTCCCTCTCATCCCAGGACAGTACAGAAGACCACAAACTATTATGGTAAAACACCCTAAATAATGTGATCTTGCTCAGCCACACGTGGGTTTTCAACCAGCACGGGGCCCCGCCCTCCTATCTGGACGGGGAGACCCATGTGGCGGGCAGGATTCAAACACACGGTGCCCCAACAGCACACAGGATTCTGTCTTTCCCTGAGGGGTCGTGATGGTGTGCATTCCAAACGCGAGGAAACTGGAAGACGTGGCTGAATGAATGAAATGTTTCTCATTTCCATTTCCATAAAGGGCTTTGCATCCCCAAAGGCTCCTGAAACAGGAAACATCCGAACGCGGCCACGTGCGCCCCCGCGCACCGCGACACCCCGCTTTCCAGGAGCAGGTGCGGGGACAGGCAGGAGCCCGGGCGGGAAGCAGATTCCGGGTCAAAGCGTCCCCGGGTGGCCCGGCAGGTGCCGTGACCACCTGCTGGCGACCGCGTGGAAGGGACAAAGTCAGGAGGGAAGCTCATCCAGCGCCACGTGGGGGTCAGGGTCAAGATTCCAGCGGCTGGGCCAAGGGGGCGGCGGCCGGTTCTGGAAGCGGTTCTCCCGTCCGCCCTGGAATCCTCGCGGCGCCACTTCCCGCCGCGGGCGAAGGACGCGGCCGCACCGGGGCCGGGCCAGGGGGGCCCGCGGCGCCCGCACTCCGCCCGCCCCTCGGTGCCCCCCGCCGCGTCCGTCGGCGCCCCCCAGCTCCGCGCGGCCCCCCAGCCCGTGCGCCCGCTCGCGTCCGTCCGCGCTCCCGAGCCAGCGGGCCGGCAGTGGCGTGTGCTGACGTCATATGGGCCGCCCGACCCCGATTGGCCGCGGCCGTCTCACCAGACCGCGAGCGCACGGGCGCGCGGGCGCGGCGGGGCGCGCGAAGGCCACGCCCCCAGGCCCCGGAGCTGGGCGCCGGGGTCACGTGACCCGCGCCCCGACCGCCCGCCTTATAAGCCGCGCTGCGCGCCGGGCGCCGCGGGCCCAACTCCAGGCGGTCCGGGCCGGGACCCTCCGGTGCCTTCTCCTCCGGGACCTCCTCCGTCGGCGAGCCTGCGGGCGGACGCCCCTCGGCCAGGTACGCGGGGCGGCGGGGTCCCGGGAGCGGCCCGCCGGCCTCCATCGGGGCTGCGGCACCAGTGCCGACCCCAGTGGGACTTGTTGCATCCGGACCCCCGTGGGCCCGGCCACTAGTCCCCTCTGCCCGCGAGGACCCCAGCACCCTGTCCTGGGTGGCCTGCGAGTGCACGGGGTCTGGGAAACTTTGGGGCGAGACGGGGCGTGCAGGGGCGCGCGCGTGCGGGCGGGAACGGAGCCGGCTCTGCAGCCCGTGCCCGTCCCCCCAAATCCAGCGCACCCCGTCCCCTCGGCTCCGGGGAGGGACAGAGTTTTCCCGGACGTCCCGGCGATGGATGAGAGCACAGCCTCCCGCGCGGGGCTCCCTGCACCTGCCCCGTTCCTGGGCCGTGAACTTGGTCGTGACCCCGCTTCCCGACCCCGCTTCCTTCCAGGTCAGCCGTCACACCCCGAGACTGATGCCCAGGCTGGACGACCACTTCTGGAGCTGCTCCGGTGCTCTGGGCGCCAGGCACCGAGGCCACCCGACAGCCCGAGCCGGCGGGCTGGCGGCCAAAGTGGGAGAGATGCTCACGTCCTCCGTGTCCGGCCCCTCGCTGCTGGCGGCCCGCGGCGCCCCGGCCCCCGACCCCGCTGGCGGGCCTCGGGGCGCTGGCGTGGGGGCCCGCGGCCACAGCCCCGCCTGGCATCGCCACCTGCTGCAGAGGAGCCTGGTGCTTTTCTCCGTGGGGGTCGTCCTCGCCCTGGTGCTCAACCTGCTGCAGGTGCAGCGGAACGTCACCCTGTTCCCCGAGGAGGTGATCGCCACCACCTTCTCCTCGGCCTGGTGGGTTCCTCCCTGCTGTGGGACCGCGGCTGGTGAGTAGAAATTATTATTATTATTTTTTTTTTAAGATGTCTATCTATCCGGAAACGGTTTTCAGACTCTGAGAAACATTTATTTGAAAATGGAGCCATCCAGAGGAACCATGTGCCTCTCCGGGGTTGGTGTTTAGGGAAGGAGGGGGATGGAGAGGACGCTGAACCCCCAAACGCTAGCCTCGCTAGCCTCGGGGTGAGAGGAAGCCGGGTGATGGAGATGAGTTCCGGAGATAAGCGCCCGGCCTCTGCGGGGCGTGCAGGGCAGTGTTTGGGGCGCCGGGACTGTCACCTCGGCCCGCTGCCCTGATTGGTCACCTGCAGAACTGGTGAGCGCAGGCACCAGGCTGCTATTGGCTGCCGAGGCAAACATGCTACACTGCTGGGTAACTGAAAACAAACCGTCACGTGGGCCGGGGCGTTGCCAAGGAGCCGCCTTCCCGCCTGCTGAGGTGGCCAGAGCCAGGCCAGGCTTTTAGAAAGTGACCCCTGGCTGGGAGTGTGGGTGTCAGCGCACCCAGCTGGGCACCGACGCCCACGGACTAAACACAGATTCTGCCTACATCGTGGACGGGCCGACTGTTTCTTTCTTTTCAGTAGAATTCTTGGTTATGGAGCTGGTTTGATAAGGGTGCCGGGTTGTTCCTTGCTCAGATCAGAAGGCATTTGCCAATGAACAAAACCCGTCCGCTCCTTCCTGCAGCCCCAGCTCTGTGGGCTGTGGAAACAGCAGACAGCCCCTGTCCTGAGCACCTGCGGCCTGGTGGGTGGAACAAACCTCACACAGCCCAGGAGGAGCGCCCACCGCGCTTTGTGGCTGACCTCTGGCCTGCTTCCTCTGCTCAGCTGTGGCTCCGTGTTACAGACGAGGACACTGAATCCCAGGGTCAGCGGCCGAGTCCAGCGGACACAGCTAGCAAGTGTCCTGGCCAGTGTACGGTCTCCCTGGAGTCTGGGCAGGGAGGCAGGCGGCCTGCCGGAGCGTGTGCCCCAGCCAGGGCAGGTGGGGGGCACTGGCTTCTGAGCAGGGGGAGAATGTTTTCATCTTTGTCCTCCAAGGTGGGGTCCTGCGTCATGTCTCCAAACCCTTTAAAAACACGGCTGTACTGGTCGAAATCCAGTTGGAGAAATGGCCCTAGATGCGAATTCTGTGCTCCACGCAGGCTGGGTGTCGTTTCTTTGAATCAGAAGCTTGGTCTGAAGGAAGAAAGGCTCACTTTGGCTTTCTTTGTAACGGGAGCTGCAGGGAATTCCAGGAATGCTCCAAACGGCTCCTCTACCCTCCTTGTTTTGTTTTGTTTTGGTTTTTGACCGTCAGCCAAGAACATTCCATAGTACATTTCACCTACTGAGCTTTTCATTTTAAAAGGGACGGTTCAGTTGTTCAGTTGCAGCGGAGGGAGTTACAGAGTCTGCGGTTCTGCTGTTCAAAGCTCCAAAATTAGAACTCCGGGAAACGCAACCCGAAATTGAAACCGAAAATCTTTTGAGTGTCTGGCTACAGCTGTGTTTCTTGATTCTCTCTTCAAGAACCACAAACAAGCCCTGGCCAGTTTGGCCCAGCAGTTAGAGCATCAGCCTGCAGACCAGAGAGTCCCGGGTTCAGTTCCAGCTAGGGGCACGTACCAAAAAAAAAAGAAAAAGAAAAAGAACCAAAAATAATTGCCTCTTCCTGAGGCCAGTACAGTGGAACCGCGGCCTGGCTCCGAGCCCCTGGTGCTCAGGTGACATGGCGTGAACCGAGCGCCCCACGCTGGGGCCCCGGGCCTGCGCCCCCACCCATGCTGCGCTCCACCCCCTCCGGCTCGGCTCCTGGAACGCCACGCCTCCTCTGGCTACATTCTCGGCTGTGCCCACTCTCAGGTTCTGTTTCTGGGAAATCCTCCTAACTGTTCAGATCACGGCGACCTCCGCCTCTCCTCCCGTTACATAACCCTCGTCTCACACACGAGGAAACAAACAGGAGGGCAGTCCCGCCCGCCAGCTGGGAGCAGGCGGCGTCCGGGGGTGCTGCAGCACAGTGCACGGGGTGCTCGGGGCTCCCAGAGTGAGAGCTGCCACCCCTCAGCATCCAATCCAGTGCCACCCTGTGGGCACAGGGCCTCCTTGACCCAGACCAGCGCCACGTGCCCAGAATCCGCGCCGGCCGCTGAGGCGTGTCAGGCGTATTCTTTTTTTTTTATCCTCACCCGAGGATATTTTTCCATTTTTTGTACAGATAGAGAGGGAGGGAGAGAGAGAGAGAAACATCGATGTGAAAGGGACACATCGAGTGGCTGCCACCCGCACGACCAACCAGGGCCGGGGACAAACTGCAACCGAGGTACATGCCCTTAGCGGGAACCGAACCCGGGTCTCTCCGGACCGCAGGCCGACGCTCTAACCACTGAGCCAAACTGGCCAGGGCGTGTCAGGCGTATTCTGTGACTTGTACCTCGAGTACGGGGACGCTCCCCTCTCTGCAGGCCGGGTTGTGGTCTGCCCTGCGGCCCACGTGGCTCAGCCCCTGCTCGGGCTCGTCTGTGACGTGACCACGGAGCTGTGGCCGTGCTCGGGCTTCTCGGGGTTTGTTTGCGGTCGAGGAGAACAGAGACAGAACAACCCGGGTCCGGCGCTGTTACAGCAGGCGAGCCTCCTTGGAAGAGGGCTGGCTTGCGGGAGGGGTCCAAGTCGTTTTGAAGCTGCTGTTCATCACGTTATGTCATTCCTGTCGTTCTGACACTGTTCTCTCTTCTTGCCTGACAGCGGTGGTCGGCTTGCTGTACCCCTGCATCGACAGTCACCTGGGGGAACCCCACAAGTTCAAGAGGGAGTGGGCCAGCGTGATGCGCTGCGTGGCGGTTTTCGTGGGCATCAACCACGCCAGTGCCGTATCCTTCCGTGGGCGCGCCTCGCCCAGGCGCCTCCTTGGGTTACGCGTGGGGCATGTGGTTCCTGGAAATGAGAGTCTGCTGTCTGATCGGCCTGGGGGCCGTGTTCTCCAAGGGTCTTGTCAGGCCTGTCGCTGAGTTTACCTCAGCAGGAGGCGTGAGCCTGGTCCGAGCCCTGGAGTTTTCCCCAGACGGTGGAAGTGCTGCCCACGGCCGAGGGGCTGTCTCATCTCCTCCGTCGGGCAGCGGAGTCTGTCGCGTGAGTTCCTGCGCGTCTCAGCCTGGTCCCCGTGGCCATTGACGTGGTCAGTGTGGCGCCTCTGGGACAGGGCTCTCGCACCCCGTCCCTGACCCCGGCCTCCCCGGGTGTGGTGCGTTTTTAGAAGGCCCCGCAGTACCCCAGGCCTCGGAAGGTTTATGGCTTCTTTAACACAACTAGGTTACATTTTCCGGCTCAGAGAAAGGTATTCTTGGAGTTATCACTTCTTCCATCCGCTCTGCCCCTGTTTTAACGGTGAGGATGTCACAGAAGTTTGTCGTAAGACATCTCCGCCCTGACCAGTGGCGCTGTGACGGAAGCCGGCTGCGTGTCCCCAAACTAGTGCGATGCCGCTGGCGTGGGCGTGGAGAGGGCTCACGCAGACGTGCAGAGAGCTCGTGTGGGCCACGTCACTGACAAAAGGCGGGGGCGGAACGGCTGCGGGGGCGGGCCAGCAAAGTGGGTTGTTGGGGTTTGAGATAGCAGCCGAGTGTTCCGTCCGCTCTCAGGGGTGTTCACCCGGTGGCACCGTGGAAGCGTCCGGTCGTCCTGCTCTGGGGACCTTGGAGCTGACGGTCGGTGCGGCTCCCTGGTGTCCGGGGAGGGATGGACACGAGAGGGAGGACGTGTAGGATCTGGAGCTGTGTTTTCTAACCTCGTTAAAAACCTCCGGCGTTCCCTTGACTCGCACGGCCAGAAACTGGATTTTGCCAACAACGTGCAGCTCTCCTTGACGTTGGCGGCCCTGTCCTTGGGCCTCTGGTGGACCTTTGACCGCTCGAGAAGTGGCCTTGGGCTTGGGATCACCATTGCCTTCCTCGCCACGCTCATCACCCAGCTGCTGGTGTACAACGGCGTCTACCAGTGAGTGTCTGCACGGGGCCCCCAGCTGGGAGCCCTCCACTCGGGTTAGGAGCGGCCACTTAGCCGAGGCGGCCGCGTCATGTCCACACAGAGCCCTAGACTCGGGCAGGAGGTGCCGCTGTTGCTGGCTCACATTGAAAAGGCACCTCGTTGTGTAGTTGGGGGGCCCACGCGGGAGCAAGGGCATGGCGTTCAGGTGGGACCCGCAGCGCCTCTCGTCCGCTGACCGTGTCCCAGCCAAGGGCTCGGGCGAGGTTCTCAGCACCTCCCTCCTCTCCCTGCAGGTACACGTCCCCGGACTTCCTCTACGTCCGCTCCTGGCTGCCCTGCATATTCTTCTCGGGAGGCGTGACCGTGGGGAACATCGGACGGCAGCTGGCCATGGTACGCGCACCCGCCCCTCGCTCCAGCCCGTAGTCTCCCCGCTGGACAGAGCTCCACGTAGCATTTGCGCCCGCGTGACAGGTGTCTCGTTGCGAGTCAACGGCAACAGTGCATGAGAAAAGCGTGTGTATCTGTTTTTAAAAGATACCCAGGCAGTTCTGTGCTAAGTCACAAAGATGCCGAGACCCGTGAGCCACGGTGAGATCTAGAAGGACCGGAGGGTGGCAGCGGCCCCGGAACGCCAGCTGCTGGGGTCACCGCACCGAAGGCGTGGCTGAGAGGCGGCAGTGGGCACGGGTGACCTGGGGAGAGGGTCCGAGGCAGACAGAGCCCGAGGCTGCAGCCCTGCGGGCGCCAGGCCAGCCAGGCTCAGCGTGGTGGGTAGACGGCCCCCCCTGTCGCTCCCGTCCTCCCTGTAAAAAGGGGGTGTGCTCCCTGCGGCCCAGCCTGCCCTGCGATACTAGCCAGGAAGTGAGGGGGGGACCACGGGAGCAGTTCTTTTCGGGAGCTAAAATCGGCACCTGAACACTTTCCAAAAAGAAAACCCAGTGTGGACTTGGACCTCATTCCGTGTTGACCTCGACTCAGGCTTAAAGAAATGAGCCCGAGTAAACCAGCAGCCAGAGTCGGAGGGGCCGTCACCCCAAGAGGAAGGCCGGGGCTTTCTCAGAAACGTGTCTGCCTCGGGACATCGGCCGTGTGGCTGGTCTCCCTGCCTGTGGCTTGTCTTCCACCCCTGGGGCGTCTGTCCCCTCTGAGCCACGCCAGCTCGCTCTCCCCGAGTCCTCTCCTCCCCCAGGAGGCGCTCCGTCCACACAGCCTAAAGGAGCGGCCCTTCCTTCCTGGGTCACAGAGGGCCTTTCTTAAATCCATGCGCCGCTGCCGCAGAAGGACGCGTGCGTGGAGCCAGGATCAGGTTTTCACGGGACTCCAGTGGGGAGTGGAGGGAATTACCTTTGTCCCGATCACGTTGGGCCTGACGGACGGGACACGTCTGTGATCAGGGCTGTCTCAGGAAGCGGGGACTCCCTCGGCGCGATGTCCCTGCCTCACTGCAGCGGCTCATGGCACCTTTTGTTTGGGGGGCTTCCCCCACACCGCAGCAGGAGGTGATCACCCGAACCCCAGCCGCAGGCAGCACGGAGGCCCAGGCCCCTAACTCGGGGTGCCCAGCCCCGCAGGTCTGAGCATCTGCCTGGGCTGGGGCAGCCCAGGACGTGCTTCCTCCTACCTGGGTCCGTGGTGCCCACACAGCTGGCTGCAGCGGCCTCTCTAGAGAGAGCGAGTGACGTTTTCTCCTTAGAGAGTTAGGGTGCCTGGGTCTGCACCTCTTTCTTTGGAGCAAGGAGAAACAATGAACAGCTTTCTTACTTCATGACGTGTGTGTGAAACAGGATTACTCTGTTCAATGTCTGGAAGCTCATCCCCTTCCTTAAAACCCAGGACCTTGGTCGGTGTCTGGGAAGCGGGGTGCGTCCCCCGGCCAGGCCGCGGGGAGCCGCCCCCAGCGCGTGCGCACACAGTTGATCTGAGAAGTAGACCTGGCCCAGCGTCCCCAGGGCAGATCTGCCGGCGAACTTGGAGTGAGACACCCTCCACCCAGTGTGAGGCTGTGCCCGGCGACGGGGTGACATCCCCAGGGTGGAGGGACCCGAGGTGGGCACCACTGGCACCGTGGGCTCATGCTGGCCCGTCGTCATGGCGACGCCTCTGTCGCCACCTCAGCATCCGCCCCTCACGGAGACTAGTCAGTCCTCACCCAGGGCGGTCGACAGGTTCTGCGACTTTGAGCGACTCGCCGAGTAACATGCCCAGTTTGACCACAGGCTACTCGCCACGAACAAGGGGTGCGGTTCCGGCAGGAGCTTCTAGGCGCCGTGACGAGGCCCCTGGAGGTCAGCGTCTGCGTGCGGGTGGCCGTGCCCAGGCCCTCCGTGCTTGCCCTGCCCGGTGCCTGTCACCAGCTGGGCGTGGAGAGGAAGCCACGGGTCGGCGGCGACGGCGTAGAGAACTTGGGTCTGTTGCTTGGACCTTCAAGTCTCTTCTCAAGAGAGGTCCGGCTTCCAGCGGCCGTGGCCGTGTGTGGTCTCTGCCTCCCGTGGCCCCGGGTCGCGTGGTCGCCCGCATGGGGGCCGTGGAAGGACGCAGGTCAGGGGAGTCCCTCTGCTGCCCTCTGGTAGCTCTGCGACCTCAGGAAGGTCGCTCGATCTTGGGGTGTGCTTCTCGGTGAGGCCACCCCACGGAAAGCGCCCTGCAGGCCTGGGGAGCTCTGACTACTGTGGGGTTTGCGGCAGTTTGGGGTCGATGGCGTGATGCAGAGGGTCTCCGCCTGCACGGCGTGATGCTGGGGCCCCGGGCCGAGGGCGGGGCTTCTGCTGGCAGTCCCCCATTTCTCGTCCCCGTCATTGCGCCCAGTCCGGGTCCGCCCGATGGCCAGTCCGTATGCGTGCGCCGTGCTCACGTCTCGCTCTGTCTCTGTTCACAGGGTGTCCCTGAAAAGCCGCACAGCGACTGAGTCCCGCGCGCTGCTTCCAAAGGACAGCCAGGCGTGGCCCCCCGAGCTCGGACTGACGGCGGTGTCTCTCCTCCGTGGCCCCCGGCGCGGGGCTGGCTCACGAGGGACTCCGGGGGCACCCCGCTAAGATGGGCAGGTGCACAGGGCGGCTCAGCTGGAGAAGCCCCTCCGCTGCCCCGCGCTGCGTCGGCCCCCTGGCCCTGGGTCCCCGGCGTGGGCCGGCGGGCAGCTGACGCGGTTTCCGAGCGTCCGGTGCCATCCACGTCATAAACAGCAAGTGGCCATATTTCTAAGCCTTGAACTGAAGGCCCAAGTCCCAGCCCCTCTTTGGGGTTGTGCCCACAGCGGAGAGCTGGGCGGAGCTCGGCGGAGGCGAGTGCGATAAGATAGGAACGAAGTTTATCCGAAAGATTTTTAACAAAAGGACAGCAGAGGTGCAGGCAGCAGCCACCATAGGAAACCCGTCGCCCACGTGGCCGCACGCCGTCGGGGTGCACCGCGGGCCCGGCAGCGAGGGGTCCGTGCTGGCGCCAGCACCCTGGTGGGCCGGGTCTGCCCGGGCCCCCGCAGCCCTCGGGGTCTGCAGTCCGTGACTGCCTGGACACGGGAGTGGGCCGCCCCTGCCTGAGCGCGGGTGTTTCTGCTGCACGGAGCGTCCACCGCACGGCACCGGCCACGGCGGACCCGGCGCGGGCGCCCCGGGTCAGGAACTTCAAGTGCAATGTGTATGAAAACCAATCTGAGCCTTGTATTCTCTTACATATTTATTTTTTTTTTAAACGCGTGAGATGTCAGAGAGAGGGTTCCCCATCCATTTCAGCCCTGCATGGAGGCAGAATTCAGCAATAATTCCTTGTCGTCCGGCCCCCCCACCCCCCGAGCCCTTGTCCTTGCAAAGACCCCCGGTCAGTGGGTTTTAGTGGACACAGTTTGACTTACAAATTCAGCTTTTTTTTTTTTTTTGTACTTTGAAATTTAAATGTTTTCGGTTTAAATTCTGGGAAAGCAGCTTGATGGAAAGGCTCCTGAGATGTCAGCTGGTAGCCAGCGGACGGACGGACGGACAGGCCTCCCTGCCTGCGGCTGTGGACAGGGACTTCGGCGTCCCAGACGATCCCCGTCGCGGTGGTTTTGTTTGTGGGGAGATTTTCTTACAGCAAACTCTATGTCCCTGTGGCTAACTGGCTTTAGGAGAATTTCTCCTCGTTGAAGGGAAAGTGAGACCGTTCTGAACTTCGCGGTGGCCCCCCGACGCCTTCCGAACACGAGTGATTCCACACCGTGGGAAGGTCTTGGAGACTCCAGCGTTTCGCGGGAAACTGGGAGGTATTGGCTGAAAGCAAGAGTCGAATCTTTATAAATACACGTGAGGATGGGCAGACAGTTTTGTTTTTTGTTGTTCTCTGTTCAACGGGAAGCAAATCTGTCTCTCTTAGAAACAATGTCGCCAAGGGGAACCTGGAGACTCCCTCTGCCCACACGGCCGAGGTGGGAACCCAGGATCCAGGTCTGGGGAGACGGAACCGCGTCAGTACCGCGCGGGCGCCAGTGGGGCGGCCAGGAAGGTTCACGCTCATGCTCCGTGTTCATGGTGTTCTTTTCCGTCTTCTTATTTTATTTTATTTTTATTTCTATTAAAGGTTCAAAACCAACCGTGGTAGTGATGGGTTTTTCCCGAAGAAGGTGGGTGTTAGAATCGGGAACGGAAATGTTTGGCCGCTCTTCGAACTTGAGTGGATTGTCGCACAGTCTCTGGGAAAACACGAGGCCAGTGTTGCTGGCGGTGCAGCGCTGGGGAGTCAGCCGCACTCGCCTCCCGCGGTGCTGGGAGTGAGGCCCTCCTTCCGGGTCTGCACGGGTACCTGGGGGGCTCTGGCGCCCAGCAAACAGCCCAGGAAAGGGGGAGCGTGAGGACAGGGCACCCCCACGGCACGCGCTCCTGGGTGCCGGCTGGATAGAGGCCCCAGGTGACCCAGAGGCGGCGTCTCCACCATCGGGCATTTCGCCTTCTAAGTCTGGTCACTGCACAGGTCCTACTCTGCTGGGTGCTGGGTTCGAGTTCATGGACAAGTCAGAACTGGCCACCGAGGCTAATTCCAGGGGTCAAATAGCCAAGCTGGGGTAAGCATGAGCGAAGGAAGCAAGCAGCTGGGGAAGGGGTGTGGCGACATTTATTTCTTTTTATTTTCTTTCTTTTTTTTGGTACATGCCCCTAGCGGGACCTGAACCCAGGACTTTCTGGTCTGCAGACCGATGCTCCAACTGCTGAGCCAAACCGGCCAGGGCTATTCTATTTTTTAAAATATGTTTTCATTGATTTTTTTGAGGAGAGGGAGAGAAACATGGATCGGTGGCCTCCTGCACGCCCCCTCCTGGGGATCAAGCCCGCAACCCGGACATGTGCCCTGACCGGGAATCAAACTGGGACCTCTCCGTCCATGGGAGGATGCTCAATCCACTGAGCCACACCGGCCTAATTTTTTTCTAAAAAGTGTTGTGTTCACGGCCTCGAATAGCCGAGAAGCCTCACCGAAGGTCTGGTGTCATCACTGAGCTGTAGGGGTCTGGTCACGGACCTAGGCCACCGTGGGGACCCAGGGCCCTGTCGGGGTTGCTCTGGGGAGCAGTTAGGACTCTCCCTCCCCTGGGCTTTGGACTTGCCCCTGGGGTGGGGTGACAGGAAGCTGCAGAGAAAAGGGGCAGGGGCATGCTGGGGAGGCTGGGGGCTGTGTGAGGCGGGGGTGGAGGGGATCAGGCCTATAGGGGTCTGGGGGCCCCCACACTTGACACTGCCCGGGAGCAGTTTCCCTGGAGCAGCCCTGTGGCCCCTCAGAGCCGAGACGATGCCAAGGGCTCCCCCAGCACGCGGGCTGCGCCTCACTCTGCGTCGGAACACGCGTTTCAGTGAACAAGCTCCACCTTGTCATACTCCACCCAGCACACTTCACCACAGTGGGTCCCTCCGACGTGTCGCACAGAACTTCACCTGGAAACGGTGGAGGAGGACAGGAGACACCCTGGTCACGGACTCAGACCGGCTGGTCAGTGGGCCCCGAGCCAGCCAGTGCCCACTCCGAGCTGGTCCGAACCCCTGCTTTAGAATCAAGATGAGGGGTGGACATTTCCTGGAATATTTCTGGTCCCCGAGCAAGTACTCGAACGACCCTGCTCCGTTAGAGTACGGGGGGGAGGGGGGGGGGGCGGGGGGGTATTTCACAGGCGTCCCGGGCTCTGCTCAGGCCCAGGGAGGCCCAGGAGGCGGGAACTCAGCATGGGCACAGGGCACGTGTTCATTTAGCCAGTTTGGAAAGTCTCCTGCGGTCTTACCTGGGAACGTTCCTGGCAGATTAAAACTTGAATCAGATGTCATCAAGCCACACGGTGCCCTGCGTCCCCCCCTTGACTTGTAGACGTTCCCTTGATCTCGGGGGCACAACAGATGAGGAGAGAACATCCATTTGAATCCTCCAGCGTGCGGTCCCGGGCCCCCTAGCACGAGCTGTAGGACCCGCGGAAACAGATGCCCACGGCCCTGTGCGTGCAGGTCGGGCTCCCGAGCTGCCTCAGGCAGCGTCTCACGAGTGAGCTGACCCGCACCGGGGTGATTTACCAGGTGTGGGTGGGTGACTGGGCCCTCCACGCCCTCCTGGCCAGGGTGGGCTGGCCGCAGGAACCAGCGATGTCATCAGGCCTCGCACCAGCCCCACCTGCTGGCTGACCTCAGGAGCCGTTTCCACCCCGAGGAGTCATCTTTCCAAGGCGGACGGCGTCCTCTGACCTGTCCTGTCTGACTGCTTTCAGACCGCCCGGCACCCGGCTCTTTCACGCCGGCCTCCTGACCCGTCCCCCTCCCCTGCTTTCGCATCAATCACGAGGAGCAAGGACCAGCTGGCTGGGTGCGTGGGCAGGGGTCCGGCCTGCCTGTGGGTTCCCGGGGGGGAGAGAGACTCCCGAGACCCCAGGTCAGCGTGGCCGCTCACAGATGGCTTCCAGCCGGGGACGAGTGGCAGGACTGGGCGCACCTGCCGGGCCACCCTCACGGCTCAAGCCCACAGCCAAGCGACGCCTCTGGCAAAGGCCAACGTGCTGACACATTGTTTCCAAGAAGCTTTCAAAGCTGTGTGTCCGGAGGAGGCACCTGCTCAGGAACGAGTGTCCGTCCTTTAGAAACCGGAGCACAGCCCTGGCCGGTTTGGCTCAGCGGTTGGAGCATCGGCCTGCGGTCCAGAGAGACCCGGGTTCGGTTCCCACTAAGGGCATGTACCTCGGTTGCAGTTTGTCCCCGGCCCTGGTTGGGTCGTGCAGGTGGCAGCCACTTGATGTGTCCCTTTCACGTCGATGTTTCTCTCTCTCTCCCTCCCTCCCTCCCACTCTATCTGAACAGAATATGGAAAAATGTCCTCAAGTGAGGATAAATAAATAAATAAAAGACATCAGAAAAGCCCTGGCCGGTTGTTCAGTGGTTAGAGCGTCGCGTTGGCCTGTGGACCAACGAGTCGTGGGTTCTATTCCGGTCAAGGGCTCGTACCTCAGTTTCGGTTCGTCCCCGGCCAGGGCCTTGAGGGAGGCAACTAGTCGATGTGTCTCTGTCACATCGATGTTTCTCTCATCTGTCTCCCTCCCTCCCACTCTATCTGAATAAAAAAAAAAAGAAACATCAGAAAAAATGTTTCTGAAGACCACATGTGTGCCAAGATGACTCCTCGAACCCGGGACAAACTCATTCTTGCGGTGATGGCACCAACGCCTGCCAGGGAGACCAGGGGACACAGCTCTTTGAAGGCACAGGATCTGTCCATCTTAGTGACCCTGATCCCTGTGCACAACAGGCATTCGGGGGGGGAGGGGTCAAACATTCAGGTGCCAGGCATTATAAAAGCAATTTTTATTTTATTATTTTTTTAAAGGAGAAGAAAGTACTTTTATTTATTTATTTATTTATTATTTTTTTAATCCTCACCCGAGGATATTTGTCCATTAATTTTCAGATACAGTGAGAGGGAGAGAGAGAGAAACATCCATGTGAGAGAGACACACCGACGGGCTGCTTCCCACACGACTCCAACCAGGGCCAGGGACGGAACTGAAACCAAGGTACGTGCCCTTGACCGGAATTGAAACTGCAACTCTTTGGTCCTTGGGCCACTGCTCTAACCGCTGAGCCAAACTGGCCAGAGCATAAAAGCAATTTTTTTTTTTAATCCTCACCTGAGGACATTTTTGCATTTATCTTCAGATAGAGCAGGAGGGAGAGATGGGGGAAGAGAGAGAAACATCGATGTGAGAGAGAGACATCGAGTGGCTGCCACCCACACAACCCCAACCAGGGCCGGGGACAAACTGCAACCGAGGTACATGCCCTTAGCAGGAACTGAACCCAGGACTCTCTGGTTCGTGGGCCGACACTCCACCGCTGAGCCAAACTGGCCAGGGCTTAAAAGCAATGTAAAAATATATATATATGTTTATATTTATTTCAGAGAGCGGAAGGGAGGGAGAGAGAGAAAGCTAAAAACATGGACGAGAGAAAAACACTGATCGGCTGCCTCCTGCACGCCCCCTACTGGGGATTGAGCCTGAAACCCAGGCAGGCGCCCTGACTGGGAATCGAACCTGCTACCTCTTGGTGCACAGGACGCTGCTCAACCACTGAGCTGCACTGACAGGCTGTGGAACCAATGTGGAACTTAGCAGCCTATGGCTTGAAATCGAGCACCTGAGCATGGCACGGGCTGTCCGTGCGAGCATCTGGTGGCTGTCTGAGGACCCCGGCTCCTCGCAAGGCAGAAGGAAGAAAAGCCGGGAGAAGCTTCCTTTTTCCAAAGGCTCCTGCAGGGAGCTGTTTCTCTGGGGATCACTGTTCTGCACCCTCGTTGTCACGAGCTAACTTGTGTCCCCCACAAAAGAAGGTACACGGAAGCCCTCACCCCAGCACCGAAGGTGACCTGATTTGGAAACCAGGTCTTTCCAGATTGTACCAAGTCAAGACGAGGGCTCAGGGTAGCCCTGACTTCACAGGACAACGGCCTTGTCGAAGGGAACATGCTGACAAGCAAAGGGGGGCTGGGGGGCCTGAGAGGGAGGAGAGGAGCCTGGGACACACCCTTCGGGGGTGTGGGGTCCCCACACACCGTGACGTCTCGTTTCTGGCCTCCAGAACCGGGAGATGATATACGTCTTGGTCATTTGCTGTTTCCCGTGACAATTTTGCTTTTCCCAGAGCATAAGACTTTGCCCCTAGAGGTTCTCCTTACTGACCTCTTCCACCAAGACGTCCGCATCCCCAGCTGGGCCCACACTCCTTCCTCGTCCTGCTCGAGGGTACTGAGACCCAACCAGTTTACCCTTGGCATCCTACAGATAGTGGACGAGGACAGACGAGATTGGCCACGGAATTCATTGTCCCAGATTTCTGTCATTTGGAAAATTCTGGCACGTGGACTCCTCTGCTCCCCAGGCAGGAGAGGGGTGGCCCGTGACCCTAGGTCTCGGCAGATGGTGGGAACGCGCCATCTGAAGCCCACGGGAAGCTAAGCCGAACACCGCAGAGGTACCGCTCGGTCTGCAAGGAGAAGTCTGCTAGTGTTTGTGCGGTCCTAATCGGCTCAGGGTAAAACCGGTGATAGCCAGGTAGAATTTCAGCCCTGCTGGGGGCCCTGATCCTTTAATCTCCGGTCAATCTGCAGAGGGCCACGGTTCCAGGCAGCAAGCGACGCCAGGAGAGCCTCCGGCAGAGCTGCCCTCAGCCAGGAGTGGCAGCCAAGTCCCTGCCCCGGGCCCAGCAGCTGCCCTTTGCCCGGGCCCCAAGGTGCTCCAGGGAAATGCATGGCTGAGTCCTCCGGACTTGGAACGAGCGATGACGAGCCAGGCCCCAGCACAGGGTCCCCGCCCGACTTCACGTCTCCGAGACCCTCTTCTCTCTCCGAGACCCTCTTCTCTCCTCGGCTGGCCCGCCGAGGGCCTGAGTTTGGTTCTGAAATGTTCCCCGGCCGTCGGAACCTGCCCCCTGGTTAGGATTTCCTGGGACAGCACATGGCTGTATCTGACAGGAAGGGAGCTCGGGTCCGGGAACCTCTCTCCATCCCTTCCGCCCCTGCGCCCCGCAATCTAGACTGATCCCCTGCACCCCGCAATCTAGACTGATCCCCCGTCCCAGACACCAGCCCTGTTTCCAGTGTGCTCTGTGCTTCCCACGGAACGGTGCCCGCGCCCCCTGGTGGCCACGGCGGCTCCTGCGCCCTCATCCCAATCTACATTTTTTTAAAGGCTGCTGTGGGGTGGGGGGGGTCTGCACGCTGACAACAGTTGCGTGCAACCTGGTCTCTTCCTCAGCTGCATGGGAATGGGACGGAGCTCCGGCAATGTAGGCACTGACCGGGGCCTCGGGCTTGCCCAGGTTGCTGGTAATGAGCATGTGTGAAGGGAAGGACACGCAGTGACCGAAACCACGAACACAGAAGGTCGAATGAATAATGCAGTGGAAATAGCCACGGGGTCTACCCAGACACCCTCCCCAGCCACTTCCCAGTCTGTTGGTTTCTTTCTTTGTTTTTTCCCCTAAACTAGCCGCCCACACCTGGATTACAAGCAACTGCCTCTCCCTCGGGGGTTGGGGGTCCGGGGACTCCAGCCCTGGCGGAGAGGGCCCTCAGGCCCCCCGTTGCGGGAGGAAAGTTGAGGGGCTCCGCCCGGAGGAGCACTGTCAGGGCTCAGACACGAGAGGAGGGGCCAGGTGTGCGCACCTGCCTGCAGGTGTCTCCGGCTGCCAAACTGTGTGCCCGGGCAGGGGAAGGGGCCCCGTGAATGCCAGCTGCTCCCGCCCACTGCGGAAACCTGGGAAGGAGGGGAAGATGCTTCTGCAGGTCACCTGGAGCTGCAAGGTAAGAGCTGCTGCCCTCGGGGCCCAGGTGTAACCGCTCACAGCTGCCACATGAATCTTAATGAGTCACTTGGGAGCACGAGCATTAATGGAGAAAAGTGCTTGTGTTCCTCATTCACGGGAGCAAACAGCTGGAAATCCTATTAGTAAGGGACACAGGAAAGGCTATGGATTCTCCTGCACAGAGCCGGCCGGAGGGCCCGAGCCAGAGGGAGGTGGGAGGTGCCGCCGCGGGGCCAGGCCTCTGACACATCGGCAGTCCTCTCTGTCCCCACCCTGTCACTCCGCGGCTTTGCCCTTTGCAGCCAAGGACGGATCCGTGGTCTGGAGACAGTGACAGGGCCTGCCGAGCCGACACTCAGCGGCGGGGGGCCGGGGAAGGTGCTGGGAACAGGAGGCGCGCTCTCGCTCTCAGAGAGGCAAAGGAGGGAGGTGCCCACGCACTGCCCAGGGGCTCCGGGGACCTGGCCGCCTGAGGGCCACAAGCCACCACTCAGGGGGGACCTTTGACACAGGCATAGCTGGGTGCCAGAAAGATGGTGGCTTCAGATGTAGACCCCCAGGTTCTGGCCCGAGGCCTGGCTGTGGGAGCCGCACCCCCTGGCCCAGCAGTTTGTGGGCGAATCAAGACCCTTGCTAAGCTGAGCAGATGGGAAAGCCTCTCAGGGTGTGAGTTCAGGGGGTCCCCCCACCCCAAACTTCTCCCCTTGCTGCCCCCCAGGATGGCCGACAACCTCGCCTCTTTCCCGAGCGGGGTTCAAGCACTAACCAGGCATCCCCGCGGGGGCTCAGGTGCAGGCGGGGGGCTCAGGTGCAGGCGAGGGCCCCGTATCGGGGGGCACAGCCGCCCACGAAGCACTGGATGGTCCCCACCACAGTGAACGGGCCCGATGGCACCCATGCGCTCAGGGAGCCCGTCCTACACACGTGGGGTGCGGCCACCTGTTCAAAGATGTCCGAGGATCCAAGGGTTCGAGCTGTCTTCTTTATTAAATAATCCTCACTTGAGAAGTAACACAGTGTCTCTGGCTTAGGATACAAAGTCGCAGCTGTCCCCAGTCTTCATCCATCCCCTGGTGTTTGCACCGGGCAGCCTGGCAGCCATGCACCCCTGTTCTAGCGGCTGTTTCCGGGGGCTTCTCCCGTTGACAATGGGAATAACTGCCATCTCCCGGCGGACTCCTGGGGGGTCAGTGGCTCAGCCCTCACGCCCTGTCTCACAGGTCCTCGGCCCCGCCCTCCGCCACGCTGCGTCTGCGCTCTCCTCCGATGTCTGAGGTCAGTGCTGCTCATGTGTTATAACCCAGTCATTCTCCATCCGCTGGAAGAAGGAACCTCTCCTGGGTTCCTTGAGCCCGAGTTGTCTTTGCAAAAATTCTTGAAGAGGAAGGTGTGCATCAGCCATGACCACAAGGGTATTGACCATGAGCTTAACTAATCAGGAGATGCCAGACGGGGCAATGCGACATTCAAGGCTAGAGTCTAGTAAATGTGAAGAAATATAAAATAAACAACTTGTACCGCTACTAACTGCTGATATCTGCTTCTGTACACGCAGCTTGCTTGCTCTGCTAAACTCTTGAGTAACCCCTGCCCTATATAAGCAACCCTCCCCCTGAGCTCGGGGCTGCAGTTCTTCTCTGTGTAGGTTGGCTGCAGTCCCTGCGCAGGTCATAAAGCTCCTAATATTCAACATTACTTGATGTCTGAGTGAGGATGACTCTCCTGGGTTACAACACACAGAGAGCCCTTCTGGGCCGGGTCGGTGTTCCGTCCTTGCTGGTGTGACTTTGTTTCTCCTGACGTTAGTCATTGCCTTTCCCCGACGAGCTCAGCTTTTTAAAAAAATTTTTTATTTTAGAGAGAGAGAGAGAGAGAGAGCCATTGGTTACTTGTTCCACTCATTTCTGCATCATTGGTTGATTCTGTACGTGCCCTGATCAGAGATCGAACCTGAAACCAATGACGCTCTACCCAGCTGGGTCACCGGGCCAGGGCCTAGCTCAGCTTTTGTGTGTCCTGGGGACTCAAAAGTTGCAGGTTCGATCCCCAGTCAGGACACGTACGAGAGGCAACTGATGGATGTTTCTCTCTCTTTCTCTCTCTCCCTTCCTCTCTCTGAAATCAATAAAAACATCTTCGGGTGAGGATAATAAAGAAATAATAAAAAAAAGAGGTCTGACTTTCGTAACCCCACTAAGTGGAGTGGTTCTCTTGCTGAATTAGTCTCTCTTTTGGCACTACATGAACTCACACACACACATGCAAGCACACACATGCTCATATGCACGCACACATGCACATGCGCTCACATGTACACACATACACATGCGCTCACATGTACACACACGTGCGCACACATTCTCACTTCACCTTGGATGCTTCCGCTTGCACCCCTGATGCCTTCCAGGACACCGCAGGCAGGACAGAAAGGTAAGCATCCCAGGGGCACACTGAATGTAAGTGATATCAGCTGGGTAGTCATTTACACGCTAGTATAAACCAGTCTTCCATTCTAGTCATGAAAGATCATTTCAAGGAGAGGAAACACAGGCAGAATTGGAACATCAGGTATCTGAGCAGGTCAAGAAGAAACACAGGAGAGAAGTGGACCAAAGGAGGGGCCACGGGCATTGCAGACAAGCTCTCTTTCCATCATTTTCCCCGTGTCTCGGCCACAGCTCCTGCCTTCTGAGGGGACGAGGGACAGGAGGGGAGAGGGCGAGGGGCCTGGGCACACCTCCGTTGGCCTCCTGTCCCTCCTGAAGCCTACGCAGCCTGGCCGTGGGGACCCGGGCTGGAGACCCAGCACGCACAGTCCGCGCCCCATGGTGCTGCCAATGCACCCACAGCAACACCTTGCACCCCTTTATCTCAGGACAGGAGTGTAGCCAGACCCCGCCTGCCCCCCAGAGAGAAGCCGGGCACGGTGCAAGGCTGTGTCTCCTTTCAAAGTCACGGGCTCGCTCTCCCTGCTCCCGGTGGCCTCCTACAGAATGCTGGGAAGGGACGGGTCACATGGGGATGCCCTGTGATCTCTGAACCATGGGCACCGAGGGCCCCATGAAGCTGCGACACTCAGAGCTTTGCAAACCTGCAAAAGCCAACAACACATGGCCCGTTCCCGGCCCCTCTCCCACTTCCACACCCCGACCTCAAAGCCCTCGCACGCCCTGGTCACAGCCACCGCCCGCCGAGCTGGGGGACACGGGGCTGGCAGGTGCCCCTGGGTTGTGACTCCACAGCCCAGCTCAAGTGCAGGTCCAGGCAGACGTCCGCCTGGTGTTGGCAGCTCTGCTCAGCGTGCGTATATGCTGATATCGTGACATTTGACATCTTGCCACCTTCCTGGACGGAGAGAGACTGCCCCCCCCCCCACTCCTGGAGCCATTTCTCAGAGACAGCCAAGGGCCGGCCTCGGATATGCAAACCCGTCTCGGAGGGGCCCCTTCCTCTGCCCCTGAGCCAGCAGGTGACACCCCTCTGCCGGAGCCATCCGGCCACGCCGGCAGCCCCCACTGTGTCATCTGCTAGAATGATCAAGCTGGCCAGTCCTGGGCACGCCTGCCTTCCCTGGGGACATCCTCAGCTGTCTCCTCTGGGGCCCCTCTGCCTCCCAGCCGCCCCGTGACCCCCGAGGTGCGCGGTGACCCTCCTGGGCCTGAGGGTATAAGAAATGTCTTCCTTCAGGCCTGGTTCCGTCTTCGCCTGTGGGCTGTGCCACCTCCCCCAACGCGAACGCTCCGGAGCAGAGCCAGGCCAGGCGGACGTCCTGGGGGAGGGGGCTGGGGGAGGGGGAGGCAGTGGACTGCACACTGACCTTCACCGGGGGGACGCCAGGCTTGGCAAAGACCACAGGGACCCGGAACCAGGACTCCTGGGCGTCAGGCCTGCTCTCCGCTCTCCTCCGCTCTCCTCGTTGGCAACCAAGCCCCACCATCTGGGCGGCCTTCCCGTCAATACAGCCATGTCCTGCCCAGGAAACCCCACCCGGGGCAAGTCCTGACGGCCGTGGGAACACCTCAGAGCCACGTTCAGGTCCTCGGCCTCACTGTCACGTGGCCTTTTTCTCCGGGTGACTCTGTGTCCTCTTCTTATGGGGCACCCGTCAGTGTACTCAGTCCCATCCGGGTCGAGCAGGACTTCGTCTTGACCTAACCGACGACATCGGCAAAGGTCCCCTTTCCCAAGGAGGTCACACTGAGGTTCTGAGAAGGACGAGCGTCCTGACAAGTCCTCTCAAACCAGAGAAGGGACCAAACGCACACGGGACCCGGGGCCGTAAGAAGCGGATTCTCTGAAGGCGACCGTCACTCCTCTGGGCCTCCCTGGGAAACAAGGTGAGGTAGGTGATAATCTCTCCACTCCCTCCAGACCCACAGTTCTCACGGCCTCACCTCGGTGTCAGGGAGCCGGGGCTGCCTTGCCCAAGGTCCCCTCCCCCAGTTAACTGACATCCCAGGTCCTGGCTAGGGCTGGGTGGCTCATGCCAGTAGGACAGGTTCCCCGCCCTGCACCCCGGGGCACCTCGGCCCCACCAGCGTGGTCTGCCCCTTGGTGACCACTCAGTGCTGTGTCCTGGACACAGACGCAGGCGGCAGTGGGGTCCAGGCACAGTGGGTGTCTGGGGGACGTGACAGGGTGACGAAGGAGCTGACAGGTGAAGCAGAGGCTGCGCTCCCTCCCCCAGCACCCTCCCAAACTCCAGATGTCAGAACTGTTCCTGGGGCACCCGGGTCAAGCTGCCTGGTGTCCTCAGGGCCTGGGCCGCCCGCCCCACCCTCCTGGAGCTTCCCAGGGGCCTGGGGGAGAGGACAGGCAGGAAACACCCATTTCGACCTGCGCCTCCCTCAGTCTCCTCATCGCCTCCGCTGTCCAGCACCAGCGCCTGCACCAAGCGCGCCCATGGGGCTGCTGTTTGAGGTGCTGCAGACCCCAGCCCTCCTGGGAGCTCCGTACCCCACGGCGAGGACACGCTGTCTCCAGGTCAGACCGCAGGCGCTCACCCGATCCTGGGGTAGGGGTCCCGGGTGGATGGCACAGGTGATGAAATCAGAGGGGTACCCCGGGTGGCCGCTGCTTCTCCAACCCATACCTCATGGGCTGGGGTGGCCCTGCCCTCCAAAAGCACAGCTCCCAGGTGCCATGGGGACCCTGCTGGGCAGCTCCAGGGACCCCAAGGAAGAGTCTGCAGGTACAGCCACATTGGGGTGTCAGCAGCCTCGGGGTGCAGCCAGAAGTTCCTGCAGGGAAGCCTGCAGGGGGAGGGGGAGGTCCCGAGCTCAAGATGGCAGGATCTGACCCACACTTCTGACTAGGAGACTGCCCGTCAGACTCTGCCCCATCTTCTCTCCGTGCCCCCCCCAGGGGTCTGATTGTTTCTGAATTAAAAGCCATTTACCGCTTGCCAGGTGGCTCAGCCCTGGGCTCCCAACCCTCATAGGTCCAGCCCCAGCTCCCAGCACCCAGTCCCCAGTCCCCAGTCCCCAGCCCCAGCTCCCAGCACCCAGCCCCCAGCCCCCATCCCCAAGCCCCCGGCCCCCGGCCCCCGGCCCCCGGCCCCCAGCCCCCAGCCCTCAGCCCTCAGCCCCCAGCCCCCAGCCCCCAGCCCTCAGCCCTCAGCCCCCGGCCCCCAGCCCCCCGGTCCCCAGCCCCCAGGCCCCAGCCCCCAGCCCCCAGCCCTCAGCCCTCAGCCCCCAGCCCCCAGCCCTCAGCCCCCAGCCCCCAGCCCTCAGCCCTCAGCCCTCAGCCCCCAGCCCTCAGTCCCCAGCCCCCAGCCCTCAGCCCCCAGCCCTCAGCCCTCAGCCCTCAGCCCCCAGCCCCCAGCCCTCAGCCCCCAGCCCTCAGCCCTCAGCCCTCAGCCCTCAGCCCTCAGCCCTCAGCCCCCAGCCCCCTGCCCTGGCCCCGGCCCTGCAGGTCTTCCCCTTCACAGCAAGCTGGGCCCTTTCATTCCAGCCTGGCCCGGGTGGCCCTGGTGGCCCAGGTGAAGTCCGTGTATTTCAGAAGCAGTTTTTCCCGGGAAAGGTCACGCAGGCGGGGTGACGGTGACCCCAGAAGCAGGAAGGTCAGGGAGACACCCCGGGCTTTGCCTTCTTAGACGACGAGGAGGCGCAAGGGCAGGGAGCTGGAGGAGCCGGGGTTCCACGCGGGTGAGAAGCGAGAGCCCGTGGGAAGCGGGGGATTCCCTGCACCTCTCATCGCGGGTCTCTGAGGCTCTGAACCCCGAACTCTCAAGAAAGTGCAGTTTCCTTTTCTCGTCAACTGGGGTGCAGTTATCAAGCCAGCAGGTAAAGTGGGGACCCCTGGGCTCAGTCAACTTAAAAACCCCGGTGAGAGGTCCCTCTTAGCAGAGATGCAGAGACGGCACCCTGACCTCACGGGGCTCACGAGGCAGGGGACATGGCCCACGGGGTCTGTCCGTGTCCAGGGGAGGCAGGAGGAATGGACACCCCGAGAGCTGAATGACGGCACAGTGTTCCTCCGTCGCCCGGGCCCTGGGGTGTCTCCCCTACCCGCCCCGGCCCTGGCACCCGACAGGCCAGCAGTGGGCAGTGCTGAGCCCTTGGCCCTGCTGGAGTCCAGAGCAGAGCAGTAGCCGGCTGAGTCCCAAGCACGGTGTTGTTCGGGTGCCCGCAGGCTGCTCCCCTCCCCACGTGAAGGCAGGAGAACAAGGCTCAGAGCGGCTGGGACACTTGAGCCAGGCCACCCAGCAGGTGCGCGGGACGCTGGGCTGCAAAGCAGGGGTGCTGGGCGCCAGGGCCACGCTCCAAGCCACCATCAGGCGGCCGTCTCTGCTGGTGGTCCTTTGGGGCGCCAGGCCTTGGAGTGACCCAGAGCAAACCCTCTGTTCCTTGGGGGACAGTTTCCTGGGTGTGCAACAAGAAAGCGTCTCGACGTTGCACGGCCTCTGGCCCGCGCGGAGGGCACTGCTGGTGCGCCGTGAGCACCCCCGCCTTGCAGGGCAGCGGGGTGACCGTGCTTGCCTGTCTCCGGATGGGTCGGGTGGCTCACCGAGGGGCAGCCTCACCTCACCTGTGTCTGTGCCACCCCGTGGGGAGGCGGACGATCTCGGGAATGAGTGGCTGCCGGGAACGCGTGTTTCGGCCACAGGATCCCACAGAGGCTGGCGGGGCTGCCCGGAGAGTGGACGGAGACAGATGGAGGGAGGCCAGGTCGCTAGCGGGGATTAAGCCTCCTTGGATCAAAGGGAAAGACGGGGAGCGGAGCCGGGGTCAGCATCTGGGACCTCTCCCTGCCGGGTTGCAGGCCGGCGGCAGGTGGGGCCAGCTGCGTCCTCCCCTCTGGGAAGACCCTCGGTGTCCATCATCAAGGCCACCTCGGAGACGGAATCCAGAGGTTCTCGGGATGACGGCCGGGTCGCAGCGGCGGGGGCTGGGCCTTCCTTTGCCCCATCTCGTCCTCATCTTTCTGTGTCGGGGGGCAGGGCTCCTCCGCGAGCCGACCAGCTCTCGGGACAGGTGGCCTTCTGCAGGGCCAGGCGGCTCCACCACTTACCAGGCGGCGTGGCCTGTGCCTGTTTTCTCCTCTGTGACATGGGAAGCACGGACTGGGCCTAACTTCGGGCTCAGTGGCGGGAACGATGCCCGGCACGCAGGGCCCGGGCTGGAGTACGAGTTGCTGTTATTGTCGGCTGACCGGGCCCTGCTCTCCCAGGCCCCTGGGTGGCCACCCTGACTGTCCATCCTTCCATCTCTCTGGGGCCTCACCCCCGATCCACGAAGTGGAGATGCGTGGACAGGCCGCGTCTGCGCCACAGCAAGAACCAGGGAAGGTGCCCCTCCATTCTGCCGCTCATCTGTCCACGGTCACCACCATCCCCTCCAAGGCGTCCGCCCTCGGGGGGCTCTTCACTTCCACAGATGGGGAACCCCGCGCTCGGAGGGGGGCCGGTGGGGAGGTGCTGGTGTCCCAGGTCAGAGACGGTCAGTCGGCGGAGGTGGTCCCAAGGGGTCAGGACTCGGGTGGAGCAGGCAGGGAGGGTGCAGGTGGGTCCCCACTGGGAACCAGAGGCGGCACCAGGGAGCCCACTCAGCCCCCGAACGTAAGGAAGGGCTGAGTCTTCCTCCGAACGTTCCAGAGACTGACCCTCACGTGCGTGTACATCCATGTATACGCCCCCCAGGCCACCATCCCCTCGCCCATCATTCACACACCCCGGCGGGAATACGGAAACTCGCAGGGGCAGCCCCGCCCAGCAGGCCGGCACCCAGCTCGCTCCACTGGGCGCTGCCTGGCAGAGGGGCAATGGGATGTGGGCAGGCTTTTGCTGCAGTGTGGAAGGTTCCAGATGGCCTGTTGGACTCCATTGATGTGAGCTGGGACTAGGGGGCTGTGCCCCAGGGCACCTTTGCTGCCTAAAGAACAGACTGGGCACAAGCATGGTGGGTGTGGGCCAGTGCCAGTGCCTGTGCCCACACCTGTGCGTATGCCCAGTGCACATAACGCAATGTCTGCCCACGGCAGGCACTCGGTAAAACCTGGTGGTGGCTGGTCCCCAGACATGTCTGCGGTTCCAGCATGGTCTTCGCTGTAGGACTGGGTCTCTCCACCCCTCTGGTCTTCTCCGCCTCCTGCATCCTGACCCGGGCACTAACTGTGGGTTCCCACAGACCCTTTGATCACCCGACAGTTTACAATTCATCCAGGCAAGGCGCCCCCGGGCGGCCGGGCGGGGCCACGGCAGCTGCTTAGGGAGGAGTCCAAACACCCGTGGACACCAGGCGGTGACCAGCCAGGAAGCAAAGCGCGTCCTGTTTGGTCCCACTGTGAGCGAACCTCGTGTGCCAAGATACCCGTGCTTTCCAAGTATTCGCTTACCCTGTTCGTCTGGGTTTCACTCCATGAGAAGACTGGTCACCTGCACTCAACAGTCAGGAACCTGCGTGCAGAGCAGGCCCCGTGGGTCTGCGGGGCGGGCACAGAGCAGGCCCCGTGTGGGTCTGCAGGGCGGGCACAGAGCAGGCCCCGTGTGGGTCTGCAGGGAGGGCACAGAGCAGGCCCCGTGTGGGTCTGCAGGGTGGGCACAGAGCAGGCCCCGTGTGGGTCTGCGGGGTGGGGGGGCACAGAGCAGGCCCCGTGTGGGTCTGCAGGGTGGGCGGGCACAGAGCAGGCCCCGTGTGGGTCTGCAGGGAGGGCACAGAGCAGGCCCCGTGTGGATCTGCGGGGTGGGGGGGCACAGAGCAGGCCCCGTGTGGGTCTGCAGGGCGGGCACAGAGCAGGCCCCGTGTGGGTCTGCAGGGTGGGCACAGAGCAGGCCCCGTGTGGGTCTGCGGGGTGGGGGGCACAGAGCAGGCCCCGTGTGGGTCTGCAGGGTGGGCGGGCACAGAGCAGGCCCCGTGTGGGTCTGCAGGGAGGGCACAGAGCAGGCCCCGTGTGGATCTGCGGGGTGGGGGGGCACAGAGCAGGCCCCGTGTGGGTCTGCAGGGTGGGCGGGCACAGAGCAGGCCCCGTGTGGGTCTGCAGGGAGGGCACAGAGCAGGCCCCGTGTGGGTCTGCAGGGTGGGCGGGCACAGAGCAGGCCCCGTGTGGGTCTGTGGGGCGGGCACAGAGCAGGCCCCGTGTGGGTCTGTGGGGTGGGGGGGCACAGAGCAGGCCCCGTGTGGATCTGCGGGGTGGGGGGGCACAGAGCAGGCCCCGTGTGGGTCTGCGGGGCGGGCACAGAGCAGGCAGCAGACTGTAGATCTAAAGGCAGATCTTGGTCAACTGCTGGCCACCCGCTGACTGTGCAACCTGGAGAAAGTTAGCCTCTTTGTGCCTCAGTCTTCTTGTGCACACAATGGACATAATAATGGACCTGTCTCACTGAACGGCTGGAAGAATGACGTGGAATAACCCATGGCGCCGGTTAGAGCGTTGGCCTGAGCACCTGAAGGGTCATGGGCTCGATTCCCAGGCAGGGGCAGGGACCTGGGTTGCAGCTTCCATCCCCCACCAGTCAGGTGGGCACACAGGCAAACAATGGTCTCTCTCCCTGCCCCCTCCCTCCGTCCTCTCTTCCACTCTCTCTCAAAACAACATAATCCCGGTGGAGCGTTGAAAAGGCACCGGAGCTGCCTGCAAAGAACTCTGGTCAGTGTGACAAATGGCCGGCGGTGCTGTCATTTCCTCACCGCCCCTGCGCCTGGTGGCTGGGAAGCCGACCCCGAGGCCGCGGATTTTCCCAGACCCCTCCACCGCAGCTGAAGGCTGTTTTGCACGGGCGAAGTATTTTTGCTAGGATCCTGCAAGGATTGCGGCAGGCTCAGGGGGACAGCTTGAGCCCCAAAGAACGCGGCTCAGGACCCAAGGGGGTGCCCCTCTCCCACCCGCGAGGGTTCAGCCCAGCAGCCCCGACACCCGCAGAGGGACGCGGGGACCCCGTCCAGGCCGCGGCGACCCTGGCTGGCGCGCTGTCCGGTCTTTGTCAGCGGAACAAAGGCGGCTGTCTCCCGGCGGCCCCCGGACCCGGATCACAGCGAGCCAGGCGAAGGAGAGCAAAGGAAACGCCCCCCGCGCCCCCATCGCTGGCGGGGAGTTACAGGACACCCCCTTTGTGTCTTCTGGCTCCGTGTCCGGGACGAGGACGCGAGCCAGGAACGGGGAACCGTTTGGTGGCCTGCGCCCAGGCTTCTCCAGGGCCAGCACGCGGCGCTGCGGCTGCGCGGGGCTCGGCTGGGCGCGCCCTCTGCCCGGTGCCCACCCCCGCGTCTGCCCACCCTTTCCCGGGAGCCACCAAAGGCGCCAAGGCCTCGCCCCGGTGATGCCAGTCGCCCGCGTCCCCCCCGGTTCCCGGAGAAGTCTGGGCCCCGAGTCCCGGCCTCTCGGAGCTGGAGGCGCGCGCCCTGCGGGGCCCCATCCAATCAGTGAGCAGGTGCCGGAGGGCGCAAGGCCCGACTGGGTGGGACGGTCCGCCACCGTCAAGCAGGGTCCCCCGGCACCCCCAAGCGTCCGCCTCGCCTCTCCAGGCCTCCCTTACTCCGGCGTTGCCCGCGGAGGCCTGGCTCGGGCGGAATCAGACTTCTTGTTCCGGATTCATTCCAGAACATTCCAGGGAGAGGGCAGGCCCGCCTCTGGCCGCGGCCTGGAGTTTGGGGGCAGGAGCGGCGGCGAGGGTAGGGGAGCGGCAGAGAATGTGCACCGGGGAAGAGCGAGGGTGCACATCTTGGAGGGACCAGGGGAACCGAGCGGCTCCTCCGATCCCGAGCCGGCGCCGCTGTGCACCGAGCAGCGCACGGAGCCCGCGCGGGTCCCGACGCCCGCCTCCAGCCTCCGCGGCCCCGGCCCGCCCTCCTGACCCGGCGCCCTCCCGCGTCTGGGGACGTGACGCGCGGAGCAGGTCCTCGCAGTCGGGTAGAAGCCCCCCGGGGCGCAGGCCGGCTTGCGGGGTCTCTTCTCCCTACGTAGAGAAGCCCAAGGCTCCCCACTCTGCAGCCTGCCCGGCGGGCGGGGCTGGAGGCGGCACCGCGAGGGAGTCCCAGCGCGCCCCCTGCCGATCGCACGCGGTGGGGCAACGCCACCTCCACCGGGGAGGCCTAGTCCCTGCTGCAGAGACCAGGAAAGGGTGTCGGTCAGCACAGACCATCAGGTGTGGGAAGGAAGAGACGGTGTGGCTCAGTGGTTGAGCATCCACCCAGGCACTAAGAGGTCGCTGGTTCAATTCCTGGCCAGGGCACATGCCCAGGTTGTGGGCCCGATCCCCAGTGGGGGGCATGCAGGAGGCGGCCAGTCGATGTTCTCTCTCATCGATGTTTCCATCTCTCTCTCCCTCGCCCTTCCTCTCTCTCTAAAATCAATAAAAACATATTTTTAAAAGAAGAAGAAGAAGAAGAAGAAGAAAGCTCCCAAAGTAAACAAAAAACTAACCTGGTGGGAGCGAAGCGTGGTCAGTTCCTCTGAGTGATGTTTGGGTGGGAGGAGGGAGACTTCTGTCCAGGCCGCCTCCCCCAGCAAAGCGGGGGGTAGGGTGCGGGCCGGGGCTGTGCCCACACATTGCCAACCCATCTCGCAACCCACAAACCAGGCCTCCCACCGAGTCTACTATTCAGACAGAACTCTGGCATTCTGGGTGTCTGTGACGTGAAAACCTCAATAATAAGGAAAGCCCCAACTGGAGTTTAGGGGCTCCACACATGTGCCCGGCAGGACCAGACAGCCCTGCTCCCTACAAAAGGCGTGGGGTGACCATGCACACAGACTAGACTGAATGTGTCCAGGGCATGTCCCCTTGCAGAAGCCGGACAAAATCCGCCAGCATCTCACCGTGCACCCGAGGCACCCTCGGAATCTTAGACCACCTTTGCTGGTTTTCTGACTTTCCTTCCGAAGGGCTCGGTCTGGGCCCAACCCTGTTCCTAGGCCACCCGCCATGCCCCACACCTCTTCCCACGCAGCCCCTTTCTAGGGGAAATCTCAGATGCTAAACACACTCGGGCTTAGCGGCCTCCTGCCTTGTCCTGAGTCTCCGAGTGTCCTCCGGGGCCCAAAGGGCCTCTGTCCCGAACCCAGAGGGCGCCACCCGTCCGCGTCGCGACTCCGGCGCCAGGCCCTCGCGCCGCGGTCCGAGGCCTTGTTCCACTACACACGCTTCCTCGCGGGCGTTTCCACCCTCCGCACACACAGACTCATTTATTTCTGTTTTTTAATGTCGTAAACGGGCAGCTAAATGAATTGTAATTTGTAATTTTTATGGTTAATTTGAAATCTCGCTCTTGTTGGTTAATCCTGTTACTTGGTAGCAAAACAGGGAGCAACTCGTGTTGCTGCAGCGGTGATTCTAATAGGCGTCTGATGTCCCATTACGGCCGCCGGCCAGGACAAAGGGCGCAGCCGGACTGCCGGCCGTGTGGCCTTGGCGGGTCGCGCGGAGCGGAGGCCAGCGCGCACCGACCGCTCCGGGGCTGCGTGCGCCCCAGCCACACCCGCCCGCCGCGACTTCGAAATGAAGAAGCCCAGTTTGGCACCCGCTTGTGGTTTGAACGTCCCCTGTGCCCCAAATCCGCGCCTCGCGGTCTCGGAGACTCCCCGGCCTTGGCTCCCCGGGGATGTGGGCTTCTGGGGCGACGAGGGCGGCACACAGAGGAGGCCCTTCCCTCCTGTCTCCTCTCTTTTCCTCCCTCTCCGCCTCTCCGTCCCTTTCTTCGTGCGGGTCCGGCTGGGAGCGAACTAGGAACGCGGCACTTAGGGGGCGACGTCCCTTTTCCCCCTTCCCTAGTGCCCCTTCCCAGAGCGCGGCCCCCCAAAGGGAAGCATTCCAGACGGTTTGTTCCGGAGCCGCCCAGACTGGTGCGAGGGGCGTCGGAGCTGGGGGGCGCCCCCAGGGCCCCAGCTCTTCCTGCCAGCGGCGCGGCCGCTGGGGTCCCCGCGAGCAGAGCGCCTGTGGATGGGGGCGCTGGAGCGCGCGGCGGGGCTTGTTCGCGTGTTGTCGCCCGCGCCTTGTTCCTTGTCCCTGGCGCCTGCTCGGTGCCATCCCAGTGAGTTTGATTGAAACGCGGCTGCGAGGTGCCGAGGTGCCCAGCGGGAAACGCGGGCGTGCTAGGCGGGAGGGGCGAGGAAGGGAACCGGCAGAGGGAGGGAACCGGGAGCGGGGAGAGGAACCGAACTGACACGGGACCTGGAGGGCTGCGGGTCACCGCCTTGGGCGCTGCTCAGGGACTGCTATTTTGAAATCGGGCGGCTGTCCCCTCCGGGGCGCGGGATGCGGGGGTCAAGTGTCACTTCCTCTGGCAGTGAAGCTCCAACATTCCTTGTACCGTTTCTAAAAGGACGAATTCATTACGCGGGGACACGTGAACGGGCTAGGCCGCCGGCGCTCGGGGGTAGCGTCCGCCGCGGTCCCTTCCGCACAGCGGCGCGCGCGGGGCGTGGAGCCCGAGGAGGGACCTGGTCGACGCTGTCTGCGCGCTCGCCGGGCGTCGCGGGGTCCATCGCTGAGGGGCCGTGGGGCCGAGCAGGAGCCCGAAGTCCTGTCTGTCTCTCGTCCCTCTCTGGACCAGTGTCCCCCCTTTCCGGCGGGGAAATGCGTCTGGTTCAGACACGCGGCGCACATGCCCGTGGACACACGACACGCCCACGCCCGGGATCCACGTGCGAGAACAGCTCAGCTCAGCCAGGTCTCGCAGTAGCGTGGTGTTAGGGTTAATGTTGCTTTTTTAAAAACGGGGTTTTCTACCTAAGGTGACGGGGTGAAAACGAATAGAAGAGATGAGATCGCTGCCTCCCCTCCCCATTGTTTTCAAGAAGACGCACTCGGTGAAAATAAATGGGAAATGCCGCTGGGCCCCCGCCTTTCTGTCTCCAACCCCGCGGGACAGGAGAGGGACAGGAGTGGGGTGCCAGGGTTTGCGATCCCCAGCACAGCAGCCCGAAGATGGGGAGGGGGACAAAATGGTCCCTCGCTGTGCGGTGGGCTGGGCTTCCCCGCGAAGGTCCTGGGGCTCCGAGGGAGGGAGGAAGTTGAGAAACCATTGGGGAAGGTTCACCTGGTGGGTTCTAAATGGCCATGGCTGTAGATCACACAGTGGAACGAATTACCTGGTGACCAAATGACCTGCCCCCCAGAAGCTTCTCCATCCCTGCCCACCTCTGGGACCAGAAAATTGTGCCTCTCTTTTCTTCCCTTCCCAGGGTTCCTGCAGCAAGGAGGAGGAGACCAGGGGAATTCCGACTGCCTGGGGACCCCCTACAACCTGTGTAGCTCTGGCTACACATGGCCACCTCCACACACGGATGTGCCGTGAAGGGCAGACTTCACATACCCTCCTAGGCTGCAAGATGATGTAAGCAGTTCTAGCCGCTGGAGGAGTTGCCCTGGGCACTGGCTTTGGGGAGTGAACACCAAGTTCAAGGGAAGAGGGGGTCCGCTGGGTGCCTTCTTGTCCTGTGCTGGTCGCTGTTGGAGACCCCAATTCAGATAGGAGGCATCTTGGTTTCCTTTAGAGGATAAAGCGAGAGGTGGTAAGTGGCAGGCTGTTTAGGGTCCAATTAGCACTTGGTGTCTGTGGTTGTGCACTTCTCACACACACACCCCCAAGTTGTAGCCCTATCTCCTCCCCCAAAGTGCACATGTTTTAAGAGTCAGCTGTGAGAACTGTTGAAATACGAATTCTTCGTGGATCACGTTTCGGTTTCTGGTCAGAACATTTATTTTCACCCGCATACGAGAGTCGTAGTTTGAGCAGGTGTGTTCTCAACTGTTTGCACTGGGATTTACCTGGAACCGAACCAGAGACATCAGGGTTCTCTCTGGTCCCGGTCCCAATGGTGTGCAGCCGGTGAGGTCACGTCCAAACCTGTCCCTGTTCTGTCATTGTGTTGCATTCAGTGAAGGAAAAGGGGCACTTTGCTTCCCGTACCAGTGGCCGTACACATGGGTAAATGGAAAGTAATGCCACAAAGCGAAAATATTTGGCAAATCGAACCTTGAAATTTCTTTGCAAAATTCTACATTTTAAGTTAGGTATTCAACCTTCAATTATTACATTACAAAGGACAACCATCTGAGGGGCCCTTGATGCCAATATTTTCCGTAAAGTAAGTTCTCTTGCATTTTCTCCCCCAAATACAGGGTGTCCCCCCCAAAATGGATACACGCACAATGGTAGAGCCTATTACATTTTGAAGATGAAATGTATTTTAATAAACACTGCCTTTAGAATTATTCAAAGTGTGTATCCAGTTTGGGGGGAACTTCTGTATGTCCTTTTATTTAAACGTGTCTATAATCGAGCCACTCAGATCATAACAGGACTGTGCGTCCTCACTGCACTGCCCCCTCTAAGCCTCTGGACCAAACACAGGGAGGTCAAGCACTTGCCTTTTATCTCCAGGAGTGAAAATTTCTCCAAAGAGTGGTGTTTCCCAGAACAGTGTCGGGACAGGAAGGATGCTGGTCGGAGGGAAAGGTTGCAATAACAACCCACTTAGACAAGCACCATGGCACAGAAAAAATCATTTCTGTTAGTTAACGTTTTTGAGCCAGAAAATGAAAGACAGATATTGAGCCTCCCCATTTGGAGTTAGGGCTGGCGTTGGACTGGAAAACTCTTACCTTGAATACTCAGGGACGCAGACACCACTTTCTCTAGCCAAACAGAACTGCCTCCCTGTGGTTCAAATATAAGTCTGAATCCACCCAGGGATAAATACAACCCGGGAAGCGGGGAGGAGCTGGCGAGCGTGAACTTGGCCTTGCTCAGTTCAAGGGTTTGGAGGTTGGAAATGAAGCGATATTTAGGGAACACAAATATTAAATAAACACAAATCCTTACAGCATCACTTGTTTTGCTTGGGTTTCGCCCAAAGCAACGTCTCGGGCGCGTTTTCTGGGCTGAAGGGGCCCTTCCCCCACTCTGGTCACCAGTGTGGTGGGTTTCCAAAGCCTCCCACTTTTCTTCCTCTTTGGGGTCCTCCCCTGATCAAGGGGTGTGTGACTGTCAGAGACTTTCCTCTCTCCCCCAACCAGGCTGGCAGTGGGAAGCAGGCATCGGGCTGCCTGGGCTTCCCCGTGCTCGGTGCCGTCCTTGGAGCTGGTGAAAGAAGGCATTTCCTCCTATTGTGTGACCTATCAACCCTGAAGACCTCACATGACCCCCTTCCGGTCCCAGCTCACCTGGCTGCTTCGTACAGCCCCGTCTAGCTGGCCTCGGCTGGGGGGGGGATTCTTCCCCAGCGCCTGCTACTATTTTCCCTAAGCTGGCCAGCGCACTTCCGTCCCCAGACTCCCTCTCCTGACAAAAGCAACAGCGGAAAGACCCGGACCAGGAGCTCAGGACGGGCCTGATCCAGGGGGAGGGCCTGTGTGGCCAGGGCCAGCTTTGCGGCCTGGGACACCCCAGCCCCTCAGTCATCAGTGCGCGCTCAGTGCCCGGAAGCAGACCCGGGCCCTGGTCACCGGAGCGGGCCACGGCGGGGCCCAGACCACCAGGCGCAAGCACAGGCCCTCTGCGGGGCTGCTGATTATTATTTGAGGTGTCTGAGGGTGGGAGACAGGGAAGGGGGTGCAGACTAAAAGGCCCCATGAAAAGGCCTGGCCTCTGGGTCTCTCCTGCACCTCTTTTGTAAGGAAAACCCCTTCCTCCCTTTGCCTCCTGCTCAGATAGGCCTGGGGGAGGGGGTGCCCCCTTATTGTCTCTGTTTGGGGAGTTTCCACGGATACTCTGTCCCTTGGAGAAGGCTCACCTGCTCTTTAATTTCTAACTAAATGAACAACGCTCTACATAGTCACGAGGACAGCCCCCCCTGATAATGCACTAGCTCGCAGAACAGGCTTGGGGGCCCCGCGGACGGATACACAGCCAGGCCCAAACGAACGGACCCTTTGTTGTGTTCTGCACATTTGGTACCTCACAGACTCCCCTTCCCCAGGCCGGCTGTCCAGGGGACATGTGTTCGCTGGGCCCCAGTCTGGGGACATATTAAGCTCAGCGTTCCAGCAAAAGGGCCAGAGGAGGAGAGCGGGGTGCAGGTGGGGGGAACCAGGTGTGCTGGGTCCATTCTCTGCTGTCACACACATCTGCACCTGGAGTCTCAGGCACTGGGGGGGGGGGGCTGGGAAAATGAAAACCCTCGGAATGAGTATGGTCTCCGATCAAGGAAAACCCCTCAAAGATTTCGTAGTTTAGAGACATGGCGTGGAGGGGCAGAGGGCCCGGCTGGCCGCGAGGACGTTAGGAGTGCCGCCCCGTAACCAGCACGGAGTCCGGCGGAACAGGTGGGGGTGCCCCCCACCCAGGAGTAAAACAGCCCGTCCCCGCCGCCTTGACAGTGAGCGCGGTTGGTTACTCGTCCTTTCTCCGAGGGGCGCTAGGGCATGACTTCGCAAACCCGGCGAGAAACCGTGGCCCCAGCCAGATGTACACCCACTTCTACCTTAGCTGTGGAAACGAGGGGAATACTTGTTAAAGAAACAAAATCCTGCCGCTCCTTTCATTCATCAAAACGGAATTACAGACGTCCGGAGCTGGCCTGCCACCCCGGGACACTGGAGGAAGGCCCTCCAGGAATCTCCGCCGGGCTGCGGAAGCTCTCGGGGGCCAGCCAGCCGAGGCCGGCAGAGCGAACCCCTCCTGTTCCTGCACCCAAGGCAGCATGCCTGAGCGGGGTTCTGACCCTGCGCCCTTCTTTCGGGGACACCTGTCTGTGGAAACGGATGCTCAGTTTCGCTCACAGATCCTGAAATGGGAGTCTGAAATGGACACCCAATCCCACTGCGGTCTTGCCCCAGCCGCCCTCAAGGGGAGGGGGCACGTTGGTCCTGCACAGCTGTCTTTCCTTTGACCTTGAGCTTCTGCAAATGTCTCACTCTCAGCAGAACCTCAGACACCTTCGACGCTGGTTCTGTCCCCTCTGGTTTGCTGCCTGCAGTCCGCCCTGGAGAGGACCTTCAGAGACGCCACGGACAATCAGGTTCAGTGACTTCCCAGTGGTGGATGGTGGGGGCCTTGGCTATCCAGGGACCGGCAGCCTGGCGCCCCCAGACTTCACCAAATGACGATCAACAATGTTAAGTGTTCCCTTGCCCCACCCCCAAAGAAACTGTCTTAATTTAAGACACAGGGGAGCCCAGTGGACACAGTTAGACAACATTCGTGTGTGGCCAAGTGCACTAGATATATATGTATTTTTTCCCATAGTATAGACCACCAGTTTTTGCCATCAAACTGTCCTCCCTTCCTGAATGATGTACACCCCGTTCATCATTTTTAAAACACTGACTTTGGGCATTTAAACCTGAGTGGACTTCAGTCACCTCATCAGGCCCCTGGACGGCGGGCGGGGTGTCCTTGCCTCGTAGCGTCGCCAGGGGGCGTTAGCACGGAGCGGGTGCGGCCCCGGCCGGTGTCGGCCCGCGCGTGTCCCAGGGTACAAGGCGAAATGT
Organism: Molossus molossus; assembly: GCF_014108415.1. Classification (NCBI taxonomy): domain Eukaryota; kingdom Metazoa; phylum Chordata; class Mammalia; order Chiroptera; family Molossidae; genus Molossus; species Molossus molossus. The sequence continues at coordinate 111,162,186 of NW_023425401.1, forward strand.
CATTTTGCAAGGTTATCCGTTTCCAATTCCTCCTAGAACCTTATCGCTCGCCATTTACCTCCTGGGCACAAACATGCAGCCTCTTTAAATAAAACCGGGAAGGAAAACATACCTTCGTACAATTAAAACCCCGAGCGGGGCTGCCAAAAGGTATTGAACCTTGCTGGTAATCCGACTTACCTTGCTGATACTCTGGCCTAATCCTATTTTCCCCTCGCATTAGAATGAGTCGCGAGGCCCTGTTTTGTTCTTCCGCGGGACGCTCTAGTGGCCAGCGGGCTGAGGGGCGCAGGGCCGGCCCTGCGGCGGGGAGCAGGCGCCCGGCTCGGGGGTCTGCGCGGCCCGCTCCACCAGACAGAAAGCAAACGAAACCACTCAAGGGAAACTTGGCTGGAGACAAAACACATTCAATTTCCTTTCTCTCCCGGAATTATTTGCTTTTGCCGAGACTCGTTAAACAAATTAAACACCCAAAATGGAGGCTGCTGGGCTCCCGGGCTCAGAACACGGTTATTGTTTCAAGGAGGTGGTGGTAACAAGAGCAAAAGTGTAAGACGACAAGAACACTAGCGAAATAAACTCATTTGGCCACCAAAAGCCCTTCTGGCGCGGTCTCATCCGGTGGGGCAGTGGGGACAATGGGCGTTTGTGCTCCACACACACACAGCGCATGGGCATCTTTTCACACCTCCACCTGGTGGGTGGCGCCTTCGGGTCCCTGGCCCGGCCAGCCTGGCCCTGGGTGCCGCTCCGTCCCAGAGAGGTGTGCCAGGGAGCCGGGCCGCTGCAGGAGTCGAATGGATCTTGGAGATTTAGGGTTTTGTTTCTCCTGCCCCCTCTCCCTCCCCTGCCCACCCCTTCCCCCTATCATTTCTCTTTGAAATGTCATGAACTTGGCGCTTTCAAGCCAAACGGGCCCGGGCTCAGGCCCCAGACAATGGGATTGTCAGAGGGCCGATCGGAGCTTTGTCCGCGTGCTCACCCAGCGTTAAGCCTTTATCCCCCGGAACGGCCGGGTCAGACAAAGCCGCCCTCCATCTTCCGCCTCGGAGGGCTGGGGCAAAGCCGGGTGCAGCTCCGGTGCCCCACGGGGTGGGGGCTGGGGAGGTGTGGGGGTCCCAGCCCCTCAGCACGCTCCCACCCCACCCTGCTGGCCTCACCCTGACATTCCGTCCATCCCTGTCTCCCAGGACACCCGCCCTTCGCCCTCCCCCGGCCTCCAGGCTGCCACCTTATCAGCTCTGGGGTCTTCAGCCTGGGCTGTCCTTAGGGTTCCTTACGTCAGTGCAAATGGCTGAGCCCTGCTCTCGGCCACCCCTGCCCCCAAGGAGCTCAGCCTCTGTGGTCCTGTGCCCCAGGGGCGCCTACAGGGAGCCTGTGCATGTGAGCATGTGTGTGTGTGTGCGCATGTGCGTGTGTGCATGTGTGTGTGAGTGTGCGTGTGTGCATATGTGTGTGAGTGTGCACGTGTGTGAATGCGTGTGTGTGCAAGTGTGCGTGTGTGTGTGAGTGTGCACGTGTGTGTGAGTGTGCACGTGTGTGGGCGAGGGGCAGCAGGCTGACTCCCATGGGCTCCCAGAGGAAGCCTGCTGTGGTCCTCAGGACGGGGGACCTAGCTCTGCCACCTGGGCACCGCCCTCACTGAGTATCTGGCATTTCTCTCTAGCAGCTCCTGCCCTGTGTCCTTGCAATGGTGGGGGCGGGGTGAGCTGCTGCCCTTCTCCCCTCCCAGTCTCCCCCAGCTCCCTCCCCAGGGTGCCCACTCCACCCACCGAGAGCTGCTCCTGGCCCCAGTTCATGGTCAAGGATGCTGAGTAGCTCATGCTGGACGGGACCAGGAGTGGGTGGGGAAAGAGGTGTCCAGAGAGCCCACAGTCCCCACTGTCCACGCCAGGGCCACATGCCTTTGGGGCTCCCACTGGTGAACAGGACGGAGGCAACGGCAGGAGGCCAAAGGCAGGCCTCAGGGAAGAGTCCCGAGCTGTAAGGACAAGGGGTGGTCATTGTCAGCCCTCGTCTCCTTGGAATTGATGGGGGGAGGGGAGGACGGGTGGCCGCTAAGAATGCACCCCTACAGGGAAGGAGAGGTAGGCACGCAGGTGGCCTGGACAAAGGGGCAGCTGGGACCTGCTTTCCATCCCTGGAGTTCCCAAGGTGCCCCAGGAGGTGTGTAGGAACCCCGTGACCACCTGAGGTCTGAGGGGTCACAGTCCCCCATCAGGAGGGAGAGACACGTGGATAGGCCCTGCCCTCCGACTCTAGGGCAGGGCATAGGGGAACGCCCCCTCACTGCCCTCCCACCTCTGACTCCTATTGGTCATCCCCGCTGCCAACCCAGCCGCAGCCCAAGGTCAAGGGAGCCCATTGGCCGTCTCCAAGTAGCCCGTCTCCAAGTAGCCCGTCTCCAGTGCGTCTGAGCAGGTGGACAAGGGCGGGGTGGGGGTGGGGCAAGTGGGAAGGACTCAGCCCAGAGGCTGGGGGACCGTCCCTGCGATGGGGAAGTCCCTTCGCCTGGCCAGGCCTTGGTCCCCACTGTGCCCCCTGCCGGCTGGGACAATGGCCCTCAGTGACCGGCTCGGAGGGAAGAGCCTGGGACCGCTTGTCCCCGCGCAGGGCTCGTCCTCCCACATCCTTCCGCTCCCGTCTGCCACTGGCATTGCCGCTGCCCCGCAGGCCCGTGACCTGCCCCCAGCGGACCGGCAGGTGCTCACAGGACGGGGGACGTCCAGCTCCGGGAGGCGCCTCCCGCAGGACCACTAGCGCCTCTGCCGCCTCCCTCCTTCACCAGTGTTGGGGGTGCGAAGTAGGGATGACAGGTGTCAAGTCAGGGAAGTCCATCAGCCCCTGAAGCGACGTACTCTGGGAACATGCCAGCGACACCCGGGCTCTCCAGCTCCCTCTTCATGTTGTACTGCTTTCTGCTCCGTCCACGGTCCGCGTGAGGGGCTTCATGACGTGGATGGAGGTGCTGAGGGGGCCGGACAGATGGACACCCTGGGCCGCTCCCCAGCATCAGACCTGGACTCCGCCTGGTGCACAGGACACGATGGGTGACGATGCACAGACTAAGGACATTAAGGGGCAAACACATTCAACACTATTTCCTGAGGACCATGGGGGCACCTTCCCCCATCATCATGTATGTTCAAGTGGGAAAAGCATTACCTATAAAAACTCACAGCGTGGTCTCTCTTGGAAAATAGGGCAAAATGAAAAGCACAGAGCGTGTATTTTCCAATTTCATTAAAATATGCGTGTGACGCCCCCGGCGTGCGAGGTAGCGTGCCACCCTGCTTTGGGCTTCGTGGGGCGCTCACGGTCCCTGCCCGTCCAACGCTCAGAGTCTCGCCCGCTGTGAGGAGCTCCAGGCTGCCGGAGCCTTTAAAATGTATGCACGGGCCCTGGCCGGTGTGGCTCAGCGGTTAGAGCATCGGCCTGCGGTCCGGAGAGACCCGGGTTCGGTCCCGCTAAGGGCACGTACCTCAGTTGCAGTTTGTCCCCGGCCCTGGTTGGGTCGTGCGGGTGGCAGCCACTCGATGTGTCCCTTTCACGTCAATAATTCTCTCTCTCTTTCTCCCCCCCACTCGATCTGAACAAAAAATGGAAAAATGTCCTCAGGTGAGGATAAAAAAAAAAAAGAAAAAAAAATGTACGCACGGCCGGGACGCTGGGTCAGCGCATCCCCCGTGTGGCCTCGGGTCCTGAGCAGCAGAAGGGGCGCAGCGGGGAGGCCCAGAAAACCAGCAGGCCAGCGGCCTGGACTCAGACTGCGCGACCCCAGCAGAAGGGGGCACCTCGGAAAATCTGCAGGTGTCAGCCCTGGTGGCAAGTGGTTCAGGAGTCAGGCTGGGTGTAGGCAGGACTCAAACATTTGTCAGTGTGGTGATGGAGAAGGCCACGGGTGTCACCCCAAAGCCCCACCCCCGGCACTGGCTGAAGGTGCCACCGGCCGGATCCTGGGGGACGAACCCCTTGTCGGAGAGTCCCTGCAGTGGTCCGGGTGAGGAGGGGGGTGGATGCAGTGAGGGGGCAGGAGGAGAATTGGGGGGTGCCAAGAGCTCTCCGAGGAACGAGAAGCTCAGCCCGAACGCCGGTGGCCACGGGCTCCTTCGAGAGGGCCCTGCCGGGGAGGGCGACTCGGCCAGGCTCGGGACGGGCAGCACTGAGCCTGTTTCTGCTGAGGGTGTTTGGCTCCGGTCAGCTGGGTGGGTGGGTGGCTGCCGATGTCCCAGCCCGGAAAGCCAGCTCGAAGGCTGCTGGTCCTCGGGGTCAGCAAGGGACCCGACGGCATCCGTCTAGCCGAAGGGCACGGTGACTCACCCCGTCCTCCTCTCCCCAGACACTGCTGGCTGCTCCTCTGTCGCCTTTGTGTGCCCCCTGCCGCGCCAAACGCGCTGTGTGGTTTCAGCCGCTCACAGGAAATGGTGGCCACTCGGGAAGGTTGACCAGGGCTGGCGGCTGGAGCTGGCTGTGACCAAGCGGCGGCCGTGCGACTGCGGTGGGCAGGGGGTCCCTGGTGCCCCCGAGTTGGAGCCCGCACGGCTGCGAACGCCTGGGAGCAGTCCCTCGGGGTTCTGCGTCGACTCTGAACGCAAAGTGAGCACCGGGCTCGGGTGCGGTCGCTTCCCCCCGTACCTGAAGCACCAAATCCTCTCCGTCCTCGGCTCTTCCCCGCACGCACACCGACAGTCAAGTTTAATTTCTAAACCAGGCACAGTGAGAGATTACCAACAACAACAACTAATAATAAAATAGAGCAGCGGGCTCTGGCTGAGTAGCTCAGCTGGTTAGAGCATCGTCCCCATACGCCAAGATTGTGGGTTCGATCCCCACTCAGGGCACCTACGAGAATCAGCCAGTGAGTAAGTGGAACAAAAAATCAATTTTTTGTTAGAGCGGGAGGGAGAGAGAGAGAAACATCGATGTGAAAGGGACACATCGAGTGGCTGCCACCCGCACGACCAACCAGGGCCGGGAACAAACTGCAACCAAGGTACGTGCCCTTAGTGGGAACCGAACCCGGGTCTCTCTGGACCGCAGGCCGACACTCTAACCGCTGAGCCAAACCGGCCAGGGCCCCATCAATTTTTTTGTGAGAAATGTGGACACGACACAGGGAGGTGGGGACCGGAGGGACGGGTCCGCAAGCCACGGACGGCCAAGGAGGCCAGCAGCGCAGGCACCCAGGGGCCAGGCCTGGGCAGCTTGCCCTCGCGGCCTCAGGAGTCACCCTGCCAACACCTCAACCCCGGGCTGCTGGCCTCCAGACCTGTCCGCGTCCCCAGCGCCCTGGGGTGTGGTCCTGTGCTGAGCAGCCCTACGGACCAAACGCACGAAGCCTAGAGCACCAGGGGCCTGTGAGGCACCCACGACGCCGAAGGTGAGGCGGGGGCAGGAGGGTCGGCCTTGGATTCACAGGGGCCGAGCGTGTGTGATCACAGAGTGAGAGAACCCCAGGGGCCCCCAGAGCCTGCCGTTCAGCCCTGCGTTTACGATGGGGAAACTGAGGCAAGCGTCCGACGCTGGCGGCCGGGACAAGCATGCAGACTCCGTGTGCTGCGCCCTGCTCACTGGGTCCTGCCTCGGAGCCTCCGTCCCGGGTCCCAGCCGTTCTCCTGGGCTGCCTGTGTCCCGCTGGGTCCCTGCTGCTCCCAAGCCTGGCCTCTGTCCCCGCCCAGCCTGTCTGCAGTCGCCTTTCAGGGGCGAAGGTGGACCCTCAGGGGTCCAAGAAGAGAGAGGATGCGGCTGTGTTTCAGGTGCCTTTCTCCAATCCACGGTCTCTGTTCAGTTCCCTTCACGCCGGGAAGACGGCTCCGTTTTTCATGTCCCCCTAACATCTGACCGCTTTCCCTTTAAGCAGTGGGACCCGCAGTGGGACCCACAGTGGCAGCAGAGACGGGGGGGGACTCTGAGGAGGCGGCCAGCACCTCCGACGGCTGGTGAGCGCCTTCCTCCGCCCAGAGGGCACGTCCCCTCCTGGGTCTAAGGCTGGCCGCTCGGCGTCACCCAGCAGCCGGGTCTCCCCTGGGCGCGAGGGTGCTGGGGACCTCACCTTTGCACCCCGAGGCTCGCGTGGCGCCAGGCGCTGGAAGACGCTCGGGGGAGGTTAGCCTGGTGGTTCGAGCCCGTCAAGTGCTGCTTCTGCCACCAGCGTGTCCACGGACAAGTCATGTCACCCCCGCTGCCTCGGTTTCCCCTCGTGTCGGGGAGAGTGAAGGTGCTGACCTCAAACGGTCACTGCGACACAGAGGGACCAACATGCAGAGTGCTGGGCCCAGAAAGTCCTGTCCCACACGCCAAGGGAGCAGAGCGACTGAGCGGTGACGACTCCCGGACGAGGTGACTTGCCCGGGGTGGTGCATTCGGGGACAGGTGCACCTCCTGCCTGCCCAGTGGCCCAGACGGGCAGGTGGCCCTCGCGAGCAGCCACCGGGCCCCATGGGTCACGCAGGGTTCCGAGTGCCCTGCCCTGGCATGTCGTCCCCGCCAGCGGGAGAGGCTGTTCACGCCAAGCAGCTGGGACGACGGGCATCTGCTCGTCCCACTGGCCAGAGCGCCCTCACCTGCCTCCCCGGCCGCGGTCTCTCCCTGGTCAAGGGTCCCGCTGACGCTGGTGGAGGGCGGACCTGTTACTCAAAGGAAGATGGGGGACAAGGAGATTCAGCCACAGAGGGTGAGCCCCGGAAATGTCACCCTCGTGAAGGGGAGGTTGGCCTCACAAAGCGGGGGGGCAGAGCTAGAGGAAGAGTGGGCTCTGTCCAACCCCAGCCGGGGGACCCCGCATCTCCGGACACGGCTCCTGCTGAGATTCTCTCGTCGGCAGAGCCCGACCACTGGTCAGCTCGTGGCCACAAACAGCCACCGTGCTGGCACCTCCTGGAGTCAGGACTCGAACCCGGCCCCGGGCGCCTGTCCCAGCTGAGACCCTTAGGGGTTGGTCACGCTCCGTCCGAATTCCTGGGAACCTCCAGTCACACCCGCGCCTCCTGCCCCCACGAGACTCCACGCCGTCCTGGGTCCGAAACGGCAGGTCACACGGGAAAACCTGAAAGATGAGGACACCTGGGCCGGGAGCCACCCGCTGAGAGACGCCGCTGGGTGCCCACCGGTGGCATCTCTGTCGGAGCCCGGCGGGCACGAGCGCGGGCCTCTAACCCGGCCTGGAGTCGCTGCCTGCGCTCCGCACCCCCTGTGGGACCTAGAGCCCCCCACTGTCCCCCCGCCACGGGAGCAGGGGCGGAGGACCCGAGCGGCGTTGGCACCATTCTGGGGACCAGACTATGGCCCCGGGAAGGTCGGCCAGCGTGCTGGGCCCGTCCTCAGCCTCACACCACCCGCCCTCCGGCCTCGGGTCTCACCCTGGGCTGCAGGGACGGCTCCGGAGGCCCTTCGGGGAGCCACGGGGCGCGCACTAAATCCAGGCAGGCACGTGCTTGGAAGAGACGGGGTGCGGCTGAGTTTCAGAGAGAGAATACACATCAGGTTTTCCCTCCCCCTTTTCTCTCCCATCCAGCCTAGGGACCCGGGGCAGTGACGCCCCACAATGTCGGGGCGCCGTCTCTGGCTCCAAGCGCCTCTGTTCCCGCCGCCCGCAGAACCAGGTCCAGCCGCTGTACACTTTCCCTCCTCCTTTTCTCCTCAAAAAGCAAAACATTTTTGTTGTTAATCCTCACCCGAGGATATTTTTTCCATGGATTTATTTGGAGAGAATAGAAGGCGGGGGGAGAAACATCGATGCGAGAGAGACACATCAACTGGTTGCCTCCTGGACGTGCCCCAACCGGGGCCAGGGATCGAACCCAGCACCCAAGGACTTCCCCTTGACCAGGAATCCAACCCCTGACCCTCTGGTCCATGGACAGACTCTAATGACAGAACCACTCCAGGCCGGGTGCAAAACATTTTCTAGGCTAAAAATGATGGTTATGGTCGTCCAAGCTGCCGACGTCCACCCTCGGACGGGCGGGCGGCCCCGGGCTGGCAGCTTCAGCTGGGGCCCAGTCATCGGGGTGGGGACATCAGCCTGCACCCCAGGCCCTAGCCAAGGTCCTTGAAGGACAATTGACCACCAGTCACATCCTCGAACCCAGGAGCGGCTGTTTTGACTTACGTCCCTCTCCCTAGATCTGTTACTGGGGTCCTAGCTCAGTGGCCAGCGAAGTCACGAAGTCCTCTGCTTGTGCCCCCAGGGCCTCGAGAAGTCCAGCCTGGTCCAGTGCCCACCACCCTTGACGACCCACCTGGCATGCCACCCCTCGATCCCCGTCCCCAGCTCTGCTCGCTCACGGCTCACGGACACCGGAAGATATTCCCACCGAGCCCTCCCTCCTGCGGCCCCTCCGCAGGCATCCTGCCCGCTGGCCCGCTGCCCATCTTGCTGGCTTCCTGCTCCCACCGGCGTAAGCCCCGCCCCTGCCGCCCTCTCTGTGGGTCCGCAGGAGCAGGCACCACGGGGAAGGGTCGCGGAGCTCTGACCGGGTTCAGGCACGACCGCGACTGTGTTTGCAATCGCCAGTCCCTGAAAGAGACGGCATCGTAGGCACCCATGTCCCCTCCTGCCGGTGCCGTGGGCGAAACCTGATGAACAGTCTGACTGAGGGGAGGCGCGGGTGTTCTGGCTGAACTGTGTCCCCAAATCCACATGCGGAACCCTAACCCCCAGCACCTCAGAGTGTCACAGTGCTTGGAGCTGGGTCTTTAAAGAGGCGATTAAGGTGACATGCGGTCGTGAGGGGCCCCTGATCCCACAGGACCGGGACCCGGGTAAGAAGAGCAGATGAGGACACAGACTCACAGAGGGACGGCCAGGCGAGCACGCAGGGAGGGGACGGCGTCTACCCGCCCCGGAGAGAGGCCCTGCTGACACCTTGAGCCTGGACGTCCAGCGTCCTTCTGTCCCCTTGGGTCTTCCGTCCTCATTCCCACCACCACTCCCAGCGACGGCCCTCCTGGCCCTCGGGAGCCGGGCAGGCTGCTGACCAGTCCTCTGTGCTAGGAGGAGCGGGGGGAGCCCCCTCCAGCCACCGTGGGCCCAGAGCCACCGCGAAGGCTCGCTCACGCGGGCCCCCCCGAGCCCGACCCCCACCCCCCACTCCGCTTTCCTGGGCCTGAGGCACTAGCTTCCAGGGGGCTGGGGGGCCTAGGACAGGGGAGACGAAGGGGAGGAGGGGCTGAGAGGAGAGGGCTGGCTGTCCCCCAAATCCTCGCTCGGCAGAGTGGCCCTGGGCGTGACAGCGGCCTCCTGGCCCTCTCGGTGCCCCAGCCGGAGTCCACGCCCCGCCACACCCCTGCAGGCTACCGCCAGCAGCCGGGAGCAGCACCTCGGAAGCCTTCTGCATTGAGGCGTCAGCAGACAAGCGGATCAAAGTGGAGCCGGAGGCTGCTGTCAGCCCCGAAGCGCAAACCTCGGTTTCCGAGATCCCGGCCACGGAGGTGGGAGGGAGGGGAGGGCGGCGGGGCCACAGCCCAGGCTGGAGGTGGGGGCCTGAGGCTCACCCGAGACCTCTGGGCGTTGCAGGCCGCTGGTCCCGACGGTGGGACTGGGGTCCTCCCTGCACCACATTCCCGGGGTGCCAGGTAGGTAGATGCACAGAGACACTGCACAGCAGGGCCTGTGAGCCACCAGGCTCAGAAGTCAGCCAGGGAGTGCGGGGACCAGTGTCACGTAACATCACGTCACGTCACGTCTCGTCACGTTGGGCGCAAGGAAGAGTGGGGAAGGGCCAGGGTGGGGGGCTGGGCTACACAGTGGGTGAGGGATTAACATCGGTAGAGCTAGGTCCACATGTGTGTGTGTGTGCGCGTTAGTGTGAGTATGTGCAAGTGTGAGTGTGCAAGCATGTATGTTAGTGTGTGTTAGTGTCAGTGTGTATGAGTGTATCAGTGTGTGTGTGTTAGCGGGTGAGTGTGTGTGTACATGGGTGTGTGTGAGCACATGTGTGTTAATGTGTGAGTACGTGCAAGTGTGAATGTGCCGGAGTGTGTATGTGTGTGTTAGTGTGTGCATGTGTTAATGCGTGAGTACATGCAAGTGTGTGTACGAGTGTTGTGTTAGTGTGAGTATGTGCATGGGTGTGTGTGCACGCGCCTGTGGGCTAGTCCTTTTCTCGGGAACAACCTCCTCTGTGAGGGTCCCCGTCTCCTGGTGGGTCCCCTAAGCCGGTGCTGGGGTCTCCCTGGCCAGGGAGGATGCTCACAGCCCGGGAGAGGTGGGCTCTGCCCGCTGGTCTCTGGCCCAAATCCCCCTACGTCCTGGACCCGACGGAGTGCCGTTGGAGCGTTGATTTGGCCACTTTCAAACACCCCTCACCTGTGTCCTTCAGCCTCGTCCAGACACGCAGACGCCGCAGAGAGGCCAGGGCTCAGCCTCCCAGCTCCACTCCGCCTGGGGCCCCAGAGCTCCCTCCAGCCTGTGAGGTGAAGGTGGCAGTTCTGGTCCTGGAGGACCTGGGGTGTCACAGAGCGTGAACCCCCGCTGCCCTGCCCCCGGCCCTGAGTCACCCGAGCGACGCGGAGGAAATTGCTCAGATAACATCTCCCTGGACCCACCTGGGCCTGGGGCTGGAGAGACAGGAACCCACGGGCAGCCCGCCCACCTGCGCCCTGTTCCGGAGGAAGGTGCGGCTGGAAAAGTCTCTCCCAGCCCTTCCTCCCTGGAATACCCGAGGCTGAGCTCCCGTCCGTGCCTCCAACCCGGGCCGGCGCCGAGGAGTCCGGTCGAGTCCTAGTCCCTCCGGTTATTGCCGGGACTGCAAACGTTTGACCTGCGGGTCTGCAGGTCAGAGGTCAACGCCACCTCCCAGGCCCGAGTCAGGTGTCAGGCAGGCCAAGCCCTACTGGCAGCTCCACGGAGACTCGGTCCCAAACCTGTTCCAGCTTCCGGAGGCCCGAGCTCCTCGGCCTCTTCTGACCACCACTTCTGACCTTGACCTTTGTCCTTGGTGACAGCCCCTCTGACCACTGCAGGGAAAGGCTCTGCCCTCGCCAGGACCCTGGTGACCACACGGGGCCCACTGGGCATCCAGGTCCTTGACCACGTCTGCGAAGCCCCCTTTGCCACGTAAGGTGAGAGCCACGGACTCAGGATCTGGCTGTGGACACCCCGGGGGGCACTATTCTGCCGACCACTCCAGTCATGCAGACCCCGGGGATCCCCGAGCCTGGCTTCACTCTGTCACTCCGGGTCCCTGGAAGACACCCCGTCTGCAGAGGACTGTGAAGACGCTGTCCCGCACTGGTGAGCCCCGGCACCTGGGGGCAGACCCCAGCGTGGACTTGTGACACGGGCCAGAGGCTGGGACGGGTGTGCCCCCTGCCGCGGACTAGAGGCAGGGGTGAGCCCGGCAGGGAGGGGCGTCTGAATCAAGTCAGAGCAGGTGAGATGGGCGTTTGGTCCCCACTTGCAGTCCCGGAGGGTGAGAGAGGGCACCGGTGCTCAGGGGCTGTCTGCCTCCCAAATCAGCCTCATCGCCGAAGGGGGGTGCGAGAGAGAAGCCCAGGTGTGGCCCCAGGTGCGCCTGCACTGTATTCAGGGTGCTGGGGATGCCCACCGGGGTAGGAGCCCAGCCCGGGGAGGCCAGGGATCCCAACCCACTGACGATGTTCTTTCATCCGACAAATGCCAGTGAGTACCAGCTACCAGTCCTCGGCCAGGTGCTGGGGCAGCCGGCTGAGTGGATGAGCTGATACACAGTACAGCATCGTATACTTTGTTTCTTTATTGATTTTTAGACAGAGAGGAAGGAAGAGGGAGAGAGAGAGAGAAACATGGAGGAGAGAGAACATCAATTGGCTGCCTCCAACATGCACCCCACTGGGGATCAGCCCACAACCTGGGCATGTGCCCTGACTGGGAATCGAACCGGCGACCTCTTGGAGCAGGGTCCACGCTCAACCACTGAGCCACACCGGCCGGATGGCATCATATGCTTTTTAAATAACTCAGTGTTGTCCTGGCCGGTGTGGCTCAGTGGTTAGAGCGTCGACCTGCGGTCCTGAGAGACCCGGGTTCGGTTCCTGCTAAGGGCACGTACCTCGGTTGCAGTTTGTCCCCGGCCCTGGTCGGTCGTGCGGGTGGCAGCCACTCGATGTGTCCCTTTCACATCGATGTTTCTCTCTCTCTCTCTGTTCTTCTCTCTCCCTCCCACTCTACCTGAACAAAAAAATGAGAAAATGTCCTCAGGTGAGGATAAAAAATAAAATAAATAAATAAATAAATAACTCAGTGTTGTTGATGTGCTCGGTATTCATTCACTCGTTCCTACGGCAGCGGACGTCTCCTGTCTGGACATGACACGGAGAGAGAACGAAGTCTGCCCGGGGCCGGGACGCCCTGCCCACCTGGGTCCCCAGGACCGGCGTCCTCTGTTTCCTCTCACAGGGACCACAGGGACGCATCTGCGCTGGGCTTGGAAACAAAGCCACCGACACCCAGTGAGCTGCCTAATTAGCCCCGGAGAAGAGCCGACCAATCACGGGAGACGCCGAGTGTCAGACTGGAAGTAAACGCTTAGAAATAAATGAACACGCACCTGTCCTGCCCCCTCGCCCACCTGAAGGGGTGTGTCCCAGGGCACCGCCACGTTCGGAACTGTGCCCTTGCGATCTAGAGCTCAGCACAATGCCGTTCTGCGTTGTGTCTGCGTCTTTATTCTCATAGATGGTGTTTGAGATCCTCCGCTCTGGGAGGCGTTTGTAGCGAACAGTCAGTGTGCTGCTACCGGGCGTCAGCTCAGGGAAGCGGGTCCCACGTGCAAGGACAGGTTTGCGTCTGCCCCTGGGCCCTGTCGCTCCTCTTGGAAGGCAGAGTGCTCAGCGCCTGTCTGCCTGGGGGCCGCTTGGGGCCGGGGCTGGGAACACGCGGTGGGTTCTCTCCAGCGGAGAAGAAACCAGACCCAGTCGGCGGGCGGCCTCCAGGCCGGGAGGAGCGAGAATCCACGCGCCACGTCGGACGTGACGGAGACACACAGCCCACGTCCCTCCAGGCCGCCCCCTCCCACGCCATCCATCCTGACACAGCCGTGTGGAGTGGGGCCCTTGGATGGGTCTCTGTGTCTGCAGCAGTCTGTCACCAACGCCCCCACGGCCCCATGTGTCCGTGTCCTCACGTGCCCAGGTCCCCACTCTAGGGCAGCTCACCTGTAGTGGAATTCTGCCTCGAAGGGGACGTGTGCTCTCATCTGGCTTGTTAAAACGTTCCGATCGCACTCGGCCGATGTGGCTCAGTGGTTGAGCGTCGGCCCTGCACCAGGAGGTCGCCAGTTCGATTCCCGGTCAGGGCACATGCCCAGGTTGTGGGCCTGATCCCCAGTGGGGGGCGTGCAGGAGGCGGCCAATCGATGTTCTCTCTCATCCATGTTTCTATCTCTCCCTCTTCCTTCCTCTCCCTCTAAAATCAATAAAGAAAAAAAAAATTTTTTTTAAGTTTCTATTGCGCCCAGCTGGTGTTGCCCAGTGGTTAGAGTGTCGGCCCACGGACCAGAGAGACCCGGGTTTGGTTCCTGCTAAGGGCATGTACCTTGGTTGCAGTTTGTCCCCGGCCCCGGTTGGGGTTGTGTGGGTGGCAGCCACTCGATGTGTCTCTCTCGCATGGATGTTTCTCTCTCTCTCCCTCCAGCTCTAGCTGAAGATAAATTCCAAAAAAAAAAAAAAGTCCTTGGGTGAGGATAAAAAAAAGTCCTGATCACTTTCCCGAAACCACAAGGCACATGCCCCAGAGGTGTGGGAGAACCCAGTCCCCACATGCTCACCGGACATGCATGGGGTTCTTTTCTCCCTCTTTAAACTCCTAGTAAGGAAAATCCCAAACATACACCCAAGTCCAGAGAACAGGACAATGAGTCAAACGTGCTCACGGCTGGCCTGAAGCCTTCCTGACGTTTCACGGACGGCATTCCGCCTGCCGTTTGTCGTTGGGATGTATTTAGAGCAAATCCCAGACGTGAGGGTGTTTTCCCCACACACATCTTTATGCATTTCTAATAGAAGAGGACTTTTTCACCAACATAACTACTATCCGTAAAGTAACACGAATCCCTTCATATCAGCAAGTGCGGTACGGATCTCCTCACCTGTGAACGGTCAGTTAGGTGAAATAGCGTCCCCCATCGCCTGTCTGTGATCACTCGGTGTGTGTATGTCGGGGGGTTGGGTGGATCTCTCCATGTTTTGTCTTTGATCTAATTTTCTCTCTGTGAAGTTGCCTGTGCATATCCTTTTCTCGGGGTTTCCTCTTGTTGACACGTAGGCACTCTTTGCATATGAAGGCTCATGAATACACTTATGTGCCTGCCCAGGAGAGGAAAAGCCTCCAGTGGTCCTTCCTTTGGCCCCTGCTCAGGATTCTCCTCCCCGCTGCATGGCGCCCAGCCTTCTTCCAGGAATCAGTGTGGGCTCAACAGGTGGTGCCCACCTGTTAATGCTATTGACAGGTGCCCTGGAGGCAAAAGTCAGAAAGTCCCGCCCAGCAGCAGGCCCTCTCTGTGCAGCCCGGGGTCAAGAATTATAGCTGCTCCTGCTCCTGCTCCTCCTGCTGCTCCTCCTGCTCCTGCTCCAGCTCCTGCTCCTCCTGCTCCTGCTGCTGCTCCTGCTCCTGTTCCTCCTGCTGCTCCTGCTGCTCCTGCTCCTCCTCCTGCTCCTGCTGCTCCTGCTCCTTCTGCTCCTCCTGCTCCTGCTCCTCCTCCTGCTCCTGCTCCTCCTGCTGCTCCTGCTCCTCCTGCTCCTGCTCCTACTCCTCCTGCTCCTGCTGCTCCTGCTCCTGCTGCTCCTCCTGCTCCTGTTCCTACTCCTCCTGCTGCTCCTGCTGCTCCTGCTCCAGCTCCTGCTCCTCCTGCTCCTGCTGCTCCTGCTCCTCCTGCTCCAGTTCCTGCTCCTCCTGCTCCTGCTGCTCCTGCTCCTCCTGCTGCTCCTGCTCCTCCTCCTGCTCCTCCTGCTGCTCCTGCTCCTTCAGCTCCTCCTGCTCCTCCTGCTTCTGCTGCTCCTGCTCCTGCTGCTCCTGCTCCTTCTGCTCCTGCTCCTCTTCTTGCTCCTGCTGCTCCTGCTCCTGCTCCTCCTGCTGCTCCTGCTGCTCCTGCTCCTTCTGCTCCAGCTCCTGCTCTTCCTGCTCCTGCTCCTGCTCCTCCTGCTCCTCCTGCTCCTGCTCCTCCTGCTCCTGCTGCTCCTGCTGCTCCTGCTCCTGCTCCTCCTGCTCCTGCTCCTGCTCCTACTCCTCCTGCTCCCGCTCCTGCTCCTCCTGCTGCTCTTGCTCCTTCTGCTCCTGCTCCTCCTCCTGCTCCTGCTCCTCCTGCTGCTCCTGCTCCTTCTGCTCCTCCTGCTCCTACTCCTGCTCCTGCTCCTCCTGCTGCTCCTGCTCCTTCTGCTCCTGCTGCTCCCCCTGTTCCTCCTGCTCCTGCTCCTGCTGCTCCTGCTCCTGCTCCTCCTGCTGCTCTTGCTCCTCCTGCTCCTCCTGCTCCTGCTCCTGCTCCTCCTTCTCCTGCTCCTGCTCCTCCTGCTCCTGCTCCTCCTGCTCCTGCTCCTCCTGCTCCTGCTCCTCCTGCTCCTGCTCCTGCTCCTCCTCCTGCTCCTGCTCCTCCTGCTGCTCCTGCTCCTTCTGCTCCTCCTGCTCCTACTCCTGCTCCTGCTCCTCCTGCTGCTCCTGCTCCTTCTGCTCCTGCTGCTCCCCCTGCTCCTCCTGCTCCTGCTGCTCCTGCTCCTGCTCTTCCTGCTCCTGCTCCTGCTGCTCCTGCTCCTGCTCCTGCTCCTCCTGCTGCTCCTGCTCCTTCTGCTCCTCCTGCTCCTTCTGCTCCTCCTGCTCCTCCTGCTCCTGCTCCTGCTCCCCCAGCCCACCCGCCCTATATGTCCGGGGCTCAGAGCTTTATGGTGTGAGTGTGCACACACGAGATGGTTTCCACTTAGAAACCACTCCCCGGTCTGCCCAGGCTCCCTAAGTGCTGACCCCACCCCTCCCCACCCCTGGGCTTCTCTCTGCTCTTTGCAGTAAAACACCCCTCCCTCAAAATTGGACCTTCTCAGTCCAGCCCCCTCTTCATAGCAGAGTCCTGGCCCCTCGGCTGTGAAGCCAAGAGGGGTTTGCAGTGCAAAATACTTCTTAGAGCTCCGGTCTGGGAACACGACTGGCCACAGGCTGGGGAGGGAGGTGTTGAGCAGAGACGCAGCCTGACCAAGCCTGGCCACCCCATGGGGCCCTGGGGCAGAGTGGCCTATTACTGCTGCTGAGAGTGGACCTTCTGTACCCCGACACCACCTGTCCCTGGTCGTGACCACCTTGGGAAAGGTGAGCAGCTAGGCTGGCCCTGCACGAGGTGACAGGTGGAGATGCCCGCAGCCCGACAGCAGGCCCTCCCTGGAAGGGTCTGGTGGGCATCTCTTTGTCAGGCTCACCCAGGAGGCCACTGCTGGGACCAGGCCCTTTTGTGACTCTTCTGCAATGAGTTTCCTCCTCCAGGGAGTGAGTCTGGGCTGCTGCTGGGCACCGGGACGGTCCAGGAGCCTCTCAGCTCTCCTGAGTGGTGGTGGTGGTGGGAACGCCCAGTCTTCATTCGGGTTTGCAAACTGAATTCATGCTCACACGGGCGCGGTGAGGAAGGGACAGGACGGGACGCGTGGCCTGGGAAGTCCTTCCACTTACGGTTGGGGGTTCCTCCTCCGAGCCGGACGGGTCAGCTCGCCGGCCCAGAGAAGCCGCGTCCAGCCTTCGCATCTCATGGCACATCGGCTCATCTCTGAAACTCGGCGGCACCAAAAATGTCACTGCTGCCGCGGCACACGGGCTGAAAACCACTGACCCAGAGGGTCATTCACGCCTCTCCGTGGGCAGAGGACAAGGACCCCCTTGTCTCTCAAAGCAGAGAGGCTGGGAGAGGTTCCGATGGGGTCATCGGAAAGGCCTGCTCTGGGGTGTGGCCAGCAGAACCACTCGGAGGCAGGTCGGATCTGAATCCGGACCTCAGACACGCACTCCTGCGTCCCCTCTGCCCTCTGCACGAGGACCCGCCCTCATCCTGTCCCCAGCTGCCACCGGCATTCTTCCTGACCATGGTGACATCCAAGGCTTCCACAGCGCTCCCCTGGGCCCATCTCTGACCCGCAGTCCAGCTACTCGGGCTCCCTGCGGCCCCCCGCGGCCCCCCAGCCAGGGGAACCCAACAGTTCTGCCTCCTGCTCACACCCCTCCCCCCAGGAGCTCGGCCCTTTCTCTGGGTTGAAATCATGGTTTTCTTGATGCCTCTCTCTCCTATCCAGATCCCACCTGCTGTGGTCTGAATGTTGGACAACCCCCCGCCCCCGCCAAAAGTAATTCTTATGTTGAATCCTAACCCCCAAGGCGATGGTATTAGATGGGACCTTGGGAGGGTCATGAGGTCATGAGGATGGAGCCCCATGAATGGAATGTGTGCCCTTATAACGGGACCCCAGTGCTCCCACCCGGTGAGGACACAGCAAGCAGCCCACCGGCACCCTGACCCTGGACTTCAGCCTCTGTGGGAAACACACTTCCGTTGCTTATAAGCTCCCAGTCTGGGTTTGGTGGCAACAGCCTGAAGGACAAAGGGAGATGCCACCTGTGATTACTTCTCTGCATCTCTCCACCCCGCCAGCCACGGGCCTGGACTCTCCGATCCCCTGTGGTGGACCGGGGCTGGGTGTCCCGCGTGGAGCGTGGAGGCCACACACGAAACCCGTGTTGTTTTCCTTGGGTCCTGGGAACATCGTTGTTTAGTGATGAGCAGCTTGGAGACAGATGGCGGGGACACACCGCCACTGGGGTCTCCAGCCATGAGCCGGGAGGACCTCGTTTGACTTCCACATCCTGGTTGTGTAGCCGAGTCAAGTAAGTGACAATTCCCTCGTCTATAAATTGGGAACAATAGCAGAGGCGTCCTGAGGGCCACGCCCCTGCTGCCAGTGGCCCCCACCCCGCAGCCCAGGCCACGCCCCCCGGGTCATCCTGCGCCCCGGTGTCTCATTGCGGTTCCTTTTGTCCCCGTGCCTACCATGACACCTACTTGAGCCGGATCACAGCCAGCCAGCAGGTGCCTCCGTGCCCAAGATGGAGAGTTAATTAAATTTAAAGCTTCAGGTGCTGTAACACAAATTAGGTCTGGGCTTCATCCAGTGACGTCCCCAAACCCTGACACCAAGTTTGCTTCGCATGTGTTATCGCTGAGCAAAAGAACAGACACCCGGAAAAATGGAACCAAGGGTACGTGGAGAAGAGGCACGGATTCAACTTCAGGAAGTAGGTCAGAGACGCGGGGGCCTGTGCGCGGGAGGCTCCGCACCTCTGAATTATTCATGCCGCGTGCGCTCCTCCGCGTTCAGCTAGACAATCCAGCCCTGGTTTGGAAGGTCATTAACACCCAGGAAAAATGCAAATGGGTTCTCCTCCTTTTTAATTGTCAGAGCCTGAGACTCACCAGCACCTGGAAATGAAATGGAAGCAGGTCCCTTCCCTGGTCCCCTCCCTGGTGGGGCGGCAGCGACGGCTCCGCCACCAGACTCCTCCAACGCGCCTAGAGAAGGGTCCCGTGGGCTGCGGTTCCTCCAGAGACGCGGCTGGATGGGTGAGGAACCAAATTGGGGTGCTATTTAAAGCCCTGTTCGCAAACGTGGATCATCAGCTTTCTCTCCGAGAGGGTGGAATTGGGGGCGAGACTCAATTAGCCTAGAAAATACCCCTCTCCTCGCCACCTGTGGAAGCGAGTGTTCCCCGGGGAACCGAGGTGTCAGAGGGGCTCTCCCCACACCCACATCCCGAGAGCCCACAGAGGAGTGGGGACTTGCCCAAAGCTGCTTGGCTTAACACCAGTCCCAACTAGAGTCCCCTCTGGGCCCCGGCCCAGCACACCTCCTGTCCCCTGGAGGCAGACCCTGAAGCGCTTGAATGCAGGACATTTAGCATCAGCCGGAAATAAATGGGCGGGTTTCTGCTTTGCATCCAATTTGGAGGAGGTTCTGTGTTCTAATCCAGGTCAGTTTCGCTGGTGGAATCGCTCGGGTCAGTAGGGGGTGTGGTGGGTGCCCCTGGCTGGCCAATGTGGCAGGGTACAGAGAGGGGTCACCATGTTCCTTCACCAAGTGCCCGCCGGGCACTGCGGGTATGGGCAGAGAGGGAAGGACCCTCCTCTCCAGGACCCCATGGTCTAGTCGGAGACAAACAACACACACAGGTAGTGGGGGGGGGGGTGGCCCCCTGGTGCCTGGGGGAGCCTCAGCTTTGCTGGCCCCCAGTTCGCTACTGAACAACTCACTGTGTACGGAAGAGAGGTGGTCAGATCGTCCTGTGCGTGAACATGACCCAAGGGCCTTGTGGAACAGGCGGATTGCGAGTCTCGCCCTGGTCTGACTCGGTAGGTCTCAATGTGGCCAGGGCTGCTTTTTAATCACCTGCCCAGGTGATTCTCGAAATGTGAGGCACACCTGGAGAGGGCACAGCCTCCTGTCCAGCTGTGGAGAAGTGACCCATGCTCCCGGCACAGCCTGGTCACTGTGACCAGCGGTACAGGTGCAGCTCTCGGGACATTCCCGCTCGCTCCCCGCAGACCCGTCCTGTCGGACAGAACAACACCTCCCTAAAGATGCCCGCGTCCCGGCCCCCAGCACCTGCAAGTGTGTCGTGGACTGAACGTGTGTGGATTTGCTTCTTCGATCACAATGAAGGACAGTGAGTCCAGCACAGGACAGGTGGGCCGTGATCAGGGAGCACAGAGTCGGGGGCAGCGTTTCTGGGGGTGCAGAGGGGCCCAGGGGGGCCCAGGCACGGGACAAGCTGAGGCTGTGAGCCCTAAATGTGAGCAATACCTTCCAACATGACTGTCCTTATAAGAAGAGAAGAGACAGAGAGACACTAGAAAGACGGCCACATGCCGCTGGAGGCCAAGGCCGCGTGACGGGCCGACAAGTCAAGGGCCGCTGAGGCTGGGAGAGGCAGCAAGGATCCCCCTGGAGGCTTCGAAGGAGCATGACCTTGGACTGCTGGCCCCAGAACTATGAGAGAATACGTTTCTGTTTTCAGCCCCCAGGTTGCGGGATTTGAGGTCAGCAGGCAGCCACAGGACACTGAAGCCACCTCCGTAAGCAGGTAACAAACCTGCCGTCACCAAGGGCTCAGAGGTCACGGCAAGAGCTCCGGGCCCCCCCCCTCTGCTGTTGCCTGGGTTTGGTATTTTTCTGCTCCTCTTTCCCTCCCCCTGATGTACCCAGAGTCACTCCTCTGGACCCAGAGCTGTCTAAAGGAGACAAAATGATGAAATGGCACCACCGTGTCATTGTAACTTTACTCAGGGTCACGTGAAGAACACTGTAAAGAAACAGGTCTAATTGACTTTAATAATATAGTCAGTAAGCCTGATGTGTCCAAAATATTATTTCAATATGTAATCGACTACTCTCTGGGGGATAGTTTACAATTTGGGGGGCCCTACGTCTTCAGGTTCCGGGGTGACGTCACACCGAGAGCCGGTGTCCACGCAGCCCGTCTGGGTTTCCCCGGCAGCGGCCATGAGCGCTGGTCAGGTCTGCAGTCGTTTCTCAGGAGCTGAGCTGAAAACCACTTTTTATTTTTAAAAAATTTTTTTTTCTTTAGTGACCTTTAGAGAGAGAGGAAGAGAGAAGGAGAGAGAGAGAGATGCATCGATGAGAGAGAACATCGATTGGCCGCCTCCTGCACGCCCCCCACTGGGGATTGGGCCCACAACCTGGGCATGTGCCCTGACCAGGCATCAAACCGGTGACCTCCTGGTGCAGGGTGGATGCTCAACCACTGAGCCACACCGGCTGGGCTGAAAAATCACTTTTTAAAGTTTGTATTCCAGTTAATTAAAATTAAAATGTTAATTCTTCAGTCCCACTAGCCAAATTTCGAGGTGCAATGCCACAGATGGCTAGGGGGGAGCCGAGTTCCACACCCACTTCAAGTGTCACCGTCCCTAATGCTGTCCCCACCCTGTCCTCCCACCACCCCCTCCTCCGGGAAAGGGAGAGGGGCACGGAGGCGCGTCCACCTGCTGGGCAGCTCCGCTCTGGCGCCCACTATGGGGGCCCTGTGAGGGGTCCTGACAGCGGGGCCGGAGCCAGGCTGGGAGGGTGCCGAGCTCCGGGCAGGGTGTGGGGAACAGGCTAGGTAGATGGAACACTCTTCAAAAGTCTGGAAGCTGGTATCACTTTACACTCACTAGGATGGCTACGCTAGGAAAAAACAAAACGAAAATGTACATGCCGTCGAGGACGTTGAGAACTTGGACGCCAGGTGCGTTGCTGGTGGGAACGTCATGCTGCAGCTGCTGCAGAAAACCGGGTGTCGGTTCTACCAGATGCGAACTAGAATTACCAGGCGATCCGCGATGTCACCTCTGGGTGCAGACCCCACAGAACTGAGAACAGGGTCTCAAAGAAATGTGTGCAGGCCTAGATGCAGAGCAGCCCGGTTAGCCAGAGCCAAGAGGGGGAAACAACGCAAGCGCCCATTGACGGAGGCACCGAGACAGACGGCCGTCCGCAGACCCGAGGAAACAGCACTCAGTCTCAGCACCGAAGGACGTCCTGCCACAGGCTCCGGTGTGGGTGAACCTGCGAACATGTGAGTGAGAGGAGCCAGTCACCCAAGGACAAAACCGTCTGGTTACATTTGTGTGAGGAGCTATACTCGTCAAGTTCACAGAGACAGACGGCTACTGTCAGGTGCCAGGAGCCGGGGGGGGGGGGGGGGTTCCGGTTTAATGGGGACAGTTTCCGTCGGGAAGGTTAGGTTCTGGAGACAAGGTGGGTAACAATGTGAGTGGACTTCATGCCACCAAACTGCTGCTTTAAACATGATCAAGAGGATACAGTTTATATTTTTTCATGATTAAAAAAATAACCCTCACGCTCTGGCTGGTTTGGCTCAGCGGTTGGAGCCTTGGCCCGCGGTCCAGAGAGACCTGGGTTCAGTTCCCGCTAAGGGCACGTACCTCGGTTGCAGTTTGTCCCCGGCCCTGGTTGGGTAGTGCGGGTGGCAGCCACTCGGTGTGTCCCTTTCATGTCAATGTTTCTCTCTCTCTCTCTTCCTCTCTCTCCCTCCCACTCTATCTGAACAAAAAACGAAAAAATGTCCTCGGGTGAGGATAAACATAAATAAATAAATAACCCTCAGTTCAAAAATCCATGACCTAAAACTTTAGATCAGACACACAACCATTTATTTGCACTGTCATGCTTTTCCGCCAGGAATTATTGGATACAATGTATACTTCTAAGCCGTTTGAAGAGGAACCATCTTCTGAGCGGCATCAGACAGCCAGACCTCCGGTTGCCAGGAGGCAAATTTCCTTTTCAATCTCGGATTTCACAATTTTCCCTGCCGCCAAAGCCCTGGTGGAACCTGGGTTCTCATGGGCGATACTGGGGGGAAACAAAGTCTGGAAGCCGGACAGGGCCTGCCCGGGCTGCTGCAGCCAGTGGGGGCGGCCTTGGGTGCAGCCTCCAGACCCAGTGCCAGGCCAGGCTGCCAGCAGAGTCGAGTGTCAGGGTGGTGGCTCACCTGGCAGTCAGGGACAGACCACAGAGGGCAAGAGCAGGCCAGGCATTGGCGTCCACTCCTGGCTCCTTGGCCCCCAGCGGGCCTCCAGCTGGTGGGTGTTGGCCTCCTGTTCCCAGCTGCACCTTGGGGTGGCGATAAAGACAGAGACCTGCAATTCCAAAACCCAAATGCTTTCTCAACGGACTCACTTTCAAATCTCATTTGGTGGCAAAGCCTGACTGGAACCATGAAGGTGACATCCCTGCGTTCTCACTGTGGAAACATTAATGTGTGGGTGGCGTGGTCACACCCACGGGGCCAGGTCATACACGGCCATCTGCGCACTTTCCAAAATGAAGAATGTTCTGGAATTCTCCGGAGCTAACACCTAGTGTCCACCTCAGAAGACTAGTAAAAGCCCTTCATTCATTTATTCATGAAATAGGTTTAGTGCGGCAGTTCTCAACATGTGGTCTGCGATCCACGGGGTCCCTGAGGCCCTTTCGGGGGGTCCACAGGCAACTGTTTTTACAGTTATGCCGGGTCCCTATTTAACTGTCACGGCTCATACATGGGCGCGGGTGTGCAAAAATACCTGCGGCGGAAGGCACCCCTCTGTTCTCCTAGGTCTCCGCCCCTTGGCCTCCACCCTGTCTTCTGCTTTCTTTGGCATTTTGGGCCTCGACTTCATTTACACTTTTCCGTGTCTACACTGGACCAACGCCCTCCCCCCCGGACTGGGGTTTTATTAAAGATATCCGGACACCCCGCTTCCGTGATTCCCTCCCTGGGCCATTGAGGATGAGAGGGGTCACCGAGCCGTAATCCCTCCTAACCTCTGACCTCTCTCTTCTTCCCTTTAAGCAAGTTCCCCACCCCCACCGCGCCCCCAGCCTCCCCTCCCCCATCTTGGCTCAACAGAAAAATAGCGTAGGCATTTAAAGTTGGGGGTGGGGGGGGCCTTGGAGACCCGCGAAGACCACACCTTCAGAAACGCGGTGGGGACTGTCCAGCGCGGAAGGGGGCCGGCTGGGCCCACTGTCCTACCCCGGGCGCACACGTGGGGGCTGCTCCCCCCGCGCCCGGAATGGAAGACTTTAGTTTAAGGGGGACAGGGAGTGCCGCTGCTTAACCGCGGAGGCCCGCGCGGGGACGTCACGGGCTAGAGCTAGGTGATCGCGCCCGGGGCTGGGGCGCAAGGACGCGCGCGGGGGCCGGGCGGCCGGAAGCTCAGGGTCGTTGCGGATAGGCCTGCCTGGGGGTTCCGGTGGGGAGGGGGCGGGAAACGCGGGTTCAACCCCCCCTCTGCCTGGCCACCCTTTCACTGAGCCCCAAGCACTGGCTTTGAAGTCACTGCTGGGCTCGGCCCCCTCCCGTGTCTCCGCCCGCGCCGCGGACCCGCGTCCCCGGCCGTGCCCCTCTTTGTCGCTGAGCGTTCGTCGCCGCGGCTCAGTGGACCACGGCGGCCGGCGGGCGGCCTCTGACCTGCGAGCGGCGAGAAGCCCGGCGGCTCCCTGACAGCGCGCCCGGCCGGCCGGCCCTCCCCGGCTGCGCCTCCCGCCGGCGCTCGGGGCTGGGGCGCAGGCTCACGTCGGCGGAAAACTCCGTCCCCAGGGGTCCGCCCCACGGATCCGGGCTGTGATTCCCGGGCCCTTGCTGTTGACCCAAGAGTCCCGACGGGGTCCCGGTCCCCTCCTCGCCTGAAGACAGGAGCGCGACCCAGGCGTAGCCCCGGGGACCTGCTCCCAGCCTTGGGGCGCGAGTGTAGACTCACCCGCTTCCCCGGGCAGCGCCAGCGCCGGAGCCACAGCGCCCCCTCCCTCCCTCTCGGGGCGCCGCAGGGCACTCGGCACGTCACGAGGAGTCACCCCTAAAACCACGCTTACCCAGGGATTTGCTGATTACTCAGATGCGCAGGGGGGAGGAAGACCCTCGGGGGAAACCTGCCTCGGGGCCACCTGGGGGGCTCGCGCTGAAGCTCCCCCGAGGGGTGCCGTCATCCAACCCGCTGCGGCCGCGAGGTGGGGAGGGAGAGTTCGGGGCTGGGTAGAGGAGTCGTGCCCCGACTGAGGCTGCCGATTCTGGAAGGAAGAGACCGGGTCACACCCCAGCGAGCAAAGGCCAGGCCGGCACACCCCGGGAAACCCAGCGTAGGCCGCTGAGCCCGGCGGGAAGCCCTGGGTTCGCGCTCCCCTCAGACGCCTCCAGGCCACTCCTGGGCGCTGCGGGCAAAGCGGGCTCCTCCCCGCCCCTCCCCCGCTCCGCAGAGCCGACTGGACCCTCGGTGGGTGCCTGGGAATGCGCCTCCCTCTGTGCAGACCCCAGCAGGCCCACCCCGCCCCCACCAGCCCGAGAGCCCGAGAATGGAGGCGCATCGGTTCCCAGAGCCAGCTCTCCCGGCGCCTGGGCGCGGGCGCGCATCACCGCGTTCTTTTCTCTCGATGTTGTGTTTTCCAGCTGTTTCGAGCGCGGATAGGAGATTCCCACCTGCGCAGAAAGACCTCATGAGGCCTGCCTTCAGCCCAGTCTCGGACCGGGGCAGACACTCATCTCATAGGTGATCTGGATCCAAAATCCATTCTGGCCGCTGGCTGCGGAGCGAGGTTTCCGACCCACCGAGACGGGGCTTCGCATCGGATTTCCAAGGCCGGGCTCTTCTGGCCGCTTCATCTGCAACAGGACAGAAAACCTCAGCGTTGCAAAAGTGTGCTGTCTGTCTGGGGGGACCCGTGCTTTGCCCTAGGGGCGCACCTGCCCTGCCTGAGCACCACACTCACAGTTGCCCATGGCCTGTCTTCCGTCCCCGGAGACAGCCCCCCAACATCAGGCGCGCCCAAGTTAGCCCTGGCAGCGAGACCCGGCAGCTCCAGTTCGTCGGTTAATTAGAACAGCTCGCCTTTCTCGCTCCCGGTAGATGGGAGGTGTAAATCCCCAGGAATTTCAGGGCATTAGCGACATATGTGGGAAATCCTGGTGCCTATCCCGTTTCTCTCTGCTGGCCGGTGTTAAGACTCCAGATGGCCTCAAGTTCCTGAACTTTGCTGTTATCCCAAGGCTGTTGTGTCTTAGGGGATTAATGGATGTGGACACACAAGAGTCTGAAACCCGATCACGGGGAGTGCAACACACAGAGGCTGTCTGCAGAGAGACGGAATTTTTTTTAGGGTGACTGGGAGGAGGAGGAGGAGAGCACTCCCACCATGTGCTTAACTTTAAAATCTGGCCTTGCTGAGATTTTCCTGAGGTGGGTGAGCCCGGTGGGGATGGGGGGGCTGCAGAGGAAGGAACTGAGCATGAGTCCAGGCCCTAATGGGAGTGGGCCCTCTAGCTGCCCTGAGAAGGGTGTGCTGGGCCTCCTGCAATAAATACAGCAGGCACCCACCACGCGGTTGATACGGGTGAAGACTGGCAAATACTGGCCGGTGTGCGTTTTCCGAGCTCCTGACTGAGACTTCTGAAAGGCCAGCACCTGTTCTGTACGTGGCACTGCGATTGGCCAGGTTGGGACATGGCCCCTCCCCATACTGCACATCTACTGTGTATCAGCCAGGTACTCCCGTGTCCGGCCACCTCTGGCCAGCTCCGAGCAGTGGATCCCTCACAAAACCCAGGGCCAGGATTCTAAATTCAACTCTCAGTTTGGTTTCCTACTTTATAGCAAACCGTACAGCTTAATAGATGTCTATTCAATAAAGGAAAAAGTAAATCAATCCCAGGACTGACTACACGTAGCTTATGTAGGAAAGCTCTCTCCCCCGACCTACCCAGGACACAAGAGTCCCCCTCCCCGGAAGTCGTATTCAGTTGCTAATTAGGGAGGGTCATGATTTAGGTGTTTTCTTCCCGAACCCGTCTGAAATGCTGGGGCCCTCCGACCACCCCAATCGTATTTCCGAAAAGAATGTCGAGTCGCGCAGCTGACTGACGGCGCCGAGCCCCTGCGCCGACCTGAGCCTTGGGGAAGGGCGGGAACCTCTTGCTCTGTGGGAGAAGCAGGCATCACAGGCCTTCTTTCCAAAGGTCGAAAGGAAGTGGTGAACAGATACTAGAATTTCTTGCGTTGATTGTGAGTCACTGTAAGACTGGAGGGCGAGGCGAACTTGCTTCGGGGCTCGTTATCCCTCCACAGGCTTGTTCTGGGCTGGGGTGCTCGGCCGGCTTCGGGGCACAGGCTGCCCTCCCAGTTCCTCCCCCACCCAGCTTGCTGTTTGTCTCTGGACTGTTCAGAATATGCCATTTGCTCCTGGGTCCCTGCCGTTCTGAGGGGACCTTTTCCTTCCAGAAGTGTCAGGTCTGTACGACTCCCACCCATGACCCCACACAGGCGGGTCAGGGAAGACCCCAGCCTGGGTCTCTGGGGAAGACACAGTGGTGGACCCCGAGTGGCACTGGCCCAGCTCCCGGAGGGGCCACATTCTACTGGGATTAAGAACAGCAGGGAAGCAGGGTGAAAAGACAGAAAACGGGTTCCCAGGACACGAGGTGACTCCCAAGGACAATGGGGGTGTGTGAGGCAGGAGGCCCCAGCCCTGGAGAAGGCCCCAAGGCCGGCGGGCTGTGGGGCGGACAGAGGAGAGAGCACAGTCATCCTCCCCGTCTCCGTAGACGCCTCTGTTTCGGGAGAAACCGGGTTCTAGGAGGTTCTACACAGCTCCCGGCTTCCGGCCTCCCACTGGACTGAGCCCCAAGCAGGTCTGTTGCCTGGACAGGAGGCAGTCTGAGGGGGGCCTCGCCCACCTCTCGCCCCCAGCATCCAGGGAACTTTGGTTGAACACAAGCCACCTGCACCCCGGCCCTGGGGGCAGGGCCCACGCCGGCAAAGCCAGTGCCGCCACCCTCCTTGGCCAGGCTGAGGGCGCCCACCCACCCACGGGGTGTCTCTGGAGCGCGGCCCGGCCACCTGGGGCAGGGACAGGCCTGGGTCTGCGGCACAGGGCAAGTACCCCACTCCTCGCTCCAGGCCCTGGCCCCAGGCCACAGTGTCCCCAGTCCGGGCCTGTGCTTGCTCGAAGGAAGGCAGAGCTGTCTGGGCGCCGCCTGTGCCCTCTTCCCGCCTTTGTCTGCCGGCTGAGTCGCCTTTCCCGAGGCACCGAGGCACCGAGGCACCAAGGCTGGCTCTCGGCTCAGGCGGTTTTCCCAGCTCGGCTGGGGCTCCCCTCCCGATGTGGTTGGAGTCCAGATTCCATTCTCCCCAGTTGTGGGGCTTCTCTAGCAAGCCAGTGCCAGTGTCCCCGTGAGCGAGCGCGGCTGTCACTGCGTTCTTCGTCCTCTCCCAGTCCCCAAGCCCATCGAGAGGCGCGCAGGACAGCGGAGCGGCGGGGAGCGACACCCTCTCCCAGCCTTGGTTTAAGAAAACGTGGGAGGCTGGATCCACTGCCAGGCGCCCAGCATCTCCGGGGCACCCTGCCGCCCTCAGGTGCCACACGTTACTGGCGGCACTAGTGTCCCTGCTACAGATCCCCTGCGTCTGGAAGCCTCTTCCAGGCTCGGCGAGGCCCATTTGTGCAGACCTGGGAAGGGGGCAGGGCTGGTCCCCCTAAGCTGGCACTCCGCGAACCCGGCCAGAGGAGGAGGATGGGGCTCTGGCCGGGCCCTCGCAGCTGTTGGGGAGACACACGCACTGGGAAGTGGCTGAGACCGACCCTGAGGGCTGCCGCGGGTCAGTCCAGGGCGGCGGGGACCAACCGCATCTCCAGTCCAGCAGCAGAGACTTGGAAACGCAGGCTCCCCCACACCCTCAGAGAGCACAGCCGGGACAGTGTCCCAGGTCTGGCAGGAGGCCAGGTTGGGCCTCCAGCACATTTTAGAAGCTTCCGGAAACAGTTTGAGATTTCTGTGTAGGATGGGATCCTCTCTGCCCCTGAGCAAACCCATTCTGTGCAGCTTTGGCCCAAATTCCCGCAGCCCCCTCCCCCCGCCCGTTTGGATGGTGCCCACTCGCAAGTGCTTCTCTGGGATTATTTCAATGTTTGGGGGGCTTTGGGGAGCCTGAGACGCCCGCCCCACAATTGTTTCTCTCCTCATTCCTTTCTCTGTCCTTGGCTCCCCCAGGCCCCTCCCCACGCCTCCAGCCCCTGCCGGTGTCCCAGGGGTTCCCCTGCTTCGCCCCCAGCCTGACATGCGCCTGGAGACCCCAGTCCAGCTTTGCCAGGAAGGACGCGCTCTGTGCACGGTTCACCTTGCGGCCGTGATCGGTGCCCGCGTTACAGGACAGAACGCAGCAGAGTCCCCGCCTTGAGCTCATTGACTGCGGGGGCACTCCGAGGCAACAGTGCCCAGGAACCTGGAAATTACCTCTCAGGAGGCTGCCTAATTGGTTTTCAGGGGACGGCTGTGAAACCCACCTGGCGGGCTTTGTGGGAACCAGCCGGCCCTGGGCTCTCACCCACCCACCCCACCTTCGGAGACCCAAGGTAACTGGACATTCCCTGGCTGGTGACCACTAGGGTTCCCAGAGCTGCAGCAGGAAAATCTCCCAAAATCCTAAACATGTGTCAATAGTGTGCTCCCACAAACCTCATCAGCCCCATTTCCTAGGGACAGGCAGACTGGGGGGCTGCATCTTTTGAGACCCAGGTGTGTGCCTCGCCAGGTAATTTGGTGAGGACCTTTCCAAATGGGGTGGGGGAGGATGGGGAAGAGAAGTGAGTCACCTCAAGTGAGAAGTGGTTTCCCCACCCTGACTGCATCTCGCAGGGGACCCATGAGCCTCCCGTCTGCCTGCAGAGCCTCCCCACACCCAGCACCTACCTGCCTCCACCACCTGAGGTGACCCGCCCAGGCTTCCTCCTGCTCATCCCGCGGCCATGCCCCTCCCCCTTGGGTCAATGTCCCTGGGAACAGCTAGTAACTGTGCACCCTGAGGCCTGCAGTGGGTAGAACAAGGCTGGAGTGGAGACCAGACCTGGGTGGGGACAGGAGGAGAGCTGAGCTGGGCTAGGGGAGCTCTGCTGGCCCAGACCTGACCATCTCTCCTGGCCTGGCAGCCCCCCTGGCAGCTCCAGAGCCAGACCCCCCCCCCAGCAGCAGTGGGACCTCAGCTGCTTGGCACCTTGCAGCTGCCTAGGCCAGCCAGTCTTGGGGCACCTGACTACACCTCCTCTTCCCTCCCGACTCCCCTTTCCATCAAAGGCACTTTTATTGTGTCAACGCCCCTGCACCCTCAGAATTGCCCTTTGGGGTATTTTCCAAATTTCCATAAAAAATGCACGTTGAATGACAGGCACACCTGGGGTGTCAGTGAGTGTTGGGGATAGGGACAAGGAGAGAAGGGCAACCTGGATGGAGCCTGAGGGAGGAGGGGGAAGAGAAGAGGAAACAAGTTCAGGTTGGACCTCTGACAGCAGGTGGAAGTTTAGAAGGGGATCGAAAAAGGAGGGGAGGGGAGAAACAAATCCTCCCCCCCACACACACACACACCATTTCATTCCTACTGCCCCTTCAGATGGGCTGTGCTCTGTTGTGAAACTACTTTAAGGGGAATTAACACTAAGGAATGAGACTAAAGGCCGGGTAGGCCATCAGTCCGGACTGAGACTGGAGGGGAGGGCGTGTGATTGGCTGGGACTCGAGGGGCGGGGAGCAGCTGCTCCGGGCCACTTTCTCTCCGGGAGGTTTTGAGGGTTCGGCTGAACGGGCAGCCCTCGCCGTGAGGCTATTCCGTGATCACCTGTGCTCCTGCGTGTCTCCCTCACGCGGTGCCCGAAGCCGTGCCCCTGCGCTCCGCCCGCGTCCAGAAGATGCACGCTTCCTGAGGACAGGTGTCCCCAGGGGACCCTGCCTTTTGCACGCGCCGCCCTGCACACGCACACGCATGCACACGCACACTTACGGTAAGTGTCTGCAGGAAGAGGATCCTGCGCGCCAGCTCTGCGTCCAACACAGGAATCTGCCTGGTCACCAAAGTCAAATGTAAGTGACAACTTCCCTCTCCACCAGCAAGGAACACGGACCACAAAAGTCCCTTTGTATCTCGGCAGCTCATTTAATATGATTTATGCATTTTTGTGCAAGGAATTGTGGGATTTTTCCCCACGGTAAACAATATGGAAATGTTAAAAATAGAAATCTCCCAGCGCATGTCCGCGGACATCAGGGTGACCCCGAGAGGCTGTCACCGGGGCTCCTTTGATCCCTGCACCGAACAACGACGGGAAAGCGAGATTGAGCGCAGGGGACGGGGTCACGATCTCGTGGGTTCGGGGATCCCGCACCCGGAGCCGCAGGACGCGGCTGCTTTAAGGGGGGGAGGAGCAGCGGCGGCGGGGAAGGGGCGGCGGGAGCCTCCTGTCACCGAGCCGCGGCCGGCACATCACGTGGGCGCGCTGCGCCGCGGCCATTGGCCCGAGGCACGTGTCCAGGAGACCGGCCCGCGACGTCACTCGAGGGGGCTCTGTTAAAAATAAGAACAAAATCCAGAGTGAAAGTGTCTCAGGTTGCGCTAAGTGGCCTGGAAATTTCCGAGCCGGCGTGGAGGCCTGGGCGGCGAGGCGCGCAGACGACGAGGGAGCGCGGGCGGCCCAGCCCGGCCCGGCCCAGCCTCCCGCCTCTCCCCCATGCGACTCGGGCCGCGGGGCTCGGCGGGGCTCGGCGGGGGCGCGGCCGCACGCCGGTGGGACGCCCCGGCTCGCAGCGGGGCGGCGGCCGAGCGCAGCGCGGGCCCGCGGGCCTCCATGTGCGTGCTGGCGGCGGCGGGCGCGCTGACCGCTGGCGCCCCGCACCCTCGAGGGCCGGCCCGGGCGCGCGGGCGGGGGCGTCCGGGCGGCGGCGGCGGCCCGAGCGGGCCCGGGCGGGCGTGAGCGCCGAGGAGCGCGCTGCCTGCATGCGCGCAGCTCCAGCCCCGGGCGGCCACGGCGGCGGCGCCGGAGCCAGAGGCAGCTGCACGCGGAGAGGATAGCGGAGTCCGGAGGCGCCCAGGATCCCCGCTGGACCATTGTGATTGACCGGCGCTCGCGTGCGCTGCTGAGGACAGGACCAGACTCTTGAATCTCCTGGCTTTGGCCACGGGGCGACTCTTGGTGTTTTCGAACTCAGCTCGTGGACGGGAACGGCTCCGCTCCGAGCGCGGCCGGCGACTTGTAGGACCCCAGCCCTGGCCACGGCCACCGCGAACGCCCTTGGAAGACTCCGCGGGGTAGGGGCGCGGGCCGACCGCGGGTGTCTCCGTGCGCGCCGCGGGCGCGCCGAGGGCTGATTGGAGGGGATCCTGGAGAACCAATTTGGGATTTGTTGTGAACAGCATGGAGGAGAATGACCCCAAGCCCAGCGAAGCGGCGGCGGCGGCGGAGGGGCAGCGGCAGCCGGAATCCAGCCCCAGCGGCGGCGGCGGCGGCGGTGGCGGCGGCGGCAGCCCTGGCGACTTGGACACTGGCCGCCGGCGGGCTCTGATGCTGCCAGCCGTCCTGCAGGCGCCGGGCAACCACCAGCACCCGCACCGCATCACCAACTTCTTCATCGACAACATCCTGCGGCCCGAGTTCGGCCGGCGAAAGGTCACGGGGACTTGCTGTGCCGGCGCGGGAGGAGGAAGAGGCGGAGGAGGCAGTGGCGAAGCTGGCGCAGGCGGTGAGGACGAAGGCGGCAGCGCAGTTGGCGCCGATCAGCTCCTCGGGTCCGGCCGGGAGCCCCGGCAGAGCGCGCCCTGTGCACCGAGTGCCGGCGGGCCGCTGCCCGGCGGCGGTGGCGGTGGCGGCGACTCTCCGGGCGAAGGGGAAGCGGGCTCCAAGGCGCTCTCGCTGCACAGCGGCGCCAAGAAAGGCGGCGACCCCGGCGGCCCCCTGGACGGGGCGCTCAAGGCCCGCGGCTTGGGCAGCGGCGACCTGTCGTTGAGCTCGGACTCGGACAGCTCGCAGGCCAGCGCCAACCTGGGCGCGCAGCCCATGCTCTGGCCGGCTTGGGTCTACTGCACGCGCTACTCGGACCGGCCTTCTTCAGGTGAGCCCACGGGGACCCCGCGTCCCGGTCCGCCGCGGGGAGCCCGCGGGGTTGCAGGGCAGCGCTGGCGCGGGAACTTACCGGGAGGAAGACAACAGGACCCCCCCCCCCCCAACATACACAAAGACGCACACACAGCGACATTTCGTGAGGCTGACGCTGGCCCTGGCTGCAGCCAGGAGGCGAGGGGGCAGAATTGATTCGCCAGGGGTACAGACTTCTTAGAATGGCAGGAGCGACAGGACCTGTTTCTCCCCCCCCCCCCCTTTGGAGGCCTCTCGGCCTACCCCCTAGCCCCCCACCCCCTGACTGGAGTTTATCTGGTGGGAAACCGGGGTTACTGGAAAACAGGCCCGGAAGGTCAACGCTCCACCCGGTCCCTGATCTTTCCAACTCAGTCTGGACCCAGGGCCCACGCGTAGCGCACCCCCAGACCTGGATTCACTCTGCGGCCAGGAAAGCCCAGCTGCAGCCCGGGAAGAAACAGCTTGGCTGCGGCTCTAACCTCGGCTCCCCGCCTGGGCTGCCAAGGGGGCGTCGGGGGCTCGGGAGAGGGAATGGCGGAGAACACAGGCTCCCTTTGCCAGCCGCCGGCTTTATTTGCGGAGCCCCTGGGGAGGAATGCAGCACCCACCTCGTACACAGCCGGGTGTGGGGGGCGTCTGCAATTTGGCGATAGAAGGGAACTTCTGCCTGAGGTTTCCCGGGATTGCTCCGGGCAGGTTTCAGAGAGGGGGTGTGCTGGGGTGCTGGGTGTATTTTTCATAGGTCTGGGATTTAAAACAGCCATGTCCAAGTCCTCGTGAAAATCATAAGGCACATTAAACGCAGGCCCGGTGCTGTGACCGGTCATGAGAAGCGGACTCCATTTGTCCCCCGAGCTGGTAACTCCGACTGGACCCCAAGCCCTCAGCGGTTTTGTGGGGGTCCTTTACCCAGACTGCAGCACAACCGAGGCACCCCTTGGCTGCCCTCCTGCAGAAATGTGTGTGTTCGTCCCGGATAAAACCCAAATTTCTCCAGTTAGATTTGAAATTTGCTCCATTGTTCTCGCCTCTCGCCTTTGTTAATATTTAATTAACATATAGGCTCACAATGGGGCCTGCTAGCAGCCTCCGTCGGCTTTGTGCACCGAGCCTCTCCGCCAGACCCTTGGGGCCCGCAGGAGCCTGGTAGCCTGGCCCCCCAGAGTCGCTGGGTATTCCTGGACTTAAAAAAAAAAAATCCTCCCCCCCCCCCCAAAGATCCTTGGGGTTTAAGAAAAGGGCAGAGAGTTTTCTCGCTAAGATTTGGTTCTGTTTCTGAAACTCCCGAGTGGTTCGTTTTGAAAGAAAATCCAGGAAAAAGGGGATGAAAAATTCTGCTTTTCGGGGGATTTTCTTATCTTAAAATGTGTGTGTGTGTGTGTGTGTGTGTGTTGGCTGATCCGTGTCTGCAGGAACCCCAGGAGCAGAGGAGTTTTGGGGTAAGGAGAGCGCTCCTGGGTGGGGGAGGAAGTGGAAACCAGACCGGCTCCCGGAGCAGGAAGCTGCGGTCCTCCCTCCGGTGCAGGCCGCCTGCGCCTCTCCGGGCCTCGCAGAGCCGCCTCCTGCCCCTGCGCGCGGCCCCAGAACCCGGCCCACCGCCCGAATACGCACCGTCCGGATCAAGGCCAGGCCCGGCCGCGGAGCCGGCTCCCTCCGCCTGTGCGCGATGGTGGTTGTGAGTGTGCGCGTGGGGTGCGAGCGGGAGTGTGGGTGTGTTTTATAATCTAAAAGGCCCGGAGTTGGAGCCCAGGGGCCCTTGGTATCCCCTCTCTGGCGCCTACAGCCCTTCTCTGGGAGTTTACCTCCCTGGAGAGTGAGCTTAGCTGGCTGGGTCTCAGGGGGTCCCTGGACCATCCCAAACCCCTCGCTCAGCGCAGCCCGGGAGCTGTGGTTCCCCGCCCCCCCACCTCTATGCTCCCAGTCGGGGTGCAGGCCGGGTGGGCTGGGGACCGGGGGTTCTGCTGTCTGAGGTGTAGCCTTCTGCCGTCTCCAGCCGCCAGCGCTTGGGTAGAAGTTGGGGTCAGGAGCTCCCAAAGCTGATTCAATCACTTCGCAGATTGAGATCCAGAGGCGCAGCCCGGCTCCCCACAACCCAGTCCCCAGCGGCCGCGCTTTGGCCTCTCCTCTTACACCCCTGGCCGCTGAGCTTAACAAACAAAAAGAAAATGCTTCCCACCCTTGCTCAGGCCTCTTCCGATGGCCCAGGGCGGATGGCAGGCCTGTCCTTACGGCTGCTCTGGGGAACCAGCCCCAGTGCCCTGAGGTCTGGGAGGAGCAGGTCTGGGTTGGGGGCCAGAGTGTGAGATCTCTGCCCAAGGTCAGCTGGGCCCCCTGCGGCCTTGGGGTGGGGCAGGCAGCTATGGTCAGCTCCCAGGCTGGGACAGGTCTTCCCTCCCAGCCACGGGACCAGGGGAAGGGGGGACTTGGACCGAAGGAGGGACTTGGACCGCAGGCCGCTTCCCCACGCAGAGAAGGACACGTGTGTTTCTGTCCTTAAAGGAAACAGTGACCTTGGACCCACAGGGTCTGTGGGGGAGGCAGACGGGACTGGGGTGGAGGCAGACACCCTGTCCTCAGGACGGACAGCTCTCGGCACCCTGTGGGTGTCCCCTTTGGGGTGACTGTGGGAGCCCTCCACAGCCCCCAGGGTTCCCCCAGTGAGTCTGCCTGCCTGCTCTTCCCCCTCACCTCTGGCCCAGCAGCCGGGCCCACGCCGTCCTTCTCCGGACAGACCTCAGGAAGGGTGGGAAAGGCCGGGCCAGAAAGTTGAGGTTTGCTCTCCTGCAGTTTTCCTTTTATCTGGAGACTTTTCCACGAAGTCTGCCCTGCACCCCAACTCCCCCCTCACCCAGACTTCGCTGGCCCGCAGCCTCACTCTCAAGGGAGCCCACATCCGGTCCCCGCCAGGTCAGCCCCAGACCCTGGGCACCTCCCCGGGCAGCCGCGTCCTCCTGCCCCTGCGGAAGGACCCACAGCCGCGCCCGCGGGCAGCTCTGCCGCCCCTGACGGTGTTCTCTCTCCTCCACGCCTACCCAGGCCCCAGGTCCCGCAAACCAAAGAAGAAGAACCCCAACAAAGAGGACAAGCGGCCGCGCACCGCCTTCACCGCGGAGCAGCTGCAGAGGCTGAAGGCAGAGTTCCAGACCAACAGGTACCTGACGGAGCAGCGGCGCCAGAGCCTGGCCCAGGAGCTCAGCCTCAACGAGTCGCAGATCAAGATCTGGTTTCAGAACAAGCGCGCCAAGATCAAGAAGGCCACGGGCAACAAGAACACGCTGGCCGTGCACCTCATGGCGCAGGGCCTGTACAACCACTCCACCACCGCCAAGGAGGGCAAGTCGGACAGCGAGTAGGCGCGGCTCCCCGCGCCAAACAATGCAATAACTCCAAGTTCTCACAAAGGGCCAGTGTGTCGAGATGTTACCAGCATTCCTAGCGAAGAGACCGTGTGTTAGCTATGGTTCTGCAATATCTATGTGTATATAATTTACAGGTGATGTAAAATCCAAAAGATCTGACTATAAAGTATTTTTTGATTTTTTTTGGTGTGTTTATGAGATGATGTTAATTTTATGACTTTTTTTTTTTTTTTTTTTTGTGCCAAGGGGGCTGCTTAGGGTTTCATCTTTTTTTTTTTTTTTTTTAATCCCCTAAGCTCCATATGGGACATGGGACACTTTTTTTTTTTTTAATTTCAAAAGAAGAAAAAAAAATTAAAACAACTTGCTGAAGTCCAAAGATTTTTATTGCTGCATTTCCCACGACTGTGAACTGAATAAATAGCTCCTACTTGGTCTATGAGTTTCGCCACTTTGTCTGTGTGGTCTTGGCAGGTCAGCAGGAGGGACGCTCCCCCGGCCTGGCGGGTCCTCCGAGGAGCGCGGCCTTGCCTGTCGCCAGGGCCTGCGTTGGGCAGTGAGCCCGTGGGGTCCACCCTCCGCCACCCTCTGATCCACCCCTCCCGCTGCCTTCGCTCTCTGCCCGCCCTCCTCCTCACCAGGCCCCTGTGCTGCTTCCTCTGCGTCTGCATTGGTTTCACTGTCCCCTGTCCCTCCACCCAGTGCCAACTCTCTGGCCTCTGGGCGCCAGGGCTCCTGGGCAGAGGGGCCCACGAGCAAAGAGCTGACCCTTGTCCCTCCAGGCCCAGGCTCAGGGCCTTGACTATGGCTCCACCAGCCCCTCGGACGGGACGCCGCAGAAATCGGCAGAGGTCCGGCCCCTCTAGTCAGGCAGAGGGCTCCAGGCAGGGCTGGCCTCTCCTTCCGTTCCCTTTCCCCTTCCTTTTCTGTAGGCGGCCACTTCTGCTACCGAGAGAGCATTCCTTTAAGGTAAAACGTGTGTGCACAGGTGCATGTAGGTCCGTACACACGGGCAGGTGTACACGAGCTCCCAGTTCGGGGACACGGGGCTACCTGGATCAGAAAAGGCTCTCCAAACCCTCCGGGATCCAGAGGAAGGAAGAAACTATGTAAATAATCATTTCTTATCACTTTTTTGTCTTTTCTTGTTTTTTAAAAAATATACATTTTATTTTTTTGAAGGTGTGGTACACTGTAAATTAAATATAGTCAATATATCCCCGCCAAGTACATATATATATATATCTAAACAGACGCATTATCTCTCTCTAACTCCACACTGTCTTCTGTTTAGTGTACGGAAAAGGAATCCTGTCCGAAACCGGGGCAGCGGGGTGCCCGTGCCCAGGCGGGAGTCACGGCCCCTGGGGACTGAGGGTGAACTTCTCTTTGCCTTAAACCTTTTTTTCAACGGCAGCAGCACCTTCCACTCTGTACATACTCGTGTAACCCTTCCTCAAAAGGAAACTATACAAACAAAGTTGCCCTTTAACATCCTGTGAATAACCATCTGCTGCTTAGGAGGCTCAATGAAATGATCCGCCTTTTCAGCAGGAAGCAAAGTGTGTTGGTTTTTAAGTTTTCATTTTTCTTCAGTTTCTAAGACACGTGCATTTTTGCAACTCCAGTATCAAATATTTATAATCTTATGAGAAGTGAATGTTTCTATTTCCAACTGTGGCTATCAAACTTGTGAACATTCCCTCTGCATTTTTGTGTGTTTAAAAATCTTGAACGTTACATTCAATAAAAAAAAAAAACTTTATTGTAAAATGTTGGATGTCCAAGGTGAATGACTAGTTTTGTGTTTCTGGGTCCAGGGGGCTGCCCTGGGCCCCCTCCCCCGCACTGGTGGCCTGAGCCTCAGTCCCACCAGGGGTCCCCAGGCCCACCTTCACAGATAATTTTTTTTTTAAATAATGAAGACACTGGATATTTTCTATGTGAGCCCAGAACAACCCAAGTAATTTGCACACACATCTCTCGGCCAGAAGGAAGTGTTCGAACTGCTGTGCTGTTCCGGGGAACAGATATTTAAAATTACGCAGAAAGCAGCAGGTACCCCCCCCCCCAGGGGAGGAACCCTTCTTTCTCCACTGACACAGGGGGCTCTCCTCTTTTACCCTGTCTGGTTGCTTTTACCCCAAAGTGAAGGACGTGGGCAACATCCAAAGGCGTGTGCAGAGAAAGGGCGGGCAGCCCAGCTGACCCGAGGCCTGGGTTTCCGAGGCCCCTCTGCTGGCGGAGACGCCGCAGGACCCGTCTCCGCGAGGCCACGCAGGAAAGTCCACGTGCACTGTGTTTCCGGTTGCTCTATTGCCAAACTTTCTTGGCTGGAAAAAACAATGTTTTCTTCTCCCAGAAAAAGAAACGAGGAGACTACTGGGAGGATTATGTGTTGCCGAAGGGGATGCTTCAGGCTGCTGGCGGCTTCTGTTCCCACCAGCTTCCGGCGGACGCTGGGCCTCGGTGCAGGAGGTGCAGGAGCCGGGTTGCTCGTGGATTTGCAAAGAGCAGCCCACCGAGGAGACGGCAGAGCGCCAGCTGCCCGTCCTGAGAACCCCAGGGTCGCAGCCAATGGGGCGCCATTCCCAGCATCCCCTCCAGCCTTTGCACGGTTCTGAGGGTTCCCAGGTTGAACACAAAGCCCCCCCCCACCAGCACCGCTCCTACTACCCTATTGAATCTCTTCTAAATAAAAGGACAATATAACAACAGTAAACAATCATTTTGTTTTTCAATCTGTTTGCAAATCATAACACTATTAAGGGGCAAAGTACAGTTTTGTGAAGTAATGAGATCCCCGTTCCCAGAGGTGTGCAAGCAGATACGAGGCCTACGCTGGCCTAAGGAGATTTTCCTTTTCCTTCGTGTTGTCTCTGGGAGGCGATTAAACTGAATGAGACTTCAGACCCTTGAAAAGTTGGATCCTGGTTTTGCTCCTATGTTTATTACATGTAAAAACTCAACCGCGGACAATGTAAGCTCATAGAGGCCCTGCTGCGCCAGACAACCCGCTCCCACGAGGGGCGAGTGGAGACCAGAGCCAGGCCTGCAGGGAGGAGGAGGCTCCTTTCTGAAGTCGGGCCTCTGAGGTTCCACATGGGCCTCTGGGACCGGGACCGGGACCACAGCAAGAGCCCGCAGAGCACCCCCACTGTCGCGCCTTCGAGAGGCCGGTTCCCTAAACGGTCCTCAGAGGAAAACTCGTTCAGAAAGGAAGTCCTTGCTCTTCAGCTGAACCGCCTCCACCCGCAGGCCCGCTGTGTTCACTCGGTAGCCGGGCGGAGGCTAACCCGGAGCTGGGAGCCGGGTGGAGAGGACCGTCGGCCCGGGCCTCCCGAGCCTGCGCCCCGGCAGCGTGCTCACGGCCTCGCCCTTTTTCGCTGACGGAAGGAGTCGGAGGAGCAGGGTCCTCTGGCTGGAGTCAGAGTCTGAGGCTCAACACGGGCGCGACGGGCGCTCAGAGTAGACCCGCTATGCGCTTTCTTTAGGGACGCAAGGACAGAGCCACACGGTGACACCGGTCTGATCGCCGAGAGGGCTCCGTCTTTTTCGTTTTATTCCTTGAATGAAAAGGCCAAATCCATGGGGCTCCTGGGCCGCTGGACACAGGTGTGCCCGGCCCGCGCGCACGCGAGTACCCAGGCACTAGATATGCAAATACGCGCGCGGCTGCCCCGGGAGGGCAGAGAGGGGGCGTGTGCTCGCGCCCGCTGGTCTGGACGTCATTCTGTCTCCCGCTGGTTGAATATGCGACCGTCGCGGGCTCTGCCAGCCCAGGCAGCTCCCTAAGTGCCCCGGGGAGGGTCCCGGCTCCGCCGAAAACGACAGCCTGCCCGGCGGAGTCGCGCGCGCTGGGAGGTTAACAGCGACTGGCGACCTCAGACCTCGCCGCCAAGGCCTCTGGGGAGACCCACGCGTTCCACCCCACCGGTACCCGACACCCTGGGGCCCGGCACCCCTTTTCCACGCTTCTCCTCGCGAGGCCTTCTCCAGGCCCCTGAGCAGGGGAGCTGGGGTGAGGCGCGTGGGGAGGGGCGGTGCGCTGAGTCCCGGGACCCCGCGGGTGCAGGCCTGGCCGCCCTCCGTGCCCGGAGCCCTGCACACACCATTCATGGTTGTATTAATCTCCAATACTCAGTTCTCTTTATACTGCCCGCCCACAGAATATAAAAGGCCATTCTTGAAATCGCCTGAAATGTAATAATATTCATTAAAGTGGCTCCTAATTACGAGATTTAATCAAGCGTGGTCCGCGGTGCTGGGCTCTGGCTGGTGAGGCTGAGGAGGACGGCGCTATTATTATTGTTGTTGTTGCTATTGGCCACGTGCTCAGCCGCTGGGGTGAGGGCCGCCTCTGCAGTTTAGGCCTAAATCCCCGCAGGATTTAGGGAGCCCCGAGATGGGAGGGGAGCCGAAGGGTTCCAAAGCCTCGGGAACAGGTGTGACTCAGGCCTGCAGCCCTTCGATGGGCCAACCAGGCCGTGCAAGGCCTGGGCATTGACTCTGGGCACAGGTAGGGTGTCCCCAGACCCCTAGGCCCTGCGTGTCCCGGGGGGACACCAAGCCCGGTTTTCTGGGGTGGGGGAACTTTAGGTGCAGAGCCAGGGACTGGTCCCACTGGCTGTCCCGGCCCCCTTTCTGGGCTGAGCCCCGCGCTTTGCCCGAGCAGGAACAAAGAGTGGCCACGACCAGCCTCCCCCTCGGCCTGGAAGGCGTCCCAGCCGGTCCCCCTGCCCCAGCCTTCCCGGCACCCGGGAGGGACGCGGAGCCAGGGCCCAGGGGGCTGCGCGGCTGCGCGCCCTCAGCTCTGTCTCCTCCGCGGAGGGGTCTGGTGGGGAGCGCGGGCGGGAGGGCCGGGAGGGATCCTGACACGGCCCAGGTCCTCCGTGAGGCCGAGGGTCGTGGGGACCACTGCGAGCACCGAATGTCTGGAAGAACCGGGCGGCCGCCGCGCGTCCCCATCAGTCGAGCGGAGAAACTTGGCGGAGCGGTCCGAGCGCGCAGCCCGCGGAAGGGCCGCCCAACGCCTTTCAGCGGCGCGTTCGGGGTTCTCTGCTCCCGCCAAGTCCTTTGTCTGCAAGGGGACTGTCAGGCTCGGCCACCAGGGTTTGCCCTCCTCCTCCTCCCAGTGCCTACCCCCTCCGCTAACTTCCCTTTCTCTCCTCTTTGGATGGGTAATCACAGGCTCCAGCTGCCGAGGCGGCTGAGGAGCGCAGCCCCGATTTGGTGGCTGTCGCCCCTCCCGGTTCCCTCCGACTTCGCCAGGACCCTGGCCTCTGCCCACCCGCTGGCGTCATTTCAGGCCACGGCACGTTGCGTCTGAGTTTCCCCTTTGGGCAAAACTATGTCCCTAGATTTTTGAGAGGTTTACTTGCCCACAGCCCTCAGCCCAACGTGGAGTCTGCAAGCTGGTATTTCCCTAGATTCGGGCAGCGGGGGACATGGCAGAATCACTCAGCCTTCGGCATGACTCGGCCCTGCCGAGGCTGGTGCTGTCCCTGGGTGACTGCGGGCAGGGTGGCCCAGCAGATATTTCTACCGTGACTCTGACCATGCCTCTCCACGCTAAAATAACTGGGTGAAAACTGGGGGGCTCTCCATCCCCACACCCGCAAGGCAGCACTGGGCCGGCCCTTTCAGAACCCCAAGGGTCCTCTCACACCTCGGCTCAGGACGGCTCACGGTTTTCACGCAAATACTTATACAACATCACTTGGCCCCAGAGGAGCTGGAAAGCAGGGTTATAACCAGGGTCAGCGTGTTACCCCCAGAGCACAACCATTCATCTCTAGAATAGAAAGAACATCTACCTAATGGGCCTCCTAGGAGGGTGCTTGGGGAGGGGGGCACAGTGCGAGGGGGACCATCTCCTCACAAATGAAAGGCCCCAGCCCAGGCTGCCCCTGCACTCCCGCCTGGTTGTGGGAAGGGCACCCGCACCTTCCTGCTTCCGTGTAGTTGTTCAGGGAAAGGAAGCCGGGAGAGAACCGGGAGTAAAGGCGACGGGCGGCACCCACGTGGTCATAGAACGTGGGATGAATCGAGCCCGCAATGCCAGTCGGATTCGGGACTCGGGCACCCTCCCATTTCGAAACACCGCCACGTGTGCACTCTGTCTCAGGGTCCAACACCACGCACACATCTTCATATTGGGGACCCCCTGTCCTGACCTCACAGCGTGCCAGGCGCTGTGCCCTGGGTTTCTCTAGAAGCCCACTCACGGGGCACTCTGTCCGTTTTCTGTTCCGGTGAACGGCTACAGCCCCGCCCTGCGTCCATGGCCACCAGGCTGCTGGACTCCACGCGGAGGAAGGTCATGCAGCTGGGCAGTGCACGCGGACCCCGCACCCGCACCCTGCTGCCCCTGCAGCTCGAGGTCCTCCAGAGCGGGTGGGCGGCCTAATGGTACCCCAGCTTATTTGGTCTTAAGAGTGAGGGTGTAAGTAACGCTTTTAAATTAATTGCGGTTCCTATAGCTAAAAGCATAACAGGCTTTGATTACATGCTAACAAGAATGAAACATAATCCTGAATTAATTACATGGAGATAATTTTATAATTCTATCATTCAATTTAAGCAGCAGTGAGTTGCTAACCTCTCGTGTGAGCAGGAGGGATGATTCCAAATAAAAATGGTCCTAAATGTGGACCTTTGAAAACACGGATCGAGGCTGTCTCTTTATTTTCCCCAAAGGCCGAACGTGGCGATCAACCCTACCTGCGGTGTTTCCCCCAAAGTGGAAAACCCTGGAAAACCTCGGACAAAGGGAGCTGTCCGGGGAGTGCCTTTCCCAGCGCTGACCGCTCTCAAATGCTAAAGAAGGCCATCTGCATTTCTATTCTGTCCAGCTTGTATGTGGAAGTAACACCCAATGTCCCCAGCACCCCCTGGAGAATGCCCCGCTCGGAGACACTCCAGTGGGGGAGGGGAGGGGAGCCTGGGGCCGGGGCCTGGTGTGAAGGTCAAAACCCTAGGCACCCTGCAGGTGGTTCATTTCCTCTCCTGAACACTGGTGCCCTCGAAGGTGCCCCATGAAAGGCAGCTCGCAGGACCCGAGGGCCGTCCTTGTAACTCTGCACCTTCTCCTCTCCCTCCTCCTCTCTTCTGTCCCCTAGCCCTGAAGTCACCCGAAGGAGGCTCTGGGCACCTTGGGAAGTGCCGCCCTGGGGCCAACTCGAGGCCTACGGGGCTGGCAGGTAGTCTTCCTCCACAGTCGCGCGGTTTCTGGAGGGCCGCAGGGCCCAGGCCGTCTGGATGCAGAAGTGAATGTCAGTCTTTTGAGGTGATCAAAGGTCAGACAGACACCTTCCCTTCCGGCACTGTGTGGGTCCTGGAGTTGATCTGGGCCGGTCAGCCTCCAAGGGGGCGATCAACTGGGGACTGAGAAGGGCGTCTGTGGGTGGGTTCCTGGGCCTGAAGTGTCCCAGGATGGACGCAACACACACCCACGGAGTCACGAGCCAGCCAGCCCCAAACCCAGTGCACAGGCGTGAACATGGCCTCTGTGGCCGCGGCGGACGAGGGAGCTGGTCCTCGGTGGACACACGTGTCCACGCAGGTGAGAACACCCGCGGGGGACAGGCCGGGGCTGGGGCTCACTGCCTGTGCGTGGGGAGATCTGCCGGCCCCTCCCTTCCTGCCACAGGGGTACTTCAATCGCACCTTCTTTTTTGAAACGCTTCCTCGTCCAACTTGAATATGCAAGGGACTCCAGCGCTTTGTGGCGGAAACATAATTAAACTGGTGAAAGAAGGAACCGGGGAAGAATGGGGATGACATCAGACCGATTTCACACTTGGCAGTCGCCGAGCTGGGCCCAAGCCGGGCCCTGGCCACGGCCGGCAGATCAAAGCGCCCCACGACCACTGAGAAGGCAAAGGGGCCCTGAAGTATGCTAATCCCCAGGACAAATATATTTTAATCTTGTTAGAATACAAGTTAATGCTGCAGCTCGTTGGCTGATTTGCTCCGACTGTAGAAATCCATTTTTATTTTAGCAATGAATGAAGGAGGCCCGGCTTATTCACAGGTAGTAAACGTCAGCGCAGACGGAACCCCTCGCCGAGTCACCCCCACCTTGAGCTCGCAGCGCCGGGGGGCGGGGAGTTCCGGAGGCTGCGGGAGGGGATGAACCCTGACACCATTCAGATCATCCTCTCGGCCCAGGAAAGAACTCAGCTCATTTGCTGGGGCAGAGACGGGGAGACTCTGAAATTAATTAAAAGACCCTCCAAAGCAATCTGCTTCCCGCCAGGCCCCGGGTTTGACCACCAGACCAAGTCCTCACTCTTAGCCCCTCTCACCTCAATGTTTACAACGTCAGTTTTCATTGCTATTAATTATTTGCCGGGCTCCAACCGTACACGCCGCATCGCCCCGGTGAGCGGGAAGTCCCGGGTTGGCGCCTAAGTTTCCGTTGCCATCGTGTGGGGGACCCTGGGGGCGCACGATGCCCGCGTGACCTTTCCACAGCCACAAGGACGTCTGTCGGC
This sequence comes from Molossus molossus, assembly GCF_014108415.1. Lineage (NCBI taxonomy): Eukaryota > Metazoa > Chordata > Mammalia > Chiroptera > Molossidae > Molossus > Molossus molossus. The sequence continues at coordinate 111,206,494 of NW_023425401.1, forward strand.
GGGGCTCCCCCTCGAAGACCACGCTGGCAAATAGTGTACTTGATCGCAGCTGTCTCTGTGCATCCGAGTGCGAGCGTGTGCCAGAGGGTCAGTGTGAGGCTGCGGAAGGTTAACCGGCCCGCAGAGCCTGTCTGCGGAGTATTGCTCATGGCAGCCGGCTCCAAGGCCATTTGTGCCTCTCTGCTCCAGTGTGTGTTCGCATTCCCTCTGCCCCGGGCGTAAAACCTCACTCCCACTGACACCCTTGCATTCCAAAGAGGAGTGGGGGATCCCTGCTGACCCAGGTCCCCCAGGGAGGCAAGGGGGGCTCTGTGGGGTGAGGGGGAGCCTGGCAGCAGCCCCGTCGCAGGACTTGGGAGTCCCAGCCAGGGTCTGCCTCCACCCCCCACCCCGAGACTGTCCCTGGTTTCCAGGACTTCGGAATGTCCATTTCTGCCAGGACTCTTGTCCCCTTCAGGCCAGGACGCCGCCTGCGTGCCCTGTGATGTCTGTGCGTCCCCCATGGGACCTGGTCGGTTTCAAACAGCCAGGGCAGTGAGTCTGTGTGAAGGTCAGTGGCCAGCGGCCAGAGACTCCAGAGAGAAATGTCCTGGGGTCCCCACCCTTTCTCTTTCATTTCTCCCCATCCCTTGCAGGGGTGTCCCGAGCGCTTCTTTGTGCTTTTCATTCCGGCGCTCCGGTGTCCCAGGCACCTGGTCTGTCACATCGTCCTGACTTCAGTAATGAGCACGTGCGGCATTTGCGGAGGCCCTACTGTGTGCTGGTGGGTGCATCTCCCAGGGCAGCACCGCAGGTACCAAAGCCGGGAGGCTGAGAACAACCCGGATGTCCTGGAGCCTGGAAGCCAGAAACCGAGGTGTCTGCAGGGCTGGTTGCTTCTGCGGCTCCGAGAGGCTGTTCTGCGCCTCTTCCGGCCTCTGGCCAGCCGTCCGTGGCGTCCTGTGGTCTGTGTACATCACCCCACCCTGCCTCTGCCGGCACACGGCTTCTCCCTGGGGGTGTGTCTGTGTCCAGATGTTCCTTTTATAAAGATACCAGTCATACTGAATCAGGGACCTGCCTTCATTCGGTGTGACTTCCCCTTCGCCTGGTTCCCTCTGCAGAGACTGCTTCCAAATAAGGTCAAGTTCACCGTTCATGGATTTGGGGACACAGCCAGGCTTAGCATCTAATGTGGATCATCTTTTTTTTTGGTACATATCCCTAGTGGGAACTGAACCTGGGACTCTCTGGTCCACAGGCAGACACCCCAACCACTGAGCCAAACCAGCCAGGGCTAATGTGGATCATCTTAACCCACTCACAACGGACCCTACGCAGCGGGTTCTGTCATCGCTACCGTTTTGGGGGTGAGGAGACTGAGAAGTGAGGTCCTGGGGGTAAGGGTACCGTGCGTCTAGGTGCCCTTCAGCTTCCTCTACTGGTCTGTGGCATCGGTGACGGGACCTCGACTTTAGTCGGGGTGTGGCCAGCCTGCAGCAGCGTCACCCAGCAAGACAATTTATTTTTTGTATACGTTTTTATTGATCTTTTAGAGAGAGGAAGGGAGAGGGAAAGAGAGGAACATGGACCAGCTGCCTCCTGCACGCCTGGGGATGGAGACCGCAGCCTTGGGCCCTGAACTGCAACCAAACCAGCAACCCCTGGGTGCATGGACGGCCTTCAGCCACCGAGCCACCGCCGGGCCAGCAAGACCATTTGTGTGAGGCCACCTCATCACCTGCAAGGGCTCCACGGAGGGAAGGGAACTGTTTTACATCCCACTGCCCCTCCCCCATCGGCTTCCTCACCTGGGATCCAGAGACTGATGAGCGAGGCCACCTGGGCGCTTGTCCGAGACTTCCCTGCGCTGGCGCAGGCGGGAACGAGCACTCACGTGTCACCTGTGACTCGTACCCAAGCTCCCCACTCGTCTTTGCCAAATGTGCCCGGGATCTTCCGATGCAAAGTGGTCGAGAGGAACTCTCGTGGATTTGCCTGCTGGGGGTTAGCCTCGGCCCCTGCTGTCCTTCCGAAGGCCATAGCCGCAGGCTTAGAGGACCGCGGGCTGTGCCATCCGCCAGACCTGACCGGGAAGTCACCTGGACCCCGGGCAGACCCTGGTCAGCTCCGTGCCCTGCTGTCCCCGCCTCAGAAGGGGTTGAGATCCTGCAGGGACCAGCCCGGCACAGGGAAGGGCTGCGTCCCTACGGAGCTGTGGGCGTCCTGTCATTTTCATCGTCTTCCTAACCCCTGCCCGAGGGAATCCAGTTCACATACGTGGCCCGATCCAGTGTGGAGCTGAGGTTCTCGCACCGGAAACTCGAGCCCCGTGGTGAGGCACTGAGTGGCTCACTTTTCAGACAGACGGGAGGTGGCTGTCTGGTCAAAGAGGTCCCTGGGCAGGCAAAGGAAGGGCTAATCCCCAGGACTGCATCCCCGTGACGGACGCTGTGTGACGGGTGTCTTCAGCTTGCAAGGACGAATGTTGGATGAGAAGGCTGTGGTGGGGACATGGTGCCCCCCAAACACTTGGTGGGTGCCTGTGTATCTCTCAGCCTCCCTGGGAGTCAGATCAGGGGCACCCAATTGGCACTGCCTAATGGCCTTAGGGCAAAATGACCCCCTTCGACCCTGAGGTCCGAGGCCATCAGAGCAGCGAAAGTCCCCAGGTTCCTTTCCTAGTTCCACAGCTCCGATGTCTCAGGTGGGACAGTGATGGTGCAGAGCAGTGAACCCTGTCCTCCTGGAACCTTGAGTGACTGTGTGGAGCAGAGCGGCCCGCCCATCATGACCTTTCCCCTGCCGTGGAGGGAGATGCATGGTGGGATCAGGGCGTGGGGGCAGGGCCACAGGAAGTGATGGGTGGGAGGTGGGACCCTCTGCAGGCCGCACACATACACGGGGCCTCCACTCTGCGTTCCTTTGTCGCTTGGCGGTGACAGAGCGAGACAGCACCTCTTGCCTTGTACCGTCTCCACTTGTCACACAAAACAATGTTGCAAGTCCGTGTAAAAAGACAGCAACAAAATGGCCACTCAATTACAGACCCGTCAGGGCCCAGGCAGAGCTGGGCCAGGGACCAGTGTGAGGCAGGCTTCCGTCTCCCTCCACAGACCCTCGGGGGGAAGGGCACAGCGAGAGCGGGGACCCCACGAGACGCTTGCAGGTGAGTTCCCGTGTCTCCTCTTGGTGTGTCTGCTTCAAAGCCCAGCCTGTGGCAAAGCCTCTTCGCGTGGAGGACGACGAGCAGAACCTGGCCCTGGATGAGGCCTGTCCATGCCCTGAGCCTGTCCAGGGACCACACGGGCCACATCGAGAGCCTGGCGACAGGACAGTCATGGCAGCATCTTGCTTCTGTCCTGCTGTGCCTGAGACTTGGCTCAGCCCCATGTGGACAAGTCAGCAGGGGTCCACTCCAGCCCCTCATCTGAGTGCTGGGAAATATGATGTCCGACCGCCACTCTGGGGCAGGACCCCGCCGGCCCCATTGTCCCTGGGGTGAGGGAAAGTGGGGGTGCAGGATGCAGATATCCCCCAAACCGGGGGCTAGAGGCTGGCCTGAAGCTGCTGTACTCAAGGGGCAGGTACACAGGGCTCAGGTGACTGCTGTGGGCAGACCTCAGGGCCACGTCCTGGGGGACAGAGGTCCATGGGTGGCCACCGATCCATGTGCTCTATGACAGAGGCTGATGGCCAGGTGTCCACACGGGGACGCCCAGCAGTCCGTGCCGGGACCAGAACGTGGAGGCCCGAGGGGAGGTGGCCCTCCTAAGCCCTGGGTGCCCGAGGACAGCTCTCTGTGGTCTGTGACAGGCACGCCCAGGGGCACGTCGGGGAATCTATGGAGTAGGGGGCACAGCCAGAAGGGGTAGGGGGCAGAAGTGAGAGGCCTTCTGTGGAGGCTGGGGGGGCGGGGCAGACTCCAAAGTACCTCCCTGGAGGGGCCCTGCGGGTGGGGCCAGGCAGGACCTGAGGGTGATGAATGAGGGGACAGGCAGCCTCAGCCAGCCAGCGGGGAGGGGGCCAGAGACCCAGACCAAAAGAGCCTGGTAAGCTGAGGGTCTCCAGTATGGGGTGAGGGGGACCCCAGAAGCTCCAGGGAGAACTCACTGTCCCTGGCCACTAGTTTCTGGGGCCCTGTTTTCCCCCTTGACCATCTGGGCTGCAGGCGACCACCTGCCTTTGGGCACAGGTGTAGTGCAAACTGGGAGCCGGTGAGACTTTGCTGATCAGGGCTCCACCCTTGTGATGGCCGTCCTGGGCTTTAGGAACTGCGGGTACTTCTCTGTCCGCCCTTCAGCCCGGGGTCCTCTGCCTCTCCTGGGCCCAGCCCCCTCTCGGGGAGCCCCTTCCCGGGGAGCCCCCTCTCGGGGAGCCCCTTCCCGCCTTTCTCACCGCCCACCACCTGTTGGGCCGCCCTGTCCTTCCTAAGGCCGCAGTCCCCCGGCAAGTCAGGAGCCGCCCCAGAACTCTACCCAGTGGGACAGCCCCCACTCCCACCAGGGCCCTGCTGACCCTGCCCAGAGGGAAGCAGGGGGTTGTGGAGAGAGTTCTTCCTGGGGAGACTCCTCCCAGGGCTGTGGGTCACACACGAGGTTCTGTGACCCAAGCCCCCTGCTGGGGGGGGGGTGTCCAGGGCTGTGGGAAGGGACAGGTGGATCGCAGATCCTGCGGAGTGAGCTCAGACCCTGCTCACGGTGTCCCCGCCACTGAGGCACAGGGAGGACGTGGGTTTAGGGGCACTCAGCGAAGGTGTGGGTGATCAAGACAAAATGAATTTCCTGGCTGTCATGCAATTCCCAGGGGAGGTGTTTGCGCATCACAGGGAACTGTGGGTCACCTGGACGGAGGCGGGGGAGGGGGAGGCCTGAGCACGTGTCTGGAGGTCCCGCCGCCTTGCGCCTCTGGGAGGTCGCACAGCGGAAGGCCAGGAGCAGGGTTCTGGGTTTGAATCTCGAGTCTGCCTCTGCCCCATCCGTGCCTCGGTCTCCCCATTATGGTGGTTTCTTCATTAAGTGGTTGGGTGACTGACTGCACCCCCAGGCTAGACACCTGCACACCCCGTTTGCCTTGTCCACTCGAGTCACCTGCTCCGAGAGCCCGGTCCACGGACCTGCTGGCTGAGACAGAGGTTGGGATTAGAACCGTGCGGTACCCCACCCGTCCCTCTGCTCCGGCCCTGTGTGTCCCGCTCCGCTGGTCCGGGGTCCCCACCATTTCTTTCCTTTTTGTTTTTTTGGTCTGTGCCCCTAGTGGGAACCGAACCCGGGACTCTCTGGTCCGCAGGCCGACGTTCCAACCGCTGAGCCAAACCAGCCAGGGCTCCCCCACCTTTTCGAGCAAACGGATCTCTTTTTAACCCCCAAAGACTTTGGGATCCATAACCGGACGGTAGTTGTAGTTTCAGTAGTTTCTGAGAAAACAGAGGGATGAACAACTACCCTCAGCTCTGCGGGGATTTTAAACTAATTTGTATTTATCCTTCACGCTGGACCTACATATATTGAGGCATAATTTTTTTTGATACTTTTATTTATGTGTTTTTCGTTATTGATTTTAGAGAGAGAGGAAGGGAGAGGGTGAGAGAGACAGAAACTTCGATGAGCAAGAACATCAGTGGGGCGCCTCCTACACGCCCCCCACTGGGGATGGGCCCACAACCTGGGCATGTGTCCTGACCGGGAATCGAACTGGTGACCTCTTGGTGCAGGGTCGATGCTCAACCACTGAGCCACACCGGCCGGGCGAGGCATAATTTATATGTGTGTATAAATGTATAGACATTCACAAATACATACACCCACAAATGTATATAAATATATATACCTACAAATATATATATACAAGTACATACGCCCACAAATATACATATTAATACATATTTCCACAAATACGCTGCATCTATATAAAGCGAGGGTGCTATAACAGAGACCCCAAAATACAGAGCTTTGTGCAAAGAGTTCAGAAGCTGACTTTTCTGAAAGGACACGGCCGTGCAGGAATGTGCCTGGGGACCGAGTGACCAGCCCAGTCTTCACCAGCTGTCTGAGAGGACTTTCCGGGAGGATGGCGACGTCCTAGGTTCGCTGTCCAGCAGGGTGGCCACTGGCCCAAGGGGCTTCGGGCCATTTGAAATGAGGCTGGAACAGTGAGGAAGTCCATTTCAGTTTTATTTCATTGTGTCTCATTGCACTGCCCACAGGGCTGGCGGCCCCTGCGCTGAACCGATGCGGGGGCTCTGTCTCGCCCCAGGACCCCATCGCCATGGCCCGCACCGTGTCTAGCCCTGCTTGGCTGCCGGTGGGCGGCAGCACGGAGGCGCAACCCGAGGGGAGCACTGTTCTCTCGAAGAACTTAGTCCCAAGTGTCTCCGCGGGCCAGGCGCCGGGCAGAGGACCCACCAGCAGCCGCGCCCCGGCCACTGTGGGCTCCTTGGACAGGAGGGGAGGGTGTGCTGGGCAGGTGTGGGTCTGGGTACACAGCCCGACACACTGTCCCCCCTGCCAGCAGAGCTAACTGGGGGGTGTGGCTGTGTCGGGCCCGCGCAGTGACCGCACGCCCCAGGGTCTGCGGCCAGCTCAGCTCTCAGCTGTCCCCCTCGTTCACCCCGTGGCACAGCCGACCCCGAGCTCTGTGCCAGGTGCAAGGGGAGGACCTGGGTCCCTGTTTTCTGGTCGCTGACCTTCCTCTGACCCCTCCACTGGGCTCCCTGCCCCTGGGGTCCAGCTGCTTTGGGGACAGGTCCCTGCAGCCCTCAGGACACCTCACCCAGCCCTGGACGCAGGACAGCCCCAAGGTCCGCCCCTTCGTCAGGCATTTCTTTGTCAAAGGACTTTGATGGCTCTTTATCTCATTTCATCCCAGCAGCCCTGAGGGGCGCGGAGGGCACCCCATTTCCTGGCGAGGAAGCTGATCCAAGGGCCTTCCAGCTCTCTCCCCCAACGTCCCTTCCCTCTCAGTGGCTCTGACCTTGGCGGCCATGCGGCCACCTTTTGGCCATGACAGGTCTCCAGCCCTCATGGGCCCCGAAGACCCTGGGGTGTCAGGTCTAGCCACTCACCGCCCCTTCAGTTCTCTGTCTAATAAGAAACTCGGTTGCTTCAAACGTCTCTAGTCCAGAAATACTGGCTGAGCTGTGCCCGAGCCTGGGGTGGTCCCTCCAGCCTCCCCTCTCCAGTGGCTCAGTGTGAGGACGAACTCTGTGGCCTTGTCACTGACGTCACCGCCTGCCTCCCGACTCCTCAGGCAGGGCTGGGGGCCACGCCACTTCCGGCGGCTGGCAGGAGGGGAACTGAGGCTCAGGGTGCGGAGCTGGGAGGTGGCATTTCCCTTCTGACAGCAGAGCACGGGCGGGCCGGAGGGAGGCAGGTTCTCCGGGAGTGAGACGCCTCAGAGTGACCGGCAGTCCTGGTGGGCGCTCAGCCCCCCGGCCGGCTCAATGCTCCCCTGGACCAACCTGGACCAGCGCCATCCTCTGTCCGTTTGTCCATCTTCCCCGCTCTGGGGTGAGTGCCCGACAGCAGGAGGGTCTTGTCCCCCGTGGGATCCCAGACATGGAGCCCAGCGAGGGTTTCTACAGGCCAGTGAGGCGCGGGGTGGGGGTCCCCCAGGTACCCCCCAGGCCCAGAGAGGGGATGCTTAGGAAACCAAGCTGGAAGGTGGCAAGGGGGCTCCACGTGTGTGGGTGACACGGAGGAGCGGGGCCGGCAGGGAAGACGGTGGAGGGAGAGGCCCCTGGGAGAGCGTCACCCCCAGGTCAGCCGCGAGGACGCAGGGAGACCCTGGCTCCCAGGATTGTCCTGACCCGGGGAGGGAGGTGCTGGCCCCCGGCTGGGCCTTCTGCTCCGGGCTTACAGTGTGGGCGCTGAGGCACCTCTCGGGGCGCAGGGCTGGGCGGGACCCTCCTGCCCCTGCCCAGGGCTCCAGAGCCGACGTGGCCAGACAGCCGTCCAGGGCACTCAGGCTGCAGGGGCCCAGCTGTCCCAGGGAGGAAGAGGGTCCGAAAAAGCCGCAGCACGGAGGCCAGAGGGGGCTCCCGGGACAGGACGGAAACTCCTCCTCAGCCCGCGGACGCCTCTGGGTGGGAAGGTGTCGTTGTCACCTACTTACAATGCTCTGCTGGCTTTTAGCCACGCATGTCACTCACGAGCCAGGACCTTTGTGTTCACCGAACTAGTCCCCTCCCTTCGCTGCCCGGTGGCCGCTGGCCTCCGACCCCTGAGGTCAGACCTGCCTCGGCACCTCGGCCCCGTGTCCCGGTGTCCGAGCCTCCTCCCTCCACCCCGGAAGCCCCGGCCGCGCCTTCCAGCCTTTTCTCCGCTGCGAGGGGAAGCTGAGGCCAGAGCGGCGGGCGGGCGGCGGGCGGCGGGCCAGCAGGGCCTGGGCCCGCGGTTGCCATGGTGAGCTGCAGGCATCCCCGGTCACAGGAAACACGGCTGCAGTGCTCCGGCCGGCAGGACAGAATGGGTGACGGCGGAAGACGGACGTCTTGTCTGAAATGCGCAGACAGTGCAGAGAACCCCCAGAAACGAAAGGGAAGGGAAGTGGGGACCAGCCACCAGGACCAGGGCAGCGGAGGGAGACCCGCGAGAAGATGCCGAGATGGGGCGAGGCAGCGGGGAGGGCAGGGTGCCGGCTCCGCGGGAGACAGAACCAGCTCTCATCCCTGGGGCCCAGGATGGCTGGCGTGGGGGCCAGAGCAGACCCGACACCCAGGCCTGGGTGGGGGAGGAGGGAGCTGGGGGCCGAGTGAAACAATGAAACATCTACATACACATGGCAAACGGTCGATGTCCACGGAATCACGAACTGTCGAGAGAGCGGATGGTTCGGCCGGAAGCCAAGGGCAGGGGCGAGGTGACTGCCCAAGGTCATGTGCCCTCCGAGTCGGGGATCCCTCTGCTCAAGCCCCTTCCCTGGCGCCCCTCGGCCTGCTTTGGTGCTGTGCACTTTCCCTTCAGTGGCGTGGCTTCATGGAGGTGTGACATGTGACATTATGTCCGCGGCCGTGTGCACCACGGCTGAGATGTGGGCACCTGTGCAAGGAGGTCGCGGGCCGCGCAGTGACGGCCGCCAGCAGGACCCTGGTGCATATTTGGATGCTGCTAAGAGAGTAGATCTTGGAAGTTCTTACCACCAGGAAAAAACGTGGTCATGGTGCGCGGTGGACACTACCTGGACTTCCTGGGCTGATCATTTCGCATTATATTCAGTCTGCTTTAAACACTTAGTCTCAGTGAGTGCTGGGGTGCAGAGCCCCGGGTGCAGAGAACTGGGGTGCAGAGCCCCGGGTGCAGAGACCTGGGGTGCAGAGCCCCGGGTGCAGAGACCTGGAGTGCAGAGCCCCGGGTGCAGAGACCTGGGGTGCAGAGCCCCGGGTGCAGAGACCTGGGGTGCAGAGCCCCGGGTGCAGAGAACTGGGGTGCAGAGCCCCGGGTGCAGAGAACTGGGGTGCAGAGCCCCGGGTGCAGAGAACTGGGGTGAAGAGCCCCGGGTGCAGAGACCTGGGGTGCAGAGCCCCGGGTGCAGAGACCTGGGGTGCAGAGCCCCGGGTGCAGAGACCTGGGGTGCAGAGCCCCGGGTGCAGAGACCTGGGGTGCAGAACCCTGGGTGCAGAGCCCCGGGTGCAGAGACCTGGGATGCAGAGCCCCGGGAGCAGAGCCCCGGGTGCAGAGACCTGGGGTGCAGAGCCCCGGGTGCAGAGCCCTGGGGGGACAGGAGTGATGCTGAAGGACTGGGAAGGGATAACACAGGTGGGAAGTAAGGGCAGCAGGACCTGGGCAGCCAGAGAACTTGGATGGGAGGAGGGAGGACGGGGCAGCGGGAGGGAGGACCTGGGGCAGCTGGAGGGAGGACGGGGCAGCTGGAGGGAGGACCTGGGGCAGCTGGAGGGAGGATGGGGCAGCTGGAGGGAGGACGGGGCAGCTAGAGGGAGGACCTGGGGCAGCTGGAGGGAGGACCTGGGGCAGCTGGAGGGAGGACGGGGCAGCTGGAGGGAGGACCTGGGGCAGCTGGAGGGAGGACCTGGGGCAGCTGGAGGGAGGACGGGGCAGCTGGAGGGAGGATGGGCAGCTGGAGGGAGGACCTGGGGCAGCTGGAGGGAGGATGGGCAGCTGGAGGGAGGACCTGGGGCAGCTGGAGGGAGGATGGGCAGCTGGAAGGAGGACCTGGGGCAGCTGGAGGGAGGACCTGGGGCAGCCGGAGGGAGGATGGGCAGCTGAAGGGAGGACGGAGCAGCTGGAGGGAGGACCTGGGGCAGCTGGAGGGAGGACCTGGGGCAGCTGGAGGGAGGACGGGGCAGCTGGAGGGAGGACCTGGGGCAGCTGGAGGGAGGACCCGGGGCAGCCGGAGGGAGGACCTGGGGCAGCCGGAGGGAGGACGGGGCAGCCGGAGGGAGGACCTGGGGCAGCCGGAGGGAGGACGGGGCAGCCGGAGGGAGGACCTGGGGCAGCTGGAGGGAGGATGGGGCAGCTGGAGGGAGGACGGGGCAGCTGGAGGGAGGACCTGGGGCAGCTGGAGGGAGGACCTGGGGCAGCCGGAGGGAGGACCTGGGGCAGCCGGAGGGAGGACGGGGCAGCTGGAGGGAGGACGGGGCAGCTGGAGGGAGGACGGGGCAGCTGGAGGGAGGACCTGGGGCAGCTGGAGGGAGGACGGGGCAGCTGGAGGGAGGACGGGGCAGCTGGAGGGAGGACCTGGGGCAGCTGGAGGGAGGACGGGGCAGCTGGAGGGAGGACCTGGGGCAGCTGGAGGGAGGACGGGGCAGCTGGAGGGAGGACGAGGCAGCCGGAGGGAGGACCTGGGGCAGCCGGAGGGAGGACCTGGGGCAGCTGGAGGGAGGACGGGGCAGCTGGAGGGAGGACGGGGCAGCTGGAGGGAGGACCTGGGGCAGCCGGAGGGAGGACCTGGGGCAGCCGGAGGGAGGACCTGGGGCAGCTGGAGGGAGGACCTGGGGCAGCCGGAGGGAGGACGGGGCAGCTGGAGGGAGGACGGGCAGCTGGGAGTGTTGGGTGCCATCTTGGCCCATGAGACCCTTGGTCCACATGTGCCAGGAGCAGGGCTTGTCACAGAGGTGGCGGGTTGGGGGTGGGGGTGGCCACGTGTGTTCGAGCTGGGGTCCCAGGGGACACAGGGAGGACGGCTTGACGGCAGGGGTGAGCACTGGCTTTCCCGTGGGAGCTCTGGGTGCCTCAGAGCATCTTGGCCGAGGAGCGGTGACCACGTGTGCCCTGTGGTCACCCGGCTGCCATGGGATGGTAGGTGACGGGAAGGGACAGTCGGGGTAGCTCTGCTCTGGTTGGCCGAGAGGGTGCCAGGCCAGCTGCCCGCCTTTCACCGAGAGCGTTGGTCACGTGCTTCTCTGTTCCTTACGGGCACGTGCTGGGGACGTCTCACCTCAGTCTGCGCGTCCTGGGCCAGCACGTGGCTTCGTAACGAATTCCTTTCGCGTGGACCGTGGTCCGAAGCGTCTGCTCACTAATGCTGTCGCGCTCCCCAAAACGAGCTCCGGGGACAGGATTTCTGAGGTTTTCTCTGGTACCAGGCTCCTCACTCCCCCCAGGTGAGCAGTTCCGTGCCTGTGGCGCCCGCGTGGGTCTCCTGTGATCAGTCACCGTGGCTCTCAGGACGTCTCCTCAGGGGCCGACATCCCCCTTCACCGAGCGGTACGGGCGGTTCCCGTCTTGCGGGAAGGATTTGGGATGAAATCTCTGGGTTCGTCTCATTGTAAGAACGAACGCCGAGGAGGGCCGACCGGTCAGCACAGTGGACGGACAGCCCTGCGTGGGCTCTGGCTTGCTGTCGGGCGCTCTGTGCCTCGGTTTCCCCTCTGGGCAGGACGAGGTACTGCGGCTGACTTTCGGGCGGGGTTCTCAGCCCGGGTTCTGCGAACGGCGGTGGGGGGCACCCTGCCTCACCCTCGCTCCCCTATCCCGAGCTGAAACGGGCCCCATCTTTTCCTTGTGAAACAGACACGGCGCCATCTCAGGGGGACGCGGCGCCGCCTGCGACAAGCCTGCCAGTTTAAATCACGGGCATTTCGCACCCGCTGCAGTGAGGGGGTCACGCACACCGTTCCCGCCCATCGCTGCCGCCAAACCGGTCGGAGGCCTGCTGCTCGGGCTTGCGGTGTATTTGCTCTTTAAACATGTTGTATTGGTTTCAGAGAGAGGAAGGGGGAGGGAGAGAGACACGGATGATCAATCGGCTGCCTCCTGCATGCCCCTTGCGAGGGGTTGAGCCTGCAACCCGGGCATGTGCCCTGACCGGGAATCGAACCGGGACCTCAGTCCGTGGGACGACGCTCCATCCACTGAGCCGCACAGGCCGGGCTAGGGATTGCGATTTAATATGCCGGGAAAGAAACACACGTCACAATTAAAATGTGTTTTTTGGTTGGTTTATTTGTTTTTTAATTTTAATTTTTTTTATTTTTATTATCCTCACCCGAGGACATTTTTCCATTTTTTATTCAGGTAGAGTGGGAGGGAGAGAGAGGAACAGAGAGAGAGAGAGAAACATCGACGTGAAAGGGACACATCGAGTGGCTGCCACCCGCACGACCGACCAGGGCTGGGGACAAACTGCAACCGAGGTACGCGCCCTTAGCGGGAACCGAACCCGGGTCTCTCAGGACCGCAGGCCGACGCTCTAACTGCTGAGCCAAACCAGCCAGGGCGGTTTATTTGTTTTTTTATTCCTCACCCGAGGATATTTTTCTATTTATCATCAGATAAAGGGGGAGGGAGGGAGGAAGAGAGACAGAGAGAAGCATCGATGTGATAGAGACACATGGACTGGTTGCCACCCACACGACCGAACCAGGGCCGGGGACAAACCAAAACCGAGGTACGTGCCCTTGGCGGGAATTGAACCCATGACTCACTGGTCCGCGGGCCAACACTCTAACCCAGTGGTTCTCAACCTTCCTGATGCCGCGACCCTTTAATACAGTTCCTCATGTTGTGGTGACCCCCAACCGTAAACTTATTTTCGTGGCTACTTCATAACTGTAATTTTGCTACTGTTATGAATCACCATTGGAAATATGTGTTTTCCCGTGGCCTTAGGTGACCCCTGTGAAAGGGTCGTTCGACCCTCAAAGAGGTCGCAACCCACAGGTTGAGAACCACTGCTCTAACCACTGAGCACTGGCCAGGGCTCACAATGTGTTTTATAACGACGTCAGTTGAATGGGTTTCCTTGTGATCTTGCGTCTTTCATTTCATGCATTTAGAGATGTTTGGCGGAGCGGCCGGGCCAAGCTCCCCCAGGCCGCCAGCAGGCTCCGCCGCAGGCGTTGAATGTTCCGGAAGGACTGGGACTCTCTGGGGAGCAAAGGCAAGTTCTGAGAACAGTGTTGTTGTGACAGTGTCACCAATGATATGGCCACGAGGAGTCCAAAGGCCGCCCCTGTGGCCACCAGGCACTCATGGATGGTTTCTGGGCCGCTCGGATGTGGACGCCGTGTCTGGCCACTATGCTCTGCCACGTGGGACCTCAGTGACCGGTACACCTCTCCTGCCATAGGAGGACGACAAGTGGCTGTGTTGCTGCTTCCTGTGGTCAGCCCCACGCACCCACGTCGGGGCTGTGCCTGGCTCTTGGGGACGTACATTTTCCTGTCATGATCTCGAAGCGATCGGTCACCCGTGGACAAGCCCACATCACACCCACCTCAGTGAGCAGGAGTAACGCTGCCCCCGAGTCCTGGTCTTGGCGAGGGCTCGCCTAATGTCCTCTTGCATCAGAACCCAAGGCGCCGCAGGGTCCGTCCTGTTCAAACACCCGCCAGGTGCCCAGCCAGGGCCTCTGACCCTGGTCACCGACGTCCCTCCAGACCCCCGTTTCCTCGTCGATAATAACTGTTTCTGCACAAGGTAGCCCGTGGGGGTGTGTGTGTAAACTGTAAAGGGCTGTGCTCACATTCATCACCAGCTCTTACTAGAGCAGCACTGTGCTCACAGGGGCCCAGCCACCACCCTGCGCAGGACGGGGAGGCCAGCCCATCACCCACAGCTCGAGAACCTCGCCAGGCAGGGCCCGGGTGGGTCCAGGCTCGCTTGCCTTGGACGGAAGTCAAGGGCATTCCCAAACGGGCCAGGACTCTTCCTGACGCCGCCTTCCAGGGGCACCGATTCACCGAGACGTCAGGCGCCGGTCTGGACTCCGACAGCATCGTCAGACGTGGACCTGAGCGAGGCTCCCCGAGAACAACAGGAAACCCAGAGGCGGCTGGAGGGGCACGACGGGCTGGATCGCAGCGGGCCCAGTGGCCTTGACCGCCTGCTCTGGCCACGGGCCCTGAAGGGGAGTGTGCACGTCGGAGGTTCACAGCGACAGTGGGAATAACCGAACGGCCCAATGCCGATTCGTGAGATGCGTGTGATGACTCAGCGGGAAAGGAACCCCTTGGGGCCAGTTCAGTTCACGCTGCAGAGAAACAGGGAAAGGCATGAAGAGTTCACAGCGCATCAGCGAGGAGGCCAGGAGCTGGGACCTCAGACGTGCAAGTCGTATGTATACACGCACCACACACGCATACACATATGTGTACATATATGTCCTGTGAACAGCGCTCTGGGTGTTAGGATTCCAGAAATATTTTTTTCCTTATTTTTAAATTTCTATTTTCTGAAGACATCTATTTATTTTTACTTTTTTCCTTTCTTGTATTATGAATCCTCACCCGAGGATGTTTTTTCCATTGATTTTCAGAGACAGTGGTGGTTGCCTCCCGCACGCACCCCAACTGGGGCGGGGGTTCGAACCTGCAGCCCGGGACGTGCTCTTGACCGGGAATCGAACCCAAGACCCTTTGGTCTTCGGGCTGATGCTCCAACCGCTGAGCCGAACCAGCCGGGGCTATTTATTTATTTTTTATCCTCACCCGAGGACATTTTTCCATTTTTTGTTCAGGTAGATTGGGAGGGAGAGAGAGGAACAGAGAGAGAGAGAAACATCGATGTGAAGGGACACATCGAGTGGCTGCCACCCGCACGACCGACCAAGGCCAGGGACAAACTGCAACCGAGGTACGTGCCCTTAGCGGGAACCGAACCCGGGTCTCTCAGGACCGCAGGCCGACGCTCTAACCGCTGAGCCGAACCAGCCGGGGCTATTTATTCTTACAGGAAATACGGTCGTTTTCGGTGGCCTTCACTTTGTAGGTTGAGTTTTAAGAAAAGAAACCAGGGTAAGAGGCCGGGTCTCCCTTCTCGTCCACAGTTTTCCAGGTCACCCGCCGTCCAGGCCCTGGGCTTGCTCGGGTCTGAACGGCACCCCCCAAGCGTTCAGAGACCGGGGGCTCCCAGAGTGTGGCCCCGGGAACCCCGACTGGCCCTGCTGTTTCCAGAGGGAGGGGGCAGAGGTGCTCCGCTGGCCTGGACTCTGGCCTTCGGATTAGCAAGGGGAAGGAGGCTGAGCGATGTCCCCTCGGTCGGCTTGAGACTGAGGAGGAGGAGCCTGGTGCACTGCTGGCCAGGCGGAGAGTGACGCAGGGGTGCCCAATAACGGGGAACCCAGACGGGCAGGAATCCTCTGGTCCTGGCCCGGGGGAGGCTCCCTCCCTGCACCAGGCTTTTAGAGGGGACAGTGCCCGGGGTCAAACTGGTCACAGCTCTTGATCAAATGTCTATCAGAACTCTAACGGGACCCGAGACCCCATGGTCGCCCCCGCACTGTACGAGCCTAAATTAGCAGGTAAAACGGAACCGCCTGCTGCTCTTCTGAAAACCAGCCCGGAGAGATGGGCCCCCTTTTACACCTGAGTTTGTTTCGCTAGAAACTCCAGTTTAACCAACATGCCCCGCCCCGCAGGAGATCAGGGTTCGACAAAAATCCAATGGCTGGTCTCGCAGGATGTCAGTTCCCAGCGTGGCCCTGGGCGCGTACAGTGGAGGTGGGGGTGGGGGGACAGGAGGTGGGGTTCCCCTCACTTTTGACAGCCTCCTGCAAAACCAGAAGGCTGGGATCAGGACGCCTAGAGTGACTATGTGGGGAGACGCCCCCTCCACCAAGGTGTCCCCAAGGTCTCAGAGGGGAGGACCCCCATCCTCAGTACCCAGCAGATGCCTAGTCTCCCTCACCTTCCCACGGGGGGGTCCCCACTTCTCTGTTCTCATCAGCTCAGAGATCCCCTCCCTGCTGCCGGCCACTAGGCATCAGCGTGGCACACGGCTCCGGGCCCGGGTCTGTCTCTGCTCCCCCTCCTGCTGATCTGTGTGGGGGTGTCTCCCGGGACAGGTGGCCCTCCAGGGAGGAGGATGGGGACCCCAGTCCTTCCTTGTCCCACACGAGATGGGCCTCGGCTTTCTCTCCACGTCTCCCCAGCTCACAGCCAGTTGGCGGGGCTGCCGATCCCTTCTGAGGGCGGGGGCGCCCTGCCCAGTCACCTCCGCCTTTGTCCTGTCCCTGTCGGCGCCTCACAACAAAACCAGCTGGAGTGGGGCACAGCCATGTGGGGGGGGGCCTGAGGGGTCCGGGCACCACGCAGGCCCCGGCATTTCAGCTCCAGGTGGGGTGACATGAGACGTGTCCTTAATCAAGGAAGGCCCGGCCCAAGGTGCAGGCCTACATGGGTGCCCCAGACCCAGGGGGAGCCCTGCCCCGGAGCCAGCCAGGCTGTGGGGGGAGAGTTCCAGGCCAGGTCGCGACGGTGGCTGGCTTCACAGGTCAACCAGAGAAGGGCCCGAGGCTCAGGCAGAGACAAGTGGGATCAGGGCAGCTGACCCGCCTCCAGCCTGTTTCCGCCGCACAGGCAGGCCCAGGGGTTTGTTCCTCTGGGGACAGGACGGGACAGCCTGGGCTCAAGGGTGCAGGCTGCTCAGAGCAAGGCCACGGGACAGGGAGGAATCCTGGACACCACACCCAGAGCGGCTGCCAACCTGCGCCTCAGTGCCCGCCAGAGCCCTCTGCACGGGGGTCACTGCGCAATGGGGCAACTGTGGGGCGACCCAGCACTGTGCTGATGCCTAAGAGAAAACTCCCACCGTTTGGGAGTGAGCCGGGGAACTAGAGAAGCTCAGGCCGTCCTGGACACGGGGCGCAGGCACCGGGAAGGGGAGACGGCCCTGGCCAGTGTGGCTCCCGATTAGAGCGTCGGCCCGAGGACCGAAGAGGCCCGGGTTCGATTCCCATCAAGGGCACGTCCCTCGGTTGCAGTTCGGTCCCCGGCCCTGGTCGGGGTTGTGTGGGAGGCAACCCTCTCACGTCGATGTTCCTCTCTCTCTCTCTCTCCCCTGCTCTCTCTGAA
Organism: Molossus molossus; assembly: GCF_014108415.1. Taxonomy (NCBI): domain Eukaryota; kingdom Metazoa; phylum Chordata; class Mammalia; order Chiroptera; family Molossidae; genus Molossus; species Molossus molossus. The sequence continues at coordinate 111,223,724 of NW_023425401.1, forward strand.
AATAAATGGAAAAATATCCTCAAGTGAGGATTAGAAAGAAGAAAAAAAAAAGGGGGGGAAACGCACTCCTTAACATTTTCTAAAAATGATTCCTTTCTCAGGTCCAGTGATCCCACCCACTAGTAAGGAACACCAGCAGAGTTTATTCGGCTTAGTTTGAGGGTGTTTATTGTAACGTGAACCCCTCTCCAAACCGCTTCTGCCTCTGCAAAGGACCTGCAGTTAACCAGTGGGTGGACTCGCGCATCACCCAGCCCTCTGTGGCTTGGCGCGAAAGGGGACACCTCGGGCAGCCAGGACGGAACCCGCGCAGGGCCGACCCCCAGCCTCGGGGTCCTCGGGGTCCTCGTTGTCGACGGGGGTCGAGGCCTCGGCATCCACCAAGGACACCCCAATGCGCCTAGCTCGTCGCGCCTCCTGCTCATCATTCAAGTGGCCCTTTAATCTCAGGACGTTAATATTTAATCGCGGGCTTTGATTGCATATAAAGAGTCGAAGGGTGTATTCTCACCCAAAGGCCTGATAATTTAATAACACATGGAACCCTGGGTCAGACTTCAGTCAGTTTTAATACCATGTTGCTTTCAATAGGCCCCGTTTTTAATGGGGACCAAACAGTCTATTTTTTGGTTTCTTCTGCAAACCACAGGGCATGAAGGAGCCTTAATCAGCACCTTTGAAGGAGAACAACAAAGCCACAGAGATCGTGGCTATCAGACAATGAAAATCACCCAACAGGAATCTCTCTCTCTCTGCTGACAGCGGTGTCACCTCGAGGATGATTGTCACCTTCCTCCCGCCATCAGAGAACACCTGTGGAGACGTTCCCACCTGTTCAGAGGCAGCTTTGAGGCTTCACAGGAAACGCTAGGAGCTATTCGTGAGGTTTGAAAGGGGTGTTAATATTTTAACTGATCACTTACAGACTCTTTCTGAGCCTCAGCCGGCTTAACGAGCTGAGCTGACGCAGGGCCCTGAACGCGTCACTCTGTACCTGCGTCCCTTAGACAGCGGTTGTCACCATACCCAGAAGGAAAAGGGGCTCAAATCTGCATAGGCTCCAGGGAAGGCACTTGGCCTGGGGGGGGCGGCTCTCAGACCACCCCCAGCTCGGGAACTCTCTCCGACCTCGCGCTGAGACAGGGCTCTCTCTGTGCATCTGTGTTTGGTTCCCTTGCTGCGTTGGGTTTTACTGGATCCTGTTGTTTGTTTTAGGGGACACCCTTGTGACCCATGGCTTCTTGAGATCTGTGTTCCGTAACGACGAGCCACATTATAATAAGATTCCAATACATTCCCATCGAAACCTCCTGGTGGTCTTGTTTTCCAGAGCCTTCCGAATGGGCCGGAGATGTTTAGTGAGGTAGGTGACTTTCTAGGTGCTGTCACTTATTTTTTTCTTTCTGGAACATCTTGGAAAGCAACATGGTGCACCTAGAAATGCGTTTTGTTTTGTTTTTTCTTTTGAGGAACTAAAGACATTTCTAGACACCGTTTCTCTGAGCTGTCCACTGTTTGCAGCGGAAGCTTCGGCAGACTCCCCCGTGTTCCGACTCCATTTCTACCTGTGTGTGTAGGTTTATACTCGTGCAACTCTACCTGTGTGTCCACCAGCGTGTCCGCCTACCCGTGCATCTCCCAGGTCCCGAGAACCCTCCGGAAGGGCGGACAGCTGTCCCGGCACGTGGCCCCCACCTGGCCTTAGGAAGCCAAGTTTGCCTTTGCAGGTGGCGGCCGTCCAGACACACGAGTCGACGTCAGAGTAAAGGCACTCACCATCGCCACCGCGTGCAGAACCGTCCAGAAGGGCGGACCTTCCTCCTCAGCCAGCACGCGTGCAGGGCTCGGGGCCGCGCGTCTGATCCCCAAACCAACAGTGTCATCGACCGCGTCTTTCCCGGGCGGTGCGTTTTCACGACTTTTCTCTTTAAATGTCATCGCTCGCATCGGATCTTCGACCTGCTCAGATTCAGGTTCCTCACGCCAAACAACAATCTGACACAGTCCAGAAACTCATACAGGGAGATGGGATTACAGGCAGCAAGTCAGCACAAGAACACTGTTGCCTCTAACAGGTTAGCTTTGCATTGTGATGACTCAGCTTCATTGCTCATGGCATTCTGGCTGCATCACACACCGCGGCCTGAGCATCAAGACGTACGGTTAGATCACGGATTTGTATCCAATTTTACAACAGGCCCCCAACTCACATCAAAGAACAGCTTTTCCTCATAGCCCATGACCAGGAGTCTGAATTTTAAGACTGATCTATAATTAAAGAAATTTTATTAAGATAAAGCTATTGCCTATCTGAATAAAGATCAACCTAAACAGAGAAGTGAGGATAAAAAAATATAACCAGCTATCGACTCTAATGTTTAGGGCTTGTCTTGGTAAATAAAGTATTGATCTCTCCCGTTTGGGACCAGCTCAATTCCACTCTGCCCTCCTCGGCGAAATGGATTCATTGGGCTTAGCTTATTCTTCGCAAATAGCAATCCACATAACAAATATAAACTGTTCATTCAGCCAATTTGGTCTTTTCTTTATGAGAAGAGGTTTGCAGAGGTCTTCCAGGGAGACCCACAGAAAAACCATCTCATAAAAGGACAATTGGAAACTGTCCCCCCCCATACCATGTTTTCGCTCCTCGTTATTTTAAGAAGCGTCACTCCCCCTTTCCCCCCCCCAGGAATTTTTTTTTTTCCTTTTTGATCTAGAATTAGGTTCCATTTCTCTGACTCCGAGAAACTTTTCCGTCCCATCCTAGGTGCTGTTTTGTTGGTCCTGGCTTTTTGCTTTTGTGTCTGGTCACTGATGTCATTGAAAGGCAGGGCCACGGGTCGGAGGGATGGGGAAGCGAGCAGCTTCTCTGTCTCTTTCCTGCTCATTAGCTAAGGCAGCCCGACCTCCCCGGGACCCAGAGGGAAGCCGTAAGAAATACGGGGGTTTCCATCGCGCGAGCGTGGTTTCCACCCGTAACGTAACAAACTACAAATCTTTACACGAGTGTAGTAAGTCTGGTCTGGAAAAAATTTCTGGAAAGAAAAACACCTCTTAAGCCCCGAGATCGCAAAAATCTTGGAAGAGACCAGACTGTTTTGACTGGGAAATAAGAAAAAGCTGAAAAGTCCTATTTAGCAACACCTCCCTCAGCTGCCTGCTCTCCGGGCAAGATGCGTGGTTCTCAGCCAAGGAGACCTATCGGCATCCCGGAGAAACGCCCGCGCGTGGACCAGGACACCTGTCCACCGGCCATCTCAGAGGTTGTAAACAGGAGCCCCAGCTCTCTGCAGCGCCCCCCATTAGCACGAGTACTGTTTACATTTGAGAATTTGTAACAATGGCCAAGGAGAATCTGAGAGACTTCCCCAGGTAGATGGTTCACAGATGTTACAGTTACAGTTTCACTAGCATCTCTATCACGGTCCTGAGACAAAATAATGTTTCATTCCGGTGCATTTAGCAAGAGAGCCCAAGTCAGTAAAATGTTTACGACTTGCTACTCGAAATGCTCAATTCATCTTAAACAGAGAGGTGTACATAAAGATCCAGGGGCTGTGTTTTAAACAACCATCTCACTACCCCTACAGGAAAACGGTGCTAGTGATTCAATACAGTCTGTCTGCTGCAGGTTCTTTGGCTACAATGTCCACACAACGTAACAGGCTGCAGACCCACCAAAGCAGCACAGGCCTCCTCGGCTTCCCCAAGTACATGAGACATTAATATAAAAATCGGACTTTTCATTAGAGTTGGGGTGGGGGAGAGAGGACCATGGAAATGGTCCATTTCCCTAAATTTAAGGATTGTTTCCTCCAGAGGAGCTGTGGCTGACGGGGTTAAAGGGTGTGCTTTCTACACAATTATGAAATGTGGCAAATAGTTTTTTTGCTCTTTTAGGACAGAATGTATATCATCCCACCCAGTAAATTCTCACAGACAACTACGAGAATTTCTTTTCTAAAGCAAGTGTAGAATACCCCCAGATGTTTTCAACAATTAAGGTCAGATTCCACTGAATGTAAATGTAACAGGAACAATGGGACCTCAGAGAAGGAGGTGGTGACTACAATGTGTGTTAAGGGTGCTCAAAGGTAATTTCGTAAAAGGCCTCACCTCCCTTCCAACTCCACACCAGAAGAATGGGATAAAATCCTGGCTTAGTCCGGAGTAAAATCAACACGCGCAATGTGAGCAGAAAGTCTTTTTCATCCCAAAACCCCAACGAGAGAGTTTGCAGCATTTTAAGACAAAACCTGGTCGTTGGTGTCATCTCTGAAAAGCACATAATGGAATAAGTCAGCTTTCTAAATCACCCGAATTCAGAATGTCTCGGTAAGAAAGGCCAACAAAAGTTTTCATTAGTTCGTGAGCATTCAGTTAAATCTCAGAGATGAAAAAGGTTTTCAACGTGTGGTTTCTAGAAACTCAAATTTCATTCCTGATATAGAATGAGTCCGTATATCGTAGATAACCCAGAAGACATAATCTGGAATTCGTGGCAATACATTTTATCAATCGCAGGATTCACCGAGTATTTTAGAAACAAAATCAAGTTCTTGTCCAGTAGAACTCAACACGTGCATGAAATATACCACGGACGTGATTAACTCCTCGATTCGTTTCTAAAATGGCTTCACCTTTTGCCTGTCACCAAATTAAATACTTTTTATCAAAATCCACAACGCTAATTTGTTTTATGCCCTCAGCTTCACCTCTAGAAAGAACCAGGGTTTGTCTGTTCGTCTGTCTGTACTTTTCTTTAAAGACACCACAGACTTTGCAATAAAACCAACACGAGACAGCGTGATATAAACAAGGGCCATCAAGGCCCTTCCTGTGAAGAAACAGGAAGACAATGCCGACCTTGACCTTGGGCCGGACTCCACTCCTCTCTAACCCGTGGCACCCCATCCCTGCAGTTTGGTGCAGTTCGTTGACAGTTCACACAGGTCTTGGGGGGGGGGAGTTAGAACGTCACTGTCACATTGAAAACCAGCCCGAAAGTCACCGACTCTGCAAATAGCACACTCCTGTGGAAGCACATGTTCGAGACTTTTATACTGTGGAAAATTTTAAATATACACAAAAGCAAAAAGAAGAATGTAATCTACTCCCCTGGACCCCAAACCCAGCCTCGATACTGGCCAACGCTTTGCAGTGCCTGTCCTGTCCTCCGGTAATTTCTCCTGGAGGACTGTGTCGTCGCCCAGGGACTGTGTCAGTCGCCCAGGGACTGTGTCAGTCGCCCAGGGACTGTGTCGGCGCCCAGGGACTGTGTCGGCTCCCAGGGACTGTGTCGTCGCCCAGGGACTGTGTCAGCTCCCAGGGACTGTGTCGGTCGCCCAGGGACTGTGTCGTCGCCCAGGGACTGTGTCGGTCGCCCAGGGACTGTGTCGGTCGCCCAGGGACTGTGTCGTCGCCCAGGGACTGTGTCGGTCACCCAGGGGCTGTGTCGGCGCCCAGGGCTGCAGAGTATTTCAGGTACACCAGACAGCACAGGGGCTCGGTGCTCACGACCTTCCCAGCCGGGAGCAGTTCATGCCACCTCTCTTCAGGGGGGCTACGAGTTATTTCAGCTGCACAACGTACTTAAAACAGGAAACCCAGCAGCCTTGAGGGCAGTCATTTCGTCTATGAGAACCCAACACCCCCGTGGGCGTCGGGAGATCTGTACAAAAAGGTAAAAATGCCTTTGGTTACAATGCAGGCTAGATGTTCGCAGACACTTGCCACTTCGTTCCACAGGTGCATTCAAAACGGTCACATGACGAACTCATCTCCCCGAGGCTTCTACGTCGGTGCCAACGCGATGTGTGTGCAGAACGCACGTATGTACGTGTACTCACACTGCACACCTGTCTGACCGTCGTGGTCTGGACCGGCGTGTTCACCTTGAGCAGAACACAGCTGTGCTCTCCCTCGGTACCCTGTTTTACTAAGATTTTAAAACATCATTTTGACTTCAAGACATTAAAACGAAGACTTGGAGAAGCCCAGGTTTTATGTCCCAAAATAGTCCACGAAGCAAATCTAATGAACTCAAGTTTATTTTTTATTTTTTGCCTGGGGGAGGGGGTGAGATTCCGTAGGAATCGCCCCTCCCCCGCCCTGTCTCACCCCCCAGGACAGTGTATTTGGTAACTGCCATCCTACCCAGTGAATACACTGCAGTGGCGTCATCCCCTAGCCTTTCACTGAGATGCTGTCACTCATGAAAAATGACATACAATGTTTCTGGAAACCTCACAGCTACATTGTTTTTCAATCCAAACACAGTCACCTCACATTTAACGTCAGGTACGTTTTCTCTGTTGCTTCCCATTTGTTAGTTTACATGTCAGGGGTGAATCTTGAGTCTCAGTATTTGACACAGTCGGCTGTGTGGTAATTAGCTGGGCGAGGAGGGTCCTTGCACAGTGTTACCTATAAATCACCACGGCGCACGCTTTAAATACCTCACAGCTGCACACGCCCACAGTCCCTCCGCCGGGCTGCCCTCTCTCAAGTCTGTGAATGTGTCCGCGTCTGCTCCCGTGTCAGTATTAAAATAAAGGGAAAGGGTCTACATTAAACAGAAAACAAGGAACATTCCTGTACACGTGTATATATGTGTCCATACACGTAAAGTACATAAACAGTACAGAAAGTGATGAACCTTCCAATCAAACCTCTAGTCTTAGAAATACCTAGTTTTGAAAAAAAAAATGATGTGTCTCCCTAAAAGCAACACGTGGACATCAGAACAGATCTCAGGATGGCGTCTCGCACAGTCTACGCTGGGGAGAGAGTTCTTGCTTGATGTAGTTTCATAACCTCCAGCGCACGGGCACACACACACACACACACACACACACACACTTGGCCAGATCTTGAAAACATCATTAAATTGCGGGGATCAACTACAGCAAAGTTGCTGCACAACAGAACCAGGCCGAGTGTGGCCTTTTCAGAGCGGAGCCCGGGTGCCAAGCGCCCCCGGGAAGTTACGGACGTGGCTCCGATTTCGGGGCAAACAGTCGGGCATTTCTCTACAGTGCACACGTCTCACCTTGTCCGCGGGTATCGGAAAGCACCCCCGTGTGCGGACGCCTATCATGTCTCCGCGGCTGTCGTCATGGACCGGAATTTCTTCTGGCGATAATTTTTAAGTTTGAAAACACTCAGCCTGGCTACTTCCACGGTGAGGGGGGTGGGGGACCGGGAGTCCAGACTCTGTTTTAAGATTAATACGTATTTTCATTTTGTAAGTTATGACTGGCTTAGAACATCCAGAAATACATATCACAGAGAAACAAAACGTAAAAAAACCCACGCCGCCCACTCTGTAGTGGCCTTGGGACCGTGTCCTCCGTGGGGCGGTCGCCTCGTATTCCCCAGGACACTGATGTTTCTGGTCATAGTGTGAGCACTTCACCAGGTTTTAAAAACATCAAATGCTACTAAAGCTAATACTCCAACTGTGTTTTTATCTTATACTGGTGACAGTGCACAAATCTCAGGGTTATGATGCTTTCGGCTTTATTTCTTGGGGTTGATGTTAAATTTTATTTCCAATTTTAAATACGCAGAAGGGATCAAGCGATTGTTAAAATGATTGAAAATGTCGTCAAACTGCTGCACCTGGGAACAAAGTCTTCCCCCCAACTCTTGCAATTTGGGGCAGCGAATGCCGTCAAGAGTCGGTGCAACTTTCTGGAGCCCTTCTGTATATTTAAGCAGGTGTCTGGCAGCGAACTGTCTGCCTTTGCCACCATGACTTGGGCAAGTGCAAACCCTTTGTGGGGAAAGACAACAGGGCAAGTAGCTGCCATATTCCTCCCCACATCGCTTAGATCTACATGCCCACGTGCATACCTGACTCACTGGGAAAACCTCACACAGACTTTCCTTGGGAAATCGCAGGTACACACTCGACGTGAATTTCACAAGTGATGTTACAGATTCCGAATCGACGGGGAAAAGGCTCTCGCACCCCCGCACGCTCCTGACGCGGACATTTCACGGTCCGCCTCAGAACCCCAACCCAACCGGACTCTATAAACAGAAAACCACCCATTTCCGACTCCGAACAAGAAACCTTCATCCTGTTCATGGGGTCTGTCGCTAACGTGTTTCGTAACTTTCGATGGCGTGGATATTCATCTACAGACGGGTGGTGTTATCGGAAGACCCTTGGCGATGCACTGGGTTCCGTGCACAGAGGTGTGTGACCCTGGATGACAAACAATTGCTAAAGGCTACGCGTCTTGAGCTTCCACAGTTGCATAAAAAGAACTCCCCCGGCTCTAGACTATGCGTGGATATGTAAAATTAGTGTCTAAAAGGCACCTGAAGAGAATGCACCAAGTGCACTCCATCCTTGTAGCTGTATCCAAAGTACAGAATGTGAGGAGTGTTCAACCGAACGAGTGGGCGCGGTGGCGGCGCATGTTCCAACTCTGCGTGTAGTCGGTGAAGTTCCGGCCGTGTTTTCCTAGCTGCTGAGCATGTGTGTGTGCGTGCGTGCGTGTTTAAGAACATGAATCCAGTATTGTTTTCCACTCTGTGCCAGGAAAAAAAAAATTGTTAGGAGGTAGATATTCTGGGAAAGGAACTAGAAAAAAAATATACATCCAGCACCCCTGCCAAATAAACAAAAACCATTTAAAACGCTTTACTGAATAAAGACAGACACACACACGTTGGTGTGGGTACTAAGCATGTCAGAGGGAATCCTTTCCTGGTCGAGGAGGAAGACTTTCAATCTCGCACAGTTTAAGATAAAGTGCTTTGGGTCCCCCCAACTCTGACGGAGCCTGTGCTCCTGATCAATCGCAAATCACGTTCTCTGATTGCCTTGCAAGGTGGGGGCAGGAGGTGCAGACGGCCCAGCGGTGGTGCTCGCGCGTCTGCTCTCCGGGGTGTCTTTCTGATTCAGTGGAGAAGCACCCGTGGTGGCCGGGAGCCCCTCGGCGCGGAAACAAGCTGCCACGATGCTGCGTGGGAGGAGGGGCGGGCGAGCGCGAGGGTGCATGTTCCACATCAGACACAGTACCTGACTGCTCACCGCACTGCTGGGCAGGGAGGTACGGTGCCTCCTGGGCCGTCAGGGAGCACACCTCGTCCTCATCCTCCTCCACTACGCGTTTGCACTGCAGAGACAAAACACGTGTGGGTAGACACACACGCCCAGGGCATCCTATCAGACTCCAAGGAGCTAAAGATACAAAACCTGGTGACCACCGCGGTCCCTTTTCACCAGCCCTTTTGGTTCCGGACCTCCTCGCCCCAGACTGACCCTCTCCCCAGCATGTGAATGGCATCGTGTTCCTGGGACTTAACTAACTGATTAGTCGCGTTGAAAGATGGCCCGTGAGGAAGTAGAACGGTGCCTGGTATTTGTTTCCCTTGAACCGGAATGCGAGAAAAAGGAAGAAATGTGTTTCTCACTTAAGGGGCTGAAAAGTCTTTGTTGTTTTTGTTGGGGGTTTTTTTTGGGGGGGAGGAGGGGGAGAGCTGTTTTAGAACTTTTTTTAAAAAAGCCTGCTCCTTGAAATGGTTAAACCGGTTTCCTTGCACTTTAACGTAATAATCCATTTTGTGGGTTTAAAGCAGAACCTTGCAGGGTGAAAACAATTACGCTCTCTCAGCAATCAAAAACATTTGCATCCCTAATTTCACTGTGGATAACGTGCCTGACAGCTACTCAGGGAACTTTCTTTCCACACCACGGAGAGACCCGGCCGTAATTTCACTTCGCTTCCCCCCCAAATCTGACTTTTCAGCAGAAGCAGAGCTGACATTTGTCTGTGTGTGCAAAGCTCAAATTCTAACTGCAGTCCGTCCGCCTTCAAGAGCCACGAGGTTACAGGTTCAGGAACCGCGACGCCACGGAGGGTCATTCGCTAGAGACGTGTACCTCGTGGCCCAAGGTCATTAAGCAAGACTCCGAAATTTTCACATGGCACTCAAAAATATTTAAATTCCACGACAATGTGTGTATTTTGAACCTGTGAGACGCAAGCACACTTCATGCCATTTCTAGTCCACAGTCCTTCTAACCCTGAAGTATTGCCTTTACTTTTTAATTAAAATGAAACCTTCAAAAGTCAGCTAAAGCCCTCATTTCAGGGTTTCGGCATGCCTAACATTTTGGCCAATGCGTGAACTTAATACATTATTTTTAAACAGGCTCTCTCAGGCTCTCTCTTGCTTTGATTCAACAGCATTAAGTAAAGTGAACTATATTGCAACATAGTTTGCCAGGCAAATTCCAGCAAGCCAGAGGCCAGCCTGCGTGCAAAATAAACATTATACTGGGAGAGACTGTGGCACTAAGCCAACTATCATACCCAAGCCTTTGTTTAACTTAGTTTGTGCTAAAATACTTGCATTAACTGGGGGGCGGGGGGATTTTCCCTCCAGTGAAACCTTAGGGGAGTAAAAGAATGGGCTGCACCCCTCTTCCTGGCCACTTGGCCTTATGTATTGAAAAACAACATTCACTTAAATTTGGGTCGGGACCTTTGAGAGACCTACCTCTGCAAGAAGACCCAAGGAGACGCCTCCCCAGTCCCCACAGGAGCAAAGCAACGTGGAAACTATGTCTTAAAGTCACTGGGATTTGTAACAGAAGTTTCTAGAAAATATCACTTAACTGTCTCCATTGAGATAAAATACTCAGCCCCCTCGGTCACCTCTGGGAACAGGGCAGGGCAACCAAGCAAACAGCATTTTAATCTTCAACGTCTTGAAACGCAACAACAACGAAACAAATAGCAAAAAGGAAAAAAAAGAAGAAAAGCCGGAGAGGGCCCAGGGAGCATAGAACTTGTCTGGGGAGAGAGCTTACCGCGAACTTCAAAGGTCTGTAAGCCTCAGAGTGAAAAAAGACTTTTCAAAATTCTTTGTATATTTTGTGTCCTTTCCTTGCAGCAAATCGCTGGCACAGGGTCTTCTCCTAGGTCACAGGGTCCTCTTCAAGCGTGTGGTCATTCATCCGCGCGCACGGGTCCAGGGGGTCCGCGAGGAAGGCCTCCGACTGGGCCAAGGGAATCTGTCCGGAAAAACGCGGGAGGAAACTCCTCTTAATGGGAAAGTTATTTAAAAGATGCTCCCGTGGAAGCGCGGGGAACCCCTCCCCACCCCAAGGAAAGCGCACCCACATTCAGTTCCTCCTCTACTAGCGTGTGTGCGATTGTAGCATTTACATCAGTCAAGTCTGGTTTTTTAAAAAACGTGTTTGAAAGCGGGCAGAAAAAGACAGTCAAAGTGGAGCCCGTACTTACACAGACCATATGCAAAAGTTATGGGACATGCAGAATTAGGTCGCAGGCTCAGAAACTGGCTATGACCCGTCTACTTGGCAGATGGAGGAGGAAGAGGAGGGGGAGATGAAGATAGGAGAGAAAAGGAGAGGAGCGAGGAGAGACGGCCGCTCTTGTTTGGTTCCAGAACTCTCCCTCAGTTCAGAGAACTTAGGCAAAGCCCCAAGTTTGTCCTCGCGCGTCCCTCGGCCCCCGCACCGCGGAGTGCCCCAGCGCGGAGTGGAGCGGGCACACAGAGGGACAGCTGGTGCCAGTCGCCATGCGCCCCTGTCCCTCCGGAATCCAGCGAGGAGCCAGAGGACCCTCTGGCCACCACCTCCGCCCCGCGCGGGGGTCAAAGAGCACCCCTCGCCCTTGGTAACGGAGACAAAAAACTTGGGGGCCGTCTAGACAGGTCAAGGTGCAGGAGGCTGGTCCAGGGCTCCTTCCGGAAGGGGGCGGGGACCCGCCAAGGGCGCCCGGACGCCGCGCGGCCCTCTCCACCCTCCGCTGATCAAAGTAGGAAGTTTGCATGACAACCATGGTGAAAGGGGCTGAATTACAAATGGTCTCGATTTCTGCGATGTTGCTCTCTGCAGCGCCCATTGTCCCCTTTCAGACGCAGTGGGAACCCTTCCGGTGCCGGCGACCGCGCGGCTTTTACAGGCGCGCTCCGGGCGCACAAAGGGTCTCCGCGCCTCGCCGCCATCTGGACGCGAGTCACACGGCCGCGCGGGGGACGCGCCGAGAGCCAGCGCGGGCGGCGCCCCTGCCGAGGTCCGGCCGCGGGCACCCCACTCCCCGCCGCCCCTGTCGCCCCTGTCTCTTAAGGAATCAACTTTGTAAAAATAAATAAATAAATAAACAAACCAAAAAAAAAACAACTTCAAAGAAGCTTGGGAAGAGGAGAAAGGGCAGAAGGAAAACACCGCTAATTGACTTTCAGCGGCCCCACCCGAGTGCTCGGGAACAATGTCCCTCCTTGTCCCCCAAGCCTGACCTCGGATGCATTTGGCACTGCTGCCCAAGGCGCGCATTCAGTTTTGCAATCACCTCGTTTCTGAGATCGGAACACGCCGCCTCATTTAGTCGCTGAAATATCAAGTTTTGACAAACGCACGAGTGTGTTCATTTCCCCCCACGTCCGCGGTAAAGACCCGAGAGGGGGTGGTTGAGGGTGCCCAGGCGCAAGCCGACTTGACTTACACCCCTGAGGATACCACTGGGGCATCTACGTTGGTAAAAACAATGCATCCGGGAACAGACAAACTGAACGTGGTGTTGTTTTACTTACAGAAACGAAGGATTAAATACATGTTGGGGCTGGAAAGACGATACACTGAAGCAGATTCTTAAACTACAATGAAGCAGAATGCTCAGAGTGGATTTTTGTTTCTCCTGCACCTTGCGCTTTAGTATATAATTCCTTATCTGATACATATGAAATACATTCCTAGTACTTCCTGCATGTCAACAGAGCAGCATTTTACTTCAAAGAGAAGAAAGACCGTCTCCTTTTAAAAATCTAACAGTAATCAACCCATTCTCTCCTCCTTCCCTCCTCCCTCCCCAATCACAAAAGTAAACACTTGGGGAGGGGGGGCACAGAGGGCCAGCGTCTGCCTGGCTTTAGAGACTTTGTCACTGAACCCTGTCCTAATACTTCCCAAGATTTCACGTTTTGTTGAGGCTACTCTCGGAATTGTTTTTGTAAAACTCAGCACCGGTCTGAGCCCTCTGCAAAACTGCTGAGCGTATGAGGTCCGAGCAAATCAGGGTGCCGGCGTGGGAAAGGCTGTCCACACCACTAAAACTTTCCACCAGGTCGAGCCGTTGTTCTTATTTTAAAAGTGTAATTTGACACGTTCGACGTTTTAACACAAATGTGTTCTATCAAGGGATCAACACGTGAATTTTATAAGTCTTTGAAGACTCACTGGCGTTTTGATGTCATTAGCCGGCTCTTTTGAGTAAATATTCTTTAATAGTAGAAAATATTTGTTGGCAGATACCTCTGAAAATACTACATTACAATCCTCACTAAAAACAAGAAAGGAAAAACACCCAGATTGAGACTAGTAAAGTTCTTTTTTGTTTTTTTTTACAGAAGATCAAAAAGAAATTAAAATCCTAAAGCATCCAATTTCGCAAGAAAAAAAAATGTAAGGAAAAGATGCGTCTACATTGCAGCTCTTCAGATATTTATTAAAACGCGTATTATTCGAGTCTGCAATGTTTCCACTTAGCTGAACTACATTCAGTAAATGTAAAGATTGTTCATAGAAGAATCGAGCCTTTTTCTCCCCTCCCAATGGTTTCATTATAAGAGAGCAATAAGTATTAGCACAAGTGGAATAAAACTAAGTCTTTCTCTCTGTTCCATGAAGATTTTGAATAGTACTTGTCAATAAAGCGACTCCCATTGTAAACTTAGGGGACGGTTGCAGACTGGCCCGGAGGTAGCAACCTCATTAAAATATGAATCGAAAGGCCGCCATCATTGTATGCGGGAGACAGCCTCAACGGTTTTCTTAGAGCTCTGCCTTTTACCCAAGGACTCGCTTGGTGTCAGTTATAAACGGAACAAGGATCCGTGATCATTCCATTGCGTCCTCGGAGCGCCCTGATCCAAGAAAACCCTAACTTCTCGCGGTCCGAAACCTCTCTGTGGCTCAAAATCGCACTTAGTGTACGTAGTGGTTCCCCCCCTTTAGGCTTCTCTGACCATGTGCTTGTTACGTGTGCGATGACACGGGGGTGGGAGGAGGTCCTCCATCCCAACTTGAAAACGGAAACAGGCAGTTGGAAGTGTTGGTTCCCCTAGAAAGCCGGGGTTGGGGCGGGATTCCAGACCTCCAGCACAGCCCTTCAATAACAGTCAATTACGGGGCAGTGCGTGTTTCTTCATCACTGTGTCTCTGTTGATCTTGTCGAAAATTTCTTGCTTGATAGCCCGGCAGGAATACAATTATGCCGCAGTTGCACCTGGAAGGGGTCCTTGTGCTCTGTCTTTCTCAGAATAGCGTGGCCGTCTCAGGCGAAGCTCGCTCACCTTTGTCGTCATTTTGGAGTGTCCTTCGGCTAAAAAAACCAGTTGCTGAGTGACCGGTAATTAATTTCACACAGGGGCGAAGATTTTCTTTCTGGAGGGTTAGTTCATGTTGGAAATTTAATTGCATCATCGCAAGTATGGCCTCTAGTTTAAGCACTAACTTTTCATCCACAAAAATATTGAAATCACCCCTGATATGCGTTAAAAGTCAATATTTAGAAGTGAAAACGCCACCCCCCTTGGCTCTGGGCTACAAGGAGAGGAAAATGGATTCAGCAACTCTTGTAAGTTGATGAGAGATATAATGAGCTTTTATGTTAATTGATGCTGTGAGTTTGTTGTATGACATTTCTTCATATAATATGCAAATAGCATGGGCTGTTTACTTGTATTAGACAATATGATTACAAATCCAAAGGCATTCATTTCAATGAGGAATAATGAAGGTTGATACATTTGCCAGTGTTCTGTATATCAGGGAAAAGAATGATTGCTTCTGGACTTAATCAATAAGAGAGATTTTTAGCTTTTGTTTTGAGAGCCAAAGCCAGCCAACACAGAAGAGAATTAATTTCAGCCTTTTCAGTTACCAAATTCGATGTTAAAACAGGCGACTTTGGGCAATCATTTAAACCCGGCAGACAAAAATACAAAGATCTCAGCACGATTTCCACAGATGGCACAGTGAACGTACAAAAAGAACGTAAAGTGTTGCCTCCTGTCATTTGATGATGGAAAAAGCTTAAAATAAAATATTGTACCAATGGCTCCTGTTCTTATTTATGGACGTATCATGTCGGTTAACACAAAGCAGATGCTCAGCGTGTGAGAAACACAGAAATCATAGGAAAAGAACAGTGTGATTTTGGAGGGAAATTGTCCCAGAATTCAAAACTATTCAAGTTTCAATTACATGGTGTATTCTGGAGCCTATTCTCAAATTAATACCGACAAAACAGAACTCGAGAAAAATTGCAGAATGGAACCCCGTTCGTGAACAGCAAATGGACGGGTCATCCAACTCATTGGACTTTTTCCTACAGTTAAACACACACACACACACACACACACACACACACACACCCTTTACTTTCACTATCGAATACAAATTCAGCACCGCCATCTGGTCTCCCATTTATAAAGGCATTCTGTACGTCTCCCCCACAAAACCTTGAACTTTCAAGTATTTCCGGGAAAATGAAATGCACCACCTGTCCACGAGGAAAATGTTACAATGTGTCACCCTCGTTAAAAGCCACGCTAAGCGCCTTTTGCACACGGTGTCTGAGCTCTGCCCTCCCCGTGTTCCCCGGCAGGACTCTGCAGACTCAGAAGAAATGACAGGAGAATGTGGGGGCCGCCGGGATGAAGTAAGTGGGACGTTTTCCTTCAGGAAGTGTTACTGGACTCCACCCGCATGCCAGACAGATGACCCCTCTCTGTCATGCTTGTTGAAGAGCACTCTTTTTTGATTCTGAGTGAAAATGGACACGAGATACTAGAAGAAGCCCCTGTGGCTGTTAGAAGCTCCGTAAACACCAGTTGATGAGAACATGACCCCTTGTCTATGCATCGAGCTAAAGGTCACAGAGGGACAATACCTGTGTCTTGGTTTTGCAATGTTCTGCCCCCAAAGCTGCATTATTTTCAGCGTCGAGTTCCTAAAAACAAAATGGTAGCCGAGTGTCTTGTCTCCGGGTGTCCCATCTCCGAGTGTCCCGTCTCCAAGTGTCCCGCCTCCGGGTGTCCCGTCTCCGGGTGTCCCGTCTCTGAGTGTCCCATCTCCGGGTGTCCCGTCTCCGGGTGTCCCGTCTCCAGGTGTCCCGTCTCTGAGTGTCCCGACTCTGACCGCCCCTGCAAAGCCTGCCCCAGACAGAAGAGGGGAACGTTCACATTTGGGGAAGCTGCGCCGGCCCCGCCCGCCACCTGCACCCTCGTGGGCGACTGGGGAGAGTCCCTGAGAACAGGAGAAAGCAAATGACTCGACGTTATTTGGCTCCGTCCCCATCGACGTGGAAACACACAAACATGCTGGTTTCCACCGGCCAGAAAGAAGGCGTCGCTCTCCGTAAACATTTTCTAATAGAAAAAGTAATGCACTCTCTTGATTTAAAAAAAAAAAAATCCAAAGGAAATAGAAGAGTGGAGTAACAAGTAAGGCCGCTACCTACCTCGACCCTACAGCCCTGCTGTCCTCGCTCCCAAAACATCCCAACGCACAGCTGTCCACGCGTGTGAATGACTGTGTGAGCGTGTTCGCAGCATGTCCATGTGTGTGTGCATGCATGTCCGTGTTCATGCATGTGTGCACATGTGAGTATTGCAGGTGTGGCTGTGCATGCATGTCCATGTGTATGCGCACATCTGTGTCTATGCATGCATGTCTCCGTGCGTACATATGTATGTCCATGTGTGGGTGTTCCTTGTCCACGTGTGCATGTGCCTGTGTGTGTCCACGTGTGCATGTGTGCCCCTCCCCTTTTACGTAGATTAGAGCACAGTGCGCACGTGGGGATAAGAGGGCTCAGTCCCGTCCAGGAGGCTGGGGATGGTCCTCACTGGTCACTGAAGGAAGGCACACCAACCGCGGTGGTGTGGGAGCTTACAACCCCCCAGGCAGGACTCACCCAAGGACGGGCTCCAGGGGGGGTTCCCCACCCCCGTGAGCCGCAGACGCCCTGGGATCTGCGTTCTCAGCCCGTTTCCCCGGTGTTGATGGCGCTGCCACGACTCGGACCCGAGTCTTCCTTCCGGGGCCGTTACACCACCAGCCATCACTGTCCACCTCCTCCCAGCTCCCGGACACGAGGCACTGGGCACGACGCTGGGGCCGGGAAGGACCTTGGAGGCCCCACAGCAAGCGCCTCGCTTGGCGGGTGAGGAGGCTGGATGCAGAGGAGCCCGAGCGACCAGGGCAGAGCCAGGGTCGGAACCCAGCGGTGAGGCGAGGCTGCAGGGCCTCGGACGTCACTATCCCTCCTCCTGGGACAGGCAGAGGCTGAATTATGCCCCAAACTCCTGTGGTGAAGCTCTAACCCCCAGGACCTCAGAATGTGGCCTTAGTTGGACATAAAGCCTTTAAAGAGGAGGTCAAGGTAAACGAGGCCATCGATCCAACCTGACTGGTGTCCTCATGGGAAGAGGAGAGGACACAGGCTCACGGAGGGATGGCCATGTGGGGACACGGAGAGGACGGCCGTCTGCAGGCCAAAGAGAGAGGCCCCGGGAGGAGCCAGCCCTGCCCTCACCTTGAGCTCGGACCTCCAGCCTCCAGGACGCTGAGGCATTATTTCTGCTGTCTAAGCCGCCAGGTCTGCGGTCCCCGGCGAAGGCAGCCCAGGCCACCCAAACTGTCACAGGCCGTGAAGGCCCCAACCCAACCCCATCAAACGGAATATTACAAAGGGGTGACTGGGTGGCTAGAGGGCCCGGAAGTCAGAGGCGGCGGCCGCTGAGCAGTGCCGGGCAGGCTGGTTCGAGCTGGCGCGTGTGCGGCGCGGGGGCGCACGCCCAGGGCCCCCAACACCCCACGCTCGCCGAGCATCACCTCCCCTGCATCGCACTGTAACCCCAGAGGCCTTGCCCGGAGGACTGGGGCCAAACAACCTCCTCTCTTGTGCCCGATCAGGGCCAGGTGACCACACAGGGAGGCAAGGTGCTACGATTACATCCCCGCTGATGAGCGCAAACGTCTTAGGGCATCACTGTCGCTACAGTGACGCACATGTGAGGACCATCGGCTGATTTCTGTAGTCTGACCAATGGGCTGCAGGGAGGGGAGACCACCCCTTTCACGGGTTCGAGAGGTAAGACACACAGGCGACCTCCCCGCGGTGTGCCCGAGAAGTCCACCCGTGACAGGCTCACTCTTCCCAGAACCGAGCGCCGCCGGGCCGGGCGTCTGGACCCTGGGCCCTCCCAGCGGGGCCCTCACACCGGCAGCCCTGGCGCCCAGAGCGCCAGCCGGGCCAGGCCTGCCGAGCCGGACTCTGCGTGGCGACGAGTTTGAGTGGTGGTCACGACGGGGCAGCGACCTGAGCTGTGTTTTATCTCCTGCTGCCGCTTTACCTGGAGAGGGCTCGCCAGCAGGGCTGGGGACGGGCCACGAGGGACGGGCACCCCGAATCAGAAACACACGTGCAGTGACCTGAAAAAGAGAGCCGTCCTCAGACCCGAACTGCGCCCTTGGGAAAGCCGGGGGCTCCCGCGGTCCCCACGCCGGCTGCACCTGGCGAGACACCCGTCACTCAGAGAACAGGTCTTCCGGCATCTCAGAGCAGACTGGGAGCCGCCCCGAGGACCACACCGGGCAGCCCAGCACGTCCTTGCACCTGTCTTCAGAGGGAGAGCCTGTCGTTCTCTAAAACGCGGTCTGGCTCCCTCTGCGCGGGACGCCTCTTCTCATGTGTGTTTCTGGGCTTCCCGTCCCACAGACCTGCTCCAGGCTGGTGAGTGGAGGGCACTGCCCGCCTTCGCGGAGACAGGCTGGTGCCCAGAGGAGCTTCTGCGCGGGAGCCGGGGGTGCCCGCAGGCCGGGGCACGCTCCGTGAGAGGCGCCGGGAAGAGGAACCAGGGGTGTTTTCTCAGCAGCACCAAATTCAGGTCCCCCTTCGAGCATTGGGACCACGCGGGCACCGTGGGCCGCGGTCTCCCGTGGGCTCCAAGCCGAGAGCAGCCTGTGGAAGAATCTCAAGGCCGGAGGGGACCGAGCACGGTCCAGACGCAGTGTCCAGAGGGCCCCGGTCTCTCTCTCATCCTTCATCTGCCTTTATCACCTGGGCCCTCGAGAATGCTCCTTAACGTAGGCAGGTGTGAGGTCGCTTTGCTCCGTTTGAACTGATTTGTTTCTGAGTATTTAAAAATCCACAATCCCAAAGATGACATCGACTCTCTTCCTTCCTGACTCTCTGTGCATTCGGGCCAAGCGGAAGCCCGGGTCTCCGACTTAGTGCGTTCCGGAGGCTGTCGGGAAGCGATTTGTTCCAAGACGGAATCCCCGTTAGAAAGCAGCCAAACTGAACTCACCTGTTCAGACCCCCACGGGATTCTGTTTCAGACTTTTTTTTTTTTTTTTATCCTCACCCGAGGACATCTTTGCATTTATCTTCAGACAGAGCGGGAGGGAGAGAGGGAGGAAGAGAGAGAGAAACATCGATGTGAAAGGGACACATCAAGTGGTCGCCACCCACAAGACCCCAACAGGGGCCGGAGACAAACTGCAACGTGTCCTTAGCGGGAACCGAACCCGGGTCTCTCTGGACCACGGGCCGACGCTCTAACCGCTGAGCCAAACCGGCCAGGGCTTAGCCTTCTTTAGGCATAGTCCATGTCTAAGCTGTAACATTGTTTCGACAATGTTTCACTTTGCTGCTGTCACTGAGCTCAGGACCCACGGTGACTCACTGTACGTGTTTAGTAATAATGAGCAGCGACAAAAGCAAACAGCCACGGACATACCCACAGCCCAGTTTCCCGAGATGCTCACCGCGTCGGGTCAGCAAGGAGCCGGCTCAGACTCCCGCACGCTCTCCTCTGTCTGTCACCCGAGACGGTGGCGGACCACACAGGTGTCGGCACGAAAGGGTGGAGAAGGGAAGTTTTGTTCGACAGCCGGGACATTGTTATCCGTGAACAACGTGGTCGAGAACCGAATGTTTTGAGATGGGAGCCGTTCGAGAACGAGGTTTGGCCGGAGTGTCCATCTTTCTGCCGGTTAATACCCAGACTTGGGGAGAGGCTTACGTTTCTAAACTGGATGTGAGAAATGTCCCCGTAGAGGTTCTGCAGAGAAGAAATCTTAGATCCCTGTCCTTCTGGGTCCCGGGATGCTAGGCTGTGGGTGGGAGGAGCCCGGCAGGGACGATGCCAGCTGGGCCCAGAACTGTGGAGGGCAGAGTGCCCGCCAAACTCCGGTCACTGAGTTCTGCTGGGGACCGACGGGAAGGGGACACGCACCCTAATCTCGTGGGCTCCTTCACAGGTAGGAGACCAGGAATGGTGGATAGAGAAGCGAGGACGAGCCATTGACCCAAAAGTTAAAGTTCAACCCCTCGCCCGCTGTTTATTGAGCACCTACTACACGCTAGGTACTGTGCTAGGCACATGGAGACCGAATGCGCAAAACCAAGGTGTCCCTGTCCTCCTGGAACTTATGGTCTGGGCCCCCCACCTGAAATCACACGGGGATCACGCTGACCGTGGGGGGAGCCCTCCCCCTGGGGTCCTCCAGGCCACCCCTTGTTTATGTATAATCTGTGAGTGAAGACTGGTGTTTACATTTATAAATGGCTGAAAAAATCAAAAGAAGAATAATACTTTGTGACGAATGATAATAGGAAATTCAAATTTTAGTGTCCACAGACGGTTTCACGGGGCACGGCCATGCCAGTCCTGGGGTGCACTGCCCACGGCTAACGCCACGCCAGTCCCGGGTGCACTGCCCACGGCTAACGCCACGCCAGTCCCGGGTGCACTGCCCACGGCTAACGCCACGCCAGTCCCGGCGTGCACTGCCCACGGCTAATGCCACGCTAGTCCCAGGTGCACTGTCCACGGCTAACGCCACGCCAGCCCCTGGTGCTTTGTCCACGGTAACGTCCAGCTACAGCGAGCCCAGAGCTGAGTGATGGCGGCTGGGCCCGCAGAGCCTAAAATATCGACTGGCTGGCTCTTTCGGGAAGACGCTTGCCCAGCCCTGCTCTGGAGCGCCCAGCCCCTTTGCCCAGGTGGTCCCACCCTCCGATGCCAGCCAAGCCCACCGCGTGAGGCTCACGGTGCTGTCTCCACGTCTCCTACCGCTGCCTGCAATGGTCGTCCCTTCTCTGGGTGGGAACCCCACTCACCACCTCTCTCCCGGAGGACACGCCAGCTCTGCATGTGCTTAACACATGCACATGTGCAAACACACAAGCACATGTGCATGAACATGCAAGCACACATGTGCATACATGTAAGCACACATATGCACATAGCACGCACACACATACACACTGTGCACACACATGTGTGTGAGCCTCATCAGCCCAAATGCTCACCCCAAAAGGCTGTGTGGCCTCGGCCGTCACAGCCGGTGACATTGATGCAGTGGAGCTGACCGAGGACCCCTCCCGGCCGGCCCCAGAGGAGGGCTGCACACTGGCCCAGCCCTCCCGCACCCTGGTGACGCGGGTGCTGCTATCCTGTGTCGCAGGCCGGGAGAGGGAGGCCTGAGAGCTCACTCAGGGGTTTAGGGAGGCTGGGCGGACAGTGGCCCCAGCCCGAGTCTGCCCCAGCACCACGTGGCCGGCGCCATGCTGGGCACCAGTCAATGCCCGTGGACTGATGTCCTCCTGGCTCTGCTCCCTGCCCTCGCCCAGGGCCTCACCTGGCACGCCCCTCGGCTCCCCGCTCGAGGCCCACTCTGCTGGCATGGTGCCATGAAGTGTGCAGCCCCGCAAGGGCCCCCCGGCCCCTGTCCCGCTTCAGGTAGGTCTCCTGCCCAAGGTCACGGCATGTCTACAGCTGAAGCCAGAGGACAGCCGGGTCCAGCTGAAGTCTAGCCCGTCTCTGGGTGTGGGGCCAGCGGGAGCCTCTCCCCCTGTGGCGTCCTCCCAAGAGCGACCCCGCCGGGCCCACCCCGGCAGCATGCCTGGCGCCTCTCTCCCACAGAGGCGCCCCCAAAGCCACCGTTCCTAGGACAGGGAGTGTGGCGAAGCTCAGTCTCTCCTCCTGGTGATCTTCCTCAGAAGCAAATCCATGCGTTGCTCTCCCGCCACGGGTTCCACAGAAAGAGCCAGGCTCCCCTGGTCCCAGGGGGTGACGTGCCAGTCCCGTCACCCCAACCCCGTTATCCCTCCGCTGTGCGCCCGACAGGGGGCTTCAGACACTTCTTAGTCACCGGGATAAGGAGCAATGAACAGGACGAGGGATTTATGAGGGATGAGCCATGCCAGACGGTTCTGACAGCTCGCTCGGAGAGACAGAACCGCGACACGCCCTGCGGAGCTGGCCGGGTCTGCCGCGCCTGATACCGGGCTTGCGGAGTTGTTCTCGCCAAGCGGCCTGAACCGGCCTGGATCGGAACAGGCTCCTGTGCCAGGGATGAGCTTGGAGACCAGAGACAAAGGCTGGACGGCTGAGCCTCAAGCCCCAGGGGCAGCGGTGGGGCCGAGCATCACGGGGGCCTTCCTGGAGGGAGAGGCGCAGCCGCCACCGTGCCCTGTAGGACTGGGAGGTGCGGCCCCAACCGGGTGGCCCTGAGGCTGCAGCCTGTAAACATGGGGTGCTGCGGAGGGCTGTCACCCACCCTCCCAGGAACCCCACCCCCGAGAATGCCTGGTGAGGAGACCAGCCCATGCAGCCTCATGGACTCAGAAAGACGGAGCTGGGTCATCAACTCTAGAGCCTGTTATGGGCCAAATTGTGTCCCCCAAAAGAGGGGAGACAGTGTCCCCCACGTCCCAACCCCGGTACCTGAGAATTCAGCCTTAACGAGCAATAGGGTCTTTGTAGATGTAATTGCTTAAGATGAGTCATATTCCATTTGGGTGGGTTCTAATCCAGCACGATTGTGTCCTTGTAAAACTGCACCAGGCAGACACCCAGAGGGGAGGCAGAGGCCGGAGTACTCCCCGCCAGGAGCGCCAAGGATGGCCCCCCTCCAGGAGCACTGAGGGGCAGGGGACCGAGGGGCAGGGGACGCATCTCCTCTGAGAAAGACGCAGCCCTGCCGCCCTGGGGGCTGGACTTCTGCTCCCTGAATCCGAGAGGATCCGTGTCTGTGGCAGCCGCCTGCTGTGTGGGTGGCCTTAGGAATGAAGACCCCACAGATGGAGTCCAGGCCCAGCCCCCCTCAGGGCTGGACGCAACCTATCAATGCAGGTGCTCCAGCCACACTGCCAGGGACTCGACCTCTGTCCCTCCGGGGTCCCCCCGACACAGTGGGGGTTTCCAGTCTCCTCAGGCCCCACGGGAAGACATCGGTGATAGGGAGCAGCCAGCAGGCCTCAGGGCCCGTGCACCATCCCTTTTCTTTGTAAGGATGGAAGGAAACGCAGGCGTGGCCAGCCCGTGGTAAATCACCCCAGCTCTGTGCGAAGCCACCCTTCCCTTGTCTCCCGGCACTTACTGCTCTGCGGTCGTTGTCTTCTCTTCCTGTTCAGGGGTTGGATCGCCTGTTTTCCTTCTTCTCCCTGAAGACACGGTAGCATTTCATCTCTGCGTGCGCCCAAATGCCAGGGTCGCTCTCCTCCCTCTCGCCCGGAACTCTGGACTAATCAGAACACCGCGCTCTGTCTGCGCCACAGACACCGTCATCGATTTCTGAGCTCGTCCCGGCCCACACTCCTAGCAGCGGGGCGTTTGGGGCCCGGGGGAGAAGGCGGTACTGGGGACACGAGGACCAGGGACTGGACCGTGCTGGAAGCTGCTCGCTTGGAAAGAGGGCCGGAGGGGAAAAGCCACACCGCCCGGGTCTCAGCTCAGATCCCACAGACCCTCCCACGTCCTGGGCGCTGACTCAGCACCAGCCTCACGCAGACCCCAGAGCACCATGGAGTTACACATAGGGAGCGAGCGGGGCACCGGCCCCCTTCCTTCCTTGACACTCCGCCCCTTCCCTGAGGTCAGGGGAGACAGTCTCCAAGCCCTTTGCAGAACAGCTGAGAAGTGACACCCCCACTGAGCAAACATTTATTTATTATGATGATTTTCTTTATTACTATTTAGAGAGAGGAAGGGAGAGGGAGAGATGGAAACATCGATGAGAGAGAACATCGATTGGCCGCCTCCCGCATGCCCCCCACTGGGGATCAGGCCCACACCCTGGGCATGTGCCCTGACCGGGAATCAAACAGGCGACTTCTTGATGCAGGGTCGACGCTCAACCACTGAGACACACCGCCCGGGCTTGAGCAAACATTTATTTATTTTTACTCTTTCATTTCTCAGAAATCAAGACTGTGTTATGGGCACATTATTGTGCTGTGCGGTGTGGGGTTCAAGCTAAAGGAGGTGGTTCGGGGCACTGGCAAACAGTCATCCCCCCCTTACCTGAGCGGGGTACGTGCCAGGACCCCCAGTGGACGCCTGATACCTCGGACAGTACCGAACCCTAGATATACTCTTCTTCCTCTACATACATACCTGTGATCACGTTTAATTTATAATTAGACACAGCGAGGGGTTACTAGCAATAACTAATTATAAACTAGAACAGGGATAACCACGTTCTGTAATAAAAGTCACGGAAAAGTGCTCCCCCCGCCCCGCGCCCTGACCATCAGATGGCGGAGACAGCCGCTAGGTGACGAACGGGCAGTAACGTCTCCAGTGCGGGAGCCGGACCACGAGGGGACGGGCAAGACGGCAACAGGCTGAGTCAGCACGCTGCTCAGAACCAGGAACTGCTTACCTGGAATATTCCACTTCAGGTGTCGGGATGGCTGTTGACCGGAGGTAACTGAAACCAGGGAACGTGGACCCGTGGATAAGGGGGGGACGACCGGAGACAAAGAACTAGAATGAAACGCAGAATTTAGCAAATGCTCCAAACAAGGTACCAAAATGCATCCGACGTTCAACACGTGGGAGCAAAAGCCTGCATTTCAGTGTGTGACCAAGTCTTTGTAAAAAACCAACAAAGAGTCATTCTAATTCTTAGGAGGGCCCCCGCCCCGTGACTTCGTTTAACCCGAATCGCCTCCTTAAAGGCCCTTTCCAAAAACAGAACGGTGTGGCCCTGGCCGGTTTGGTGCAGCGGTTAGAACGTCGGCGGGCAGACCAGAGAGACCCAGGTTCGGTTCCCTCTAAGGGCACGTACCTCGGTTGCAGTTTGTCCCCGGCCCGGGTTGGGTCATGTGGTGGCAGCCACTCGGTGCGTCTCTCTCACATCGATGTCTCTCTCTCTCTCTCTTTCCCCCTCTCCCTCCTGCTCTAGCTGAAGATAAATGCAAAAATGCCCTCGGGTGAGGATAAAAAACAAACAAACAAAGGAAAAAAGCCCCAGAATGGTTTGTTTAATAAATGGTCCAGCTCCTGTCACTTGGACAGCGAGAAGCTGGACCACACGTCCCAGCCCCGTCCCAGCATATCCAGGCAACACTTTCGTACAGAGTCGATGTTTAAGCATAAAAGCACCAACTGCCGGAGAAGCCAGAAAGCCATTTGTTAACCAGGAGGAGACACACAAGGCCATGGAGACAGGGGTCCGTCCACCCGCGGGGCCAAGGGGCAGGCCCAGAAAAGTCCTCCCCAGGAACAGGCGTGTACAGCACGTAGGTTGGACAGGAGCTCCTGAGCCCTACGCGGGGACTTGCGAAGTAATAACACGCAAGACAGGCAGCCCAGCAGAAACGGGGCAGCATCTGTCGCAACACAGGGAATCTAAGTGGGCAACGTGCTTGTGAAAATACGCTTGGCCCGGCCGGTGTGGCTCAGTGGCTGAGCGTCGACCCATGTACCAGGAGGTCACCGGTTCGATTCCTGGTTCAGGGCACATGCCCAGGTTGTGTGCCTGATCCCCAGTGGGGGGCAGGCAGGAGGTGGCCAATCGATGTTCTCTCTCATCGATGTTTCTCTCTCTCTCTCTCTCTCTCTCCTTTCCTCTCTCTCTCAAGTCAATAAAGGAAAAACAATTTTTTTAAAAAATGCTTGACTTCACGAGAACGACACACCCTTTGTCACCTATGAGCTGACCAGAAACCCAAGAGCGACGTTATGCAACGCCGTAGAACATTCGAGAAAGCTCTTGGGTATTGTCGGCAGACCTCAGGGTAAGGAATCTGGATTCGTGAATTCAAGGGCAAAGGTCCATGCCCTTGACCCCTGCCCCCTAGGATACTGTCCTGTAGGAATCAAACTCACACCCCATGAGACACGTGACCAAGGAGACCCCCGCATCTGGAACAGCCTGACCGACGAGGGCGCAGCATTAAGAAAATGAGTTGGCTCCCTGCCCGTGGACCTGGTTGGGGGGTTGGGGGGGAGTCGATGATGTATTTTGAGTGAAACGAGGTTTCTTAGCTCAAGCTGCCATGACAATGCCAAATGGACAGCGCCGTTTAAACAGCAGACACGGATTTCTCACGGTTCTGGGGCCGGCAGATGAGGTTCCCGGTGAGAAACCTCTTCTTGGTTTGCAAATAGCAACTTCTCACTGTGACCCCACACAGCCAGAGAGAGAGGGCCCTGGCGCCTCTCCCTCCTCTTCCAAGGTCACCTGTCCTGTGGGATTAAGACCCCACCCTCACGACCCCATTTAACCCAAATCAACCCCTTAAAGGGCCATCTCCAGTGCGGTCCTGGGGTTAGGGCTTCAACCTCTGATGGGCAGGACACACCCCACCCTCTGGGTCATGAAAAGAGGAGGCAGCATTTCAGGTGTTTGTTTGTTAAAGAGCATCTTTCTTTCTGCTCCCCTTTATTGATTTTTAGAGGGAGGGGAAGTAAGAGAGAGATAGAAACATGGATAAGAGGGACCATCGACTGGCCGCCTCCCGCATGTCCCCCACTGGGGATCAGGCCCACAACCTGGGCATGTGCCCTGACCGGGAATCGAACCGGCGACCTCTTGGTGCAGGGTCGACGCTCAACCACTGAGCTGCACCAGCCGGGCAGCATTTAAGTTTATTTAGCATTTCTACGTCCTTCCAGGGAATACAGATAGCGTGGTTTTACTATGGTTATTTTCAGTAGATACTTCTTTTTTCACTCTCATTAGTTAATTTGAGAGAGAGAGAAGTATCAATTTGTTCCGCTTATTGATACCTTCATTGGTTGACTCTTGTGTGTGTCTTGACCGGGGAGTGAACCGGAAACCTTGGCGTATCAGGACGAGGCTCTAACCACCTGAGCTACACGGCCCGGGGGATTTTACTATAATTTTTAAATGACAAAAATCCAGATACTAAAAAAAAAAAAAGAGTGTGTGTCTGGAGTGAGCGTGGGGGGCGCTGGGGAAGGGAGAGGTGGGCTTACCGACGACGTCCTGAGGGCGGGGAATGGAGTGGGGTGGGGAGAAGAGCCGATGACAAACTTTCCTCTGTGTATTTTTAGTTAGAATCACCGTGTGACTTTGGTAATTAAAATTTTAAATGAAGGGAAAAAGTAAAAACCCAAGTTGAGCCACCAGACACGGGAACGTCTCTTAGACTGACCCCCATCCCACCCAGACTCTGCTCACAGCCCACTGGGGTACAGGCCCCCTGCGAGCCCACGGCCTGGGGATCCCAGGACCCCATGGGGAGCAGCCTGACTAATTTCATCAAGAATTCAGCTCCTGGCCCGGCCGGCATGGCTCAGGGGTCTGAGCATCCTCCCATGGACTGAGAGGTCCCAGTTCGATTCCCGGTCAGGGCACATGCCAGGGTTGCAGGCTCGATCCCCAGTAGGGGGTGTGCAGGAGGCAGCCGATCGATGTTTCTCTCTCACATCGATGTTTCTCTCTCTCTCTCCCTCCCTCTCTCTCTCTAGAAAAAATCAATAAAAGCATATTTAAAAAAAAAAAGGACTCAGCTCCTTCCTCGAAACATCAGGGGCACCTTGAAAGCTGTCTGGGCAGATAGATGATCGTACTAGGGGGACCCAGTAAGCCTCTCAAACATTAGAAACGACCTTGAACTCTACATTGTTAGAAGGGAGAACAGAACATCTAGACAGACAGCCAAACTCCGGCAATTCGACATGGCTGGAGAGGCCTCCTTCCCTCCGATGTTTCTGGAAGATTCTGGAAAGTTCCAGAAGGTTCTGGGGGGAGGGCATGAGAAGGGCCCAAATGGCCTAAGTATTTTTCCACTGGACCTGCGGAGTGGGCAGGAGGGTAAGGTCCTCTTCGTGCAAACGTCTCTCCATCCACAGCAGGGTTTCCCAGCATTGCCCTGGGCCCCTCTTGGCCTGTAGGACCCTGGGGGCCAGGTCCGGGCCGCCCCAGTCGGTTCCCAGACGGCACGCTGATGACAGGCCGGCTGTCAGCCACACCTCGGTGGCTCTCTAAGCTCTGCGGGTGGGGGGTCGGCCGCTGTCACCGACGCGGCGGTCATGTTGGAACCAGAACGGAGGGAAGTTCAAATCCAACGCTGAACAGCATGGACCAGACCCCCGCACCAGCTAGAGCCCAACCCTGAAGGCCAGGCCGCCCCTGCGTCCTTCCACCGAGCGCCACGCCGCACCCCTTTCCCTCCGTGTGTGCCAGCTGGGGCTCTGCTGCTGGACCTCAGCTGAAGACACTTTCCCCGACTCCTGGAGAGGGTGAACGGGAAAGAGACATCGTGTGAGAGAGACACGTGGATTGGTGGCCTCGGGGAGCTCAGTCCAGCGAGCAAACGGCAGCAGCAGATCCCGGGCAGGGTGGCAGGGTGATGGGTGACGACTGTGGGGACAGAGCTCCAGGCAGATGTCTCAGAAGTGGGGAAAGAGGGTTCTGCCTGGTGGCTTCCCTGGAGGTCAAAGCCTAGGACCCTTTAGACGGGGCCTAGAGACACGGTGACCCACTGACTGTCGCACCCCTCACTCCTGCCCCAGGTTTCGTGAGAGCCCAGCCGGCGGGCACTCAGGCGGGCAGCTGGGGCAGCTGGGCAGCCGGGCAGCTCCGCCTGAGTCTGTTCACGAGTCTGTTCACGCGAGGCCTCGGCTGGGACCGCGTGCCCAGGAGACTCCTACGGAGAAATGACTCAAATGTAGCGAAGGGCAAACACCTGGTCCCCAGACTTCAGCCTGATCATTACATTTTTTTTACAGCCGATCTGTAACAAAGTTTCACCTGCTCACTCACAGAAGCGACCTATGCCAGTGGGTCCAAGGGCAGGCTCTCCTCCCTGGCCTTGCCTTTTTATTTTTTATTCTCACCTGAGGATATTTTTCTATTTATCTTCAGAGAGAGAGGGAGGGAGGGAGGGAGAGAGAGAAAAACATGCATGTGAAAGAGACACATGGATTGGTTGCCTCCCACACGACTCGACCAGGGGACAAACCGCAACCGAGGTACATGCCCTTGGCCGGAATGGAACCCGCGACTCGTTGGCCTGAGGGCTGACGCTCTACCTCTGAGCCAACCTGGCCAAGGTGGGTCATTACCTTTTTAAATGGTTCTTGGGACGTGAATCTTCACTGTTGGAACCTGGACACATTCATGTATCATTGCCGTGTATTATGCTATCTACCTTCTCTTAAAAACACTGCTGGACATTTTTCTTAAATCCAACCGAAGAGATAGTGCATTTAAAAAAAAAAAAATCCCACAACATCTCTACAAAATGACCCCATCCCACAAAGTGGGACGCTTGCCCGGCTGACGGGGCACCGTTGGGGGTGCCCTCTCCTGGCTCCTCGGGGCCCTGGAGCACGTTCCAAAGTTCACAGCGTGAGTCCGACGGGAAAATCCATTTCTCCCCAGATGGCCGGCCTCAGTGGACAGTCAGAAAACAGAGCACGCTGATGACTCCTTTATCACGCATTAACCACCCCAAATTCTCACACGGCCCCCGTCCCAGCCTGCTTACTTACAAGGGACAGAGGACACCTCTGGGACCTCATTCTTCGGGGCGGGGAGCCTCTTCTCTGCTGAGGACTGTTTGGATATCACTCGGGGGCCACACAGAATTATCCACGTAAGCATGAGCCTGCTCTGTTCGGCCAATGTGGCGAGGCTGCGCTGTGAGCTGCTGCTGAGTTCCTGGGCCTTAGATGGCCCGCGGGCCGGACGTTCCCCACCCCTGCAGGGACCGAGAGTAAATCACATGGAATAAGGGGTGCAGTGAGCTGGGGAACGGCACACACCACGTACAGAAACTGTGCAAACCGGGTTCCCTGCCGTGCCCGGTGGCAGTCACCCCGACCCGCTAACTGCAGAGACGCCTGTGCCGCCCAGCCCGGTCCGTCCACCCAAACCCGCTGTGTATGTGTAGTGAGCAAACAAATGAAATGCTCCCTCCCAGCGAGTCCCGGGACCTGCCCCAGAGCCATGGAGGGAGGGGAGCGTGGGTGCCGTTTCCAAAGAGATTCCCCAAGCGAGGCTGCTGTGTGTTCGCTTCATTTTTCAGCGTTGGCCCAGCGGCGGGGACGAGGCTGCAGGCTGCCCAGTTCACAGCCAGCAGAGGACCAGGCGAGGACGGGGACCCTCTCCGGTGTCTGAGGACCCACCCCTGGCTCCTTGTCCAGGAGGCGAGAGCGGATGTCAACTCCGACCTCCACGTGCCCCATGTGCGTCGTCATGAAGACCCGCGATCTCCGTGGGACGGGGCAGCCTTCAGTGAGTGGTGCGTGATCACCTGCTCCGGGGGGCCGTCTGTCTGTCCTCACGCCTCCAGCCAGTGGGACACACTTCCCAGCCTCCCGCTTCCTTCTGTTCCAACACCCACCAAGAGGATTAAAAATAATCTCCTCCCTTTTAATTTTGCTCACCCCTCCACCCCACATCCCCCGGAGGCCTCATGAATTTTTAATCCCAGGGGTTTGGGGTGGGGGAGGGGCCTTAGCCTCTCGTGAAGGCTGCAGCCAGGACTGGAGCCCTGGGGGAAAGGGCCCCCTGCTGGCCCCACGGGGAACAGCACCGAGTCCCCATGGGGACCTCCCATCCCAGGGCCACTGGGGCCGCAGGCAGACAGGGGCAGCAGTCCTCGGGAGAAATGTGCCTCTCCCCAGGGCCACAAAGAGTCCCCTGATCGCCTGTGCGCACGCATGCACACATGCTTGCACACACGTGCACACTTGCACACACACACTCACACACACACAGCAGGCAAATGCTTGCGCCCATTCACCCTGGCCTCTCTGGAGCCCTGTCGGGCTGAGAAGGAAGAGGATTGGCTGCTGGGGAGTTCAGCCTGGGGTGTGGCCAGTTCCCTAACCCAGGTCCTGCACGCGGCCCTGGGCCAGTCCTGGCATTCGGAGAATCATCCCCTCCAGCGGGACCGGAGAGCAGGTGGGACTCCAGCCTCGGGCGAAGGGGAAGCCAGAGGTCCTACAGGCCCAGCTCCTGCTCGGCCAGCCCCTGGGGGTCTCGGAGTCCCGGCAGGGCTCCCCAGCCTCCTGGACCAGCCCTGGGCTCCACGGCCAGGAGTCACAAGGGAGGGCTCACGGAGGGGAACTGGGTTCTCAACAGGCCCCGGTGCTGCTCAGGGTGGCAATGGGCACAGCCTTTGGGGCGGGGGAGGGGAGACTGTCACAGGGCACTTTCACGAACGGGGACGACAGAATCCACGTGCTGATTGGAGGGCCCCTGGGTCCCTTGGGCATCTGTCCCCACCCCACCTGTGTCCTCCCAAGCCCACATCGCCAGGGGACCCAGCAGCCTCTGCACAGGGCAGGTCTCTCCCCTCACGTCCTCGGGGGCAGAATCGACAACGGTGGCTCCTTCCGATTCCTCACCAGGTCAGACGTGGTCCAGAGCAGCCGGTCACAGGTCCCTCTGTCCACCCCGCCCTTCCCAGACCTGCCGCAGCCCCGCGCAGACACAGGAGGGCAGCTACGCGGCTTTGAGGACGCGGTGTGTGGATGAGTGTTTTCTCTGTGTCTGGGAAACAGAACGAGGAAGGAAAAGAAAAAGCAGAACTGGGCAGGGAGATGTGTCCTGTCCCCTCTGGCCAGCCGTCAAGACACAGGCTCTCCGGCCGCCATGTGTTTCTTTTGTCTTCCCACAAACAGACGGAGCACAGTGTCCTGGAGCTCACAGCAGAAGGGCAGGACCCTCATTCCCCCTGCAGACCCGCCTGGCCCCGGTCGAGATGGCCGTGGAGGGCTGTGACCTCGTGCGGCCAGCCCCTGCATGTCACATCCGCCGAGCAGCCTGCAGGCCGGGACAGGTGTGCATCCCGGCGGGGGCAGGTTTTCTGAGTGGGTCCAGGAGTTTCCTGGGGAAGTTCGCCGTTTTCTTTAGAGAACGGGGGTCTTCGCGGCCACTCCGCTGTGACGTGCCCAGAGGCAGGAGAACGGGCCTCCTGCCCGAGCCCAAAGCCACGCGGAGGATGGAGGCCCAGGCCTGCACCGGCCCAGCGTCCACGTGACCAGCCACGTACGAGCTCTGCATGTTCTCGTTGGAGCATCCTGCTCATGTGCCGGTCGCTGTCAGGATGGGAACTTATTTAAAGGTCCTACAGCGGATTCTCAAGCAAGGACCGGCAGCTTCCCCCTGGGCCTTCCTCAGGGACCCCGTCCCATCCCTGCCCCGTCCCTCCAGCCGTGACCCCTAGTCCCTCTCTTTCGCCCTGTCGCCCTCTAGAGAAAGATGTCCTCCTTCCTCCTGGTCCAGATGCATGAGCTGCAGTCAGATAACCCACAGTTTCACCTCTTGTAACAGCAACGCTCCAATCACTTCCGAAGCCAGGTTGACCTGCACCCCTGGCCCCGCCCGACCGTGGGGATCCACAGCTGGGGGTCAGGGACGGGGCGCCCCTTCCCTGCAGGGGGCCGACACCTGGAGGCAGGGAACAAGGTCTGCAATGGAGCCCGCTGGGCCTGCACAGCTGCAAGGAGCTGTCACCATCCTTACGGGAAAGGACGAAGGGGGGACTTCCCCAGTCTGGCCTCGTTGTGACTCCAGGAGGCAGTGACCCCAAGAGAGACCCGGAGCTCCCTGCCCTCTTCCGGCTGGCAGAGCGGTGTCCCTCACGTCCTCCAACTTGTCTCCTGTAAGGGGCGGCGACCCTCGCTCCGTCCCCGCGACGGGCACCATTCGAGAGGAGGTGGGAAGGTGGACGGCCCGCCTCGGCGATTGGCTCTCACGCAGGGCGCACTGTGCCAGGGCAGAAAGGAAGGAATCCAAAGCCCGTTTCTGCTTCGCTCCGAGGGGACAGGGGACGTCGCGGGACCATTTTCCCAATGATACGTTGCTGAGGGTGACATCGAAATGGACCTACCTGTCCTGAGCACTTACCACCTGAGTGCTGGGGAGGGGGATGACACTGGCCGAATTCACAGTGGTCCCATCCCTCTTCCCCAAGCCTCCCACCATCACATGCTCACCCCTCTCTGAAGGGTCCCCATGGAGGAAGAACATCCTCTGTCCCCTGGGACAAGTGCCTGAGTCTGTCCTGTGATGCGTCTTGCAACCTGACCCCACGAGAAATCTCTGCGCATCTTGGTGGGGGGGTGCCTGGGGGGTGCTCAGCCTTTGCCCGTCTCTAGGCAGCCTCCAGGCCGATTTGGGCACCCTGCTGGCCTCGCCCAAGAACCACGGAAGGGCTATTTTTATCCTGATGAACAACAGTGCCCAAACGTCTTCCGACTCTGACAAGACAAAATGTAGGTGCTGGGAGAGATACTTCAATTTCAAGCTTAAAGATTACTTTGGGTCCCCCAGGACTCAGAAGCAATTTAGAGCTGATACCCTGAACAAGAGAAAGGTTAGAAGATTAAGACCAACTGCTGTTTGGATAAATGGTTAGTAATTGCCCATATCCGCAATTATACACTGACACAGAATTTCCTTCCCGCCACCTTTCTGCTCTCCAGCGGCCGGCAGGGTTTACGCGGAAGGAGCCTACCTTGATCCGCTGAGCGTCGGCGAGGTCCTGCTCCACCTCGTCCGCCGGGGCCCTGCGTGTTGAACGAGGCCCAGAGCATCTGTGACGGGCAGACACGGTCCGAGAGCCTCAGCGACTGCCGGGCCAGGGTCCCCGGAACCCGGCAGACGGGACCATCGGAAACCTGTGTGCGGTTTTCAAAGCCAGCCAGACAGGGCCAGTCTTCTCTACACCCCCTTTCACCCTTTGTGTCTTTTTAAACCACACAGGTTTCACTTGTTCATTTAAAATCTGCTTCTTGAGACCCTGGCCGGGTTGCTCAGTGGGTTAGAGCGTCGTCCTGATACACCAAGGCTGCGGACTCCATCCCCGCTCAGGGCACCGACAACAGTCAAACAATGACTGCGTCGTAAGTGGAGCAACAGGTCTCTCTCCCCCTTCCTTTCTCTCTGTAATAATAATAATAATAATAATAATAAATCAATCAATTTAAAAAAATGAAAATCTGCTTTTGTAAAGAATAGTCTCGTGCTCTGTGTCTCTGAGACCCTGGCACCTGCTGGGTCATGTTAATTACACCCAAGGAGGCTCTGCTCCTAAAGATGTTCTTTCGCTGAATTTAAAATCGCAGAGACCTCTGAACTCAGCTCTGTGGGCCGCTTGGCAGGTTCCTCCCCTTTCCCGCAGGCCCGGGCCAGCTGGGTATCCCACCGGGAGGGCTCAGGGGAAGCTGATCTGGGCCTCACCGTCTTCGCCCCGACTGCGGACGAGGGCCCGTGGGGTGTGACTGAGGCGTGCACCCAGCCGCCTCCCGGAGCACTGGATTTCCGAGCCCTTCCGTTAGAACAGCACAGCCCCGAGGTGTCAGAATCTGAACTCGGAACTGCCGACCGACCCTGATTAGCGCCTCTTCCGAATTGTCATCAGAGCGAGCTGGCTGCCGGATGACCACACGGGCCCACCGAAATGACGCTGCAGGCCGCCCCGCCGTCCATCCGGACGTGTGCCACTGGCCCAGCCTCTCTCCTGAGCACGCCTGTGGGTGTGCCCGCAGAAGGCCGTGGCCGGGCCACCATTTCAGTACCTGGGTCAGGGCCTCGGGCCTGGGGCCCCGCAAGCCCCGGCAGCTGTCCTGACTCTGTCCCTTTCTGGCCGATGACCCTCAATCAGTGTCAGCTGTGGTTGGTCACTGAGTTCCTGGGATGGACCCGTAAGTCCCGGGAGGGGCGCCCACTACCCCCAGGTCCCTGGAAGCCCAGAGAAGCAGCCTGTCTACCCAAGGTCACCGCCAGCAGGAAGGCTCGTCGCCACCGCCAGGGGCCACAAAGAGGGCCAGGCCCCTGCGCCACCCTGTCCGCGCTGTGCAGGGCCGCCCGCTGCCTCCCACCGCCAGGCCCTCACCCCCGGAGAAGGAGCTTGTGCCCCACACTCGGAGAGCACACCTCCTTTTCAGATCCTACAGCCGACCACGGCCACGGCCACGGCCACGGACTCTAGCGCCTTCCTGAGCAGAGTGCTGCGTGGCCCTCAGCCCGGCGTTGCCTGTCCCGCTGTTGGAGCCTGGACGGAGCTGGCCCGGGCCAGCGGACAGGGCACAGCGGCCAGGCAGGTGAAGGAAGGGTGCCCACCTGGACAGGGGCGCCCACCCAATGAGATCAGTCAGCACAGCTCCCCGCCCACTGAACGCCCAGAGCAGGGAACCCTCTGTCCCCAGGCCGGAATCGGGAAAGGTGGTCTCTCAATGGGGACTCTGACCAGCCATGGGAAGGCCACCCGTGGGGGCCGGGCTCACGGGGAGAGCATTCTCCGAGGCACAGGCTCGGGGAGGAGGGCCCTGGGGTGGGGGAGGGTGACCTCTGCAAGCTGAGGGCCGTTCCGGGTCCTTGGGGACAGCCAAGGGCACGGGCTGGTTCCCGGGCCAGACAGGAGCAGGGGAAGGAGGGGTGGTCTTTTTCTAGAGGTTCCCGACATCCTCGAGCCCTGCTCCCTGGGAGGGAAGACAGTGGGGACCGGTCCCCTGGAAGCAGCCAAGACAATGGTCAGTGTGAGGGGTGGTGGCCTGGGGGAAGGGCAAGCTGGTGTGCAGAGACCCGGAGGGCAGGGTCACGTCCCACAGGGCTACCGCCAGGGGTCCGGGGTCTCTGTGGTCTGGCAGGTCTTCAGCCCTTCCCGGCACCCTGAGCTGGGACAACATGTGGCCCTGTGTTGGGTGCACCTGCTGCAGGGGCTGCTCGGCCGTATTGTCTCGTCCGGCCGCTCTCTGCCGGCTTCTGTCCTCGTCAGAGGCAGGACGAGGGTCTAGGAGCGCCCAGAACCTGCCTGCAGCCACTCAGAGCCTCCCTCCCTGGCCCCGCTGGGCCAGTCCAGGCTCCTGGACTCCGGGACGACCTGGTGACCGCCTGGGGGCCCGGCTCCCAAGCATCTCCCCTGTGTCTGCGGACTCCTGTTTCAGACCCCGGCTCAGCGGGCGGGCTCTCCGCTCTCTGGGCCCACAAGGCTGGCGCAGGGGGCACTGGGGCTCCCATCAGCTCCCCAGCCTGGACAGCACCGGCACAGGCTGAGGGAAGGCGTCCCCTCCAGTCACCGAGCTGGTGGCGTTGTCACCAATGTCCCCAAGCTCCGTTGGTGGTTCGGCTGGTTGTCGGGAGCCTGGCTTTCCTCTGCTCTGGCCCAGCTGCCCGGAGTCCCAGCCCCCAGGGCCGGAGAAGGGCCACACGCCCACTGGCCAGTGGGACATTTGGGTAAAGAGGTGACCCCACCCCCATGGAAGGCGCTTAGGACCGGCCGGAGGGGTGAGGTCCTTCGGGTGTGCGGCGCCCTGACCTCCCCACAGAGTGGAGCGGGGCCGGGGCTGGCGGGGGGGTACTACAGCTTGATGAGAAAAGATCATTTTGAATTTCTGCCCCAGGTCACAGAACAAGTTAACACTGTCACATCAGCGACCCGGCTTCCAGACTTCCAGTCCGGCGTTCATTTAAATGTTAATCTGAAATCACTTCGGTCGCTGGAGTTTCGGGTTATTAGAGCAGGCGGAGGAGGGCGGCCTCATGGGGGGGCTGGCGGCCCCCTCCTGCCAGGGGCAGGCCCCTCCCCGCCGGCGACCTCTGCCGCCTGCGTCCGTCTGTCCGTCCGTCACACCTCTCTCTCTGAGCTGCGCAGACCGGGAGGAGATGGCAGTGGGTGTCACGGGAGATCCGATGGTCCCGGGGGCCGTCACGAAGGGGCTCGCCGGGCAGGTTGTCCGTGTGTCTCTTCCCAGCCCTGCCGTTAACACCACACAGGCGGCCGGAACCCCCCACGGCTCACGTGTTTATACAAACCCTGTGGGTCAGCATCCCTCCCGCCGCCCCGGGTCTGCAGGCCCGAGAGGCTGGCGAAGGACCGGAGCTTGGGCACCTGCCGTCTTCGAGGGGATGAGCGCGTCCGGGAAGCCACGGAGGGAGAAGTCTCCACAAAGCCTCCGGGGAGGCAGCAGCTGCCGGAGTCAGGATGGGAGCAGGGCCCAGTGTGGTGCAGACAACTCACACTATCGTCCGCCCTCGGCCACAAGCACAGGTGGCCACGGGACTCACCAGGGAGCGGCTACGACTCAGAGCCAGGTCCCAGCCTCGGAGGTTCACGGTCAGTGGTCTGGGCTAGCAGGCCTGGCCATGCACAGCCTCCTTGGGTCCCTTTCAGGACGGGGCGGACGCAGGAGCCTCCTGGAGCCTCAAACAAGGTGTGGGTGCCAGCCAGGTGGGCGCAGGGAGCAGCCTGGGGTTAGGAAGTGAATCTCAGCGTCACGAGCCCCCGATCATGCACCTTCATTCCTCCCTCCTTCCGTTCCTCCCTCACCATCAGGGGCAGAATTGTGTCCCCAAGAAAGGTATGTCCTTGTCCTCATGTCCGGTACGTGTGACTTGTGACCTTATCTGGAAAGAGGGTCTTTGCAGATGATCAAATTAAGATGAAAACCCTCATCGATATGCCTGGTGTCCTTTTTTTTTAATTTATTTTTATTTATTTATTTATTTATTTATTTATTTATTTATTTATTTATTTATTTTATCCTCACCCGAGGACATTTTTCCATTTCTTGTTCAGGTAGAGTGGGAGGGAGAGAGAGGAACAGAGAGAGAGAGAGAAACATCGATGTGAAAGGGACACATCGAGTGGCTGCCACCCACACGACCCAACCAGGGCCGGGGACAAACTGCAACCGAGGTACGCGCCCCTAGCAGGAACCAAACCCAGGTCTCTCCGGACCGCAGGCCGACGCTCTAACTGCTGAGCCAAACCGGCCAGGGCTGCCTGGTGTCCTTATAAGAGACGAGCCTGGCTGGTGTGGCTCAGTGGACTGAGTGCGTCCCATGGACTGAGAGGTCCCGGATCGACTCCCGGTCAGAGCACACACCCGAGTTGTGGGCGCCATCTCCAGTAGGGGGCGTGCAGGAGGCAGCCGATCCATGTTGCTCTCTCACATCGATGTTTCTCTCTCTCTCCCAAAAATCAATAAAAACATATTTTAAAAAAAGGAGAGGAAGAGCAACCCAGAGACAGACACCCACAGCGGGAGGTGACATCAGACACCCAGGGAGAACGCCACGTGACAGCAAGAGGTTGGTGTGACGGGTGCACAAGCCCGGGAACACGGCCACCACGAGCAGGCAGCAGGGGCAGCAAGGTCCCCGAGAGATTTCAGAGGGAGCCTGGCCCTCGGACACCTGGAGTCAGACTTCTGGCCTTGAGAGGCTTGAGGGAATCATTTCTGCGGATTAAGTCACCCAGTCGTCCACAGGAGACTCCGGTACCCACCTCACCTTGTGCCAACTCCACGCCAGGAGACGGAGACGCAGCAGTGATTAGGACAGACCGTCCCCGGGGGTCACGTCCAGCTGAGACAATGACAGGAACCAGGTGCAAGCCCAGTGTTGGGGGTGGGGAGCCCAGGGAAATGCCCGGGGAACACGCGGCTTGGGCCTCAGAGCC
The DNA here is from genome assembly GCF_014108415.1 of Molossus molossus. NCBI lineage: Eukaryota > Metazoa > Chordata > Mammalia > Chiroptera > Molossidae > Molossus > Molossus molossus. The sequence continues at coordinate 111,262,468 of NW_023425401.1, forward strand.
TCGCTGAGGGGTGGCATTGATGCAGACGCTCTGAGGACAAGCAGGAGCTGGCCAGGCCGGGACAGGGAGAGCCACCCACCCAGAAGGAAGGCCGCGCGCCAGCCGGAGAAAGCCACCTGCCCTGTCCCTCATTTTCCTGTTCCGCCGTGTATCATAAGTGTATCTGCGACTTGCTACATAATCGTGAATGTTACAAAGATTATTACGGGCCCTGGCTGGTTTGGCTCAGCGGTTAGAGCGTCGGTCCGCGGACCAGGGAGTCCCGGGTTCGGTTCCCACTAAGGGCACGTACCTCGGTTGCAGTTTGTCCCCAGCCCTGGCTGGGTCGTGTGGGTGGCGACCACTCGATGTGTCTCTCTCACGTTGATGTTTCTCTCTCTTTCTCTTCCTCCCTGTCTCCCTCCCACTCTACCTGAAGATAAATGCAAAAATGTCCTCGGGTGAGGATAGGAAAAAAAAATTGTTATGCGAAGTCCCATCGAGGAGCTAGCTGATCCAGAATTTCCTCAGTGTCTCTATCCCAGCAGGCAAGCTGGTTTCAAACGTGTCCAGGACGGACAGCTGGGCGTCCCAAGTCACCCCGTTTGTGGTAGAGCTGCCTTTTCGGGGAGACCTGGGCCATCCTTGTATTTTGTTCGCACGACCACTCGACAGCGATGTAAGCCCCGAGTCTCGGCCCTGTACGGGATGTTGGGGATGTTACAGGGAGGAGGGAGCAGCCCCTCCGGAGTCAGCGGACCAAGAGGGGTACGGACCCGCTCGCGAAAGGCGGGCATCGGGGCTGCGCATAGGGGAGACCGGCAGCCCCGCCAGCCCGCCGAGCCCGAGAGTAATCTGAGCAGGTGCAGGCCACCTTGTCGGGGAGGAGGAGAGTCCCCGAGAAGGTGACGGGGAAGACCTGAAGGATGAGTGCGCATCTCCCTGGGGAAGCACAGAGCGGTCCCCGGGAGAGGGGAGAGCACGTGCTGAAATCCCACCGTGAAAAAGTGGACCATGAGTTTGAGGGGCAATAAAAACAACAGCCCAGGTACCTCAGAAGGGGCACACGGAGGGCCTGAGGCCGAGGGACGGGGTAGCAGAGCAGGCAGCGGTCGGCGAGGAGCAGCGAGGAAACTTGTCTTATCTAAGCCACGTGGGACCACTGCAGGGTTTGAGTCAGCGGAGGCCAGATGACACTTGTAGTTTTCAAAGATCATTTAAGCTGTGGTTAGAAGAGACTAGAAGGGGCCAGGAGCGAGCAGGCAGGCCTGTGGCGGGTGACTGCAGGGTCCCAGCCACAGAGGGCTGCCTCTGGGCAGAGGAGACGCAGAGAAGTCGGGGAATTCAAGAGCTCTTGGGGAGACAGAGTCGGCAGGATTGGTGGTGTCTGGACAGGCAGGTGGGGGCAGACGCCGCATCCCGGCCGGCGCTGCTGGGCCACGTTCTCCGTGCGGCTCTCATCCGGTTATTGGCAGCTGCCCAGCCCGAGACCTGGCTCCTCCCCAGATCCATCCGACCACCGTCATTCAACGCTCAGCATTGCCAGTCGCTGGGCACGGGCTGTGTTTCTGGCTAACGAGACCTGACAGGAGGGCTTTCCTCCCTTCCACAAAGCAGACTGGGAGGGACAGGCCATCCCCATTCCTGCTGCGCACAGCGCCACCTGCAGGAGGCAGCTGGAACCGGGCAGCCACCCTGGCACCAGGAGGAGCCAGCCCCAGCCCCGGGGTTGCCATGACAAAGGACAGTGGACCGGGCCGCTCACGCAGAGGCTGATCCTCGCACAGTTCTGGAGGCCAGGAACCCAGTGTCAAGGCGTGGACAGGGCTGGCGTCACTCTGAGGCTGTCTGCGGTGTGTCTCCGTCTTCTCCAAGGGGCCCCTGCGGCTGTGCGCACGCCTGGGTCTAAGTCTCTAACATAGTAGAGCAGTTACACTGGATTGTGAGTCACTGAATAAAGTCCATTGGTTATTGATTGCAACCCTAATTCTCATTAGGGCTAGGGTCCCCCAAAGACCTCATGTTGACGTAATTATCTGTTTAAAGACCCCATTCCCAAATATGATGATATTCTGAGGTACAAAGGGGTGGGACCTCAATGTGGGAGTTTCGGAAGAACTCGGTTCATTTCCACATAGCAGCACGTCCACGGTGGCGAACTGTTTTTGTTTTTGTTTTTATCCTCACTCAAGGACATTTTTCCATTTTTTTGTTCAGATAGAGTGGGAGGGAGAGAGAGAGAGAGAGAAACATCGACGTGAAGGGACACATCGAGTGGCTGCCACCTGCACAACCCCAACCAGGGCCGGGGACAAACTGGAACTGAGGTAGGTGCCCTTAGCGGGAACCGAACCCGGGTCTCTCTGGACCTCAGGTTGATGCTCTAACCGCTGAGCCAAACCGGCCAGAGTCACAGTGGCAAACTTGGCGGGCTTCACCTGGCCCTTCACACAGGCACGCACACACACACACACACATGCGTGCACACACATGCACGCACACACACACACCGTCTCGGGCCATCCTTTGCAAACTCTCCGCTTTCCCCGCCGAAGAGTCGTGAGCCGTCGCCCGTGGTTCTAACCTTCAAAGCCTCAGACCCCCACATCCGGAGCCACAGGTGAGCGTCTCCTCCCCTGTCCTCTCTGTTCACAGGGAACACGGCCGCAGGTGCCCGGCAGGCTTCCTCCTACTCTCATTGGCCAGAACCAGCCCCTGGCCAGCCCCCCCATGGTGGCAGGGAAGCAAAGTTACTATGTTTAGCTCAGACCGGCTGAGACGCCCCCTCTGGGGCTAGAAAGGGCACAACCTGTCCTAGGAGGCAAGTGGCCTCTATCGCTGGCAAAATCAGGGTTCTGTCAGCAAGGACGAGCTGGCCGACACCCCAGGAAATGCCCCGCTTGGAGCTAATCTTAACACTGGGCAGGGATTCAGGGAGGCAGCAGGTGGGGGGGCTGGAGAGAGGAGGCCCACCAGCTGGTGCTGAGACAAAGCCCGGCCCGGAGGCTCTGCAAATACCCAAATCCCGCCGACCATGCATCCCCTCCCCGGCCATCACCACGGCAACCCATCCGCGCCAGCGACTCCCCATCGAGTTTTAACCCAAATTACATTTTTCAGGTCTAAAATCAGAGTCACTGTGAGAAGAAGAAACTCATTTTAACAACCTGGAGATGCTCTGGATGGGAGGCAAGAAGGAGAGAGGGATGGCGGGCAAGAAAAAGCTTATAAACACGTTTTAACGGAGCAGACAAACCCTGGTTACTCAGCACCCACACGGTGGCATTTTCCTGCTGTGTCGTTTTAGGAAGGAGACGCAACCTTAGGGTTCGGTGACATTTGTTTTCCAGGGATATTGTATTTATCTCCGGTCTCGCTCAGCCACCCTTGGTGTTCAAGATAATAATGGCCTTTGGTCACCAAGGGAGGAGATAATTAGCCTCAGCGAGTGCTGTGTACTCTTCAAGAAATGTGGACGAGTGCACGGTTGAAGATTTCTGGTACTAACAAAAAAAGGGGGGTCTCCAGTCGGCCTTCAGGTCACCAGAAATCCAACACACCCTTCACTTCTCACTTGGCACCTCTGTTTATTCAGGTAACTCTCATCTGATTATTCTGAATGTTTCTATTCTCTGTTTCCTTTATTTTTTTTTTAATCCTTACCCGAGGATACTTTTCTGTTTACCTTCTGATAGAGCGGGAGGGGAGGAAGGCGAAGGGGAGAGAAATATCAACGTGAGAGGGACACATCGACTGGTGGTCTCCTGCTCGTCCCGACCAGGGCTGGGGACGAACCGCAACTGAGGTGCCCTTGGCCAGAAACGAACCCGTGATTCTCTGGTCCGCGGGCCAATGCTCTAACCACTGAGAAAACCGGCCAGGGCTCTTCTTGTTTTTTTTTTATCCTCACCCGAGGACATTTTTCCATTTTTTGTTCAGGTAGAGTGGGAGGGAGAGAGAGGAACAGAGAGAGAGAAACATCGACGTGAAGGGACACATCGAGTGGCTGCCACCCGCACAACCGACCAGGGCCGGGGACAAACTGCAACCGAGGTACATGCCCTTAGCGGGAACCGAACCCGGGTCTCTCTGCACCGCAGGCCGATGCTCTAACCGCTGAGCCAAACCGGCCAGGGCTCTTCTTGTTTTTTAAGTACTAACTTTCTCTTCCGTGAGACTTGACCAGGAAAAGTCTGGGGAAATGTATCAGTCACCTGCCTTCTGCAGGCACAGTGTGGAGCTGAGTCCCCGTCAGTGCAAACACCCCCGTTTACAAAATGTATCGATTTGCGGTTCCACTTACTGACACATTCACTGGTCGATTCCCGCATGCGCCCTGACGGGGGCTGGAACCTGCCGCCTTGGGTGTATCGGGGTGATGTTCTAAGCAGCCGAGCGACCCGATTTGGTTCAAGGTCCTGGGGGTCGGCACGTGCAGAATTCTCCGGGGCGGCCGGAGAGCCACACGCGAGAACACCGTGGCTGAGGGAGCGGCAGGTCTATACCACACGCACACCGCCCCCCACCCCACGCAGGGCACTGACCGCATCTGAAAAAACTCTCCTTAGAAGTGCACGTCCACATCCACGAGGAATTTAGAACGGCAGGCCGGGGTGGGCGGAAATGCTGGTTTGCTTTGTTTTGGGTTTTTGTTGTTCGTTTCGATCTAGCAGCCTGTATAACAACACGAGGTGTTGGGGGGCGCACGCAGAAGGAGCCCAAAGGTGAAGGGGGTGGTCTACGTGGGTGTCACACAGCAAGGGCACTGGTCACTGGGTGGCAGGACTGTGCTGGCCTGGGCCCGTCCTCAGAGATGTGCTGGTCCCGAGTGCCCGCAGTGACCGGTCCTGACCAGGGACCTGCGGGTGGAGGTGCCTGTCCGCCGGCGACCACACGTCTGAGGACTGGCCAGGACCCTCCGAGCCCTCTGCCCTGGGCCGGCTTCCTCAGCCTCTACCGTCCCTTGTTGAAATCCTCACTGATAGTGACCAGGGACCTGCATTCTCATTTCTCACCGAGGCCCCATGGCGGCCAAACTAGCACCTCCGAGAGCTGGCGGGGCCATGCCAGGGGCCACCAGCACCCGGGGGTGGGCAGGCCCGGACGGATAGACTGTCTCCCTGAGGGCTGGGTGACCAGGCCCCCGTTACCTGCCCGAGCCCTCTGCCCTCCGGATGAACGCTGGTATCGTCCCCGGTCACCCAGGCGGGAAGGACGGGGCACCAGGTGGAAAGGCCGAGGGCCAGGGGCAGACCAGACAGCAGGGAGGAGGCTGAGCCCTCCAAGGACCATCTCTGGCCCACTTGCTGGGGGAGGGGCCGAGCAGGCCAGCCCTGTGGACAGGGACAAAGGATCCGGGAGCCTCTTTGTCGCAGCGGCCACTCCGGGTGTGTCTGAGCAGAGAGGCCTGGCGGGGAAGGAGGCCTCCAGTCTTCTTAGGGAGGGTGGGGAGGGGACTCCCCTATCCCAGCAGGTCCCCTGCACGCCACCCTCCAGGGGGCGTGACCAGAACCCGGCAGGCCCGCACTGCTGCCCAATTCCGAATGAACTTGTTAAAGCATTTTCAGTGCAACCACAACATTAGATCAATTCCTAGCGGTGAGGCTGTCATTGAATCAATAGCCGCGGAGTCCATCATACTGACGGCACCGGTGGAGGTCTGCGGACAGGGGCAGAGATGGCCAGCGCCCTCCGCGGGGAGGGGAGGGGGGAGGAGGGCGGGGCCGGGCGGAGGGCAGGGCGGTGGAGCCCCACAGTCTGCTGCTGTCCGCACCCCTCCCGGGGCGCAGAGGGGGCGAGGCGCTATCTGCAGGTGGGCACCCTGGGGATGCTGTGCTAAGAGCGACGTCTGCGCAGATGGCCCTCTGGGCCCCAGGGTTGCACCCAGCACATTCTCACCTGCTCCTCCAGGTCACCCCTTCTCAAGGGGGGGGCAGGGTCGGTGAGAACAGGGGCAGAGGGTGAGTCCTGGGGACATGCAGACGCAAAGCCGGGGTTCCTGGGGCTCTGCTCTCCACGGACGGGCCCCCCAGCAGCGAACACGTCCTCAGGAAGTGTGGGTTTCGGGAAGGCTCACACCGGGTCGGAGGCCACCCACGAGTCAGTTTTGAGGGTTGGGAAGTGGTGGCCGGGGAGTGGTTCTCAGGCCCCGGGGATCCTGAAAGGGAGAAAGAACCACAGGTCCCGGTGGGCAGGAGCCCTCCTGGGCAGGACTCAGTCAAGGGCCCTGTCCACACCTGCTCCATGGGTCCTCCTGGGCCTGGGGTCTCCTCCCAAGGAGGACACTTCCTATCAGCCGCCAGGGAACCGAAGCCAGGTGGGCACCTTCATGCACATTCTCCTGTCGCTGGTGCTCAGCCTGTGGGCACGGTGACCGGACATATGTCCTCTCCCTGAGGACCACGCCATCGGCAGGGACATCACCACTGGGAATTACCCACCCAGCTGATTTTTAAGTGAGCAGGTCATGTAGAGACACCGCCAGGAGCTGGGTGGTACCCCAGGGCCACTCCTACGCCATCGGAGACTGAAGAGCGGAACCGAGAGAAACCGGAGTCCCTCCGGCCTTGGGTGGGAACGGTCGGCGGGTGCAGGGGCGGAGGCACCGGCCAGTTAGCCAGGTGCGAGGTGGCAGAGACAGGAAGCAGGTGGCTTCAGACGTTCTTGGAGGAGCATCGGGACTTGCTGACGGACCAGTCTTGGGACAGAAGAAAAGGTGGGAACAAGCACGGCCCCAGTTCTTTGCCCCTTCTCCCTTCGGACAGGTGAGGTGGAGATGGTAGACGTCTGGGTGGAACGCCCGGGGGTGCACACAGGACTCTAAGCGCGAGGGAAAGGGCTGGTCAGAGGGGACCGCGGGGCTGCTGGCATGTAAGTGACAAAGAAGACAAGGACCTGGCTGGGGCCGTCTCAGCGGACTTGGAGACGGATTCACGGAATGAAAAACGTTTCCTAGTTCTGGGCAGAGCGGAGAGGTTCTTCCATGTCTGGGTGAGGGCCCTTCACCCACGGACACAGGCTGGTGGAGACAGTGAACCGGCACCAACGCCTGCTGTCTCTGCCTCCCTGGGCCCAGCCTGGAAGAGGGGGTTCCGGTCTCTCACCGCTGCCCAAGGTCCCCCTGCGAGAGGAAGGAGGGATGGGAGGGCATCCCCGGAGCCCCAGAAGGGGAGTCTTTGCGTGAGGAGAGACAGTACCTCTCGAAGGGTGAGCTCAGCATGGGCCGACCTTGGGCTCTGCGGTCCCGGGCTGCCCCGGCGACCAGGCGACCATCACCACCATGGTCCCCCACACCTCATGGCAGCCCCGTCCCCTCTTGGTGACCTGGTGTTTCAACTCAGGCTGCCCAAGCTCATCAACGGTGGCCGGGCACACAGAGACCAGGGTACTGAAGCTGATAATTAAGCTCCAAATATTTAAAAACACACTCGGGCGACTCCCACCGCGGCGGCGCAGCGTGTGCGGGCCGGCCGGTGCGGTCTCAACGCGGGGCGTAGACTCTACGGGACCCCAGCGGTCATTCCTCTCGGTCACCACCACAGGGCCACCACGAACAGCCTCGCTGCACGGGGCGTCTCGGAGGAAAGTCCCCGTCCCAGAGTCCCAGGGTGGGGGCCAAGGCCAGAGCAGGTCGCTCTGCAGACAGCCCCTCTCCGCGAAAAAGCCCACGATCCCTGGGCAGGTGGCAAAGGCTGTCCTTCCCGGCATTTGATTGCCGTCTGGCCCCTAAAATGAGGGCAGCAGGCAGCTCCCTCCCGCCCGCCTCCCCCGGTGGACTTTTCTGAATTCTAGTCTTTTGAGACCGAATGAGGGACTTTCCTCAGGACAGAGCAGCCTCGTGGCATGTGTACGACCAAGACGTGGATTCAACCACATGGAGGGGGCTGTCCCCTCCCAGGTGTCCCTAAGGGAGGGTGCTTCTCACGGGAAGAGCCGTAAGAAGAGCAACAGAGAGAGAGAGAGGGGAAGGGAGGACGTGGGAGGAGACAGGCTTCTGGGGGGGGGAGGGGCTGGAGGAAAGGTCGTGTCCGAGGGCCGCGCTCGCCGCTCCCCTGCGCCTCAGTGTCTGTTCAGTGCCCTCTGCAGCTCCCACACTACACTCAGGACCCAGAGCCCAGCTTCCTGACTCCCCACCCCACTTCTCCAGACGGCCGCTGGGCCCACCCGGCTGCTAAGCCGCCGCCTGCTGCGTTCACACTCGTCTCAGTGAAAACGGGCAGCACCCCGCACCCGCCAGACGTCTGTTTAAAATCGTACAGTCCCTGCAGTGCCACCCTTCGGCTCCCACTCCTGGGTCCCAGCTCAGGGTCCCCTCTGCCCTCAGGGGCGCCCGGCCGCACCTCCCCTCCCCCCACCCCGCCCCCAGGCCCTCGCCCTCCGCGTCCCAGCGCCAGGCAGGCGGGAGGCTCAGACGCGGCCTGTATGTGCCGGGAGCTTGGACAGGCTGGACTGGCCAGGGGGCAGGAGCAAGCGGCCGAGCTGGGCAGCCCTGGCAGAGCCTCGGAGCGGCTCCTCCGCGTCGCTGGCCTCCGCGGCACCTGTTCCTGTTCCCACCCTGGTGGCCATCCTCATCCGCCTCGCGCCATTACCCAGTGAGACCTGAGGATGTCCTTTCTGCCCTTTGTCCTCTCAAGTACCAAACCCACCTGCGGATGCTGCGGTCCAGAGGGCGAACTTACAGCCAGAAAACCCGGGGGCGCGTTTACTCGGGTCAGTTGTAACTGGTACCCCAGATGCCACCACGGTGCTCAAGGGCAGATGTGCCACCCTGACCCCCACAGCCAGCGCCCCCAAGCGGAGGCTCAGGGAGGTGAAATGAAGCCACAGACCCCAGACTTAGGGGGCAGAAGAAGCTCCTAGCAGCTCCCCAAACCTCTGGCCCTGGCCCTGGGCTGGCGGGGCTGAGTCGGACCCCAGAGGGCTTGCGTTTTTGTGCCCTGGCGGGGGAGGGGTGGCCTGTTCAGCAGCTGTACCCTGTGGGGAGGGGGCTGCCACACGCTGTCCCCGTGTGCACACTCACCTCCGCAGAACACGGAGGGGTTCGAGGCGGGCACGGCCACACCAGCAGCACCAGCAGGACCGTGGGCAGCAGCAGCCCAGGTCCCCTCCCTCCAGCCGACCTACTGGCCCTATGCACCCTGTAAGGAGTGGCAGCCCAGGGCCTGGCAACCGCCATGTGGTCCCGGAGACCAGCGCCATCCTGGCGAGGCTGCACCTGTGCCCGTCCAGGTGTCCAGGTGTCCAGGTGTCCAGTGTGCGAACCGCCTCCTCCTGGGGCCACCGCCCTGTCTCCTCCTCCAACTTCCATCTGGTCGCTGGTCCTCCCCCAGATCTGCAGTCCCCACCCCCCTCCAGGTCTCCCACATTTATCCACCACACCCCCGCCTGGCCCTGCCCCTCTGCTGCCCAAGTGAGCTTCAGAGGGCTGGGGGTACAGACTCGGGGTGCAGACCCTCGCCGTGGGTCTTGTCTTCGACCTGTCCTCGGCAAGGCTACACAATGGCCTCATGAGGAGCTCCTCCTGGTAGGGGTCACTCCCCCAGCCCCCCCTGCTGGTCTCCGTCCCAGGTTCCTGGGCCTGCCCCTCCCCAGCCCACTCTCCACGGTGCCCTGTACCCTTCTAGTAACTAGTTCCTGCCCATCTGTCCCCACCCACCCCATAAGCTGAGTACACTGACCAGGGCTGACGAATGAAGGATCACATTTACATTTTGATGGGACGGTCGTGATGAAAATGTGACAGGCACCTCTCACAGACACCAGAGAGGTGTTACTGGACAGCCCTCTGGATCAGAGGGAGAGGACGGCCCCCAACCTCGATCCTGGTCCTCTCATGAAAAGAATTTATTTAAGGGACTCTAGATAGTATTTGTGTTGTGTTCAGTGAGTTTATTAAGATATTAATGCAAGTGCATTTGCAAAACATTGAAGCAGGCACATTGATTAATGAAACAGAGCAGCAAACCTATACATCCGGCGCATGAATCTCAGACGGACTCTCAGCTCATCTGAAGAGCAGGGCGGTGGGTGATTTCTGCCTTGTATACCCTTCTGTCTATAAGTTGTTTTTTTTTAACTGTTCCTTTTCCAAATATCCTGGTACAGATTAACTCTAAAATCTCCCCTCATCTTTGTTAAGGCTTCCCCATAATTTATGGGAGGTACTGGCAATTAAATCCCCGACTTCTGGCCTTTTTTATTTGCGTGTTTATACTCTTCTCTCCTCCTCCCTGCTGTCCGAACAATTTCGGGATGATTTGCACTAAGGGGTCTCTGCTTCCTCCCCCTGCATTGCCCTCCTCTCCTGCCTTCTTCTGTGAGGGGAGGTTTGAACCCTGTTCCCTGCTACAGCCTGCAAAGCTTTTCGACTTTGTCTAATTTCCTGCCTTGGTTTCCCTATTCCTCTGGCCCCCCCACTATCTTTCTCCTAACATACCACCTTAAAAAGTCAGCAGGACTTCCCTTGTTCCCAAACAAGTCTCCTGAAATCCCAATATGAAAAGCAGCTAAGCAAGCACCAGCCCCCCGCCCCCCTCGGGGTGCAGCTCTCCACCCACACGGTTCCCCTCCAGGCCCACCCCCCACGCAGCTGGGACTGAAGGGCAGAGTCTGGGTGGAGAAAGGCCGAGTACTTCAGCATGCGGGGGAAATGCTTTTGAAATGTCCTCAGAGTCACCTGGGTCCTGTCCTCCCGGTTCACCTGATGTCCGTTGTCCCTGAGCCCCGAGGTACCAGCTACCTTGGACTTGCTTGGTTTCAGCGCCTGTTCCCTGAAGTCATGCTGGCCCGTCGGAGATGAAAGTGGGGAGAATCTACAGGGAAATGGGGGTGGGGTAAGGGGTAGGGCAGAGGAGGAGGGTAAAGAAAGAGAGAGAGAGAGAGGGGGGATGGATGTCCCAGGACCACTGTCCGCCCCGAGTCAGCCGTCCCTCTAAGGAGCCTGGGATCTCTCAGCGGAGCGGAGCATTGCACACCAAGTTTGGGGTGTCGCTGTTTATTGTACTGGGTGTCCCTGCACCAGGCTCTCTCAGAGGGCCCCGAGGAAATGTACAGATTGTTACCGGACAAAGGGTTCCATTTGCTGCGCACACCAAAGCCCAGTAAGACAGACAGGCGCTCACGCGGACAGTCAGGGTTATTTTCAGGGTGAGCTGACGCTCAAAGACCAGCTCCCTGAGGGCTTCCAGGGACGGGCTGCACAGGGCTGCACAGTGGGGGGCATTCATCGTTGTGTCTAAGGGAGTTAGGGTCGGGGTCGGGGCTGGTGCTAGGGTCCAGGTCATCGATCAGTGCATCTGGTCCTGACGGTGGCCATGGCGTTGCTTCCTCCGGTGCCCCTGGCATTGCTTCCTCCGGTCCCCCACTTTCCTGGGCCTGGAGCTAAAACCCAGCTGAGGCACCCCAGGCTCAGGGAGGGGTGAGGAGGGCGTGGAGGGGCAGCACCCTTCCCGCCCCTCTAGCCAACCACGGAGACTGGGATTCCCCGCTCCTCTCGGCCCTGATGGTCTCAGTCTTCCTCCTCGGACCTCCCGATCATCGCCCTCCGACTCCTCCTCCGTGGAGCCCACCCGGCCTGCCTCCGGGTGGTCCAGTGGCTCTCTCTGGAGATACCAACCCATCGTGACTCAAGCACCAAACGCCCACGCTCCACCGGTGGTGCCCACGTCTCCCGGGGTTGACCGGCAGTCTTCCACGTGAGCAGGCTGCCCGCCTCCCTGTCACTCCGTGTACACGCCTGACTTCGAGTGATCATGTCATGCGTCTTCAGACCTCCCGACCTCTGCACAGGTGGTCCCCTCCATCGAGAGGCCGACCCTCCCTTCCCAGACCCTCCCTTCCCCCCACCTGCTCCTGGTCCTCCCAGACTGGACTCAAGCATCACCACCTCCAGGAAGCCTTCCGTGATCACTTGCCTGCCCTCCGGTCGGAGTCTGAGCCCAGCTTCAGTGCCCCCAGCGCAGCACCCCTCCCTCCCTGCTCTGCGAGCACCCCTGCCCCTGGCCCGCGGGCTGGGCGGGTCGCCAGGGCTCCGTGTCTGCGTACAGGGGCGGGGCCCAGGAAAGAGGGCTGGAGGGAAATGGGCCCGGGCAGTCCCAGGTCTGCAGCGTGCGCCTGTCCAGTAGAAACGGGCCCGTGGTTGTATGAAGGCCCTGGCATTCCCGGCTCTAACAGCTCTTCACTGTCCTTGAACTGAAAGCCACAGAACAAGACTTGGCCCAGAAGGTCCCTGCGGTGGAACACTGGCCGCTGGCACCATTGGCCACGTCCTGTGTGCCGCTGTCCCGCGGTGGCCGGGACCTGGGAACGAATTCTCACCGCTGCAGCCGCCGGGCGCCTCTCGCTCCCATCGGGCTCCCCCAGCAGACGAGAGCGGCTGGGCCCTCCGCCCTGACCTCAGCCCGGATCAGCCACGCGTACCTGGGCGCCTGAGGCTGGGGCTGTGTGCAAGGAGCTCCCGCCAGGGAAGTCGTGTGCAGGGCTCCTGAACAACACCCCATTTGCATTCTGCGTGTTTTCCTGGTTTTCTCTGGAAATAAAGCCCAACGTCTGGTGTTGCTGGGAGCACGTGGGGGGAAAACCTGTGCCACGTGGCAGGTGGGGTTAATCCACGCACCAGTGAGATTGTGCTGGGCTCCGGGGAAAGGACCCAACACCCCACTCGGGCCAGGAGGGGACCCAGGCTGCGGACCAGCCTCTCTCCTTCAGCAGGACCCACCAGTGTCCCATTTGGGGGGCTCTCCTTCTCCTTCTCTCTCGTTGCACCTAGGGCTGTGTGTTCCATGATTTTTTTCGGGGCGGGGGGTATTACACAGTGTTTTAACGTTGATCAAAGTAGCATATGTAGACAGCTTAAAAGCCAGTGGCTACTGCAGGACCACCCCCCCAGCAGCTGCTCTGCCCCCCCCCAGCACCCACCCCCCGCCACGCCCCAGCTTCCAGAATTGTCTCTGAGGCTGACTCTGGCTGCGACGAGTCTGCACATCCCGACATAAGACTTTCGGAGTTTGGTTTGCTGATGCTTGGCTGGGAGTTCTGGCATCTGTGTTCGCCGGGGTACCGGCCTGCGGTTCCTTCTTGTGTGACCTCGGTTTTCGTGCCAGGGTGACTCCGGCCCCACACAGTGAGTTTGGATGTGTTTTTTTCCTTTTCGGGTCTTTGGGACAATTTGAGAAGAATGGGTGTTGATGCCTCTTTAATGGTTTGATTGCATTCACCTGGAAAGCCATCTGGTCCCCGACTTTTGTTTGTTGGGTGTTGTTTGACTACTGGTTCAGCTTCTCTCCTAATCATCAGTCTGTTCGGATTTTCTGCTTCTTCCTGGTTCCGTCTAGGATTTTTCTTTTTTCCCCTAAAGTTTGGGAACCGGCAACTAGCCCAGGGATCGTGCACCCTAAGCACTTGGTTTTTATATATGAAAACACAGAGCGCCCCGGTGGCCGTGTGGCTGGTGGAAGGCCAGCAGCGTGGTCAGTGAACGTACGGGGGCCCCAGGCATACCCAACGGGCTCTGCCCACCGGCAGCAGCCGCCCGGAGACCACCCACTGTCCGGGGACCAGCACAGGAAGCCAAACCACAGCCCCAAGCACTGTGGCCAAAGTGGTCAGGACTTGATCCGTCACCGACAGCCTTCCCACGTGAAATCAGGACCAACTGGGGAAAGTTAAATGCGCTCCCCTAAACAGCCACGTGGGAGCCCCACTTTGAGTAGTCGGCCCAGCGTCTGAGCCCGCAGCCCCCAGCAGGCACACCTGGCCCCTTTCCCACCGGCCTTTGAGTCTCTGCCCACACAGGTGCCCAGCAGCCTCTGCCTGAGGCCATTACATCCCCGGCCGCGGAGCAGGAGGGCTGCCGGCCTGCGGTCCTGTCCGAGCTCTCCCCAGCGTCCTGCTGGCCAGACGCACACGGGGGTGGCTTCCCCCGTACGTTCTGGCCACTGCTTGCCAGCGACAAGGGGGCCCTCCAGGCTTCCCACGCAGCAGAGAGCCCGTCCAGCACCCGGAGTCGTTTTCCTTTGGTAACATTCATCTTAAGCTCCAAGCAATCAAGTTACAACGAAAGATGGGAGAAGTGTTTTTGACCTTGGCCCTTCTTGGGTGCGTGCAACCCATGTTCACGGACGCTCACGTGGGGGAGCACGCTCCTTACTGTGTCTGCACACATTTACATGCAGTTCTTTCCTGAGGCGGGCGGCCCCACCCGGCCCAGCCCTCCATCATTTGGGGGCTGCCCCATTCCTGGGGAGACTCCCGTGTCTGGAGCGTGTCTGGTCATGGTCGGCGTCCTGAGGGGTGAGCGAGCGCTAATTCACCAGGGAGGCTGGACCTCCTCGGAACATTTTCTCGGTCCCTGTGCACAGTGACAATTTAAAATGTACTTTACGCCCTGGCTGGTGTGGCTAAGTGGTCAGAGCATCGGCCCATGCACAGAAGGGTTGCTGATGTGATTCCTGGTCAAGGGCACGTACCTGGATTGCAGGTTCCATCCCCAGCCCTGGTCAGGTCACGTGGGAGGCAACCAACGGATGTTTCTCTCTCACATCGCTATTTCTCTCTCCCTCCCCCCCACCCTCTAAAAATCAATGGAGCCCTGGCCGGTTTGGCTCAGCGGTTAGAGCGTCGGCCTGCAGTCCGGAGAGACCCGGGTTCGGTTCCCGCTGAGGGCACGTACTTACGGTGCAGTTTGGTCCCCGGCCCTGGTTTGGCGTGCGGGTGGCAGACCACCGATGTGTCCCGTTCACATCGATGTTTCTCTCTCTCTCTTCCTTCCTCTCTCTCCCTCCCACTCTATCTGTACAAAAAGTGGAAAAATATCCTCGGGTGAGGATAAAAAAATAAATAAAAAATAAAAAATAAAAATCAATGGAAAAAATATCTTCAGGTGAGGATGAACAAAACAAGCAAACAATTAAATAAAACGCGTCACACTATACGTCAGATTGATTAAAAAAAACTTGACACATCAACTTTATGGAAAAGCTTCACTAGGTTTATAAAGTCTCCCAATGAAAGAAACATTGTAAAGAAGTCGTATCACATATACTCCTGAACTCAAACTCCGTAAAACAAATATTTCAGTAAACAACCTGTGGGGGTGGGGGGCGGGGATCACCACATCACAGCCCCTGATGAGAAAAAGGGTTCGTTTTACAAGAAACAGATGATGGCGGACCAGTGAGAGTTTCCTTGGTCCGCGGGATCCGCAGCTTCATTATTAAGGTTCCATGAACCCCAACGTGGGAAGTAAGACTTCTGGACTCTGACCAGTGTTCGGGCCCCTCACAGAGTCCAAGAACAGCAGCAGGTGTCTCAGGAGGGCAGGGCCAGGGGCCTTTGCAGAACCAGAAGCTTGGGGCTCCCTGTCTGCCCCGGGGGCAGGCCAGTGATTTCAACAACATTCGCAGTCATTCCCCTTCGGGCGGGAGGACAGGCCGCGGGAAGGAGGCTCAGGGCATGCCCCGACGAGGTCTCCTCACCACAAGCCAAGTCTGGCCAGGCGTCAGATTAACATGAACACGAACACTCGGCCGACCCCCCAGGGCAGAGGAGTCACGTGTGCGCAGGAGGGATGGGACGCAGGCGGGACAGCTGAATCTCCTGGTCACCATTTGCTTCAGCTCCTGGTTGCTCCCCCGCGGCAGCCCCACCCTCTCTGCTCGGCCAGCCCCTGCTCCCTCTGCCCTGGTCTCATGCACAATCTGAGCCCATTTCCTTGACTGCAGGGCAGCTAGGACCCTTGGGGTGACTGGTGCCTGGACCCCAGGTGCGTGGAACCCGGGAGGAGAAACAGGAAACAGTTACCAGAAATAAGTTACATGCAATTAACGGAATTGTAACACTGGCGGCAAAGGGGCAGGGCAGGAGGAATTAGTCAGGAATTCAGGCCTGAGATTTTGTATCCTATGACTTCTGACTCTCCTACTGACTCTTCTACGTGGACTCTTTTGTTTTGTTTTTTTAAGAGAGAGAGAGAGAGACATCGACGTGAAAGGGACACATTGAGTGGTTGCCACCCACACAGCCAACAAGGGCCGGGGACAAACTGCAACCAACATACATGCCCTTAGCAGGAACCGAACCCGGGTCTCTCTGGGCCACAGGCTGACACTCTAACCGCTGAGCCAAACCAGCCAGGGCCTACGTGGACTCTTAAAACGGAGCACCTGGGGCTAGCAGGGAGAGTTTCCCCGTGGCATTGCCACATCCAGGGCTGCCGTTAAACCAAACGCGATTTTATTTGTCTCGGCGTGTTGTAATGAGATTGCTGTAGTGCCCGGAGCCAAAGGGTGCTTGTCGGAGTAACTTTTCCTAGTTCGGCTTTTCTCCACCTGGGTCAGCATCGTCCCGGTGCCTCCCAGAGGGCTGTTGGCTCTGCGGCAGCATCCAGGAGCAAGGGAGACGCAAGGCCGTTCTGCAATCATCCAGGCACGATGTGCAAGCTGAAAGGGACACGGCATTTCTCTGTTGAAAACGCCAGTCAAAGCCTCTCTCCAGAAGGTGGAGGTGCCAGGTTCATCGCTGCACCCCGTGGGCAGGTTCCCGACTCACTGTCATGGCGACGCCCTAAGTGCAAAAATGCTTCTCGGAGGCTACTGTGTCCCCTGAGACTCTCAGTCCCACCCCAGGGAGGCGCCACACACAGAGAGGGTGTCTGGCCTGGGGCTTCTTCGCCTGCACACCGGCGACCCACGAGCTGGGCCCTAGCGGTGTCCTGGCTGCCCGCCCTGGGTCTCCGGGTCCTGGTGGCTGCACCCTAGCGAAGGGCCCGGTGCCAGGCCTCTGTGGCCCTTCATCCCCAAGGCTCACTTCTGTTCCGTTCTGTTCCGAACACCCACCTGAAGGACGGGGCGCTCCCAATGGCAATAACAGCCTCAGACAAAAGAAGCCAGTAAGCTCAGAACTCGGCAGTCTGAGCGGGCGTGTCTTTTAACATCGCAAATTATTAGGCCCTGGCTGGGTAGCTCGGTTGGTTAGAGCATCGTCCCGATATACCCAGGTTACGGGTCCGATCCACGGGCAGGGCACATACAAGAATCAACCGATGAATGCGTGAATAAGTGGAACAACAAATCGAAGTCTCTCTCTCTCTCTCTCTCTCTCTCTCTCTTAAATCAGTAAATGTATCCTCAGGGGAGGATTAAAAAAGAAGAAAAAAGGATAATGGTGTTGGTGGACTGGAAAGACACAAATGATCTTATGAAAACCGTGTCAACTCAGTTATTTTATTTTATTTATTTATTATTATTATTTTTTTATCCTCACCCGAGGACATTTTTCCATTTTTTTGTACAGATAGAGTGGGAGGGAGAGAGAGGAAGAGAGAGAGAGAGAGAAACATCGACGTGAAAGGGACACATCGAGTGGCTGCCACCCGCGTGACCAACCAGGGCCGGGGACAAACTGCAACCGAAGTACGTACCCTTAGCGGGAACCGAACCCGGGTCTCTCCGGACCGCAGGCCGACGCTCTAACCGCTGAGCCAAACTGGCCAGGGCTCAACTCATTTATTTTAAATGAACAAAAAGAGCTGATATTTAGAAGAAATATATTTTTCCAAATGGAAAAAATCCTCTGTAACACAAGCCATTGGGTCCTAATTTTTCTTTTTTTTTTTTTTTTTATCCTTACCCGAGGACATTTTTCCATTTTCTGTTCAGACAGAGCGGGAGGGAGAGAGAGGAAGAGAGAGAGAGAGAAACATCAACGTGAAAGGGACACATCGAGTGGCCGCCACCCGCACAACCAACCAGGGCTGGGGACAAACTGCAACCGAGGTACGTGCCCTTAGCGGGAACCGAACCCGGGTCTCTCTGTTCTGCAGGCCGACGCTCCGACCGCTGAGCCAAACCGGCCAGGGCATGGGTCCTGATTTTTCAACGACCGACCTCATGGGTGCGGAGTTTGGAAATCTCGTTTTCCTGAGGAGAACAGCCTGCATGGTGAGAACCCCCCCCCCCGCCCCGCCCTGCCTCCCGTTGACGTACTGGAGCAGAGAGAACGTGGGTCGGACTCAGTACGATGACTTTCAGGAGTTCAGATTCCTCCAGATTCTCCGAAGGGTTACAGTAATGTTGGTGTTCAAGGATCCTTCCTATAACATCAGCAAGCTCTCTCTCTCTCTCTCTCTAGATGTCCCCCCCCCCCATTTTCATCATCCTCATCATCACCAAAGTAGTTAGCACAGTTTAGAAATAAGATTAGAAAATCAACCTGTGGACCTGGCTGGTTTGGGAGTTTTATTCCATCATTAACCCAACGAACAGGCCTTGATTAGCTTATGTTCATAAAACGTGCTCTCTATTACCCAGAAACAGGTAACACGCTCACATCCTCAAACGTAATTTCAGCCCGTGTTGCAAAACGGGTTCTTTCTTGGGGAGCTGTCCACACACAGTGCTGACGGCCGCCAGTGGGTCCCACCTCCATGGCGCATCCATCACAGTCACCTAGAGGGAAACCCGGGCGATGTCAGGTGCCTGCCGTCATCTTGTCGGGACATCTGAGAAAGGCAAATTACATTCTCTCTTTGTGGTTTTCTCTCTGAAGCTATTTGACAGCCCGTCTTTTATTAACATTTGCTTTCTTTGAGACGATTCTTTTGTACATCACCACGCTGCTTTAGCACATGGCATCAATCCTGGGCTCAGAAGGACAAAATCCTAGATGAAGAATATTTATGTCTTAATTGTCTCGAAAGCTTGGCATGGCAAGTGAAAATTCAAAGGTCAAAAATCCTACTTTGTTTTTCTTATTTTTTCAAGAAGTCAGGAGGCCAACAACACAAAGATTGATAGGAATACATTTTCCTTCTCTCTTCTGCACATGAGACAAAGCAGGGAAGGGTGTCAGGCTGACAAGGCTCTGTGATTTTTTTCTTTCTAAAGGTGAGTATACTTCGTACGCCAACTAATAGAGATACTACCGTGCAGGTAAAAAGACTAACAGACAAATCATAGAGCAGGTCATTATGAAGGAAGGAGAATCAACCCTTGGAAACACGTTTGACCTCAGAAGCAATCAGATACAAATGAATGCCTAGCCCTGGCCGGTTTGGCTCAGCGGTTAGAGCGTCAGCCTACGGTCCAGAGAGACCCGGATTCGGTTCCCGCTAAGGGCACGTACCTTGGTTGCAGTTTGTCCCCGGCCCTGGTTGGGTCGTGTGGGTGGCAACCACTCGATGTGTCGCTTTCACGTCAATGTTTCTCTCTCTCTCTCTCTCCCTCCCACTCTATCTGAACAAAATATCGAAAAATGTCCTCAGGTGAGGCTAAAAAAATTAAAAAATAAAAAATAAAAAAAAAAATAAAACAAATGAAAGCCTAAACTGAGATGTCATGATTCCCCAAATGATCACACATAAAAAAATGTATTCATCACGACTTCTGTATGAGAGAGGATAAGTCAACACAACCTTTCCGAGGGAGGGGGTATAGCCAGTAATTCAAGAGCACTAAAAAGGTCCATAGCCTTTAACTTATGAGGGATTCTTTTGGGACTCTAATCCAAGAAAAAAAATCTCAAATCCAAAAATATATGGACACGGTTGCTTATTCTGGCAATATACAGAACAGGAAAACACAAGACACATTCTGAAAATCACCACTGGAATAGTTCACCACCTTATAAAATAGTCAGAGGGCCCAGCCGGTGTGGCTCACTGGTTGAGCATTGACCCATGCACCAAGAAGTTGCCAGTTTGATTCCCGGTCAGGGCATATGCCCAGATTGTGGGCCAATCCCCAGTGGGGGGCATGCAGGAGGGAGCCAATCGATGTTCTCTCTCATCTATGTTTCTATTTCTCTCTCCCTCTCCCTTCCTCTCTCTCTCTAAAATCAATAAACAAGAAACATTTAAAAAATAAAATAAAATAGTCATAGGATTATATATAATTAGTCAGTAAAATAATGCCTAGCTCTGGCTGGTGTGGATCATTGGTTAGAGCGTCGGCCCAAGCATTGAAGGGTAACAGGTTCAATTCTTAGTCAAGGGCACATACCTGGGTTGCAGGCTCAGTCCCCAGCCCTGGTTGGGGCATGTATGGGAGGCAACCAATCGATGTGTCTCTCTCACATCTATGTTCCTCTCCGTCTCTCCTCTCCTCTCTCTCCCCACCCCCCATCTAAAAGTCAATGGGAAAATATCCTCAGGTGAGGATTCACAAGAAGAAAAATATGAACTCAACATGAACTTAAATGTAAAACCTAAAATCAGGAAACAGAAGAAGATCATTGTGACTTTGAGTTAGGCAAAGCTGACTTACGATGGCAAAACCACAACCCACAAGGGGGGCAAATGATCAATCAGACTTCATCAGAATGAGTAGCTGCTTTGAAAGACACAGATGGGCAGGAAGACAAGCCACTGACTGGGAGACAATATTTGCCAAACACACAGGTGCTGAAGACTTGCACCCGTGATAGAAGAAGAATTCTGAAAACTTAATCCGAAGACATACAAACCCAACTTAAAAATAGGTGAAGAGCCCTGGCCGGTTTGGCTCAGCGGTTAGAGCGTCGGCCTGCGGTCCCGAGAGACCCGGGTTCGGTTCCCGCTAAGGGCACGTACCTCGGTTGCAGTTTGTCCCCAGCCCTGGTTGGTCGTGCGGGTGGCAGCCACTCGATGTGTCCCTTTCACATCGATGTTTCTCTCTCTCTCTCTCTCCCTCCCGCTCTACCTGAACAACAACAAAAAAATGTCCTCGGGTGAGGATAAAAAAAAAAATAGGTGAAGGCCTGCACCAAGATACACGGGTGGCGAGCAATCATGTGAACAGGTGCTCAGCATCCACAGTCATAAAGAAGTACCATAAGGAAACACCATTTCACATATGTTGAGATGATTAAAAAAAAAAAAAGCCCACACCGTGAACCAAGTTGGTGAGGACTCCGAGCACTGGGACCTGTCCCTCTCTGCTGTTGCAAATGCAAAATGGTCCAGCCACCCCGGAAGCCAGCGTGGCCCGTGTGACCCAAGTTCTCGCCTACTTACCCAAGGGAGACGAAAACGTACGTTCACCCAAACACCTGTATGTGGATGTGGATTGCAATTTACTCCTAATTTTCAACCACTGGACACCACCCCAGGCAGCTGGTGAGCACAAAATAAAACTGGGATTTGTCTTTATGAAATGCCACCCTGCACGGAGCCACCCAGCCACGCAGATGCACCGCAAACACACTGCGTGGTGCAGAGAAAGCCAGACTTCGGAGGGGCTGCGCTGCATGTTTCTGGGATTCCGTCCACATGACATCCTAGAAAAGGCAAGATAAAAGCAAAAAACAGAGCAGTGGTTGCCCAGGGCTGGAGTTGGGGAGGAATCTGGGGCAGTCGGGAGCTATTCTACCTCGTGGTTGACGTGGTGGGTATATGGCTCTGAGACGTGAGAACTCCGATCGCACCCTGAAAACAACCGTCGTGCTTTTCAATTTTGTGAACGAGGTTTCACGATTGTTGGGGAGACGAGAAGGTTCTGGAGATGGTAGTGGTAGTGATGGCACAACAATGTGAATGACCTTAGTGCCCCTGGATTGTACCTGTAAACATGATTAAAATGGAAATGTTATGGTTTGTGCATTTTACCAGGAGAAAAACAAAGTTTCATCATTGCTAGTCATGGATTTTTAAACATTTCCTCTTTTCCATTTGGGTAGCAACTGCATTTTGAAGTACATTTGTTTCTGTCACATTATAAATCCTTACACCACCCCAGGGAAGCCCACCGGGCTTTCTATGACGCCCATTTACAGGTCAGAACGCAGTCGGCCAGGCAGCCTGCAGGTGGCGCCCTTCCCTCCATGGCCTCAGCACCAAGGGCCACGTCACCTCCTGCTAGGATAAGGCTTCTTTCCCTTCCTTGAGGAACAGCCCAGGTGTTACCCGAAGCTGCTACCTGTGGATTTGGGGGAACAGGGCCATTTTGGTCACTCATTCATTTCATTCAGTAGCCCAAGCAGAGGTTGGAGTCAGAAGATCCCAAGCTCACTTTTGACCAGTGCCTTTGTTTCATTCATTTTCTGTTTACTGGAAACAATAGTTTTCTTGCAATAACACCTTAGCTGTCTCTGATAGATTTTAATCTGCGCTACACTGTTTCATTTAAAAAGAAAAAAAATGCTGGTCATGATCCACTTCTCACTCACTTGTAAAAAGTGAAGGACCCACACTTGAAAAGCAACTCTGGTGAGCTTGACTACATAATAACCTTAGTGTTTCATTCACCATTTTGGGCAGGAAAGACATAGGCAGAGCCTGTTCAACTATTTGGGACCTAAAAATATTTTTTAAACGGAAAACTGATTTTAGAAAAGGGTCCTTACCTCTCAGGCTTCATTTTCTACTCTGTGATCCACAGCACGGCTGCTCCAACCATGCCGATACCCCTGCTGCTCCGCACACCTCCCGCCATCATCCTGCCTCAGGGCCTTTGCACGGGCTCTTCCTTCTGCCTGAGTGTCTTCCGGCAGACATCCCGTGACCAGGCCCTGTGAGTCTCTCCTGCAGCATCTCATTCTCAATGACCACCACCATAAAACTGCCACCACTCTCTCTGTCACTGTTCCCTTTCCCCTTTCCTCCCACTGTGACACTTTCAGCTCCTAGTGTGCTATTTATTTTTATTTGTTAATCCTCACCTGAGGGTATTTTTCCCATTGTTTTTAGAGAGAGTGGGAGGGGAGAGAGAGAGAGAGAGAGAGAGAGAAATATTGATATGAGAGGGAGACATCAGTTGGTTGCCTCCCACATGCACCTTGATCGGGGGCGGGGATCGCATCTGCAATCCAGGTACATGGCCTTGATGGGGAGTCGAACTGGAGACCCTTGGGTGTGCGGGCCGATGCTGTGACCACTGAGCCCCACCAGCCAGGGCCCTGATGTGCTATTTAGTTAATCTACTTGTTGTTTATTTTCTGTTTCTCCCAGTGAGACCAAAACTCCGTCAGGTCAAGAATATGCGCCTTTTCTTCACTAATTCGTTCCCACTGGGACAGCCGCAGCTGGCAGGTAAGGAGAGGTGCCTATGAAATGTTGGATAAATGAGGGTGGATGGGCTCGTTTCTTATCGATTTTCTACAAATCAGAATGAATGGATGACAGGCTTCACGTTGTGTCTGGTGTAGGGGAGCTGGGGACAAGGTTCTGGGTCTCGCCTCCACCCTCCACCTGCAGGCCCAGGCTGCTACGATTCTCAAAGGGAGTGGAAAGACGGCTGGTGGTAGCGCCACTCGTCACACTTCTAACATTGCCAATGCCCGGCTCCACCCCGTCCTGCTGAACTAGACCGACTGACGGAAGGACCCAGGAGTTCGTGTTTTAAGTAAGTCCCTGCCCGCGTGAATCACTGGTACCATGGAAAGAGCACGTGAGTCAGGAACCAGATTCTGACCCATTGCCTGGTACTAGCCAGCTGTTTGGACTTGACTGCTGTTTGCCTGCAGCCAGACCAATTCGGTGTCACACTCTGCTGGCAATGCTTGGAGGCGGAGGTGGAGCTGGCGGTAGTGATGGTGGTGGTGATGGTGGTGGTGGTGGTGGTTGAGATGATGATGGAGGTGGTGGTGGTGGTGGGTGAGATGGTGGTGGTGGTGGTGGTGGTGGTGGTGGTTGAGATGATGATGGAGGTGGTGGTGGTGGTGGTTGAGATGATAGTGGTGGTATGTCATTGAGATGATGGTGGTGGTGGTGGTTGAGATGATGATGGAGGTGGTGGTGGTGGTGGTTGAGATGATGATGGAGGTGGTGGTGGTGGTGGTGGTTGAGATGATGATGGTGATGGTGGTGGTGGTTGAGATGATGGTGGAGGTGGTGGTGGTGGTGGTGGTTGAGATGACAGTGGTGGTGGTGGTGGTTGAGATGATGATGGAGGTGGTGGTGGTGGTGGTTGAGATGATGATGGAGGTGGTGGTGGTGGTGGTGGTTGAGATGATGATGGAGGTGGAGGTGGTGGTGGTTGAGATGATAGTGGTGGTATGTGGTTGAGATGGTGGTGGTGGTGGTGGTTGAGATGATGATGGAGGTGGAGGTGGTGGTGGTTGAGATGATAGTGGTGGTATGTGGTTGAGATGGTGGTGGTGGTGGTGGTTGAGATGATGATGGAGGTGGAGGTGGTGGTGGTTGAGATGATAGTGGTGGTATGTGGTTGAGATGATGGTGGTGGTGGTGGTGGTTGAGATGATGATGGAGGTGGTGGTGGTGGTGGTTGAGATGATGATGGAGGTGGTGGTGGTTGAGATGATGATGGTGATGGTGGTGGTGGTTGAGATGATGGTGGAGGTGGTGGTGGTGGTGGTGGTTGAGATGACAGTGGTGGTGGTGGTGGTTGAGATGATGATGGAGGTGGTGGTGGTGGTGGTTGAGATGATGATGGAGGTGGTGGTGGTGGTGGTGGTTGAGATGATGATGGAGGTGGAGGTGGTGGTGGTTGAGATGATAGTGGTGGTATGTGGTTGAGATGGTGGTGGTGGTGGTGGTTGAGATGATGATGGAGGTGGAGGTGGTGGTGGTTGAGATGATAGTGGTGGTATGTGGTTGAGATGATGGTGGTGGTGGTGGTGGTTGAGATGATGATGGAGGTGGTGGTGGTGGTAGTGGTGGTTGAGATGATGATGGTGATGGTGGTGGTGGTTGAGATGATGGTGGAGGTGGTGGTGGTGGTGGTTGAGATGATGATGGAGGTGGTGGTGGTATGTGGTTGAGATGATGGTGGCAGTGGTGGTATGTGGTTAAGATGATGGTGGCAGTGGTGGTGGTGGTTGAGATGATGATGGAGGTGGTGGTGGTGGTAGTGGTGGTTGAGATGATGATAGTGATGGTGGTGGTGGTTGAGATGATGGTGGAGGTGGTGGTGGTGGTGGTTGAGATGATGATGGAGGTGGTGGTGGTGGTGGTTGAGATGATGATGGAGGTGGTGGTGGTGGTGGTGGTGGTTGAGATGATGATGGTGATGGTGGTGGTGGTTGAGATGATGGTGGAGGTGGTGGTGGTGGTGGTTGAGATGATGATGGAGGTGGTGGTGGTATGTGGTTGAGATGATGGTGGCAGTGGTGGTATGTGGTTAAGATGATGGTGGCAGTGGTGGTGGTGGTTGAGATGATGATGGAGGTGGTGGTGGTAGGTTGAGATGGTGATGGTGGTGGTGGAACTAATAGAGCTGCTGGCACTGATCAATCCTTACCCAATGCCAAACATAATCTTGGTGCATTAATTTATTTCATCCTCTCTGCAGACCCAGAGGCTGGACCTAGTAGCATCCCCCTAAGTCTGGGGACAGGGAGGCAGAGAGGAGGGCTTGTTTGAGGCCATGGCTGGTTAAAGGAAAGTCGACTATATCTGGTTGGCTTTCTGTACGATTATACTGTCGCTCTTTTCTTTGCTATGTAAATGTTTATTTTCACTGCCATTCTTTAAAATAAAAATAAAAATAAAAATAAAAATAAAAATAAAAATAAAGATATCTTTCCCAGCTGGTGTGGCTCAGTGGTTGAGCATCCACCCATGCACCAAGGAGTCTGGGTTTGATTCCCAGTCAGGGCACATGCCTGGGTTGTGGGCCGGATCCCCAGTAGGGGGCGTGCAGGAGGAAGCTGATCAATGTCCCGTCTCATCAATGTTTCTCTCTCTCTCTCCCTTTCCCTTCCTTTCTCTCTAATATCAATAAAGAAAAAAATTTTGTAATAATAAAATTAAAATATCTTATTTTCTCATCTTAAACCAATATGTATATCTACAATGAAGTCAAATAAAATCAGGTAGAAATTATTTAAAGAGGATCAGTTTTTATACATTTTTCCTGAACTGGCAGAGGAGGTCTGAGGTCTCCTGTTGCCCCCTCCCCGTCTCTGCGCTTTGATGTTGCAGGTGAGTTAGGGAGGACGGGTCCCAGCCCTGCAGTCTGTGCGCTGGGCCTGCTGGCCTGCAGGGCCTGGGGCGCGACCCTGTGGCCTGTCCCAGCTGGCTGGGCCTTTCCAGGGAGACCGCAGATGGCCGCTCGGTGAGCAGGGAGCAGGCCCTACTGGGGCTCGCCTGCTCATCTTTGCACCCTGATGTCTCCTGGGAGCCCAGACCCCGGCCCCGCCCCTCAGGCAGGGCTGTTTGGAGCTCCCCAAGGGCCGGGTGACAGGACTATGTCCCTGTGCCAAGAGCGCTTCCTGCCTCCCTGTGCTCTCCAGATGCCCCGGCGCATGGACATGGCTGAGGGACACCCTAAAGGTGCTTACTGAATCCGTAGCTCCCGTGCACCCTCCTCAGGAGACTTCATCTCCACGCCCGTGGTTTCCCAGCGAAGGAGCCACGCGCCTGCGGCCCAGGGCTGTGCGGACCGCGTGGGACGGTGCAGCCGCATGTCCGGGGCGGGCTGAGGGCGGCGCAGCCCCGGCGCTGTCCAGGCACCGTCTGTTTCTGTCATTCTGGGGGAGGGCTTCCGAGTTGACAGGACCCACTCTGAGCACTTTCCCGCCGCGTGGAGCATCACAGTGTAGGGCTCTCGTGGGGACTTGCCCACTACAGTTTCCAGTCTCGGAGGGCTCTCCCGACGGGAGCCGAGAGCCCCAAAGGCGGAGGCGAGTGTCCAGGCAGAAGAGCAGGGGCAGACCCACAGGCCATCACCTTCCGAGGGGGAGGAACGCGCCGCCCACAGGTCCCTGACGCAAAACAGCACAGGGCGCCGCAGAGAAAGGCCCCGAGCATGTGTGCGTGCGCGTGTGCACACGTGTTGGAGTTCCTCTCTCGCAAGAAATAAGGAGCAAACGAAAACGTGAGTTATCTGTTCATGTGTGAAAACAAACCCCAAGCCAAAAAGGAACCCAGGGAGGAGAAATCAGCACGAAGTGAGATTGTTACCCACAGGGGATGGTGGAGTGGGGTGGAAAGACAGGGGAGTGTGAACAGGGGCTGGGGGGAGAGACCTCCCTCTCATGGTCCACCCTTCGTATGGCTTTGTCGTGTTTCGGGGTCCCTCCATCCGTAAAGATGGAGGAAGAACCCCAGTGAACAGCACACACAAGCTGTGAACCTGACTGGATTAAAATGAAGACAGGACGACACAGAGAGCAGATGGACACGCAGAGAACTTGCCTAAGTAACTCTGGAAAGCAGTAGTTTGACGGCTGTAGACCTGGGCGGCTTACCCATCAGGTATTTACTGCTCACAGGCCTGGAGGTTCGAGATCAAGGTGCAGGCAGCTGGGTTCTTGGTGGGGTCGCCCTCTGGCTGCAGACAGCCCCTTCCTGTGCGTGTTCGGGTGGCGGAGAGCTCTCTGTCTCCTCCTGTGAGGGCAGACTCCGCACTCGCCCACACTGACCGCCTAGTCCAACCGAATCCGGATGCCCCTCCCAATACCATCCCCCTGGGGGCTAGGGTGTGCACATATGAATGTGAGGGGGACACAAACACTTGCTCCTCAGCATCCTCTAAAGCAAAAGGCCAGAGGGTACCTGATCCAACTCAAAGGGGTTACCAGTGGCCACATCTGTGACAATCTGAGCACAACAGACGATCATCTGTAGAATAAAATAAGAATCTACGAGTCCATACTGACATACAGGAATAATGGAATAAACAAATAAATGGGATCTAGTGATGGCTCTTTCTGACAAGCAATAAGTGTAGACATTTATGGAGCTACGAAAGCATGGCTTGGTACCCAACCTAGTGACTGGTTCAGGCAAGAATCATCAGTGCATGCTAAATTAGTGGGGGTGTGTTTGATTAGACACAAAATATTTACATGGCTTTACAGTACCGCCCCGCGAGATACTCAGTAATTACAAAGGGAAGATAACTGTGCACACAGCCTCTAGGGTGGACCAGCTGGGTGCTGTGTCCTGAGGTGCCCACCTATCTGTGCCCACTGATCTGAGACACACCAAACCCCAGTAGAAGTGTAGAGAGGAGCAAAAGCCATGTTTACTAGAATTCCACTCAAGAAGAATACTATTTGGCCCTGGCTGGTTTGGCTCAGCAGTCAGAGCGTCGGCCCGTGGACCAGAGAGTCCCGGATTCGGTTCATGCTAAGGGCACGTACCTCGGCTGCAGTTTGTCCCTGGCCCTGGTTGGGGTCATGTGGGTGGCAGCCACTCGACATGTCTCTCTAGCATCGATGCTTCTCTCTCTCTTCCTCCATCTCTCTCTCCCTCCCGCTCTATCTGAAGATAAATGCAAAAATGTCCTTGGGTGAGGATAAAAAAAAAAAAAAGAATACTTTTTGTGTATACAAATATACTCAAGCCTCTCCCTCTCCAACCCAGAAGACTCCCTGCCACCTGTCTCCTGTCACTCTAGTTTGCCGGGTTCTGGGGCATGCACCCCGGGTGCGGGCATTGCCCACAATGCTGGAGCAGAGGCTGAGCCGTCGCCCTCACACCTCCACCAGGCAGACCTCAGTTCCTCCTTTAAATACATTATTTTTAAGTATTAAAAGACACTGAGTCATGGGTTGAGAAATGATGACTGTCCCCACACCTGTAGCCCGTCCTTCCATCGGGTTGCTTCCGCCTTTCTGCAAAACTCAGTTCCTGGAGCCTCCCCAGCAGCCCCGCCTGGGTGGATGCCTCCCTAACCCCCTCGAGCTGGGCCCGGCCTCTCATACCTCCGACCCCACGGTTCGTCATGTCTTCTCTTTGTCCATCTCCAGGTGAACTTGGAGTTCTACACCGTGTGGGTTCTTAGCTGACTGTCCATTTACACCAGCCAGGTGCTTGGCACGTAAGGCCTCGCTCAGCAGCTTTTTTATTTTTTATTTTATTTATTTATTATTTATTTATTTATTTTCACCAGGACATTTTTCCCATATTTTGTTCAGATAGAGTGAGAAGGAGAGAGAGAGAGAGAGAGAGAAACATCCACGTGAAAGGGACACATCGAGTGGCTGCCACACCACACGACCAACCAGGGCCGGGGACAAACTGCAACCGAGATACATGCTTTAGCGGGAACCAAACCCAGGTCTCTGTGGACCGCAGGCTGATGCTCTAACCGCTGAGCCAAACTGGCCAGGGCTTATTTTTCATTTTGATGGACAAAATTTGGACCCCAACTTTTTTTTTTTTTTTTTTTATCCTCACCCGAGGACATTTTTCCATTTTTTGTTCAGGTAGAGTGGGAGGGGGAGAGAGGAACAGAGAGAGAGAGAGAAACATCGATGTGAAAGGAACACATCAAGTGGCTGCCACCTGCACAACCAACCAGGGCCTGGGACAAACTGCAACCGAGGTACATGCCCTTAGCGGGAACCGAACCCGGGTCTCTCAGGACCGCAGGCCGACGCTCTAACTGCTGAGCCAAACCGGCCAGGGCCCCCAACTTTTTTTGATCAATTTTCCCCAGAGAAAAACCTTAATGCCCTGTTTCAGGGTTACTTTAGAGCTCAAAGGGTTCACGGGTCATGTGGAAACACCACCCTCCTGCAGCTGCTGACGTTGGGGCTCCACGTCCCATCTCCCTGTCTCTTTAGCCACAGGAAGGACTCTGCTGCCCAGTCAGCCTAGACGGCTCCCCGCACCCCGCACTGTGGTCCAGGCCTCCGGGTAGTGAAATGCTGAATAAACATTTGGTGAGTGCCTGTGGACGGGGCTGTTCAGACTGTATACAGTAGGTCAATATTTACCTTCTGCTCACAAACCGACAGGGCACCTCCCCTTCCCCCTTTCCGCACTGACAACACCATCCACGTTGGCCTGACGGTGACGTCCGTCGCCAGCAGTTACTCTGGATTCTGTCTCCCTCCGGCCTCTTCATTCCGATCTCGAGGCCCAGGGTCCCCCTAGGAAAGGACAGGGCGTGACCATCTTCATGCCACTCTCGCCCAACCCCACTGCCTGGAGGAAAGGACCCCGCCCCCCAGCCCACTCCGTGCGCAGTGTCCCGGGACCCCATCCCCACTCCGCTGGGCTACTTGCTCACCCCTGAGGGCAGTCTCTGAAGATGGTGGTGGTAGGAGGGATTAAGGAGTGGTGGTGCCTTCTGGAAGTTCCACAAGCCCATTATTCTAGAAGGAGCGGGGCAGCAGTTTTCTCCCTTTGTGAAAAGCTTAGCAGGACTTGGAATCTGCAGCATCTCCTTACGCGCTCTGTCCTCGCCAAGTGCCTTAAACACACCGGAGTCTCCCCTTCGTGTGCAGATGAAGACACTAAGGTCCACCAAAGGCACCCCTAAATGCTCGGGGCTCCCATGGAGGCCTGGCTTCCTGAGATTTGTCATTAGTCACAACATTAAACAAAAGTTTAATAGTTTAGTTGTAATAACCCATGGCCCAGCTTCTCCACTTGATCAGCAGTCGATTCTTGAGGAATTGAACGCATGGGTATTGTTAGGATGGCAGTGCCAGCTTTGGACGGGGCGCATCCAGTGTGTAACTTCTCGCAGGGAGAACATTTTTGTTTTGTTTTTTAATTTTTTTTATTTATTATTATTACAGATGTCCCTCCTTTTGCCCCCACTGGCACCCTCCTCTCCAGTCCCACCCCCACCGCCTGCCTTGACCGGGTGTCCCTGGGTTATGTATATTACAGATCAGTTCTTTGGTTTCTTTCTGCCCGCCCCCATCCCTCTTCCTTCTGAGGTTTGTCCATTTGTTCCCTACTTTCATCCATGTCTCTGGATCTATTTTGTTCATCGGCTTATTTCGTTCATCATATCCACAAATAAGTGAGATCATGAGATACTTCTCTCTGGCTTATTTCGCTCAGCATAATACTCTCCAGGTCCCTCCATGTCGTCTCAAAGGGTAAGAGAGCTCCCTTTGTTAGAGCTGCATAGTACTCCATTGTGTACATGTACCACAGCTTTTTTTTTTTATCCTCACCCGAGGACATTTTTCCATTTTTTTGTTCAGATAGAGTGGGATAGAGTGGGAGGGAGAGAGAGGGAGAGAGAGAAAGAGGGGGAGAGAGAGAAACATTGACGTGAAAGGGACACATCAAGTGGTTGCCACCCGCATAACCAACCAGGGCTGGAGACAAACTGCAACCGAGGTACGTGCCCTTAGCGGGAACCAAACCCGGGTCTCTCTGGACCGCAGGCCAAAGCTCTAACCGCTGAGCCAAACTGGCCAGGGCTGTACCACAGCATTTTTATCCACTCATCTACTGATAGACACTTGGGCTGTTTCCAGATCTTAGCTATTTTAAATAGTGCTGCTATTTAAAATAGCTAAGGGGTGCATATATTCTTTCTGATTGGTGTTTCAGGCTTCTTAGGATATATTCCTAGAAGCAGGATCACTGGGTCAAATGGAAGTTCCATTTTTAACTTTTTGAGGAATCTCCATAGTGTTTCCCACAGTGGCTGCACCAGTCTGCATTCCCACCAGCAGTGCACTAGAGTCCCCTTTTCTCCACACCCTCGCCAGCACTTGTTGTTTGATGATTTGTTGATGGCAGCCATTCTGGCAGGTGTGAGGTGATACCTCATCGTTGTTTGAATTTGCATCTCTCTGATGATTAGTGACCCTGAGCATTTTTTCTTATGTCTCCTGGCCATTTGTATGTCCTGTTTGATCAGTGAGAATGTTTTTAATGATGTGGTCTTGCAGATTCACTCTGGGACTGGACTGCTCTCACGGTGACCACACCTAGATGCACTGGGTTAGAGTCCAGTGTTGCTGTCTAGCTTCCCAATATCATGTCTGTCAGTGGGGAAAATCAACCTTACTCTTTCCCTCTCCTTCTCCCTCAACTCCAGTTCTGCCATTGACACAAATGTAGCACCCTGGGGTGGTCCTTGTTGGTCCCCGTGCTGGGCTGCCCTGTGGGTGGCTCCCTTTCCCCCTCCGCCCAGGTGACTCATGCCCTAGCCTGCCAGCCCACAGGGACACGTCCCTCACCCTGTTGAGCTCTGACATCCCACCGGGCAGCCTTCTTACAGGGCTTGCGGTCTGAGTCACCCCAAAGTGATATTTGCCGGTAGAGAAGAAAAATGGGTTTGTTAAACCTTTCCTCACAGTAATTTATCAAGATCCTCACATACTTGGTGTCCATGCTCAAATGTTTTTACAATGGGTTTCTTGGGTTAGAGAAATTGAGTTTCAGGTGGCTTATGACCTAGATAGATTTCTTTCCTGAATCATAACATGGCTACAAAGTATCTGTGAGATTGTTTCTGCTTTGTGAGTTTGTTTCTTTGAAGCATCCTTCTCAAGAGCACCAGTGAAACCATCCTGAGAACCATTTTCAGAGTTAGACATTCCATCTTTCACTGTTCAAAAAATAATGGAAGGGGATTTGGTGCGCAAGCCATTCTAAATCTGGCCAGTGTGGCTCAGTTGGGTGGGTGTCCTCTCATGCACCAAAAGGTTGCCAGTTAGATTCTCAGTCAGGGCACATGCCCGGGTTATGGGTTTGGTCCCTGGTTGGGGCACGTGTGGGAGGCAGCTGATCAGTTTTCCTCTCCCTTCCTCTCTCTCTAAAAATCAGTAAAATAAAAAAAAAAAGTCTGGGTGTGTTCATGTGCTTTGTGATGGAGACAGTTATTTGACTTTCTTGCCAAGCATATTGTTTATTTGTCTTTGTTTTGTTTTGCTTTTTTGTTTTTTTTTTGCAGTAATTACATACAGCTGAATCAAACTAAATTGTTTTTAAACATTTTTTATTTTATTTTATTTTTTTTATTTTATTTTTTGTTATCCTCACCTGAGGACATTTTTCCATTTTTTGTTCAGATAGAGCGGGAGGGAGAGCGAGAAACATCGATGTGAAGGGACACATCGAGTGGCTGCCACCCACACGACCAACCAGGGCCGGGGACAAACTGCAACCGAGGTACGTGCCCGTAGCGGGAACCGAACCCGGGTCTCTCTGTACCGCAGGCCGACGCTCCAACCGCTGAGCCAAACCAGCCAGGGCAACATTTTTATTTTTTAAGATGAGTAATTACATTAGTTATAAAACCAGGAATGTTTATTTTTTTTCAAATGTTTTATTATGAAAAATTTCAAGCATATGTATAGTTGAAAGTTTTAAGGTGAACATTCTTTTGGTCACCAAGATTCTACCATTAACTTTTTTTGGGGGGGGGCATTGTATTCTGTTTTCTGAAATTCCCTTAAACATATCTGCTCCCCACTGCACAAACTGGATGCGTTGGATTTCAAACTGCTTGCCCCTGATCCATTCCTTCTTAATCCAATGTTTGGAAGAGACTGATTTTAAAAAGTAAAGTTTAAACATTTAAAATTTTCCTTTAAATTTTTTTTAAAAGTTAAATTTGTTGTGGTGACATTGGTTAATAAAATTACACGGGTTTCAGGTGTATAATTCTGTATCATCTGTATGTTGTATTGTGTTCACTAACCCGCATCAAGTCTCCTTCTGTCACATGAATTTGACCCCCTTGACCCTTTTCTACCTCCCCCACCCCCTCTCCCTCTGGTAACCACCATACTGTTGTCTGTGTCTGAGTTTTTGTTTGTTGGTTCATTTGTCGCTACCATGAACATTTGATTACACTGTTTCCTCACCTGCTCTGCTCTCTATCTACCCAGGAACCCACCTGCTGCAGGGACTGTTGCAATTGTTACTAGGTTGTTTTATTTATTTATTCATTCATTTATTCATTCATTAATTATCCTCACCCGAGGACATTTTTCCATTTTTTTGTTCAGATAGAGCAGGAGGGAGAGAGAGACACACACACATACACACACATTGACGTGAAAGGGACATATTGAGTGGCCACCACCCACACGACCAACCAGGGCCGGGGACAAACTGCAATCGAGGTAGGCGCCCTTAGCGGGAACCGAACCTGGGTCTCTCTGGACCTCAGGCTGATGCTCTAACCGCTGAGCCAAACTGGCCAGGGCAATTTATTTATTTATTTGTATATTTTTTCCTCACCCAGGGCTATTTATTTATTTATTTATTTATTTATTTATATATTTTTTCCTCACCCGAGGACATTTTTCCATTTTTTGTTCAGATAGAGCGGGAGGGAGAGAGAGGAAGAGAGAGAGAAACATCGATGTGAAGGGACACATCGAGTGGCTGCCACCCGCATGACCAACCAGGGCCGGGGACAAACTGCAACCGAGGTACATGCCCTTAGCGGGAACCCAACCCGGGTCTCTCTGTACCGCAGGCCGACGCTCCAACCGCTGAGCCAAACCGGCCTGGGCCAGGGCTATTTATTTTTAATTCCTCATCTGAGGCTATTTTATCATTAGATAGAGTGGGAAGGGGGGGGGGAGGGAGAGAGAGAGAGAGAGAGAGACAGAAACATCAATATATCACCTGGTTGCTTCCTGCATGACCCTACCAGGGCCAGGAACGAACCGCAACCAAGGTCTGTGTTTGAATCCAACCCACGACTGTTTGGTCCGCAGGCCGACGCTCTAACCTCCGAGCCAGACCGGCCAGGGCACTAGATTGTTTTAATTGGGCGAATACCCCCGGTCCATGCCTCTCCATGCTACAGTTCTCTCTAGTGTTGTAAGAACCATCTTTCTAAAACACAACTCTTCCTATGTAACTTCTGTTCTTAAAACCGTCCCTACACCCTGTATCTTCAGAAAAACGCCTTCTGTCCTTTGCATACCTTTGCAGCTCATCGCTTACACAGCACACTCCTCATCGACCTACTCCAGCCGCCACAGGTACTGCTTCCAGTTCTCAATCATATAAGTCACCTGCCATCTCTGAGACTTTGCTCAGCCTTCTTTCTACCTAAAAATGACACTTTCCTTTCCCCATCCTCCCTAAACTCACTGTTACAGAATTAACGTGTGCAACTTGTGTGTATTAGAAGATGCAATTATATTCACCTCCCTCCCCGCCCCCAACTGCCAACAGCTCCAAGCCCTTGGATCCCAAGTAGCTCCCAGCCTTCCCTGATCTCTGTCTAGTTGCCCTTTACTCCATGTCATTCATGACTGCCTCGTTTTATGCGCTTCTCGCTGCTCAGAAACGCAAACGCCGGCTCTTATTGAAACCCCGGGGTGTAACGGAGTCTCAGGGCAACACTGAAAGCTGCGCTGGGTGCTCCGGGGTCCGCGCACCTGCTCGACCACCGGTACACCTGTCCCACTGCAGACGCGGCCAGTACGCATGCGTGCCAGTGGGCCCTGCAGCGCGCAGGCGCGGCCACGCTCGGCCCGGCCGACGGACACTGCCTCAGGCTGCGCGCTCCCTTCCGCCCGTCCCCGCCGCAGTTAATCCCGCCCAGCCCGCGTCTCACGGTCCAAACAGAGAAAGTAAACTCGGGCCCCCGCCACGGTACACGCGGCCTACTCGCGCCCACTGTCACCCGGAGATCCGCCTGCCGTAAAGCACGGCGCGCCAGCGGCTGTAAAGCGTTTACGACAGCCGCCGGGGCCAAAGTACGGCCGGCAGCGGCTCCCGCCCCGGCTTGAAACGTTTGGGGGGTGTGGAGCCGAGCGGGGTG